>NC_060128.1:151050983-153588483 GCF_021461395.2 Schistocerca americana | reverse complement strand
TTTCTCCTTTCATCAATTAAATTCAATATTTCATCTGTTACCCAAGGATTTCTACTATCCCTCTTCTTTTTACCTACTTGATCGTCTGATGCCTTCACTACTGCATCCCTCAGAGCTACCCATTCTTCTTCTACTGTATTTCGTTCCCCCATTCCTTTCAATTGTTCCCTTACGCTCTCCCTGAAACTCTGTACAACCTCTGGTTCTTTCAGTTTATCCAGGTCCCATCTCCTTAAATTCCCACCTTTTTGCAGTTTCTTCAGTTTTAATCTACAGGTCATAACCAATAGATTGTGGTCAGAGTCCACATCTGCCCCTGGAAATGTCTTACAATTTAAAACCTGGTTCCTAAATCTCTGTCTTACCATTATATAATCTATCTGATACCTTTTAGTATCTCCAGGGTTCTTCCATGTATACAACCTTCTATCATGATTCTTAAACCAAGTGTTAGCTATGATTAAGTTGTGCTCTGTGCAAAATTCTATCAGGCGGCTTCCTCTTTCATTTCTTAGCCCCAATCCATATTCACCTACTATGTTTCCTTCTCTCCCTTTTCCTACACTCGAATTCCAGTCACCCATGACTATTAAATTTTCATCTCCCTTCACTATCTGAATAATCTCTTTTATTTCATCATACATTTTTTCAATTTCTTCGTCATCTGCAGAGCTAGTTGGCATATAAACTTGTACTACTGTAGTAGGTGTGGGCTTCGTATCTATCTTGGCCACAATAATGCGTTCACTATGCTGTTTGTAGTAGCTTACCCGCATTCCTATTTTCCTATTCATTATTAAACCTACTCCTGCATTACCCCTATTTGACTTTGTGTTTATAACCCTGTAGTCACCTGATCAGAAGTCTTGTTCCTCCTGCCACCGAACTTCACTAATTCCCACAATATCTAACTTTAACCTATCCATTTCCCTTTTTAAATTTTCTAACCTATCTGCCCGATTAAGGGATGACATTCCACGCTCCGATCCGTAGAACGCCAGTTTTCTTTCTCCTGATAACGACATCCTCTTGAGTAGTCCCCGCCCGGAGATCCGAATGGGGGACTATTTTACCTCCGGAATATTTTACCCAAGAGGACGCCATCATCATTTAATCATACAGTAAAGCTGCATGCCCTCGGGAAAAATTACGGCTGTAGTTTCCCCTTGCTTTCAGCCGTTCGCAGGACCAGCACAGCAAGGCCGTTTTGGTTATTGTTACAAGGCCAGATCAGTCAATCATCCAGACTGTTGCCCTTGCAACTACTGAAAAGGCTGCTGCCCCTCTTCAGGAACCACACGTTTGTCTGGCCTCTCAACAGATACCCCTCCGTTGTGGTTGTACCTACGGTACGGCTATCTGTATCGCTGAGGCACGCAAGCCTCCCCACCAACGGCAAGGTCCATGGTTCATGTAAGGAGGAATGCATATATATGGAACATAAAACACGGAGGAAGTCTTCAACAACCGCGTTTAGAAGAGACGCCCAAAGACAAAATTTTATTCATCTAGGGTAAGGTCGGGCTAAATGAATCATTTTAACTTTTTGGGCCCCACAGTTGTATTGGAGAATAGGTCACTGTTATAAGTTTTGTATGATACAGACTAATTGCTTCAAAAACGAGCCGTCTTCATTGTATGATAATATATAAGATGTTGAAACATCGGGAAAATTAAAAATTTGTGGGGCTTTTTGTATCGCAAATTGGGCTATGTGAATCATTGCCATCTGTCATAAAATTAATCAAAACATGGAAGATTACACCTCAGTTGCACTTAATGTTTCAGTAGTTGTTACACCCATTTCAAAACGACATTGTTTACGGCCAGCAGCCCCCACACAAATTTCGTGAAACCATACCCTGTACTTATCACATCTTAGCCATTTCCCTTTCTTCGCAGATCTATGGTCGTAATACCTAATGCTACAGAGACCACAAGGTACGTTTTCTTCCTGAAACTCAGCTCCCGGTGATGATGAAGATCAATCGTCTATTTCATGTGAAGGTTTCCCTTGAACATCCAGGGAATTTCTACAATACTTCATCATCTTGCTTCGAGAGTTTTCAAAATGCAATTTTCCCTTCCCTCTCGTAAGACTGAGATGAACTGATGAAGTCAGATGTCAAGGTGAATTTTTCTCTCTTCTCGCACGTGTGATACCGGTAGTTTTCTTTGGAGTTGGCGAAACAGGGAAAAATGATGATTTCTGACTTTCCGAATGTGTTGAAGGATTTGAAGTTGTAGGGACTGCGTTTCCTTCCGATTCTGTAGTAACAGAACAGGATACATCATTCACGAATATAGACGAAGGAAGGAATTTGTGCGATGGTATTTTGTTGGGACTGAAGGGGAAAATTCCTGTGCGCTCAACGCTTCACATAATTTTCTATAGTATCTCCACGCCACCCGGCGACTTCGAAAATTTTACCAGAAAGCAATTTTATTTATGTATGTTTGCAAGTGGGAATATTCAGGTGCCAAATAATTGTTAAAATTTGTGGTCATTTCACCGAAACAAGCAGCGAAGCGCATCGCACAAAATGAAGGACAGCTGAAGGTTCACGATGAATTTTACCGAATTTTGTAATGGAGGTTGACGGGTTAATGTGTATAAATGAATCTGCTTCTTGGTGGCAATACGCCTTTAATGGCTTGAAAACAGTTCTGTCCAGCGGCTGCAGAATGTACGTTGTATGTGGTGGTAAGACATACTAATTCAAAGTGATTCTTCACACAGTACTGCAGCCATTGGAGAGAAAGGTGTGAATCGTGACCGTCCACAAGTAAAAGACATCTGCCTAGTGAACGGTGCTTGCTGAAGTGTTGGAGCCAACTCGCAAACAAATCAAATTTTTTCAAATGGTTCAAATGGCTCTGAGCACTATGCGACTTAACTTCTGAGGTCATCAGTCGCCTAGAACTTAGAACTGCTTAAACCTAACTAACCTAAGGACATCACACACATCCATGCCCGAGGCAGGATTAGAACCTGTGACCGTAGCAGTCGCTCGGCTCCAGACTGTAGCGCCCAGAACCGCACGGCCACTCCGGTCGGCTCATATTTTTTGTAGCCCGTATCTGATATAGACGCTTTTGTACCTGGAGTGGTTCCCAGCTTGTATTCTTCTCGGATTCTTTTGCCTCTGAAGATGCACCATGGAATGTATGTCCTAATGGCATTGCAGGCAACAACGAGTCACATTTTCTCACTTCTCCAAACTCGTCAATGCAACAACTTCTCTTTTTTTCTTTTTCCCCACAACTTTTTCAGGCCTGTTGTTCATGGGAAACGCACTTCCGTCCACATTATACGTGCTTTGAGCTTTATTTTTCAAATCAAATCCTTGAAAGATTTCAAAATATTGTAAAATGTTTTAACTACTTCATCGTTTAATTCCATGGCTTGTATTTTAGAAAGTTCCTCAGGCTTTCTTAATGAAATAACTTCCCTATGTCGTTTCATGAAAGAAAGGTACCAATCCTTACCAGCCACTTTCGTATCTTCTCCCCATGGAACCACAATGACATTGATTTTAGCATACACAGCTTTTTGAGGTATGTCCAATACCACGGTTAGATACTCTTCATTCTTCCGCTCAAATTTTTTTCTTGTTCTGCTGATAACAGAGTTCGATAGACGGTTCAAATGTCTCCGAGCACTATGTGACTCAACATATGAGGTTATCAGTCCCCTAGAACTTAGAACTACTTAATCCTAACTAAGGACATCACACACATCCATGCCCGAGACAGGATTTGAACCTGCGACCGTAGCAGTCGCGCAGTTCCGGACTGAAGCGCCTAGAACCGCTCGGCCACTGCGAGTTCGATAGCCCATTTTTCTTCTTCTCTGAGGGATCACTTTGTGTGTGATTGTGTTCCATTCCTCTAAGGAAACGAATTTCTTAAACCCGTCTGTTAAGGAGTCGTAAATGGCACATTTTAAGGCCCAGCTGCAGCCAGCATGCTTTTATGCCCTTGTAAAATACTGGTAATAGTGCCTGCCATCGACTCTTCTGACCACAATGAACATGAATGGCTTCGCTTCTATGTTCTTACCATCTGAAAAAAGTGAATAATCAAAAATTCTTTTTGTAATTATTAAATTAGTATCTCGTGCTAATTACTATAGCCTAAATTAGAGCATGATTGAATTGTCGTTGTAAGGTATAATAATTAGGCTACATGAATACTTCAACAAACAAGAAATCAGAAATAATTCATGTCATATTCCGAGTCAGAAAGCCCCACGAAGTCTGATTCACATAGCCCCATTGCCTGATTATTTTTAAAGTGTAAGCAGTTACACAAATTTTCAACAGATGCCGCTAGTTGTGCTGTTGTCCGTCGTGATTGATGCTATACAACAGGTAGCGGAAAGGTTTATAAATTGCATTCATGTACTCCAACACCAGATCTTATTTCAAACTGACTTAACGTTGCATGGCGGAATTTGTAGACAGTACTGTCTTACCTCTTCTATTTCCTCCTGGGTGATTGCAGTCCGGGTTAAATATATTTGCAAATCGCTTCTTGCAGCCTATACACGTCTTGTCTACCAAAGATTTTGTCACATAATGGCGTCCGAGTTGTGCACACGGGCTGCTCAGTAGATTATTTTCTTATTCCTTCCCACATAGCCTCATGACTCACACAGCCCCACCTTACCCTACTGTTGTTAAAACTTTCTCGTATGATACTTGTCTGGCGTTCAATAATTGTAACACTGGAAAAATCAGGACTCTTATGAGACTAGGATTTGATGTACATTGGTTCACTGAAAATCTATTGACGAAGACGTTCGAACTGCTACTTCTGATATGCCAGTGGAGGATATTACAAAAAGGGCACGCCACAATGATCATTCTAGATCAAGGTACTTATTTCTGGCATAAATGCTAAAAAAATCTTTTTTTCCTAAATTTCCCCCATCTTTCACTTTTGAAGTGCATAGGGAAGGCTTTCTGCTTAGTTATTGCAGATAAAAAGGTAGAATTAACTACAGACTCTGTAT
This sequence comes from Schistocerca americana, assembly GCF_021461395.2. Lineage (NCBI taxonomy): Eukaryota > Metazoa > Arthropoda > Insecta > Orthoptera > Acrididae > Schistocerca > Schistocerca americana. The sequence goes on along the minus strand of NC_060128.1, from coordinate 153,583,466 downwards.
TTACTATAACATATCTTCCTGTGGAACATAATTTTTCGAAGTGCATTACTGTCAATTCCTATGTATCATAAACATAAATTTTTAAAAAATGTTGCTAGAGTTCTAACACTGATATTAAAAAACTTTTACACATATTTGTTTACTAATTACTCAGAATAATTTAACACATTTTCAAAGTGATAAGCAAACATTTGAGAATAGTTATCCGCATGTGACATTTTGTGTTCTGCAACGTCCTGATCACACAACTTGACAAAAAAAACTTGAAAAAATACTGCAGATTATAACCAATAAGATAACGACACCATGTGCAAAATTTGGTTCAGTCCCTGAAACTGTAGAACTTAGATATTCTCATATTTACTCTCGTCTTTCCTCTGTCCTCCTTCAAACAGTGTGATATTTCCATTCGATGTCATACGTCAGAAATTTCTGGGAATGTTAGTTTGCAGAAGAGTATTATTACACATCTTAAAATGTATTGGAGAATAAGTCGCAGTTGTAAGTTTTGTATGATACAGACTCATTGCTTCAAAAACTAGTCTTCTTCATTGTAGGTAACAAAATACAGAACGTTGAAACATCGGGAATATTAAAAATTTTTGGGGGGCTGGAAAAACCGGAACAGAAGACAATCGAAGCATTTTAGATGTGGTGCTACAGAAGAATGTTGAAAATGAGTTAGCTAATGAGGTAAGGAATGAGGAAGTTCTCCTCCGCAGAGGAGGAAAGGAATATATGGAAAACACTGACAAGGAGAATGTATGCATGAGATCAGTCAAAAAAAACTTTATTATCTTTCGAACAACGAGAGTTTCCGATTCATCTTTACTTGACGCGAGCATGTCCTCGACAAAATTCTGTAGACTGTTTGAAAACTGAGTTTTTTGATGGTGATTGATTGACGAATGTTGAACGAAGCTGTTCGAGCCGTTGTGGTTAAGATTTTACGAATATCGTAATAATATCACTACAGGAGAACCTTCAGGACAAATACCGATTTTTTTTTTTTTTTTTTCACAACACACTATTTTTTCGAACGCTCACAGGGAAAAAGCTGCTTGGCCAATTTTATGACCCGCCTTTATTTTGCCTATGATAAATGAGAAATTTAGAACCGTAGCGCCATTAGCAAGCAAGTGTAAAAACTAAAAACGATCATTGGAGCAGATTCGGTTTCATTCTCATCACTCACTTTCCAGACACAGTTATGGCGCCACCTTCGGAGAGTAAAATCTCTGTTTTATGAGAACTTCGTGTTAGAAACTGTTGCAGTTAATAGTTGATCTTTGCTCTCAAAGCCATGTTGTGATGTTACCTTCTGTCCTATAAGCTACATTATTTCACTATAACACTTGTGTCATGTAAGAAGAAAATTATTTTGAGTGATCAACGTTTAGTGCAGGTGACATACAAGGTGCAGTGACATCAGTGTGAGTACAGGATATGTTCGACGTCAATGTTTAATAACAACTCTCACAGATGACAGGTGGCAACAATAGCATTGGAGGATATATGAAGCACGTCGCAGAGGGCTAGGAGGGGGGGGGGGGGGAGGGGGAGGGAAGATAGTGCAGAGCGTAATGTGGATTGATCACTGGTTTTCACGCCAAAGGTCGAAGCATTTGCAAAACGGCTTCGTTTCTAAACTGTTCGCGATCCGCCATGGTTATCGTGTACCGTTCATGGTCAAATGGTGCTATCCAAAATGGAGGCCGAGGCAACTGTGGTTCATCAAGGGCCATAGATGACAGGGATAAATGACGGCGGCGGAGACGTGTACGGGTGACTAGGCGTGTGACTATTGGGCAACTGACCATCAAGATGAACCAAGAGGCTACCAACAGTGTATTCTCCATGATACGAGGTTCATTCAAGTTCTAAGGCCTCCGATTTTTTCTAATTAACTACTCACCCGAAATCGATGAAACTGGCGTTACTTCTCAACGTAATCGTCCTGCAGACGTACACATTTTTCACAACGCTGACGCCATGATTCCATGGCAGCGGCGAAGGCTTCTTTACGAGTCTGTTTTGACCACTGGAAAATCGCTGAGACAATAGCACGGCTGGTGAATGTGCGGCCACGGAGAGTGTCTTTCATTGTTGGAAAAAGCCAAAAGTCACTAGGAGCCAGGCCAGGTGAGTAGGGAGCATGAGGAATCACTTCAAAGTTGTTATCACGAAGAAACTGTTGCGTAACGTTAGCTCGATGTGCGGGTGCGTTGTCTCGGTGAAACAGCACACGCGCAGCCCTTCCCGGACGTTTTTGTTGCAGTGCAGGAAGGAACATGTTCTTCAAAACATTTTTGTAGGATGCACCTGTTACCGTAGTGCCCTTTGGAACGCAATGGGTAAGGATTACGCCCTCACTGTCCCAGAACATGGACACGATTTTTTCAGCACTGGCAGTTACTCGAAATTTTTTTGGTGGCGGTGAATCTGTGTGCTTCCATTGAGCTGACTGGCGCTTTGTTTCTGGATTGAAAAATGGCATCCACGTCTCATCCATTGTCACAACCGACGAAAAGAAAGTCCCATTTGTGCTGTGGTTGCGCCTCAACATTGCTCGGCAACATGCCACACGGGCAGCCGTGGGGTCATCCGTCAGCATTCGTGGCACCCACCTGGATGACACTTTTCGCATTTTCAGGTTGTCATGCAGGATTGTGTGCACAGAACCCACAAAAATGCCAACTATGGAGGCGATCTGTTCAACAGTCATTCGGCGATCCCCCAAAACTATTCCCTCCACTTTCTCGATCGTGTCGTCAGACCGGCTTGTGCGAGCCCGAGGTTGTTTCGGTTTGTTGTCACACGATGTTCTTCCTTCATTAAACTGTCGCACCCACGAACGCACTTTCGACACATCCATAACTCCATCACCACATGTCTCCTTCAACTGTCGATGAATTTCAATTTGTTTCACACCACGCAAATTCAGAAAACGAATGATTGCACGCTCTTCAAGTAAGGAAAACGTCGCCATTTTAAGTACTTAAAACAGTTCTCATTCTCGCCGCTGGCGGTAAAATTGCATCTGCCGTACGGTGCTGCCATCTCTGGGACGTATTGACAATGAACGCGGCCTCATTTTAGAACAATGCGCATGTTTCTATCTCTTTCCAGTCCGGAGAAAAAAAAATTGGAGGCCTTAGAACTTGAATGCACCTCGTAGTTCGGTGAACGTTGCTGCCTACGGACCTCCTCAGAAGGTGCCTGATTCATGCACCCACGCTGACTGGCATTTGCACGCCAGTACCGCAGACGTCCACTGAGTGGCGACACGTGGCCTTCTCAAGTGAATCACTTCTTATGCTCCATCCGACAGACAGCAGCTGGCGCGTGCGGCGTGAAACGTCTGGAACCAGGAGGGGGCGTTATGGTCTGGAAAACGTTTTCGTGCCATTTCCTGGCTGGTCTCTTCAGTCTGGATGGCACACTGGATCAGCAGAACCATGCATGTGTGCTTGGGGCCTATGTACACTCCTACGTGTAGTTTGTTTCTCCTCGGCACGATGACATTTACCAGCAGGACGTCCGTCCCGATAGCTAAGTGGTCAGCGTGACGGATTGCCGTCCTACGGGCCCGGGTTTGATTCCCGTCTGGAACGGGGATTTTCTCCACTCAGGGACTGGCTGTTGTCTTTGTCATCAACTCATCACCACCCGGCGCGCTGATCGCCCAGTGTGGCGTTGAATGTACACTACTGGCCATTAAAATTGCTACACCACGGAGATGACGTGCTACAGACGCGAAATTTAACCAACAGGAAAAAGATACTGCGATATGCAAATGATTAGCTTTTCAGACCATTCACACAAGGTTGGCGCTGGTGGCGACACCTGCAACGTGATGACATGAGGAAAGTTTCCAACCGATTTCTCATACACAAACAGCAGTTGACCGGCGTTGCCTGCTGAAACGTTGATGTGATGCCTCGTGTGAGGAGGAGAAATGCGTACCATCACGTTTCCGACTTTGATAGAGGTAGGATTGTAGCCTATCGCGATTGCGGCATATCGTATCGCGACATTGCTGCAACCGTTAGTCGAGAACTAATAACTGTTAGCAGAATATGGGTGGGTTCAGAACGGTAATACGGAACGCCGTGCTGGATCCCAACGGCCTCGTATCACTAGCAGTCGAGATGACAAGCATCTTATCCGCATGAGTGTAACGGATCGTGCAGCCACGTCTCGATCCCTGGGTCAACAGATAGGGACGTCTGCAAGACAACAACCATCTGCGCGAAGGGTTCGACGACGTTTGCAGCTGCACGGACTATCAGCTCGGAGACCACGGCTGCGGTTACCCTTGACGTTGCATCACAGAGCTTCTGCGATGGTGTACTCAACGACGGACCTGGGTGGACGAATGGCAAAATGTCATTTCTTCGGATGAATCTAGCTTCTGTTTACAGTGTCACGATGGTCACATCCTTGTTTTGCGACATCGCGGTGGACGCACATTGGAAGCGTGTAGTCGTCATCGCCATACTGTCGTATCACCCGGCGTGATGGTATGGGGTGCCACTTGTTACGTGTTTCGGTCACCTCTTGTTCGCATTGACGGCACTTTGAACAATAGACGTTACATTTCAGATGTGTTACGACCCTCGGCTCTACCCTTCATTCGATCCCTGCGAAACCCTACATTTCAGCAGGATAATGCACGACGGTATGTTGCAGGTCCTCTACGGGCCTTTCTGGATACAGAAAATGTTTGACTGCTGCCCTGGCCAGCACATTCTCCAGATCTCTCACCAATTGAAAACGTCTGGTCACTGGTGGCCGAGCAACTGGCTCGTCACAATACGCCAGTAACTACTCTTGATGAGCTGTGGTATCGTGCTGAAGCTGCATGGACATATGTACCTGTACACGTCATCCAAGCTCTGTTTGTCTCAATGCCCAGGCGTATCAAGGCCGTTATTACGGCCAGAGGTGGTTGTTCTGGGTACTGGTTTCTCAGGATCTATGTACCCAAATTGCGTCAAAATGTAATCACATGTCAATTCTAGTACAATATATTTGTCCAATGAATACCCGTTTATCATCTGCATTTCTTCTTGGTGTAGCAATTTTAATGTCCATTAGTGCAATAAGACTTGTACCAAGCTGGCCGGACCTGCCCCGTACGGGGCCTCCTGGCCAATGACGCCAAACGCTCATTTCCATTTACCAGTGGGACAATGTTAAGTGTCACACAGCTCACAGCGAAGTTGCGTGGTTCGAAGAGCGCCAGGTTTAGCGTACTTTCTTGCCCACCTAACTCCCAGGATTTAAACCCAATCGACAATCTGTGGGACCACGTCGATCGGACTGTTTACTCAGTGGACCCTCATCCGAGAAACCTGGCTCAACTGGCCACGCCACTCCAGTTGGCCTGGCTTCACTTCCCTGTCGGTACCTTCCAGAACAGCAGTGACACTCTTACAGCACGTCTTGTTCTGTAAAAAGTGGTTATTCAAGTTTCTGACAGATAGTCACATTATTGTGACTGGACAGTGTGTATCTAGAAAAGTAACGGAGCTGGAACAGACCCCTATGACACCCCTCTTACGTGGGCTCAGTTAGGTTCAAAATCCTTCCCTATTTGTTGACAATGGAGCGTAACTTTCTGCTTTCCATTTTTAGCTTTTCGCAAATCGCATAATATTTCGAATTATGCAGAAGTATTGTATCGTCGATATAATCAAATACGAAGGTAATCCCAAAAGTAAGGTATCCTACATAGACCTGTTTATTTCTACGACGGTTTAAATCAGTTTGCAGCTTGAACATTTAGCTATTTTTCGACATAATCACCATATCTGTCGATGTACTTCTGTAGATGCTGTGGCAGTTTTTGTATGTCCATGTCATACCAGCTCGCCGCCATGCTGTTCGGAAAGATATAAACCTCTTCTTTGACCTCGTCATCGGAGCTGAATCGCTTTTCGACCAAATGTTCTTTTAACCTAGGGAACAGGTGATAGTCACAGGGTGCCAAGTCAGGACTATAGGGTGGGTGGGTGGGTGATTATGTTCCACTGAAACTGTTGCAGGACAGCAACGGTTTACCGAGAGATGTGTGGGTGAGCGTTGTCATGGAGAATGTGTACGCCATTGCTCCACATTCCTCTTCTCCGGTTCTGAATTGCCCGTTTGAGTTTTTTCAGAGTCTCACAGTACCTGTCAGCGATAATTCTGGCCCCAGTGGGCATAAAGTCGACCAACAATATCCCTTTCCGGTCCCAGAAAATGGTTGTCATGTCTTTAACGGCAGACTGTGTTTGTTTGAATTTCCGCGGCTTTGGCGAAGAAGGATGCCGGCACTAGCGTGATTGTTGCTTGGTCTCAGGTGTAAAGTGCTATGCCCAGGTTTCGTCATCCGTGACAATTGAGTCCAGAAAGTTGTCCTGTTCGGCTGCAAGGCGGTGAAGAAATGCACGGGAAGCATCAACTCGCTGCCGCAAGTGGTCCTCAGTCAGCATGCGTGGCGCCCATCTTGCGCACACCTTCCGGTAGTTCAATGTTTCCGTTAAAATTCTGTGAGCGGTGCTTCGGGAAACCTCAGGAACCGACGTGCAGAGATCATCCAGGGTGATCCGCCGATCTTGACGCATGCTTTGCCCAACCTTCAACACTGTCTCCTCAGAAATTGACGGTCTCCCGCTCCTTTGTTCGTCGTGAATTTCGGTCCGACCAGCTGCAAAAACTCTACACCACTTACGAACATTTTTGACATCCATGCACGACTCACCATACACTTCCGTCAATTGGCGATGGATTTCAATCGGCGCAGTGCCCATTGCGTTTAAGAACCGAATAACTGCGCGCAATTCGCACTTGCCGGTAACATCGAACGGGAGCTCCATTCTCAACGGCTGCCAAGCCAAGACTGAGCGACTCAGCGCGGCGTGCGCATGTTTACACACAGCGCCTGAATAAATGGTTCTACAGTATGGGACTTACCTTCTGAGGTCATCAGTCCCCTACAACTTACAACTATTTAAACACACACCCATGCCCGAGGCAGGATTCGAAACTGCGACCGTAGCGGTCGCGCGGTTCCAGACTGTAGCGCCTAGAACCGCCCGGCCACCCTGGCCGGCACAGCGACTGAAGCACGCTTCGTAACGGTGTGACCAACTGCCACACAAACAGAGTTCTGTAGTTAATAGGAGACCGTACTTTTGGGATTACCCATGTTCTGTAAGATGCTGTTAACTCTTGATATGTGTCTTCTTTAACCAGCCGTCTTTCATGTGCTCCATTTATTTACATGTCTATTACAGGCACTTTTTGCTTTTCTTTTGATAACACATTCATCGATTTCTGCACTTTCTCTACGGCATCGTCTAGAGTTAGGTCTTTGCCTGTAGTCTTTGGAGTGAGTGAGGCTCAACCAACGTATAGCAAGGCATGGTTGCCTTACTTCGACACACTGGTTTTGAAACGAGGAAGAGTGAGTTGGAATATTGTGGTGGTTGTTGTTGTGAGCAGTCAGTCAGTGTTGATCGAGAAAGTAGTCGTCAGGAGGTTGTATATAGTTGTCTCATTTATATTCCTTTTTGCACTGCTATGGATACCTGCCACTAACATGAAGTACTGACCGTCACTACAGTAACATGCGCTGAAAGGGAGGGAGAGAGCGCTCTGCATGGATACGGTAATGAACCCACATTGATTAAGTCAGGGTAACAAGCGTATACCGCTCCTCTCTCTCTGTTTGCTGAGCAACGCAATTTAATTTGTTTCTCTTCCTTCCGACATGGCGTGTTGTACCAACCCGCCAGGTTAGCCGAGAGCTCTAACGCGCTGCGTCCTGGTCTCGGGTAGGCGCGCCGGCCCCAGATCGAATCCGCCCGGCGGATTATCGACGAGGGCCGGTGTGCTGGCCAGCCTGGATGTGGTTTTTAGGCGGTTTTCCACATCCCGATAGGTGAATACCGGGCTGGTCCCCGCAGTCCGCCTCAGTTACACGCGTTGCAGACATTTGAAACACATCTCCACTATTTCACGATTTACACTAGACGCAGACAGTTGGGGTACACTGTTTCCATCCTGGGGGGTACGGGATGGCGGCAGGAAGGGCATCCGGCCACCCCTAAAAGCTAACCTTGCCAAATCCACCGACCCTGCAATCGCTGTGGGACTGTGGCGTAAGCGAAAGAAAGAAAAGAATGGCGTGTTGCACCGGAGTGGTGGGTCTGCTTACATCTTGTCGAATGTGTAATAAAGCAGCACCAGTGGCTAACATCGATGTGTGGCAAAAGTTGCTCTGTCTACGTGATTGAGTGTAGCAAGTGGATAGCTGCCTCATTCACCAAACGAATCTCTGACTTTTCATATCTTTTTCAAACCTGTGTTAATGAAACGATCTTTGTGCGTCTACACTGAGAGCAACAGGTGTTTGAGTAACATGAATTAGTTGATTCTTGTAAGAATATCGTAATTTCTCGTTGCAATAATCATAATAAAATTACTGTAAATCTCTTATTTTCATGTTCAGTTCACACCTTTCCTTAATTGACTGAAGTAATAATTTTATGAGATGGCGCAAGCAAACACCGAAGACGCGTAGTGCAAAATTTTCAAATGTGTGTGAAATCTTATGGGGCTTATCTGCTAAGGTCATCAGTCCCTAAGCTTACACACTACTCAACCTAAATCATCCTAAGGACAAACACACACACTCATGCCCGAGGGAGGATTCGAACCTCCGCCGGGATCAGCCGCACAGTCCATGACTGCAGCGCCTTAGACCGCTCGGCTAGTGAGTAGTGCAACGTCTACGTGGAAGCTGTTAGAAATAAATATGAAAGTAACTGTTTTCGAAAGAACAGATACCATTGATGATCGTTCAGCTTCTCTAAAATAAACGATAATTAATAGAAACCCTCAGATGCCGACAGGTGTTGTTGACATATATCGATGGGGACAGATGAAAATGTGTGCCCCGACCCTGTCATTGACCTTCGTCTGCACGAATGTTCACAGGTTGCCCGAACTCTTACTGGAATCGTCACCTTAGTGGACGCGAGTAACTAGTGAATGGTCAAAGTATATATGAGGAACATTACGTATGTAGATTGTGGACAATTGTGAATCTGGGTCTCACGGAAAGCATGCAAGGGATAAGTCCCTGCAGCCGCGCTATTCATCTGCGTCTTCGGTGGCTCATGCCATGTAAGCAGGAGATCCCGGGTTTGAGTCCTGGTCGGAGCACACATTTATAGCTGTCCTCATGGACGTATATCGACAACACCTATCGGCAGCTGAGTGTTTCAATTAATTATCAGTTAGAAATAAATATTCTTGTGGCTCATCCAAATCAGCTCAGTCAAAAATATTTCTATTCGTAGTAAACATCTGTAAAGAACCATACCTGCATTAACAGATTTCTTTCAGATCACAAACTGTAAGTTATCTTGAAAACTTCGAGACGATAAATGATAATGGAAAGGGAATATTTGATTTACTTGAGATAATTACGGTAATCAGTTATCTGGTTACCAACATCTTGTTCCCTAGCCTATTACTCTTCTGAAGTCCGACTCGCTGAAGGTTATTAAACTGCATTTCATTGATCCATATTGTACAGACCTGTTCAAGTTTCTATAGTGTAGTGAGGAAGAAGAAATTAAAGAAATAGATCTTATCTGATAGTTTCTTTTTTTGGACACGCTGCTCGCTATCTCGTAAGCTGAAAATATTAACAAGACAATCGCCTTAGAATTCTGTACGCTGCTCGCCGCTGAAGCTGCTATTTCTTGTGATGCTGGAACTTCAAAGCACTTCAGATTGGTGACTACCATGCAATGTAGCGCTCTCCGTGGAGTACCGATCATTGGTCCCCATAAGCAGAAAATTTTTATTTTATATATCGATTTTAACGGAGAAAATTCGGCCGCGCGGGATTACCCGAGCGGTCTAGGGCGCTGCAGTCATGGACTATGCAGCTGATACCGGCGGAGGTTCGAGTCCTCCCTCGGGCATGGGTGTGTGTGTGTGTTTGTTCTTAGGATAATTTAGGTTAAGTAGTGTGTGAGCTTAGGGACTGATGACCTTAGCAGTTAAGTCTCATAAGATTTCACACACATTTGAACATTTTTTGGAGAAAATTCTTCCATATGTATCGCCAGAATGTAAGCAGGCTGAAAACCACGATCATTCCTCACGGATTCCAGCTGTCTGAATGCTGCGGCTTTTTACTTCTGTAGGTTTTGTCGAAGGAAACTATTTCACTTTGTTAAACCGTTTGCTCTCTAAGTGAATACTTTTATACCTATAGAACGCCGTAGCCGAATCAGAACGAAAGCAAAATCATCAGTAATTCTTCTAGTTAGGTACAGGGTAACGCTCGTCTCACAACAGTTCTCGGAAACGTGACGTCATTTTGACATCGCTGGCAATATCGACGACCGTATGATCGGCTATCGACTTTCTTACAATGAAGAATATGAATATTGTTGTTCCACAATTCACTCGTAGCAATTTCCGCTGTTGTCTTAGCTTCCCGCCTAACCAAACACTCGGAAGTCGTTACATATTCGGAAACGGAGAGACAAATTTTTGTGTGAAGAAAAAACACAAATTTTGCTGCAGCTCATTTTAGTCGTAGCATTTAAAGCTGTCCTCTTAGGTTCCGGCCTAACCACCCACTCGGAGATAATCACATATTCAGAAATAAAGAGCTAAATATTAGTGAAAAGACAGAATACAAATTTTATTGCTACTCGTTTCAGATGCAGCAATTTAAGGTGTCCTCTTAGGTTCCTGCCTAACTACATATTCGGAAATCACTAAACATTTATTTCATCCTCCGTTCTCACATCAGACTGAATGTAAATAACACCAAATACTGCAGAACATACTTGTATTACATTCATAAGAAAGTAACAGAACGTGTTAACAACGCTAACATGAAAAATGATTGCATGCAACGGAATGCGAACCAACAACTTTAGACTCCAGAAACCATGACATTCATTGCACTAAAACTCAATGATGTTTAACTCCGGTCTTGGTTACCATATTCTACCTTGGAAGCTTGTATCATGGAGCCCTTGTAAGTGACATTTAATGATTATAGTAATGTTTGTGTGATAAATTTTCAATGCTCCATTGCACTGAAACTACATACTGTAAATTATAACGTAAGTGTATCTCATTCTTAATTTGTTAATTATTGACGATAACAACTCACTCCTAAGAGAGCAATCTTATATGAAGGCATTAACCGTCGATAAATCAATTCGTGACATTTTACTAGCAATAATTCCAAGAATGACATGTTTTTGTGAATCTCCGATACGTGCGCGTGAAATCTTGTGAGAGGTCCTTATCGAATGCTAAGGAAAGGTAATATCGCCAATATAACAAAGGGTCCTCTTCCCATGAACCATGGACTTTGCCGTTGGTGGGGAGGCTGGCGTGCCTGAGTGATACAGATAGCCGTACCGTAGGTGCAACCACAACGGAGGGGTATCTGTTGAGAGGCCAGACAAACGAGTGGTTCCTGAAGAGGGGCAGCAGCCTTTTCAGTAGTTGCAGGGGCAACAGTCTGGATGATTGACTTATCTGGCCCTGTAACACTAACCAAAACGGCCTTCCTGTGCTGTTACTGCGAATGGCTGAAAGCAAGGGGAAAATACAGCCGCAATTTTTCCCGAGGGCATGCAGCTTTACTGTATGGTTAAATGATGACATTGTATTCTGAAGGTAAAATAGTCATCCATTCGGATCTCCTGGAGTGGACTACTCAGAAGGATGTCGTTATCAGGAGAAAGAAAACTGGCATTCTACGGATCGGAGCATGGAATGTCATATCGCTTAATCGGGCAGATAAGTTAAATTTAAAAAGGGAAATGGATAGGTTAAAGTTATATATAGTGGGAATTAGTGAAGTTCGGTGGCAGGAGGAACAAGACTTCTTGTGAGGTGAATACAGGGCTATAAATACAAAATCAAAAAACGTTAATGCAGGAGTGGGTTTAACAATGAACAAACAAAACAGCAACAAAAAATAGGAGAGCGGGTAAGCTGCTACGAACAGCATGGAAAATTACGAACAGCATAGCCAACGCATTATTATAGTCAAGATAGACACCAAGCCCACGCCTACCACAGTGTACTAGCTCTGCAGATGATGAAGAGATTGAAGAAACGTATGATACGATGAAAGAAATTATTAAGATCGTTAAGGCAGACGAAAATTTAGGGGTCATGGGGGACAGGAATGCGAATGCAGGAAAAGGAAGAAAAGGAAAAGCAGTAGGTAAATACGGACTGTGGATAAGGAATGAAAGGGGAAGCTGCCAGGTACAGTTTTGCACAGAGCATAACTTAATCATAGCTAACACTTGGTTTAAGAATCATGAAAGAAGGCTGTGTTCCTGGAAGAGGCCTGGAGACTCTGGAAGGTTTCAGGTACATTATGTAATTGTAAGACAGAGATTTAGAAACCAGGCTTTAAGTTTTAAGGCATTTTCAGGGGCAGATGTGGATTCTCACCGCAATTTAGATTAATGTAGATTAAAAATGAAGAAACTGTAAAAAAAGTACGAATTTAAGGATATGGGACTTGGATAAACTGAAAGAACCAGAGATTCTTGAACGTTTCAGACTGTGCGTTAGGCAATGACTCACAAAGGCGAGGGAAGGGAATACGATAGAATAGGGTTGAGAGCTGAAATAATGAGGGAAACAGAGGGTCAAATGGCCAAAGACACGTAGCATAGCAGGAATCCTTGGGTGACACGAGAGATGCTGAATTTAATTGTTGAAAGGAGAAAATATAAAAGTGCTGGAAATAAAGCAAACCAAAGAGAATAAAAACGCCCAAAAATGAAATTGACAATTTTTTGAAGTGCAAAATGGCTAAGAAGGGATGGCTAGAGGACAAATGTAAGGATGTAGAAGCACGTATCACTAGAGGTAAGATAGATACTGCCTACAGAAAATTAAAGAGACTCTTGGAGAAAAGAGAACCACCTGTATGAATATCAAGAGTTCAGATTGAAAACTCATCCTCAGCAAAGAAAGGAAAGCAGAAAGGTGGAAGGAGTATATAGAGGGTCTATACAAGGGCGATGTACTTGAGGGCAATATTATGAGCCGGCCGCGGTGGCCGAGCCGTTCTAGGCGCTTCAGTCCGGAACCGGGCGACTGGTACAGTCGCAGGTTCGAATCCTGCCTCGGGCATGGATGTGTGTGATGTCCTTAGCTCAGTTAGCTTTAAGCAGTTCTAACTTCTAGCGGACTGATGACCTCAGGTGTTAAGTCCCATAGTGCTCAGAGTCATTTGAACCATTTGAGCAATATTATAGAAATGGATGAGGACGTAGTGGAAGATTAAATGGAAGTTACAACACTGCGTGAAGAATTTGACAGAGCACGAAAGACCTAAGACGAAACAAGGCCCTGGGAGTAGACAACATTCCATTAGAACTACTGATAGCCTTGGGAGAGCCATCCACGACGATACTCTTCCATCTGGTGAGCAAGATGTATGACAGGCGAAATACCCTCAGACTTCAGGAAGAATATAATAATTCTAATTGCAAAGAAAGCAGGTGTTAACAGGTGTGAAAATTACCGAACTGTCAGTTTCATACTGCTGCAAAATACTAACACAAATTCTTTACAAATGAATGGAAAAACTGGTAGAAGCCGATCTTGGGGAAGATTAGTTTATACTCCGTAGAAATGTTGGAACACGCGAGGCAATACTAAGCTTACGACTTATCTTATAAAATAGGTTAAGGAAAGGAAAACTTACATTTCTAGCATTTGTAGACTTAAATACAGCTTTTGACAATGGTCACTGGAATACCCTTTTCCAAATTCTGGAGGTGGCAGGGATCAAATACAGGGAGTGAAAGGCTATTTACAATTTGAACAGAAGCCAGATGGCAGTTATAAAAGTCGAGGGACATGAAAGGAAAGCAGTGGTTGAAAAGAGAGTGAGACAAGGCTGTAGCCTATGCCCGATGTTATTCAATGTGTATACTGAGCAAGCAGTAAAGGAAACAAACGAAAAATTTGTAGTAGGAAATGAAATCCATGGAAAAGAAATAAAAACTTTGAAGTTTCGCGACGGCACTGTAATTATATCAGACATAGAAAAGGACCTGAAAAAGCAGCTGAACGGAATCTACGGTGTCTTGAAAGGAGGATAAGATGTACATCAACAAATGCAAAACGAGGATAATGGAAGGTAGTCGAATTGAATGGTTCAAATGGCTCTGAGCACTATGGTCATCAGTCCCCTAGAACTTAGAACTACTTAAACCTAACTAACCTAAGGACATCACACAACACCCAACCATCACGAGGCAGAGAAAATCCCTGACCCCGCCGGGAATCGAACTCGGGAACCCGGGCGTGGGAAGCGAGAACGCTACCGCACGACCACGAGCTGCGGGCTCGAATTGAATCAGGTGATGCTGAGGGTATTAGATTAGGAAATGAGACACTTAAAGCAGTACATGAGTTTTGCTGTTTGGGGAGTAAAGTAACTGATGATGGAAGAAGTAGAGAGGACATAAAATGTAGACTGGCAATGGCAAGGAAAGTGTTTCTGAAGAAGAGAAATTTGTTCACGTCGAGTATAGATTTAAGTGTGAGGAAGTCTTTTCTGAAAGCATTTGTATGGAGCGTACCCATGTATGGACTTGAAACATGGACGATAAATAGTTAAGACAAGAAGAGAATAGAAGCTTGCGAAATGTGGTGCTAGAGAGGAATGCTGAGGATTAGATGTATATGTCACGTAACGAATGAGGAGGTACTGAATAGAACTGGGGAGGAATTTGTGGCACAACGTGACTAGAAGAAGGGATTGGTTGGTAGGACATGTTCTGAGGCATGGAGGGATCGCCAATATAATACTGGAGGGCAGCGTGGAGGGTAAAAATCGTAGAGGGAGACCAAGACATGAATACACTAAGCAGATTCAGAAGGATGTAGGTTGCAGTAGGTACTGGGAGATGAAGAAGCTTGCACAGGATAGTAGCATGGAGAGCTGCATCAAACCAGGTTCTGGACTGAAGGCCACAACAACAAATGGCACGTTTGCCCAACAGAAGTACAGGTTTCTGCATAGCTGTAGTAGAGAACAGTCAGATTGCCCATAGTTATTTCAATTGGTTGACATACACCGCACACAATTATATGCGGACGATGAACAACTGGCCATCACTATTTTAGTCGCAGCCTACAGGTAAGGTTCTAAGCCATGCGTGAAGTGTCCAACTGTCCAACCGGTGCTGAAGGGACTTACCTGCACGTTTCTGCATAACTCCACTCACTCGCTGGATGTACGTGATGTCTCCCATTTCTGCCGTTAAGTGCGCATTGAGGACCGAGGGGGGGGGGGGGGGGGAGAGCTTACAGACGAAAAGGGTCGACTGTCTGTAATAATTTTTATAACTGCATACCTGATGAGTGAATTTGTCTGGCTGATCACAGAAATACGAAAAAGGAATCGGAGCTCGAACACATTCATTCTCCCAAACTCCCACGCAAGCTTTCACTTCCTGCTCCCTTTTCCACCCACACACTGCTCCCCTCTCTACACTCACATCCCGCAAACATACACACTATGACAAAGGAACTATCCGCTACGAAGGAAGTAGTCGAATGGGACGGAAATCGGCAGATGTGATTTACAGACAAACAAATGATTACAGTTGCAGAAAAATTGAATGGTTTATTGAAGAGATAGAGCTTCACAAATTGTGCAGGTCAACAACGCATTGGTCCACCTGTGGCCCTCATACCAGCATTTATTCAGCTTCAAATCGATTGATACACTTGTTGGATGACCTCCAGGGGTTTCTTGCCAAATTCTGTCCAGTTGACGCGTTAGGGTGGTCAGACTCCCGAGCTGGTTGGAGGCCCTGCACATAATGCTTCCAACATTCTCTATTCAGGAGTGATCCGGTGACCTTGCCGGGCAAGGTAGAGATTGCCAAGCACGCAGACAAGCAGTACACACTCTAGAAGAGTGTGGGCGGCCATTATCTTGCTGAAATGTAAGCCCTGAATGCCTCGCCATGAAGGGAAACAAAACGGGGCGTTGAATATCGACGACGTACCTCTGTGCTGATCGGATCCTGTTATGGCAAACCGAGACCATCAGTCCTTGTTGTCGGGCCGTAATGGGTGGCGACAGTCTGGTTGCTATCCCGTTACTGCCGGGGGTGTCTTCAGACTCGTCTTCACTGGTCATTGAGTCTCAATTGGATGCAGGAGTACAATTCTGCTCCAGGCAATGAGGTTCCATGACGTAGATGCGTCTACAGATGCGCCGGACAGTGGCGGGATCCCAACTTGACTGTCGTCCACCATACCGGGCGACGACCAGGGTGCCATTTCTTATCCTAGCAGACCCCTTTGGTTGCCATCCACGGCAGCGGTGCGTCGACGACATTCTAGTCCCAGTTTTGCTGCTCTTCACGGCAAGCCATCGTGTGCTTACATTTCAGCAACATAATGATCACAAGCACACGGCAAGAGTTCCTGCGCATTGTCTTTGTGCTCGCTAAACCCTTCCTTGGTCAGCAATGTCGCTGGATCTCTCCCCAACTGAGAATGTTTGGAGCATTATGGGCAGCCCAACCAACCATCTCTGGATTTCGACGATATAACGCGCCAGTTGGACGGAATTTGGTACGATTTGCATCAGGAGGACTACTCGGTCAGTCAAGACCGAGCCGAATAACTGCTTGTATAAGAGTCAGAGATGGTCCAATGGCGCTGAGCACTTTGGGACAACTGCTGAGGTATCAGTCCCCTATAACTTAGTAACTACTTAAACCTAAGTAATCTAAGGACATCACACACATCCATGCCCGAGGCAGGATTCGAGCCTGCGACCGTAGTGGTCGCGCGGTTCCAGCCTGTAGCACCTAGAACCGCTCGGCCACCCCGACCGGCAGTCAGAGATGGACCAAAGCGTTACTGACTTGCTCAATTTGTGAAGATCCTTCTCTTTAATAAATCATCTAACATTTCTGAAGTTGGAGTCATTTGCTTGTCTGTGCTCAATTTGTGAAGATCCTTCTCTTGAATAAATCATCTAATTTTTCTGAAGTTGGAATCATTTGCTTGTCTGTACATGTGCATCGCATCTAGCGATTTCTCTCCCACTCGGAGAGTTCCGTTCTATTATTGAGAGCTGCCGGCTCACTGGTGGGTGGCAGGTATTGACGTAAGACGGTTATAGACTGCTAGTGGCTCACAGCTGTTATACGCGTCTCCACCGTGGAACTACCGCACTCTCCACGACTCTACGGCCTTCTCGCTGAGCTGCACAGCGGGGAGAGGAAGGGAGACAGTGGCAGGTGGGTGCTTTATGCCGGCGCCTGTAGCGTGTCCGCCAGTCCAATTAAGAGAGCGCGCCCACTACTCGCCCATCACGTAATTGGAAGCTGTCGGTGCTCAGGAACCATTTCCGCGAACCGACCAAGGTTCGAGGTTAACGTCCGGTCGACGTTGACGCCATTAGATACGCTGTGTGGTCTCAGACGGAGTCGAGATAAGACGAGAAATAACGTACGGCCTCGTCGCTCTAACCAAGCCTTTAAGTTCTCGCAGTAGAAATTTCTCTAAAAAATGCAGCGCGAGATCAAGAACTGAAATAAAAGTTCGTACGAAACACAGAGAGTGGCTGCAGTCCACTCCAGGAGTTAGGTCAAACAGTTCACGCTTATTACGTAAACACAGTTCACAAAAATACTTCAGAATATCGGCAAGCTTCAGCCATAATTTGGAAGACAATCACAAAAATAGAACAAATGTCGGCCACAACGATGTATATCAGCATTAAATTAGAATTGTATTAACACCTTCAGCTGCTAACGGGCGTTGATATATATCAACGGCGACAGGTGAAAATGTGTGCCCCGATCGGGACTCGAACCCGGGATGTCCTGCTCACATGGCAGACGCTCTATACATCTTTTTTTTGCCGGCGCGGTAGCTCAGCGTGTTCGGTCAGAGGGTTAGCTGCCCTCTGTAATAAAAAAAAACTGAGTTACCGATCAATAACGAACTTAAACGGAGGTCTTACTACGTCCGCCCGGGCAGATGCAAAGAACAAAAGCGAAGAAAATGAGATTAAAAAAAAATCCATCTGAGCCACCGAGGGCACAAAGGACAGCACGACTGCAGGGACTATCTCGCGCACACCTCCTGCGAGACCCACATTCTCACCTTGTATGTCCCATCCCAACACACTCATTACCCGTGGAAGACATTCTTACCAAGTCCTGTAAGAGTTCGGGGAATATGTGTGCATCCGCACAGAAGGAGGTCATGAGCGGTGTACCATAACTATATATATGGATATGGTGTCCATATAAGTATACATCAGCACTATCTCACAGTGAACCTGCAGTCACTACTCTAACATACAGGGTGACAATTATTGAACTATACGAAATAGAATCGCCATAACTTCTGAAAGGTTTGCGTTAGCACGTTAAAAGTGCGCAGTTGGCAGCGCGGAATCATGAAAATCAATATGCGTAAGGTATGGTTTGGTTTAGCCACGAATCCCAGCTTCATTTGCACGAGTTCGTCAATTAGCAAAATTGGCGCATTTATGGGCTGAGAATCCGCATTTCGCGATCGAGAAGTCTCTTCACCCTCAACGGGTGACTGTGTGTTGTGGAATAACCATTCGTGCAATGATCGGTGCAATATTCCTTGATGGTACGGTGGCTACCGAACGATACGTGAAGGTTTTGGAAGATGATTTCATCCTCATTATCCAAAGTGACCCTGATTTCGACAAGACAAGACGAAGCGTTCAGTGAATTCGAAAGTAAAATTCTATGTACCGACTTGACAGAAAATCCTAGGAAGTTCTGGTCTTACGTTAAATCAATAAGTTGCTAGAAACAGCATATCCAGACACTCCGGGATGATGATGGCATTGAAACAGAGGATGACACGCGTAAAGCTGAAATACTAAACACCTTTTTGCAAAGCTGTTTCACAGAGGAAGACCGCACTGCAGTTCCTTCTCTAAATCCTCGCACAAACGAAAAAATGGCTGACATCGAAATAAGTGTCCAAGGAATAGAAAAGCAACTGGAATCACTCAACAGAGGAAAGTCCGCTGGACCTGACGGGATACCAGTTCGATTCTACACAGATTACGCGAAAGAACTTGCCCCCCTTCTAACAGCCATGTACCGCAAGTCTCTAGAGGAACGGAAGGTTCCAAATGATTGGAAAAGAGCACAGGTAGTCCCAGTCTTCAAGAAGGGTCGTCGAGCAGATGCGCAAAACTATAGACCTATATCTCTGACGTCGATCTGTTGTAGAATTTTAGAACATGTTTTTTGCTCGAGTATCATGTCGTTTTTGGAAACCCAGAATCTACTATGTAGGAATCAACACAGATTCCGCAAACAACGATCGTGTGACACCCAACTCGCTTTATTTGTTCATGAGACCCAGAAAATATTAGATACAGACTTCCAAATAGATGCTATTTTTCTTGACTTCCGGAAGGCGTTCGATACAGTTCCGCACTGTCGCCTGATAAACAAAGTAGGAGCCTACGGAATATCAGACCAGCTGTGTGGCTGGATTGAAGAGTTTTCAGCAAACAGAACACAGCATGTTGTTATCAATGGGGAGACGTCTACAGACGTCAAAGTAACCTCTGGCGTGCCATAGGGGAGTGTTATGGGACCATTGCTTTTCACAATAGATATAAATTACCTAGTAGATAGTGTCGGAAGTTCCATGCGGCTTTTCGCGGATGATGCTGTAGTGTACAGAGAAGTTGCAGCATTAGAAAATTGTAGCGAAATGCAGGAAGATCTGCAGCGGATAGGCACTTGGTGCAGGGAGTGGCAACTGACCCTTAATATAGACAAATGTAATGTATTGCGAATACATAGAAAGAAGGATCCTTTATTACTTGTCGGTAAGGCGGGTGCCAGGTTGAGATTCATTGGGAGAGTCCTCAGAAAATGTAGTCCATCAACAAAGGAGGTAGCTTACAAAACACTCGTTCGACCTATACTTGAGTATTGCTCATCAGTGTGGGATCCGTACCAGATCTGGTTGACGGAGGAGAAATAGAAGATCCACAGAAGAGCGGCGCGTTTCGTCACAGGGTTATTTGGTAAGCGTGATAGTGTTACGGAGATGTTTAGCAAACTCAAGTGGCAGACTCTGCAAGAGAGGCGCTCTGCATCGCGGCGTAGCTTGCTCGCCAGGTTTCGAGAGGGTGCGTTTCTGGATGAGGTATCGAATATATTGCTTCCCCCTACTTATACCTCCCGAGGAGATCACGAATGTAAAATTAGAGAGATTAGAGCGCGCACGGAGGCTTTCAGACAGTCGTTGTTCCCGCGAACCATACGCGAGTGGAACAGGAAAGGGAGGTAATGACAGTGGCACGTAAAGTGCCCTCCGCCACACACCGTTGTGTGGCTTGCGGAGTATAAATGTAGATGTGGATGAACTCGATCCCATCGAAGCAGGAGAGTGTTTGATGTCATGGAGGAGCACTTTGGGGACCGCATCCTGGATCTGGGGCAGCCAGAGGCCGCTGGCATGGTCCTAGATTGGCCTCCATACTCTCCGATTCTGAACGCATGCGACTCCTTTCCGTGCGGGTATATTAAAAACAAGATGTACAGCAATAGCCCCCAAAATATTTCTGAGCTGGAAATAGCCTGTCAGGTCGTCATCGTCAACATCGGTGTTCCGACACTTCACCGGGCCATGCAGAATTTCCCTATCCGTCTACTCCACATCACCACCAGTGGTGGCAAGAGTTTCGAACATGTCGTAACCTGAATTCGAATATCTGTAGTGACGTTTACACGTTCAATAAAGTGTGTGGACACCTTAGTTTGTATCTAATTTACTGTTTTTCACACGTCGCAATAATTGTCAGTCTCTCTGTATATAAACACGCTTCTCTCAGAAGGTTTGAGGAATGTGAGGTCACAAAAACGATGTATAAATATGTATTTCACTGTAGAATTAAGCTGCCTGGTGGATAACACTATTTTAATTTATATTAACTTTAACATAAAAGAGTTTGTCCTTTCTATATTAAATTAATCGTAATGGAGAGGGCGATTGAAAAGTCCGTTAACATTTGAAAGGTCAATACCTCACAGAATAATGTAGACATAGAGGTAGAAATTGAATCAAATGCTTGAAATGACACGAAGTTTTACTGAAACGAAAACAAGCACAAAACGACAAGCAGATGTCGCTTCATGTGATACTAATCTATAATTAGGATAACAACAGATTTTTAGTAAAGACGATATTCTTTACAAAAAATGATCAACATGTAGGTAATGTCGAGGGACAATGCTGTGAGCAGCAATGGACAGTGTATCAGTACGTAAGGTGGGAAACTGCCGTCAGATGTTGACATTTAGCATCCCTAATGAAATGAAATGAGCGTTTGGCGTCATTGGCCGGGAGGCCCCTTACGGGGCAGGTCCGGCCGCCTTGGTGCAGGTCACATTACATTCGGCGCCACATTGGGCGACCTGCACGCCGGATGGGGATGAAATGATGATGAAGACAACACAACACCCAGTTCCTGAGCGGAGAAAATCCCCGACGCAGCCGGGAATCGAACCCGGGCCCCTCAGGATGGCAGTCCGTCATGCTTACCTTTCAGCTATCGGGCGGGTAGCATCCATAATGAGGTCGGTCGATCCCGGTGGACTTACGACTCGAAGCCCACAACCAATAATCATACGGAGCGAGGTCTTCAGACATGGGAGGCCAAACGCGGTGGTGGCGGCTCAGCACGCGATGCTCACCGAACACTGCGCGCAAAAGGTCTTTCACACGTGTAGCAATGTGAGTTGGACGGCCAACTTGCGTATAAAGTCGGAACCTCCAGCAGGTGTTTATCAGCCAGTCTCTCTCTCTCTCTCTCTCAGGCTAGCTGATTTTATACGTGATTCTCGTGCAGAGTCACTGAAAGGTTGCTTTTCGGCGCCGTCTGTTGACCTATCAATAAAGCCACATGTCATTTCAGGCATGTGTGTCAATTTTTACCCCTTACTTTCCTAATACCGTGAATTAGTGCATTTTCAAATGATAACGGGTTTTTGGGACACATTTTAATGTGGTGGCAGAAGCATTTAGTCAAATATTTCTTCCATAGCTCGTTCTGCCATGTTTGCATAATGAAATAAATGTCTTCTTACGACATTTAAAACAAATGAGAAACGCTGAATTTTTCTGATGTTTACGAAAGTGATCTGTAATACTTCCGAAGTAATGGAGAATTTAATATTACGATCGATTTTTTATGCATTAATATTCATCATCATATTATTATTATTATTATTATTATTATTATTATTATTATAGTATTCATCAATTACAGCAATACACATTTAGGAAAACAAAGAAATATACAGGGTGATTCAAAAAGAATACCACAACTTTAAAAATGTGTATTTAATGAAAGAAACATAATATAGCCTTCTGTTATACATCATTACAAAGAGTATTTAAAAAGGTTTTTTTTTCACTCAAAAACAAGTTCAGAGATGTTCAATATGGCCCCCTCCAGACACACGATCAATATCAACCCCATACTCCAACTCGTTCCACACTCTCTGTAGCATATCAGGCGTAACAGTTTGGATAGCTGCTGTTATTTCTCGTTTCAAATCATCAATGGTGGCTGGGAGAGGTGGCCGAAACACCGTATCATTAACATACCCCCATAAGAAAAAATTCGCAGGGGGTAAGATCAGGGCTTCTTGGAGGCCAGTGATGAAGTGCTCTGTCACGGGCTGCCTGGCGGCCGATCCATCGCCTCGGGTAGTTGACGTTCAGGTAGTTACGGACAGATAAGTGCCAATGTGGTGGCGCTCCATCCTGCTGAAATATGAATTGTTGTGCTTCTTGTTCGAGCTGAGGGAACAGCCAATTCTCTAACATCTCCAGATACTGTAGTCCAGTTACAGTAGCACCTTCGAAGAAAAAGGGACCAAAAACTTTATTGGCTGAAATGGCACAGAAAACGTTCACCTTAGGCGAGTCACGTTCATACTGAGTTGTTTCCCGCGGATTCTCAGTGCCCCATGCGCTGCGAACAAATGCTTGCTGGATGCGTGCTACATTTTCATCACTCGTTCTCGGCCGTCCAGAACTTTTCCCTTTGCACAAACACCCATTCTCTGTAAACTGTTTATACCAACGTTTAATACACCACCTATCAGGAGGTTTAACACCATACTTCGTTCGAAATGCACGCTGAACAACTGTCGTCGATTCACTTCTGCCGTACTCAATAACACAAAAAGCTTTCTGTTGAGCGGTCGCCATCTTAGCATCAACTGACGCTGACGCCTAGTCAACAGCGCCTCAAGCGAACAAATGTACAACTAAATGAAACTTTATAGCTCCCTTAATTCGCCGACAGATAGTGCTTAGCTCTGCCTTTTGTCGTTGCAGAGTTTTAAATTCCTAAAGTTGTGGTATTCTTTTTGATCACCCTGTATATAAAAATGAACATGTAAAATTATATACAGTAAACAAGTTTTAAAACGGCTCAGACTACACTCGGATGTTGATGGAGCTTCTCAATGCCACCAGGGAAGCGTCTGATTGGACATTCATTCACAATGTGGCTCATTGTTTGGGTGTCACCACAGTCGCACACACTGTCACTTGAAAAGCCCCACTCGTGCATGTTGTATTTACACCTACCCCCTTCAGCCCGATATCTGTTTAACTGCACCCACACATCCCTTGGTTGGTGGAAGCCGGGAACTGTTGGAATGTCTACAAGTTCGCGGTTTCGGGTTCTTGTAGCTTGCCACTCACGTTTCCACTCTGCGTCCTGGTCGAATCCCGTGGATAGCATTTGGACTCCCGTTTCATATGCTGGTGTTCTAGATTTGAGGCGTTTCCTGGGCAGTGATAGCAAATCGTCATGAAGATGGATCGAGTTGTTTTCAGAAACTTACTGATAGAGATTGTAAAGAGCAACCTTTCGACGGAGGTCTGGTGCACAGATGTTTGAAAGCACTGGTAGCCAGCAAGAAGGTGTAGACCGGACTGCACCACTAATTACTCTCATAACTGAGTTCAGTTACTTTCACTACGTGGGCGTTTCGGAGCCAAACTGGTGCACAGTATTGTGCTGCAGAGTATACCAGTGCAAGGGATGCTCCTCGGAGGACAGATGTGGTTGCTCCCCATGTACTGCCTGCCAGCTTTCTCACAAGGTTCACTCGTGTTTGTATCTTCTTGGCCAAGTTCATATTCATCTGACCGGTTTGGATTACAATTGTTTGCGTAAGCCATAGCCTTTTGTTTCTACCAACTGTCGAACGAACATCACTTCTGAAAACAGTCGTTTAACTGATTTTCAGTATTGCGTCGTACTGCGTGATAACTTCGATGGTCGATATTGACACCATGTGGGAATTTGTCAAATGAATAGGTCCGTCATGAAACATATCTTCCAATTATAATCGTTAGTCGTTGAAGATCCTCAACAAATGGCATCAAAATATGGAGCAATGAACTGAACTGGTTTCAACATTCGAAATATGCACGTCTTTCTTGAATCATAAAATACAGTTCCAGAACGATTGTACGCTATCAATAAGCAATCAGTAAAGTTGTGCTGTTCTTGTAAACGTGTCATATCTTCTTCGTCTTCTTCTTCTTCTTGCATTACGGCCTCTGTAGGACCACGGGTAGTCCCTTCGTGGACTGCATTTTCCTCCTCTTCTCCCAGAACCTCTTCATTCTTTCTCTTCTTCTCTCCCGCTCTTCTTCCGAGATCTTCAATGTCCGTTTCTCCTGTAGGTTCCACTGGTGACACTCTGTTTTCCTGTATTCTTCTCTGTCGTTGATCTCCGGCATATTGGTCGGTGTATATTTGTTCCTCCAATTGTCCTTTCCTTCGACCTTGATCCCCAGTTCCAACCAGTCCTTCCGAAGTTCAACAACCCACTTGCTTCCTTCCCCTTGTCCTCTCTGTTGTTTCCCACACTCTCTTCGTCATTCTGTCCATACTCACCCTAACTACGTGTCCAGCAAACCTTGCCCTTTTGAGTCTGATTTCCCCAGATATTGTTCTCATGTTCCGTACAACTCTTCCCTAGGTCTTCGCATCCACCTATCTCCACCTCTTTTGGGACCTAGTATTTTTCTCAGTATTTTTCTCTCTTCTTGCTCTAGTTGTTCTGCCCCATTTCTTCCTAGTGTCATCCTCTCAGCAGCATATAATACTGCATTCCTCACTGTTGCCTTGTAGTGGCTTATTTTTGCCTTTGTGGATATATTCTTTTTATTGTATATCTCTCTCGTTATACAGAATGCTGACCTCATCTTCTTTATCCTCTCTGTTATTCCCTTCTTGCTCCTGTTCCTTCCTGTTATATATTCTCCCAGGTATTTAAATTTGTCCACCGTTTTCACAGTGCCTTCCGGTGTTTCCCAGTCTGCAGTGGTATTTAACGTCAATGGCTTGTTATAGGCGATCCCCAGTCCCACCTTTCTGGCTACCTTACTTGTCGAGTTGTGTCTTTGCGTCTCCTACCGTCACACTTACTATTGCTATGTCGTGTGGAAAGGCTAGGCAGTCCACTTGAGCCCTGTTGCCTTTTTGTCCGCCACATATGTCTTTAGCATTCCCATTTCCTCGTTTAATGCTCTCCACTGCCTGATCACTTCGTCCAGTGCTATATTGAACAACAATGCTGACAATCCATCTCCCTGTTTAACACCAATCGGATGGCGGTAGTGGGGGGAAGGAGGGAGGGGCGAGCTTCGGCCCCAAGAGCCTGCTGCTAGTTGTCGCGAACGACTTTGCTTTAATAATCGGTACTAGACTACAAAATTATATCACAACTCCCATAAAAATGGCAATGTTAATTAATCAGCTTTTCTTCTCTTTTAATCACACGTTTCCCTTTCCTAAAGATTCTTCATCTACTTACGTAGCCAGCAAACCACTTGCAATTAAATGGCAGAGAGTGCCTACCACTAACCATATGCGAGTCCTCTACGCTCTGTGTGTGTGCTGTAAACTGTACAATCTTTTCTTCCCAAATCCTGCGGAAGCTTCTCTGAATTGTATAGGGGTTGGACAAAACATGGAAACAGCCCGAGAAATGCGTGCTTGAACATAAATGCCGATGCACGATCAATGCCTGTGCAATGTCGTCAGTACGTTGAAAGTGTCAGTCGTGATTGGAACTATGTTCTCTGCACTTTTAAGTGCCTCATATTGGAGCTAAGCGAATTCGAAAGCAGACAGATTGTTAGTGTTCGTATAGTGACTGCTTCCCTAACCAAGGAACCCGAAGTGTTTGGTGCTCCAGAAGGCACCGTATCGACGATTTGTAACGTATACAGGGAAAGAAGAAAAAGACATCATGCACTAGTTCCAAACGCGGACTAAACTTTGTGCTGAGTGATCGTGACGGGTGGTCATCGAAGAGGACTCCTACCAAAAATGAGAGGACGGCAGCTGCAAAAGCGGCTGCAGAACTGAATGTCGCCCTCGCGCGACCTGTCAGCAGCACAACAACACGATGGAGCTCCTTAAGTTGGGAATTCCAGGGTGTGCTGGAATTCTAAAACTACTCAACACTGATGCAAATGGCTATAACACGATTAATTTGAGCTAAGGTATTATGGGACCAAACCGCTGAGGTCATCGGTCCATAAGCTTACGCACTACTTACTCTAACTTAAACTAACTTACGCTAAGGACAACACACACACTCACTCATGTCCGAGGGAGGACTCGAACCTCCGACTCTCGGGTAGTTTTGAGGGAAAGTGCCTTAATAACACTGTTTTCATTAACTTTAAAAAGTCAAAAAGTGGTAAGACAGAATTTTTAAAAGTACTTTGTAATAAATAATTGAAGATCTTCATTATCAAAAAGTGCCTGAGGTCAGTTTTGATCTGCATAGTGACTAATTATCGATCTCTTATAAGCTATGTACAAGAACTTTATCGTTTCGCAAGATTTTAAATATTGCAGGAAACTAGGAGGGACTCCAAAACCGATTAAAGGCACAAACCGCTGTTTAATTAAGTTACAGTTACTAAATATTTACGTTAAACGGCCTTTGAACACTGCGAGTTAATTGTTCCGCTACGGCGCAGTTAAACAATATCGCGAGTAAAATTAACAATTAAATTTGTCCCCAAGCAAGGCTAAAATCTTCGAGTGAGGCTTCGTCCCATTCCGATACACACGGTCAACACCGTATGCAGAAACGTATATTACGAAAGTACACAACTTCTTATTGTCGTAATCCAGTATTTAACGGGGCGGGGAACCTCACGTACTGACAATAGTAGTCCACTTGGTTGTCCAGTTACGACCATGCAGGAAACGTCAGGTCGTAATATTTGTGACGCGTTTGTGGGCAGAGAAGAAACAAGCAACATGCTGATATGTCAACATAGTAAGGCACCACATATAAAAATATCTGTACTTATACGCGTTTCGCTATGTATATTATTAGTATCGGTACTGAAAACCAAATTTTTATTGCCCATACACCCACAACATAAGGGATCGTTTTGTGTTGGACAGTGTTTGGTAACAAGCTTTAAAAGGTTACCAATTTACACACAGCACAAAATTTTACGACAAATGTTCACAGTAGAGTTATCGCATCGACAGAGTGTACAAACTTCTTTTAACGAGTTGAGGTGACCCTGTAACATTGACCAAATTTTTATGTTGCTTGCGAGTCTGAAAACAATTGTATTATAAAACTTCCTGGCAGATCAAAACTGCGTGCCGGACAGAGACTCGAACTCGGGACCTTTGCCTGTCGTGGGCGAGTGCTCTACCAACTGAGTAACCCAAGCACGACTCACGCCCCGTCCTCACAGCTTTAATTCCGCCAGTACATCGTCTCCTACCTTCCAAACTTCACCGAAACTCTCCTGCGAACCTCAGTTGATAGAGCACTTGCCCGCGAAAGGCAAAGCTCCAGAGTTCGAGTCTCCGTCCGGCACACAGTTTTAATCTGCCAGGAAGTTTCATATCAGCTCACACTCCGCTGTAGAGTAAAAATTTCATTCTATAAATTGTACTGTAACTGTTTTTACTGAGGATATGTATCTCTACTGTAATTATGATGGGACTTATCCTCGGTAAAATGACCAGAGGTAAAATATTCCCTCTACGAATGTTTGTTTGGGAAATGCTCAGAAATAAGAAACACTTGGGTCGTTTTACGGGTCGGGGTGCGGTTTGTTAGAGCTCTTGATCGTTTAAATAGATTAGAGAACTTGTAAAGGAAGATGTACTGAGATTTAGTGAAGTGTGGTGACAAGAAGAGCAGTATTTCTGGTTAAAAATGTTTCAAATGGTTCTGAGCACTATGGGACTCAACTGCTGAGGTCATTAGTCCCCTAGAACTTAGAACTAGTTAAACCTAACTAACCTAAGGACATCACAAACATCCATGCCCGAGGCAGGATTCGAACCTGCGACCGTAGCGGTCTTGCGGTTCCAGACTGTAGCGCCTTTAACCGCACGGCCACTTCGGCCGGCTATTTCTGGTTAGGTGAGTGTAAGGTGATCGACACAAAATCAAATTCAGGAGTGGGCCTACTAATGAACAATATAATACAAAGGATGGTAACAACATAGCGAACGAATTACCACAGCCAAGGCAGAGGCACAGTCACGATCCGTCACAATAGATAGAGCGTAAGTAGGTACTAGCTTCGCAAGTGACGAAAAATTTAATAAATTTAATACTGGACGATGTTTAAGTGCGTGGCTGGTGTTAAATTACATATCGTTGGTGAAGGACACAACCAACCACAAAAATTTTAAAAAATATTTTATTGTCATTGTTAGTTTCATGTTATTAATTCCATTTTCAGGTGGCTAAGCTTCTTCTACTGCAGTATTAGATTCGTTAGCAACATGGCGTCTGCTGCCGCACTGCATAAGAACATCTTCGTAGTTATCGCCACTTGACATATTGTATGGATGACTTCAATGACGCAGAAAAATCTGCTAATGGGCTACAAATTATAACATATAAAGTGAATGAGTTACATACCCCAGTCAACAAAGGAAAATTAGGGGAAAAAGTGTGTAGTCGCAGCTCGCATCTCGTGGTCGTGCGGTAGCGTTCTCGCTTCCCACGCCCGGGTTCCCGGGTTCGATTCCCGGCGGGGTCAGGGATTTTCTCTGCCTCGTGATGGCTGGGTGTTGTGTGATGTCCTTAGGTTAGTTAGGTTTAAGTAGTTCTAAGTTCTAGGGGACTGATGACCATAGATGTTAAGTCCCATAGTACATTTGAACCATTTTGTGTAGTCGCAAAATTTTAGTACAATGGTAGAAGGGAGTATCATGAACAATATATCAAAAATACCCACCGGGGGTGTCCAAGGCTGAGGGTGGTGGGCGTTTAAGGGCCACTTTTTAGGTTTTTTCTGGCGTAAGAGCGACTTCTAGCAAAAATGTTTTCAAGTACAAAATTAAACTACACTTAATATCCGGCAAGAAAGCCTTATTCACTTTTTCTCTAAGGCTAATAGGTCTCGCTGTAATGGTACCTGAATTACGTAACCATTGCGGCACCTCATCTCAACCTCTCGATACCAGCAATATTCTGCTGTGTTTCTGTAAAATAGTTAACATATTTCTGTGACAACATTCAGATTTGATTTCATTAATGTAGAGGTACTTTGATACATCGATATGTTTATATTGCAATGACATTATTCTTATATGTATTCTTTCTTTTGTCACTATGATCTTTGACGTACTTGTAACTCTGATTTTTGGGAGCGTAAGCGGTTATTAAAGAGTCAAGTGTTGGTCGTCATGTTAAAAAGACGCAAATTGTAGTCAGTTTATGAAACGTAAACCTCAACAGTGAGGAAGATATTTTGAAGTATGTTTTATATTGTGAACTGATGGTGCAACAAAAGTGATAAAAAAGAGGTGTAACTTAAATTCGGCGTGCTGATTATTTTTTTCATCACCATTGTCTTAACTTGCAAAAGTTTAATCTTCAAGAATGGTTTGTGAAACACATCTATAAAACTTTTGAATATCGCAGAATAACACCTAGGCCTCTTTGCATCCTAGCTTGGAATCATCACTGCCTAGATTTTCGACGAATGAGCCATGAGTTCACAACGAGACCAGCGTGGGAAACACGGAAAGATGAGTGCCTAGTTTATCCGTAATTTCAAGAAATGACTTTATTAACTGTGCTCTAATGACACCTGCCACATAATATAACTTTGTTGTTGCCCGAAAATGCGGTATTTAGCAGCGTGAGCAACACTACAATCATAATTAATTTTTGACCTTTGTTGTGGTAGGGTTGTTAGGTCGCGTTGCAGGTAATGGCAAAATCGCAATATTACTAAAAATAGTGTTTTAATGGTATTCAATTATTTACTGTTAAATAAAGTGGGTTATGAACAAATATGAAATGTGTGTACCATGTCTAAGTACAGTAAAGCCATGTTTTATCATCTAAATTTCAAAATTGTACTGCTTTGTTCAATTCGAACAGACCTCGCTGTAGTATATCCAGTTTGACCGTCGGCCACCAAGAGCGTGAAGACGAAAGTGTCGCTGTCTATGTTATTGTTAGAGGTCTCACTGTAGACTTTTCTTTCCCCTCACTCGAATGGTGGAAGCATTGTATATAAATACACTCCTGGAAACTGAAATAAGAACACCGTGAATTCTTTGTCCCAGGAAGGGGAAACTTTATTGACACATTCCTGGGGTCAGATACATCACATGATCACACTGACAGAACCACAGGCACATAGACACAGGCAACAGAGCATGCACAATGTCGGCACTAGTACAGTGTATATCCACCTTTAGCAGCAATGCAGGCTGCTATTCTCCCATGGAGACGATCGTAGAGATGCTGGATGTAGTCCTGTGGAACGGCTTGCCATGCCATTTCCACCTGGCACCTCAGTTGGACCAGCGTTCGTGCTGGACGTGCAGACCGCGTGAGACGACGCTTCATCCAGTCCCAAACATGCTCAATGGGTGACAGATCCGGAGATCTTGCTGGCCAGGGTAGTTGACTTACACCTTCTAGAGCACGTTGGTTGGCACGGGATACATGCGGACGTGCATTGTCCTGTTGGAACAGCAAGTTCCCTTGCCGGTCTAGGAATGGTAGAACGATGGGTTCGATGACGGTTTGGATGTACCGTGCACTATTCAGTGTCCTCTCGACGATCACCAGTGGTGTACGGCCAGTGTAGGAGATCGCTCCCCACACCATGATGCCGGGTGTTGGCCCTGTGTGCCTCGGTCGTATGCAGTCCTGATTGTGGCGCTCACCCGCACGGCGCCAAACACGCATACGACCATCATTGGCACCAAGGCAGAAACGACTCTCATCGCTGAAGACGACACGTCTCCATTCGTCCTTCCATTCACGCCTGTCGCGACACCACTGGAGGCGGGCTGCACGATGTTGGGGCGTGAGCGGAAGACGGCCTAACGGTGTGCGGGACCGTAGCCCAGCTTCATGGAGACGGTTGCGAATGGTCCTCGCCGATACCCCAGGAGCAACAGTGTCCCTAATTTGCTGGGAAGTGGCGGTGCGGTCCCCTACGGCACTGCGTAGGATCCTATGGTCTTGGCGTGCATCCGTGCGTCGCTGCGGTCCGGTCCCAGGTCGACGGGCACGTGCACCTTCCGCCGACCACTGGCGACAACATCGATGTATTGTGGAGACCTCACGCCCCACGTGTTGAGCAATTCGGCGGTACGTCCACCCGGCCTCCCACATGCCCACTATACGCCCTCGCTCAAAGTCCGTCAACTGCACATACGGTTCACGTCCACGCTGTCGCGGCATGCTACCAGTGTTAAAGGCTGCGATGGAGCTCCGTATGCCACGGCAAACTGGCTGACACTGACGGCGGCGGTGCACAAATGCTGCGCAGCTAGCGCCATTCGACGGCCAACACCGCGGCTCCTGGTGTGTCCGCTGTGCCGTGCGTGTGATCATTGCTTGTACAGCCCTCTCGCAGTGTCCGGAGCAAGTATGGTGGGTCTGACACACCGGTGTCAATGTGTTCTTTTTTCCGTTTCCAGGAGTGTAAAATAAAATCGGTCAGTAAGGGTAGCCTTTTCGTACTCCCATATTAGTGTATTTTGAGAAACGTTCTCGTCGCCTCTTGACATCTCATATCTGCCTCTTGTAATCCACACTTCCGTTACTGAAGTAAATCTCAGTCCCATGTAGAAGACAGCTGAAATTTTACTGTACGAACAGCGGAACTGTAGCAAGCTACTGTTTTTTCCCCTTTCCATATTTTTTTGGGGGAGGGCAGAGGCCGGGGGTTATGACATAAAGTTTCGAACAGGTCTGAAATGGAAAGTTTGTTGGAAGCTAATCTTATTCTCAGTAACAGGATGAATGTAGTCTACGTAATCGGGGCACTGTGAGTTACGATGCCTTGAGACATGATATATACTTAACGCGTTAAAAATTTGATATAAAATTATGATTCTTAATGAGTAAATTGTAGTAGCATTTTAAATTTTTACATTCGGCCAACAGTTGCATGAAGTACTGAAAATTAAATTTTAGTCACCTCTAGAATCCGTTACATAGTCGGGATGGACCTGTGAACTACAAACCACGTGCTATGAACCATGAACCGGTGTAGCCCGTTGATAAGATACATACGTTGCACAAAAATACGGAAACACCCCGAGAACATAGATGTAGATAATGTCCAAATCTGAAAGTTGTGTTGTTGTATTTGACAGGAAAGGCACCCGTGCACCGCGGTCACATCGTGCAAGTGTGCGTGTTCAGAACTACGTTTTGTGTAGTTGTGAGTGCATTATGTCGGAGCTAAATTTCTGAGTTTCTCCGGGCGTATACAACTTTCAAATAACTTCCGGGAATTCAGCCAGGTAACACTTTCAGCGACCGCCGATATTTCGGCGGGAGAACACCCCGCCATTTTCAAGGCAAACTGCAACGAACAGGCGGCGTAAATGCAAATTTAAAACCTCGGTTCTCGGACTGATGCAGGAAAGGTAACACACACACACACTGAACACTAGTGCCACCAAAGATGACCAAAGTCAGAGCTATCGATAGTGAGACTACGAACTCGCAGCTGAGGCAGCGTTGACTCTGTCCCTCTGTTTTTTGACAAGGGAGATAGCCGGATTCCAAAGACAATATAAACAAAAACCTCCATCCCTGTTAACGAGGTATCTCGCTAATTTAATCTCAACTGCCTCCCTAATGACACTGTCCCAATAGCTGGACGTGCATGCCAATATCTCAGTGTTATTATATAACATGGGGTGACCAGTATCCAAGCAATGTTCGGCAATAGCAGATCTATTTGGCTGCTGTAATCGTGTGTGCCGTTTATGCTCAGTACATCGGTCCTCCACGGTCCTCATAGTCTGACCAATATATGGCATGCCACAGCTACAAGGAATGCGTCATACACCCGCCTTACGCAGACCATTCTTAACAGAACTCAAAAGCACTCTAATTTTAGATGAAGTTCGGAAAACACATTTCACATCTTGTTTCTGTAAACTGCGACCGATCTTGTTGGAAGTGTTCCCTACGTAAGGTAAAAAGGCAGTAGACTTAGGTGTAAATTGCTGATGGTCTTGTGGTGGGTGCTTCTGTAGCCACGTTATTTGAAGTGCTTGGCGTTTCAAGAGGCACCGTACAGAAGATTCATACCGCATGCAGGGAAAGCGGAGGAACAACATCCGCTAAGTCATAACGCGGACGAAACTGAGTGTCCAGTGATCCAGACGGGCGAAGACGATTGTAACGAAAAATGAAACGATGTCATCTGCAACAGTGATTGCAGAACTGGATGTCGTACTCGAGAACCATGTCCGCACCAAAAGAACATGAAGGGATCAGGGAATTAGAGTGCGTAGTGGAATTCCAAAACTACACAAGAGTGATGTAAATGCCCGAACCAGGGAAACGTTGTGCCCGAGCAATAAAACCTGGACGATGGTGCAATGGGTAAGTCATACGGTCGGAGGAGTCTTGTTTCACGGTGTTTGCGACGTCTGGTCACATTTACGTCCCGTGAGTGGAATATAGGGGGCAATAAACAGTGGAATATAGGGAGGGGGGAGTGTCTGGTGAAGATTTCGGCAGCCACATCGCGGTATTCGATGGGCTCCATGGTAACTCTGCGACTTCGTATTACTGCTAAGGATTCTGTGACCATACTGGCTGGTCAAGTCCAAGACGACAGAGCCCCTGCTCAGACAGCACGCGTCGGCCAGGACTTTTTTTGTGAGCGCGGAAATAAATCGTCCCATGTTCCCTGGCCACCACAGTTACCAGGTGTCGATGTTATTGAGAGAAATGGCTGCTTGATCGGTATCCAGTTCCATTGTTATCTGAACTTGACACTATTTTTCAGAAAGAATACTATAAGAGTGCCTTGAAAACCGTATAGGACCTGTATGTATCCACTCCGAGATAACGGAGGAAGCTACGGGGTGTTAAGAAAGTCTCTCCGCAGTGCTGTATGATTGTTAGCCACGATGTGATGATGATGATGATGTTTGGTTTGTGAGGCGCTCAACTGCGTGGTTATCAGCGCCCGTACAATTATCCAATCTTTGCTCAGTCCAATTTCGCCACTTTCCTGGATGATGATGAAATGATGAGGATAACACAAACACCCAGTCATCTCGAGGCAGGTGAAAATCCCTGACCCCGCCGGGAATCGAACCCGGGACCCCGGTGTTAGCCACGAGTCCCGTATGCCGCAATGAGTATACCGAAAGGAAACTCCGTGAAATACAAGTTATTAATTTACTGAATATTCATTTTTACTTAGAGATTTCTACATTAAATGTTGAAATTTTCCCCCTTTTGTTGAAAATTCAATTCGTCTAATCATGTTTCCAAACACAAGCTGTAACATTTCTTCTGTAACAGAAGCAGTGAAAGTGGATATTGCAGTTTTCAATTCATCGATGAATTTTGGACGGTTGCTATAGACAGTTGCTTTCGCTGTACCCCATTAGAAAAAGTCAGGTGGTGTTACGTAAGACGATCGAGGAGGCCAAAGTCCCTGTGAAATTATGCAATCACCGAAAACATCAGCAAGGAGGAGGAGGAGGAGGAGGAGATTACTGTTTAACGTCCCGTCGACAACGAGGTCATTAGAGACGAAGCACAAGCTCGGATTAGGTAAGGATGGGGAAGGAAATCGGCCGTGCCCTTTCAAAGGAACCATCCCGGCATTTGCCTGGAGTGATCTAGGGAAATCACGGAAAACCTAAATCAGGATGGTCGGACGCGGGATTGAACCGTCGTCCTCCCGAATGCGAGTCCAGTGAACATCAGCAAGCATTGAAACGCGAGCTGTATGCTGTTGAAAATAACCGTTCAGTGTTTCACTTGACACAAGTTCTCCTATGAATTGGTACAGAATATCACTGCAGTATCGCTGTGCGTTTATTGTTTCGCTGAGAAATATGGGACTCACAGTCCGACGTCCAGAAATTGCGATCCAAATTCCTATTTTCACATAATGAAGTGGCTCCTCATGAATACACAATGAATTTGCAGTTCTCCACATACGAGAATTTTGCGAGTTCATGTACCCGGATAAATGAAACCGTGCCACATTAGTGAAAAAAGTTTCATTACGAATATCCCTTTCATTTTGTTGAACGAAATTTTTGAACCATTGACAATTACTGTCGTCGCTTGCCATGATCAGTATTTTTCAGGTCTTGTACGACTGTTACTTTGTATGGTAAAAGTTATAATTTTTTCCTTACAGTTGTGTGGGCCGTTCGATTTCCTGGGCGAGTTTTCTTACTGACTTGTTCGGACTCGTGGACATTTTATCAGAAATATCGAGTATTTATCCTCAGGCAAAACGCTAGGACGACCACTTCTCTGTGCATCTGTCACTGAACCCGTACTTCGAAATTTGTTAATCAGACCTCGCACAGTATCGCGATGTGGGAGTGTTGTCTCCACGAAAACTGAATTAAATGTTTGACGAACTGAAACTGTGTATTTACCGCCAGCTTTGATCACTTGTTCGAGTAGAAACACACGTTCTTCAATGGTCAGCATTTTAACAGTGACAAAAACGAACAAAGGAGCTAAACTTAAAGGTCCACGTCAACACGTAACGACTCACACCAACGATACTACTGACGCTGGCTGAGATAAACGGAACAGCGGAATGTTAAGAGTGTCCACTTGAAAGAAAGTAATCCAGACATGCGAAAAATCATACGGCACTGTGGAGAGATTTTTTGAACACCCTGTATTTAAGGTAGACAAGTTATAGACGTGCACGTCAGAGAGAGAGAGAGCAAGTTACGTCAATGTTAAACAATCTTTGTTAAATGTTATTTATTATTCCAGTCTTTGATCACAATATGAATTCTTTACACGATGACCGGTTTCAGTCCGTGATGACCATCCTCAGATCTTTTTTACACCATCTCCTAAAGTGATAAGGCCATGGTGTAAAAAATATCTGAGGATGGTCATTACGGGCTGAAACCGGTCATCGTCTAAAGAATTCATATTGTGATCGAAGACTGGAATAATAAAAAAACATTTGACAGTATTGGATCACTGTTTGTATACGCGACCATGTTGGTGAGACATTCTTTGTTCTTATTGCGACACAGTCTCTGCCTCTCCGCAGTCTAATACGTTCTTAGTTGGAGTGTGGCAGGCGATGGACATATTCAGTAGTACTGTGTAGCCTTGTGATCGTATGTGTAAGACGAAGAAAGATTTACTGTAAGGGACAGCAAGGACGACTATGATGTATATATATTGAAAAGCGAAAAGAACATAAATTTTGAATAATGTTATATTTTTTTGAAGAGAAGGGGTTTGATATAAGACTGCAGCACTTCTCAGCTACTTTTTCTGAACGATTATTATCAGATATTTACCTTCACTCACTCGCTCAGACGTGAAAGAAAGACCACCCTACTGCCCTGAGTCGTGCTTTAACATATCAACTGATTAAACTGTTTGGTTTTTATATAAATTCTCTGTTACCCTTATATCTTTTTTTAAATCTGCTCACTTTGTTGAGTCTAGTATTGTTCAGATCAATGTTAGGTGTGAAGATCACTCGAAGCATTACTCCGTCTTTTTGAGTACATACTTCATTCTAAAATCGTTGTCCTGCAATATCATTTCAGAGGAGTAGTAACTCTCCTGACCCCACTGTTTAGGGAGGCTATCATTACGCATTACCACACTGCACCATGTGGTATGCAATAGTTTGAATATTGTTTGGAAATTTTATTTAAAAAATAGAAATGTAGCTTAGGCTCTGCCTGCTTGCTGTTTGCTGTTGTGCTTTCGAGAAATCTGCAACAATGTTGGTAAGACGCGAGGTAAGTGAATGGTTCTAAGCACTATGGGACTTAAAAAATGAGGTCATCAGTCCTCTAGACTTGGAACTACATAAACCTAACTAACCTAAGGGCATCACACACATCCATGCCCGAGACAGGGTTCGAACCTGCTACCGTAGCAGCAGCGCGGTTCCAGACTGAAGCGCCTAGAACTGCTGGGCCACAGAGGCCGGCGAGGTAAATGGAAATTTTGATTAGGATCAGGTAATTGTTTTACATCAGTTGCGCATTTAATATGAAGACAAGTTGTATTCTGACCAATTACGGATCAAGTCAGCTTAGGTTCTGTTTAGTCAAAGGCAAGCATACAAGTTGCGTAACAGATTGTGGGTAGATAGTTTTGATAGTACATAGACTTTTTATAGAGTGGGAGGTAAATTTGGGCTAAATTTCATACAGAAACACATACTGGGCAACTTACAGATGTTCGGAAACTATTTTAGTGCACTTCGTGGAGATGGTGCATACGCACAAGTAGAATTTGGTTATGTGGTATATCTCCTAGCTTGGCAGTATTAATGGCCAGCCGAGTAACGTAACTTTGGAAAAAACGACATTTTGTCAATGGAGGGCGTGATTGATTACTTCGTAAAAACTTTTTGTTTATTTATAGACGCAATCACATTCTTATAACACAGTCATAACCAGCTTCGGCGATACAATGACAATCTTCAGATTCTAAAACAATCCAAAAGAAAATTTATATTACAGTACTGAACACTAAAATTGCTACATCATGAAGATGACGTGCTACAGACGCAAAATTTAACCAACAGGAAGAAGATGCTGTGATATGCAAATGATTAGCTTTTCAGCGCATTCACACAAGGATGGCACCGGTGGCGACACCTACAACGTGCTGACATGAGGAAACTTTCCAACCGATTTCTCATACACAAACAGCAGTTGACCGACGTTGCCTGGTGAAACTTTGTTGTGATGCCTCGTGTAAGGAAGAGAAATGCGTACCATCACGTTTCCGACTTTGATAAAGGTCGGATTGTAGCCTATCGCGATTGCCGTTTAACCTATCGAGACATTGCTACTCGCGTTGGTCGAGATCCAATGACTGTTAGCAGAATATGGAATCGGTGGTTTGAAGAGGGTAATACGGAACGCTGTGCTGGATCCCAACGGCCTCGTATCACTAGCCGTCGAGATGACAGGCATCTTATCCGCATGGCTGTAACGTATCGTGCAGCCACGTCTCGATCGCTGAGTCAACAGATGGGGACGTTTGCAAGACAACCACCATCTGCACGAACAGTTCGACGACGTTTGCAGGAGCATGGACTATCAGCTCGGAGACCGTGGCTGCGGTTACCCTTCACGCTGCTTTACAGACAGGAGCGCCTGCGATGGTGCACTCGACGACGAACCTGGGTGCACGAATGGCAATACGTCATTTTTTCGGATGAATCCAGGTTCTGTTTATAGCATCATGGTGGTCGCATCCGTGTTTGGCGACATCGCGGTGAACGCACATTGGAAGCGTGTATTTGCCATCGCCATACTGGCGTATCACCCGGCTTGATGGTATGGGGTGCCATTGGTTACACATCTCGGTCGCGTCTTGTTCGCATTCACGGTAATTTGAACATTGGACGTTACATTTCAGATGTGTTACGGCCCATGGCACTACCCTTCATTCGGTCCCTGCGAAACCCTACATTTCAGCAGGATAATGCACGACCGCATGTTGCAGGTCCTGTACGGGCCTTTCTGGATACAGAAAATGTTCGACTGCTGCCCTGGTAAGCATATTCTCCGAACCTTTCACCAACTGAAAACGTCTTGTCAATGATTGCCGAGCAACTGGCTCGTTACAATACGCCAGTCACTACTTTCGATGTACTGTGGTATCGTGTTGAAGCTGCACGGGCAGCTGTACCTCTACACGCCATCCAAGCTCTGTTTCACTCAATGCCCAGGAATATCAAGGCCGTTATTACGGCCACAGGTGGTTGTTCTGGCTACTGAATTCTCAGGATCTACGCACCCAAATTGCGTGAAAATGTAATGACATGTCAGTTCTAGTATAATATATTTGTCCAATGAATACCCGTTTATCATCTGCATTTCTTCTTGGGGCAGCAATTTTAATGGCCTGTAGTGTAAAACCTAAAAGTAAGTTCAATATTTAACCAGGCTTGTTGTAATCTAACTGAATTTATGCGAAATACATATAGGTATGAACTATACGTATTTCGCATAAATTCAGTTAGATTACTAATAAGCCTGGTTAGATATTGAACTTATTTTTAGGTTTTAATAGAAATTTTCTTTTGTATTGTTTTAGAATCCGAAGATCGTCATTGTATGGCCGAAACCGGCTATGACTGTGTCATAAGAATGTGATTGCGTCTGTAAATAAACAAAAAATTTTTTACAGAGTAGCGTAAGATGTGAAGCCGAATGTCTGAGGAAACAGGGCAGGCGGTCCAGAGTTAGCGCTGCCGAGAGCCCGCCGGAAGCGGCCCTCACGTGCGGGGGAGGGGGGTGGCGGGCAGCGGAGCGTCTCGCGGCGAAAGCCCCCCGGGCCACGGCCGGCCGGCGCCAGGCACCCACCGCCACGCACCCCGCGCTGCCCGCCTATAAAAGCCGGCGCCGGAGCAGCGGTCAGGCAGTCAGAGCAGCGTCCTCCTTCGGCCGTGATATCCACCTGACGCGAACGCACGCACGGAGTCATGCGAAGAGAGGTGAGTCTCATTCTGTCTACCCAGCTGACGGCGGTTCTGTCCGAGCCGACCACAAATAACACGGGTTGGGCCATCTGCTTACAGCTACGTCCTAGTGGAGGGTACACCCAAAAGTTTTCGACGTAAGGTGTGCACAGCATTTTACACGCTGTCTGTTTATTTATCTTCGTGAGCCACAATTATTTTGCCTCCTTTGGTGTTGTCATCTACAACATTGCCCCCTGTCCCAACCTCCCCATCTAAAAGCAGCACTTACACTCTGCGTCCTCCGTTATTTGCTGGACGTATTACTACCTCCGTCTTCCCTTGCTGTTATTACTCTCTATATCTCCCTCTACTACCAAGGAAGTTATTCCCTGACCTCTTGAAACAGCTCCTCTCATCATGTCCCTTCTTCTACTGAGTGTTTCCCACTCATCATTTTACTTCACCTATTCTGTGACGAACATCTACATTTCTCATTTTACCAATCCCATTGGTTTCTTCTGCAGCACCACACCTCTACATCTACTTCGCAAGCCACCCAACGGTGCGTGGCGGAGGGCACTTTACGTGCCACTCTCGTTACCTCCCTTTCCTGTTCCAGTCGTGTATGGTTACCGGGCAGAATGACTGCCGGAAAGCCCCCGTGCGCGCTCGAATCTCTCTAATTTTACATTCGTGATCTCCTCGGGAGGTATAAGTAGGGGGAAGCAATATACTCGATACGTCATCCAGAAACGCACCCTCTCGAAACCTGGACAGCAAGCTACACCGCGATGCAGAGCGCCTCTCTTGCAGAGTCTGCCACTTGAGTTTGCTAAACATCTCCGTAACGCTATCACGCTTACCAAATAACCCTGTGACGAAACGCGCCGCTCTTCTTTGGATCTTCTCTATCTCCTCTGTCAACCGTACCTGGTACGGATCCCACACTGATGAGCAATACTCAAACATAGGTCGAAAGAGTGTTTTGTAAGCCACCTCCTTTGTTGGTGAACTACATTTTCTAAGGACTCTCCTAATGAATCTCAACCTGGCACCCGCCTTACCAACAATTAATTCTATATGATCATTCTTCTTCAAATCGTCCCGTACGCATACTCCCAGATATTTTACAGAAGTAACTGCTACCGGTGTCTGTTCCGCTATCGTATAATCATACAATAAAGGATCCTTCTTT
This sequence comes from Schistocerca americana, assembly GCF_021461395.2. Classification (NCBI taxonomy): domain Eukaryota; kingdom Metazoa; phylum Arthropoda; class Insecta; order Orthoptera; family Acrididae; genus Schistocerca; species Schistocerca americana. The sequence goes on along the minus strand of NC_060128.1, from coordinate 153,542,167 downwards.
CTATGTATTCGCAATACATTCGATTTGTCTATGTTAAGGGTCAGTTGCCACTCCCTGCACCAAGTGCCTATCTGCACCGATTCTCTTCCTTTCTGGTTCATGATTGGTCCAAATGGCACTGAGCACTTTGGGACTTAACATCAGTCCCCTAGAACTTAGAACTACTTAAACCTAACTAAGGACAACACACACATCCACGCCCGAGGCAGGATTCGAACCTGCGACCGTAGCGGTCGCGCGGTTCCATACTCAAGCGCCTAGAACCGCTCGGTCACAGCGGCCGGCCGGTTCGTGATTCGCTACCATAACAACGTTATGCTCCAGACGTATATTGTCAGAAATTTCTTAGTCTAATGAAGGCCTATGCTTGGTACCAGTACACTTGTTATAGCGACATCGCTTGCGGTAGCCTGCTTGTAACATCTTCCTTGGTTCAGCCGTCGTGTTTTATTTTGATTCAGAGTTAAGGGAATTCCTGCATTTCTTCTATCCCACAAATGTGCCCTAGCTCTGCTGTCTCGTTGCGAAGTACGCATACACAATGCGCAAGCGAAAGAACCTGTCTTTAACAAACAGCGGTTCTGTAACATTAGAAGGCTGCAACCGTCGAAATGAACGTAATATTTGGTACCATTATCCCTCGATATCTCCTCAATTCTCTCTTACTTTGGTAGCACATTCCTTTTTCCTGAAATTCGTCTTTCATATCGCTAAATTCTATCTGCGCTTTACTAAACCTATTAAAGATGTGTATTTTCTTACGATTTTATTCTTTTAAATAAACGCGAGTGTTCGTATATTCTGTTTTTCAGCTTACATCTGGAACTGTTGTGTGCAGTCACATTTTTCCCTGTATTTATGCATTTGGAAGTGACGTTTTCGGTCTGATGGCACTTTCACTTGCGTAAAATCACATATGCGTCCAATATTAGAATATTTCTCAAATTTGTGGCATCCATAGTAGGTAGGACCAACATGGGATATTGAGCGTATATAAATAAGGTACTCAAGAATGGTCTCAGGTCTCTTTTGACTCACAAGAGACTAACGAAAATATTGAGTAGCCTGAATTGGCAAGAGCAAGTTATCCCTTGACAACCTTTTCACAAAGCTTTCAACACCAATATAAAGAATCTGAAGTTACTTTTCATTTTCCCGTAGGGCTATGAAGACCAGGCTAGACTGGTTGCAGCACAAACAAAGGTACTTAATTCTTCCCGCGCTCTTGCGCTAGTACGCAGAGTACTTGTGTAGATGTACACAAATATTTTTCAGTACTTTCAAGTTCGGGTTTAAACCTGTAGTAATTGTACTCGTAAAGCAACTGCGGACTTTGTGGCTTCGGAAATTAAGAATTATCTACACAACAAAATGGTGAGTGTTGTTCATCAGTATGGCATCCTTACCAGGTAGGTATAGAAGAGGTAGAGAAGATCCAAAGAAGAGCGGGGCGTTTGGTCATGTGATCATCTAGTCGCCACTAAGAGCGTTCTCGACATGCTCATTAAACTCCATTGGTAGACGTTAGGCATTCTGCATCACGGAGAGGTTTGCTATTGAAATTTCGAGACAGCACCTTCCGGACAACGTATTACTCCCAAATACATCTCTAGTAATGACCACGACGAGGAAATTCGAGAAATTAGAGCCAATAAGAGGCTCACCGTCTATCATTCTTCCCACGTGCCATTCGCGAGTTGAACAGGGAAGGGGGGAAGAGCTAGTGGCACAGTACCCTCCGGTACACACCATTAGGTGGCTTGGGGATTGTGATTTTAGATAGATGTGGTATGGGAATATCTTGAGTCTCCAACAGCTATAACGGGGATAAAATCAGGCTGAATGGGATCAACGAATCAACCTCGTACGTATTGCATTTTCCAGCGCAAGGGGCTCTTTAGCACGCGGTACATTCAAAAGTACGCTGTCTGACGCACCTTGACAGACATTCTTAGCGTGTAGATACAGGTCAAGATCTAGAGCGCCCTCAGCAATGTGTGCTTGCAGCAGTACTTACAAACATTCACAGGCGGCTCGCTTTCGCTGTGGACCATGGCTGAGAAAGGCGCCCGCACGTTACGGTCGCCGTCCCACGCTGTTTCAGTGTGCTGGTTTCCCACACTTAAGAAGTCCCTCACCTAGCAGCCATGTTTTCAAAACAGACACGCTGCCGGCAGAATCCTGTGCTGACACGACATTTGAAACTGGACGAGAACTGGACACAGTGTCTCCATTTGCAAGTCACGTAAGGCTTCCCCCCTACTTCATCATGTATAAAGAATAACAACCACTAGTAAATAGCACTCCAATCAGTACGTAATATACAGCACATAATGCAACTCTACCACGAACGGAGGTTGCTCGAAAAGCAGTGAGTTGGTCACGTGTTCCATAGATCATTTGTACGGATCTTTTATCGAAATGGTATGAAACGAGTCGGTTTACAGGATATGTATACATGATTAGTGATAAAATCCATGAACATATTATTTAGAATCAAACTTTCACTCTGCAGCGGAATGTGCGCTGATGTAAAACTTCCTGGCGAATTAAAACTGCGTGCTGGACCGAGACTCGAACTCGGGACGTTTGCCTTTCACGGGACTTTGCTAGAGCACTTGCCCGCGAAAGGCAAAGGTCACAAGCTCGAGTTTTGGTCCGGCTTGCAGTTTTGATCTGCCTGTAAGTGTCACATAATTTAGTCCTACTCGTGGAACTACATTCTTTTTTAATGTCTGTCAGTTTTCAAGCAGAAATTCGTGAATGGAATAGAAGGAGTTCTCCGCAAGAAATGATTTTAAATTAGATTTAATACTTTCTTCCTGCCGGTCAGACACTTTATGTCAGTGGGTTTTTGTTTCTGCATGTTGAAGTCCTTTCTGATCCACTAACAGCTTTAATAGTGGGTAACAAAGGTCATTTTTTGCCTCTAGCTTTGTAGGTGTGGACATCACTGGTCGTCTCAAACTGTGACGGATTATTTATGACGAATTTCATTACCGAAAATATGTACTGCGACGGTCTCTAAGAGGTACCTACATGACGTCCATGGGTGATCACCACATATTATTCTCACTGCTCGCTTTTCTGCAATCAATATTTTCTTTCTAAGCGATGATTACCACAGAAAATTATTCCATAAGATGCCACTGAGCAAAAATATGCAAAATATCTTAGCAACTGCATAAATAGCAAAAGTATCTGAACTTAACTGTTTGAGAAGCTCAGTAATCTAAGGAACGGGAGCAGACCCAAAACTGAACCTTGTGGGACGCCATGATTTTTTTTACCCACTCACTAAACTTTTCTACATTTCCGACATTGACTGAATTATTCGGTACAACCTTATTCGTTTTGTTTGTTTAGTATGTGTCAAACTGATTGTAATGCCATCAATTCCACAAAACTTGAGGTTTTCCAAGAGATTAACAAGATGTACACGATCCAATACTTTGCAAAGATCACGGAAAATACCAAATGGTGAAGTGGTATTAGTTAAGGCTCGTAATATATGATGAGTGAATGTATAAATTACTGTTGCAAGTGGATGAGTTACTTTACCTCTGGAAGGTGCACTTGTCTTACATTTTTAATAACGTCGTGCTCACGAGAATGGCAGAGGAAAGTTCCTAGAACCGTATTCCCCCTTCCAACTAAAACGGACCATCTAGTGTCTTGACTCTGCTTTCTACTCTAGTGGAACCAATTTTAAGCAGTACTTTCAGCTTCTACCAGTCAATAGCGGAGCGCACAGGTCGCCTGCTTCACTTGTTGCTTATCAGTCAGCCATTGCATGTTTTGACATTGGAGAAAGTTTTTACGTTTTGCTATGTTTCTCGTTACTTCTCCTAGAACTTCTCCTCTAAGCTGTTTAATCTATATGTGTTCTCGAGTAGTTAGGTTTAAGTTTAACGTTTCTTTGTAAATCGTTTCATTGAGATGTTTCAATAAAAATTTATTTGGTGAACAGAATGTGGGCTCTACTTGCGTAAACTGCTGAAACTGGAGCACCTTCAGTTGCGTCAACCGGACCCGTTACTGTCTGTATTTAATGTATGCCTGTTTTAGTACACCCTCCATTGGAGATTCGACGAGGATAATGGGGAAGGCTGCTCAAAGAAAGCGGAGTTGTTCTAAATTGACTAAAGCATTGAAGCATTTGGGAAACATAACATGGGTTGGTAGGAGGCCAGTAAACAGTGTAACGTCCAAAAACACGAGGCTGTCCAAAGCTAAGTACGGTACACAAGAGGACGCAGCAGCAAGCGGAATAGGCAGACATAGAATTTTGGGTGAAGATCTTGAACAAGGTCTGGTATGGAAGCTTCTTTCTTTGGCCCTACTCGTAATAACATGTGAAAAATTGCAGTACAAATGGCTGAGAGAAATAGCACTTAACATCCTTTGAAAGACAAAACTGCTAGGGCAAAAAAGTTTAATCTTTTTCTTGACCGTCAGAAAATTCAGAAAGAAACCCTACAGGAATATCCTATAGCAAGGCTCATGGCCATGCTGATTTAGGTTTTCCGTGATTTCCCTAAATCATTCCAGGCGAATGCCGAGATGGTTCCTTTGAACGGGTACGGCCGATTTCTTTCCCCATCCTTCCTTAATCCGATGTGACCGATGACCTCGCTGTTTCGACCCCTCCCCCAAAACCAACCAACTAACCAAGGCTCTTGGGTTCAACAAAGAACCCAGAGAGAAGTTATATAGCCTTCTGGAAAATGTTAAATTAAACTTACTTTGGAACTAGATTATGTTTTGTCTAATTTAATACCTGTTTCTAGTTTTGTCTACTACTCTTTTACTTATTTCTACGAGAGAGCCAATTTTGGTATCTATTTTTCGTGTCTGCGAAGTGTAAGGTATTCGAGAGTAATTTTTTTTGGGAATAACTTTCAAAGATATTTTCTATGAGTAAAATATAAATGGTGCTTATCATCTACATCTACATCTTCATGGATACTCTGCAAATCACATGTAAGTGCCTGGCAGAGGGTTCATCGAACCACCTTCACAATTCTCTATTATTCCAATCTCGTATAGCGCGCGGAAAGAATGAACACCTATATCTTTCCGTGCGAGCTCTGATTTTCTTTTTTTTTTTTTTTTTTTAATCGTGGTGATCGTTCCGCCCTATGAAGGTCGGTGTCAACAAAATATTTTCGCATTCGGAGGAGGAAGTCGGTGATTGGAATTTCGTGAGAAGATTCTGTCGCAACGAAAAACGCCTTTCTTTTAACGATTTCCAGCCCAAATCCTGTATCATTTCTGTGACACTCTGTCCCACATTTCGCGATAATACAAAACGTGCTGCCTTTCTTTGAACTTTTTCGATGTACTCCGTCAGTCCTACCTGGTAAGGATCCCACGCCGCGCGGCAGTATTCTAAAAGAGGACGGACAAGCGTAGTGTATCCAGTCTCCTTAGTAGGTCTGTTACATTTAATAAGTGATCTGCCAATAAAACGCAGCCTTTGGCTAGCCTTCCCCACAACATTTTCTGTGTGTTCTTTCCAATTTAGGTTGTTCGTAATTGTAATAACTAGATATTTGGTTGAATTTATCGTGTAACCGAAGTTTAACGAGTTCCTTTTAGTACTCGTGTGGATGACCATCATATTATTTAAAATATAACTTCTATTATTAATAACCAAAAACGAACTGGCTTACGGTTTTGGACACTTTCCTCTACAGTATGTACGATCTTCAACAGGTCTTGATGAGAGCAAAGTGATTATGGAATAAAAACTGTAAGGTGCTCTTTCAAAGAGTCGTACTGCTATTCGTGTTTTCATAAAGAACAAAATTACAAGAGAGGCAATTACTCTTATTAATGTCCCCCCTGGTAGCTAAACAACATTTGAATGACAGATTTTTTTTTTTATTTTGCTTCTGGACAAAAAGTCATTCCGGAGCGGTCGAGGTACATAGCGCACGCTGTACGGTATACGCAGAATAATTAAAATTTCCTAATCTGATGTCGATTCTGGACTCGCAGATGTAGTGGACAGAAGCGTAATCTCGGAGATAGGCCGGATGGGCTCGTATGCCCCGGTTTTTCCGCGCGTCACGGTCCAGCGACATAAGCACCGAACGACCGCTCCATATGGTGGGAGGAACAGGTGGCGTACTTTCTGGACACGCACGCTTGGAGGACGGAGAAAGCAGTTCTCCAGTAGTTTCCGCTGGACAGCGCAGCACGCAACCGCTTTCCAGAGCTCCCTCCCCCCCCCCCCCCTCCCCCCTCGCCCGTGTTAATTGGGCTGGCCGTCGCCTCGCTCTGTTGCTCAAGATCCTCTCCAGACAACAACAATGTTTAAAAGGCCGCGACGCCACACTCCGGCGAGTCCGCTATCTCGATGCAAGAAGTTCCGGGAATTGAGAGGAGATGGCGCCGCGAGCGCATGTACGAAGAGAACGGAATTTCGCCTCTGTTACGTTGGGCTATCATGTGTATCACAGGCCATGTCCCAACCTCGTATGGAAGGCAGTTTGGTTCATTCGGCCAGATGTACACTACTGTCCGTTAAAATTGCTACACCAAGAAGAAATGCAGATGATAAACGGGTATTCATTGGGCGAATATATTATACTATGACTGACATGTGATTACATTTTCAAGCGGCTTGGATGCATAGATACTGAGAAATCAGAAAATCTGGCAGTAATAACGGCCTTGATGCGCCTGGGCATTGAGTCAAACAGAGCTTGGATGGCGTCTACAGGTACAGCTGCCATGCAGCTTCAACACGATACCACAGTTCATCAAGAGTAGTGGCTGGCGTATTGTGACGAGAAAGTTGCTCGGCCACCATTGACCAGACTTTTCAATTGGTGAGAGATCTGGAGAATGAGCTGGCCAGGGCAGCAGTCGAACATTTTCTGTATCCAGATAGGCGCGCACAAGACCTGCAACATGCGGTCGTGCATTATCCTGCTGAAATTTAGGGTATCTCAGAGTTCAAATGTAGGGTAGAACCGTGGGTCGTAACACATCTGAAATGTAACGTCCACTGTTCTAAGTGCCGTCAATGCGAAAAAGAGGTGACCGAGACGTGTAACCAATGGCACCTCATACCATCACGCCGGGTAACACGCCAATATGGCGATGGCGTATACACTCTTCAAATGTGCGTTCTCCGCGATGTCGCCAAACACGGATGCGACCATTACGATGCTGTAAACGGAACCTGGGTTCATCCGGAAAAATGTTTCGCCATTCGTGCATCCAGGTTCGTCATTGAATACAGCGTCAAGGGTAACCGCAGCCACGGTCTCCGAGCTGATAGTCCATGCTGCTGCAAACGTCGTCGAACTGTTCGAGCAGATGGTTGTCGTCTTGCAAACGTCCCCATCTGTTGACTCAGGGATCGAGACGTGGCTGCACGATACGTTACAGCCATGCGGATAAGATGCCTGTCATCTCGACTGCTAGTGATACGAGACCGTTGGGATCCAGCACGGCGTTCCGTATTACCCTCCTGAACCCACCAATTCTGCTAACAGTCATTGGATCTCGACCCACGCGAGCAGCAATGTCGCGATACGATAAACCGCAATCGCGATAGACTACAATCCGACCTTTATCAAAGTCGGAAACGTGATGGTACGCATTTCTCCCCGTTACACGAGGCATCACAACGTTTCACCAGGCAACGCCGGTCAGCTGCTGTTTGTGTATGAGAAATCGGTTGGAAACTTTTCTCATGTCAGCACGTTGTAGGTGTCGCCACCGGCGCCAACCTTGTGTGAATGCTCTGAAACGCTAATCATTTGAATATCACAGCATCCTCTTCCTGTCGGTCTAATGTCGCGTCTGTAGCACGTCATCTTCGTGATGTAGAAATTGTAATGACCAGCAGTGTATATTTCACGTTCTAATCAATGATTAACTTCAGTCATAGCGTCTTAGAAATTACATCGGCTGAAAGCGATCACTCATCTTGACACGGTCCACATGACTACTTTTGTTTTATAATTTTACTAGCTGACAAACAGGGTCTTACACGGGTATTCAATTAGTCATTTTTCTATTAGAAACAAAAAACGAGCTTTGTAGTGTGATACCGAAAAAAATTCATTTCCATCGTGATCGTGAAAACAGCTTTGAAATTATGCAATAGACTCGGTGTGACATGATGCCATACATTTCATGAACGCAGCTGTTTCGCGTGTCTACAGCTGTGTTTTGTAAACGTCTCTATGGCAACACCTCGTCATAGCTTCATAGGCGGCTATTATTTTCGCCTAGAACAGTTTGCGCTTCGCAGTTTAAAGCGGTCAGAAGCCCTTGCCAGGTGTCACCTATTTCTTGAAGCTGACTCGACTGTAGAGTCTCTTAGTAGCAAAGAAAAAATATATTAAAAGTTCATGCATGATGCGGCATTTTTCTCCAAACATCTCCGTGTCTATAGCGTCATGTCACTTCAACTATGTGTCGTTCAATGACATACTTGTGTAGGTACTTGAGCGGCATATGTGGATACTGCCTGCGAAATTTCTTGCGAACGCAGTTAGTAGCAGAGAAGTAATACCATTAAACGTCAAGCATGATGGGGCAGTCTTACACACATCTCGTAGTTTCTCATGTCGTCTCCCCTGAATCATTCGAATGACATGGAAATCGGTAGATGTACAGACGGACCAGTGGTTACAATTTCAGAAAAATTGGACAGTTTATTCAAGAGAAAGAGCTCCACAGACTGGGCATAACAATAACGGATTAGTCCATCTTTGGTCCTTATGCAAGTAGTTATTTGCTTTGGTGTTGATCCAAAGAGTTACTGGGTGTCGTCCTGAGGAATATAGTGCGAAATTCTGCACAACTGGCGCGGTGTATAGTCAAAATCCCGAGCTGGTTGGAGGGCCCTACCCATAATACTCCAGATGTTCACTAAAAAACTACATCCGAAAAGGCCATGAAGGCCCAACAATACTGACCGGTCGCCGTGTCATCCTCAGCCTACAGGCTTCACTGGATGCGGATATGGAGGGGCATGTGGTCAAGACACCGCTCTCCCAATCCTATGTCAATTTACGAGACCGAAACACCTCCTTCTTAGTCAAGTAGCTCATTACAAGGGCTGAAGGCACCCTGATTGCCAACAGTGCTCGACAGACTGGATGGTCACCCATCCAAAGGCTAGCCCACCCCGACAGCGCTTAAATTCGGTGATCTGACGGGAACCGGCGTTACCACTGCGACAAGGCCACTGGCTCTGTCAACACAGATTTTCTGTGAATGTTTGTGCAGCCATTGTTGGTGATGTCTTGATTGGGCCCCATGTTCTTCCACCTACGCTCAATGGAGCACGTTATCATGATTTCATACGGGATACTCTACCTGTGCTGCTAGAACATGTGCCTTTACAAGTACGACACAACATGTGGTTCATGGACGATAGAGGTCCTGCACATTTCAGTCGAAGTGTTCGTACAACAACAGATTCGGTGACCGATGGATTGGTAGAGGCGGACCAATTCCATGGCCTCCACGCTCTCCTTACATCAACCCTCTTGACTTTCATTTATGGGGGCATTTGAAAGCTCTTGTCTACCCAACCCCGGTACCAAATGTAGAGACTCTTCGTGCTCGTATTGTGGACAGCTGTGATACAATACGCCATTCTCCAGGGCTGCATCAACGCATCAGGGATTCCATGCGACGGAGGGTGGATGCATGTATCCTCGCTAGCGGAGGACATTTTGAACATTTCCTGTAACAAAGTGTTTGAAGTCACGCTGGTACGTTCTCTTGCTGTGTGTTTCCATTCCATAATTAATGTGATTTGAAGAGAAGTAATAAAATGAGCTCTAACATGGAACGTAAGCGTTTCCGGACGCATGTCCACATAACATATTTTCTTTCTTTGTGTGTAAGGAATGTTTCCTGAAAGTTTGGCCGTACCTTTTTGTAACACCCTGTATAAATATTCATATTATTAAGATAAAAGTCATTTTATATACCCACCACTACGCACCGCAAGGTGGCTTGCGGAGTGTAGACATAACTGTAGATGTAACAGGTAATGCTGTTGACATCGTGTGGAACTAACGTAATTTAATGGATTTGTAAGTAGCCGCCAACTTTGGCAGGAGTATCGGCTGATGATGTAATTAGACGGCGAACTAGGGCGAGAACCTCGCTTCCGTAATTGCTCGGCCCGTTAGGCGAGACAGATCGGCGGTCGGCGCGTTCTGCCTAAGGCCCCATTAGGGCGGAGTACAGTGGAGGATGTGCGGTCAGCAGCGGCAACAAGCGGGTTAGCCACGGGCCGGAGGTTTGCGCAGGCACAGAATCGTGCAGTGCGGGGGGGGGGGAGGGGGGGGGGGTGATGAGGGAGGGAGGGGGAAGGGTGGAAGGGGGGAGGGGTGGTGAGATGGAGAGCACTGGTGACGTTCGGGAGCGGCAACTGTCTGAAGCGAAATGTCTCTTCCGCCGAAATCAGATCAACGTCTACCTACATTTCACAACGCAATATGTTTCTGAAATAAACCGCTATCAGCTCTATATGAACTTTTAGAGGAACACGACTGCTTTCCTGCTTTCGCGATGCCAAATCACATCATCAGGTGTACATCTACAAGATAGGAAACGTACAATTGACATTACGATAAAAAAAAGAATACATACCTCTCCTATTGATTTTTGCTGTATGACAACCAATATGGAATACTCACACGCCAGTAAAACATTTACGCACTGATACGGGAAGAAGAGGGACTCAACAGTGTCAAAATAAAATACTGTCACCTATAATGAACAGACATGATAGTTCAAACTGACCAGTTGAGAAACTGGCACGTAAAAAGCGCGTTTACCCACCGTGAAAAGAACAAAATAGCAACAATGAAAGAACGCGATTAAAAAAGCTCACGTCATACCGGGAACGATCTACAGCAACCCTCAAATCGACTGGCCGTGCAGGGCCATATTGGGTGTGTCACTGAGGGCACAACTGACACCATACATATAGCGGGGAAAGTTGCAAACATTTCGCGGATATTCAAATATCTACAGAATGACTGAGGCCCCCGCTTTTAACTTGTCAATATTTAACAGGTCGATAGAACTACACTACAGGCCATTAAAATTGCTACACCAAGAAGAAATGCAAATGAAAAACGGGTATTCATTGGACAAATATATTATACTATAACTGACATGTCATCACATTTTCGCGCAATTTGGGTGCATAGCAACTGAGAAATCAGTACCCAGAACAACCACCTCTGGCCGTAATAACGGCCTTGATACGCCTGCGCATTGAGTCAAACAGAGCTTGGATGGCGTGTACAGGTGCCCATGCAGCTTCATCACGATACCACAGTTCATCAAGAGTAGTGACTGGCGTATTGTGACGAGCCAGTTGCTCGGCCACCATTGCCCAGACGTTTTCAATTGGTGAGAGAACTGGAGAATGTGCTGGCCAGGGCAGCAGTCGAACAATTGCTGTATCCAGAAAGGCCCGTACGTGACCTGCAACATGCGGTCGTGCATTATCCTACTGAAATGTAAGGTTTCCCAGGAATCGAATGAAGGGTAGAGCCACGGGTCGTAACACATCCGAAATGTAACGTCCATTGTTCAAAGTGCCGTCAATGCGAACAAGAGGTGACCGAGACGTGTAACCAATGGCACCCAATACCATCACGCTAGGTGATACGCCTGTCATCTCGACTGCTAGTGATACGAGGCCGTTGTGATCCAGCACTGCGTTCCGTATTACCCTCCTGAACCCACCGATTCCATATTCTGCTAACAGCCATTGAATCTCGACCAACGCGATCAGCAATGTCGCGGTGCGATAGACCCCAATCGGGATAGGCTACAGTCCGACCTTTCTCAAAGTCGGAAACGTGATGGTACGCATTTCTCCTCCTTACACGAGGCATCACAACAACGTTTCACCACGCAACGCCTGTCAACTGCTGTTTGTGAATGAGAAATCGGTTGGAAACTTTCCTCATGTCAGCACTTTGTAGGTGTCGCCACCGGCGCCAACCTTGTGTGAATGCTCTGAAAAGCTAATCATTTGCATATCACAGCATCTTCTTCCTGTCGGTTAAATTTCGCGTCTGTAGCACGTCATCTTCGTGGGGTAACAATTTTAATGGCCAGTAATGCATAATGCCCTGCCTGCAACGGGTACAGTATTTAGTTTCAGAACGTTCACTCCTTCCCATACCAGGGCGTAAATGTTTTACTGACGAGTGAGTATTTCACAGCGGTTGTCATACACGATAATTTGGATAAGTATCTTTTTCTTATCATAATGTCGATTTACGTTTTCTGTCTTGTAGGTGTACACCTGAAGATGTGAGATGACATCACGAAATCGATACTTTATTGATTGGTTGGTTGATTCAGCGGAAGGGACCAAACAACGAAGACATCTGTCCATCGGAATAGGGTAGGATGGGGAAGGAAGTCGGCCATGCCCTTTCAAAGAAACCATCCCGGTATTTGCCTGAAGCGATTTAGGGAATTCACAGAAAACTATATGAGCATGGTCGGACGCGGGTTTGAACCATCATCCTCCAGAATGCGAGTTCAGTTTGCTAACCTCTGCGCCACCTTCCTAGGTGGAAAGCCAGTCGTACCAAAAGTACAGAGGGTCCCAAAAAAGAATGACCCGATTTTAACTTGTAATAATAACGAGACAAATGTCACTAGGTAACTGAAACAGCGCTAGATGTAATCGGTATGGTCTAGAGTTCCAGAAAAAATCCGCTAGATGTCGCTACGAGCGCAATTTCCTCAATGCCAACGTTCCTCAACTCTGGATAGGGCGTACAAGGCCGCGAGGCCAGGCTTTACACTCTTGGCCTCCTAGGTCCCCTGACTTAACACCACGTGATTTCTTCCTGTGCGGATATGTTAAACATTGTGTTTACGTTCCTTCATTACCTAGTAACATTGATGAACTAAAAACCAGAATATCAGTTGCTGTAATTCCAGTGACACCTTTCCGGCCGCTGTGGCCGAGTGGTTCTAGGCGCATCAGTCCGGAACCACACTGCTGCTACGGTCGCAGGTTCGAATCATTCCTCGGGAAAGTGTGTGTGTGATATCCTTAGGTTAGTTAGGTGTAAGTAGTTCTAAGTCTAGGGGACATGACCTCAGATGTTAAGTTCCATAGTGCTCAGAGCCATTTGAACCATTTGAAGACGCCTTATGCTCTGTTTGGGATGAATTCGGATATCGACTAGATGACGTCCGTGTAGCCAAATGGTTCAAATGGCTCTGAGCACTATGGGACTTAACTTCTGAGGTCATCAGTCCGCTAGAACTTAGAACTACTTAAAACTAACTAACCTAAGGAAACCACACACATCCATGCCCGAGGTAGGATTCGAACCTGCGACCGTAGCGGTCGGCCACTCAGACCGGCCGGCCGTCCGTGCAGCCAATGGAGGACATATTGAGCATTTAAGATGGATTTTTATAAACTTCTGTCTTTTTTGAGTAATTTAGTATTGAATTTGTTGGTGTTCAGCCCTTCTTCATAATAAATAATTCTATTTACAATCGGGTCATTCTATTTGGGGCACCCTGTATTCCACCATGTGTGCGTGATACGAGATAATACAGACGAAATACCCTCAAGATCTCAAGAAGTATGCAACAATTCGTCTTCCAGAGCAGAAAAGTGATGACAGATGTGAATAATGCCAAACTACGAGCTTAATAAATCATGCTGGGGGCTTCATTCGTGAATTTTTTCCAATCGTTAAAATATTTCACACTTTCAGAATTATTATCCACCGCGTTTTGCTTTCTTTTTTGGGAAGATAGGAGTTAGTAGGCTATGTGATGGCAGCATTTTCCACTTTATCCCTCTTTGTGCACACCATCACCGACGTCGTCAGCAACAGCTGAAACACTTCACCGTACATGATGCACCGATTATGGTCGGTTGAGACATCTGTAGCGTAGACTGTCCAGCTGTACACCGCTCAAGTGGTGTCAACTATAGTGCTCTTTAATGAGATTTTCACTCTGCAGCGGAGTGTGCGCTGATATGAAACTTCCTGGCAGATTAAAACTGTGTGCCCGACCGAGACTCCAACAGGATCTTTGCCTTTCGCGGGCAAGTGCTCTACCAACTGAGCTAGCCAAGAACGACTCACGCCCCGTCCTCACAGCTCTACTTCTGACAGTACCTCGTCTCCTAACTTCCAAACTTTAAAGAAGCTCTCCTGCGAACCTTGCAGAACTAGCACTTCTGAAAGAAAGTATATTGCGGAGACATGGCTTAGCCACAGCCTGGGGGTGTTTCCAGAATGAGATTTTCACTCTGCAGCGGAGTGTGCGCTGATATGAAATTTCCTGACAGATTAAAACTGTGTGCCGGACCGAGAGTCGAACTCGGGACCTTTGCCTTTTGCGGGCAAGTGCTCTACCAACTGAGCTAGCCAAGAACGACTCACGCCCCGTCCTCACAGCTCTACTTCTGCTAGTACCTCGTCTCCTGCTCTTGTGAACCTTATGATAAAATGTAGACTACCTATTTTGCCATTGGCTGACACGACTTCATTGCCCGCAGACGCTGTTGGCCCTGCTTACCGTCGCCCTCGCGGCAACGGTGGCGGCGAAAGACTCCCCGGCGGCCAAGGAGGGCCACAGGACGAAGCAGGCTGAGGAGGAGATCAGCAGGACCCAGAAGAAGCGCGGCCTCTTCGACCTGGGCTACGGGGGCGGCTACGGCTCCGGGCTGGGCATTGGCTACCTGGGGGGCGGCCACGGGCTCTTCGGGGGCGGCGGCGGCTTCGGCGGCAGCTACGGAGGCCACGGCCACGTCAAGACCGTCACAGTCACCCAGAAGGTCGGCATCCCCGTGCCGCAGCCGTACACCGTCCACGTGCCCGTTGACAAGCCCGTCCCGTACCCCGTGGCCAAGCCGTTCCCCGTCGAAGTCAAGGTCCCCGTCGACAGGCCTTACCCCGTACCGGTCGAGAAGCCGGTCCCTTACCCGGTGGAGAAGCCTTTCCCAGTACCGGTGAAGGTGCCGGTGGACCGACCCTACACCGTCCACGTACCCGTCGAGAGGCCCGTACCTTACCCCGTGGAAGTCAAGGTCCCGGTACCCCAGCCCTATCCCGTCCACGTCCCCAAGCCCTACGCCGTCGTCGTCGAGAAGAAGGTCCCCGTGCCAGAGCCCTACCCGGTCGAAGTAAAGGTCCCCGTACCACAGCCGTACACTGTCCACGTCAAGGTACCGGTGGAAGTGCCCGTCGACCGCCCTTACCCCGTCCACGTCAAGGTCCCCGTCGACAGGCCGTACCCGGTGCACGTCCCACAGCCCTACCCAGTGGAGAAACCAGTACCTGTACCCTACACTGTCGAGAAGCCCTACCCCGTGCCGGTGAAGGTGCCCGTCGACCGTCCTTACCCAGTGGATGTCCCCAAACCCTACCCAGTACCTGTAGAGAAACCTGTGCCCTACCCAGTCGAGAAGCCAGTTCCCTACCCCGTCGAGAAGCCCGTAGCCTACCCGGTCAAGGTACCTGTTGACAGGCCCTACCCAGTCGATGTGCCCAAGCCAGTCCCTTACCCAGTTGACAAGCCTTACCCTGTGCCTGTTGACAAGCCCTACCCAGTGCCAGTAAAGGTCCCAGTAGAAAGGCCCTACCCAGTTCCCGTGAAGGTCCCCGTGGCGGTCCCGATCAAGTCTCACTACGGCGGTGAAGGTCTAGGAGGTGGCTACGGAGGTGGATTAGGGGGCTACGGAGGTGGATTTGGCGGCTACAGTGGAGGCGGCTACAGTGGAGGCTACCACCATTAAGGCAAACTGTTGATGCTCTGAGGTTACCACCATGGAGTTCGTCTCCTTCGCCAACATCGTCGATCATTAACCGCGCCGACAGTATCGAAGTACCATCTGAAACATTATCATTATCAGTCGTCTGTCCTGTGATTCTACGCCCTGAACAACATCTGACGTCATCACTGAGGTCCAACTGATCATCATTCCTCACTGCTGATCCTGCTCCTTGAGTCGTCGCTCACACTCAACTCCCATGCACCACATGTTTTTGTATGTATTCGCAACTGCATATAATTGTACCGCTGGCTACCATGTGACTCTCAATGGAATTTTCCTTCAATTTTCCTTCAACTTTCCTTCACCATATCATCACGATTACTCAAATTTGTTATGAGGAGGAAAAATTGTCTCCTTCTGACAACTAGTTGTGAACCCTCCAACTTGAGTGTAGTATACGTTGCTCAAAAAAGGATAGTCCAGCACATTACAGAGCACTTCAATCGAAGAGGCTCTGTGACGGGCAAGTCCAAACGAAGTAAGCGTTCCTTGGAGGATGATGATGCCAAAGCATCCTAGTTACCAGAAATCACATTGCTAATGCCTCCTTGGATACGCCTAAGAGAACTGCATACAGGAAGAGTCACTGTGTAACAGAACGGTACAAATATGCTTTTGCATTATGTATAGTTTCCAGTCATATGTCAAAGTGTCTGCTTGACGTACACCATCTCATTTTGTGATAAGTCTTGTTTATATGTTCACAACTATTTTTGTACTGCAAAAATAAATAAAAAATAAAGAATATTTTACTCAAATTTTCTGCTCTCGGCTATATTCCATTTACTTTCCTGTAAGTTTCACAAGCACTTCCTCAGATCTTTAACTCATCTGATAAGACGTTTGTCCACTTATATCGGGAAATTATAAACATTAAATTGTGATTCTCAGTAGCCTCTAAGGTATTATTCTTCTTACAAATTAAAATTACTGAATGCGGTCATGGTTGCTTTTCTGGTTCACCTGATCAATGGTATTACTCAGTCACCTTCATTTCTATCGAGCACAATGAAGGAAAACAGCTACTAACATAATATCATGATGTAATACATTCCTCTTTACTGGGTGAGTATGTCGCAAGAAAAATCTGTAACGATCCATTTGATCACGATCGAGACGTATTATCACTAGGAGTAATCGAGGCGTAGGCCACAACTCTTTTTTCCGTTCCCTCCTCCCCCGCAATTTCTATCTTTCGCTTACCTCTTCATCTCAGAGCAGTACACCGGGTACGGCCTGTTATGTGCTGGATGTATTCCGAGCTCTGTCTTTCTCTACAGTTTTCAGCCTCTACAGCTCCCTTTAGTACCACTGAAGTTGATATCTAATGTCTTATGTCCTATCACCCTGTGCCTTTCTCGTCATTGTTTTCCATATATTCCTTTCTTCGCTGATTCTGTCCAGAACCTACCTATTTTTAATCCGATCAGATCACCTGATTTTCTTCATTCTTCTGTAGCACCACGTCTCAAGCGCTTCGATTCTCTTCTGTTCTGTTTTCTCACAGTCCATGTTTCACTGCTATACTAGCCTGTGCTCTAGACATACAATCTCATAAATTTCTTCCTCAAACTAAAGCCTATCTTTGATACTAGTAGACTTCTCTTGGCCAGGAATGCCCTTTTTGCCAGTGCTACGCTGCTTGTTATTCCATCTTTGCTTCGTCCATAATGGGGTATTTTGCTTCCCAGGTAGCAGAATTCATCAACTTCAGCTATTTCGTCAGACCGGTGTTGATGTTCTCGCTATTCCCATTTCATCTACGTCTCATTAGTTTTGGCTTTTTACGGTTTTGCCAATCCATAATCTGTATTCGTTAGATGTTGATTCCATTCAACAGGTCCTGTATCTGCTCTTCACTTTCAGTGACAATAGCAATGATATCCGCGAATATTATTATTCGTATGCTTTTACCTTGAATTTTAATCCCACTCTCGAACGTTTGTTTTATTTCCTTCATTGCTTCCTCGACTTACAGCTCGTACAGCAGGGGTGAAAGACTCCATCCCTGTCTTGTTGTTGTTGTTGTTGTTGTGGTCTTCAGTTCTGAGACTGGTTTGGTGCAGCTCTCCATGCTACTCTATCCCACGCAAGCTGCTTCATCTCCCAGTACCTACTGCAGCCTACATCCTTCTGAATCTGCTTAGTGTATTCATCTCTTGGTTTCCCTCTACGATTTTGCCCTCCACGCTGCCCTCCAATACTAAATTGGCGATCCCTTGATGCCCCAGAACATGTCCTACCAACCGAGCCCTTCTTCTAGTCAAGTTGAGCCACAAACTCCTCTTCTCCCCAATTCTATTCAATACCTCCTCATTAGCTATGTGATGTACCCATCTAATCTTCAGCATTCTTCTGTAGCACCCTGTCTTATAATCTTTTTAATCAGAGTGCCTCGTTCTTTGTCTTCAAATCTTAATGCTCCCTCTAGGTTTTTGTACATATTGCAGGCTGTTTCCCTGTAGCTTACTCCTATTTTTGACCGAATTTCGAACCTCTTGCAGATTTCGTTTTTTTATCGGAAGTTTTTCTATATCGACAAATCGTATGAGCTCGGCATCAGGGACACGCAAGTCGCCGAAGTTGTGTCTACTTGACTTGCATCTGGCCGCTGAGCAACATGATATTGTAATTATTACCACTCCTCTCAACTGGATGGAGTATTAATAATAGAAATCAAAGCGTCACGTTAGCATAGGGCATAGGACACGACAGGAATAAGACTATATTCACAGTGAGGAAACATCAAATATGGTGCCCCGCCATGTTTACTATTTGGCCTGCTATTGATCTCTAAGAAAAATACGATTTACCAAAGACAATGGAATGCTCTTCAAGAACTGTGCCGCTTAGTGACGATACTGGAATACTTATCAAGGGCCAAAACGCATCGATACAAGATAAATACAGGAAAACAATGGACGAGCTGAAAAGTGTTTCACAGCGAACCACTTAACACTAACGCTTAGAAAGACTAATATTGTGCAGTTCCAAGCAAACAAAAATGTCTGGTATTGGGACGAGACATCAACACCCACACACTTGATGAAGACCCACGTGTAAAATTCATAGAGATCCATATAACGATAAACTGATGTGGCACCAGCACTTTGTTAGGTTAATCAAGAAGTTCAATTTGGCATTCATTATCCATAGAAATCTTGTGCAGACTCGAAAAATAAACTGGGTGCAATTTCCACTCAGTAATATCTTTTAAGATGATGTTCTGTGGTATTTATTCTACAGCATCGTTCACTAATCATATGGTGACAAGTTGGTAACTGCAGAACTTGCAGCTACCTCATCTGGTACCTAGGTGTACTTACCCATACGTACAAACACACAAACTCGCTGACAGTGTTTGTGCTTAATAGAGAGACTAAACTTAGGATGGAATGTGAATTTACCCATACTAGAAATGAAAATAATTTCCTTGTCGACTAAGCGTCAATATACAGGATGTTTTATTATTATATGGTTGGTACAAACGGAATGGGCGAGTAGACGATAATGAAACAAGAAAATAATCCTAGTAAAAATAGGGAAGTATGCACAAGTGCAATCATGACAGTGTTACAACATTTATAATTTCTAAGGCGGCGTTCATTTCGAAACATCCCAAGTGAGGCGTAAATTACAAAGGGATAAAGAGCCCTCGCTTGATTTTATCGTCTTTCTACATACCACAGTACTGACAAATGGCGTTTGGACAAGTCTGTCGGCCGTGGCTGGCAAATACCATGGTCTCACAGGTCTCCCGACCTGAATGCTATGGATTTTTTTTGCGTGTGGTGATATTTTAAAGCTCTGCTGTTGATAGTGTCAAGGAACTGAAGGAACGCAAGGTATGGCTGACACTGCATTCGGAACACGCCTTGGATTGCTGAACGTGTACGGGCATTGACAACAAGTGCTGAAGCCTCCCTTGAGATGAACATCTTGCTGGGCGATGAATTGTAAAAATAATATTTCAACGGCTGTTATTTTTATAGCTTTCTATTTAAGCTACCAGTTTCGACACCTTAACAGAGTTATCTTCAGGACCAATAAGCAAAAATCACAAGACAGGAGACAAATACATAAAATGTCGTACGTAGTATTAAATAAATGATGCAAAGGATAGGTATTAACAGTAAAAAGAAACCAGTAACGAAGTAATACATTAAGGGTACAATCAAGGATGTGCTATGAACATATAAAATAGTTTGCACAAATAGTGGAAAATTGGAGTCACCAATCAGAAATAACTCATGAAGAGAGTAGTGTTAGTACAACGCAAACATTAATCGTACACGTTAAAAAATGACGAAATTCCTCCAGCTGTATTAAGGTGTTGGTTTAATTAGCAACTAGTTTCGATGTTGATACATCATCATCTTCAGGCCCATGCTTGTTGACAACAACCGTATGTGCCTAACACTAGTAGTCAGTGGTGAGATAGGCGTGTTCCATGCGGAAGGCAGGCAGCAACTGATATGAAGTTAAAACTAGTGGTTCAAAGATCGTAACTAAGACAACTTGTTCCAACAACATCGAAACTAGTTGCCAATAAAACCAACACCTTAATACAGCTGGAGGAATTTCGTCATTTTTTAACATATATTACACTAGCCGACGTCCGAAGTCGTCCGTTTCAGTTATGGATATACGAAGATTAATCCTACATTTTCATTGTCCAAAATTTCTAAGGATATGAATAACAATAATCTCTTATTAGTTTTGACTCCAATAAAATGAAGAATGCAATCCGATAAATAGCGTAAAATTATAAGAGACAAGAAAAGTGTAAAAAAAACGTAAAAATGAATAGTTGTATTGGAAAAAACACTGATGGAAAAAAATTGCAACTCCAAAAACTAATTAATGTAATGAAATTTTGCGAATGTATTTGTCTAGGTAGCATAGTTACATGATTACACTGCAGGGTCATATGGGAATCTACAGGCGAGATAAGCGGTGGTGGTGGGAAGCTCCTGTCGTACCAAACTGCTGTGGTAATCGGTCGGTAGGCTTCCACACTACTTAATTTAACTTAAACTAACTTACGCTGAGGACACACCCATGCCCGAGGGAGGACTCGAAACTCTGACGGGGAGGGGGGGGGGGGGGTGGTGCGAACCGTGGCAAGGCGCCCTATACTGCGCGACTACCCCGCGCAGCGCGATGGGTTAAGACACTGTAAAAGGGAAATGCTGGTACCTCAATAACCCGTGTAACCACCAGGATGTTGAATGCAAGCATGCCTACGCGTCTGCATGTGTTGTACAGATGCCACTTCACGGTTTGTGGGCTGGAGTTCCATGACTTGCGCTTAGTCGGTCAATACAGGGACGGTTAATGCTCTTTGTGCATGATACTGGATTTGTCGTTTGATGATGTGTCAGATGTGCTTGACTGGAGACAGATCTGGTGATCGAGCAGGCCATCGCAACATCTCAATGCTCTGCATAGCGTGTTGGGCTACAACAGCGCTGCGTGGACGAGCGTTATCCTGTTGGAAAACACACCCTGGAATGCTGTTTATGCACAACCGGTCGAATCACCAGACTGACGAACACACTTGCAGTCAGAGTGCGTGAGATAACCATGAGAGTGCTCCCGGTGTCGTACGAAATCTCACCCCACATCATAACTACAGGTGTAGATCCAGTGCACGCAGACAGGTTGGTTACAGACCCTCAACTGACGTCTCTCTAATAAACACATGGCTATCACTGGCACCAAGGTAGAACTAGCTTTCTTCAGAAAACGCAACAGACATCCACCGTGACCCCTAGTGAGATCTCGCTTGACACCACTGAAGTGGCAAACCTTCCGAAGACAGGCATACCGTCGGCATCACGTGACGAATGGTGGTGCCCTCTATGCGCTCTATAAATGAGAGTGCCTGGAGCCCTAGTGTCAGTAGCCGGACGACCTCAGAAGATGTCTCCCGCAGATGGAGACGAAACGTCAGGTGGAAATTTTATACATCGACCACGCCCTCTCAGCCCGGAAGTTTCAACCTAAAACAACACCGGCCGTGATAGCCTACATTGTATGACATATTACTATTGTAGTAACCATAAGAACATGCAGTATTATTATAAAATTGCTATAGTAATAATGACAATATAATAAAATTAACAGTAGATTGCGTAGCATTTGCAGTCGATCTAGCCATCTTAACTCGCGATGTTTCAACAGCCAAAAAAACAGACTGAACTCCAGAAATAAATTGCGGAAAAAGTCGGCCTGCAAGTATATTTTGAAAAGACAGAATATATGACTTACAACAAACAAGCACCAAAAGTCATGGTGACAAAATATATAATATAACGAAGCGCGTGACTGACTGGCAAGCATATCGTCAGTACTGCCCACGTCCAGCAGGCTGTTTCTCTGTGTGTGCCACATATTTCAAAATTGTTCGAGCTGTTCAGCACTGTTACGCACGTATTCCCTCTCTGAGACTGCTCCGCTGCTACGAAACGTTATAGATTTTCTGCTCCAATAACCTACCTGCAACTAATTAAACGGAGTCGGGCCAACAATTGCTGACCCAGTACATATTTTTCTTCAAATGGGGACTTTGAGGTACTGTTACCAATTACGTCGCTGTTCTAAACGAGCGCTGACATATTTTACCGCCTTAATTAAAGGTACGGGGATCTATTTCTGCACCTCGTTATTCACAACCAATGGAAAATCAATCACTTTTTGTAACTGCCTCGCAACTTTGTAATTGAAAATGTATCCCTACTTGTGGAAACAGAACGCGAGTAACTCCTCAGCAATTATTAACAAAATACTTCTACCTTCCTCGAGCACTGGAGTCGTTTACAAACTTCTCTGCCACGGAAAAGGGATTTGGGAGGTTTAGAATTCAGCACTGAGTCCCTTACTCAACGGATTTAAACTAAAATTATTTGCCATTGTGTTCCATCAACCAGAATTTATACCTGCACTTCGCGTTGAGAGTCCGTATAGCCTAATTGTTGCATCTCCGTTGATAGTTACGTGTTCATGTAATACACTCCTGGAAATTGAAATAAGAACACCGTGAATTCATTGTCCCAGGAAGGGGAAACTTTATTGACACATTCCTGGGGTCAGATACATCACATGATCACACTGACAGAACCACAGGCACATAGACACAGGCAACAGAGCATGCACAATGTCGGCACTAGTACAGTGTATATCCACCTTTCGCAGCAATGCAGGCTGCTATTCTCCCATGGAGACGATCGTAGAGATGCTGGATGTAGTCCTGTGGAACGGCTTGCCATGCCATTTCCACCTGGCGCCTCAGTTGGACCAGCGTTCGTGCTGGACGTGCAGACCGCGTGAGACGACGCTTCATCCAGTCCCAAACATGCTCAATGGGGGACAGATCCGGAGATCTTGCTGGCCAGGGTAGTTGACTTACACCTTCTAGAGCACTTTGGGTGGCACGGGATACATGCGGATATCCAAAACAGTGAAATCTTCAGATCTAAAATTCACAAGCGGCAAGTTGACCAGAAGGAGAAACCAAAGAAGAAGACTGGAACAACGTAGTCTCAAGAAAGAAAAGAAGCCCACAGCAGAAAGAAAGAAGTATGGGCACATAGAAAGGAAAATGTAAGCCACTAAA
This sequence comes from Schistocerca americana, assembly GCF_021461395.2. Classification (NCBI taxonomy): domain Eukaryota; kingdom Metazoa; phylum Arthropoda; class Insecta; order Orthoptera; family Acrididae; genus Schistocerca; species Schistocerca americana. The sequence goes on along the minus strand of NC_060128.1, from coordinate 153,518,717 downwards.
TACTTTGCGCAGTCCTAATGTGCTCATTCATTCATATATATATATATATATATATATATATATATATATATATATATATATATATATATATATATATATATATATAATCTCGGGCCGGTTAGTAGACCCGCCACCGAGCGCCTCCCCAGGTGGCGGATAGGGGAATGCCTCCTAGATATAGGTGGTACCGAGTAAACGAAATACTCGGGGCGGACCAAAACTACTAGTAGCGTCTGTTCCCACAGTGGGCGGCTACAAAAGGCGTCTGCTCCACATGTCAGTGGCGGCCTCAACCAACCTCGTGATCTGGAAAGTCAGGTTGTAGTCGGCAGCATGCCATACATCCAACTACCAAACATCATGATGGTACAACGAGAAAAATCTCATTACCCCGGGCCCCAGTCAATAGACTCGCATTGTCGTGAGCATCGGATTCCGGGGGCTCACGGACATCATGAGAAGAATCGGAGCTTCTCAAACTCCCTCAAAACCAAACGCAAACACTACATCGCCACACTCAACGTGAACACACTGATAAAGACAGGGAAGATGAAACAACTGACAGACACTCTCCAAAAATTTCAAATCAAAATATGTGCACTGCAAGAAACACGATTCACAGACGAAGACCATTTCACCACGGAGAATTTCAGAATATACAAAGGAAAACCATCGAGACAACTGAAAAACCTAAGGCTTTTTGGCACAGGATTTGCAGTACACAGGTCCATCACGGACAGCATAATCGACTTTTCGTCACCAAACGAAAGAATCAGCACCATCACAGTGAAATCAGCCAATAAATCCTTCACAATAATCAACGCACATGCACCGACTAATGACTACAACAGAAAAAACCCGGACGAAATTGATGACTTCTGGACGACAATGGAAGAAACTATCAGAAAAATTCCTGCACATAGAGTCAAAATAATACTGGGAGACTTCGACGCTAAACTCGGAAAAGAAAAGATACACAGACATATCACAGGAAAACATACTCCACACAAGGACACCAACAAAAACGGAAAACATCCGATAGACTTTTGCAAAAGCCACGACCTCGCCATTATGTTAACAAAATTCAAGAAACCAACACGAAAACTTACCACATGGAAATTCCCCAGCGGAAATCAAGAACTACAAATCGACCACGTAATAGTCCAGAAAGACTCGCAAAAAGAAATTTTGAAGTTTGGGCAGCAAGGAAGGCAGCAAAAGGAACTGGCCATGTAGTTTAGTCCAAATGCGCTCTTTAAGGGCAAAACATCAATAATATATATATATATATATATATATATATATATATATATATATATATATATATAACAAATACCGTATTTTTAAATAACTAAGGATGTACGTATAGACGAAAGAGTCCCAGTCGAGATGCACCATAGCCAGATGTACACTCCTGGAAATGGAAAAAAGAACACATTGACACCGGTGTGTCAGACCCACCATACTTGCTCCGGACACTGCGAGAGGGCTGTACAAGCAATGATCACACGCACGGCACAGCGGACACACCAGGAACCGCGGTGTTGGCCGTCGAATGGCGCTAGCTGCGCAGCATTTGTGCACCGCCGCCGTCAGTGTCAGCCAGTTTGCCGTGGCATACGGAGCTCCATCGCAGTCTTTAACACTGGTAGCATGCCGCGACAGCGTGGACGTCAACCGTATGTGCAGTTGACGGACTTTGAGCGAGGGCGTATAGTGGGCATGCGGGAGGCCGGGTGGACGTACCGCCGAATTGCTCAACACGTGGGGCGTGAGGTCTCTACAGTACATCGATGTTGTCGCCAGTGGTCGGCGGAAGGTGCACGTGGCCGTCGACCTGGGACCGGACCGCAGCGACGCACGGATGCACGCCAAGACCGTAGGATCCTACGCAGTGCCGTAGGGGACCGCACCGCCACTTCCCAGCAAATTAGGGACACTGTTGCTCCTGGGGTATCGGCGAGGACCATTCGCAACCGTCTCCATGAAGCTGGGCTACGGTCCCGCACACCGTTAGGCCGTCTTCCGCTCACGCCCCAACATCGTGCAGCCCGCCTCCAGTGGTGTCGCGACAGGCGTGAATGGAGGGACGAATGGAGACGTGTCGTCTTCAGCGATGAGAGTCGCTTCTGCCTTGGTGCCAATGATGGTCGTATGCGTGTTTGGCGCCGTGCAGGTGAGCGCCACAATCAGGACTGCATACGACCGAGGCACACAGGGCCAACACCCGGCATCGTGGTGTGGGGAGCGATCTCCTACACTGGCCATACACCACTGGTGATCGTCGAGGGGACACTGAATAGTGCACGGTACATCCAAACCGTCATCGAACCCATCGTTCTACCATTCCTAGACCGGCAAGGGAACTTGCTGTTCCAACAGGACAATGCACGTCCGCATGTATCCCGTGCCACCCAACGTGCTCTAGAAGGTGTAAGTCAACTACCCTGGCCAGCAAGATCTCCGGATCTGTCCCCCATTGAGCATGTTTGGGACTGGATGAAGCGTCGTCTCACGCGGTCTGCACGTCCAGCACGAACGCTGGTCCAACTGAGGCGCCAGGTGGAAATGGCATGGCGAGCCGTTCCACAGGACCACATCCAGCATCTCTACGATCGTCTCCATGGGAGAATAGCAGCCTGCATTGCTGCGAAAGGTTGATATACACTGTACTAATGCCGACATTGTGCATGCTCTGTTGCCTGTGTCTATGTGCCTGTGGTTCTGTCAGTGTGATCATGTGATGTATCTGACCCCAGGAATGTGTCAATAAAGTTTCCCCTTCCTGGGACAATGAATTGACGATGTTCTTATTTCAATTTCCAGGAGTGTATATGTAATCAGAAAATAAAATCTAAATCCCAGATACGAATAATATAGCAATTATGAAGTAGTGTGTTCTAGTGCTACACAAGCACTACAATCCATTTATCTATACTGATAAGAACATACTGAAAGAAATATCAAAGAATGAAAATTAGTTGCCTGTGTATTTCAAGTGACTTTTGTACTTGTAAGAAATCCAAAAATACACATAGATCATTGAATAATATTACAGACAGAGAGAAACGAACACACAACATTTTAAGTAAATGCCATATGAAAAATTAGAGTTAACGCTGTATTCACATCACAAGATACGTAGTCCGCAGCTCGTGGTCGTGCGGTAGCGTTCTCGCCTCCCGCGCCCGAGTTCCCGGGTTCGATTCCCGGCGGGGTCAGAGATTTTCTCTGCCTCGTGATGACTGGGTTTTGTGTGATGTCCTTAGGTTAGTTAGGTTTAAGTAGTTCTAAGTTCTAGGGGACTGATGACCATAGATGTTAAGTCCCATAGTGCTCAGAGCCAGAACCGAGAACAAGATATGTAGAGTGTACCATTCCGTTACATAAACACACACTGATATATACATAGTGCATAAAAGAGTAACTTCAAAAATCTGTCACATAAAATATTTACGTGTGTAGAACTTTTTTAGAGTTTATTCTACCACAAGCACATATACATGGGGAATGACCTAAAACTTGCACGGCAGGTATTGCGGGTATGTAGAGTGCTACTGGTGAGCGGTTTTCACAAAATGGACTGGTTGTCAGGGGTTCGTATTCTTAACCAATCAACAGTTCTAATGGTAATTAGAAAGTCTATTTTTTGTACAAACATATACATCAATAAATGGAAAAATGCCTATTGCCATTAAAAAATTAGAAGTAGGGTAAATTAGAATGTCAGTGCTGTTTGTTGCTGGACTCTAATTCGAGTCGTTTGTGAGACACCGCATTTTGATAAATTTCGACAGCGACACTTGTTTGTGACGTCCAAATTTACCAGCTTAGATTCACAGTAAGTTAATTATTGAAAGGTTATATGTGAGTTACATTTTTTATTGGGAGGTTACACTGAATGTGAATGATATATAATTATTTTTTTAGTGTTGGGAGGTTACACTTTTTAGGGCCATGACGCAGCAGTGCTGCGCCTTGCCCCTGAAAGATCATACTGAATAAATTGAAAATTCTTACCTCAATAAGGTCGCCGGATAACGCATATATATCTGCTCCTATAAGAAATTTTTCTGGCACAGCCCAGTGCAATGCTGGCCGATAGATTTGTCATGTATAAAAGGAACAACTGATTTTTCTTTGCAGTAATCGGGATGACCATGGATTGGAGAAATTAGTTAATTCTTTAAATTGAGATGAATGATTGTCAAAAGTTAATTTTTATAAGAAAGATTATTATTAAGAGATTTTTTAAAACATTTACATGGGAATTGATATAACAATAGTACACATGCGCGAGGCTGCTTTTACCTTATACTACTACGCTCAGGCTCCGCCATCGCTCCCCACGGCCGGACCAGCCAAAACACGATACACCAAACTGCTAACTACTACTTACTACTAGTGACACACAGTTCCTACTGCAGCCAACACTGCTCTCTGGTCTGAGATTCTCTTATAGCTTACATATGCCAGGCAGCGCGCGAGCAATCCATCGAAATTACATCTGCTCGAGTGCGCTAGCAATACGTTCCTTAATCATGGACCTCTTACAATGTCTTCACGGATTGTTTCCAAATCGCTGTATTGGACTCAGAGGACCTGTACCTCGGACGGTCCGTTCCCCGGATTTGACGCCTGTGGACTGTACTGTGGGGAAAGATGAAAGACGCTGCCAACAAGGACATACCATATACACCCGGTGCTATGTAACGACTTATTACTGCAGCCTGCTCGGACATCTCACTGAAATGCTAGCACGTGTCCAGCACTCGTTCCATACCTGACTCGAAGCGCATATTGCCACTGCCAGTAGGCATTTTGAAGACAACCTGTGACGGTCAGTTGTCTCGTTGCTGGTGAGAAAACCTATAACTAGTATATGCGCTCGCGTTTTTTATTTTTATTTTTTTTTGTGTGTTTGCTATCACAGCTACTGTACAAGTGTCGATGTTGGATCTTTTTAAAATACGGTACCTCATAAACGACTCGCGCTGAAATCCTGCAACAAAAACCACTCACATTCTGAATCACCATACTTTTACTTTGTTAATGCCAATATGCATTGTTCCATTTAGAAAGTATCTTTGCACAAAAATACACTTTCTAAGTGTAGTTACAATCTGCAGATTTCTAAATAATAGAGTTCAGCTATCAGTCGCCCTTCTTAAATTTTATTGGCAGATCTAGATTTCGGCTAGAAACTAGTCATTCTCAATGCACTATCATTTTTGATCAATGTATGTAATGCCTGTTGGTCGAGCTTCATCCACAGCTCATTGAATCTGCAGATTGGCTAAAAATGCCAGCTCTTGACTACTAATCCATTCTGTGAAAACCGGACATCAATAGCAAGTTTTATTGGATACATCCTATATACAAGTACTGTCATTTTCATTAGCATTTTAAGTTTTTGTTAATCGGTTTATGCATAAAAAATTACCATTTTTTTGTCATAGGAACATCAAGGTACATAAAAGGAGCGTCTAAAATGTTTGCTGTACAATCTCAGAAAGTAACGGAAAGAAGAGTTACAAACAAAATACCTACATTTGCCTTCAGTGTAATGACCGTTAGCTACAACACAGCTCTGCAGTCGGTTTTACAGCTGTATGAAACTCTCAGCCAACGCGATCGGTCACAGCACCGTAGTTGGATCTCTGTAATGACTCAGCGAGTCTAATCGACTGCCAGTTGCTTGGAGAAAGAATCAGATTCTCTGTTCAATTTATTACCGACTGATTTGGCAACGGACTCTACTAATTCACTAAGCATTCTTCGAAACTTTTGCAACATCGTGACACCATTACACATCAGATACGATATCGGTTTTATTTTTGTTAAAACCTCATTTGCATAATATATAATCTGTAATAATCTTTCCCGAACGTTCCTGAGAGAACTCTTATTTTACCATCACGAAATTTACTTCCTCCATAACTGTTACAGTATTTCTCTCGCACTTGCTATCTAGCTCTCTGCTAAACATTCCTGAACTTGCCCCTTTTTTTATAGTGACCGCCCCACCACGATTATCGAATTCGAAATTCTTTCTGGTTGTTGTTGGAAAATGGCAAACTTTGTGGAGTTGTAATGACATTAAATTTTGATTTTCCAAACTTCAGAATGTCGACTCATTGGCGCCACGTGTAGGCGATGTCCAGTCGCGATACCGGCACGTGTTACCCGCCCACGCTCTCCAGTAACTAACGACACGTGTACCTAACGTTCTGTAATTACGAGGAACTGCATCAATGCCGAGGAAATTGTACCGACAGATTGCAGATGAGTGTACTACTGAACATTACTGTATCAAAGAAACGTGTTGCACTACAAACGAATGAAAACGAAAAGAAATGTGTGTAACTGTATTGATGAATTTACAAATTAACGGAAATACGATCAATTTGGAACCTGAATATTAAAAAAACCGTAATTGTCGATGAAATATTAGGATAGCAGTATACGGACGAATATTATGAAACTGATTACGTTGGGTTAAAATTTGAGTTTACATTACGGTTACAGAAATTTATGTAAACGACAACGGCCAATGCACACTCCAGAGGGCAGTTGAAAACCCAAAAGGTTACAAAACGTTTAAAAGTTAGCTATCAAAACACTAAAAACAGTATGTCCCAATTAACAGCACTTGCAATAGGCAGCAATGCATAAACAAATATATAAAATTCTAATACTCTTCAATTATAATATGTTCTGTTGTTCCGCCAGATAAATTGTTGTTGGTGCTTAATAAGTTTCCTTCTCAGAAATACAATGAATGTAGTTGATTTTCCAAAATTGGAATAATACTTCCATTTAAATTGTAAACTTTTTGTTTTCACTGAAACACCAGAATTTTATACTGTATTTGTGTCTTGGCATAGTGAATATTTTCACATTAGACTTTATCTCCGTTTTAATAACGTTACAATCTGTTGTTAAAATGATAGAAACAGGATCTTACCGATGACAAAATTGATGTAGCAAAATTATTGGGACAGGGTAAGAAATTTACCAAAAATGTAATATTTAGTAACTAATCCTAATACCCTGCCAAATCTTTTACATTTCTAAATTTCTGAAATGGTACATTCTTTCTTTGACATGGAGTTGCGCCGTAATAATTTGATGACAACAATTACTAGGCAGAAGAATAAGCCTAAGCAAATAAATAAAGGCAGTTTGTTTATTACCGTACACGTTTCCCTTCTTTTATTTGAGCCTGAAATACATGTTTCCTTTTATACGTACAATAAGTGTACTATGTGGTAGCTATAATATGCTGCTATATTACAATTTGTTTTTCTCTTGCTTTTTAGGTTAGAAATAAAACTGTAGCACAAGTTCCGTATTGTGAATATATCGTTCGGTGTTACTCTTTCCAGCGCTGTGTGTAGTCCTGGAGATGTATTGGTTAGTTTTCGTACTCTAGCTGGCCGATTTCTGGCGCTCTTTCATCCACATTTGTCGCACCGCACGTTCCACTTTCACTATCCATTTGGTGATCAGCATGTGTGTTTTTGGTGTGTAGTGTTGCCAACTGTTGTTGTGTGTTTGTCTATCTTTTGTTTGTGTAGTGTTTGCTGTTTGTGTGTGTGTGTGTGTGTGTGTGTGTGTGTGTGTGTGTGTGTGTGTGTGTGCGCGCGCGAGGAAATTTGCCTTTTTTTTAGGGGGGGGGACAGAGAGAGAGAGAGAGAGAGAGAGAGAGAGAGAGAGAGAGAGAGAGAGAGAGAGAGCGAGAGAGAGAGGGGAGGAGGGGAAAGAGATTTGTTATTTATCCTGGTTACATTTCGGTCTGTTATTGTTTTGGTGGCTAGCATGATCAGAGTGTCATTGTTTATATGGATTTGCTCGTTGAGCACCTTTTCCATTGCAATGGCTCTTTATATGTAAAAGTTTTATTGGAATGTCGTGAGCTTTTTGATGTGATTATTCACTCTAACAACTGTCATGTCACATTCCATTTTGGATGGTACATGTCTATGTTTTATCAGATGATTGGTGAAGGTAGAATGGCTATTTTCATATTTCCAACTTCTTATGTGTTCCTTATACCTAGTTTTAAAGTTCCTGCTTGTCATCTCGAGGTATACTGATTTACATCTTTGGCTCTCTAGCAGGTATATACCTGCACCTTGGTATTTATCTGGTTTGTCTGTTGTTTGTAAACGTGTTGGAGTGTGTTTCTTGTTCTGTAAGCTATGTGTAATCCCTATCTCTTTAGTATATTTGCTATTTTGTTTGTTGCTTTGTGTTTGTATGTAAGAGTGCACCATTTTTTCTGTTATTCATGTCATGGGTGTTATCGCTGTTTCAGTGTGTGCTGTAGTATCTGTGGGTTTCTGTGCTCTCTGCTTGTTTTGATTTTTTTTAGTTTTGTTTTAATTTTTTGGTTGAGTTTTTGTACTATATGGGTGTCATAACCACTGTTTGTGGCTATGTGTTTTACTGTTTGTAATTCTTTTTCATGGTTTTCTTTGCTGAGTGGGATGTTCAAATGGCTCTGAGCTCTATGGGACTCAACTGCTGTGGTCATCAGTCCCCTAGAACTTAGAACTACTTAAACCTAACTAACCTAAGGACATCACATACACCCATGCCCGAGGCAGGATTCGAACCTGCGACCGTAGCAACAGCGCGGCTCCGGACTGGAGCGCCTAGAACCGCACGGTCACCGCGGCCGGCTGAGTGGGATGTTATTTAGCATGTGTCGTTATTGTTATATCCCAGAAATGTATTTGCTTTTGTGTTTCTTTTTCCATTGTAAATAGAATATTTTTATGTATGTCGTTTATATGTGTATGAAGTTTATCAATTTTCGCAGTTTGTTCATCTACCATATAGATTATGTCGTCCATGTATCCATACCAGAAAACAATTTTGTATCCTTTCTTTCGTGATGACTGTATCAAAGATTGTGTTTTCTATCTGGTTGATGAATATGTTTGCCACTGTTCCTGAAATTGGAGATCCCATTGGAAGCTCATCTTCTTGTAAGTAAAATTCCTTTTCAAATTGGAAGTAATTCTGGGATGTCCTTGCTTTGAGGGTTTTAGTTATATCATTAATATTGCCTGTTGGTAGTTTGTTGTATCTCAGTAAGTTTCCTCAACTAGTTTTATTGCGTCTGGAGTGGGTATTGAGCTGTTAAAAGAGATGAGCGATGATGTTTTTGAGATGTGTAAGTCTTTTATTTGTGTTATGAGTTCATTTGCGTTTTTCACTGTTTTGCTGTTTTCGTTTCATAATGTTGCATTATGATTTTGTTCATATATTTTGCGACATAGTATGATGGTGCATTCATGAAATTAGTAACTGGCCTCAATGGAATGTGAGGTTTGTGGACCTTTGGCTGGCTTCTGAGTGTTGCGGCTTTTGCGTTCCTCTGAGTGATGTGTTGTTTTTGTTGATCTGTGAGTATGTGTCTGATGTCTTTGAGGTTGGTTTCTAAGTGTGTCTGTAAGAGAGCTGTTTTCAGCTTTTAGTTTTGTGATGTTGTTAGAAGAGATGAAATCTTCAGTTTTTTCTATATATTGTTCTTTATTGATCAGTACTGTTTAATTTCGCACTTTTTTCTGTTTGAAGTTTACTGTTTTACTCTTTCTTTGACATGGTGATTATGTTATTTATTTATTTCTTCACTAGTTCTCTGTTCTGTTTCTCTGTTCTGTTTCTACAATCAAGTTACGTTTGTAGTGGTTATCTATTTTTGTACCAATGTGTTTGAGCCGTTTCTCTAATAGCTGTGTTTCTTTCTCTGTTAATTCTGTATCTGTGCGATTTATTAATTTAGGGTGAAATTTGTGGTGATGGGTGTGTTGCACTTTGTCATGCTGTCCTTTATGATTATTTTTGTTATAGTGTTCTGATTTTTCATTTGTGTTTGTTCTGTGTATATTGCAGTGTTCTTGCTGTGATGTGTTCAGTTTTTTATATTATGTTGATCATCACTATTGGGTGGTTAATAAATGTTGAGAATTCGAGATGTACATCATATAACATCCTATTAAGTACGAATTTCTTAGTATATAAAGCGATTTGATTTCATATTTAAACCAAGTCTTTTCTGCAAATGATTTTACATTGGGCATTCTACATCTACATGATTACTCTGCAATTCACATTTAAATGATTGGCAGAGGGTTCATCGAACCACTATCATATATCTACCTACCATTCCACTCCCGAACAGCGCGCGGGAAAAACTAGCACACAAACCTTTCTGTTCGAGCTCTGGTTTCTCTTATTTTATTTTGATGATCATTCGTACCTATGTAGGTTGGGTTCAACAAAATATTTTCGCATTCGGAAGAGAAAGTTGGTGAATGAAATTTCGTAAATAGATCTCGCCGCGACGAGAAACGTCTTTGCTTTAATGACTTCCATCCCAACTCGCGTATCATATCTGCCACACTCTCTCCCCTATTACGTGATAATACAAAACGAGCTGCCCTTTTTCGCACCCTTTCGATGTCCTCTGTCAATCCCACCTGGTAAGGATCCCACACCACGCAGCAATATTCTAACAGAGGACGAACGAGTGTAGTGTAAGTTGTCATTTCGAGAGGAGCGAATATTTTTCTTAATTTATGGCTAGTTTTGAGCTTGATATCCTGCAATATTTGTTACTGGCATAAACCAAATTACTTGAAAATGGTATAAAAGACCGAAACCTGGGTCATAATTAAAAATACAACAATACAGTCAAATGGCGGTGTGGTCATTTAAAACTTATTGTACGACTTGCTCAGCAACACTAAAACCTGTTTAATTTCTGAAACTGTGTCTCACATTGTAAGGGGATTTGTTATCTTTGTTCATAAATTTTGCAAGAGAGGGAAAGAGATGCAAGAAAACTCACAACTAACGCAAGAGTAACTATTCAGTTACCAATACAGCAGAAAAGAGCATCTGAAAGGAGAAGTTGCAACATCATGAAGTGAGCAAGAGCGCTGACGAGCTCAGGAGACTAGGGCACATTCGGTCATTCCTGCAGATTAGTAGAGCCGACTTCCAAAGCTTAGTTCTCAGTTTTTCTCAGTTATCATTCAATTTTGCCAGAAATTGGTACTGAGACTGAACCAGTGATGCTGTGCAGAGCCTCCTGCGACTAATGTAATCATCGATGCCATTGCCTACTAGATGTGATGAACTCTGCTGCCGAGAGATGGTATTGCCTCGTCGTCAACGTCAGTGATGAGAAGACTGGTACCTTACAGTATATGGGTCTCTGCTGGCCTCACTATAAGGACCCAGTGAGGCTCAACAACAATATTGCCTCATCTTCATCTTCACCATCAGTGATGAGAAGACTGGCATCTTACAATACATGAGTCTCTGCTGGCCTCACTATAGGGACCCAGTGAGGCTCGTCAACAATATTGCCTCACCTTCACCATTAGTGATGAGAAGACTGGCATCTTACAATACATGAGTCTCTGCTGGCCACACTATAGGGACCCAGTGAGGCTCGTCAACAATATTGCCTCATCTTCACCATCAGTGATGAGAAGACTGGCATCTTACAATACATGAGTCTCTGCTGGACTCATTATAGGGACCCAGTGAGGCTCGTCAACAATATTGCCTCATCTTCACCATCAGTGATGAGAAGACTGGCATCTTACAATACATGAGTCTCTGCTGGACTCATTATAGGGACCCAGTGAGGCTCGTCAACAATATTGCCTCATCTTCACCATCAGTGATGAGAAGACTGGCATCTTACAATACACGAGTCCCTGCTGGCCTCACTATAGGGACCCAGTGAGGCTCATCAACAATATTGCCTCACCTTCACCATCAGTGATGAGAAGACTGGCATCTTACAATACATGAGTTTCTTCTGACCTCACTATAGGGGCCCAGTGAGGCTCGTCAACAATATTGCCTCATCTTCACCATCAGTGATGAGAAGACTGGCATCTTACAATACATGAGTTTCTTCTGGCCTCAATATAGGGACCCAGTGAGGCTCGTCAACAATATTGCCTCATCTTCACCATCAGTGATGAGAAGACTGGCATCTTACAATACATGAGTCTCTGCTAGCCTCACTATATGGACCCAGTGAAGCTCATCAACAATATTGCCTCATCTTCACCATCAGTGATGAGGAGACTGGCATCTTACAATACATTCTGCTGGCCTCACTATAGGGACCCAGAGATGCTGATCAACAATCACTGAAATTTAGTAGTATAGTATTTACTGTCCCTAGCTTGCAGCTATGGACAGACTGAAGCATTGTGGATCAGACACTCTCAATGAGATCGTGATGTACTTCTCAATGAGTACGTCTGCCTCGTGCAGAGCTGTTGGATGCCTTTCCAGTGTGTAGTCTACAACAGCGAGGGAACTCTGGGAATCTGTGTGGGAGGGCTGTAGGCCACCGAGCAGCACTGGCTGTGTTTACAGCGCTATGGTGTCGGCGGCCATTCCTCCACCTGCACTGTTCTGTTGCCATGGTGACAGAAGGGATGTACCCATGTCAGCAAAAACCAGTTGGCGAGTGCTCTGCTGTCTCACATGGCTGCCATTGATCTAGGAAAGACGACGCTGTATTTATTGTTAATAAATATATCAAATGACATGAACGTTTCTTTAACGCTTTTTGGCAATCAACAGATCTCGACCACCACATTCCACATGATGTGACACTGGTGACAGTGGAGACCAAGGTTTTGTAGGATCCATGAATGAAAGGTCGTCATTAAATAAAAGTGAGTTCCTATCCATCCCCACACAAAGAATGATTTCTTCCCATAGACAATTTAAGAAAAATATATGGGTCATTATTTCCAATAATGTGTCAAATGTTTAACAATAAGAGATAGATCCTGATAATCATTTATCTCGGCCAATCTCACTCTCTTAATAAGTTATCAAATGTGAATGTAGGACGCTCTTTATACCTATTTTCACTTACTTTTTCTTATGCTTTAAAGAAAGTAGATAATTTACTACAGCAGCATTGGACATTAATATTGAGCCATCTAGGAGACGTTCAGTAATAAGAGGGGGCAAGGTGGTTCACTGGCTCCCTCCTGGATTACAGACTTCGTTACAGAACTCTCATCAGTTGTTGTCTATGATGCTACTAAATCACATATTTAGCAATACCGAGTGCAACAGGAAACACTGTGTCTATAGTAAGCTCTACATAACATGAGATTGCATTTCCCTGGCGCGCTGGCGATTTCAGCACTGTTTATTTAGTCGCAGCAGATGACATCCCATTTCTATAGTTTGTACTCTTACTTTGACTGTGTAAATACAGACAAATCACAACTGCCAAATCTAGGGATACTTGCTTACGCTCCTCTGCCAAATATTTGAAATACAATTAGTTTTGTGTAGTCCCTGTCAAAGTTCATACGGCACATTTTCTCCCAGTTCCTAAATCATACAAAAGTGAAATTTCAATATCTTGCCCCCTTTGGGATTAGTTTCTGCAGATGCGCATGTTAACATTGTACAATGTTATCGTAGAATAATACTGACCACTAGCAGCATTGCCCAAGATGTTTCATATCTGCCACATAAAATGATTGCCCTGTACTTTGTTGATACTCATAAGAAATGCAAGGCGCATGAAAAACTGCACTTCCTTTAAATCGAAGGACATACTTAAGTCACTGGGTGTCAACGGAATCCGACAAATAAATACCAGCGATATTCAAAACCCAGGTTCTAGGTTTCCGGTTCTGACTTTTGCAAATATACACCAATATCAAACAAAAAGTTTAGTAATAAACTCGGGTTCTGATCTATTTTTCGATCGAACCATGATCTAGTGACTATTTGTGGTACTACATCCACGACCTGCCTAAGCATTTTTAGGGCAGTGTTAATATAATAATAAAAGTAGCTGCGAAACACAGAGTGAAATATCATTTAGAGCATATGTCATATGTAACATTGGCAACTAATCAATGAAAAAGAGCTTACAGTCATGTTTCTCTCAAATGCTTGAGCTTTCGCTCATCCCGCGATCTAATGACGTCCGGTGGTACTATATGACGTGTGCTGCCTCTGTAATTTATTCTCACAATAGGAATTACAGTCATTTTTCCACGATGTATTTCGTTTGTTAGGCATTTATTTTTTCATTAATTTTCTTTAGTATTTTAACTGAATGTAGAAGTTTGAAGTAAATCGGCCAAGAACTTGGAAGGAAATCGGTTAAGTACTTTTGAGAGTTTTGGTAACAACGCCCCCCCCCCCCCCCCCGCAAACACACACATACATACATACATCAGCTTAACGCCCACTGCTTCACTCGACTGTTTTTTTATCCAATCGCATTTTTATGTTGTTCACCATTCGCAACACATTCTAAGCTTTCCACGCTAATTACAGACATATAAGCATGGTCTTTTCCGAATGTATTTCTGACCAAAAAGCTACTCTGGAGTCCAAAGTTTTCCTTCATCATGCCTTCTGGGTTGTATGGAAATATTTCCATAGCAACTTTCATGCCGTAACAAATATTTCTTTATATCTAACCGAGAGTAAAATACCAATTTTTATAAATTTCGATTTAAAATTTTTTTATAGAATAAAATATTTCCTTAAAAATTTTCCTCCGCTATTCAACTACCATACGGGGTTGAATTCCCATAAACAGTGAAACACTTTATTTTTATTTTTAATCGAGATTATCATAGATGTAGCCTTAAAATCCTTTAGTAGTTTATTCGTAATTATTTATTTAAAAAAAACTGTCACTCGCTATTTACCACCTTATTGGCTGAATTTCCAGAAATGTTTAAAAACGTATTTTTTTATTTTATGACAGAGAAACCAAATACCATTAGTAACGATATACTTTCAAAAAGCCTTCCATCCATAGGAGTGGAATTTTGGAAACCCGTTCTTGAACGACACGCTCTCCGAATTTCAAGTTTCTATCCTTAGGTGTTTGGGCTGGGCGATAAAGAGGCAGTGAATCAGTCCGACCTTGTTTCACCCTCTCAGGGGTTTAGTTTCCAAAAACCGTGAAATACGTATTTTCTCATCTCTAACTGAGAATCCAAACACCATTTTTCAAAGATTTACCTTTCAACATGCTTTTGGAATGAAATATTTTCATAAAGTGCTTCACCCCTATTTCAGCTCTTTAGGTGCTGAAATTCCAGACACATTTACGTGTATGTTTTTCTCTAACAGAGAAGCTAAATAGAAATTTTCATAGATTTAGCTTCAAAAATGCTTGCACAGTGAAATATTTCCATTAAATCTTTGATCCCCAGTTTCACCCCACGGAGGTTGAATTTCCAGAAACAGTGAAACATGTTTTTATTTCTAATTTAGAAGCCAAACTTAAATCTTCATAGATTTAGGTTTAAAATTGCTTCCGTAATAAAATATTTTCATGAAAGATGTCATCCGCTACTTCATCCCCTTAGGGGCTCAGTTTTCAAAAACACTGAAAGACATTTTTTTACTTATAACCGAGAAGTCAAATTCCAGTGCTCATAGATGTAGCTTTAAAAATACGTTTGTAGATCTTTGACAATGATATGTTTAGGAAGAGCTTTCACCCACTACTTCATACCATAGGGCTAAGGCCGGCCAGAGTAGCCAAGCGGTTCTAGGTGCTACAGTCTGAAACCGCGCGACCGCTACGTTCGCAGGTTCGAATCCTGCCTCTGGCATGGATGTGTGTGATGTCCTTAGGTTAGTTACGTTTAAGTAGTTCTTTGTTCCAGGGGACCGATGACTCCATAGAGCTCAGAGCCATTTGAACCATAGCGCTAAATTTCCAAAAATGCTGAAGCACTTGTTTGTTTATTTTGTTTTTCTTTCTTTCTTTCTTGAGGCCTTCGTCCTGCTGCAAGACTGAGTCGGGCCTTGTTATGGCAGATTTGGCAGTGTTAGGTGCAGAGGGTGGCCGGATGTCGTTCCTGCCACCACCCCGAACCCACCGGGATGTTAGTAGTGTACCCCAGCTGTCTGTGTCTGCGTATTGTGTGAGGCGGAACGTGAGGAGAGCTGGTATTCACCTAGTGGGATGTGGAAAACCGCCTAAAAACCACATCCAGGCGGGCTGGCATACCGGCCCTCGTCGTCAATTCGCCGGGCGGATTCGATCTGGGGCCGGCGCGCTTACCCGTGTCCAGGAAGCAGCGCATTAGCCCTCTCGGCTACCCTGACAGGATCACTTGTTTGTTTATTTTTGACCTAGAAACCAAATACCAATTTTCGTAGCTCTAGCTTCAAATTTCCTTAGCAGAAATAATTTCTAAAAATCTCTTCTTAAACGACACCTACAATATAAGATCCACACTTTCTCCAAATTTCAAGTATCTATCCTTAGCCGTTTCGGCTGGGCAATTATGAGTCAGTCATTTAGAACTTTATGGTGTAGCCTATGTCCACCCAAGTGTTGATTAGGTGATCGTGTAGGAATCTGAACTAAATCAGTGAGGAAATTTTAGACATTTTTGGTAACAACCGTTTCCCTTTACGTATTACGTACAGGTATGTTTCGAGTCTGATTACGAAATCGCAAGAAGTCAGGGAACTTTCTCTTGCCTAGAAGATAAAGGCTGCGAAATTTTGTCAAGACTGGAGTAAAACTGTAGATTTACATGCATTAAAACAAATACACAGTTTTCTTTATATATAGGTATTGTTGTTTGTTGTCGCCTTCAGTCCTGAGACCGGTTTGATGCAGCTCTCCATGCTGCTCTATCCTGTGCAAGCTCCTTCATCTCCCAGTACGTACTGCAGCATACATCTTTCTGAATCTGCTAGTGTATTCATCTCTTGGTCTCCCTCTGCGATTTTTACCCTCCACGCTGCCCTCCAATACTAAATTGGTCATCCCTTGATGTCTCAGAACATGTCCTACCAACCGATCCCTTCTTCTTGTCAAGTTGTGCAACTCCTCTTCTCCCCAATCCTATTCAATACCTTCTCATTACTTATGTGATCTACCCATCTAATCTCCAGCATTCTTCTGTAGCACCACATTTCGAAAGCTTCTATTCTCTTCATGTCCAAACTATTTATTGTCCACGTTTCACTTCCATACATGGCTACACTCCATACAAATACTTTCAGAAAAGACCTCCTGACACTTAAATCTATACTCGATGTTAACAAATTTCTCTTGTTCAGAAACGCTTTCCTTGCCATAGCCAGTCTACATTTTATATCCTCTCTACTTCGACCATCATCAGTTATTTTGCTCCCCAAATAGCAAAACTCATTTACTACTTTAAGTGTCTCATTTCCTAATCTGATTCCCTCAGCATCACCTGACTTAATTCGACCTCATTCCATTATCCTCGTTTTGCTTTTGTTGACGTTCATCTTATATCCTCCTTTCAAGACACTGTCCATTCGGTTCAGCTGCTCTTCCAAGTCCTTTGCTGTCTCTGACCGAATTACAGTGTCATCGGCGAACCTTTTTATTTCTTCTCCATGGATTTTAATATCTACTCCGAATTTTTCTTTTGTTTCTTTTACTGCTTGCTCAATACACAGATTGAATAACATCGGGGATAGGCTACAATCCTGTCTCACTCCCTTCCTAACCATTGCTTCCCTTTCATGTCCCTCGAATCTTATATCTGCAATCTGGTTTCTGTACAAATTATGTAGGTTTTGTACGACGCGGCCACGTCACCGGGTTCCAGCGCCCCTCCGACTACAGAGAACTGTCATTTGGTCCGGGTGCTGTGACGTCACGCCTATGACACGCGATTCTACCCCGTCTCTGTGTGCCCCGGGGTCTCCGGTTGCAGCCCGGAAACTGGCGGGCCAGGGCGACGCGTGTAAACACAGGGACCACGGAGACATCGCACTGCGCATGCGCGTAGCGTCCGCAGCCGCCTTGGTGGGGGGAGATACGCCGGGGTCGGCACGACGTCGGCGCCGTCTCCTCAGTCTGGCGCCGACCGCCATAGGTGGCGCTTCCTCCGTATTGGCGTGACTGACATCTGGCCAACTGCCTCGCGGCGCGCGGGTCTCACCAACAAGTTGTACGGTCCAGAGGCATGTAAGAATACGATGTGCCAACCAGCTCCGTGACCCCTCGGAATTCGTATGCTAGAATGCTGTGGTTGTCACTGTAGGCGATGTCTAAGGGGTTAACACGGACCTTGAAATTTACTCTCGTCAGAGGAGAGGTGCTACTCGCAAAGCTGACCACTATGTGAGGTGAGTCGCGCCACAATACTCTCTTACGATGTTACAGCTTCTAATATTAGGCCAGCTACAATCTGGAAGCTATTCGATTAGATTGTTCAGCGACGAATGTCAACGGCTGAGCGAGCCGTGTGAGGATATCTTGGCAGGACAGCGTAAAATATTGTCTTGTGTCGACACTCGTTTCCAGACGTATATTTAGCTTCAAACGTGCCCCGGGGAAGTATGTTGGGACGCTTGCTGTTCATACCGTACGTTAATGAACCAGCAGTGTTAATTAACACTTTGTCGTCCGCACGTCTCGAATAAATGTATTCGCTTAGCGCTGCCGGCGCCAAGTTGGATTACTTGGCTTGTCGCCGTCCGCTTGTCACCTTTCCGTTGATGACAAGCTTCAAACACATTGACTTTTGCCAGCTTTAATTTTCCGCAAATCCTCTATTTTGCCGTGTTGTTGTTGTTGCACTCTTCAGTCCTGAGACTGGTTTGATGCAGCACTCCATGCTACTCTATCGTGTGCAAGCTGCTTCATCTCCCAGTACCTACTGCAGCCTACATCCTTCTGAATCTGCTTAGTGTATTCATCTCTTGGTCTCCCTCTACGATTTTTACCCTCCACGCTGCCCTCCAATACTAAATTGGTGATCCCTTGATGCCCCAGAACATGTCCTACCAACCGATCCCTTCTTCTAGTCACGTTGTGCCACAAGCTCCTCTTCTCCCCAATTCTATTCAATACCTCCTCATTAGTTATGTGATCTACCCATCTAATCTTCAGCATTATTCTGTAGCACCACATTTCGAAAGCTTCTATTCTCTTCTTGTCCAAACTATTTATTGTCCGTGTTTCACTTCCATATATGGCTACACTCCATACAAATACTTTCAGAAACGACTTCCTGGCGCTTAAATCTATACTCGATGTAACAAATTTCTCTTCTTTAGAAACGCTTTCCTTGCCGTTGCCAGTCTACATTTTATATCCTCTCTACTTCGACCATCATCACTTATTTTGCTCCCCAAATCGCAGAACTCCTTTACTACTGTAATTGTCTCATTTCCTAACGTAATTCCCTCAGCATCACTCGAGTTAACTCGACTACATTCCATTATTCTCGTTTTGCTTTTGTTGATGTTCATCCTATATCCTCCTTTCAAGACACTGTCCATTGCGTTCATCTGCTCTTCCAAGTCCTTTGCTGTCTCTGACAGAATTACATTGTCATCGGCGAACCTCAAAGTTTTTATTTCTTCTCCATGGATTTTAATTCCTACTCCGAATTTTTCTTTTGTTTCCTTTACTGCTTGCTCAATATACAGATTGAATAACATCGGGGAGAGGCTACAACCCTCCCCAGCCACTGCTTCCCTTTCACGTCCCTCGATTTTTGTAACTGCCATCTGGTTTCTCTATTTTGCCGTATCGTTCCATAAACTCGAATTTTCTTTTCAAATAACTTCTCTGCAAGTTATATACAGTTATAATAATTATCCATACAGACCTGATGCCACTTCCCATGAGAAGGTGTCAATAGTTCCATCACTGTTTTTGCCAAGGGCTGTCCAGCGCCGCAGTATATCCTGCATGAGGAAATGTATCCCATAATCGAATCACAAAGCATCCGAGTGAGTATGCCGTATTTCGTAATTTTCGACGGATTTTAAACTTTAAAATTTAACCGTCCACGCACGGTATCATTCCTTCATCGGTTCAGATGTTTTGACTTAGATTAAACGTTTCTTTAAACTTTTTGGAACAATAATCAATTACGAATTGCACTTTGACAAGCCGGTCGGCAATATCCGGTTTATTGTTGCTGCTGCAAAAATAATATTTGTCTGAATCGGTTGCGGGACATTGTTTTGCGAAATATCGGTGTCTCTATCAACGGATTCGTTGACCAATAATCATCGATCCTTGCTTTTTTTACAATTCCCATAAGGATAGCAAGCCCAAACCATTTTCTAAGTTCGAGTCCCGTAACATCGACAAACCTGGCATTTTTTTTTAAATCCAGTTTCCTTCTATTGCAATTTTGACTGTAGTACTTGTTGGTTTCGTTGGTAATATATTCAAACAGATCGTTCCCAATATATAATTCTGCGATATCCTCGACACTCTGTGTATCTTTGCGAAATATGTTTGGACCCGGGGACCCTTCATATTTATTATTGGTCCTCGGTAAATCAAAGTCTGACAACTGTGCATTGTTTTCTTCGTCTGGTTCAGCCGAATCAGTAGGCAACTGTAGCGTTCTCTTAATTCTCCTAGGACGTATTTCACTATCTTCCAACGATTCTGTTTCACTTCCATTTTTTTGATATCCAATGTCTTCTTCCCACTCGGCGAGTCGCCCGGAACGTCAGACAAGACGTCCCACGCATTCATCTTAAATAATCGTAGTGTCTCTTTCATCCACCATGATGAAAGGGTACAATTACTTATAAAAACAAAACACTTGTTGACGTGTGTAGCTTATTGTTAGTTAAAAAAAAGCACCAACAGAATGCAAAAGATACTAATGTGCTGTCGCTGGCCACTGCACGATACTATGCACACGACACCACTGTGGTGTCGCCGGACGGCAGAATGTTAATACTAACCCCATACTTCTTACAGATATACAGTTGCGAGGGAACCTCAAAAAAGTAACTTCGTAGCGTTTTTGTTTTGCATGTTGGTATTCCGATTGCTATAGCTTTACTTATCCATTGTCATTTTTTTATTTGTAGTTCGCTTTTTCTATCTGAGTTTAGATATCGTGATTTTATTGTTGGGAGATAGTGAGTGGAGCTGTGGACGCTAGAAAATAGTTTTCCAGGTGGAGAAATCGGATTAATTCCGACATATTCTTCCGTTTCAGTTCAACAGAGGGATGACAGCAGCGAAGGCAGCCATAGACTTTTGTGCCGTTTATGGGGATAATACCACTAGAGAGAGCATGGCGAGAAAATCGTTTTCTCGTTTTAAATGGTTCAAATGGCTCTAAGCACTATGGGACTTAACATCTGAGGTCATTAGTCCCCTAGACTTCCTAAACCGAAGGAAATCACACACATCGATGCTCGAGGCAGTATTCGAATCTACGACCGTAGCCGCGTGGTTCCAGACTGAAGCGCTTAGAACCTCTCGGCCACAGCGGCCGTCGCTTTATAGTTTTCAGGAGCACCGTTTTGACATTAGCGATTCTCCATGTTCGGGAAGATTTTTGGGGTTTAATGACGATCATTTAAACGCATTATCCACAACGGTCCACGGCAGTGTACTCGACAACTCGCGAATGTTATGAACTGCTGTGATAATTTCACCATTGTGCCACACTTTCATGCGCTGGGGAGGGTTCAATAATCCGATGTGTGGGTATCGCATGCTCTAAGCCAAAATCACAAAAATCAACGGATGGCCATATGTGCAGCTCTGCCTGACAACAAAGCAGCAACGCCCGGTACAAAGACCTGCGTGCTTCCACAAAAGATGATGATATGCATCCGGTGGAACGGCCACAGTGTACCATCACTGCTGACATTTATTGTAAACACCTGAGACGTCTTTCAGATACAATTAAAAAAAAAGGACCAAGAAGACCGCGTGAAGTGATGCTACTACACAACAATGTCCGCCCGCATTCTACTAGACCGACAAAACACACCATATAGGGGTTGCGCTGGAAAATCACTCGGCACCCACCTTACTCACCTGATCTCCCGCCCTCACATTTTCATCTTTTCGCTGTCTATCGAACAACCTACAAGGAACTTCCTTTCCTGATCATAATACGCTTCGAACATGACACGACGAACTCTTTCGCCTCAGAACGACATGATCTGTACAGTCACTGAATCGAAATGTACCGCGGCATTGGCAGATTGTTGTAAATAGTGAAGGAGGATAAATTGTTGATGAGTAAAATTTTTATTACGCGTATACATTGTATTTATTAAACTTATGGAAAATCGCTACGAACTTACGCACTAACGTAATACATACTACGAGGTTGGTTTGATACGTATGGTAAAAGATCAATATACATGTTCGTTTCGGAAACAACTCCCATCACTTCTCGACATAGTCTGCTTTGAGGGATATACAGGGTGTTACAAAAAGAGCGAGGATACATGCGTCCACCCTCCGTCGCATGGAATCCCTGATGCGCTGATGCAGCCCTGGAGAATGGCGTATTGTATCACAGCCGTCCACAATACGAGCACGAAGAGTCTCTACATTTGGTAGCGGGGTTGCGTAGACAAGAGCTTTCAAATGGCCCCATAAATGAAAGTCAAGAGGGTTGAGGTCAGGAGAGCGTGGAGGCCATGGAATTGGTCCGCCTCTACCAATCCATCGGTCACCGAATCTGTTGTTGAGAAGCGTACGAACACTTCGACTGAAGTGTGCAGGAGCTCCATCGTGCATGAACCACATGTTGTGTCGTACTTGTAAAGGCACATGTTCTAGCAGCACAGGTAGAGTATCCCGTATGAAATCATGATAACGTGCTCCATTGAGCGTAGGTGGAAGAAACTAAAATGAGCTCTAACTTGGAAATTAAGCGTTTCCGGACACATGTCCACATAACATCTTTTCTTTATTTGTGTGTGAGGAATGTTTCCCGAAAGTTTTGCCGTACCTTTTTGTAACACCCTGTATACTAGGTCCAGCGATCCTCCAGCATTTTCATCGTATCGGAAAAACTGGTTATGTGAAACTCAGCAAAATACTCGTTGACAGCATCTATTACTTCCTTAGTTGATGAAAATTACTTACCAGCAAGCCAAAGCTTTAAGTTAGGGAACAGGAAGAAATCTCTTCATGTATGTCTGGTGGATACGGTAGGTGAGAAACCAAATGAAAGCCCAATTCATAGACTTTCTCGATTGTTATCGCTGATGTGCGGGATGGTGCATTATTCTGGTGAAAGCCCACTAATTTTCGGTGTCAACCGTGGTCTTTTTCCAGCCAACTCAAGTTTCAGACGATCCTATTATGCACAATCCAGGTGACAGTGCTTTTTTTTTGCTGTTTTGTCTTTTTCAAGTAATCCATAAGGATTATTCCTTGCGAATCCCCCCCCAAAAAAAGAGGAAAAAACGGTGGTCATCAGCTTATCAGATCTTAATATGGTCTTCGTTTTCTTCGCTGCACTTCCACCAGCCTTGTCCATTCTTTTGACTGCAGTTCTAACTCTGGTGTGTAATGGAGCGTCCAGGTTTAATCAACAGTGACAAATCAGAGCAAAAAGGTTTGCGGACTGCGATTAAACATCGCCAGACATTCTGTTGAGGTGTTGTGTCGGATGTGTGTTTGGCCTACTGCAGGCAATCGCGACACCCACCTCGCACACAGCTTCTTCATAGTGAGTTCTCCGTGTAGAATGATATGCCGTCGCTCAAAATGGTTCAGATGGCTCTGAGCACTATGGGCATGGATGTGTGTGATATCGGTAGGTTAGTTAGGTTTAAGTAATTCTACGTTCTGGGTGACTGATGACCTCAGACGTTAACGTAGAATTACACACATCCATGCCCGAGGCAGGATTCGAACCTGCGACCGTAGCAGTCACGAGGATCCGAACAGAAGCGGCGCTCGCTCAGTTGAGATGCCTATAGTGTCAGCAATCCCTCAAATTTTTATTCGGCGGTCTTGCTTTCCGTATCGCCTACTTTGTTAATGTTTTCCTTTGTGCTGACACCAATTGGACGGTCAGAGCGCGCTTCGTCTCCGGTGCTTGTCTGACCACGTTCAGATTCATTAATTGAGAAGCGAATGGTCTTCAGTGATAGTATAGAATCCGCATGAATGTTATCCAATTCTGTTTTGGTTTGTGCTGTAACCCAATCCTTCAAACTAAAACTGCACTAAACTCTGTTTTCTCAACGTTCAATCCCAGTTGACACACTGACCAATTCTGATGACTGTCAATAATGGACTGTACCCTGTCCACTGACGAAATTCTTAATACGAGCTTTTAAACAATCAGGGTTAGCAACCACGATGGCTCAACACAAACGTTCTATTCTTTCACGAAAATTTACCAGGTTTGACAAATTACCCTTGTACTTCGGCGGGCCAAGTATCTTTTATCGAATACTGTACTACGCATCAAAGTGACAAAAATAGATGACAGCATTTTTCAACATGTAACTATGTTGAAAAATACTGTCATCTACTGAGAACTGGTAAGTTAGTAGCCAACGTTCGGAAAGTTGTACCAATCGTGTAATTACTGGAAGAAAGATGCGCGCTTCCTGGTCTTGTAGCCATTCGAGACCCGCTGTGTACGTCGTTTCAGTTTGCCTTTGTGAGATCTTCCTTTGGTCGAACTGTTGGTACCATTTCACTACGGCAGTAGGCGACACTGCATTTGGTGCGTATACCGCCAGAATGTCGTGCAGAATGTATGGGCGACTGGGACGTATCGCCCACAGGAATTGTAATGTCCAGCGAACTTCAACTCTGGAGGACGTTCCAGGAATCGCGCAACTTCCCTCGCGCCGGCCGCTGTGGCAGAGCTGTTCTAGGCGCTTCAGTCCGGAACCGCACTGCTGCTGCGGTCGCAGGTTCGAATCCTGCCTCCGGCATGGATGTGTCTGATGACGTTAAGTTAGTTAGGTTTACGTAGTTCTAAGTATAGGTCACTGATGACCTCAGATGTTATGTACCAAACTGCTTAGAGCCATTTGACCTTCCCTCGCACACTGTGAAGCACCTGTTATCCGTACTAAAGCAGACCTATCTGCAGCAAATACGCAACTTGTATTTTCTTCCAATAATGCGTCACTCTTGTAGCACAATGCGTAACTTACTTTCTAAAGTCAGTACGTCCAGGGTGATAATTATTGAATTATATGAAAAAAATCCGAATTAGTTGCAAACTACGGCGCACGCACACGCTTTATAGAACATGTAAACGTCATTATATATATATACGGATTTAGGTTACGACACGTTCGATGTGCCTGCCATCATTGGCGCTGATGTGGCGCAGGTGAATAGCGAAATTCTGCACGACCTGCTGAAGTGTCGGAACATCGATGCTAAAGTTGACCCCCTGAATAGCTGTTTTCAGCTCAGCAATGGTTTTGGGGTTATTGCTGTACATCGTGTCTTTAATACAACCACACAAAAAGAAGTTGCATGTGTTCACATCCGGAGAATATGGGAGCCAATCGAGGCCCATGCCAGCGGCCTCTGGGTACCCCAGAACGACAATGCGGTCCACAAAATGCTTCTCCAGAACACCAAACACACTCCTGCTTCTATAGAGTCGAGCTCAGTCTTGCGTGAACCACATCTGGTCGAAATCAGGATCACTTTGGATACTGGGGATGAAATCATCTTCTAAAACCTTCACGTACCGTTGGTAGTCACCGTGCCATTGAGGAATAACGCACCGATTCTTCCATGACTGGGTATTGCACACCACACAGTCACCCCTTGAGGGTGAAAAGACTTCTTGATCGCGAAATGCGGAATCTAAGTCCACCAAATGCGCCAATTTTGCTTATTGACGAACCCATCCAAGGCATACTAATTCCCATCACGCCCCATCGCCAACTGTACAATTTGAGCCGGCCGAAGTGGCCGTGCGGTTCTAGGCGCTGCAGTCTGGAACCGCGAGACCGCTACGGTCGCAGGTTCGAATCCTGCCTCGCGCGTGGATGTGTGTGATGTCCTTAGGTTAGTTAGGTTTAACTAGTTCTAAGTTGTAGGGGACTAATGACCTCCGAAGTTGAGTCCCATAGTGCTCAGAGCCATTTGAACCATTTGTACAATTTGAACTTCCTAACGCAAAAGTTTCAGACGTTATGACGATTTTATTTCATACAGTTCAATAACTGTCAACCTGTGTGTGTGTGTGTGTGTGTGTGTGTGTGTGTGTGTGTGTGTGAAATCTTATGGGACTTAACTGCTAAGGTCATCAGTCCCTAAGCTTACACACTACTTAACCTGAATTATCCTAAGGACAAACACGCACACCCATGCCCGACGGAGGACTCGAACCTCCGCCGGGGCCAGCCGCACAGTCCATGACTGCAGCGCCTAAGACCGCTCGGCTAATCCCGCGCGGCTGTCAACCTGTATCTAGAATGAAATACTGTCCGAAAGACGCTGGGAAAAAATGCAGACTGTGTGGCGCAAAGATCAGAAACTTCCTTTCAAAAATGTAAAATTTTTCGCTACAGAAATTGAATCTAATAACAACTAGCTTCACAGAGTAACTATTGGAAACAGTCAGCTCGTACATAGAGACAACAATTTGTGGGGATACAAAGACGAAGGACTTGGTGGACTCAGTCTTAAATAGGGTAGGTGACAAAAAAATGGTTCAAATGGTTCTAAGCACTGTGGGACTTAACATCTGAGGTCATCAGTTCCCTCGAACTTAGAACTACTTAAACCTAACTAAACTAAGGGCATCACACACATCCATCCCCGAGGCAGGATTCGAACCTGCAACCGTAGCAGCAGCGCGGTTCCGGACTGAAGCGCCTAGAAACGCTCGGCCACAGCGGCCGGCTAGGTGAAAAATGTCGATTCGTTGGTAGAATACTAGGACAATGCAATCAGTATAAAAAGGAGATGACCGACATAGCATTCGCGTGACCGATCCTACAGAACTGGTCCGGTGTGTGTGACATACCAATTAGGACTAACAGGGGATATTGAACGTTCATACGAATGATAACAGGTTTCTTTGACACATACGTAAGCAGTGAGAGATATATTGAGAAGCCTGTGCTGGCACGTGCGTGAAGACGGACGACAGCTATTCCGAGAATGCCCACTTAGGAAGTTTCAGAAACTAGCTTCAACTCGGGAATGTAGGACTATATTATCACCTACGTCTCGCCTTCTAAGGAACTGCGACGACAAGATTACACTAATTACAGTAAGCAAAGGGGCGTCTGATCAACCATTTGCGCCCCATTCCAGACGTAAGTGGAAACGGAAGGAAAAAAAAAGCAAGTGTCGAAATTCAGTCTCCAGATTGCTTTATTTCCGTATGAACAGTCACGGGCCAGCTGACCATTGTCAACTATATAACAAAAAATTATGTTATAATATTTATAGAATATCCCGTCAGTTCTTGGAGGAACGTAGACATGTTAATAACTTGAATACAAAGTGTGAATGTCCCACTGTAATATTTGTTAGTTCGTTATGGACCGGCTGTCGGCTTCTTAGGCCGCTGTCAGATAACGTAATACTGAACAGATAGTCCACACAGCTTCAGTGAGAATTTACAGTCATAGAAATAATGCTGTAAAAAGATGTGACATTTTATCACTATGTCGATACAAAACACAAGCATAATTAATACCTAAAGAGACGCTGAACAAATAAATCTTATATTACAGTATATTCAAATATTAGAACTATGTATAAAACAGAAATGTTCTGCAAGTGAGTAATGGCTCCGTGTACTACGTCACATGGCCAAAAAGGTGAACGTGACGAAAAGACCGAATAAAGGGAGGGGAAGAAAGACGTCTATGAAACGTCGATGTGCAACAGTTATAATGAGCTAACTAGGTTAAGGTGAGAGGAGTAATAACTAGCTGTTACTTAATACAGGTGCGTAATGCAACTGTTCATTAAGAACCAGGTTGTTATTCTTTCATTCGTGTTTATTTTTACCCAGAATTTCAAGTAATTGTAGTTTTCCCCCTTCAGTTCCTCTATGGAAACCCTCAGATTTCACATCCTCCTTTTTCGTTCTCCAACCCCTTTCATGCTCAGTCTAGTAGTTATAACCCTGCCTTATTGACTTACAAATAATCTGCCGCACAGATTGCAGGAAATTCTATATATTCCACTCTGTTTTAAAGGTGGAATCTTATCTTTGCTGTTGAACAAAAGGTGAGCAACAGTATTCCTAGTGCAAAAAGCTGCAGTATATTTCCTGGATTTTAGTTTCCTGGCGAGAGAGCTAAAATCGAACAGTCATCTCAACTGAAACGAGCTCCAGTAACCACCAAACGTCGACAGTTCGCAGAATTTGTCATTAACCTACCAAATCTAAATGTGTGTTCTGAAGAATTCCAAATTTCAAATAGGGAATAAAATATGTTCCGAAATCCGATATTTCCGAAAAACAGCTAGGCATACTGAAAGTGGATCTTGAATATTCTTTACCAGATGATGTGTCTGCGAAACATTCGTTAGGTATGTGAACTATCTGTTTAGCATTAAGTTATCTGACTACAGCCTAAGGAGCCGAAAGCCGGTTCATAACAAACTAATAAATTGTGGAACATTAAATTATCAATAGTTATTATATAATTACACTTGGTGCAAATTACAAATCGCTATAACTTAACTTTAGAAAGCTTCAACATTCTTAAGAAATTAGTTGCAATACAAATTTGTGCAACAAACCATCTGATTCAATTACAGAGAACTGCAAGTTCACTGTCATAACGAGTCCCCCTGAGGCTTTAGATAAGTGTAATACAGTACCTAAGCGTTTGAAAAGCGCCCTCTGTTTGTAGAGAGGGGATCGTTGTAATTCATAAAAGTTCTCCTAAGCATAGAATGTAGCACTGATGTAGATCGTAACACGGTTAAAATACCTTAAAAGAACTTTGTTAAACAAGTATCACAAAATTTTTCTTTAATTATTTTCTGGGGAACCTAAGTGGTGCCCTCTGCGGAATGATATAACAACGAAAGATGTTCTAAATGTACCAAGTGAAACATCTATGAAGACATTATTATTGAAAGCTTCAAAAGATCTTTACAATGTCTAAAAATATTTTCTCCTCCTTCCACCTGACGACAATACAGCCAGTAACATTGAATAGTGCCCTCTATGAACTGCAATAATTCATACACAGTAACGCTCCTAATGTTTTAAAGGAATCAGGGCTCTAATATCATTGCCTCTTATTTGGCGGTTGCAGAGTTACCACTGCCCCACGCCGAACATTGAATTTAATGATATTAAAGCTCCGATATTTTATATTTTATGCGGAGGAACATTTTTATGCACCATGGACGGCACCTTTGAGCGCTGCTGGCACTATGATCACCATATGGAAGAAGGAGAAATTTTTTTTTATTCAGATGAAATGACAATTTCAAAGGCTTTACTGGTCTCGAACAGATATGATTTTACGTTTATAGACTGAAGCGGGGAGTGAAAATTTGTACTAAGGCCGGGGATAGATAAAAATTGATATTTTAAAGCTCTTTTAACAATTTTTAATAATAATGTACTCATCGATGTTTCATTTGTTATATTTAGGACCATCTTTTGATTATTGCGTCAATCCATAGGAGACACTTTTGAGCGCTATAAAGTTTGCACCGCTTACGATACCTATGCAATAGTAATTATGGTAATTGTTTTATAGAGTTCTTATAAAATATTCTAGCAATGTTAATCATTTTACTAGCAATATGTTACCTAGACAAATGTATTCCCTAATTATCATTGTTCCATTTTTTCTTGGAACTGCGACATTTTTGCGTCAGTGTATTTCATGCGCTAAGTACGTTCAATATCTCAGCCTAAGCGGTCTCGTGCATTAATATGTACGAGATTGCGACGAAAATCATGTTGCCTCCGAAATTAAGGTGGTTGTCCCACTTAACTTCCATTCTCATACCATCCATACGCTGACTAATGGCTACTGTTTCTAATAATTATCGATACAACCCGGCTACTTGGGGATGGGGTGGGGGAAGAGACTGAATGGCTTTGGCAGAAACAAGCAATGCCTAACTTGATGATAATTGAAACTGAGAAGAAAGGAAATTAGTGTTTTACGCCCCGTCGACATCGAGGTCATTAGAGATGGAGTGCCACTTCGGCTTAGGGAAGGATGGGGAAGGAAATCGGCCGTGCTCTTTCAAAGGAACCATCCCGGTACATGCCGGAAGCGATTCAGGGATGTCACGGAAAGCCTAAATCAGGATGGTCGGACGAGGGTTTGAACCGTCGTCCTATCGAATGCGAGTCCGGTGTGCTAACCATCGCGCCACCTTACTCGGTATAAAATTGGGCAAGTGGAGGTCAAGCATACAAAAAAGCACGCGATAAAATTCATATAAATCAACAGTACATCCTAGCAAATACTTCAAACCATGACACGTTTAGCCTGATTGGAACTCTACGGGATTGATCAATCTGCAGTGACCATGCAGCCAACATAACACGGGCGATTGGAAGTCAATGCCGGAAATACATAGTCATCATGTAGGATTGATCTTGGATTAACAGCAAAATTTCACAAGCGACACAGCTAAAAACCTGTTCTGGAATTGTACGTTCTCCGCTCAACTATGCAGCTGTCAGCATGTAGATGATTGGAAGTCAAAGACACAAGTAAGTACTCATCATTTCGATCGTTCTTGAATGAATAGTATAACTTCACATGCATCACACACAAAAAACATATCCTTAACTAATTCAGAAAGCAGATGGTCCTTTCTCCATGCAGTTATGGGAGCATGGAGACAATTACCAGCACAAAAAGTGGGTTAAATCAAATAATTCACACGCACGAATATTTAAATACCTCTCACTATTCACTTGATTATAATCCTAATTTGATATCAACACACGAAACTATATACTCTTTGCTGTAACGGTTGCGACCATATGGCTGACTGATACACAATCGGTGAGGCTCATATCACAAAGAAAACATTGGCCAGCTGCAAGTAGGACTCGCGTATTGAGGGGTCCCGCACAAACTTAATTGCGTATATAGTGAGTTCATCCATCCCGGCGATAGAGAATCTGGAACATTTTTCTCTGTTATTGACATTAGTATTGCCAATATATGGGTCCCGAAATTTCAATACTTTATCGAAAATTTGAATTTTGATAACAAATGACAAAAGAAATATTTTTTCGTGTGATATATGCCTAGTTACAAACTAACAATTTTCTGATTTCTCAGATGGTTCAAATGGCTCTGAGCACTATGCTACTTAACTCCTGAGGTCATCAGTCGCCTAGAACTTAGA
The DNA here is from genome assembly GCF_021461395.2 of Schistocerca americana. NCBI lineage: Eukaryota > Metazoa > Arthropoda > Insecta > Orthoptera > Acrididae > Schistocerca > Schistocerca americana. The sequence goes on along the minus strand of NC_060128.1, from coordinate 153,487,579 downwards.
ACTACTTAAACCTAACTAACCTAAGGACATCACACACATCCATGCCCGAGGCAGGATTCGAACCTGCGACGTAGCGGTCGCTCGGCTCTAGACTGTAGCGCCTAGAACCGCACGGCCACTCCGCCCGGCCTCTGATTTCTCCCTCAGTTGTTCTGTGAAACCTTGCCTCTTGTCAGATTTCATGATTCTGTGTCAACGAGATGTACCGTATACATTGTAACCAAAAAGTTGTGAGTATCAAGTTATGAGACATAAATGGCCATATCTTCTGATTGCACTGTATTAGAAACTTTTAAGTATGTTTCTCAGGGAGAAAGAGTGCTTTATGGCGAAAATACTACGTAACTGATTGAAACCAGTGTTGATCGCAATAAAATATTTATTTTCAATGGTTACCCGGTTTCGGGCAGAGTATGAAGATCTTCAGAACACTTGTACCATGATGGTAGACTGCGGTGGCGATGAACACAGCAGGTGTTGTGATCATGAACATCAACGGCTCTACTCACTGCCACCACTTCCTGATGATGATGATAGAGTCCCATACTCCGTTTTTTTTTTTTTTTTTGTTTTTTTTTTGTGGTTTTAGGGCGCACAACTTCAATGGTCATTAGCGCCCTGACTACTCTAAGAATGCACCGCGAGGCACAAGTTGACCACAACAACTAAAAGGGAAAACACGATAAAAGACAGACTGACAGGCATAGGATTAAAAAACAGCATCATCAAATGTCCTTAGCGAGGTGTGTCAAATTGATAAAACGAAGAACACGAGCAGCTGCTCGTGGGTCATCCGCTAAAATGGCATCGAAAGTATTTGGCAGGTTAAGATCGAGGCGCAGTGTGTTAAGATCTGGACAGGACATTAAAATGTGTCTAACCGTCAGCAAGTGCCCACATGGGCAGAACGGCGCCGGCGCAGCCGTCAGCAGATGGCGATGGCTGAACCGGCAGTGTCCAATTCTTAACCGGGCTAAAACGACCTCCTCCCGCCGAGAAGGGCGTGAGGAGGACGTCCAAGCCACGGGAAGAGGTTTTAAGGCCCGAAGCTTGTTGTCGGTAAGTGCAGCCCAATCGGCATGCCACAGAGATAAGATGCGCCGACAAATCACCCTGCTAAAATCGGACGAAGGGACGCAACAAGAAGCTGTTCGAGGCTGGAGGACCGCAGCCTTGGCCGCGGCATCTGCAGCTTCATTCCCAGGGATACCGACATGGCCCGGAACCCACATAAAGCTAACTGGAGAACCGACGTCCACCAGCTGCTGAAGAGAGCGTTGGATCCGGTGTACGAAAGGGTGAACCGGGTACGGATCACTGAGGCTCTGGATGGCGCTCAGGGAATCTGAGCAGATGACATAAGCAGAATGTCGGTGGCGGCAGATGTAAAGAACAGCCTGGTAGAGGGCAAAGAGCTCAGCTGTGAAGACCGAACAATGGCCATGGAGCCGGTATTTGAAACTTTGTGCCTCGACAATAAAGGAACACCCGACCCCGTCATTGGTCTTAGAGCCATCTGTATAAATGAAAGTCATGTCGATGAACTTCGAACGAAGTTCCAAAAAACGGGAGTGGTAGACCGAACCGGGGGTGACCTCTTTTGGGAGCGAGCTGAGGTCAAGGTGAACGCGGACCTGAGCCTGGAGCCAAGGTGGCGTGCGGCTCTCGCCCACTCGAAAGGTTGCAGGGAGGGAAAAAGTAAGGTGTTGAAGGAGGCGACGAAAGCGAACGCCAGGGGGTAGCAGGGCAGAGACATACAACCCGTATTGACGGTCAAGAGAGTCGTCAAAAAAGGAACGATAAGACGGATGGTCGGGCATTGACAGTAGCCGACAGGCATACCGACAAAGCAGTATATCGCGCCGGTAGGTGAGTGGCAATTCGCCAGCGTCAGCATGAAGACTCTCTACGGGACTGGTATAAAATGCTCCGATCGCAAGTCGTAAACCCCGATGTTGTATGGAGTTGAGTCGGCGTAAGATGGATGGCCGTGCAGAGGAGTATACGAAGCTCCCATAATCCAGCTTGGAGCGGACGATCGACCGATATAGACGAAGTAGGACGGTTCGATCCGCTCCCCACGACAGACCACTGAGAACACGGAGGACATTTAAAGAACGGGTACAACGGGCGGCCAAATATGACACATGTGGAGACCAGCTAAGTTTCCTGTCAAATGTAAGGCCTAAAAATTTGGTTGTCTCCACGATTGGGAGAGCAACGGGACCGAGTCTTAAGGACGGTGGGAGAAACTCTTTGTATCGCCAGAAGTTAATACAGACCGTCTTCTCGGCAGAAAAACGGAAGCCATTGGCGACACTCCAGGAGCAAAGACGGTCAAGAGAACGCTGAAGACAGCGCTCCAGGACACGTGTACACTGCGCGCTGCAATAGATGGTAAAATCGTCCACGAAAAGGGAGCCTGATACATCAGCTGGGAGGCAATCCATTATTGGATTGATCGCGATGGCGAAGAGAGCGACGCTCAAAACTGAGCCCTGTGGCACCCCATTCTCCTGGCGAAAGGTGTCGGACAGGACAGAACCCACACGTACCCTGAACTGTCGATCAATTAAAAAGGAACGAATAAAAAGAGGGAGGCGACCGCGAAGGCCCCATGTATGCATGGTGCGGAGGATGCCCGCCTTCCAACAGGTGTCGTAAGCCTTCTCCAAATCAAAGAACACAGCCGCGGTCGGGCGCTTCCGCAAGAAGTTATTCATAATGAAGGTCGACAAGGTAACCAGATGGTCAACAGCAGAGCGGCGCCTACGAAATCCACATTGTACATTGGTAAGTAGGCGTCGAGACTCGAGCAGCCAAACCAATCGAGAGTTAACCATTCGCTCCATCACTTTACAGACACAGCTGGTAAGCGAGATAGGTCGATAACTGGAAGGCAAGTGCTTGTCCTTCCCCGGCTTAGGAATCGGGACAACAATAGACTCGCGCCAGCATGCGGGAACATGTCCCTCAATCCAGATGCGATTGTATGTACGAAGAAGAAAACCTTTACCCGCAGGAGAAAGGTTCTTCAGCATCTGAATATGAATAGAATCTGGCCCTGGAGCAGAGGACCGTGATCGGCCAAGTGCGTTTTCGAGTTCCCGCATGGTGAATGGGGCATTATAACTTTCACAATTCGAGGAGCGGAAGTTAGGTGGCCTAGCCTCCTCTGCCTGTTTGCGGGGGAGGAAGGCAGGGTGGTAATGAGCGGAGCTCGAAACCTCTGCGAAAAAGCGGCCGAAGGCATTGGAGACAGCCTCAGGGGCCACAAGGACGTCATTCGCGACCTTCAAGCCAGAAACTGGTGAGTGGACCTTAGTGCCAGATAGCCGGCGCAGGCTACCCCAGACAACAGAAGAAGGAGTAAAACTGTTGAAGGTGCTTGTGAAAGCAGCCCAGCTGGCTTTCTTGCTTTCTTTGATAATACGACGACACTGAGCACGTAATCGTTTATAATTGATACAATTCGCCACTGTAGGGTGGCGTTTAAAAGTGCGTAAAGCACGTCGACGAGCACGTAAAGCGTCTCTACATGCTGCGGTCCACCAGGGGACCGGTACGCGACGTGGAGAAGAAGGAGGGTGAGGGATGGAGTATTCAGCAGCAGCGAGAATGACTTCCGTGAGGTGTGCGACCTGACGATCGCAGCTTGTAAAGGTTTGATCCTGAAAGGTCGCCCTGGAAGAGAAGAGCCCCCAGTCTGCCTTGGAAATGGTCCAATTAGAGAAGCACGGAGAGGGGGTATGCTGCAGGAGATGGATAACACACGGGAAGTGGTCGCTCGAATATGTATCAGAAAGTGCATACCACTCAAACCGGCGTGCAAGTTGGGGAGTACATATAGAGAGGTCTAAATGGGAATAGGTGTGAGATGTGTCCGAAAGAAAAGTAGGGGCGCCAGTATTGAGGCAGACAAGATCGAGCTGGTTGAAAAGGTCTGCTAACAAGGAGCCCCTCGGGCAGGATGCTGGAGAGCCCCAAAGGGGATGGTGGGCATTGAAGTCTCCAGTTAACAAAAATGGTGCAGGTAGCTGAGCAATAAGTTGCATCACGTCTGCCCTGGTAACGGCAGATGACGATGGAGTGTAAACGGTACAAAAGGAAAACGTAAAAGTGGGGAGAGTAATGCGGATGGCAACTGCCTGCAGGCCGGTGTGCAACGTGATGGGATCGTAGTAAATATCATCCCGGACCAGCAACATAACCCCTCCATGAGCTGGGATACCTACCACAGGGGGTAGGTCAAAACGTACAGAGGTGTAGTGTGCCAAGGCAATTTGATCGCATGGGCGTAGCTTCGTTTCCTGGAGGGCTACGACAAGCGGACGGTGCAAGCAGAGCAGCAACTTCAAGTCCTCTCGGTTGGAGCGAATGCTGCGAATATTCCAGTGAATAAGTGCCATCGTAAGAAAAGAAAGATGAGAGAAGTGGTCACCTCGAAGGCCGCTTAGGGCCTGGCTTCGAGCGAGCACTGCCGCCGCTATCAGTAGGCGGACAGTCATCGTCCATTGGGTCTATAGGGTCATCGGCCATCTCGGGAGGATGGCCGGGAGGGGGAGCTTCCTCCGCCAGTGAACGGCCAGATGTACGGCGACCAGCGGTGCGGCCAGGCGAAACGGATGACGGCCTGGGGCGGCAGCCGCTGGGTGGCGCAAGAGAAGAAATGCGCCGTGGCGGGGAAGGAGAACTGTGCTTCCTATGCGCCTTTTTGGAAGGACGTGTAGTGGAAGTACCGGTCGAAGGCTGGGAGGTCGAGGTACGGAGGAAGTCTGCACGGGATGGTTCCTTCTTGAAGGCCCGTGCATCTGACTTCGGTGTCTTCGTCTTAGCAGAAGCTGAGGAAGGTGCTCGTGTCTGTGGGGTGATGGGAGGAAGAGGAGACGTCGACCGCGCGATCTTAGCACTGGCCGAACGGACGACCGTGGTGCTGAAGGTCAGATCGCATGTCTGGGTTGCTACCTCCCGGGTAGTCCGAGGAGAGACGAGGACAGTACTGTATTTCCCCGCTGGGAGCAGCGTGGGCTTCCTACTAGCCAATAGCTTGCGAGCCGCCGAGGTGGACACTTTCTCTTTGACCCGAATTTCCTGGATACAGTGTTCTTCCTTATAGACAGGACAGTCGCGGGAGGATGCGGCATGGTCACCCTGACAGTTCACACAATGAGGAGACGGAGGTGGACAGTCACCCTCATGGGCATCCCTGCCACAGGTGACACATTTAGCCGCATTGGAACAAGACTGTCGAGTGTGATTGAAACGCTGACACTGGTAGCAGCGCGTAGGTGTCGGGATATAGGGGCGAACAGAAATAACCTCGTAGCCCGCCTTGATGCGCGATGGCAGCTTAACACTATCGAAGGTCAAGAAAATTGTCCGGGTCGGTACAAGGTCATTGTTGACCCTTTTCATGACCCTATGGACAGCCGTCACGCCCTGCTCAGCGAGGAATGATTGAAGCTCCTCGTCAGTCAATCCGTCGAGGGAGCCAGTATAGACCACACCACGAGACGAATTCAAAGTTCGGTGGGCCTCCACCCGGACAGGGAACGTGTACAGGAGGGTGGCCCGAAGCAGTTTTTGTGCCTGAAAGGCACTCTCAGTTTCTAGTAATAAGGTGCCGTTACGCAACCTGGTACAGGATTTGACAGATCCGGCTATGGCATCTACGCCCTTCTGAATAACGAAAGGGTTGACAGAGGAAAAATCCTTTCCGTCCTCAGTTCGAGAAACTACGAGGAACTGTGGGGCAGGCGGTAGTACTTTTGTCACTGTCGGCTGGTCACGTTTCCGTTTTTGGGTCGAAGTCGAAAGAGATGGAGTAGAATCCATTGCGGAGGAATCCCCCATGATTGCCAGCGTCTCCGATGGCGCGCTCCTTCCTTGTGGGGACCCTCTCAGAGGGCACTCCCGCCTTAGGTGAATGTTTACACCTCAGGTCACACCTCCCGAGAAACAGACGGAGGGACCAATCGGCATGGTCAGAAGGTATCAGCTCAGGCAATCACCCCTCCCCGGGCCTGGCCTTTACCAGGGGGTACGCGCGTGCCTTACATGTCTACCCAGGGCGGGGACTTACGCGTTACCCCGTCACCGGCTACGCGTGCGAACGCGTGGGTCGGCCTTCAGGCACGCACAGGGAGGAAGGAAGAAGAGGAAAAAGAAGAGAGAGAGGGAGAAAGAGGACAGACTGTCTCAAACGCTACAATCCGACCTTTCTCAAAGTCGGAAACGTGATGGTACGCATTTCTCCTCCTTACACGAGGCATTACAATGACGTTTCACCAGGCAACGCCGGTCAACTGCTGTTTGTGTATGAGAAATCGGTTGGAAACTTACCTCTTGTCAGCACGTTGTAGGTGTCGCCACCGGCGCCAACCTTGTGTGAATGCTCTGGAAAGCTAATCATTTGCATATCACAGCATCTTCTTCCTGTCGGTTAAATTTCGCGTCTGTAGCACGTCATCTTCGTGGTGCAGCAATTTTTATGGCCAGTAGTGTATAAGCGGTTTCGCCTCTCGTGACATCTAAAGTGCGCGTCATTTACGACGGCGGCCGAGTTTAGGTTCGTTCTGCCCATCTGACGTCACAAAACACAGTCAGCCAATGAACAGAGACCGACGTTGCCAGAGCTCAACTGCAGTGCAGAGCACAGACGAGTGTCTTCAATTTTAGAAACGTTCAGTCACAAATAAATTAATTGAACAAAAGTAATGTCTTGGTGGTAGACTTTGTTTTATAGAAAGTTTAGAAAAAGCATTCCTTATACCAATTGCTTCATATTCTATTAATTAATTAAACCAAACAAGCAATAAGACTGCTAATTCAGGTGATAGCAAGGAAAGGTGTTTGTATCATTCTCACTAACCGCTTTTTCGCAATAAAGAACAGCGGTAATTGTTTATTTCCTATTGTACTTCGACGAAACGTGAGTAATTCATAATCTTACCTACAGTGTTTGTCGGTATTTTGCGTGATAGTTTAAAGTCCTCCAGGAGATACTTTAAATGACGAGCTGCGTTAGCGTAATGGTTACAGTGAATTGCTGCTAATCGAAAGTTCGAGTTCAAACCTTGATCGGTGCTAAATCTTTTCTTTATTTTAAAAACACTATCGAAGTGTCTTACTTCATGAATTTTATTCATTTGTATGTAATTTTTTGAAATTTCTAGTGGCAACTAAAATCGACCATATGGGAAGTATACGGTATGGACTTTTACCTCTGCAAACTCTTCAAAATTTCGTGCAATGGTTTACTACATATAATGCTGCACAATAACTGCGTTGAACATCGAAACAAAATTAATTCATTTATGGGGGGACGTTTCAGTCAAGAAGATGTGTAAAAATAAAATTTTTGGGCCAAATGGTTTTTGTGAAATCGAATGATAAAGTGTATCAAAGCAGTCGAAACACCATGTGTCTGCACAGGCGAGCAGTGCAGTGATGACAAAATCGCGCACATCGTGGAATGCGGGGAGTACGTCTCTGTAGCAGCGAAAGGCTTAATGCGGCCGTGGCGGCTTTACTTCATAAACTGCGCGCTCCCCCCTAAACGTAAGTTTGCGAACTATACTATGGCGCTGCTTCTCTTGGCGCGTCCAACTGGCAACGGAGCAATCTCCCGCGTCTGGGCGGGCATGCGCGAACCGCCAAGATAAAAGAATTGAACTAGAGTGGTGATTTTTGCATTACAGTGTGGTGTCGGAAATTTTTAATCAGATACTGCACGTAGCGCGACGGCGTACCTGATGTGTATAATCAGAAAATCAATGACACACTCACCTGTGGTAGAACATAATGACATCATCCTCCCCTCCCCCCCCCCCCTACACACACACAGTGAATGTCTTTCGTATCACCATGGTTAAAGTAGCTGACCACAGACTGATATGGCATTTTTAATAAGTTGTTTGGCCCTCCTGTAGTCTATTCATCTAATGTACTTTAGTTTTTCCCGTAATTCCAGTAGATCTAGTTTTACATCATTCTCCTGTATGTGCAACATTGGTAGTCTTCAACTTTATTTTATACTAATTTTTTCTGCATAATTGGTTTTTTGTCAAGTACAAAGTTAGGCTTTGGCATCTATTTCATGTCGATTTGTTATTCATCGTATCATCACGTGCATTACTCTGCTTTAGTGTTGTAGAGTGCCACCAAGCGTAGCAAATGGATTTATACACGGGCACAGTGCGTGCTTATCCTTCAGTTTGCCCAGTTGCTTGGCATCAGTAACAGTGATGAGCAACTTTCTATCCATTCGAGTTCATGGTACGATTAAACTTGTCAACTGTAATGTGGTTTACCTGCGTATTGTATCTAGTGATATCTCCTCCTTGATGCTGTACACTTGAGAGGTGGCATGAGCCCCCTCTCATATTTCTATCTTACGATTCTACTCTCTAATCGCATGCGGTGGAAAGTTGCTATTCCTTCACACGCGGACTTCCCACGCAGCGTCTCTCGTCACCCAGGTGGTCCGGTGACAGGCGGGCTCTGTGGATTTTGAAAGGGTGTGAGGGAGTCGAGTGAATGCTTTCCAGACGCTGACATTGTCAAAAGACACGCCCGGAGGGGCCTGAAGCAGCGGCTGGGATAGAGGTTCCGTTACTTCGCAGAAACTTAGCGAAAACACTTTCTGGCGGGCTACCAGCGAGGCGTGGGAATGACTTGTGTACCCAGGCAGTTGTGGCGGGAAAATTCCCGCGCTTTCTGCAAAATAGTAACTGTGATTGGCTTGCTCATGGCATAGCTCCATGACGTAGCAAAATCAGCGCAGAAATTGGCGCCAAGAATCTGCATTGGTGCAATGGTAGTGCTCCGGCAATGGAGTGGAATTTTCCGCCGGTTATCGAGTTGCTGATTGGAACGTTTACCACGGCCACTGTCGTGGGGCCGGGAATGTTCGGTGTTCGGCATGTACGGGTGCTCTGGGGTAGTCGGCTCTCGCCTTTCGGTCGAGGACGTCGAAGCAACCAGCCATCGCCTCTGGTACGCCAGATCGTGTTCTGGCAGTTAAGAAGACAGTTTGGTAATGTATGTCCGCAGCACCGGCAGATAGGGATTTTCCTAGGTGATAATCAGAGCTCAGCAGAGCGCGCCTGTTCGTCTATTTCTAATTTTGTTCTGTCTTGGGTAGCAGCAATTAATGTGGGGTTAGCTGTGTGTCTCTCTTAAGATTTGAGTGGCAAGGAATTGGCTCCACATACCACTTCGTCATAAACCTCACAATCTAGTTTAGGGACAACTTCACCTTCACAGCGTTTGTTTGAGTATCCAATTTGAGCCAATTTGATGTATTATAAATGTTTCATGTGTCTTTGTGTTTAGTCTTAATAAATCATATTGTTATTTTGGACAGAACTTTCATTGTGTTAATCGGTAGAGCAACCCATCATCTCTCACTACGTTAATGAAACCTTCCTTTATTTAACTTATTTATCAAATTAAATTATTGCAGGTGCCAAACTCTATTCTACGCCACTTGCAGGGTTGATTACGGTCAGTTCGCGTATATTTTTTAATCCATGTGCAACAGCAAAAGTCAGAATAGGGGGGGCCTAGAGCATCATTTACATATGTAGATGCTAGAAGAATTTAGTGTTAAATACACTGCTTGCCCCGGCACCTCGCACACTCTCCTGAGGAGATAGCCTGTGGCCGAATACACAGGACGATTCAGTTCCCTCTACAGCTGGGTTTTCTGCAGTCTGCGGCATCTTCAAATTCCATGTTCAAGATTTTCTTATCCCCTTGATCACTAAAAGCAAACTATTAGTCCTTAAGAAATGAACTAGACCTTTTTCTAGGAAATTTAATGTAGTCAAATTTTGTATTGGGATACGTTTTCGCTGAAGGCCACGGTTTTTGAGTTATTCAAGAGAGACACGTTTGAAAGTCACTTACGTACGTTTTTCTCGAATAACTCGAAAACTATGGCCTCTAGCGAAAACGTACCCCAGTGCAAAATTTAACTTCATTAAATTCTCTAGAAAATGTCCTATTCATTTTTCCTGTACGATTAATATTTTGCGCGCAGCAAACGAGAAAATATAAGACTATTGTAGGTAGTATTTCAAAGCGTTGCGGGTTCCATAAAACGCGAAAAAATTCCTATCACCTGCTCAGTAATTTACAGATGCTCAAGTTTACTTCAAATATAATTGGAAAAAATTTGCCTTCCAAGCGAGAATTTTTATACGGCTTCTCTCTCGGTTTGTGTTATCAAGGCTGGGACGATGGCTTAATGAACGTCCCGGCTGGGGCATTGCAAGGAAGACGCGGGTTCCGTTTTTATCGATAACTCTGCAGGCTAAGCCATACGAAGTGCAAATTCTCTCTCTCTCTCTCTCTCTCTCTGCCTGTCTCAGTACAGCACAACTTTAAGTCTCATCAGAAGTGATGTAAAGAAGCGGAATAACTGAGAATATATTGCTAAAGTTTTAGAAATATTAACTGCATTTAATAAACGGGCACAACATTCCGCCAGGAAACACCTTTGGCTTCACCAGTTGCCCTGGAAAATTTGAAGAGGATTTTAACTCATTAACTTCAAGAAAGGGAAGCAGTGGTTGGGAAAGGAGTGAGACAGGGTTGTAGCCTCTCCCCGATGTTATTCAATCTGTATATTGAGCAAGCAGTAAAGGAAACAAAAGAAAAATTCGGAGTAGGTATTAAAATCCATGGAGAAGAAATAAAAACTTTGAGGTTCGCCGATGACATCGTAATTCTGTCAGAGACAGCAAAGGACTTGGAAGAGCAGTTGAACGGAATGGACAGTGTCTTGAAAGGAGGATATACGATGAACATCAACAAAAGCATAATGAGGATAATGGAATGTAGTCAAATTAAATCGGGTAATGCTGAGGGGATTAGATTAGGAAATGAGACACTTAAAGTAGTAAAGGAGTTTTGCTATTTAGGGAGTAAAATAACTGATGATGGTCGAAGTAGAGAGGATATAAAATGTAGACTGGCAATGGCAAGGAAATCGTTTCTGAAGAAGAGAAATTTGTTAACATCGAGTATAGATTTAAGTGTCAGGAAGTCGTTTCTGAAAGTATTTGTGTGGAGTGTAGCCATGTATGGAAGTCAAACATGGACGATAACCAGTTTGGACAAGAAGAGAATAGAAGCTTTCGAAATGTGGTGCTACAGAAGAATGCTGAAGATGAGGTGGGTAGATCACGTAACTAATGAGGAGGTATTGAATAGGATTGGGGAGAAGAGAAGTTTGTGGCACAACTTGACTAGAAGAAGGGATCGGTTGGTAGGACATGTTTTGAGGCATCAAGGGATCACAAATTTAGCATTGGAGGGCAGCGTGGAGGGTAAAAATCGTAGAGGGAGACCAAGAGATCAATACACTAAGCAGATTCAGAAGGATGTTGGTTGCAGTAGGTACTGGGAGATGAAGAAGCTTGCACAGGATAGAGTAGCATGGAGAGCTGCATCAAACCAGTCTCAGTACTGAAGACCACAACAACAACAACAACAACAACTTCAAGACGGATGTATTTGAAACTACGCGTAGAATGCTTATGCTCGAAATTTTTAATTAGAGGCTGCCAAGATCTCGTTAAAAAAAAGTGCTTTATTTTCAGTTGGTTGCAACTGAACAATGCATAGAATGTGGTTATCTCACAACCGGAACTTCGACTTCCTTCATTCTAACGGAATAAGACGCAATTTGTTCTATAAATTCCATCCTTATTAATAGATGGAAAGATTGTTTAGTTAATTAACTAATATTCAAACAGGAAGACTCGTTTGCTGCAGCTCTCCGTGGTGTTCTATCCTCTGCAAGTCTCTTTATCGCCGAATAACTACTGCAACCTACCACCTCCTCAATCTGCTTGCTGTATTCATCTGTTTTAAATTCTTTATCATCCATCTTCATTTCCATAAATGGCTACACTCCATACAAATACTTTCAGAAAATAATTCCTAACACTTAAATCTATATTGGATATCCGTAAAGTTCTCTTCTTCCGCAATGTTTTTCTTGCCATTGCCAGTCTACATCTTAAACACTCTCTATTTCGACCATCATCAGTTATATCAACTACTTTAAGTGTCTCGTCTCCTAATCTAATTCGCTCATCATCACCTGATTTAATTCGACTACATTCCATTCTCTTTGTTCCGCGTTTGTTGATGTTCATCCTATATCGTCCATTCAAGAGTCTGTCCTTTCTGATCAACTGCTCTTGCAAGTCCTTTGTTGTCAGGGGCAATTTCAATGTCACTGGCAAACCTCAAAGATTTTATTTCTTCTCCCTAAACTTTAATTCCTATTCCAAATTTTTCTTCAGTTTCCTTTACTGCTTGTTCAACATAAAGATGGAATACAGGATAAGGTACAGCTCTGCCTTTCTCCCTTCTTGACCACTGCTTCTCTTTCATGCCCCATGAATCTCGTAACTGCTGTTTGGTTTTTGTAGAAGTAACTTCCTTTCCTGTATTCTACCCCTGCTACCTTCAGAATTCCAAAGAGAGTATTACAGTCGAATCTTCAACATTTCAGCGCGTCAGCAATCGTTGGTTAATATATTGAAAAACTAAAAAAAACCCTCGATTGCGAAAAAAGCACCTAGGGTTAACCTAGGTTTCGGCGTAGATAACTACGCCTTCTTCAGAACAACAATAAAACCCACAAGTGCCTAAGAAGACCTGTGTCTTCTTTTATTCATTGACAAAGTTCTTCTTAGGCACTTGTGGGTTTTATTGTTCTGAAGAAGGTGTAGTTATCTACGCCGAAACCTAGGATAACACTAGGTGCTTTTTTTCGCAATCGAGGCGGGTTTTTAGGTTTTTAATATATTACAGTCGACAGTGTCAAAAGCTTTCCCTAAGGCTACAAATGCTACAAAAGTAGGTTTGCCTTTCGGTAACCTATTTTCTAAGCTAAGTCGTAGGGTGAGTATTGCCTCGTGTGTTCCTACGTTTCTCTGGAATCCAAACTGATCTTCCCCCCAGTCGACTTCTGCCACTTTTTCCATTGTTCTGTAAAGAATTCGTGTTAGTATTTTGCGACGATGACTTATTAAACTGACAGTTCGGTGACATTTACGCCTGTCAGGCCCCTGCTTTCTTTGGAATTGGGATTATTATATTCTTCTCGAAGACTGAGGGTGTATCACGTATCTCATCTTAGTACTCATCACATAAAATAAGTTAAAATGTTATAGTAAAATGACATTTTTAATTGAATGAAAATAATACACGTAAGCAGTAACCCACCAGGTTAGCCGAGAGCGGTAATGCGTTGCTTCCTGGACTCGGGTAGGCGCGCCGGCCTCGTGTCGAATCCGCCCGGCGGCTCAACGACAGAGGCCGGTGTGCTAGTCAGCCTGGATGTGGTTTGTAGGCGGTTTTCCTCATCCCACTAGGTGAATACCGGGCTGGTCCCCACGTCCCGCCTTCAGTTACATGGCTCGCAGACATATGAACACATTCGCATTATTCCACGGATTACACTGGACACAGACAGTTGGAGTACACTAATTCCGTCCTGGGGGATATGGGGTGGCGGCAGGAAGGGCATCTTTCCACGCTTTCAATTAACCTTGCAAAATCCGATTAACCATGTCGACGCTGCGTCATTGTGGGAACAAGGCACAAGCAAAAGAAAGACAGAATATGCGTTACAAGTACTTATTCTTCCCTTCGTTTTGGTCATATAAGGATATTAATTTCGACCTGGTCTTCATCCTTGTCCATTATTCTTTGATTCTCACACGCTACAGCCTCCTCCTCTCATCTGTCTGGGAAATCTGTGACAACCTGAATAGTGAATTCAAAAATCACCGTTTCAAATCCCTAGGTCGTGCATTCCCATTTCTACCACATTTCTATTTCTTAGTTTCAACGTACTTTGCTTCCCTTGTTCACAAGAAAATTGTATTATGTTATGTGTCAACCTCCCGTGGCCCATTCTGTGGATGTGTCCGAAAGAAAAATACGCTCCTTCATTTCGTGATGGTGTGTGAGATTCTCTCTGTCTGGGTATACATTTCTTGGATCACTCGTCTTGAATATACACTACTGGCCATTAAAACTGCTACACCATGAAGATGACGTGCTACAGACGATAAATTTAACCGACAGGAAGAAGATGCTGTGATATTCAAATGATTAGCTTTTCAGAGCATTCACATAAAGTTGGCGCCGGTGGCGACACCTACAACGTGCTGAAATGAGGAAAGTTTCCAACCGATTTCTCATACACAAACAGCAGTTGAAGGGCGTTGCCTTGTGAAACGTTGTTGTCATGCCTCGTGTAAGGAGGAGACATGCGTACCATCACGTTTCCGACTTTGATAAAGGCCGGATTGTAGCCTATCGCAATTGCGGTTTATCGTATCGCGACATTGCTGCTCGCGTTGGTCGAGATCCGATGACTGTTAGCAGAATATGGAATCGGTGGGTTCAGGAGAGTAATACGGAACGCCGTGCTGGATCCCAACGGCCTCGTATCACTAGCAGTCGAGATAACAGGCATCTCGTCAGCATGGCTGTAACGGATCGTGCAGCCACCTCTCGATCCCTGAGTCAACAGATGGGGACATTAGCAAGACGACAACCATCTGCACGAACAGTTCGACGACGCTGGCAGCAGCATGGACTATCAGATCGGAAACCATGGCTGCGGTTACACTTGTCGCTGCATCACAAACAGGAGCACCTGCGATGGTGTACTCAAGGACGAACCTGTGTGCACGAATGGCAAAACGTCATTTTTTCGGATGAATCCAGGTTCTGTTTACAGCATCATGATGGTCGCATCCGTGTTTGGCGACATCGCGGTGAACGCACATTGGAAGTGTGTATTCGTCATCGCCATACTGGCGTATCACCCGGTGTAATGGTATGGGGTGCCATTGGTTACACGGCTCGGTCACCTCTTGTTCGCACTCACGGCACTTTTAACAGTGGACGTTACATTTCAGATGTGTTACGACCCATGGCTCTACCCTACATTTCAGCAGGATAATGCACGACCGCATGTTGCAGGTCGTGTACGGGCCTTTCTGGATACAGAAAATGTTCGACTGCTGCCCTGGCCAGCACATTCTCAAGATCTCTCACCAATTGAAGACGTCTGGTCAATGGTGGCCGAGCAACTGGCTCGTCACAATACGCCAGTCACTACTCTTGATGAACTGTGGTATCGTGTTGAAGCTGCATGGGCAGCTGTACCTGTACACGCCATCCAAGCTCTGTTTGACTCAATGCCCAGGCGTATCAAGGCCGTTATTACGGCCAGAGGTGGTTTTCTTGGGTACTGATTTCTCAGTATCTATGTACCCAAATTGCGTGAAAATATAATCACATGTCAGTTCTGGTATAATATATTTGTCCAATGAATACCCATTTATCATCTGCATTTCTTCTTAGTATAGGAATTTTAATGGCTAGTAGTGTATTTGATGGGTCAACTTCCCGTGGCCCATTCTGTGGATGTGCCCGAAGGAAGATGATGCTCCATTTCGTGGTGGTGTGCGAGATTCTCTCTGTCCGGGTATACAGTTCTTGGTTCGCTGCTCCTCAATATACACTCCTGGAAATTGAAATAAGAACACCGTGAATTCATTGTCCCAGGAAGGGGAAACTTTATTGACACATTCCTGGGGTCAGATACATCACATGATCACACTGACAGAACCACAGGCACATAGACACAGGCAACAGAGCATGCACAATGTCGGCACTAGTACAGTGTATATCCACCTTTCGCAGCAATGCAGGCTGCTATTCTCCCATGGAGACGATCGTAGAGATGCTGGATGTAGTCCTGTGGAATGGCTTGCCATGCCATTTCCACCTGACGCCTCAGTTGGACCAGAGTTCGTGCTGGACGTGCAGACCGCGTGAGACGACGCTTCATCCAGTCCCAAACATGCCCAATGGGGGACAGATCCGGAGATCTTGCTGGCCAGGGTGGCTGACTTACACCTTCTAGAGCACGTTGGGTGGCACGGGATACATGCGGACGTGCGTTGTCCTGTTGGAACACCAAGTTCCCTTGCCGGTCTAGGAATGGTAGAACGATGGGTTCGATGACGGTTTGGATGTACCGTGCACTATTCAGTGTCCCCTCGACGATCACCAGTGGTGTACGGCCAATGTAGGAGATCGCTCCCCACACCATGATGCCGGGTGTTGGCCCTGTGTGCCTCGGTCGTATGCAGTCCTGATTGTGGCGCTCACCTGCACGGCGCCAAACACGCATACTACCATCATTGGCACCAAGGCAGAAGCGACTCTCATCGCTGAAGACGACACGTCTCCATTCGTCCCTCCATTCACGCCTGTCGCGACACCACTGGAGGCGGTCTGCACGATGTTGGGGCGTGAGCGGAAGACGGCCTAACTGTGTGCGGGACCGTAGCCCAGATTCATGGAGACGGTTGCGAATGGTCCTCACCGATACCCCAGGAGCAACAGTGTCCCTAATTTGCTGGGAAGTGGCGGTGCGGTCACCTACGGCACTGCGTAGGATCCTACGGTCTTGGCGTGCATCCGTGCGTCGCTGCGGTCCGGTCCCAGGTCGACGGGCACGTGCACCTTCCGCCGACCACTGGCGACAACATCGATGTACTGTGGAGACCTCACGCCCCACGTGTCGAGCAATTCGGCGGTACGTCCACCCGGCCTCCCGCATGCCCACTATACGCCCTCGCTCAAAGTCCGTCAACTGCACATACGGTTCACGTCCACGCTGTCGCGGCATGCTACCAGTGTTAAAGACTGTGATGGAGCTCCGTATGCCACGGCAAACTGGCTGACACTGACGGCGGCGGTGCACAAATGCTGCGCAGCTAGCGCCATTCGACGGCCAACACCGCGGTTACTGGTGTGTCCGCTGTCCCGTGCGTGTGATCATTGCTTGTACAGCCCTCTCGCAGTGTCCGGAGCAAGTATGGTGGGTCTGACACACCGGTGTCAATGTGTTCTTTTTTCCATTTCCATGAGTGTAGATTGTCTCTTGTTCTTCGAGATACGAACGTCTTCCTCAGACACGTGAAATGTATTCGCAGTTGCGAATAAGGACAACAGTCAGCTGTATAATGGAGTGACAACAATGAAGATTTTTCCGGATTGGATTTACTATTATCACGAGTGGCTGGCTTACCATTAGGCTATACGATCACGCTTCACGTCCAGACCTTAACTCCCATATGTCGAAAGCCATGCGTCTACAACCTGTACTCTTACATTTATGTACATTCCTGTTGAGAGGAGACAGTTTACTTGAATTTCGCTTGCCCGGTTTCGGCGGATAAATACGATTCTGCAGCGCCTGGCCGGCCAGAGTGGCCGTGCGGTTCTAGGCGCTACAGTCTGCAGCCGAGCGACCACTACGGTCACAGGTTCGAAACCTGCCTCGGGCATGGATGTGTGTGATGTCCTTAGGTTAGTTAAGTTTAATTAGTTCTAAGTTCTAGGCGACTGATGACCTCAGAAGTTAAGTCGCATAGTGCTCAGAGTCACTGGAACCATTTTGAAGCGCCTGTGTTGTCCAGAAGTAGGATGCAAAGTTTTTTCGGACATGCGTGCATGCAATATCGTATCGTCCTGAGAACCCTTCATTCCCCATGTTCAGCTCACTTAGGTATTCCGGTTCTTCTTGGATTCATAGTTTCAGCTGCGAATAAGACTTCAGTGTGGATCACTGTTTAATAACGACTCAGTATACCATTTATCGAAGGATTCTTCTTATTGCTGATGTTCATAGACAGACTGTATGCTAAATACACTTTCTTTATTCTTACTTGCTGCTTTTCCTATCACACTCGTTTCTGTGCTTTCCCGTAAGTTTTTAAATCTCTCCATTCAAGTTTTCTGTCTTTCTATTACCATCTACCCGGAGATCCTTTGATATTCGTCATATGCCGTGTGTTCCGGATCTTTTAGGCCTGTTTTAGTCAATTATCACCGTAGTTACGTGGTTTGACTAACCGCCTCTTCTAATGATACCGACAGTATCACAATATCTTCTAAGAATGCCGGACAGACCACCCGTATTACTTTTTTTCCTTCCGTACTAGTCGCATTATACACCTTCATTTCACTTTTCGCTGCCTTTCACTAATCACTTTCTCAAGTAGACAGTTAAGGTGAACAGGAACGTAAATTATTTTTATTATAAATTATTAGTCAAAATTATTTGTTAATTAACATTTATATTTGCTAGGAAATATGGAATTCAAATAAAAGTTACAGACCGTTGCTGCCACCAACGTTCACGAATTCTCACTTTTGCACTGCACTTGTCTAGTAATCAAAACATCCTGGGACGCAGGGTAGAACCTCGCTACTGCTTAAATTCTGAATGAACTTCACCGACTATGGCGGCCGTAGATTTCGGGCATTCTGCCAAACGCCCTGTCACAGAGTGTGTAACAGCAGGCAGAGTTTCAAATCACTCCCTTGGCCTTGGGGTGGGAAACCGCCACTAAAAGGCAGGTTTATGGTCAGGAGAGTATAGGATAATATCAACAGCAGCAGAGGGCCATAGAACGGGAGTACGTTTAGTTATGAATAGGAAGGTAGGGCAGAAAGTGAGTTACTATGACAAGTTCAGTAATAGGATTGTTACCAGCATCAATTAGGTTTACATACTTGGCGAAGTCGCAAACAGAGGAAGAGATAAAGTATATGAGGATAATGGACAGGTAATTCAATACGCAAAGGGAGATGAAAATCTCATGGACATGAGGGATCGGAATGCGGTTGTAAGAGAAGCTGAAGACGGAAGGGTTAGGGGAGAATATCGGCTTGGTAGTAGGTATGAAAGAGGAGAAAGACCAACTGAGCTGTGCAATAAATTTCAGCTGGTAATACGTAGCAAATACTCTGTTGAAGAATCAGGTTGGGAAGTACGGGAAGATTCAAGTTAAATTACACCACGGTCAAGCGGAGATTCCAAAATCAGATTTTAGGATGTATGGTGTAACGAGGTACAGGTACAGAAGCAGATCACAATTTAGTAATGATGAAGGCTGGGCTGAAGAATCAATGCGGAAAGAAGTGCGATACTTAAGTACTAAGGAACGAAGACATCCGATTGAAGTCCTCTCGGGTTAGAGGTAATACGATGATGAATAGCTCACTTTATGTGAAACTAAAAGCAAGGGCGGTAACATTAAGAGTGAAATCGGAATTCCACTGTTAAACGCAGAGCGGATAGGTGGAAACAGTACAATGAAGGTCTCTATGATGGGGAGGACTTGAATAATGACATCATGGAAGATGCAGGAGTCGTCAGGGAAGATGGAGGAGATACAGTATTAGAATGATAATTTGCATGGACTTTGGACAACTTAGGACGAAATAAGGCAGACGGGATAGATAACTTTTCATCGGAATTTTTAAAATCATTGGGGGGAGTGGCAACAAAACGACTATTCACACCCTTATATATAAAATTCTCGTGTCACAGTGTTAGTTGCCACACTCCTCCGAAACGGCTCGATCGATTCTGCTGAAATTTTAGCTGTATATTCGGTATGTTTGAGAATCGGTCGTAATCTATTTTTCATACCCCTAAGTGATAAGGGTGGTCCACTCCAAAAAAAATTTCTTATTTTTGGACAGAACTTTTTATTTTTATTTTTTTATGATGTGGCATTAAAAAATACGCACAATACTAAATTTTCACCCTTCTACCACCAACCCTACTTCTTAATAGCGATTTTAGAAATTTAATAATTTTCAACACCAGTCGATAATTGATCAATTATCACTTGATCAGTTATCCCCGCCAGGTGTCTACATGTGATAGTCTTTCACTATTCGATAGATAGGTAATTGAAGAAAACGTACCAATAGCAACGACTCGAATATCCCTCTCTGAATCGACGTAACTAGGCCGAGAAGTTTAACTAGGTAGCAAGCGTCATTCATCAAACCGACATTTAGGCCTAGCGCAGACACATCGATTTTTAACGTATGGAAATATCTCGTACGATCAAATTCTTTTTGTGGAACAAAGAAGTTCCTATGCTCTCCTTTGTTCCTCTAAAATAGTGTAATCGTACAATATTTTTACGTACGATAAAAATCGATGCGTGAGCGCTTGGCCTTATTCATAATGCTGGCGAACGCGTTTCGACACGAAATTGCCGCTATGTTTGTATGCTCATGGACGAGCCGTGTGTCGGCTGCAATTGTTAAATCCGCGCCATCTAGCGTAGAAACGCTAAAACTAACAGTGGCCGATACTGCCGGACTTCCCCGTTTTTTTTTTTTTTTTTTGCTCCTTACAGAGTTTTCGGCCATTATTATTGTTTGTGCCACGAGCTCCCGCCAACAACGGCTATTGTGTTACACGTATACATTATTGTTATAGATTAGAGATAATTTATATAGCAAAACGTTTGCCGAGTCAGCTATAACATGCCGAGTCCGGCATAAAAAACTCCCCGATTACAAAGTAACGTGCAGCGGACAGTAGAAGGAGCAGAGTGGTGGGGAGTGCGTCGTTAAGTAGCTGCCTACGTGCCGTTTTCAGTGTACGCCATGGCGTGGTCTGGTGAACATCGTGCCTTCGTAGTGGAAGATTTTATTCAAAATGGCGAATCGCCTATTAATACTCAACGTGCTTTTCGCGTTCGCTTTGCGCTCGGACGACGGGACCCTGTTCCCGATAAGAAAACAACTTATTCTTGGGTTGCTAACTTTCGTGAGACAGGTTCCGCATTAAAAAGGAAACCACCTGGACGACCACGGACTGCAACAGGCCCCGGAAATGTTGATGCAGTTAGAGCTTCAGTTCAACAATCTCCTCGACGATCCGCTAAAAAGCATGCGGCAGCATTACGGATATCTGATCGAAGTGTGAGAAGAATCTTGCATCGAGATCTTAAAATGCATCCTTACAAAATTGTAACTACGCAGGAACTGAGTGAACGAGACTGTGGTGTCCGTGTAAGTTTGTGCCAAGACCTTCTTCGGAACATTCGTCCCAACGATTTTGTGATTTTTTCTGATGAAGCACACTTTCACCTTGCCGGAACAGTGAACAGCCAAAATTGCAGGTACTGGTGTGAACACAATCCCCAAGAACTTCATCAACGACCACTTCATAGCCCTAAAGTAACAGTATGGTGTGCTGTTTACAATTCCGGAGTGATCGGTCCTTACTTTTTCGAAGAAAGTGACAGGAATTTAACCGTAAACAGTGAACGCTATTGTGCCATGCTCCGCGACTTTCTCCAACCGCAACTAAGGGAGCTTTTTGGTGAAATAGAGAACGTGTGGTTCCAGCAAGATGGTGCTACTGCCCACACAGCGCGGCAGTCACTGGCATTGGTGAAGGAAATGTTTCCTGGACATGTGATCTCGTTGCGTGGAGACATTGGCTGGCCCCCACGATCGCCGGACTTAACGCCCTGTGATTTCTTTCTTTGGGGATATTTAAAAGCAAAAGTTTATGAACAACGTCCACAATCTTTACGAGCCCTGAAAGAAGCAATTACACAAGAGGTTGAAGCTATTCCACCTGAAATGACTCAAAGAGTAATGAATAACTTCAGGGAAAGACTCAAACAGTGTGTCGACAGTGCAGGAAGCCATTTAAGGGATGTTTTATTTAAAAAGTAAGACCATAAGAGTATTTTCTAAAATGGCATAATATGTACTTTTATTTAGTATAAATAAAATTGTTCTACCTTATTTGGTTTTGTTTTTATTAGATTTCCTTAAAGGGGAGGTTTTTCTGCCGGACCTTGTACAAAGATTTTTAGAGGCGGAACGAAGTTCGCCGGGTATACCTAGTTGGTGTGTAAAAGCATGAGAGTGACGGCTCGACAGTGTCAAGATGTTCGAAATTCTGCGGAAAATAGGGGTAAGCTATAAGGAAAGACGGTTAATAAGCAATATAACAAGAACCAAGAGGAATAATAGGAGTGGGAGGCCGAGAACGAAGTGCTGGGGGCCGAAAAGCTTCTAAGACAAGGATATAGTCCATTACCATTACCGTTACCGTTGAATCTATACATCGAAGAAGCAATTTCAGAAATGAAAGGTTCAAGAGTGGGGTTAAAATTCAAGATGAAATGGTATCAATGATACGATTCGCTGATGTCACTGCCATAGTCAAAGTGAAGAAGAATTAGAAGATTTTTTCGATGAACAGTCTGAAGAGCACAGAGTAACTATTGTGAGTAAATCGGAGAAAGATGAAAGCAATGAGAAGTAATAGAAATAACAACAGCGAGTAACGTAATATCAGAACTGGAGATCACGAAGTGGAAGAAGTTAATGAATTCTGCTGCATAGGCAGCAAAATAACCCACGACAGATGGAGCAAGGAGGACTCTATACATCGAAGAAGCAATTTCAGAAATGAAAGGTTCAAGAGTGGGGTTAAAATTCAAGATGAAATGGTATCAATGATACGATTCGCTGATGTCACTGCCATAGTCAAAGTGAAGAAGAATTAGAAGATTTTTTCGATGAACAGTCTGAAGAGCACAGAGTAACTATTGTGAGTAAATCGGAGAAAGATGAAAGCAATGAGAAGTAATAGAAATAACAACAGCGAGTAACGTAATATCAGAACTGGAGATCACGAAGTGGAAGAAGTTAATGAATTCTGCTGCATAGGCAGCAAAATAACCCACGACAGATGGAGCAAGGAGGACTCTATACATCGAAGAAGCAATTTCAGAAATGAAAGGTTCAAGAGTGGGGTTAAAATTCAAGATGAAATGGTATCAATGATACGATTCGCTGATGTCACTGCCATAGTCAAAGTGAAGAAGAATTAGAAGATTTTTTCGATGAACAGTCTGAAGAGCACAGAGTAACTATTGTGAGTAAATCGGAGAAAGATGAAAGCAATGAGAAGTAATAGAAATAACAACAGCGAGTAACGTAATATCAGAACTGGAGATCACGAAGTGGAAGAAGTTAATGAATTCTGCTGCATAGGCAGCAAAATAACCCACGACAGATGGAGCAAGGAGGACTCTATACATCGAAGAAGCAATTTCAGAAATGAAAGGTTCAAGAGTGGGGTTAAAATTCAAGATGAAATGGTATCAATGATACGATTCGCTGATGTCACTGCCATAGTCAAAGTGAAGAAGAATTAGAAGATTTTTTCGATGAACAGTCTGAAGAGCACAGAGTAACTATTGTGAGTAAATCGGAGAAAGATGAAAGCAATGAGAAGTAATAGAAATAACAACAGCGAGTAACGTAATATCAGAACTGGAGATCACGAAGTGGAAGAAGTTAATGAATTCTGCTGCATAGGCAGCAAAATAACCCACGACAGATGGAGCAAGGAGGACTCTATACATCGAAGAAGCAATTTCAGAAATGAAAGGTTCAAGAGTGGGGTTAAAATTCAAGATGAAATGGTATCAATGATACGATTCGCTGATGTCACTGCCATAGTCAAAGTGAAGAAGAATTAGAAGATTTTTTCGATGAACAGTCTGAAGAGCACAGAGTAACTATTGGGAGTAAATCGGAGAAAGATGAAAGCAATGAGAAGTAATAGAAATAATAACAGCGAGTAACGTAATATCAGAACTGGAGATCACGAAGTGGAAGAAGTTAATGAATTCTGCTGCATAGGCAGCAAAATAACCCACGACAGATGGAGCAAGGAGGATGTGAAAACAGTCTAGCGCTGGAAAAAGAGGGCATTCCTGGCCAAGAGAAGTCTGCTAGTATCACAGATTAGCCTTAACTTGAGTAAGAAGTATCTGAGAATGTACGTTTGGAGCACAGCATTTACGTCAGTAAAACATGCGCTGTGGGAAAACAGGAACAGAAGAGAATCGAAGCATTTGAGATGTGGTTGCTACAGACGAATGTTGAAAATTGGGTGGAGTGCTAAGGTAAGGAATGAGGAAATTCTACGCAGTATCGGCGAAGAAAGGGAAACAGGAAAGCACTGACAAGAAGGATGATAGGACATAGGACAGAAAATAACTTCCATAGTACTATAGGGAACAGTAGAAGTTGGCGTAGGAGAGGAATTCGTAGCGGGCCGCATCAAACCAGTCAAACCAGTTAGAAAAATCTATACCCTGATTTCCTAGCAATAATGTCAATAAGCGGGAAATAGTTTGTGTTTAGCGACGGTCGGAAATATTAGAAGTATGAAAAACTTTTTTTTATGTAGCACGTCATCGTACTGATTTAGGTATTGATACCCCAACAGCGAGTACAATCTCCGTATTATGGAAGTATGAAGAAAACCGAAGGAGGTCAGTTTGTTCATTCTGTCAGTTTTAGACTTTTGTGTCTTTAGTGGATCCGCCCAGTGCTTACACGATCCACCTTGAGAAATAACAGAACTACAAACGCGATTCATGCTAAGATAAACTTCAAAGGTAAATCTTTGTGAAACGTTTCTGTTTCCTTGGATAAGTTAGAAACATTAACTGGCGCAATGGTTAGTAAATAAAGAGAGAAAGTGCTCTAAAGCACTGGAAAAAGCACACTCTAAATCCATATAAGTGAGTCGTATTTGCTACTGGGCGCCGGCTTTGACTCGTGACGTAACCGTGTTGGAGGTCATGATTGTGTGCCGTATTTGAAATGGATCGTGTTGGAAGACGGCGTTTTGTAGTGTGTAGCGGCGCTCTCTAGTGTTCCGTGTTGATGTTTCGAGGTTGCTTTTGAGTGCTGTTAGTGAGTGATTGAACTGATGCAGTGTTTCCAGAATGAGATTTTCACTCTGCAGCAGAGTGTACGCTGATATGAAACTTCCTGGCAGATTAAAACTGTGTGCCGGACCTGGACTCGAACACGGGACCTTTGCCTTTCGCGGGCAAGTGCTCTACCATCTGAGCTACTCAAGCACGACTCACGCCGCGTCCTCACAGCTTTACTTCTGCTAGTATCTCGTCTGCTAACTTCCAAACTTCACAGAAGCTCTCCTGCTAACTTTGCAGAACTAGCACTCCTGAAAGAAAGGATATTGTGGAGATGAGATACTGGCAGAAGTAAAGCTGTGAGGACGGGGCGTGAGTCGTGCTTGGGTAGCTCAGATGGTAGTGCACTTGCCCGCGAAATGCAAAGGTCCAGAGTTCGAGTCTCGGTCCGTCACAGTTTTAATCTGCCCGGAAATTTGATGTATGTTGTTTGTTAGGCGTTGTATATTACTTGTATGTTTAGTGTTGGAAATGTGCGTTTGGAGCTTTGTTAGGGAGTTACACTAACGTTAGCAGTTATTGGCGACGGATTTGTTTTCGGCTTTGGACTCGGTAGTTCGGGCTGTTGTTAGTAGTTGCATATTTAACTTTTGCTTTGCTTTGGATTTGTTATCAGTTGTGGATATGACGAGAAAATTCACTAGTAGGTGTTTGCACACCGCAATGGGTGACGATATGGCGACAACGACAAGCTTCCTCCAGCTGTATGGTCCACCGGTCGTGTGGCTGTATACACAAATAGATGTCAGTGGAACTTTTTCTGTATATTTTCGCTATGTCAGTCAAGTTCGGTTTCCAACAACAGATCAGTGCGCATTTTTCTTTTTTGTCATGAACTTCGTTCTAGCTGCTTCGGTCAAGTAAGATTTTTGATAACAGTTAGTGCAACGAGTTTTAGTTTTGTGGTACTGTGAGTTTGTTCTAGCTATGTAGGGGATTTCTTCAAGACCAGTTTTTGGAACGAGTAGTAGTTTTCTGATATTGTCTTCGTTCAAGCTTTGTGTACAAGTGAAATTTTCTGTACTAGTTTTAGGAGTGAATAGTGGTTTTGCGGCATTGGGCATTGCGGCATTGTGTGTAAGCTATACGGTGAAATGAAGTTTTGGTTCAAATGGCTCTGAGCACTATGGGCCTTAACGTAGGAGGTCATCAGTCCCCTAGAACTTAGAACTACTTAAACCTAAAAACATCACACACATCCATGCCTGAGGCAGGATTCGAACCAGCGACCGTAGCGGTCGCGCGGATCCAAACTAAAGCGTCAAGAACCGCTCGGCCAGTGGCCGGCCGAAATGAAGTTTTGAAACCAGCTTCTATCGCCATCTGTGGTTTCGTGGTATCGTGGATTTCGTTTGACTTATAGGTCAAGTGAAATTTCCGATACCACTTGTTTTCAGATTCATTTGTATGTTGGTACTGTACAGTTCAAATTCTGTGTTTAGTTTAATTGAAGTTGTGGTTACCAATTTTGTGTAATTTTGGCCTACTGAATTTTGCCTAATTTTTGTTTGGTGTTCGTTTTTTACATTAGAAGTGCTGTTTATTTTGTTTTGCAACGCCTTAAACTCCACAATTCTCGCAATTGTCCCATTAGCCCTAGGTTGTTATTTAAAATATTTTGATTACATTTGGTGTAATGGGGTTGTTTTCATTTGTTCACGTCTTGAATATCTGACAAGGGTGATATGGCGGTATCAGCTATCTAGATGGTTTCACAGGTGAAAGTTGACTACCGGTATCGGACGTTTCGGTATTTAGTCACATTACTCCTTCAGAACGTCTCTTTCATTTTCTCTCTTTTTTTGCCTATGAAAATATCTCCGAAGAGTAGTTAGTTAACAATGGACGACATGATCTCCTATTTGAGACCCAAAGTGAGCGGTAATCCCGACCGTGACAAGAGATAACAGCTTTTATCGTGGATGTTATCAAACAGTGTCGCCGCGACATATGGGCTGTGGAGTGCATTAGGGCGAGTGGCCTCTCTCTCACTTTGGCGTGGAGGCGGTCCGTGTGATAAAACGGGGACGGCGCACACTCGCTGCGGACTGTGTGAGATCGCTAGCTTTCCAGAAGGCTCTAAAAACAACATTTCGTTGCATACTTCTTTGGCAGAATTGGTGGTGTACTTTCTGCAGACCTAAGCCCATATTTAAGCAGCCGATCTCAGCAAAGAACTACTAAATTTGTTACCCTTCAGACACACTCGGCGTAACTGATGGCACATCATATGTTCAACTGCGAAAGTCAGACGTGTGTGTTTTTTCTCTTTAATACACAAATTTGGGAATTACAGAAGCGTCCGATTCCACCCGTCTGCTTTGACCCATGATGTAATCAGCGTGGCGGAAATGGCTAGTTCCAGCGTATACAATACGGCGACAATATCACTACATACATGCTCCATCAAACGCGAATAAAAATAAAAAGGACAAAATAACGTCTCACTCCAAAAATAAAATGGAACTAACGGGACAACCGCAAAAAATTGGGAGATTAGGGCTGGGAGAAGCTAAATATATAACAATAAAAAAAACTGCACCATCCTAAAACAAATAATATAAATAATTTAAATTAAACACTCCGCTACGCCAACAAAACCACAGAAATCTGACATTTCCCTACATCATTTAGCTCAGTCGCAACCATCAATACCAAAAAATCAACCGACAACCACAAAAAGTGGAATCGGACATTTCCCTTGACCCATATAGCTCAACCACAGCTGTCGATACCAAAAACCCATTCCTACAACTCTGAAAAGAGCAGTCAAAACCCTAACTCAAAAATCGAAATACCCCATGTCCATTCCATGAAATAAAACACACCCGACCTGTCATAAATATACAACAGGCAAAACATCACAATTACTATAGAATAAAACCAAAACAAAAAGTACTTACCAACAATACCACCTAGGTTGGCCACCACACGGAAGTACGCGCGCGCGCGCACGCACACGCACACGCACACACGCACACACACACACACACACACACACATGTGTGCAAACACAACCACACACAAACGCACCCACGTTATCGCACCAACTACCTAAACTGAAGACCACTTTAGCATGATGATAACCAAAACTGAAATGAACCAAATACCACATGTTAAACTCAGCACGTCCACATCCACCACCACAGTGCTCAATCAAATACAGCAACACGACATCTACAAACGCAACCAACTCAAAATCACCGTGCCGCAGTGACGTCACACACCACAATACCATTACGTCACTGGTCAAAGCAGACGGGTGGAATCGGATACTTCCATTGTGGAATGTATGACAGTGGCCCGACATTACACTGTATGGAAACGTGAAGGCAGGCGTACCAGCACAATGGAGGATAGCCATACGGTGCACCAAGCACGTCTTAACTGCTTCACATAAGCGCCTGAAAGACGAGAATAAGTAATGGACTCCCTGCAGCATTCTGTGTGATCCTACGCCATTGGTCAGAGACTGCCAAGAGACTGCCAAGAGACTGCCAAGAGACTGCCAAGAGACTGCCAAGAGACTGCCAAGAGACTGCCAAGAGACTGCCAAGAGACTGCCAAGAGACTGCCAAGAGACTGCCAAGAGACGGACGAGGCAAATATCAGTCCACCGTAGGCTGCCATTAACACCACAACACATACGACGTACGTAAGAAGAACAATGAGACTGAGAATAATGCGAGCGATCTGGCAACGCTGCATTGTTCTACTCGTGTAGACCGGTGTGTTCATCCCTTCCAAACTCTCAGTCCAAGTTCCACCTCCGTATATCAATCACGACATTTCTGAGAGCGCCTTCAGTGAAGCTGTGTTTTTCTTGTGTGTTACGAAAGTGGAACAGCGGAATTTAGAGCAACGTTATGCCATCATGCTTTGCATTGGGCAGTCCGCGAGTGTGACCTCTAAAAATCGAAACAGATCTATGGGGAACGTTCCTCATCAACAGCAAAAGTTTTTCGCTGTCACAAATCGATTTGGAAGGCCGAGAACATGTTGAAGGTGAAGCTCGCTTAGCAAGACCATCAGTTTCGAAAACGGACGAAAACGTGTCCGTGCTGTTGTGAGATCAGATCGACGTTTAACAATAAAGATGGTGTGTGATCTGTTAAACACTTTCACTGTACCATAAAGTTTGACCGAAGTTTTGGACGTGCGAAATCCTTGTGCCAAAATTGTTCCGAAAAAACTCACAGCTGAGCAGAAGGACAGTTGAAGAAATGTGTGTGTTGATGATCTTGAGAGGGTTACCATCGACCACTAATGGTTTAGTCGCTTGGGTTCAGGTGATGGATCCTGAATTTGTGAGTACGATCATGAGACGAAGTGGCAAAGTGCGGAGTGGCATACTGAGATATTCCAACCGAAAATGTTCGAATGAGCAAATCAAATATCCAAAAAACGCTGGTTGGCTTTCTTGACAGTAGGGGAATGGTGCATAAATTTGCGCCTTAACCACCGACTGTCACCAAAGTGTTTTACAAAGGTCTTTGAAAGGCTCAGGAAGAGGGTGGGTCGAGAGAGACTGGACATTTCAGACAAGTGGATGCTGCACCATGACAATGACCCACGTCACACGGCCGCTCTTATCACGGAATTTTTGACCTTAACAGGCATTCCTGTTGTTCCACAGCCCCTCTGTTCACCTGATTTGACTCCTTGTGATGTTTCTTTTCCATAAATTGGGAAATGTCTTAAAAAGATGTCATTTTGGCACTCTCGAGAACATTCAAAAGTATTTTAACGACATATTAAAGAGCCTACCAGTTGAAACCTTTCAGTGTTGCACCAAGAAAAAACGGATAAGCCGGTGGACAGCTGCGAAGATAACCACTCAACTTTAAGTTTTCTACTACCCCGTAAAGGGGTGGTCGTGCCTTGTGCAGTTTAACCAACACAAGAAGCGATTATGTACTTGGTAGTGCTTTGCGAAAGAATCACTTTGTTGCTTTCAGTTTCAGCTTGGAACTCGTAAA
This sequence comes from Schistocerca americana, assembly GCF_021461395.2. Classification (NCBI taxonomy): domain Eukaryota; kingdom Metazoa; phylum Arthropoda; class Insecta; order Orthoptera; family Acrididae; genus Schistocerca; species Schistocerca americana. The sequence continues at coordinate 153,457,911 of NC_060128.1, read as the reverse complement.
ACACTTGACTGCTACTTTCAAGCTCATAGGAAGAGATTTAAGTTTCAGTGTTATGAAGTTTTATGTGATAATAGATTCCGCCAGTCGAATTTTTTGATCATTTCCTTACGTTACCAGACGTGAGCCTGTTTTTCTGTGGAACTGTGAGGAATCTACATCTACGTCTAGAACTAAAGCACTCAGTCTTCAGGCCACGAGTGGCCTACCGGGACCATCCGACCGCCGTGTCATCCTCAGTTGAGGATGTGCGGTCAGCACACCGCTCTCCTGGTCGTTATGATGGTTTTCTGTGACCGGAGCCGCTACTACTCGGTCGAGTAGCTCCTCAATTGGCATCAAGAGGCTGAGTGCACCCCGAAAAATGTCAACAGCGCATGGCGGCCTGGATGGTCACCAATTCAAGTGCCGACCACGCCCGACAGCGCTTAACTTCATTGATCTCACGGGAACCGGTGTATACACTGCGGCAAGGATGTCTAGAACTAGATAATTATTGTGCAGTTCACATTATTAGCAGAGATTTCGTAGAACTTCTTTAAGACGATTCCTCGACCGTTCCACTCGCTAACAGCACGTAGGGAAAATGACCACCTATATCATTCAGTGAAATCTTTTACAGCTGTTGTTCCACTACAATGCTCATTTATCCCTATGTAGGTGGCACAAACTAAATACTGCGGAGATTGTTGGTGACAGAAATTTCGAGAAAAGATTTCGTGCCAAAGGAAAACGCTTTTGACTGCCACTCCAACTCACGTTTAAGAATTCTTGACATTACCCCCCCCCCCCCCCCCCCCCCACCTCCCCCACCGCCGCCTACTGCGCAATGTTAAAGGAAGCGAGATCTCCTTCTCAGAACATTTCAGGTGTGCCTGCAAATCTATATGGTAAGTATACTATGCCGCGCCTCCAGGAGTGGATGGACAAGTATGGTCTAGGCAGTCTCTCTAGTACTGTATATTTGTTGCGTCGTCTGAGTGTTCAGCCAATAAAACGCAGTCTTTTCTCGCCTTCCCCACAACATTTCCTATTTAATCGTACCATTCAAGTTCTTCATAATTCTAATATCTAGATATTTAGCGTCCGAATTATCGTGTGAGTGAAGTTCAACGGATTTCTTGTACTGTTCATGTGACTGACCTCGAATTTTCAGTGTCAGTTGCCACTTTTCACATTATACAGGTATCTTATCATTTTACAATTCATACTGATATTCCGATGACTTTACTAGACGGAAAACGGCAGCGTCGTCTGCAAACTTCGTCAGACGGCTGCTCAAATAATGGCCTAAATCGTTTATATTGGTTACGAACAGCAGAGGGCCTATAACACTTCGTTGGCGAGTCCCAGATATCGTTTCTGACTTCCCGTCAATTACTACTAACCTCTGTGACAGGAAATAACGAAACCTGAAGCAGAACTGAGACCATGCTGCATAGGCACGCAATTTGATTTGAAGCCGTTTCTGGTGAATGGTATCAAATACCTTCTGGAAATCTAGAAATCTGTGTAATCAATTTGAGATCCCCTGTCGAAGGCACTCACTCCTTTGCGTCAAAGATACATTTGTCTGCAACATGGATGATATTTTCTTCTATCCATGCTGATTCCATGGATATTTTTTTTTCTTTAAGGATTTGAAAATTTCCGAACAGTAATTACTTTCCAGTGTCCTATTGCAAATCTATGTCAGCTAGATGGATCTATATTTCAGCCATGGGTTCCATTTCTTTACATGAGCATTTTTGTGAGCTGTGAAATTTTGTAGTGCTTACGCACGGATATTTCTTTGAGCGAGCGGCTGTATATGGTACCTAAAATTGGAGCTTTGTCTTCAGCATACCTCCAAATAAACCGGACTAGTATGCAATCTGAACAGGAAGATTGCATCTATTGACTGACTCAAATTGCTTCGCTACACCGAGGTATTGAATAGGATTGGGGAGAAGAGAAGTTTGTGGCACAACTTGACTAGAAGAAGAGATCGTCTGGTAGGACATGTTTTGAGGCATCAAGGGATCACAAATTTAGCATTGGAGGGCACCGTGGAGAGTAAAAATCGTAGAGGGAGACCAAGAGATGAATACACTAAGCAGATTCAGAAGGATGTAGGTTGCAGTAGGTACTGGGAGGTGAAGAAGCTTGCACAGGATAGAGTAGCATGGAGAGCTGCATCAAACCAGTCTCAGGACTGAAGACCACAACAACAACACCGAGGGGACTTGGTTTCAAATTTTGTTGGTAACTGTTCTTGATTCGAATTCTAGAATATTTACCGCGCCTTCTCTGGTGAAGGAATTTCCGAAACCACAGTTTAGGAATTCTGTCCATGTATAGGCAACAGACTTCTTTCATAGCTTAATGATGTAAACTCGAATGCACTTCAGTATTTCACGTGCCTAAAAAAACTCGCAGAAAGTCACATTGCGATCCGCTGTAATCATGTTCTCTAGCATCCATGTTTTGTTTCCGCTTTGCCGGGCGAAGCACGACCAATTTCAAATGCTGCTAAGCATCTGTAAAAAGTCTTTTCCGAAGGTGACTGATTTCCCAAAAGCTGAACAAGGCGATTCGATTCCTTACTATTGAGTCAAGCATTTATGAAAATCGTAAAAACATTATTCAACGAAAACCTTCAGACGATGTTTCCATTACTTCGGAAAACTGTTTGTTTTGACGCTTTCTATGAACAAACCACTTGGTCGGTTTATGAGTCATTGTTTTAACTGTATCCAATGTAAGACATTTGAAACAACAATGATGTTACACCTGAATGCGGCCCTCACGTGGTAGTTGATGAAAACGTAGTAGGCAATCCTCATAAGAGGAAGAGAAACAGATTGTTACGAACTGAATACCGTGGCCAACCTGCGTAAGAAACTATCACAGGTACCGTACATACAGTAATAGCGAACACAGTGACTAACGAAACCACTATTTTTTCAGTTTTCGATGCTCCAGCTCGTTTAGATCACTGTGCACAATTATCGGCTGCAAGTGTGAGATCGGTGATCCAACAACCACCTACAACTCTGGCATCGGTATATAAATACCCCGTCTGTTATACTGGGCTTTGGCAGGAAGCATTAATTGCTCTGTACGTGAGTAGGGGCTATATGTTTGTTTATGCTTATAAACCGTACGCCAGTGTCTGAAGCACTCGGTTCAGCACACTATTTGTGCACTTCGCCAGGAGACCACTATGCGACGAGAAAAATTTCTTCATATGTAAAAACTCGTAATTTTATTATGCAGGTTGTAACGGGTATAATTGCAGATATACCTATTACCCACTGAGGACGATGCACTAAACAACATTAATCAGTATTTATATCGATTGCAGAATAATAATAATAATAATAATAATAATTGTGGTGTCACCGCCAGACACCACACTTGCTAGGTGGTAGCCTTTAAATCGGCCGCGGTCCGTTAGTATACGTCGGACTCGCGTGTCGCCACTATCAGTTATTGCAGACCGAGCGCCGCCACACGGCAGGTCTAGAGAGACTTCCCAGCACTCGCCCCAGTTGTACAGCCGACTTTGCTAGCGATGGTTCACTGTCCACATACGCTCTCATTTGCCGAGACGATAGTTAGCATAGCCTTCAGCTACGTCATTTGCTACGACCTAGCAAGGCGCCATTATCAGTTGCTATTGATATTGTAAATAATGTACAGACAAGAGCTACGTTCAACATTAATAGATTAAAGTTAAGTATTCCACCAAGTACCACCTTTTTTCTGAAGTCTAAATTCCTTGTCCTGTTCCAGACCTCACGACAGCCTGCATGAGCTTAAACGCGTGCCTTTCGGCTTCCTCCAAACTCCGTGGGTTGGCTCCTGCCAATCCACAACAATAATAATAATAATAATAATACCTATTACAGAGACGATATATATTTTAATACACATTATATATATTCATTTACATCTACATAAATACGTACTCCGCAATGTACCATACGGTGCGTGGCGGAGGGTACCTCGTACCACAACTAGCGTCTTCTCTCCCTGTTCCACTCCCAAACAGAACGAGGGAAAAATGACTGCCTACATGCCTCTGTATATTCAATACAGAAAGTGGAAATGTTACCACAAATCTCGAAAGTACACGACCAGTAAATTTTTACACAATACTTTGATGAATCTTCGGACGGACGCAGACTACATGTTATACACTACTGGCCACGGCGGAGGTTCGAGTACACCCTCGGGTATGGGTGTGTGTGTTTGATCTTAGGATAATCTAGGTTAAGTAGTGTGTAAGCTTAGGGACTGATGACCTTAGCAGTTGTCCCACAAGATGTAACACACATTTAACGTTTGAACTACTGGCCATTACAATTGCTACACCACGAAGATGACGTGCTACAGACGCGAAATTTAACAGACAGGAAGAAGATGCTGTGATACGCAAGTGATTAGATTTCAGAGCATTCACACAAGGTTGGCGCCGGTGGCGACACCAACAACGTGCTGACATGAGGAAAGTTTCCAACCGATTTCTCATACACAAACAGCAGTTGACCGCCGTTGCTTGGTGAAACGTTGTTGTGATACCTCGTGTAAGGAGGAGAAATGCGTACCATCACGTTTCCGACTTTGATAAAGGTCGGATTGTAGCCTATCGCGATTGTGGTTCATCGTAACGCGACATTGCTGCTCGCGTTGGTCGAGATCCAGTGACTGTTAGCAGAATATGGAATCGGTGGGTTCAGGAGCGTAATACGGAACGCCGCGCTGGATCCAAACGGCCTCGTATCACTAGCAGTCGAGATGACAGGCATCTTATCTGCATGGCTCTAACGGATCGTGCAGCCACGTCTCGATCCCTGAGTCAACAGATGGGGACGTTTGCAAGACAACAACCATCTGCACGAACATTCGACGACGTTTGCAGCAGCATGGACTATCAGCTCGGAGGCCATGGCTGCGGTTACCCTTGAAGCTGCATCACAGGTAGGAGCGCATGCGATTGTGCACTCAACGACGAACCTGGGTGCACGATTGGCAAAAAGTCATTTTTTTCGGATGAATCCAGGTTCTGTTTACAGCATCATGATGGTCGCATCCGTGTTTGGCGGCATCGCGGTGAACGCACATTGGAAGCGTGTATTCGTCATCGCCATACTGGCGTATCACCCGCCGTGATGGTATGGGGTGCCATTGGTTACACGTCGCGGTCACCTTTTGTTCGCATTGACGGTACTTTGAAAAGTGGACGTCACATTTCAGATGTGTTACGACCCGTGGCTCTACCCTTCATTCGATCCCTGCGAAACCCTACATTTCAGCAGGATAATGAAGGACCGCATGTTGTAGGTCCTGTACGGGCGTTTCTGGATACAGAAAATGTTCGACTTCTGCCCTGGTCAGCACATTATTCAGAACTCTCACCAATTGAAAACGTCTGGTCAATGCTGGCCGAGCAACTGGCTCGTCATAATACACCAGTCACTACTCTTGATGAACTGTGGTATCGTGTTGAAGCTGCATGGGCAACTGAACCTGTACACGCCATCCAAGCTCTGTTTGACTCAATGCTCAGGCGTATCCAGGCCGTTATTACGGCCAGAGGTGGTTGTTCTGGGTACTGATTTCTCAGGATCTATGCACCCAAATTGCGTGAAAATGTAATCAAATGTCAGTTCTAGTATAATATACTTGTCCACTGAATATCCGTTTATCATCTGCATTTCTTCTTGGTGTACCAGTTTTAATGGCCAATAGTGTATATGTATAAAATGGGGAAACGTTATTACCAAACATCTGGAAACGTTTTTTCACTATCTTCTCGTTTCGTCACCATATTCTAATTAACATTCTGACCGACAAAGGCAACGTAAATTTTTGAACAGTAATATACAGGTTTTCTGTTGAAACCGCCTGTGACAAAGAAAATTCTTTGATGTGCTCTGCTGTGAACATGTGCGGTTTGTTTCTTTCTCGGAATTCAGCTTTAGCTTTTATGTCAAAGCTTTTAAACCGTTAGTTACTTCTCTCACTAAACAAAAAAGTATACACAACAATGTGCTGTTTTGTTTTCTTCCTCACAGAGCAGGTAAGTTGTATTCATGGCTAGTCGGCTTGTTATTAGAATACTATTGCGGAATCTGAAGTTGGGGGAGGGGGGGGGAGAGAGAGAGAGAGAGAGAGAGAGAGAGAGAGAGAGAGAGAGAGAGAGAGAGAGGGGGGGGGAGGGAGGAGGAGGAGGAGATGAAGACTTCTTGTGGGGGGCGAGGAGCAGATGAACAGAGAGAAAGGCATTGAGTATATGTCCAGACAAGGGGGTTAAGGATAAAACGTACTAAGAGGGGGAGAAGAATAAGGTTAGGGCTATATGCAATTTCCATACATATTTATCAATTGTGAAGCACTGCTGGATTCGCTAGTAAAATTACGTTAAAAAATCGATTTTTCCATCATTCAGACGTACCCCGGAAGTTTAAGACCACGCTACATGGAAAAGGTTCATTTACTTTTCAGCAGAGATTTAAAACCTTAAACGTTAGTCAAATAAATGCTGGGGGCGCAGACTCAGGAACTGTTTCCTTTCACGTTAGAATGAAACTTCCCGGTCGCCATGTTGTATCGGGTGCTTAAAATTAAAATCCAGCTTCTGACAGATATCCAGTGTGGGCCGTGTTTATCGTACGACAGCGAAACTTGGTAGATATGCCAATACGTTAATGCAGAAGTGACTTACACTGGAAAAAATTACTTCATATTTTGGCCACCAGGTACAGATCTGACGCTGAGAATGCTAGAATAACGTATAGCAATATTTCCGTGTATAATGGAATACACAAGTGATCTGTGCACGTAAGGTGAAACAAGTGAGAGGTGCATAGTGTTAATTTTATTACTAACCGACGCTTACACGGTATGTTCAATATGAGCACTGGAGGTGCCATCGAGCTCTTATGAAGCGTCAAATTCGCACCTTGTGACCAAACTTGGCTAATTTTTCTCCCAGCGTAAATCGGCTTTGCATTAATGCATTACCGTAGCTACGAAGTTTGGCTGCCATCCGATAATTACGGCCCACACTGGAACGCCATCGGTAGTTGGAATATAATTACAGTGAGGTGGCAGAAGTCATGGATACCTCCTTTTGCCCGGCGTAGTCCAGCAACTGGATTCGGCATGAGGTCAACGAGTCGCCTGCAGAAATATTGAGCCTTGCTGTTTCTACAGCCCACCATAATTGCGGTAGTGTTACCTGTGCAGGATTTTGTGCACGAACAAACCTCTCTATTATGTTCCATAAGTGTTCGTGGGATTCGTGCCGGGCGATCCAGGTAGCCAAATCATTCGCTCGAATTGCCCAGAACGTTCTTCAAACCAATCGTGAGTAAGTGTGGCCCGATGAAATGACATGGTTGTTTGGAAATGAAGTTCAGTAGTGGCCGAAAATGGTTTATAAGAGTCGGAACGTAATCATTTACAGTCTTTGATCGGTTCAGTTGGACTCGGGTACTCGCACCACTTCATGGAAGTACAGCCCACACCATTATGAAGACACCACGAGCTTGCCCAGTGCCATGTTGATAACTTGGGTTCACGGCTTCTTGGGATCTACGCCACACTCGAACCTCACCATCAGCTCTTATCAAATTAAGTCTTGACTTATCTGACCAGGCCACAGTTTTCAGTCGTCTAGGGTCCAACCATTATGATCACGAGACCAGGAAAAAAGCCGTGCGGTGATCTGCTGCCGTAACCCATTAATGCAAATGTCGCCGCACTGCTCTAACTTATACGTTCGTTGTAAGTCCCACACTGATTTCTGCGGATATTTCACGCAGTGTTGCTTGTCTGTTGTTGTTGTGGTCTTCAGTCCTGAGACTGGTTTGATGCAGCTCTCCATGCTACTCTATCCTGTGCAAGCTTCTTCATCTCCCAGTACCTACTGCAACCTACATCCTTCTGAATCTGCTTAGTGTATTCATCTCTTGGTCTCCCTCTACGATTTTTACCCTCCACGCTGCCCTCCAATACTAAATTGATGATCCCTTGGTGCCTCAGAACATGTCCTACCAACCGATCCCTTCTTTTGGTCAAGTTGTGCCACAAACTTCTCTTCTCCCCAATCCTATTCAATACTTCCTGATTAGTTATGTGATCTACCCATCTAAACTTCAGCATTCATCTGTAGCACCACATTTCGAAAGCTTCTATTCTCTTCTTGTCCAAACTAGTTATCGTCCATGTTTCACTTCCATACATGGCCACACTCCATACAAATACTTTCAGAAATGACTTCCTGACACTTAAATCTATACTCGATGTTAACAAATTTCTCTTCTTCAAAAACGCTTTCCTTGCCATTGCCAGTCTACATTTTATATCCTCTCTACTTCGACCATCATCAGTTATTTTGCTCCCCAAATAGCAAAACTCCTTTACTACTTTAAGTGTCTCATTTCCTAATCTAATTCCCTCAGCATCGCCCGACTTAATTCGACTACATTCCATTATCCTCGATTTGCTTTTGTTGATGTTCATCTTATATCCTCCTTTCAAGACACTGTCCATTCCATTCAACTGCTCTTCCAAGTCCTTTGCTGTCTCTGACAGAATTACAATGTCATCGGCGAACCTCAAAGTTTTTATTTCTTCTCCATGGATTTTAATACCTACTCCGAATTTTTCTTTTGTTTCCTTCACTGCTTGCTCAATATACAGATTGAACAACATCGGGGAGAGGCTACAACCCTGTCTTACTCCCTTCCCAACCACTGCTTCCCTTTCATGTCCCTCGACTCTTATAACTGCCATCTGGTTTCTGTACAAATTGTAAATAGCCTTTCGCTCCCTGTATTTTACCCCTGCCACGTTTAGAATTTGAAAGAGAGTATTCCAGTCAACATTGTCAAAAGCTTTCTCTAAGTCTACAAATGCTAGAAACGTAGGTTTGCCTTTCCTTAATCTTTCCTCTAAGATAAGTCGTAGGGTCAGTATTGCCTCATGTGTTCCAGTATTTCTACGGAATCCAAACTGATCTTCCCCTAGGTCGGCTTCTACTAGTTTTTCCATTCGTCTGTAAAGAATTCGTGTTAGTATTTTGCAGCTGTGGCTTATTAAACTGATTGTTCGGTAATAATTGTCAGTTAGCAGCGACAAATCTATGAAAACCCTGCTGCTCTCGGTTGTTAACACTATGCCATCCGGCGACACCACAGTGGGGTCGTGTGCATAGTATCGCTCAGTGGCCGGCGACACCACAGTGGGGTCGTGTGCATAGTATCGCTCAGTGGCCGGCGACACCACAGTGGGGTCGTGTGCATAGTATCGATCAGTGGCCGGCGACACCACAGTGGTGTCGTGTGCATAGTATCGCGAAGTGTCGGGTGACAGCACTTTAGTATCTTTTGCATTCTGTTGGTGTTTTGTTTAGGTAACAATAAGTTTTATAAGTACTTTTGCACTTTCATCACGGCGGAAGAAAGAGACAGTAGAATTATTTACGATGAATGCGTGGACGTCTTGTCTGACATTCCCGGCGACTTGGCCTATTGGGAAGAAGACAATGAATATCAAAAAAATGAAAGTGAAGTACAATCGTAGGAAGATAGTGAAATACGTCCAGGGTGAATTCGGCGAACGCTACTGTTGCCAACTGATTCGGCTGAATCTGACGAAGAAGACGGTGCACAGTGGTCAGACTTTGATTTACTGAGGACCAATAATAAATCTGAATGGTCTCCGGCTTCAAACATATTTCACAAAGATACACAGAGCGTCGAGGATATCTTACAATTATAAATTGAGAACGATCTATTTGAATATTTTAGCAACGAAACCAACACGTACTACAGACAAAATTCAATAGAAGGAAAATGAATTAAAAAATGCCAAATTTGTCGACGTTACGGGACCCGAACTTAGAAAATGGTTTGAGCTTCCTATCCATGTGGGAACAGTAAAGAAAGCAAGGATCGATGATTATTGGTCAACGAATCCGTAGATATACACACCGATATTTCGCAAAACAATGTCCCGCTACCGATTCAGACAAATATTATTTGTACATTTTTGCGGCAGCAACAATAAACCGGATAATGCCGACTGGCTTGTCAAAGTGCAATTCGTAATTGATTGTTTTTCCAAAAATTTTAAAGAAACGTTTAATCTAAGTCAAAACGTCTCAGTTGATGAAGGAATAATACCGTGGCGTGGACGGTAAAATTTTAAAGTTTACAATCCGTCGAAGAGTACGAAGTACGGGATATTCATTCGGATGCTGTGTGATTAGAGTACGGGATACATTTCCTCATTCAAGATGTATTCCGGCGCAGGACAGCCTTTAGCAAAAACAGTGATGGAACTACTGACACCTTCTGAGGTGGCATCACGTCTGCATGGGTAATTATTACAACAGTGCGGAACTTGCAGAGAAGTTACATGAAAGGAAGTTCGAGTTTGAGAAACGATACGGCAAAATAGAGGATTTCCGGAAAATTAAAGCGCGCAAAAGTCAATGTGTTTGAAGCTTGTCATCAACGGAAAGGTGACAAGGGGCCGGCGACAAGGCAAGTAACCTGAATTAGCGCTACCGGCGCCATCGAATATATTTGTACGAGACGTGCGGACAGCAAAGTGTTAACTGAAGGCTGTCGGCCACTGCGTTGTCCGTGGTGAGAGGTAGTGTCTGAAATTTCGTATTCTCGGCAAACTTTTGACACTATGTACCGCATGATCAAAAAGTCAGTATCAATTTGAAAACTGAATAAATCACGGAACAATGTAGATAGAAAGGTACAAATTGACACACATGCTTGGAATGACTTGGGGTTTTATTAGAACAAAAAAAAATACAAACGTTCAAAAATGTCCGACAGATCGCGCTTCATCTGATCAGAATATCAATAATTAGCATAACAAAGCAAAGATGCTGTTCTTTACAAGAAATGCTCAATATGTCCACCATCATTCCTCAACAATAGCTGTAGTCGAGGAATAATGTTCTGAACAGCACTGGTAAAGCATGTCCGGAGTTATGGTGAGGCATTGGCGTCGGATGTTGTCTTTCAGCATTCCTAGAGATGTCGGTCGATCACGATACACTTGCGACTTCAGGTAATCCCAAAGCCAATAATCGCACGGACTGAGGTCTGGGGACCTGGGTGGCCAAGCATGACGAAAGTGGGGGCTGAGCACACGATCATCACCAAACGGCGTGCGCAAGAGATCTTTCACGCGTCTAGAAATATGGGGTGTTTCTTTTTTTTGTTCTAATAAAACCCCATGTCATTCCAAGCATGTGTGTCAATTTTTACCTCCCTATCTACATTATTCCGTGGTTTATTAAGTTTTCAAATTTATACTGACTTTTTGATCACCCAGTATCTCGGAATCCTGAACTGCCTAAGGATATGTGAAACAATGCTCCATGCGTTTAGTTCGAAGTACCATTCCTATTTCAAAGTCTGGTAGTTCCCTTCGGGCGGGCATAATCACGCCGGAAACCTCCCATCAATCACCTGAGTAAAAATGACAGCACCACCAGTGCATTTTGTACCTTGCGACGCGACACTACTGCCATTTTTATATGCGCATACTGCTACCCCCATGTCTTTTGTCAGCTCAGTGTAGAACCATCCAGTAGGTGAGCGAGACTCGCCCTGAGGCAATGTTTGGCCTGCACGCTCGGACGGCAACAGCTCGACCTCCAGTCCAAACTGAGTTCTGGTGCAGAACGCGACAACCCCTGCTGTACACTGCGTGGGCTGGCTTTGGGCGGCTTTGTCCGCTGGCTTTGTCCACCCCCCTCACCGCCGACCAGGCTGCCCAGCGAAGTTCGGCCGCCAACTTGCGGCTCCAGTCGATAACGGGTCGGCCGCTACGGAACGCATCGTGCAAATTGCTTCGGCGACCCTTGCCGTCCACCCTGTCCTTCCTCTGGCGGTGCCGGGAAAATTGCCTCTACAGGAGAAGGCATATATGCACCGGGGTAACCGCGAGTTTCTGACGCGACCGTTCGCTTTTGTATGGCACGAATATAATATACTAGCCGTAAACATTGCTAAACCAAGAAGAAATGTAGATGATAAACGGGTATTCATTTGACAAATATATTATACTAGAATTGACTTGTAATTACATTTTCACGCAGTTTGGGCGCACAGAGCCTGAGAAATCAGTACCCAGAACAACCACCTCTGGCCGTAATAACGGCCGTCATACGCCTGGGCATTCAGTCAAACAGAGCTTGGATGGCGTGTACAGTTACAGCTGCCCATGCAGCTTCAACACGATAGCACAGTTCATCGAGAGTAGTGACTAGCGTATTCTGACGAGCCAGTTGCTCGGCCACCATTGACCAGACGTTTTCAATTGGTGAGAGATCTGGAGAATGTGCTGGCCAGGGCAGCAGTCGAACATTTTCTGTATCCAGAAAGGCCCGTACAGGACCTGCAACATGCGGTCGTGCATTATCCTCCTGAAATGTAGGGTTTCGCAGGGATCGAATGAAGGGTAGAGCCACGGGTCCTAACACGTCTCAAATGTAACGTCCACTGTTCAAAGTGCTGTCAATGCGAACAAGAGGTGACCGAGACGTGTAAGCAATGGCACCCCATACCATCATGCCGGATGATACGCCAGTATGGCGATGACGAATACACGCTTCCAACGTACGTTCACCGCGATGTCGCCAAACAAGGATGCGACCATCATGATGCTATAAACAGAACCTGGATTCATCCGAAAAAATGACGTTTAGCCATTCGTGCACCCAGGTTCGTCGTTGAATGCTCCTGTCTGTGATGCAGAGTCAAGGGTAACTGCAGCCATGGTCTCCGAGCTGATAGTCCGTGCTGCTGCAAACGTTGTCGAACTGTTGGTGCAGATGGTTGTTGTCTTGAAAACGTTCCCATCTGCTGACTCAGGGATCGAGACGTATCTGCACGATCCGTTACAGCCATGCGGATAAGATGCCTGTCATCTCGGCTGCTAGTGATACGAGACCGTTGGGATCCAGCACGGCGTTCCGTATTAGCCTCCTGAACCCACCGATTCCATATTCTGCTAACAGTCATTGGATCTCGACCAACGCGAGCGGCATTGTCGCGATACTATAAACCGCAATCGCGATAGGCTACAATCCGACCTTTACGAAAGTCGGAAACGTGATGGTACGCATTTCTCCTCCTTACACGCGGCATCACAACAACGTTTCACCAGGCAACGCCGGTCAACTGCTGTTTGTGTATGAGAAATCGGTTGTAAACATTCCTCATGTCAGCACGTTGCAGGTGTCACCACCGGCGCCAACCTTGTGTGAATGCTCTGGAAAGCTAATCGTTTGCATATCACAGCATCTTCTTCCTGTCGGTTAAATTTCGCGTCTGCAGCACGTCATCTTCGTGGTGTAGCAATTTTAATGGGCGTAGTGTATATCCAGCATGTGACAAACTTGTTTTAACTGTTATTTTATCCATGATTGATTCTGTTCGTGACTGTTATTCAATCAAAAGATCTTTGAGTATGACCGCAACCAGCCCTCGTCACTATTAACACTTAGCGTGCGACTGATGTGACACAGGGGTAGCTACGAGCACATATACAAATAGCGGTAATATCGTGCACACGGAGTACAAAAGGGCAGTGCATTGCGGAGCGGTCATTTGTACTGAGGTGCCTCATGAGACAAGGTTCCGACGTGATTATGGACGCACTACGGGAATTAACAGAATTTGAACGCTTGGTGATAGTCGGACGTAGACGCATGAGACATTGCGTTTCGGAAATCGTTACGGAATTCAATATTCCACGACAACAGCATCAAGAGTGTGCCGAGAATACCAAATTTCAGGCATCGTCTCTCACCACTGGCAATGCAGTGGCCGACGGTCTTCACTTAACGACCGAGAGCAGCAGCGTATGAATAAATTTGTCAGTGCTAACAGACAAGCAACAATGCATGAAATAACACAGAAATCACTGTGGGGCGTACGGTGAACGTATCCTTCAGGACATTTCGGAGAAATTTGGCTTTAATCGGCTAGGGCAGTGAACGATCGACACGAGTGCCTTTGAAACTTCCTGGCAGATTAAAATTGTGTGCCGGACCGGGACTCGAACTTGGGACCTTTGCCTTTCGCGGGCAAGTGCTCTCGCAGGATAGCTTCTGCAAAGTTTTGGAAGTAGGAGACGAGATATTGGCAGAAGCAAAGCTGTGAGGACGGGGCGTGAGTCGTCCTTGGGTAGCTCAGATGGTAGAGCACTTGCCCGCGAAAGGCAAAGTTCGAGTCTCGGTCCGGCACACAGTTTTTATCTGCCAGGAAGTTTCATATCAGCGCACACTCCGCTGCAGAGTGAAAATCTCATTCTGGAGACGAGTGCCTTTGCTAACAGCACGACGTCACCTACAGCGCATTTCCTGGACTTGTGATCACATCGGCTGGGCACTAGACGACTGGAAAACCGCGGTGCGGGTAGATGAATGTCGAGTACAGTTGGTAAGAGCTGATGTTGCGACCGGAGTGTAGCACAGATCCCACCATGTTGTCAACAAGGCACTGTGCAAGGTGGTAGTGGCTCCATAATGATGTAGACTGTGTTTACACGGAATGGACTGGGTACTCTGATCCAACTGAACCGATCATTGACTGTAAATGCTTACTTTCGTCTACCTGGAGACGATTTTCAGCAATTCAATTCATGGACTACATATTGCCAAAAAACGATGGGATCTTTATTGGTACAATGCGCTATGTCGGCACAACCGAATCGCAGTTGGCTGGAAGAGTGTTCTGGACAATGCGAGCGAACGATTTGGCCACCCATATCTCCTAAGATGAACCCCATCGAACATTTACGGGAAATAATCGAGAGATCAGTTTCTGTACAAATTTCTCTACCGACAATATTTTCGTAATTATGGACGACTATAGAAGCAACAGGGCTCAATATTTCTGTGGGAGACTTCCAGCGATTTGTTGAGGCTGTCACTACAACTGCGTTCTTGTATATACGAGTTACAATTTCCAAAAAAAACATTTTAGCCAGTCCAATTTTTTACATCTTGTACCTGGAAGAATGGTAGGAGGAATGAACGATGAAATTATGTGGGCTCTTTGGGCGTGTACGTGATTCGTAATTTAGTACACAAAGAATTCCATCAGGAGAAATGCAGGATATCTTCGCATGAGATGGACTTCTAGCTCAAGCACAGCACAGATAAGGAGTGCGGATCGTGTGTTTCGCGAATGCGTAGACCCCCTAACAGAAAGCCGACGCCTGCGACGACGGATGTGCGAAGCTCAGCTGTGTGGCGGGTTGCCGTTCCCCGAGCACTCAGGCGTATTCTTTCTTGGCCGACAGCGTATCGAGGAAATTGTGGGTGTTTACTCATTACTCATGGCAACTACGAAAAATCATTGTTAATATGTCTCCTGTTGTTTCGTGTGCTGTATCCTGATATGATAAAGTTAGCCCTACCACGTACGTGCTATTAAAAATAAGTAATTCTTAGCGGTTTTAAAGATGTCGTTTTACACAAGCCTCAACGTTATATCTAGCCCTCGAAAACAACGCGAGAGATTTTCAATTCTCCCACTTGCTACGCGCAAACTGCTAAACAAAAATTGAAGAGGCCGTTTTCGTATGGAAATGTATTGTAGTTGAATTTTGTACACAGGATACATGTTCGCTAGAGGCTACGGTTTCAGAGTTGTTGAAGAAAAACGTACAAAAATGATCTCCAAATGCACCTCCACCACCACACTCACCTCTCACCTGTCAGTATTTCTAGTATGTTGTTCGTGGCATTCCCTCCTACCTATGTAAAAAAAAAAAAAAAAAATCGGACTTCACGAACCATTTCGGATATTCGACCTGTTTTCATCTTTATTACGCCACCAGCATAGTCGGCTGTTTCGTTAATATTACTAATTTATACATGCCCGTAATGTCAGTAAAAGACTGTTTGTTGTAAACCTTGCGCTAAAACAAATTACGTTGACAATTCGATCCAAACGCAACCCTTACAAGCACAGTAATGTCGAAGTAGAAGACCTAACGAATATAACGATAAAATATATTATTTTATGCTGCTAAGATTCATAAAATTGTTAGGTAAAAGTCACAGAAACGTCAATTTTACAATTTTTAAATTGTCTACTAAGCTGGTGGTGTGATAGTCAGACGCTGAAGACCAAAAAAGATCGAATGCGGAAAAAAATTCGTGCAGTCGTAAATTTTTGTACGGTGCTAGGAGTTATGAACGACATGCTAGAAAACCTGATCGGCGATGGCTGAGTTTAGAAGTGGGGGTGCGTTTGTAGGTCACTTTCCTATGTTTCTCTTGAATAACTCTAAAATTAAGGCTTCCTCGTTCAAAATTTAAATGCATTAAATTTGGTGCAGGGCTAATAGTTTGCGCGTCGCTAGCGAGAGAATATAAAAATCTCGCGTATGAATTTCTGAAGGCCAGATTAACACTGCAAGCTGCATAAAAGGACATCGGTAGGTGCTCCTAAATCACCCAGTACAGCGCGGAAGGAACGATTGCTTAAATGCGTCTGTGCGTGCTGTAATTAGTCGAATCTCGTCTCCGAGGTCCCTATGGAATCGATACGGACGGGGTTGTTGTATATTCCTAGATTCATCGCTTAAAGTACGTCTATCTTCAAAAGCCTGCCAGTCCCGTTTCTTCACCATCTGTCTGACATTCTCCGAGCGGTCCAACAAGCCTGTGAACTTTTGTACACGTTCAGTGTTCCTCGTTAGCTCTATTTGGTAAGGCATTCTAACACGGGTCGCATGATTGTATTGTGTGCTGTCTCCATTGTAGATTGATGGCATTTTCCTGGTTGTTGTTGTTGTTGTTGTCTTCGGTCTGAAGACTGGTTTTATGCAGCTTCGTGGTACTCTATCCTGTGCGAGCATCTTCGAATATCTTCTGCAACCTACATCCTACTGAATTTTCTTACTGTATTCATCTCTTCGTCTCCCTCTACAATTTTTACGTTTCACGCTGCCCTCCAATACTAAATTGGTGATCCCTTGATGCCTCAGAATGTGTCCTACCAACCGATACCTTCTGTCTGCCCTCCCCAGTTCTCCTCAGTTCCTCCTCATTACTTACGTGATCTATCCATCTGAGGGACCGATGACCGTAGCAGTCTGGTCCCTTTCATCCCACAAAGCAACCAACCTATCCATCTGATCTTCAGCATTCATCTGTAGCACCACATTCCAAAAGCTTCTATACTCTTTTCATCTAAACTGTTTAACGTCCATGTTTCACTTCCATACATTGCTACACTCCAGACAAATTCACACTTAAATCTATCTTCGGTGTCAACAAATTTCTCTTCTTCAGAAATGCACTTCTTGCCATTCCCAGTCTACATTATATATACTCTCAACTTCGGCCATCACCAGTTATTTTGATGCCTAAATAGCAAAACACATCTACTTCTTTGTCTCGTTTCGAAGTCTAATTCCCTCGGCATCACTTCATTTAAGCCCACTACGTTACATTATCTTTATTTGGCTTTTATCGATGTGCATTTTATGTCCTCCTTTCAAGATATTGTCCATCCCGCTTAACTGCTTTTCCAAGGCCTTTGCTGTCTGACAAAATTACTATGTCATCGGAAAATCTCAGATTCTTTATTTCTTCTCTATCAGCTTTAATTCCTACTCCAAATGTTTCTTAGGTTTCCTTTACTGCTTGCTACAATCCCGCCTCACTGCTTTCTCAACTACTGCTTCCCTTTCATGCACCTGCTCTGGTTTCTGTACAGTCGTATACCGCACTTCGCTCTCTGTTTTTTGCCCCTGCTACGTTTAAAGTTGCAGAGAGCGTATTCTAGTCAACATTGCGGAAAGCTTGAAGTACGCAATTGCTATAAATGTAGGTTTGCTCCAGCCTATCTCCTTTAAGAAGTCGCAGGGTCAGTATTGCCTTGCGCGCTCCTACATTTCTCCGGAAGCCAAACTGATCTTCCCAGAGGTCAGCTTCTACCACTTGCGGGTTATTTTTACAGCTGCTAGCAACTGTTTTCTTTGGAAGTGGAATTATTATATTCTTTCCTAGAATGCTGGCAATAAACCGAATCTCTCACCTGTTGTAACTACAACTGATCCCTTGGGGTCGTTCCATTTCATATCCTTACAAAGTGCTACATGCAGCTATTTGCACGCGTTGACGGATTTCAGTTGGGACTCATCGTTTTTGCAGACATAGGATGCTACGTTCTTTCCTTTTGATAAGTCGACAATTTTTCAATTCTGTAATTTCAATCTTTTCACCACTATGAAATCTCAGTAAGATATTCGTGACGCTTTGTTTGAGACTGTTCATTATTACAGATAACAGCATCACCAGCAAAAATTCGTTACTGTTACGAGGGACGTTCAGTTTTTTCCTCTCTCAGCATATGGTGAGATATGTGGAAAATGTTGTCGGGCGCCACGCGGAGTGGCCGCGCGGTTTGCGGTGCTATGTCTCGGATTGCGCGGATCCTCCCACCAGAGGATGTGTGTGTGTGTGTGTGTGTGTGTGTGTGTGTGTGTGTGTGTGTGTGTTTTTTTTTTTTTTTTTTTTTTTGTTTGTGGTTTTAGGGCGCAAAACTTCTATGGTCATTAGCGCCCAGCCCGTGACGTAGAAAACGGGAAAAAAACGAAATTTAAAATCAGCAGCAATGGAAACATAGTCAGAAAATTGGAGAAACTAAAGGCAGAAGGAATGCTTAAAAGTCCACTATAGAAAGGGGTTGGTTGTCCACAAAAAAAAGCTTCAAATGACTGACGTCATTTCACTGTCACTAATAAACTGTAGAACGCGGTCAGCTGAGCGCGTGTCATCTGCTAAAATCGACGATAGATCAGGCGATAGCTGTAGACGGGAGCGTAACGGAGTAAAATAGGGGCATTCAATTAAAAGGTGTCTGACCGTCCACAGCTGAGAGCAGTGGGGACAGAGTGGGGGAGGATCACCGCTTAAAAGATGTCGATGACTAAAAAGACAGTGCCCTATCCGGAGTCGAGCTAAAATTACCTCCTCCCGACGACGCGTTCGGGAGGAAGAGGTCCAAGCGCAAGGAACGGCTTTCACTTCCCGCAATTTATTGTGGGGAAGTGTTGACCAATGCGCATGCCATAAATGAGTAACTTGGCGACATAAACCGCTCCGTAGATCGGTAAACGGAAGAGACTGAAGAGCTGGCCGAGGAAGAGTGACTGCAGCCTTGGCCGCTATATCGGCCGCCTCATTTCCACAGATACCAGCGTGTCCCGGGAGCCAGAGGAACGCCACTGAGACGCCCCCCAGGTGGAGCAAGCGCAGACAGTCCTGAATCCGGTGGACCAGAGGGTGCACAGGGTAAAGAGCTTGGAGACTTAGGAGAGAGCTGAGAGAATCTGAGCAGATTACGTACTGTATCCGCTGATGGCGGCGGATGTAGTGGACAGCCTGGAGAACAGCGTAAAGCTCTGCAGTATAAACCGAACACTGGTCGGGAAGCCGAAAGTGATTTGGGGTGTCGCCAACAATATAGGCACTCCCTACACCTAACGATGTTTTCGAGCCATCGGTGTAAATAAATGTGGCTTCCGTCATTTGTGCACATAGAGCAGCAAATGCCCGACGGTAAACAAGTGTAGGGGTACCATCTTTGGGAAATTGACATAGGTCTCTGAGCAAGTCGATCCGGGGACGGTGCCAAGGCGGTGCTGTACCCCAAGTTGTCAAGAAGGTTTTAGGAAAGCGGAAGGAAAGAGAATGGAGCAGTTGACGGAAGCGGACTCCCGGGGGTAGTAGGGAGGAGGAGCGGCCTGCATACCCGACATCAAAGGAGGCGTCGAAAAAAAGGTTATGGGCTGGATTGGCAGGCATGGAAGACAGATGGCTAGCATAACGACTCAGAAGGACTGCCCGCCGATTGGACAGCGGAGGTTCAGCAGTCTCAGCATAAAGGCTTTCCACAGGGCTGGTGTAAAAAGCTCCAGACACTAAACGTAATCCACGGTGGTGGATAGAGTCGAGACGCCGAAGAAAAGACGGCCGAGCAGAGGAGTAGACTATGCTTCCATAATCCAATTTCGAGCGCACTAAGGCGCGATAGAGGCGGAGAAGGACCACCCGGTCCGCTCCCCAAGAGGTACCATTCAGGACACGGAGGGTGTTAAGGGAACGCAGACAGCGAGCCGAAAGATAGGAAACGTGGGAGGACCAGCACAGTTTTCTGTCAAACATAAGACCCAAGAATTTAGCGACGTCGGAAAACGGAAGGTTGACAGGACCTAGATGTAAGGAGGGCGGAAGAAACTCCTTACGTCGCCAAAAATTAACACAAACGGTCTTACTGGGTGAGAAACGGAAGCCGGTTTCGATGCTCCACGAGTAGAGGCGATCGAGACATCCTTGAAGACGTCTTTCAAGAAGGCTGGTCCTTTGAGAACTGTAGTAGATCGCAAAATCGTCCACAAAGAGGGAGCCCGAGACATCAGGAAGGAGACAATCCATAATTGGATTAATGGCGATGGCAAACAGTACAACACTCAGCACGGAGCCCTGGGGTACCCCGTTTTCTTGGGAGAAAGTACGGGAGAGAGTAGTGTTCACCCGCACCCTAAATGTGCGCTCTGCCATAAATTCGCGAAGAAAAAGGGGCAGCCGGCCTCGAAAGCCCCAAGAGAACAGTGTGCGGAGGATGCCTGTCCTCCAACAGGTATCGTACGCTCTCTCCAGATCAAAAAATATTGCTACCGTTTGGCGTTTCCGGAGAAAATTGTTCATGATATAAGTGGAGAGAGCAACAAGATGGTCAACAGCAGAACGATGCTTTCGGAATCCGCATTGGGCTGGTGTTAAAAGACTGCGGGACTCCAGCCACCAAGCTAAACGGTAATTCACCATACGCTCCAAAACCTTACAGACACTACTCGTGAGAGAAATGGGGCGATAGCTAGAGGGGAGATGTTTGTCCTTTCCAGGTTTCGGAACGGGAACGACAATAGCTTCCCGCCATCGCCTGGGAAAGGTACTGTCGGTCCAAATTCGATTATAAAGGCGAAGGAGGTGACGCAGGCTATGGGTTGATAAATGCAGCAACATTTGGACATGGATACCATCCGGTCCTGGGGCGGAGGAGCGAGAAGTAGAGAGCGCATGTTGGAGTTCGCGCATGGAGAAAACAGTATTGTAGCTTTCGCGATTTTGAGAGGAGAAAGCAAGATGCCGCACTTCTGCTGCACGTTTCTTCGGGAGAAACGCTGGCGGGTAATTTGAAGAGCTCGAAATCTCAGCAAAGTGCTGACCCAATGAGTTAGAAATTGCGACGGGGTCCACTAAGGTAGCATGCGCGACAGTGAGCCCAGAGACCGGGGAGAAACTAGGCGCGCCTGAGAACCGTCGAAGCCGACTCCAAACTTCCGAGGAGGGAGTGAAGTTGTTAAATGAGCTAGTAAAGAATTTCCAGCTTGCCTTCTTGCTATCGCGGATGACGCGACGGCATCGCGCACGGAGCTGCTTATATCGGATACAGTTGGCCAAAGTTGGATGGTGACGGAAAATGCGAAGAGCACGTCGCCGCTCACGTATTGCGTCACGGCAGGCCTCGTTCCACCAAGGAACTGGAGGGCGCCGGGGCAATTCGGAGGTGCGTGGTATTGAACGTTCCGCAGCTGTGAGAATAACGTCGGTAAAATGTGTGACCTCATCGTCGACGCTGGGAAAGCGAAGGTCATCGAATGTCGCTAGAGACGAAAAAAGTGTCCAATCGGCTTGGGCAAACTTCCAGCGTCGCGAGCGCATATATGGCAGTTGAGGCTGCAGTCGAAGAACACATGGAAAGTGGTCACTCGAGTGTGTATCATCAAGGGCGAACCATTCGAAGCGCCGAGCTAGCGGA
Organism: Schistocerca americana; assembly: GCF_021461395.2. NCBI lineage: Eukaryota > Metazoa > Arthropoda > Insecta > Orthoptera > Acrididae > Schistocerca > Schistocerca americana. The sequence goes on along the minus strand of NC_060128.1, from coordinate 153,436,039 downwards.
ACAGTACCGACCGCAAGGTCCAAATGGGATAAATTTGCCGTGGAGGCAGACAAAAATGTAGGGACCCCAGTGTTGAGGCAGACTAGATCCGCTTGGTGGAAGACGTCTAGCAATAGTGAGCCACGTGGACAAGGATGTGGAGATCCCCAAAGCGGGTGGTGGGCATTGAAGTCCCCAACCAGCAAATAGGGGGGTGGAAGCTGATCAAGAAGATGAAGGAGATCAGCTCGTGCCATTGGTGTAGACGATGGAATGTATACCGTTCAAAGAGAGAACGTGTATCCAGAAAGGGAAAGACGGACGGCGACAGCTTGGAACGAAGTGTTTAAGGGGATTGGGTGATAATGGAGAGTATCATGGAGCAGAATCATGAGTCCTCCATGGGCTGGAGTGCCTTCAACTGAGGGGAGGTCATATCGGACGGACTGAAAATGAGGGAGAACAAAGCGGTCATGGGGACGCAGCTTTGTTTCCTGAAGACAGAAGATGACCGGCGAGTAGGATCGTAAGAGGATCGACAATTCCTCCCGATTGGCGCGAATGCCGCGGATATTCCAGTGGATAATGGACATAGGGTGAACAGAAAATGGAGGAACGGCATCAAGGGTGCTGTCAACTCAACGACTGCTCAGAGCTTGCGACCGACAGCATGGAATGGCATTCAGTCGAAGGCAGAAGATCCTGATCCATAGGTTGGTCAGGAGCAGCTCCTGCCACCAACGATCGGCCAGTTGACCGGCCACCAACAGTGCGCCTCGGCGACACAGAAGATGGCCGAGGGCGATTTCCGCCAGGTGGTGCTGTAGATGGGACACGCCTTGGCGGAGAAGGAGAGGAACTGTGTTTCTTCGTAGCCTTCTTGGAGGTATGTTTAGATGAAGGAGGAACCGATGGTTGTGAAGTTGCAGTACGTAAAAACTCTTCACGAGAATGCTCTTTTTTTGTAGACTTGGCGTCTGACTTTTGGGCTCGAGATTTAGCAGAACCCGACGAAGGGTGAGCCATAGAGTGGGCAGGCGAAAGAGGTGAGGTTGAACGGGCGATCTTTGCGCTGGCCGATCTGACGACCGTGGTACTAAATGTGAGGTCGCAAGTCTGCGTGGCCGCCTTCTTTGTTGGCCGAGGAGAAGCAAGGACAGCTCTGTATTTTCCTTTCTGAGGCACGGTGGGCTGTCGACTGGCGAGTAACTTTCGAGCAGCAAAGGTCGACACCTTTTCCTTCACTCTTATTTCCTGGATCAGCTTTTCGTCCTTAAAAACAGGGCAATCTCGAGAGGAAGCAGCGTGGTCACCCATACAGTTGATGCAGCGAGGGGATGGAGGTGGACAAGCACCCTCATGGGCATCCCTGCCACACGTAACACATTTGGCCGGATTGGAACAGGACTGGCTGGTGTGATTAAGCCGCTGACATCGATAGCAACGCGTAGGGTTTGGGACATAAGGGCGAACGGAAATTATCTCATAGCCTGCTTTGATTTTTGATGGGAGTTGAACTTTGTCAAAAGTCAAGAAGACAGTGCGGGTTGGAATGATGTTCGAGTCAACCCTTTTCATAACCCGATGAACAGCGGTGACGCCCTGGTCAGACAGGTAGTGCTGAATTTCTTCGTCAGCCAATCCATCGAGGGAGCGTGTATAAACGACTCCACGCGAGGAATTTAAGGTACGGTGCGGTTCCACCCGGACAGGGAAGGTGTGGAGCAGAGAAGTACGCAGCAATTTTTGAGCCTGGAGGGCACTGTGTGTTTCTAACAACAGGGTACCATTCCGTAATCTGGAACAAGACTTTACAGGACCCGCAATTGCGTCGACACCTTTCTGAATAATGAAAGGGTTGACCGTGGAAAAGTCGCGACCTTCGTCAGACCGAGAAACAACAAGGAACTGTGGCAACGATGGAAGAACCGTCTGTGGCTGAGACTCAGTGAACTTACGTTTGTGAGCAGACATAGTGGAAGGTGAGGAAACCATTGCGGAAGAATCCCCCATGATTACCGGCGTCTCCGATGGCGCGCTCCTCCCTTGTGGGGGCCCTCACCGAGGGCACACCCGCCTTAGGTGATTGTTCACACCTCAGGTCACACCTCCCGACATACGGACGGAGGGACCAATCGGCACTTTCGGAAGGTATCAGCTCGGGTAATCACCCCTCCCTGGGCCTGGCCTTTACCAGGGGGTACGTACGTGTCCTACCTGTCTACCCGGGGCGGGGAATTACGCGTTACCCCGTCACCGGCTACGCATGGAAGTGCGTGGGTCGGCCTTCAGACACGCACAGGGAGGAAGAAAGAGAAAGGGAAAGGAAAGAAGAGGGGGTCTCAAACGCCGCAGCGGAGAAAAGGGTAAAGAGAAGAGGTAAGGAAAGGAGATGGACAAAGGAAGGAAGAAGACATACAAGCAAGGAAGAAGAAGAATGCGGTACATTTACAAGCGTCCGTCTCCGGACGTAGGCGCAAACCATACTCCCAGAGGGGGAGAAAGTGAAGGAAAGAGCAAGAGGTGAGGGGGGGGGGGTGAAGACAGGGGATGGGGAAGGATGCGGAAAGGGAAGGTATGCAGCCCGGAAAGGAAGGAAGGCCACATTAGCTCGGGGCCCCGTGCTCGCTACGCACGTATCCACAAAAGAGTTGTGGATCCCCTGGGGGTGTGTGTGTGTGTGTGTGTGTGTGTGTGTGTGTGTTAGCATAAGTTTAGTCAGTTTAAAGTAGTGTATCAGTCTAGGGATCGATGACTTCAGGAATTCACACACATTTGAACAATTTTTGTATTGGGACATCGTGGAATATTCTCGCTTCAGCCCTTATAGTTTCATGAAGTTCCGATAGGTGGTGGTGCTATACGTAGCCTGTAACTGATGTACATTGCAATCAGAAAGCTGTCATAGAGTTTATTTTGGCGGAAAACCAAAGCATCGCAGATATTCATAAGCGCTTGCAGACTGTTTACGGAGACCTGGCTATGAACAACAGCACGGTGAGTCCGTCATATCGCAACAAGATCACGCAAACCTGTCCGATTTCCCGTGTGCCGGTCGGCCGCACACAGCTATGACTCCTGCAATGTTCAAACGTGCGGACACTCTCATTTGAAATGCTAATTAAATCAAGACCCTACGCTGCCGACAGTCGTTGACGTACATCAACGGGGGACAGTTGAAAATGTGTGCCTCGACTGGGACTTGAACCCGGAATCTCCTGCTTACATGGGAGAAGCTCTATCCATCTGAGCCACCAGGGGCACAGAGAATACTGCGACTGCAGGGATTTATCCCTTGCACGCTCCCCGTGAGACCCACATTCACAAGTTACTGTCCACACACTACATTCGTACTGCCCCTGCCTGTTAGACTCATTACTCGCTGCAGACAATCTTACAGAGTCCCGTAAGAGTTCGGACAGTTTTTTTTTTTTTTAGTCTTATGGGACTTAACTGCTAAGGTCATCAGTCCCTAAGCTTACACACTACTTAACCTAAATTATCCTAAGGACAAACACACCCACCCATGCCCGAGGGAAGACTCGAACCTCCGCCGGGACCAGCCGCACAGTCTGTGACTGCATAGCCGTAGTGTTCGGACAATAAGTGTGCATCCGCACAGAAGAAGGTCAATGGGCGGTATGAAGATCTGTCCTTTCGGACATGTCCGGTAGAAGAGATACCATCTTCATACACTCATTTGAGGTGATCCACAGACACCTCAATGCGCAAATGGACGTTTCTGTTGGTCGTGCTCACACATTCATCCACCTCTTGGGCTACTCAAAGATGCGTGCTAAATGCGCACTTTGCCGCCTAATACGAGGTGCATAAGTTTTAAGGCCTCCGATTTTTTTTTCTCCGGACTGGAAACAGGCGCGTTGTTTTAAAATGAGGCCGCGTTCATTGTTAATACGTCCCAGAGATGGCAGCACCGTATGGCAGATGAAATTTTACCGCCAGCGGCGAGAATGAGAACTGTTTTAAATACTTAAAATGGCGACGTTTTCCTTACTTGAACAGCGTGCAATCATTCGTTTTCTGAATTTGCGTGGTGTGAAACCAATTGAAATTCATCGACAGTTGAAGGAGACATGTGGTGACGGAGTTATGGATGTGTCGAAAGTGCGTTCGTGGGTGCGACAGTTTAATGAAGGCAGAACATCGTGTGACAACAAACCGAAACAACCTCGGGCTCGCACAACCCGGTCTGACGACATGATCGAGAATGTGGAGAGAATTGTTTTGGGGGATCGCCGAATGACTATTGAACAGATCGCCTCCAGAGTTGGCATTCCTCTGGGTTCTGTGCACACAATCCTGCATGACGACCTGAAAATGCGGAAAGTGTCATCCAGGTGGGTGCCACGAATGCTGACAGATGACCACACGGCTGCCCGTGTGGCATGTTGCCGAGTAATGTTGACGTGCAACAACAGCACGAATGGGACTTTCTGTTCGTCGGTTGTGGCAACGGATGAGACGTGGATGCCATTTTTCAATCCAGAAACAAAGCGCCAGTCAGTTCAATGGAAGCACACAGATTCACCGCCACCAAAAAAATTTCAGGTAACCGCCAGTGCTGAAAAAATGATGGTGTCCATGTTCTGGGACAGCGAGGGCGTAATCCTTACCCATTGAATTCCAAAGGGCACTACGGTAACAGGTGCATCCTACAAAAATGTTTTGAAGAACAAATTCCTTCCTGCACTGCAACAAAAACGTCCGGGAAGGGCTGTGCATGTGCTGTTTCACCAAGACAACGCACCCGCACATCGAGCTAACATTACGCAACAGTTTCTTCGTGATAACAACTTTGAAGTGATTCCTCATGCTCCCTACTCACCTGACCTGGCTCCTAGTGACTTTTGGCTTTTTCCAACAATGAAAGACACTCTCCGTGGCCGCACATTCACCAGCCGTGCTGCTATTGCCTCAGCGATTTTCCAGTGGTCAAAACAGACTCCTAAAGAACCCTTCGCCGCTGCCATGGAATCATGGCGTCAGAGTTGTGAAAAATGTGTACGTCTGCAGGGCGATTACGTCGAGAAGTAACGCCAGTTTCATCGACTCCGGGTGAGTAGTTAATTAGAAAAAAAATCGGAGGCCTTAGAACTTGAATGCACCTCGTAGAAGTCCATAAGGAGCAACGAAGGATCATGTGTACCGAATTGCTTGAGCGCCACGAAGTTGATCGTGATAATTTTTCTTCAACATCGTCACAAAACTTTATTGGACCGCTCGTCCTCACCCACCATACTGCCCAGATCTCGCACCTTCCGAGTCTCATCTGTTTGGTCCAACGAAGCATGCACACCGCGGGAAGCAGTAGCTGGATGATGGGGTGGTTTTTGATGCCGCAAGACAATGGCTCTGACGTCGGACAGCAGAGTGATACCACGCGGGCGTACAAGCCCTCCCAGTAAGGTGGCGTAAGGCTGTCGAACTGAACGGAGATTACGAGGGCGAGTCAAATGAAAACCTTAAATATTTTTTTTAATATTTTTTTGTGCAGAAGTGGTACAAAGCTGTATCACTTTTCAACATAATCTCCCCCACGCTCAATTCAAGTCCTCCAGCGATTACAAAGTGCATAAATTCCATTAGAAAAAAAATTCTTTTGGTAGTCCGCGCAACCACTCATGCACTGCATGGCGTACCTCTTCATCAGAACGGAACTTCTCCGCTCCCATAGCGTCTTTGAGTGGTCCAAACATATGGGAATCACGTGGGGCAAGGTCTGGTGAGTATGGTGGATGAGGAAGACACTCAAAATGCAGGTCTGTGATTGTTGCAACTGTTGTACGGGCAGTGTGGGGCCTTGCATTGTCATGTCCCAAAAGGACACCTGCTGACAGCAATCCACGTCGCTTTGATTCGACTGTAGGCCGCAGATGATTTTTTAGGAGATCTGTGTATGATGCACTGGTGACAGTGGTCCCTCTAGGCATGCAATGCTCCAAAATGACGCCTTTTTCGTCCCAAAAGAGTGTCAGCATAACCTTCCCTGCTGATGGCTGAGTTGGAAGCTTCTTTGGCTTTGGTGACGAGGTATGGCGCCATTCCTCGCTCACTCTCTTCGTTTCCGGTTGGTGGAAGTGAACCCAGGTTTCGTCCCCAGTAAAGATTCTTGAAAGGAAGCCATCACCTTCTCGTTCAAAGCGCCGAAGTAGTTCTCCGCAAGCATCAAGACCTCTCATTTCAGGAGTCAGCTGCCGTGGCACCCATCTTGCACACACTTTGTGAAACTGGAGCACATCATGCACAATGTGGTGTGCTGATCCATGACTAATGTGTAAACATCCTGCAGTATCATTCAGTGTCACTCGGAGGTTTTCCTTCGCTATGGCTTCAGCTGCTGCAATGTTCTTTGGAGTCACTACACGTTGTGCCTGACCTGGACGAGGAGCATCTTCCACTCAAGTCACACCATTTGCGAACTTCCTACTCCATTCGTAGACTTGCTGCTGTGACAGGCATGCATCACCGTACTGAACCTTCATTCGTCGATGAAGTTCAATAGGTTTCACACCTTCACTACGCAAAAACCGAATAACAGAACGCTGTTCTTCCCTGGTGAAAGTCGCAAGTGGGGCGGCCATCTTTATACTGATACTGCGATATGGGCATCTGCACTTTGCTGCCACCTACAGGTCATTCTGCACGCTGTTTGTAGCACGCTTACCAACTTACTGGATAACGGCGCGAAATTTCGATTTGTTATTACGAATTTAAGGTTTTCATTTGACTCACCTTCGTATATTGAAAAATATGGTTTTGTAGTGTGGTGTCACCGCCAGACACCACACTTGCTAGGTGATAGCCTTTAAATCGGCCGCGGTCCGTTAGTATACGTCGGACCCGCGTGTCGCCACTATCAGTGATTGCAGACCGAGCGCCGCCACACGGCAGGTCTAGAGAGACTTCCTAGCACTCGCCCCAGTTGTAGAGCCGACTTTGCTAGCGATGGTTCACTGACAAATTACGCTCTCATTTGCCGAGACGATAGTTTGCATAGCCTTCAGCTACGACCTAGCAAGGCGCCATTATCATTTGCTATTTATCTTGTGATGCATGTACAGTCAGACCGATGTTCACCAATTATGGATTAAAGTTAAGTATTCCAACAGCTACGTACTCAAATCCTTTAACTGTTCCAGACCTCACGCCAGCCTGCGTGAGCTTAAACGCGTGCCTTTCGGCTACCCGTCATTGTGGATTGGCTGTCTTGCCAGTCCACAACATGTAGCTCACTCCAGGTTGATAGTTGATGGTTGGAGAGAGAACATCGTTGCTACAGGTAGCATGCGAATACCAGTTGTAGATGTTGGCCACTGAAAGGTCGGGTATATAGAAGGTGTTAACCTCCTCAGCATCACTTAAGGCCTAAAGATGCCGTACTGAAACATGGAAACTGGAACCATACAGTAATGTAGTAAGGACAACTGTAGGTATGCCATTTTATTACTTAATAACGTTCGTAATTGGATCAGTTCATGCATGCAGAGCAGAGGTGGTGCTTTATCATGCTGATAAGTAGTCTCATTCTGTCACGTTCACTGTAATTGTGACTCGAGTTTGTAGTCGCTTCAGTAACGTCATATACTGTCTCAGTCCATGAATTTGCACTTTCTTTCCTGCTCTCATATTCGGTGCTCCTCTTTTTGGTGGTAGTGGTTGCATTTGATAGTGTATACTGCAAATATCCTTTGGCTATTCTTGTTTCTGCAAGTTATTTCCTACAGAGTATAACTGCAGAATTATGGGACAGAATTTTCTTTTTATGAAATTACATAATTTGTTTTGCTATGACATTGAAAACAACCAAAAAAGTGGTCTTTAACGAGACAACATCTGCAGAACTTCCACGAGTAATAGATAACAGAGCAGTCAGGAGTATAGAGCCCACAAATTTCTGCTCTACTGTACCAGATGTAAAGGAACAAGTGACTTATTATGGTTGTCCGCCCAGTTGGCCAAGCGGTCTAACGCACGGCTTTCCGGAGCGAGAGCGCACGAATCCGCCAGGCGGACTTGTGTCGAGGTCCGGTGAGCTGGCAGGTGTGTGGATGGTTTTTAGGCGGTTTTCCATCTGCCTCGGCGAATGCCGGCTGGTTCCCCTTATACCACTTCAGCTACACCATGTCGGCGATTGCTGCCCAAACAAGTTCTCCACGTACGCGTACACCACCATTACCCTACCACGCAAACATAGGGGTGTGAAACGTTCCCCAGTGGGTTCACTGGGGGCTGAACCGCACAATAACCCTGGTTTCGGTGTGGGGCTGCGGAGGGGTGGACTGCGGTAGTCGTCGTGGGGTTGTGGACCACTACGCCTGCGACGCGGACGGAACCTCTCCGTCGTTTCTAGGCTCCCGGTTAACAGACAGACAGACAGACATACATACATACAGTTATGGTTCCTATGTTTGTTATGACGACTGTCATATCAAGTGCTGAAAGTTATGAGCTTCGCCACTGATACGTGCACCTTGTACAAGCGATTCTGGACAAAACACACGGCACGTTCAATTTCATCTGAAGTAATCGGAACACAGGCTCATGTTATACTCCCATCCTTTTTATATGCCTAAAACAATTCTGATACCACTGCTATGCATTATTTGGAGCCTACTGAAACTTGTGAAGCCTGTCTGTGAGACAGTTCCTCGTTTGTCGGAAGTGAAACTGAAAGAAGACTTGGGCATGACGCCAGGGTAGTGACAGGAAGATGGAGAAGTGGTCACTACCACACAGGTCGTCATGTGCTCTTCAGCAGATAGATGGGAGAAGGCCGGGACTACAAACCGAGAGATTAATGGCCCAATATGTGCCATACTGAAATGTGGGGGGGGGGGGGGGGGGGAGGAACCAGTATTTAAGAGGCAGAGGTTGAGTTGTGAGAGTAAATTTTCGAATTTTCGACCTCCCTACCTCAGCCAGTAAGCATGGCGCCACACCACAAGGGGTTATGTACACTAACTTCTCCCAAAATTGGGAAAGGTTTAGGGAGTTGATCAATCAGTGCAGCCAATACATTAAGAACCACTTCAAAATCTGGAAGAAGATATACATTGCAGACAGTTATTTCCTGTGTAATCCTTATCTTGACAGCCACAGCTTCATGAAGGGTCTGAAGGGGTACATGTTCGAGTTTAAGACATAAACGGAAACTCCACCTAACACTCGCTACGGTTCCTGTAATATCCCTTATCCCATTGCCGGGAACCAGGTTTCCTGGAGGGCAATGCAGAAAGCAGCTGTAAAGCTTAACAGTTGCCAGGTGGTGGAAAAAACCGCAATTCCACTGGAGTGTTAGGTGATCGTGAGACTGGGAAGGCATGAAACAATGAAGAGTCAGTCTACGCCTCAGGGTCACCTGATGCCACCAGATGAGTACCTGTGCGGTCGACATCCACTGTGTCTGAGGGCCCAGCGAGATGTAGGTCCTCAGCAGACTCCAAAATCTCCTCCGCATAGTCAGAGCTTGTAGGTAGTTGTGGTGTGGGTGCCACCGCAGTGCCTTGGTTCTTGAGGTGGTCTTCTTTTCCTCCGGCTGGAAGGGCTTCACTGATTCAGTCTCAGGGACCGAGGAGGAGCGTGAAGCCCTATGACCAGCTACCTGTGGTTGCGTCAGCCACTGACAGGTATCAGTGTTGCCACTGGTGGGAACCTGGGAAGGGAGTGACCCAAGGAAATTCGTTCGTGGCGAGCCGAAGATGACTGACGCTTCTCCAGCTGAGAATTGGGGACTGACGTCCCCGATGGTTGAGGGGGGGGGAGGGGGTGTTGCTCCTGAATTAGGTTGTGCGGGAGAAACAAGGAGGGAAGTGAGCTCACCGTCAAGGGGCAGGTGGAGTCTGACGGCTCTGAGAGCCAACAGTATGAGCAAGAACGGAAGATGATAGAACCGTTGTCGTAGTAGCGGCGTAGGTTGACGTCATATGCACAGGATGTAGCCCCTCATATTTTCTCATAACCTCAGTGTTATGGGTGACTGGAATTCGTCAGTAGGAAAAGGGAGAGAAGGAAACGTAGTAGGTGAATATGGATTGGGAGGAAGAAATGAAAGAGGAAGCCGCCTTGTAGAATTTTGCACAGAGCACAACTTAATCATAGCTAACACTTGGTTCAAGAATCATAAAAGGAGGTTGTATACATGGAAGAATCCTGGAGATACTAAAAGGTATCAGATAGATTATATAATGGTAAGACAGAGATTTAGGAACCAGGTTTTAAATTGTAAGACATTTCCAGGGGCAGATGTGGATTCTGACCACAATCTATTGGTTATGAACTGCAGATTGAAACTGAAGAAACTGCAAAAAGGTGGGAATTTAAGGAGATTGGACCTCGATAAACTGAAAGAACCAGAGGTTGTACAGAGATTCAGGGAGAGCATAAGGGATCAATTGACAGGAATGGGGGAAAGAAATACAGTAGAAGAAGAATGGGTAGCTCTGAGAGATGAAGTAGTGAAGGTAGCAAACGATCAAGTAGGTAAAAAGACGAGGGCTAATAGAAATCCTTGGGTAACAGAAGAAATATTGAATTTAATTGATGAAAGGAGAAAATATAAAAATGCAGTAAATGAAGCAGGCAAAGAGGAATACAAAAGTCTCAAAAATGAGATCGACAGGAAGTGCAAAATGGCTAAGCAGGGATGGCTAGAGGACAAATGTAAGGATGTAGAGGCTTGTCTCACTAGGGGTAAGACAGATACTGCCTACGGCAAAATTAAAGAGACCTTTGGAGAGAAGAGAACCACTTGTATGAATATCAAGAGCTCAGATGGCAACAAAGTTTTAAGCTAAGAAGGGAAGGCACAAAGGTAGAAGGAGTATATAGAGGGTTTATACAAGGGCGATGTACTTGAGGACAATATTATGGAAATGGAAGAGGATGTAGATGAAAACGAAATGGGGGATAAGATACTGCGTGAAGAGTTTGACAGAGCACTGAAAGACCTGAGTCGAAACAAGGCCCCCGGAGTAGACAACATTCCATTGGAACTACTGACGGCTTTGGGAGAGCCAGTCCTGACAAAACTCTACCATCTGGTGAGCAAGATGTATGAGACAGGCGAAATACCCTCAGACTTCAAGAAGAATATAATAATTCCAATCCCAAAGAAAGCAGGTGTTGACAGATGTGATAATTACCGAACTATCAGTTTAATAAGTCACAGCTGCAAAATACTAACGCGAATTCTTTACAGACGAATGGAAAAACTGGTAGAAGCGGACCTCGGGGAAGATCAGTTTGGATTCCGTAGAAGTGTTGGAACACGCGAGGCAATACTAACCTTACGACTTATCTTAGAAGAAAGATTAAGAAAAGGCAAACCTACGTTTCTAGCATTTGTAGACTTAGAGAAAGCTTTTGACAATGTTGACTGGAATACTCTCTTTCAAATTCTGAAGGTGGCAGGGGTAAAATACAGGGAGCGAAAGGCTATTTACAATTTGTACAGAAACTAGATGGCAGTTATAAGAGTCGAGGGACATGAAAGGGAAGCAGTGGTTGGGAAAGGAGTGAGACAGGGTTGTAGCCTCTCCCCGATGTTATTCAATCTGTATATTGAGCAAGCAGTAAAGGAAACAAAAGAAAAATTCGGAGTAGGTATTAAAATTCATGGAGAAGAAGTAAAAACTTTGAGGTTCGCCGATGACATTGTAATTTTGTCGGAGACAGCAAAGGACTTGGAAGAGCAGTTGAAAGGAATGGACAGTGTCTCGAAAGGAGGATATAAGATGAACATCAACAAAAGCATAATGAGGATAATGGAATGTAGTCAAATTAAATCGGGTAATGCTGAGGGGATTAGATTAGGAAATGAGACACTTAAAGTAGTAAAGGAGTTTTGCTATTTAGGGAGTAAAATAACTGATGATGGTCGAAGTAGAGAGGATATAAAATGTAGACTGGCAATGGCAAGGAAATCGTTTCTGAAGAAGAGGAAGTTGTTAACATCGAGTATAGATTTAAGTGTCAGGAAGTCGTTTCTGAAAGTATTTGTATGGATTGTAGCCATGTATGGAAGTGAAACATGGACGATAACTAGTTTGGACAAGAAGAGAATAGAAGCTTTCGAAATGTGGTGCTACAGAAAAATGCTGAAGATAAGGTGGGTAGATCACGTAACTAATGAGGAGGTATTGAATAGGTTTGGGGAGAAGAGAAGTTTGTGGCACAACTTGACTAGAAGAAGGGATCGATTGGTAGGACATGTTTTGAGGCATCAAGGGATCACAAATTTAGCATTGGAAGGCAGCGTGGAGGGTAAAAATCGTAGAGGGAGACCAAGAGATGAATACACTAAGCAGATTCAGAAGGATGTAGGTTGCAGTAGGTACTGGGAGATGAAGAAGCTTGCACAGGATAGAGTAGCATGGAGAGCTGCATCAAACCAGTCTCAGGACTGAAGACAACAACAACAACCTCAGTGTAGGTCAGTCGGCCCATGGTCTTGAATTAGGTTATTTTTCTTTCTTTCCGGAGGATCCTGCAGTCTGACGAGCAAGGCAAATGGTGCTCTCCGCATTTGATACAGATAGGAGGCAGGGCACATGGAGTATTGGGATGTGAAGGTCGTCCACAAAACCGACAGGTGTCGCTGGAAGTACAGTGGCAAGACACATGGCCGACCTTCCAGCAGTTAAAGCACCATATCAGGGGAGGGATATATGGATTTACGTCACAGTGGTCGACTATTTCCTAGACCTCGGGTAATGTGTCACCCCTCGAAGGCCAAGGTGAAGGCACCGGTGGCAACTTGATTATCCCTCTGACCCCGGTGGACGCGCTGCACGGAAACGACACCTCGCCGCTCTAAATTGGTGCGTAACTCATCGTCATACTGCGAAAGAAAGTCGCTGTGAAATATGATATCCTGGACCATATTTAAGCTGTTATGGGCCTGTAACATGTGAGCAGTGTCCATGACTGGGCAGAGGATGCTGTTTTGATCAAGGCCTACCCTAACCGCATTTTGGACAAGCCCTCCACCTCCCCAAACTTTTCCTCTAAATGGTCCAAAATACTGATGTTTCATAGACAAAAAAGGTTCCTGTTATAACCAAGAATAACACAATAACCGCTTCAGTCTGGTTTATTAAATCACAAATCACTTTTTAACAATTGTGTTTGCCAAGTGTCTACCCAGGCTCACACTAAGAAGTAATGCATAATTAAAGTTTGGTTATACCAATGTCCAAATGTGCATGGTGGGGTGCACGTCCCGTATTTATTCCCAAGTCCAGTGAAGTTCAGTCTCTCCGAGTGAAGTCGCAAGATTTCCGCCGAGCAGCCAGGTAACCTCGAGTGGTACGGCGAGTCATCCACAAGCAGCTGGAACACGGCGTACTGCACTTCCCGATGAGAACTATAGTTTGCGGCGGCGGCCGGGCTTATATAAGGCTTGCTAGTTAATGGAGCCGTCGGCTGGGGTCGCTGTTTTCCAGGGAAAACCAAGCGCCATGTTTCCTGGCGCTTGGTTTAAGGACAAACACACACACACACACACACACACACACACACACACACACACACACCCATACCCGAGGGAGGACTCGAACCTCCACCGGGACCAGCCGCACAGTCCATGACTGCAGCGCCACAGACCGCTCGGCTAATCCCGCGTGGCTGAACGTTGTAAAGCGAACACTGAACTGGTGGCGAAAGTGTCTGGATACGAGATAGTAATTACTGTAACGGAGACAACGCTCCATCAGCCAAGAAAAACAACACTGATAAGTAACAAGAGTAGACAAAGTGAAGAAATGGAGAACTTAATTGAAAGCGAGCGAGAACGGCACTGTCTAATGATGGTACAAGGCAGTAGAACGTAGCAGATTACTGGCGATATGGAGACGATGGCGGCTCGGATTCAGCAGTGATTACGATTTGCCATCGAAATGCGAGCTCCGTGATCACAGACACAGTCTTTTGTCGATTTTCTCGTCCTGTAGCACTCAGTCACCATGGAACTCAAACAGAAGCAGTACGACAGTGGAAATCAGCATAAAGGCATGTTCCTACAGAAGTAATAGCACACGTCTATAGCATACTGCATCGAATTTGTTGTGAAAGTAGTAGGTACATATAAGACAAGCAATCGTCACAGAATTACATGGATTTTGTTTCATAATACGAGTAACAAAGTAAGGTTTTTGGATTTCCTGGGTGGAAACTGGTATAAAAGCATTCACAGATCTGTTGTGTTATTGCCGTGTTAGTACTTTGTCGAACCTCCGTACTTCCTAATTACCTCAAAAATTCTCTTCGGCATTGATATCGTAAGCGTCTGCAGTTACTGTTGCAAAACTGCCTTTTGAGCTAACATGCGCCCTCAAACTGCCTAGCATTGCGTGAACACGCCTTACCAATATTCCCGAAAGCTTTTCCAAGGGGTTAAAATCCCGGCTAAGTGCAAGCCAGAGCAACACATCGATATCTTTATCTTCGAACCACTGTTTGGTTCTAGCAGAACCACACACAAATGCGTTATCTTGTTCAGACATTAGACTCTGGTTCCCTAGATCCTCATACAAGCTAATCAGTTCTGTCCCTAGCATCTCAATATAAAAAGAGTTCACTGTAATGTTTCACCAAGCAAGGCATGAATTACCGTAAGTGTAGAATGCTGCCCAAATGATAATACTTCCACTACTAAAATTTCTCCTCGTTCTTACCTGCTGCTCTGTTGTCAGCTTCCATCTGGCCCATATACACTCCTGGAAATGGAAAAAAGAACACATTGACACCGGTGTGTCAGACCCACCATACTTGCTCCGGACACTGCGAGAGGGCTGTACAAGCAATGATCACACGCACGGCACAGCGGACACACCAGGAACCGCGGGGTTGGCCGTCGAATAGCGCTAGCTGCGCAGCATTTGTGCACCGCCACCGTCAGTGTCAGCCAGTTTGTCGTGGCATACGGAGCTCCATCGCAGTCTTTAACACTGGTAGCATGCCGCGACAGCGTGGACGTGAACCGTATGTGCAGTTGACGGACTTTGAGCGAGGGCGTATAGTGGGCATGCGGGAGGCCGGGTGGACGTACCGCCGAATTGCTCAACACGTGGGGCGTGAGGTCTCCACAGTACATCGATGTTGTCGCCAGTGGTCGGCGGAAGGTGCACGTGCCCGTCGACCTGGGACCGGACCGCAGAGACGCACGGATGCACGCCAAGACCGTAGGATCCTACACAGTGCCGTAGGGGACCGCACCGCCACTTCCCAGCAAATTAGGGACACTGTTGCTCCTGGGGTATCGGCGAGGACCATTCGCAACCGTCTCCATGAAGCTGGGCTACGGTCCCGCACACCGTTAGGCCGTCTTCCGCTCACGCCCCAACATCGTGCAGCCCGCCTCCAGTGGTGTCGCGACAGGCGTGAATGGAGGGACGAATGGAGACGTGTCGTCTTCAGCGATGAGAGTCGCTTCTGCCTTGGTGCCAATGATGGTCGTATGCGTGTTTGGCGCCGTGCAGGTGAGCGCCACAATCAGGACTGCATACGACCGAGGCACACAGGGCCAACACCCGGCATCATGGTGTGGGGAGCGATATCCTACACTGGCCGTACACCACTGGTGATCGTCGAGGGGACACTAAATAGTGCACGGTACATCCAAACCGTCATCGAACCCATCGTTCTACCATTCCTAGACCGGCAAGGGAACTTGCTGTTCCAACAGGACAATGCACGTCCGCATGTATCCCGTGCCACCCAACGTGCTCTAGAAGGTGTAAGTCAACTACCCTGGCCAGCAAGATCTCCGGATCTGTCCCCCATTGAGCATGTTTGGGACTGGATGAAGCGTCGTCTCACGCGGTCTGCACGTCCAGCACGAACGCTGGTCCAACTGAGGCGCCAAGTGGAAATGGCATGGCAAGCCGTTCCACAGGACTACATCCAGCATCTCTACGATCGTCTCCATGGGAGAATAGCAGCCTGCATTGCTGCGAAAGGTGGATATACACTGTACTAGTGCCGACATTGTGCATGCTCTGTTGCCTGTGTCTATGTGCCTGTGGTTCTGTCAGTGTGATCATTTGATGTATCTGACCCCAGGAATGTGTCAATAAAGTTTCCCCTTCCTGGGACAATGAATTGACGGTGTTCTTATTTCAATTTCCAGGAGTGTATATTAAACTTCTTCCCATCACTCAAGATCACTTTATCCCATTCTGTAGACCGTGACGTATGTCTCTCAGCAAACTCCAGTCTAGCCTATTAATATTTGGGTGCTACAGCAGTTTCTGCAGTCGTTTCTTGAACACACAATGTTTGTTATTTGACAAAATTT
The DNA here is from genome assembly GCF_021461395.2 of Schistocerca americana. Classification (NCBI taxonomy): domain Eukaryota; kingdom Metazoa; phylum Arthropoda; class Insecta; order Orthoptera; family Acrididae; genus Schistocerca; species Schistocerca americana. Next base: position 153,419,745 of record NC_060128.1, on the reverse strand, counting down.
GTCGTATACGATTGGCAGTTGCTGAAAGCTGTGTATCAGCAACAAGTTGAGAAGAATAACAGTTTGTGGCCCTTTCCCTACGCAAAAGGAACAATTTCATTGACTCGAATAATTTTCTACTTAGCCCATATTTTCCGTTCTGTCCGTAACCTTGTAACATCAGAACTCCATAGCTCTACTGACAACTTTTTCTTTTTTGTGTCCTGTACCTTCTGTCATTAAGATATTCTAAATATTGTTTGATTGAATTGATACCACAAGAACGTTCGCTTTTTCCTTGGTAAAAACTTTGATGCCATGGCTTATTTCTATACGATGTAGTGTCTCTGTTACTTAAATTCTTTGCCTCATTTCGAGGGGACAAAACTTACTGTATATAATTGTAATTTCTGTATGAATAATTTTTTGTAGCAATACCAATATGTGTAACTGATCAATTTTATTTATTTTGTTGTTATGTAAATTACTGTCCTTCACTAAGGGCTTTTAATTATTGTATGATATAAAACACGATGTGGTTCCCCTCCGATACGGAACTTTGTAACCCGCGTAAAATGTGGTTGACATGGATAGAAAGGTGGACAGTCCACAGCTCGTGGTCACGTCATTTTGGAGCACTACTAGCCTAGAGGGACCACTGTCACCAGTGCATCACACACAGATCTCCTAAAAATCATTTGCGGCCTGCAATCAAATCAAAGCGACGTGGATTGCTGTCAGTAGGTGTCCTTTTGCAACATGACAATGCAAGGCCCCACACAACAGTTCCAACAATCACAGACCTGCATTTTCAGTGTCTTCCTCTTCCGCCATACTCACCAGACCGTGCCCCATGTGATTTCCATATGTTTGGACCACTCAGAGACGCAATGCGAGGAAAGAAGTTCCGTTCTGATGAAGAGGTACGCCACGCGGTGCGTGACTGGTTGCGCGGACTACCAAAACAATTTGTGTACTTTGTAAGAGCTGGAGGACTTGCGTTGAGCGTGGGGGAGATTATGTTGAAAAGTGATACAGCTTTGTACCACTTCTGCACAATAAACAATATTTAAGGATTTCATTTGACTCACCCTCGCATAACACGTCAGCCTCAGTTGCAAATACACTGCTAGCCATTAAAATTGCTACACCAAGAAGAAATGCAGATGATAAATGGGTATTCACTGGACAAATATATTATACTAGAACTGACACGTGATTACATTTTCACGCAATTTGGGTGCATAGGTCCTGGGAAGTCAGTACCCAGAACAACCACCTCTGTCCGTAATAACGGCGTTGATACGCCTGGTCATTGGGTAAAACAGAGCTTGGATGGCGTGTACAGGTACAGCTGCCCATGCAGCTTCAACACGATACCACAGTTCATCAAGAGTAGTGACTAGCATATTGTGAGGAGCCAGTTGCTCGGCCACCATTGACCAGACGTTTTCAATTGGTGAGAGATCTGGAGAATGTGCTGGTCTGGGCAGCAGCCGAACATTTTCTGTATCCAGAATGGCCTGCACAGGACCTGCAACATTCGGTCGTGCATTATCCTGCTGAAATGTAGGGTTTCGCAGGGATCGAATGAAGGGCAGAGCCACGGGTCGTAACACATCTGAAATGTAACGTCCCCTGTTCAAAGTGCCGTCAATGCGAACAAGAGGTGACCGAGACGTGTAACCAATAGCAACCCATACCATGACACCGGGTGATACGCCAGTATGGCGATGACGAATACACGCTTCCAATGTGCGATCACCGCGATGTCGCCAAACACGGATGCGACCTTCTTGATGATGTACACAGAACCTGGATCATCCGAAAAAATGACGTTTAGCCATTCGTGCACCCAGGTTCGTCGTTGAGTACACCATCGCAGGCGCTCCTGTCTGTGATGCAGCGTTAAGGGTAACCGCAGTCCACGCTGCTGCAAACGTCGTCGAACTGTTCGTGCAGATCGTTGTTGTCTTGCAAACGTCCCCATCTGTTGACTCAAGGATGGAGACGTGGCTGCACGATCCGTTGCAGCCATGCGGATAAGATGCCTGTCATGTCGACTGATAGTGATACGAGGTCTTTGGGATTCAGCACGGCGTTCCGTATTACCCTCCTGAGCCTACCCATTCCATATTCTGCAAACAGTCATTGGTTCTCGACCAACACGAGCAGCAATGTCGCGATACGCTAAACCGCAATCGCGATAGGCTACAATCCGACCTTTTTCTAAGTCAGAAACGTGATGGTAGGCATTTCTCCTCCTTACACGAGGCATCACAACAACGTTTCACAAGGAAACGCCACTCAACTGCTTTTTGTGTATGAGAAATCGGTTGGAAACTTTCCTCATGTCAGCACGTTGTAGGTGTCGCCACCGGCGCCAACCTTGTGTGAATGAAAAGCTAATCATTTGAGTAATACAGCATCTTCTTCCTGTCGGTTAAATTTCGCATCTGTAGCACGTCATCTTCGTGGTGTAGCAATTTTAATGGTCAGTAGTGTAGAAACCAATCTCTAACTAGGTTTCAGTCAAAATAATATGGCCTTCTTCAGAAGCCTTTGACGCTAAAGTATCGCATGCCAAAATTTTACCATGTCACGTATAAAACTATAGCACCGTAGCACCCAGTCACAGATCTTCATTACTTGGGCTGAAGAGAAAAAGCAGGCCCCACTGCGCGGACGAGGTCGGTCAGACAGGGAGAGCTGCGCCGGAAATAATTGCAGCGAGCAGCTATGTACCGAGCACCGGTGATAGTCACACGAATGCGCGCGTGGAAATATAGATGTTTTAACAGTAGCTGCCTTTCCGTTAGGAATTGGATTAATATAAGAACTGTTAATGGCATAATATGTAACCGAACTTACTTCTGAGGAGAACGAGAACCCTATGAACAGATTCGGAGCCAGTAAGAAAGACTAGCTATTACTCGGCAAAATTATTCCTCAATTTTGAATACATTATTACTCGACTAAAGAAACTGGAGTCAGACCTCGGCGACTGCAAAGGCAACGTAACATCAGGGCCGGTGAAACAATGGTTGAAAACCTTCTAAGAATTTCTTATTTCTCAATTGCAGTTGGTCACGAAGGGGACCACACCGTGGTTCAGGTCGAAAAAAATCGATTTTCGGTTTTCATCATATTTCGGTAGATTGTTTTATTTAAGTACTCTGAAAAGGATTTTGCTGAAAAAACGACCACGTGTGTTTATGTGCCACGCCCACTTTTCTGTCACCCACTTTTCTGTCACCCACTTTTCTGCGTATATTTTAGGTCTGTATGACCCCTACACATTGCATGTTAGGGATTTTTTTTTACTCCCGAGTGTGTTGGCTATCCTTGGAGTGCAACGGTCGGTATTCTTGTTTCCGCTGTTTGTAAACAACACGCTGACAAACATGCAGTTTTGTTCAAGTTTGATTGCAAGTAGCTGTTACAGAAAACTTGCCGGCCGGTGTGGCCGTGCGGTTCTAGGCGCTTAAGTCTGGAACCGCGTGACCGCTACGGTCGCAGGTTCGAATCCTGCATCGGGCATGGATGTGTGTGATGTTCTTAGGTTCGTTAGGTTTAAGTAGATCTAAGTTCTAGGGGACTGATGACCTCAGATGTTAAGTCCCATAGTGCTCAGAGCCATTTGAACAGAAAACTTGCAGGTATACTATGGGCAGGCAATTAGGAGAAATAAATAAAATCTGGAGGCAATGAAGAGAGATGTTTGGGCCACATTCTTCCATAAGCCCTCTGCTGATGATAAGCCATGTCATGGATTGTTTCCATCAGGAGAAAATTTGTGGTGGAAATACAATAGTGCAACTGGAGAATTTTATTCTCACCAGCATTCTCTTCCTGCTGCTGTTATTACAGCAATTAAACCTATTTTCAGAGACTTGGCTCATCCTGACCTCCTAAGGAAATGTCTGCATGGGCACACAAAGAACCCAAATGAACGTTTCAGCAACATAATTTGGAACCGCCTTCCTAAAAGTGTATTTGTAGGCATGCATACAATGAAACTAGGAGTTCATGATGCTGTTATTACATTCAATTGTGGTAATATTGGAAAGCGTTGGGTACTGAAAAAGCTGGGAATTAATTCTGGTGAAAATATGATCACTGGGCTGCAACATTGAGATAAAATGAGGATAGCCGATGCAGACAGGCCTGCATCTAATATGGCCAAGAAGACAAGACAAACATCCAGGACGGTGAATAAGAAGCTGGAAGACCTGCTAGAGGCCAAAGAAGGGGCATCATATGCAGCAGGACAGCTTTAATTAACTGTAAGTAACAAATTTCGAAAGTTTTTTCTTTAAACTCAATTTTCCGCAAACTAAAATTTTCAGTACATATGCCCATTACATCAGAAACTATCATAGATAAATGAACGAAAGTTTCAGAGACTCTGCATAACGTAAAAAGCCATCTCTGGTACTACATTCATTAATATTCCCCGATTAGGAAGTCCAAAAAAAGTATATTGTGCAGAAAAAAACTTAATATTTTTTCTTAATAACTTTATAAAAGTATTTCTTAAAAACTATAAAATGGATAAAGTAGCTTTTAGTACAGTTGACTATTAGCATAATTTAACATACAGTATAAATGTATCAAATAGTTTTTTTCAGAAATGGGTCAAATACTTGTCTAAATTAACATGGGTTAGAAAGGCAGGGTGTGGTCCTCTTTAAGTAGATTTTCTTTACCAAAGATTTGCAACTCGTGAAGGATGTCAAACCAAGTGCCTTTAGCCTCGCAATTTAATAGCTCTGTGTTACTTGGTGGGTTGGGAGCACAGGCCAATTGAACAAGGTGCTCGGCAAAAGTCGAGCCACGGGAGTCATCACCACTTTTCAAATAGCAGCCTCAAAAAGATTTTGGTCCACTCGTTGAAGAATACTAATGACAAATTATCTCGTTCTGGGGCGTACAAAATCACCTGTAGTGATTGCCCGACTTATTACACCGACCAGACAGGGAGAGCCCTATCAGCTACATACAAAAAACATATACCCACGAAAAGTGGCGATGGCACGCAAGTTTAAAGATTGCAAGATTAAACCTAACGAACTATAGAAAAGTTAGAGTGCAGCATATAAAGCTAAAGTGCGAAGGGCTGTTAAATCGATGACAGCTATCCAGCCCAGCAAAGTAGACGAGTTGCTTAATAGAACTAGTTATTCGCGACTATTAAATAGCTGTAAAATACTGCGTAGATATGATAACGTAAGAATAGCATCGCCAGTTGCTGAATGAAATATTTTATTTGTTACATACTAGTAAAGGAAGCATGCTTTGAATTCAGTATACTAGACATGAACATGGGAAAAAATTAGCTTTTGCTTTAAGCAAATAGCTCAGAGTTCTCTTGGGTGCACAAAATAATGTAAGTAGGCTGTTTAGGTTTTTATGCTGGTAACAACACGTAGTGCTCTGTATGAAAATCACTGGCTGTGCTGTGTGCAGTCTGTGGCTGGTTGGCATTGTTGGAATATTCGCTATTGTAGTGTTGGGCAGGGAAGTGAGAGTTGTGTGAAAGTGGGGAGGGAACGTACTGCATGGTTCAAGCTGGAAAATGGGCTGCGACAGGGAAGTGCACTTTCGCCTTTATTGTTTATTATTGTTATGGGTGAAATCCTACAGCAAGTATCAGATGCAATTGGAGATCATAAAATGAAAGCAGTGCTTTTTGCCGATGACCTGATGTTATGGGGAAATTGCGAGGAGGAGGTGCAAGAGCAGTTAGATGCATGGGAGGCAATGGCAGCACAATATGGAATGCATTTCTCTGCAAAGAAAAGTGAAATAATCGTCACAACAAGGAAGAAGAATAGGCCAAATGTGGATATGACTTGTGGAGGGGAAAAACTACAAGTGGTAGAGAACTTCAAGTACCTGGGAAGCGTGATTGAAAGTAAGGGGGGAAACGCAATGGAAATAAATGAAAGGTGCAGAAAAGCAGGGCAGTTCTACAAATGCATTAGAGGGCTTATTTGGAGCAAGGAGGTGCCACAGAAATCCAAGGGAATTATATACCGAACCTACTTTGTCCCCATACTGGCATACGGAAGTGAGACATGGGTAATGCACAAAAGCGACAGAAGTAGAATACAGGCTAGTGAAATGAAGTTCCAGAGGAGCAGGTTGGGTGTAACAAGACGAGACAGATTGCGAAATGTGTATGTGAGGGAAAGACTAAAGGAGGAACCAGTACAGGACAGGATAGAAAAATCAAGACTGCAGTGGTATGGACACATGAAGAGAATGGATGAGGGAAGAATGCCAAAGAGGATGTTTGATCTGCAACTGGAGGGGAAGAGGCCCAGAGGAAGACCAAGAGATAGATGGGTGAAGGGAGTGAAGGAATGTGTGATGAGAAGAGGAGAGAACTGGACGAAGGTGGAAGAGGGGGAATGGTGGGGAGACAGAACACGATGGAGAGGCTTGTGTTCCCGACAGATCCAGCCAGTGGCTGGAAACTGTCCAAGATGATGATGATGATGATGATGATGAGTGTTGGGCAGCTGGAAGTGAGCCGCCAGCGGTGGTGGACGTGGGGAGAGAGATGACGGAGTTTTGAGAGCGGACGATCTGGACGTGTGTCCATCAGAAAGAGTAAATTTGTAATAATGTATATCATGAACTGATATATATATTATGACTTTTGAACACCATTAAGGTAAATACATTGTTTGTTCTCTATCAAAATCTTTCTTTTGCTAACTATGCCTATCAGTGGTTAGTGCCTTCAGTAGTTTGAATCTTTTATTTAGCTTGCAGTATTGGCGCTCGCTGTATTGCAGTAGTTTGAGTAACAAAGATTTTTGTGAGGTAAGTGATTCATGAAAGGTTTAGGTTATTGTTAGTCAGGGCCATTCTTTTGTAGGGATTTTTGAAAGTCAGATTGCGTTGCGCTAAAAATATTGTGTCAGTTTAGTGTTGATCAGGATAAGTAAAGAGCGAAATGTGTGAGTACGTTCAGTTCTGCTCAGCTGTTTCAAAATCGTATAACGTAAGGAGTACCTAAGCACACAAATTCATAAATTTTTCTAAGGGGACGTGTCAGTAATACGGAGGCACTAAAATACCACCACAAAACTGTCTTTTACAAGATCATGTGGATCTCGTGTAACACTATCTTCTCTTTGGTGCTTTCTGGTTGCATTATCTACAAGGAACATTAGTGTCAGAGTACCAATCTGCAGTGTACGATATGATGCAAATATGTTATTCAGTTAACAAGAGCATGCCGCTATTACGACGCAGCATGACTATTACGAGCCAAAGCACTTCTTTATGTACCCTGAAAATAATGTATGTTGTCGAAATAACTAAATACACAAGGTCCTATCTTGTAACACCACCTCGTATTCAGTGCGTGTACCTCTGAAATTCTCTCAAGTGTACCGTACATTGTCGGTCATTCACCGTGTTCCATAGAGCCCACAAAGGAAACATTGAAGATAGTGGAATGACTAGAAGTGTACATTACCAAAAGATAGGGAAATCGTAATTGGTATGGCTTTTGGGGTTAGCGGAAACGTCAGATTCCACCCGTCTGCTTAGACCAAGGACGTCACCAATATGGCGGAACGACCATTCGCAACTACTCCCATATCGCGACTATGGAGTCATTACCTAAACACGAATACAAACACAAAAACAGATCGAAAAACCATCAAACACATATTCCTCCAAAAATATAATGCAACTAACGGGACAAGCGGGGGAAATTGGGGGTTTTTGGATGGGGACAAACTAAAAATAAAAACATGCCACTAAACCAAACCACAAAAACGATAAAATAAGACAACCACAACCTTCCCAAAATCAACTAAAAACTATATCTACTGGAATCGAACACTTCCCTTGACCTATATAGACCAACAGAAACTACCGATACCAAATCATTAAACCCAAAACTACAACCACGTCCACAATCATTACTACCTCAAAAAACACAACAAAATTGGAATCTAACACTTCCCTTGACCTATACAGGTGAACAGCAACTACCGATACCACACTATAAATCTCAAAACTTTCGCCACCACCACTCTTAATACTACCATAAAAAACACCTAGAAAATCAAAATTGAGCACTTCCCTTCACCTGTTATCCTTACGGCATCTCCACATATAGCCGTCCCTGTTCAGAGACGCCTCATTTCTTCACGACACACTGAACACTTCACGACTGCATCCAAAAATCCGAATAGTTGAAGAAATTTTATTAGAGACAACGCACTGTCCCCCATCATCGCCGACAACCGAAAACTGACGTTGTGAGTCATATCAACACCTACCAAAGACATAAACAAAGCAATTTACCAAAATTCACACACGACGAACGGAAAGAAACTACAATAACGTCGACATAACAAAACCAAAATCGTTAACTCACTGAAAAATATTCCGCTGAAAGCACAGTCACAACCGATACCACACATATGCAATGCAACCACGCAAATTAACCCCATACGCTACCCATAAACACACCACCAGAGAGAACCACCGACCGCAACAATACGCCACCTATAAACACTCCACACACGCAAACTAAACCAAAAACATCACCTAACACACAACACAAACACACCACCAGAGAGTACCATCGAACACATCAAAACGACAATCACAAGCACGCCACTCTCACAAACTAAATTCCGCGCCGTCACACACCACAAAGCCGACGGGTGGAATCGGACGCTTCCGTTGACCCATATTTTGTACCAACAATGAACTGCCACTATAGTCCTTAATGCTACTCATGCTTCAAGCTAAATTTAATCAAGTAAATCCGAAATAAGGTTGCTGGGTTGAAAGAGCCACTGCCATTGAATTAGATCGCTGATTTTTGTCATCTGTTGGTAGCTAAACATTTATTTCATTACAGCAACATTATGAAAGAAAATATTTACCTGGATTTGTGGAAGTTCAATCCTAATTTCAGTACGTTAATCCCTGTTATAGAGTTATATAGCGAACACTGCTGCTTTCCATGTAGCTAACAGAACATTTTTGCTCATGGTAACGTTTTGCAAATGTACGCTGCTCTGGCGATCGTAAAATGCGATAGCTTCTTCATGGTGGCGAAACAACTTGCGCAGATGGTAAAACATAACTTTGTTAACGAAAGCTAACCGATACACAGCTGGCAATCTTTCAAGTCGGCCTATCAATTCGAGAGATCGTCCTACAAGTAACGAGTTACTGAACCGCCATGGAAACACGAATAATTCGATTTCTGTAAGAGATATCGTAAGAAAAGTATACAACACATAACTGTAAGGAGGTTTACCTTTCGCTGGAAGTCCAAACAGCAACCCGGCTGGATAAATTAGATGTGAGGAACCCGGAACTGTGCAGATTAGAAGTTTCGAACCGCACTCGCTGAATACAACCCGCTAACTGAGGCGCCGCCAACACGTGATTCGGGGATGTGACGTCACAAGAGCTGTCTAGCCAATACGGCCGCATCTCGCAACTTTTCAAAGCGCCCTACACACGCACCAACCGACCGACAAACTGGAGCAGCGCAGGATTAGCCGCGCGGTCTAGGGCGCTGCAGTCATAGACTGTGCGGCTGGTCCCGGCGGAGGTTCGAGTCCTCCCTCGGACATGGGTGTGTGTGTTTGTCCTTAGGATAGTTTAGGTTAAGTAGTGTATAAGCTTAAGGACTTATGGGACTTAGCAGTTAAGTCCGATAAGATTTCACACACATTTTAACGTTTTTTGAACATTTTGGACAAACTGGATGTGTTTGGCGTTTAGACGGACCGAGCGATGAATTTCCTTGCCGGGATGTCGTGCGGGTAGGAGTAACCGACGCACGCACCCCCCCCCCCCCCCTTTTCTGGAAAAGGGCAAAACATCCCCACCAACACCTGAGGTTTTGTGGACCTCCTACCACGCCGTACGTCAGCGCCGGCACGGAGACCTGTCTCTGAACTAGCAGAGCGCTCCATTAATTCGGGCTGAAACACGCCTCCTCTCTGTAGGACGGGTTCAGGACCCACCCGGGGCAGGCGATGAGTCGTACGGAGGTGAAGGTGTGGATGTTTTACCAAATAGACGCGCCGCCACTGACGGAACAGTTTCTGTCAACCTGCAGACTACGGGGCCCCTCATCTTGCAAGATATTTCCAGTCAGCGTTTGGTGGGAGAAAACCTTCGACATCTAGTATATATGTTAACAGCTCGTGTTTAAAACTACATTCGACAACATTTCTTGTATCTACTTAATAAATTCTTGTAAGTTGACGGAAGTGTTATCATTATTTCAAGAAGCAATTTTCGCACCAAACTGAAGAAAGATATTGACAGAATTCTATATATTTTACGAAAAGTGAGTTGGTTATATTTAGACCCGGTCTTGCCAAACAGTGCTCCGAGCGCTACAGGTGGCGCTGAGGGGCGAGCGGTGGGGAACAGAAACAGGAAATGCAAAGCGAGTCAGCAGCCGGACGCCGCTAGAGCGAGCCAGCCCCCTTGTCACAGTTTGCCGACAACACCGACTGTGTTAAATTAGAAACTTCCTGGCAGAGTAAAACTGTGTGCAGGACCGAGACTCAAACTCGGGACCTTTGCCTTTCGCAGGTAAGTGCTCTGCCATCTATGCTACCCAAGCATCGTTCAGACCTATCCTCACAGCTTTAATTCCGTCAGTACCTCGTCTCCTACCTTCCAAACCCCACAGAGGCTCTCCTGCGAAACCTTGCATAACTATCACTCCTGGTAGAGAGCATATTGTGGAGAAAAAAAAAAGTTCAAATGTGTGTGTGTGTGTGTGAAATCTTATGGGGCTAAACTGCTAGGGTCATCAGTCGCTAAGCTTACACACTACTTAACCTAAATTATCCTAAGGACAAACACACACACCCATGCCCTAGGGAGGACTCGAACCTCCGCCGGGACCAGCCGCACTATTGTAGAGACACTGCTTAGCCACAGCCTGGTAGAGCACGAGATGGTACAGCACTTTCCGGCGAAAGGCGAAGGTCCCGGGTTCGAGTCTCAGTCAGGCACACAGTTTTAATCTGCCACGAAGTTTCAGGGTTAGACTGATTCACTGACTCATCATCGCCCAGCGGAAACCGCTGTGGATAGAAACTAGAAATTTGGAGAGGGTGTGAATATTATACTGTAGATATCGTTTAAGTAGGGATCAAAATTGCAGACAAAAAAGGAGTGAAATAGGGGACGGAAGGCTTTCTCAAAATATGTCGGTATTAAGATAGTTCTGAAGCTAGAACTACTAAAACTGGTATTTGGTTTCTCAGTTAGAAGTAAAAAAAGTACTCATTTGAGCAATTTTGTAAATTCAACCACTAAGTTGGGAAAATAGTGAGTGATAGTTTTCTGGAAATAATTCATGATTACTATTTAAAAACAGTCGTCGGTTGCAAAATATTCATTATTAAAGAACAACTGAAGCATTTCTAAAGTTACGCCTATGAAAAAGGAAGTTTACTGTTTTTGAAAATTCAACGCCTTAAGAGAGTTAAATAGGGGATAAAAGGTTTCATAAAATTATTTCATTATGAAAACGTTTTCAAAGCTAAATCTGTTTACGCTTTATGGCAATTCTCTCATTTAGGTCGTAAAATTGTTAGGAAATTATTTCGTTACATTAAAAAAATTTTAAAGCTTAGCTTATGAAATTGGTACAAGCATTTCACTTCTAGGTTAGATATAAAGAAGTATGTGTTTCAATGGAAATATCTTCACAAGAACGCAAACGGCATTGATTACCATAAGCCTTGGACTACAGCTACCGCAATTGCTTTTTGGTCAGAATTAAATTCGGAAAAGACGATGGATCTATGGCCTCAATTACAGTGAAAATTTTTGGAGGTGCTGCAATTTATGAACAACATAAACATTTGATTAAAGAGAAACAAAAAAAAAAAAACAATCTGTTCAGACGATACAGACCACGCGAGAAAAGTATCGGATGCTAAGCCAGGATGTGATATACACCCCTGGAAATTGAAATAAGAACACCGTGAATTCATTGTCCCAGGAAGGGGAAACTTTATTGACACATTCCTGGGGTCAGATACATCACATGATCACACTGACAGAGCCACAGGCAGATAGACACAGGCAACAGAGCATGCACAATGTCAGCACTAGTACAGTGTATATCCACCTTTCGCAGCAATGCAGGCTGCTATTCTCCCATGGAGACGATCGTAGAGATGCTGGATGTAGTCCTGTGGAACGGCTTGCCATGCCATTTCCACCTGGCGCCTCAGTTGGACCAGCGTTCGTGCTGGACGTGCAGACCGCGTGAGACGACGCTTCATCCAGTCCCAAACATGCTCAATGGGGGACAGATCCGGAGATCTTGCTGGCCAGGGTAGTTGACTTACACCTTCTAGAGCACGTTGGGTGGCACGGGATACATGCGGACGTGCATTGTCCTGTTGGAACAGCAAGTTCCCTTGCCGGTCTAGGAATGGTAGAACGATGGATGTACCGTGCACTATTCAGTGTCCCCTCGACGATCACCAGTGGTGTACGGCCAGTGTAGGAGATCGCTCCCCACACCATGATGCCGGGTGTTGGCCCTGTGTGCCTCGGTCGTATGCAGTCCTGATTGTGGCGCTCACCTGCACGGCGCCAAACACGCATACGACCATCATTGGCACCAAGGCAGAAGCGACTCTCATCGCTGAAGACGACACGTCTCCATTCGTCCCTCCATTCACGCCTGTCGCGACACCACTGGAGGCGGGCTGCACGATGTTGGGGCGTGAGCGGAAGACAGCCTAACGGTGTGCGGGACCGTAGCCCAGCTTCATGGAGACGGTTGCGAATGGTCCTCGCCGATACCCCAGGAGCAACAGTGTCCCTAATTTGCTGGGAAGTGGCGGTGCGGTCCCCTACGGCACTGCGTAGGATCCTACGGTCTTGGCGTGCATCCGTGCGTCGCTGCGGTCCGGTCCCAGGTCGACGGGCACGTGCACCTTCCGCCGACCACTGGCGACAACATCGATGTACTGTGGAGACCTCACGCCCCACGTGTTGAGCAATTCGGCGGTACGTCCACCCGGCCTCCCGCATGCCCACTATACACCCTCGCTCAAAGTCCGTCAACTGCACATACGGTTCACGTCCACGCTGTCGCGGCATGCTACCAGTGTTAAAGACTGCGATGGAGCTCCGTATGCCACGGCAAACTGGTTGACACTGACGGCGGCGGTGCACAAATGCTGCGCAGCTAGCGCCATTCGACGGCCAACACCGCGGTTCCTGGTGTGTCCGCTGTGCCGTGCGTGTGATCATTGCTTGTACAGCCCTCTCGCAGTGTCCGGAGCAAGTATGGTGGGTCTGACACACCGGTGTCAATGTGTTCTTTTTTCCATTTCCAGGAGTGTAGATGGAACTGCGGTTCGTGATACAAACACGTGGTGTCACAGAGATTAAAATCTGCTAAACCCGAACGCTGAGGGGACTTCCTCAATTTTATAAGAGAATAAATACTGTTCGCACACTTGCGTTGAACCAAACGTTGAACTAACTTTACCGAATTGTCCGTGCAGTCGAGGATATGCCTTTTGGGGTTATATTGTATAAGATTCTTGTAAATTGAGGTAGTGGACTAAGAGGTCATATCAGCTCAAGTGGGAGGCAATGAGGAGGTACACCAGCAGCCACAATCGAGAACGTTCTGACAAATAAATCGAAATTAGTCTTCAACGTGCGAAGTCTTTATATCTCTGTGACAACTCGTGACGAAATTTTTCAATTACTGAAACGAAGGTAATCATGTCTGGTCGAGAAATGACTGCCTTGGGCTTTGCGAAATGGTCCATGTCATGAACTAGAAGCTGATGTTTTATAGCATCAATATAGTCGGTCATATCTCTAAGCAAATCATTCTCCCCTTGCATTAAAAGACTTGATGAAATCAAATAACTGGTGACGTTGACCATGAAAGATATTGTCACTCCTCTATTTTTCATTTAACTCTTCTTTGCCTAATCACGTCGTCTTTGTGCCTGGTGGTGTAACGACGTTCCAATGAGCGCTTTTCCCAGCTCATAATAGTGCAATAGTGTATTAAGCAGTTTGCATGGCGTTCAAAGAGCAATTTCCATTTAGTGCTGAATGATTGACTTCTCCACTTGTTCTTTTAACAAGTGCATAGACACAGTGGTGTTCCTAATTCCGAACGTATATCTAATTTAACACAGAATAAGATTTTCACTCTGCAGCGGAGTGTGCGCTGATACGAAACTTCCTGTCAGATTAAAACTGAGTGCCGGACCGAGAGTCGAGCTCGGGACCTTTGCCTTTCGCGGGAATGCGCTCTACCATCTGAGCTACCCAAGCACGACTCACGACCCGTCCACACGGCTTCATTCTGCCAGCACCTCGTCTCCTACTTTGCAAACTTCACAGAAGCTCTTCTGCGGACCTTGCAGAACGAGCACTCCCGGAAGAAAGGATATAACAGAAGGTTCGCAGAAGAGCTTCTGTGAAGTTTGGAAAGTAGGAGACCAGGTATAGACAGAAATGAAGCTGTGGGGACGAATCATGAATCGTGCTTGGGTAGCTCAGATGGTAGAGCGCTTGCCCGCGAAAGGCAAAGGTTCCGAGTTCGAGTCTCTGTCCGGCATACAGTTTTAATCCGCCAGGAAGTTTCATATCAGCTCACAGTCCGCTGCAGAGTGAAAATCTCATTCTGGAAACATCCCCCAGGCTGTGGCTAAGTTATGTCTCCGTAATATCCTTTCTTCCACGAATTCTGCAAGATTCGCAGGTGTACTTTTGTGAAGTTTGGAATGTAGGATGCGAGTCACCGACGGAATTAAGGCTGTGGCAGGGGTCGTGAGTCGTGCTTGGGTAGCTCAGTTGGTAGAGCACTTTCCCGTGAAAGGCATAGGTCCTGAGTTCGAATCTCTGTCTGGCACACAGTTTTAATCTGCCAGGAAGTTTCATATCAGCGCACATTCCGCTGCGGAGTCAAAATCTCAGTATGCTCCTATTTCACCCCCCATTGGGTTTGAATTTCCAAAAACAGTAAAACACGTTTTCCCTTTCATTTCCAAACAAGATGCCACATACTAGTTTTCATAGCTTTAGCTTCAAAAATGCTTTCACAATGAAATATCTCCATAAAACATTTCACCGCCTATTTCATCCAGCCTGGCTCCCTTGCAGAACGAGTCGTGAAGTGGAAGAGTCTACATGAGTTGTAGAAGGCAGTTACTTAATTGTGCTCACACTTACGCGCAACGTAAAAGTGCAAACGATACTTTTAGTGCGCCGTTTTACCCAATACGTGGTTGTTTTATAGTTATCAGTAACCCCTCCCACCCTTCCAACTCCAGATTTGCAACAGAGTCGAACTCCCTTATGTATGAGAGCTTGTAGCGTCTGATTGATTTACAAATCTGTTAATGCGTTAAGCTAGTTGCTCACCCTTCTCAGTGTATATGACGTCATGCGTCGTACAACGATATGCTTTTGCAGGTCCGTGCAGTGGTATATATGTGGATACTGCCTGCAAAATATGTTGCGAATAGAGTCAGTAGTAAATAAATAATGAATTAAAACGTCATAACTGATCATGGTTACAAAACACTAAAACGAAATTTTTCAGAAGACCATCTTAGAAAAGATCAATTTCGATTTAGGAGAAATGTAGGTACATATGAAGCAATACTGACCCTATGACGTATTTTTGAACATAGTTTAAGGAAAGGCAAACCTACGTTTATAGCACTTGTATACTTAGGGAAAGCTTTTGACAATGTCGACTGGAATATTCTCTTCGGAATTCTGAATGTAGTGAACGGAGGGCTATTTACAACTTGTATAGAAACCAGACTGCAGATTTAACAGTTGAGGGGCATGAAAGAGAAGAGTGGTTGAGAAAGGAGTGAGACAGGATTGTAGCCTGTCCCCTACGTTACTCAATCTGTACATTGAACAAGCAGTAAATGAAACCAAAGAAAAATTTGGATAAGCAGTTAAAGTCCAGGGAGAAGAAATAAAAACTTCGAGGTTTGCAGATGACATTGTAATTCTGTCAGAGACAGCAAAGGGTTGGAAGATCAGTTGAACGGAATGGAAAGTGTCTTGGAAGAAAGATATAAGATGAACATTAAAGAAAACAAAACAAGGATAATGGAATTTAGATGAATGGAAAATGGAAATGCCGTGTGGCTAGACCCTCCGGTCGGGTAGACCGTTAGCGTGGTGCAAGTCTTTCGAGTTGACGCCACTTCCCTCCCGCCGGAGGTTCGAGTCTTCCCTCGGACATGGGTGTGTGTGTTGTTCTTAGCATAAGGTAGTTTAAGTAGTGTGTAAGTCTAGGGACCGATGACCACAGCAGTTTGGTCCCTTAGGAATTCGCTCAGATTTGAACATTTGGCGCCACGTCGGCGACTTGCGTGTCGATGGGGATGAAATGATGATGATAAGGACAACACAACACCCAGTCTCTGAGCGGAGAAAATTTCCGACCCAGCCGGGAATAGAACCCTGGCGGTTAGGTATGACATTCCGTCCCATTGACCACTCAGCTACCAGGGGCGGACATTTAGATGAATTAATTGAGGCGATACTAATGGAATTTGATTAGGAAAATGAGCCTGAAAGTATTGGATGAGTTTTGTTATTTGGACAGCAAAGTACCTGATTATGGTCGTAGTAGAGAAGACATAAAATGTATACTGGCAATGGCAAGAAAATAGTTAAGAAGAGAAATTTTCTAACATCAAATATAGGCTTAAGTGTTAGGAAGTGTTTCCTGAAGTTTTTTGTCTGGAGTGCAGCAAAGTATGGAAGTGAAACATGGATTATAAACAATTTAAACAAGAAGAGAACAGAAGTTTATGAAATGTGGTGCTACCGAAGGATGCTGGAGATTAGATGGATACATCACGTAGCTAAATAGGAAGTACCGAACAGAATTGGGGGAGGAAAGAAATTTGTGGCACAACTTGACTAAAAGAAAGGATCGATCAATAGGTCCCTTTCTGAGACATCAAGGGATCACCAATTTACTACTGAAAGGGAATTAAGGAGGCTAAAAATCGTGGAGGGAAATCAAGACATGAATACACTAAGCAGATTCAGAAAGATGTAGGTTGCAGTAGTTATTCGGAGATGAAGAAGCTGCAGCAAACCAGTCTTCGGACAGAAGACTGCAACAAACAAAACCGGATCCTAAAGCTTTAACACATGAAAAAAAAATTTTACCTACTTTATGGAGGGCCATAGGGAGAATAAGTTTCAGAAACGTCTGAAATTATGAGTTTGTGGAAGTCTCAAAGTGCTCTCATTGTCAAATACAAAATGAATGTAGTTTGGGTAATTACGGCGGCTCATGGCGTATACACATTTTCCAACTTTCGTACTTGGGAAATCACGCTGAACCTTTAACATAAGATTACACCTACAGTACATGAGGACAGCAGTCTGAATTTTACAAGTCGATTAATAATTACGTAAAATACCGAAAATGAAATGTCTGGTTCCCATGGAAGGCGTTAAATGACCTGGGGACTGTTTGCGACGTCTACTGATAGAGATCCGCCATGCGCTATTGACTTAATCAGGAAATTCTTGGCAAGCCGTCAGTAGGACTTTAGTGTCTGACTGTAACGCTGATTTAAGTTCATGTATAGAAACAGAGCAACCCTGAGGATGAGCAACTTACACTACTGGCCATTAAAATTGCTACACCAAGAAGAAATGCAGATGACAAACGGGTATTCATTGGACAAATATATTATACTAGAACTGACTTGTGATTACATTTTCACGCAATTTGGGTGCATAGATCCTGAGAAATCAGTACCCAGAACAACCACCTCTGGCCGTAATAACAGCCTTCATACGCCTGGGCATTGACTCAAGCAGAGCTTGGATGGCGTGTACAGGTACAGCTGCCCATGCAGCTTCAACACGATACCACAGTTCATCAAGAGTAGTGACCGGCGTATTGTGACGAGCTAGTTGGTCAGCCACCATTGACCAGATGTTTTCAATTGGTGAGAGATCTGGAGAATGTGTTGGCCAGGGCAGCAGTCAAACATTTTCTGTAGCCAGAAAGGCCCGTACAGGACCTGCAACATGCGGTCGTACATTATCCTGCTGAAATGTAGGGTTTCGCAGGGATCGAACGAAGGGTAGAGCCGCGGGTCGTAACACATCTGAAATGTAACGTCCCCTGTTCAAAGTGCCGTCAATGCGAACTAGATTTGACCGAGACGTGTAACCAATGGCACCCCATACCATCACGCCGGGTGATACGCCAGTATGGCGATGATGAATACATGCTTCCTATGTGCGTTCACCGCGATGTCGCCAATCACGGATGCGACCATCATGATGCTGTAAACAGAACCTGCATTCATCCGAAAAAATTGACGTTTTGCCATTCGTGCACCCAGTTTCGTCGTTGAGTACACCTTCGCAGGCGCTCCTGTCTGTCATGCAGCGTCAAGGGCAACCGCAGCCATGGTTTCTGAGCTGATAGTCCATGCTGCTGCAAACGTCTTCGAACAGTTCGTGCAGATGATTGTTGTCAGCAAACGCCCCATCTGCTGAGTTGCGGATCGAGACGTGGCTGCACGATCCGTCACAGCCATGCGGTTAAGATGCCTGTCATCTCGACTGCTAGTGATACGAGGCCGTCGGGGTCCAGCACGGCGTTCCGTATTAACCTCCTGAACCCACCGATTCCATATTCTGCTAACAATTGTATCTCGACCAACGCGAGCAGCAATGTCGCGATACGATAAACCGCAATTGCGATAGGCTACAATCTGACCTTTATCAAAGTCGGAAACGTTATGGTACGCATTTCTCCTCCTTACGCGAGGCATCACAGCAACGTTTCACCAGGAAACGCCGGTCAAGTGCTGTTTGTGTATGAGAAATCGGTTGGAAACTTCCCTCATGTCAGCACGTTGAAGGTGTGAATGCTCTGAAAAGCTAATCAGTTGCTTATCACAGCATCTTCTTCCTGTCGGTTAAATTTCGCGTCTGTAACACCTCATCTTCGTGGTGTAGCAATTTTAATGGCCAGTAGTGTAGTGTAGAGTTGACATTACCAGAACCAAGTTACCTTCATTGGTGTAATAGCAGCCGTTCATTCTTTCCGTGTAGGACTTATATGTCGTGTTGGAGCATCACAGTACTACGGCGGAAGGAGCTGCATACGGAAAAGCAGGGCACGATCTTAAAACAGACTCTCTGATCGCCTAGTGAAGTGCAGTGTAAAGCCGTAATATTATCATTCCAGCCACTGTGCTATCGAATTGATGGCCACTCTTCTGGCTAACAAGATTTTATGTCAGACGTATCTACAGGGATATCTTAATAACGTAGTCCTAAATTCAAAATTCTGCTTTCATAACATTCCACTGAATGCATGGTGGACATACAGTGCTGAGGGATAGCACACTTCGTGGGTTTCAAAATTGCGAGAAGAGCGTTGGCATTCTACGCCACGTCTCTCCATGGTACGTCTGATCTGATAAAGCGCATAAAACTGACTACAAATACCAGTAGCAGGATCCCAATTTAACGTCTTACAGGGACAAAAAAAATTTATTTTCAGCATTTCATATAGTTATAGACTGTATTTAAACTGCTGTCGTAATGACCTCAGTAAGAAATGTGATCTTACGTAATAGATTTAGCGTAACTGAAGCTTTAAACTAACGCAGAGGAACTCGACAGCATGCGAAATCACCCAGGCTACACTCATACCGCGTTTCACAATCAGAGCGCTTTGCGACTTCCAACAGACTTTTCTCATAATTTCAAACTACTCCGATAGCTTTTTCTCGCCGACGATTCCCTCTAAGTAAAGAAAGGAAAAAAAAGTGTATCACTTACATTTTCGCTGTTCATAGAGTAACATGCATGACGTTCTAATTTATTATTCCTTTACTAATAAACTGGCCGTTGTGGCCGATCGGTTTCAGGCGCTTCAGTCTGGAACCGCGCGACCGCTACGGTCGCAGGTTCGAATCCTGCCTCGGGCATGGATGTGTGTGATGTCCTTAGGTTAGTTAGGTTCAAGAAGTTCTAAGCTCTAGGGGACTGATGACCTCAGATGTTAAGTCCTACAGTGCTCAGAGCCATTTGAACCATTTTACTAATAACTGTATTCACAGCCCGTTTTTCAGGCACAATACAAGTATGCGACTGCAAACTGGAATCATAGCACGAAACATAGTTTAGCAGATTTGTCGTCATAAAATATCAGATGCGAGAAAAACTAGCTTTCCTGACAATGGAGTGCATAATGCCCAAATTATAATGAAGCATTGTTACATAATGACAGCTCAATTATTACTTCAGACAGTTCACAGCTTCCCCGTAGATATAATGCATATTCCTGTAATCATAACTTTTACTAATCACTATCGAATTACGAAGCGCATAATAATTACCCATTCAAGCAACTCACAGCTTACCTGCAGATAAATATCAAATCTGTGTGATCTTAAATGCCAAACATACGATTACAAGAAACAGACTGTTTTTATTAATCAGATTCCCATGTTGTTTCAACTGCGAGTATACAACCAGTATGTGGAGTACTAACCAAACTGGCTTTCTCCTATGAGTTGAAACGTAACTGCCGGCCAGAGTAGCCGAGCGATTGTAGGCTCTACAGTGTGGAACCGCGCGACCGCTACGGTCGCATGTTCGAATCCTGCCTCGGGCATGGATGTGTGTGGTGTCCTTAGGTTGGTTAGGTTCAAGTAGTTCTAAGTTCTAGGGGACTGATGACCTCAGAAGTTAAGTCCCACAGTGCTCAGAGCCATTTGAACCATTTTTTTTTAAACGTAACTTCTTCACAAATCATTTACCATTAATCACTGTCCTCATTGGCTCAACAAGGGGAGTTCTTAGCCTCTCCTGGAATGGGATGCAGACTTTTTATTAGCTTCAGAATTCTCATGTATTTCTTGAAATGTTTCTCACTGATTCTAGCGTTGCTGAATCTAAGAGGAAGTGCTCTGGCTGTAGCAAATCACAGGAGTGTTTGGTTGTCACATTGTTAATGGGAAATTATTCGTTTTTTCTTGCCGTAGAGTTATTTTGCAATCTTGGGGCATGAGAAACTCTACGGAACATTGCCAAAATTAAGGACCCGACATTATCCCTGTCGTTTCCTTGTATATCCATAACGAATTACAGCAGCACCAATAGGGTTGCCATCCCACTCCATATATCGGGACCGCCACCATCAATGCCCATCTTGTCCCGACATCCCGACAGAACCCAATTCTGTCCCAGTTATGCAAAATGCTATTTACAACTTGCCTTAAGTTCTGGAGTAACGCCATGTGTTGGCGCAACATGTAAATGGAGCCACAATTAGTAAAAGTCAACAAGTTTTTGCTAACGAGATCGTCACACAAATGGCGTTGCATGTTGTGTGTGCTGTATCGACAATGCAAGCACCTTCTTAATCAAGCGCCATTATTAGAGAAAACAGCAGACTTTTTGCAGTGAGTGGTACGTGGCACATGCTCATAAATTAAGGATAATGCTGATACATGGTGAAACAACGCTCTGGTGGGCGGTTTGCGGGTTTAAATCACCTCGGGGTATGACCATGCGGTGCATTTGACCTGCGGCCGTCGCACGGTGGGGCTGGCAGCAGTTCACATACGCAGAGGTGTGTTGGTGCATGTCTGAGTACGGTGCAGCGAGTAAGCGTGCAGATGTTTTCACACGTGCTAATGGTGACTGTGTGTGGAAAATGTCTGAAAGAACACATATTGATGACGTCATGAGGGGTAGAATACTAGGGCGACTGGAGGCTGGTCAAACACAGCAGGTCGTAGCACCACAAAGTGCGATCTGAGGATTATGGCAACGATTCCAGCAGAAACTAAACGTGTCCAGGCGCTACAGTACGGGACGTACACAGTGCAAAACACCACAAGAAGACCGATATCTCACCATCAGTGCCCGCAGACGGCCACGGAGTACTGCAGGTAGCCTTGCTCAGGACCTTACCGCAGCCACTGGAACAGTTGTCTCCAGGCACACAGTCTACAGACGACTGAACAGACACGGTTTATTCGCCCGGAGACCTGCATGGTGAATTCCACTGACTCCTGGTCACAGGAGAGCCCGTAAAGCCTGGTGTCAAGAACGCAGTACATGGTCATCGGAACAGTGGTCCCAGGTAATGTTCACGTACGAGTCCAGGAATAGTGATTCTCGCCGGGTTTTCATCTGGCGTAAACCTGGAACGAGATACCAACCCGTTAATGGCCTTGAACGGACCTGTCCGAAGGTCGTGGTTTAATGGTGTGGGGTGGAATTATGATTGGTGCACGTACACCCCTGCATGTCTTTGACAGAGGAACAGTTCAGGTGTATCGGACGTCATTTTGTACCAGTATGTCCGCCTTTTCAAGGGTGCAATGGGTCCCACCTTCCTCCTGATGGATGATAACGCACGGCCCCACCGAGCTGCCATCCAAGAGGAGTACCTTCAAACAGAAGATATCAGGCGAATGGAGTGGCCTGCCTGTTCCCCAGGCCTAAACCCCATCGAGCACGTCTGGGATGCTCTCGGTCGACGTATCACTGCACGTCTTCAAACTTCTAAGACACTTCAGGAGCTCCACAGGCACTGGTGCAAGAATGGGAGGCTATACCCCTGCAGCTGCTCGACCACCCGTTGTGCGGCCTGAGCACGTGTGCACGGTGATCATATCCCATACTGAAGTCGGGGTACATGCGCAGGAAACAATGGCGTTTTGTAGCACATGTGTTTCGGGACGGTTTTCTCAGCTTATCACCAATACCGTGGACTTGCAGATCTGTGTCGTGCGTGGTCCAAAAAAATGGCTCTGAGCACTATGGGACTTAACTGCTGAAGTCATCAGTCCCCTAGAACTTAGAACTACTTAAACCTAACTAACCTAAGGACATCACACACATCCATGCGCGAGGCAGGATTCGAATCTGCGACCGTAGCGGCCGCGCGGTTCCAGACCGTAGCGCCTAGAACCGCTCGGCCACTTCGGCCGGCGGTGTATGTTCCCTATGTGCCTGTGCTATTAGCGCCAGTTTTGTGTGATGCCACGTTGTGTGTCACCACATTCAGCAGTTAATTTATGAGCAAGAGTGTATTTAAGCAGCGCCACGCTAAAGAATCGGGCAGTTCCCGTATGAATAGCAATCTGATAAGACGGTTCTTTGTAAACGTAATACGAACAACGACTGCAAGTTAGTAATGTTTGAAGTATTTACTGCGTGAAGTGAACGATGACGTGTACTTCGATGACTAAATTGCTATTGTCGACTGGTTACTGTCTAATAAACTTATCATAGCTCACGAAAATGCCCTAGGATGGAAATAGAAACTGCCACTTTTCGGATGATTAAACTAAAGATAGGTCTTTTGTCAACACAGATCAGGAAGCGTTGTGTGTGATTTGCAGCTGTTTCGTTCCACTAACTCATGGAGATAGATGTGAGGCATCACATTTCTACCAAGAATCATATAAATAGATTCGACATACATTCATGATTAAAGAAGAAATCCAGGAAGTATTTCTCGTTGCTGCTGAAGAACTAACAACAGCGTATAACGTTGTCAAGCACCAATTCTTCAGCTCTCTCGACTGTGCCGCAAAACTGATTTCCGCAATGTATCTTGGATCCAAAGTCCCACAAAGCAGTCTACACACAGGACCAAAGCTACGGCGATTGTTAAAAACCTCGCACCACACTCTGTGTCCGAATGCATAAAACAACTAAAATAAGTTTTATTCTACGACACAGCATTGAACCACAACGCTGAAAACATGTTTTTTTTTTCTTTTTCCTTTGGTTGTTCAATACTTCACTGAAACTGGTGGAATACAACAGAAGCTATTGAAGTTTGATTCGCTGAATACGAAACACCGGAGACAACTGCAAAGTTTTATCCTGACCTTTAAAGACAAATGCAGATTCCATTAGACAAATTAATCCCTTTTTGTTGAAATAGTAACCATACTTCGGAGCGCTTCATTAAAATGGCCAGAGCAATTCGTTCCACTAAATTAAAGAGCTAGGAAAAAATATACAAGGAATTGGATGTTCTGCCCATATTCTCCACAATACTACCCAGAAGAGCCAAAAATCTGATACACCTACTTAATATAGTGTAGGATCCCCGCGAGAACGCAGAAGTGTAGCAACACAGCGTGGCATGGACTCGAATAATGTCTGAAGTGGTGCTGGAGGGAATAGACATCACGAATCCTGCAGGGCTGCCGATAAATCTGTACGATGGGTTGGAGATCTTTTCTGAACAGCACGTTGTAGGGCATCCCAATATGCTCAATAATATCCAGGTCTGGGGAGTTTGGTGGGCAGCGGAAGTGTTTAGACTCAGAAGAGTCTTCCTGGGGACTCTCTGTAGGAATTCTGGACGTGTGGGGTGTCGCATTGTCCTACTGGAATTGTCCAAGTCCGTCGAAATGCACAATGAACACGAATGGATGCAGGTGATCAGACAGAATGCTTAGGTACGTGTCACCTGTAGTATCTAGACGTATCAGGGGTCCCATATCATTCCAACTGCACACGTCCCACACCATTACAGAGCCTCCACCAGCTTGAACAGTCCTCTGCTAACATGCAGGGTCCATGGATTCATGAGGTTGTCTCCGTATCCGTATACATCCATCCGCTCGATACAATTCGAAACGAGACTCGTTCGACCAGGCAACATGTTTCCAGTCATCAACAGTCCAATGAATGTCAGTGTTGACGGGCCCAAACGAGGCGTGTTCCTTTGTGTCGTGCAGTCATCAAGGGTACACGAGTGGGGTTCGGCTCCGAAAGTCCATATCGATTATGTTTCGTTGAATGGTTCGCAGGCTGACACTTGTTGATGGTCCAGCATTAAAATATGCACCAAGTTGCTGAAGGGTTGCACTTCCGTCAGGTTGAACGATTCTTTCCAGTCGTCGGTCGTGTTCTTGGACTATCTTTTTCCGGCGGCAGCGGTATCGGAGATTTGATGTTTTACCGGATTCCTGATATTCACGATACATTCGTGAAATGGTCGTACTGGAAAATCCCCACTTCATCGCTACCTCAGAGATGCTGTGTCCCATCGCTCGTGCACCGACTATAACACGAAGTTCAAACTCACTTAAATCTTGATAACGTGCCATTGTAACAGCAGTGGCCGATCTAACAACCGCGCCAGACACTTGTTGTCTTGTACAGGCGTTTCCGACCGCAGCGCAGTATTCTGCCTGTTTACATATCTCTGTATCTGAATACTCATGCCTAAGCCAGTTCCTTTTGCGGTTCAGTGTATGTATATCAAGTGCTACTGCAGACTTAACTGACAGCAATAATCGTCATGAAAATACCTAATTATTTTTCAATATACACGATAAGGACAGAGAAGCAGAAAGAGTTCTGCCTACATGATAATGTAAATCATCAAGCTCTTCTATCTCAGTGAAAAACAAGATGGCTGTTGTTAATGCCCGCAAATGAGAGAATTCTTAATCCTTGGATTCCATTAATACAATTTTTTGACGGTGAAGACAGATCACCTAAAATAATTTCAGATTCTTTTCAGTAGTCCGTTCAGTGAAATTTACTTCATGTTTCTGCAGTCAAACTGGGCTCTCTTTGAAATAAAATATAAAAATGTGGAGAAGAATAAAGTCTCAATAAGTGAAATAAGAAATACGTTAATCTACAGTCAAAGATGTCCGAATGAAAGGAAGACTGCAAATATTATTGGCATGCAAACCCACATGAATAAGAACAAATTAAAGAATGGGAAACCTAATCAAGAAATAATTACTTTTATTTCGAAATTTGAGGAAGACACAATGGCTCTATATCATAGCATTTGACTAGTTAGAGAATAAGCTTTTTGTTTTAATAAATATCAGCTATTTGATTGGATCTGAAACCCCAGATTGGGTGAAGATTGAAAACATTATTATATACCTGACCAAAAATGTTGTGAAGACTTCAGGCGACAATTATTTTCAGGAACATATCAGCACGAAGGGCTTTTTAGAAACTAAGCGTGACTCGAAGAATGGAAGTCTGAACACTCTGTGGAAGAAAAGTGTTGTTATTTTCTTAAGCAAACCGAAAATTCTGAACGCAAATGCCAACTGCTGAAATCATGCGAGTATTTGTTTTCTATTCCCGCACACAATGCCACTGTGGAAAGAGTACTTTCGCTGATATCGGCCCAGTGGACTGACGAAAGAAACTAAGAGCTGCCAAGGACGGTGGAATCAATCTTACAGTGCCATTTAACTACAAACTAACTCGCACGGATTTTTATAAATAGTTAAAGGGAAAAAAAGACTTGCTGGAATAGGTGAAATCTTCCGAATATTATTGTGTACCAACTATACCAACTACTTTGGCCGCAGCAAGTTCTATGTATTTCATTTCTAAATAAAAAGTGGTTATATTAAATAAAATTTTTACTTCATTTCTACACCCCCATCTCAGTCCCAACGTGGTCCCAGCTAGATATGACAATCCTAGGCATGAATCAAGCATTTATGTGTTGAAGTATATACCCATTGTTTCACGACAACATGGCTACTGGTGTACATCGCAGAAATCTATCGCAGCATCGGAGTCGAGGGAACCAAGGTCGATGATAAGGATTAGAGATGGAAAAAACTGACCGATTAAAACAGATACCAGTATTTTAATTCTTGATAACCGGTATATTTACGTATTTTTTGGCCTCGGTTGTAACAGGTGTTTTTATTTCTTACCAATAACTGGGGAAAAAGCGAAAGTATCGGTTAGCCATAGGAGCAGTGCTGAACTGTTGTTTTTAAATAAAGAGGCGTTAAGCTGCAGACGGGCGCGATTAAAAAACACTTACATAGCTCTCGGCCACAGCCTTCATCAGCAAAAACGAAACACAAACCACTCACACACACATGCAAGCACGCCTCATGCACACACGACCATCAACTCCAGCATCTGTGGTCAGAATGCCTGTCTGCAACTTAACATGTCTTTTTGACGGAGATTCCCATTGTTTGTTTTTAAATAAATCTTTCTTTTGCAAAGCGAATAATTTTTATTCGGACAATTTCCATTGTTTTGAAATATTGCATTATTATGGAAAATTAGAAAAGTAATCAGTGCTATTTTAATACCACTGCCGACAGAAACGACCAACAAACACATGGCATAAGAATTGGTACAGCACTGCTGAGACAGTAACGTCCCCATTTCCGTTTGTCGTGACTTAACGTACACGTGTGTACATACAGTGTTGAAGATTTATCCCGACCTGGTCAATACGGTAGTTTCATCAGTTGTATTGCGGAATGGCGCTAACCCTTCAGTCCCATCCACGAACGATGGCGTTTCGCGCAGGTCAAGGACGGGTTCCAAGCGGCAGTTTGCGGTAATCGCATACACGTGCTTGCTCCTGATGAAAGCGTGTATTCTGCTAATAATCTCTCTCGCTTGCTGGTGCAGAATTATTCACCTACCACCACAATCAGCCATGACAATTCGAAACAAATGGGATGAAAATTCGCTAAATAACTCTCTACGATCACGTATAGTGCTCGCACTGCACACAACATTCACAGCAGAGCGCTCACAACACTTCTGAAGACTCATTGCCTGCCGGAGAACGCACGACGTAGATGTACAGAACGAGCCTAAGTTCGAACGCCGAACGCAATCATTCGTGACTACATCTATAGCTTGGAAATATTTTTGTGGTGAAAAAAGAACGAAATACAATACTTCATTTACCTTAGAATGACTGAAGATCTGTCTGCCATTTCTACGAAATAATAAAAGAGGAACGATTATATGGTAACCACAATAATTCAGAAACTTAAAAATAATTCCCCCCCCCTCCCCCCCCCCCCCCCCCTATGAACCAGGGACCTTGCCGTTGATGGGGAGGCTTGCGTGCCTCAACGATACAGATAGCCGTAACGAAGGTGCAACCACAACGGAGGGGTATCTGTTGAGAGGCCAGACAAACGTGTGGTTCCTGAAGAGGGCAGCAGCCTTTTCAGTAGTTGCAGGGGCAACAGTCTGGATGATTGACTTATCTGGCCTTGTAACACTAACCAAAATGGCCTTGCTGTGCGGGAAACTACAGCCGTAATTTTTCCCGAGGGCATCCAGTTTTACTGTATGGAATGTAGTCGAATTAAGTCGGGTGATGCTGAGGGAATTAGATTAGGAAATGAGACACTTAAAGTAGTAAAGGAGTTTTGCTAATTGGGGAGCAAAATAACTGATGATGGTCGAAGTAGAGAGGATATAAAATGTAGACTGGCAATGGCAAGGAAAGCGTTTCTGAAGAAAAAAAATTTGCTAACATCGAGTATTGATTTAAGTGTTAGGAAGTCGTTTCTGAAAGTGTTTGTATGGAGTGTAGCCATGTATGGAAGTGAAACATGGACGATAAATAGTTTGGACAAGAAGAGAATAGAAGCTTTCGAAATGTGGTGCTACAGAAGAATGCTGAAGATTAGATGGGTAGATCACATAACTAATGAGGAGGTATTGAATAGAATTGGGGAGAAGTGGAGCTTGTGGCACAACTTGACTAGAAGATGGGATCGGTTGGTAGCACATGTGCGGAGACGTCGAGGGAGCACCAATTTAGTATTGGAGGGCAGCGTGGAGGGTAAAAATCGTATAGGTAGACCAAGAGATGAATACACTAAGCAGATTCAGAAGGATGTAGGCTCAGTAGGTATTGGGAGATGAAGAAGCTTGCACAGGATAGAGTAGCATGGAGAGCTGCATCAAACCAGTCTCAGGACTGAAGACCACAACAACAACAATAATTTGTTCATAGTATATTATAATTTGTTCATAGTATACAATAAGGATTGAAAGTAGCTGATTTGCTATCTGTGTCTACTTAATATACCTTTATCTGCTTGTAGCCCTTGAAAAGGGAAAAACAAACACGAAAAATAAGAGCTCTTCTACCTCAGTTTTCACCCTTTAGCGCTGGCTATTTATAATGCCCAAATAGTGGTATGATCCTGGATTACAACATGATTTTTGAGCTGAGTTTCATAAAATTAGAATCAATGGGATAATACAAGTAATTTTTCGTAGTATTCAACCGCTTACCGCTTGTCGAGAAAATCTGTGAACAATGGATGGACAAAGTTTTCTTTCATTGCCTATTTATTAGTTTGATTCTATTTATCTTGAAACTGAGATAGTCAACATTTTTCTACATTATTTCAGGAAAAAAAAATTTAAAATCGGTTTATTTAAAAAACTGGCTATTTTGAGCGGTCAGGTACCCGTGGCACTGACGTTGTAATAAACCGATATAACGGAAAACCAGTTATTTCAACGATAGCCACCATCCCCAATAGGGATACGCTACAGTAGTATCTTCTGTTAATATCTGCTCATCCGTAATTTACTATTGTTACTTATCGCTTCTCTAGACTCTTGCAACTCATTGCTGTGGCTAACAACTAAGAATTATATTCATAGGTATCCCTCACAGAATAATTTGTTAGTTATCAAGAGTTTAAATGTACGTTTCCAGTTCAAACCGTTTCTTGTGCTGTATGTGCGTCCTCTGTTAAGATTTAGTGTTCTTCCCATGTGCTAAAAAAAAGTGATAAAGTAAAAGGCTTAACCATGAACAATTTTCATCTCCAAAAAAAGGTTCTTTTGAAAAGCAGACCCAGACACTTCACCTAATAAGTTCACGTCCGCCATGGTAGATGAAATTGTACAGAGGCCCTACTAAAATTGAAAATTTTGATTATCTTTAATACGAGAACGGAAGAAAATTTTGAACTCATTTTTACGTAACAACTTTACCCAATGGAGGAAAAAGGGACTGTGTATTCTGTATGTACCAAAAAAGTTCTTGTTTGTAAAATTTTTCGATCTCCTACAAACAAGCTCTCAAGTGACAAGACTCTGTGACTGGGTTCATTTAGAAGATCGGCTTCCAGGCCATGAACAATCATTTGCCCACATACGCTCTGCAAAAAGATGCATACAGTGTGAGACAGATGAAACAAAAAAGTGGCAGTTATCGAAGTGAATAACTAGAAAGAGAGAAGGAACTTTGGTTTCCGGTTCTAAACAGAATTATACTCGCCATCAGGTATCTGGCTGAGCATAATATGGCCTTCAAAGGAACGACATACGAGTTCTATTAATATAATAATGGCAATTTCCTTGGTTTGATCGAAATGATTACAGATGGTTCAAATGGCTCTGAGCACTATGGGACTTAATATCTGTGGTCATCAGTCCCCTAGAACTTAGAACTACTTAAACCTAACTAACCTAAGGACATCACACACATCCATCCCCGAGGCAGGATTCGAACCCTTCGACCGTAGCAGAAAATGATTACAGAATTTGACCCTGTTTTGCAGGAAAATTTAATCGCTATTAAAAACTTAAGAAATTCCTGACCATTCTCGTGTACAAAAATATTCAACATTAACTCATAAATCTGCTTGCACTCAAAGTAAAAAACAGCACTGTTAATTTTCTACAAGAAAGTAAATATTTTTCGGTCATCTGTGATTGTACTCCCGATACAACCAACAATGAACAAATGACATTGATTGTTAGCTTTGTAAACCTATGAGAAAACGCAGTGAATGTAGACATTATGGATGTCACTTCAGCAACAGGAGAAACTTTGCCTAAAACCCTTTTATCGAAAGTAGACCAATTAGGTCTCGATATTCGTGGTTGCGGAGGCCAAAGCTACGAAAATGGCACAAATATAAAAGGTAATTGAAGCGGTGTTCAAACCAAAATCTCTAAGTAATCCAAGAGCATTTTATTTGCCATATGCTAGCTAGAATATTGACCTTGTGTTATCAGATGCGGCAAAGCCTACAGAAAAAGCAGTCACATTTTTTCGTGTAATTCAAAGAATAGACATTGTTTTTGGTGCATCCCTCAGAGATCGGAAACCTTATTTAACAGAGTACCAAAATTGACAGTGCAGAAGCTTTCAGAACCTCAACGGGAAAGTTGGATGGAGATTGTCGAAGTTATGACGTACCAATCAAGAGAAGTCACAGATGTCCTTCTTGAGGTGAGCAATAGCATCGATGAACTGAAAACAAAGAGCGAAGCACACTTACTTGCTGTGAACGAATTAGATAACTTCGAGTTTATTGACGGTGTTGTCATACGGTATGAGCTTCTCTTTGCTCTTATTGCTGCAAGTAAGACCCTTCAGGCAGAAAACATGGACGTGAAATTAGCAACCAAATCGCTCGAAAGTTAAGTGAAGTTTAAGTGAGAATTTCCGTGAGGAAGGTTTTTTTAACGCGCAGGTAACTACGAAAGTGATAGCTTAAACTTCACAGATTGGGCAAAATCTGAAGAAAGGAGAACTGGCAAGAAAAGAAACCAGTTTGATTGTAAAATTGACGATATACTTTGCAGGATACAGCTTCCAGAGGAGAAGACGAAACTGATTTTTTCTACCCTGTCGTTGACAGTATTAATAAGTTTGAAACAAAAGTTTGGGCAGCCGGCTGGAGTGGCCGAGCGGTTCTGGGCGCTACAGTCTGGAACCGCGCGACCGCTACGGCCGCAGGTTCGAATCCTGCCTCGGGCATGGATGTGTGTGATGTCCTTAGGTTAGTTAGGTTTAAGTAGTTCTAAGCTCTAGGGGACTGATGACCTTAGAAGTCCCATAGTGCTCAGAGCCAAAAGTTTGGGCAAGTGGCTAAGTGTTCCGAAATATTCAGTTTTTGTTTCACCAAAAAGTTTAAGACACTTATGGGATGAAGAACTGAAAACGCTATGAAATAAACGTCTGAGAGAGATAAGTGTAAAAGGTAAATGGTGAATAATCAAAAAACAAGGTGTTCAGAGACAAATAGAACAAGAATATGACAACTTCAGTGCTAATATTGAAATACTTAACTGAAACTGAAAACCCATAATCCAACAATTATTTCTAACCATTCCAGTGACCGTCGCTTCCAGTGAGAGAAGCTTTCCATATTCGAAGCTGATCAAGAATTTCGAGGGGCGCCCAGAAAGTAGTGCAAAAACATTTTTCTCTGAAAGCAGGTTGGTTTTATTTAGGATTTCAGTACACAATATTATACCCCGCAGTATATGTGACAACGAAGAATATACATGTCACTGTCCCTTGTTTCAGTGATGGCGATTTAGGCTGTCCTCTTAAGTTCCTGCCTAGTCACATACTCTTAAATAAACAAATATTTATTTCATTCTCCGTTTTCCAATCAAACGGAAATATAAATAACGTCTAATGTTCCAGAATATATTTGTATTGACACATACTAAATACAGATTTAGAAAACATCGTTCTTGTGAAACACAACTGCCTCTTTACTCACACGGCGTGTTGAGTGCAATCGACAGGGAATTTCAAAGTAATTCCATATTTCTAGATTTCAAGAAGACTTTCGACAGCGTGCCCCACGAACGGCTTGTAATCCGATTGTATGCTTATGGAGTATTGTCTGAGTTATACGACTGGATTACTGATTCCCTGTCAAGGAGGTTCGTAGTAATTGTCAGAAACTCATCGATTAAGATAGAAATGATTTCTGGCGTTCCCCAAGGTAGTGTTATAGGACCTTTGCTGTTCGTTACCTACATAAACGATTTAGGGGACAATCTGAGTACCCGTTTTAGGCTGCTTGCAGATGATGCTGTCGTTTGTCGTCTAGTATAAAGTCATTAGAAGATCAAAACCAATTCCTAAATGTTTATATAAGATATCTGTATGGTGCGAAAAGTGGTAATTGACCTTAAATAATGAAAAGTGTGACGTCATCCACATGAGAGCTGAAAGGAATCCGTTAATTCCGGTTACACGTAAATCAGTCAGATCCAAAGGCCGTAAATTCAACTAAATACTTAGGAACTACAAGTACGACCAACTTAAATCGGAAAGAACACGTAGAAAATGTTGTGGGGAAGGAAAACCAAAGACTGCGTTTTATTGGCGGAACACTTGGAAGACACACCAGATCTACACTACACTTGTGCATCCTTTCCTGGAGTACTGCTGCGCGGTGTGGGATCTTTGCCCGATGGGATTACCGGAGTACATCGAGAGAGTTCAAAGAAGGACAACACGTTTTGTATTATCGAGAAATAGGGGAGAGAATGTAACGGATATTGTTGTGGACTGGCAAGACAGGCAATCCACTGTGACGGGTAGCCGAAAGGCACGCGTTTAAGCTCACGCAGGCTGGCGTGAGGTCTGGAACAGGTCAAGGTCTTATAGTAGCAAAAATAGTACGTAGCTTCTGAAATACTTAACTTTAATCCATAATTGGTGAACATCGGTCTGACGGTACATGCATCACAAGATAAATAGCAATTGATAATGGCGCCTTGCTAGGTCGTAGCAAATGACGTAGCTGAAGGCTATGCTAACTATCGACTCGGCTAATGAGAGCATAATTTGTCAGTGAACCATCGCTAGCAGAGTCGGCTGTACAACTGGGGCGAGTGCTAGGAAGTCTCTCTAGACCTGCCGTGTGGCGGCGCTCGGTCTGCAATCACTGACAGTGGCGACACGCGGGTCCGACGTATACTAACGGACCGCGGCCGATTTAAAGGCTACCACCTAGCAAGTGTGGTGTCTGGCGGTGACACCCCAGATATGATACAGAATGTGAGGTGGACATCATTAAAAGAAAGGCGTTTCTCGTTGCAGCGGTATCTTATCATGAAATTTCAGTCACCAGATTTTTTCCTCCGAATGCGAGAACATTTTGTTGACGCCGATCTAAATAGGGAGAAACTATCATCATATTGATATAAGGGAAACTAGAGCTCGCACTGAAAGATATAGGTGTTCTTTTCTCCACACGCTGCTTGAGAGTGAAATACTAGAGAGTTATTGCAAAGGTGGTTCGATGAACCCTCATGCGAGGCACTGAAAGTAATTTGCAGAGTAGCCATGTCGATGTGTTATATTCATAGGAAAATCCGAGAATGTATTATCAGTGCTAACATGAAAGAAAAAACAAAGAAACAAAAACTTAGCACATAGGAGGGCCTACTTCCTTCATCCCTTACGCTACATCGTAGTTATATAATTTCGGCCTTTTGTCTCGGGTATCACAGAGTAACGGCGGGTTAGCCAAGAGCACTAGTGCGCTGCTTCCTGGACTCGGGTAGGCGCACCGTCCCCGGCCGGATCGAATCCGCCCGGCGGATTAACGACGAGGGCCAGTGTGCTGGCCAGCCTGGATGTGGTCTTTAGGCGGTTCTCCACACCCCATTAGTTGAATACCGGGCTGGTCCCCACGTTCCGCCTCACTTACACGACTCACAGACATTTGAAACACATTCTCACTATGTCATGATTTACACTAGATGCAGACAGCTGGGGTACACTGATTCCATTGCGTGGGGTACAGGGTGGGATCAGGAAGGACATCCAACAACTCCTTCAAATTAGCCAGGCCAAATCCGATTGTAACCATGCCGAGCCTGAGAAAACTGCGGGATAAGACACAACCGAAAGAAGGAAAGAAGTCTTGGGTATCACAGTGTCTCTTGAAGGCTTATATTGCTGACGCGTCATTAAATGACATTTAATGACAGGGGTGACGTGTTTGTGACAAATTTTCAAAGTGCCATTACTGCAAGTTGCAATATAAAACAGTTGTGTGTGTGACAAAGAAATGTGGCTTCTGCCGCATCGAGTCATTTACGTCTGGAGCGAATGCGTTTTGAACGTTTAATGTCTCCGCCTTCAAATGATTGTGTGGAAGTAAAAGGAGAGTTTCGCGTCACACATTTACGCAGTTTCTGTACGACACAAGCTCCATATGGACTTTAAGATTCAAAAGGCCGTTATGCCCGCCCCTCCTCTACCACTGGTAGCCACTTTTTTCCTCAATTATCAGTCTGCTGACTGGTTCGATGCAGCTCGCCATTAATTCTTCTTGGGAGCCAACCTCCTCATATCAGAGTAGCATTTGCAACCTATTGTTGTTGTTGTTGTTGTTGTTGTTGTTGTTGTGGTCTTCAGTCCTGAGACTGGTTGATGCAGCTCTCCATGCTACTCTATCCTGTGCAAGCCTCTTCATCTCCCAGTACCTACTGCAACCTACATACTTCTGAATCTGCTTAGTCTACTCATCTCTTGGCCTCCCTCTACGATTTTTACTCTCCACGCTGCCCTCCAATACTAAATTGGTGATCCCTTGATGCCTCAGAACATGTCCTACCAACCGGTCCCTTCTTCTAGTCAAGTTGTGCCACAAACTCCTCCCCAATTCTATTCAGTACCTCCTCATTAGTTATCACGTTCTCAATTACTTTCTGGATGTATTCCAGTCTGCGTCTTCCCCTTTAACTTTACCCTTTGTATCTCCATCGAGTACTATAGAGGGTAATCCCTAATGTCCTAACACGTGTCCTGTCATCCCGTTCCTTTTTCTTGTTAGTGTTTTCCATGTATTTCTTTGCTCGCAGATTTCATGCTCACTGCTGGGTGTAAAATTAGAGCTTCTTGATAACTTCCATAACTGACTATGTAGCCAGGGTGGAATGCTACCGTCTGTTCTCAATCTCTTGGTAATTAACTGAGGGAACAAGGAGGGCCCAATATAGCAGGAGAGAGTTTTCCGTTCCCGACCTGCGTCATCCTACTTGACCCTTCGATAGGGTTACTAAAGTGAACCATACATCTTATCGACATAAATGCTAGGAATTAACAGGACCTCCATATTACTCACAGTGCGTCCTTTCTGTGCTGAGGTTATGTTGCCTTGTATCAGATAAATTGTTATAAGCCCACGGCAAATTTTCTGTCTAATCTTTTCCACCACATCCACTCGACTTCTTCGATACCTCAAAGGAAAAGTGTAAAAATGGCGTATCCGATATCGGTGTAACATGGAGAGTGATACACAACCAATTAAAAAAGAAGAGACAGTTGTCAATGTAAATACAGAATGCACGAGAAACTTAAGCAATATCAATAAGATAAACAGAAATTAGTAAATGCAGGAAAATTGAGGTGTTTGAGGGAACCTACAGTTTGAGAGTGTGATGGTACTGCATTTTAACATTATCATTATAATCAAAGCAGTGGCTGTATACCCGTTTACATTAAATGAATGAGCGAAGTAAAATATGAACAGTACTTGATGAGACAACTACAAGGGGAGTTAAACATGGACAGTAATACAAGTACAAGTTAAAAGCAAACCCTTAACTATTGAAACTACTGCATATGTGGAATACAAAGACAACTGCAACAAATAAAAACAACTTAATGAGTACAGGAAAATGGGAATATGTAGGAAGAGAGAGTGTGGGAAGTAATGAACAACAAAGATGATTATATGAAGTTTAGGAGAGGGGAAGTGTTGAGTTGTGTATGGTCAATTAGGATGAGATCTGGACTGTGGGCAAGATGTTTGTTAATTTCCAGGGCTTCCAGCAGGTTGAGTTTATGGCCTTTGTTTGCTAAGTGAAGTACATGGGACACTGGCTGGTAGTTGTGACCCTCACTCAGTACATGCTCAGCAAATGCAGAGTCTGAATTCTGCAACCTCCAGCTGCATTCATGTACATCTTATTGATATTGCTTAAGTTCCTCGTGTATTCTGTATTTACATTGAGAACTGTCTCTTCTTTTTTAATTGGTTGTGTATCACTCTCCATGTTTCATACCTCTTGATGCAGCCTTGTCTAGTACTAATTTTATCTTATTTTATTAGTTTTGTTTATTAATAGAAACTGTTATGTAGGCATGCTATTCCTATTTTGTGCTAAAGGTTTTCCTGTCAACTCCATTGTTATTTATGTACTGTTCAGTTTTTACTATTTCATTGCAAAGATGTTACTCACTGTATGTTTCTACTTCACTCTAGATGTGTTACTTCTCTTCCACTGTTGTCTGCTAACATTTAACTTCTTTGGTGATAATACTCAGTAAATGTCTGAAGATGGCCTTGTAAGCCGAAAACCGGTTAGCAATAAAAATAATATTGTAGAACAAAAGCAAACTGGTGCTTTTCATTTATTATTAATATATTCTTCTTGAAGTGTGAGGGTATTTCGCCTTTCTCACACATCTTTCACACCAGATGGAAGAGTTTTGTCGTGGCTGGCTCTTCCAAGGCTATCAGTACTTCTCACGAAATGTCGTCTACACCCGAGGCCTTCTTTCCGACTTAGATCTTTCAGTTCTCTGGGATACACTGAGTGAAACATGTGAATACGCAAGAGAAGTTCTTGGGTTTTGCCTGGTTAGCTCATGAGTGTCAGATTTCATTAATAAGTCGAAAATGAAAGGTTTTTCCACCTATGTTTATGGGAACATTTTTTCTTTGCTCGTTGCGACGAAACTGTCCCCAAAATTTGTAGAAATAATTTTTAAACACTCTATGTAGAACGCATTTATCACAACAGTAGATTCTAATCTCTTTAAAGGAACTAGATTAACTTTTGATTACCTTGATGAATTCCGTATTTTCGTACAATCCAGAAAGGATGGAATGCCTCTGACGACGTGTTTTGAAAATAAGGATCGCCTGATGGAATTACAGTCCACTGACATTTCAAAGACTGCGTCACAAAAGCGGAAGTTTTGTCTACAGCTTTCCCGTATCTGCTAAATGGGATCGGTGATATTTGCAGACGCTTCGTTCCTCTCAGCTGCAGTAAGGCGTTGGCCAGTGGGACGAGAATCCAGTCGCATCGCGCCGCCTGGAAATTGGATTAAAGAGCAGCAGCGGCGCGAACTGCGGAACGTAATTCTGCGATCTGGAGAAGGAGGTGCCCCTGATAAAGTGTTTTGCGCTCCGAGCCGACAGCGGCATTTGTTACTCGAGTCGCTAAGGCGGAACGGCCGCTACAGGCGAATCCCTTTCTCTTACAGAATACCCGTATTACGTCTTCCACGTGGGCAAGAAAATTTCCATCCCACACAGCTGAATGCCTGTTTTGTTTCTAACCTAATATAATTCGCTTCTCCATGCTAGCTATCATCAGTGGTCTATAAAATAAACGAAATTATGTAACTGTACATCAAAAAGAAGTTTTGCATCACCTCGGTACTGAGAGTTCCGGGACCTGTACAGAAAATTGGGATAGAGATCAACGTAAACATCATTTCCGCCCTTTATATTGCCCATGAAAACCACACATTGCATGTTGTATCACCATATAGTGAGATATTCAGAGGTGGTGGTTCAAAAATGTTCAAATGTGTGTGTGACTTCCTATGGGACCAAACTGCTAAGGTCATCGGTCCCTTAATCTAAATTAAACTAAGGACAACACACACACACCCATGCCCTAGGGAGGACTTGAACCTCCGGCGGGAAAAAGCCGCCAAACCGTGACATGGCGCCTCAAACCGCGCAGCCACTCCGGGCGACTAGGTGGCGGTCCAGATTGCTGTACATGCCGGTACGTTTAATACCCAGTAGCACGTCCTCTTGCATTGATGCATTCCTGTATTCGTCATGGCAGACTATTCACGAGTTCATCAAGGTACTGCTGAACCAGATCGTCCCACTCCTCAATGGCGATCCGGCGTAGATTCCTCAGAGTGGTTGATGGGTCACGTCGTCCATAAACAACCCTTTTCAATCTATCCCAGGCATGTTCGATAAGGTTGATGTCTGGAGAACATGATGGCTACTCTAGTCGAGCGATGTCGTTATCCTGAAGTAATTCATTCACGATGGGGGCGCGAATGGTCGTCCATGAAGACGAACGCCTCGCCAATATGCTGCGAATATGGTTGCACTACCGGTAGGAGCATGGCATTCACGTATCGTACAGCCATTACGGCGCCTTCCGTGACCACCAGCGGCGTACGTCGGCACCACATAATGCCACCCCAAAACAGCCTGACCTGGTTGCCTCCAAACACATGTCCGGCGATTGGTTGAAGGCATATTCGATACTCATAGGTGAAGAGAACGTGATGCCATTCCTGAGCGGTCTACTCGGCATGTTGTTGGTCCCATCTGTACCGCGTTGCATGGTGTCGTTGTTACAAAGGTGGACCTCGCCATGGACGTCGGGAGTGAAGTTGCGCATCATGCAGCCTATTACGCTCAGTTCGAGACACAACACGACATCCTGTGGCTGTATGAAAATCATTATTTAACATGGTGGCGCTGCTGTCAAGGTTCCTCTGAGCCATAGGTAGAGGTCATCCTCTGCAGTAGTAGCACTTGGGCGGCCAGAGCGAGGCATGTCGTCGACAGTTCCTGTCTCTCTGTATCTCCTCCATGCCCGGACAACTTCGCTTTGGTTCACTCCGAGTCGCCTGGACACTTCCTTTGTTGAGGGCCCTTCCTGGCACAAAGTAACAATGCGGACGCGATCTACACGCGGTACTGACCATCTAGGCATGGTTGAAATTACAGGCAACACGAGCCATGTACCTCCTTCCTGGTGGAATGACTGGAACTGATCGGCTGTCAGACCCCCGTCTAATAGGCGCTGCTCATGCACATCTCTGAACAGTCAAAGGGACTGTGTCTGTGATACAGCCGGTCCTTGTGGCCGAGCGGTTATAGCTGCTTCAGTCCGGAACCGCTCGGCGGCTACGGTCGCAGGTTCGAATCCTGCTTCGGGCACGGATGTGTGTGATGTGTTTAGGTTAGTCAGGTTTAAGTAATTCTAAGTCTAGGGGACTGATGACCTCAGATGTTAAGTCCCATAGTGCTTAGAGCCATTTGAACCATTTGACGCTGTGATACAATATGCACAGTGAAGGTCTATCTTCAGTTCTGGGAACTGGGGTGATGCAAAACTTTTTTTGATGTGTGTATTTCGTTAGGAGGGCCGAGCGGTTCTAGGCGCTTCAGTCTGGAACCGCGCGACCGCTACGGTCGCAGGTTCGAATCCTTCCTCGGGCATGGTTGTGTGTGATGTCCTTAGTTTAGTTAGGTTTAAGTAGTTCTAAGTTCTAGGGGAATGATGACCTCAGATGTTAAGTCCCATAGTGCTCAGAGCCATTTGAACCATTTTTTTTTTTTTTTTTTTTTTTTTTTTAGGAGGTCAGTAACGTTTCCTGAAACGACATTTACATCACCTGTTTACAAATATGTGGTCGTGATTTGCCACCTATTTTCAGTCTTCTACTCTTTTTCGTATATCAACTGGTTCTTCTGTAGGCAGTATATGCATACGGTAAACATGCCCAGTTGACAGTAGATCACATTTATACAGGGTGTTTCCGTGACGATATTATTACCTCTGGGGGATGACGGAGAATGGTAAATATATCAGTTTGATAAGCGACCCTAGTGCTGAAACGACTGAGCCAAAAGTTGGAAGCGAGAAAACCGAGAACCGTCCTGATAGCTCTGACACTTTACTTCGTCTACTGAAAATTCTTTGCTCTCCATATTCCGAGACATTGTAGTGTGGACCAAGACAAGAAAAAACTTGCAGTAAACATATTCTCTAAAGTTCATACCTTAGGAGCTACGAACGCCTGTTCATCTTTGCTACCACGAAACACATCCTCCTACAGTACAAGTGCTCATAGCTGTTCAGGTATGCGTTTTAAACCCCATCTTTAGTGAACATATTTTTCTTGTTTTGGTCCATAGTACCACCTCTGAAAATTGCCCAGCAACAACACTACCAATGCATGTATACCACTGTCAGACGTAGCAGAACGATTTTCTCTAATAACTTTTTATTTGGTCGTTTCCTATATTTTCCTTTATCCATCATCACACAACCATCCTGTATATTCCACTGACGATGGGCTCTATGCGGTTATTTCACGCAGTGTTGCTTGTCTGTTAGCACTGACTACTCTGCACAAACGCCATTGCTCTCGGTCGTTAAGTGAAGTCCGCCTGTCACTGTGTCGCACTTGTCTAGAGGTAATACCTGAAATTTGGTATCCTCGGCACACTCTTGACACTGTCGGCCACGAAATACTGAATTCCCTAACGATTTTGGAAATCGATTGTCGCATGCGTCTAGCTCCAACTACCATTCCGCGTTCAAAGTCTGTTAATTCGCTTCGTGCGGCCATAATCACGTCGGTAGCCTTTCCACATTAACTAGCTGAGTACAAATGACGGTCTGCCAATGCTCTGCCCTTTTATACGTCCTTTATGCGATACTACCGCCATCTGTATATGTGCGTATCGTTATCCAATAACTTTTCTCACCTCAGTGTATTGTTACATTCCTACTCTTCGCCTGCACAATAGAACGTCATAAATATCTGTGGAATTGAATAATTACATTGATATTAAGATTTTCTCACACATCACTATAATTTCTCTGTAGGGTGATTCCGTGATAACGTCACAAATTTCAGGGATGATGGAAATGGTAAATGTATCAATCTGAGAAAAAGACCCTAGTATGTAAATGACCATATCGAAAGGTATAAGTTCCTCTTGGCGCAGCGCAGCGCTAAAACTAAGGGCCACAACTTCCGTACCCACATCGTGAAGTACAGAATTCGCGCTGAATCCCCCGAACACCATCTGATAATCTCCCCTGTTGATGGACTAGAAACTGCGCATCCGATTTTATGTCACAGAGAATGAAAATCCTAAGTCTGCTACGTCTACTCCATCCGAACTGGCCTCCGAAGACCCATCGGTATCGATCGACCGCCGTGTCACCGTCAGCCGATAGGCATCACTGAGTGCGGATCTGGAGGGGCATATGGTCATACACCACTCTCTTGACCGTTGTCAGTTTGCCTGACTGGAGCCGCTACTTCTCACTCAATTAGCTCCTCAGCTGGCCACACAAGGGCTGAGTGCATCCCACTTGCCAACAACACTCGGCAGACCCAGACGGTCACCCATCCAAGTGCTAGCCAAGCCCGTCAGCGTGTAACTTCGGCGATCTGATGGGAACCTATGTTACCATAGTGGCAAGGCCGTTTGCAATACTAATTCTATGATGTAGTAAGTACGAACTCCATTTACATGCACAAGTTTCAGTAGCTGCTACATTTACAACAGTTGTTGAAA
Source organism: Schistocerca americana (assembly GCF_021461395.2). Classification (NCBI taxonomy): domain Eukaryota; kingdom Metazoa; phylum Arthropoda; class Insecta; order Orthoptera; family Acrididae; genus Schistocerca; species Schistocerca americana. The sequence goes on along the minus strand of NC_060128.1, from coordinate 153,377,770 downwards.
ATGGCGTCTCCCAGCGTCAATGCAGGCATGGTACCGTCACAGAAAGTTGTGTTGTACCCGTCGTAATATACTCGGTGTCAACTGAAGACTGTCGCAGACAGCGAGAATTGTTGGCAGGAGATCCTCTTCAATTTGGACAGGCGTCTCGTACACAGGACTTTTCACAAGGCTGCACAAGAATAGATTGAGGTGAATGTAACTCCATCTTCTGGCTGGAGTTTGAGACTACAGGTGGTCAATATTCAATAAAACAATATCGGTCGCCGTTATTAAGTTTTATTTTTATTTTCAGGATACCAGTTCCGACGGTACATTATGTCATCTTCAGGTCTATACAGTGAAGGCTATAATAGAGCAATAAGTACATATTAAAATAAAAATAAAATACTTACAAATACTTCCATTAGGTTACTGATGATTTCACAATATGCATGAATAACTAATGATTTTCTGATAGTACATATTATGGTGTATCATGTAGATTTTAATTAAGATTGAGTTCTTTTAATTATTTCAATTAATGTGTAACGCTTGCATCTTTTAGAAAATACGCTCTGTATTTTAATTTTAATACGTACTTATCGCTCTGTTATAAGTTCACTGTACAGGCTTGAAGATGATGTAATGTATCATCGAAACTTGTTGCCTAAAAATAAAAATAAAAATAAAATCTATATAACGGCGATCGGTATTGTTTAATTGGAACTTGAGCTGAGATTAGGTCGAAGTGTCGGCACGAAATAGGACCTCCTTGGCCTATCCACGTTTCGGAAAATGTCTGATCCAAGTGTTCACGAACCCTCAGTCCAAAGTGAAATGGAACTCCGTCATACTGAAACCACATCTGTCGACGGATAATGTTCCAGGAATCTGTATAGTACGTTTCTGATAAACAGTGCATACATTAGTGCATCGAAACGATTCTCGCTTATAACTTTCGAGTCGGTTGTTTCTGGACCAGAACCGCTTACCTTAAAGTGATACATTCACCGTTCTTCATCATCCACGAAAGTTCGTAATATCGTCATGACATCGTCCTGTGCATTACACAGTACTTAATGACAGCCTGTGTAGATCAATGATAGCGTTGCTGTCTTCGGTGTGCAAGGCCCTAGGTTCGATTCCCGAAGCCTCCTCTAATTTTTCTGAACGTGATATATTCAGCCTAAGGAGGCCTAATGAGGAGCTGCTTGAATAAAAATGCAGTGGCATCGTCTGCGGTTGGTAATGTGCTGATCACATATCCGACGGTCATACATCACTTCTCGTACTTCCTTGTAGGCACCAGGTAGCCAGTCAGAACAGGGCTAAGACCTAATTCGCAAGCAGTGTTTAGGCTTACCTTCGTTTTAAACATAACCCTCCCTGTTCCCAGTACAAAACTTGGCCTTACTAATTTACTGAAGATTGACTGAAGGATCGTGGGAGTGGCACTGCTGTGAAAATTTAGAGAACCGGTGATTGAGGCTGAAGCGCCTAGAACCGCATGGAGTAATTGAATTAACCCTCAACATTGTACTTCAAAAGAACAGTTCGTCATTGAATGCGTCATTGTATGCATCAAGTGATGGTTACATAGCTAATGACAGTTGTAAACATTTTACACTCTCCTGTAGCAAGTAACTGTGTCAGAGTAAAATTAATTGTATTATTCATTTATGTGATAAAGTAAGCTATTTCATCTGTTGTAGTTAAAAATGACTCGTCTCCCAAAGCACTCAAACAGCCCATAGTTGTGGCTGGATGATTGTAATTTCGACTGGTCACAAAATGAGGTTCTAGTACAGACAAGACGGATTGATGACGCACTTAGATCTGAAGATGATCCAGAGAGATCGAAACATGTCATGTAACCAAAAATGTGTAATTGCGACTGAAGAATAAATGAGAATCGTTTTAAATATTAGTACAGTTCCTGAATCTGTCCAGTTTAGACGAATGAAGGGAGTCCAGTATACGCAACTACAACCTATATTTTGTTAACCACACAAAATTGTAACCAATCAGCTAAGTGAAACAGTTTGGTAATAAACATTAGCCTTGAGCCTGTCTATAGAAGAACACATGTAGTCTGATGGGGCTACTTACCAGTATCTACATCAAATAAAAAAAATGTGGCACAGTGCAAGAATGTTCTGAACTTTCAGAGCATGTAATGGAGAAGGGACTTCTGGCCTCCGCTAAAGAGTGGTAGACGTCTAAACTACTATCGACGCTTGCTCCGACTACAATTCAGGAGAATGCTGAGCCATGAGCCAGCGGGTCTACTGTGTACCTGATTATTGATTATTTTTATTTTTATCGAACTGTTAATGGGCTATGAGCCCATTGGCAGTGGGGTTGTAATTTATGTTTGTGTCCTTATCGAATATTGTCTAGATGGCTTTGGAGACATTACTTTAATTTTCTTAGCTGGTTTCGAGCACGTCCTCGTAGCTTTACGAATGAGGCACCGTGCCGTACCGACATAAATTTAAATCTCAAAAAAGTTTTCTTTCTGTAGGTACGACTGTACGTAACCAGTAACTGACTCCCTCCCCAAAAGCACTATTCTTCAAACATTCGAACGTCCAAGTATAAACGTCATATCTCGTGGAATATGTGTCGTACAATGATGTAATGTTGCAGGTATGTAGATTGGTAAATGTGGATACTGGCTTCAAAATACACTCCTGGAAATGGAAAAAAGAACACATTGACACCGGTGTGTCAGACCCACCATACTTGCTCCGGACACTGCGAGAGGGCTGTACAAGCAATGATCACACGCACGGCACAGCGGACACACCAGGAACCGCGGTGTTGGCCGTCGAATGGCGCTAGCTGCGCAGCATTTGTGCACCGCCGCCGTCAATGTCAGCCAGTTTGCCGTGGCATACGGAGCTCCATCGCAGTCTTTAATACTGGTAGCATGCCGCGACAGCGTGGACGTGAACCGTATGTGCAGTTGACGGACTTTGAGCGAGGGCGTATAGTGGGCATGCGAGAGGCCGGGTGGACGTACCGCCGAATTGCTCAACACGTGGGGCGTGAGGTCTCCACAGTACATCGATGTCGTCGCCAGTGGTCGGCGGAAGGTGCACGTGCCCGTCGACCTGGGACCGGACTGCAGCGACGCACGGATGCACGCCAAGACCGTAGGATCCTACGCAGTGCCGTAGGGGACCGCACCGCCACTTCCCAGCAAATTAGGGACACTGTTGCTCCTGGGGTATCGGCGAGGACCATTCGCAACCGTCTCCATGAAGCTGGGCTACGGTCCCGCACACCGTTAGGCCGTCTTCCGCTCACGCCCCAAGATCGTGCAGCCCGCCTCCAGTGGTGTCGCGACAGGCGTGAATGGAGGGACGAATGGAGACGTGTCGTCTTCAGCGATGAGAGTCGCTTCTGCCTTGGTGCCAATGATGGTCGTATGCGTGTTTGGCGCCGTGCAGGTGAGCGCCACAATCAGGACTGCATACGACCGAGGCACACAGGGCCAACACCCGGCATCATGGTGTGGGGAGCGATCTCCTACACTGGCCGTACACCACTGGTGATCGTCGAGGGGACACTGAATAGTGCACGGTACATCCAAACCGTCATCGAACCCATCGTTCTACCATTCCTAGACCGGCAAGGGAACTTGCTGTTCCAACAGGACAATGCACGTCCGCATGTATCCCGTGCCACCCAACGTGCTCTAGAAGGTGTAAGTCAACTACCCTGGCCAGCAAGATCTCCGGATCTGTCCCCCATTGAGCATGTTTGGGACTGGATGAAGCGTCGTCTCACGCGGTCTGCACGTCCAGCACGAACGCTGGTCCAACTGAGGCGCCAGGTGGAAATGGCATGGCAAGCCGTTCCACAGGACTACATCCAGCATCCTTACGATCGTCTCCATGGGAGAATAGCAGCCTGCATTGCTGCGAAAGGTGGATATACACTGTACTAGTGCCGACATTGTGCATGCTCTGTTGCCTGTGTCTATGTGCCTGTGGTTCTGTCAGTGTGATCATGTGATGTATCTGACCCCAGGAATGTGTCAATAAAGTTTCCCCTTCCTGGGACAATGAATTCACGGTGTTCTTATTTTAATTTCCAGGAGTGTATATTGCGAATAGTCAGTAGTAAAGAACTAATAAATGAAAACGTAATACCTGATACTGAAGTTTTACTTCACGAACAGAGAAAATGTACAGCCAAATATTTCTGCGTTCGTTGTTTTCTGGGCGGTGCCAGCAAGAAAAATTTCCAGAAGGTTAGAAATTATGTCTACAGTATTTCGCAGTCGCTGAGTGCTCTCTTTCTCAAATTCTAGATGAACAGAGCCTGGGTAACTTGCACGCCATCAGTTACGCTACGTCTAGAAATACTGTATATACAATTTCTAATTTTAATCCGTCTTACCTGTGTATCGATCTTTGACTAAGAATATACTTTCTTAATGAGCAGATTTTTGACAGCGTTTTTAGTATTTAATTTAGGTGAATAAGATAAATTTTTCGTCCCTGCAAGCCATCAGCGTCCGATAATCATCTCGTATTTTTTGGGCCACAGACACGTAATAATGTTTGAACGATATTTCCGCGTTATGACCGTAAAAACTTCTTTATTTTATATTACTATCATGATTTCGGCCTTAGTCCATTATTAAGAACAGAAATGTTGGGTATAATTAGAGTTTGTTAAGTTATCGTCAAGCTGCACTGAACTGGGTGTCCCAGCGTGTAGATAAGCACAAAACCATGGAAAGGTATCATTTTGTACCTATCTGCAACACCCAGTTCAATGCAGCTTTGCGATAGTTTCACTTAACAAAGTCTAATTATACCCAACATTTCTACATCTACATCTACATCTATACTCCGCGAGCCACCTTACGGTGTGTGGCGGAGGGTACTTATTGTACCACTATCTGATCCTCCCTTCCCTGTTCCATTCACGAATTGTGCGTGGGAAGAACGACTGCTTGTAAGTCTCCGTATTTGCTCTAATTTCTCGGATCTTTTCGTTGTGATCATTACGCGAGATATATGTGGGCGGTAGTAATATGTTGCCCATCTCTTCCCGGAATGTGCTCTCTCGTAATTTCGATAATAAACCTCTCCGTATTGCGTAACGCCTTTCTTGAAGTGTCCGCCACTGGAGCTTGTTCAGCATCTCCGTAACGCTCTCGCGCTGACTAAATGTCCCCATGACGAATCGCGCTGCTTTTCGCTGGATCATGTCTATCTCTTCTATTAATCCAACCTGGTAAGGGTCCCATACTGATGAGCAATACTCAAGAATCGGACGAACAAGCGTTTTGTAAGCTACTTCTTTCGTCGATGAGTCACATTTTCTTAGAATTCTTCCTATGAATCTCAACCTGGCGCCTGCTTTTCCCACTATTTGTTTTATGTGATCATTCCACTTCAGATCGCTCCGGATAGTAACTCCTAAGTATTTTACGGTCGTTACCGCTTCCAATGATTTACCACCTATGGCATAATCGTACTGGAATGGATTTCTGCCCCTATGTATGCGCATTATATTACATTTATCTACGTTTAGGGAAAGCTGCCAGCTGTCGCACCATGCATTAATCCTCTGCAGGTCCTCCTGGAGTACGTACGAGTCTTCTGATGTTGCTACTTTCTTGTAGACAACCGTGTCATCTGCAAATAGCCTCACGGAGCTACCGATGTTGTCAACTAAGTCATTTATGTATATTGTAAACAATAAAGGTCCTATCACGCTTCCCTGCGGTACTCCCGAAATTCCTCTACATCTGCAGATTTTGAACCGTTAAGAATGACATGTTGTGTTCTTTCTTCTAGGAAATCCTGAATCCAATCACAAACCTGGTCCGATATTCCGTAAGCTCGTATTTTTTTCACTAAACGTAAGTGCGGAACCGTATCAAATGCCTTCCTGAAGTCCAGGAATACGGCATCAATCTGCTCGCCAGTGTCTACGGCACTGTGAATTTCTTGGGCAAATAGGGCGAGCTGAGTTTCACATGATCTCTGTTTGCGGAATCCATGTTGGTTATGATGAAGGAGATTTGTATTATCTAAGAACGTCATAATACGAGAACACAAAACATGTTCCATTATTCTACAACAGATTGACGTAAGCGAAATAGGCCTATAATTATTCGCATCTGATTTATGACCCTTCTTGAAAATGGGAACGACCTGCGCTTTCTTCCAGTCGCTAGGTACTTTACGTTCTTCCAGCGATCTACGATAAATTGCTGATAGAAAGGGGGCAAGTTCTTTAGCATAATCACTGTAGAATCTTAAGGGTATCTCGTCTGGTCCGGATGCTTTTCCGCTACTAAGTGATAGCAGTTGTTTTTCAATTCCGATATCGTTTATTTCAATATTTTCCATTTTGGCGTCCGTGCGACGGCTGAAGTCAGGGACCGTGTTACGATTTTCCGCAGTGAAACAGTTTCGGAACACTAAATTCAGTATTTCTGCCATTCTTCGGTCGTCCTCTGTTTCGGTGCCATCGTGGTCAACGAGTGACTGAATAGGGGATTTAGATCCGCTTACCGATTTTACATATGACCAAAACTTTTTAGGGTTCTTGTTTAGATTGTTTGCCAATGTTTTATGTTCGAATTCGTTGAATGCTTCTCTCATTGCTCTCTTTACGCTCTTTTTCGCTTCGTTCAGCTTTTCCTTATCAGCTATGATTCGACTACTCTTAAACCTATGATGAAGCTTTCTTTGTTTCCGTAGTACCTTTCTTACATGATTGTTATACCACGGTGGATCTTTCCCCTCGCTTTGGACCTTAGTCGGTACGAACTTATCTAAGGCGTACTGGACGATGTTTCTGAATTTTTTCCATTTTTGTTCCACATCCTCTTCCTCAGAAATGAACGTTTGATGGTGGTCACTCAGATATTCTGCGATTTGTGCCCTATCACTCTTGTTAAGCAAATATATTTTCCTTCCTTTCTCGGCATTTCTTATTACACTTGTAGTCATTGATGCAACCACTGACTTATGATCACTGATACCCTCTTCTACATTCACGGAGTCGAAAAGTTCCGGTCTATTTGTTGCTATGAGGTCTAAAACGTTAGCTTCACGAGTTGATTCTCTAACTATCTGCTCGAAGTAATTCTCGGACAAGGCAGTCAGGATAATGTCACAAGAGTCTCTGTCCCTGGCTCCAGTTCTGATTGTGTGACTATCCCATTCTATACCTGGTAGATTGAAGTCTCCCCCTATTACAATAGTATGATCACGAAACTTCTTCACGACGTTCTGCAGGTTCTCTCTGAGGCGCTCAACTACTACGGTTGCTGATGCAGGTGGTCTATAGAAGCATCCGACTATCATATCTGACCCACCTTTGATACTTAACTTAACCCAAATTATTTCACATTCGCATTCGCTAATAACTTCACTGGATATTATTGAATTCTTTACTGCTATAAATACTCCTCCACCATTGGCGTTTATCCTATCCTTGCGGTATATATTCCATTCTGTGTCTAGGATTTCGTTACTGTTCACTTCCGGTTTTAACCAACTTTCCGTTCCTAATACTATATGCGCACTATTTCCTTCAATAAGAGATACTAATTCAGGAACCTTGCCCTGGATACTCCTGCAGTTTACCAATATTACGTTAACTTTTCCTGTTTTTGGTCTCTGAGGACGGACGTTCTTTATCAACGATGATAATGTCCTCTCTGGTAAGCCGTCAGGTATTTTATCGTTTCGCCCAAGGGGGGGTCCCTCTAACCTAAAAAACCCCCGTGTGCACGCCACACGTACTCTGCTACCCTAGTAGCTGCTTCCGGTGTGTAGTGCACGCCTGACCTGTCTAGGGGGGCCCTACAGTTCTCCACCCAATAACGGAGGTCGATGAATTTGCAACCATTATAGTCGCAGAGTCGTCTGAGCCTCTGGTTTAGACCCTCCACACGGCTCCAAACCAGAGGACCGCGATCGACTATGGGCACTATGCTGCAGATATTAAGCTCAGCTTGCACTCCGCGTGCGATGCTGGTTGTCTTCACCAAATCAGCCAGCCGCCGGAAGGAACCAAGGATGGCCTCAGAACCCAAGCGGCAGGCGTCATTCGTTCCGACATGTGCTACTATCTGCAGCCGGTCACACCCAGTGCGTTCAATAGCTGCTGGAAGGGCCTCCTCCACATTACGGACGAGACCCCCCGGCAAGCACACCGAGTGCACACTGGCATTCTTCCCCGACCTACCCGCTATTTTCCTGAGGGGCTCCATAACCCGCCTAACGTTGGAGCTCCCTATAACTAATAGGCCCGCCCTCTGTGACTGTCGGGACCTTGCCGGAGAATCGGCCACTGGCCCAACAGGCGAGGCATCCTGTGGTGGCTCGGAAACGATGTCATCACCACTAGGAAGCACCCCGTACCTGTTGGAAAGGGGTAAGGCAGCTGCCACGCGGCCAGATCCCACCTTTGCCTTTCGGCCAGGCACGCGCGAGCCCACCACTGTCCGCCATTCGCCCTGGAGTGATGGCTGACCGGTAAGATGCTCACTGCCGGAAGACGCAGCGACATCAGGGGTTCCATGTGATTCCAAGGCCACCGAAGTAGGCATAGGTCTCACCACAGTTGCCCCAACGCCACTACGAGCCGACGCCTGCGCCTCGAGCTCGATGAGCCTAACGGACAAAGCCTCCACCTGCCCCCGAAGAGTGGCCAATTCTCCTTGCGTCCGCTCACAACAACCACAGTCCCTACACATGACTATGTTTACCCTACTCTATACGGTGACAAATTCCCAAGATAATCTTCTGATGAGCTACTCTGATAATCAAGAAACACTCACTGAAATACGAGACGCGAAAACTACGCTAGGTTTTCCCAGAAAAACTATTTAAAAGCTAAGCGCAGCAAATAAGTACAAAAACGCTTTATACAAACAGTACTCGCTGCTGCTGGTGCTCTCGCTCTGGCTGTCACAAGACAACTGCTGATTCAAGTGACTAGTGGCTAACGGCCGCGAAACAAACAAAAGACGGTTTTAGGGCGCTTTCTGTTCTAAACGATCAAGAAAACACTAAGAAATCTAACACGAAAACTACGTAAAGTTTTATCAAGAACTGTTAGTTACTATGCAGAGCAGATAAACACAAATAGAATCCCTTCCTTAATGGATGGTCGTAAACAAAATGCAAAATAAACGCTTTATACAAACAGTACTCGCTGCTGCTGGTGCTCTCGCTCTGGCTGTCACAAGACAACTGTCTAAGAAGTCGTCCCCTTCGTTGCCATAGCGATCCAAATGTTTTTTTGCAGATGTCCAAGCGCGTTTGTTTATGCAACTGTTCTTGATAATGGACTAAGGCCGAAATCATGACAGTAATCTCTGTATATACGAGGGTAAGTCAATTATTATCCGCAAATTAGCTATAAAATTTTATTGTAATCAATTAGGAAACTCACAAGAACATCATTTTTCGACATAGTCTCCTTGCGTTTCAACGCACTTGGTCCATCATTGTACAAGCTTCCTGACGTCCTCATAAAGGAAGGTTCTCGGTTGAGCAGCGAGCCAGGAATGCACCGCTTCTTTCACTGCTTCGTCCGAGGCAAATCGACGGCACCTTAATGTCTGTTTGAGAGGACCAAACAAGTGATAGTCAGAAGGGGCATGATCGGCGGGAGTATATGGAGGATGATCCAGTACTTCAAATTCGAGTTTCTGGAGTGTTTCAGCAGTGTGGGCAGCAGTATGCGGACGAGCATTGTCGTGCAACAACAACACAACACATCTTGACAGCAATCCACGGCTTTAGCCTGGCAGTAAACAACTCACTGTAACGTACACTGTTTATTGTTGTGCCCCTTTCCCCATAATGTTCCAGTACTGGACCTCGTGCATCCCAAAAACCGTAAGCATCAGTTTTCCTGCGGACGCTTGGGTCTTGAACTTTTTCTTGCACAGCGAATTTGGATGTTTCCATTCCATACTCCGCCGTTTACTCTCCGGATCGTAATGATGGATCCATGTTTCGTCACCAGTAATGATCCTGTCTAAGAAGTCGTCCCCTTCGTTGCCATAGCGATCCAAATGTTTTTTGCAGATGTCCAAGCGCGTTTGTTTATGCAACTGTGTGAGTTGTTGTGGGACCCATCTTGCACAACTTTATGAAAACCAAGTCTGTTGTGAATTATATCGTAGGCAGAACCATGACTAATTTGCAGACGATGTGCCATTTCGTCAATACTTAATCGTCTGTCTAAGAGAATCATTTGACGTGAGCGGTCAATGGTTTCATGGTTTGTGGCGTAACCCTGGTGCAACCATTTCGGAATTTTTCAATCCATTCGTAGACACTCCGTCGTGGCAAAACACTGTTCCCGTACTGTACCAAAAGTCTTCTATGAACTGTGGCTCCTGATACGCCTTCCGACCACAAAAAACGGATCACTGAACGTTGCTCTTCTTTGGTGCAAATACACAGCGGAGCAGCCATGAATAACAGCACGGCAGCGATAGCGAAACTAACCTAGCGGCTTGAAAATTGAAAAGATATGACAACAAATAAGCAAACGTGCGTCATTAACGTCAAACGACTGTACTACCAAATAAACAAAAGTATAACTAAATTGCGGATAATAATTGATTTATCCTCGTAAAAGGCAACGTCCTGTGTGACTGATTGACTCATCATCGTCCAGCCAAAACCGCTTAGTATGGAAACTTGAAATTTGGAGAAGGTGTAAATTTTATACTGTAGGCGTCGTTTAAGAAGGAATGTTTTGAAATACCAACCCTAAGGGGACGAAACAGGGGATGAAGGGCTTTCTTTGAAAAATGTCGATATTAAGGCAATTTTGAAGTTAGACCTACGAAAATTGGTACTTGGGTACTCGGTCAGAAGTACGTGTTTCAGCATTTTTGGTAATTTAACCCTATGGGGTGAAGTAGTGGGTGAAAGCTTTTTTTGAAAATATATCATTGTTAAACATGTGCTGAAGTATTTCTGAAGCTACATCTATGAATACTGGTATTTGAGTTCTTGGTTACAAATTAAAAAGATAGGCATTTCAGTGTCTTTGGAAATTAAATCCGTAAGGGGGTGAAATAAAGAAAAACATTTCATTATGCAAGCATTTTTGTAGCTTCATCTATGAAAATACGTTTCTGACTTCTTTGTCAAAAAGAAAAGAAAAATACATACCTTATTGATCTTGGAAATTCAATTCTTATGGGGGTGGAAAAGGGGATGAAAGTTCCTATGGAAATATTTCTCGAGCAAGCATAAAAATGCTTGCACGGTGAAATACCTGGGAATTTGTGTTTCGCTTCTCTGTTAGAATAAATCATACGCATGTCACTGTTTTTTTGGAATTAAACTCCTAAGGATGTGAAATACGCTAACACTGATTCACTGACTCACCATGGCCCAACCCAAAACCGCTAAGGATAGAAACTTGAAGTTTGAAGAGGGTGTGCACCTTATACTGCAGGCATCGTTTAAGAAGGGATGGTTGGAAGTTCCTCCGCTAAGGGAGTACGATAGGGGATGAAAGGCTTTTTGAAAGTATATCGCTACTAAGAGCAAACTGGTATTTGGTTCCTCAGTCAGAAAATAAAAAATTCATGTTTCAGCATTTTTGGAGTTTCAACTACTAAGGGGTTAAAATGGTGAGTGAAAGATTTTTTTGAAAATAAATAATTATCAAAGAATTATTTTAGGCTACATCTACGACAATTTGTATTCGACTACTCGGTTAGAAATTTTAAAAAAAATGTTTCAGTAAATAAAATGTAAGTGTCGTGTGACTAGAGCCTCCCATCGGGTAGACCGTTCGCCGGGTGCAAGTCTTTCGATTTGACGCCACTTCGACGACTTTCGCGTCGATGGAGATGAAATGATGATGATTAGGACAACACAATGTTTCAGTGTTTCTGGAAATTCAACCCCAGAAGGGAGTGCAATAAGAGATAAAAATTTTCAAGAAGATATTATTTGATTACATTAAACAAATTTTAAGGTAAATTCATGGAACTTATATTTCAGTTCTCGCTAAGATATTAAGGAAATTTGTTAGTGGATGAAAGTTGCTATGGAAAATGCCTCCACCATAAGGCAAAAGGCATGTTTAACAAAAACATTGGACTACAACTATTAGAATCGCTTTTTGCTCAGAAGTACATTCGGAAAAGACCAAGCTTATATGGCCTTAATTAGCGTGAAAAGCTTAGAAGGTGTTGCAATTTGTGAACAACATACACTACTGGCCATTAAAATTGATACACCTTGAAGATGACGTGCCACAGACACGAAATTTAACCGACAGTAAGAAGATGCTGTGATACGCAAATGATTACCTTTTCAGATCACTCACTCAAGGTTGGCACCGGTGGCAACTACAACGTGCTGACATGAGGAAAGTTTCCAACCGATTTCTCATACACAAACAGCAGTTGACCTGCGTTGCCTGGTGAAACGTTGTTGTGATGCCTCGTGTAAGGAGGAGAAATGCGTACCATCACGTTTCCGACTTTGATAAAGGTCGGATTGTAGCCTATCGCGATTGCGGTTTATCGTATCGCGACATTGCTGCTCGCGTTGGTCTAGATCCAATGACTGTTAGCATGATATGGAATCGGTGGGTTCAGGAGGGTAATACGGAACGCCGTGCTGGATCCCAACAGCCTCGTATCACTAGCAGTCGAGATGACAGGCATCTTATCCGCATGGCTGTAACGGATCGTGCAGCCACGTCTCGATCCCTGAGTCAACGGATGGGGACGTTTGCAAGACAATAATCATCTGCACGAACAGCTCGACGACGTTTGCAGCAGCATGGACTATCAGCTCGGAGACCATTGCTGCGGTTTCCCTTGACGCTGCATCACAGACAGGAGCGCCTGCGATGGTGTACTCAACGACGTATCTGGGTGCACGAATGGCAAAACGTCATTTTTTCGGATGAATGCAGGTTCTCTTTACAGCATCATGATGGTCGCATCCGTGTTTGGCGACATCGCGGTGAACGCACATTGGAAGCGTCTATTTTCATCGCCATACTGGCGCATCACCCGGCGTGACGATATGGGGTGCCATTGGTTACACGTCTCGGTCACCTCTTGCTCGCATTGACGGCACTTTGAACAGTGGACGTTACATTTCAGATGCGTTACGACCCGTGGCTCTACCCTTCATTCGATCCCTGCGAAACCATACGTTTCAGCAGGATAATGCACGACCGCATGTTGCAGGTCCTGTACGGGCCTTTCCGGATACAGAAAATGTTCGACTGCTGTCCTGGCCAGCACATTCTCCAGATCTCTCACCAATTGAAAACGTTTGGTCAATGGTGGCCGAGCAACTTTCTCGTCACAATACGCCAGTCACTACTCTTGATGAACTGTGATATCGTGTTGAAGCTGCATGGGCAGCTGTACCTGTACACGCCTATGCCCAGGAGTATCAAGGCCGTTATTACAGCCAGAGGTGGTTGTTCTGGGTACTGATTTGTCAGGATCTATGCATCCAAATTGCGTGAAAATGTAATCACACGTCAGTTCTAGTATAATACATTTGTACAATGAATACCCGTTTATCATCTACATTTCTTCTTGGTGTTGCAATTTTAATGGCCAGTAGTCTAAAAATTCGACTAAAGGAAAAAAATCTCTGCAGGCCCTACAGTCTACGCAAGTGAAGCAGTGAGGGCTAAGCTAGTACAGAATAAAGAAGTTTGTACAGTCAGATGGCGGAAATGTCACTGAAACAATCGGATTCCCATTAGTGGGTAATACAGTGTTGGGCTACTTATACTGAAGGGTAGCAATTTTGAAGAATTTTCGTCAAAGACACGGAACTCGTTTGACGGAGGAAGCGCGCCATCGTTAGCAAGATTGATGACCCCTGACCTGACATATGTGACAGCGGACGCCGGCAGCTGTCGGGGTTCACGTGCTCGGGAAGCGAATAACTGTCCAGCTGTGGCAGGCATCGCGCATCCAGATGCCGTTCATCTATATTAATGCCCGTCACCAGTCGTGGACGGCAGATGCGTAAATGCAAATGGTGTGCGCGTATTCCGGGGCAAGGGACGGAGGGAAACAACAGCGGACCGCGAAAGTATTAACTGAATAGTGAACCTTGTAGCCGAGCTGTCGCTTCCATTTTCTGCACAATATATGAGATTCAGCTGCCCCTACGAATGTCATTTTATGCAACCCGCAATATACCACGCGGGAGATTTTCGAAGTCTCTCTCTCTAGCTACGCGCAAACCATTAGTCCTACAGAAACAATGAAGAGAAGCTTTCTGTTGGAAATTTAATGAAGTTAAATTTTAGACTGGGATACGTTTTCGCTAGAGACCGTAGTTTTCGAGTTATTAAAAAAAAACATACAAAAGTCACCTTCAAAATACCCCTTCACTCAGCCCCAACAGGTTAGGATTTCTAGTATGTTGTTTATGGCAATCCCTCCTACCACTGCACAAAAATTTGTGATTGACAAATAATTATTTCTCACATTCGGCCTTTTTAGAGCTTTTAGGCAGCAACTTTGCAGAGCAATTACATATTGTACTACTGACGTTCGTGTAAATTTTACCTGGCAGTTATGTGAATTTTAACAGCATAAAATAATGGTGATGGATGAAATACTCAAAGAGACGAAAGAAGCTCATAGAGGAAGGGAGATGAAGATGTTACTATATGCTGATGATATTGTGGCGTGGGGAACAGCCGGCCGGGTTGACCGAGCGGTTCTAGGCGCTACAAAATGATTCAAATGGCTCTGAGAACTATGGGACTTAACATCTGAGGTCATCAGTCCCCTAGAACTTAGAACAACTTAAACCTAACTAACCTAAGGACATCACACACATCACCGAGCGAGGTGGCGCAGTGGTTAGACACTGGACTCGCATTCGGGAGGACGACGGTTCAATTCCGCGTCCGGCCATCCTGATTTAGGTTTTCCGCGATTTCCCTAAATCGCCCCAGGCAAATGCCGGGATGGTTCCTTTCAAAGGGCACGGCCGACTTCCTCACCCTTCCTTCCCTAATCCGATGAGACCGATGACCTCGCTGTCTGGTCTCCTTCCCCAAACCAACCAACCAACCAACCATCACACACATCCATGCCCGAGGCAGGATTCGAACCTGCGACCGCAGCGGTCGCGCATTTCCAGACTGAAGCGCCTAGAACCGCTCGGCCACTCTGGCCGGCGCTCAACTAATGCAAACTAAGTAATGTATTTTTTACCTTAATAATGTGACATCCAGTTAAAACTCGAATATAAATCGTCTTTGACATCTAGTACGAAGGTATATAATCATGAATAATATTCAATCCTGGACGACACAATCAAAGTGTCCGGACCGTTCGCCGGATCGTTACGTTATTTAAGGTAACATTAAGTGTTCAGCCACATGTGAAACGTCAACCACGACCTGCAACAAATGATGATGCCCAAGTAGGTGTTTTAGCTGCTGTCGCGGCTAATCCGCACATCAGTAGCAGACGCGCGACAATCGGGATCTCAAAAACGTCGGTGTTGAGAGTGCTACATCAACATCGATTGTACACGCACCATATTTCTATGCACCAGGAATTGCGTGGCCGGCCGGGGTGGCCGAGCGGTTCTAGGCGCTACAACCTGGGACCGCGCGACCGCTACGGTCGCAGGTTCGAATCCTGCCTCGGGCATGGATGTGTGTGATGTCCTTAGCTTAGTTAGGTTTAAGTACTTCTAAGTTCTAAGGCACTGATGGCCTCAGAAGTCCCACAGTGCTCAGAGTCATTTGAACCATTTGCAGGGAACAAGCGGTAAGGATGTACAAAACAGACATCCTAAATGATAAGGTCGAGATATACGGAATGATATTTAGTGTGGAGGAAAGCAAGACCATGGTGGCAACCGGAGGGGATAGAGAGGTCTTTACCCAGGTTTCGGCTGGAGTAATCTAGCCATCTTCAGAAGCATAAAATAAGTTAATACATCCAGAATGAGATTTTCCCTCTGCAGCGGAGTGTGCTCTGATATGAAACTTCCTGGCAGATTAAAACTGTGTGTCGGACCGAGACTCGAACGTGGGACCTTTGCCTTTCGCGGGCAAGTGCTCTACCAACTGAGCTACCCAAGCACGACTCACGCCCCGTCCTCACAGCCTTACTTCTGCCAGTAAGCTAACTTTAAGCTAATGCATGCCAGAATAAGGCACGGTCAAACATAAAAAGCTAAAGTACCGTGGTACCATTTCAAGCTACGTTACTTGGCTGAGGAACTGCCCCGGTCCCACTTCATGGAAAGCAGTCGGTTAGCTGCGGACGCTGCGTTGTGCCTTATCTGGCATGTATTAGTTTTTTTTATGCTTCTGAAGAAGGGTA
The DNA here is from genome assembly GCF_021461395.2 of Schistocerca americana. Classification (NCBI taxonomy): domain Eukaryota; kingdom Metazoa; phylum Arthropoda; class Insecta; order Orthoptera; family Acrididae; genus Schistocerca; species Schistocerca americana. The sequence goes on along the minus strand of NC_060128.1, from coordinate 153,361,428 downwards.
GATTACTCTAGCTGAAACCTGGGTAAAGACAAGTAACTTTTCGCAACTGAGGCGGATCTTTGATGTATTAATATACAGGGTGTCTCTCCTAAGTCACTTCAGGCGCAGTTTCTCTGGTGTTTCAGCAGATGTTTGCAATTACGCTTTTGCATTGTGTTACTGGAGTCAGCCCAACGAACAGTGCTCATCACGTCTTTCGTGTGACGCCCGGAGTCGACGGAAACTTCAGTTTGTTTTCCATTAGAAACAAAATTATTTTTAAAGGTTAATTTTATGTGCCATTCGGCAGAGCGGTCGCAGAATAGTCTAGTGAGATGTTTCTTTTATCGATATGTATTAAGAAAGACAGTAAAACACGAGGAATAATCAGTGCTACATCTCCGACAGCAACACCCTGCAGCTCAAAATGGTTCAAATGGCTCTGAGCACTATGAGACTTAACTGCTGTAGTCATCAGTCCCCTAGAAATTAGAACCACTTAAACCTAACTAACATAAGGACATCACACACACCCATGCCCGAGGCAGGATTCGAACCTGAGACCGTAGCGGTCGCGCGGTTCCACACTGTAGCTCCTAGAACCGCTCGGCCACCGCGGCCGGCCACCCTGGAGCCGTCAAGCATGCAGCGCTGCTCACTCGCAGCTGGAGTACTAGTGATTCCTCGTGTTTTACTGTCTCTCGTAAGACATACCGATAAAATAAATATCGCACCAGACTAAGCTGGGACCGCTCTGCCGAATGGGCATGAAAATTTTCGCTTTGAAAATCACTTTGTTTGTAACCGGAAAGAAACCGACGCTTCCCGTCCACGCTGCGCAAGGCATGAACAAACGGCAATTGTCTCGGCTGTCACCAGCTACACAAGGCAGAAACGAAATTTTTAAAAATATGCCGAAACACCAGACAAAATGCACGTGATGACTCTTAGGAGAGACACCCTGTATATATTGACATACGTTGGCCATTGCATATTATTTCTATTCATTTATTGCCGAAATTCCCATCATCATCGACTTCTCGAGAAATGAAGACAAAATGTCTATCAAAATACATTTATTTTTTGCGTATGGCGTTTCATGTGACGGCTGCAACTGAGTGGTCAGTGCGACAGAATGTCAATCCTAAGGACCCGGGTTCGATTCCTGGCTGGGTCGGAGATTTTCTCTGCTCAGGGAGTGGGTGTTCCATTGTCCTAATCATCATCATTTCGTCCCCATCGACGCTCAAGTCGCCGAAGTGGCGTCGAATCGAAAGACTTGTACCCGGCGAACGGTCTACCCGACGGGAGGCCCTAGTCACACGACATTTATTTATGTGACGGCCACTTTTTCATAGAATTTAACTTCAGTTATTGAGGCCTGTTGGTCTCTTAGCACATGCCGTAGACGTTTGTCAATAACAGCAATATAATTGTTTGATTATATGCTACTTTTTATCAACATCTGAAATGTGGATACTACGCTCTTGGCAATCTCAAACTGCTTAGCATCCAACTGAGTAGTTTGTTCCGTAGATTATACAATTTCATTTCTAAAATATTTATGTCTCTACTAACATAGTCTTAACACACGTTCGCGACGCTGCTCCTCAATTTTGTTATCCACGGCAACAGCAGCACTCCAAGCGAACAGTAAACTGCACTTCTGAATGCTATGTCGAACGAGTAGCGTCATCTGTCACACAGGTTTTATAGTAGCGAGTGTACAACCTGCCCCTGTCACCGTAATGGCTAAGGCTTATACGGTGGCGCTCGATCCGGGAGTATGCCGGTTCGAATACTGGTGGGGAAAAAAATTTCACTGCCGCTGACCCGTCCGTCGAATGGCGATGTTAAGCTTGGTAGCTCCCTAGGAGGTACTCTCTCATCATCATCATCATCATCATCATCATCATCATCATCATCATCATCATACAACACAAACATTACACTAAACACGCATACAAAAAACGGCGGTCATTTTTAAAGTTAGAACCGATAGCGCATCGCGTCCACGCGTCATGTCACGTGACGGTCGGCCAATCTTGGCCAGTGTCTCACTAATCTGCCGTTACGTTTCGCATCTCTGCCTGTGTTGCTTGTAGGGTTTTGCTGATTCGTTTCTCGTCATGTCAATCGCTAATCCCGTAGATTGTGAGGTGCGCTCTGGTATTCGGTTCTTAAATGCAAAACCATTTCGTCCTGCTGAAATTCACCGACAGCTTGTTGAAATTTATGGTGCAGGTGTACTGAACGATGGATGGTCGTTAAATGGTGTAGGCTGTTTAACGAAGAAACGACTAATTTTCATGATAAATTAACTACTGATGAGCTGTATCAGAAATGTCCACCAGTTTCAAGATCAGTAATTTTTCACATTGTAAGTGACAAACTTCACTACAAAAAAATATGGGCGCGAGATGGGTGCCGAAAAGGTTGACAGAAGAACGCAAAACAAAGCGAATGGTACATTCTTTGTCCATTTTGGAGCGCTATCACTATGACGGTGACCAGTGCTCGAGTCACACTGCGACCGGTGATGAAACGTGGATTGCGCACTACGTTCCAGAGAATAAATGTCAACCCAGTGAGTGGCATGAATCAAACTCCCCGACGAAACCACAAAAATTGAAACGAGGACCTTCAACACGGAAAATCATAGCCAAGGAACTTCCGGGCAGATTAAAACTGTGTGCCGGACCGAGACTCGAACTCGGGACCTTTGCCTTTCGCGGGCAAGTGCTCTCCGGCACACAGTTATAATCTGCCAGGAAGTTTCATATCAGCGCACGCTCCGCTGCAGAGTGAAAATCTCATTCTGGAAACATGCCCCCAGGCTGTGGCTTAGCCATGTCTCCGCAATATCCTTTCTCCCAGGAGTGCTGCAGAGTTCACAGGAGGGCTTCTGTAAAGTTTGTAAGGTAGGAGACGAGATACTGGCAGAAGTAAATCTATGAGCACGGGGCGTGAGTCGTGCTTGGGTAGCTCAGTTGGTAGAGCACTTGCCCGCGAAATGCAAAGGTCTCGAGTTCTAGTCTCGGTCCGGCACACAGTTTTAATCTGCCAGGAAGTTTCATTTCAGCGCACACTCCGCTGCAGAGTGAAAATCTCATTCTGCATAGCCAAGGAAATTTGGAAATTTGTGGTAAGGCCTTATGGGACCAAACTGCTGACTACTTAATCTAACTTTAACACTAAGGAAGACACACACACACAAACACACAAACACACACCCATGCCCGAGGGAGGACTCGAACCTCCGACGGGGGCAGCCACACGTACTGTGACAGGACACCTAGTCCGCGCGGTTCATAGCCACGATTTTTTGGGATCTGAAAGAGATTTTTCTGTTACACTTTTTTCGCAATACGAATGACAATAAATGCTGAGAGGCACTGTGAAGGTTTACTAAAGCTCAGACGCGCTATTCAAACTCGCCGGCGGTGACTGCTCTCTAGCGGCGTCGTTCTGCTTCACGACAATGCATGGCCTCGGATTGCGGCTACAACAAAGACACAACTGGAAACGTTTCATTGGGACTGACTGGATCCTCCACCATATAGCCTTTACTTAGCACCATCAGACTTTCATCTCTTTCCAAACCTGGAGGAATTTCTTCGCGGAAAGCGCTTGGAAAATGATGACATGTTGAAAGACACTATTACTAACTGGTTTAACGGTCAGGTAGCAGTGGTCTTTGAAGCTGGCATCAAAAAGGTGGTGCCAGCACTTGCCAAATGTTTAAATGTTCATGGTTACTGTGTTGAAAGGTAAAAAATGTGCAATTGTAGTTTGTGATACAGTCAACATTTATAAGTTTCTATTTGTCCATTACAAATAGGTTCTTGAAACTTCCTGGCAGATGAAAACTATGTGCCGGACCGTGATTCGAACTCGGAACCTTTGCCTTTCGCGGGAAAGTGCTCTACCAGCTGAGCTACCCAAGCACGACTCACGACCCCTCCTCACAGCTTTACTTCTGCCAGTACATCTCCTACCTTCCAAACTTTACAGAAGCTCTCAGAACCTCTCAGTTGGTAGAGCACTTGCCCGCGAAAGGCAAAGGTCCCGAGTTCGAATCTCGGTCCAGCACACAGTTTTAATCTGCCAGGAAGTTTCATATCAGCGCACACTCCACTGCAGAGTGAAAATTTCATTCTGGAAATAGGTTCTTACTTGAAAAATGATGTAGTATTACAAGTAGTGTGTATTGGAGCTTGTTGTAAATAAACAAAACAAAAATAATAGGGAGAGTAGGTGGCGCCATAACAATCGGCAGTGGCTAAGAAATGATGCCGTATCTGTCTTTGTTCAGTTTCCTAAGCACCTTGGGAGGTATGAGAAAGTACACCACAGGACAGTTTATTTACGTTTCTCTAACAAACTACAGACATTTACCGAAGAATATCGTTTTCTGTTAAGAGAAAAACCATGACTAAACAGCGGAAGACGTCGTATGTCTACTCAAGAACGTGAAGTTTTCTGCACAACACTTCCAGTCAAATCACTGAATGTGGAACGAAACAAACTTGTGTGGAATGCAGTACATACTATTTAACGTAAAAAGTTAATAAAATGCCAAAACCAAGAGAACTGTTTCCCAACACAGAAGGTGCCAATCCCACAATTGTTGGTCATCTGAGCCACAAACTAAAAGAATCTTCCACATATTCGCTTTTAAAGCAACAGTAATTACATTTATAAAATATTCGTGGATTAGAGTCGACTCAATCGTGAAAATGTGCAAAACACTAGAGTCCATGCAAAATTATTACGTGTCAAGGAAAGTTCCTATCTTAATAAGAACGGACAAAAACAAATACATGCTTCTCAAGCATGGAATATGTACATATATTCTTTTGCTTTTAGCGGAGTAAGCTGTAATTATATACATATTCTACAATATTTCTTTATCTTAGCTATGCCCCTGAACAAGTGAGATACGGCTGTATTTCAAATATTTCACGATCGTTCATGTGCCATCATCATCACCTTCTAACCCCTGGAACGAAAACTGTAATAACTGAAACAGAAAAATAATTAAATACAAATGAACTGACTGATGACCATAGATGGTAAGTCCCATAGTGCTCAGAGCCATTTTTTGAACAAATGAACTAATGAACTGTGTCCATGAAAATCAATTATCTGTGTTAATGGACTTTCTCAACAAAGAAATGTGTTTTCAGCAGCACTAAATGCTTAGAGAATATTGGTGAAATTTTTGATGAATTTCTTGTTTTTTAAACCTCTCTCTTCCTTCAAAATGAGGTTACGAAGTTACATAAAATTGGCGTAAATTTATATTTCTCCAAAATATTTAGCAGGCTTCCGTGTCTTTCGTCTTTCAAGTGTGACCTAAAGGAAGATAAGTTTATGTTAGTGAGGTTAAAATAAACTCTGAACCTTCTTTTGAAGTTCCTTTCTCCCTCTCCTATGTACATTTTCTTATTCATTAACACCTTAATCGCTAAAATTACAGAAACTGTTCTGAAACTTATTCTTACGTTGGTGTTTTGAAATGAAAGTTTGAGTATATCTGAATGTTTGCCCCAATACTTCCCAGTTATCGTGTGGTTTTGCTAAGATAACGCTGTCTCTTATTTTCTTCACATTTATACGTAGTTCTTTAGTATAAATTTTTTCGAGTAAAGTGGGATCGTAACCATTGTTTGTTACTATATTTCTTGTCGCTTTTAGTTCAGATGTTACCTTTCCTACAGTTAGCCTCTAGACAGGTCGTGCTTCATTATGGGTTTCAGGACAGCAAGAAGTGGTCGTCTTTTTCCGGAAGATGTTGTTAGCCTCCCGTCGCCATTTATAGCTGAGTTCGATCCGCTACGCTCGCTACACCCTTTGATCCTCTTTTGTTCTTCGCTTCCGAAACTGACATTCTGTGAAACGCAAATTCTCTCAGCGCTTCCCAGCTCTGGTAGGTGTGATGGCCGGTGAAAACCGGACTCCAAGCCTCGCCTATACTGAAACATCCGTCCCAGTTGATCAGATTTTGCGACATCTCCATTTCAACAGATCTTAATATCTATGCAGACCTACTAGGAACTTAGTAATAGCCGGCCGGGGTGGCCGAGCGGCTCTAGGAGCTACAGTCTGGAACCGCGCGACCGCTACGGTCGCAGGTTCGAATCCTGCCTCGGGCATGGATGTGTGTGATGTCCTTAGGTTAGTTAGGTTTAAGTAGTTCTAAGTTCTAGGGGACTGATGACCTCAGATGTCATTTTTGAAATAAAAGTGGCCCAGAGAACAGACTTCAAGCATACAAAGAGAGACAGCAGAGGAATTGAAACACAGTACTAAACTCACTACAGCATATGTTGAAAGTGACCACCGTTCATCTCTTGGCGCTTTCTGACCCTGGCCAGCAAGTTGCTGAAGGCAGATCGAAGCTGGACTGCTGCAATTGTTGCATTCTTATCCGAAATGTTCTGCTGCAGCTCTTGAAGACTGTGAGGGTTGTTGCATTACACCTTACGGTTGAGGGCTCCCCACACACAGTAACTGGACACTGACAGATCAAGTTAGATAGGTGGTTAGCTAGAAGATTAAAAGTGCTCCAAGGTTGAACTGGCTGTATGGACTGTTGCTCCATCCTGTTGGAAGGAATTGTAGGTCTTTTTCACCTCCATTAACGCTTCCACAAATTCATGTTCAATCGTATCCACCGTCTGGGCCACTATTATTTGCCCCACCCTGTATATGGAAAGAATTATTGAGCAGGTAAGAAGCAGCACTCTCCTATCGTGGTTAGGGTGTCAGCACAGAGAGAGATGATAGGAGATGTACATAGCGAGGGAGCAAAGGAGAGATGGACACAGATAGGGGGAGGAGGAATTCAACAGACAGAGGAGGGGGGCGAGGAAATGGGCTGAGGAAGGGAGGAGGAGATGGGCAGAGGGGTAGGATGGATACTGACAGAGAGAAGGAGGAGATGGACAAGAGAGTGTTGGGATGAGGGGATGGAAAGAATGAGAGGGAGGAAAAGTTGGACAAAGAGGGTGATGAGATTGAGGAAGTAGGAGAAGCTTAGAATGATGGAGGAGAAGGTGAGAGGGGGCAATGGGTAGATGTACAGAGGGTGAGGAGTAGATGAACAGAGAGAGGCGGTGGAGAAGATGAAGAGAATTTGAGTGGAGGATGTCGACATAGTGGGAGAAAGAGGAGATGGATAGAGAGAGGGGGAAGACGGAAATTGAGAAACAAAAGACTGGAACAGATACACAGCGGCGCCAGGTGCTAGTATAATACAAATAAAGCAATGTCCCCCAATTTAAGTGTGTGTTAATAAGGCAACTGCCAAGTTTGGGGAAGTAAAACACGAAGCCTCTTAATAGCAGCATATCATCATCATCATCATCATCATCATCATCATCATCATCATCAGCCAATTCAATCATTAGATGATGTGGCCTCTTCGAGTCGAGGATTCAGGTAGGCTTTCAGGTCTTCTCCAAGTGGGACGGTCTTGGGCAGTTCTCTGCCAGGTGTTACCAGCGATCTTCTTGATGTCTTTGTCCCATCTGTCTGGTGGTCTTCCTCTAGGTCTCCGGTGCTCTCTCGGACTCCACTGCAGTACTAGCTTCGTCCATCTGTTGTCTTTTCTTCTTGCAACGTGGCCAGCCCACTGCCATTTCAAGGAACCTACTCTCTCTAAGATGTCATTAACCTTGGTCACAGACCGGATGTCATCTGCCCTTTTCCTGTGCTTTCTTGTACAGCCCAGCATTGATCTCTCCATGGCTCTCTGTGCTGTCCTAAGTTTCCCTTTTGTGAATGAGTTCAATGTCTCGCAGCCATACGTCATCACAGGAAGAATGCATTGATCAAATACTGCTTTCTTCAGATTTACTGGCATTTTTGATCTGAATACTTTTGAATTCTTCCCAAATGCTTGCCAGCCAAGCTTGATGCGTCGATAGATTTCTGGCCTTATGTCTCCATTCATATTTATAATCTGGCCAAGGTAGACATATTCACTGACCTCTTCTAGTAGACTGTCCTTGACTTTCACATCACCAGCTGGGACCCATTTGTTGGATATTACTTTTGTTTTGGAAAGGTTCATGTTCAAGCCAACCAGCTGACATTCCGATGCAAGATCTGTAACTAAGTTTTGGAGCTCTGCGAAGTCTTTGGCCAGTAAGGCAATATCATCAGCAAATCTTAAGTTGGTAAGCCTTTTTCCATTAATTCTAATTCCCTTACCTTCCCAGCTCAGCTGTATTTCCAATACAGCAGAGAACAGTTTTGGGGAGATGGGATCACCTTGCTTGACACCCCTCATGATGCGGAATTCTTGAGTTGATTCGCCGATGTTAACATAAGCTGAAGAATTCTCGTAGATTTTCCTGAGCACTTCAATGTATGCTGCTCCCACTCCTTGCTCACTGAAAGCTTGGAGGACAGCTACATGGCTAACGGAGTCAAATGCCTTTTCAAAGCAGCTTATAAAATGTCAAAAATAATTGATAGCATTTAAGGAAATTTTCATTAGGAAGGAGTCTACTATTCTCAGAGGCAGAGTGAAATGATTTCACTTAGCACACGACGCACGTAAAAAGAGTGTTAATTCATGTGAAATCATGATGTTCATACGCACGCAAACCACCATACCGATCTCTCTAAGCTCTTCCGTTACCAGAAACTCATTAAAAATCTTTCGCCGACAAATGCCATCTACCTCCAGTGCCTACTAAAATACCGACTCGAAATATACGGCGATCATAAACCGACAGCGTGCTTATACCCTGCAGAATATCACCTGGAAATATCTCGGAGACTAAACGTTTACAGCCCATCCGTTACGAAAAGTTGCGTGGGTACAGAGATCCGCTGCGGTGAAGTGAACTTAGCTCAGCAGTTTTTTTCCGACCGCAGTTTGGTGCGCCTGTTATGTATGCGGGACGCGTCACGGTGAAAAGTGTGTGGCGAGCGAGCGCTTCGCGCTGCCTCCCTGCCGCGGTACGCCGCTCTCTCTTCGCCCCCACAGTGGGGGAAGCCGGCGGGAAATCCCCGCCGCATTCAGGGCGTTACGTTAAAATGCAAACTGCTGGCGCGGGCGAGCGCTGAATTCAACAGAGTCGCTTTCGCGCATAATACCCTCGCGTGAACAAAATAAAAAGTTCACCTCATACTCCGTTACAATTTTGTTCACGTGTGTGTCTATAAGAGTGCTCCACGACCGTGTTCATGAGGTCCACGATAGGGGGAAGGGCAGCATCGGTCGTAAAATTTTAATCCGTTTATTGCAGATCTATTTCAGCTACTGTGTAGCAATGTTCAATGCTATACGATACAGTACCACAATTATATCAGATTCCACAACATACCGGGTGATCAAAAAGACAGTATGAATTTGAAAACTGAATAAATCACGGAATAATGTAGATAGAGAGGTACAAATTGACACACATGCTTGGAATGACATGTGGTTTTATTAGAACAAAAAAAAATACGAAATTTCAAAAATTGTCCGACAGATGGTGCTTCATCTGATCAGAATAGCAATAATTAGCATAACAAAGTAAGACAAAGCAAAGATGATGTTCTTTACAGGAAATGCTCAATATGTCCACCATAATTCTTCAACAATAGTTGTAGTCGAGGAATAATGTTGTGAACAGCACTGTAAAGCATGTCTGGAGTTATGGTGAGGCATTGGCGACGGATGTTGTCTTTCAGCATCCCTAGAGATGTCGGTCGATCACGATACACTTGCGACTTCAGGTAACCCCAAAGCCAATAATCGCACAAACTGAAGTCTGGGGACCTGGGTGGCCAAGCATGACGAAAGTGGTGGCTGAGCACACGACCATCACCAAACGACGCACGCAAGGGATCTTTCAAGCGTCTAGCAATATGGGGTGGAGCGCGTCCTAACAAAACCTCATGTCATTCAAGCATGTGCGTTAATTTTTACCTCTCTATCTACATTATTCCGTGGTTTATTAAGTTTTCAAATTTATACTGACTTTTTGATCACCCGGTAAATTCACATACCTTTATATCCATTTCATGGTGACTTAATCGTAAATATAGTAGCACATGGTACCACTTGGCATTACAGATAATAAACATCACCTAAACTGAGGTAACTGCTTTCATTTACATGCAGCGAACCTCGCCACGTGACGTCAATAATACGAGGGTTATTTGGAAAGTAAGGAACGGTGAATCACGAGATGGAAACCACCGTGAGAAGCCGGCCGGAGTGGCCGTGCGGTTCTAGGCACTTCAGTCCAGAACTGCATGACCGCTACAATCACAGGTTCTAATCCTGCCTTGGGCATGGATGTGTGTGACGTCCTTAGGTTAGTTAGATTTAAGTAGTTCTAAGTTCTAGGGGACTGATGACCCCAGCTGTTAAGTCGCATAGTGCTCAGAGCCATTTGAACCAAGCCACCGTGAAAATCCGATGAAGTTTTGCACAGGTGTGTTGGGCAGTGTCTCTAGTATGCCCGTCGATCGCAGTACGTCGTTCTTTTTAGTTCTGAGCACACAGGTAGCACATAAAGATACCTATAACAATAGTGTCCCCCACCAAGTACGAGGGCGTGGTGAGATATTTCGCCTGAAGCTATGCAGCCAACATTACATAGCTGCCGTGCACTTTGTTCTTTAAGACAATTCTCAGCCGCATTCTGCAGGGGCAATGAAGATGCTCCTGCATCTTTTTCAGTTGGAGATGTTTGATTACCCACAATACAGCCCGTAATTGTCTCCCTCTGAGTTTCATCTCTGCTCACATGAACCGCTGGCTGTGAAGACAACATTTTGGCACGGACATCGAGCTGTAGGCCAGCGTAGAGAATTGACGGAAAGCACTGGCGACTGCCTTCTATAACGAGGGCATCGGAAAGTTGGTACAAGTCCACGACAAACGTCTAAGTCGGATCGGCGCCTATGAAGATAAGTAGCTGGATGTTGTAGCTAACTGTTTCAAATAAAACAGTTTTGATTTTCACTGTGTTTTCCATTTCGCGACGTATCTTTCCTTACCTTCCTAATAGCCCTCGTACAACGGATGTCCAGTGACGACAGAGGCCAGATGGGGGCAAGCTCTGCACATTGCACATATATGCGTAGCACAAACCACAACTCAGAGCAACAGGGTCATTATCATCTCAGTAATGCAGTACCAATTCTAATGCTGTGCGTTGGTTGCTCGTTTCTGTTGGCATTTTTATTAAAATAGCATTGATCGCTTTTGGTATTTCCTACAATTAATTAGTATTTCAAAACAATGCAAATTTTACCAGTCAGTCACTTCTTTTTTTAAAAAAAAGGTTTATTTAAAAACAAAAAAGTTGAGCACTTTTCCTTTGCCTAACTGGCATTTCTGTTTTGTTACTTGATTACTAGTAAAAATAAAAACAGCGCCTGTCATAACCGAAACCAGACAACTACCAAGAGATACCGATTATTCAGAAGTAAATCATCGGTATCGGTTTAAACGGGTCGGTTTTTCCCAGCCCTACCACAGTCTGCCCGCTACCAGGATTCGCACTCGGGCAAGCCATACCCACGCGCTGTGGGCTCCAGAGAGAGTGAGCGAACAGAACAGCCTCTTTCTTGGTAGACCTTTACATCCGTCTACAGTGCGGCCAGTCGTCAAATTCTTTGCGAAAATGTAGGGGTACGAAATCAGCCTGTTGCTCTTTATCCACAGTTCGCAGTATGTCATATGAGAAAAGAGCAAGCTGAGTTTCCCACCAGCGACGATTTCTAAATCTGTGTTGATTTGTGGACAGAAGCTTGTCTGCCTCAAGGAAATTCATTATATTCGAACTGACAATGCCCTCAAGAATTCTGCAGCAAATCGATGTTAGAGATTTTTTGTAACTATGCGGTGAGTTCTTTTATCCTTCGTACATACGGCAGTCAACTGTGCTTGTTTCCAGTCGCTTGGGACTTTTCGCTGAGCGATTCTCTATAAATACAGTATAAGTAAGCTGCCGATGCCACAGACCACACTCTGTAAAACCGAATTGGGATTCCATCCTGACCTGCACCCTTACCTGTTTTCAGGTGCTTCTCTTCGCCACGGATGCCCGTTTCTACGTCCACCATCCAGGAGTCTGTATGACAGTCAGACGACAGTATGTTTCCATGGTATTCTTGAGTAAATGATTTCTTAAAAATAAAATTTAAAACTTCAGCTTTCCTTTTGCTGTTTTCTGTTGGCACCCCCTACTGGTTGACGAATTACTGAATATAAGCCTTAGACCCCCATGGTGATTTTACATAGGACCAGAATTTTCTCGGTTTCTCGGCATAATCTTTCGCTAAGCTATGGCGGTGGAAGTTGTTGAATGCTTCGCGCATTCCCCCTTCTTAAGGACGCACAAATTTCTGCTAACTTTTACCTGTAAACATTTACGGGCTCTTTTTTGAATCTAGAGTTCAACATTCTCCGTTTCCTCAGCCTTTTCCGATTTTGATTATTAAACAAAGGACTGTCTTTTTGTCCTTAATCCACTTATTTGCCACATACGAGGGTTGGAACTCTAATAGTGGTAACTATTTATTTACAGCTCGTACAAAATAGATACGGGTTTCAAAGTTTTACTGGCCTTCACAGTAGTCACCAGCATTGTGTATAACCCGTTGCCAGCGATCTGGAAGCGTAGGATACCCTTAGCATTGCCAGTTGTGTTGACAGTTCGAGCGGCGCGGTCTATTGCCCGACGAATTTGTAGCAGTTCTGAAACGAATGCCGTGAAGTGTTTCTTTCAGCTTAGGAATCGAGTTTTACTCATAAGGGCTTAAGTTAGGGGAGTGCAGTAGGTGGTATAGCACGTAGCAGCCCCATCAGTCAAACAAATCAGTAACAGCTTGCACAGTATGTCTCTAAGCTGGTCGTGGGTTGTGTTCCAAAAATGAACCGCATAGAGACAGAAGTGATGACACTTTCTGCAGGACCTGAGCATCGTTTTGGAGAACAATGCCCAATCACATACAGTGCAGGCTGTTGCTGATTTGTTTGACTGATGGGGCTGCTAAGTGTCATACCACCTACTGCACTCCCCTGAGTTACGCCCCCGTGAATTCAACTCGATTTCTAAACTGAAGGAAACACTTCACGGCATTCGCTTCAGAACTGCTACAAATTCGTCGGGCAAGAGACCGCGCCGCTCCAACTGTCAACACAGCTGGCACTGCTAAGAGTATCCTACGACTTCCACATCGCTGGCAACAGGTTATACACAATGCTGGTGACTACTGTGAAGGTCAGTAAAACTTTGAAACACGTATCTATTTTGTACGAGCTGTAAATAAATAGTTGCCACTATTAAAGTTCCAACCCTCATATATCCCGAGAGGGTGGTTTACGATTACTTTATGAACTTTGCCGACGTCGGTCAGAGTGGAGATAAATGATCTCCATTCACTGTCTTAAGTTGGATGCTAACAACTGCTTACCTGCATTCTCTATCACAAACACTCTTCTGGCCTTCTTTGGTAACCATCGTCGCTATTACGACATCATGATCACTAATCCCTGTTTCTGCACTGACACTCTCGATAAGGTCGGGCCTGTTTGTAGCTAAAAGGTCCAGAATATTCTCGTTGCGTGTGGATTGTTCAGGGAAGTTTTTGGAAAAACGTGTTCAGAATTACTTCGCGGTGACTGTCTGTCCGAACCATCTGCATTGAATTAATGAACGACTCATTCTTTTGTTTTATGGAATGACATTCATCTACATCTACATCTACATCCATACTCCGCAAGCCACCTGACGGTGTGTGGCGGAGGGTACCTTGAGTGCCTCTATCGGTTTTCCCTTGTATTTCAGTCTCGTACTGTTCGTGGAAAGAAGGATTGTCGGTATGCTTCTGTGTGGGCTCTAATCTCTCTGATTTTATCCTCATGTTCCCATCGCGAGATATACGTAGGAGGGAGGAATATACTGCTTGACTCTTTGGTGAAGGAATGTTCTCGAAACTTTAACAAAAGCCCGTATCTAGCTACTGAGCGTCTCTCCTGCAGAGTCTTCCACTGGAGTTTATCTATCATCTCCGTAACGCTTTCGCGATAACTGAATGATCCTGTAACGAAGCGCGCTGCTCTCCGTTGGATCTTCTCTATCTCTTCTATCAACCGTACCTGGTACGGATCCCACACTGCTGAGCAGTATTCAAGCAGTGGGCGAACAAGTGTACTGTAACCTACTTCCTTTGTTTTCGGATTGCATTTCCTTAGGATTCTTCCAATGAATCTCAGTCTGGCATCTGCTTTACCGACGATCAACTTTATATGATCATTCCATTTTAAATCACTCCTAATGCGTACTCCCAGATAATTTATGGAATTAACTACTTCCAGTTGCTGACCTGCTATTTTGTAGCTAAATGATAAGGGATCTATCTTTCTATATATTCGCAGCACATTACACTTGTCTACATTGAGATTCAATTGCCATTCCCTGCACCATGCGTCAGTTCGCTGCAGATCCTCCTGCATTTCAGTACAATTTTCCATTGTTACAACCTCTCAACACACCACAGCATCATCTGCAAAAAGCCTCAGTGAACTTCCGATATCATCCACAAGGTCATTAACGAACAAATAAAACATTATCGTTGGTTACTTCGGAATGGTCACGAAATGTTCACTTTTTGAGTCAGTGAGGGAGTTGCACGTTTCAGTTCCTGCATTACTTATTACGGAGCTGGCGTTCGGTGTCCAAACATACTCTGGCAATACTCCTGTTCCAAGATCGCTCCTATACAGGTTTGCGCTGCTTTTCTGACCAGTGCACAGCTATGAAGACTTCGCCCGGGCAAGGGAACCCGACTCCCGACGGCCTTGCGCTTCGACGACCACTTCACGGGAAGCCGTTGGCCATAACGGTCTCGCCTCACGAACCTCTCGTTGCACGAAAAGGGCATAAACACCATACCTGCGAACACGAGTAGTGACGTTGCGATGGACGCGATTTTAAAATCTTTTGCCTACCCCTTAATGTGATAATTATTACGTAGAATGGAAACTGTATCAACGTGCTGAATAGTAGCACATAGAAGGAAGGAGAGATACAGATTTCTTAATTTATGAGCTTCGTAAGTTCCAGCAACGAAATTTTTATTCAAATGGTTCAAATGGCTCTAAGCACTATGGGACTTAACTTCTGAGGTCATCAGTCGCCTAGAACTTAGAACTAATTAAACCTAACTAACCTAAGGACATCACACACATCCATGCCCGAGGCAGGATTCGAACCTGCGACCGTAGCAGCAGTACGATTCCGGACTGAAGCGCCTAGAACCGCTCGGCCACAGTGGCCGGCGAAATTTTATTATTAGCCAATGGGTCAGTAATGTGGCTTGATAGACTATTTGTTGACGGCCACCCTAGGACTCCAGCTGTGGCCAGTAACCTTACCTCTGGAAGCTGCGAACTCACTGATGTGGTTCGAAGAGAGCCGCATTGTTTGGAGACTAATAGCTAACAATAGTGGAGACACATTTACATTTCGTTAGTGAAGCGTTCTCAAATCACAAAGTATACAATTTATTTCTCTGACAAGGTCAGATGTTGTATATAAATGATTGTTCTTTTCGTACACGAGTCCAGGAAAACTTACAGTAATTTTATTTAGAAGTTTTAAATAAGCGAACGTTTTACCCTAAAGCTCTTTCCGAAAGTGGATTACTTTCGTTATAAGTCATAAATAAGATTTTCACTCTAATGAAATGATATGCTTATCAAACACTGAACTTGGTATGCATACACTGAACAACATCGTAATAAAAATCATATCTAACAACTAGTTATTTTCCTTTTTCTTTGCAGAAAATTGTTTGACAGCATCATTTCCTGTCCCACTCGCCGTGGGTAGGAAGCAGTTTATGATCACTCACTCTGGTGATGAGGCTATAGACTTCCAGCTCACTCAGCAGTACCACCTGTACTACAATGTAGAAACTTGTTCTCTTCCTACTCTTGCTAAAACACTATTCTCCTCTTCACGTATGCACTTCTTACGAAACATCGTAACAAAGCACCAGCAATAATCTTAATTTGGCTTAAATAGTGCTACTGCATGGAGAATAACAACCACAATGCTCGCTAAGAGAGTGGCTGACTGCACATGACTGCACAGCGTCATCAAAGCGACGAGAAGGTCATATCTGCCAACCCGACAACAGGAGCCACATTGAAGCAAGAGCCTCATGTGACTTGCAAGTCGTACTATGGCCAACTTTGTACAGTCCGCGATGCCCATAGTGACTGGTTGGTGGCCGCCCCTATCAGTGGTCACACGCTGCTTGGTGTGGGCAACTCTCTTCTATGTACCGGTCGCACACACTCATCACTTGCATATCAAGTTCTTATATTACGATATCGCAAACCCATCTCCCAGCCGGCCGCTGTGGACGAGCGGTTCTAGGCGCTTCAGTCCGGAACCGCGCTGCTGCTACGGTTGCAGGTTCGAATCCCGCCTCGGGCGTGGATGTGTGTGATGCCCTTAGGTTAGTTAGGTTTAAGTAGTTCTGAGTCTAGGGGAGTGATGACCTCAGATGTTATGTCCCATAGTGTCTTCTTCTTTTAAAATAATATTGTTATTGTCAACGCGAAATATCTAATTTGCAAGTGATTTACATGTAGTAATGCAAAAAAAAAAAATCGTCCTGTGGTAACAATAATTTGATAATTCTGCATGAATCACGTGACGATGGCGAATGCCTGATCACCGAAAGATTGTGCCCGTTGGACACTATGGACCAGCAGTACATCCGTGGACTGTTCGATCAACATTTGTTGATTTCAAAGCTGTCCCTAGTGCAGTATTTTCAGAACGTAATAATGTTTGTTTTACTTCCAGTTGTACAAATTTTAGGAAAGCTATATAAATGCACAAAAGTGTCCTGATTGTTATGAGAGGGGGTTAGTCGGTCAAAGTAGAAGAATTGGAATGTTACGTTTTGCCAAGTGGGAGATATTTGTGCCATCTTGCATGAACCTCTTTTAGACTACCAGAAATAATGCTTCCAGGGCTGCACATCAAGCTGGTATTCCTACATAGGGTACGACGGCCTTAATTTTGTATACTTCAAATACAAATCTTTCTGTTAGACTTCGGCGACTTGCGTGTACGTAAACTACCAATGTTATCCAACTTGTGACAGGGGCCCTACAGTTTAAAGTGGAATACGAATCACGTGTTGTTTCTGCGACTCGCTACATCCTTGGATAGCAGAAGACTACGTTAAATAAATACTGAATATTTCTGTGGTCCGACCGAATCGAGCCCGTTCTCTCTATTTCCAGGCACGTGCTTCACCACCGGGTCCAGTATTGCGAACGATGAAGTACTTTGGAAGATTTCTTCCACATTATAGAGCCCATTTTCAATACTTCTAAATGGAATTTCCCTCATCAGTCAAGAAGCTGAAATCTGGATTGTTTTTTGGCTCTCAAATTCACAAATACTTTGAATGTCGGAGAAAAGGTACATGAACTATCATCAGGGCTCTGTCTGAAAACTTTTTATGGAACAAAAAGCATCCATATTACAAGAACTTTGTCAAAACCGTGTTGGCAAGTTTCGAGAATTGGGCTGGCAGCATGAGTGTAGAAGTCCATTTCGTACACTCACGTGTTGACCACTTTCCGGAAAATACGGGACATTATGGTGAAGAGCAGGCTGAGTATGTCCACCATCACATTAAGGAGACGGGCCAGAGGTAGCAGTGAAGATGGGATGAAAATGTGATGGCTACTGATGGGTGTTAGTAAAGCTGAAAATTCTGCAAGGAAATAAAAAATGAGAAAGTTTGAATATTAAATGTAACAGCAGTCATGATGTTCTGAGACAACTGTTTGTGATTCATGCAGTATGCGTCTACTACTAAAAAATAAAACCATAATTATACAAAAATAGGGTGCTTCGATTACTTAATCTTTGAAATATGAGATGTTGTTTAAGGTAAAATTGCGATGTTGTACAAAGGAATGAAAGTAATTTTCAGAATCAGGAAAACAAACTGATTCTAGAACACAGAGTTACGAGAAATAATGTGACAAAAATTTTAAGAACCGCAGTGTAGTCTTACCGATCGTTTGGTAGCCTTTAGAGGAACCATGGAAGGTGGCGCAGAAGCAGCTCTATCTTACACGACTTCGATAAACTGGAATCTGGCAAAGGAGCCACAGTGGACGAGTTTCAAAGGACGAACTTTAAATTGGCAGTGTATTACTCGCCCAAAAATGCTCAGAGGAGCCCCTAGAAATTTCTGGAAGCACGATACCGATATGGTCAAAACACCGTCGCTCACAGAAACAGGCAATTGGAAAATTTCTCAAAGGAGATTTCTTCACTCTCTTTTTAAGACTGATCACGCTATATTTAATTTCTCCAACCACAAACAAACACTATATGAAACCCATTCATGAATTATATCCTATGAGTATATATACTGATGTCCAAAATGAAAGCAACAAACCGCTATTTCCCCGTGCTGTATCTAATTCACGATGTAGCCATACAGACTGTCAACATACCTCCGTATGATCGTGTTCTACACGGAAGAAGACATTCCGGTCAACCTGCAACCACGCCAACGATGTCAGGCACTTATCAAACGGTGTAGTGTTTGACGGACGATCCCAGATCCAAAATAGGTGTGTACTCGGTCACGGTGCAGTATGGTACAGAGGAGACACCTACCAGACCGCCTACGGTGGACGGCCACAGGTAGAATGGCAGCAGGATAGTCGTAAAATGATGTGACCTAATGGCTTAACGTGAATCGCTCAGTTTGTTAATTCCCGTCCTGTGGTCATGATCAGGTCGGAAACCTTTTCACCTGAATCACCCGAGTACAAATGGCAGCTCCGCCAATGCAGTGTCCATCTATACCTTGCGCAAGCTATGTTACCGCCATCTGTATATGTGCATATCGCTATACCATTACTTTTGTGACCTCAGTGTATTGCGTCAAACATTTACAGTAACATTATACCTGTTAATAAGATGATTGTGACAGGATTTCCGTTCGCGTACCGATCTGGCACCGAGTTTTAGCCTGGCAGGGAGCTTCAAGTAGTTTTCTTCTTCTTCTTCTTCTTCTTCCTCTTCTTCTTCACGGCTTCTTCATATTCTGTTGCTTTCTCTCCCTACCCAATACTTTCACTACGCTTCTTTTTTTCTCTGCATGGCATATTTTCAGCCTACATCCCTTTCCCTGCTCCCTTCGATATCTTCCATACACACAACTTTTGTTGGAAATGCCTATCATTCTTTTATACAGCTTCATTGTTTGATACAGTTTCACTGGCCTTTTGACTCCTGTTTGTTGTTAAGTTCTTTCGCCAAATATATTTAACGATTCGTCTGAACACCATTTGTCATTGATACTGTAGAAATAACAAAAGAGTATCAGTCAAAATAATATCTGATATATATGAACCCATGTTTCTCCGAGTTTGCCATTTTAGCAATTTACAGGATAAACAAACTGAAAGGCTATATCATAGAACTTTTTATTTTGTCCCAACTCGTGAGAGCAGGGCGGGCTGTTGTAGAATTTTGTCTTTTTCAGCCAAGTATCAAAGTATCCATCCACACAATTCCGAAGACGGCAAGAGCTGACAAGTGCGAGAATTATCGCACATTCTGCTTAACAGCTCATGCATCGAAGCTGCTTACAAGAATAATATACAGAAGAATGGTAAAGAAAATTGAGAATGCGCTAGGTGACGACGAGTTTGGCTTTAGGAAAAGTAAAGGGACGAGAGAGGCAATTCTGACGTTACGGCTAATAATGGAAGCAAGGCTAAAGAAAAATCAAGACACTTTGATAGGATTTGTCGACCTGGAAAAGGCGTTCGACAATATAAAATGGTGCAAGCTGTTCGAGATTCTGAAAAAAGTAGGGGTAAGCTATAGGGAGAGACGGGTCATATACAGTATGTACAACAACCAAGAGGGAATAATAAGAGTGGACGATCAAGAACGAAGTGCTCGTATCAAGAAGGGTGTAAGACAAGGCTGTAGCCTTTCGCCCCTACTCTTCAATCTGTACATCGAGGATGCAATGATGGAAATAAAAGAAAGGTTCAAGAGTGGAATTAAAATACAAGGTGAAAGGATATCAATGATACGATTCGCTGATGACATTGCTATTCTGAGTGAAAGTGAAGAAGAATTAAATGATCTGCTGAACGGAATGAACAGTCTAATGAGTACACAGTATGGTTTGAGAGTAAATCGGAGAAAGACGAAGGTAATGAGAAGTAGTAGAAATGAGAACAGCGAGAAACTTAACATCAGGATTGATGGTCACGAAGTCAATGAAGTTAAGGAATTCTGCTACCTAGGCAGTAAAATAACCAATGACGGACGGAGCAAGGAGGACATCAAAAGCAGACTCGCTATGGCAAAAAAGGCATTTCTGGCCAAGAGAAGTCTACTAATATCAAATACCGGCCTTAATTTGAGGAAGAAATTTCTGAGGATGTACGTCTGGAGTACAGCATTGTATGGTAGTGAAACATGGACTGTGGGAAAACCGGAACAGAAGAGAATCGAAGCATTGGAGATGTGGTGCTATAGACGAATGTTGAAAATTAGGTGGACTGATAAGGTAAGGAATGAGGAGGTTCTACGCAGAATCGGAGAGGAAAGGAATATGTGGAAAACACTGATAAGGAGAAGGGACAGGGTGATAGGACATTTGCTAAGACATGAGGGAATGACTTCCATGGTACTAAAGGGAGCTGTAGAGGGCAAAAACTGTAGAGGAAGACAGAGATTGGAATACGTCAAGAAAATAATTGAGGACATAGGTTGCAAGTGCTACTCTGAGATGAAGAGGTTAGCACAGGAAAGGAAGTCGTGGCGGGCCGCATCAAACCAGTCAGTAGACTGATGACGAAAAAAAAAAAATCAAAGTAGGCATTGCGCAGGGGAAACTCAGTTAGTAATCTTCGGAAAGGGATTTCCACTTTCAGCATTCTCTTGATGACCAGGGAAGACCTCCCGAAAACCTTGGTCGGACTGTGGGAATGGAACTATTTGAATTTATTCCTGGGACAAGAGGGAGTAAATGAAGATCATATGATAGGAGATATGACACTGCGAGAAGAATTTCACAAAGTTCAGAAAGACCTAAATTGAAACAAACCTCCTGGAGTAGGCGACTTTCCCTCAAAATAATTGACATCCTTAGAAGAGTCAGCCATGACAATACTGTTCTAACGGTTTTCTTGTAGTGTGGGTCCACAGCTTATATAAATTTTTTTAAGGTTCTCTTCTTGCTTTCAGCTGTTAAAATTTTGTTTTGCGATTGCAATTTTGGGATTAAGCCATTTCCAGGCATCCACAAAACATAATGCAAAGTAATGAGAACAATTTTCAATGGGGTTAACTGTTGTTACAACCAATTTTGTAGTTTTTTGGCGTTCGTATATCGTACTTACGAGAGTTTGACATATAAACAGAGATGATTAAAATGGGCCGGCCGGCGTGGCCGAGCGGTTCTAGGCGCTACAGTCTGGAACCGCGCGACCACTACGCTAACAGGTTCGAATCCTGCCTTGGCCATGGATGTGTGTGATGTCCTTAGGTTAGTTAGGTTTAAGTAGTTCTGAGTTCTAGGGGAATGCTGACCTCAGATGTTAAGTCCCATAGTGCTCAGAGCCATTTGAATTTTTGATTAAAATGGTTTAATACTGAAATTGTAATTGCCAAACAAAATTTTCACAGCTGAAATCAAGATGTAATCCTTTAAAAAACTATTCTACCAGCTGTGCAAATATGTATCTGCCAAAAAATCCCCAGACTTGAAGAATAATTTGTATTCTAAAGAACACACGTGCTGATAGATGTGCGTGTGTGTGTGTGTGTGTGTGTGTGTGTGTGTGTGTGTATTACCGAAACATCAGTTTAAAAAGTCATGGTACAAAATACTGACACGAATTGCAGAAGAATGGAAACTCTCGCAAGAGCATCTGAAGCGCTGTTCGAGTTTAATGGGAGTACCAGGTGGGGTGAGGCGTGAATGGGAATTAGGTTTGATGCTGTGTCAGGGTGTGGCGCAGCGGTTAGCGCATCTGGCTGGTGTGCAGGAGATCCAGGGTCGAATCCCAGCCTTCGTACGAATTTGCTTTGACCATGCGGGTGCTATAATATTTAATCTGACTCACACTGTAGCTAAAACGAAGTCCGACAACCGAAAAATTGATGCGACCAGAACGAAATGGGCTGTTTTTACAACAATGAGCGTTTGGTGCTTTATAAGATGCGATTTAAATACCCCAAGCACTGGCGAGCAGTACAGTTTGGTTGTTGTTGTTGTTGTGGTCTTCAGTCCTGAGACTGGTTTGATGCAACTCTCCATGCTACTCTATCCTGTGCAAGCTTCTTCATCTCCCAGTACCTACTGCAACCTACATCCTTCTGAATCTGCTTAGTGTATTCATCTCTTGGTCTCCCTCTACGATTTTTACCCTCCACGCTGCCCTCCAATACTAAATTGGTGATCCCTTGATGCCTCAGAACATGTCCTACCAACCGATCCCTTCTTCTAGTCAAGTTGTGCCACAAACTTCTCTTCTCCCCAATCCTATCCAATACCTCCTCATTAGTTACGTGATCTACCCACCTTATCTTCAGCATTCTTCTGTAGCACCACATTTCGAAAGCTTCTATTCTCTTCTTGTCCAAACTATTTATCGTCCATGTTTCACTCCCATACATGGCTACACTCCATACAAATACTTTCAGAAATGACTTCCTGACACTTAAATCTATACTCGATGTTAACAAATTTCTCTTCTTCAGAAATGCTTTCCATGCCATTGCCAGTCTACATTTTATATCCTCTCTACTTCGACCATTATCAGTTATTTTGCTCCCCAAATAGCAAAACTCCTTTACTACTTTAAGTGTCTCATTTCCTAATCTAATTCCCTGAGCATCACCCGACTTAATTAGACTACATTCCATTATCCTTGTTTTGCTTTTGTTGATGTTCATCTTATATCCTCCTTTCAAGACACTGTCCATTCCATTCAACTGCTCTTCCAAGTCCTTTGCAGTCTCTGACAGAATTACAATGTCATCGGCGAACCTCAAAGTTTTTATTTCTTCTCCATGAATTTTAATACCTACTCCGAATTTTTCTTTTGTTTCCTTTACTGCTTGCTCAATATACAGATTGAACAACATCGGGGAGAGGCTACAACCCTGTCTTACTCCCTTCCCAACCACTGCTTCCCTTTCATGTCCCTCGACTCTTATAACTGCCATCTGGTTTCTGTACAAATTGTAAATAGCCTTTCGCTCCCTATATTTTACCCCTGCAACCTTTAGAATTTGAAAGAGATTATTCCAGTCAACATTGTCAAAAGCTTTCTCTAAGTCTACAAATGCTAGAAACGTAGGTTTGCCTTTCCTTAATCTTTCTTCTAAGATAAGTCGTAAGATCAGTATTGCCTCACTTGTTCCCGTGTTTCTACGGAATCCAAACTGATGTTCCCCGAGGTTGGCTTCTACTAGTTTTTCCATTCGTCTGTAAAGAATTCGTGTTAGTATTTTGCAGCTGTGACTTATTAAACTGATAGTTCGGTAATTATCACATCTGTCACAGTTTGGTAGTATTATTTATTCACTGTGCTCAGTGGGAGTTCCGTAACAGTTGAATTGTCACAGGTGGCGAATTAGAAGTTACAATTCCTACGGGAATTGCTGCAGAAGTTCTCTTTAGTAGTGTCATTAATATTCTGTTCGACCGTTGGCCCCTAGTTTATCTGAGGTCTCAGTGGACACAGATGAAGGAATCTGCACTCTAGAAGGCAGACACGGAACGTGAAAGTTAATATTAAACTTCTCCCTCCTCCTGTGAAAGAGACTGTAAACTCCTAGTTAATGAAAAGAGTTTAGTAATGGACATCAAAGCGATTTTTACTTCTTTTACAAAGTAACTTAACTTCAGCCGTAAATGAGAGAACGAGAAAATTCCAACAGAAGTATCCAGTACATTTAGACACACTATTTAATTTTTGCTCAAAATCTGCACTGAAGGCAACTTTTGGTATTTTAAACACCATAGCTTTGTATCATGTAAAGTCACTACCCGTCGCATAGTTCTTTCACCTGGCGATGCCGCAGTCACATGGTTCAGCAAGGAACCCGACACGTGAAACACTGAAAATAATTAAAGAACGCAAAGAAAGTGTTTCCTCTTCCGTTATGTTCCGTCAAACACTAACAGGGATTTCTATTAAAGTTATGAAATAATGTAGTATAACAAAGGTAACATGCAAGCGTGATACGTTGTTACATGACGACGACTAATACGAGTATGAGTTAGCACAATGCGAATCTTACATTTTTAGAAAGCTTTCGTCGCAGTTTCAACTTCATCGGATATCCTTCTTAGCGTGTACAATTGCCTTTAGCAATATTTCATTGTTATTTCCCTTTCTTTTCTGTGTTTTAATCTTAAACGATAAACAGTTTTGGACAAGAAGCGAACAGAAGCTTTCGAAATGTGGTGCTACAGAAGAATGCTGAAGATTAGATAGATAG
Source organism: Schistocerca americana (assembly GCF_021461395.2). Taxonomy (NCBI): domain Eukaryota; kingdom Metazoa; phylum Arthropoda; class Insecta; order Orthoptera; family Acrididae; genus Schistocerca; species Schistocerca americana. The sequence goes on along the minus strand of NC_060128.1, from coordinate 153,336,895 downwards.
TTCACATAACTAATGAGGAGGTATTGAATAGGATTGGGGAGGAGTTTGTGGCACAACTTGACTAGAAGAAGGGATCGGTTGGTAGGACACGTTCTGAGACATCAAGGGATCACCAATTTAGTATTGGAGGGCAGCGTGGAGGTTAAAAATAGTAGCGGGAGACCAAGAGATGAATACACTAAGCAGATTCAGAAGGATGTAGGTTGCAGTAGGTACTGGGAGATGAAGAAGCTTGCACAGGATAGAGTAGCATGGAGAGTTGCATCAAACCAGTCTCAGGACTGAAGACCACAACAACAACAATCTTAATTCCTCAGATGTAAATTATTCATGCTTAAAATGTAAATAGTGAAACCTGGACAAATGCAAGTAGGACTCGATGTCTGAGGTGCCCGTACACAATCATGTGTATAGATAGTTCACCTATAGGTTTTGATCAATCAGTTTGCACCAAATATGTGATTTATCTTTGAAGCCTGAATTTCTTACACAGCCAAGGGACCGCACGTTTTAGTGTTTGAGACGAATTCCAGTTAGATATCTTTGCCCGCTCCTGAGAAAAGGAGTCTTAAGAGACAGACAGACAAACGGACAACAAATAGCGAAAAATATTTTTTAATGTGACATAATTACAAATTACCAATTTTAGCATTTGTTGCATTACTTCTATCGTGAAACCTTCATTCTTTCCAAAGTTAATGATACAAGGTTAACTGTTGTGGTATCTAAAACGTAAGTGTTGCTTGCGATTGGGCGATAGGGTTTGGGAAGAAAAATACTCAGATGGCCTACAAGAGTGTGAGTCTTCACGTGGCTATGTTGTTAAAATTCCCTTATTACAAAAGATAAGGATTGGAATTAGTGCTGAATGACGAACACTGCTAGTGTTTTACAACTTCTGACTTTATTCGAAGTTCTTAAAAGTATCATTGACTAGTTTTCTGTGAATGGTGTCACACTCAATTTTAAAAAGACACGACATATTTAGTACTGCACACCTAGAGGTACTACACCAGTGATAAGTGTAACAAATGGTCAGAAAATAATAAACAGGATGAAAACTTCAGAATCCTTAGGGGTCCATATTGAGAATTTGAACTGAAAAAAAAAGAAAAACACTTTTTGACCTCATAAAACAAGTCAGCCACAGTTCCGCTTAGAGTGTTTGCAAATCTTGGCGAGAGACATATCAATAAGTCGTCATATTTTGCATATTTTTATTCAATAACGTTCTGGGGTAGCATATCCTTAAGAAAGAAAGTCTTCATTGTACAAAAACGTGGTGTAAGAATAACATGTAGTTCTCACCCACAACCATCTTGTAGACATTTGTTTAAAGAGCGGGACATTCTGATTACTGCTTCACTGTATATTTATTCCTTCATGAAGTTTGTTCAAAATAATACACTACAGTTAAAAAGGAACAATGAAGTACGTAATCGAAATACCAGAAGCAAAAATGAAATTCATTATAACCCATCGAGTCTGTCTTTAGCTCAAACAGTCCTCCTCAATGCCGCAACTAAATTTTTGTTCACATACCCAGTGACGTAAAATGTCTGACAGACAGCAAAGTAAAATTTGAAAGCAAACTGAGAAAGTTTCCCCTTGACAACTCCTTTTGTTCCGTAGAAGAACTTCTGTTAATGTAAGCCCTACTAACTCACACCTGTGTATCTTTTTTCTTTTTGTAGAAATGAATTTTATCCATGGTGGATGCTGCTGAACTCCGTGACTGTTCCATTACAGGGTGTAGAAAAATTTCCGCTACCAGTCACAATAAAAGTTTTGTTACTTGTCACACGACCGGTTTCGGGCTTGCACCCATCCTCAGGTGTTTATACACTCATATACATGTTTATTGAGATCACAGTATAAATACACTCCTGGAAATGGAAAAAAGAACACATTGACACCGGTGTGTCAGACCCACCATACTTGCTCCGGACAAGGCGAGAGGGCTGTACAAGCAATAATCACACGCACGGCACAGCGGACACACCAGGAACCGCGGTGTTGGCCGTCGAATGGCGCTAGCTGCGCAGCATTTGTGCACCGCCGCCGTCGGTGTCAGCCAGTTTGCCGTGGCATACGGAGCTCCATCGCAGTCTTTAACACTGGTAGCATGCCGCAACAGCGTGAACGTGAACCGTATGTGCAGTTGACGGACTTTGAGCGAGGGCGTATAGTGGGCATGCGGGAGGCCGGGTGGACGTACCGCCGAATTGCTCAACACGTGGGGCGTGAGGTCTCCACAGTACATCGATGTTGTCGCCAGTGGTCGGCGGAAGGTGCACGTGCCCGTCGACCCGGTACCGGACCGCAGCGACGCACGGATGCACGCCATGACCGTAGGATCCTACGCAGTGCCGTAGTTGACCGCACCGCCACTTCCCAGCAAATTAGGGACACTGTTGCTCCTGGGGTATCGGAGAGGACCATTCGCAACCGTCTCCATGAAGCTCGGCTACGGTCCCGCACACCGTTAGGCCGTCTTCCGCTCACGCCCCAACATCGTGCAGCCCGCCTCCAGTGGTGTCGCGACAGGCGTGAATGGAGGGACGAATGGAGACGTGTCGTCTTCAGCGATGAGAGTCGCTTCTGCCTTGGTGCCAATGATGGTCGTATGCGTATTTGGCGCCGTGCAGGTGAGCGCCACAATCAGGACTGCATACGACCGAGGCACACAGGGCCAACACCCGGCATCATGGTGTGGGGAGCGATCTCCTACACTGGCCGTACACCACTGGTGATCGTCGAGGGGACACTGAATAGTGCACGGTACATCCAAACCGTCATCAAACCCATCGTTCTACCATTCCTAGACCGGCAAGGGAACTTGCTGTTCCAACAGGACAATGCACGTCCGCATGTATCCCGTGCCACCCAACGTGCTCTAGAAGGTGTAAGTCAACTACCCTGGCCAGCAAAATCTCCGGATCTGTCCCCCATTGAGCATGTTTGGTACTGGATGAAGCGTCGTCTCACGCGGTCTGCACGTCCAGCACGAACGCTGGTCCAACTGAGGCGCCAGGTGGAAATGGCATGGCAAGCCGTTCCACAGGACTACATCCAGCATCTCTACGATCGTCTCCATGGGAGAATAGCAGCCTGCATTGCTGCGAAAGGTGGATATACACTGTACTAGTGCCGACATTGTGCATGCTCTGTTGCCTGTGTCTATGTGCCTGTGGTTCTGTCAGTGTGATCATGTGATGTATCTGACCCCAGGAACGTGTCAATAAAGTTTCCCCTTCCTGGGACAATGAATTCACGGTGTTCTTATTTCAATTTCCAGGAGTGTACAAAAAAATTATTTGCTGGTGGCTACACAGATACAAGTGGGACAATTGTAAGTGGCAAGGCAGCATTTGTGGAAAATATATCTGTACTTACATAAAGATGAAGCATCATTATTGTAATGATGTTGTGGTGACAGTTTTCCCACTTAGTTGCACAATTATTATCATTTTCACGCCCATATTTCAGTTTTATAAAGTTTAGCTGCATATTTCAATATTACGATGTCTATCTATCTATCTATCTATATCCGAATCCCGCTCCAGCACCGAGCAAGGTGGCGCAGTGGTTAGCACACTGGACTCGCATTCGGAAGTACGACAGTTCAATCCCGCGTCCGGCCATTCTGATTTAGGTTTTCCGTGATTTCCCTAAATCGCTCCAGGCAAATGCCGGGATGGTTCCTTTCAAAGGGCACGGCCGACTTCCTTCCCTAATCCGATGAGACCGATGACCTTGCTGTCTGGTCTCCTTCCCCCCAATAACAACCAACCCGCTCCAGCTACTGCCGGGTCTGGGTGCTGACGAGTCCTCTCCATTTGGCTCGGTCCTCCCACCCACTTGCTGCCAGGCCACACCTCTCCTTTCAACAGATATTCTCACTCCCATTTTCCACCGTGTTCTTGGGCGCCCTCTAGGTCTTTTCCCATCAATCTTTAGTTCTTCCATAATTTTGGGGAGTCTCTGCCCATGCATCCTCTTAACATGCCCATACCATCTTAATCTCTTTCTTTCAATTTCTTCTCTCATACTTTCTTGTTTGAGGTCCTTTCTAATCTCTACATTCCTTACTCTGTCCATTCTTGTTTTTCCCTTAACTGCTCTGAGGAATTTCATTTCCCCTGCTTGCAGTCTGCTCCAGTCCCTTTCTGTCATTGTCCATGTTTCTCCACCATAGGTGACAATAGGGATGTAATAATTCTTATACATAAGGAGTTTTGCTCTCTCTGAAACTTTATTATTCCAAATCAGATGTTTTATTGTTTGGTAGAAATTACCTCCCTTCTGTAACCTCCTATTAATTTCGTTAGTTATTCTTCCATCCCTAGATATTTCACTCCCTAAATAAGTTGAACTTTCTACCACTTTGAGAGGTTCTCCATTCAAGGTAATATTTCCGTTGATTCCTTTCTCTCTTCCAAATACCATTACTTCACTCTTATCTTTACTTATTTTTAATCCATACCTTTTCATTATTTCCTTCCACGCATCAAGCTGTAACTGTACTTCTACCTCTTTATCACCCCATATGACCATATCATCCGCAAAAATCATCTTTTTGTCTTTTTCTTTTACTATATCTTTAACTGCCCTATTCATTCCCTCCATCACAACATTAAAAAGCGCAGGAGATAGAATACTTCCTTGCTTAAGTCCTTGTCTTATTTCGAAGTATTCAGAGTTCCCCAATGGTGTTCTAATTCTACAATTGTGGCCTCTGTACATTGTCTTTATAACATTAATATATCCATCTTCTATATCTATCTTCTTCAGTTCTTCCCAGAGTCTTTCCCTGTCAACTGAGTCATATGCCTTTTCTATTTCTATGAAAACCATCATCACCCTTTTATTATACTCCCAACTTTTTTCCATCAGTTGACGGATAGAAAATATCAGGTCGATCGTGCTCCTTCCTTTCCTAAACCCATGCTGTTCTTCACTCAGCTCTTTTCTATCTTTTCACTTATTCGATTTAGTAAAATTCATTCAAAAATCTTGGCTGTATGACTCATTAGGGTTATTCCTCTGTAGTTTTTACAAAGTTCTTTATTGCCTTTCTTGAAGATGGGAACAATGTCTCCTGTTCTCCAGTCATCAGGTATTTTACTATTTCTCCACACGCTTGATAGTACTCTATGTAGCCACTGCATTCCCACTGGACCTGCTGCTCTTATCATGTCCACTGCTGATACTTCATCAGGTCCTGGGGCTTTCCCCCCGTTCATCTTCTCCACAGCTTTTAACATTTCTTTGTAATTTGTAATTCTGCTTCCCAACTTCTCTCAATTTCTCCATTATTTGTTGTTTCCTCATGTACCTGCTCCTCAGCGTTGAACAGCTTCTTAAAATGTTCTTTCCAGGTTGAACAGCTTCTTAAAATGTTCTTTCCAGAGATCTTTTATATTTCCTGGCTCTTCAATAATGGTACCGTCCTCTGTTTCCATCTTTACTGGTACTTCAGAAGCCTTCCTTTTATTTTTCATCATTTTATACAACATTTTCTTATTGTTCTTCACATCTTCTTCAAGTTTTTTTGCAAACTCTTCCCATGCCTTTTTCTTTGCTGTTTCCACTATTTCTTTGCACTTCTTCTTTTCCTCTATATATCTTCTATGGTCTTTGTCATTTTTAGTTTTCCACCATATTCTTCATGCTCCATTTTTTCTTCTAACTGCATGGATTGTGGCATCATCCCACCAACTTGTTTGTCTTATTTTTTACTTTCCAGATGTTCTGCCACATACTTTTTGTGCTGCTTCGACTAAAGTGTCTTTGAATAAACTCCATTCTTTTTCTACATCGCAGAAAACTTCTTTTGGAAATTTTTGTGTTATTAATTCTCTGTACTTCTCAGCACATTCACTCCCCTTCAATTTCCAATCCCGTATCCTCATCACTTTCTTCTGTTTTCTATTTTTCACACACTGATTCATTTTCCATTGTCCCACCAGTAATCTATGGTCTCCATCTGCACTCACACTTGGAACTACCTTCACATTTGTTACTTTCTCTCCCCATTCCCTATCTACTAGAATATAATCAATTACACTCTTCGTTCTTCCATCCCAACTGTATCTGGTGATAACATGACTTTCTCTCTTCATAAACCAGCTGTTTGCTATTTTCATTCCATTCCTCTGGCACAAATCCAGAAGTCTTTCCCCTTCTTCATTTCTGCCTCCATATCCAAAACATCCCAATACTTGCTCAAATCCCTTTCTGTCTTTGCCTACCTGTGCATTAAAATCTCCCATCACTATATTTGCACTCTCTATATGGTTTTCTAACACATTGTCAAAGTCCATCTTCTCTTCTTTGCTACCTCCCACATGAGGTGCATAAATCTGGATTACTTTTAGTGTTTCTTTTTGGAATCTCAGGTTTAAGATTATGATCCTGTCTGATATATACCTCACATTTTCAATACAGCTTTGTACATTCTTATCCACCATCACTGCCACACCATTTCTTCCAGACCCGTTATTCCCACTCCAGTACAGTTTTCCTCCACCTCTCAAATTCTTCTCACCTTTTCCCTTCCACTTTGTTTCGCTTAATCCCAATATATCTAACTTCCTCTCTGTTAGTACATCGGTCATTTCTTCCATTTTTCCATTGAAGGTTAATATATTAAGGGTGCCAATATTTAGGTTATTTTTTAGTCCCGTTGGTTTCATCTTCTTGTACTGATGAATATCATCAGGTCTCCCATCATTTGCACCAGTACTTGAAGAAGCAGTGGGGTCAAATCCTGAGCGGTTCGTTCCAAGGCTCGTCTGTGTTTTGAAAGCAATATATGAAGACTTTCCTGCTGGCTTGCTAGGCCTAACGCAAGGAAGGATTTTATGTTGGGGTTGTCTCCCTTAGCCTTTGGAATTTCTCCTCCACCACAAGGCAGTGGTTCCCTTCTCATTTAACCCCCAGAAAGGAGGGTTGCCTCATCTGCCAGCTACGCCGTTCCGAAGTCTTCCTTCTCCGCCGTCGCTGCCATTAAGGTCTTCACCCGTAACCCTGGGAATGGGTTCCGTGTTATACCCCACGGGATTGAGTCCCTGCCTGAACTCAGCCATCCTAGCACTCCGGCCTACTGAAGTGCAGGATGCCCACCCCCGCGACTTGGACGCGCCAGACAGGAATTACCCCAGTGGAGGAATAGGGAAGGGCACCCTACCTCCCTGGACCCGGGTTAATGATTGTGTATGGTGCCACAATCAAAGCGATGTGCACTCCTAAAATACACTGTGTTTACATACAAACATGTGGGCTATGGTCATAGAACTAAGACGTAGCAGGTGTAAAGGTGTTGCTGATAGAGAAACATGTAGGTTATGGTCAAAGAACTCAGCTACAGGAAGTGCTATTATAGATCGGTATCAGGTGTTCATGCACTCAGACGTAGTACGCCGTATGGGGGAAATCGTTTCTTTCTGGACCTATGTTAATAGAATTACTTGCTTGTTTCATTATTCTCCACTCAGCTCTTTCGTTTGTGCCTTTTCAAGCAAATGCCCTGTGTATTATGTTACGTCAGAACAAACTTTTTGTATGTGAGTACTGGCCCGACACACGTTCCCCTGTCCATATTTTAAAAACTTTCTACATCTACGTGGTTACTCTGCAATTCAAAGTGCCTGGCACAGGGTTCAACGAACTATTTTCATACTACTTCTCTAACATTCCACTCTCGAATGGCGCTTGGTAAAAAGGAACACCTAAATCTTTCAGTCCGAGCTCTGATTTCTCTTATTTTGTTATGATGATCATTTCTCCCTATGTAGGTGGATGTCAACAAAATATTTTCGCATTCGGAAGAGAAAATTGGTGATTGTAATTTCGTAAATGGATCTCGCCGCAAAGAATTCCGCCTTTGTTGCAGTGACTGCCACCCCAACTCGCGTATCATATCAGCGACACTCTCACCCCTATTGCGTCATAACTTGAAACGAGCTGCCCTTCTTTGCAGTTTTTCGATCTGCTCCGTCAATCCCACCCGGTAAGGATCTCATACCGCGGAGCAGTATTCCAGCAGAGGACGGACAAGTTTAATGTAGGCTGTCTCTTTAGTGGGTTTGTCACATCTTCTGAGTGTTCTGCGAACAAAGCGCAGTCTTTGTTTCGCCTTCCCCACGATATTATCTATGTGGTCTTTTCAATTCAAGTTGCTCGTAACTGTAATTCCTAGGTATTTAGTCGAATTGACAGCCCTTATCGTATATCCAAAATTTATCGGATTTCTTTTAGTTGCCATGTGAATGACCTCGCAATTTTCTTTGTTTACTGCCAATTGCCACTTTTCGCACCATACAGAAATTCTCTGTAGATCATTTTGTAATGGGAATTGATCGTCTGATGATTTAACTAGGCGCGAAATTACAAAGTCATCTGCATATAATCTAAGGGGGCTGCCGAGATTATCGCCTAGATCATTTATGTAAATCAGGAACAGCAGAGGGCCTGTGACATTAGCTTGCGGAACGCCATATATCACTTCTGCTCTACTCGATGATTTACCGTCTATAACTACGAACTGTGACCACTCTGAGAGGAAATCACGAATCCAGTCACACAACTGAGACGATACCCCATATGCACGCAAATTGATTAATAGTCGTTTATGACGAACGGTATCAAAAGCCTTCTGGAAATCTAGGAATATGGAATCGATCTGAGATCCCTTGTCGACAGCACTCATTACTTCATGGGAATAAAGAGCTAGCTGTGTTGCACAAGAACGATATTTTCTGAATCCGTGTTGGTGATGTATCAATAAGTCATTTTCTTCGACGTATTCATAATGTTCGAGTACAGTATATGCTCCAAACTCCTACTGCAAATTGTGGTCACTGATATGGGTCTGTAATTCAGTGGGTTACTCCTATTTCCTTTCTTGAATATTGGTGTGACCTGTGCTACTTTCCAGTCTTTATGAACAGACCTTTCGTCAAGTGAGCGGTTGTATATGATTGCTAAGAAAGGCGCTATTGTGTCTGCCTACTCTGAAAGGAACCTGATTGGTACACCATCTGGACCGGAAGACTTGCCTTTCTTAAGTGATTTGTTTCCAAACACCTTAGATATCTACTTTTATGTCACTCATGCTAACAGCTGTTCTGGTTTCGAATTCTGGAATATTTACTTCGTCATCTTTCGTGAAGGAATTGCGGAAAACTGTATTTAGTAACTCCGATTTAGCTGCACCACCATCGGTAACATTTCCATCGCTGTCGCACAGTGACGGTATTGACTGTTTTTTGCCACTGGTGTACTTTACATACGACCAGAATCTCTTAGGGTTTTGAGACAATGTTTCATTGTGGAAAGTATTAAAAGCATCTCGCATTGACGTCCGCACTAAATTCCGAGCTTCCGTGAAACTTAGCCAGTCACTTTCTTTGTGATCGTTTTGTGATCTTGTGAAAAGCTCTTGGAAAAGTGTGAACAAAGTAAAAATGAGAAGAAAAATATCTTTTTGAGTGATCATTGTACTTATTAACTTTTGCGGCCATGGATATTCAATTTGAGGAGGATTGCATTCAAAAATACGCCAATGGGAAATGTTACTCGCAAGATGTATTCTGTCCACATTACAACAATGAAATGCTGGAAATGTGGGATGGGCCTGGAATGTGATCGACTCGGGACCACACTGTTTCGTTCCAAAATGTAATCCTCAGTTAAATTAAGGTAGAAGTTCCTGTCAACCAAATGATCTGTTTCCTTCCATTACATTTGAAACGACTGAATCTTAAAGTGTTTGCATTTCGATTTCGATTGCTAGACCAGTGTTCAAGTACACAATCAAAACAAAGAAATTCTTTGTTTCGATTGGTTTGCTGTGACACCATAATTTCGTTCATCAGAGTGCTTTACGGTACACGACATGTTTTATTCTGTTGTCTGGTGCGTCAACAAAGAAAGCTGGTTGTTTTCCGATACGGAAAGAGGCAACTAGAATTGTCCAGACGATAAGCACGGATTTTCAGGGTTATTGCTGCAAACAGTCAATAAGTGTCCTCCTGATTTGTTTATTGTCACTGCCAATGCAAGCCGCACCGGAATGCAAGCGTTTAATGTCGAATGACACGTCGGTTGCAATCATTGGGATGTAAGATAAGAAAACGTCACTTCCTTTGTACTTTCCTTTAAGAATTCTTCCTTCGATGATGTTTGTCGTCGGTTTCTTCACCGCAACTGGGGTGTTATTACAAAGAAGTGGTCAGTTGATATCTCGCAAAATTATAATTACCTATCTGACTTTCAGTTGGAGAGAGCGAGGCGCAGTCCGGATAATTCCAGCGAGTTTAAAAATTCTGTTGGATAACTGACGTCATCATCTTGGCTATTCACGGAATCCACCGATTTGTACCGGGTGATCAAAAAGTCAGTATAAATTTGAAAACTGAATAAATCACGGAATAATGTATATAGAGAGGTACCAATTGACACACATACTTGGAATGACATGAGGTTATATTAGAACAAAACAAAAAAAAAAAAATACAATAGTTCAAAAAATGTCCGACAGATGGCGTTTCATCTGATCAGAATAGCAGTAATTAGCATAACAAAGTAAGACATAGCAAAGATGATGATCTTTACAGGATATGCTCAATATGTCCACCATCATTCCACTACAATAGCTTTAGTCGAGGAATAATGTTGTGAGCAGCACTGTAAAGCATGTCCGGAGTTACGGTGAGGCATTGGCGTCGGATGTTGTCTTTGAGCACCCCTAGAGATGTCGGTCGATCACAATACACTTGCGACTTCAGGTAACCCCAAAGCCAATAATCGCACGGACTGAGGTCTGGGGACCTGGGAGGCCAAGTATGACGAAAGTGGCGGCTGAGCACACGATCATCACCAAACGACGCGCGCAAGAGATCTTTCACGCGTCTAGCAATATGGAGTGGAGCGGCATCCTGCATAAACATCGTACGTTCCAGCAGGTGTTCATCAGCCAGGCTGGGGATGATGCGATTCTGTAACATATCGGCGTACCTCTCACCCGCCACGGTAGCAGTTTTGCTGTCCAGCGTCATCTGTCGGACATCTTGTGAACACTGTTTTTTTTTTTTTTTCTTTTGGTTCTAATAAAACCCATGTCATTCCAAGCATGTGTGTCAATTTTTTCCTCTCTATCTACATTATTCCGTGATTTATAAAGTTTTCAAATTTATGCTGACTTTTGGATCACACGGTACATTACCACTGACATCCCCTGCTATGCCTGCAGGACAGGACAGATAGTTTAATTTGTGGAAAAGGACTAAAATGAGTGGCTGTCAGTTGCACTCGAACATTCTACCTTGTTGATTTGACAAACATTACAAGAGTAAAGAAAACATTAAAAACAGAGAAAGCCAAACATTAATTTTAGAACTTAATTCCCGGCTAAATGCGCCATCCAGCCTCACGCCCCAAGGGCAAAACAACTAATTTAAAACCGGCTGAAGACCTATAACTTAAGACTCCAAAACATGAATTTCGATTTTAAATGGCAGAAGGCCACATCTTAAGACTTTTCTCTAAGTTAGGCTGAAGGCCCAAACATTCTAACGCCTTAAGGGCAAAACAACTTTAATTTAAAATCGGATAGAAGCCATACATAAACAAACAACAAGGACAATTAAGAAAAGACAGTACATCAAACGGCGCTCAGAAGTTTCCAGGGATCGGCCTGGAATTCAAACAATAACGCTCGCTCAGGTGAGACAGGTAGTCGGCCCAACAATTCTCAGTGTGACGTCAACCCAACCTACAGACCGTCAACGGACCAAGCGACCAGCACTCAACGGGGAGTTCAATGCAACAACGCAGAAGGTATCAGCGCCCACAACGAATTACACACTCAGCTGTAAAACTACATGCCGTGCTGGACAGCCACAACACGACGAGGAAAATACACTGCCTGAATTTACGTCAACGGCTAGGGCAGGAAACCGGAACGTTAACGGCCACAAGGCAGAAGATTCCGCTGGTGCACTTCACTTCAAAAATAATCAAATTAAGTTAAACTCCACAGGAGGGTGGCTAATATTTGCCAACTTAAAAACACACGTTGTCGCTCGCGGGTATGTCCGAACAGCCCACAACGAAATTTAAAGGTCACAATGTGAACAGTTGGGGCTGGTTGGTAGATTCAGTAAAGACTCAACTTCGGGATCGGTGAGCCACGGACCTCGTAGCAACGGGAACAGCCCCTCACACTCAGACAGCGCGTGGACGGCTTAATTACGCGCCACAGAAACTTCCTCGCTGCTCCACGCCAACCGACCAACTCCCGGTCACTGCACAGCCGGAAACCATAAGCGCCAGGCCAAAGATAGTACTAGGGTGCGAATAGCGACAGACGCTGCTGCTGCCACTCGCGAAGAGCGAGAATAACAACATAATCGCGATAACTGCGGGAGACTAAACACAGAACAGAAACCAAGGTTTAATGCAAAGCATAAGACGAGCCAGCCACGACTCAACCACTTCACCGACAACTTCACGGTGTATCTTGAAATGTAATTTTATATTAATTTAGGCTGGAATACATTTCTTCCAGCTTTTTTTTTTCGCTTGTAAACTTCCAATTGAGTTATTTCAATGCTAGGATCATGTTGTTGTTGTGGTCTTCAGTCCTGAGACTGGTTTGATGCAGCTCTCCATGCTACTCTAACCTGTGCAAGCTTTTTCATCTCCCAGTACCTACTGCAACCTACATCCTTCTGAGTCTGCTTAGTGTATTCAACTCTTGGCCTCCCTCTACGATTTTTACCCTCCACGCTGCCTTCCAATACTAAATTGGTGATCCCTTGATGCCTCAGAACATGTCCTACCAACCGATCCCTTCTTCTGGTCAAGTTGTGCCACAAACTTCTCTTCTCCCCAATCCTATTCAATACCTGCTCATTAGTTATGTGATCTACCCATCTAATCTTCAGCATTCTTCTGTAGCACCACATTTCAAACGCTTCTATTCTCTTCTTGTCCAAACTATTTATCGTCCATGTTTCACTTCCATACATGGCTACACTCCATACAAATACTTTCAAAAATGACTTCCTGACACTTAAATCTATACTCGATGTTAACAAATGTCTCTTCTTCAGAAACGATTTCCTTGCCATTGCCAGTCTACTTTTTATATCCTCTCTACTTCGACCATCATCAGTTATTTTGCTCCCCAAATAGCAAAACTCCTTTACTACTTTAAGTGTCTCATTTCCTAATCTAATACCCTCAGCATCACCAGACTTAATTCGACTACATTCCATTATCCTCGTTTTGCTTTTGTTGATGTTCATCTTATATCCTCCTTTCAAGACACTGTCCATTCCATTCAACTGATCTTCCAAGTCCTTTGCTGTCTCTGACAGAATTACAATGTCATCGGCGAACCTTAAGGTTTTTATTTCTTCTCCATGGATTTTAATACCTACTCCGAATTTTTCTTTTGTTTCCTTTACTGCTTGCTCAATATACAGATTGAATAACATCGGGTAGAGGCTACAACCCTGTCTTACTCCCTTCGCAACCACTGCTTCCCTATCATGTCCCTCGACTCTTATAACTGCCATCTGGTTTCTGTACAAATTGTAAATAGCCTTTCGCTCCCTGTATTTCACCCCTGCCACCTTTAGAATTTGAAAGAGAGTATTCCAGTCAACATTGTCAAAAGATTTCTCTAAGTCTACAAATGCTAGAAACGTAGGTTTGTCTTTCCTTAATCTTTCTTCTAAGATAAGTCGTAAGGTCAGTATTGCCTCACGTGCTCCAGTGTTTCTACGGAATCCAAACAGATCTTCCCCGAGGTCCGCTTCTACTAGTTTTTCCATTCGTCTGAAAAGAATTCGTGTTAGTATTTTGCAGCTGTGGCTTATTAAATTGATTGTTCGGTAATTTTCACATCTGTCAACACCTGCTTTCTTTGGGATTGGAATTATTATATTCTTCTTGAAGTCTGAGGGTATTTCGCCTGTCTCGTACATCTTTATCACCAGATGGTAGAGTTTTGTCAGGACTGGCTCTCCCAAGGCCGTCAGTAGTTCTAATGGAATGTTGTCTACTCCCGGGGCCTTGTTTCGACTCAGGTCTTTCAGTGCTCTGTCAAACTCTTCACGCAGTATCATATCTCCCATTTCATCTTCATCTACATCCTCTTCCATTTCCATAATATTGTCCTCAAATACATTGCCCTTGTGTAGACCCTCTATATACTCCTTCCACCTTTCTGCTTTCCCTTTTTTGCTTTAGAACTGGGTTTCCATCTGAGCTCTTGATATTCATACAAGTCATTTTCTTATCTCCTAAGGTCTCTTTAATTTTCCTGTACGCAGTATCTATCTTACCCCTAGTGGGATAACCCTCTACATCCTTACATTTGACATCTAGCCATCCCTGCTTAGCCATTTTGCACTTCCTGTCGATCTCATTTGTGAGACGTTTGTATTCCTTTTTGCCTGCTTCATTTACTGCGTTTTTATATTTTCTCATTTCATCAATTAAATTCAATATTTCTTCTGTTACCCACGGATGTCTACTAGCCCTCGTCTTTTTACCTATTTGATCCTCTGCTGCCTCCACTACTTCATCCCTCAAAGCTACCCATTCTTCTTCTACCGTATTTCTTTCCCCCATTACTGCAAATTGATCCCTTATGCTCTCCCTGAAACTCTGTACAACCTCCGGTTCTTTCGGTTTATCCAGGTCCCATCTCCTTAAATTCCCACCTTTTTGCAGTTTCTTCAGTTTTAAACTACAGATCATAACCAATAGATTGTGGTCAGAGCCCACATCTACCCCTGCAAATGTCTTACAGTTTAAAACCTGGTTCCTAAATCTCTGTCTTACCATTATATAATCTATCTGGTACCTTTTAGTATCTCCAGGGTTCTTCCATGTATACAACCTTCTTTCATGATTCTTAAACCAAGTGTTAGTTATGATTATGTTGTGCTCTGTGCAAAATTCTACCAGGCGGCTTCCTCTTTCATTTCTTAGCCCCAATCCATATTCACCTACTACGTTTCCTTCTCTCCCTTTTCCTACACTCGAATTCCAGTCACCCATGACTATTAAATTTTCGTCTCCGTTCACTATCTGAATAATTTCTTTTATTTCATCATACATTTCTTCAATTTCTTCGTCATCTGCAGAGCTAGTTGGCATATAAACTTGTACTACTGTAGTAGGTGTGGGCTTCGTATCTATCTTGGCCACAATAATGCGTTCACTGTGCTGTTTGTAGTAGCTTACCCGCATTCCTATTTTCCTATTCATTATTAAACCTACTCCTGCATTACCCCTATTTCATTTTGTGTTTATAACCCTGTAGTCACCTGACCAGAAGTCTTGTTCCTCCTGCCACCGAACTTCACTAATTCCCACTATATCTAACTTTAACCTATCCATTTCCCTTTTTAAATTTTCTAACCTACCTGCCCGATTAAGAGATCTGACATTCCACGCTCCGATCCGTAGAACGCCAGTTTTCTTTCTCCTGATAACGACATCCTCTTGAGTAGTCCCCGCCCGGAGATAACGGACAAAAAAAAAAGCCGAGATTCAACCATATATATAGTAGTTCCTGCCATCTGTTATCATCGACAGTGCGGGCAAAACTTATGATTTTTTCCGGTTTGTCCGAACTTTCTAACTTTCCTTTCTAATTTTCCCAATATTTTTTTCCTAAGAACATTCCCGGGACTACAACGAACAAAACAAAACAAAAAATATATTACGCAAATCCATGGTTAAGGCCTTGAGTCTATATAAAAGTCCCACAGGACAGAAGCAGCTTTAGATTTTTCCAATCCTTCAAATTTTCCAGGCTCATTCTCCAGTTTTTCTTTCCCTAAACACCTTTTTCGGACTGTTACGCACATTTTTTAAAATTACCCACATCGGTTGAACCGTTCTCAATTGATGCACTTACCAGCAAACAGCAATTCATTTTTTTCTTTGTATGGATTTAGCCTGAAGAAACACTACTGGCCATTGTAATTGCTACACCAAGAAGAAATGCAGATGATAAATTCATTGGACAAATATATTATACTAGAACTAAAATGTGATTACATTTTCACGCAATTTAGGTGCATAAATCCTCAGAAATCAGTACCCAGAACCACCACCTCTGGCCGTAATAACGGCCTTGATACGCCTGGGCATTGCGTCAAACAGAGCTTGGATGGCGTGTACAGGTACAGCTGCCCATGCAGCTTCAACACGATGCCACAGTTCATCAAGAGTAGTGACTGGCGTATTGTGACGAGCCAGTTATTCCGCCACCATAGACCAGACGTTTTCAGTTGGTGAGAGATCTGGAGAATGTGCTGGCCAGGACAGAAGTCGAACATTTTCTGTATCCAGGAAGGCCCGTACAGGACCTGCAACATGTGGTCGTGTATTATCCTGCTGAAATGTAGGGTTTCGCAGGGATCGAATGAAGGGTACAGCCACGGGTCGTAACAAATCTGAAATGTAACGTCCACTGTTCAAAGTGCCGTCAATGTGAGCAAGAGGTGACCGAGACGTGTAACGGATGGCACCTCGTACCATCACACGGGGTGATAGGCCAGTATGGCGATGACGAGTACACACTTCCAATGTGCGTTCACCGAGATATCGCCAAAGACGGATGCGACCATCATGATGCTGCAAACAGAACCTGGATTCATCCGAAAATAATGACCTTTTGCCATTCGTGCACCGAGGTTCGTCGTTGAGTACACCATCGCAGGCGCTTCTGTCTGTGATGCAGCGTCAAGGGTAACCTCAGCCATGGTCTGCGAGGTCATAGTCCATGCTGCTGCAAACGTCGTCGAACTGTTCGTGCAGATGGTTGTTGTCTTGCAAACGTCCCCATCTGTTGACTCAGAGATCGAGACGTGGCTGCACGATCCGTTACCGCCATGCGGATAAATGTCTGTCATCTCGATTGCTAGTGGTACGAGGCCTTTGGGACCCAGCACGGCGTTCCGCGTTACCCTCCTGAAACCACCGATTCCATATTCTGCCAACAGTCATTGGATCTCGACCAACGCGAGAAGAAACGTCGCGATACGATAAACCACAATCGCGATAGGCTACAATCCCACTTTTATCAAAGTCGGAAACGTGATGGTACGCATTTCTCCTCCTTACACGAGGCTTCATAACCACGTCTCACCAGGCAACGCCGGTCAACTGCTGTTTGTGCACGAGGAATCGGTTGGAAACTTTCCTCATGTCAGCGTGTTGTAGGTGTCGCCACCGGCGCCAACTTTGTGTGAATGCTCTGAAAAGCTAATCATTTGCATATCACAGCATCTTCTTCCTGTCGGTTAAATTTCGCGTCTGTATCACATCTTCGTGGTGTAGCAATTTTAATGGCCAGTGGTGTAATAAGAGGATAATAACAAAGGGGAAAATGTACCAGATACTGATCGGATGCTCGTTATAGAACTTTGAGTGATGTAGAGAATAATGTTTTTAAACTAAAGAGCAGTTTACATTTATGCTTAATATTTTTTTGTGAGAAGAAGGCTGAGAAATCCCTCACGTAGGCTCACAGTAAATAGCGCCCCTCGTTCAAAGTAACGCACGAGTTTCCTCGGAAATAGCGGCGCCATGTTTTTTGTGTCCGGCTTTTGGCAGGAAATTGCGGTGGTAACTCAGTTCCCGGGGGGGGGGGGGGGGGGGGGGGGGGAGGGGGGTCTCTTGGCGGTGCATTACCCACCCCAGCTCAGCCCACCCCACCCCACGCAGCACGGCTTGACGTGTCCCATTCCCGCGGCGAACACCTGTGTACGAGATAAGAGCCGCCTACCGGTCGGAAATGTCTCTCTTCTGTTTTCCGCCCGTCTGTCGAGGACAGCTGAAAGCTTTCGAAACTGGCTTTCCCGCCGCAATTTTGTTCCGCTCTGAGTGCCTTGCACGTAGGAACTGAGGTAAGAGACATGTCAACTGCGGTGCTACAGTTTTATTTATCTGGCTGTGTGGCCGTAAACCGCATGAAACAACCCTCTTCGACGGCACGGAAGCCCAGTAATTTCGTTCTACGAGAGCGTGGCCAAAAGTAATGCCACAGAATTTTGATGTGGAAACTATTGAAGCTTTTTAAACGAAACAAACTTTATTAGCATTCTACAGCTTTATTCTGCACGTTTACGTATTTATTTCTTAACATAGTTACCCTGGCAACGAACAGATTTCTCCTAACAAAACACCAGTTTCGTCTCTACAGAACAATGGTTCCCACCCTTAGACCGTTACACCCCGAGTGGAATCAGACATTACCGTTACCTAGTGCCCCGTCCAACCCACGGTGGTGTAGCGGTTCTAGGCGCTCAGTCCGGAACCGCGCAACTGCTACGGTCGCAGGTTCGAATCCTGCCTCGGGCATGGATGTGTGTGATGTCCTTAGGTTAGTTAGGTTTAAGTAGTTCTAAGTTCTAGGGGACTGATGACCACAGATGTTAAGTCCCATAGTGCTCAGAGCCATTTGAACCATTTTTGAACACGTCCTACCCCCCTCCCCCCCCCCCCCCAATTATCAGCAAATTTAGCACCTAACTAAACTGTAGAATGAAAGACTTTTCTTGGAACGCTTTTATTTTTAAAATGATGAAAGATGTGAAAGATGAATGATATTTAGCGTGTGTGTGTGTTTTAGAATGAATGATTAAGCAATTTGTGGTACATCGCAAGCGCGCAACTCACAATAAGAAAGCTAACTATCCACTTGTTACGAAACATGCTACACCTGCATTACTCCTCTCCATTGCGGAACTTATTTGCCGTCCGGAGTGGCCGAGCGGTTCTAGGCGCTACAGTCTGGAACCGCGGGACCGCTACCATCGCAGGTTCGAATCCTGCCTCGAGCATGGATGTGTATGATGTCCTTAGGTTAGTTAGGTTTAAGTAGTTCTAAGTTCTAGGGGACTGATGACCTCAGAAGTCCCATAGTGCTCAGTGCCATTAGGACCATTTGGCACTTATTTGACCTGCATACTGCAACCCCCACGTAAAATCAAACACGTTCAGGTGTGTGCACTGTACGTACAGTTTGTGAATCACTTGATTGCTGGACTCCTTACCTTTGAACTGTTGAAATTCGACGACTTCGCGCTGTTAATGTGACTAACTGACTAACCAGTCCAGTAATAATACTAACAATAATAAAAATGTGCGATCGCCGATCCTTCAGCTAGGTCAATTTCAAATAGACCATGTTGCGATCTCCTATAATTTCCAAAAAGAAATACAGGACGTTCAAGTCCGCAGAGGAGCAAATATACATTCTAACCACTATCTTACCAAAGTCAAAATTAAATTCACACCAAAAAGGAAATGCCACAGGGAAACACCACAAATTCCCAAGTTTCATTTGAAAAAAAAAAAACAAGAATTAAAAATTACAGAAGTACTGGAAAAACAATCTACAAACAGCTGGAGAGATTTACAAACGAAAATTATACAGAAAGCAAGGGAATTGATTCCATTAAAGAAGAAAACCAAGTAGCCATGACGGGATTCAAATTGTGATAAGGCAACAGAAGAGAGCCGAAAAGCTTTCTTAAACTATCATTGTGACAAATCAGAAACCACAGAAGAGGAATTTTTTGAAGTCAGAAAGCAAACATCTAAAATACTTATACAAATTAAAATAAAATATCTTGACGAACAACTCCATTGAAGAAGACTTTAGGAACCACAAAACACACGACTTTTACAATACGTTTGCCAGTCAAATCAAGGGATACACTCCACGAAACCCCTGTTTCAGGAAACAGAATGGAAAATTGGCACTAGCTAACAAAGACAATTGTCAAAAATTAGCCAAATATTTGTCACCTTTTCTAAACTGCTCACAACCAACTACGAGCTTCCCCAGTTTACAAGCAGAACACACAAAAGAAACTACACTACCGCCAACTCACGAAGAGATTTGTAGCCACATTAAAAAGCTTAAAAATGATATGCCATCGGGAGAAGTAGAATTGTAGCGGAACTACTGAAGAATCTCGGTCCATATTCCTTAAAATAGATGACTCAAATCATCCAAGAAATTTGGCAGACAGAAAAAATTCCAGAGGATTGGAAATGTGCACTAATTCATCCCTTGGGCAAAAAGGGAGAGGGATCGGATGTAAAAAACTACAGAGGCATTTCACTTTTGCCGGTCACTTTCAAAATTTTGTCCGCGTGTCTTTTAAAGAGAGCACAAGGACAGCTAGAACATACAATTTCAGATTACCAAGCAAGTTTTCGACCTAATAATTTTTAAAAAAGCGTATGATTCTATAGATAGACAATCTCTATGCAGTATTCTAGAAGAACGCGGTCCAGACGCCAAAACTCAAAAACTGATCCAACAAAAACTGTCAGAAACCAAATCAAAACTTAAATTCATAGATGAAATCTCGGAACCATTCTTAGTTAAAACGGGAGTAAGACAAGATGGGATCTGTCCATTATTATTCAGTATAGTTTTAGACAAAGAATAGGAAATGAAACTAAGAAAACAAAACTTTTGGAAGCCAATCGTACTAGGCTCAAGGAAAATTGAACGTTCGATACTTAGCGTTTGCAGATGACTTGGTCATTCTAGCCGACAGAGAAGAAGAAGCAGTAAAACAAATCGAGACCCTCAAAGAATGTGCGCCGAAGGTTGGCCTGCAAATCTCCTTTGAGAAGACTGAATTCATGTGTTCCAAGTTACATGGTCTGAAACTTAAAACAAATTATGGTAAAATCAGCAGAGCCAATAAAATCAACAGAGCCAAACACTTTACGTACCTCAGTGAAATTATTGAACCAACTGTACTTGAAGAAATAGCACAAAAAACTGTAGAAAATCAAGAAAGCGTCAGGTCTTGTTTCAAATTTGTATAACAAAAAATGCCTGCAAAAGGCAGTCACATATGCAAGTGAAACGCTCTCATTGAGTCCAAAACTAGATTTACAGGAAATGAAGAAAGTAGAGAGAAATATTATTAGAAAAATTCTGCGACCACGATACACACAAGATGGACACAGACTGCGAACCATTGAGACAACAGAAGAAGTATCAAACATCGACAGTGACATCAGAAAGTTCGCAGCTCGTGGTCGTGCGGTAGCGTTCTCCCTTCCCATGCCCGGGTTCCCGGGTTCGATTCCCGGCGGGGTCAGGGATTTCTTCTGCCTCGTGATGACTGGGTGTTGTGTGATGTCCTTAGGTTAGTTAGGTTTAAGTAGTTCTAAGTTCTAGGGGACTGATGACCATAGATTTTTAGTCCCATAGTGCTCAGAGCCATTTGAACCATTTGAACAACAGAAAGAGGCGAATGAAAATCTATGGACACCTAAACAGATCACTCAACGTCTACTGAACTATATGACATCCCTTAAAGCATCAATACCATGTGTAACTGAAGTTAAGAAGGATTTGACAGAAGAAAAATTGACGTAACAAAGACGTCAGACAGGGATGTATTCAGAAGCAAAAGTGATAAGTGGAAGCTTATTGCACAGATCGAACCAAAACCATACTGACCAAAGTGGACCGAAGAAAGAAAGAAGGCCTTTTGGGAGAAAATGAAGAAATATTTGGAAAATAAGAAGAACCCTAAGAAAGATTGAAAATCACCTGCTTATCGGTGTCTAACTGGGACATTTGCTAATAATAATAATACTGTGTAAGCCTTATGTAGTGACTGCTGTGTCATGCTGTCAATTAATTCATTTATCTGTTTCGAAGCAGGTACTATCTACAAGTTTGAGAAGACTTTTTCTTGAGATATTTAGTATCTGTTACGTATATGTCTTAGTTTTATTACCATCAATATAGGGGACAAAGCACAAAATATGTGCATAGTGGATGGACTATGTAAGGAACCCTTAACCTCGATCGGATTTGTGCTACTAATTGAGAGAAAGTAATTATTCGTAACTTATATAAAGAATATAATAGTCTTACAAAATTGTGGTAGTAGTAACGATCTTTTGAAAATAATTCATTTCGTAACTGAAACAGAATCGAACAGTTTACTTCTTAAACCTCAGAATACGGGGGCTACTCAGAAAGTGGGGAATGTTTTGGCACTAAAAAAAACTAGGAACAAGAAATGCATTTTATTATATACATCTGCAAGACCGACTGACATACTACTTTTATACATAGTCACCAAAGATATTGAGGCACTTATCATAGCGGTGGACAGGCTTTGAAAGACCTTCGTCGTAAAATTCTGCCGCCTGAGACTTCAGCCAGTGGGTCACGCCCGCCTGGATTTCCGCGTCGTCATCAAAGCGCTGCGTTGCACGCCAGTTCTTCATCTCGGGAAACAAGTGGAAGTCGCTTGGTGCAAGATCGGGGCTGTAGGGCGGACGAGGGAAAATTTCCCATTTAAATGAATTAAGGAGTTCTTTAGCGCGTTTTTGCGTGTGAGGTCGGGCATTGTCGTGCAAAAACAAAATTTTGGACGTCAGCTTTCCTCGGCGTTTGTTTTGAACTGCTCTTCTACGGCTGAGCAAAGCTTAGCAGTAGCGGTCAGAATTTATGGTTGCTCCACGTTCGAGACAATAAGAAGCACACCTTGTCTATACCAAAACACTGTCGCCATCAACTTCCCGGACCGAGCGAGGTGGCGTAGCGACTAACACACTGGACTCGCATTCGGGAGGACGACGGTTCAATCCCACCTCGGCCATTCTGATTTAGGTTTTCCGTGATTTCCCTAAATCGCTCCAGGAAAATGCTGGGATCGATCCTTTGAAAGAGCACGGCCGACTTCCTTCCCCGTCTTTGCCTAATCCGACGAGACCGATGACCTCGCTGTCTGGTCTCCTCCCCCAAACAACACAACCCAACTTGCTTGCTGAAAGGTTTGCGAATATTTTCTTAGTTTTTGGGGGGATCTTGTGTGCCCCCACTTCATGGACTGTAATTTTGTCACGAAGTTGACGTGTTTCACCCAAGTCTCGTCACCGGTTACGATTCGATCCAGTAAGGAATCTCCATGTTCGTGGTAGGCCTCCAGAAATGTCAACGTTGCCCCCATTCGCTGTTCTTTACGGTGCTCTGTAAGCATTTTGCGCGCCCATCGTGCACAAAATTTGTGGTAGCCTAGCTTTTGAGCGACAATTTCAAACAACAAATTCCGTGAAACTTGTGGAAAAGAAAGCGAAAGCTCCGTTATTGTGAACCGACGGTTCTCACGAATCGTTTCATCAACTTTAGCGTCAAGATCGTATTGTAACCTATCGCGATTGCGGTTTGTCATATCGCGACATTGCTGCTCGCGTTGGTCGAGATCTAATGACTGTTAGCAGAATATGGAATCGGTGGGTTCAGGAGGGTAATACGGAATGCCGTGCTGGATCCCAATGGCCTCGTATCACTAGCAGTCGAGATGACAGGCATCTCATCCGCATGGCTGTAACGGATCGTGCAGCCACGTCTCGATCTCTGAGTCACCAGATGGAGACGTTTGCGAGACAAAAACCATCTGCACGAACAGTTCTACGACGTTTGCAGCAGCATGGACTATCAGCTCGGAGACCGTGGGTGCAGTTACCCTTGACGCTGCATCACAGACAGGAGCGCCTGCGATGGTGTACTCAACGACGAATCTGGGTGCACGAATGGCAAAACCTCATTTTTTCGGATGTATCCAGGTTCTGTTTACAGCATCATGATTGTCGCATCCGCGTTTGGCGACATCGCGGTGAACGCACATTGGAAGCGTGTGTTCGTCATCGCTATACTGGCGTAAAACCCGGCGTGATGGTATGGGGTGCCATTAGTTACACGTCTCGGTCACCTCTTGTTCGTATTGACGGCACTTGGAACAGTGGACGTTACATTTCAGATGTGTTACGACCCGTGGTTCTACCCTTCATTCGATCCCTGCGAAACCCTACATTTCAGCAGGATGATGCACGACCGCATGTTACAGTTCCTGTACGGGCGTTTCTGGATACAGAAAATGTTCGACTGCTGCCCTGGCCAGCACATTCTCCAGATCTCTCACGAATTGAAAACGTCTGATCAGTGGTGGCCGAGCAACTGGCTCGTCACAATACGCCAGTCACTACTCTCGATGAACAGTGGTATCGTGTTGAAGATGCATGGACAGCTGTACCTGTACACGCCATCCAAGCTCTGTTTGACTCAATGCCCAGGCGTATGAGGGCCGCTACTATGGCCAGAGGTAGTCGTTCAGGGTACAGATTTCTCAGGATCTATGCACCCAAATTGCGTGAAAATGTAATCACATGCCATTTCTAGTATAATATATTTGTCCAATGAAAACCCGTTTATCATCTGCATTTCGTGTTGGTCTAGCAATTTTAATGTCCAGTAGTGTAGTTTCCTTACAGGCTACAATTCGGAGCCCTCTAGCGGCAGAGGGTTGAAATTTGCATCAGCGAGGCGGAGAGTAGACCGAGTAATATGTAGGACACTTTTATTTGCCACCCTCCCCCCCCCCCTGCTCCTTGTGCAAAGTTTTCAACAAAATCTTCAACACAAAATCATATCGATAAGTACTTAGCTACCAGTTGTGGCATGTTTCTCCTACATATTTCTCTGACATGGGCTGAGGGAACAGTTGATGGGAGCAAAAGCATTGTCTTTAAGTAATGTAAGCATTAGATTATGGATTATATTGTAATGAGGTTCTGGAAATTGCACTTTAAGAGTAATTCATGTCTATGTATCTATCACTTACTCCTGAGTCCCGCAGCGATAGCAGGGTCGCGTGGTTACAGCGGATTTGGCAAGGTTAGTTTTTAGGCGTGGCTGCATGCCCTTCCTGCCGCCACCCCGTACCCCCTTCTCAACCCGCCGCCCCCTCTCCCCCAGGAATCAGTGTACCCCAATGTCTGCATCTAGTGTAAATCGTGAGACAGTGCAAACGTCTTTCAAACTTCTGCGACTTGTGTAACTGAGGCGGAAAGTTGTGACCAGCCCGGTATTCACCTAGGGGGATGTGGAAAACCTTCTAAAAACCACATCCAGGCTGAACCAATACTGAGAGCAGAATAAAAAATTCGGAGGCATTTCTTTTCAGCACTCCTTCGTCTCCTTCGTACTCTCACTAATAAGGTGTTGTGGCTCTGTATTAATGACACTCGTAACCAAATCTTTCTTCTTGCTATTTTGTCGAAATACGACCTTTTATTAATAAAGCCGTATTTTATTTACACAACTAGCGCCATTACCGATTTCGAACAAACAGGTTAATCTTCAGACGTCTGTTCACGTTTACATTATCCTGATTGTTGTTTATTTTAGTTGTCGGAAAGAAACTTCTGTAAAAAAATCATTATAATAGTGTCTGGCTGCTGTTGACTTCTTTGCAAGTATCATCTTGTATCGACTTTTACATTGACACTTAGAACCAGTCAGCTTTCTGGCATGACACTTAGAACTTTCTTAAGTATTTATTTTCTAATTTATCTCATTTTTTGGGTATTGCGATGAGCAGCTTAATTCCGTGTTGTCATAATATTTTCTCAATGCTTTGGACACAAATCAGTTTTAAAGAAACAGGGCTACATCGTTTTTCTCATACTTCTGATAAATGTCAGATTTGGCCCTCAGAAAGTTCTTCATTTGCACTTTTCAGCTGACTGGAGACGTAGCAGAGATGACAACACTGATCGACTACTTCCACCTAAGTTGTCGCCAGTTAACCCAAATGTGTGTAAGAGATCAGCAAAAATTCGTACAAGTAAAAATGTAAATGAAGGTAAAATCTTCTATGTTATTAGGCCGCTTCGTATTTCTTCTAAAATGATCGACGTACAGACCCCTCTACTGGGATCTCCCTCGGGTTCTTCTGGTGTCCACTACTGCTTTTCTAGCAGGGACCGATTAGTAGGAGGCATCAAGGGATCACCAATTTAGTATTGGAGGGCAGCGTGAAGGGTAAAAATCGTAGAGGGAGACCAAGAGATGAATACACTAAACAGATTTAGAAGGATGTATGTTGTAGTAGGTACTGGGAGATGATGAAGCTTGCACAACATAGAGTAGCATGGAGAGCTGCATCAAACCAGCCTCTGGACTGTAGACCACAACTACAACCACCATTAAACATTTGGAGAGGGAATCTGTAAATATCATCAGTTGAGCAACTCTTCTGAAGGCGCATAGTGTGATTGCAGCTAGAGACGAGGTATGCAGCTCAGCCCGGTTTGCGGAAACCTCGTGTATTCTCCCAGTAACGGCCAATTACATCAAAAAGAAACAGAACACAGTCCTTATGCAGTTACAAAATGGAACATATTGATAGTTTAAGGGGAGACGGATGGCAATTTTTATCTCTATTCTGACAATGCTATTTTACCCTTTGAATATATACACTTTTCAAAAGAACCATAGGTGATAAAACAATGAAATTTTTACTCCATATGTATAACATATATGCCTCAATTTACAAGTAAAATGAACATAATACCTCTTATGGTTTTGAAGAAAAAAATTGTATTCTTTCACTAGTAAAATTTAAGTTTTTGGTACATTAATTATTTAAATCACTTTCTGATTTTTGATGGTTCTCAATTTACTTGTAATAACTTACTACCGTCTGCAATACAAATTGATCAAATTTCATGTTTCTAACCCCATTAAGTGTCTTGAAAGGAGGATATAAGATGAACATCAACAAAAGCAAAACGAGGATAATGGAATGTAGTCAAATTAAATCGGGTGATGCTGAAGGAATTAGATTAGGAAATGAGACACTTAAAGTAGTAAAGGAGTTTTGCTATTTAGGGAGTAAAATAACTGATGATGGTCGAAGTAGAGAGGATATAAAATGTAGACTGGCAATGGCAAGGAAATCGTTTCTGAAGAAGAGAAAGTTGTTAACATCGAGTATAGATTTAAGTGTGAGGAAGTCGTTTCTGAAAGTATTTGTATGGAGTGTAGCCATGTATGGAAGTGAAACATGGACGATAACTAGTTTGGACAAGAAGAGAATAGAAACTTTCGAAATGTGGTGCTACAGAAGAATGCTGAAGATAAGGTGGGTAGATCACGTAACTAATGAGGAGGTATTGAATAGGATTGGGGAGAAGAGAAATTTGTGGCACAACTTGACTAGAAGAAGGGATCGGTTGGTAGGACATGTTTTGAGGCATCAAGGAATCAGAAATTTAGCATTGGAGGGCAGCGTGGAGGGTAAAAATCGTAGAGGGAGACCAAGAGATGAATACACTAAGCAGATTCAGAAGGATGTAGGTTGCAGTAAGTACTGGGAGATGAAGAAGCTTGCACAGGATAGAGTAGCATGGAGAGCTGCATCAAACCAGTCTCAGGACTGAAGACCACAACAACAACAACAACCCCATTAGTTTATCAAATAATGGTACGTGAAAGTAAAAAAAATGTAGTTTTGAGAAAAATCCATTTAAAGTATAACATTGCAGTTCTAGTACAGTTATTGATGAGAATTACTTACCACTAATATTTTCCTCCACCATACTGAACATCATCTGAATCATACTGATCTTCTTTTCTTCTCTTGGTCCCTCTTCTTTCCTGTCTGGCTTCTTTTGTGCATTTTACATTAGCAATATCTGCTTTGCGGATTCTCTCTTTATCTATATGTACCAAGACTTTTTGCAGTACTTCCACTAGATTTTGTGCCCCATAATTTCAAAACATGCAGCTTTCTAATTACAACATCATTAAAGCATAAAATTGCATCATAAACACCAAATTAGATGGTTGTAAGCTGAACAAATACATGTTTCGGTAACCGGTTCCAAATGACAGAATTCACACATACATTTAAATTTTGGTTTTTACCATGAAGACATTTCTTCAACAAGGTGTCTTTGCAAAGGTCTCTAAATATAGGTTTAATTTCATTCATTACCGATGCAGGTAAAGGCTGTTTGTGGACATATCTGGCACTTGTCCTGTACTTGCACCAAGTGTCAGGATCATTCGGGCAAAGACCGTGCATCAGGAAAACCATATCTCTCTAAAATCTAAAAATCGAATTTTTGAAGCCCTCTTGCCTTCCGTCTCCCCTTAAAGCACAATAAAGATCATACAAATACGTTGCCAGTACACTTGGTCAGCTGCCGCAGCAACGACAGGGCTATAATGGGCACATAAGCCATAAGGTGTGTGAGCAGTAACGGCTATCAAGAAGAGAGATCATGCGCTGTTGGTGAAACTGTTTATGCTGCACTGAGAGAGAATCGCCGACTGAAAAGTCTGAGGAGAGCCCTCATGTCATGAAATGACTTCAAGAAATTATGATGAAATCCGACAACATTGGTGAGTCTGGTGTGGGCATCTGGAAGAAGTGCAGGTGGAAGTTTTTCAAGAAGTTGTTGTTGCTGTAACTGACACTGCACCACGTGCCCAATGCAGTGCTTGTGTTCGTGCAGTGTCATAAGAATTGTTCGTCGCGTAGGCAAGATTAGGGAAAGTTTTGCGATCTATCTTACACTGGTATCCGTACAAGATCCAGACGATGGAGTAACTGAAACCTCATAAACCGCAGCAACGTTCTGAGTCTGCTCTTCGGTTCTTGGCACAGATCGAAGTTGATCACATGTGGATGGCAATATTTTGTGGAGTGACGATGCCGGCTGGTGTGGCCGTGCGGTTCTTGGCGCTTCAGTCTGGAACCGCGTGACCGCTACGGTCGCAGGTTCGAATCCTGCCTCGGGCATGGATGTGTGTGATGTCCTTAGGTTAGTTAGGTTTAAGTAGTTCTAAGTTCTAGGCGACTGATGACCTCAGTAGCTAAGTCGCATAGTGCTCAGAGCCATTTGAACCATTTGGAGTGACGATGTACAGGGCACAGTGAATACACAGAACTCCGGGACTCGGGGTATTGTTAAACCATGTGATGTGCAAGAAGAGCCACTGCACCCGCCGTATGTGACTTTGTGTGGTGTGGATTCTCAAGCACCTTTAATCTCGGTACGTCTCTTAAGAAGAGAATCCAACCAGAGGGTCTCTCAGGTGTACGGTGACGTCTGCGCGTTATCGAGACCTCTTCGTACAGCACGTGATTCCCGTTTTGGAAGAGAGAAACTATTTGGCAGCCATTGTTTTCATGCAAGACCGGGCAGCACCTCATATCGCTCGCCCAGTGGAAGATATGCTTAATGGATCCTACCACGAACGTGTTACCTCCGGAGGTTTTCGAAGTGCATGGAGTGCAGTATCGTCTGACCTGAACCCGTGTGACTTTTGACTCTGGGAATATCTACAATCATGCTCATAAATTAAGGATAATTGCAGAATGTGGTGCCACA
The DNA here is from genome assembly GCF_021461395.2 of Schistocerca americana. Taxonomy (NCBI): domain Eukaryota; kingdom Metazoa; phylum Arthropoda; class Insecta; order Orthoptera; family Acrididae; genus Schistocerca; species Schistocerca americana. The sequence continues at coordinate 153,307,624 of NC_060128.1, read as the reverse complement.
CAACGTGGCACTACACGAAACTGGCGCTAATACCATAGGTACATAGGGAACACACACGACAAAGATCTGTAAGTCCACGGTATTGGTGATAAGTTGAGAAAACCGTCCCGAAACACATGTCCTACAAAACGACACTGTTTCCTGCGCATGTACCCTGACATCAATATGGGGTATGATGACAATGCACACGTACACAGGCCGCACAACGGGTTGCCATACTCTGGATCAGGTAGTCGAGCAGCTGCTGGGGTATAGCCTCCCATTCTTGCACCAGTACCTGTCGGAGCTCCTGAAGTGTCGTAGGGGTTTGAAGACGAGCAGCGATACGTCGACTGAGAGCATCCCAGACGTGCTCGATGGGGTTTAGGTCTGGAGAACAGGCAGGCCACTCCATTCGCCCGATATCTTCTGTTTCAAGGTACTCCTTCACGATGGCAGCTCAGTGGGGCCGTGCGTTATCATCCATCAGGAGGAAGGTGGGACCCACCGCAACCCTGCAAAGGCGGGCATAGTGGTGCAAAATGACGTCCCGATACACCTGACCTGTTAGTTCCTCTGTCAAAGACATGCAGGGGTGTACGTGCACCAATCATAATCCCACCCCACACCATCAAACCACGACCTCCATACATGTCCCCTTCAAGGCCATTAAGGTTCCTGGTTCCTGATTCACGCCAGCTGAAAACCTGGCGACAATCACTGTTCAGACTATACCTGGACTCGTCCGTGAACATAACCTGGGACCACTGTTCCAATGACCATGTACTGTGTTCTTGACACCAGGCATTACGGGTTCTCCTGTGACCAGGGGCCAGTGAAATGCACCATGCAGGTCTCCGGGCGAATAAACAATGTTTGTTCAATCGTCTATAGACTGTGTGTCTGGAGACAACGGTTCCGGTGGCTGCGGTAAGGTATACCTGCAGTATTCCGTGGCCGTCTTCGGGCACTGATGGTGAGATATCGGTCTTCTTGTGGTGTTGTACACTATGGCCGTACCGTACTGCAGCGCCTGGACACGTTTGCTGTCTGCTGGAATCGTTGCCATAATCTTGGGATCACACTTTGTGGCACACGGAGGGCCTGTGCTACGACCTGCTGTGTTTGACCAGCCTGCACTCGCCCTAGTGTTCTAGCCCTCATAACGTCATCAATATCTGTTCTTTGAGCCATTTTCAACACACAGTCACCATTAGCACGTCTGAAAACGTCTGCACACTTACTCGCTGCACCGTACTCTGACATGCACCAACACACCTCTGCGTATGTGGACTGCTGCCAGCGCCACCGTGCGACGACCGCAGGTATAATGCACCGCATGGTCATACCCCGAGGTGATTTAAACCCGCAAACCGCCCACAACAGAATTGTTTCACGATGTATCAGCATTATCCTTAATTTATGAGCATGAGTGTAAATGAACACGATTACCAAGGACACGTTCGCTCTCTACTCGATCTAAAGGGCAGGAACACGTTGCTCAGATTCCACTGGAAATGCTGCGAGTAACTGTTGGTCATGTTGTTTGATGCAGCATCTCGTCCACGTCTCCGGTACTCACACTGAACAAACTGTGAAAGGGCAGCTTAATGATAAAATCAATATGATGCCTTTCTGACTTGTTTAATCTTTTCTGCCCATGTCTCATTCCTAATCCATTACAAATGCAAAAGTTACCATCTCGTGGATGGTATAACCACTTGTTTCAGTTGGCAAACCGAGAATATTTTATTCTGTTGTTCCAGATATACTGTAAAAACACACACACGCACACCCACACGTACGTATACACACACACACACACACACACACACACACACAGACAGAGAGAGAGAGAGAGAGAGAGATTTGTGCTTTTACAGACAGATAACATCAGAAAGAGGAACAGTTAGCTGCGGTCTGCAGTAGAAGCGAGGTACCTGTTAACATTGGCCTCGAGCTCCTGCGCGAAACTTCCAGTTGAGGATTCACCTTGATGCGTCCACTGCTGTCTATGGCGTCTGGCGGCTCTGGGGAACTAGGTCCCTTCCCGTTAATTTAACTTCGCCGCCACTCCGCACCTAGCCGTCCGCGCCAGGTGGAAAATTCCATCGCCCGGGAAATTGCTCTACACCGAGGCGAGCAACTCTGCGACACAGTGCAACCACGTTACCATTTCTGGACTACACTAGACAGTTGATATATTCTTCCCAAATCGAAGGACTGTGTAAGACGTAACAAATAGCAGTGCAAATGGATCATTAAAAACTTTTAACCAATATATTTACAATACTGTGTCATGATGTGCGTTTTGTAAGGACCGACTTTTTCCCGCAACTACACTGTAGTAAAAAGTTCGTAGCCTCCCGAAAATGTGGCCACGAAAGCAAAGAAATGAGATTGCGATTATGTCGAGTAATGGTCTCACCTAAATGTTCACTTAATACTCGCGACAGAATTTTTATTCGATTCTCTAAAATAGTCGTTTTCTACGTGTTTTCTTGGTGTACAGCCCTTAAACACAGCAGAATATAAAATTGCATCGAACATATCTAAAAGGCCCCTTATGCATATACGCAAGTTTCACAAAATCTCAAAGAAGTATTTACGCTCTGTGAAAAAAAAAAAAAAATAAGACGCGTGACGAAGGAATTATCTGAATAGGATGGAGATATGTAGGTGTGATGTACAGACAAACATATGCTTATAGTTTCAGAACAATTGGATAATTTATTCAAGAGAAAGAGCTTTACAAATTGAGTAAGTTGGGCCTCCTCTGGCCCTCATGCAATAAGTTATTCGGCTTGAAATTGATTGACGGAGTTGTTGGATTTCCTCCTAAAAGATATCGTGGCGTAGTCTGACCAGACAGCGCGTTAGATCGTCAAAATCCCGACGTAGAGAGGGCATCCTGCCCATAATGTTCGGAACGTTCTGAGTTGCGGAGAAATCCAGCGACCTTGCTGGCCAAGAGAGAATTTGGCAAGCACCAAGACAAGCAGTAGAAATATGAAGTTCTAATGAAATCCAGAACTTTCTCTTCTTACCGGAGTTGATAAATATCAACGAGGACAGTTGAAAATGTGTGCCCCGGCCGGGACTCTAACACCCGATCTCCTGTTTACATGGCAGACGCTCTATCGAACTGAGCCGCCGAGGACACAGAGGATAGTGCGACATTTCCGAAAGAACATATGGATAAGGCTTATGAGGAGGTAAGGAACAGAATTGGGGAAAATGATTTTCGTCGCACAAGATGACTGGAAGGAAGGATTAATTGATAAGGTGCCTCGTGAGGCATCAAGCAATAGCCAGTTCGGTTGTGGATGGGAATGTGTGTGGGAGGGAAGTGGTGAATGGTGGGAAGGGGGTGTGTGGAGACCTAGGCATAAGTACAGTTATCAGATCTAAATGGACATAGACTCCAGTAGTCGTTGTAGATGAAGATGCTTACACAGGGTAGAGTAGCGTGGGGCATGCACAAAAAGCAGTCCTTTAAGAACAGGACAACAAAATCGGTAGCAACAAACTTTTATAACTTTGCAATTTACGCCTTTTTTTTTTTTTTTTTTTTTTTTGGTCATCAGTCTACTGACTGGTTTGATGCGGCCCGCCACGAATTTCTTTCCTGTGCTAACCTCTTCATCTCAGAGTAGCACTTGCAACCTACGTCCTCAATTATTTGCTTGACGTATTCCAATCTCTGTCTTCCTCTACAGTTTTTGCCCTCTACAGCTCCCTCTAGTACCATGGAAGTCATTCCCTCATGTCTTAGCAGATGTCCTATCATCCTGTCCCTTCTCCTTATCAGTGTTTTCCACATATTCCTTTCCTCTCCGATTCTGCGTAGAACCTCCTCATTCCTTACCTTATCAGTCCACCTAATTTTCAACATTCGTCTATAGCACCGCATCTCAAATGCTTCGATTCTCTTCTGTTCCGGTTTTCCCACAGTCCATGTTTCACTACCAAACAATGCTGTACTCCAGACGTACATCCTCAGAAATTCCTTCCTCAAATTAAGGCCGGTATTTGGTATTAGTAGACTTCTCTTGGCCAGAAATGCCTTTTTTGCCGTAGCGAGTGTGCCTTTGATGTCCTCCTTGCTCCGTCCGTCATTGGTTATTTTACTGCCTAGGTAGCAGAATTCCTTAACTTCATTGACTTCGTGACCATCAATCCTGATGTTAAGTTTCTCGCTGTTCTCATTTCTACTACTTCTCATTACCTTCGTCTTTCTCCGATTTACTCTCAAACCATACTTTGTACTCATTAGACTGTTCATTCCGTTCAGCAGATTATTTAATTCTTCTTCACTTTCACTCAGGATAGCAATGTCATCAGCGCGTCGTATCATTGATATCCTTTCACCTTGTATTTTAATTCCACTCCTGAACCTTTCTCTTATTTCTATCATTGCTTCCTCGATGTACAGATTGAAGAGTAGGGGCGAAAGGCTACAGCCTTTTCTTACACCCTTCTTAATGCGTTCTTGATCATCCACTCTTATCATTCCCTCTTGGTTGTTGTACATATTGTATATGACCCCTCTCACCCTATAGCTTACCCCTACTTTTTTCAGAATCTCGAACAGCTTGCACCATTTTATATTGTCGAACGCTTTTTCCAGGTCGACAAATCCTATGAAAGTGTCCTGATTTTTCTTTAGTCTTGCTTCCATTATTAGCCGTAACGTCGGAATTGCCTCTCTCGTCCCTTTACTTTTCCTAAAGCCAAACTGATCCTCACCTAGCGCATTCTCAATTTTCTTTTCCATTCTTCTGTATATTACTCTTGTAAGCAGCTTCGACGCATGAGCTGTTAAGCTGATTGTGCGATAATTCTCGCACTTTTCAGCTCTTGCCGTCTTCGGAATTGTGTGGATGATGCCTTGCCGAAAGTCAGATGGTATATCGCCAGACTCATATATTCTACACACCAACGTGAATAGTCGTTTTGTTGCCACTTCCCCTAATGATTTTAGAAATTCTCATGGAATATTACCTATCCCTTCTGCCTTATTTGACCGTAAGTCCTCCAAAGCTCTTTTAAATTCCGATTCTAATACTGGATCCCCTGTTGTTGTTGTTGTGGTCTTCAGTCCTGAGACTGGTTTGATGCAGCTCTCCATGCTACTCTATCCTGTGCAAGCTTCTTCATCTCCCAGTACCTACTGCAACCTACATCCTTCTGAATCTGCTTAGTGTATTCATTTCTTGGTCTCCCTCTACGATTTTTACCCTCCACGCTGCCCTCCAAGGCTAAATTTGTGATTCCTTGGTGCCTCAAAACATGTCCTACCAACCGATCCCTTCCTCTAGTCAACTTCTATTCTCACCAATCCTATTCAATACCTCCTCATTAGTTACGTGATCTACCCACCTTATCTTCAGCATTCTTCTGTAGCACCACATTTCGAAAGCTTCTATTCTCTTCTTGTCCAAACTAGTTATCGTCCATGTTTCACTTCCATACATTGATACACTCCAAACAAATACTTTCAGAACCGACTTCCTCACACTTAAATCTATACTCGATGTTAACAACTTTCTCTTCTTCAGAAACGATTTCCTTGCCATTGCCAGTCTACATTTTATATCCACTCTACTTCGACCATCATCAGCTATTTTACTCCCTAATTAGCAAAACTCCTTTACTACTCTAAGTGTCTCATTTCCTAATCTAATTCCCTCAGTATCACCTGACTCAATTCGACTACATTCCATTATCCTCGTTTTGCTTTTGTTGATGTTCATCTTATATCCTCCTTTCAAGACACTGTCCATTCCGTTCAACTGCTCTTCCAAGCCCTTTGCTGTCTCTGACAGAATTACAATGTCATCGGCGAACCTCAAAGTTTTTACTTCTTCTCCATGAATTTTAATGCCTACTCCGAATTTTTCTTTTGTTTCCTTTACTGCTTGCTCAATATACAGATTGAATAACATCGGGGAGAGGCTACAACCCTGTCTCACTCCTTTCCCAACCACTGCTTCCCTTTCATGTCCATCGACTCTTATAACTGCCATCTGGTTTCTGTACAAATTGTAAATAGCCTTTCGCTCCCTGTATTTTACCCCTGCCACCTTCAGAATTTGAAAGAGAGTATTCCAGTCAACATTGTCAAAAGCTTTCTCTAAGTCTACAAATGCTAGAAACGTAGGTTTGCCTTTTCTTAATCTTTCTTCTAAGATAAGTCGTAAGGTTAGTATTGCCTCACGTGTTCCAATATTTCTACGGAATCCAAACTGATCTTCCCCGAGGTCCGCTTCTACCAGTTTTTCCATTCGTCTGTAAAGAATTCGCGTTAGTATTTTGCAGCTGTGACTTATTAAACTGATAGTTCGGTAATTTTCACATCTGTCAACACCTACTTTCTTTGGGATTGGAATTATTAAATTCTTCTTGAAGTCTGAGGGTATTTACCCTGTCTCATACATCTTGCTCACCAGATGGTAGAGTTTTGTCAGGACTGGCTCTCCCAAAGCCGTCAGTAGTTCCAATGGAATGTTGTCTACTCCCGGGGCCTTGTTTCGACTCAGGTCTTTCAGTGCTCTGTCAAACTCTTCACGCAGTATCTTATCTCCCATTTCGTCTTCCTCTACATCCTCTTCCATTTCCATAATATTGTCCTCAAGTACATCGCCCTTGTATAAACCCTCTATATACTCCTTCCACCTTTCTGCCTTCCCTTCTTTGCTTAGAACTGGGTTGCCATCTGAGCTCTTGATATTCATACAAGTGGTTCTCTTCTCTCCAAAGGTCTCTTTAATTTTCCTGTAGGCAGTATCTATCTTACCCCTAGTGAGACAAGCCTCTACATCCTTACATTTGTCCTCTAGCCATCCCTGCTTAGCCATTTTGCACTTCCTGTTGATCTCATTTTTGAGACTTTTGTATTCCTTTTTGCCTGCTTCATTTACTGCATTTTTATATTTTCTCCTTTCATCAATTAAATTCAATATTTCTTCTGTTACCCAAGGATTTCAATTATCCCTCGTCTTTTTACCTACTTGATCGTCTGCTGCCTTCACTACTTCATCCCTCAGAGCAACCCATTCTTCTTCTACTGTATTTCTTTCCCCCATTCCTGTCAATTGTTCCCTTATGCTCTCCCTGAAACTCTCTACAACCTCTGGTTCTTTCAGTTTATCGAGGTCCCATCCCCTTAAATTCCCGCCTTTTTGCAGTTTCTTCAGTTTCAATCCGCAGTTCATAACCAATAGATTGTGGTCAGAATCCACATCTGCCCCTGTAAATGTCTTACAATTTAAAACCTGGTTCCTAAATCTCTGTCTTACCATTATGTAATCTATCTGATACCTTTTAGTATCTCCAGGATTCTTCCAGGTATACAACCTTCTTTTATGATTCTTGAACCAAGTGTTAGCTATGATTAAGTTATGCTCTGTGCAAAATTCTACAAGGCGGCTTCCTCTTTCATTTCTTCCCCCCAATCCATATTTACCTACTACGTTTCCTTCTCTCCCTTTTGCTACTGACGAATTCCAGTCACCCATGACTATTAAATTTTTGTCTCTCTTCGCTACCTGAAAAATTTCTTTTATCTCGACATACATTTCATCAATGTCTTCATCATCTGCAGAGCTAGTTGGCATATAAACTTGTACTACTGTAGTAGGCTTGGGCTTTGTTTCTACACTCCTGGAAATTGAAATAAGAACACCGTGAATTCATTGTCCCAGGAAGGGGAAACTTTATTGACACATTCCTGGGGTCAGATACATCACATGATCACACTGACAGAACCACAGGCACATAGACACAGGCAACAGAGCATGCACAATGTCGGCACTAGTACAGTGTATATCCACCTTTCGCAGCAATGCAGGCTGCTATTCTCCCATGGAGACGATCGTAGAGATGCTGGATGTAGTCCTGTGGAACGGCTTGCCATGCCATTTCCACCTGGCGCCTCAGTTGGACCAGCGTTCGTGCTGGACGTGCAGACCGTGTGAGACGACGCTTCATCCAGTCCCAAACATGCTCAATGGGGGACAGATCCGGAGATCTTGCTGGCCAGGGTAGTTGACTTACACCTTCTAGAGCACGTTGGGTGGCACGGGATACATGCGGACGTGCATTGTCCTGTTGGAACAGCAAGTTCCCTTGCCGGTCTAGGAATGGTAGAACGATGGGTTCGATGACGGTTTGGATGTACCGTGCACTATTCAGTGTCCCCTCGACGATCACCGTAGCCCAGCTTCATGGAGACGGTTGCGAATGGTCCTCGCCGATACCCCAGGAGCAAAAGTGTCCCTAATTTGCTGGGAAGTGGCGGTGCGGTCCCCTACGGCACTGCGTAGGATCCTACGGTCTTGGCGTGCATCCGTGCGTCGCTGCGGTCCGGTACCAGGTCGACGGGCACGTGCACCTTCCGCCGACCACTGGCGACAACATCGATGTACTGTGGAGACCTCACGCCCCACGTGTTGAGCAATTCGGCGGTACGTCCACCCGGCCTCCCGCATGCCCTCTATACGCCCTCGCTCAAAGTACGTCAACTGCACATACGGTTCACGTCCACGCTGTCGCGGCATGCTACCAGTGTTAAAGACTGCGATGGAGCTCCGTATGCCACGGCAAACTGGCTGACACTGACGGCGGCGGTGCACAAATGCTGCGCAGCTAGCGCCATTCGACGGCCAACACCGCGGTTCCTGGTGTGTCCGCTGTGCCGTGCGTGTGATCACTGCTTGTACAGCCCTCTCGCAGTGTCCGGAGCAAGTATGGTGGGTCTGACACACCGGTGTCAATGTGTTCTTTTTTCCATTTCCAGGAGTGTATCTTGGCCACAATAATCCGTTCACTATGCTGTTTGTAGTAGCTAACCCGCAATCGTATTTTTTTATTCATTATTAAACCTACTCCTGCATTACCCCTATTTGATTTTGTATTTATAACCCTGTAATCACCTGACCAAAAGTCTTGTTCCTCCTGCCACCGAACTTCACTAATTCCCACTATATCTAACTTTAACCTATCCATTTCCCTTTTTAAATTTTCTAACCTACCTGCCCGATTAAGGGATCTGACATTCCACGCTCCGATCCGATGAACGCCAGTTTTCTTTCTCCTGATAATGACGTCCTCTTGAGTAGTCCCCGCCCGGAGATCCGAATGGGGGACTATTTTACCTCCGGAATATTTTATCCATGGGGACGCCATCATCATTTAATCATACAGTAAAGCTGGATGCCCTCGGGAAAAATTACGGCTGTAGTTTCCCCTTGCTTTCAGCCGTTCGCAGTTCCAGCACAGCAAGGCCGTTTTGGTTAATGTTACAAGGCCAGATCAGTCAATCATCCAGACTGTTGCCCCTGCAACTACTGAAAAGGCTGCTGCCCCTCTTCAGGAACCACATGTTTGTCTGGCCTCTCAACAGACACCCCTCCGTTGTGGTTGCACCTACGGTACGGCTAACTGTATCGCCTGGATCCCCTCTCTCTTCTAAATCGACTCCTGTTTCTTCTTCTATCACATCAGATAAATCTTCACCCTCATAGAGGCTTTCAATGTATTCTTTCCACCTATCTGCTCTCTCATCTGCATTTAACCGTGGAATTCCCGTTGCACTCTTTGTGTTATCACTGTTGCTTTTAATGCCTATACGGCAAAATTTCGAAGTGATGAAATGCCATTATCAGTATTCCAGTTAGCTCAGGTGGTTAACACATGTGTTCAGAGTGGACTATATGAACGTGCGTCTGAATTGCGGTGGTTGGGGTGGTGGCAAAATGGTTGAATCTGAAATATCATCGTCTACCAATAATTGTTTGCGTGTGAAGTCGCTTTAGTCTTTTGGTATACTGATCTTGTCACGCAAGTATGGTCCGTTGTAGCTCTGAATAATTTGTAATATATTAACTAATAAATTAACCTGATTCAAAATTAAAGTGTGTTCGAATACTTTATTGCCATTCCAGTCCAGTGGTAACTACCACTGTATTATCATCTTAATTTTTCGGTCTTTTGTGGGAGAGATGCAACATTTCGACGTTCTACGGATCTACACTGGCGTGACATTATTAGAAATTTTCGGTACCTCCTTTTCGACTACTTTACGTTCTGAACCTACAGTCATTCAAAGAAAAAACCAGAGAATTTTAATTAATCACACACTAGAGCGATTACCAGATCGTGATATGCAATTTCCATTTCAGAACTTCAGAACTTCCACTGGTCCGCATCTTTTGTTGCGCTTTTCCCAGAACTAGCCTGGAACAATTACATTGCGGATTATTCTACAGCCTGGACACTTATTTAGTGAGCGGAGGTGGAGGAAAGCAAGCTCACAAGTATTTCCGACTTTCGGAAAGTAAGTCCTTTCATTTCTGGCAGGCCCACAGGATGCAAAGGTTGCTCTGACTACGCTGCAGAAGTTTCGCTGGGAAGTCCTTAAACGTCTTCCTTACAGTCCCGTTCTATCCCCATGCAACTTCCAAATTTTTGGAGCCCTGAAGAAAGAGATTCGGGGCCGTCGATTTGCTTCGTACAAAGAGGTGCACATCTGTGTACAATCATGGTTCCGTAGGCAATTGCAAACATTCTTCCATGAAGGCACTGACCATCTTATCCCACAGTATGATAAATGTATTAATTGTTATGGTGATTATTTTTGGATTAATAAACAGTGACTTACGTTTTACGGTTTGTTGTCACAATCTGTAAAAACGGAACCCTTACAGGTTCCCTTCGTCGTCCATCTGTCTGTCCGACTGTCAAGTTCTCAGGAATGGGTGGACGTACTAAAGCAGGGGCGGACAAGATTTCTGTTCGCGTGCCTGGACACGAGTGCCAAAGCGCTCAGCCTCGCTTCACATTTCCCCCATCACCACTTCACAGAATATGAGCGCGTGGAGGGAGAAAAGGGGAAAACTGCGGAGGCGCATAATTTAAATAGCTCTGCCGTTGTACTGCATACGACTTGGCTTTATCTTTCACATTTTCAACAACATAGATCACAAATAAACCATTCCACAGAGTTTTGCACTCAAATTGTCACATAATTGTCATTTATTTACACTCATTCAGACGTTGATATTCATAGGACATGTACATTAGTATGTTCTCTAGAGCCCGCCCAGTTATCCGTGTGGTCTAATGCACGGCTTTCCACATTGGAAAGGAGCGCCTGGTCCCCGGCACGAATCCGCCCGGCGGATCTGTGTCGAGGTCCGGTGAGCCGGCCAGTCTGTAGATGGGTTTTAGGTGCTTTTCCGTCTGCCTCGGCGAATGCGGGCTGGTTTCCTTTATTCCGCCTCAGCTGCACTGTGTTGGCTATTGCTGTGCAGACAATTTGTATACGTACACCAACATTACTCTACCACGCAAACATAGGGGTTACACTCTCCTGGTGTGAGAAGTTCCCGGGGCCCGGGGGGGCGGGGGGGGGGGGGGGGGGAATCCACCAGGGGCCGAACCGCACAATAACCCTGAAAGAGTGGTTCAGTGTGGAGCGACGGAGAGGGTGAAGTGGACCACTGCGGCTGCAGCGAGGACAGAGCCTCTCCGATGTTTATGGGCCCCTGGTTAACATACAATTCGATACATGCTATAGCTACAATGTTCTGTAGAAATTATTAGCTTTGCGGTCATCTCGGTTCAGCATGTGATGTTGCCTAGTAGGCACAGGGTCGGCCAAGGGCCCTGATAACTTTTTCCATGCATGACAGCGCTACACCTGTTGTTTCACCATATCCCACACATTTCCGATTGGCGATAAGTCTGGTGATCAAGTGGGCCAGGGCAAAAGGCTGACACAGCCTTTTGCCCTGCAGAAACCAGTGACCGTGCATTGTCTTGCTGAAAAGTGGCGTCTGGGATGCTGTGCAGAAAGGGCATGGCTACAGACCGCAGGATGTCTTTCTACATCTACATCTACATTTATACTCCGCAAGCCACCCAACGGTGTGTGGCGGAGGGCACTTTACGTGCCACTATCATTACCCGCCTTTCCTGTTCCCGTGCGTATGGTTCGCGGGAAGAAGGACTGCCGGAAAGTCTCCGTGCGCGCTCGAATCTCTCCAATTTTACATTCGTGATCTCCTCGGAAGGTATAAATGGGGGGAAGCAATATATTCGATACCTCATGCAGAAACGCATCCTCTCGAAACCTGGACGGCAAGCTACACCGCGATGCAGAGCGCCTCTCTTGCAGAGTCCGCCACTTGAGTTTGCTAAACATCTCCGTAACGCTATGACGCTTACCAAATAACTCTGCGACGAAACGCGCCGCTCTTCTTTGGATCTTCTCTATCTCCTCTGTCAACCGAACCTGATACGGATACCACACTGATGAGCAATACTCAAGTATAGGTCGAACGAGTGTTCTGTAAGCCACCTCCTTTGTTGTTGTTGTTGTTGTGGTCTTCAGTCCTGAGACTGGTTTGATGCAGCTCTCCATGCTACTCTATCCTGTGTAAACTTCTTCATCTCCCAGTACCTACTGCAACCTACATCCTTCTGAATCTGCTTAGTGTATTCATCTCTTGGTCTCGCTCTACGATTTTTACCCTCCACGCTGCCCTCCAATACTAAATTGATGATCCCTTGATGCCTCAGAACATGTCCTACCAGCCGATCCCTTCTTCTGGTCAAGTTGTGCCACAAACTTCTCTTCTCCTTGGTTGAGGGACTATATTTTCTAAGGACTGTCCCAATGAATCTCAATCTGGCACCCGCTTCACCAACAATTAATTTTACACGATCATTCCTCTTCAAATCGATCCGTACGCAAACTCCCAGATATTTTACAGAAGTAACTGCCACCAGTGTTTGTTCCGCTATCATATAATCATACAATAAAGGATCCTTCTTTCTGTGTATTCGCAATACATCACATTTGTCCATGTTTAGGGTCAGTTGCCAGTCCCTGCACCAAGTGCCTATCAGCTGCAGATCTGGTCACTGTGCGCTAGTGCCTTGGACACGCACCTACTGTGATTTTTGGTTGTACCCAATAACACCCCACACCCTAAGGCCTCGAGTTGGCGCTGTATGTCTTGTGCGAATACTGTTACTGTGATACCGCTCCCCCTGTCTGCTGCGAACCGTAATGCGAACATCATTTTCGACAAACAGAACCTGGATTCATCCGAAAACGCTATCTCATGCCACTTGTGTCCCCAGTGACATCGTTCCATACACCATGGTCCTGTAGCACGGCCGCTGTGGCAGAGCAGTTCTAGGCGTTTGAGTCCGGAACCGCGTGGCTGCTATGGTCGCAGTTTCGAATCCTCCCCCAGGCATGGATGTGTGTGATGTCGTTAGGTTAGTTAGGTTTAAGAAGTTCTAAGTTCTAGGGGACTGATGACCTCAGATGTTAAGTCCCATAGTGCTTAGAGCCATTTGAACCATTAGTCTAGCACGTTTCTGCAGATTCGCCAAAGGTAGGCGGAGAAGCGGATGTTGCGAACGTGACCCATGCCGTCAGAAACGGCGACGAAGTGTCACCTCTGAGAGTGTACGCCGTGTTCCACTGTTGCGCCAGACGCGAGGAGGACGCAGATCTGTCCTGCAGTTCCATTCGGATGAGCTCTCAGTCTTCTCAGGGGGTGGTCTGGGTGGTACGACACGATCCATGTCGGCGTGTTCTACGGCCCTCCGTGAACCATTCCGCGCACACCTGATGTTCTGCCAAAGCACTTCCACTCACATGTGCAGCAGTTTCCCGGATGGACGCAACACATTCTCCCACGCCAATATTGCGCCTTTTTTCGAACTCGCTGATTGGGCTGAACGGTTCGCGCGTACGCCTGCGAGTCATCCTGCACGGCTGCCCAAGCCACACTGATCTATTACCTTCAGTTTCCCGCGACAACAAGAGCCGCAGGCACATCTTACCGTTAGGTGGTTTCGCGCGGGCCTTAATTCAAGTGGTGAAACCTCCACCGTTGTGAGATCTCGCCACTTCGTTGCGTTTGCTGCTCGCAGTGTCGCCGAGACGAAGAGTAGCGAACAGAGGGTTTGGGGATGGCGAACCTAATTAGCCTTCCTCCACTTCTTATTATTAACAGTTGCATTCTATATGTTATTATTTGTGAAGTTCAACAAGCGGGATTTTTCCTGCCTAGTGGCCGCTAACACCTAAGTTACCTGCTTTGGAACTTTGTGTATGTTACGCCAGTGTACTTTTCCTTGCCTTGCCGCTGCTGTCCGGTAGGGCGTGTAGTTCGACAACTTCCCTGATTTGTGGGCCGGGTGGTGTGTTTTTTTTTTCTCTCCTACTCTGGTAGTAGTGGTTTCTTCCTGCTTCTGGATGCTCTGAACACCGGAGTCTGAAGACATAGTGCTGACTACTGGTTCCGGGTTAGGTGCGTTATTCCATCGTTGCATTGGTCATCGCACATTAGGTAATTCGGCAAATGATTATTTGTCATGCGTTTAAACTGCTCCCCCCAACGAAGCCATGGACCCAAGGGTTGGATTGTTTGGGGGAAGAGACCAAACAGCGAGGTCATTGGTCTCATCGGATTAGGGAAGGATGGGGAACGAAGTCGGCCGTGCCCTTTCAATGGAATCATCCCGGCATTTGCCTGGACCGATTTAGGGAAATCACGGAAAACCTAAATCAGGATGGCCGGACGCGGGATTGAACCGTCGTCCTCCCGAATGCGAGTCCAGTGTGGTAACCACTGCGCCACCTCGCTCGGTGTTTAAACTGCTGCTAGTGTGAGTTACCATCTCGTGAAGCGAATGCAAATCTTGGCTGGAGCAACGTCTGCGCCCACCCTCCCCTCTCTTCCTTGGTTTGGTCTGATCTCATTTCAAGTTTGAAGGTGTTGTTTAACTGGTTCTTAAAGGATTACTAGTCAGGCCGTGAAACTGTTTTTTTAATTATTACTACTGGGGCCTTCAGCCCAGAAATGGTTTGACTTGTTGTCATTAAGGCCCTCAGCCGTGGGTGTTACTTGACTTAAAAATTTTAATTAGACAATTGTGTTCTAGCAGTGACATTTTGATGACTGTACTTTTAAAAATATTTTAGTAACTGTAATTGCAAGTTGAACTAGTTTAACTGGTTCTTAAGGTTGCTATTCAGGCCTTCAGCAGTGGAACAGTTTTATATTATCACTAATGGGGCCTTTAGCCGAAAAATAGTTTTGAATTTGTTGTCATTAACGCCTTCAGCCGTGTAACACTTCTTAATTTATTGTCACCTTTTGTGTGTTGATGTTTCCATATAAAGTGTACGTGATTGTAAAATAAGCCAACCAACAGCAATTGATTACGGCCCCATCCACAACCGTAACCCAATCCTGCCTTGCTTGGTACTAGGTCTCACTTTCATTGTCAACTAAATATTTAAATTCCTTTTTCATGATATTCAAATGTCGTTTCATAGCAGATTTCGAGTAGGCGTCGCTTATGTGACTGCATAATACACACTGAGTATTCTCATCACTCTCTTCTGCCATTGCAGTTCGTTTTAAGGGAGTGTGGCCCGCATCTCGTGGTCGTGCGGTAGCGTTCTCGCTTCCCACGCCCGGGTTCCCGGGTTCGATTCCCGGCGGGCTCAGGGATTTTCTCTGCCTCGTGATGGCTGGGTGTTGTGTGCTGTCCTTAGGTTAGTTATGTTTAATTAGTTCTAAGTTCTAGGCGACTGATGACCTCAGCAGTTGAGTCGCATAGTGCTCAGAGCCATTAAGGGAGTGTGCCGACAGATCGCTAAACTGCCTTTTTTTTTGTGCGTACAGCTACTGGGCCTGTGGGCGTCCTTCACACCCCGAGAAGAATTTCGAAGGGTAAAACAGCACTGACACCAACTGAGAGAGTTGTATTGACCGAAAAGCGGCACACTGCAATGTTAAATGAAATGCCGCCCTGTTCCACGTACTTCCCAGAAGGACCGAGCAAAGCGTCATAGGCCGCACGCGGTTCGCAGACGCGCTACGCGTGAAGTCTGGCACGGCGTGGCCGGTCCTGCATTATGGCCTACGGTCCCTTGGCAGTGTAAAATTTTTAGCTTCTAAGTCAGACCACTCATACCGACAATCAAGCATTAACCTGGGTGCTAGCCAGGCCGCGCAAAACTGGCCGTATCGGGAGGTGGGCAGTGCGCATTTCAGCGTTTCAATTCGAGGACACATTAAGGATGTAACACCGAAAAAGCAGGATGCATGGCACCTGCTACCGATATAAATGCAGATGATAACGGTTATTCATTGGACAAATATATTATACTAGAACTGACATGTGATTACTTTTTCACGCAGTTTGGGTGCATAGATCCTGAGAAATCAGTACCCAGGATAACCACCTCTGGCCGTAATAACGGCCTTTATACGCCTGGGCATTGAGTCAAACAGAGCTTGCATGGCGTGTACAGGTACAGCTGCCCACGCAACTTCAACACTATACCACAGTTCATCAAGAGTAGTGACTGGCGTATTGTGACGAGCCAGCTGCTCGGTCACCATTGACCAGACGTTTTCAATTGGTGAGAGATCTGGAGAATCTGCTGGCCAGGGCAGCAGTCCAACATTTTCTGTATCCAGAAAGGCCCGTACAGGACCTGCAACATGCGGGCGTGCATCATCCTGCTGAAATGTAGGGTTTTGCAGGGATCGAATGAAGGGTAGGGCCACGGGTCGTAACACATCTGAAATGTAACGTCCACTGTTCAAAGTGCCGTCAATGCGAACAAGAGATGACCGAGACGTGTAACCAATGGCACCCCATACTATCACGCCGGGTGATACGCCTGTCATCTCGACTGCTAGTGATACGAGGCCGTTGTGATCCAGCTCGAGGTTCCGTATTACCCTCCTGAACCCATCGATTCCATATTTTGCTAAAGTCATCGGATGTCGACCAACGCGAGCAGTAATGTCGCGATAGATAAACCGCAATCGCGATAGACTACAATCCGACCTTTATCAAAGTCGTAAACGTGATGGTACGCATTTCTCCTCCATACACGAGGCATCACAACAACGTTTCACCAGGCAAAGCCGGTCAACTGCTGTTTTTGTATGAGAAATGGGTTGGAAACTTTCCTCATGTCAGCACGTTGTAGGTGTTGCCACCGGCGCCAACCTTGTGTGAATGCTCTGAAAAGCTAATCATTTTCATATCACAGCATCTACTTCCTGTCGGTTAAATTTTGCGTCTGTAGCACGTCATCTTCGTGGTGTAGCAATTTTAATGGCCAGTAGTATATTTAAATGATTTCTTTCAATAAGTAAGGGCAGTGCTTCACTGTATGTGTACATTTAGATAGAAGTCTGTTGACGTTTCACTATATTTATCTGTGTTTCACTGTGAAACTTATAAGCTCTGGGAAAGAGCCAAAGGTTATTTCTATCGACTGGCAACGATAACAGCAGTGCTTGTGCGTTGTAAAATCTTTGGGTACGGGGTTGCTGCGCAGAGCGCGCGGATAGAGCGGGAGACGGGTTCCAGCGCTTGTAGTGTGCGGAAGTGTGGTGTTAACGCCCTCGCAGTAGATAGTACCATTTCGGCGGCATCATGTACGCGCGCCGGCCAGATGTCTAGAGCAGAAGTACGGACGGGTGGAAGAGGCTGTATTAATTACGATCGCCTGTTCCTAGAATTAGCCGTGGCTCCACAAGATGCTACTGTCTTCAACAACAGCAGCAGTTCCAGCAACACAGTTTCGTCGTCGGCTCCGAGTTTCGTCGCACGCACAGCACTGAAGTAAGACTGTTCATTGGTAGAAAGTATTAACAGCTAACCCAGCAGCACAACTGAATGTGATTTGATTGATAAGATTTATTTAAATAATAATCTGTTAAATTCAGGGCGATTGTGTCCTCATTGCCCCCAGACCTTGTCACCAAGCAGGATCCTTGTTCCTTTTTTTTCCTAATATACTAACTGAGTGTAATAAGAAACAAATTGAATAGTTACAGTCAGTTTATTAATAAATAAATTCTCTTTTAAGAATTTTAGCCTCAGTCTACTTTCAATTAACTGTTGTGCAACAGAGGCTTCACTATATGACTAAAGTAAAGTAATTTCATTTTTCAAGTTTGAGAATCTGTCATTGAAAAAAAAATCCAAATCTAAATAAATGCACAAATTAAGAGTGCGGAAGTTTTATTTATTTTACATATAGCCTGGAGCACAAGGTTGATTGGTTTGGAACGTATTCTAGTATTAAATTCAGTTCAAGTCAGTAAAAAAGGCACAGTTGTTCAGACAATAATATGAAATCCAATTTGCAAAATAAGTACGACAAAGTAAAAAGTGCTTGCTTTTTTTATAAATTTCTTTGATGACGTTATGCAGAGGTCACTGAAAGTCATTGTTCACGTAACGCAGTACTAACATACAGTTTAATTACATATTTTCAAATCATTACTCGATTGCCTTTTCCAAAATTTAATACCAAACATAACATAAGAGTGAATTCTCAGTTTTCTTTTCCATTACATACTCACTTAAAATTAGTGTCAAAAAACGTGACAACCTTCAGTTGCCACGTCAGTGTTTAATAATGCATGTTTTTCTTTCCCATCATCTTGTACAGGATTTTGGATGTAAATCGCCCTAGTGGGCTGGCGACCGTTGATTTCTTCCTTTTCGTTCATTAGTGTAACTTTTTGATACATGATCAGTGGTATTCCTTTTCTGTCTAGTGTTGTCCGCAAGTGAATGCACAAAATAACTTTCATTTTCCAAATTATAGCCCGGTTCAATTACTTTTTATTTTTAGTAGACTTTCCACCAGAAGGGTCGGTTGTACACTTTCCTCATACTTCTCGGGATCACTTCTTCGGGAAAGACAGCCTTATCCAATTAGAAAAATTCCATTAGGCATACACGCCATCCACGGTCATATTTTATATCGCAAGCAGGATAGGCCGATTAGTAAGGAGGAGGTTACAAGAGGACTGAGAATGTGCTCGCGGACGTCCCCAGCCGTATGTTCAATGACCATCCATCTAGAGAGCGTGACCAAGAAACGGAGGAAGGCAATTTTAGTTGTGTCCTGTTAGGCGGCATTCCCCATTTGTTTAGTGACGTTGCCGACAATCGGGATCAGGACCCCACTTGCGGATTGGTTAAGCAACGGCTGACGGCGGGGGAACCGTTGGTTTGATACGTCATAAGGAAAGGCATTTTGTGTAAAAGGGTGGGACATGCCAAGGAGTTGAAGATCTGTGTACCAGCCACCCTGGTACGTCTCGTTTTCCATTACACTACTGGCCATTAAAATTGCCACACCACGAAGATGACGTGATACAGACGCAAAATTTAACCGACAGGAAGAAGATGCTGTAATATGAAAATGATTAGCTTTTCAGAGCATTCACACAAGGTTGGCGCCGGTGGCGATACCTACAACGTGCTGACATGAGGAAAGTTTCCAAACTATTTCTCATACACAAACAGCAGTTGGCCGGCGTTGCCTGGTGAATCGTTGTTGTGATGCCTCGTGTAAGGAGGAGAAATGCGTACCATCACGCTTCCGACTTTGATAAAGATCGGATTGTAGTCTATCGCGATTGCGGTTTATCGTATTGCGACATTGCTGCTCGCGTTGGTCGAGATCCAATGACTGTTAGCAAAATATGGAATCTGTGGGTTCAGGAGGGTAATACGGAACGCCGTGCTCGATCCCAACAGCCTCGTATCACTAGCAGTCGAGATGACAGGCATCTTATCCGCATGGCTGTAACGGATCGTGCAGCCACGTCTCGATCCCTGAGTCAACAGATGGGACGTTTGCAAGACAACAACCATCTGCACGAACAGTTCGACGACGTTTGCAGCAGCATTGACCATCAGCTCGGAGACCGTGGCTGCGGTTACAGACAGGAGCGCCTGCGATGGTGTACTCAACGACTAACCTGGGTGCACGAGTGGCAAAACGTCATTTTTTCGGATGAATCCAGGTTCTGTTTACAGCATCATGATGCTCGCATCCGTGTTTGGCGACATCGCGGTGAACGCACATTGGAAGCGTGTATTCGTCATCGCCATACTGGCGTATCACCCGGCGTGGTGAAGCTGCAGGGGCATCTGTACCGGTACACGCCATCCAAGCTCCGTTTGACTCAATGCCCAGGCGTATCAAGGCCGTTATTACGGCCAGAGGTGGTTGTTCTGGGTACTGATTTCTCAGGATCTATGCACCCAAATTGCGTGGAAATGTAATCACATGTCAGTTCTAGTATAATATATTTGTCCATTGAATACCCGTTTATCATCTGCATTTCTTCTTGGCGTAGCAATTTTAATGCCCAGTAATATACTTTCACAACTCGTTGACTGGCGGGCATTTAGAAACCTTGCAGAAAATTAAGGAGCATTTGACTTGGCCGTCTATGGACCGAGACGTTAGAGAGATGGTTTCTCGGTGTCGGTTGTTTTGCGTGTGGCTTAGCCTAAGAACGTTCTTCAACAGTGCCTCTTGAGTTCTGAGCGCGTATCCTGCCCTATGGACAAACTCTATATCGATTATGCGCCTCGCACCAAAAGAAGCCATCGGTACGAATTGGTTATTTTTGACGCGTTTTTGATGTTTACCTTCCGAATCGTCACGTGACTGCTGCTACTACTATTGTGCATTTAACTAACGTATTTAGTGTTTTTGGACCACCTAAGCAAATCGTTAGTGATAATGCGCCGGCTTTTCCCTAAGTACCACGTATGTATTCACATATTATTATTCTCGGAAACTTACTTATCAAGACTAATAGAGTACTTTCCATTGACCTGAAGTTATGAAATTTGAAAAGAAGCAAGGTCTCACAGTACAAGTAAAGGAAAAAGATGTGAAACTTGTTAATTTGTAATTATACAACGAGAACAAATATTTTTCGTCATTTTTCATCCATCTCTTTTTCTGTCCATCCATTTTTCTCTTGAATAGGTTGGCGTATCACATTCAGATTTATGCCACATACTGAAGCCTATGATCCTATGGTGGTGTAAAACATTTAAGCTTCTAAGTCAGTTCAAACAAAATAATTGACCATTTATGTTACATATTTTCAAGGTCGCAAGTCAACTCATCAAAACCTATAGGGTGCTCCCAATTGACGTAGGATCATGAAATTTGGCAAGACGGGAGATTTTACAATGCATGTAAGCTAAAAAATCTAAAAACTGTTAAATTGTAAATGTTGTTGTTGTTGTTGTTGTGGTCTTCAGTCCTGAGACTGGTTTGATGCAGCTCTCCATGCAAGCTGATTCATCTCCCAGTATGTACTGCAGCCTACATCCTTCTGAATCTGTTTAGTGTATTCATCTCTTGGTCTCCCTCTACTATTTTTACCCTCCACGCTGCCCTCCAATGTTAAATTTGTGATCCCTTGATGCCTCAGAACATGTTCTACCAACCGATCCCTTCTTCTTCTCAAGTCGTGCCAAAAACTTCTCTTCTCCCCAATCCTATTCAGTACCTTCTCATTAGTTATGTGATCTACCCATCTAATCTTCAGCATTCTTCTGTAGCACCACATTTCGAAAGCTTCTATTCTCTTCTTGTCCAAACTATTTATCGTCCATGTTTCACTTCCATACATGGCTACACTCCATACAAATACTTTCAGAAATGACTTCCTGACACTTAAATCAATACTGGATGTTAACAAATTTCTCTTCTTCAGAAACGCTTTCCTTGCCATTGCCAGCCTACATTTTATATCCTCTCTACTTCGACCATCATCAGTTATTTTGCTCCCCAAATAGCAAAACTCCTTTGCTACTTTAAGTGCCTCATTTCCTAATCTAATTCCCTCAGCATCACCCGACTTAATTAGACTACATTCCATTATCCTTGTTTTGCTTTTGTTGATGTTCATCTTATATTCTCCTTTCAAGACACTGTCCATTCCATTCAACTGCTCTTCCAAGTCCTTTGCTGCCTCTGACAGAATTACAATGTCATCGGCGAACCTCAAAGTTTTTATTTCTTCTCCATGAATTTTAATACCTACCCCGAATTTTTCTTTTGTTTCCTTTACTGCTTGCTCAATATACAGATTGAACAACATCGGGGAGAGGCTACAACCCTGTCTTACTCCCTTCCCAACCACTGCTTCCCTTTCATGTCCCTCGACTCTTATAACTGCCATCTGGTTTCTGTACAAATTGTAAATAGCCTTTCGCTCCCTGTATTTTACCCCTGCCACCTTCAGAATTTGAAAGAGAGTATTCCAGTCAACATTGTCAAAAACTTTCTCTAAGTCTACAAATGATAGAAACGTAGGTTTGCCTTTCCTTAATCTTTCTTCTAAGATAAGTCGTAAGGTCAGTATTGCCTCACGTGTTCCAGTGTTTCTACGGAATCCAAACTGATCTTCCCCGAGGTTGGCTTCTACTAGTTTTTCCATTCGTCTGTAAAGAATTCGTGTTAGTATTTTGCAGCTGTGACTTAATAAGCTGACAGTTCGGTAATTTTCACATCTGTCAACACCTGCTTTCTTTGGGATTGGAATTATTATATTCTTCTTGAAGTCTGAGGGTATTTCGCCTGTTTCATACATCTTGCTCACCAGATGGTAGAGTTTTGTCAGGACTGGCTCTCCCACGGCCGTCAGTAGTTCCAATCGAATATTGTCTACTCCGGGGGCCTTGTTTCGACTCAGGTCTTTCAGTGCTCTGTCAAACTGTTCACGCAGTATCGTATCTCCCATTTCATCTTCATCTACATCCTCTTCCATTTCCATAATATTGTCCTCAAGTACATCGCCCTTGTATAGACCCTCTATATACTCCTTCCACCTTCCTGCTTCCCCTTCTTTGCTTAGAACTGGGTTTCCATCTGAGCTCTTGATATTCATACAAGTCGTTCTCTTATCTCCAAAGGTCTCTTTAATTTTCTTGTAGGCGGTATCTATCTTACCCCTAGTGAGATAGGCCTCTACATCCTTACATTTGTCCTCTAGCCATCCCTGTTTAGCCATTTTGCACTTCCTGTCGATCTCATTTCTGAGACGTTTGTATTCCTTTTTGCCTGTTTCACTTACCACATTTTTATATTTGCTCCTTTCATCAATTAAATTCAATATTTCTTCTGTTACCCAAGGATTTCTACTAGCCCTCGTCTTTTTACCTACTTGATCCTCTGCTGCCTTCACTACTTCATCCCTCAAAGCTACCCATTCTTCTTCTACTGTATTTATTTCCCCTATTCCTGTCAATTGCTCCCTTATGCTCTCCCTGAATCTCTGTACAACCTCTGGTTCTTTCAGTTTATCCAGGTCCCATCTCCTTAAATTCCCACCTTTTTGCAGTTTCTTCAGTTTTAATCTACAGGTCATAACCAATAGATTGTGGTCAGAGTCCACATCTGCCCCTGTAAATGTCTTACAATTTAAAACCTGGTTCCTAAATCTCTGTCTTACCATTATATAATCTATCTGATACCTTTTAGTATCTCCAGGGTTCTTCCATGTATACAACCTTCTTTCATGATTCTTAAACCAAGTGTTAGTTATGATTATGTTGTGCTCTGTGCAAAATTCTACCAGGCGGCTTCCTCTTTCATTTCTGTCCCCCAATCCATATTTACCTACTATGTTTCCTTCTCTCCCTCTTCCTACACTCGAATTCCAGTCACCCATGACTATTAAATTTTCGTCTCCCTTCACAATCTGAATAATTTCTTTTATTTCATCATACATTTCTTCAATTTCTTCGTCATCTGCAGAGCTAGTTGGCATATAAACTTGTACTACTGTAGTAGGTGTGGGCTTCGTATCTATCTTGGGCACAATAATGCGTTCACTATGCTGTTTGTAGTAGCTTACCCGCATTCCTATTTTCCTATTCATTATTAAACCTACTCCTGCATTACCCCTATTTGATTTTGTGTTTATAACCCTGTAGTCATCTGACCAGAAGTCTTGTTCCTCCTGCCACCGAACTTCACTAATTCCCACTATATCTAACTTCAATCTATCCATTTCCCTTTTTAAATTTTCTAACCTACCTGCCCGATTAAGGGATCTGACATTCCACGCTCCGATCCGTAGAACGCCAGTTTTCTTTCTCCTGATAACGACATCCTCTTGAGTAGTCCCCGCCCGGAGATCCGAATGGGGGACTATTTTACCTCCGGAATATTTTACCCAAGAGGACGCCATCATCATTTAATCATACAGTAAAGCTGCATGCCCTCGGGAAAAATTACGGCTGTAGTTTCCCCTTGCTTTCAGCCGTTCGCAGTACCAGCACAGCAAGGCCGTTTTGGTTATTGTTACAAGGCCAGATCAGTCAATCATCCAGACTGTTGCCGTTGCAACTACTGAAAAGGCTGCTGCCCCTCTTCAGGAACCACACGTTTGTCTGGCCTCTCAACAGATACCCCTCCGTTGTGGCTGCACCTACGGTACGGCTATCTGTATCGCTGAGGCACCAACCACCAACGGCAAGGTCCATGGTTCATGGGGGGGGGGGGGGGGGGGATAATGTAGGTAGAGAGGTAAAAATTGACACACATGCTTGGAATGACATGGGGTTTTATAAGAACAAAAAAAAAACAAAGTTCACAAAATGTGCGACAGATGCGCGTCGTTTGGTGATGATCGTGTGCTCAGCCGCCACTTTCGTCATGCTTGGCCTCCAAAGTCCCGAGACCTCAGTCGGTGCGATTATTGGCTTTGGGGTTACCTGAAGTCGCAAGTGTATTGTGATCGACCGACGTCTCTAGGGATGCTGAAAGACAATATCCGACGCCAATGCCTCAGTATAACTCCGGACATGCTTTACAGTGCTGTTCACAACATTATTCCTCGACTACAGCTATTGTTGAGGAATGATGGTGGACATATTGAGCATTTCCTGTAAAGAACATCATCTTTGCTTTATCTTACTCTCAGACATTTCTTGAACTTTTGTATTTTTTTGGTTCTAATAAAACCCCATGTCATTCCAAGCATGTGTGTCAATTTGCACCTCTCCATCTACATTATTCCGTGATTTATTCAGTTTTCAAATTTATATTGACTTTGTGATCACCCAATATATCGGAAACAGGCAGAAATCGTTGAGATTCTCTATGTATAAAGTCTGCATGGAACCCTCAGTACGCGAGTATTACTAGCACTCTGCCAGTATTTTTTCTAAGTGTCTCGTTTTCGTTTGACGGCTCCTTATAATAATTTGGTTGTCATGGAGCTCTACCCGTTGACAGGGAACATATTGCAGTAGCGTAACAGGTGTTCCATCTTGCCACTGGGAACAGGTCCATCAATTTTCCAACTTTGGCAGCAACCAGAAAGGCCGCCGACAGGTCCTATCAATCAACTGCCGATCCGGCCTTCCGATCTTGTCTTCTCTAGGAATTACAAAACTCGTTCGAAAATCCAAATTAGGCAATCCACACAAAACAGCATTGAAAGTAACACCTCTGGGTGTATCTTGTATGTAGAGTGCATCTGCAAAGTCACGGAATATCTATGAAATAAGCGCAGAATATGACTTTTTTTGTCATGAACATACGAGGTACGACAATAAAGTAATGAGACTGACGTCAAAAAACAATGTTACTTATCGTTTTAGTCAAGTTTAGTGTTGTCTCCTTCAAAGTAGTTCCCTTCTGATTCTATACACTTTTTCCAACGCTTCTGCCATTGATGGTAACATTTCTGGAACTCATCTTCTGTAATATCCTCCAAGACCCTCGTCACAGCTTTTTGGACATCTTGTATTGTTTGAAAATGGAGTCTCTTTTGACTCTTGGAAATAGAGGAAAGTCGCACGGCGCGATATCTGGTGAATAAGGTGGCTGTGGTGGAACTGAAATTTGTTTTGTGGTTAAAAATTGCTGTACTGACAGAGCAGTATGGGATGGCGCATTATCGTGATGCAGAATGCAATTATCAGCAATGTTGGCATGGGCACGAAGAACTCTTTTACGAAGCCTTTCTAAAATTTCCTTGTAGTAATATCGGTTAAGTGTTTGTCCAGGAGGCACCCACTCTTTATGAACAATTCCTTTGGAATCAAAGAAGCACACAAGTATGCATGGTCGTCCAGTGCGGCCTTCATCTTCAACATTCGTTCTGCCTTCACTAAACATTTTATGCCAAAGAAAAACTTGAGCTTTTGACATAACATCCTCTCAAAAAGCCTTCTGAAGCTTACCGTAAGTTGTCGTCTTTTCACCCAATTTAACGCAAAAGGAAATGGCATACCGTTGCGCAATATTATGAGGGTTCCATTTCCGTGACGAGAGACACAAACACTTGCTAACTTATTACAGCACAACTCACGACTAAGCAGGTGCATCGATGTGCCGCTTGGACTAGAAACATCTTATAGACCAAGGTCAAAGATATTGTGTCTACACAAGCCTGCATGGTTGCCACATCTGGCAAACAAAACCAGTCTCATTACTTTATTGTCGCACCTCGTATATGTCCTCCCCAGTTACGTGACTGGATTCCTGCGCTAGGGTTAGTCAGTAATCGCTCTGTAAGTTGCTACTACAGAGAAGTTTCGTCAGTTTTGTACACGTGTTCCACAGGATTACAAACAATTTTCGTTGCATGACTGTAAAATGTATCGTGTGGTTCTAATTAAAGTACACCCACTCACGGAGGCCCAGTACAGGCTACAACTACCGTACAGCAACGGAATTTGGTAGATATGCTATGTATTAATGTGGAACCGATTTACACGGGAAAAAATTAGTTCCAATAGTGGCCACCAGTAAGCAAATGTGACACTATAAGGCATCGCGTCGACTTCTCCAATGCTCATACTGAATAAACTATGTAAGCGGCAGTTAATAATAACAGTAATATTATGCCTTTCTCAGTTGTGTGACCTTTTCTGTCCACGTCCCATTCCTAATCCATTATGTATGGAAATTTTTCTGTATCTGTTTCTTGCATTCACAGCACCAGATTTTCATCTGGTGACCAAAATTGTGACTACACTCATGCTCATAAATTAAGGATAATTGTAGATTTTGGTGCCACACAACGTGGTACTACACGACACTGGCGCTAATAGCATAGGCACATAGGGAACACACACGACACCGATCTGCAAGTCCACGGTATTGGTGATAAGTTGAGAAAACCGTCCCGAAACACACGTGCTAGAAAACGCCGCTGCTTTCTGCGCATGTACCCCGACATCAATATGGGATATGATCAGCACGCACCGCACAACGGATTGGCATACTCTGGATCAGGTGGTCGAGCAGCTGCTGGGGTATAGCCTCCCATTCTTGCACCAGTGCCTGTCGGAGCTCCTGAAGTGTCCTAGGGATTTGAAGACGTGCAGCGATACCTCGACCGACAGCATCCCAGACGAGCTCGATGGAGTTTAGGTCTGGAGAAGTGGCAGGCCACTCCATTCGCCTGATATCTTCTGTTTCAAGGTACTCCTCCACGATGGCAAATCGGCGGGGCCGTGCATTACCATCCATCAGAAGGAAGGTGGGACCCACTGCACCCCTGAAAAGGCGGACATACTGGTGCGAAATGACGTCCCGATATACCTCACATGTTACAGTTCCTCTGTCAAAGACATGCAGGGGTGATAATCATAATCCCACCCCACACCATCAAACCATGACCACCACTCAGGTCCCTTTCCAGGACATTAAGGGGTTGGTATCTGGTTCCTGGTTCACGCCAATGAAAACCCGGCGAGAATCACTGTTCAGACAATACCTGGACTCGGCCGTGAACATAACCTGTGACCACTGTTCCAATGACCATGTACTGTGTTCTTGACACCAGGTTTTCCGAGATCTCCTGTGACCAAGGGCCAGTGGAATGCACCTTGCCGGTCTCCAGGCGAATAAACCATGTCTGTTCAGTCGTCTGTGTATCTGGAGACAACTGTTCCAGTGGCTGCAGTAAGGTCTCGAGCAAGTCTACCTGCAGTACTAAGTGGCCGTCTGCGGGCACTGATGGTGAGATATCGGTCTTCTTGTGGTGTTGTACACTGTGGACGTCTCGTTCTCTAGTGCCTGGACACGTTTCCTGTCTGCTGGAACCGTTGCCATAACTTTGAGATCATACTTTGTGGCACACGGAGAGCCCGTGCTACAACCTGCTGTATTTGACCAGCCTTCAGTGACGCTAGTATTCTATCCTTCACAACGTCATCAATATGTGTTCTCTGAGCCATTCTCAACACACAGTCACCATTAGCACGTGTAAAAACATCTGCACACTTACTCGCTGCACCGTACTCTGACATGCACCAACACACCTCTGCATATGTGAACTGCTGCCAGCGCCACCGTGAGACGACTGCGGGTCAAATGCACCGCATGGTCATACCCCGAGGTGATTTAAACCCGCAAACCGCACACCAGAACGTTGTTTCACCATAGCATCATTCTTAATTTATGAGCATGAGTATATTTTTTCCCACATTATGGGATTAGTATGTCTACCAAAATCACTGCTGTATAATAATTATAGCCCACAATGGACCTCTATGACTGGCTGCACTTTAATTATAATCACCCAGTATATCTACATCGTTTTTAACTTCTCCTTCTCGCTGCTTGTGAAATAGAAAAATTAAAACATTTCTTCCATTATGGCAAATTACGTACTTTCCCAGACACCTTTTAATGTTTTGGTTTTTTTGTGTTGCTTTTCCTCGAGTTTCAATCACTTCTATTGAAAGACCACCATCTCCCGCGATGTTTCCTGTCTCTGCAGTTAGAAAGACTTTATATATCTCATCCTGAATTAGTTCCGAAATATTACAGTCTTTGATCAAAAATACCTGTACACCATTACGTAATGCGGAATCCACCACCAGACGTCACGAGAGGCGGACCTCCAATACAAAAAGTGGCGGGGAATATTGTGTTGTCAGCAGAGAAACAGTGAGAGCGCAATGGGTCGGTCAGGAAAGATCAGTGACTTCAGACGTGGTCGTCAGCTGAGTTACGAGGACATCAGGGACATTTCGGCCCTGCTAAAGCTGCCCGAGTCGACTGTTGTAGACGTCACTGAGAAGCGGAAAACGCGAAGGAGCAACCACACTTAAATCGAGATCAGGCAGACCTCATCTGCTAACTGACAGGGACCGTCAAGCATTGTGGATGCTGACAGAATGAGATTTTCACTCTGCAGCGGAGTGTGTGCTGACCCGAAACTTCCTGCCAAATTGAAGCCGTGTGTTGGCTGGAGACTCGAACTCGGGACCTTTTAATTTCGCGGGAAAGTGCTCTAAGCTACCGAGGCACGACTCACGACCCGTCCTCACAGCTTCTATTCCACCAGTGCCTCGTTTCCTACTTTCCAATCTTCACAGAAGCTCTCCTGCGAAACTTTCAAGCCTAGCATACCTGGAAGTAAGGATATTGCGGAGACAGGGCTTAGCCACAACCTGGGGAAAAGAGGTACTGATGGAAGTATAGCTGTCAGTCGTGTTTGGGTAGCTCAGTCAGTAGAGCTCCTGTCCGATAAAGGGAAAAGTCCTGAGTTCGCCTCGGTTCGGGACACAGTATTAATCTGCCAGGAAGTTTCATTGTGGATGGTGGTCGTAAAAAATCCTATGAAATTGGGGACTCATCACTACCAGAAGTCCAGCGAAATAGTACAGACAACTGACGACGAATATGCAGCGGCTGTATTCACATTGTCCGCCCCGATAGCTGAGTGGTCAGCGCAACGGTCCGTCACACCAAGGGGCCCCGGTTCGATTCTCGGCTGGGTCGGAGATTTTCTCCGCTCATGGAATTGGTGTTCTGTTGTCCTCATTATCATTTAATTATCATGAGTGGAAGGCAACGGGAAACCACCACCGGAATCACTTCCCTAGTCGCTCATGCGGTGGACCTCTCTGACGAGGCTTCCCTCATGACAAGGCCTGCCGTAAGGCAGGACACAAAGTTCTTTTCTTTTTCTTTTTTTAATATTGGCAATCCTGGAGCTTTTGATAACCTCTGGCAGCCAATATCCTTCGGAAGACTAAGAGACATAGGGACTCTATCAGCTTTGCATAATAGTCTAGTAGACTACTGCAAGTGCAGACTAGTTAAATAGAAGCCTGGCCTCCCATGGAACCTCTATTGAATAAAATCAATGAGGATAACAAAGCAAAAGGGGTCGTGGCATGCGCCGAAGACCTTCATGTAGCGTCAGCAAATTCAAGACTCCAGTTAGAAACAACGGTCACACAACTCCTTGAAAGTATTAACATTTGGCGTACAAATAATAAACTGTCTATAGAGCTAACAAAAAACGGTTCAAATGGTTCTGAACACTATGGGACTTAACTGCTGAGATCATCAGTCCCCTAGAACTTAGAACTACTTAAACCTAGCTAACCTAAGGACAGCACACAACACCCAGCCATCACGAGGCAGAGAAAAATCCTTGACCCCGCCGGGAATCGAACCCGGGAACCCGGGCGCTGGAAGCGAGAACGCTACCGCATGACCACGAGCTGCGGACTATAGAGCTAACAAAACAGTGTACCTGTTATTAAAGGGGACCCAATAGTAATACTAAACAAAATCTCAGTTAAGAACAGGAAAGTAACTGGAAACCTTACAATACATGTGGACAACAAATTAAACTTCAGTGAATGTCCAATTACTGACAAACGATGATGATAATGCATAAATTAGGTAGCCTTAACACGGCCCAATTTATTCTTCCCCTACAGACTATACGGATGTGTCACATGGCACCGTTCGTGTCAACAGTTTGTTTTGCTACACCGCCTCAGACTGACCACATACAAAAACTCTGTAAGACGCGGATAAAGGAGCGTGCTCATCAGAATATACGGGGCTTTTAGAACAACATCCATAGAGGCACTGTGACTGGTCATCGGTGTGTGCCCCATTGAAATCACTTTTCGCCACCGAGCAGCGACACACTGCTCATCATCATCATCTCAGCCTTTTCCCACGTCAAGTGGGGTCGGCGTTGCTTTGCTGGATCCTTCTCTTCCATAAATGCCTATCCAGTGCTTCTATGCACCCTCCTTTCTCCCGTAGGTCCCCTGCTACCTTGTCTTTCCATCTCAGTTTCAGTCTTCTTCCTCTCCTTGATCCTCTGATTTCTAGGTCTTCAACTCTTCTCCCCACGTAGTATTCCCCTCTTCTCTGCACATGTCCATACCATCTTAACCCACTTTCTTGGCTGTTCTTCCCTATGAGCCCCATTTTCACTTCCCTTGATGTACTCATGCCTTAGTTTATCCTGTTGTGTCACCCCACTCATCCACCTTAACATTCTCATTTCTGCCACTTTCATCTTCTTCTCATGGGTTTTTGTAACTGGCCACGCTTCTGCACTATACAGCATCGCAGGCCTCACCACAGAGTTGTAAAGCTTTCCTTTCATTCTGCAGCTAACGATCTTATCACACAATGGTCAGTTTCCTCGAGTTCATCCATCCACTATTTATCCTGTGCTGTATTTCGGCCTCCAGTGCTCCATCACTTTACATGTAAGAGCCTAGCTTGACCAGCCTCAGTTTTTCTCCTTTCATATTAATATATAGATCTTTGGCATCCGTTGTACACATATACGTTGTTTTCACCCTCCTAATTCTCAGTCCCCTTTCCTCTAGAGCTTTCCTCCACTGTTCCACTGTTCAAGCTTGTCCTGAAGTGCCAGCTAGAGCAGACAAAATACAAGACACGACTGGATGCAACGTAACAGGCCGATGACAGCTTAACATGAGGAGGACTGAGACATGGCAGGTCGAATAGTACCATGCAGACAAGGTACGATGGGTCTATTCCCTTATCGCTACCTTGCGAGAACACATAAGACTAAAAAAAATTGACCCCCAAGAAGGAAATGACCCATTTCCTGATGAGGTATGGCCCATACACTGCCCGTCTTCACCGTGTAGGTCTAAAAGAAACCGACACCTGTGAATATGGTGAATATGGCACCACTGAACGTGTAGTTATCCACTGCAACACATTAACACACCTAAGTCCGAACGTAGAATTAATAGACCTAGGAAAGACAATAAGGGATCAGAAGAAATGGCGCATTCTTAAAACACTAGCAGATGATGTACATCAAACCCTTCATGAAGCTTCAGACATAACAGCCCGTACTTCAGAACACTACAAAACGCAGCACAAGCACGACGACAAAACATGTGGTACGAAACAGACACAGACACTGAATCGGATGGAAAGAAAGTGAACGTGACATTCAAATATTAATGTAATTATCCATACAAGGTCAAAAGACCAATGTGATATAACATAACCTAACATTAGGACAAATAAAATGGTATAAAAACTGTGTGGTTAACATTAGATTAGGATTAATTCATAGTTCAATGAATGAAACAAAATTATTATGTAAAGCAAAAGATATCAGTTCTAAAACCAAATACTTGTAAAGTTGTTTCAATGACGAGAGGCTCGAAGATTTCCCAAGCCCTTCTCAACTGACATGGCTACGATTTCAGGGACAAATTTTCTCTGTCACTAACCACCCACACATCTTTCTTTACTATTTGTATACTCATTATTTATTTACGTATTCCAATCATTATATTTTATAACCTGTATTTATATTAACAAAGAAATAAAAAGAAATTCTAATTGTTAACTGACTGTCACAACAGTAACTGTATTGGTTGAATTGTATTAGTAATAATACTGTCCACAAACTGTGTTATATTTAGTGGGCTAGTTGTAGTAAACAAATAAATAAGTCCAGCTAGCATGCTCACTGTGCTCAGGGAGCTATAAAGAACAGGATGCAATGGTCAAGCAGCTCCTCATATCTACCCACTGCTGCAGACAATGCTAACCAACGCTTGAAGTGATGTAAAGACCGACGCAACTGTCGGTTTCACGAATCCCTAGAGAAAGTTACCTGCCATTATTATATTTATTTATTTATTTATTTATTTATTTATTTATTTATGTATTTATTTATTTAACCTGATCAGATTAGGACCATCAGGCTCTCTCTTACATCGTACCAGTGTTACATATGCAGCATTTTACACATCGTAGTTACATCATGGCAGTAGTTTGAAGTAAGAAAAATACATCAATCTACTGACAATATGAATAAAAAGTAATGACTAAGACGTAATAAAGTAAATAGTGGCAGTATTTTTACAACAGCTGCTATACATAAAATTATGATAAAAGCAATAATAATAACACTAAAACAAAAAATGAAATAGTAATGGTAAACATGAGAAAAATTGACAATAGTAATGAAGATTTGTGCAGATGTACATTAATGTATTGGTGTACAAAGTAGATTTTTACTGGTATAGCGAGTTTCGGGGAAGGGATATTTAAGGGGGCCGCAACAGTTAAGAAAAAACTGGGAACTGAGGAAGATCTAGTAGGAAAGAAGGAAGTAATGTGGTGACGTGCATTCATGTACACAGGATGGCATTACTGTTGCTTTAGTATATACGTCATTAACTGGTTTTTGAAACCGGACATGTTTTTATCTAATATAACGAGGGAGGTTATTGGCTCAAATGGCCCTAAGCACTATGGGACTCAACATCTGAGGTCATCAGTCCCCTAGAACTACTTAAACCAAACTAACCTAAGGACATCACACACATCCATGCCCGAGTCAGGATTCTAACCTACGACCGTAGCGGTCGCGCGGTTCCAGACTGAAGCGCCAAGAACCGCTCGGCCACACCGGCCGGCGAGGGAGGTTATTACAGAGACGGGTTCCTGCTTCTGTAAAGGACTTCGAGAAGGTGACTGAGGCATGTAGTGGAACAGAGAGGATTTTATTATGATGGGAACGTGTGTTTCTGTCATGTTGTTCAGACATGAGCGTTAAGGACGAGGAAAGGCATGAGGGACAGTTTACATTAATAAGACAGTAGATGAGACTGCACGCAGCCAGGACAGTCGTGCATATGCTGGTGAAATGTCATCAAAAAGTCGAACGTCACAGATATATCGGAAGCAGGCATTCATGACCAGTTCCAGACGTCATGAATTTTCCTGAGAGAGACCTTGTAGCATAATATCACTGTAGTCAATGATTGGGAGTATAACCGTTTGTACTAATTTCTTTTTCCGATCGAAAGGGAAGACTTTTTTATATTTTTGTAGAGCATGAAGGGGTGCTGATGCTTTTTTGCGTACTGCAGTTACGTGTTCTGTCCAATTTATATTTTCATCTATTATTACTCCCAAACTCTTTGCTGAGGGAGAGAAATTGATATTTGTTCCATTTAAGATTAGAGATGGTACGGATTCTCAATGTTTTAGGCTAATGTGCTTAGAGTGACCAACAAGTACCGCTTGGGGTTAAGTTTTAGTCCTATGTTCTGTGCCCATTTTGATAGTACATCGAAGTCAGTATTGAAATTTTCAATAGCTTTCTTAAGACTGATTGCTTTTGCAGTTAGACACAACTGCAGGTCGTCGGCATACATGTGATATTTACAGTATGTCAGAACCTACGACACATCATTGACATACAGAGAGAAGAGTATAGGACCTAATACTGAGCCTTGGGGAACGCCTGACACTATCTGCCGCCATTGTGATTTCATATTCCCGGACAGGACGCATTGCTGACGAGACGTCATGTATGAGCGAGAAATTTAGATCCCTAAGTTTGGCAAGTAAGATGTCAAAGTCTACAGTATCAAATGCTTTGCTGAAATCTAAGAAGCAAATGATAGGCGCTTCTTGTCTATCCATGGCAAGTTTCAGGTCATCTGTCACCTTTATCAATGCGGATGTTGTGCTTCGATGTTTACAGAAACCTGATTGGTATTCGTCTAGTAGGTTGTTAGTAGTTAGGTACATGGGTTGTTCTGTCTAGTGCCGAAAGTGAAGTAGTCTTTGGGAAAAACGACATTTTGTCAATGGAGTGAGTTACTGATTATTTTGTAAAAATTTCTTGTTTATTTATAGACGCAATCACATTCTTATGACACAGTCATAACTGGTTTCGGCCATACAATGACCTTCTTCAGATTCTAAAGGCGCATACACTGTTTTACACGTTGTCAAAGTAGAGACTTGGTGGTCTTACGGTGTACGCGTGTTTTCCGTCTTTAGGGTGTGGTCGCATAATCACGCTTAAGAAGACGCTAAATGCAGAAGGATGTCAGCGTACTATGTACCGCGTGCAGCAGAGCAACAGTTACGAGACGGTGACGGGTTGCGTAAGAGTGACAATGAACCCAGACATAAAGCAGCAGCTCAGAGACAATGGTTTGTCAACAATAACTTTTTTCAAACGGACATGCTTGCGCACAGCCCCAACGTGAAGATCTTGGGATTGTTAGGCCAGACTGCGCCGTGCTACATCACTGTCTTATCTGGTTTTGGCCCTCGATAAAGAAAGGAGTGCCATTCCTCCATTCAAAGTGTTTTCACCAAGGCCGTCATAAAGGTGAACACACCACATGTTTATATCCACCAATGGGTTTAGAAACACTTCTGAGCAGATAATGTGTTTTCGAAAAAAATGGTTGTAATTTTGTCGTAAGTTGCTTTAGAAAGTATCCTTTACTTATTCGTAGTCACCAGTCTTCGACGTTGTGGCCATCCTCAAACCATCCACAACAGGCTAGCAGCCTGTTTCGTACTGTCCCTGTACTAAAGAACATTGAATGTGGAACGAACTAAAAAACAAAATAAAATAAATAAAGACGACTCACTATTTACTGCTCAGATATAAAATAAAAAGTGAAAAAAGTAACTTTAGTGGAGAAAAGGACATTAGTGAAAGGATATTATAAGTAAGGCAACAATAATACTGCTTGAAACATTTGTTGATTGTTACGACAGCTCTTTCGCAATATTTCCATTTTCCTAAAGTATGTACAACATTTATTGTGACAGTATCTGGTGACTTCTCCCGTTATATTTCAAGTGAAATTCTAAAATGCGATTTTCATATAGATTTTGTGCTGTTTTATACAGTATGTAAATATAAAACATCTATGGTGCGAACCGTCAAAAAGTTTACAGGAAATATCTACGATAATACATCAAATGTTACGCGATACTGCCGGCCGGTGTGGCCGTGCGGTTCTGGGCGCTTCAGTCTGGAACCGCGTGAGCGTTACGGTCGCAGGTTCGAATCCTGCCTCGGGCATGGATGTGTGTGATGTCCTTAGGCTAGTTAGGTTTAAGCGGTTCTAAGTTCTAGGGGACTGATGACCACAGATGTTAAGTCCCATAGTGCTCACAGCCATTTGAACCATTTTACGCGATACTGTATACAACAGCAAAATATCGATGCGAAACCTATGTTTTAGAATTTCACGGGAAATACAACGAGAACAGTCACCAGATATAGTGATATCAGATGTTATATATACGTCAGGACTACGTAGGTGTGTACTTCAAAATGAAAAATCTTCTGAAAGAGCTATCGTAATAGTCAATAAATGTTTTAAGCAGTGATACTGGAACATTACTTCTGGAAGGTCCGTAAATAATGTGTTCTAGTTGTTAAAAATTTAGTAAAAGACAGATTGCTACTTGCCATAAAGGAGACACGTCAAGTTAGGTACAATTAACAGCCACTAACACAAAGCTTTTGGCCACAGCCTTCATCAGTATTAGAGACACACACATCGTTCACACAGATAAGAAGCACAACTCAAGCACACACGACCGCCAACTCCAGCATCTTTTTTAAGGTAACTAGCAATCTGTTTTTTTCCTACATTGTTGATATTTCTACCTGGAGTTTCCATTGTTTGTTTTCATTGTTAACAGTCTTCAAAAAGTTCAAATCTCTGTGAAATCTTATGGGACTTAACTGCTAAGGTCATCAGTCCCTAAGCACTACTTAACATAAATTATCCTAAGGACATGCCCGAGGGAGGACTCGAACCTCCGTCGGGACCAGCCGCACAGTCCACGACTGCAGCGCCGTAGACCGCTCGGCTAACTATCTTCCTTTGCATTTCACATGTTTTGCTATAGAATCATTTAAAGAAATCATCAGATGCCTCCATAATATCCTCTGTGGTAAACACCACTTTTAATCATCCAAGACTGCAGTACTGGAATAGCCGCACATGATAATTTCGTAAGCGCCAGACTGCACACTATTGCACACATGTCGTTCGTCTACTGCCGTACATTACCGAACCCGTGCTGACAAAGTGACATATACGTCCATCAGTTCTCAATATACTCCCAAATCTGATTGCCCGAACGGGTCTTTTATACCATATGTCGTCGTGATACCCTATATTGCGCACTGTGTTCCCGCGTAATGGAGTTCGCAGTGAAGCGCTCGGCTTCATCCCACACGCGCTGCTCCTGACGCAGTAGTCTGACCAGACACAATGGCGATGCGCGTTAATTACTGCGCCCGCACTGGCTGTCATGGCGGCTGCCGTGCGACGGAAATGTCCTCCGTCAAAGCCGTCCAAATGCAGTGTCAGCTGCCACCTGTCACCCGTCAGCTGCCGCGCCGTGAATGTAGCCCTCACATCTGGCGCGACACAGCGTTTATTCCCTGATACATCCAATGAGGCCTTTTTACAATTTTCATAATACGTTCTAAGATAAAAGAAAGGATGCACCACGAAGGAATTATTGTAATGGGACAGAAATCGGTAGATTTGATGTACTAGTACATGTACAGACAAGCAAATAATTACAATTTCAGAAAAACTGAATTCAAGAGACACAGCTTGACAAATTGATCAAGTCAGTAACGCACTTGTTCACCTCTGACACTTATGCAAGCTGTATTCGGCTTGGCACTGGTTGATAGAGCTATTGGGTGTCCTGCTAAGGGTTGGGCAACAGCCTTGCCGTAGTGGATACACCGGTTCCCGCCAGATGACCGAAGTTAAGCGCTGTCAGCATTTGGATAGGTGACCATCCCGGGCACCATGCGCTGTTGCCATTTTTCGGGGTGCACTCAGCCTCGTGATGCCAACTGAGGAACTAATCGACCGCATAGTAGCGGCTCCGGTCAAAGAAAAGCAACATAAGGGGCGGGAGTGCGGTGTGCTGACCACACGCCCCTCCTATCCGTATCCTCATCTGAGGATGACTCGGCGGTCGGATGGTCCCGATGGACCACTTGTGGCCTGAAGACGGAGTGCTGCTAAGGCTTATCGTGCCAAATTCTGTCCAAATGGCACGTTAGATCCTTAAAATCCCAAGTAGGTTGGAGGGCCTTCCCATGATACTCCAAACGTTGGTTGGTTTGTTTACAAGAGGGGGAGGGACCAAACTGCTAGGTCATCGGTCCCTCGTTTAAATTAAAATAATTCCACAAGGGTGAGAGTAAAATAATCGAGACATCCAAAACACAGCTGGAAACCACAAGAATGACAGAGGGGCAAAAAACACAAAAATGGATAAAATCGGACAAGAAAACCACAGAGAGACGCAAGAAACATGTAGAACAGAGCAAAACAGGAGAGCAGATTAGCATGGCTGGCTGACCATGAGAATAAAAAGGAGAAGCCAGCCACTCTGCAACACATTAAAACCTCCACCCTAAACGCACTAGGGTGGAGGACACAAAGGGACAAAGGACATGTGCTAAAACTTAGATCAAATGATGAAACGCATCCTGAGGAATAAAACGAAAAACTAAAGCTGCTATTGAGACATTGTCGCCCAACACTGAAGGCAGGGTGCTGGGAAAGTTAAAAGTCCACCGCAGAGTGGCTAGAAGTGGGCAGTCCAGCAAGAGGTGGACGACCGTCACTTGTGAGCGACAGCGACACCGAGGTGGGTCCCCACAACGGAGGCGGTAACCATGCATTACCCACGTATGGCCAATGTGGAACCAGAAGAGGACAACTGATTCCCTGCCAGAGGACTGCATGGAAGACTTCCACACATTCGTAGTCTCCTTAATGACACATACTTTGTTGCGCTTACTGTTACGCCATTCCATCTCCCAAAGGCGAAAAACTCTTCGGCTTGAGACAGAACGCAGGTCAGTTTCAGAGAAGCCCATCTCCAGGAGTTACCTGGGATTCCGAAGTCTCCTGGGGTCCACACAAACACCACTAAACGACAGAACCATTCCAGGGCACAGATGGACTCCTGAGTCGACGCTACCAAGGGATAGCGAGGGTACCACTGGTCGATAGCTTCGAGGCTACTCATTGAGTAAGTACACAGAAGAAATGACTCGCAAGGCTATGAGCGGATTCAGTATGTCCTCCGTTAACAAACGCAAAGCCTATGTGACCATCAGCCAATCAGCCATCGGTGTAAACCACTTCATGGCCCCAGGACATGTCGAGGATTGAGAGGAAGTGATAGCAAAGAGCTGCGGGGTTAACAGAGTCCTTCGGGCCATGTGAAAGGTCCAGAAGAATGTGCGGCCTAGGTGTACACCATGGAGGCGCACGTGAATGGACCTCGAGGAGAGGTTGTAGCGGTAAGGTCTCCAGATCGCACACGAACTGCAATTGTAAGACTTGACCTGGGCCGCCGATGCGGGAGATGAACCTCCGTGGTTGGGAAAAGGAGATGGCAATTCGGATGCGCAGGAAAACTATGAACATGTGCAATGTAACTGGCGAGCAGTTGTGCACGGCTAACCTCCAATCGAGGGACTCTTGCCTCCACCAGGATGCTGGACACCGGACTCGTCCTAAAAGCTCCCATCGCTAGACGAACGCCACAGTGGTGCACTGGATCGAGTAAACGCAACGCTGAGGGCGCCGCCGAACCTTAAACCAGACTCCCACAGTCAAGGCGGGATTGAACGAGGGCTCTAGAGCTGCAGAAGGGTAGAACGATCTGCACCCCAGCTGGTGTTGCTCAGGCAATGGAGGGCATTGAGGTGCTGCCAGCAATTCCGCTTGGACGAAGGTGAGGAAGCCGTCAAATGAGCGTCGAAAACCAGTCCTAAGAATCGATATGTCTCCACTACAATGAGTGGATTGTTATTAAAGTTCTGGTTCTGGATGAACGGAGCGACGCTGACAGAAATGCATGAGACATGACTTCGCAGCTGAAAACTGAAAGCCGTAGGCTACAGCCCATGACTGTGCCTTGTGGATGGCTCCCTGTAGCCGCCGGTCGGCAACACCAGAACTGGAGGAGCAGTACGAAATGCAAAAGTCATCCACATACAGAGAAGGTGAGACCGACAGCCCTACAGCTGCTGCTAGACCATTAACAGCCACTAAAAATAGAGAGACACTCAATGCAGAGCCATGCGGAACACCATTCTCCTGAATACAGGCAGAACTATGGGAGGCACCAACTTGAAAAGTATGGAGCAACAGGGAATTTTGGATAAAAATCGGGAGTGGGCCCCAGAGACCCCACTCATACAATGTGGCAAGGATATGATGTCGCCGTGTCGTATGCTTTATGTAAGTCAAAAAAGACGGCAACCACATGTTGGCGTCTGGAAAAGGCAGTTCGGATGGCACACTCTAGGGTCACAAGATTATCAGTGGTAGAGCGACCTTGACGGAAGCCACCCTGACATGGAACCAGCAGCTCACTTGACTCCAGGACCTAACCCAACTGCCGACATACCATAGATTCCAGCAGCTTACAAAGAAAGTTGGTGAGGCTGATGGGTCGGTAGCGATCCACATCAATTGGGTTTTGACCAGGTTTCAGTCCTGGAATGATGGCGCTCTCCCACCATTGCGATGCAAAGACGCCATTGCCCCAGCTCCAGTTGAAGGTGACGAAGAGATGTCGCTTGTGGTCAGACGAGAGATGTTTAACCATCTGACTATGGATCCAAACCAGCCCAGAAGCTGTGTCAGGGCAATGTGCAAGGGCGCTGAGATTCTTCCACTCTGTAAATAGGGCGTTTTACGGTTCACTGTGGCGTGTAGTGAACGAGAGGACTTTCCATCCACCGTTTGAGGGTGCCAAAGGATGGGTGGTAGTTCTCCGTCGCAGAGGCTCGAACATAGTGCTCAGCAAAGATCTCGGCAATCGCATTTGCCTCAGTGGATAACGCGCTGTGTTAATTCCACAGGCACCTGTGGGGGTCTGGTACCCAAAAAGACGTCCGATCTTCGTCCAGGCTTCGGAAGGTGAAGTATGGCACCCAGTGGTCGACACATACCTCTCCCGTTTCCGTCGTTCTATAAGCTGGTGAACGCGGGCACGGAGCTGCTTAAAGGCTAACAGCTGCTCTGGGGAAGGGTGCCGCGTATGTCGCTGTAGAGCTCGCCGACGCTCTGTAATTGCCTCAGCGACTTCCAGCGACCACCCAAGGACTGTCTTTCGTCGGGGTCACCCTAAAGAACGAGGGATCGCGTTTTCCGCCGCAGAAACGATCGTTGGCACCACGTCGATGGCACCATGTGGGGGAGATTCGGCAGTGACAGTTGAACTGAGGGCCTCCCAGTCTGCCTTGGTTAATGCACATCTGGGTCGGCGTCCCTGAGCATGGCGCTGGGGGAGTGACAGGAAGATGGGGAAGTGGTCACTGCCACACAGGTCGTCATGTGCCCTCCAGTGCATAGATGGAAGCTGGAAATTGATAAATCAATGGCCGAATATGTGCCATGTGCCACACTGAAATGTGTGGGGGCTCCTGTATTTAAGAGGCAGAGGTCGAGCTGTGTCAGTAAATTTTCGACCTCCCTACCTCGGCCAGTAAGCACGGTGCCACCCCACAAGGTGTTACGTGCGATAAAATCTCCCAAAAGTAGGAAAGGCTTAGGGGGTTGATCATTTAGT
Source organism: Schistocerca americana (assembly GCF_021461395.2). Taxonomy (NCBI): domain Eukaryota; kingdom Metazoa; phylum Arthropoda; class Insecta; order Orthoptera; family Acrididae; genus Schistocerca; species Schistocerca americana. The sequence goes on along the minus strand of NC_060128.1, from coordinate 153,266,067 downwards.
GCAGCCAAAACTTTCAGGGACACTGCACCATCTGGAGGAAGATATACATTGCAGATTGTTATTTCCTGTGTCGTCCTTATCCTGACAGCAACAGCTTCAAGAGGGGTTTGAAGGGGCACAATCTCACTACGTACTGAGTTCAGGACATAGACGCAAACTCCACCTGACACTCTATTATAGTCGCTACAGTTCCTGTAATACCACTTATAGCCGCGAAGGTCAGGGGTCCACATTTCTGGCAACCAGGTTTCCTGAAGAATAATGCAGAAAGCAGGTGTAAGGCTTAACAGTTGCCATAGCTCAACCAGGTGGTGGAAAAAACCGCCGCAATTCTAAGGATTACTTGACCATGAGACTAGGAAGGCATGAAACACTCAATGAGTCTACGCCTCAGGATCACCTGCTGCCACCAGATGAGTAACTGTGCGGTCGACATCCATTGTTTCTGAGGACCCAGCGAGGCCTAGGTCCTCAGCGGACATCAGAATCGCCACCTCGTCCTCAGACAATTTTAATAACTAACGGCTGCAAAATACTAACGCAAATTCTTTACAGACGAATGGAAAAACTGGTAGAAGCCGACGTCGGAGAAGATCAGTTTGAATTCCATAGAAATGTTGGAACACGTGAAGCAATACTGACCATACGACGTATCTTAGAAGATAGAGTAAGGAAAGGCCAACCTACGTTTGTAGCATTTGTAGACTTGGAGAAAGCTTTTGACAATATTGACTGGAATACTCTCTTTCAAATTCTGAAGGTGGCAGGGGTAAAATACAGGGAGCGAAAGGCTATTTACAATTTGTATAGAAGCAAGATGGCACTTGTAAGAGTCATGAAAGGGACATGAAAGGAAAGCAGTGGTTGGGAAGGGAGTGAGACAGGGTTGCAGCTAATCCCCGATGTTGTTCAATCTGTATATTGAGCAAGCAGTAAAGGAAACAAAAGCAAAATATGGAGTAGGAACTGAAATCAATGGAGAAGAAATAAAAACTTTGTGGTTCGTCGATGACATGTAATTCTGTCAGACATCAAACGGCCTGGAAGAGCAGTTGAACGGAATGGACAGTGTCTTGAAAGGAGGATATGAGATGAACATCAACAAAAGCAAAACGAGGATAATGGAATGTAGTCGAATTAAGTCGGGTGATGCTAAGGGAATTAGATTAGAAAATGAGACACTTGAACTAGTAGATGAGTTTAGCTATTTGGGGAGCAAAATAACTGATGATGGACGAAGTAGAGAGGATATAAAATGTAGACTGGCTATGGCAAGGAAGGCGTTTCTGAAGAAGAGAAATTTGTTAACATCGAGTATAGATTCAAGTGTCAGAAAGTCGTTTCTGAAAGTATTTGTATGGAGTGTTGGCATGTATGGAAGTGAAACATGGATGATAAATAGTTTGAACAAGAAGAGAATAGAAGCTTTTGAAACGTGGTGCTACAGAAGAATGCTGAAGATTAGATGAGTAGATCATGTAATTAATGAGGAGGTACTAAACAGAATTGGGGAGAAGAGGAGTTTGTGGCACAACTTAACTCGAAGAAGGGACCGGTTGGTAGGACATATTCTGAGGCATCAAGGAATCACCAATTTAGTGCTGGAGGGCAGCGTGGAGGGTAAAAATCGTAGAGGGAGGCCAAGAGATAAATACACTAAGCAGATTCAAAACGATGTAGGTTGCAGTAGGTACTGGGAGATGAAGAAGCTTGCACAGGATAGAGTAGCATGGAGAGCTGCATCAAACCAGTGTCTGGACTGAAGACCACAACAACAGCAACAACAAGAGCAACAGTTATAAACCACATCGCGAAAAAGCACGCGTGTTCGAATGCAACGTTGTGTCAAAATTTAAAAACAATCAATGAAAAATTGGAGAATCTCGATTTTGAACAAACTAGTATATATATATATATATATATATATATATATATATATATATGTGTGTGTGTGTGTGTGTGTGTGTGTTTATAATATTACTTGAAAATACAGCTCTTCAGTTGCACAGGTAAAAATTTTCAACTTTACCTAGGTTTCAACTGCTCTAAGGCAGCCTTCATCAGAAGTAAAAAAATTTTACATTACATAGAGTAAATAGTTATGAAATGGTTTAGAGCAACAGTGCTCACGTTAAAGATAAAAATATATTTGTACATTATAAAATTTTCCTAGGAATGCACAACTTGATTAAGACGCGCCGCTAAGGGCCGCGTGTGCTGCCGGCACTGTAAGCAGCATATATATATATATATATATATATATATATATATATATGTGTGTGTGTGTGTGTGTGTGTGTGTGTGTGTGTGCGTGTAGACATTGGTGTCATTTTCCACTTTATCTCGGATCATTAGAACAATTTGAAAAAATTATTTCAGTTTTGTCATGCTAATATGTCCATAATTTCAAACTTTATTTGTGTGTCAAGTATAGCAGTATGGAAGTTGAAGAACTATGAGTATGATGGGTGTGACTCGTTTCCTGACAGAGCGGTAGGCTGTGTGCTACGGTAGGCGCCAGGAGGCCCTCCCTTGTAGAGAAACATTTGCCCTTTTCCTTTTTTGCCGTTCACCGCCGCTGCTCCGCCACCCCATCCCACACCGCAGCAGCCGCTGCCGCCGCCCTCGGTATTGGCCAGCCAGCAGCCAGAGCTACGGCGCGCGCAGGAATGCTGCGCGGGCCGGCCTATGCAGATCGATGTGCAGGGGCAGCGCAGGCAACCTCAGCTTGCGGTTTGCTCGCCTCGCGTCTGTTGTGCACCAGAGCACACGATCCACAGAGACAAGCAAGTCGCTGCGCGAGCCACTGTCCATAACAGCAGCCAGGGGTGAAGACGTAGGAAGGCTGCTTCTTCACTCCCCCCCCCCCCCCCCCCGGCCATGCTGATACTTTTTTTTTTTGGTCATCAGTCTACTGACTGGTTTGATGCGGCCCGCCACGAATTCCTTTCCTGTGCTAACCTCTTCATCTCAGAGTAGCACTTGCAACCTACATCCTCAATTATTTGCTTGACGTATTCCAATCTCTGTCTTCCTCTACAGTTTTTGCCCTCTACAGCTCCCTCTAGTACCATGGAAGTCATTCCCTCATGTCTTAGCAGATGTCCTATCATCCTGTCCCTTCTCCTTATCAGTGTTTTCCACATATTCCTTTCCTCTCCGAATCTGCATAGAACCTCCTCATTCCTTACCTTATCAGTCCACCTAATTTTCAACATTCGTCTATAGCACCACATCTCAAATCGATTCTCTTCTGTTCCGGTTTTCCCATAGTCCATGTTTCACTACCATACAAAGCTGCACTCCAGACGTGCATCCTCAAAAATTTCTTCCTCAAATTAAGGCCGGTATTTGATATTAGTAGACTTCTCTTGGCCAGAAATGCCTTTTTTGTCATAGCGAGTGTGCTTTTGATGTCCTCCTTGCTCCGTCCGTCATTGGTTATTTTACTGCCTAGGTAGCAGAATTCCTTAACTTCATTGACTTCGTGACCATCAATCCTGATGTTAAGTTTCTCGCTGTTCTCATTTCTACTACTTCTCATTACCTTCGTCTTTCTCCGATTTACTCTCAAACCATACTGTGTACTCATTAAACTGTTCATTCCGTTCAGCAGATCATTTAGTTCTTCTTCATATTCACTCAGGATAGCAATGTCATCAGCGAATCGTATCATTGATATCCTTTCACCTTGTATTTTAATTCCACTCCTGAACCTTTCTTTTATTTCCATCATTGCTTCCTCGATGTACAGATTGAAGAGTAGGGGCGAAAGACTACAGCCTTTTCTTACACCCTTCTTAATACGTTCCTGATCGTCCACTCTTATTATTCCCTCTTGGTTGTTGTACATATTGTATATGACCCGTCTCTCCCTACAGCTTACCCCTACTTTTTTTCAGAATCTCGAACAGCTTGCACCATTTTATATTGTCGAACGCTTTTTCCAGGTCGACAAATCCTATGAAAGTGTCTTGATTTTTCTTTAGCCTTGCTTCCATTATTAGCCGTAACGTCAGAATTGCCTCTCTCGTCCCTTTACTTTTCCTAAAGCCAAACTGATCGTCACCTAGCGCATTCTCAATTTTCTTTTCCATTCTTCTGTATATTACTCTTGTAAGCAGCTTCGATGCCTGAGCTGTTAAGCTCATTGTGCGACAATTCTCGCAATTGTCAGCTCTTGCCGTCTTCGGAATTGTGTGGATGATGCTTTTCCGAAAGTCAGATGGTATATCGCCAGACTCATATATTCCACACACCAACGTGAATAGTCGTTTTGTTGCCACTTCCCCCAATGATTTTAGAAATTCTGATGGAATGTTATCTATCCCTTCTGCCTTATTTGACCGTAAGTCCTCAAAAGCTCTTTTAAATTCCGATTCTAATACTGGATCCCCTATCACTTCTAAATCGACTCTTGTTTCGTCTTCTATCACATCAGACAAATCTTCATCCTCATAAATGCTTTCAATGTATTCTTTCCACCTATCTGCTCTCTCCTGTGCATTTAACAGTGGAATTCTCGTTGCACTCTTAATGTTACCACCGTTGCTTTTAATGTCACCCAACGTTCTTTTGACTTTCCTGTATGCTGAGTCGGTCCTTCCGACAATCATATCTTTTTCGATGTCTTCACATTTTTCCTGCAGCCATTTCGTCTTAGCTTCCCTGCACTTCCTATTTCTGTATTCCTGATTTTCCAGGAACATGTTTGTACTTCCTCCTTTCATCAATCAACTGAAGTATTTCTTCTGTTAACCATGGTTTCTTCGCAGCTACCTTCTTTGTACCTATGTTTTCCTTCCCAACTTCTGTGATGGCCCTTTTTAGAGATGTCCATTCGTCTTCAACTGTACTGCCTACTGCGCTATTCCTTATGGCTGTATCTATAGCGTTAGAGAACTTCAAACGTATCTCGTCATTCCTTAGTACTTCCGTATCCCACTTCTTTGCGTATTGATTCTTCCTGACTAATGTCTTGAACTTCAGCCTACTCTTCATCACTACTATATTGTGATCTGAGTCTATATCTGCTCCTGGGTACGCCTTACAATCCAGTATCTGATTTCAGAATCTCTGTCTGACCATGGTGTAATCTAATTGAAATCTTCCCGTATCTCCCGGCCTTTTCCAAGTATACCTCCTCCTCTTGTGATTCTTGAACAGGGTATTCGCTATTACTAGCTGAAACTTGTTACAGAACTCAGTTAGTCTTTCTCCTCTTTCATTCCTTGTCCCAAGTCCATATTCTCCTGTAACCTTTTCTTCTACTCGTTCCCCTACAACTGCATTCCAGTCGCCCATAACTATTAGATTTTCGTCCCCCTTTATATACTGCATTACCCTTTCAATATCCTCATACACTTTCTCTATCTGTTCATCTTCAGCTTGCGACGTCGCCATGTATACCTGAACTATCGTTGCCGGTGTTGGTCTGCTGTTGATTCTGATTAGAACAACCCGGTCACTGAACTGTTCACAGTAACACACCCTCTGCCCTACCTTCCTATTCATAACGAATCCTACACCTGTTATACCATTTTCTGCTGCTGTTGATATTACCCGATACTCATCTGACCAGAAATCCTTGTCTTCCTTCCACTTCACTTCACTGACCCCTACTATATCTAGATTGAGCCTTTGCATTTCCCTTTTCAGATTTTCTAGTTTCCCTACCACGTTCAAGCTTCTGACATTCCACGCCCCGACTCGTAGAACGTTATCCTTTCGTTGATTAATCATTTTCTCATGGTAACCTCCCCCTTGGCAGTCCCGTCCCGGAGATCCGAATGCGGGACTATTCCGGAATCTTTTGCCAGTGGAGAGATCATCATGACACTTCTTCAACTACAGGCCACATGTCCTGTGGATACACGTTACGTGTCTTTAATGCAGTGGTTTCCATTGCCTTCTGCATCCTCATGTCGTTGATCATTGCTGATTCTTCCGCCTAGAGGAGCAATTTCTCACCCCTAGGACAAGAGAGTGCCCTGAACCTCTATCCGCTCCTCCGCCCTCTTTGACAAGGCCGTTGGCAGAATGAGGCTGACTTCTTATGCCGGAAGTCTTCGGCCGCCAATGCTGGTTATTTATCAAAATTTAGGCAGTGGCGGGGATCGAACCCGGGACCGAAGACGTTTTGATTATGAATCAAAGATGCTACCCCTAGACCACGGGTGCATAGATCCTCAGAAATCAGTACCCACAACAACCACCTCTGGACGTAATATCGGCCTTGATACGCCTGGGAATGGAGTGAAACAGAGCTTGGATGGCGTGTACAGGTACAGCTGCCCATGCAGCTTCAACACGATACCACAGTTCATCAAGAGCATCAACGCGAGCCGCAGCACGGCTCAATGTTCAGCATAGGATCGTTTTCAGTTGCTTACCAGAGCACGCCGCCGCGCTTGCATTGGTTCGCCTGGAGGGAACATTCAAGCCAGAACTACTTGCACAGTCACCTGATGACCTTACCTGTCGTCAACAAGAAAGCCGACTTGGTTTGTAAGTCCACAGCGAGTAACGGCAAACAAGAACGACTTCACTAAGCCAAGACAGAAAGTGAAACGCGCACCATTAAGAAACAAGAAGCGAGTTTTCCATCTGTAAATAAAGTGTGTGCCGATTATAAAGTTCGAGGGAGATTAATATTGCATTCCGGACCTGCTTTGCAGAAGGTTAAAATTCGTTCTGGCAACAGTTCCTTAGTCTGTAGCTAAGCCGCTTCTTTACAGTTGTCTTTCTTCAACGAGTGCAAGTCCCGTAAGGAAGTCAGGAGAAGATCTGTGATGTTTAGAAGGTAGGCGGAAGTAAAGTTGTCAGGACAGGTCGTGAATCGTGCCTCTATTCTTCAGTCAGTAAAACTGTTGTGTGCGAAATGAAGCGGCTTCAGGTTTGAATCTCAGTGCGCCCTCACAGTTTTAATCTGCCACGAAGTTTCATATTAGGTAGCATTCATTCTGTAAGGCGAGTTAAATTACGTAAGATCGATGTTTTCGGAAACAATGACAATTACGAAGAAAATTTATTTTTCTTCCAAGTAGGTCATAATGTTTTAGCTCAGAACATGTCCAGGTATTCTGATATAAATCCGTAACACCTCACCCACGATTCTTTAAAGAACTGGACTCCCATTTATAATATAGTTTCAAGTGTGTGATTACTTTAGACAGGAGTTAATGTGATAAATATTTCACATTAAACCTTCCAGGATGAAGAAGCAAAACACTAAATATGTTGATTTTCTTAGTTCCAGAGACATGCTGACGAATTCGCCTGGCACTGTTAAAACGACAGATGAACCTGGGTCCTTTCAATAAAAATCCGAGTACATTAAGAAGAATTTAGGATTATTCGTATCTTTCGAAAAACCTAGTTGTTCTCCGGAACTATGTGTCGCACAATGATATAATTTTGTAATTATCTTTTGTGGTGTGGATGAATACTGTCTGATGATTTCGTAGTGAATGCAGTTAGTAGTAAGGAAATAATAAATTAAAACATTCCATGATGATTGTACCATCAGTCAGGCGGGGTTGAGTAGACTCACTGAGTGATCTCAGAGTGTTAAGACTGGAAGGGTTTCCTCGAGAATATAAATTCCAGCCGCATCACTGGTGAGCAGACGCTGATCACCTTGCCGTTTGCTACCAGACAGACGCAAAGTGGATTAGGTTTGTTTTGTTTTGGGCTGGGAAGGCTTATTCTATATTCGCAGCTGTCCGCCATATCTGATGGAACGTTCACTATCCGCTACCTGTGACCCGTCCAATATCCTAGGCAAGGTCAGCTACTTTGACTTTTAGTTACAAAGAAGCATGGAATTACAGAATGGCAAGAGCAAAAGTGTACTCAAAATATAGATCAATCAATCAAGTTACGTAGAGGTAATATTACAGTAGATTGCCACGCCTTTGCAGATCATCTGGCAATTTTAACTAGGGATATAACCACAGCTCAAAAACAAATTGAAGTTCTTAAAGAAGCTGTGGAAAAAGTAGGACTACAAATATGATTCGAAAAACAAAACCGGAATGTATGACATGCAACTAAAATTTTTAAACGCGAAATATGGAAAAATAAAAAGGGTTTCTCAATTTAAATACTTGGGGCAAATCATACAAGGAAACGGTCTGTAAAAAGCCGCAAACAAATGTCGCTGCATTCACATTAACACAATATGTACATAATAAAAATCACATTCTGAATTCAATAAACTTAGTCATTACAGCACTGTAATCAAACCTGAATGCATTTATCGATCAGAAACTTTAATTTTAAACAGGAGGGATAGAGAAGAAATTGAAAAGAAAGAAAGAAATATTATTAGGAAAATATTAGGGCCCAAAATTACTGAGGGAGAAACTTGTAGGCCGAGAAGGAAATAGAAGAACCCACAGACATACATGGAAACATGAGAAAACTAACACTTAAATTTTATGGCCGCATTAAAAGAATGGTACCCACTAGGGTGCCAAGACAAATACTAGAATTCTACGACTTCAGAAGTAAGGCCAAACCTTAGCCAATTAAATGGATTGCTGTGAATATGGAGGAACTTAATGTAGCCAGTATAACTCTAGCAGACGTAACAGATAGAAACACATCCAGACAAGAGATATTTGATTGGAAAGTTGGTCAGAGGGAAATTAAAAAACGGACTCGAACACCGTGGTCTAATGAAAGAAAGAGATTCATTCCGAAACAAATCTGGGCACAAAGGAAGGTCAACTATCAAAAGCGACATTGATTAATTGTACCTGAGGTGGCCCTGTTGGGACCCTACGTGAATAATAAAGCGAAAACGTTGCGCTTGGTGCAGGGGTATATCGCACGAGCGACGAACATTTAGTAAGAAATAAACTATTTTCTTTTCATTATTTCGGGGACTGTAAGCAAGAAAAAATTTAGAAAACGTTTCATATTATATTTAAAGTTTCTTGGAAGTCGGCAAGTGGTCCCATTCTCAAATACGGGATGAATATAGTCTACGTAACCTGCGCGCTATGAGGTACGCTGCCTCACGACGTATACAGTTTCCACCTCATTCTGTTAAACCTCTAATGTATGATCATAGCTCTTGGTCACCAGATTATTAAGGCATTTTCAAGTTGTAAGTCCGGTCAATAATTATTTGAAAAACTGGATATTAATATATAAGAAACTATCAGCCTCGATTGCGGTAATTCATCACCGCAATCGAGGCCTTATTGAAAAGATATACCTGATTCTACAATATGTCTACGAGGCCATGGTCTAGAAATAAAACTAAAACAGCCTGAATAAGCGTAGTCACATTTTAAAAATGCGGTACGTAGGTACTAAGTCAACACCAAGATTTAACTTAAGCCCTGGCGTGCGCCTCGTCTCCATGGACGCTGTGCGGTGGGCCTCGGGAGCTCACGCGAAACTGAGTAGACTTAGATGAAGCGCTGCAGATCAACTTGGCTGTCAAAAGACCAACGCAGTTGTATCTTATAATAAATAACTTATAGGACGGTTGAAACTCTGAAACGTAAAGCTTCTGCACCAGGTTTTGACTAAAATTTAACAAACTATGCATGGATTTATGTGAGTGCGAACACACTACCCCGACTTATACTATTAGAATATATCGGTCCTTTCACAACGAATGCTGCTTAACGCCACCATCTTTGTTAATGAAATACGGTGTAAAACAGCGAAACTGTAGTATGTAAACGCCACAATGCAATAATTTCAGATAACCTGTACACAGATGGTCGAGTACGTGTTGATGTAGATATACTTTATCTTTGTAATCGTACCCGTTTGCAGATTAAAAGTACGCGAAGTACTGTCATTGAAGCTACTATCCTCAAACATCCAGCAGCTGGTGATGTCTCACACCACGTATATCAATTATCCCAACCGATTTGCCCGTTCATTTGAAACGACTTCAATTCCCACTTAAGATTTCGGTTGCAATAACAATAAACAAAACAAGGCCCAGGGTCAGAGGGAGGGGGGGGGGGGAGGGAGAGGAGATGGACAGAAATGAGTTGAGTGAGAGGTGGAAGTGGAGAGGGGTAGGGAGTCGATGGACAGAGAGACAGAAAAGAGGAGAGGGAGAGGATGAACAGAGAGAGGAGGGAAAAAGGATATTAGGAGGTATATCCAATTCGCATACAAATTTAGCAAATGCGAAGCATTGCCAGGTTCGCTGGTATACAGGGTGAGTCACCTAACATTACCGCTGGATATATTTCGTAAACCACATCAAATACTGACGAATCGATTCCACACACCGAACGTGAGGAAAGGGGCTAGTGTAATTGGTTAATACAAACCATACAAAAATGCACGGAAGTATGTTTTTTAATACAAAACTACGTTTTTTTAAATGGAACCCCGTTAGTTTTGTTAGCACATCTGAACATATAAACAAATACGTAATCAGTGCCGTTTGTTGCATTGTAAAATGTTAATTACATCCGGAGATATTCTAACCTAAAGTTGACGCTTGAGTACCACTCCTCCGCTGTCCGATCGTGTGTATCGGAGAGCACCGAATTACGTAGGGATCCAAAGGGAACGGTGATGGACCTTAGGTACAGAAGAGACTGGAACAACACATTACGTCCACATGCTAACACCTTTTTATTGGTCTTTTTCACTGACGCACATGTACATTACCATGAGGGGTGAGGTACACGTACGCACGTGGTTTCCGTTTTCAATTACGGAGTGGAATAGAGTGTGTCCCGACATGTCAGGCCAATAGATGTTCAATGTGGTGGCTATCATTTGCTGCACACAGCTGCAATCTCTGGCGTACTGAATGTCGCACACGCAGCAGTACATCTGGTGTAATGTCGCCGCAGGCTGCCACAATACGTTGTTTCATATCCTCTGGGGTTGTAGGCACATCACGGTACACATTCTCCTTTAACGTACCCCACAGAAAGAAGTCCTATGAAACGCCCGTTGAACATCCTGTCAAGGGTCAGCCTAGTGTTAATTGCGGAATGTGCAGGTGCACCATCATGCTGATACCACATACGCCGACGCGTTTCCAGTGGGACATTTTCGAGCAACGCTGGCAGATCATTCTGTAGAAACGCGATGTATGTTGCAGCTCGCCGACCGTGGCCCGTGTTTGTTACAACACGCAACTGAACGTCGGAGGTTTCAAGCGTCAACTTTAGGTTACAATATCTTCGGATGTAATTAGCATTTTACAATGCAACAAACGGCACTGATTACGTATTTGTTTATATGTTCAGGTGTGCTAACAAAACTAACGTGGTTCCATTATTAAAAAAGTAGGTTTGTGTTAAAAAAACATACTTACGTGCATTTTTGTGTGGTTTGCATTAATTACACTAGCCCCTCTCCTCACGTTCGGTCTGTGGAATCGGTTCGTCAGTATTTGATGTGGTTTACGAAATATATCCAGCGTTAACGTTAGGTGACTCACCATGTATATTCGTATGTTTGTTCGCTTGTGGGTAGGATAGATCTGTTCGATGCATGTCTGCTAAATTTATAATCGAGATTGGTGCTGAGTCGCTTACACAGTAAAGCGCTGAACAGCTGTGTTAGGCACATGTGCAAATCTCGGTCCCGGAGCACTGAGCGTGCATTGATGTTGCTTGGTGGCCGCAAACGTTGGGAGAGAAGCTGTGATGTCTCGTTAAAGCCAAAGAGCAATTCGAGTCGTAGAGTTTAAGCGCTGCGCAAAGCTGTGAGAGCGTTGCGTGCTAAATCTGTGGGCCGAATAGAGAGGAAGAGGCGCTATGCTGCCAGCAGACCGGGACCGTTTGTGACGTCAGTTCGGGATCGAGAGAGAGAGAGAGAGAGAGAGAGAGAACGACAGAGAGAGAGAGAGAGTCTGAGTGATTGTGTGTGTGTGTGTGTGTGTGTGTGTGTGTGTGTGTGTGTGTGTGTGGCCTCTACGCCGGCTGCTGTGGCCGAGCGGTTCTAGGCGCTTCACTCTGGAACCGCGCGACCGCTGTGATCGCAGGCTCGAATCCTGCCTCGGGCATGGATATGTGTGATGTCCTTAGGTTAGTTAGGTTTAAGTAGTTCTAAATTATAGGGGACTGATGACCTCAGAAGTTAAGTCCCATAGTGCTCAGAGCCATTTGAACCATCTTTTGTGGCTTCTACGAGCACGCACCAACTTCTTCGATAGTTTGATCTTGTACCAAAAGAAAAAAAAAAAGAGCTAAAAAGCAGCGGTAATAAACTGTTAGTGCACATCATTATTATAAATCCAATATGACCAGTATCCTCCTCCAAACTTCTGACTCTTTAACGACTCGAACTCCCATGTATGAAACATAGTATCTGCTGAACTGTGTGTCCTGAAACTATATAATCTTGCAGTTATGAGGGGCAGTTAAATGAAAACTGGATATGCTGAATAAAAATCAGTAAACTGTTTATTACACTCTGACCAAAAAATAGAGCTACGCACCACGGAGGAATTATACAAATGAGGCAGAAATCGATAGAGATGATGTACATGTACAGACAAAAAACTGATTACAACTTAAGAAAAAAATGGATCTTTTATTCTAGAAAAAGAGCTTCACTAACTGATCAAGTCAGTAACTCGTTGGTCACACTTCTGACCATTATGCAAGCACTTATCGGACTGACAGAGCTGTAGAACGTCCTCCAGACTCTAGCGCCTAGAACCGCTCGGCCACTCCGGCCGGCGGAAATGTATCCGAAGCAGAATTAAACAGCTCCGAAAAAGGGGAATATGTATTGTCGAACACAGTCATGAGATCGAAATTTAAAGAAAATGTTCCCAATGTTGTTTTTTTTTATCTCAATCAAAAGCGAATATCGCAATATCGCGTATAATTTAGTGTTTCTTTCGCTGGCCTTCTTAACATCCTACTTGTGCGTGTCTGGATTCTCTACATTGAAGGCTATAAAATGTGAATACAGCTCTCCTGCTTAATGTGGACGGCGAGATGAGAAAGTGTCTGTCACAAGTTCGTCCAAGCATAGTTCTACTTCGCTAAGATCCCCAGTGAGAATTATTTCGCTAGCTTTAAGTTTTATGTCTTTTTATATTTCTGAGAATGTTTGTTTCCCATTGAAACGCCCGCCCAACCCGGTGGGCAGAACAGGTGATTAGGATTGTGGGAAGGGCCAAATACGGTTGGGGTCAGTGTCACCTTAAAATTATAATTTATTGTGTAATTCAATAACACATTTACAACCAAAGCGGCACATAGCCGAACTTTTACAACTAAGAGTTACAAACTCCAAATGTTTCACGGCTGAAGGCCTCCACGCAGTGGTTAGACACTGGACTCGCATTCGGGAGGACGACGGTTCAATTCCGGGTCCGGCCATCCGGATTTAGGTTTTCCGTGATTTCCCTAAATCACTCCAGGCAAATGCCGGGATGGTTCCTCTGAAAGGGCACGGCCGACTTCTTTCCCCATCCTTCCCTAATCCGATGGGATAGATGACCACGCTGTCTGGTCTCCTTCCCCAAAACCAACCACCCAACCAACCAAGGCCTCCAAACAAGAAATCTTAAAAATCAACAAGTTAAATTTCAAGCAGGTGAAAACATTACAAATAAAAAAATTAAAATAAATATATCACAGGTGTGCTATAAGCCTTTAGGCAAGTGTGGATAGACAACATAAACAAGATTCAATACAAACGGCTGAAGGCCTACAGCAAAATTTTCAAGATTTTAAAATAAGTTACCACAACCTTTCAAAGGCTGAAGGCCGCAATGTTTAAGCTTGAAAAGTAATTTTAAGAATAAGTTTCCAAGCCGCAGTATTTAGGCTTGGAAGGTAATGTTAAGAATAAATTTCCAAGGCTGAAGGCCCACAATTAATTTTCCAAAATCTTAAAAAAAAATTATAACCATAAGCCTAAAGTTTTAAGTAGCTGAAATCGGACTAAAAGAAAAGACAAGACAACGGCAATAACCTTTCAGCAAATATACACTTGCTGGGATTCAAAGTTACTTATATGAAACAAAGTAAAACCAAAATTTTTTCTTTTATCATTGGCTGAGAGAATCAAATGCCGGTGAGAAAGACGGTAAAGACAGCGACACTCAGAAGCCTCCAGGGAGGTCGGTCTGCCCTCGTCCACTTAAGTGAGACAGGTGGTGAGCCCAACTACACTTGATTCGTCGGGACCCAACCAGGGGACAGCCACGGACCGACCGACACAACGACTTGCCTGTCACGGTCAGGCAAAGCAAAATGGCTCTGAGCACTATGGGACTCAACTGCTGAGGTCATTAGTCCCCTAGAACTTAGAACTACTTAAACCTGACTAACCTAAGGACATCACACACATCCATGCCCGAGGCAGGATTCGAACCTGCGATCGTAGCGGTCTCGCGGTTCCAGACTGCAGCGCCAGAACCGCGCGGCCACTTCGGCCGGCCAGGCAAAGCAGCAACTCACTGAGAGTAGTAATTAAAATTAACGTAGTGAGGTGGAAGTACGTTAAAAACAGGGTGTAGAATACATGATGGCGAGACATGAGCCACGCGCGGCTCACGTATTCCAACTTAAGAGTCATCAGTTTCTTTTACGTTTATATGTTTCTATTCAAGGGTCTTACGTAATTCGCCTGTGAGATTTGTGACTCAAACTTTGTCCCATAATGACAGCTTACGTACAGGGCTATTACAAATGATTGAAGCGATTTCATAAATTCACTGTAGCTCCATCATTGACATATGGTCACGACACACTACAGATACGTAGAAAAACTCATAAAGTTTCGTTCGGCTGAAGCCGCACTTCAGATTTCTGCCGCCAGAGCGCTCGAGAGCGCAGTGAGACAAAATGGCGACAGGAGCCGAGAAAGCGTATGTCGTGCCTGAAATGCACTCACATCAGTCAGTCATAACAGTGCAACGACACTTCAGGACGAAGTTCGACAAAGATCCACCAACTGCTAACTCCATTCGGGGATGGTATGCGCAGTTTAAAGCTTCTGAATGCCTCTGTAAGGGTAAATCAACGGGTCGGCCTGCAGTGAGCGAAGAAACGGTTGAACGCGTGCGGGCAAGTTTCACGCGTAGCCCGCGGAAGTCGACGAATAAAGCGAGCAGGGAGCTAAACGTACCACAGCCGACGGTTTGGAAAATCTTACGGAAAAGGCTAAAGCAGAAGCCTTACCGTTTACAATTGCTACAAGCCCTGACACCCGATGACAAAGTCAAACGCTTTGAATTTTCGGCGCGGTTGCAACAGCTCATGGAAGAGGATGCGTTCAGTGCGAAACTTGTTTTCAGTGATGAAGCAACATTTTTTCTTAATGGTGAAGTGAACAGACACAATGTGCGAATCTGGGCGGTAGAGAATCCTCACGCATTCGTGCAGCAAATTCGCAATTCACCAAAAGTTAACGTGTTTTGTGCAATCTCACGGTTTAAAGTTTACGGCCCCTTTTTCTTCTGCGAAAAAAACGTTACACGACACGTGTATCTGGACATGCTGGAAAATTGGCTCATGCCACAACTGGAGACCGACAGCGCCGACTTCATCTTTCGACAGGATGGTGCTCCACCGCACTTCCATCATGATGTTCGGCATTTCTTAAACAGGAGATTGGAAAACCGATGGATCGGTCGTGGTGGAGATCACGATCAGCAATTCGTGTCATGGCCTCCACGCTCTCCCGACTTAACCCCACGCGATTTCTTTCTGTGGGGTTATGTGAAAGATTCAGTGTTTAAAGCTCCTCTACCAAGAAACGTGCCAGAACTGCGAGCTCGCATCAACGATGCTTTCGAACTCATTGATGGGGACATGCTGCGCTGAGTGTAGGAGGAACTTGATTATCGGCTTGATGTCTGCCGAATCACTAAAGGGGCACATATCGAACATTTGTGAATGCCTAAAAAAACTTTTTGAGTTTTTATATTTGTGTGCAAAGCATTGTGAAAATATCTCAAATAATAAAGTTATTGTAGAGCTGTGAAATCGGTTCAATCATTTGTAATAACCCTGTATTCTATAAACTTCATGTGTCTGCTGTTTTTTATGTTTCTGCTTGACAGTAATAAGTTTCTTTTATAGCGTATCTTACGTTTATGTACACATGTTCCTATTCAAGAGCATTACGTAATAAATTTGAATCTCACAGTCGTTCCACGATTTAAAGAATGTATTTTATGTTCTTTATGTGTTTTCTTTTTCGCATCTAGGAAAAAAATCACATGTATGGATTTCGTGAAATTTCGAAACATAACATGAGGATTCGAGAGCACGACGGTTCAAACCCGTATCCGGCCACCCACATGTGGCGCACAGGTGCATGCGTAGAGGTGAAACTACACGTCCGCTACAGATTCTTTAATTACTGAATACCGAATCGATCTGCGTCTAGTACAAGATCTTATAAATAATGACGGCGGCTTTCAATTGTACAAGGCTTGCGGCCTAGTGATCTCTTTAATCTCTTCTGAGAGAAAACATTTTACTCATAACGACACGTCTGGCGACATTTGACGTTTGCTTTTTAGCGTCGCCAGTACACGTTCCGACTGAGGGCGGACGTGTAGTTTGTCCTTTGCGTATGCGCCTGCACGCCACAGATGGAACAGTATTTGCAGAGGGTATGGATTTCGATAGAGGACGCCCTTGTGACGGTCGCCAATGCGCGTGCATGGTTATTTTTGCCATAAAAGCAACACCGTAAACTAGAAGTCTCCAGTGGTGGACGCACACCTGAAGATGGCTGAACGGTTGCCACCCGAAATATTGTACCAAGAAGTCAACGTGGTCCGGCTGTAATCCCAAAACCCCACTGGTAAAACTTCAAGAATCACAAAACTGATTCTGACTTCGTATTTAAAATGATGCAAATTCGGAACGAAATGCTCGAACAGAAAGACGCGATACGTGATCGGTCTCGTGGCCTCGAACAATGTAGGTTACACTTCCTGACACACAGTCTCTGGAACAGAAACTGCACAACATGAAAAACATACGTGAAGAATCTCTAGATAACTATATTGATTGTAGACAAGTTTTCTAATTATTTCAGTTATTACTCAAAACAATACAAAGTACAAGATTTGCCAGATGCACCTGCCTACGTCTTTATCACAATAACAAACGAAAGTGAAGTCAAACGGGAAGGAACTTCTTTCTGAACGAATGTTCTACTCATAGTAGCAGTCTCTGCATTTCGATGTACAGGATATTTTAAAAAGAACGGCCTCATTTCACAACTCCGTATTTATTAATGAAAATATGCTGCAAACATGGAATGAACTCCAGAACACAAAATCTTACACTTTTAGCTATACTACACAAATTCTCTGTATGTCCACCAGCAGTAGCACGAACATCATCTTGACGACAGCTAAATTCGTCATAAACTTTATTTTACGTACAAGAATGATTCAAATGAAAACTTAAATTTCTAATAACAAATCGAAATTTCGTGCCGTTATCCTGTAAGTTGATAAGCGTGCTACAAAGAGCGTGCAGAATGGCCTGTAGGTGGCAGCATAGTGCAGATGCACACATACCGTCGCAGTATGAGTATAAAGATGGCCGCCCCACTTGCGACTTGCACAAGGGAACAACAGCGTTCTGTTATTCAGTTTTTGCGTAGTGAAAGTGTGAAACCTATTGAAATTCATCGACGAATGAAGGTTCAGTACGCTGATGCATGTTTGTCACAGCAGCAAGTCTACGAATGGAGTAGGAAGTTCGCAAATGGTGTGACTTCAGTGGAAGATGCTCCTCGTCCAGGTCAGGCACAACGTGTAGTGACTCCAAAGAACATTGCAGTTGAAGCCATACTGAAGGAAAACCGTCGAGTGACACTGAATGACACTGCAGCATGTTTACAGATTAGTCATGGGTCGCACACCACATTGTGCATGATGTGCTCCAGTTTCACAAAGTTTCTGCAAGATGGGTGCCACGGCAGCTGACTCCTGAAATGAGAGAAAGACGTGTTGATGCTTGTGAAGAACTTCTTCGGCGCTTTCAACGAGAAGGTGATGGCTTCCTTGCAAGAATTGTTACTGCGGACGAAACCTGGGTTCACTTCCAACAACAGTTGCAACAATCACAGACCTGCATTTTGAGTGTCTTCCTCATCCACCATACTCACCAGACCTTGCCCCAAGTGATTTCCATATGTTTGGAGCAATGGGAGGAAAGAAGTTCCGTTGTGATGAAGAGGTACACCATGTGGTGCATGAGTGGTTGCGCGGACTACCAAAAGAATTTTTTTGTAAAGGAATTTATGCACTTTGTAAGCGCTGGAGGACTTGCATTGAGCGTGGGGGAGATTATGTTGAAAAGTGATACAGCTTTCTACCAGTTCTGCACAATAAATAATATTTAAAAAATATTTAAGGTTTTCATTTGACTCATCTTTGTATCTGCGTTTACAGATGTTATCGGGATTGTTATTCTGTTCTTAACTACTTCTATGTCACGAGGTAAAGGAGAGATGAATACACTTTCGTTCACATAGCCCCACAAGAAAAAATAACACTGAGTCATGTCTCGTGATCTTGGAGGCCAAGAATGCAGGATGGTGTCATGCGGTCCGATACACCCTATCCGTTGTTGAGCAGAGTGTCACGGGGAAACTGAAGTATGTTGTTGTGCACTGTGGTGGATCTCCATCTGGTTGTAAAATGAACTCATCGGAGTACTCCTGAAGATGTGGAAAAAGCCAATTCTGGAGCATTTGAAGATAGCTCATTCCTCAAAAAATAAGGAGCTGCACACTTTTTCACGAGAAACGGCACAAAAATGTTCACTTCAGGTGAGTTTCTTTTGTGCTCAATAATGTTGCGAGTTTTCTGATTGATTTGTTGACTTGGGGGCAGGTCACAGTCCCATCAGATTGGGGAAAGATGGGGAAGGAAGCTGGCCTGCCCTTTCAAAGGAACCACCCCAGCATTTGCCTGGAGCGATTTAGGGAAATCACGGAAAACCTAAATCAGGATGGCCGGACGCGGGATTGAACCGTCGTCCTCCCGAATGCGAGTCCAGTGTACTAACCAGTGCGCCACCTCGCTCGGTATTGAATATTCTGGAGTCCCCAGATGGGCCTGTTATGTCAGTTTACTCTACAGCTAACAAGATATGTCGCCTCGTCACTGAAAATTAACCGTGGAAAGAATGTATCGTCTTCCATGTCCTCTAGCAGAGCATTGCTGAAGTCAACCGTTCCCTTTTAATCACCAACCGGAAGAGCTTGCACTAATTACAGTCTGCAGGACTTATAGACCAAACCACACATTAACACTCGCCAGGCAGTCGTATGAAGCATTGCCTGTACGCTGCTTGCGCGGCGAGTAGACTTTTGTGGACTCCGCTCAAACGTTTGCCAAATACTCTTCACCAAGTCATCAGAAGTGCGAGGTCTCTTTAAATTGTCGAAACCAACGACGAATGTTTCTGGGAGCAGGTGAATCAGCGCCTTAACGCCGACGAAAAGCACGCTGGACCGAAACCACTGACTCACTCTTTGCAAACTGCAGCACACAAAATGCCTTCGGCTGAGCGGACGCCATCTTACTTCTGACTGACTGCAAACGGGGAAGACGCGTTGACTGACGTCTAACGGTGATTTCCTGGAACTCTAGGCCACGCCCATTCAAACAACACGCATTTCGTTGTCCGCACGTCCCATATTTCGTAACTGTTATCGCCCAAAATCAGGTCGTTCCTTCTGAAACAACTTGTAGTTGTCTACATTCATTCCGCTACAGAAATGAACGCGCTTTCTGAAGCGCGAACATTTTTGTTTCACATTTGGACAGATTCATTTCATTATGACAACAAAAATAAATAAATAAGTCACCTTATTTTATGTCTTACGCTTTAAACTGAAAAATGTTACCCTCTCAAGAGGAAATTAAAATCTGTTTCTATCAATCGTTTATCTGTTATTTCTCTTCTGTATGTCGTTACAAATGTTTCCACAAAGTTTCATTGACGTACATCTACATCTACATGGATACTCTGCAAATCACATTCAAGTGCCTGGCAGAGGGTTCATCGAACCATCTTCGCAATTCTCTATTATTCCAATCTCATATAGCGCGCGGCAAGAAAGAACACCTATATCTTTCCTTACGAGCTTATTTTATCGTGGTGATCGTTTCTTCCTGTGTAGGTCGGTGTCAACAAAATATTTTCGCATTCGGAGGAGAAAGTTGGTGATTGGAGTTTCGTGAGAAGATTCCGTTGCAATGAAAAACGCCTTTCTTGTAATGATTTCTATCCCAAATCCTTTATCATTTCTGTGACACTCCCTCCCATATTTCGGGATGATACAAAACGTGCTGCTCTTCTTTGAACTTTTTAGATGTACTCCGTGAGTCCTATCTGGTAAGGATCCCACAATGCGCAGCAGTATTCTAAAAGAGAACGGGCAAGTGTAGTGTAGGTAGTCTCCTTAGTAGGTCTGTTACATTTTCTAAGTGTCCTGTCAATAAAACGCAGCCCTTGGTTAGCCTTCCTCACAACATATTGTATGTGATCCTTCCAATTTAAGTTTATCGTAATTGTAAATTCTAGATATTTAGTTGAATTTACGGCTTTTATATTAGACTGATATATCGTGTAACCGAAGTTTAACGAGTTCTGTTTAGCACGATGTGGATGATTTCACACTTTTAGTTATTTAGGGTCAACTGCCAATTTTCGGACCATTCAGATATCTTTTCTAAATCGTTTTGCAGTTTGTCTTGATCTTCTGATGACTTTATTAGACGATAAACGACAGCGTCATCTGCAAACAACCGAAGACGGCTACTCAGATTGTCGCCAAAAACGTTTATATAGGTAAGGAACAGCAATGGGCCTATAACCCTACCTTGGGGAACGCCTGAAATCATTTCTGTTTTACTCGAGGACTTTCCGTCAATTACTACGAACTGTGACCTCTCTGACAGGAAATCGCAAATCCAGTCACATAACTGAGACGATATTCCATAAGCACGCAATTTTACAACGGGCTCCTTGTGTGGTAAAGTGTCAAAAGCCTTCCGGGAATCCAGGAATACGGAATCGATCTGAAATCCCTTGTCAGTAGCTCTCAGCACTTCATGTGAATAAAGAGCTAGTTGTGTTTCACAGGAACGATGTTTTCTAAACCCATGTTGACTGTGTGTTACCTTCGAGGTAATTCATAATGTTCGAACGCAATATATGTTCTAAAATCCTGCTGCATATCGACGTTAACGATATGGGCCTGTAATTTAGTGGATTACTCCTACTACCTTTCTTGAATATTGGTGTGACCTGTGCATCTTTCCAGTCTTTGGGTTCGGATCTTTCGTCGAGCGAGCGGTTGTGTATGATTGTCAAGTATGGAGCTAATGCATCAGCATACTCCGAGTCCGCAGCTCGTGGTCGTGCGGTAGCGTTCTCGCTTCCCACGCCCGGGTTCCCGGGTTCGATTCCCGGCGGGGTCAGGGATTTTCTCTGCCTCGTGATGACTGGGTGTTGTGTGATGTTCTTAGGTTAGTTAGGTTTAAGTAGTTCTAAGTTCTAGGGGACTGATGACCATAGATGTTAAGTCCCATAGTGCTCATAGCCATTTGAAAACCAGCATACTCCGAAAGGAACCTAATTGGTTTACAGTCTGGAACAGTAGACTTGCTTTTATTAAGTGATTTAAACTGCTTCACTACTCCGAGGATATTTACTTCTATGTTACTCATGTAGGCAGCTGCTCTCGATTCGAATTCTGGAATATTTACTTCGTCTTCTTTTGTGAAGGCATTTCGGAAGGCTGTGTTTAGGAACTCTGCTTTGGAAGCACTGTCTTCGATAGTATCTCCATTTCTATCGCGCAGACAAGGTATTGATTGTTTCATGCCGCTAACATACTTCACATACAACGAGAATCTCTTTGGTTTTTCTGCCACGTTTCGAGACAAAGTTTCGCTGTGGAAACTGTTATAGGCATTTTGCTTTGAAGTCCGCGCTAAGTTTCGAGCTTCTGTAAAATATCGCTAATCTTGGGGATTTTGCGTCTGTTTATATTTGGCATGTTTGTTTCGTTGTTTCTGCAACAGTGTTCTAACCCGTTTTGTGTACGAAGTAATATCAGCTCCGTCGTTTGTTAATTTATTTGTTATAAATCTCTCAATTGCTGCCGATATTGTTTCTTTGAATTTAAGCTACATCTGGTCTACACTTATATTACTAATTTGGAATGAGTGGAGATTGTCTCGTAGGAAGGCGTCAAGTGAATTTTTATCTGCTTTATTGAATAGGTATATTTTTGGCTTATTTTTCGAGGAATTGGGGATTATAATATTCAGTCTCGCTACAACTCTGTGTTCACTAATACCTGAGTCTGTTTTCATGCTCGTTATTAACTGAGGATTATTTGTTGCTAAGAGGGCAAGTGTGTGTACAAAACCGTTTACTATTCGCATGGGCTCATGAACTAACTGTTAGAAATTATTTTCAGAGAATGCATGTAGCACAATTTCGGATGATATTTT
Source organism: Schistocerca americana (assembly GCF_021461395.2). Classification (NCBI taxonomy): domain Eukaryota; kingdom Metazoa; phylum Arthropoda; class Insecta; order Orthoptera; family Acrididae; genus Schistocerca; species Schistocerca americana. The sequence continues at coordinate 153,243,596 of NC_060128.1, read as the reverse complement.
ATGCGTACCTCCGGAACTATACATGTATTTTCGCCAACATATGGAGGGTAAATTAAAGTCACCTCCAATTATTATCGAAAGAGTCGGGTACGTGTTTAAAATCAAACTCAAATTTTCTTTGAACCTTTCAGCAACTGTCTCATCTGAATTGGGAGGAAATGTTTTCGTATCCAGCAGTGTACGAACCTACACCCTTTGCCACAGCAATTCTTCGCCTTACCAATCTCGCTACTACAACGATGACTCGTTTGTCAGGGGGGGGGGGGGGCAGCTCAAGTAGTGAAAGGTTAATTATAGCCACCCTGTATATAATATTACACGTGTGAGTTAGTTCAATACCTTTCTTGTAAAATAATTCATTCAGAGAATTGATTAGAAATTGAAATTTTATCTTTAATTATTTCAGTTTCTTCACTGATTCAGAAGTTTTTCCGAAAGGGACTGTTGACCATAGTTTCACCTTGCTGCGTACAACAGGTAATTAGAGATCTGTATGACCTAACAGAAACGATTTGCAATCCACATTCTCTTGTACAGTGTTTGTGGTGTTTTTTTGAGAAGAAAAGTCCGATTACCTAAATTACCTGTTAGTAAAAGTATCAAGCTCAGACTCTTCGTAAAACAACCGCTAGCATTACTTGTGTAGTGATGTGTGTGAAGGAAGGAAGAAAGGAAGATGGGTTTAACGACCTGCGACATCGAGGTCATCAGATTGTGTCAAGGATGGAGAAGGAAATCGGCCGTGCCCTTTCAAAGCTACCATCTAGCCATTTGTCTGGAGCGACGTACGGAAATCGCGGGAAACCTAAATATGGATGGGCGGACGTGGGTTCGAACGGTCATCCTTGCGAAAGCGAGTGCAAGGTGCTAAGCAGATATGTTGCAAAGAGCTGGTGCTGTCGGGGAAAGAGAATGATGCAGGTCAGAGAGAAATTGAGCCGTGCGTCGAGGCAGTTGAATGGGACCAGCCGCAAATACGCAGTCTAACAGGGCTTTCGGGGCGCAATATGGCGCTGGTGCGACTGAGACGCACCTCCGAGCCACCCCTTTGATGTGCTCTGCCGCGACCGGGCGTGCTTTAAACCCCTCTGTCGGCCTGCGAACCTCTGGCAGGAAGTAATCTCACAGCACTAATGAGGGCTACCGGATCCATAGCCGAGGCGCGCTGCGAAAGGATTTAAAAAAAATAAAAAGCAGAAGAGTTCAGAACTGTCCTCTCTCTCTCCGTCGGCGTACAGAGCCCGGTGGTGTCCACCTCATATCCATGTTTATGGCTCCACACTTCTCCAATACCCAACACTATGAAGGGGCCCTGCAAACTGGGTGAAAGTTACACGACAAAGGAAAGCAGAGTGGGTCATGTGAGGCTACTGGCTCCAGTTTAACCTGCTTTACATGTAACACTCTCACGCCAACAAATAAAAAACATGTTCTCAACCTCACCGATGTATACAACATAGCACTGGCTTTATAAAATGACTTTTATCTTAATAGTATAAATAATTATATACACTACCGGCCATTAAAAGTGCACACCATGAAGAAATGCAGATGATAAACGGGTATTCATTGGACACACATATTATACTAGAACTGACATGTGATTACATTTTCACGCAATTTCGGTGCATATATCCTGAGAAATCAGTACCCAGAACAACGACCTCTGGCCGTAATAACGCCCTTGATACGCCTGGGCTTTGAGTCAAACAGAGCTTGGATGGCGTGTACATGTACAGCTGCCCATGCTGCTTCAACATGATACCACAGTTCACCAAGAGTAGTGACTGGCATATGGTGACGAACCAGTTGCTCGGCCACCATTGACCAGACGTTTTCAATTGGTGAGAGATCTGGAGAATGTAGTGGCCAGGGCAGCAATGGAACATTTACTGTATCCAGAAAGGCCCGTACAGGACTTGCAACATGCGGTCGTGCATTATCTTGCTGAAATGTAGGGTTTCGCAGGGATCGAATGAAGAGTAGAGCCATGGGTAGTAACACATCTGAAATGTAACGTCCACTGTTCAAAACCCCGTCATTGCGAACAAGAGCTGACCAAGACGTGTAACCAATGGCACCCCATACCAACACGGCGGGTGATACGCCAGTATGGCGATGACGAATACACGCTTCCAATGTTCGTTCAACACGATGTCGCCAAACACGGATGCGACCATCATTATGCTGTAAACAGAACCTGGATTCATCCGAAAAAATTACGTTTTGCCATTCGTGCAACCAGGTTCGTCGTCGAGTAGACCATCGCAGGCGCTCCTGTCTGTGATGCAGCGTCAAGGGTAACCGCAGCCACGGTCTCCGAGCTGATAGTCCATGCTGCTGCAAACGTCGTCGAACTGTTCGTGCAGATGGTTGTTGTCTTGCAAACATCCAGATATGTTGACTCAGGGATCGAGACATGGCTGCACGATCCGTTACAGCCATGTGGATATGATGCCTGTCATCTTGACTGATTGTGATACGATGACGTTGGGATCCAGCACGGCGTTCCGTATTACCCTCCTGAACCCACCGATTCCACATTCTGCTAACAGTCATTGGATCTCGACCAACGCGAGCAGCAATGTTGCGATACGATGAACCGCAATTGCGATAGGCTACAATTCGACCTTTATCAGTCGGAAACGTGATGGTACGCATTTCTCCTCCTTGCACGAGGCATCACAACAACGTTTCACCAGGCAACGGTCAACTGCTGTTTGTGTATGAGATATCAGTTGGAAACTTTCATGTCAGCACGTTGTATGTGTGAATGCTCTGAAAAGCTAATCATTTGCATATCACGGGATCTTCTTCCTGTCGGTTAAATTTCGCGTCTGTAGCACGTCATCTTCGTGGTGCAGTAATTTTAATGGCCGCTAGTGTATGTGTTTGGAGAGAGAGAGAGAGAGAGAGAGAGAGAGAGTGATTTTTGATTGAAATTTTTACTTTTAGTCGTAACTGGTACCTGAATTTTGGTTTCTGCCTCCTTGAATGATCAGCTTCTGCACCAGCTGGTGACGTATTATAATTTGAAGGAAGTTATTGTTCTTTAAGGTTTAAAATACGACTCTGTTTGCTACTTGGCCGTATTGCGGATAGCTTTGAGCCCAAGTTTTCTTAGCTTTTCATACCTAAGAGACCACTGTTTTAAGTAAATAAGATCAAACAGCAATCTGCTTTCCGTGAGAAAAGGAGATTGCTTGGCACACAAACTTCCTTCAAACTTCACGTCCTGCTACATCAAAACTGCTCACTGGAGTTCAGCACCAGACTATTGTACAAGAACATAATCCAGTTAGTGTAATTAAGAAATTATGAGAGGTTGTTACTTACTGAATGAAAACTATACAGAATGCATTTCTTTTCCTGTATTTTAGTGAACTTTGTACACTTAGAATTCTGTCGATTGATAGACGGTGGCGACAATGAAGTTCACTTCCTTTTCCAAAAACAAGATATTTCTATTCTTCACTGCCAGAAAATTTGTATACGTAAATGTTTGGCAACTCTTACACCTACTTGGTTCTATCACTAAAATATCAATTTTCATTAAATTTAACAGTACGTTCTGAGCGACGGTCTAGCAACACGCCCTCTTTCCACAAGATACAGATTAACAGTCTTCTTTTTTCTTTTTAATAAATCAATAGTCTTTTTTTTTTTAGAGTCCATACTCAAAGATTCACAACTACTATCGTTGCGGGCATTGCGCGCTAAAGAGTTTCTTGCTGTCCAGTTGCGCTTCACTTCTCTTCAAGTACTTATTGAATCACATTTACGTTTACGGTATTTACATACATATTCTGAGCTTCTCAGAATAAAATCAGGCACAAATGAGTTACAAAGAAAACAGTGGGGCACACATAACATTACAGCTTGTACATCAGTAACACGACTTAGGCAGTGGAGAAATATCCTTACTACCCTAACGCCCATTTATTAAACGAAACAATACCTGTCTGCCTCATTCCAGCTATCAACGTTGACCATACAACGAACGAACTCTATCATTTAAAGCATTTCTCATTGAATACAGTTGTATGCAAGTGACACCACACAGTAACAGACTGGCAAACGTAAAGGAAATATACGATACATTAACGGAGCAGAAAACTGGGTACATTATAGAAGAGAAATAGACCAGTCAGCCAGCAAAATATGACCACTGATCAGCGACCTACTACCGATAAGCCACGCGGAGTGGCCGCCCGGTTAGAGGCGCCATGTCACGGACTGCCCGTTATTTTATTGTTATTTAGGCGTCAAGCTCCGTAGAACCAAATTGAGGAGCAAATCTACAATGTCATGGAACGTGTCAGTACATGAAATTACAACATAAAAGTAATAACAGATAAAATACAATGCTTATGAACCCAAAAAAGACAAGCCATAAATTTATATAAACGTGCCCAGCAATATAACATAGGAATCAGCTTAATTTTTCAAGGAACCCCTTGGCAAAATAGAAGGAGTGACCCATGAGGAAACTCTTCAGTTTAGATTTGAAATCGAGTGCATTGCTGCTAAGATTTTTGAATTCGAGCGGTTATCTTATTGAAAATGGATGCGGCAGTATACTGTACACCTTTATGCAGAAGAGTTAAGGAAGTCAGTTTCAAATGCAGGTTTGATTTCTGTCGGGTATTAACTGAGTGAAAGCTGCTTATTCTGTGAGTTTCCTCATGGGTCACTCCTTCTATTTTGTCGAGGGGTTCCTTGAAAAGTTAAGCTGATTCCTATGTTATTTTGCTGGGCACTTTTATATCCTGAACGAGGGCTTTCTACGACATTTTGCTATATATCTGAACGCCTAGAAATTTGAACTGTTCAGTTTAACTAATCATATGCCCATTCTGTGAAATTAGAACCTCAGGTTTTGTTGAATTGAGTATTATAAACTGTGAAAACTAAGTCTTACTGTGATTTAGCGTTTATTTTTTACAATCAATGAACTTAGGTCATGAACAGGACCAGTGTTGCACACAACATCCTTTGCTACCAAGCTAGTGTCATCAGCAAACAGAAATATTTTAGAGTCACCCATAATACTAGAGAGCACATCACTTATATAAATAAGAAACAGATGTGGCCCCAACACTGATCCCTGGGTCACCCTCCCCTCCCCCTTCTACCGTACCCCACTCAGACCCTACATCATAGCCATTCTCAACAAGGTTAACAATAAAGTTTTGCTATCTGTTGCTAAAGTAAGAGGTGAACCAATTCTGAGTAACTCCCTGTATTCCATAATGGTCCAACTTCTGGAGCAATATTTTGTGATCAACACAATCAAACGCCTTAGTTAAATAAAAAAAATATGCCTGGCGTTCGAAACCTCTTGTAACCCATCCAGTACCTCACAGAGAAAAGAGAATATAGAATTTTCGGTTGTTAAACGACTTCTAAAGCCGAACTGTACATTTGATAGCAAATCGTGTGATATAAAATGATCAATTATCCTTACATACACAGCCTTTTCAATAGCTTTAGCAAACATTGATGGCATAGAAACAGGTCTAAAATTGTCTACATTAAACCTTTCTCCCTTTTTATACTACTGAGTACTTTAATCGTTGAGGAAACTGACCATTCCTAAAGGAAAAATTACAAATATGGCTAACTGCAGGGCTAACATGTGCAGCACAGTACTTTAACATTCTGCTAGGCACTCCATCATAGCCATGAGAGTCCTTAGTCTTCAGTGATTTATTTATGGACTCAATCTCCCCCTTGTCTGTATCACAGAGGAGTATTTCAGGCATCAATCTCAGAAACGCATTTGCGAAGAGAGTTATATGATTCTCTGTAGAAACTAAATTTTTATTTAATTCACCAGCTATGCCCAGGAAATGATTGTTAAATACTGTACATATATCTGATTTATCAGTAACAGAAATGTTTTTACTGCGAACTGACTTTATATCGTCGACCTTGTGCTGCTGACCAGACACTTCCTTCACAACTGACCATATGGTTTTAATTTTATCCTGTGGATTAGCTGTTCTATTTAGATACCACATACTCTTTGCCTTCCTAATAACGTTTTTAAGCACCTTACAATACTGTTTGTAATGGGCTACTGTAGCTTGATTGTGACTACTTCTAACATTTTGATATAATTCCCGCTTTGTTCTACATGATAACCTTACACCACTAGTCAGCCACCAAGGCTGCCCATTAGAAAACAGCTCACAAATAGCACGATAAAGGTGTTAAGGAAAGCATTATATTTATCATCTATGTTATCGGTACTATAAACATCCTGCCACTCCTATTCCTTGTCAATGTTTAAAAAACATTCTATTGCTGTCGGATTAACTGTCCTAGTTTTTAATTATATGTTACATTTGTTTGAGTACCAAAGCGTTTTAGTCTTAAAATTTGTGCATCATGGTCTGAAAAGCCATTTACCCATCTACTAACAGAATGGCCATCTAGTAGTGAATAATGAATAAAAATATTGTCTATGGCTGCGCTACTGTTCCCCTGCACTCGAGTTGGAAAAAACACAATCTGCATCAGATCATATGAATTTAGGAGGTCTACCAACATCCTTTTACTTGCACCATCACATAAAACATTTATATTGAAGTCACCAAACGTAAATAATTTCTGGTACTTCCTACAAAATGAATCAAGAACCCTCTCCGGCTTGAGCAGAAATGCTCTGAAGTCAGAGTTAGGGGACCTACAAACAACAACAATTAGAAGTTTAGTTTCAGTAAATCCAACTGCCTCTGCACAACATTCAAATACACTCCTGGAAATTGAAATAAGAACACCGTGAATTCATTGTCGCAGGAAGGGGAAACTTTATTGACACATTCCTGGGGTCAGATACATCACATGATCACACTGACAGAACCACAGGCACATAGACACAGGCAACAGAGCATGCACAATGTCGGCACTAGTACAGTGTATATCCACCTTTCGCAGCAATGCAGGCTGCTATTCTCCCATGGAGACGATCGTAGAGATGCTGGATGTAGTCCTGTGGAACGGCTTGCCATGCCATTTCCACCTGGCGCCTCAGTTGGACCAGCGTTCGTGCTGGACGTGCAGACCGCGTGAGACGACGCTTCATCCAGTCCCAAACATGCTCAATGGGGGACAGATCCGGAGATCTTGCTGGCCAGGGTAGTTGACTTACACCTTCTAGAGCACGTTGGGTGGCACGGGATACATGCGGACGTGCATTGTCCTGTTGGAACAGCAAGTTCCCTTGCCGGTCTAGGAATGGTAGAACGATGGGTTCGATGACGGTTTGGATGTACCGTGCACTATTCAGTGTCCCCTCGACGATCACCAGTGGTGTAAGGCCAGTGTAGGAGATCGCTCCCCACACCATGATGCCGGGTGTTGGCCCTGTGTGCCTCGGTCGTATGCAGTCCTGATTGTGGCGCTCACCTGCACGACGCCAAACACGCATACGACCATCATTGGCACCAAGGCAGAAGCGACTCTCATCGCTGAAGACGACACGTCTCCATTCGTCCTTCCATTCACGCCTGTCGCGACACCACTGGAGGCGGGCTGCACGATGTTGGGGCGTGAGCGGAAGACGGCCTAACGGTGTGCGGGACCGTAGCACAGCTTCATGGAGACGGTTGTGAATGGTCCTCGCCGATACCCCAGGAGCAACAGTGTCCCTAATTTGCTGGGAAGTGGCGGTGCGGTTCCCTACGGCACTGCGTAGGATCCTACGGTCTTGGCGTGCATCCGTGCGTCGCTGCGGTCCGGTCCCAGGTCGACGGGCACGTGCACCTTCCGCCGACCACTGGCGACAACATCGATGTACTGTGGAGACCTCACGCCCCACGTGTTGAGCAATTCGGCGGTACGTCCACCCGGCCTCCCGCATGCCCACTATACGCCCTCGCTCAAAGTCCATCAACTGCACATACGGTTCACGTCCACGCTGTCGTGGCATGCTACCAGTGTTAAAGACTGCGATGGAGCTCCGTATGCCACGGCAAACTGGCTGACACTGACGGCGGCGGTGCACAAATGCTGCGCAGCTAGCGCCATTCGCCGGCCAACACCGCGGTTCCTGGTGTGTCCGCTGTGCCGTGCGTGTGATCATTGCTTGTACAGCCCTCTCGCAGTGTCCGGAGCAAGTATGGTGGGTCTGACACACCGGTGCCAATGTGTTCTTTTTTCCATTTCCAGGAGTGTATCTTGACTGGTTGCAGCAATCAGTCGTCCTATTTTTTAATTTTATTATGCAGATCTAGATTTCGGCTAGATGCTATCCCTTCTCAATGCACTATTATTTTCGCTCAATGTATGTAAGTCCGTGCTGAACTGTGGGTGAAGCCCGATCAACAGGGACTTACATAGTTTGCACTATTACAGGAACTAGGTGACTTGTGTGTGCAGATGTGGTGCGAACTCACTCCACCTACCGACCAAGACCTCAGTGCTTACATGCCTGCCACGACGCTTCAGTGTTTAAGAGCAAAAACTGGCAAGCGATATGGAGCAACATTCACAGCCGACATCTTCCAACGAGTGTGAGAGCTCAGTGTCAATTGGAAAATTGCAACGAATTCCTAATTATAAACGGTACACCTCACCGACTCACCGTTGTGCTCCACATGTAATCTTATCGACAGTGATCAACGTAGACTTACGTTTACAAACGCGAGGGCAATATGGACTACAATTACAAATATGCTGACGAGTAATCAAGAGGTCTGCACTGCGTGCAATAACAACAGCGGACTTCATCAACACCGACGATGTCCCTTTTCTCCAAATGAAGAGGATCGCAGTGAGGTGGCCAAAAGACTTGCGGAAGGAGGGTATAACGTAATGGGGTAGACAGAGTGGGAAATAGCCTGCGACCTACCTTCCCTCACGCCTTTAAACCACACATCCTACCCTCCACCCTGTTACATCCTCATATTATCCATACGTTCCTCTCCACTGCACTTAGACGTGGTACAAACATTTAATACTTGTTCTTATCCCTTATCTTTTATACGATTAGAATCTGCGATTTTTCTATCGCCTGAACGAGCAAACTATTAGTAAGAGTTTTTAGCATATTGCAGCCTCGTCAGCAACTGTGAAAGACTAATATTTTCAAGAATTAGCCTCAGTTGCGCAGTAGTTTCAATTCGACATGATACCACGGTACTATAGGTTTTAATTTTAATGTTGACTGTGGCTTACTCTGGCATGTTAAAGTAATTTTATGCTTCTGAAGAAGGCTAGATTAAATTAGCGGAAACCTGGTAAAGACCAGAAAATTTGCGCGACTGAGGCTGATTCTTAAAAATATTAAAAAAAATAACAAAAAATACCAAACTAGTAGTCCGAGAGAAAAAATGTAGGATATATGAAGTAGTTTATTTTTGTACTAAGAAGCGTTTTCGTTCGAAGCCGCGATTTGCGAGTTATTCGAAAAAAGATTAAAAAAGTGTCCTTTAAAATCAGTCCCACCCCCAACTCTGAACAACCCACCGGTCAGAATTTTTATTACCTTATTCAGGACACTGCTTTCTGGCACTGTACAAAAATTTGTGACTACATGTAATTTTCCCTCTAACTTTCCTTCTTCGACTGGACTAGCAATACGCAGAGAAGCCTGTTTGTGTGACTTTTTATTTAAAAGTTGATTTATGATGCCACCCACTCTCGCTTTTTTGACAACGGACGATATTTTCGGCTTCCGCTGAGGTACTGTTTTAAATACCTGAGAAAGCCCTATGTCCCTAAACTGCAAGTGTGTACTGAAAAATAAAACATTACAGTCACCAGCGGAATGACTGGAAAAAAGTCATTTTATTTTAACTGAGTATATTCTGGGTTGTTAGGAGTGGACCTGTCGTTGTAAGTTATCTGTCTTATACGAGGTGCATTCAAGTTCTAAGGCCTCCGATTTTTCTTCTAATTAACTACTCACCCGAAATCGATGAAACTGGCGTTACTTCTCGACGTAATCGCCCTGCAGACGTACACATTTTTCACAACGCTGACGCCATGATTCCATGGGAGCGGCGAAGGCTTGTTTAGGAGTCTGTTTTGACCACTGGAAAATCGCTGAGGCAATAGCAGCACGGCTGGTGAATGTGTGGCCACGGAGAGTGTCTTTCATTCTTGGAAAAAGCCAAAAGTCACTAGGAGCCAGGTCAGGTGAGTAGGGAGCATGAGGAATCACTTCAAAGTTGTTATCACGAAAAAACTGTTGCGTAACGTTAGCTCGGTGTGCGGATGCGTTGTCTTGGTGAAACAGCACATGCGCAGCCCTTCCCGGACGTTTTTGTTGCAGTGCAGGAAGGAATTTGTTCTTCAAAACATTTTCGTCGGATGTACCTGTTACCGTAGTGCCCTTTGGAACGCAATGGGTAAGGATTACGCCCTCGCTGTCCCAGAACATGGACACCATCATTTTTTCAGCACTGGCGGTTACCCGAAATTTTTTTGGTGGTGGTGAATCTGTGTGCTTCCATTGAGCTGACTGGCGCTTTGCTTCTGGATTGAAAAATGGCATCCACGTCTCATCCATTGTCACAACCGACGAAAAGAAAGTCCCATTCATGCTGTAGTTGCGCGTCAACATTGTTTGGCAACCTGCCACACGGGCAGCCATGTGGTCGTCCGTCAGCATTCGTGGCACCCACCTGGATGACACTTTTCGCATTTCAGGTCGTCATGCAGGATTGTGTGCACAGAACCCACAGAAATGCCAACTCTGGAGGCGATCTGTTCAACAGTCATTCGGCGATCCCCCAAAACAATTCTCTCCACTTTCTCGATCATGTCGTCAGACCGGCTTGTGCGAGCCCGAGGTTGTTTCGGTTTGTTGTCACACGATGTTCTGCCTTAATTAAACTGTCGCACCCACGAACGCACTTTCGACACATACATAACTCCATCACCACATGTCTCCTTCAACTGTCGATGAATTTCAATTGATTTCACACCACGCAAATTCAGAAAACGAATGATTGCACGCTGTTCAAGTAAGGAGAACGTCGCCATTTTAAGTATTTAAAATAGTTCTCATTCTCGCCGCTGGCGGTAAAATTCCATTTGCCGTAGGGTGCTGCCATCTCTGGGACGTATTGACAATGAACACGGCCTCATTTTAAAACAATGCGCATGTTTCTATCTCATTCCAGTCTGGAGAAAAAAAATCGGAGGCCTTAGAACTTGAATGCACCTCGTATAAGAAATCCTTCTAGTACAAAAGCTATTACCGTATACAATGAGTTTTTTTTAGCGTCTCCTTTTATCACTTCACGGCGTGGACTCGCATTCGGGAGCACGGTGGTTCAAAACTGCCTCCGGCCATCATGATTTAGGTTTTCCGTGATTGCCCTAAATGGCCTAAGGCAAATGCCGTGATGTTTCCTTCGAAAGAGCACGGCCGCTTTCCATCTTCATCCTTCTCTAATCCGAGCTTGTGTTCCGTCTCTAATGACCTCGATGTCGACGACACCTTAAACACTAATCTCTTCCTCTACTTCTTTTTTTTCAGTTTGTTGATCCTGTTATTTTCTTAATATTTTCTTCTTGATTAATCATTTTCTGTAGTGATGGTTAACTTCTTTTTCAGAGGCTCCCGGAGCTGTCCTACTTACTACCAGTTCCCTGATTGTCGCTCTCGCCCCTATACCTGCTGGAATTTCGAACGCCAGAGCACAGTCATCTGCTGATGCCAGGTAACGTTCTGCAGTGCGTCCTCTGTCCTCCTGGACGATAACACGTGTTCTGTTGATTGTTGTTGTTGTGGTCTTCAGTCCTGAGACTGGTTTGATGCAGCTCTCCATGCTACTCTATCCTGTGCAAGCTTTTTCATCTCCCAGTACCTACTGCAACCTACATCCTTCTGAATCTGCTTAGTGTATTCATCTCTTGGTCTCCCTCTACGATTTTTACCCTCCACGCTGCCCTCCAATACTAAATTGGTGATCCCTTGATGCCTCAGAACATGTCCTACCAACCGATCCCTTCTTCTGGTCAAGTTGTGCCACAAACTTCTCTTCTCCCCAATCCTATTCAATACTTCCTCATTAGTTATGTGATCTACCCATCTAATCTTCAGCATTCTTCTGTAGCACCACATTTCGAAAGCTTCTATTCTCTTCTTGTCCAAACTATTTATCGTCCATGTTTCACTTCCATACATGGCTACACTCCATACGAATACTTTCAGAAATGACTTCCTGACACTTAAATCTATACTGGATGTTAACAAATTTCTCTTCTTCAGAAACGCTTTCCTTGCCATTGCCAGCCTACATTTTATATCCTCTCTACTTCGACCATCATCAGTTATTTTGCTCCCCAAATAGCAAAACTCCTTTACTACTTTAAGTGCCTCATTTCCTAATCTAATTCCCTCAGCATCACCCGAATTAATTAGACTACATTCCATTATCCTTGTTTTGCTTTTGTTGATGTTCATCTTATATCCTCCTTTCAAGACACTGTCCATTCCATTCAACTGCTCTTCCAAGTCCTTTGCTGTCTCTGACAGAATTACAATGTCATCGGCGAACCTCAAAGTTTTTATTTCTTCTCCATGAATTTTAATACCTACTCCGAATTTTTCTTTTGTTTCCTTTACTGCTTGCTCAATATACAGATTGAACAACATCGGGGAGAGGCTACAACCCTGTCTTACTCCCTTCCCAACCACTGCTTCCCTTTCATGTCCCTCGACTCTTATAACTGGCATCTGGTTTCTGTACAAATTGTAAATAGCCTTTCGCTCCCTGTATTTTACCCCTGCCACCTTTAGAATTTGAAAGAGAGTATTCCAGTCAACATTGTCAAAAGCTTTCTCTAAGTCTACAAATGCTAGAAACGTAGGTTTGCCTTTCCTTAATCTTTCTTCTAAGATAAGTCGTAAGGTCAGTATTGCCTCACGTGTTCCAGTGTTTCTACGGAATCCAAACTGATCTTCCCCGAGGTTGGCTTCTACTAGTTTTTCCATTCGTCTGTAAAGAATTCGTGTTAGTATTTTGCAGCTGTGACTTATTAAGCTGATAGTTCGGTAATTTTCACATCTGTCAACACCTGCTTTCTTTGGGATTGGAATTATTATATTCTTCGTGAAGTCTGAGGGTATTTCGCCTGTTTCATACATCTTGCTCATCACATTGTTCTAAATTCTTAGCTTCTTGACACACCCTGGAGGACAGGTAGTTTGAGTTGTGTAAAGGGGTCAAAATAAGCGGCTGTCAGTTACACTCGAACATACAACCTTTTATTTGATCAAACATTACAATAGCCAAGAATTAAAAAAAAAATAAAAATAAAACACAGCTTTCGTTTTGCAATTTGATTAGTGGCTGAACGCGCCGTACAATCTCATGTCTTAAGGGCAAGACCACTTTAGTTTGAAAACGGCTGAAAGCCATTAACTTGGGATTTTCTCTGCCTCGTGATGACTGGGTGTTGTGTGATGTCCTTAGGTTGGTTAGGTTTAAGTAGTTCGAAGTTCTAGGGGACTGATGACCATAGATGTTAAGTCCCATAGTGCTCAGAGCCATGTGAACCATTTTTGAACCAAAGCCAATAACTTAAAGCTCCACGAAACTCAGGAATTTAAAAAGCAAAGCCGTATCTTAAAACAGTTCCTTGATTAGGCTGAAAGCCCAAAGAATCGGACACTTTATGAGCAAATAACATAAATTCAAAATCGGCTGAAGGTCCAACACTTAAGATTAAATAACATTAATTTAAAAAATACCAAAGGCTTTACGTAAAACAGTTCTTAAATTAGGCTGAAGGCCCAAACGATCTGACGCCATAAGGGCAAAGCAACCTTAATCTAACAATCAGCTAGAAGCCATACAAGTACAAATAACAAGAACAAACAATGAAAGGCAGTACACCCAAGGGCGCCCAGAAGTTCCGAGGGTCGGCATGGAATTCAAACAGTAACGCTCGCTTAGTTGAGATAGGCAGTCGGCCCATCCATTGTCGATCCGACCCAACCCAACTGACAACGGACCCACCGACAAGATAACTTCCGCTCCACCAGATCAGCACACAACAAGGAGTTCAACAGAACAACGTAGAAGGTATTGGCGCCCACAACCAATTATACATTTAGCTGTCAAACTACACACCGTGCTGGACAGCGACAACACGATGAGGAAAATACACTGCCTGAATTTACGTCAATGGCCAGGGCAGTGCCGGCCGCGGTGGTCTCGCGGTTCTAGGCGCGCAGTCCGGAACCGTGCGACTGCTACGGTCGCAGGTTCGAATCCTGCCTCGGGCATGGATGTGTGTGATGTCCTTTGGTTAGTTAGGTTTAAGTAGTTCTCAGTTCTAGGGGACTTATGACCACAGCAGTTGAGTCCCATAGTGCTCAGAGCCATTTGAACCATTTTTGAGCCAGGGCAGGTAACCGGAACGTTAGCGGCCACAAGGCAGAAGATTCCGCTGGTGCACTTTAATGCAAATAACCAAGTACAGTTAAACTCCACTGGAGGATGGCTAAAATTTGCCAATTTGAAAACAGCCGGCAACAAGCTCCAAACGACACAATGTGAACAGTCGCGACTTGCTGGTAGATTAAGTCAAAACTCAACTTTCATGTCCGGCATCGGTGAGCCACGAACCTCGTAGCAATGGGAACAGCAACACACACTCCGATACCGCATAGAGGCCGCCTGCGGGCCTGGCCAAATCACGCTCCCCGGAGATTTCCTCGCTGCTCTACGCCAACCAACCAACTGCCCACAGACAGCCCAGCCGGAAGCTATAAGCGCCAGGCCAAAGATAGTCCAAGGTGCGAATGTCGATATATACCGCTGCTGCCACCTGCGAGAAGAGAGGATAACAGCATAATCGTGATAATTGCAGGAGACTAAACACAGAATAGCAACCAAGGTTTAATCCAACGCATAGCAGGAGCCATCCGCAGGTCACTTCTTTTTTGCCGTAAGACACAAATGAGACGAAGGTAAGGTTAACAATTTTCCAACCTTACACCAGCTAGTTAAGATCAGCCCTTTCCGATGTCAGTCGTTATCGATTTACATTCAACGCCCATTCGGCAGCTCGTTAATGGAGAAACTGCAATGAATTTCTGAAATGTGTAAACGCATGTACACTGATAATCCCAAAACACTATGACCAGTTGCGTAACAGAGCGTTAATACAAAGCTGGAAAGCATTGAACCAGTGATTCCGCCTGTCCGGCTGTACTTGGTAGGTTTTCGGTGGTACTTGGCACAGATGTTTACGCACAAGTCACACAATTCTGTACATTACGATGTTAGTTAGATAAGTCTGATAAACAAGAAAAAATGTTTCCTTTCTCAACAAGTCACCTTACTTTGCGACATTTTCTGTTTTGAGTGATATTCACCAGGTTCAAAAATGGTTCAAATGGCTCTGAGCACTATGGGACTCAACTGCTGAGTTCATTAGTCCCCTAGAACTTAGAACTAGTTAAACCTAACTAACCTAAGGACATCACAAACATCCATGCCCGAGGCAGGATTCGAACCTGCGACCGTAGCGGTCTTGCGGTTCCAGACTGCAGCGCCTTTAACCGCACGGCCAGATATTCACCAGGTCCAGCAGTACTCCAGCTTTTTCATCCCACCAGAAAAATAGTTTCTGTCAACCTCTACAAAATACCCGAGGAATGCAACCATAACTTACTTATATGATAAGAATGTCTTCCCGGCAAGCCAGAGGTTCAAGTTAGGGAACAGGGTGAAGTCACTTGGGGGCTAAGTATGGTGAACAGGGTGATTGAGGAACCGGTTCAATGGCCGGTTCATGCACCTTCGTCGTTATCATGACTGATGTGTGGGATGGTGTATTGCCCCGGTGAATGAGCCCTTTTTTGTGTGCCAACGTTGGTCCTTTTTCAGCAACCGCAAATTTCAAACACTCCAGCAATGAAACATAATGGGATCTAGTTATGGATCTGCCTTTATCCACGTAATATATGCGAATTATTCCTTCCAAATCCCTAAGAAACTGTAGCCACCACGTTACCAGCTGACAAAATGGTCTTTGCCTTCTTCGGTGCACTTTCACCAGCCCTTGTCCGTTGTTTTATGTGCCATTTTGATTCTAGTGTGTAATGATGGACCCAGATTTCATCAATAGTCAAAAATGGGCGCAAAACCATCTTGAGGTTTTCGATTAAACATAGGCAGACATTGTGTTTGAATCTTGTGCCGGATGGGTTTTGGTCGACAGTGAGCAATCGTGGCATCCACCTTCTTCATAGCCAATTCTCCGTGCAGGATACTGTGCACTCGTTCAGTTGCCGTGCCTACAGTCCCAGCAGTTCAAGAATTTTTATTGAGCGGTATTTTATTACCATATCATGGATTTTATCAATGGTTTCCTCTCAAACGTAATAGCAGTGTACATGGCTACAACACTAGGAGAAAGGATGGTCTTCACTACACAAGGTTAAATCTAACTTTGGCTCAGAAGGGGATAAATTATGCTGCCACAAACGTCTTTGGTCACTTACCTAAGAGCACCAAAAGTCTGACAGATAGCCATATACCATTTAAAAGGAAATTAAAAGAATTTCTTAACGGCAACTCCTTCTACTCATTAGATGAATTTTTGGATACAGTAAGTGGGTAATTTCCCAACCCCCACAAAAAAAATTTTTTTGAGTATCATGTAATATTTTGTCCAATGTAATATCTTGTATAGACACCTTTTATTAACCTGACAAGTTCCACATCATTACGAAATGTTGTATTCATGATCTATGGAAAAAGTACTAATCTAATCTAATCTGTGGTGAACTCAATTGGGCGGCCTGAGCGTGCTTCATCTTCGGCGCTTTTTCGACCATTTTCAGATTCATTAATTGGTCAGTGGACTTTCTGTGAGAGATGGAGGTCGATACAATGACAAGCGAAAAGGGCAAGAAACTGTTGGGGTTAGACGGTTACTACTTCTGTTTCCATAAGTGTCTCGTCGATGGCATTGTAGGTACAATTGTTGGAGGAGAACGTGTAAGTGCTTTGTGAAACTGAATTCTTTAAACTGTATTGTCCGTTCGCAATTAGACCATGATCATCAAAGGAGTGAGACAGTAATGTTGTCAACAGAAAGGCTCTACAGAAAATGTGTGAGCGCCCCTCGGCTTAGATAATGGTGGTATTGACACTATTGCAACTCAGGATTTTGTTGAAATGAGGAAAAACATTAGTTGCATTCGTTTACACAAACTTTCTAAATTCCCCAATAACTAGTCAGAATTACATGAAGCACTTGCGAGAAGTGTTTTTCAGACAAACATTGGAGAAAACTGAAAAGAATATTGTTGATTTCTCACGTGAAAGCACTCTGAATTTTCTGAAAGAGTCGAGAACTTTATTTATAGATGGGACCTTCAGGACCTATTCTAAACTCTTCTACCAAATATTTATAATTCATGGGGTAAAGGAAAAGAAACATTTCCCGTTGATATTTTTTACTCTCAAACAAAACAATAAAACAACTAAGAAAGATTTTGTTCATAGATGCTGTGTAAAAAGTCCGTCGTCAGCTGCACAAGAAAGCCTTTATTTGGACCAATTTATAGGTTTCGACAGTTTAAACTCTCATCTTCAGAAGTGAAATAGGCTCAAATCATTGGTAAGCCAACATCAAAGTAAGAATCGGACGTGCGATGAATGGTAAACAATTAACTGTCTAATTTCACACCGTTCGTAGCAAGTGCGAGAAAAATCAACATCCAATACCACTTTTCTATCGCGAGCGTTCACACACACACACACAAAATTATGTAGCTTACGCTTGTCTGAACGTATATGAGAGCACTGTGTATTTTAAAAAAATAAGTTATTAATTTTTCGTGATTTTCGGTAACCTCGGCTCCCTGTAATGTAGTAATATGATGCATACCTGTTCTATATATAGCCTGCTTCCTTGCAATAGTTCATATGAAGTAAATCGTTCAAGAACTTTTCGGGACTTTTGCTAGGAACGTTTCCCATTTATATAGACAACACATTTATAGTCCATTTTTTTTAAAAAAAAAGACATGTTGCTTATGCCCGTCCTAATGATTATTATAATATCGTGTAAAAATTTGAAATAAACTGGTCACGAACTTTTCTAGGCTTTTAGCAACGTTTACAAAGAAATGGTTCAAATGGCTCTAAGGACTATGGGACTTAACATCTGAGGCCATCAGTCCCCTAGACTTGGAACTACTTAAACCTAACCTAAGGAGATCACACACATCCATACCCGAGGCAGGATTCGAACCTGCGACCGCAGCAGCAGCGCGGTTCCGGACTGAAGCGCTTAGAACCTCTCGGCCACAGCGGCCGGCAGCAATGATTCCCATTTATATAGTACAATACATTTATAGCCATATTTGTTAAAAAAATATATGTAACCTATACCCGTCCGAACGATTAATAGAGTATCGTGTAAACATTTGAACTAAATTAGTCACGAAATTTTCGACATTCTTGCAACGTTAAACGACTTGTCTTTATGTAGAAATATACATTCTTAAACGTTCTGCCGAGCGGTGTAAGGCGCTGCAGTCATGGACTTTGCGGCTGGTCCCGGTGGAGATTCGAGTCTTCCCTCGGGCATGGGTGTGTGTGTTTGTCCTTAGGATAATTTAGGTTAAGCAATGTGTAAGCTTAGGGACTGATGATCTTAGCAGTTAAGTCCCATCAGATTTCACACACATTTGAACATTTCTTAAACGTTCTACCGAGAGTCCATGCACGAATTCGTTAACAGAGGTAAATAACCCTTACTCACGTACAGACCTGCCTTCTTTCCACAGTATGACGAGCGATACAGGCTAAAGGAATCTGCAAATAAGCGTAAATCCTATGTTCAGAGAACAGCCGACCGGTGTGGCCGTGCGGTTCTAGGCGCTTCAGTCTGGAACCGCTTGACCGCTACGGTCGCAGATTCGAATCCTGCCTCGGGCATGGATGTGTGTGATGTCCTTAGGTTAGTTAGGTTTAATTAGTTCTAAGTTCTAGGCGACTGATGACCTCAGAAGTTAAGTCGCATAGTGCTCAGAGCCATTTGAACCAACCATTCAGAGAACAGATTCTTACATCGACGAAGTAAGGAGACCACTGGTTTAAGCATTCACAACAAGTTTCTGTGATGTAACAGGAATATCGACGGCAGACTGATTAAACGCTCTTCTAATGTGTGTCGGTAAATTTAGGAGAGTGTCCGTCCCACCGACGGCAATAGCTCCACGTGCGAGCAGGGTGCCAGGTCTGTTAGAGCCCAATATGGCTAGTTTTACGGCGCCGTTTCACAGCCCGGGTCATTACACTGAAGCCACGTGCTAGTGTCTCACACAGCGAACGTCGTGCGATGGAAAAGGTTCCGGCTACAGAAACTCCACCTCACGTGGTGATATTATGGGAGAGTGCAGTCCTTCACCACAAGACTGTGCCCCAGTGCCCTGGGTTAATTGATCGGGGCACACTTTACGAGGCGAGAGCTTAGAACCCGTCCGTTGGATGGGCGCGTTAAGCCATGCGGTAGCCTCAGTGCTATCCGGGAGGAATAGACCGCCGTATGCTGGTAACGGGTTTCACCCTCTCCCTGTCACACACATCAGTGTCAACATCACAACCCACTGCTGAGACTGACACTGCGGTCATCTGCGAGGATGCAGTTAATATTTTACACTTCCTCAAGGTAATTTCCAGCTCTCGGGAGAAATAAGTTTGGGTTCTGGAGGACAGAAGTGACACGGGACACCATATTGACCTTACAGCTTATTTTCAGAAGATAGGTCGAAAAAAAGGAAAACCTACGTCTGTAAAATTTGTTGATTTTGAGGAGCTTTTGTTAAAAGATTGCCAGAATACACACTCTGAAATTCTGGGATACTGAGAACAAAAAGAGCAAACACAGAAACTTCATTTCCAACTTGCACAGAAGTCAGACTGCACTTTTAAGTCTCGGACGTAAAAGGGAAACTGTGGTTGTAGCCTATCTTTGATGTTATTCTTTCTGTACACTGGTCAGTCACTGAAGGAGAAATTTGGAGACGCCACTAAATCTCAGGCAGCAGAAATATTCACACATCAAAAAACGTGTTACATCACTCCAGTTCCAAAAACTCCTGAAGATAGAAGTAGACTGTGGATATTGTATCACAGACACAGTCCCTCTGACTGTTCAGATATGTCACTAAGCCTGCCCAAAGATGTAAACAACCATGCATGAGCAGCGCCTATTAGACGGAGAGGGTCTGACAGTCATTCCACCAGGAAGGAGGTACACGGCTCGTGTTGTCTGTAGTTCTACCACGCCTAGACGGTCAAAAAAAAAATGGTTCAAATGGCTCTGAGCACTATGGGACTCAACTGCTGAGGTCATTAGTCCCCTAGAACTTAGAACTAGTTAAACCTAACTAACCTAAGGACATCACAAACATCCATGCCCGAGGCAGGATTCGAACCTGCGACCGTAGTGGTCTTGCGGTTCCAGACTGCAGCGCCTTTAACCGCACGGCCACTTCGGCCGGCTCCCTAGACGGTCAATACCGCGGTTCGATCGCGTCAGCATTGTTATTTTGTGCCAGGAAGGACTCTCAACAGGGGAAGTGTCCAGGCGTCTCGGAGTGAACCAAAGCGATGTTGTTCGGGCATGGAGGAGATACAGAGAGACAGGAACTGTCGATGATATGCCTCGCTCAGGCTGCCCGAGGGCTACGACTGCAGTGGATGACCACTACCTACGCCGACCGGCGTGGCCGAGCGGTTCTAGGCGCTACAGTTTGGAACCGTGTGACCGCTACGGTGACAGGTTCGAATCCTGCATCGGGAATGGATGAGTGTGATGTCCTTCGGTTAGGTTTAATGAGTTCTAAGTTCTAGGGGACTGATGACCTCAGAAGTCCCATAGTGCTCGAGCCATTTGAACCACTTGAGTCCGCAGCTCGTGGTCGTGCGGTAGCGTTCTCGCTTCCCGCGCCCGGGTTCCCGGGTTCGATTGCCGGCGGGGTCAGGGATTTTCTCTGCCTCGTGATGACTGGGTGTTCTGTGATGTCCTTAGGTTAGTTAGGTTTAAATAGTTCTAAGTCCTAGGGGACTGATGACCATAGATGTTAAGTCCCATAGTGCTCAGAGCCATTTGAACCATTTGAACCACTACCTACGAATTATGCCTCGGAGGAACCCTAACAGCAACGCCACCATGTTGAATAACGCAGCCACAGGACGTCGTGTTACGACTCAAACTGTGCGCAATAGGCTGCATGATGCGTAACATCACTCTCGACGTCCATGGTGAGATCCATCTTTGACACCACGACACCATGCAGCGCGGAACAGATAGACCCAACAACATGCCGAATGGACCGCTCATCATTGGCATCACGTTCTCTTCACCGATGAGTGTCGCACATGCCTTCAACCAGACAATCGTCGGAGACGTGTTTGGAGGCAACCCGGTCAGGCTGAACGCCTTAGGCACACCGTCCAGCGAGTGCAGCAAGGTGGAGGTTCCCTTGCTGTTTTGGGGTGGCATTATGTGGGGTCGACGTACGCCACTGGTGGTCATTGAAGGCTCCAATAACAGCTTTACGATACATGAATGCCATCCTACGACCGATAGTGCAAACATATCGGCAGTATATTGGGAAAGCATTCGTCTTC
Source organism: Schistocerca americana (assembly GCF_021461395.2). Taxonomy (NCBI): domain Eukaryota; kingdom Metazoa; phylum Arthropoda; class Insecta; order Orthoptera; family Acrididae; genus Schistocerca; species Schistocerca americana. The sequence goes on along the minus strand of NC_060128.1, from coordinate 153,221,970 downwards.
ATGGACGACAATTCGCGTCCCCATCATGCGTATCTTGTGAATGACTTCCTTCAGGATAAAGACACCGCTCGACTAGAGAGGCCAGCATGTTCTCCAGACATGAACCCTATCGAACATGCCTGGGATAGATTGAGAAGGGCTGTTTATGGACGATGTGACCCACCAACCACTCTCAGGTCTCTACGCCGAATCGCCGTTGAGGAGTGGTTAGTATGCCATGACGAATGCAGGCATGCATCAATGCAAGAGGACGTGCTACTGGGTATTAGAGGTACCGGGGTGTACAGCAATCTGGATCACGACCTCTGAATGTCTTACTGTATGGGGTACAACATGCAATGTATGGTTTTCATGAGCAATGGGCAGAAATGTTATTTATGTTGATCTCTATTCCAATTTTGTGTACGGGTTCCGGAACTCTCGGATTCGAGGTGAAGGAAAAATTTTTTTTTATGTGTGTACATTTTGAGATGTTTCCCGATCACATTGTAATTAGATCAGAAGCAGCAGAGGACAGTAACAGTAGTTTAAAAGAATGGATACTGCGTTGAGAAAGTGTTAAAAAAAAGCACATCAATAGAAATGAAAAGTTTGTATAGGACAATAGTATAATTAACTAACGAGATGATGAGGCAGTTAGATCAGGAAACCAGACACTAAAAATGGTCATGAGTTCTGGTATTTCGGAACCAAAACAACTAACGAAGGGTTAAGTAGAGAGGATGCGAAATTCAGACTACCAATAGCAAGAAATGCATTTCTAAAAAAGAGAAATTTGTAAGATCTAATATAAATGTAAAGGTTAGGAAGTCTTTTGTGAAGGTATTTGTATCGACTGTTGCCTTGTACAGAAGTGAAATATGGATGATAAGCAAAGTTAGGCAAAGAATACAGCCCTTTGGAATGTGGTACTACAGAACAATGCTCAAGATTAGATTGGCAGAGCGAATAATTAATGACGAGGTACTGATTCCAGTTGGGGGAAAAAGAAGATTTATGGCGCAACTTGGTTAAAAAGAGGGATCGTTTGACAGGACACATCCAGATGCGTCAAGAAATTGTTAGTTTGGTAACGGAAGAATGTGTGGGAGGTAAAAATTGTAGAGGAGATCAAGAGATGAATAGACCACCAAGTTGAAATGGATGTGGGTTGCATCAGTTATTCAGGGATGAGGAGGCTTGCAGAGAATAATGTAGCCTTGAGATCTGCATCAAACGAGTCTTTTGAGTAGTGACCACAACAGCAACAACAACAATAACAACAACGGAGTGCTAGTTCTACAAGGTTCGCAGGTGGAAGTTTGGAAGGTAGGAGACGAGGTACTGGCAGAAGTAAAGCTGTGAGGATGGGTCGTGAGTCGTGCTTAGGTAGCTCAGTTGGTAGAGCACTTTCCCGCGAAAGGCAAAGGTGCTGAGTTCGAGTCTCGGTCCGGCACACAGTTTTAATCTGCCAGGAGGTTGCATATCAGCGCACACTCCGCTGCATAGTGAAAATCTCATTCTGGAAACATCCCCCAGGCTGTGGCTAAGCCATTTCTCCACCATATCCTTTCTTTCAGGAGTGCTAGTTCTGCAGGCTTCGCAGGAGAGCTTCTGTAAAGTTTGGAAGGTAGGAGGCGAGATACTGGCAGAAGCAAAGCTGTGAGGACGCGTCGTAAGTCGTGCTTGGGTAGCTGAGTGGTCAGCCGGCACGGTAGCTCAGCGTGCTCGGTCAGAGGGTTAGCCACCTTCTGTGATAAAAAAACTGAGTTAATAGATCAACAACGAACTTAAACGGGTGTCTTACGACGTCCGCCCCGATCACATAAAACGAACAAAATGAAATAAAAAAAAAAGTTGGTAGAACACTTGCCCGCGAAATGCAAAGGTCTCGAATTCGAGTCTCGGTCCGGCACACAGTTTTAATCTGGAAGGAAGTTTCATATCAGCGCACACTCCGCTGCAAAGTGAAAATCTCATTCTGAACAACGGTGTTGTTATAGTAAACGTCAGTCTCGCATCTGCTATTCAATCAATTACTTTTACGGAAACACTGGGTGAGTAACTACTGTATTTATTCCAATATACCGGGTGATCAAAAAGTCAGTATAAATGTGAAAACTTAATAAACCACGGAATAATGTAGATAGAGAGGTAAAAATTGACACACATGCTTGGAATGACATGGGGTTTTATTAGAACCAGAAAAAAAACAAAGTTCACAAAATGTCCGACAGATCTCTTGCGCGCGTCGTTTGGTGATGATCGTGTGCTCAGCCGCCACTTTCGTCATGCTTGGCCTCCCAGGTCCCCAGACCTCAGTCCGTGCTATTATTGGCTTTGGGGTTAACTGAAGTCGCAAGTGTATCGTGATCGACCGACATCTCTAGGGAGGCTGAAAGACAACATCCGACGCCAATGCCTCACCGTAACTCCGGACATGCTTTACAGTGCTGTTCACAACATTATTCCTCAACTACAGCTATTGTTTAGGAATGATAGTGGATATATTGAGCATTTCCTATAAAGAACATCATCTTTGCTTTGTCTTACTTTGTTATGCTAATTATTGCTATTCTGATCAGATGAAGCGCCATCTGTCGGACATTTTTTTGAACTTTTGTATTTTTCGGTTCTAATAAAACCCCATGTCTTTCCAAGGATGTGTGTCAATTTGTACCTTTCTATGTACATTATTCCCTGATTTATTGAGTTTTCAAATTTATACTGACTTTTTGATCACCCGGTACATATCACAGCTCTGCCAACGCAACGCCCCTCATGCCTTGTGTATGCGAAGCTGGCGCCATCTGTGTGTGTGCATGTCGCTATCCTATGACTCTTGTCACCTCAGAGCAGTACAGTGAGAGAGGAACCGACAGCGCCGGCCTCTTTAAGCAGAGCAGGCAGCTGTGTGCCGGCAGAGTGCGCATCGATCTTCGCACCTTTGCGTCAGCTCCTCTGCGGTCCTTCGGTCGCCTCCGGCTATCCCTAAACAGCGTACGGCCTGCGGGGTTAGCGGCGCGCGTAAGGTCATCCCACCCACCCACTCACCCACCACTGTCCAGGCACTGGGCAGCGCATCGGCGGATGCCGCAGGCGGCACGATCGTGACGCGCGTGTGTTACGAGGCAGAGTCTTGTGTGTTGGCCGCCAGACAGTATTTAAAAAGGTTTTTTTTTCACTCAAAAACAAGTTCAGAGATGTTCAATATGGCCCCCTCCAGACACACGAGCAATATCAACCCGATACCCCAACTGGTTCCACACTCTCTGTAGCATATCAGGCGTAACAGTTTGGATAGCTGCTGTTATTTCTCGTTTCAAATCATCAATGGTGGCTGGGAGAGGTGGCCGAAACACCATATCCTTAACATACCCCCATAAGAAAAACTCGCAGGGGGTAAGATCAGGGCTTCTTGGAGGCCAGTGATGAAGTGCTGTGTCACGGGCTGCCTGGCGGCCGATCCATCGCCTCGGTTAGTTGACGTTCAGGTAGTTACGGACAGATAAGTGCCAATCTGGTGGCGCTCCATCCTGCTGAAATATGAATTGTTGTGCTTCTAGTTTGAGCTGAGGGAACAGCCAATTCTCTAACATCTCCAGATACTGTAGTCCAGTTACAGTAGCACCTTCGAAGAAAACGGGACCAAAAACTTTATTGGCTGAAATGACACAGAAAACGTTCACCTTAGGCGAGTCACGTTCATACTGAGTTGTTTCCCGCGGATTCTCAGTGCCCCATACACAGACATTGTGACGGTTGACTTTCCCGTTAGTGTGGAAAGTTGCTTCATCACTAAACACAATCTTTGAAACGAAAGATTCATCTGTTTCCATTTGAGCAAGGATAAAATCACAGAAATCGATTCTTTTAATCTTATCAGCTGCAGACAGTGCTTGAACCAATTTCAGACGATAAGGTTTCATAACTAACCTTTTTCGTAGGACTCTTCATACAGTTGATTGTGGAATTTGCAGCTCTCTGCTAGCTCTGCGAGTCGATTTTCCTGCGCTGCGAACAAATGCTTGCTGGATGCGTGCTACATTTTCATCACTCGTTCTCGGCCGTCCAGAACTTTTCCCTTTGCACAAACACCCATTCTCTGTAAACTGTTTATACCAACGTTTAATACACCACCTATCAGGAGGTTTAACACCATACTTCGTTCGAAATGCGCGCTGAACAACTGTCGTCGATTGACTTATGCCGTACTCAATAACACAAAAAGCTTTCTGTTGAGCGGTCGCCATCTTAGCATCAACTGACGCTGACGCCTAGTCAACAGCGCCTCAAGCGAACAAATGTACAACTAAATGAAACTTTATAGCTCCCTTAATTCGCCGACAGATAGTGCTTAGCTCTGCCTTTTGTCGTTGCAGAGTTTTAAATTCCCAAAGTTGTGGTATTCTTTTTTTAATCACCCTGTACTTTACTCGAACATTATGAATCACCGTCCGCCCCGGTATCTGAGTGGTCAGCGCGACGGAATGTCAATCCTAAGGGCCCGGGTTCGATTTCCGGCTGGGTCGGAGATATTCTCCGCTCAGGGACTGGGTGTTGTGTTGTCCCAATCACCATTATTTCATCGCCATCGACGCGCAAGTCGCCGAAGTGGCGTCAAATCGAAAGACTTGCACCCTGCGAACGATCTACCCGACGGGAGGCCCAAATCACACGACATTATTATTTATTTATGAATCACCACGTTACCCTCCATTCAGAGGCTGTTGCACGCAGCTTTATTGACGTGCAAATGATAGATTTCAGCTATCAGTTGTGTGGTGTCACCGCCAGACACCACACTTGCTAGGTGGTAGCCTTCAAAATCGGCTGCGGTCCGTTAGTATACGTCGGACCCGCGTGTCGCCACTGTCAGTGATTGCAGACCGAGCGCCGTCACACGGCAGGTCTAAAGAGACTCACTAGCACTCGCCCCAGTTGTACAGCCGACTTTGCTAGCGATGGTTCACTGTCTACATACGCTCTCATTTGCAGAGGCGACAATTTACCATAGCCTTCAGCTACGTCATTTGCTACGAGCTAGCAACGCGCCATATTCAGTAACTATGAATGTATTCAGAACAGATAATATTGAGTATCATGTACCTTCAAGAGCGACGTTCATCATTAATGGAATAAAGTTAAGTATCAAACTAATTACGTCCTCTTTCTGAATTCTAATTCCTTGTCATGTTCCAGACCTCACGTCAGTATAGTTCTTCCCTCCTCACGCCAGCCTGCGTGAGCTAAAACGCGTGCATTTCGGCCCCCACTAGTAATACGGTGTTGGCTCTTCTGCCAACACAAAAAGGTGTCCTTTTGAAATTTTATTGGCAGATCTAGATTTCAGCTAGAAACTAGCAATCCTCAATGCACTATCATTTTTGATCACTGCATGTAATGCCTGTTGGTCGGGCTTCATCCACAGTTCATTGAATACTCAATAGTATTCAGTGAACTGCCGGCCGCAGTGGCCGAGCGGCTCCAGGCGCTACAGTCTGGAACCGCGCGACCCCTACGGTCGCAGGTTCGAATCCTGCCTCGGGCATACATTTGTTTGATGTCCTTAGGTTGGTTAGGTTTAAGTAGTTCTAAGTTCTAGGGGACTGATGACCTCTGAAGTTAGTGCTCACAGCCATTTAAACCATTTTTTATTCACTGAACTGTGAATGAAGCCTGACCAACAGGCATTACATGCAGTGATCAAAAATGATAGTGCATTGTGGAAGGCTAGTTTCTAGCTGAAATCTAGATCTGCCAATAAAATTTCAAAAGGACGACTGATAGCTGAAATCAATTATTTACAAATTATGAATCACCTTGAAGAAAATGACCAACAAGGATTCAGAAAATGTCGTTCTTGTGCAACACAGCTAGCTCTTTATTCCCATGAAGTAATGAGTACTGTCGACAAGGGATCTCAGATCGATTCCATATTCCCAGATTTCCAGAAGGCTTTTGATACCGTTCCTCACAAGCGACTATTAATCAAACTGCGTGCATGTGGAGTATCGTCTCAGTTGCGTGACTGGATTCGTGATTTCCTCTCAGAGAGGTCACAGTTCGTAGTGATAGACGGTATATCATCGAGTAGAACAGAAGTGATATCTGACGTTCCGCAGGGCAGTGTCATAGGCCCTCTGCTGCTCCTGATTTCTAGGTGATAATCTGAGCAGACCCCTTGGATTGTTTGCAGATGACGCTGTAATTTACCGTCTAGTAAAAGCATCAGACGATGAATTCCAATTACAAAATGATCTAGAGAGAATTTGTGTATGGTCCAAAAGGTGGCAATTGGCACTAAACAAAGAAAAGTGCGAGGTCATCCACATAGGTAGTAAAAGAAATTCGATAAATTTTAGGTATACGATAAATCGCATAGATCTAAAGGCTGTCAATTTGACTAAACACCCAGGAATTACAATTATGAGCAACTTAAATTGGAAAGACCACATAGATAATATTGTGGGGAAGGCGAAACAAAGACTGCGCTTTGTTGGCAGAATATTTATAAGACGCGACATATCCACTAAAGAGACAGCCTACATTACACTTGTCCGTCCTCTGCTGGAATATTGCTGTGCGGTATGGGATCCTTACGAGGTAGGATTGACGGAGGACATCGAAAGAGTGCAAAGAAACGCAGCTTGTTTCATGTTATCGCGCGATAGGGGTGAGAGTGTCACTGATATGATACGCGAGATGGGATGGCAGTCACTGAAACAAAGGCGGTTTTGTTTTCAGCGAGATCTATTTACGATATTTCAATCACCAACTTTCTCTTCAGAATTCGAAAATATTTTGTTGATACCCACCTACGTATGGAGAAATGATCATTATAATAAAGTAAGAGAAATCAGAGCTCGAACGGAAAGATTTAGGTTTTCCTTTTTCCCACGCGCCATTCGAGAGTGTAATGGTAGAGAAGTGGTATGAAAATGGTTGGATGAACCCTCTGCCAGGCACTTAACTGTGAATTGCAGAGTAACCGTGTTGATGTAGAAGTGGAGTTTGTGCGATCTATGGGCTAACGTCGCGTCTATGAGGCACGAGTCTTTAGCGCCAGAAGCACCAATGTCTGAGACATTCGATTCGATGTTTTATCACTATGTGGGTACTCAGGCACATCCAAATATACGTGACTGCTCACAATTAGGTACCTGGCAGACAGTATATCGAACCACCTTCAGACTAGTTCCCTACCGTTCCACTTTCTAACACCACGTGCGAGAAATGAACAATTAAATCTTCCCGTACGATCTATCATTAATCTTATTTTATTCTGGTGATCATTTCCTCCCGTGTAGATTGGCGTCAATATTTTTGCGTTCTGAGGAGAAGCGCCTTTTTTTTTTCAATGTGTCTGACTAGAGTAGAACCGACAACCTTTTACATGTGAGGGTAATACCTCAACCATTACACTATGCAACCAGTTTATGAACGGCTACAATTTTTGAAGCTATACACCATGTTTGGAATTTTTTTTTGTCGATTACTCGCAAACGAGGGCCTAGCACGGTAATGGTTGGAGAGCGTGATTCTTTTGGGCCTTAACCTTGCGGCGGGGCGGTAAATAATGAAGAAGTGCGGTTGTAGCGTTTTCACACGAAATGTGCATATACAAATGTTGTTTAAAAATGTTATTGCAAATTTTGGCTGTGATGTAAGTCTCAGGGGATGACTTCCACACTTGATGCATTAGTACACTTCCACACCCGCGCATTTGTTACAGTGTTTGAATTAATTATTCACTCAAACATAAGTACAGTTTATGCTAGGAAACAAGAATTAGGCGATTATTATACTAAAATCAGTTTTTCACGACACAGTTCAATCACTATTTATTAGCGTTGTCCTTTTCTTTCACACAATGAAATTAGCACTGGTGAGAGGGTTTACAGTTTCACTTTAATAATAATTTGACTCCTAGCCCCCAATAGCGGTAATGTAGGCTGCTATAAACGAAACTTATTCAAATAATTCGAACAGAACCACAAGTCCCACTGTCTTTGTTCCAGCAGTTTGCCATATGTTCATTTACCCCGCTGTTCACCTCGTAATTCGCGCTCACACGAATAATCGTAGAACTTCCAGTTCACCAAATATATGCTTGCACTATTAAACGATACTCTTTGTCGAAAAAGAATTCTCAAAGGACCACATGGGCCACCCTCAAGTGGGGCTTGCTCGCCACCCACCCTCCAAAACGACTGACCAACGACTGAACCCCGGCCAAGATGGCCGCTCGCTTATATAGGCTCGGACGTCAACCCCCTGGTTATGCAAGTACGAATCTCACCAGTCAAGGTTACAAATTTTGATACATACATCCCTCGACAGATATAAGTACACGATCGGAATCGCGCTAAATGGTACATCTTATTCACTATATTACATTATTTTCTAGGATTATTCTATAGCCCATAAATCAAGTTTTAGTATCTGCAAAATTTCGCCACTTAGCGCAAATTTGTTTGTTGACATCTGTGCTGCAAAGTTTTAACATAGAACTGCATATAGCGATCTACACATTGCACTGCTCAAAATCTTCATATCTATAACAACTAATTAATTATGGGCGATAAATGTTAATAATAATTTGCAAACAATGAAAACTATTGCAAGTTATGTGTATAGTTTAACTAGTTTAAAATACGTATGATGCCACCCAAAATCTTATACAGTGCCGTTGTTTACGTCATGAGTTTTCTATTGAATTCTATAAACAATTTTCCATCAAACTTTGTTTATTGCTCTTTGCGGGCTTAATTATACACTCCTGGAAATTGAAATAAGAACACCGTGAATTCATTGTCCCAGGAAGGGGAAACTTTATTGACACATTCCTGGGGTCAGATACATCACATGATCACACTGACAGAACCACAGGCACATAGCCACAGGCAACAGAGCATGCACAATGTCGGCACTAGTACAGTGTATATCCACCTTTCGCAGCAATGCAGGCTGCTATTCTCCCATGGAGACGATCGTAGAGATGCTGGATGTAGTCCTGTGGAATGGCTTGCCATGCCATTTCCACCTGGCGCCTCAGTTGGACCAGCGTTCGTGCTGGACGTACAGACCGCGTGAGACGACGCTTCATCCAGTCCAAAACATGCTCAATGGGGGACAGATCCGGAGATCTTGCTGGCCAGGGTAGTTGACTTACACCTTCTAGAGCACGTTGGGTGGCACGGGATACATGCGGACGTGCATTGTCCTGTTGGAACAGCAAGTTCCCTTGCCGGTCTAGGAATGGTAGAACGATGGGTTAGATGACGGTTTGGATGTACCGTGCACTATTCAGTGTCCCCTCGACGATCACCAGTGGTGTAAGGCCAGTGTAGGAGATCGCTCCCCACACCATGATGCCGGGTGTTGACCCTGTGTGCCTCGGTCGTATGCAGTCCTGATTGTGGCGCTCACCTGCACGGCGCCAAACACGCATACGACCATCATTGGCACCAAGGCAGAAGCGACTCTCATCGCTGAAGACGACACGTCTCCATTCGTCGCTCCATTCACGCCTGTCGCGACACCACTGAGGCGGGCTGCACGATGTTGGGGCGTGAGCGGAAGACGGCCTAACGCTGTGCGGGACCGTAGCCCAGCTTCATGGAGACGGTTGCGAATGGTCCTCGCCGATACCCCAGGAGCAACAGTGTTCCTAATTTGCTGGGAAGTGGCGATGCGGTCCCCTACGGCACTGCGTAGGATCCTACGGTCTTGGCGTGCATCCGTGCGTCGCTGCGGTCCGGTCCCAGGTCGACGGGCACGTGCACCTTCCGCCGACCACTGGTGACAACATCGATGTACTGTGGAGACCTCACGCCCCACGTGTTGAGCAATTCGGCGGTACGTCCGCCCGGCCTCCCGCATGCCCACTATACGCCCTCGCTCAAAGTCCGTCAACTGCACATACGGTTCACGTCCACGCTGTCGCGGCATGCTACCAGTGTTTGCGATGGAGCTCCGTATGCCACGGCAAACTGGCTGACACTGACGGCGCCGGTGCACAAATGCTGCGCAGCTAGCACCATTCGACGGCCAACACCGCGGTTCCTGGTGTGTCCGCTGTGCCGTGCGTGTGATCATTGCTTGTACAGCCCTCTCGCAGTGTCCGGAGCAAGTATGGTGCGTCTGACACACCGGTGTCAATGTGTTCTTTTTTCCATTTCCAGGAGTGTATATGAATCTTAACATATGACTACGGCACTCGATCCGCTATGACGAAACGTTTTTAGTGAGTGCTCTCTCAGCCCTGTAAGTTGTTATTTACTATTTTTAGTAATCTTTGAGTATTCGTGATATAAACCGATTTTGAGGTTACTCTAACTTTTGCGTCTCGTGACTTGAAATAAAGATCGATCTTTCGGAAGGAGCATATTGCTGACCACAATCCACTGCCGCATCGCTCTTCACCGTAAGTTACATAGTTTTCGCGTAATGCGCGAAAAACCAAACAATGCCCCAAGCTGCAGGCCACGTGTGCGCCCCCCACCACCCAGGCGGAGACCATCCCACTGACCGTTGCAAATGTCGCGCGGGCGCGCCACGTGCTTCCGCGAATCACGCACCATGTAGCGCGCTCGATCTCCACAAAGCAATCTTTGCAGACTAGAAATATTCATCTAGTAACGGGGGTTTTTACCGACACAACCTACCTCACTGAATAGATTATTTCAAAAAGCCGACCCCACCGTTGTGAACTTCTCCTTGTGAGGAGTGCCAACGATTCGGAAGGAAATCCGCTCCGCATGCGGTCTGTCAATCGCGCCTTCCCTGCGCTGTCATTTTCCCTGTTGCCGCTTTGCGGTTCGGTTTGGCGAGTTCCATGCTACGCTGGTCGGTGGGCGTATCAACCTACATCGTCCGTGACCGACTTTGGCCTAATGTAGGGAGCGTATTCTGTGTGCTTTGTTAGTGACGGTTCGCGAGACAAACTTCTACTCTGTCACGGTTAAGCGTCGTTTCAAGTTCTCCCTCGATCATTCCATTAGTCGCAGTTTGGCTATGCATCAAGGGGTTCAGTACGTGAATAACTATCAAAACTCCAGTTTTAAATTCCTGTATTTTCTGAACAAGAAAAACTTTACTTCGAGGAAATTTTACCGAAGAAGGCCCCAAGAGTCATTAGAATTTAAAAGTGTCTGCACACATGACGAAGCCCCGATGTCAAGAAAACAGCTGTGCTACAAACAATATATTGTTTTCACTTCTTTGTTTTTTATGACTTTTTAGTCTCTAATGCCTTACGAGGGAATGGTCCAATAAGACACGTAGACACCTACCCTGAAATTTTTTACACAGGAAGAAGACAACGAAAGAAGTGCACTGTCAAAATTTTAGCTAAAAGGCGATGCAAGTATTTAAAAAAATAGCTGAAAAGTGCCAAATTCGTAGCGCGCCAAGTGTCGGTAGAAACTTACACCCCTACTGGCGCTATAGCAACTGCACATGCAGCCGAGGTCGGTGGTACAGTTGAAAACAGGAGTAATTTGTAAAGCACGTTTCAGATTAACCCTTCGCTGTTAGTTTCTCTGGCACTACAGTACACAGTTACTATTTTTTTCGAATTAGCCACTGAAGCAACATCTATTACAAATTACTTTTTTTTTCTTCCAGTTTCATAGTAATGTGCAATTCAGTTAACGTTCTCAATTTAGCAATGATGAAATATAAAGAACGTGGTTTCCAGTCGGAAAAAACCTACTTCTCCTGAGGACGGACATATGTCTCGTTTGTTAGTTGATTTCCTTGACATTCATCTGAATAATATCGATATTTCGTTTGAAACTGTGTGTGGATACGTTAGAAGAAATAGGAAATAACTGTGACAATTTCATGAAATGTGCTTCGGACGACGTCAGTTGTGGTAGTAACATTCTGAAGAAGAATACCCTCCAGACCTAAAAAAAACACATACTGCAACAGCTTTCAGCGACGAAGAAAAGGCAGTGCAATATAGGGAAAAAACGTTTGAAGTTACGCAGTGTGCACAGACGTTTTCGTTCCGCAAAATCGGAGCTTGAACTGCACAAATGGAAGAATGAATTACATGAAGTAAGAAATATGCGCCGAAAGCATATGAATGAAAAACTGTTCGAATGATTTAGAACTGCTCGTCAGAGGCTATGCACCGTTACCGAGTCTGGGCCCTTACAGAATGGGAAGTCGCAAAATTACCGAGTTTACGTCACATAAACGTGTAGAGCAACTGCCAGTTATGGACAATGCTACAGAGGAATTCATAGCTGACATAAAGACGAAACTTGCTGTTATCCCCGACACTGCTTTTTATAACGCTGATCAGTCATATGTCGCGAAAGAACTGCGTGCACACGGCGCTTTATCATTCCGGGGTGAAAAAAAGACGGAGTCGGTTGTCCAATCAATCAATGCAACGACACATTCATATACGATATTGCCAGTGATAAGTATGAGTGGCTCCGTAGTTTTAAATTTGTCTTCAAGAACCGCAAGGTAACTTAGGACAAAAAATAAAATATGGGCTGTTTAGTTGCAAAAAACTTGTAACCGACGTATCAATATCTGGAGAAATGGGAAAGAATAATTTTCAACATTTCTTTCGAAATTTTATCCTACCGGCTGCAGAAACTAATTTATTGCTTTTCTTGGCTTCACGGTCTGGACATAACGACACCTGTGTTTTTTGTGGCGGACGACGAAAAATCTGTAGATGTAGTGTGGATTCCGCCTGGAACTACTTGTGCGATTCACCCTCTCGATAAAGAATTTTTTCGACAATGCGAAGCATTTTCCAGGAAATTATCAGGCAACATAATTTCTTATACCTCTTTCTTATTTCAGCTTTGTCAGCGGAACAGTATTCTTAAGCTCCAGTCATTTGTGCATTACCGGTTTTCTTCGACACGTTTTCGAATATGATAATATGATAAATATGATAAAGTAAGCATGGTATGCCGGCCGGTGTGGCCGAGCGGTTCTAGGCGCTTCAGTCTGGAACCCCGCGACCGTTACGGTCGCAGGTTCGAATCCTGCCTCGGCATGGATGTGTGTGATGTCCCTAGGTTAGTTAGGCTTAAGTAGTTCTATGACCTCAGATATTAAGTCCCATAGTGCTCAGAGCCATTTGAACCATTTTCAGCCTGGTATGCAGCGCAATATGCAGAACAACGGCAGGTACCAGTTTTGTCTAAATAAAACTAGTGGTTACTGGATCAATTTCTGCTTTGTCCAGTGTGCCTGGTGCAAGAGAAATGTTTGTTTTTGTCATTCAATAGACACTTAGCATTTTTGTGACATCTACATGGTATAAACAAATAACTGCTTCACTGATAGTCAAATCTGTAAATTCAAACATTATTATAAGGAATGGTCTACAGGAATTGTTATAAAATGTAGTACTTCAAGGCACATTTCATTCCAACAAATTACAAGACCTCATTGATGGAAGTCATGTGTGACATCAAACACTGCCATGATTTTATTTTCTCTGCTAGCCACTTTTATCAGAATTACATGCAAGAATTGAACTGTCGATATGAAGTTATTCAAAGGAATGTTTGTATAGTTTAAGCCAGGTTTTCACCGGAGCAAACAAGCTAACAGGCACGTGCAAAAGACGATTCTGTCTGGTGTATCCGGTAGGCCTCTTGCAGGTCTTTCAATGGGACACCACTGTAGCTACTACCTACGTGTCCCTAACCTTCCTCAGTTACCTAATCGGAAAATGGAAACCTGCAGTTTGGCGTGGAATCCGAAACACGTGACTTTCGTGGCCACTCCAACATCTGTGAGAAATGAATGCTCGGTTAAAAATCAATGTGAAAAAGTTGTGGTCTCTCTGGATCACAAAGCGCGCGCTTTGCCACTAGAACATTTTTGTTTAAAGAAAAAGGATATGAACATTAGACCTTTTTCTTTGTTTATTTGGCCTTTGAGTGTGTACTCAATTTAGCCATCGGCAAAACATTAGACCTTACGCGCGTAGTGTAAACGCTAGCTGAGTCGCCATTTGAAATGATGCTCGACGTCGGGAATTCTGTTCAAATGTGTGTGAAATCTTATGGGACTTAACTGTTAAGGTCATCAGTCCCTAAGCTTACACACTACTGAACCTAAATTATCCTAAGGAAAAACGCATACCCATGCCCGAGGGAGGACTCGAACCTCCGCCAGGACTAGCCGCACAGTAATTAGTGTTCTGTTTATAAATTTCCCCTCGATGGTAATGAGAAGCCAGGGAAAAATGGAAGCCGACATACTAGGAAAATTTTGGACCAGTGCTAAGGATAGATGGAGACGCAATTCCGTGTAAAGTGCACTATCTCCACGCATATCACGCTTCCATACAAACTGAGACACTGAAATTCTTCCTTCCCTGCGCTATTTTGCATACACCGTCAAGAACAGTGCGCTCTCCATTCGAAATAATCCTCACTGTATAGCAAAGTTTCGCACTGTGGCTGTAATAAAATAGAGTTTTATCCCGTATGCCGAATATTAGCTCCAGAAACTAAAAACTAATAACACAGCGTTCATAGGTAATGTTCGCTACCTCGTGTTCTCTTCCGTTCCTTCTAGTACAAACGATTCTACCCATAGACAAGCGAATGGTAGTGAATTTTCTGCAAATGCTCATTCGCTCGTTTTCGCTTCCATTCACTCCATTGTAAACCAGGCTTTAGATGCTTAAAATTGGTGTTGTGAACTACGGATTATTCCGCTACGCGGCGCTGCGTGAGTGATTCGCCGAGTCATGTGCGAGGCGGGCAGGGCTGCAGAAACCGCTGTTACGAGAGTAATCCCAAAAGTAAGATCTCCTTTTTTTTTTTTAAATACAGAACTCTGTTTGTGTGTCACTTGGTCACACTGTTATGAAGAGTGCTTGACACGCTGTGTGTAAACATGTGCACGCCGCGCTGAGGCGCTCAGTCTTGGTTTGGCAGCCGTTGAGAATGGAACTCCCGTTGGATGTTACCGCCAAGTGCGAACTGCGCGAAGCTATTCGGTTTTTGAACGCGAAGGGCACTGCGCCGATTGAAATCCATCGCCAATTGACGGAAGTGTATGGTGAGTCGTGCATGGATGTCGAAAATGTTCGTAAGTGGTGTAGAGAGTTTGCAACTGGTCGGACCGAAATTCACGAGCAGGAGACCGTCAGTTTCTGACGACACACTGTTGAAGGTAGAGCAAAGCATGCGTGAAGATCGGCGGATCACCCTGGTTGATGTTTGACAGGTACTGTGAGACTCTGAAAAAGCTCAAACGGACAATTCGGAATGGAGAAGAGGGATGTTGAGCAAGGGCGTACACATTCTCCATGACAACGCTCGGCAGACCGTTGCTCTCCTGCAACAGTTTCAGTGGAACATAATCACCCACCCACGCTATAGTCCTGACTTGGCGCCCAGTGACTATCACCTGTTCCCTAGGTTAAAAGAACGTTTGGCCGGAAAGCGATTCAGCTCCGACGACGAGGTGAAAGAAGAGGTTCATAACTTTCTGAACAGCATAGCGGCGAGCTGGTATGACATGGGCATACCAGCGTCTACAAAAATGTATCGACAGAAATGATGATTATGTCGAAAAATAGCTAAATGTTCAAGCTGTAAGCTGATGTAAACCATTGTAAAAATAAACAGTTCTATGTACTTATAAAAAATAGGAGACCTTACTTTTGGGATTACCCTCGTATAAGCTGTTCTTCGCGCGGCAAAAACGTGTAATTTCAACATTTTTTTAAAAAGTACTTGCAGTGCCTCTTAACAGCTACAATTTTGGTAGTGCCTCTCTTTCGTTGTCTTCTTCCTGCATAAAACATTTCAAGGTAGGTTTTGACATGTCTTATTGGACCATTTCCTTGTTAGTCACACATTGGAGAAGTAAGCCTGAGAATCCAGATTGGAATCGTAACAACTGTATATGGGAACTGATACCAAAAGCTGTTCTTATTGGACTAAATACTTTGAAGACAGATGTATGGGGTGGAACTTCCTGGCAGATTAAAACTGTGTGCCCGACCGAGACCCCAACTCGGGTCCTTTGCCTTTCGCGGGCAAGTGCTCTACCATCTGAGCTACCGAAGCACGACTCACGCCCGGTCCTCACAGCTTCTGCCAGTATCTCGTCTCCTGCCTTCCAAACTTTACAGAAGCTCTCCTGCGAACCTGCAGAACTAGCACTCCTGAAAGAAAGGATACTCCGCTGCAGAGTGAAAATTTCATTCTGGAAACATCCCCCAGGCTGTGCCTAAGCCATGTCTCCGCTGTATCCTTTCTTTCAGGAGGTGCAGCAGGTTCGCAGGAGAGCTTCTGTAAAGTTTGGAAGGTAGGAGACGAGATACTGGCAGAAGTAAAGCTATGAGGACCGGGCGTGAGTCGTGCTTCGGTAGTTCAAATGGTAGAGCAGTTTCCCGCGAAAGGCAAAGGTCCCGACTTCGAGTCTCGGTCGGGCACACAGTTTTAATCTGCCAGGAAGTTTCATATCAGCGCACACTCCGCTGCAGAGTGAAAATCTCATTCTAGATGTATGGGGTGCTCTACTATGGCTAGATGAAGGAGCAGTGTCAAGGTTTAAGGTTATGGAACTGGTGGGAGTGCGTGGTCGACTAAATACGCAAATGACTAGAATTGCCACTAACCGCAGGAGACTCATGAAAGCAGAGAAATCGGTGTACGAAGCCACCAAAGAAGCTATAAAATGAAGAAGTAGCCTGAAAAAGAAAAGGAAGGAAGAACAACACCGAAAACAAGATGAATATGGACCAGGGATGCAATAGTGTTGTGCACGGTAGAGAAACAAGCTGTAACTTCAAATTGTATTTGCCGTATGTTACGTCTGCCACAGAGGACCCCTGCCACGCAGACTACACGCAAGACACCTCTGTGTACCATATAACATACACAAGCACTTGCAGGCGCAACCAAGAGGAAAACAATTCTCCGAGACAAACAGAAGTTGCTAGAGACTAATGCGAACCTTTTTCTGCAGAGGTCGCCTCACAGACACGGGGAGAGTTGGAGTACTCCGCCGGCCTCCGCCGGCTTTATGAGGCCGGCGCAGCAGCAGTACAGCATCTCCGGCGGTACTCCGCAAGGTTACCGCCCTTCGATTGTGCCATTCCAGCACTAATCGAAGTGCTAGGTTTTTCAGGTGCCAGCCAGCCAGCCAGCCGAGCAGCAGCGATCCAGCCGAGCAGCAGCAGCAGCAGCAGCAGCAGCGGTCCCGGTCCCGGTCCCGGTCCCGGCCAGCAGCAGTGGTTCCGGCCAGCAGCAGCGGTCCAGCCGGCAGCAGCCAGCCAGTCCTCCTGCAGCAGCAGCAGCAGCAGCAGCAGCAGCAGCGTTCCAGCCAGCCAGCCGGCCAGCCAGCCCAGCAGCAGCAGCAGCAGCAGCCCCGGCCCTGTCCACGGCAGCAGCAGCTGCGGCGTTCCTGCCACCCGCCGTCGCCGTCGCCGTCGCCGTCGCCGTCAGCGCCAGCAGCGTGGGACTCTGGTCTTCTTCCGTCTTCGTCTTCGTCTTCGTCTTCGTCTTCGTCTGTCCCCAGTTTTTGTCCTTTCTTTTTCGTCCTGTGCGTTTTTGTTTCTCCCTGTCATCATGTCAGCCCCCACTACCACTACCACCACAGCCATCGTTTATACTTCCCCCTCCGCCGCCACCACCACCATAACATGGTGTGCCCAGTCACACCCCCCTCTTTCCATCCCGCCTCTTCTCACTCTCCCTTCGCCCTCACTCTTTGTCGCCCGCTCTCCAGCTTCTTCCTCCCGCTCCTCTCCCTCTGATTCTTTCCCCCCTCCAGCCTGTCACTGCAGCTCCAGCTTGTTTGGTGGCCCGTCGGGCCACTGCCCATGCCCAACTCTCCCCATCGCCTTCGCCATCACCGTCACCACCGTCGCCGTCGCCGTCGCCTTCACCGTCACCATCTCCGGCGCCGACTGCTGCGTCCACGCCGGGACCTGCCCCTTCCTGCCACCTCCCTATAGCTCCCGTCCCTCATATCACCACCCACCCATGTGCCGCTGTGAAACGCCCTAGCTGCACCACCACCTCCTCCACTCCCAAGAAGGCCTCACCCCATCCTCCTTCCCCCCCCCCCCCAGAATGCCATGGATGTCTCCCCACCTGGCCCTGCTCCCTCCACCTCCTCCTCCTCCTCCTCCTCCACCTCCTCCTCCCCCCCTCTTTACACAAATACCTCCTCTCCCGTCCCAATCCTTCCCTTCTCGTGGCCCGGAATCTCTCCCTCCTCCTCTGCCAACACTTCCCTGGTGCCACAATCTCTCTCCTCACTCCCAGACGGGATTCCGTTCTCATCTCCTCCCCCAGCCCAACTCTCCATACTGACATCCTCTCCCACCTCCCCATCACCCGTTTTGGCCCCAACGCCTCCCTTACCCCTGCTCCTTCTTTGTCCGCTACTCACCAACCCCAACCCCCACGTCGCCTGCCGACCCTCACCGCCGTGATCACTAGGCTTAGTCTGACGATTACGGAGGAGGAGGTGTTGGCGGAGCTCGAGGCGCATCCCACGCTGGAGGTGCAGGCAGTCTGCCGCATTTTCAACTCGGCCGGCCCCACCCGCCTCATGCGGGTTTTCTCCGAGGACGCCCTCTCCATTGACCGTCTCCTGAAGGAGGGTGCCCTCCTCTTCAACCAGCGCTACAAGGTCGACCCCTCCTGTTCCCCTCCTCAATCCCTGCACTGCCAGAGATGTCTGCGCTATAACGCTCACCCAACAGCCGAGTGCCGCGAGCCCCCACCTGCCCACATTGTAGGCAAGTGCACTTCCTCCAGCAGTGCCCTAACCTTCAATCCCCTCCCTCCTGCAATGCCTGCAATCTCCTCCATCCCACCTGCTCCCAAAAGTGTAAAGCCCAACCCCCTCTGACCACTCCTGAACTCACCGTCCCTGTCCATCCTCTGAACGCCCCCACCCCTCCCGGCAATTCCCTTCGCCCACCCCCTACCGCTGAGGACATCATCAGATTCCTCACCATCGTCCTTCAGAATGTTCATCCTTTTCAGCGCCCCCACACTCTCCAACAGATATCCCTCACCGCCCGTTCCATTTTCCAACTCAAAATGTGTGCCACCTACTCCAACAACCAGGCCCATTTCACCTTCTCCCATCTTGACACCCTTGTCTAAATCCCTGACATGGCGCAACAGCACCGTATCCTTTTCAACAATATCCGCTCCCTTCCCGCCAACAAGAACCTCTTCCTGCACACCCTTGCCACCCACCGCGTGGATGCCTTCCTCCTCAATGAAACCTTCCTCCAACCTCACCACACCATCCACACTTCGTCCTACCTCCTCCATCGCTCCGATAATCCCCTCCCGATTGCGCGTGGAAGAGTTGCCATTGGTCATCACCGCCAGATCCCCGCTTGGCTCCAACCTCTCCTTCCCAACCCCACCGAACACCTGATCCTTAGTATCTTCTCCCCCGGCCTTACCATTTCCTGCGCCACCATCTATGTCCGCCCTAACGCCCCTATTCCCTTCGACTTCCTCTCCCACATTGACTGTACCTTCTCCTCCTACATGATCGCCGCCGACCTCAACATCCATAGTCGTTCCGCCGCCCAGTTACGGCGGTGGCATCGGTTCCTCTCCTCCCTTCAAGGCGACCTCATCCCCATCCCCCTGCACACCCGTCCCGAATCCAACTCCACTTCCAATGTTATCCTTTCCTCCCCCAACCTCCTTGGCTGCATAACGATTGATGTCCTGGAGCCTATTGGTAGCGACCATCTCCCTGTCCTCCTCACCATTTCAGACGGTCGTCGCCCCTGCCCCGACCCTCGCACTGACTCTCCCCCTAAGTACGTCCATGACTATTCCTGTGCCAACTGGAATGCCTACCGGGATACCCTTTCCACCCAGGTCGATAGCCACCCCTTCACCTACCACCACCCTGACGATGTAACCCATGCCACCTCCTTTCTCCAGCAGACCTTGTCTGAGGCCGTGGAGGCCCACGTCCCTACTGTCGCCATCCACCCCCACCGTCCTACCTTACCCCCACAGGCCGTCCTCCTCCTCCGTGAATCCCGCCGTCTCTACCGTGCCTTCCTCCACAGGCATGACCTGGACACACTACGACGCCACTGGCAACTCCAGCGACACATTCGTAATTTGCTCACGTCTAAGAAACGCCGGGACTGGCGACAGACATGAACCCGTTTAAATGCTACCTTACCTCTCAACTCGTCCAAGTTCTGGTCAGCCTTCCGTCGCCTTACCGGAACTATACCCTCCCCCTACTATCCTCTTCTCCATGATGATCACCCCTTCCCTGACACCCTTAGTGAGGCCAATCACTTTGCCTCCTACTTCTCTGATGTGTTTTCCATCCCTGATGATCCCCAGTTCGATTACTCCCTCTTCCCGGATGTCCGCGATTAAACTGATACCTCTGTTCCTCTCCTCGCCCCTGGTTTCCAGTACTTGGACAACATTGCACACATGGAACTCAATGCCCCTATCACTACACAGGATCTCATTGCTACACTCTGCACGAAACGCAACACCGCTCCTGGTCACGATCGTGTCACCTACCGTCACCTTCGTAAAGCTCCTGTCGCTTTCCTCTCCACTCTGGCCTGGCTCTACAATGTAGTCCCATCCACCGGTTACTACCCCGACCTGTGGAAAACCTCCCGTATCCTGATGTTCCTTAAACCTGGCAAACCGCCGTCCGCTGTCTCCTCCTACCATCGCATCACCCTTACCTCGGTCTTCAGCAAGGTCCTGGAATCTATCCTCACCCAACGCATCCACCAGCATCTCTGCCAGCACCGCCTCCTTCCCATTACCCAGTGTGGCTTTCGACCGTCCTTCTCTTCCGACGACCTTCTCCTTCACCTCACTCATCTCCTTTCCGACCAGCTTAATTCCTGTCACTCCGCGATCTTCCTCTCCCTGGACCTCGAACATGCTTATGACCGCGTATGGCATTCCGGTCTCCTCTTCAAGCTCCAAACCTTCGCCCTTCCCATTAACTACATCCATCTGATCGGCTCCTTTCTCTCCCACCGTCCTTCCTACGTCACCATCCATAACATGGATTCCTACACCTTTTTCCCCTCTGCCGGTGTGCCCCAAGGCTCCATCCTCTGCCCCCTTCTGTACCTTTTGTACACGGCGGACATGCTGCCGCCGTCACCCCCCATCCACCTTCTCCAGTTTGCCGATGACACCGCCTTCCTTGCCATTGCCCCCACCCTGCAGCACTCCCAACACCTTCTCCAATCCCATCTTGACCGGTTCACCACTTGGTGCAACAAGTGGTTGCTCAAGGTCAATCCCTCCAAAACCCAGGTGATCATTGTAGGCAAAACCACCCCTTCCTTCCGCCTCCTTGATTTCTATCTCACCATCTATGGCCGTCCTATCACCCTCACTCCCACCCTCAAGTACCTTGGCGTCACCCTCGACCGTCGCCTCTCCTGGACTCCCCATCTCCGGACAATCCAAGCCAAGGCACGCTCCCTATCCTTTGTTATGCCCATCCGGCCTGGATCTCCGCCCCCCTACCTTTTATAAATCCCTACAAATCCTTGAATGCCATGCTCTCCACCTCGCCTATCGTATCCGTCTCCCCCATGCGGATCCTGTATGATCTCATCCCCTTCCCCCACTTCCTCCTTTTTCTTGAAAGGATACAGATCCTGCACACCTCCCGCAAACTCGATCCTCCTCATCCGCTTGTCTCACCCATCCTCTCCCACCCCCACCCGCAGCCGCACCTGTATTCCCACGTCCCACCCGGTCTCCATCTCTCCACCCTCCTTACCCTCTCCCGAGGTGGCTTCCGCCAGCTCCACCTCCCTGATGATGTCCTCCTCCCCTCCATCTACACCTCCTACCAACTTTGGTCCTCCCTCCTTCTTCCTGTGTCTGTTCCTTTGGGCATCCTCCCTCCCTCCTTCCTCCCTCCTCCCTTTCTCCCCACTCCTCTCCCGGGCCTCCCCTCCCCTGTCCCTCTACTCCTCCTCTCATCTCCTCAGCCAGTGGTATCTTTGTTCTCCCCTCTCCACCCCCCCCCCCCCCTCACCCTTCTTCCCCTCTTGGCAGGTCCCCGGACTCGCACACGCTACGTGGACTTTCGCGCGCCGGAGATCATCGCCATCAGTGTCTCGTGTGTGTGACGTCGTTTTGTGTTTTTAGTGTCCGCTGTCACGCTTCTCCGTTCACTTGTGCCGTCGGATTTATCAGTGTTATGTGCGTCGTGTCAACGTGGTTTCTGTGTCGTTATCGTCGAGTGTGAACGGCTCCGTGTTTTTTGTGTATCTGTGACCACTATTTTTTTGCCTGTCACTATGTTCTTTCTACTTCTCCATTCTGTGTACTGTTATTGTTACCACTATAGCTGAAGAGCGGCGTAGCATGCCGCTGACAGCCTACCTGATTGTTCAAGTATTAAAATTACAATAAAGGAAAAAAAACAGCAGTACAGCCAGTTCCTCGCCGAGCTAGGACCAGCTCCAGCGGACCTCACCGACGCTCTTGATGAATGGTCATCTACAAGTTATTTGCATTTTTGTGTATATAGTGACTGTTCGAGAAATGTAGTTCAGTTTCAATAAACGACTTTTACTAAGTGTTCTACAATACTGAGTATTGCCCAGTATCCCATCCGTCGCCACTGGAGAATATTCAGTATTGTAGAACACTCAGTATATAGCGAATGCATGAGTGCAGGTTGTAGACACATAGTTGGTAATGTATAGATGTTTTGGTCTGGCCGTGGAGAGTGCTCGGGCAACCTAATGGTAAGGCGATCGCTCGCAATAAGTGGGAAATCCGGGTTCGAGTCTCTGACCGGCACAAAATGTCCTCGAGGAGAGTGCTCGGGCAACCTAATGGTAAGGCGATCGCTCGCAATAAGTGGGAAATCCGGGTTCGAGTCTCTGACCGGCACAAAATGTCATCGTCGTCATTCCATTGTGTAGCTGATGGTTGTCCACACTGGCACTTACGAATACGTTTGATGTGTTCTTCTGTGATGGAGGAAAAGTGTAGTGGCCTTCATTCTCGGGCTTGGCGGCGCTTTAAACTGCAAGGTGTCAACACATGCGGGAAAAAGGTCGGAGCTCGGAAGTTCATGTGATCTGTAAGGTGGGTCAACGATGTCACATCGGCACCGAATTTCACTGCAAGTGTGAGCGACGCCCCCTTGGATGTGTCACACGATGGAAAGGTCGCCACGTCCCCTCCTATTCACATTTCACCCTTTCTTTTGGCATCTCTGCGACGGAGATCAGTTCCTCAACCCCTAATGTAGAAATCAGGCGGTTTATGGTTTTTAATGTCTGAGACACACCGCCGCTCAAAATCGACATGAAAAGGCCTCAAGGGGTGGAATATAGGGCGTCAATGGAACTATCCGTTTCCATAGATCGTCGATTCCCACACATTTCGAGGTGTAAAACGACAGTTCAATGTGCGATGCCCAACACGAAGATGTTCTTGACACACTTTGACATCGCTGATACCCTAGAACGTTGTGGGGCTGCATCCCCACTCAACGTGATCGCGCCCCTTCCGAGTGCAGTGCGATCACAGTTTTTGCCTGGAACTATCAGGAACCACAGAAAAAGTCACCCCTTCCGAGTGCATTTCAGTCACAGTTTTTGCCTGGAACCATTAGGAACCGTAGAAAAAGTCACCCTTTCCGAGTGCAGTTAAATCACAGTTTTTGCATGGTACCATTAGGAACCGTAGAAAAAGTCAACCGTTCCGAGTGCAGTTCAATCACAGTTTTTGCCTGGAACCATTAGGAACCGCAGAAAAAGTCACCCCTTCCGAGTGCAGTTCAATCACAGTATTTGCTTGGAAACATCAGGAACCGTAGAAAAAGTCAGCGAAAATTGAAAGTGATCTGAGGCGTCAATTCGTACTTATGCTTTTTCAACCTTCCTCTTGTGGCCTGATCACATGGGAATGCAGTATTAACACGTGGGTGAATAAAAGGGAAATGGGATGCTCTGAGACACCCTCGAAGCAACTCACGCACGTAGGTTGAGCACTTTAGGAAGACACCCGAGCCGTGGTGAAAGTTGCTGTTTTGAAGAGCGCGCCGCAGCGTGTTGTGTGAAGCAGTCGCCCTCCGTTTCTGGCGGTGGCGCCGCTGTGGCAATCGCAGCTTTGGTGTCTCCCTCTGGAGGGAAAGTGGAAAGGTTGCCTGTTCACCTGCATTTAAGGGGCGCTATGAGCTCGCCAGTCGGTCAGTCTCTCGTCCCCAGCTTGCTAGTCTGTCTCTCGTCTGCATTTGTTAGGAAGTTAGTATGTGTCTGTCGTTCGGAGTGCTAGTATGTCTGTAGTTCGGATCAACCTTTAAAGCCGACAAAATTACAGTCTTTCCACTCCGCCAGTAAGAGAATTCAGCGAGTGGTCGCCTGGTCGGGGCTTAGTTCCTGCATCTGAGACAGCGCGTTAGGCCGCCAGTCTGCTCGAGTTTGCTCAGGCAATGGTCATTGGCGGTTGAATCGATCGGTTGGTCGGTCGCGAACTGAGACACGAGATGACTTGTCCGTCTTGAGCGTCGGCGCACGTGAGGTCGCTACGTGAGTCCAGTGGGCCGCGGCGTATAGCGAGGGGCAGTGACTTCGCGGCCGACACGAGAGCAACAGGAGTCAACCCACGACATCGGTCTGGCCGGTGCGAGCTGCGACGCCGTGAGACGGGAGATCGGCGCTCCTTCCTGCGTCCGTGGAAGCGGCTGGCAGCGCACGGTTCGCGAGAGCGATTTGGAGGTGCTGCGCCAGGTCTTCTCGAGAAATCGCAGTTTATTAGAAGTTAAGTGATTGTTGATATCTTGTTTGATTTCCTCTTGTTAAATTCTACTTGTTTTCTTGGTGAGGTCACCAGCCGTTTTGCTTTGGGGTCGTCCCGCCATTCTTCTCCGTTTTTCCACCCGCGGGAAGGTGGTTGTGTATAAATTGTGTGGTCCGTTCTTCCCTTGTGGAGTAGGGGCGGGTTAGAGCAACCTGTGGTTCGGGTTGTTCCGTAATCTCCCTATCAAGCTACCGTACGTTAGTAGCTGCCTCTGTCATGTTTGTCGGACTTGGTGTGTTAACGAATGTATTGCTTGCAGTGTGACGACCTAATACCTGAAATATGTTTTGATCTTTGGAAACTTTGATATTATTGCCTATGATCTTGAGAGGCGGTATCTCTGTACTGTAGATCCTCGTCTTAACTATTGTTTGGCCAACGTTGTAGAATTTTATATAAGATAGCATATCATGGCCTTTTATTTAAATGATCGTTTTAGTATATAAAGTTGCCACGCTTTCATCGTAAGACTTTTCTTAGAAGTTAAAATCAAGTTGCACCTTCGGTGGCAAGGTTAATATTTTAATTGTTAGTGTTTTGTACCATTTCCATCCCTCCTAAGGGGTGTGCATAGTTTGTTTCTTCCTGCTGCTGAATAAATTGTGACTTTGATATTTAGAGGGTGCTTTCTGATTATAATTTTAAATCCTTTAAAAAAAAATGCTTTTAGCCACTATTAAAGTGAATAAAATTCCCATTTGTTAAAAGGAATTTGGTTATGATTTCATCAGTTACCCTCTGGCAACTACTTCCATGCTTACATAGTGTGATTAAATGTGTTAATGTCCTTGATGAATCGCTAGTAAATAAAATAAATTCTTAAGAATATTGTTTGAAAATAAATCACTGTTCAGTACCCTCAGAAATTACGACACACACTGAACCTCGCGGTTCATCTAGTGGCTGAGAAGTAGTCAACCGTCAACCCCTTCGACACCCCTTTTGTGCGGTTTGTCTACCTTCAGGCGCTAGAGCAGCCGGGACGCTGAAATGTTGTTGAACTTTCTGACTCCAATGATGACTTAAAAGAAAAGGAGGGAGGGAGGGAGGGATAGAGCGAGAGAGACAGAGAGAGAGAGAAGGGGGGAGAGGGTGAGAGAAACAATGCACACGCAAACTGCGGTAGTGCAGTCAAACAGCACCGTTAAGAGTTTTTCTATAAAGGGCGCAAGAAATCTCGGATCCGTGAAAATTCACGCCGGAGCGGCTTCTGCCAGCTCACTCAGGCTTCAGACCCACGACCCGCAATTCGGTTCGTGCGCTCTGGTGCGGAAATCGTTGCCGCCCAGTAATGGAGCTCCGACTCGATACCAATTATAGCGTCTCGTCGGCAAAACTTCCTACGCAGCGTCTGCCGGCACGGGCTGCGCATCCAGCGCCGAGGCAGACCGTAACGAAAGATGTACCAGGAAATCACAGCAAGTTCAAAAAATGGCTCTGAGCACTATGGGACTTAACATCTATGGTCATCAGTCCTCTAGAACTTAGAACTACTTAAACCTAACTAACCTAAGGACAGCACACAACACCCAGTCATCACGAGGCGGAGAAAATCCCTGACCCCGCCGGGAATCGAACCCGGGAACCCGGGCGTGGGAAGCGAGAACGCTACCGCACGACCACGAGCTGCGGACAATCACAGCACGTATTGTTCCGAATACTACTGATGTGTGCAGTTCGATATGGACACGACAAGTTGATTACGAAACAACACAGATCTAAAGATGAAAAAATTCTTGATCGTAAATAGTGATACCATAAAAATAAATGTTAGCTTAGGCTGTAAAAGAAACGATATATTTTAAGCATCAACACTGTTACGGAAAGTGCTGCGATCAACACTTCGGCGCTAGTATTACTCCTGTGTTTAGAAATTAAGAACGTTTTTCTTTTCTGTTAATAGTAACATTTTTTACTCATTTGAAAGTAAAGCGCTGATAACATATATTCCACTCCACTAAGCCGGCTATTACAGCAAGCGTATGCAGAATATTCGAATTAAAAAGAGCCTTGGTTGCAGCCTACTCTTTTTATTAACAGAGCGTCCTTCATCGTGAGACATCTTCAGAGTGTCTTAAAATTTTCCTTTTACAACATTTTAAAACCATGAATCGGCTGTGTTCGAGAATAAGGAATACGGCTAATCAGGGCGTTTTATGATTTTAAAATAACATAAAAGCAAAACTTTAAGATAAATTGAAGATGGCCTACGAAAGCGAAACACTTTGTTAATAAAAGAACAAATTACAACCAAGTCCGTTTTTAAATGAAATGGAGAGCTCATTTCAACGTAAAAGAAACACTATTTTTTTCTAGTTGGTGAAAGGTAAATAGTGTAAGTGTTATTAGCTAAACAGTGTATTCACGCTGAATAACAAATAAAAATATTTATAACAGGAACTAAAACTAAGGGATTTAATAAGGCCCGAAATCTTTAGGTATCCTTCGTTGATGTTTAAAAAATCCTATTATTCTGTCAGTAAAGATGCACTATTCAATGTCCTACAAGAATCTGGAACTGACAACAAATCAATGCCAGCCATTAAGCAAACTCTGAATAGTACTACTTCCAAAATTAATGTTTTAGGTGAAACATCAAAGTCGTTCCAAATTCAGACAGAGGACACGGAGACCGACTGTCTTTATAATTATTCAATTGAGTTTTGGAGAAAGTAGTACGAGAATGGAAAAAAAAGGACAGGAGAGAAGGGAATAAACTTGGAAGAAAGAGACAGAAGCCTGAAATTGCCTGCTTAGCTGTCACTGTCTCTCTGCTATTCTTTTCCAGCACAGTGAAGTTAAAATTTTTCTCTGTGATCAATAAACCCATTATATGACCCCATCAAAAACCGCGTCATCACGTTCTTTTTTTTTTAAGATTACACGGTATTTTGCACATAGGGCAGGCACAGCTAAAAAGTATATTGTTAATATTTACGAATATTCGAATTGTATTTTATTAAAAAAAGCTCGTATGAATTGCTGGCTTTCACAATGAACGAAGACACTTCAAGCCGCTTCAACTGTTAAATAGTCCTTTACTGGAACACTACCGGTTTCGCACCTTTAGGGGGGCATCCTCAGGTGATGTACTGTTAATTAAAATGCTTTTTTTGCAGAACAG
The DNA here is from genome assembly GCF_021461395.2 of Schistocerca americana. Lineage (NCBI taxonomy): Eukaryota > Metazoa > Arthropoda > Insecta > Orthoptera > Acrididae > Schistocerca > Schistocerca americana. The sequence continues at coordinate 153,194,031 of NC_060128.1, read as the reverse complement.
GATTTTATAAAAAGGAAAATTTATAATAATTCTTAAAAATAGTCGTCAAAGGTGGATATACTGAAAAGCAGTGAAAATTTTTTTTTACCGTTACTTACAATATCAGCCCTCAAGCAATTGGAAAGCTATTGATGTCCCATAATTCAGTTGCAAATTGAAAACGTTGATCCATTAGAAGCTGTTGTCAGCAGTGAAATTGGCATTAAGCACGAGTAAGTAAATATAAATCTAAAGGGATGGGATGATAAGACCTAGTGTAAAAAATAATTGCAGTCATTAAAATTTAGGGGTAGAAGGAATAAAAACTTAAACAGTGTTCGCGGTATGTAAAGTTTGAGGATTCTCCGAAAGCGAAAAAGTAAAAAAGCATAAAGCCTTGGTAGGTAACGTTACCATCCCTTTCATGGCACTTGCCGTTAGCTTATTGTCACAGACGGCCAGATATACTGCAAGCGGTTCCTTGCTATAGGTTCATTCTTTTTCATAACTTTCCATCTTAGAAAACAGCATGATTTATGGTATAAAACGTGAGACGAATGTTTGCAATAGGAGCTTCTAACAGAACACCATTTATTAGTCCGTAATAATGGCATGACATACAGTGGCCGCTTTCAGGTTCACATCGTTACCATACACTGTCTCGCCCAAACGGATAGACTACTGCCCATTAAAATTGCTATACCACGAAGATGACGTGCTACAGACGCGAAATTTAACCGACAGGAAGAAGATGCTGTGATACGCAAATGATTAGCTTTTCAGAGCATTCACACAAGGTTGGCGGCGGTGGCGACACCTACAAAGTGCTGACATACGGAATGTTTCTAACCGATTTCTCATACACAAACAGCAGTTGACCGACGTTGCCTGGTGAAACGTTGTTGTGATGCCTCGTGTAAGGAGGAGGAATGCGTACCTATTGCCGTTTATCGTATCGCTACATTGCTGCTCGCGTTGGTTGAGATCCAATGACTGTTAGCAGAATATGGAATCGGTGGGTTCAGGAGGGTAATACGGAACGCCGTGCTGGATCCCGACGGCCTCTTATCACTAGCAGTCGAGATGACAGGCATCTTATTCGCATGGCTGTAACGGATCGTGCAGCCACGTCTCGATCCATGAGTCAACAGATGGGGACGTTTGCAAGGCAACAACCATCTGCACGAACAGTTCGACGACGTTTGCAGCAGCATGGACTATCAGCTCGGAGACCACGGCTGCGGCTACCCTTGGCGCTGCATCACAGAGGAGCGCCTGCGATGGCGTACTCAACGACGGACCCGGGTGCACGAGTGGCTAAACGTCGTTTTTTTCGGATGAATCCAGGTTCTGTTTACAGCATCATGATGGTCGCATCCGTGTTTGGCAACATCGCGGTCAACGCACAATGGAAGCGTGTATTCGTCATCGCCATACTGGCGTATCACCCGGCGTGATGGTATGGGGTGCCATTGGTTACACGTCTCTGTCATCTTTTGTTCGCATTTACGGCAATTTGAACAATGGACGTTACATTTCAGATGTGTTACGACCCGCGGCTCTACCCTTCATTTGATACCTGCGAAATCCTACACTTCAGCAGGACAATGCACGACCGCATGTTGCAGGTCCTGTACGGGCCTTTATGGAAACAGATAATGTTCGACTGCTGCCCTGGCCAGCACATTCTCCAGATCTCTCACCAGTTAAAAACGTCTGGTCAATGGTGGCCGAGCAACTGTCTCGTCACAATACGCCAGTCACTACTCTTGATGAACTGGTATCGTGTTGAAGCTGCATGGGCAGCTGTACCTGTGCACGCCATCCACGCTCTGTTTGACTCAATGCCCAGGGGTATCAAGGCTATTATTAAGGCCAGAGGTGGTTGGTCTGGGTACTGATTTCTCAGGATCTATGCACCCAAATTGCGTGAAAATGTAATCACATGTCAGTTCTAGTATAATATATTTGTCCAATGCTTACCCGTTTATCATCTGCATTTCTTCTTGGTGTAGCAATTTTAATGGCCAGTAGTGTATTTTCAGTTTTACTGTTGGTGCACCAGTAGATGGAGAGGGCTTCGGCGGACAAGTATGAAGAGTGATTCTTAAACGCGTCAGTGCTTTAGTAGGTCGATATTATTTACTTTCGTAGGACCAGCAGGCGTTTCATACAGCGAACACTGTTAAAGTTTTTTGGTACACACTTTAACTATAAATTTTAACGACTGTGATTATTTTTTACAGTAGGCCTTACCACCCCATGTGCTTAGTTTGACATCCACCTATTAGTGCCTAACGCCAATTCTGCTGTTGACAACAGCCGAAAATGGCCCAACATTTTCGATTCGCAGCTGAATTACGGGACATCGTAGGTTTCCGATTGTTCGAGGGATAACCATGGCATCATCTGAGGAGGCACTTGTAATGTTCCCACTGAACGACTGCATAACAGCTAAAACCTTTTGAAGATTCTGCATTCACTGTGAATCCCACCAATTCATAAGAGCTTTTTAAGCTGATGTCAACAATCTCTCTTCTGACTGGCTTATCCAAAATTCTTGAAAAAGTAATGTATTGTAGAGTAGCTTCACACCTTTGTAAAAATAAATTTTTAACAAAATGTCAGTTTGGTTTCCAGAAAGCTTTTTCAACGGAAAATGGTGTATATACTTTCACTAATGAAATATTACATGCTCTGAGTAACCGGAAGTCACCCATTGGGATTTTTTGTGGTCTCCCAAAGGCTTTTGATTGTGTAAATCATGGAATGCTTCTAGATAAGCTCAAGTACTGCGGTATTAATGGGACAGCGGTCAAATCAGAGAGAGTGCAGAAAGTTGAAATAAGCAATTCACATAATATACAAAAAACTGTTGATTTCTCAAACTGGGAAACAATCAAGAATGAGGTGCCACAAGGTTCGGTCTTGGGTCCTCTGCTGTTCTTAATATATATTAATGACTTGCCATTCTATATTCACGAAGATGCAAAGCTGGTACTTTTTGCCTATGATACAAGTATAGCTATCACACCCAACAGACAAGAATTAACTGGTGAAATTGTGAACGATGTTTTTCAGAAAATCATTAAGTCGTTCTCTGCAAATGGGCTCTCATTAAACTTTGACAAAACACAGTACATACAGTTCCAGAAAGCAAACGGAATGACACCATTAATAAATACAGACTTCGACCAGAAATCGGTAGCTAATGTAGAATATTCTAAATTTCTAGGTGTATGCATTTATGAGGGGTTGAACTGGAAGAAACACACTGAAGATCTGCTGAAATGTTTTTCAGCTACTTATGCTATTAGGGTCATTGCAAATTTTGGCGATATACATCTGAGTAAATTAGCTTACCACGCCTATTTTCATTCTCTTTTTCCGTATGGCATCATATTCTGGGGTAACTCATCACTGAGTAAAAGAGTGTTCATTGCACAAAAGCGTGTAATCAGAATAATTGCTGGAGCTCATCCAAGATCATCCTACAGACACTTCTTTAAAGAGCTAGGGATCTTCACTGTAGCCTCACAATATATATATATATTCACTTACGAAATTTGTTATTAACAAACCGAACGAATTCAAAAGTAATAGCAGTGTACATGGCTACAACACTAGGAGAAAGGGTGAAGTTCACTACTCAAGGTTAAATCAAACTTTGGCTCAGGGGGTAAATTATGCAGCCACTAAAGTCTTTGGTCACTTACCTAATAGCATCAAAAGTCTGACAGATAGGCATATAGCATTTAAAAGGAGATTAAAAGAAGTTCTTAATGGCAACTCCTTCTATTCATTAGATGAATTTTTAGGTATACTAAGTGGGTAATTTCCCCAACCCCCATTTATGATGTAATGATATTATTTTGAGCAAAGACTGATATTTAAATACAACAACAAACAATTATATAATATGTAAATGTGTAGCATAATAATAACTATGAACCATCAATTTTTAATCACGAATATAATAATCAGTATGTAATTCATTGAACAATAAGCAAACATAAATATTAGTATCATTATTCCTTTCGTTAATGAACTGTAAATTGATCTCGAAATTTCTATTTGGAAAAGTTATTGTAACTTAATCATAAAAGGTAGAACCAAAGCTAAAATTACGTAATTTCTAGCAATATATAGCTTCAAACCCAAATTTGTAAACCAGAGCTAATATCATTACCAAAATAATTAACTGATCATTGTCAGCACTCGTAATTAACTGAATTACTTACGTTTGGACGCATATTTCACAATTTTACTGTTATAGAGAAATCAAACAGCTTGTGCATATCTAATGCAAATGTTAGGAACATTTTCTGTGAGGTAATTAATTTGTATTTTTTAAATTAACAAAACGCAATACTGTAAATAACTCATATTTAATCTTAAAGATTTTACGTAACAAAATGATATTTTATTTTGTACATACTCTCATTGTTAACCTTTTGTATATTTGTAAATTTTAATTGTAACTATTAATTTCACGATACTGTAATAATTAATATCAGAAACACTCATTGTTTGTGAAGTATAAATAGGGAACGCTGCCATGCAGCGCAGGTTCAATTCAGTTCAGTTCTAGTTCAGTTCAGTGCTGTGAGTCTGTCTGTTTTAGTCTGTCAGTTGGTACTTGTGTGATCGCTTTTGTCCGGGAAAGTTCTCTCTATCAGCTGTTGTATTAACATAGAGAATATGTGTCAAATTGGATGTATCAAGTACTTTGGAATGACAAATAAACGTGGATACAGGGTGTTACAAAAAGGTGCGGCCTAACTTTCAGGAAACATTCCTCACACACAAATAAAGAATAGATGTTATGAGGACACGTGTCCGGAAACGCTTAATTTCCATGTTAGAGCTCATTTTAGTTTCTTCCACCTACGCTCAATGGCGCACGTTATCATGATTTCAAACGGGATACTCTACCTGTGTTGCTAGAACATGTGCCTTTACAACTACGACACAACATGTGGTTCATGCACGATGGAGCTCCTGCACATTTCAGTCCAAGTGTTCGTACTCTTCTCAACAACAGATTCGGTGACCGATGGATTTGTAGGGGCGGACCAATTCCATGGCCGCCACGCTCTCCTGACCTCAACCCTCTTGACTTTCATTTATGGGGGCATTTGAAAGCTCTTGTCTACGCAACCCCGGTACCAAATGTAGAGACTCTTCGTGCTCGTATTGTGGACGGCTGTGATACAATTCGCCATTCTCCAGGGCTGCATCAGCGCATCAGGGATTCCATGCGACGGAGGGTGGATGCATGTATCCTCGCTAACGGAAGACATTTTGAACATTTCCTGTAAAAAAGTGTTTGAAGTCACGCTGCTACGTTCTGTTGCTGTGTGTTTCCATTCCATGATTAATGTGATTTGAAGAGAAGTAAAAAAATGAGCTCTAACATGGAAAGTAAGCGTTTCCGGATGCATGTCCACGTAACATATTTTCTTTCTTTGTGTGTGACGAATGTTACCTGAAAGTTTGGCCGTACCTTTTTGTAACACCCTGTATAATTGACGAGACCTGGAATGTTATTAGAAGAAAACCCCGGACAACAGAACCAGGCAAGATACGTAAAATTACAAAATAGTACAGGGTGATTCAAAAAGAATACCACAAATTTAAAAATGTGTATTTAATGAAAGAAACATAATATAACCTTCTGTTATACATCATTACAAAGAGTATTTAAAAAGGTTTTTTTTCATTCAAAAACAAGTTCAGAGATGTTCAATATGGCCCCCTCCAGACACACGAGCAATATCAACCCGATACTCCAAGCCGTTCCACACTCTCTATAGCATATCAGGCGTAACAGTTTGGATAGCCGCTGTTATTTCTCGTTTCAAATCATCAATGGTGGCTGGGAGAGGTGGCCGAAACACCATATCCTTAACATAACCCCATAAGAAAAAATCGCAGGGGGTAAGATCAGGGCTTCTTGGAGGCCAGTGATGAAGTGCTGTGTCACGGGCTGCCTGGCGGCCGATCCATCGCCTCGGGTAGTTGACGTTCAGGTAGTTACGGACAGATAAGTGCCAAGGTGGTGGCGCTCCATCCTGCTGAAATATGAATTGTTGTGCTTCTTGTTCGAGCTGAGAGAACAGCCAATTCTCTAACATCTCCAGATACTGTAGTCCAGTTACAGTAGCACCTTCGAAGAAAAAGGGACCAAAAACTTTATTGGCTGAAATGGCGAACAAATGCACAACTAAATGAAACTTTATAGCTCCCTTAATTCGCCGACAGATAGTGCTTAGCTCTGCCTTTTGTCGTTGCAGAGTTTTAAATTCCTAAAGTTGTGGTATTCTTTTTGAATCACCCTGTATTCATAGCCACTACTTATCTCTACCCCAGATATATACACCGTCATATAATTAATATAGTAGTGGATATGCGATAACATCAATACGAAGTGTTGTATTCATGATCTATGGAACAAGTACTAATCTAGTCTAAGCAAAAGAATATGATTAAATTTTAACGTTTTTTGATCATATCGTTACCGTATACTGTCTTGCCCGTGCTGATATTTTCAGTTTTATTGCTCGTGCATCGGTAGACACTGGCAGCATGTATCAGAGTGCTGCGGAAATGCTTGATCCGCTGGAGGCGGATAGTGGAAGTTGGTCGAAATGTGTCCGCTGTAAGCGGATCAGCCCATCTGTCGTGCGGCAGCCAGGGCGGAGGAAAGAGGTTTTCGGCACCAGGGCTCGGCTAGAGGCGATGAGCGAGGTGTGGGTGGACGGGATGAGGAGGGGTTTCTGGCACAGAGCGTGCAAGAAAGTAGAGGAGCCTTTCCCGCGGCGAAGCGCCTGACTGATTGAGTGATTGATTGATTGAGGGGGATTATGAGACTAAACGGTGAGGTCATCAGTCCAGCCATTCAAAAGTTGTTTGTATAAGATAGAAGGTCCGCTAAAAGTGGGTGGATCCAGCCAAAGTGGTCAAACTGTAAAGCAAGGGAGCTCAAAGCACACACACAGTAGAAGGCATAAAAGGGCAGACCAAATCTAAAAATTGGGAAAACACACAGATAAAATGGTTCAAATGGCTCTAAGCACTATGGGACTTAACATCTGAGGTCACCAGTCCCCTAGAACTTAGAACTACATAAACCTGACTAACCTAAGGACATCACACACACCCATCCCCGAGGCAGAATTCGAACCTGCGACCGTAGTAGCAGCGCGGTTCTGGACTGAAGCGCCTAGAACCGCTTATCCACAGCGGCCGGCCACACCGACAAAAAAGCGGTCTTTCCACAGGGGAGTGGCCATGGGTCCCACACCTAGAAAACACGAAGAGAGGTCCTAACACCAATTACCCTGCCACTGCTTCAGAAGTGGAGCAAAATCTTATAACTGAACAAAAAAACCTTTTTTCACGTAGGAAACTTGAAACTTCTTTATTTAAATGAGTGTGTCTGTACTTAAATTGCAGAATGACTGAGAACATGGCCGGCCGGAGTGGCCGAGCGGTTCTAGGCGCTACAGTCTGGAACCGCGCGACAGCTACGGTCGCAGGTTCGAATGTTGCCTCAGGAATGGATGTGTGTGATGTCCTTAGGTTAGTTAGGTTTGGTTCAAATAACTCTGAGCACTATGGGACTTAACTTCTCAGGTGGCTGGCTCTGAGCTCTATGAGACTTAACAGCTGAGGTCATGAGTCCCCTAGAACTTAGAACTACTTAAACCTAACTAAACTAACGACATTACACATATCCATGCCCGAGGCAGGATTCGAACCTGCGACCGTAGCGGTCGCGCGGTTCCAGACTGTAGCTCCTAGAGCCGCTCGGCCACCCCGGCCGGCGTTAGTTAGGTTTAAGTAGTTCTACGTTCTAGGGGACTGATGACCTCCGCAGTTAAGTCCCATAGTGCTCAGAGCCATTTGAACTGAGAAGATGAAACTTCTACGTTATTTGATTCTAAACTGGCTGAGTGAAACTGAACGTACTGAGCCTAATTTTTCTTTACTTTTTCTTATTATGTCAATACTGACCCACAATATTCTAGCGCAGCGCAATCTGACTGCTCAAAAAAATTACAACCTGATTCCAAATAATTAGTTCAAAGTAATGGTCCTGAGTAAAATGAAATCTTAACAATAACCTACACATTTCATTAAGCACTTACTCCACAAAAATCTTCATTACACGAACTACTGCAATACAGCGAGCGCCAATACTGCCAGCTAAATAAAAGATTCTGACTACTAAAGTCACTAACTACTAATAGGCATGTGGTTAGCAAAGGAAAGATTTTGTTGCAAACCAAATAATGTATTTTTTTACCTTAATAATGTGACATCCAGTTAAACCACCAATACAAATCGTCATTGACGTGTAGTACAAAAGTATATAATCATGAATAATATTCAGTTTCCAAGTCGAATATCTACAGACGGTTAGCCTGTGCTAGCACTTCAGACCTCTACCCTCCATCAATCCTAACTTCTCACATCTTACATCCATCACTGCTGGCTGTTCACCTCCAACTGCCCAACAGTACTTTCATCACTGCTGGCGACTAACTTCCAACTGCCCAACACTGCTGGCGATTAACTTCCAACAACGAGTCAGACCAGCCACAGAGTCTCTTACAAAGAAGCGCAGTCAGAGGTCCAATGCAAAGCGTTACACAGAGCTGCCAACAAAGAAGCAGCTGACTTAGAAACTGAAGACCAGATCAGCCATCCGTGAATCGTCCGCCAATGTTAAAGACAAGGAATCTGGAGGGCTGTACGTAGTACGAAGGGCCAAAGGAAGGGGACATTGGTGTGTTGGAGGTTTTCTCGGCGTACGGAAATCTGAAAGTTTCTCGGGTGTTCATCCGGCTGGCGTTGTCCAAGAGGTGCCTGTTGGACGACGGCACCCGGAAATTTTCATGGGGACCTTCCACCAATATATGGGATACCGGCAATCTGTCTCCACAGCCACATTGTGGGGGTTGCTCATTAAGCAAGAGAAAAAAATGGGTGATCCTAGTACGACTGATGCGTAGACGACATAAGACAGTGGACTCCTTCCGGGCCGTGCGGAAGGAAGAGCACCAAACTGTTGTAGTCTCCTTGGTTGTTTGTTACTGAGAGTAATAGCGAACCAGATGTCATTCTACTTTAGGGCAGAGAAAGATTTGATGTGCATCCGCATATCTGCGCCTTGAATCGTGTATCTGCCTCTCAGGAAGGGCCAAAGGCCGTGTGCCCAGACCCCCCCCCCCCCCCCCCAGCGTGTCAACCGCACCTTACACATCACCAGTCTCGTCGGGGTACGCTTTTGTTTACTCTTTCCTTCACCTGGCCTTTCTTTCGGATTTCCCTTGGATTTGTTAATTTTCAAGTTAATCTTAATCTGTTGGTGGAGCACTTGTCCGCGAATGGCAAATGTCCCGAGTTTGAGTCCTGGTTCAGCACACAGTTTTAATCTGCCAGGAAGTTTCATATCAGCGCACACACCGCTACAGAGTGAAAATCTCATTCTGGAAACATCCCCCAGGCTGTAGCTAAGCCATGTCTCCGCAATGTCCTTTCTTTCAGGAGAGCTGGTTCTGCATGGTACGCAGGAGAGCTTCTGTAAAGTTTGGAAGGTAGGAGACGAGGTACTGGCAGAAGTAAAGCTGTGAGGATGGGGCGAGAGTCGTGCTTGGGTAGAGCACTTGCCCGCGAAAGGCAAAGGTCCCGAGTTCGAGTCTCGGTCCGGCACACAGTTTTAATCTGCCAGGAAATTTCGTAATCCGTTTATTTTACAACTGCCGACAGCACAACGTGGAAGTAAAGTTTGCTTACATGGAGATGGGATCGAAGACATCCGAGAGCACTCCACAGTGCGCGATTGACCCACGGGGCTCTGCATTATATGGTGCCGTTATAGTCCACAGTATGTTACTACTTCTGGGTATTCTTAGCGTCTGCTGAAATGGATAGTCATCGTACAAATATAATATCCAAGAGCACGCTCATACGGGAACCTGTTGATAAATAACATACTTCACTTCCAATTGAAAGAGGACATCCCTCGGTCACTAATTTTAACGAATTAACCGGGTTTCAACACTGCTAGGAGTGTCTTCCTCATAATTTAAATCAAAGAATGGTCTATAGCATGGTCGCAGAATTATGACTAAAAACGTATGATACAGAGTATAAGTACAGAATTATCATGAAGTACTGCCAGTTAATTCGTTAAAAATAGTGACCGAGGGCTGTTGTCTTTCAGTTGTAACTAACTATTCACGGTCTCTGAACGTGCAGTCATGTACAAAATTTTATACTTCACTTCTTTCGACAAGAAAACTGGAAAGGTTTGCTTCGTTTAAAAAAAAAATGTAAAAATACAACATTTATGGTCGAGAGGGAGAACATTGTAGCACGTCTGAAAACAGTGAGAGAAAATGAGAAAGGTGCAAAGAAACCCCTACTCCAGTTACTAGATAGTAAAACAATAGTTTTATTTTAATTTCTCCCCCAACTGTAAGTCGCTCACAACCACTAGTCCATTGCTCATTCGCCCCCACAGCCCAAATCATTGGCACTGTCTTTGTATCTCGCTGTCATAGCCTCCTGGCTCTCAGCCGCAGTCTCCTTCGTTTTGTCCTACTACACTCACTGCCACTATCTCCCTCTTGCTCTCTCTTACTGCTACTACCTCATTCCTTCCTTCCTACTACTGCTCTCTCTTGTCTCTGTCACTACCTGTTTCATTCTTGTTGGCACTGTCATATACTCGGCCTCTCTGTATCACCGGCTCTCATCAACTTCCAGTTTGTCTTTCTTCCTCCCTCCCCCCGGCCACTGTCTCCTGCACTCACCATTCTTTCAGTGTCAATTATGTTACACTATCACTGTGTCTCTCTCCTTGTCTCATACAGTCAGAGTCATTTAGATAAACAGGAACATATTCGCATTTTTTGTGCTTCGATAGAAGCTGTTTTCCGCTGATCCTCTTCAGGACGACATATAACTCACATGAAAAGAAATGTTTTGGTCACTAAAATTTAGATAGTTTACTTGTGTGACACTGAAATAACGCAAAACTAATTTTCCACTGCAGACCGTATTTTACGTGCAAAAAAAATTGTTTTTCGTTGTATATACCACAACGACTCACTACTATTTTCTAGTATTTAGTAATTTTACGTCTCATTGACACTGTCTTCTCTCAGCATAAAACTGCGCGAATATGTTGGCATCCCACAATTTTTGGCAAAATTTTTGAAGGTACTGAGGAAGGTAGAATGACGCAATTAGTATCCCACTATTCAGTCAGAGTCATTTAGATAAACAGCAACATAATCGCATTTTTTGTGCTTCGATAGGAGCTGTTTTCCGCTGATCCCCTTCAACACGACATATAACTTATATAAAAAGAAATGTTTTGGTCAGTAAAATTTGGATAGTTTACTTGTGTGACATTGATATAAAGCAAAACTAATTTACCACAAAAGACCCGATTTTACGTGCAAAAATTTTTTGCATGTGCTCCAGTACTACAACATACGTTTCGACATGCTAACGTGTTTCTATGTGCTCAATCGCTTTATAAACCACGTTTTTGCCCAACGCCAAATTTTACGTGTATATTTTACTTGCACAAGTTTACTGCTGTTTATTGTCCTACATAGAACTAGTTTTCATTTTTTACTTTGGTAATTTATTAATTAAGTGCATTGTATTATTTCAGTATGCAAATAATATATTCAGTTCACACTTCCCATTATTTTTGTCATTGTAACAGAACATTAACATTTTTATATACAATGATATTCCATGATCTACTTTTACAGCATATTCATCATTAGTACACGGAAAACTACGTAAAAATTGAGATAACTTTCTAAATATTATAAAATATGCTGAACATTCGTTGCTGTTCTATAATACTTACTGTATCACATGATCATACATGATAAAATACGTAAATATATAGTACCAAAGGAAGGCAACAATTATTTTCACTTACTGAAGAATTATGAAATTATGATACACAACCATCTTTGAGGGAGCATTTCTAATTTATCAATCTTACAAGTCAATGCTAGACGTTCGCCAGCATACGGGCATTCTGGTTTCACCGTGGTGCACTGCTTTATTTTCTTTACGTAAACAATTTTTGTTTTCGGTACTCTTAGTTACACCACATACTTTTTTCCGTCTTGTGTACCCCTTCTTCTAAAGCAGCTTTCCAAAGCCGTTTTCTTGAACAGCCCCCCTCCCCCCCCCTCAAAGTATTAGAATTTTTTCCATCTTTTTTAATTTCCCAATGTGGTATTAAATACTGTGGAGCACTTTTATAATTGTCATAAATTTTATTTTCTCTGTCTAGACTCTTATGCCCGTCAAGTTCGCTATGTCTTCCTGAAAACTGATTTACACTGCTATGTCGGTCAGGCTTTCAAAAAGTATGGCAAAATCATCCGCAAGTGCTAGGTAATTCACTGCAACATCTTTACTCTTTCTCCCCAACACGAGGCGATATTTTGGAATCTCTCGGTTGTTTATCCTGTTTAATTACAGCACGGCACTCGCAGCACGTGCCACAGATAATTGCGGCCACTCGCAGCGAACAGAAGTAGTTGAATGCGGCCGGGAACCCAAGAGGAGAACTGATTTCCGTAAAAAGAAGAAAACAAGTTGCTGATTTAAAGAACCGAATCGGATAACAGAACGCTTCTATTCTTGTCACGTGTCCCGCAGGAGTACGTAGAAGAGACGGAAGCGTCTTTTACGATCGCGTCGCTGAGAGAGAAAGAGCGGTGGAGTGAAACATTGCCGGGTTGTTAAAATTAGCTTTCTGCCGAGGAAGTCGGCTTTTTATCGCCGGAACTCTACGCCGTAGTAGGGGACTATGAGAGACAAAACGATCCGCATCGACAAAGCTGTCACGGAAGCCTTTTCCGTTCCAGGGCAAGAGCGCTGAAGTTTTACTGCTGTCTTCTTTCGGCAGCGTTCTTGTTAATACTCGCCACGTGACTAATAATGCTTAGGTAAATCGCAGAAAAAAATTAGCTCTGGTAAATCTATTGAAGCATTATTAAATATAGTCTCATGCTCATAAATTAAGGATGATACTGATATATAGTGAAACAACGCTCTGGTGGTGCGTTTGAGGGTTTAAATCACCTCGGGGTATGACCTTGCGGTGCATTTGACCTGCGGTCGTCGCACGGTGGCGCTGGCAGCAGTTCACATACGCAGAGGTGTGTTGGTGCATGTCAGAGTACGGTGCAGCGAGTAAGTGTGCAGACGTTTTCAGACGTGCTAATGGTGACTGTGTGTTGAAAATGGCTCAAAGAACACGTATTGATGACGTTATGAGGGGTAGAATACTAGGGCGACTGGAGGCTGGTCAAACACAGCAGTTCGTAGCACGGGCCTTCCGTGTGCCAAACCGAGCGAGGTGGCGCAATGGTTAGCACCCTGGACTCGCATTCGGGAGGACGACGGTTCAATCCCGTCTACGGCCATCCTGATTTAGGTTTTCCGTGATTTCCCTAAATCGTTTCAGGCAAATTCCGGGTTGGTTCCTTTGAAAGGGCACGGCCGATTTCCTTCCCAATTCTTCCCTAACCCGAGCTTGCGCTCCGTCTCTAATGACCTCGTTGTCGACGGGACGTTAAACACTGACCACCACCACCACCGTGTGCCAAAAAGTGCGATCTGAAGATTATGGCAATGATTCCAGCAGACAGCAAACGTGTCCAGCAGCTACAGTACGGGACGTCCACTGTGTACAACACTACAAGAAGACAGATATCTCGCCATCAGAGCCTGCAGACGGCCACGGAGTACTGCAGGTAGCCTTGCTCGGGAGCTTACCGCAGCCACTGGAACAGTTGTCTCCAGACACACAGTCTACAGACGACTGAACAGACACGGTTTATTTGCTCGGACACCTGCAAGGGGCATTCCACTGACCCCTGGTCACAGGAGAGCCCATAAAGCCTGGTGTCAAGAACACAGTACATGGTCTTTGGAACAATGGTGCCAGGTTATGTTCAGCGACGAGTCCAAGTATAGTCTGAACAGTGACTCTCGCCGGATTTTCACCCGGCGTGAACCAGGAACCAGATACTAACCCCTTAACGTCATTGAAAGGGACCTGTATGGAGGTCGTGGTTTGATGGTGTGGGGTGGGATTATGATTCGTGCACGTACACCCCTGCATGTCTTTGACAGAGGAACTGTAACAGCTCAGGTGTATCGGGACGTCATTTTGCACCAGTATGTCCGCCTTTTCAAGGGTGCAGTGGGTCCCACCTTCCTCCTGATGGATGATAACGCACGGCCCCACGGAGCTGCCATTGTGGAGGAGTACCTTAAAACAGAAGATATCAGGCTAATGGAGTGGCCTGCCTGTTCTCCAGACGTAAACCCCATCGAGCACGTCTGGGATGCTCTCGGTCGACGTATCGCTGCACGTCTTGAAACCCCTACGACACTTCAGGAGCTACGGCAGGCACTGGTGCAAGAATTGGAGGCTATACCCCAGCAGCTGCTCGACCACCTGATCCAGAGTATGCCAACCCGTTGTGCGGCCTGTGTACGTGTGCATGGCGATAATATCCCATGTTGATGTCGGGGTACATGCGCAGGAAACAGTGGCGTTTTGTAGCACATATGTTTCGGGATGGTTTTCTCAACTTATCACCAATATCGTGGACTTCTGTGTCGTGTGTGCCTATGCTATTAGCGCCAGTTTTGCGCAGTGCCACGTTGTGTGGCACCACATTCTGCAATTATCCTTAATTTACGAGCACGAGTGTAGTGACTGTGGTTCCTTGTGAATATTTATCTCAGTTTCAAACTTTTTAAAATAGGGGAAGGGAGAAGAATGGGGAAGTGGGAGGTGGGAAATGATGGCTCCCAGCCCAGCCGCGCAGGGCATTGCGTCAGTGCAACGGCGAGAGCTGAAAATCTGTGCCGAAACGGGAGTCGAACCCAGATGCTCCGCTTCTCTAGAGAGGTCGCCCACACCGTGCCGGCCGGCCGGACATGTCTCCCGTGAGACTAAGATTCTCATATTTGTCGAACGGTGCACTGCAGCGTACCTCGTCCGTTACACCCCCTACTCTCAAATTCCTGATTCCCACAGTTATTTGAACGATAATTGTGCATCGCATCGAAACGTATGTCAAGGGCCGTCGTACTTGACTGTAATAATGTGACTGACTGATGTCTGTTCTTCTGACATGTCGGACCGAACAGATAACACTCAGTTACCTCACTTTAAAATGTTTTATACAATCTCGAACACTCAGTATCAACAACATAAGTCTGCTATTTAAATTTTTTCTCAGATGGTTTCTCAAAAATACACTCCTGGAAATTGAAATAAGAACACCGTGAATTCATTGTCCCAGGAAGGGGAAACTTTATTGACACATTCCTGGGGTCAGATACATCACATGATCACACTGACAGAACCACAGGCACATAGACACAGGCAACAGAGCATGCACAATGTCGGCGCTAGTACAGTGTATATCCACCTTTCGCAGCAATGCAGGCTGCTATTCTCCCATGGAGACGATCGTAGAGATGCTGGATGTAGTCCTGTGGAACGGCTTGCCATGCCATTTCCACCTGGCGCCTCAGTTGGACCAGCGTTCGTGCTGGACGTGCAGACCGCGTGAGACGACGCTTCATCCAGTCCCAAACATGCTCAATGGGGGACAGATCCGGAGATCTTGCTGGCCAGGGTAGTTGACTTACACCTTCTAGAGCACGTTGGGTGGCACGGGATACATGCGGACGTGCATTGTCCTGTTGGAACAGCAAGTTCCCTTGCCAGTCTAGGGATGGTAGAACGATGGGTTAGATGACGGTTTGGATGTACCGTCCACTATTCAGTGTCCCCTCGACGATCACCAGTGGTGTACGGCCAGTGTAGCACATCGCTCCCCACACCATTATGCCGGGTGTTGGCCCTGTGTGCCTCGGTCGTATGCAGTCCTGATTGTGGCGCTCACCTGCACGGCGCCAAACACGCATGCGACCATCATTGGCACCAAGGCAGAAGCGACTCTCATCGCTGAAGACGACACGTCTCCATTCGTCCCTCCATTCACGCCTGTCGCGACACCACTGGAGGCGGGCTGCACGATGTTGGGGCGTGAGCGGAAGGCGGCCTAACGGTGTGCGGGACCGTAGCCCAGCTTCATGGAGACGGTTGCGAATGGTCCTCGCCGATACTCCAGGAGCAACAGTGTCCCTAATTTGCTGGGAAGTGGCGGTGCGGTCCCCTACGGCACTGCGTAGGATCCTACGGTCTTGGCGTGCATCCGTGCGTCGCTGCGGTCCGGTCCCAGGTCGACGGGCACGTGCACCTTCCGCCGCCCACTGGCGACAACATCGATGTACTGTGGAGACCTCACGCCCCACGTGTTGAGCAATTCGGCGGTACGTCCATCCGGCCTCCCGCATGCCCACTATACGCCCTCGCTCAAAGTCCGTCAACTGCACATACGGTTCACGTCCGCGCTGTCGCGGCATGCTACCAGTGTTAAAGACTGCGATGGAGCTCCGTATGCCACGGCAAACTGGCTGACACTGACGGCGGCGGTGCGCAAATGCTGCGCAGCTAGCGCCATTCGTCGGCCAACACCGCGGTTCCTGGTGTGTCCGCTGTGCCGTGCGTGTGATAATTGCTTGTACAGCCCTCTTGCAGTGTCCGGAGCAAGTATGGTGGGTCTGACACACCGGTGTCAATGTGTTCTTCTTTCCATTTCCAGGAGTGTAGATGTTCTAGGATCAATCCGTAACGTTAATTCTGAAAGTGACTTGCATTCTTCTCTATCACTTCTGCATTTTTCCTAAGCTAGTATCTCATATTTTAAAGCCTTAAGGCATTAAAGAAAAAAATTAAAATAAAATTTACCTCAAACTTCTTATTTTTACAACTGTCATTGTTTTAATTTTTAAGGCACGTACTATAGGTACAACACTTGTTTTAGGAACATTATGTTTACTCTGTTATATGTGCTGGTGAATCATTCTCCTTGATGTTCGCTATAATGTCGCATATTTTCGGGAATTAGTCATTATGTGGGTGTAGGAAGTGAACCCTGGGCCTTCCCGTTTGGTGAGGTGCAACCACAACGGAGGGGTATCTGTTGAGAGGCCAGACAAATGTGTGGTTCCTAAGCAGCTCTTTCAGTAGTTGCAGACGCAACAGTCTGGATGATTGATTCATTTGTAATTGCAAAATCAGTCAACATGGTCTTACCATGCTGATTTCGAACGGCTGACAGCAAGGGAAAACTACACTTGTTATTTTTCGCAAGGGCATGCAGCTCTACTTTATGATTAAATGACGGTAGCATCCTCTTGGGTAAAACGTTCCGGAAGTAAAATAGTCCCCCATTCGGATCTCCACCGCGCAGGATTAGCCGAGTGCTCTCGGGCGTTGCAGTCGTGGACTGTGCGGCTGGTCCCGGCGGACATTCGAGTCCTCCCTCGGGCATGGATGTGTGTGTTTGTCCTTAGGATAATTTAGGTTAAGTAGTGTGTAAGCTTAGGGACTGATGACCTTAGCAGTTAAGTCCCATAAGATTTTACACACATTTTTTCGGATCTCCTGGCGGAAACTACTCAGGATATCGTCATCAGTAGAAATGAAACTGATGTTCTACGGATCGGTGCGTGTAATGTTACACGCTTTAGTTGCACAGAAAAGATGGAAAATATAAAAAGATAATTAGTGAAGTTCAGTGGCAGTAGGAACAGGATGTCTAGTCAGGCGAATACAGGATTAAAGTACAAAATGAAATAGGGGTAATGCAGCAGTAGGTTTAATAATGAATAAGAAAATAGAAATGCGGGTACGTTACTATGAAGAACATAGTGAATGCATTGCGTAGCCAAGATAGGTATTATGCCCACACCCACCACATTAGTAAAAGCTTACGTGCCAACTAGCGGATCAGACGATGAAGAAATTGAAGAAATGTATGAGATAAAAGACATCATTGAAATAGTTAAGGTAGACTAAAATTTAACTGTGATGGAGAACTGGAATTCAATAGTACCAAAATGGAAAAGAAGAAATAATTTTAGGTGCATATGGACTGGGTTAAAGGAGTGAAAGAGGAAGTCGCTTGGTAGAAGTATAGTTAGCACTTGGTTTAAGAATAATGAAAGAAGATTGTATAAGTGGAAGAGACCTGGAGACACCGAAGGGTTTGAGATTCTGAAGGTAACAGGGTAAAATACAGGGACCGAAAGGCTGTACAGAAACCAGACATCAGCTACAAGAGTCGAGAGACGTGAAGGACAACCAGTGAGATTAAAGGAACCAGAGTTTCAATTGTAAACCATGTCCAGTGGCAGATGTGGACTCTGAAAATTTATTAGCTTTGATCTATAGATTAATACTGAAGATGCTGCAAAAAGGTAGAAAATTAAAGAAATGGGACCTGGATAAGTTGAAAGAACCAGAAGTTGTTGAGAGTTTCAGAGAGAGCGAGTCAAATACTAACACGAGTTCCTTACAGAAGAATGGAAAAACTGGCAGAAGTCGACCTCGGAGATGATCAATGTCGATTCCAGACAAATGCAGGAACACGCAATGCAATACTGAGCCAAGACGTAAGTTAGAAGACTGTTTAAGGAAAGGCAAACCTCTTTTTATAGCATTTGTGCACTTAAAGAAAGCTTTTGACAATGTTGTACTGAATAATCTCCTTCAAATTCTGAAGGTAACAGGGTAAAATACAGGGACCGAAAGGCTGTACAGAAACCAGACGGCAGCTACAAGAGTCGAGAGACGTTAAGGACAAGCAGTGGTTGGGAAAGGAGTGAGACAGGGTTGCAGCCTGTCCCCGATGTCATTCAATCTATACACTGAGCAAGCAGTAAAGGAAACCAAAGAAAAATTTGGAGTACGAATTAAAGTACATGGCGAAGAAATGAAAACTTTGAGGTTTTCTGGTGACATTAGAATTGTGTCAGAGACAGCAAAGGACTTGGAAGAGCTGCTGAACTAAATAGATAATGTCTTGAAAGGAGGATGTAAGTTGAACATCAACAAAAGCAAAACAAGGGCAGTGGAATGTAGTCGAATTAAATCAGGTGATGCTAAGGGACTTAGTCCTGGAAATGAGCTTGTTGAAGTAATAGAGGAGTTATGGGCATTAAAATAACTGATGGTTGCCAGAGAGGATATTAAATGTAGACTGTCAATGGCAAAAAATCGTTCCTGAAGAAGATAAATTTGTTAAAATTGAACATGGATTTGTGTATTTGTAAGTCTTTTCTGAATATCTGTATGGTAGTGTAGTCATGTATGGAAGCATAACATTCACGTAAACAGTATAGGCAAGTAGAGAATAGAGGCTTTTGAGCTGTGGTGCTACAGAAAAATTCTGAAGATTAGGTGGGTAGATCATATAACTAATAAAGAGGTACTGAATTCAACTGGGGAGACAAGACATTTGTGGCACAAGTTCACTAGAGGAAGGGATCGATTGACAGAACACATTCTGAGACATCAAGGGACCGCCAGTTTAGTAATGGAGAGAAATATGTGTGTGTGTGTGTGTGTGTGTGTGTGTGTGTGTGTGTGTGTGTGTGTGTGTGCGTGTGCGTGTGGGGGGGGGGGGGGGGTTAAAGATGTCAGAGACCAAGAGACGAATATAGTAAGCAGATTCAGAAGGCTGCAGTAGTTAGTCGGAGATAACGAGGCTTGCACAGGATAGAGCAGCATGGAGAGCTGCATAAAACCAGTCTTCGGACTAAAGACCACAACAACTGCAGGAGGTGGACTTTTACAGTATTGTTACAAGTTCTTGAAGTTTTTCAGCATTGTTTTGGTGACGTTTTTGTAACTTGGATACATTTTGTTCCCTAGAAGGTTTTGAATAACAAACCTGAACGGGCATTGCATTCTGAAATTCGTCAACCTTCATAAATTTAGGTCTAACATAAATTCAGACTTTCACAGCAAGATATTTAAAGCAGTATCCATCTTGTGGAACGGCCCTTGTAGACTGCTTCATCAATCGAAATCTGATATGCCCTGGTGGAAGCAGTATTTATTTCTGTTCTACGACTGGCTAATGAAAAATGTGTTTTATCCCAGGCACAAAAACCTCGAATCTGTCTTATCCTTTACATTCCAGTGCTTTTGCTTTGCTTGTCTATCCGATTCACATAGAAACCGGGGCAGCTTATGATTAATATCTTTGGCTATAAAATCTGTATTTTTTATCTAAAATATCAGGACTTATTACAGAAAAGCAGTTTGTGGAAGCAACATGATGAGATAGTTTTTAGTTATCTTCTTAAGAAACATCAATATTAGCGTAAGAGGTAAAAATCCGAATCGATTCGTTTTGTAGCAAGATGGCAATTGACTGTTTTCGGACAAATCATGAAATACAAAACCTTTGTCTATATAACGACTTTTACAGCCTGTAGACTTTTTGACAAGAATACTGATACATCCTGTAAAAAAGAGTGACAGAGACGCACCGATGTTTTCAGATGTCGGCATTTGGTTTAACGGAAGACTGGATTTGCTGAAAGCGAGTATGTTTTGTTTGAATTGACCGACTCGTATAGTGTAGCAAAAAACGGAAATTCGTAGCTTCGTCGAAGGACTTTGAGAGAGTATAGCGCTTGCAGACACATTACGGAATCCATAGCTACTCAGCAGATCGTGTATCCTGCAATATTTCTTTAAACGGACCCTGAACCCGGCTGTTAACGGATGTAATTGTAGTGATAAGGATCGCATAGTGGTGGAGTGCTATGGACTACGTCAATATGTCGTGTCTAGGAGCTATTGCTCCCAGCATGTCATATGCTACTTTAGCGGTTTTAAAGCTACGTCTGTGGAAACTGGTGTTTGACTTCTGGGTTAGAATTTTGTAAAAAAATGTTTCTTTCAGTGTTTTTAGAAAATTCAACCCCTAAGAGGCTAAATAAGAGATGAAAGTTGTTATGGAAATATTTCACTGTGAAACCATTTTTGTGCTACATCATTGAAAATGTTTCAGTGTTTTTGGAAATTCCACCCCTGCAGGTATGAAACAGGAAACGAAATTTTTTTTGGTGCTACTTCGTTGTATTATAAAATTTTTTAAGTTAAATTTACGAAAAACGGTATATGACTTCTAAAGAAATTGCATTAGTGGATGGCAGTGTCTATGGAAATATCACCACAAGCACTCAAAAGCCGGGATCAACGCGCTTCTTTTGTGCTATGAGGGGGGCATTTTTTATTCTGGTTACATATTACTGATAGCCTTGTTTCTTCCAAATTTGCTGTTTCTCGATTATGCATTTACACTGGTGTCCAAAAGCAACAAACAGAAATATTGCAAGGTTGAGTTTATTTTACCACAAAACATTATAAACAGGTGATAGCAAAGTAGGAAGAATGTAAAGAAAACAGAATGTAAACAAATGCAACATGCAGAACAGTAAACGAAAACTTTCTTGGTTTTTTTTTTTCCAACTTGACATATTTGCACACACATTCCGACAATTGGTTAATGTGTGCTCCCTATGGGGTGTGACCACCTTTGGCAGCAATAGAGGCCTGACAACGACGGGATAGGCTGTGAACAACGTCATCAATGTCGTGTTTGCGGCAATAACACCCATGTTTCTTGCAGAGCTGATCGCAGGTCTTGAAGAGCGGTTGGTCGATGTTGACTCGATGCAGTCCGTCTCCCTAGTGCGTCCCAAACATATTCAATGGGATTCAGGTCGGGAGAGCGAGCAAGCGACGCCATGCGCACAGCACCTTCCGTTTCCAAGAAAACATCAACCATTCGTGCTCTATGATGTCTACCATTATCATCCAACAATATGAAGTCTAGCAACACAGCACCCCACAACAACAATACACGAGTTCCCAAGACCGCGCCACGGTACCTGACAGCAGTTCATCCTTTCCGATTCACCCGCAAAGTTTGATGAAGAGATGTTAGAGTGGTCAACATAATCCCTGCACACACAATTAGCGATCCTCCTCGATATTGGTCTCTCCTTACAATGTTCCGGTTTCTAAATCGTGTTCCACGTTCCATTCTGATGAGAATCCATCGAGTATCACTCTCCAGACAAAATCGCGTCTCTGAAAACAACATTGGCCCACTCTTCTGCTGTCCAGGTGGCATATTGACGGCTACACTCTAGACGTTCCGTCTGTGAAGACACGCCACAACCGCACATACAGCACGTCTCCGACAATAAGGGCCTCTCTGTCGAAGCCTTCTCTACACCGTTTGTCTCCAGACTAAATCGCGACTCGCCTGTGAAAACAACATTGGCCCACTCTTGTGCAGTCCAGGTGGCATATTGACGGCTCCACTCTAGACATTCCCTCTGTGAAGACACGCCAAAACCGCACATACAGCACGTCTCCGACAATAAAGGCCTCTCTGTCGAAGCCTTCTCTACACCGTTTACCTCCAGACTAAATCGCGACTCGCCTGTGAAAACAACATTGGCCTACTCCCATGATGTCCAAGTGGCATTTTGACGGCTCCACTCTAGACATTCCCTCTGTGAAGACACGCCAAAACCGCACATACAGCACGTCTCCGACAATAAAGGCCTCTCTGTCGAAGCCTTCTCTACACCGTTTGTCTCCAGACAAAATTGCGACTCGCCTGTGAAAACAACATTGGCCCACTCTTGTGCAGTCCAGGTGGCATATTGATGGCTACTCTAGAAGTTCCGTCTGTGAAGACACGCCACAACCGCACATACAGCACGTCTCCGACAATAAGGGCCTCTCTGTCGAAGCCTTCTCTACACCGTTTGTCTCCAGACTAAATCGCGACTCGCCTGTGAAAACAACATTGGCCCACTCTTGTGCAGTCCAGGTGGCATATTGACGGCTCCACTCTAGACATTCCCTCTGTGAAGACACGCCAAAACCGCACATACAGCACGTCTCAGACAATAAAGGCCTCCCTGTCGAAGCCTTCTCTACACCGTTTGTCTCCAGACTAAATCCCGACTCGCCTGTGAAAACAACATTGGCCCACTCTTGTGACATCCAGGTGGCATATTGACGGCTCCACTCTAGACATTCCCTCTGTGAAGACACGCCAAAACCGCACATACAGCACGTATCCGACAATAAAGGCCTCTCTGTCGAAGCCTTCTCTACACCGTTTGTCTCCAAACAAAATCGTGAATCGCCTGTGAAAACAACATTGGCCCACTCTTGTGATGTCCAGGTGGCGTATTGACGGCTTCACTCTAGACGTTCCCTCTGTGAAGACACGCCACAACCGCACATACAGCACGTCTCCGACAACAAACGCCTCTCTGTCGAAGCCTTCTCCACACCATTTGTCTCCAGACAAAATCGCGTCTCGCCTGTGAAAACAACATTGGCCTACTCTTGTGCTGTCCAGATGGTATATTGACCGCTCCACTCTAGACGTTCCCTCTGTGAAGACACGCCAGAACCCCACATACAGCACATCTCCGACAATAAACGCCTCTCTGTCGGAGCCTTCTCTACACCGTTTGTCACCAGACAAAATCGCGACTCGCCTGTGAAAACCACATTGGCCCACTCTTGTGATGTCCAGGTGGCATATTGACAGCTCCACTCTAGACGTTCCCTCTGTGAAGAAACGCCACAACCGCACATACAGCACGTCTCTGACAATAAACGCCTCTCTGTCGAAGCCATCTCCACACCGTTTGTCTCCAGACAAAATCGCGACTCGCCTGTGAAAAAAACATTGGCACACTCTTGTGCTGTCCAAATGGTATATTGACCGCTCCACTCTAGACGTTACCTCTGTGAAGACACGCCAGAACCCCACATACAGCACATCTCCCACACTAAAGGCCTCTCTGTCGAAGCCTTCTCTACACCATTTGTCACCAGACAAAATCGCGACCCGCCTGTGAAAACCACATTGGCCCACTCTTGTGCTGTCCAGGTGGCATATTGACGGCTCCACTCTAGACGTTCCATCTGTGAAGACACGCCACAACCGCACATACAGCACGTCTCCGAAAATAAAGGCCTCTCTGTCGAAGCCTTCTCTACATCGTTTGTCTCCAGACAAAATTGCGACTCGCCTGTGAAAACAACATTGGCCCACTCTTGTGCAGTCCAGGTGGCATATTGATGGCTACTCTAGACGTTCCGTCTGTGAAGACACGCCACAACCGCACATACAGCACGTCTGCAACAATAAAGGCCTCTCTGTCGAAGCCTTCTCTACACCGTTTGTCTCCAGAATAAATCCCGACTCGCCTGTGAAAACAACATTGGCCCACTCTTGTGATATCCAGGTGGCATATTGACGGCTCCGCTCTAGACATTCCCTCTGTGAAGACACGCCAAAACCGCACATACAGCACGTCTCCGACAATAAACGCCTCTCTGTCGAATTCTTCTCTACACCGTTTGTCTCCAGACAAAATCGTGAATCGCCTGTGAAAACAACATTGACCCACTCTTGTGATGTCCAGGTGGCATATTGACGGCACCACTCTAGACGTTCCCTCTGTGAAGAAACGCCACAACCGCACATACAGCACGTCTCCGACAATAAACGCCTCTCTGTCGAAGCCATCTCCACACCGTTTGTCTCCAGACAAAATCGCGACTCGCCTGTGAAAACAACATTGGCCCACTCTTGTGATGTCCAGGTGGCATATTGACAGCTCCACTCTAGACGTTCCCTCTGTGAAGAAACGCCACAACCGCACATACAGCACGTCTGCGACAATAAAGGCCTCTCTATCGAAGCCTTCTTTACACCGTTTCTCTCCAGACAAAATCGTGACATGCCTGAGAAAACAACATTAGCCCACTCTTGTGCAGTCCAGGTGGCATATTGATGGCTACTCTAGACGTTCCATCTGTGAAGACACGCCACAACCGCACATACAGCACGTCTCAGACAATAAAGGCCTCTCTGTCGAAGCCTTCTCTACACCGTTTGTCTCCAGAATAAATCCCGACTCGCCTGTGAAAACAACATTGGCCAACTCTTGTGATATCCAGGTGGCATATTGACGGCTCCACTCTAGACATTCCCTCTGTGAAGACACGCCAAAACCGCACATACAGCACGTCTCCGACAGTAAAGGCCTCTCTGCCGAATTCTTCTCTACACCGTTTGTCTCCAGACAAAATCATGAATCGCCTGTGAAAACAACATTGGCCCACTCTTGTGATGCCCAGGTGGCATATTGACAGCTCCACTCTAGACGTTCCCTTTGTGAAGACACGCCACAACCGCACATACAACACGTCTCCGACAACAAACGCCTCTCTGTCGAAGCCTTCTCTACACCATTTGTCTCCAGACAAAATCGCGACTCGCCTGTGAAAACAACATTGGCCTACTCTTGTGCTGTCCAGATGGTATATTGACCGCTCCACTCTAGACGTTCCCTCTGTGAAGACACGCCAGAACCCCACATACAGCACATCTCCGACAATAAACGCCTCTCTGTCGAAGCCTTCTCTACACCGTTTGTCACCAGACAAAATCGCGACTCGCCTATGAAAACCACATTGGCCCACTCTTGTGATGTCCAGGTGGCATATTGACGGCTCCACTCTAGACGTTCCCTCTGTGAAGACACGCCAGAACTGCACATACAGCACGTCTCCGACAATAAAGGCCTCTCTGTCGAAGCCTTCTCTACACCGTTTGTCTCCAGACTAAATCGCGACTCGCCTGTGAAACAACATTGGCCCACTCTTGTGCTGTCCAGGTGGCATTTTGATGGCTCCACTCTAGACATTCCCTCTGTGAAGACACGCCAAAACCGCACATACAGCACGTCTCCGACAATAAAGGCCTCTCTGTCGAAGCCTTCTCTACACCGTTTGTCTCCAGACAAAATCGCGACTCGTCTGTGAAAACAACATTGGCCCACTCTTGTGCTGTCCAGGTGGCATATTGACGACTCCACTCTAGACGTTCCCTCTGTGAAGACACGTCATAACCGCACATACAGCACATCTCCAACAATAAACGCCTCTCTGTCGAGTTCTTCTCTACAGCGTTTGTCTCCAGACAAAATCGTGAATCGCCTGTGAAAACAACATTGGCCCACTCTTGTGATGTCCAGGTGGCATATTGACGGCTCCACTCTAGACGTTCCCTTTGTGAAGACACGCCACAACCACACATACAACACGTCTCCGACAACAAACGCCTCTCTGTCGAAGCCTTCTCCACACCATTTGTCTCCAGACAAAATCGCGACTCGCCTGTGAAAACAACATTGGCCTACTCTTGTGCTGTCCAGATGGTATATTGACCGCTCCACTCTAGACGTTCCCTCTGTGAAGACACGCCAGAACCCCACATACAGCACATCTCCGACAATAAACGCCGCTCTGTCGAAGCCTTCTCTACACCGTTTGTCACCAGACAAAATCGCGACTCGCCTGTGAAAACCACATTGGCCCACTCTTGTGATGTCCATGTGGCATATTGACGGCTCCACTCTAGATGTTCCCTCTGTGAAGACACGCCAGAACTGCACATACAGCACGTCTCCGACAATAAAGGCCTCTCTGGTGAAGCCTTCTCTACACCGTTTGTCTCCAGACGAAATCGCGACTCGCCTGTGAAAACAACATTGGCCAACTCTTGTGCTGTCCAGGTGGCATATTGACGGCTCCACTCTAGACGTTCCATCTGTGAAGACATGCCACAACCGCACATACAGCACGTCTCCGAAAATAAAGGCATCTCTGTCGAAGCCTTCTCTACATCGTTAGGGTCCAGACAAAATTGCGACTCGCCTGTGAATACAACATTGGCCCACTCTTGTGCAGTCCAGGTGGCATATTGATGGCTACTCTAGACGTTCCGTCTGTGAAGACACGCCACAACCGCACATACAGCACGTCTGCGACAATAAAGGCCTCTCTATCGAAGCCTTCTTTACCCCGTTTCTCTCCAGACAAAATCGTGACTCGCCTGTGAAAACAACATTAGCCCACTCTTGTGCAGTCCAGGTGGCATATTGATGGCTACTCTAGACGTTCCATCTGTGAAGACACGCCACAACCGCACATACAGCACATCTCAGACAATAAAGACCTCTCTGTCGAAGCCTTCTCTACACCGTTTGTCTCCAGACTAAATCGCGACTCGCCTGTGAAAACAACATTGGCCCACTCTTGTGCTGTCCAGGTGGCATATTGACGGCTTCACTCTAGACATTCCCTCTGTGAAGACACGCCAGAACCGGACATACAGCACGTCTCCGACAATAAAGGCCCCTCTGTTGAAGCCTTCTCTACACCGTTTTTCTCCAGACAAAATCGCGACTCGCCTGTGAAAACAACATTGGCCAACTCTTGTGCTGTCCAGGTGGCATATTGACGGCTCCACTCTAGACGTTCCATCTGTGAAGACATGCCACAACCGCACATACAGCACGTCTCCGAAAATAAAGGCATCTCTGTCGAAGCCTTCTCTACATCGTTAGGGTCCAGACAAAATTGCGACTCGCCTGTGAATACAACATTGGCCCACTCTTGTGCAGTCCAGGTGGCATATTGATGGCTACTCTAGACGTTCCGTCTGTGAAGACACGCCACAACCGCACATACAGCACGTCTGCGACAATAAAGGCCTCTCTATCGAAGCCTTCTTTACCCCGTTTCTCTCCAGACAAAATCGTGACTCGCCTGTGAAAACAACATTAGCCCACTCTTGTGCAGTCCAGGTGGCATATTGATGGCTACTCTAGACGTTCCATCTGTGAAGACACGCCACAACCGCACATACAGCACATCTCAGACAATAAAGACCTCTCTGTCGAAGCCTTCTCTACACCGTTTGTCTCCAGACTAAATCGCGACTCGCCTGTGAAAACAACATTGGCCCACTCTTGTGCTGTCCAGGTGGCATATTGACGGCTTCACTCTAGACGCTCCCTCTGTGAAGACACGCCAGAACCGGACATACAGCACGTCTCCGACAATAAAGGCCCCTCTGTTGAAGCCTTCTCTACACCGTTTTTCTCCAGACAAAATCGCGACTCGCCTGTGAAAACAACATTGGCCCACTGTTGTGCTGTCCAGGTGGCATATTGTCGGCTCGACTCTAGACGATCCCTCTGTGAAGACACGCCAGAACCGCACATACAGCATGTCTCTGATAATAAAGGCCTCTGTGTTGAAGCCTTCTATACACCGTTTGTCACGAGACAAAATCGCGACTCGCCTGTGAAAACAACATTGGCCCACTCTTGTGATGTCCAGGTGGCACATTGACGGCTCCACTCTAGACATTCCCTCTGTGAAGACACGCCAGAACCGCACATACAGCACGTTTCCGACAATAAAGGTCTCTCTGTCGAAGCCTTCTCACACCGTTTGTCACCAGACAAATCGCGACTCGCCTGTGAAAACAACATTGGACCACTTTGTGCTGGCCAGGTGGCATATTGACGGCTCCACTCTAGACATTCCCTCTGTTAAGACACGCCAGAACCGCACATACGGCACGTCTCCGATAATAAAGGCCCCTGTGTTGAAGCCTTCTATACACCGTTTGTCACGAG
The DNA here is from genome assembly GCF_021461395.2 of Schistocerca americana. Classification (NCBI taxonomy): domain Eukaryota; kingdom Metazoa; phylum Arthropoda; class Insecta; order Orthoptera; family Acrididae; genus Schistocerca; species Schistocerca americana. The sequence goes on along the minus strand of NC_060128.1, from coordinate 153,165,510 downwards.
ACAAAATCGCGACTCGCCTGTGAAAACCACATTGGCCCACTCTTGCGATGTCCAGGTGGCATATTGATGGCTCCACTCTAGACGTTCCCTCTGTGAAGACACGCCAGAACCGCACATACAACACGTTTCCGACAATAAAGGCCTCTCTGTCGAAGCCTTCTTTACACCGTTTGTCTACAGACAAAATCGCGACTCGCCTGTGAAAACAACATTGGCCCACTCTTCTGCTGTCCAGGTGGCATATTGACGGCTACACTCTAGACGTTCCCTCTGTGAAGACACGCCAGAACCGCACATACAGCACGTCTCCGACAATAAAGGCCTCTCTGTCGAAGCCTTCTATACACCGTTTGTCTACAGACAAAATCGTGACTCGCCTGTGAAAACAACATTAGCCCACTCTTGTGCAGTCCAGGTGGCATATTGATGGCTACTCTAGAAGTTCCGTCTGTGAAGACACGCCACAACCGCACATACAGCACGTCTCCGACAATAAGGGCCTCTCTGTCGAAGCCTTCTCTACACCGTTTGTCTCCAGACTAAATCGCGACTCGCCTGTGAAAACAACATTGGCCCACTCTTGTGCAGTCCAGGTGGCATATTGACGGCTCCACTCTAGACATTCCCTCTGTGAAGACACGCCAAAACCGCACATACAGCACGTCTCCGACAATAAAGGCCTCTCTGTCGAAGCCTTCTCTACACCGTTTGCCTCCAGACTAAATCGCGACTCGCCTGTGAAAACAACATTGGCCTACTCCCATGATGTCCAAGTGGCATTTTGACGGCTCCACTCTAGACATTCCCTCTGTGAAGACACGCCAAAACCGCACATACAGCACGTCTCCGACAATAAAGGCCTCTCTGTCGAAGCCTTCTCTACACCGTTTGTCTCCAGACAAAACTGCGACTCGCCTGTGAAAACAACATTGGCCCACTCTTGTGCAGTCCAGGTGGCATATTGATGGCTACTCTAGAAGTTCCGTCTGTGAAGACACGCCACAACCGCACATACAGCACGTCTCCGACAATAAAGGCCTCTCTGTCGAGTTCTTCTCTACACCGTTTGTCTCCAGACAAAATCGCGAATCGCCTGTGAAAACAACATTGGCCCACTCTTGTGCAGTCCAGGTGGCATATTGAAGGCTCCACTCTAGACGTTCCCTCTGTGAAGAAACGCCACAACCGCACATACAGCACGTCTCTGACAATAAACGCCTCTCTGTCGAAGCCATCTCCACACCGTTTGTCTCCAGACAAAATCGCGACTCGCCTGTGAAAAAAACATTGGCACACTCTTGTGCTGTCCAAATGGTATATTGACCGCTCCACTCTAGACGTTACCTCTGTGAAGACACGCCAGAACCCCACATACAGCACATCTCCCACACTAAAGGCCTCTCTGTCGAAGCCTTCTCTACACCATTTGTCACCAGACAAAATCGCGACCCGCCTGTGAAAACCACATTGGCCCACTCTTGTGATGTCCAGGTGGCATATTGACGGCTCCACTCTAGACGTTCCATCTGTGAAGACACGCCACAACCGCACATACAGCACGTCTCCGAAAATAAAGGCCTCTCTGTCGAAGCCTTCTCTACATCGTTTGTCTCCAGACAAAATTGCGACTCGCCTGTGAAAACAACATTGGCCCACTCTTGTGCAGTCCAGGTGGCATATTGATGGCTACTCTAGACGTTCCGTCTGTGAAGACACGCCACAACCGCACATACAGCACGTCTGCAACAATAAAGGCCTCTCTGTCGAAGCCTTCTCTACACCGTTTGTCTCCAGAATAAATCCCGACTCGCCTGTGAAAACAACATTGGCCCACTCTTGTGATATCCAGGTGGCATATTGACGGCTCCGCTCTAGACATTCCCTCTGTGAAGACAGGCCAAAACCGCACATACAGCACGTCTCCGACAATAAACGCCTCTCTGTCGAAGCCTTCTCTACACCGTTTCTCTCCAGACAAAATCGCGACTCGCCTGTGAAAACAACATTGGCCCACTCTTGTGCTGCCCAGGTGGCATATTGACGGCTCCACTCTAGACGTTCCCTCTGTGAAGACACGTCAGAACCGCACATACAGCACGTCTCCGACAATAAACGCCTCTCTGTCGAATTCTTCTCTACACCGTTTGTCTCCAGACAAAATCGTGAATCGCCTGTGAAAACAACATTGACCCACTCTTGTGATGTCCAGGTGGCATATTGACGGCACCACTCTAGACGTTCCCTCTGTGAAGAAACGCCACAACCGCACATACAGCACGTCTCCGACAATAAACGCCTCTCTGTCGAAGCCATCTCCACACCGTTTGTCTCCAGACAAAATCGCGACTCGCCTGTGAAAACAACATTGGCCCACTCTTGTGATGTCCAGGTGGCATATTGACAGCTCCACTCTAGACGTTCCCTCTGTGAAGAAACGCCACAACCGCACATACAGCACGTCTGCGACAATAAAGGCCTCTCTATCGAAGCCTTCTTTACACCGTTTCTCTCCAGACAAAATCGTGACATGCCTGAGAAAACAACATTAGCCCACTCTTGTGCAGTCCAGGTGGCATATTGATGGCTACTCTAGACGTTCCATCTGTGAAGACACGCCACAACCGCACATACAGCACGTCTCAGACAATAAAGGCCTCTCTGTCGAAGCCTTCTCTACACCGTTTGTCTCCAGACAAAATCGCGACTCGTCTGTGAAAACAACATTGGCCCACTCTTGTGCTGTCCAGGTGGCATATTGACGACTCCACTCTAGACGTTCCCTCTGTGAAGACACGTCATAACCGCACATACAGCACATCTCCAACAATAAACGCCTCTCTGTCGAGTTCTTCTCTACAGCGTTTGTCTCCAGACAAAATCGTGAATCGCCTGTGAAAACAACATTGGCCCACTCTTGTGATGTCCAGGTGGCATATTGACGGCTCCACTCTAGACGTTCCCTTTGTGAAGACACGCCACAACCACACATACAACACGTCTCCGACAACAAACGCCTCTCTGTCGAAGCCTTCTCCACACCATTTGTCTCCAGACAAAATCGCGACTCGCCTGTGAAAACAACATTGGCCTACTCTTGTGCTGTCCAGATGGTATATTGACCGCTCCACTCTAGACGTTCCCTCTGTGAAGACACGCCAGAACCCCACATACAGCACATCTCCGACAATAAACGCCGCTCTGTCGAAGCCTTCTCTACACCGTTTGTCACCAGACAAAATCGCGACTCGCCTGTGAAAACCACATTGGCCCACTCTTGTGATGTCCATGTGGCATATTGACGGCTCCACTCTAGATGTTCCCTCTGTGAAGACACGCCAGAACTGCACATACAGCACGTCTCCGACAATAAAGGCCTCTCTGGTGAAGCCTTCTCTACACCGTTTGTCTCCAGACGAAATCGCGACTCGCCTGTGAAAACAACATTGGCCAACTCTTGTGCTGTCCAGGTGGCATATTGACGGCTCCACTCTAGACGTTCCATCTGTGAAGACATGCCACAACCGCACATACAGCGCGTCTCCGAAAATAAAGGCATCTCTGTCGAAGCCTTCTCTACATCGTTTGGGTCCAGACAAAATTGCGACTCGCCTGTGAATACAACATTGGCCCACTCTTGTGCAGTCCAGGTGGCATATTGATGGCTACTCTAGACGTTCCGTCTGTGAAGACACGCCACAACCGCACATACAGCACGTCTGCGACAATAAAGGCCTCTCTATCGAAGCCTTCTTTACCCCGTTTCTCTCCAGACAAAATCGTGACTCGCCTGTGAAAACAACATTAGCCCACTCTTGTGCAGTCCAGGTGGCATATTGATGGCTACTCTAGACGTTCCATCTGTGAAGACACGCCACAACCGCACATACAGCACATCTCAGACAATAAAGACCTCTCTGTCGAAGCCTTCTCTACACCGTTTGTCTCCAGACTAAATCGCGACTCGCCTGTGAAAACAACATTGGCCCACTCTTGTGCTGTCCAGGTGGCATATTGACGGCTTCACTCTAGACGTTCCCTCTGTGAAGACACGCCAGAACCGGACATACAGCACGTCTCCGACAATAAAGGCCCCTCTGTTGAAGCCTTCTCTACACCGTTTTTCTCCAGACAAAATCGCGACTCGCCTGTGAAAACAACATTGGCCCACTGTTGTGCTGTCCAGGTGGCATATTGTCGGCTCGACTCTAGACGATCCCTCTGTGAAGACACGCCAGAACCGCACATACAGCATGTCTCTGATAATAAAGGCCTCTGTGTTGAAGCCTTCTATACACCGTTTGTCACGAGACAAAATCGCGACTCGCCTGTGAAAACAACATTGGCCCACTCTTGTGATGTCCAGGTGGCACATTGACGGCTCCACTCTAGACATTCCCTCTGTGAAGACACGCCAGAACCGCACATACAGCACGTTTCCGACAATAAAGGTCTCTCTGTCGAAGCCTTCTCACACCGTTTGTCACCAGACAAATCGCGACTCGCCTGTGAAAACAACATTGGACCACTTTGTGCTGGCCAGGTGGCATATTGACGGCTCCACTCTAGACATTCCCTCTGTGAAGACACGCCAGAACCGCACATACGGCACGTCTCCGATAATAAAGTCCCCTGTGTTGAAGCCTTCTATACACCGTTTGTCACGAGACAAAATCGCGACTCGCCTGTGAAAACCACATTGGCCCACTCTTGCGATGTCCAGGTGGCATATTGATGGCTCCACTCTAGACGTTCCCTCTGTGAAGACACGCCAGAACCGCACATACAACACGTTCCCGACAATAAAGGCCTCTCTGTCGAAGCCTTCTTTACACCGTTTGTCTCCAGACAAAATCGCGCCTCGCCTGTGAAAACAACATTGGCCCACTCTTGTGCTGTCCAGGTGACATATTGACGGCTCCCCTCTAGACGTTCCCTCTGTGAAGACACGCCAGAACCGCACATACAGCACGTCTCCGACAATAAAGGCCTCTCTCATGAAGCCTTCTCTACTCCGTTTGTCTCCAGACAAAATCGCGACTCACCTGTGAAAACAACATTGGCCCACTGTTGTGCTGTCCAGGTGGCATATTGATGGGTCCATTCTAGATGTTCGCTCTGTGAAGACACGCCAGAAACGCACATACAGCACGTCTCCGACAATTAACGCCTCTCTGTCGAAGCCTTCTTTACACCGTTTGTCTCCAGACAAAATCGCGACTCGCCAGTGAAAACAAAATTGTCTCACTCTTGTGCTGTCCAGGTGGCATATTGACGGCTACACTCTAGACGTTCCCTCTGTGAAGTCTTGCCAGAACCGCACATACAGCACATCTCCGACAACAAACGCCTCTCTGTCGAAGCCCACTCTACACCGTTTGTCACCAGACAAATCGCGACTATCCTGTGAAAACAACATTGGCCCACTCTTGTGCTGTCCAGGTGGCACATTGACTACTCCACTCTAGTCGTTCCCTCTGTGAAGACACGCCACAACCGCACATACAGCACGTCTCAGACAATAAAGGCCTCTCTGTCGAAGCCTTCTTCACACCGTTTCTCTCCAGACAAAATCGCGACTCGCCTGTGAAAACCACATTAGCCCACTCTTGTGATATCCAGGTGGCATATTGACGGCTCCACTCTAGACGTTCCCTCTGTGAAGACACGCCAGAACCGCACATACAGCACGTCTCCGACAATAAAGGCCTCTCTGTTGAAGCTTTCTCTACACCGTTTGTCTCCAGACAAAATCGCGACTCGCCTGTGAAAACAACATTGGCCCACTCTTGTGCTGTCCAGGTGGCATATTGATGGCTCCACTCTAGACGTTCCCTCTGTGAAGACACGCCAGAACCGCACATACAGCACGTTTCCAACAATGAATGCCTCTCTGTGGAAGCCTTCTCTACACCGTTTGTCTCCAGACAAAATCGCGAGTCGCCTGTGAAAACAACATTGGCCCACTCTTGTGATGTCCAGGTGGCATATTGACGTCTCCACTCTAGACGTTCCCTCTGTGAAGACACGCCAGATCTGCACATACAGCACATCTCCGACAATAAAGGCCTCTCTGTCGAAGCCTTCTTTACACCGTTTCTCTCCAGACAAAATCGTGACTCGCCTGTGAAAACAACATTGGCCCACTCTTGTGCAGTCCAGGTGGGATATTGACAGCTCCACTCTAGACGTTCCCTCTGTGAAGACACGCCAGAACCGCACATATAGCACGTTTCCAACAGTGAATGCCTCTCTGTGGAAGCCTTCTCTACACCGTTTGTCTCCAGACAAAATCGCGACTCGCCTGTGAAAACAACATTGGCCCACTCTTGTGATGTCCAGGTGGCATATTGAAGTCTCCACTCTAGACGTTCCCTCTGTGAAGACACGCCAGATCTGCACATACAGCACGTCTCCGACAATAAAGGCCTCTCTGTCGAAGCCTTCTTCACACCGTTTCTCTCCAGACAAAATCGTGACTCGCCTGTGAAAACTACATTGGCCCACTCTTGTGCAGTCCAGGTGGGATATTGACAGCTCCACTCTAGACGTTCCCTCTGTGAAGACACGCCAGAACCGCACATACAGCACGTTTCCAACAATGAATGCCTCTCTGTGGAAGCCTTCTCTACACCGTTTGTCTCCAGACAAAATCGGGACTCGCCTGTGAAAACAACATCGGCCCACTCTTGTGATGTCCAGGTGGCATATTGAAGTCTCCACTTATAACACTCCCCGTCTGCTAACTACTGTACCATAACCTCAATGCCAGAAGCAGGTTGTAACATAAAACAATTTTGTAAAAGTAACTATGGCACAAAGCAACAGAGCAGTGTTACCCTCTGAGAGGAATTTTGTTAAGTTGACCGTATTGTTCCTAATGGAAGTGGCTTATCGGAAATGAAAGTCAGAATTACGTTAATATAGGAATAGTGACAAACAAAATTTTGCCTAGCTATACTGTTTATAGAATAAGGGAAACGGTCGCCAGCCTAATTAGGCAAGAGAAAGATTAACATTCTCGTTTATGAAAGTAGGTATAAGTAACTATAATGGACAACACAACAGACACAACCTAGACTTAGCAAGACGCGAGTGCAATGAACTCTAACACACATATGTTTTAAGATTGAAGCTAACAGTTAGAGCAGCAGGAACTATTTTCAAAATTATAACAGGTACAGAAAAACACTATCACTTTCAGGGTTTACACAAACTGAGTGGTCTTTATACTGTTAATATGCACACAAGAGAGACAAACACTTGGCATACATGATAATGTAACGTTTCACAACTGCAGCTTTCTCACTTTTACTACAACGAAACACAATGTTGACAAAATTGCAAGGAATTGACTCTCCTTTTTAGAATTTACTACAGACAACAACGTGATCATTTACTTTATAAGACTCAGCCTAAAGTTTGAAGTTGGTAACAGCACTTTAAATAACAGTTTCAATAGGAAAATTATTATTGGACAAATAACATTTGCTTTAACTCACTCTGTTACCACATTAGCTTTAACTATCTTTCAAATAAGTTCAAGAGGCATTATTTAACTAGGCTTCAACGTACTTTGAGTAAGGACACTCGGTAATCACTTTACTTCAAACGGAGAGGACCCTGAGAGGTGTTATGATGAGGAGTAAAATCAAGGTAGGTAAATAAATTCCGATATGAATTACCTTATATTTCAGCACACTAACACATCCATTAGGCTGATCCTTCACTGTACATCAATATAGTATTACGTTACAGTGATTGCGCAATGTGGTGGCAACTGCATGTTGGTAGGTGGAATTACAGGTAGAATTGCCGGACTTTATCGTATCTTCATGGCGATGATTCATACAAATTCCAGAATAGATCCAGCTATTTATCCACCCATCCGAGGCATTGGAAAGAAGCAGTAAAAGCCTCTCTCTGAATCAGCATGATATGCACCTTTACATTGACAGTGCACAAACTGGTAGCTCCTTTCCGACTCGTGGCTCGTCTCCGACTGACTATCAGTTCCACCTAGGCCAACCACAATTTGCGCGCGCTACACAGTTCCGTTCTCGAGGGGAACCACACTACCTCTTACATACAGAATAACTGAGAGCCCTAAGTGAGGATCAGCAGTTTACATAATAGCAACCAAATGTATTAAATAAAACAGAACATTTTCACATATTGACACTTCTACAAAAATTATTCACACAAAATTACAATCATATACAGTAAGTATTGTTCCCTCCAAATGGGACAAAGAACTTTAAATTACAGATACACTACTTTGCATAGAATCAAATCAAGACACCAAAGTTTTTAACAAAGAAAAGAGTACACAATTTTATGTTATCGATTCAAACACATTTACAAAAGATCAACAATGTGACATTAAATAAAGCAAAAGCAAAATAAATCCATACAGCATAAGAGCTGAGGCCTCTCTGTCGAAGCCTTCTATACTCCGTTTCTCTCCAGTAAACATCGTGACTCACCGGTGAAAACAACATTGGCCCACTCTTGTGATGTCCAGGTGGCATATTGAAGTCTCCACTAGACGTTCCCTCTGTGAAGACACGCCAGAACCGCACATACAGCACGTCTCCGACAATAAAGGCCTCTCTGTCGAAGCCTTCTATACTCCGTTTCTCTCCAGTAAACATCGTGACTCACCGGTGAAAACAACATTGGCCCACTCTTGTGATGTCCAGGTGGCATATTGAAGTCTCCACTCTAGATGTTCCCTCTGTGAAGACACGCCAGAACCGCACATACAGCACGTCTCCGACAATAAAGGCCTCTCTGTCGAAGCCTTCTATACTCCGTTTCTCTCCAGTAAACATCGTGACTCACAGGTGAAAACAACATTGGCCCACTCTTGTGATGTCCAGGTGGCATATTGAAGTCTCCACTCTAGACGTTCCCTCTGTGAAGACACGCCAGAACCGCACATACAGCACGTCTCCGACAATAAAGGCCTCTCTGTCGAAGCCTTCTATACTCCGTTTCTCTCCAGTAAACATCGTGACTCACCGGTGAAAACAACATTGGCCCACTCTTGTGATGTCCAGGTGGCATATTGAAGTCTCCACTCTAGACGTTCCCTCTGTGAAGACACGCCAGAACCGCACATACAGCACGTCTCCGACAATAAAGGCCTCTCTGTCGAAGCCTTCTATACTCCGTTTCTCTCCAGTAAACATCGTGACTCACCGGTGAAAACAACATTGGCCCACTCTTGTGATGTCCAGGTGGCATATTGAAGTCTCCACTCTAGACGTTCCCTCTGTGAAGACACGCCAGAACCGCACATACAGCACGTCTCCGACAATAAAGGCCTCTCTGTCGAAGCTTTCTCTACACCTTTCTCTTCATAAAACGCGTCCAGTGGATGCTGCGAATTTCAGATGCCAGTTGCAGTGCAGTACTGAGGCGGTATCGTCGCCCCCTTACAACCAAATAACGGCCCCCTCTTTCTGATGTGACACGCGGTCGACCCAGCCCTGGTCTCCGCGACACAGTTTCGGTCTCTCTATAACGTCGCCACTTCCGAGACACAACAGAACGATTCACGTTAAGCCACTGGGCCACATAGTTTGCGACTGTCCTGCTTCCATTCTTCCTGTGGCCCTCAACCGCAGAGAGTCTGTTTGCACGGAGAAAGAGCGGTATGTTGCTCTAATTTTGAACACCATTTTATGTCGGTCAGTTGGCTATAGTCTTTAAGTTTCTACATGTCAGTAACACTTGATATGCCTCACCTGAGTTTTGTTTCTGGCGGATATGGTTTGCCTTTAGTCTTATCTCTCGATATATACAGGGTGTTACAAAAAGGTACGGCCAAACTTTCAGGAAACATTCCTCACACACAAACAAAGAAAATATGTTATGTGGACATGTGTCCAGAATCGCTTACTTTCCATGTTAGAGCTCATTTTATTACTTCTCTCCATTCACTTTAATCATGGAATCGAAACACACAGCAACAGAACGTACCAGCGTGACTGCAAACACTTTGTTACAGGAAATTTCAAAATGTCCTCCGTTAGCGAGGATACATGCATCCACCCTCCGTCGCATGGAATCCCTGATGCGCTGATGCAGCCCTGGAGAATGGCGTATTGTATCACAGCCGCCCACAATACGAGGACAAAGAGTCTCTACATTTCGTAGCGGGGTTGCGTAGACAAGATCTTTCAAATGCCCCCATAAATGAAAGTAAAGAGGCTTGAGGTCAAGAGAGCGTGGAGGCCATGGAATTGGTCCGCCTGTACCTATCCATCGGTCACCGAATCTGTTGTTGAGAAGCGTACGAACACTTCGACTGAAATGTGCAGGAGTTCATCGTGCATGAACCACACGTTGTGTCGTACTTGCAAAGGCACATGTTCTAGCAGCACTGGTAGAATATCCCGTATGAAATCATGATAACGTGCTCCACTGAGCGTAGGTGGAAGAACATGGGGCCCAATCGAAACATAACCAACAATGCCTGCCCAAACGTTGACAGAAAATCTGTGTTGATGACGTGATTGCACAATTGCGTGAGGATTCTCGTCAGCCCACACATATTGATTGTGAAAATTTACAATTTGATGACGTTGGAATGAAGCCTCATCCGTAAAGAGAACATTTGCACTGAAATGAGGATTGACACATTGTTGGATGAACCACTCGCAGAAGTGTACCCGTGGAGGCCAATCAGCTGCTGATAGTGCCTGCACACGCTGTGCATGGTACGGAAACAACTGGTTCTCCCGTAGCACTCTCCATACAGTGACGCGGTCAACGTTACCTTGTACAGCAGCAACTTCTCTGACGCTGACATTAGGGTTATCGTCAACTGCACGAAGAATTGTCTCGTCCATTGCAGGTGTCCTCGTCGTTCTAGGTCTTCCCCAGTCACGAGTCATAGGCTGAAATGTTCCGTGCTCCCTAAGACGCCGATCAATTGCTTCGAACGTCTTCCTGTCGGGACACCTTCGTTCTGGAAATCTGTCTCGATACCAACGTACCGCGCCACGGCTATTGCCCCGTGCTAATCCATACATCAAATGGGCATCTGCCAACTCCGCATTTGTAAACATAGCACTGACTGCAAAACCACGTTCGTAATTAACACTAACCTGTTGATGCTACGTACTGATGTGCTTGATGCTAGTACTGTAGAGCAATGAGTCGCATGTCAACAAAAGCACCGAAGTAACATTACCTTCCTTCAATTGGGCCAACTGGCGGTGAATCGAGGAAGTACAGTACATACTGACGAAACTAAAATGAGCTCTAACATGGAAATTAAGCGTTTCCGGACACATGTCCACATAACATCTTTTCTTTATTTGTGTGTGAGGAATGTTTCCTGAAAGTTTGGCCGTACCTTTTTGTAACACCCTGTATATACGAGGAGCGACAATAAAGTAATGAGACTGATGTGAAAAAAAAGTTGCTTACTGTTTTAGTCAAGTTTAGTGTTGTCTCCTTCAAAGTAGTTCCCTTCTGATTGCACACATTTTTTCCAGCGCTTCTGCCATTGATGGTAACATTTCGGGAACTTATCTTCTGTAACATCCTCCAAGACCCCCCGTCACATCTTTTTGGACATCTTGTTTTGTTATGAAAAACGTGTCCCTTGACCGACGTTTTGACTCTTGGAAATAGAAAAGAGTCGCACGGAGCAATATCTGGTGAATAATGTGGCTGTGGTAGTACCGAAATTTGTTTTGTTAAAAATTGCTGTACTGACAGAGCAGTAAGGGATGGCGCATTGTAGTGATGCAGAATACAATTACCAGCAATGTTGGCACGGACACGAAGAACTCTTTTACGAAGTCTTTCTAAAATTTCTTTGTAGCAATATTGGTTAATTGTTTGTCCAGGAGGGACGCACTCTTTATGAACAACTCCCTTGGAATCAAAGAAGCACATAAGCATGCATTTCAAATGCTTCAAATGGCTCTGTGCACTATGCAACTTAACTTCTGAGGTCATCAGTCGCCTAGAACTTAGAACTAATAAAACCTAACTAAGAACATCACATACATCCATGCCCGAGGCAGGATTCGAACCTGCGACCGTACGTGTGTACGTGTACCTCACCCCTCATGGTAATGTACATGTGCGTCAGTGAAAAAGACCAATAAAAAGGTGTTAGCATGTGGACGTAATGTGCTGTTCCAGTCTCTTCTGTACCTAAGGTCCATCACCGTTCCCTTTGGATCCCTACGTAATTCGGTGCTCTCCGATACACATGATCGAACAGCGGAGGAGTGGTACTCAAGCGTCAACTTTAGGTTAGAATATCACCGGATGTAATTGACATTTTACAATGCAACAAACGGCACTGATTACGTATTTGTTTATATGTTCAGATGTGCTAACAAAACTAACGGGGTTCCATTTAAAAAAAAAGTCGGTTTGTGTTAAAAAACATACTTCCATGCATTTTTCTATGGTTTGTATTAACCAATTACACTAGCCCCTCTCCTCACGTTAGGTCTGTGGAATCGATTCGTCAGTATTTGATGTGGTTTACGAAATATATCCAGCGGTAACGTTAGGTGACTCACCCTGTATATATATATTGGTGAAAGTGTAGCTTAAAGTCCACTTAAAGATATCACTGTAGGTGTTCTAAATGGTCACCATTAACATCCACACACAAACAATGCCGCCGAACTGCAGCACGAACTACTGACTGAGACGTGTTCAGTTGGATATTTGTACATCAATGTACGATGGATATGTGTGGATGGATATGTGTGTGTGTGCGCGAGTGTATACCCGTCCTTTTTTCCCCCTAAGGTAAGTTTTTCCACTCCCGGGATTGGAATGACTCCTTAGCCTCTCCCTTAAAACCCACATCCTTTCGTCTTTCCCTCTCCTTCCCTCTTTCCTGATGAGGCAACAGTTTGTTGCGAAAGCTTGAATTTTGTTTGTATGTTTGTGTATGTTTGTGTGTCTTTCGACCTGCCAGCGCTTTCGTTCGGTAAGTCACATCATCTTTGTTTTTTGGTAAATTTTTCCCACGTGGAATGTTTCCCTCTATTATATATACATATGAAAGGAAGTCGTAAGCAGTTGTTTACTTGTGACATGCAAAAAGTTTGAAGACGTGGCAAGAAGTACTAATACGTCTCACACTTTTTGCATGTCACAAGTAAACAACTGCTTACGTCTTTCATTCATCTGACGTAATCAGCTACGTTAGATTTTTAGCGTTATGCACTTCCGATACGAAACAAATGCTATACACTATATTTTTTTGTTTACGTTACTTTCATTGCAATGTGTCTAGCAAACGAGCTTTAAAGGAGATAAATTCAGGTAACGAATAATTCTTACAGCCACTGTCTCAAATTTTCCTGTGCAGTACGTAGTAGGCGAGTATGAGTATATTATAGCTGTAAACAAAGGCATTTCACGAATGATTTCGCCATATTGTCTTGTGCTTTTGATTCGGTGAGTGTGCACTCCACTACTCCACTACTGGCCATTCAAAAGTCCCGCCCACAGTTTGGCAGAAAAATGACTGCCGTGTCGTCCGGTTGGCCACTCTCTCCCTATACAGGCTCTCTAATGTGGGACGGCCTTGACGAGTGCCAGATAATTCGCGCAGTTGCGCTGACGCTGCGTCCCCGATGGTGCAGTGGCTAATGTACCTCCCTAGTAAGCTGCAGATCCCGAGTTCGAATACCGGTCCAGTAAACGTTTTCACTCCTCGCTGCTGATTTCGTGTCATGTCCCGATGCAGCTGTCAGCAGTGATACCCCTTTACATAGTGTGAGAAATCCTGGGGATTAACAGACATTTTCGATGCTCTGAAAACACACTGTCGGAATCTCCCATGCTTGCCAGCCATTGGGGCAAAGAATGGAGGAAAAGGCTGCCATAACTGGCCTGAGGGACCAGCTGAAATTCTAAGTATAATATATTTCAATAAACAAATTAGCCCATTACGACACTGGAAAGCCAGTACCACAAATAAAAGGAGAAAATTACGACGATTGCGAGGGTTTAGATGCGCTCTTGGTACGGTGTATAGTTTCTAAGTTATTTTAACTGCTTTTCGAACATTATAAATCTTAAAAATTATTAACTTGACGACACCTTTACCAGTATTTATAAACGAAGTTTCTATGGAAGAATCGAAACAGAACTGATATAAACATTACCAGTTTTGCAATAAATGCTGGAATATGTATTCCGTCCCGGAAAATAGTGAATATTAGCCATACGATTAGCTTTGAGGGATGAAGTAGTGAAGGCAGCTGAGGATGAAGTAGGTAAAAAGACGTGGGCTAGTAGAAATCCTAGGGTAACAGAAGAAATAATGAATTTGATTGATGAAAGGAGAAAATATGAAAATGCAGTAAATGAAGCAGGTAAAAAGAAATGCAAACGTCTCAAAAATGATATCGACAGGAAGTGCAAAATGCCTAAGCAGGCATGGCTAGAGGAGAAATGTAAGGATGTAGAGGCTTATCTCACTAGGGGTAAGATAGATACTGCCTACAGGAAAATTAAAGAGACCTTTGGAGAAAAGAGAGCCTCTTGTATGGATATCAAGAGCTCATATGGAAACCCAGTACAAAGAAAAGAAGGGAAAGCAGAGAGGTGGAAGGAGTATATAGAGGGTCTACACAAGGGCAATATACTTGAGGGCAATATTATGGAAATGGAAGAGAATGTAGATGAAGATGAAATGGGAGATATGATACTGCGTGAAGAGTTTGACAGAGCACTGAAAGACCTGAGTCGAAACAAGGCCCCGGGAGTAGACAACATTCCATTAGAACTACTGACAGCCTTGGGAGAGACAGTCCTGACAAAACTCTACCATCTGGTGAGCAAGATGTATGAGACAGGCGAAATACCCTCAGACTTCAAGAAGAATATAATAATTCCAATCCCAAAGAAAGCAGGTGTTGACAGATGTGAAAATTACCGAACTATCAGTTTAATAAGTCATAGCTGCAAAATACTAACGCGAATTCTTTACAGCCGAATGGAAAAACTGGTAGAAGCCGACCTCGGGGAAGATCAGTTTGGATTCCGAAGAAATTTTGGAACATTTGAGGCAATACTGACCCTACGACTTATCTTAAAACAAAGATGAAGGAAAGGCAAACCTACGTTTCTAGCATTTGTAGACTTGGAGAAAGCTTTTGACAATGTTGGCTGGAATACTCTCTTTCAAATTCTGAAAGTGGCAAAGTAAAATACAGGGAGCGAAAGGCTATTTACAATTTGTACAGAAACCACGTGGCAGTTATAAGAGTCGAGGGGCATGAAAGGGAAGCAGCGGTTGGGAAAGGAGTGAGACAGGGTCGTAGACTCTCGCCGATGTTATTCAATCTGTATATTGAGCAAGTAGTAAAGGAAACAAAAGACAAATTTGGAGTAGGAATTAAAATCCATGGAGATGAAATAATAACTTTGAGGTTCACCGATGACATTGTAATTCTGTCAGAGACACCAAAGGACTTGCAAGAGCAGTTGAAAGGAATGGATACTGTCTTGAAAGGAGAAAGGAATGGATACTGTCTTGAAAGGAGGATATAAGATGAACATCAACAAAAGCAAAACGAGGATAATAGAATGTAGTCGAATTAAATAGGCTGATGCTGCGGGAATTACATTAGAAAATGAGACACTTAAGGTAGTAAAGGAGTTTTGCTATTTGGGGAGCAAAATAACTGATGATGGTCGAATTAGAGAGGATATAAAATGTACACTGTCAATGGCAAGGAAAGCGTTTCTGAAGAAGAGAAATTTGTTAACATCGAGTATAGATTTAAGTGTCAGGAAGTCGTTTCTGAAAGTATTTCTATGGAGTGTAGCCATGTATGGAAGTGAAACATGGACGATAAATAGTTTGGACAAGAAGAGAATAGAAGCTTTCGAAATGTGGTGCTACAGAAGAATGCTGAAGATTAGATGGGTAGATCACATAACTAATGAGAAGGTATTGAACAAGATTGGGGAGAAGAGAAGTTTGTGGCACGACTTGACAAGAAGAAGGGATCGGTTGGTAGGACATGTTCTGAGGCATCAAGGGATCACCAATTTAATATTGGAGGGCAGCGTGGAGGGTAAAAATTGTAGAGGGAGACCAAGAGATGAATTTACCAAGCACATTCAGAAGGATGTAGGTTGCAGTAGGTACTGGGAGATGAAGAAGCTTGCACAGGATAGAGTAGCATGGAGAGTTGCATCAAACCAGTCTCACGACTGATGACCACAACAACAACAGCCATAAGATTAATTAATAGGTCAAAAGTAGCTACAATATTGTAAAATAAACATAGGAAGGTATAAGTATGCTTACTGTTGGCTGTTTGTATTTATTAACGACAAATAGCGTTTTACACGATAGAATTGA
Source organism: Schistocerca americana (assembly GCF_021461395.2). Classification (NCBI taxonomy): domain Eukaryota; kingdom Metazoa; phylum Arthropoda; class Insecta; order Orthoptera; family Acrididae; genus Schistocerca; species Schistocerca americana. Next base: position 153,149,141 of record NC_060128.1, on the reverse strand, counting down.
TGAGCAAAGTGGTAAATGTAACTGAAGGCAGCAATGAATAGCTGAGAAATTCTCATGCACATTCTTTTATAACACATAGGAATTGCGATATAGTTATAGTTTTTGTGTGTTCGAAAAGAAAAGAAGCATACGTTTTGACACGTGTTACAGTGTGAGGCTGCAACTACCTGGCAGCCATCTCGGCGCGGACAGTGATTTATGCGGCTCCAGAAGGCGAAAAGTCGGGTCTGGTAGTATCCAGAGACAGTCGTTGTGAATTCCGTATGTGCGGAAAGATGGTTGCTTTGCGAAAGTGTTGAAATTTTCATAAGTATCCAAAAGTGGACTTCTAAAACTCACGTGTGTCTTACTAGAAAACAGAGGATACTTCGTTAGGAAACGATTCATAACTTTGAAGTTTAACCGCCGTCCATATCCAGCGGTCTTGGTCTTCCAACTTTTGCCATTTCGCAACTGAGCAACTTCATCGTGAATTTTAAGCGAGCGGGGCTCAGAAGTGTTGAGAGATTTTGGAGTCCGCGTGGGTTTCATAACGTGTAGGCTTTCACGGCCGGCGTCTTCATTCATTAATACTTCCTAACAGTAGAATTTCTAACAGTAGAAATTCTTCCTTCTGTGGTTTCTTTGTCAACTGGCTGCTAGGCTGTCGACAGTGAAACTATCTCTGACCAACGACGTCACTCTCGATGAAAGGTAATCGATTGTCTCATCGTTGGTACAGAGTCGACCACCATATCTTATCTAACTTTAAACCTTCTTCTTTCCTGTTAATATTATTGTGGTGTTTATTAATTTCTATAGCGTCTTTGTATACAGGGTTGTCCATTGATGGTGACCGGGCCAAATATCTCACGAAATAAGCGTCAAACGAGAAAACTACAAAGAACGAAACTTGTGTAGCTTGAGGGGCGAAACCTGATGGCGCTATGGTTGGCCCGCTAGATGGCGCTGCCTTAGGTCAAACGGATATCAACTGTTTTTTTTTAATAGTAACCCACATTTTTTATTACATATTCGTGTAGTATGTGAAGAAATATGAATGCTTTAGTTGGACCACTTTTTCGCTTTGTGATAGATGGCGCTGTAATAGTCACAAACGTATAAGTACGTGCTATCACGTAACATTCCGCCAGTGCGGACGTTATTTGCTTCGTGATTCATTACCCGTGTTAAAATGGGCCGTTTACCAATTGCGAAAAAGGTCGATATCGTGTTGATGTATGGCTATTGTGATCAAAATGCTCAACGGGCGTGTGCTATGTCTGCTGCTCGGTATCCTGGATGACATCATTCAAGTCTCCGGACCGTTAGCTGGATAGTTACGTTATTTAAGGAACCAGGAAGTGTTCAGCACATGTGAAACGTCAACCACGACCTGCAACAAATGATGCCCAAGTAGGTGTTTTAGCTGCTGTCGCGGCTAGTCCGCACATCAGTAGCAGACAAACTGCGCGAGAATCGTGAATCTCAAAAACGTCGGTGTTGAGAATGTTATATCAACATCGATTGCACCCGTACCATATTTCTATGCACCAGGAATTGCATGGCGACGACTTTGGACATCGTGTACAGTTCTGCCACTGGGGACAAGAGAAATTACGGGACGATGACAGATTTTTGCACGCGTTCTATTTAGCGACGAAGCGTCATTCACCAACAGCGGCAACGTAAACCGGCATAATACGCACTATTGGGCAACGGAAAATCCACGATGTCTGCGACAAGTGGAACATCAGCGACCTTGGCGGGTTAATGTATGGTGCGGCATTACGGGAGGAAGGATAATTGGTCCCCATTTTATCGCTGGCAATCTAAATGGTCCAATGTATGCAGATTTCCTACGTATCGTTCTACCGATGTTACTACAAGATGTTTCACTGCATGACAGAATGGCGATGTACTTCCAACATGATAGATGTCCGGCACATAGCTCGCGTGCGGTTGAAGCGGTATTGAATTGCATATTTCATGACTGGTGGATTGGTCGTCGAAGCACCGTACCATGGCCCACACGTTCACCGGATCTGACGTCCCCGGATTTCTTTCTGTGGGGAGAGTTGAAGGATATTTAGTATCGTGATCCACCGACAACGCCTGACAACATGCGTCACCGCATTGTCAATGCATGTGGCTATATTACGGAAGGCGAACTACTCGCTGTTGAGAGGAATGTCGTTACACGTATTGACAAATGCATTGAGGTTGACGGACATCATTTTCAGCATTTATTGCACTATTGTGGTATTTACAGGTAGTCACACTGTAACAGCATGCGTTCTCAGAAATGATAAGTTCACAAAGGACGTGTATCACATTGGAACAACCGAAATAAAAAGTTCAAGCGTACCTACGTTCTGCATTTTAATTGAAAAACCCTACCTGTTACCAACTGTTCGTCTGAAATTGTGAGCCATATGTTTGTGACTATTACAGCGCCATCAATCACAAAGCGAAGAAAGTGGTCCAACTAAGACATTCATATTTCTTTACGTACTACACGAATATGTAATTAAAATAGGGGTTTCTATTAAAAAAAAAACGCAGTTGATATAAGTTTGACCTATGGCAGCGCCATCTAGTGGGCCAACCATAGCGCCATCTGGTTTCCCCCTTCAAACTAGACTAGTTTCGTTCCTTGTAGTTTCTTCTTTTGACGCTTATTTCGTGAGATATATGGCCCGGTCACTATCAATGGAGCACCCTGTATACGTGGAAAATAGTACGATGTCTTAGCTAACAGTCTCGTTTCACTAAATTTTATTTCATAATGATCGTCGACAAATGCATGTTCCGCTTCAGTCGATTTGTCGGTGTGTCCCATACGGCAGTTCCTTTCGAGTTCTCTTCATTGTTCCAGTATAAACCTTCTCAGAATTGCACAAAATTTCATATAGCCCAGGAGTTGCAAAAGGGATCTTTCGCCGATCTTAAAAATTCGCTCTCTTCTTGGTGGGTCTAAAGGTAGTTTAAACTCTTAACTTGGCCGCAACTTTCCCAGTACGGTCTGTAATATTGCTGATAAATGGAAGAAAAACTTTCCCAGTCGACGGTTGTTGTTGTTGCATTTTTTCGGGCACTTTTCTTCTTGGATGGCGTGCTCTATCTATCTCATTATCAGCGTATCCCATTTTCTTAAAAGCTGTTGGCATGGGATTTAGTTTCTCTTGCAAATTAACAGGCTCAAAGATTTTAATAGCCCTGTCCACCACTGTTTTAATGGCACCTCTCTCCTGCCTGGGATGATGTTTCAAATCCTTATGGAAGCAACGATCGGTATATGTATCGCTCCTATATAGCTTATGAGTTGAAGTCCCATATGTCCGTTTAATAACCGACACATCTCAAAAATTCAGCTGTCCACAACTCTCTGTTTCCATAGTAAATTGTATATTTAAATTAATACTATTTAAATGCTCCGATTAATTCAATTATTTTTTGGACTTAGAGACAGTTTCAGTTCCGTTATTATTATTATTATTATTATTATTATTTTGCAAGTTAGTGTGACGCTCCATTAAACATTTTGGTCGCAGCAGGGCCCCACTGCAGACTGTTAACGAAAGTACGGGCACATGGAATACGTTCCCGGGTACGAGAGTGGCTCAAAGATTTCTTAAATAGTACAAAATATTACGATTTCCTGGACAGACCCACCATGTTAGCCGAGAACGCTAATGTGCTGCTTCCTGGACTTGGGTAGGTGCGCTGGCCCCATATCGAATCCCCCCGGCGGCTTAACGACGGAGGCCGCTGTGCTGGCCAGCATGTATGTGGTGTTTAGGCGGTTTTCCACATCCCACTAGGTGAATACTGGGCTGGTCCCCACGTCCCACCTCAGTTACACGTGTCGCAGATACCTGACCACATCCGTACTATTCCATGGATTACACTCGACACAGACAGTTGGTGTACACTCATTCCATCCCGGGGGGTACAGGGTGGCGGCAGGAAGGGCATCCGGCCACCCCTTCAATTCACCTTGCCAAATCCGATTAACTATGCCGACCCTGTGGCATTGCGGGGAAAAGGCACAAGCAAAAGAAAGAAAGTACGATATCCAGGACAGGGAAACTGTCCATCAGAAATAATGGTATCGTCCGGAGTCAGCGAGGGAAGTGTGACAGGAGCGCTCTTTTTTTCTACATACATGAACGATTTGACGGACAGGGTGAGCGGCAGTCTGCAGATGTTTGCTGATGACACCGTAGTGTGCAGAAAGTAGTTGTCGTTGAGTGGCTGTAGGAGCATATAACTTGACTTGGTCAGAATTTTTATTTGTATTGATGAATGACAGCTTTCTCAAAATTTAAGTCAACGCAGATGACGAGGAAAAACAACCATGTAATGTTCGAATACAATACGAGGGGCGTTTGAAAAGTCGGCGCAAAGTCCGAGAGATGGCACCACCGGCACGTATTGGGGTCATGTTTAGTTAGTAGCATCTTTGGAAAGAATGCACACCAATTTTCTGCCATATTGGTCTATTTCTTTGTGTTTGGCATTCGTGTGAATCAAGGAAGTCGAGTGATTGTAAAAAAATTAACTAAGAAGAATTTAGTGTGGTGATTAAACATTATGAAAGGCGAAACGCCTCAGGAGACTAAAGAGAAGCTTGATAAAGATTACGGTGACTCTGCACCTTCGATTAGAACAGTTTATAAGTGGTTTCAAAATTTTCGGAGAGGCCATATGGGAACAAGTGATGCTGAACGTTCTGGACATCCTATGGGGGTTACGACTCCAGAAATCATTGATAAAATCCATGATATCGTGATGGATGACAGAAGGGTTAACGTGCGTGAGATTGCTACTGCTGTGGGCATCTCGTATGAACGGGTACATAATAGTGTGCATAAATATTTGGACTTGAGAAAGCTATCCCCAAGATGGGTTCCGCGATTGCTCACGCTTGACCAAAAACGGAATCGTGTGAAGTGTTGCAAGGATGGTTTGCAGCTGTTCAGGAAGAATCCGCAGGGCTGTAAGTGTCGTTTCGTCACTGTGGACGAAACATGGATACGTTACTATACTCCTGAGACCAAACAACAAATCAATGGATTACCAAGGGAGAATCTGCACCAAAAAAGGCGAAGACCATTCCTTCGGCCGGAAAGTGTGTTCGTAAGGGATAATCCTCATCGACTATCTGGGAAAGGGTAAAACTATTACAGGTGCATACCATTCCATCGTTATTGGACCGTTTGAAAACCGAGATGCAAGAATAACGCCGGCGACTGGACCGCAAAAGAGTCCTTTTCCATTACGACAGTGCACCAGCACACACCTCAGCAGTTGTAGTCGCAAAATTAATGGAAATAGGATTCCAGCTCCTTTCACATCCCCCCTATTCCCCAGACTTGGCTCCCTCGGACTACTATTTGTTCCCCAATTTGAAGAAATGGCTGGCGGGACAAAGATTTCATTCAAACGAGGCGGTCATTGCAGCAACTAACAGCTATTTTGCACACTTAGACAATTCCTGTTATTCGGAAGGAATTAACAAATTAGAACAGCGTTGGACGAAGTGTATAAGTCTAAAAGGAGACTAATTCGAAAAATAAAAAAAGGTTATCCCAAACACGTAAGTGATTTTTACTTTTGCACGGACTTTTCAAACGCCCCTCGTATTAGTGGCTTCCTTCTAGGCAGAGTCACGTCGATTTAATTGGTATAGAGCTGAAAGCGATATGAAATGGAACGAGCACTTAACGTCGCCTGTAGCGAAGGGGAAAGTTTGAATTCGCTTCATTGTGACAATTCTAGGAGAGTCATCTACGTATAAAGAAGACCGCGTAGACAATACTTGTCTGTCCCGTTCTTGACTTCTGCTCGAGTATTTGTTAAGTCCGATTTAAGGAAGATGGTTCAGATGGCTCTGAGCACTATGGGACTTAACATCTGTGATCATCAGTCCTCTAGAACTTAGAACTACTTAAACCTAACTAACCTAAGGACATCACACACATCCATGCACGAGGCAGGATTTGAACCTGCGACCGGAACGGTCACGCGGTTCTAGACTGAAGAGCCTAGACCGCACGGCCACACCGGCCGGCCGATTTAAGGAAGAAATCGAAGAAACTCAGAGGCGTGCTACTAGGTTCCTTACCAGCAGATTTGATCAACACATCAAACTTACGGTAATGCCGCGTGACATGGGATTTCCTGGACGTCAGAAGAAGTTTTTTTTTCTTCACAAAACACTACTACGAGGTGGCATTTCCGACAGACTGCAAGTCGAGTCTCCTGGCTGGAACATATACGTTCAGTAGGGACCGCAAAAATCGAGAGAAATCATGTCTCGTAGGATGCAGTACAGACGGTAGTCTTTCTCTCGCTCCATTTGCGAGTGGGTGTGATTAACAGTTGTACAAGGTACCCTCCGCCATGTACTGTGTGGTGGCCGTCGTAGTGTCTTTGAAGATGTATGAATGAATAAATGAATGAGTGACATAAATTCTCTCCATCATTCGTCAATTGCGTTTTGACTTATACCGGCTGGTCATAATTAAATAGCAGCTACTCAGAGGAGTCCAGTGTGGGATGTAGTTATTGTATGGCATGGAGAAATAAGTAGATATTATAATACTTAAATGCAGAACCTATATATGCTGGAAAAGAAACCTAATGCCAATTTTGGCCACCATGTGCAAATCTGGCTCTATGAACGCAATAAAAACTTACACACATGTTTCCATATGTAACAGATCAGTAACGGGATGTGGGCAGAAGAAGTCAAACAAGTGAGAAGGGCATAACGTTGACGTTATTATTAACCGCCGCTTACGTAGTTTGTTCAATATGAACACCGAAGACGTCGACAAAATGCCGTACAGCGCCAGGTCTGCACCTGGTGTCCACAGTTGGGACTATTTTCTTGCAGCACAAATAAATCGCTATCGTCAGACAATATATTCATTTTTGCATGAATATTACAGCACGTATAGGTTGGAACTGCGCTGAGAACTTCGATGGCGTTGTTGTCGTTCAATCATAGGTCAAAATTTTGTAGGATAAAATGTAATCTTTTCAGGGCATTGGACCGGAGGTATGTACTCAGATTGAAGTCAAGCAGTAAGGAGGAGTCTTTCAATCAATAATTCAAAATGACAATCACAATCGCATTATTTATTTTGCCGCCAACCGGTTTCAACCCGCGATGGGGTCATCTTCAGGGCAATTTACGCCATTACTAACCGTGCACAGGCAGGGTGACGACTCCAGCTAGCGACCAATTGGTGTAAATTGCCCTGAGGATGACATCATCGCGGGTTGAAACCGGTTGGCGGCAAAATAAATAATGCTATTGTGACTGTCATTTTGAATAATTGATTATAATTAAATTAATCTCCGTGTATATCCATACAACTATGTTGTCTTAAAAAATAAAAATAATAAAAAAAAGCGCTAAAGACATCAGCCATTATGTCTGACTTCTTTTCCACAGCCTCTCCTGACCCGTGCAATTTTTTAGTTGGTTAAAACCCGATGCGCTGCCCGCCACTCTCGAATCTGAGTCGCACGTGCATCCCGCGTGTGTCTGTTTCACGTGCTGCAGCGTTTCCCTGGTTTATTCACCAGTCACCACGGTCCCTGTCCACCCACTAGCTGTCCTGCGCAGAGACAAGAACGCAGCCACCGCAACAGGTGACGGCCTCGCTCTCAGCCTAATGCACCCTCAGCCACTTTCCTCCGGCCGTAATTAATGAGATGGGGCCATTAGCGACGCGGGAGCTCACCTCTCTCCGACACCGAACCAGCGCCCATCTCTGCTGCTAACCCATTCTACTCTGTCCTCCCACCATTCTCCCCTCCTCCCCCCCCCCCCACCCAACATTCCTACGTACCTGCCTGATGCAGCGTCCATACTCACAGCAGGACTTAAAGCTGTTTTACCAGGACTTAAATTCGCAAAACACTTTCAAGGAGAAACGATCCTTATTCACTCTCGGCCGTTAAAAACCTACGATATCAATAACATCTTAGATTATCTAGTACCAGCTAAGTAGCCTGTGTTACGAATGTGTAGTTATTTCAGTCCCCCCCGCCCCATTCTCGCTTTCCATCACCCCTCCATCTTCTTCTCCTTATTCTCTCTGCCCATCTCCTCCTTTTCATACTTGCCATCCACCCCCTACCCACTCTCTCTGCATCTCTCTTCCATCCCCATTCTCTATCTCCTCCTCCTGCTCCTCCTCCTCCTCCTCATTCTCTCTGCCCATCTCCTCGTCCCTCCTTTCTCTGTCCATCTCATCTTCTTCCCTGTCTGTCCACTTGCTCCCTCCCCTTATCTTTTTTCATCTCTCTCCATCGCCAGGTTATTATCCCCATCTTTATAACAAGCTGATGGTTCTTATCTCCCCCCCCCCCTCCTCCCATAGTTATTTCCAGACAGTTAATAATAAGTATACCAAGTTCAAATAGATCCACGCCTTTACGAGGAGATTTCTAACCACAGCTTTGCCAGGATACGCACATCTCACATATAGTCAACATATTTCATACATATTTCACCTATTAGTGTAGCAAATATCGCTCTGCATTTTCGTTTTCACGCACCTCAGTCTTTATCACAGCATATCTCCCGAACTATATGTCGTACAATTATATGATTTTGCATATACATTCAGTGGTGTAGTTGGATACTGTTAGGGAAATGCGTTACGAACAGAGTTAGCAGGAAAGAACTAAAAAGAAATTAAAATTTCATTCATGATGAGGCACTTTTTCACGCATCTCAATGTCTATGACGTCATAACTTCTGAACCGAGGTCCGCGAGAAAGACAGGCCACTGCGCGAATGTCACAAAGATAGTACCGAACTCGCTCGATTGCTCAGCTCAGCAGCCGAAATGCGTTTCTAAACCGGTTGACTCGCTGCTGGTTGTGTAAGTACTAACGAGAATAGGATCTTCCACTGGAATCTGCTATTAAAAAGTCTTACTGATTAACAGTACGACAACAAAATTTGATTTAAGATCAATACTCGATGTAAATGGCACAACGGCTTGTTTATAGCATTTAGTTCAAATGGTTCAAATGGTTCTGAGCACTATGGGACTTAACTTCTTTGGTCATCAGTCCCCTAGAACTCAGAACTACTTAAACCTAACTAACCTAAGGACATCACACACATCCATGCCCGAGGCAGGATTCGAACCTGCGACTGTAGCGGTCGCGCTGATCGAGACTGTAGCGCCTAGAACCGCTCGGCCACTGCTGCCGGCTAGCATTTAGTCTCTTCTGCTTAACAGTACTCATTTCATACAAGAAGTGGTGCCTTTTGCAACTGATAGTCATTTTAGCGTGATTTTAATTTATTGTACGCCATTGCAGCCGTAACAAATTGTAAGTAGGCCTATGGACATCTGATCATTATAGGGCTAATAAGATTCCATAATAGCGTATTCCAGTAGAAGGTACAGCTTTCGTTTGTACGGACATGCCTAGTTACGAGTTAACAGGTGTAGAAACGTAGTCTGCTGACTTGAGCGAGCGAGCGCAAGACTACCTGCGTGACGTACGCGCCGCGGCCTGCCTTTCTCGTAGGCCACGTTCTGAACTATGTGCGTACAATCATATAAGCGGTATAAGTGAATACTGTGTTAAAAACATCTCGCGAATGCAGCTAGTAGAATTAACATATTACGTCAATTCTGACGTGGCAGCAAAAATCTAGTAAGCGATAAACTTTCTTCCTTTCATCATTTTGTGACCAGTGTCAGAAAAGATTTCAAAATATGTGAAAAGTTTGTTGTAAGTCAGTACGTGCTGTCATTCCAAAATGCCAGATGAATAAAATATGGGTACTGGGGCGTCATGGATTACACTTCTTTGGCAGCTCCACCCTCACGCCTTTGATAGGAAGCTGGTTCTTGCCTCCACGCGATCCTCTACAAACAGTGACTAATTTTTATACCAAATTTGGTTGAAATTGACCCGGTGGTTCAGGAAGAGATGAGGAGCACACATAAATGCACATATACACACATTTTTATAATACCTATGAATACCATATTGTAGGAGCACTTCTAGAAATGTCCCACCAAAATAAGACTACCATTATACACTGCCGGCAAACAAAACTGGGCCGGCCGCTGTGGCCGAGCGGTTCTAGTTGCTTCAGTCTGGAACCGCACTGCTCCTACGGTTGCAGGTTCGTGTCCTGCCTCGGGCGTGGATAAGTGTGCTATCCTTGGATTAGTTAGGTTTAAGTAGTTCTAAGTTATCATCTGAGGTCATCAGTGCCATAGACTTGGAACTACTTATACCTAAATAACCCAAGGACATCACACACAGCCATGCGCCAGGCAGGAAAGCATGCTGGAATAGGCAGCTCAACAGGTATACGCCACACACGTGTACGACCATCAATCGCAAACATACGAGATCAACTCTCATTACAGAAGAAAACAGAGCGCCATTCCACTGTCCTGTCAACCGTTTCACGACACCACAGTAGCCATGTCATGGTGTCAGTGGCAGCCTCGCTATACTGTACTACGCAGACGTGCAGAAACCGGTCTGCAGGTGTTGGAATGTTCCACAGACCACTGCAGACAGTAGCGACACACCACCGTTACATTCTGCCCAACATGGGCAGCGATTCGTCGACATGTCCATACAGCTTCTCCCAGACCCACTGTGCGACTCCGCTCAAACAACTGAAGATTTTCCACAGAGTACTTACCCGTATAGTAGCACCCCGTAACGAATGGTGCCATCGCTCTCCACTCAGCACAATTACCCATTGAATTAGAGACCCATACCACGGACCTCAATCTGCAGTACGATTTCGGAGCATATATTGTATTCGAACATTATGAATCACCTTGAAGAAAATGACTTATTGATAAATAACCAACACGGATTCAGAGAACATCGTTCTTGTGCACATGAAGTAACGAGGACTGTCGACAAGGGATCTCAGATCGATTCCATGCCGGCCGCGGTGGTCTCGGGGTTCTAGGCGCGCAGTCCGGAACCATGCGACTGCTACGGTCGCAGGTTCGAATCCTGCCTCGGGCATGGATGTGTGTGATGTCCTTAGGTTAGTTAGGTTTAAGTAGTTCTAAGTTCTAGGGGACTGATGACCACAGCAGTTGAGTCCCATAGTGCTCAGAGCCATCGATTCCATATTCCTAGATTTCCAGAAGACTTTTGATACCGTTCCTCACAAAGCGACTGTTAATCAAATTGCGTGCATATGGACTGTCGTCTCAGTTGTGTCACTGGATTCGTGATTTCCTCTCAGAGAGGTCACAGTTCGTAGTGATAGGCCGTAAAACATCGAGTAGAACAGATATCTGGCGTTCCGCAAGGTGTCATGGGCCCACTGCTGTTCCTGATATACATAAATGATCTAGGTGATAATCTGAGCAGCCTCCTTAGATTGTTTCCGGAAGACGCTGTAATTTACCGTCTAGTAAAATCATATGACGATCAATTACAATTACAAAATGATCTAGAGAGAATTTCTGTATGGTACGAAAAGTGGCCATTGGCACTAAACAAAGGAAAGTGCGAGTTCATCCATATCGGTACTAAAAGAAATCCGATAAATTTTGGGTATACGATAAATGGCACAAATCTAAGGCCTATCAATTCGACTAAATACCTAGGAATAACAATTTCGAGCAACTTAAATTGTAAAGACCACATACATAATATTGTGGGGAAGGTGAAACAAAGACTGCGCATTGTTGGCAGAACACTTAGAAGATGCGACAAATCCACTAAAGAGACAGCCTACATTACACTTGTCCATCCTCTGCTGGAATATTGCTCCATGGTGTGGGATCATTACCAGGTAAGATTGACGGAGGACATCGAAAAAGTGCAAAGAAGGGCAGCTAGTTTCGTGTTATCGCGCGATAGGGCTGAGCGTGTCACTGAAATGGGGTGGCAGTCACTGAAACAAAGGCAGTTTTCTTTGCGGCGAGATCTATTTACGAAATTTCAATCACCAACTGTCTCTTCTGAAAGAGTAAATATTTTGTTGACATCCACTTACGTTTGGAGAAATGATCATCATAAGAAAATAAGAGAAATGAGAGCTGGAACGGAAAGATTTAGGTGTTCCATTTTCCCACGCGCCATTCGAAAGTGGAATGGTAGAGAAGTAGTATGAAAATGGTTCAGTGATCGCTCTGCCAGGCACTTAAGTGTGAATTGCAGAGTAACCATGCAGATGTACTGCCTGCAGAGTCAAACAGAAGGTGCACAAACAAGACTCACGATCGCCGATGACCGTAACAAATGAATCACGAACACTACAAACCATGAGGATTCACATATTATACCCTGGTGTTACTGAATACAATCCTTGCGAGTGTCCCATTTCACCTGGCAGGATATTTTATGTGAAGGCATAGAGGGGAATGAGGGGAAATGAACCAGATGCTCTGGCCAAGGAAGTTGTGTCCACTGGTTCAGTGACACACGGTACAGTGCCACCTGAATATCTACAAACCATAAAGTCGATGGGCAACGGCCTTGCCGAAGTGGATGCACCGGTTCCCGTCAGATCACCGAAGTTAAGGGTTGTCGGCCGAGGCCGGCACTTGGATGGGTGACAGCCAAGCGCTGTTGCCATTTTTCATTTGACAGCCTCATGATGCCAATTGAGGAGCTACTCGACCGAATAGTAGCGGCTCCGGTCAAAGAAAACCATCGTAACGACCGGGAGTGCGGTGTGCTGACCACATACCCCTCCTATACGCATCCTCAGTGAGGATGACTTGGTGGTCGGATGGTCCCGCTGGGCCACTTGTGGCCTCAAGACGGAGTGCTTATAAAGACTATAATCAGGGTCCGATGGAAAGAAAATCTCCCAAGTCTTACAAAGGTGAAGGGAAGCGCTATGCCCCTGTGGTACATGGACTCTCATCACGTCTTCCGTACCAAAAGTGCAGATGCAGTAAAAATTTATAGTAACGACTTCCACAGAGAGGAGGGGGGGAAGACATCACTAGAGACGGACGACAAGTTCAGATTATTTACAGGGTGGGGAAGAAAACTGGCCAGGCTTTTGCCTTGATCGATTTAGAGAAATTACAGCATAGTTAAATTCGTATGGTCGGACGCAGAGTTGAACCAGCATCCTCCCGAATACGAGTCTTTTGTACTAACCACTGCACCACCACAGGACATTCCGGCAACAGCTCCACTGCCTCAAGATGATAACATCCTCATGTGAATGCAGCACAGTTAAATACATTTTCTTCAGCTGTGACAGAAGGATCAGATAAACATGAGTCATGCAGCGTTTGATGTGTCTGATGTCCACTGACAGTCCATTATTAGCAAACAAGCAAACCTCTCTAGCGACAGAAGTACACTACTGGACATTAAAATTGCTACACCAAGAAAAAATGCAGATGACAAACGGGTATTCATTGGACAAATACACTCCTGGAAATTGAAATAAGAACACCGTGAATTCATTGTCCCAGGAAGGGGAAACTTTATTGACACATTCCTGGGGTAAGATACATCACATGATCACACTGACAGAACCACAGGCACATAGACACAGGCAACAGAGCATGCACAATGTCGGCACTAGTACAGTGTATATCCACCTTTCGCAGCAATGCAGGCTGCTATTCTCCCATGGAGACGATCGTAGAGATGCTGGATGTAGTCCTGTGGAACGGCTTGCCATGCCATTTCCATCTGGCGCCTCAGCTGGACCAGCGTTCGTGCTGGACGTGCAGACCGCGTGAGACGACGCTTCATCCAGTCCCAAACATGCTCAATGGGGGGACAGATCCGGAGATCTTGCTGGCCAGGGTAGTTGACTTACACCTTCTAGAGCACGTTGGGTGGCACGGGATACATGCGGACGTGCATTGTCCTGTTGGAACAGCAAGTTCCCTTGCCGGTCTAGGAATGGTAGAACGATGGGTTCGATGACGGTTTGGATGTACCGTGCACTATTCAGTGTCCCCTCGACGATCACCAGTGGTGTACGGCCAGTGTAGGAGATCGCTCCCCACACCATGATGCCGGGTGTTGGCCCTGTGTGCCTCGGTCGTATGCTGTCCTGATTGTGGCGCTCACCTGCACGGCGCCAAACACGCATACGACCATCATTGGCACCAAGGCAGAAGCGACTCTCATCGCTGAAGACGACACGTCCCTCCATTCACGCCTGTCACGACACCACTGGAGGCGGGCTGCACGATGTTGGGGCGTGAGCGGAAGACGGCCTAACGGTGTGCGGGACCGTAGCCTAGCTTCATGGAGACGGTTGCGAATGGTCCTCGCCGATACCCCAGGAGCAACAGTGTCCCTAATTTGCTGGGAAGTGGCAGTGCGGTCCCCTACGGCACTGCGTAGGATCCTACGGTCTTGGCGTGCATCCGTGCGTCGCTGCGGTCCGGTCCCAGGTCGACGGGCACGTGCACCTTCCGCCGACCACTGGCAACAACATCGATGTACTGTGGAGACCTCACGCCCCACGTGTTGAGCAATTCGGTGGTACGTCCACCTGGCCTCCCGCATGCCCACTATACGCCCTCGGATCAAAGTCCGTCAACTGCACATACGGTTCACGTCCACGCTGTCGCGGCATGCTACCAGTGTTAAAGACTGCGATGGAGTTCCGTATGCCACGGCAAACTGGCTGACACTGACGGCGGCGGTGCACAAATGCTGCGCAGCTAGCGCCATTCGACGGCCAACACCGCAGTTCCTGGTGTGTCCGCTGTGCCGTGAGTGTGATCATTGCTTGTACAGCCCTCTCGCTGTGTCCGGAGCAAGTATGGTGGATCTGACACACCGGTGTCAATGTGTTCTTTTTTCCATTTCCAGGAGTGTATATTATACTAGAACTGACAAGTGATTACATTTTCACGCAATTTGGGTGCACAGATTCTGAGAAATCAGTACCCAGAACAACCACTTCTGGCCGTAATAACGGCCTAGATACGCCTGGGCATTGAGTCAAACACAGCTTGGATGGCGTGTACAGGTACAGCTGTCCATGCAGCTTCAACACGATACCACAGTTCATCAAGAGTAGTGACTGGTGTATTGTGACGTGCCAGTTACTCGTCCACCATTCACCACACGTATTCAATTGGTGAGAGATCTCGAGAATGTGCTGGTCAGGGCAGCAGTCGAACATTTTCTGTATCCAGAAAGGCCCGTACAGGACCTGCAACATGCGGTCGTGAATTATCCTGCTGAAATGTAGAGTTTCGCCGAGATCGAATGAAGGGTAGAGCCACGGGGCGTAACACATCTGAAATGTAACGTCCACTGTTCAAATACCGTCAATGCGAAAAAGAGGTGACCGAGATGTGTAACCAATGGCACCCCATACCATCAAACCGGGTGATACGACAGTATGGCGATGACGAATACACGCTTCCAATGTGCGTTCACAGCGATGTCGCCAAACACGGATGCGACCATCGTGATGCTGTAAACAGAACCTGGATTCATCCGAAAAAATGACGTTTTGAAATTCGTGCACCCAGGTTCGTCGTTGTGTACACAATCGCAGGCGCTCCTGTCTGTGATGCAGCGTCAAGGGTAACCGCAGCCATGGTCTCCGAACTGATAGTCCATGCTGCTGCAAACGTCGTCGAACTGTTCGTGCTGATGTTTGTTGTCTCATAAACGTCCCCATCTGTTCACTCAGGGATCGAGACGTGGCTGCACGATCCGTTACAGCCATGCGGATAAGATGCCTGTCGTCTCGACTGCTAGTGATACGAGGCCGTTGGGATCCAGCACGGCGTTCCATATTACCCTCCCGAACCCATCGATTCCATATTCTGCTACCATTCGTTGGATCCCGACCAACGCGAGCAGCAATGTAGCGATACTATAAACCGCAATCGCGATAGGCTACAATCCGGCCTTTATCAAAGTCGGAAACGTGATGGTACGCATTTCTCCTCCTTACACGAGACGTCACAACAACGTTTCACCAGGCAACGCCGGTCAACTTCTGTTTGTGTATGAGAATTCGGTTGGAAACTTTCATCATGTCAGCACGTTGTAGCTATCGCCACCGGCGCCAACCTTGTGTGAATGCTCTGAAAAGTTAGTCATTTGCATATCACAGCATCTTCTTCCTGTCGATTAAATTTCGCGTCTGTAGCACGTCATCTTCGTGGTGTAGCAATTTTAATGGCCAGTAGTGTAAATAAGCTTCTACACAATTTTATGGCAGATATAATATATAGGAAAAGCTAATTTAATCTTTCTTTTTTTTCACATTATATCTACCAGTACCAGTTGTAGTCTAGGAGCAACAAAACTTCAAGTTACAATATTTCCATGATTGCTGACAGAATTTAAAAATTTCAAGTGCTCTTATAATCCTATGTTTAACTCAATAAGACACGTAGTACACTTAAAAACTGTGTGGTTGACTTCAGGTGCGCAAGTGCGCGGAATTCATTCATCCATTATTTGAGAATGACAGCACTTACAGACTTCCAACAAAGATCACACATAATTTAAAACCTTTGTGAATCATTTTTTCGTTGATACCTCATACAAAGTGATGGAAGGAAAAACGTTCATTGCTTACTAAATTTTCGATGTTCATGTAGTTAACCTTTAGTATCACCCATAACGTCTGAATTTATTATTTCGTTTCTACTAACATACAGGTAGGTTAGAAAATTTAAAAAGGGAACTGGATAGGTTAAAGTTAGATATAGTGGGAATTAGTGAAGCTCGGTGGCAGGAAGAACAAGACTTCTGGTCAGTCGACTACAGGGCTATAAACACAAAATCAAATAGGGGTAATGCAGGAGTAGGTTTAATAATGAATAGGAAAATAGGAATGCGGGTAAGCTACTACAAACAGCATAGTGAACGCATTATTGTGGCCAAGATAGATACGAAGCCCACGCTTACCACAGTAGTACAAGTTTATATGCCAAGTGGCTCTGCAGATGAAGAAATTGAAGAAATGTATGATGAAATAAAAGAAATTATTCAGATAGTGAAGGGAGACGAAAATTTAATTGTCAGGTGTGACTGGAATTCGGTAGTAGGAAAAGGGAGAGAAGGAAACATAGTAGGTGAATATGGGTTGGGGGTAAGAAACGAAAGAGGAAGCCGCCTGGTAGAATTTTGCACAGAGCACAACTTGAATCATAGCTAACACTTGGTTTAAGAATCATAGAAGAAGGTTGTAAACATGGAAGAATCCTGGAGATACTGACAGGTTTCAGATAGATTATATAATGGTAAGACACAGATTTAGGAACAAGGTTTTAAATTGTAAGCTGGCCGGAGTGGCAGAGCGGTTCTAGGCGCTCCAGTCTGGAACCGCGCCACCGCACCGGTCGCAGTTTCGAATCCTGCCTCGGGCATGGATGTGTGTGATGTCCGTAGGTTAGTTAGGTTTAAGTAGTTCTATGTTCTAGGGGACTGATGACCTCCGATGTTAAGTCCCATAGTGCTCAGAGCCATTTGAAACATTTTTTAAAATTGTAAGTCATTTCCAGGGGCAGATGTGGACTCTGACCACAATCTATTGGTTATTAACTGCAGATTAAAACTGAAGAAAATGCAAAAGGGTGGGAATTTAAGGAGATGGGACCTGGATAAACTGAAAGAACCAGAGGTTGTCGAGACTTTCAGGGAGAGCATAAGGTAACAACTGACAAGAATGGGGGAAAGAAATACAGTAGAAGAAGAATGGGTAGCTTTGAGGGATGAAGTAGTGAAGGCAGCAGAGGACCAAGTAGGTAAAAAGACGAGAGCTAGTAGAAATCCTTGGGTAACAGAAGAAATATTGAATTTAATTGATGAAAGTAGAAAATATAAAAATGCAGTAAATGAAACAGGCAAAAAGGAATACAAACGTCTCAAAAATGAGATCGACAGGAAGTGCATAATGGCTAAGCAGGGATGGCTAGAAGACAAATGTAAGGATATAGAGGCTTATCTCACTATGGGTAAGATAGATACTACCTACAGGAAAATTAAAGAGACCTTTGGAGAATACAGAACCACTTGTATGAATATCAAGAGCTCAGATGGAAACCCAGTTCTAAGCAAAGAAGGAAAAGCAGAAAGGTGGAAGGAGTATATAGAGGGTCTATACAAGAGCGATGTACTTGAGGACAATATTTTGGAAATGGAAGAGGATGTAGATGAAGATGAAATGGGAGATATGATACTGCGTGAAGAGTTTGACAGAGCACTGAAAGACCTGAGTCGAAACAAGGCCCCGGGAGTAGACAACATTCCATTAGAACTACTGACAGCCTTGGGAGAGACAGTCCTGACAAAACTCTACCATCTGGTGAGCAAGATGTATGAGACAGGCGAAATACCCTCGGACTTCAAGAAGAATATAATAATTCCAATCCCAAAGAAAGCAGGTGTTGAAAGATGCGAAAATTAACGAGCTATCAGTTTAATAAGTCACAGTTGCAAAATACTAACGCGAATTCTTTACAGACGAATGGAAAAACTTGTAGAAGCCGACGTCGGGGAAGATCAGTTTGGATTCCGTAGAAATATCGGAACACGTGAGGCAATACTGACCCTACGATTTATCTTAGAAGCTAGATTAAGGAAAGGCAAACCTACGTTTCTAGCATTTGTAGAGTTAGAGAAAGCTTTTGACAATGTTGACTGGAATACTTTCTTTCAAATTCTGAAGGTGGCAGGGGTAAAATACTGGGAGCGAAAAGCTATTTACAATTTGTATAGAATCCAGGTGGCAGTTATAAGAGTCGAGGGACATGAAAGGGAAGCAGTGGTTGGGAAGGGAGTGATACAGGGTTGTTGCCTCTCCCCGATGTTATTCAATCTGTATATTGAGCAAGCAGTAAATGAATCAAAAGAAAATACGGAGTAGGTATTAAAATCCATGGAGAAGAAATAAAAACTTTGAGGTTCGCTGATGATATTGTAATTCTGTCAGAGACAGCAAAGGACTTGGAAGAGCAGTTTAACGGAAAGAAGGATATAAGATGAACATCAACAAAAGCAAAACGAGGATAATGGAATGTAGTCGAATTAAGTCGGGTGATGCTGAGGGAATTGGATTAGGAATGAGACACTTAAAGTAGTAAGAGAGTTTTGCTATTTGGGGAGCAAAGTAACTGATGATGGTCGAAGTAGAGAGGATGTAAAATGTAGACTGGCAATGGCAAGGAAAGCGTTTCTGAAGAAGAGAAATTTGTTAACATCGAGTATAGATTTCTCAGGAAGTCGTTTCTGAAAGTATTTGTATGGAGTGTAGCTATGTATGGAAGTGAAACATGGACGATAACTAGTTTGGGCAAGCAGAGAATAGAAGCTTTCGAAATGCGGTACTACAGAAGAATGCTGAAGATTAGATGCGTAGATCACATAAGTAATGAGGAAGTATTGAATAGGATTGGGGAGAAGAGAAGTTTGTGGCACAACTTGACTAGAGGAAGGGATTGGTTGGTAGGACATGTTCTGAGACATCAAGGGATCACCAGTTTACTATTGGAGGGCAGCGTGGATGGTAAAAATCGTAGAGGGAGACCAAGAGATGAGTACAGTAAGCAGATTCAGAAGGATGTAGGTTGCAGTAAGTACTGGGAGAGGAAGAAGCTTGCACAGGATAGAGTAGCTTGGAGAGCTCCATCAAACCAGTCTCTGGACTGAAGACCACAACAACAACAACAACATACTTTGCAGCAGAATCTGGATATATCCCTGAATGTACCTGCAAAATTATGTCATTGTGCCACACATAGCTGAAGTATGACGTCATAAATATTGAGATTCGTGAAAAACTAACTTTTGGTTAAAAAATCTCACAGTGAAACATCAACATCACGCATGACGCTTTTATTTATTACTCCATTAGTACTTACTGTATTCCCAACACATTTCGCATACAGCATCTAGATACATCACGTAACGTACGAGCCATATCTTGTCATTGTAGGACAGATAATTCACGAGATATAACGTCATAAAATTTAGATTTGTGGAAAACTTGCTTTTGCTCAAATTTGAGCGCAGATTACCTACCTTGTATTCATCCAGTATTTCATAATGAGAAAACTTAGCAACTTCCAACAAACTTCAAGCACAATTTCGAATCTTTGCTAAATTTTTTTAAATTTTTTCTCGCTGATATGATTACAGGTAATAACACACATTATCTCATTTGCGAAGTAATCAAACCGTTGAAGCTCTTTTACACATGGGAGTTCGATTCTTTAAGGAATCGGGAGTTTACTGGTAGTATACTAAATTAATTGGTATGACCTGTGTTCTGAACCTTCCTTCTATATTAACGAATGTGTTTTAATCCACACATATTACATAAATGGATGTGTGTTGGGGGGGAAGAGGGGGAGGATGGGGGGGGGGGGGGATTGTTCCGCTTCTGCTAAACCTCTGGACCGATTTCAACCGGACTTGGTACACATATCCTTTACTGCTAGGCAGAAGTCACTGTGAGGATAAAAACCACCTACCTATCGTATTTCAGAGGATATGACGCCATACACAACGAGGTGCCCGAAAAGCTGTAAAAACCGGCTCCGTCTCAGCTGATTCGTTCGACAGCGAATAGTGTATTAAAAATGTTTATTTGTCTATTGACTGTCGAGCGAAGAGAAATTTTTTTGCCCCATAGTGAAGTTTATGCGTACTTACGTACTCTGCCATAACGGGTTATTCGCACACTACACCTACATGTATGGCTAAACCGAGCCGTAGAATAACTTCAAAGCGTTTGTTTCCGGGCTTATTATAACTCACAGTTAATTACTGTCATAATTTGTTGTCTGTTTAAAGGGTTTAATTAAAGCATTCGATTCAGCAATATTGTCCTTTTGACTCTAGTTGCGTGACAATTCGCACAAAAGGCTTTCATTCAGAATGGAAGTTGTAGAGATACCCCCCAAATAATTGTAACGTTGCGTTTGTTAAGTAACATAGTCGACTTTCAAAACACTAACGTATCAAAAATATCAAAGATAACAGTGACTGGATATGTCACATGTACAATATAATGTAACCGAATTGTAAAACAGACTTCAGGGTATCTTTAAAACAGTAGACTACAGAAGTGCAGAGTAGGAAATTATCAGTTTTTTCTTCAGTTCTTCACGCTGAGCGCCACGTCTGTGGTTAAACAGCGGCTTATATGTGGAATATCTATAGATAGTCACTTTATAAAGTTTCAAATACTTCAGTTATCATATTAACCTGTTTTTGAGTCACAGCAGGCTCCTCAAATGATCAGGTTCTTATATGAGCCGCATGGTACATACCATGTGCCAGTATTATTTATTTACTAGTGTTGCTCAGATATGTATTTATTCCAATGGTATTAGACCACCTCTTGCTCGACCCTCTCTGTCATCCCTTTCGCCCCCCCCCCCCCCCTCTCTGTCCACCTGCCCTCCTATCTGTTTTACTCCTACCTCCCTCTCCATCTGTTCCATCCCCTCCGCCCGCCTCCTCCTGCTCTCTCTATCTCCTCTTCACCTCCTCCATGTCCACCTCCACCTCCTTCTCTCTTTACATATCTCCTTTCCCCCCTCTCTGTACATCACCCCCTCCAGCATTCAATCTCATTGTCTCCCCTCCGACCATTTCCTCCCATTTCCTTTCTCTGTCCACTCCTCCTTCCCTTTCCTCTGTCCACCTCCTACTTCATTTCCTGATCCTCCTCTCTTCCTCCTCTGCCATATCTTTGTGCACCTCATCCTCACCCCTCTCTGTCTCTCCATATCTTTCTACTCCTTTCTCTCTTCATGTTATCGAGGTTGTTTCTTAACCCCACATATATCTCTCCAGATAGTGAGTAATCTCTGTACCAAACTGAAATCAATCCAGGAGTATAGAAGGAGCTGTTTACCCGCAGCTTTGCCCTCATATTCATTTATCATATTTCACACATATTTATGCACACAATCCATCCATATTTCTAGCGAATCTCGCGCTAAAGTTTCGCTTTCATGTAGCTCAATCTCTATGACGTCGTATCTCCTGGACTATACGCCGTACAGTGATGTAATTTTGGAGTTATATCCAGAGGTCTATCTGAATACTGCCTGCAATATGTGTCACGAATACTGGTAATAGTAAATAAGTTATAAACTAAGAGGCTTTGAGTGATGCTGAATTTCAACTGCATGAAAATGTAGTAAGTGATAAGCTCTTCTCCTTTCATCATTTTCTGCGAGTTGTCTCGGAGAAAAAGTTCTGAAAAGGTTTGAAATTATGTGTCAAGTTTGTTGCAAGTCACTAAGTGCTCTCGTTCCCAAATACCAGGTGAATGTAGTCTGGTTATTTGCTCGTTGGAAACTACACTTCTTTTCCACCCCCACAGCCTTCCGTTCGAGAAGTAGCTGGTTTTACGTGAATATAGATTCTTTGCAAACAGTAAGAGATAGATGTCCCAAGTTTCGCTGAAATCGGTTTAGGAGTAGATATGGAACAGACATATATAAAAGTTCACAATTACTTAACTATATTTTAAAAAAAAGGAAATTAGTTACAAACTACGGCGGGCACACTCTTAATTCAACCTGCAAACGTCCCTACAGATATTCGGATTTAGGTTATGACATGTTCGATATGCCTGATATCATTGGCGATGGTGTGGCGCAGGCGAATAGCGAAATTCTGAATAACCCGCTGAAGTGTCGGAACATCGATGCTGTCGATGACCTCCGGTACGGCTGTTTCCAGCTCAGCAAAGGTATTAGGGTTGTTGCTGTACACCTCGTCTTTAACACAGCCTCACAAAAATGAATCGCATGTGTTGAAATCGGGACAATATGGCCGCCAATCGAGGCCGATTCCGCGCAACCGCTACGGTCGCAGGTTCGAATCCAGCCCCGGGCATGGATGTGTGCGATGTCCTTAGGTTAGTTAGGTTGTGCGGGACTGATGACCTCAGAAGTTAAGTCCCATAGTGCTCAGAACCATCTGAACCATTTGATGCCCATTCCAGTGGCCTCTGGTTACTCCAGAGCCAGAATGCGGTCCCCAAAGTGCTACTTCGGGACATCAAACACTTTCCTGCTTCGATGGGATCGAGCTCCGTCTTGCATGAACCACAGTTTGGATAATGGGGATGAAATCATCTTCCAAAACCTTCCGTACCGTTCGGTAGTCACCGTGCCATCTAGTAATGTGGGACCGATTGTACAGTGACTGGACATTACTCACCACACAGTCACCCGTTGAGGGTCAAGAGACTTCTCGATCGCGAGATGCGGATTCTCAGCCCCCATTATTGACGAGCCATCCAAATGCTAGTGGGCTTCGTCGTTAAACCAAACCATATTCACATACTAACTCGCATATTCCCCCAGTGGCCAACGGTGCAGTTTGAACGTCCTAACACAAACCGTTGAAATGTTATGACGATTTTATTTGATATAGTTCAATAATTGTCATCCTCTACACACATAGATCTATACATATTTATAAGGGCGTACTGAAAAGTAGTGCCTCCGAATTCTTTATGTGAAAACTCTTAAAACGTTTTAAATCAAGCAAATGTTATTAACATTCTACCTCTTTACTGCTCATGGGTATATATATATATATATATATATATATATATATATATATATATACAGGGTGTTACAAAAAGGTACGGCCAAACTTTGAGGAAACATTCCTCACACACAAATAAAGAAAAGATGTTATGTGGACATGTGTCCGGAAACGCTTAATTTCCATGTTAGAGCTCATTTTAGTTTCGTCGGTAGGTAGCGTACTTCCTCGATTCACCGCCAGTTGGCCCAATTGAAGGAAGGTAATGTTGACTTCGGTGCTTGTGTTGACATGCGACTCATTGCTCTACAGTACTAGCATCAAGCACATCAGTACGTAGCATCAACAGGTTAGTGTTCATCACGAACGTGGTTTTGCAGTCAGTGCAATGTTTGCAAATGCCGAGTTGGCAGATGCCCATTTGATGTGTGGATTAGCACGGGGCAATAGCCGTAGCGCGGTACGTTTGTATCGAGACAGATTTCCAGAACGAAGGTGTCCCGACAGGAAGATGTTCGAAGCAATGGATCGGCGTCTTAGGGAGCACGGAACATCCCAGCCTATGACTCGCGTCTGGGGAAGACCTAGAACGACGAGGACACCTGCAATGGACGAGGCAATTCTTCGTGCAGTTGACGATAACCCTAATGTCAGCGTTAGAAAAGTTGCTGCTGTACAAGGTAACGTTGACCACGTCACTGCATGGAGAGTGCTACGGGAGAACCAGTTGTTTCCGTACCATGTACAGCGTGTGCAGGCACTATCAGCAGCTGATTGGCCTCCACGGGTACACTTCTGCGAATGGTTCATCCAACAATGTGTCAATCCGCATTTCAGTGCAAATGTTCTCTTTACGGATGAGGCTTCATTCCAACGTGATCAAATTGTAAATTTTCACAATCAACGTGTGTGGGCTGACGAGAATCCGCACGCAAATGTGCAATCACGTTTAGGCAGGCATTGTTGGTGATGTCTTGATTGGGCCCCATGTTCCTCCACCTACGCTCAATGAAGCACGTTATCACGATTTCATACGGGATACTCTACCTGTGCTGCTAGAACATGTGCCTTTACAAGTACGACACAACATGTGGTTCATGCACGATGGAACGCCTGCACATTTCAGTCGAAGTGTTGGTACGCTTCTCAACAACAGATCCGGTGATCGATGGATTGGTACAGGCGGACCAATTCCGTGGCCTCCACGCTCTCCTGACCTCAACCCTCTACGCAACCCCGGTACCAAATGTAGAGACTCTTCGTGCTTGTATTGTGGACGGCTGTGATACAATACGCCATTCTCCAGGGCTGCATCAGCGCATCAGGGATTCCATGCGACGGAGGGTGGATGCATGTATGCTCGCTAACGGAGGACATTTTGAACATTTCCTGTAACAAAGTGTTTGAAGTCACGCTGGTACGTTCTGATGCTGTGTGTTTCCATTCCATGATTAATGTGCTTTGAAGAGAAGTAATAAAATGAGCTCTAACATGGAAAGTAAGCGTTTCCGGACACATGTCCACACAACATATTTTCTTACTTTGTGTGTGAGGAATGTTTCCTGAAAGTTTGGCCGTACCTTTTTGTAACACGCTGTATATATTTATCAATATAGTCACCCTGGCGACGAACAAATTTCCGCCAACGAGATACCAGTTCGTTGATATCGTTTCTATAGAATGTTGGACTTTTTCGACCGAGCCACAACCCAACATCCGGGTGCACCGATTCATCATCATCAAAGTAAACTCTTCGAAGATGTTCTTTACGATTTGGAAACAGATTAAAATCAGATGGAGCAAATAATTTTTTCATAATGCGGGGACACAGTCATAATATATTTCTTTAAAGTCTGTACCGCCATTAGACTGTTGCCGGAAGTATCGATGTTAGACAGTGTGTCTAATAGTGTACTTTAGTACGACAGTATGCCATCTTAGGTAACGTATAACACTTACAACACTTGATAATGGCACTTTGAAACCGAAATCATGATTGCGTAAGTGTAGATGTAACACTGTAAATAAACAACAGTCCAATGGCGGTACTGACTTTAAAGAAAGATGGCGCAAATTCGGAACTGTATAGAGAATGATCGATGATAGTGAAACCAAGGCGGTCAGATTATCGCAGATGTGACTGCGCACACTTGTGGTCTGGCATTGCCGTGCAGCGGGAGACGTAGGACGTGTGGAAGAACTCTTCCAATTCGAAACTCGATTACACCAGGCTGCTTCTCACTCACGAGCATAGCTAAGTTACGCACCGTCATGTTATATCATAGCACTTGGAGGTAGCACTTTTCAGCACGGCCTCGTATACTTGTAACCTCCCCCTCACTTATCGACCTTAACGACAGTGAAAAATTAAACCGCGTGTACCTAACGGAAATTTGGGAAAATCAATCGTCACCGAAGTTAATTTGTCGGTAAAGAAGGAGGAAAGGGTTACATCTAAATGAAAGGAAAAATGCAAATGAAACTGGTGGAAATTAATTTTGAAAAGGGGTAAAGTTAATAAAGAAAGTAAATGTGCGGCCGTTACGTTAACAATTAACTAGCGGTAATTAGATAGTCCTAAGGACAATTACTATAGTAACTGAAAAAGAAAGGTTATTGCACATATAATAAGCACTAGAAGCGTGGCAACTGAAGGTTGACACGTGTAGTGTGAAAACTGAAAGTTTGTCAGAAGTAATAAATTTCGCTACACTCTGACTTAATTTAGCAAAAGAATTAATAAAACCGGAAAATCGAAAGTTAATTTAGTGACTGAAGTTAATAGTGAGCTTTCTTTCTGAAGCACATCGAAATTCAGTAAAATACGGTTAGTCTTGGACTACCTCAACAATCATTTCAAAAGCTACTTGAATCTACGCAATTTCGAAATAAGAGATTTAACTTTGAACTTGAATTAAATGATTCTGAACAATTAACAATAGTAAAATTTAGTACGTACCAAGCTGAGCTGCAGTCACAGGTAAGCTAGAATATGCTAACAAAACTCGCACTCTTAATTTGTGCTTGTGTAATCTAAATATTGTAGGCTGCTACGAATACCTTAACTGAACTTTGAAATTAAAGCAGTGAAATCGAATAATATTAATTTAATGCTGGCGTTTGAATTTCAACGACACTCGAGTTCATTCCGGAAAAGGAAGGGACCCTGCTTGGTAATGCAATTGGGACAATGAGCAACAAAGGTTCATGCTAAGTTGCTGTAATTATAATTACGAAAATGGAACAGTTTGAAAAGCTGAGGTCTACCATACAGTTCTAAAACTTTACGTGCTTTTAGTCTTCCTTGTTGGTTGATTGAAGGTTTGAAGTCGTCGGCCGAGGAGGTGGCGACAGTCACTCATTGTCGGCCGTCGCTGTTGCAGAAGCTGGATATTGGCGCGCCTTCTTCTCGACACGGTCACCAGGCGAAACGGGCTCTTGATGTGCACCAGCTAATGCTTCCCGTCCGCGACACCGTGTCAGAAACTATCATAGCAAGTCGAGCGCAATTACATGCTGCCCAACCCCGAAAGCGCGGCAACTCGCGGGAGTGTCACACAACACACCTGCTCCACTGCACCACCCCAGCCAGACTCTCTCTCTCTGCCCGCGCTCCACGCGGCAGAGTTAACACTACCAAAGATCCTAAACACTTTCGTTCTTCACACGACCTATCGATGTATTCGTTCGATAGCATAGATTTCCCTAGGCAAGACCCAGCGTAAAATACAAATAATATTTACAAAACAAACCAATTATACATCGACATAAATGCATATATATATATATATATACATATATATATATATATATATATATACAAATAGTAAAACAATTACAATATATACACAGAAATGTCATATCTTGAGATAACAAAACAAGGAAAAAAATTATAGTACAATAGATGGAAATAGGAGGAAATGCATTTCCGGCGTTACACACTCACTTTTATAATACGTATGAACTTATGTTGATGATATAGCTTTGATCGCTCAAGATCAATGCTTTAGAGCTGATAGATCAACATTAACAGCGGACCTGGAGATTCTAGCAACCCTACCACAACAAAGGTCAAAAATTAATTATGATTGTAGTGTTGATCACGCTGCTAAATATTGCATTTTCGGGCAACAACAAAGTTATACTATGTGGCAGGTGTCATTAGAGCACAGTTAATAAAGTCATTTCTTGAAATAATGGATAAACTAGGCACTAATCTTTTCGTGTTTCCCACGCTGGTCTCGTAGTGAACTCGACGAAAATTTAGGTAGCGATGATTCCAAGCTCGGATGCAAAGAGGCCTAGGTGTTATTCTGCGATATTCAAAAGTTTTATAGATGTGTTTCATAAACCATTCTTGAAGATTAAACTTTTGCAAGTCAGTACAATGGTGATGTAAAAAAGTAATCAGCACTCCGAATTTAAGTTACACTTGTTTTTTATTACTTTTGTTGCAATATCACGTAACTCGTTCCAAAACATCACATCAAAATATAAAACATACTTGAAAATATCTTCCTCACTGTCAAAGTTCACATTTCATAAACTGACTACAATTTGCTGTCTTTTTAACATGACGACCAAAGCTTGACACTCTAATAACCGCTTACGCGCCCAAAAATCAGAGTTATAAGTACGTCAAAGATCATAGTGACAAAAGAAAGAATACACACAAGAATAATATCATTGCAATATATACATGTCGATGTATCGAAGTACCTCTACATTAATAAAATCAAATCTGAATGTTATCACAGAAATATGTTAACTATTTTACAGGAACACAGTAGAATACTGCTGGTATCGAGAGGTTGAGGTAAGGTGCCGTAATGGTTACGTAATTCAAGTACCATTACAAGATGTTGGTTGAATAATTGACATACGCGAAATAACGGGCAAACCTTCAAATGTAAAACTTAGAGCTAAGTTACAATGAAATGAATACCCCTAGCTGCATACAGGCGTTGATATAAGTCAATGGGGACAGTTGAAAATGTGTGCCCCGACCGGGACTCGAACCCGGGATCTCCTGCTTACATGGCAGACGCTCTATCCTTCTGAGCCACCGAGGACACACAGGATAGTGCGACTGCAGGGACTTACCTCTGGCACGCCTCCCGTAAGACCGGCATTCCCAACTTCTTGTCCCGCACTATATTCATAGTGCCCCTGCCCATTATACTCATTACTCGCGGCTTTTTGCCGATTTCTGTAAGAGTTCGGGCACTGTTTGTGCATCCGCACAGAAGACGATGGTCAAATGGCCGTTGAGCCTAATAACTATACATATATATGAAGATGGTATGTGTTCTTTCGGACAGTCGTGGACTATGCGGCTGGTCCCGGCGGAGGTTCGAGTCCTCCATCAGGCATGGGTATGTGTGTTGGTCCTTAGGATAATTTATGTTAAGTAGTGTGTAAGCTTAGCAGTTAACTCCCATAAGATTTGATACACATTTGAACATTTTTTTGGTCTTTCGAACATGTCCAAAAGAACAGATACCATCTTTATATATATGTTAGAGGTAAGTGTTGCCATCTGTTTCTGGGTATGGCAACCATCAAAACTTACATTGGTTGGGTTGTTTAGGGAGAAGAGACCAAACAGCGAGGTCATCGGTCTCATCAGATTAGGGAAGGATGAGAAAGGAAGTCGGTCGTGCCCTTTCAAAGGAACCATCCCGGAATGTGCCTGGAGCGATTCAGGGAAAACACGAAACCTAAATCAGGATGGCTGGACGCGGGATTGAACCGTCGTCCTCCCGAATGCGAGTCCAGTGTACTAACCACGGCGCCACCTCGCTCGGTAAGGGACATACACAGCACAAAAGCGTACAGGCCAACCTCATCTGTTGACACAAAGACCGCCGACAGTTGCTGAGGGTCGCAATGTGTGATAGGCAGACATCTATCCAGACCATCACACAGGATTTCCAAACTGCATCAGGATCCACTGCAAGTACTATGACAGTAAGGCAGGAGGTGAGAAAACTTGGATTTCATGGTCGAGCGACTGCTCATAAGCCGATACATCACGCCAGTAAAAGCCAAACGACGACTCGCTTGGTGTAAGGAGCGTAATCATTGGACGATTGAACAGTGGGAAAACGTTGAGTGGAGAGACTAACCACGGTACACAATGTGGCGATCCGATTGCATGGTGTGGGTATGGCGAATGATCGGTGAACGTCATCTCCCGGCGTGGGTAGTACCAACACTAAAATCCGGAGGTGGTGGTGTTATGGTGTGGTCGAGTTTTTCATGGATGGGGCTTGCACCCCTTGTTTGGCGTGGCACTATCACAGCACAGGCCTACATTGATGATTGAAGAACCTTCTTGCTTCCCACTGTTGAAAAAGAATCTGGTGATGGCAATTGCATCTTTGAGCACGATCGAGCACCTGTTCATAATGCACGGTCTGTGGTGGAGTGGTTACACGACAATAACATCTCTGTAATGGACTGGCCTGCACAGAGTCCTGACCTGACTCCTATAGTACACCTTTGGAATGTTTTGGAACGCCGACTTCGTGCCAGTCCTCACCGACCGACATCAGCACTTCTCCTCAGTGCAGCACTCCGTGAAGAATGGGCTGCCATTCCCCAAGGTACCTTCCAGCACCTGATTAAACGTATGCCTGCGAGAGTGGAAGCTGTCATCAAGGCTAAGGGTGGGCCAACACATATTGAATTCCAGCATTACCGATGGAGGGCGCCACGAACTTGTAAGTCATTTTCAGCCAGGTGTCCGGATACTTTTGATCACACAGTGTACGTAGGACTCATACAGGAACGTGCGCCCTCGGAACTTACACAGTAAACACCGTACCGTGATGCAGCATCTGGCTCACCATTTGGGTGACCACCTTTGCCAAGCTTTCGTGATTACTTAGTGAACGTGTAGCGTAACGTGCTTTCTTCTCTGGCTCTACTGAATTTCCTCTATGAATCCTATCTGGCACTGATTCTGTATTGACGAGCAATACTTAAGTGTAGGTCGAAAGAGGGTTTCGTAAGCTACTTCCTTTGTTATAGGACTACATTTCCCTGAGGACTTCTCCAGTGCATCTCATTCTCGCATTTGCCTTAGTCGCTATTATTATTATTATTATTATTATATGGTCGTTGGTTTCAAATCGGCCTGTACCCATACACTTCGATATTTTGGGAAGAGAGACAGCAAAGGACCTGGAAGAGCAGATGAACGGAATGGACAGTGTCTTGACAGGAGAATACAAGATGAACATCAATAAAAGCAAAACGAGGATAATGGAATGTAGTCGAATTAAATCGGGTGATGCTGCCGGATTTAGATTAGGAAATGAGATGCTTAAAGTAGTAAATGAGTTTTGCTACTTGAGGAGCAAAATAACTGATGATAGTCGAAGTAGAGAGGATATAAAATGTAGACTGCGAATGGCAAGGAAAGCGTTTCTGAAGAAGAGAAATTTGTTAACATCGAGTATAGATTCAAGTGTCAGGAAGTCGTTTCTGAAAGTATTTGGAGTGTAGCCATGTATGGAAGTGAAAAGTGGAGGATAAATAGTTTACACAAGAAGAGGATAGAAGCTTTCGAAATGTGGTGCTACAGAAGAATACTGAAGATTAGACGGGTAGACCGCATTACTAATGAGGAGGTGTTAAATAGAATTGGGGAGAGAGAAATATGTGGCACAACTTGACTGGAATAAGGGACGGTTGGTAGGACATGTTCTGAGGCATCAAGGGATCATCAGTTTAGTATTGGAGGGCAGCGTGGAGGGTAAAAATCGTAGAGGGAGACCAAGAGATGAATACACTAAGCAGATTCAAAAGGATGTAGGTTGCAGTTGGTACTGGGAGATGAAGAAGCTTGCACAGGATAGAGTAGCATGGAGAGCTGCATCAAACCAGTCTCTGGACTTAAGACAACAACAACAACAACAACAACCTCTTCCAATGATTGCTCTGAAATCCTGTAGTCACACACTAATCGGTGTTCCTGCCACTGCATGCGCAATATGTTTCATTTGCTTGTATTAAGAACAACTGCCACTGCCTACACTAAGTGTTGATCCTTTGTAGGCCTTCTCGCGCTTTGCCAGAATTTTCTAGTGTTGCCATTTTTCTGCATATGATAGCATCATCCGTTAAAAGGCTCATCGAACGTGCTGTGTTGTCTAATACGTTATTTATATATATTGTGAAAAGTAATGGACCTATAACATTCCCTTAGGGCACGCCCGAAGCGACTTTTACGCCTGAAAACTTTTGTCCCTTGAGAATGTCCTGCTGTGTTCTGTCTGCTAGAAACGTTCAGCCCAATCACGCAGCTGGTCCGATATTCCGCAGCTCGTATTTCGTTCATTAGGCAGCAGTGTGGAAGTGCATCGAATGCCAGAGATCCTGGCGCGCACTGCAATTTGTTCGTATAGCGTTACTAACGAAGCAGTTGAGATTTAATTAAGAGGTGGCCTTGTAAATAGAGATGCAGGTTTTTGCTTAAAGTCAGCTTGGAACCGTAACCCCTCTGTGATCAAGCGACATAGGGATGAAATAACTTCTAACGTCGGTCATCTTTGGATGTGTGTTGTCGCTGGTTGTTTACCGTGCGTGTTTTGCCGTATTATGGTTCTCGGTCGGGGTAGCCCCGCCTACCGGAAATTTAAATTTCCTTGCAGAGCACTTTCTCGTCGCATTTGTGTCTTGAAGATGGCGGGGTGTTCACCTGCAGAAGTATCTGTTCTTGTCGGAGACGTCACCCTGCTGCATTCCTTTTGTTTTTTAACATTTTTATACGCATGCAGAAACTGAAGTCTAACTGATATACGAGGGTTGAAACTTTAATAGTTGCAAATATTTATTTACAATTTGTACAAAATAGATACGTGTTTCAAAGTTTTACTGACCTTCAAAGTAGTCACCAGCATTGTGTATAGCCCGTTGCCAGCGATGTGGAAGTCATAGGATGCTCTTAGCAGGGCCAGCTGTGTTGACAGTTCGAGCGGCGCGGTCTATTGTCCGACGAATTTGTAGCAGTTCTGAAGCGAATGCCATGAAGTGTTTCCTTCAGTTTAGAAATCGAGTTGAACTCACGAGGGCTGTATGCTAGTCATAAGTTGTTTTCCAAAAATGAACAGAACAGAGACAGAACTGGTGACACTTTCTGCAGGACCTGACCATCATTTTGCAGGACAATGCTCAATCAGGTACAGTACGAGCTGTTACTGAATTATTTGACTGATGGGGCTGCTAAGTGCTATACCACCTACTGCACTCCCCTGATTTAAGGCTATTGAAAGTTATTGACACAATGGCAATCCGTTTGTGATTTTTTACTTGTGGGCTACCTCAAGAGCAAAGTCTACACGGCTCGACCAAGAACCCTGCATGAGCTAAAACAATTCACAGAATCCCAGCTTAGATGTTGCAGCGGTCAATGAGGTATTTCAGCACCAGATTTCACGAATGTATTCGTACAGGAGGACGCCATTTAAAGGACGTAATTTTTAAAAAATGATAAATGCCGTCGATGTTTCGTAAATGGCAAATTTGTAAGGTTTCAATTACTACGAATGCAATTTATATCCTTCATCACTTCTAGTTTTATTGGATTGTGGAAATGTTCCCGATTTTCTGTGTCACCCTGTATATATAAGGGGCGTCCAATAAGTAATACAGGAATTTCTTTTTCGCGGCAAGTCTCGGTTGAAGAAATGTGGAATCTGTTGTGGGACATTGTAGAATACTCTCGCTTCAGCCCCTGTAGTTTCATGAAGTTCTGACAGGTAGCGATGATATTCGCAGCCTTCAAAATTGCGTCTGCAACTGAGGTGCGTTCCAAGTAGAAATTGTCACTGAGTTCGCTTAGGCGGAAAACTGGAGCACCGCAGATATTCATATGCGCTTGCAGAATGTCTGCTGACAAGTTGCAGTGAACAAAATCACGGTGAATCGTTCCGTGAGGCGTCTGTCATCATTGCAACAAGGTTGGGCAAACCTGTTCTTTCTCAGAGGAAAGGTAGGGGACGAGGTACTGGCAGAACTGAAGCTGTGAGGACGGGTCGTAAGTCATGCTTTGGTATCTCAGAAGGTAAAACACTTGCCCACGAAAGGCAAAGGTCCCGAGGTCGAGTCTCGGTCCGGCACACGGCCAGGAAGTTTCTATTCTTTCTCATCCACCCTACAGCCTGGATCTCGCTCCTTCCGACTCCCATCTGTTTGGCCCTACGATTGATGCACTCCGCAGGAAGCAGTACGTGGATGATGATGATCATGTGGTTATTGATGCACCAGGATTTGGCTCAACGATGATTAGTAAGGTGGTACCATGCGTGCATAAAGCGTAAAAGCCCTCTCCGTAAGGTGGCGTAAGGCTGTTACACTTAACGGAGATTATTTTTAAAAAGAGGGTTTTATAGCCAAAACAGGGTGAATTATATGGTGGGATCGAATCCTGAATAAAACCGACCTGTTTTCAGAAAAAGAATGTGCTACATTACTTACTGAACGCCCGTTGTAAATCCCGGAGAGAGAATAATAGGAAAGAAGGAAGATGAGGTTTCAGCGTCCCATCGGCGATGTGGTCAATAGAGGCGAAGGTGAAAGCACGGACTGCGGATGTAATCACGCACGCACATTCGAAGGAAATTGCCAAGGGGGCCACACCCTGCCTATCTAACGCATGTTCATTTAGGCAAGTATCTGACCCTTTTCTGAAAAAACTATTTGATGCAGGACCTTAATATTTTTACTGTACTAATAGAGTGAACTGTTCTAAGATCTACTTTATCCATTCTACAGTTCTTAAGAAATACTTTTTTAAATTTATTAACAAAAAAATATTAACATTTTTCTGCAGAAAATATTTTCTTTTGAACTTCCTAATGGGGGAATACTAATGACTGTAGTACCAGAGGTGGCTTTTTATGTTATGCAGAGTCTCTGAAAATTTCATTCATTTATCTGTCATAGTTTCTGAATTAATGAGGCGTATGTACTGAAAATTTTAGTTTGTGGGAAATTGACTTTAAAGAAAAAACTTTTGAAATTTGTTACTTACAGTTAATTAAAACTGTCCTGCTGCATATGATGGCCCTCCTTTGGCCTCTAGCAGGTCTTCCAGCTTCTTTTTCACCATCCTGGATGTTTGTCTTGCTTTCTTGGCCATATTAGATGCAGACCTTTCTGCATCGGCTATCCTCATTTTATCGCAATGTTGCAGCCCAGTGATCATATTTTCACCAGGATTAATTCCCAGCTTCTTCAGTACCCAACACTTTCCAATATTACCACAATTGAATGTCATAATAGTATCATGAAATCCTAGTTTCACTGTATGCAACCTACAAATACAGTTGTAGGAAGGCGGTTCCAAATTGTTGTTGTGTTGTTGTGGTCTTCAGTCCTGAGACTGGTTTGATGCAGCTCTCCATGCTACTCTATCCTGTGCAAGCTTTTTCATCTCCCAGTACCTACTGCAACCTACATCCTTCTGAATCTGCTTAGTGTATTCATCTCTTGGTCTCCCTCTGCGATTTTTACCCTCCACGCTGCCCTCCAATACTAACTTGGTGATCCCTTGATGCCTCAGAACATGTCCTACCAACCGATCCCTTCTTCTGGTCAAGTTGTGCCACAAACTTCTCTTCTCCCCAATCCTATTCAATACTTCCTCATTAGTTATGTGATCTACCCATCTAATCTTCAGCATTCTTCTGTAGCACCACATTTCGAAAGCTTCTATTCTCTTCTTGTGTAAACTATTAATCGTCCATGTTTCACTTCCATACATGGCTACACTCCATACGAATACTTTCAGAAATGACTTCCTGACACTTAAATCAATACTGGATGTTAACAAATTTCTCTTCTTCAGAAACGCTTTCCTTGCCATTGCCAGCCTACATTTTATATCCTCTCTACTTCGACCATCATCAGTTATTTTGCTCCCCAAATAGCAAAACTCCTTTACTACTTTAAGTGCCTCATTTCCTAATCTAATTCCCTCAGCATCACCCGACTTAATTAGACTACATTCCATTATCCTTGTTTTGCTTTTGTTGATGTTCATCTTATATCCTCCTTTCAAGACACTGGCCATTCCATTCAACTGCTCTTCCAAGTCCTTTGCTGTCTCTGACAGAATTACAATGTCATCGGCGAACCTCAAAGTTTTTATTTCTTCTCCATGAATTTTAATACCTACTCCTAATTTTTCTTTTGTTTCCTTTACTGCTTGCTCAATATACAGATTGAACAACATCGGGGAGAGGCTACAACCTTGTCTTACTCCCTTCCCGACCACTGCTTCCCTTTCATGTCCCTCGACTCTTATAACTGCCATCTGGTTTCTGTACAAATTGTAAATAGCCTTTCGCTCCCTGTATTTTACCCCTGCCACCTTTAGAATGTGAAAGAGAGTATTCCACTCAACATTGTCAAAAGCTTTCTCTAAGTCTACAAATGCTAGAAACGTAGGTTTGCCTTTCCTTAATCTTTCTTCTAAGATAAGTCGTAAGGTCAGTATTGCCTCACGTGTTCCAGTGTTTCTACGGAATCCAAACTGATCTTCCCCGAGGTTGGCTTCTACTACTTTTTTCCATTCGTCTGTAAAGAATTCGTGTTAGTATTTTGCAGCTGTGACTTATTAAGCTGATAGTTCGGTAATTTTCACATCTGTCAACACCTGCTTTCTTTGGGATTGGAATTATTATATTCTTCTTAAAGTCTGAGGGTATTTCGCCTGTTTCATACATCTTGCTCACCAGATGGTAGAGTTTTGTCAGGACTGGCTCTCCCACGGCCGTCAGTAGTTCCAATGGAATATTGTCTACTCCGGGGGCCTTGTTTCGACTCAGGTCTTTCAATGCTCTGTCAAACTCTTCACGCAGTATCATATCTCCCATTTCATCTTCATCTACATCCTCTTCCATTTCCATAATATTGTCCTCAAGTACATCGCCCTTGTATAGACCCTCTATATACTCCTTCCACCTTTCTGCTTTCCCTTCTTTGCTTAGAACTGGGTTTCCATCTGAGCTCTTGATATTCATACAAGTCGTTCTCTTATCTCCAAAGGTCTCTTTAATTTTCCTGTAAGCGGTATCTATCTTACCCCTAGTGAGATAGGCCTCTACATCCTTACATTTGTCCTCTAGCCATCCCTGCTTAGCCATTTTGCACTTCCTGTCGATCTCATTTTTGAGACGTTTGTATTCCTTTTTGCCTGTTTCAGTTACTGCATTTTTATATTTTCTCATTTCATCAATTAAATTCAGTATTTCTTCTGTTACCCAAGGATTTCTACTAGCCCTCGTCTTTTTACCTACTTGATCCTCTGCTGTCTTCACTACTTCATCCCTCAAAGCTACCCATTCTTCTTCTACTGTATTTATTTCCCCCATTCCTGTCAATTGCTCCCTTATGCTCTCCCTGAATCTCTGTACAACCTCTGGTTCTTTTAGTTTATCCAGGTCCCATCTCCCTAAATTCCCACCTTTTTGCAGTTTCTTCAGTTTTAATCTACAGGTCACAACCAATAGATTGTGGTCAGAATCCACATCTGCCCCTGGAAATGTCTTACAATTTAAAACCTGGTTCCTAAATCTCTGTCTTACCATTATATACTCTATCTGATACCTTTTAGTATCTCCAGGGTTCTTCCATGTATACAACCTTCTTTCATGATTCTTAAACCAAGTGTTAGTTATGATTATGTTGTGCTCTGTGCAAAATTCTACAAGGCGGCTTCCTCTTTCATTTCCAAATTATGCTGTTGAAACATTCATTTGGGTTCTGTCTGCCCATCAGACATTTCCTTAGAAGGTCAGGATGAGCCAAGTCTCTGAAAATAGGTTGAATTGCTGTAATAACAGCTACAGGAAGAGAATGCTGGTGAGAATAAGATTCTCCAGTTGCCTGAGCCCTATTGTATTTGCACCAAAAATTTTCTCCAGATCGACACAATCCATGACATGGCTTATCATCAGTGGAGGACTTACGGAAGAATATGGCCCAAACATCTCTCTTCATTGCCTCCAGATTTTCTTTATTTTTCCTAATTGCATGCCCATAGTATACCTGCAAGTTCTCTATTTCAGTTTTAGTTAACCGATCCTGTCTGGTCAACAATTTTCCATCTTCTAATATTTCCCTCTCATACTGTAATATTGCTACAAGAATTTGCTATGCTGCAATCGGGTGCTAATAGTAGAATAAAAGCGGGTTAAAAGCTGTGAGCTGTCTGGGGAGAAGTTAACCGTGCATTACTGCGCAACTGTTTCACCAGGTAACTAGTCTAGGTTTACCACATTACCAATCAGACTAACATTGATTATGATCTTTTACAGTCATACAACAACCGGTAATATATCTATATATAAAAAGGAGAATTTAAATAAAAAGAAAGAAATCAGTTTATATTTGGAAATTTATTTTAAGACTGTTCATTGAAATTTCAGCATATTATACGTGAGTTATAACTGAGCTGGTGCCTTGTTTAAGGATTGTAAAAATGTGAGATTTTAATCTTACGGAACACATCAAATATGGAGCCAAGATTGGGAGACTGCCTACAACACTGCATTCACAAAACAACACCCAAAGAACGTTGAAACATAAGCAAGAAGAAATTAACCACAACCAACAGATTCAGTTTTCACCCAAAGAAATTACGTTTGTAACACAATCCTGTCCGTCATGTAATTACCACACACTGGTATACTAAATTCATATTAACTCTTTGTGAAATCTTCCCAAAAAGAATAGCTGAAGGCTACTTTGATGATTACACCACATGCTCCACGAGGTCAACTTGGTTTACAGAAAGCGTATAACTCCACAGTAATTTTGATAATTAAAATAAGTTCGATCGAAAAGCAATTGACAAAAGAAAAACTTTGAACTGGTTACTAACGTCTTACTATTAACCTGATGGGTCAAACAGTTATATAAGCACGTGGTACTGGTCTCGCAAAGTACACTCCACGTGGGTTGAACATAAAGAAAAGCATAAAGAAAAGTTGCTATATTGTAAAATATTGTCAAGACGAGACGTTATAATCACACAAGCATTCACATTTAAGATTGATGAACTTAGTTAGAGTTACTGATCAACACATGGATCCACTTTACTCACAAAGTAATGACAAAGCAACTACCGCAAAATAATCTGAACTTCACACGAGAATTACACTCCGCTGCAATTTAAGATAGCATTAGATATTTTAGAGCTAAATCTGAAATCAAGGTATTAAGTTTTCAGTTAGGCTGAACTTAAGAAATCCATTGTCCTACGGACTTAGCAGACACGCGCTTAGCCGGAGATCTTTCCACTTCAGACGCTCGCCACGGTCCCACACCAACTGCCTACTGCCGAGCGTGCTTCCTGAGGGTGGCTCACAAAGACAAACGGAAGTGGCCAGAGGGGCAGCTTCCTATACCAACATGACAACGGACGGACAGAACCATACTATGGATAGAAACCTCTTTGCTCTTAGGAAGCGTAGCTACCTGTTCCGACGTTGGTCCTACTGTTCTCTAGCAGACAGGCTTGTCTGCTACCCTCAAGCATGCAACTACAAATACATTTGCTCATTCATACTCTCACACAGAAGGGAAGGGGGATGACAGTATCTTATCATATACAGTATATAAAAGAAAGCGGATGTAGGTTCCGTATGAGACTGTGTGACATGACTTACATATAAACTGTGTTTTAAAGTGTAGTAGTGTGACAGATCGTTCTTGTTTATGTGTAAAAGTAACACGTTCCACTACTCAGTCTCCTCCCAGATAGTCAGAAACGCCACAGTAAATTTAGGAGAGGAATTTACTCCATAAATGACAACAGATTTAAGAAATTAAACATGAAAGGAATCCAACAGAGACCTTTCAATACCAACAGTTAGTTTTCTCAGCCTTGTTCCCAAACATTTTTGAACATGGCCTGCACATTCTATTTTGCTAATAATGCCATCTCCATATGGCTTAGAGTTCACCACATTGTTGTATTCCGTACTTTCACCATAGCCCAAATATTTGTTTACCGTACGCCCATTGTTCCTATGGAGCGATTAAATATTTGTTGTACTCCATGAACTACCATACCACCACTTGTTCCTCTAAAATTAGCCACAAAGTTGCGTTCTTCATGTTCATTGACTTTACAACATTTGCAATATTTAGACATTATCTCCACATCTAACAATTTACCGGTGTCTACACTCTTGGCAGTCACTACTCCATTCAGAGAAGTATGTCCTCTTTTGTGCCAACATCCATTAAGTGCGACTGCAATATACGAACATCCATCATTTCTTCCACTGCTAACGTCCAATGTAGGGGGCGTACAGATCTAAAATGTATGCAGAAAAGTGGGTGACAGAAAACTGGGCGTGGCACATAAACACACATGGTAGGAAAATGCTCTTTAACTGCTCGAAAAAAAATTTTTTTAGCAAATTCATTTTCAGAGTACTTAAATAAAACCTTCAGAATACTTAAATAAAACCTTAATCTATCGAAATATTATGGAAACCGAAAATCGATTTTTTTGACCTGAACCACGATGTCCCCTTAAGCGATTTGCACTGATGGAGACAGAACATTAGGACAACGGCTCACCACGACGTCGATTACCGCCTGAGGACCTTGGAGCAGGGGAAATATGTAAGTGTAACAGAGGCGAATTGGAAACCATTCTAGCGAAGGTATGGAGAACAAATGGAGAAATACACATAACCGACTTTGTAAAACGGCACGTTGTTATGGCGCGACGCCTGCGAGAGGACATCTCAGAAAAGGAGAAAATAATAGGCCGTCCGCTTGCTACTGTCGTGAGCATTTATGGAAGGCAGTTGAGGGACGTTGAAGCCACAAGTAGGAGACAAGTGCCTCGTCTCATAACGTGGAGACTGGAGGCTTCTCCATTCTGTAAAAAAACGATAGGTGGATCTGACAACAGCGTACAGTATTGGTACATTAACAAGTGTTTCACAAGACACCATTCAGCGCACATTTTTAAACATGAGTCTCCACAGCAGTCGACACTTGCGTTTTCCTATGATGATCGAATAACACCGACACATTTGATTTCATTTGGCAGAGGATCATCGAGTTACGACTGTGCACAAATGTTTTCGTGTCGCTTGGTCACATTAGTCACTTTCCTTGTTATATCAGTCGTATCTGGTTACGCCGTCTTTCAGGCGAATAGTTGTTCAAAACATGTACAGTACCATGGTCGCTGGCCAGTGAAGTCAGTATTACGCTATTGGGGACATTCACCTCAGGGTATACAGATCCTGTGGCATTAAGTGACCTATCTACACCTACATCTACATGGATACTCTGCAAATTGTGCCTGGTTCATCGAACCACCTTCACAATTCTCTGTTATTCCAATCTCGTATAGCGCGCGGAAAGAATGAACACTTACATCTTACCGTACGAGCTCTGATTTCACTTATTTTATCGTGGTGGTCGTTTCTCCCTATGTAGGAGGGTGTCAACAAAATATTTTCACATTCGGAGGAGAAAGTTGGTGATTGGAATTCCGTGAGAAGATTCCATCGCAACGAAAAACGCCTTTCATTTAATCATATCCAGCCCAAATCCTGTACCATTTCTGTGACACTCTCTCCCATATTTCGCGATAATACAAAACGTGCTGCCTTTCTTTGAACTTTTCGGATGTACTCCGTCATGCCTATCTGGTAAGGATCCCACGCCGCGCAGCAGTATTCCAAAAGAGGACGGACAAGCGTAGTGTAGGCAGTCTCCTTAGTAAGTCTGTTAAATTTTCTGTGTGTCTTGCCAATCAATGGTTAGCCTTCCACAAAACATTTTCTGTGTGTTCCTTCCAATTCAAGTTGTTCGTAATTGTAATGCCTATGTATTTAGTTGAATTTACGGCTCTTAGATTAGACTGATTTATCGTGTAACCGAACTTTGACGAGTTCCTTTTAGCACTCATTTGGATGATCTCACACTTTTCGCACCATTAAGATATTTTTTTCTAAATAGTTTTGCAGTTTGTTTTGATCTTCCAATGACTTTATTAGTCGATGAACGACAGTGCCAACTGCAAACAACTGAAGATGGCTGCTCAAATTGTCTCCCAAATCGTTTATATAGATAAGGAACAGCAAAGGGCCTATAACATTACGTTGGGGAACACCAGAAATCACTTCTGTTCTACTCGATGACTTTCCGTCAATTACAACGAACTGTGACTTCTCTGACAGAACATCACAGATCCAGTCATATAACTGAGACGATATTCCATAAGCACGCGCCGGCAGAAGTGGCCGAAGGGTTCTAGGCGCTTCAGTCTGAAACCGCGCGACCACTACGGTCGCAGGTTCGAATCCTGCTTCGGGCATGGATGTGTGTGATGTCCTTAGGTTAGTTAGGTTTGAGTAGTTCTAAGTCTAGGGGACTGATCACCTAAGATATTAAGTACCATAGTGCTCAGAGTCATTTGAACCACAAGCACGCAACTTCACTACGAGAACGAGTGAGTTCCGGCATTATCATGTCCCATACGTGACCAGTTTGCGATCTATGTTCTGATCTTGCTGGCCAGGGCAGCTGTACACAACGAAGACCACGTTACGTCACAGCAGGCGTGCATTGTCCTGTAGGAAAAGTACATCGCCTTCCTGTCGCATAAATGACAGTAGCACGCGAATAATAGCCTGTGCAGTGTAGCGGGCACTGGTTATTCTGCTATCCAGAAACACCAAATGTGACTGCGAGTTGTAACTGATGGCCACCCACACCATAAAACCTGCATTTGTCTTCTATGTCGTGAACGAAAAAAAATGACTCTAAGCACTATGGGAGTTAACATCTGAGGTCATCAGTCTCCTAGTCATAGAACTACTTAAACCTAAATAACCCAAGGACATCACACACAGCCATGCGCGAGGCAGGATTCGTACCTGCGACCGTAGCACCAGTGCGGTTCCGGACTGAAGCACCTAGAACCGCTCGGCCACAGTGGCCGGCCTGTCGTGATCGAATGCACGCTGGAATAGGCAGCTCAACAGCCATACGCCACACACGTGTACGTCCATCACTCGAATACATACGAGACCAACTCTCATTACGGAAGAAAACAGAGCGCCTTTCCACTGTCCTGTCAACCGTTTCACGACACCACAGTAGCCATGCTTGCCGATGTCATGGTGTCAGTGGTAGCCTGGCTATACTGTACTACGCAGACGTGCAGAAACCAGTCTAAAGGTGTTGGAATGTTGCACAGACCACTGCAGAAAGTAGCGACACACCACTGACCCATTCTGGTCAACATGGGTAGCGATGCGTCGACATGTCCATACAGCTTCTCGGACACCCACTGTGCGACTCCGTACAA
This sequence comes from Schistocerca americana, assembly GCF_021461395.2. Lineage (NCBI taxonomy): Eukaryota > Metazoa > Arthropoda > Insecta > Orthoptera > Acrididae > Schistocerca > Schistocerca americana. The sequence goes on along the minus strand of NC_060128.1, from coordinate 153,106,288 downwards.
ATAACTGAAGCTGTTCGGCAGAGTACGTACCCGTCGGTGGGGCATAATAGTACCCCGTAATGAATGATGCATTCGCTCTCCACTCAGCACCCATTGAATTACAGACTCATATCACTGACCTCAATTTGGAGTTCGATTTTGGAACATATACTGTTCTCGAACATTAAGAATCACCTTGCAGAGAATAACATTGATACACAACCAGCACTGATTCAGAAAATATCGTTCTTACGCATGGCATGCATGGCTTGTTTGTTTCGTTGTTTCTGCAAAAGTTTTCTAATCCGTTTTGTGTACCACGGAAGATCAGCTAAGAGGACATCATCGTTCTTTCACGTTTACTGTTTCCCCCGATGACATCTTCGCCTGTCACATAGCTGCAGTCGTCCTCCTGAGGAGTGTGATACTGGTGAACTTAAGTTGATGACCTGGTCACCAAATACGGGTGATCTGAAATGTGGTAAGCTAACGTGACAGCTCCACGATCACAAACCACTGGCCCATAATTTACAGGAATTTCGTGACCTTTGTGTTGACATCTGGTGTCGACTTCCGAATACTGCGCCGCGCAGAATCGCTGCTGTACTACAAGCCAAATGTGGACCAACTGATTCTTAATCTGGAAGTCGTCATGTTTCAACCAGTCATAGGACGCGGGAATCCAAACCACCGCTCCTCTTTATGGCAGTCCACTATATTACCACTTCGGTCAGTACAATATTTCGACAACAGCCCAAGCTGTGAAAAATATTCGATGTCCTTGTTGCGTTATATTACGAAAATTAACTCAAACTTCAGAAGACAACCAGTGTACTCTTTTATCACAAGGAAGTGTTTGTTGATGTCTACTATGCTAGTGACGAAAGTTGGAAACGTAAACAGCTCGGCAGATAAAGCTCGCGGATGAATGGGACGACGGTTGCGCATATAGCGGTCACTGTGAGCCGAGTGCTAGCGCCTCGTTAACTGAGAGGGGCGGTGGAGGGGTAGGAGAACTCGCGCCGCCTTAATGGCTCCATCTCATTAATTACGTCCCGAGGGCCAGTGGAGGGGGTGGAGGCGTGGCGGTGCACTGTCTGGGAGTAGCCGACCCTCCCTCACTTGTTGCTGGGCTGCACAGAGGAAGGCAGTTCTGGAGGCCAACATCTAGGGTACAGCAAGGGAGAGTGAGACCAGCGTCCATTAGGGGTCGTGCGAGAGGACGATAAACAAAGAGACCATTCCAGTCGCATTACTACGAAACTACGAGGGTCATCCACAAAGTAAGATCTGTTTCTATCCGCCGCAGCGCTACGATCGCAGTTCCGAGCATGCGCGGCAGTTACTCTGATTCAAGGAGATGACATGTGCGCCATTTTCAGATCGTTGCTGCCAACGTGTGCTTTGTAGTCCTTCTTAATAATGTCAGCAGTAATTGAAAAGCCGGCCGCTGTGGCCGAGCGGTTCTAGGAGCTTCAGTCCGGAACCACGTGGCTGCTACGGTCGCAGTATCGAATCCTGCCTCGGGCATGGAAGTGTGTGATGTCCTTAGGTTACTTAGGTTTAAGTACACTACTCGACATTAAATTTGCTACACCACGAAGAAATGCAGATGATAAACGGGTGTTCATTGGACAAATATATTACACTAGAACTGACATGTGATCACATTTTCACGCAATTTGGGTGGATACATCGTGAGAAATCAGTACCCAGAACAACCACCTCTGGCCGCAATAATAGCCTTCATACGCCTGGGCATTGAGTCAAACAGAGCTTGGATGGTGTGCACATGTACAACTGCCCATGCAGCTTCAACACAATGCCACAGTTCAAGAGTAGTGAGTGGCGTGTTGTGACGAGCAAGTTGCTCGACCACCATTGACCAGACGTTTTCAATTGGTGACATATCTGGAGAATGTGCTGGCCAGGGCAGCAGTCGCTTTTTCTGTATCCCGAAACGTCCGTACAGGACCTGCATCATGCGGTCGTGCAGTATCCTTCTGAAATGTACGGTTTTGCAGGGATTGAATGAAGGATAGAGCCACGGGTCGTAACACATCTGAAATGTAACGTCCACTGTTTAAAAGTGCCGTCAATGCGAGCAAGAGGTGACCGAGACGTGTAAACAATGGCACCCCATACCATCACGCCAGGTGATACGCCACTATGGGGATGACGAGTAGACGCTTCCAATGTGCGTTCGCCAAACTCTGATGCGACCATCATGATGCTGTAAACAGAACCTGGATTCATCCGAAAAAATTACGTTTTGCCATTCGTGCACCCAGGTTCGTCCTTGAGTACACCATCGCAGGCGCTCCTGTCTGTGATGCAGCGTCAAGGGTAACTCCTTACACGACACATCACAACAACGCTTCACCAGGCAGCGCCGGTCAACTGCTATTTCTGTATGAGAAATCGGTTGGAAACTTTCCTAGCACTCTCGGCACGTTGTACGTGTCGCCAACGGCACCAACCTTGTGTGAATGCTCTGAAAAGCTAATCATTTGCAGATCACAGCATCTTCTTACCGTCGGTTAAATTTCGCGTCTGTAGCACGTCATCTTCGTGGTGTAGCAGTTTTAATGGCCAGTAGTGTAGTTCTTAGTTCTAGGGGACTGATGACCTCAGATGTTAAGTTCCATATTGCTTAGAGCCATTTGAACCATATTTTCGTGATTGAAAATGCTGCCGCGAGTGAAATCAGATCTGTGATTCGTTTTCTAAATGCAAAGAAAGTTAAACCAAAGGAAATCCATCGGCAAATCTGCGAGGTTTACAAACAAAATGCTATTAGGATGTTGGAGCAAAGGCTGATATCAAGAATTGATTATGGCTGAAGCTGCAGCTGTGTACAGGATGCCAAAAAGGAAGTCTCCGGGGAAGAGGCGTAGGGACGCGGCTAGGGCTGCTAAATTCAGGCAATTCTTAACCTTCGTTGAAGGAAGTAAAACAGAAAGAACAGGTATGGTAGATGTGTCCGTCCAGACGGACCTGTGTGAACGGGAAGCTGCCGCTCTCCCCTCCCCCCGGAACTCGAGACCGCCAGAAGATCGGGCACCTGAAGTCAGGCGTCCTGCAATAGCGGGCCGAATTAAAGCCACAAAAAATAGCTCCATATCCGAAGGACCAGTTCAAGTTAACACAATTAGTAGTACAACAGTTACACCTACCTATGACCAACCCTTAGTTAAACGTCTAGAGGTGGATCCCATCAGGACCTACCCCAATCTAGAACATGCTTTGCAACTTTCGCGTCTGGAGGAGCCGATTGCCCTGACCACGGCTTTAAGGCACATAGTGCGGGTGGGACACCAGTATGGACGTAAAGTCACCTTCTCGGCCATGGAGGCTGTCGATAGGATACAGTTAAAGACCATGAAGCTCCCCACTGACTTCGGCGCCCTGCGTGACCTTGTTCAAAAGGTTTTTCAAAGAAGGAACGAGAAATTCGATCTAGACGAAATTTACAAGCAGGCTGTCCTAGCCAATGGAAGGATAGCTTTTGACTGGAGGAAGACCTTTCCAGAACAATACGTACACACGTAGTTCCCATGACAATTAAAATACAGATAGGACAACTTAACGCACATAATAGTCGATTAGTCATGCAGGAGCTACGAAGGGTGGTGGAGGAGATGAGTCTCGACGTACTCTGTCTACAGGAGCCATACTCTCTTGCGGGGAACATAGCTTTCGCCAGTGTTAACTGGCAAATAGTATCCTTTGGAGACGACCCTAAAGCCACCACTATAGTCATAAATAAAGGCATACGAGTCACAGTGCTCGCTCATTTCTCAAACGAACACTGTATCGTAACCGAACTCCAGACTCCAGTCGGGGTCATCCACTTAGTTAATATGTATTACCAATATGGTGAGGACATTGAGGCATATTTGATCAATTATCAAGAGTCACAACAGCACAGAGGCAGAGAGATAGTGGTGGTGGCAGATGTCAATGCGAAGTCCCCCCTGTGGTACAGTGGCACCCGGGACGGCAGAGGGGAGAAGATGGAGGAAACATTAATGTCACTACAGTACTTGGTCGCCAACAGAGCCGGGAACCCCCCCACCTGCACAGGCGGAGGAGGAGAAGGAACGAATATAGATATAACATTACTTTCACCAAATTTTGCTGGTCATTTGAATAACTGGAGAGTAAGAGACCAAGTAACGACAAGCGACCATAACTTAATTACATTTTAGCTTACAGATAGGGAATGCCACTGGGACATAGGGTGGGAGTTTCAATTAAATTATAACAAGAATGATTGGGAGCGCCTTGCAAGAGAGTTTGTTCCCCCGACATGGCCGGAGGGTGATGAAGACGTCGACAGGCATGCTGAAGAGCTGCTTAGTGCCATCACAAAAGCGGTAAAGGCAGCAGTACCAACTAGGAGAAGGGCTGTTGCGGCCTCCCCGTCACCATGGTCAGCTAAACTGGGGCAGATGCGTCAGTCGGTCAGGAGGGCGAGGAGGTACTACCATCGAAGTGTCGTCTGGGAAGAAAAACAGAGATGGCTGGAAATCTATAGGAATGCCAAGGAAGAGTTCCAGAGGGAGCTCAAAAGGGTTAGGCTGGTAAGCTGGGAGAAGTATGTCCAAAGCCAATTGGCTACAGATCCCTTGGGTATCCCATATAAAATAGTCAGGGAAAAAATTAGGTCTCCTATGGTACTATCAACCATCCAGGATGGGAATCGGATGACAGGGACATGGCAGGAAACTGCTGAAGTCCTTCTCCAGTCCCTGCTTCCGGATGACACGGAAAATGAGGATATGGAAGAACAAGGCCTAATTAGGCAAGCTCAGCTAGAAGAGTACCAAAACAACACCTTGGTGTACCCTTTCTCGGAGAATGATGTGGCGGAGCACATTAAGGCACTTAAGAGAGGAAAGGCCCCAGGACCAGACGGCATCATAGCGGACGTGGTGCAATACCTCGCTCCTCAACTAGTAGCACCTCTAGCCAGAATCTACAACGAGGCCCTAAGCCTCAAAAAGTTTCCTACCATCTGGAAACAAGCAAACGTTGTAATAATAAAAAAGGGACTGGATAAGGATCCAAAAGAGGTCAAGTGCTACAGACCCATTTGTCTGTTGGATCTGCTGGGAAAACTGCTGGAGAGGCTGCTGGCTGACAGGCTGATGGCACACCGAGTGCTTTGTGGAATGAGCAGCAGGCAGTTCGGCTTTAGGCCAGGGCGTTCTACGTCTGACGCAATCGCCATGGCGGCTGAGGTCTGCGGGTCGTCCACACATAAGTACATAGTTGGCATCATGGTGGACATCAGTGGCGCCTTTGACAGCCTGTGGTGGCCTTCGCTTTTCTCTCGCTTGCGAGAGAAGGAGTGTCCAGGGCCGCTATATGGCTGTCTCAGGAGCTATTGCGTGGACAGGGAGGTTTGACTATCATCCCTTAGTGGAAGAGTGGGCAAGAAGATAACAAAGGGGTGTCCACAGGGCTCTGTCCTGGGGCCACTCTTTTGGGATATCAATATGGAGCCTCTCCTTGAGACCCTGGAGTGCTGTGCAGATGTGCTAGAGGTGATAGCTTACGCTGATGACCTCCTCCTGTTGGTTGGCGGTCGGAGCCGAGAGGAACTGGAACCAAAGATAAAGAGAACCATGACATTACTCTCACAGTGGTGCCATAGAACTAAGCAAGAAATAGCACCTAAAAATGCACTTATCTACTCCTAAAGGGCCAGTTGGTCAGAAACCCTACAGTTAGGATGGATGGCACGCCAGTTATACGTCGTCGAGAAGCTAGATACCTAGCGGTAATACTAGATGAAAAATGGAGCTTTGCCAGGCATATTGAGGCGACTACACATAGGGCAATAGAAGTGTTAAACAACCTCATCAACATCGGCCATAGACGATTTCATCTTCCACCAAATCTCATCAAGCTATATCATAAAACCATTCTCGTCTCCATCGTGGGCTATGGGTCCTGGGTCTGGGCCCACAGGCTCACGAGGGTCGTTCCTGCCATGGCCGTGAGGAGGGTGCAGCGGAACATGATACTTCGATCAGTGGGGGCATATAGAACGTCACCAGGGGGAGCATTACTGATACTCATGGGTCTATGCCCCCTCGATGTAAAAATCAGGGAACAGGCTGCATGGTACTGGGTGAAAAAGGGGAAAATTGAAAAAACTAGGGATGTTGTGGGGGTCAGAGTGGGGGATAAAATTACAATTAAAAGAAGGGGAATGGAACTTTGGCAGGAAATTTGGGATGGGGAAGAGACAGGAAGAAGAACGCACCAACTATTACCAAACGTTCAGGAAAGATTAGAGATGAAACATTTCCAGCCAAGTAAGCGACTGCTGCACTTCCTCACTGGGCATGGCCCGTACCCGGCATATCTTTGCCGGTTCGGGAAAAGAGCGACGCCGTCGTGTGACTGTGGTGCCGAAGTGGGCACACCGGATCATGTGGTCTACGAGTGTCCGCTTTTCGACGACGTTGCAGCTGACTTACGAAACTCATTGCCTAATACAGACACCTTTCATTAGGGACTCTACCACCTTCACCATCATTGATAAACTGGCTAGCGAGGTATCCGCCAAGATCCTAAGGGAATATAGAAGGGAGATCGAGTAGATAGGATCCAAAATTTTTGACATCACGCACCATCCCATTCCGCCAGGGTGCGTACTGGCCGACCGTCAACGACGATCGGGATCCGACGCATCCTGGACCAGGGGGAGGGTGCGACCATACCGGCTAAGACTGCAGCACACCAACTATGACTTATAATATTTATTATTATTATTATTATTGTAGAAGTAGATTGTAGAAAATTTTTTCTTAGACCTGCAGCGATTGTTGAAAGGCCAGCCCAGTGCCAGGGGCACGTCCACTGGAGTTAGCTCGGTGGGCATGGCCATAAAACAGTAGGTTTATATTACATACCGGCACACCTGTACCTCTGCAGGATGTAGTTCTCAGTAGTAAAGTAGATTAGAGTTGATAGTATGATAGACTAACAGTAAACCACATAGATACCTATAGATAATATAGATACCCGTAGTTCGAACTAACTTCCTGTAGCTAATATTAACAATATAATATAAAAGATACAGTAAATGCTGCTGAAATGTAATTTGTAGCTAAGTTCGACCCACTAATGATTTCAGGTGGTGGGTTAGTTACGTACACTCCTGGAAATGGAAAAAAGAACACATTGACACCGGTGTGTCAGACCCACCATACTTGCTCCGGACACTGCGAGAGGGCTGTACAAGCAATGATCACACGCACGGCACAGCGGACACACCAGGAACCGCGGTGTTGGCCGTCGAATGGCGCTAGCTGCGCAGCATTTGTGCACCGCCGCCGTCAGTGTCAGCCAGTTTGCCGTGGCATACGGAGCTCCATCGCAGTCTTTAACACTGGTAGCATGCCGCGACAGCGTGGACGTGAACCGCATGTGCAGTTGACGGACTTTGAGCGAGGCGGTATAGTGGGCATGCGGGAGGCCGGGTGGACGTACCGCCGAATTGCTCAACACGTGGGGCGTGTGGTCTCCACAGTACATCGATGTTGTCGCCAGTGGTCGGCGGAAGGTGCACGTGCCCGTCGACCTGGGACCGGACCGCAGCGACGCACGGATGCACGCCAAGACCGTACGACCCTACGCAGTGCCGTAGGGGACCGCACCGCCACTTCCCAGCAAATTAGGGACACTGTTGCTCCTGGGGTATCGGCGAGGACCATTCGCAACCGTCTCCATGAAGCTGGGCTACGGTCCCGCACACCGTTAGGCCGTCTTCCGCTCACGCCCCAACATCGTGCAGCCCGCCTCCAGTGGTGTCGCGACGGGCGTGAATGGAGGGACGAATGGAGACGTGTCGTCTTCAGCGATGAGAGTCGCTTCTGCCTTGGTGCCAATGATGGTCGTATGCGTGTTTGGCGCCGTGCAGGTGAGCGCCACAATCAGGACTGCATACGACCGAGGCACACAGGGCCAACACCCGGCATCATGGTGTGGGGAGCGATCTCCTACACTGGCCGTACACCACTGGTGATCGTCGAGGGGACACTGAATAGTGCACGGTACATCCAAACCGTCATTGGACCCATCGTTCTACCATTCCTAGACCGGCAAGGGAACTTGCTGTTCCAACAGGACAATGCACGTCCGCGTGTATCCCGTGCCACCCAACGTGCTCTAGAAGGTGTAAGTCAACTACCCTGGCCAGCAAGATCTCCGGATCTGTCCCCCATTGAGCATGTTTGGGACTGGATGAAGCGTCGTCTCACGCGGTCTGCACGTCCAGCACGAACGCTGGTCCAACTGAGGCGCCAGGTGGAAATGGCATGGCAAGCCGTTCCACAGGACTACATCCAGCATCTCTACGATCGTCTCCATGGGAGAATAGCAGCCTGCATTGCTGCGAAAGGTGGATATACACTGTACTAGTGCCGAAATTGTGCATGCTCTGTTGCCTGTGTCTATGTGCCTGTGGTTCTGTCAGTGTGATCATGTTATGTATCTGACCCCAGGAATGTGTCAATAAAGTTTCCCCTTCCTGGGACAATGAATTCATGGTGTTCTTATTTCAATTTCCAGGAGTGTATGATATTGGGTTTTGAAGAATAAAGTTTTCTTTTTTTTTTTTCAAAAAAAAAAAATGCTATGAGTGATTCAGTGGTTAGAAGATGGGTCAGACCGTTGAAGGAAGGATGTGATCAAGTGCACGATGAAGAACCAAGTGGACGCCCGTCTGTGGTTACTGATGAACTGGTTCACACAAGTGAAGAGAAGATTAAGCACAGCCATAAGTTTACACTTAGTGCCCTTGCAATGAAAGTTCGGCAAATCTAACGATCACTAATTCATGAAATTGTTACTGAAAAACTGAAATTTCAAAAACTTTGCTCACGCTGGGTACCCAAAATTCTTACAGAACAAGTCAAAAAACAACGGATGGGCACTGCACTTCAGTTTTTGACACGGTACAATGAAGAAGGCGATGGTTTTCTTTCTCGGATAATCACGGGGGTGGAGCTTGGGTAGCGTACGACACCCCTTTAACAAAACGGCAATCAGTGGAATGGAGGCACACTTCATCCCCAAAACTGTTAACCCTAAGCAAATCTTGACACCTCAAAAAATCACGGGCACACTTTTTTCGGACAGAAAAGGCATTTTGCTGATTGATTTCTTACCACGAGGTGAAACAGACAGTGCACATGGTTACTGGGAGATAAGAAATTGCGCGACGCAATACAGAACAAGCGCTGAGGATTACTGTCAAAAGGTGTTTTTTTTTTCTTTCACGATAATGCCCGACCTCACATGGCGAATGTGACGAAACAACTGTTGCGGGAATTTCACTGGGGCGCGTTTGATCATCCTCCGTGCAGTCTGGACCACGCTCCTAGCGACTTTCATCTCTTCTTACACCTAAAATCTGTCCTTGGTGAGCCGGGCGTTGTGGCTGAGCGGTTCTAGGCACTTCAGTCCGGAACCACGCGGCTGCTACGGTCGCAGGTTCGAATACTACCTCAGGCATGAATGTTTGTGATGTCCTTAGGTTAGTTAGGTTTAAGTAGTCTAGAGGACTGATGACCTCAGATGTTCTCCCATAATGCTTAGAGCCATTTGAACCATTTGTCCTTGGTGGTCAACACTTCAACGATGATGACTAGCTGAAAGAACATGTTACCACATGGTTGAACACACAGGTGGCAGCCTTCTATGAAGAAGGTATACAAAAACTATGCCACGCTATGACAAGTACCTACAAAATTTCGGAAACTATGTGGTAAAGTGGCAACGGCCTTGCCGAAGTGGATACACCGGTTCCCGTGAGATCACCGAAGTTAAGCGCTGTCGGGCGTGGCCGGCATTTGGATGGGTGACCATCCGGGCCGCCATGCGCTGTTGCCATTTTTCGGGGGCACTCAGCCTCGTGATGCCAAGAAAGCCATCATAATGATCGGGAGTGCGGTGTGCTGACCACACGCTCCTCCTATCTACATCCTCAGTTGAGGATGACACGGCGGTCGGTTGGTTTCGATGGGCGACTTGTAACCTGAAGACGGAGTGCTGTATGTAGAAAAGTAGTTTAACAGTTCTAGATTTTTGTGCAACAAATATTTTTTCTGTATCTGTACGTTTGTTTTATATAAGCAAACGGGACTTACTTTGTGGATAACACTCGTGCTTGTCATACATGGTAGTACATAACACTTTTTAGCACTGCACTGGATCCTTACCTTAAGCTGTGACATGGCTCACTGAAATATATAAACTCACTGACACTGTACGGTGTACAACAGATAATTGTAAAGATGGTTCTATGAACCCTCTTCCAGGCACTTAAATGTGATTTGCAGAGAGTCCGTGTATATGTAGCTGTGTATTGTATCTGTTTACACACAGAAATAACCACGAAGTTGAACATTAATCAACATAACTGCATTTTTGTTCAATTTAATACCAGTTTCCACTGTATAATAGGAACTGAGAAGCAATCATTAAAAGTAACAAAACATTTGACGTATAAGTTTTCTATGTATTGTACCACGTAAACCTATAAAAAATTATTACTGGTAAACCAACATCATGGCTACTGTTTCAGGGGCCTTAGTCTGGGTCTATAGCGTACTGACACTGCCCATAAATACCTACACAGTGATAAAAAATTAACTATCTTCTCTGTCTCGCTTCCAGCTAGAAATCCAGAGGGAAGGTTCGATATTGTAATAGTTGAAACTCTGGTCTGCCTTTCTTTTGCTTACATTTGTTTTCATCCACGTAATTTTTCACAGCACTATATAGTATGATTACATATCACAAAAACAGTAGACACACTCATAACAGTCTATTATAAAACTGAGCTACGGATGTTGACATACAGGGTGTTTCAAAAATGACCGGTATATTTGAAATGGCAATAAAAACTAAACGAGCAGCGATAGAAATACACCGTTTGTTGCAATATGCTTGGGACAACAGTACATTTTCAGGCGGACAAACTTTCGAAATTACAGTAGTTACAATTTTCAACAACAGATGGCGCTGAAAGCGATGTGAAAGATATAGAAGACAACGCAGTCTGTGGGTGCGCCATTCTGTACGTCGTCTTTCTGCTGTAAGCGTGTGCTGTTCACAACGTGCAAGTGTGCTGTGGACAACATGGTTTATTCCTTAGAACAGAGGATTTTTCTGGTGTTGGAATTCCACCGCCTAGAACACAGTGTTGTTGCAACAAGACGAAGTTTTCAACGGAGGTTTAATGTGACCAAAGGACCGAAAAGCGATACAATAAAGGATCTGTTTGAAAATTTTCAACGGACTGGGAACGTGACGGATGAACATGCTGGAAAGGTAGGGCGACCGCGTACGCAACCACAGAGGGCAACGCGCAGCTAGTGCAGCAGGTGATCCAACAGCGGCCTCGGGTTTCCGTTCGCCGTGTTGCAGCTGCGATCCAAATGACGCAAACGTCCACGTATCGTCTCATGCGCCAGAGTTTACACCTCTATCCATACAAAATTCAAATGCGGCAACCCCTCAGCGCCGCTACCATTGCTTCACGAGAGACATTCGCTAACGATATAGTGCACAGGATTGATGGCGGCGATATGCATGTGGGCAGCATTTGGTTTACTGACGAAGCTTATTTTTACCTGGACGGCTTCGTCAATAAACAGAACTGGCGCATATGGGGAACCGAAAAGCCCCATGTTGCAGTCCCATCGTCCCTGCATCCTCAAAAAGTACTGGTCTGGGCCGCCATTTCTTCCAGAGGAATCATTGGCCCATTTTTCAGATCCGAAACGATTACTGCATCTCGCTATCTGGACATTCTTCGTGAATTTGTGGCGGTACAAACTGCCTTAGACGACACTGCGAACACCTCGTGGTTTATGCAAGATGGTGCCCGGCCACATAGCACGGCCGACATCTTTAATTTCCTGAATGAATATTTCGATGATCGTGTGATTGCTTTGGGCTATCCGAAACATATAGGAGGCGGCGTGGATTGGCCTCCCTATTCGCCAGACATGAACCACTGTGACTTCTTTCTGTGGGGACACGTGAAAGACCAGGTGTACCGCCAGAATCCAGAAACAATTGAACAGCTGAAGCAGTACATCTCATCTGCATGTGAAGCCATTCCGCCAGACACGTTGTCAAAGGTTTCGGGTAATTTCATTCAGAGACTACGCCATATTATTGCTACGCATGGTGGATATGTGGAAAATATCGTGCTATAGAGTTTCCCAGACCGCAGCGCCATCTGTTGTTGACAATTGTAACTCTGTAATTTCGAAAGTTTGTCTGCCTGAAAATGCACTGTTGTCCCAAGCATATTGCAACAAACGGTGTATTTCTATTGCTGCTCGTTTAGTTTGTATTGCCGTTTCAAATATACCGGTCATTTTTGAAACACCCTGTAAATAGACTGATGCTGACTGAATATAAGATTTGAACAAAAGAGACAGTTGCCGCGCTTTGCTACTATTTACAACCTAATCTTTGGTACGTGATGGTTTTCGAAAAATGGACTTCTTTAATTACTATAATTTCCCATGTAGTACACGGATTTTATATTTTTGTAAACTACAATATTAGTATTAGAAAATGATAATATTTCTTATTTAAACTATTTTTTAATTTATAATGGATTCTAGAATTCGAAATATGCTGTTGTGCATACTGTTGTAAACGCAATGTTTGGAAGCAAAGATCTTTGACATTTGTAAGAAAGGAGGTTTGAAATGAGGTACAGTTAGTGAATTTTAATACCGAAAGCTTCTGTCTGTGTAGAAATTTTGTGAAATACGTATTCTTTATAGATCGCATTTTCATAATTTAAGTTTAAATAAAACTTTTTTGAGGGAACTTAATGCTTTGCGCAGCATGTGAAAGTTGCTGTATTTGGACGGGTTACTACTGTAACCGAAATATTAGATCTGAAGATGGTACTAGAGGAACCGAAACAAGTCATATGAATAAAATATTTTGCAATTAAGACGGATTATAAGCAGTGTGCGATTTGCAGGGGGGGGGAGAGGGATTTCACCCCCTCTGCATCAGACCATCCCCTCCTCCGGTTATAGTTTATGCATCCCAACCAGGGATGTTTATTTCCCACGCATTGGAGTAAAACTTTACATATAATTTAAATTTGTGGAGCCGAACACTGAACGTTTTTAATAATACCATTAATACAATCAATATGTTTCAGTTTTCTATCATCAGAATAAGTACAACTTTTCACAAATGTGCCTCTACTTTTTCAATTCCCCTCGTATAACTGTACCCATATGTAGATGATTTTGTAAATAAGCTTTACCTATAATGTACTTTTAAACATATAACAACGGATGGCTTTTCTGATAGTGCATACGCGTCAATAGTGAGTTTCGGCATTAACATCTATTTATAAATAGCTGTTTAACCATGCGTAACGCCATGGTCCAAGCTAGTAACATATATAATTCTACTAACCCACTAAGACATCCCCCCCCACTGGTAAAAGCACAAATCGCACTCTGATTATAAGTAACACTGAAACTTAATGCATTCATAGATTGGGGATATTGATGGCTAAACAATTACTGAATAATAAATTTCAACCCAAAATATTGTAACTTAATTTTCTGAAATTTATATATCATTCGTTACACATTTAACAGACCGTGTAAGAGAAAACTAAGGTCCTAAATAATTAATCAGCTCCTAGTTTATGTTTCTAATTACCTCTTTTAATAGCAAATAACAATGAGGAGACGAACGTTTATTCGTGTATGTTTAACATTCGTATTGCTCTTCGCAATGCCTCAAAAGAAATACTTCTGTTGGCAGCAATAAAATACGGAATTAATTAATGATTTCTATGTGATCGGCTGTATGGGGTGACAGATACATAAGTTCGTGTAGTGAGACATACTAGAGATTTGGATCGAATACCTCAGTAAATGAATTTTGCCTGTGCCCAGAATACGTCTAAGAAAAAATAAAAGAACATAAAAAATAGATAACAGCAATGCACCACGAAGCGATTATTCGAGTGTCACGGAAATCGGTAGAGGTGAAGTACATGTGCAGAAAAACAAATCATTACAATTTCAGAAAAATTGCGTGTTTTATTCAAGAGAGCGTGCTTCATAAACTGAACATATAAATAACGCGTTGGCCCACCTCTGGCCCTTACGGGAGTAGATATAAGGCTTGGCACTGAATGATAGGCTTGTTGGAAGTCGTCCTGAGACATATCGTACCAAATTCTGGCCAAGTGACGCTTTAGATCGTCAGAATCCCGAGCTGGTTGGAGGTCTGTGCCCATAGTGCTACAAACGTTCGCAACACGGGAGAGATCCGGCGACTTTGATGGCCGCGTTTGGTTATCCCATTCTCATAATTCCTTCGTGGTGTCTCCTTTCTTTTCTGGAGTGTATTTAAACGGACAATTTACTGCACAAACGTAACAAAAAGATTCAAGAGCCATCAGAAAGGCTTCAGAGGGCAATTTAAGAAAAGCGTGTCTGATCAATGAGGAACCAAGATACTGCCTAAATAAAGGAATCCGCTCAAAAATAAAGAAAAAATATTACTGTAGTTTCAGTACCATTCATATTAGAACTCAAAAGAAGTTCCAGTAATTTTTATTTCTCTTAACCTTCAAAACAAAAGATACACAAAAATTATCGAAATTACACTCGTTGACAAAACGAGCGAGACCCCTCGCCTTTTCGTTATGCTGACCCGCACAGCTTTAAAGTCTGCCACACAGCATAACAGGTAAGGCGACGAAGTGCTACCAACATACTATGCACAGCCGTGAAATTGAAAAACTATCCGAAATTTGTCAGACTGTTTTCAATCATGCGTAAGACTGTATTAATGCTGATTAGTGTGTTAACCACAACACCTAAATATACGATATCAATGAAAGAAGAAACGCTAATTAGTATGAACTTTACTAATAAAAATGAATTTCAGCTTATCGAGATATCATAAGTGTCTTACGAATTAGCAAAATATTATGCGCATTCGGCCGCGAAATGGTCTGTGTCAACGTTCAGACCAGTCATAATGGATTACCGTTGCTGACCTACCATGAAAGTGTGCAAATTTAGCAATAAAGGATCGTAACGAAATTCAGTTAAAAAATCATTCAATTCAATTCAATTCAATTATTGACAGAAGCGGAAAAAGTAGGCAGTAACAAGTATGAAATTCTACAAGAGTTTCATATCGACATCTACAGGGCGTCGGTACAGAATAAAGGTAGCAATAAAACGTATTGTGGACGGGAGAATTTCTTAAAATTCCTTTACTGATAGTCTATCTGTCTCCATAGAGATTAGAACCGAAAACAAACCAGACCCCCCTTGCAGTAGTAAACACCTTTCACTACACTAGCAGACAACCCAGGCAAACAGCCCTCTATTATTACCCGAGACATGAATAAACGGGCAATTTCGCAATGAAAATGGGAAAATGATTTGCAGTTTCTGTTGCATTGAGCTTTCAGGACTCAAAAACATGAATTGTCTACCTTTATGTCACCGCTTATGTGACCGTCATTCGGGATGTTTACCGAAATAACAAAAAACTGTTATTAACGAGTAAATTTAGTAGGATGATTCTGGATCACCCCAGAAAATAAACAGCTACGTAGCTGCCAAACGTATTCTACAATGTTTCGAATTCTCCATTTGATGTGCCACAGCCAAAAAATGTTCATTAGCCGAAGTGTTCCTTAAGATAGCTAGCAATGGGAATGTTCGCACATCTAAAACGCGGTAGCATTAATAGTGGGATCTGAATTACCACGTGTATAGGCAAATGGATTATATTTGCATTCCTGTAAACGTGATTTGGATCGAAAGCGTAGCTACGATTAATATGCTAATGTATCGACTGCAACTGGAACATTTCGAATAAAGAGTAGGGGAAATTATTTTGCGGCCATCTTCAGTAACTGTGGTAGCTCTTTTCGTTGTTAGGATTTCGTCACGTAAATCGCTAAAAATTGAACCCTACTAGTCTCACTTTCTTGACCGTCTATCTGTCTACACAACCTTTAAAACCCGTTTACCTCGAGTACTGGTGGACATAATAAGCGGAAATGTATCGCACTTCCTACAGTATACGGTCCCTTGGTGGTGTAAAAAAGTGTGCTATGTCAACGCAATCTAAAGATACGGCAGTTTATGTAAAGAAAATTCACGCGAAAGGTCAAAAAATGGCTCTTAGAACTATGCCACCGAACTGATTAGGTCATCAGTCCCTAGATCTAGATCTACTTAAACCTAACTAACCTGATACACATCCATGCCCGGGAGAGGATTCGAATTGACGGCGCAAGGAGCCGCGCGATCCGCGATATGACGCCGTTGAGCGGATGGCTAACCCGCGCTGGCAAGGTGTTAACATCAGCTGGTGTTACTAAAAAGTTATTCACTTCTGGTGAATTATTTTCTGTGCAGTCCGCTTAAGAAAGAATAACTAAAATATATTTGATGTTACGGAAGAGGAAGAACGCCTAATTCATTCTTTATTCATGATGTTAGATTCGCAATCTGAGCATACGTACTATCCATAACCACACTTTAGATCTAAGTCATAGTCACAGATATGTGAACACAACACATTGGCTTAGATTTGAGGTATTTTGTTTACCACGAAGTGGTGGCAGACGATGCTGTGGCGTCTTCGAAGCTCGAGTTTCTCCAGTGCTATCTATCTCAGCACATCAGCTGAGCGAACTTGCGTAGTATGTTGGTAGCACTTCGTCGCCTTGCCTGTTATGCTGTGTAGCAGACTTTAAAGCTGTCCGGATCAGCATAACAAAAAGGCGAGGGGTCTCGCTCCACGACTGTACATAAGAAAACTTAGAGTACTTTACAAAGAAATCAGTACCTATTTCTGTTTGAATGACCTTTGGCATACTTCGCCAAGCGCATTTCCTGCTATGACGAAAGTCGAAAATACTTTCGTTGTAAGGGTGTGTATGCGCAGCGTTTCCCATGGCGACTTGAGCTCTTTTGGAATTGCGCATGGAACCGGTTCTGCTTCTTTGTCTTCTTCTCAAACTGGATGATGCCGGGCCCACTTCCTCCCTTCGCAGAATAAGTTTTCAGCGATCCGACATTTCTAGCTCAGGATTGCTCACAGGTATACGGTGAAATACCGAATGTTAATGCAACTTCCTTTCTTCATCCCTTCACATTCCAATGCCTAGAAACCCTGTTTCTTTTCTGTAATATTCAATCGCTTGATATCGTTTTAAGTGTTTTTACAAGTGATTTATGTACTTTAGCCCAACGTGCACTGTTAGACGAACAAAAGAGTGCCGCAACAAATACAGAAACAACTGGCGAAATAATTCGAAATCATCATCATCATCATCATCAGTTATCTGCTATATTAGCAGGTCCTTTGCCTCTCCATTTTCTGCGATCCATTGCTTCCTTCTTAAGGCTGCTGTATGTTGTACCGTCCATCATGTGATCCAGTATCTGGAATCTCTTCCTTCCTCGCTTCCTTTTCCCTTCTACATAACCTTCTAAAACTGTTTTTATCAGTCCGTCATTCTTTCTTAATATATGCCCAATCCAATTTCTTTTTCTTCTCTTTATTACATCTAGTAACTGCCTTTTCTCTCCCACTCTTCTCAGTACCTCTTCATTTTTTACTCTGTTCATCCAACTTATTCTTTCCATCTTCCGCCATGTCCAGATCTCAAAAGCCTCCAGCCTTTCTCTGTCTTTTTTCCTCATAGTCCATGTTTCAGCGCCATATAGAAGAACACTCCATACAAGACATTTTATGAGTCTCTTTCTGAGTTCTCTGTCCATACCGCTGCAGAAGATTCTCCTTTTCTTATAAAACGCCTCTTTTGCCGTTGCTATCCTTGTTTTAATTTCTGTGGTGCACTTCTAGTCAGTGTTTATCCTGCTTCCAAGATACTTAAAATTTTGCACCTGTTCTAGTATTTCTCCATTCAACACAATTTTTATTTCCTTATTTCCTCCTATTGCCAATACTTTTGTTTTATTTGTGTTAATTTTCATTTCATATTTTTTTCCGTTAGTTGCAATGGTGTCCACCAAATCCTGTAATTCTTTTTCCGCTGTGGCTAGAAGGACCATGTCATCAGGAAATCTCAAGCACCCTACTCTTCTTCCTCCAATTTCTACTCCTTTGTCATCTAATGAGCATTGGTCAGTCATATTTTCCAAGTACAGGTTGAAAAGAGTAGGTGATAAACAGCATCCTTGTCTTACTCCTTTCCCTAGTCTGATCCAGTTTGTACTTTCTCCTCTCACTTTAACTGAAACTTTTTGATTAAGGTACAATGAGTTTATAAGTCTTCTGGTTTTCCAGTCCACTCTCTTTTCCCTCATAATAGTCGCCAGCTTGTCCCAAACCACATTGTCAAATGCCTTTTCTAAATCGATGAAGCACATATATAGGTCTCTTCCTTTTTCAATAAACCTCAGGGAGTCACACCTAGTGATACGTGGCTGGCGACCACGGGGCCCCGAGCTGAGTCCTGGCATTGCTTCCACTTACTTATGCCAGGCTCCTCACTTTTATCTTTCCTATTTGGCCACCCTCGGCCAACTCATGTTCTTTTCCGACCCTGACGCTATTAGGTTTCGAGGGCTAGGGGTCTTTCATTTTCCAACCTATACTTTTCATGCAGCGTCTGACCCGGAGCGGGCGGCTGCAAAATGCGTCTGTATCCCATGTTAGGGGCGGCCTCCAGAACTGCGGAAGGCAACGGAATACCACCGCAGATTATCTTCCCTGCATAATGCAGTCTCCATTTTATGCACAAAAAAGGCTTCCTCTCATGTTAAATCAGTGTCCGGAGGTAAAATAGTCCCCCATTCGGATCTCCGGGGGGGACAACTTGAAAGGAGGCAAAAAATCAAAACGAGAATTGGTACCTGGAATGTCAGAACTCTGCTACAAGCAGGAAAACTAGAAAACCTTAAAAGAGAGATGGAAAAGAATCATATGGACCTCGTAGGAGTTGCTGAGGTAAGATGGAATGGACATGGAGAGTTGCAGTCAGATGAATATGTGTTCTACTACTCAGGAGGAGAAGTAAAAGGAATTAATGGAGTAGGAATGATTATGACAAAGGAATTGGCTAAATGTGTGGAATATGTAGACTATGCAAATGACCGGGTTATTGGTGTAAGGCTGAAAGGAGCACAAAAAGATTTACTGATTGTCCAGGTGTATATGCCAACTTCAGAACATGATCACCAAATTGTAGAGGAAACGTACAATGTAATAGAGAGAATAATGGACGAAAATAAAAAATGCTGCAAAATAGTAATGGGAGACTGGAACGCCATTGTGGGAGAAGGGAAAGAGGGAAACATAGTAGGCAGTCATGGTCTTGGAAAGAGAAATGACAAAGGTGAATGGTTAATTGACTTCTGCAGGGAAATGCAGCTGATAGTGGCAAACACCATAAGAGGAGGCTCTACACTTGGAAATCACCAGGGGATAAATATAGAAACCAAATCGATTTTATACTGGTAGAAGAAAGATACAGGAATGGAATCAAGAAGGTGCACACATTACCAGGTGCAGATACTAATAGTGGCCACAACTTACTTATGGCAGAAATAGAAATAAGAATGAAAAAACTGAAAAAGGCGACAATGGTGAAGAAATGGGATCTAGAGAAGATAAGGTCCAACAAAGAACAAATTACAGAAATGCTGTTTCGGGACTTTCTAAACACGTTACGAGACAAAGAAGCACCTGATAATGCCAACGAGTACTTGAATATGCTGAAAGAAGGTATCATTAAAGCAGGACAGCAAAATATAGGATATGTAAAAGGGAAAAGGTCAAAAAAACCATGGGTCACACAAGAAATGATTTCCAAGATGGAGGAGAGAAGAAAATTGAAAAACAAGAACACTGAAGATGCAAGAAAGATATACCGAAGGTTAAATAACGAACTGCGAAGAGAAACAGAGCAGGCTAGGAAAAAATGGCTAAAAGACGAATGTGATGAAATTGAAGAACTGGACAGGAAGGGAAGATACGACTTACTATACAACAGAGTAAAGACTATGACATGGGAACAAAAGAGAGCAGGAAGTGCTACTATGGAAATTTTGAGTAAAGACGAAGAGGTAGTGTATAAAGATCGTGACGATATCCTCCAGAGATGGGAAGAATATATGACACAAATAGCAAACCAGAAACTCTGGAACTTGAATCACACAACAGTGTAAGTGATGAAGAGAAAGGACCGACCATCATAATGGAAGAAGTAAAGCCTGCCATTGCTGCAATGAAAAATGGCAAAGCAGTAGGTACAGATACAATACCGGGAGAAATACTAAAATGCTTGAACCACAATGGAATAAGAGAAATATTGAGGTTATGTAATAAAATATATGACAGTGGTGAATGGCCTGAGGACTTTTTGACAACAGTAATGATTCCATTACCGAAAAAACAAGGAACCAAGAAATGCAGCGAGCACAGGACAATCAGCCTCATTTCACATGCAGCCAAAGTGATGTTAAGAATAATTAATAAAAGACTTGAAAAAGTAATAGAGGAGAATCTCGGCGAGGAGCAGTTTGGCTTTAGACAGAATACGGGCACCAGAGATGCAATACCGAGTGTTAAACAGAGGCTGTTTTGACGTTACAATTGAGAATGGAAGCAAGACTTAAGAGAAATCAAGACACGTTCATAGGATTTATCGACCTAGAAAAAGCATTCGGTAGTGTAAAATGGTGCAAGATGTTCGAAATTCTCAGAAAAATGGAAGTAAGATATAGAAGACGGATAGTATACAAAATGTGCAAAAGCCAAGGGGGAACAGAACACAGGAATACCGAGAACAAAGTGCTTGGATTAAAAAGAGAGTCAGGGATATAATCTTTCTGCCTTCTCTTCAGTCTACACACAGAAGAAGCAATGACAGAAATAAAAGAAAGATTGAAGAGTACGATTAAAATTCAGGGTGAAAGAGCATGAAAGATAAGATTCGGTGATGACATTGCCATCCTCAGTGAAAGTGAAGAAGGATTATAGGACCTTTTGAGTGGACTGAACAGTCTAACGAGTACAGAATTTGGACTGAGAGTAACCCGAAGAAAGACAGAAGAAATCAGAAGCAGCAGAAACCAGAACAGCGATAAGGTTAACATCAAAACCGTGGTCTCAGAGTAGACGAAGTGAGGGAATTCTGATACCTTGGAAGCAAAATAACACATGGCGGACGAAGCGAAGACGACATAGAAAGCATACTAGCACATAACTGATTGACTGTTTTAATGAAACTAGCACAGGTGAAAAAAAATGGTTCAAATGGCTCTGATCACTGTGGGACTTAACTACTGAGGTCATCCGTCCCCTATAACTTAGAACTACTTAAACCTAACTAACCTAAGGACATCACACACATCCATGGCAGGATTCGAACCTGCGACCGTAGCGGGCACGCGGTTCCAAACTGACGCGCTTAGAACCGCACGGCCACACCAGCCGGCTAGCACAGGTGAAATAGTATTCCTGCCAGATAGAAGTCTTCCAGTATCAAATATCAGTCTTAGCGTGCGGAAGAAATTTTTGAAAATGTATGTATGGAGCACAGCGTTTTATGGTAGTGACACATTGATTGTGGGCAAACGACAGAAAAAATAATCGAAGTGGTAGAGATATGGCGCTGTAGAGCCATGCAGAAAATTAGGTGTACTGATAAGATAATGAATGAGATGGCTCTCTGTAGAACTGGTAAAGAAAAGAAGCTCTAGAAGACACCGACAAGAAGGGACAACATGATATGACATCCGTTCAGACATCACGGAGTTACCTCCATGGTACTAGAGGGAGATAGGAATAAACGAAGCAAATAGTTGAGCACGTGGGATGCGGAGATAGGAATAAACCGAGCAAATAGTTGAGGACGTGGATGCGGAGATAGGAATAAACGAAGCAAATAGTTGAGGACGTGGGATGTGGTGATAGGAATAAACCGAGCAAATAGATGAGGACGTGGGACGTGGAGATAGGAATAAACCGAGCAAATAGTTGAGGACATGGATGCGGAGATAGGAATAAATGAAGCAAATAGTTGAGGACATGGATGCAGAGATAGGAATAAACCGAGCAAATAGTTGAGGACGTGGGATGCAGAGCTAGGAATAAACCGAGCAAATAGTTGAGGATGTGGGATGCGGAGCTAGGAATAAACCGAGCAAATAGTTGAGGACTTGGATGCGGATATAGGAATAAACCGAGCAAATAGTTGAGGACATGGGATGTGGAGATAGGAATAAATCAAGCAAATAGTTGAGGACGTGGGACGCGGAGATAGGAATAAACCGTGTAATATATTTGTCCAATGAATACCCGTTTATCATCTGCATTTCTTCTTGGTGTAGCAATTTTAATGGCCAGTAGCGTAAAGAAAACCGATCATTTGCACATATTGACATTTCTACAAAAAATTATTTAAACAAAATTATTCAACCTCAAAGATAACCAAAGAGATTATGTGAGAAAGACAAAACATATCATTTTCTCCTATTGTGCATATTACAGAGATTACACTTAATGACAGTATCGAATTAATCATACACTAAATACAGAAGTTCAACGATACGATGTTGAACAAAACAGAAAGCTAAATGAATCAACAATAGTGTGTAAGCTGTGGTGTTACACTGGGCACATGTTTACTAACGCAGCCGTGGTATTCTGTCCACTGTTTCAGATGAGGGCGCCGGGTCCCAATGGATGAGGAGTCCATTCTGGTAGGCGCCTGCATCGCGGTCGTCACCCTCACCGTCGTGGTGCTGGTCGCCTGCTACGCCCGGGTGCTGACCCAGCTCTGCTGCACCAACAGCAGGATCACCCCATAGGTATAGCAAGCCTCTAGCCTCACCGTCTCCAAATGTTGGGTGAGTTTTTCCAGCACACACAAAGTCCATGGATTGACCGATGAGAGGATACGGAACGAAAAAGCGCTAACGAACTTATGACCGGAAGTACATGGGTTTCATGCCAGAGGCCATTTATTCAATCATACATTCGAAACCCAAAGACAGCAGGTGTTGACAGATGTGAAAATTACCGAACTATCAGGTTAATAAGTCATCGCTGCAAAATACTAACGCGAATTCTTTACAGACTAACGGAAAAACTGATAGAAGCCGACCTCGGGGAAGATCAGTCTGGATTCCGTAGAAATGTTGGAACACATTAGCCAATACTGACCAACGACTCATCTTATAAGATAGATTAAGGAAAGGCAAA
Source organism: Schistocerca americana (assembly GCF_021461395.2). Classification (NCBI taxonomy): domain Eukaryota; kingdom Metazoa; phylum Arthropoda; class Insecta; order Orthoptera; family Acrididae; genus Schistocerca; species Schistocerca americana. The sequence goes on along the minus strand of NC_060128.1, from coordinate 153,083,014 downwards.
CCTACGTTTCTAGCATTTGTAGACTTACAAAAGCTTTTGACAATGTTGACTGGAATACTTTTTTTTCAAATTCTGAAAGTTGCAGGGGTAAAATACAGGGAGCTAAAAACTATTTACAATTAGTACAGAAACCAGATGGCAGTCATAAGGGATGAAAGGGAAACAGTGGTCGAGAAGGGAGTGAGACAGAGTTGTAGCCTATACCCGATGTTATTTAATCTGCATGCTGAGCAAGCAGTAAAAGAAACAAAAGAAAAATTTGGAGTAGGAATTAAAATCCAGGGAGATGAAATAAAATCACTGAGGTTTGCTGATTACATTGCAATTCTGTCAGAGACAGCAAGGATTTGGAAGAGCAGTTGAACGGAATGGACAGTGTCTTGAAAGGAGGGTATAAGATGAACATCAACAAAACCAAAACGAGGATAATGGAATGTGATGCTGAGGGTATTGGATTAGGAAATGAGACACTTAAAGTAGTAAATGAGTATTGCTATTTGGGGAGCAAAATAACTGATGATGGTCGAAGTAGAGAAGATATAAAATGTAGACTGGCAATGGCAAGGAAAGCGTTTCTGAAGAAGAGAAATTTGTTAACATCGAGTATAGATTTAAGTGTCAGGAAGTCGTTTCTGAAAGTATTTGTATGGAGTGTAACCATGTATGGAAGTGAAACATGGACGATAAATAGTTTGGACAAGAAGAGAATAGAAGCATTCGAAATATGTTGCTACAGAAGAATGCTGAAGATTAGATGGGTAGATCACATAACTAATGAGGGGAAAAGAGGAATTTGTGGCACAAATGACTAGAAGAAGGGATCGGTTGGTAGGACGTGTTCTGAGGCATCAAGGGATCACCAATTTAGTATTGGAGGGCCGAGTGGAGGGTAAAAATCGTAGGGGGAGACCAAGAGATGAATACACTAAGCAGATTCAGAAGGATGTAGATTGCAGTAAGTACTGGGAGATGAAGAAGCTTGCACAGGATAGAGTAACATGCAGAGCTGCATCAAACCAGTCTCAGGACTGAAGACCACAACAACAACAACAACAAGACATTGTTGCAGAGACTAACGCCTAATACGCGCTATACCATGCAGTTACAGTTACGGTATGTGTTGCAAACGCTTTCCATGTTCCTCAACCATGCGTGTACGCGCCGTGACATGTGCTGCCTCATACGTTCACATCGACCAGGCTGCATCTGAACAATGAATAGGTACCATGAATATGCTGCTCCAGTTTACAACATTTGGAATGAGCTCTGCATACACGACGATTTTGAGATGGCCCCACAACCAGAAATCTCACAGGATGACATCCAGTGAACGAGCAGCCCATGCAAGTTGACCCTCTAGTCCGATCCACCGACCAGGGAAGACACGATTGAGATGCGTCCAGACATTAACGGCAAGGTTGGTTGGTTGATTGATTGATTTGGTGGAAGAGACCAAACAGCGAGGTCATCGGTCTCATCGGACTAGGGAAGGAAGTCGGCCGTGCCCTTTCAAAAGAACCACATTTAGGGAAATCACGGAAAACCTAAATCAGGATGGCGGACTGAACCGTCGCCCTCCCGAATGCGAAACGGCAAAGTGGACACCATCATGTAGCAGACTCCTAACCCTTCGAATCATCAATGGCACTTCTTCCAGCAGGTGAGCCAAAGTCACCCACAAGAAACGCCGATAGTTCTGGCCTGTTTGGCAACGTCGAAGGAAGGCTGGTCCCAAAATACGGTCGCCAATTATCCCGACCCACACATCCCGGCTGCACCGATGCTGATGATTCGCTGCCACAGTACTATCTCACAGATGACTGTTATGAATGTTGAACATACCACTCCAAGTAAAAATGTTCTCATCTGTGAATAGGATGGATGACACAAATCCCAGAGTCGTGGATACCTGGTGAAGAAAACAGTGACAAAACTGCTCGCAATGTGGAATGTCTGTCGCTAATAAGTCCTGCACTCTCTGTGAGTGATAAGGGTAGTAAAAATTGTCATGCATAATATTCCACGTGGTCGTCTGGCTCACATTGTACTGGCAGGCCAACTGCCTGGTGCTGACAAGGTGGTCGCCTTTGACAGTGTCAACCACATTTTCCCCCAAGTCTAGTATCCAAACCTTGCAGGTACGTCCTTCATGATTTCCTGCTTCCTGAATCGACTCTGCCTCAGACAAGCGGTGAAGCACTGTTGCAAACATTGAATGCAGTGAGTGTTGTCGGCGGGGATAGAGCTCCTGATACGACCTTGCTGCCCGCCGTCCTTTGCCATTTGCAAGTAAACACCATGTCGGTAAGCTTTCGATTCGAATACGGAACCATTATGTACAATGGTGTATCACATCCGCTACAAGGTGAACCAGCAAGAGAGTAAATGGACGTAACGTTACCAATTACTATGGCAGGAGAGGTTGATAGGACTTGACGTATGAGGAACAGTACCACCCTGTAGGAGGAAACCGTGCATACTGTAACTGTGGCTGCGTGGTACAGCGCGTATTGGACCGCAGTCTCTGTAACAAAGTATGGTTGAATAAATGGTCTCTAGCATGGAAACCATGCATTTTCGGACTGAAGTTGATTAAATCTTTTTTGTTCCATATACTCTCATCAGTCAGTTCCAAGAGTCTCTACACAGTGGAAAAAATTACCCTGTATATGCTGCTCATTCTAGTACATCAAACTTTGTTCACCATAATCACTGACCAAGAACTGCACTACATGTTTCTCCTCAGACCTACACACTTATGTAACACATCTTGCTAATGGTGCGTATCTGCTGCCAGCTCGCTGTTCTCTGTTCACTGGGATAGCTCGCCATTCACGAATCAAACACACTGGGTCTTAAGGGGGCTATTACACAACCAAATTTATTGTACAATGAAATTTGACCAAATATTGGACCTAGATATTTGACAAACATCTTTGGCGTGGCGCAAAAATGTAATATTACAATGGGATTCAAAGTTTTGTCAAAATTTCAGAATGGCGGATAACAACTTGTTACTATACGCTACAGCTGCGTGTAGTACAATTGCACTGTGTTCTCATTTGCAAGAGGATCGGAAAAAAGGAAAGTAAAGTTAACTTGAGTGAAGCTGTGCGTTTCGCGGCGAGATAATAAAAGCATACATCAAAATTTGTCACAGGACCTGCGAATGCACGAGAGTAGACTTCAGTAAGCGCTCAGGAAAATTGGCTCCTTACATTACGAGGCAGAATACTCACCTCAGAAATACTACATCCGCAACACGACTTCTTGTAACAGAAGGAAGCTACTCTACAGTACAGCATTCGAATACTGCAGTGCACCTAGACAAAAATAATACCAGAAACGATGGAAGCCATTTATAAAGCACTGAAGAAGAAGTATGTGAAGACAAATAACTGTTTAGTACATACTATAGCCATGAAGAAATATTTTTATTTCTACAAAAGTTGTAAATTTTCTCCTAGAGAAACAGTTTAGTGATCACTGTGTAGAACACGGGAATACTGCATTCTTGTGTGAGATAGAGTATTGGCACCTAACTCAGTCTGAAAGGTGCCTTACTGCGGGTCTCCATTTGACTGACTGGTAGAATCGGGCAACATCCGGATTTCTGAGGCATTCGGATGTGACAGTGCCCGCATGTTGGACTGCATGGGAACTTGTGGGCAGCCGTACTCATCGTCAATGTTCGAGTCGACGATATCTGACCACCACAAGTCAGAATCGCCCTATTGTGCACCGAGCACATCAAAACCCCTTCACAACTGCCTGCCATCCAAGAGTCCAAGATTAAGTACGGGACATTCTGTGTCATCCTACACCATTAGTTGCAGACTGTCAACAGACAATCTAGTTTGTAGCCTGCTATTAACACAAGAATAGAAGCGGCTGCAGTTGAAATAGTGCCGCGACTGGGAAGCATGGATTTCTGACGAATGGCATCGCATCATGTTCAGTGATGATTCACAGTTCTGGTGTACCCCAGGTGACCATCATCATAGACTACAGCGACGACCTTTGAAGAGGTCCCATTATCCCAACTGGAGAGGCACATCACTGTGGGGAGCCACTGGGTATCACCTCAAATCAGAGCTGACAGCGACTGAGGGAACTCCGACGGCACTACAGTACATCATAGACATCTTGCGCCCTCGTGTGTTACAAGAGTACCATGCTGCAATTTTCCAACAGGACAATGCTCGTCTTCACGTGAACTGTCTGCCTGGTGTTGACATACTCCCATGACGATCAAAATCCCCAGATCAGTCTCTAATAGACCCTGTGTGGGACCAGCTCCACTCCTGTGTGAGTATCCAGGATATCAAAGACCAATTACAATACGCGTGGGCCAGTTTGTGTCTTGAGAGAATGCACCAGCCTCATGGCTCCCTTGCCTGCCGAACAATTCGTGCATCCAAGCCAGAGGGCGTGCAACGTCATACTGATAAGTGAGCTCATACTGCCAAGTTCTTCGTAAATTTGACTCGATTTTGTAATCACCGCTCCAGCTGGGAAGTCTCCTTGTCTGAGTGCATCTCTTTTCTTCTTAATAAGAGTATCTCAAGCAGAGAAAACTGTCCACCCCTATTCCATTTGTGCACTGGGGCTTTTTAAGGGCGCTCGTCGTAGCTTTTCACTGTGGATATAACTCTCAGCATATGGTCTATAATAAGGGAAACTGAAGATTCCCTGATACCATAGTAGTAGTTGTTCTTGTATCCTCAAGGAGGAACAATGACATGTAAAGCTCTCTAAGTTACACCTCTCCAGCATAAAGAAACACAAAGGTGTAATCCATATAACAACTACATACATATCATTCCATTTCACTACCGTTTCAAATGTGTTGCTAAAATATTATGCTGAGAATGCTCGTACAACAGTGCTGTGGAGGAATTGTCTCTCTAGCCCACTTTACTGGGGCCAAACGTAAGATATACCATAAATTAGTATTCCTTTTGATTTGATAACAGGTAGATCCCCTACCCACTATTCTTTTAGTGTTTATTTTTATCTCAATTTTCTTTTAGGTGTGTATTTCAAATTGAATAACTTTAATCAGTATTTACTCTACTTACTGTTGTCTCATTAAACATAAATTTTGTTTTCATGTACGAAGTCTGTGCTGGTGTAGTATTATACTGCCATACAACATAACTTTCGCTCAGGTTTTCAGCTAAAGAACTTCGACCATCATTGGATGAGCACGTACACTGGAGGGATAATACTGTCTGTGTTTGCCAGAAGTCCTATACATCACTGCATAAAGTGATGGATGATTTGATTGGTGGTTTGTTCTTTTCAGTACTGAACAGTACTTCAACCTATCAACTATCCCATGTTCCAGGAGTAGTGAGCACCAAGTTGCGAGTATTCAGTCAGAGGGTTTAAAAACTGCCACAGCCGTGGCATTCACTCTGGGCCAACTCCAGTTGTCTCCAGTCGAGATGTGTAGTTCTTCAACGAATAAACTACTCTGTCCTCAAGGTTTCTGGTGAGCACCCAGCTGCCACTGTGCTGTTTGAGCGGTTGAGGGTTGCCACAGTACTAACCGTATCTATCATTCATCTTCTGGTGTCTCCACTAGAGATGTACACTGTTTGAGCCAACCACTTAAGCCATGTTCAAGGAGGCTGCTGAAATTTCAGCCAGCAGCATGTTGCCCGAGAACCTGGAGGCTATTTCGGTGCTCATCCTGGGTCTTAATCGCCTCCTGGCGTTTTCGCTTGTTAGACACAGTTCAGCCTACAATTATCCCATCTTCAAGTTTTATGGCGTGCTTTCAGCAACCAGCGTGCTGTTGGATAGCCTGTGAGCTGTCGCATGGTGTCTCCACTGGAGCAGTACAGTGCCTCCTGCCACTGCAGTTTTGTGGTGAGCTTCCAGCAACCAGCAGCTGCGTTGTGCTGCAGTGATTTCCTTGGCTCTGGTCCTCCTGTTGGTGTCTCCACTGGAAAAGAATGGTTCAGCCTTCGAACATACTACATGGGTGCTCACCTTCCAGTGAGCAGCATACAGTGCGACAGCCTAGAGGCCACCATGGTCTATCCCTACCTCTGGGATGCTTTCCAGTGTCTCTGATATTCACGATTCAGGTCACCAAATATCCCTTGTGTCATACTTCAGGAGATGCCAAGCTCCTGCCTGCTGAAAAGGGCAAGTAGGCTACGAGTAATCCTAGCACTGATCTCTTTCTGGTGCCTCCATGGGAGACTCACAGTTTACCAAATACTCCATCATTCAAGCATGTGGTGACCCACCAGCCTGAGGGTACTTGGCCAGCACAGTTTTGGTCCTGTCTCTGGACATCCTCCTCTTGTCTCTACTGGTGATAAACACTTCAACTTACCACTTACTATGTGTTCTAGGCGTTTGATGAGCTGCAGGCCACTAGCATGCTGACCAAGGACCTGGGTGTGGCAGCAGTAATGGTCAAGGCTCCAGGCCTCTTCCTGTTGTCTCTACTGGCAATGCACATTTCTTCAGCTTACCGACACCTCCTTGTTGCAGGAGTGTGCTGAGCTGCTGTCCACCAGCATGTTAACCGAAGGCCTGGGAGCGGCTGCGGTGCTGGCCCTGGCTTTGGGCCTCCTTTTGGTGTCAGCACTGGTAGTTTGCTACGCCTGCGTTCTGCGCCAGCTGTGCTGCCGGGCCGCCGCTGATGGCAAGCTGTGGCCCAGGGGCTGTGGGCGGGGGCGGTGGAGGTCCCGCGTTGCTGGCAGTGGGGGCGGTGCCGGGGGCGGAGGCAGCACTGCAGGGGCGGAGGACAGCAGCCGCGTCCAGCAGGCGCCCACCGAGGAGCACGAGCTGCCCCTCGCAGACATCTACGCAAGTGTCTTCAGCAGCCGAGGAGCATCGCCCGCTATGGGGTCGGCGTCTGCCAGGGCTTCAGGGTCCACTGGTGATGTCGTGGCGATTACATCCTCCACGTGACACTCACCTCCAAGATGTTAAGGCCATACTGAGGGCGCGTCCACCACATGAACAGGCTTTCTTTGGAAACATAATACTACTGTGCCGCCATTCTGCTTTTGCCATGAACATGATATCACCAAAACAACTGTCAATAGATGATCCAGCAAATTTGGGTAAAGATCGAGCCAAGCCCATATGTTGTGACAGGTTCAGATCAGTTGTGTTACAAGGCCAATGTGAGATTTTTTGCTGTGATGTTATTGTGTTTTTGCTGTCCACATGATACTATCCAACAACTCAGTGGATCATCCAATGAATTTGGGTGGAGATCGAACCAAATTGAGTCTTTTGGAAGAACATGGTTTCATACCTGTGTTACTAAAATGATTCTATTCGGTAGACTGCAGACTGACCTTTCCTAAGCAGCTGTAGTGTATAGCCCCAGTCGAAATTAAATGTACATGTGTATCAGAATACAACATTCCATTGTGACCTCCAGTTCAATTACTGATTGGTGACGGTAGTCCTCCGAAGCTACTACTCTTATAACTGTTAAGTGAGTGTCCATTGTATGTCTACTACGCTATCTAGCTTTTATAAAGTACATCATTGCTCTGTGTTTGGTGCCTTCCCATTGGTGCTTCTGCAGTGGTTCTACCAAACTGTTTCCAGCTTTACAAATTATATACATCACGAGAACTTTGGATTACTGCAATGGACTTGTGAAGTTTCGGAAAACGATATATGCTTCTGATAATTACAGTTACTGATCATTGTTCCAACACCAATGAACATATTGCATTAGCTATTTCATCAAATGATTCAGCGTACTTGAATGCATTTGCTGTAAAAAGTGTATGCATTCCAAAATACAACGACCTTCTATTCTGATGTGTTCTGTTAGTACCAAAACACCATCAACTGTTGATCCAGTGTTGTATGTCAGACAGTGTTATGTTTCGAACCTTTGAAATGTATATCATTCTAATCTTTAAAATGTATGTGGTTCTTCTCTTCTGTCTGTTGTAGATCAACTGTTTTGAAAGATCCCAAATAAACTGCAGGGCTGTAACATTTAACTATCCATACCAAGTGACAAAGAACCAAAGTAAAAACTATATAACTTTTATTAAATGAGACGTTCTCTTGACCTGTTCAGTTTACTTTCCAATAACTGGTGCTGTAACCACCAATCCGAGGATGCAGCTGGATTCGCTACAGACCAATCCAAGTATCGCGAATTTTGCAATAGCATCGCTCTTCAATTCAACTGGATTCAGCTGAGAAGTGTTTCCACACAATATACAGCACACCACAACATTCAATAATATCTGAGAACAACCAAGAGACTATGTGGAAAATTTAGAGCGTACATCATTCTTCTGATGTCAACAATTCTGTTCCCAATTTTTGTCCAGTCGATTGAAAATAATACCCAAACATGTGTCAATTGAAGAGACAGATCAAGTCAGATACTGAGACTCAGCAATGCCGTGTACTTCCGTTCTGATAGAATTAGAACAACGGCGCTGAACTAATGACGTTCAGAAGCGTACCATCCCGTTTTTATGACACAAGCACGGGTGAAATATAAAATGTTAGCAAAACAGACTTTGTCCTGCCAATTTCACTTAAAATACAAATTTTTTTATCCGGTAGAGCGAGAGTAAAACGTTGAGAACAAGGAAACTGGTTTCACTGTAACGTCCCAGCAATATGTCGAGGTCTTACATTGTATTAAACAACTACAACTAGAACTTACCTTAATCCTATGTGCTATAGTACAAGTTAGCTTACAAGACTGTAAAGTGTGTGCAAGGTAAAGTTCAAAATATTTGCAGCTTCACAGATGGTTTCTACATACAATTTAATTTATTAAGCCTCCGGCTTTGTGAAAACTATATATTAAATAGACTGCTTTATTAATAAAAGAATACGTCTTTCATTATCCTGTGTGTTTTTGTACCCTCTATCACAGCTGCTAATACAGTACTGATGATCTGGTGATTCTGAAATGTGGATTTTAAATTCTGAACGTATTCAGAACCCTTGTCCAACAACTTGGGCTTTGTCGTCGAATTATATATACCTAGATGATGTTGTCATTTTAGTTGCTTAAACTTCTGCTGTCCTTCATAATGCACTCGGGAATTCTACGTTACGTAGGAGGCATGCACAATACCTTATAGCAGCCTATCCCAAACAGTAGGAAAAAAAGTTAAACATCAAAAACGGCGTACGTGCTTATCGGGTATAAGTATTCACCGTTCTTGCACTACTTAATTATTATTGGGAGGAAATAATTACATACAAGATATGTCTTGCTTCCACTTCGTTGTCTTCCGTCGGATTTGTTACGTGATGATTCAAAAGCATTTCCTCTTCTTAGTTGTATTATTTATCAGGTTAGCTGTTCATGACACAACTTCGCCATACAAGAGAGACAAATGGCAAACATCTCTAGGCGTGTGGTATACCATATTTGAAGTTGTGAGTTAATCACAGACTGAGTGCCCTAGGATCTTTACAGGTCGAAAGCTAAGGATTTACGCGAAACAGAAACTTTGTAATTACAATTATTATCTATTTACCATGTTAATTTTGACAAAAGTATAAGTTTTTTGAAATATGAGAAGCAGGCTACAAGAAAGTAGCATCGATTATCAAAATACACACATAAAAAAAAAGGTTTGCATCACCTCGCTTCCGAGAGTTCCGGAAACTGTACAGAATACTGGAATAGAGACCAACATAAATATCATTTCCGCCCTTTGTACTGATCATGAAAGCCACACATTGCATGTTGGACCACCATTCAGCGAGAACTTCAGAGGTGGTGGTCTAGATTGCTCTACACACCGGTACCTCTAATAACCCACTAGCACGTCCTCTTGCATTGATGCATGCCTGTATTCGTCGTGGCATACTATCCACAAGGCACTGTTGGTCCAGATTGTCCTCCATGGCGATTCGGCGTAGATCCCTCAGAGTGGTTGGTGGGTCACGTCGTCCATAAACAGCTCTTTTCCATCTATTCCAGGCACGTTCGATAGGGTTCATGTCTGGAGAACGTGATGGCCATTCTAGTCAAGTGATGTCGTTATCCTGAAGGAAGCCATTCGCAAGATGTGCACGATGGGGGCGCGAATTGTCGTCCATGAAGACGAATCCCTCACCAATATGCTGGCGATATGGTTGCACTATCGGTCGGAGGATGGTATTCACTTATCGTACAGCCGTTAAGACGTCTTCCATGACCACCAGTGGCGTAAGTCGGCCCCACATAGTGCCACCCCAAAACAACAGGTAACCTCCACCTTGCTGCACTCACTGGACAGTGTGTCTAAGGCGTTCAGCCTGACGGGATTGCCTCAAAACACGTCTCAGACGATTGTCTGGTTGAAGGCATATGCGTCAGTCATCAGTGAACAGAACGTGATGCCAATCCTGAGAGGTTCACTCGGCCTGTGTTTGGGCCCATCTGCACTATGCTGCATGGTGTCGTGGTTGCAAAGATGGACCTCGCCATGGACGTCGGGAGTGAAGTTGCACATCATGCAGCCTATTGCGCGTAGTTTGAGTGGCTACACGAAAAGCATTATTCAACATGGTGGCGTTGCTGTCGGGGTCCTCCGACCCATAATTCGTAGGGATCGATCATCCACTGCAGTAGCAGCCCTCTGGCGGCCTGAGCGAGGCATGTCATCGACAGCTCCTGCCTCTCTGTATCTCCTCCATGTACGAACAACATCGCTTTGGTTCACTCCGAGACGCCCGAACACTTCCCTTGTTGAGAGACCTTCATAGTATAAACAGGTGGGACGCGATCGAACCGCGATAATGACCCTCTAGGCATGGTTGAACTACAGACAACACGAGCAGTGTACCTCCTTCCTGCTGGGATGATTGGAAGTGATCGGCTGTCGGACCCCCTCAGTCTAATAGGCGCTGCTCATGCATGGTTGTTTAAATCTTTGGGCGGGTTCAGTGACATCTCTGAACAGTCAAAGGGACTGCGTCTGTGATGCAATATCCACACTCAAAGCCTATCTTCAGAATTTCTGGAAACCGGGATGACGCAAAACTTTTTTTTATGTGTATATTACTCGGTTTCACAAAATAATATTGTAGAATGGGATGCATTTTACAAGGGTAATCCCAAAAGAAGGGTCTCCTATTTTTTTTATAAGTACATAGACCATTTCTACAATAGTTTACATCAGTTTACTGCTTGAACATTTAGCTATTTCTCGACATAATCACCATTTCTCTCGATGCATTTTTGTAGACGCTGTGGCTGTTTTTGTATGCCTATGTCATACCAGCTCGCCGCCATGCTGTTCAGAAAGTTATGAACCTCGTCTTTCACCTCGTCGTCGGAGCTGAATCGCTTTCCGGCCAAATGTTCTTTTAACCCAGGGAACAGGTGATAGTCACTGGGCGCCTAATCTGGACTACAGGATGGGTGGGTGATTATGTTCCACTGAAGCTGTTGCAGGAGAGCAACGGTTTGCCGATCGATGTGTGGGCGAGCGTTGTCATGGAAAATGTGTACACCTTTGCTCAACATTCCTCTTCGCCGGTTCTGAATTGCCCGTTTGGATTTTTTTTCAGAGTCTCACAGTATCTGTCAGCGTTAATTCTGGTCCCAGCGATTCAGCTCCGACGACGAAAATTTGGAATATAGACCACGATGTAACAATGTCTGAACCCACAGCTGAAGATTTACAACACGAGGTAGCACCTCACACATAGTATCACTAAATTCACGTCCCCTACTAACCGGTGGTGCATCTCACACACGGAAACCTCGTACCGCTCGTAAAGCAACAAGGCCACGGGCAAAAAGAAAAGAGAAAGGAAAACCTTGCCGCCGTAATAACGCAATGCCACGTGAATTTCCGTTGCAGTATCTTCTGGCGGTAACACTGCTGCTTTTCACTTTTCCATCTGCAACTAGAGAAACGAAAACAGACCGGCTAAAAGCCTGAGTTATCCCCGTTAGTGTTTCCTTTCTCGCCGTTATGAGAAAAGCATTCCGGAGACGGCGTAATCTTTTCAGAGAATATCCGAGGCGCAGGCGTGCTTTGGTCCTCAGAAATTTGGTCTCTCTCTTTCAACGACATCCGCCTGACTTCCCGTTATGCGCTCATTGTGGCTGAGCTCAGAGGCAGTAAATTCCAAATACGACTCCGATTTCCTTCGCCCTACTGCTTCGGATGAAATTTTCCAGGAACCACAAACATCGTAATATTAGCGCAGTGATGGCGAAGAAGGCAAAATTCGTGAACAGCGGCCTTGAAACGGCCACAGATGACCAGTTTTTTTTTTTTTCTGTGGCTCGTAGTGTGTAGCGTGTATAGTTCACAATCAGCTCTATGTAATCATTTCATGGCAATCTTAGTAATCTGCCGTGTTTTGAACAGCTTTTTCGAGTAAGCGAGTATTAATATACGGAACACGTAAGTGGGGAAAAAATCATGTTTTAAGCTGACACCCTTCATCGAGATGGTAAGTAATTATACGTGGTACCCCACAGGGTCCAACTTATAATCCTAAGTTTTTTGTGGTAATGTGCCTTAGTAACCTTTCGACAGTAACATTACCAAGTTCTAAGTTAGTTTTCTTTGCAGTTTATATACACATTTGTTATAAACAACAAAACAAACGTAGTTTTAGATATAATGTACTGAAATTTTCATGAACCTTAGATTTGATTAGATTAGATTAATTATTCACTCCATAGACCCATAAAAGAGGGAATCCTCCTCGGTGTGGAACATGTCAGATAAACACATTACAAAAATGTTATTAGAAAAACTTGAGTTTCATTAATTTTAATGATCCTCAGTCGATAACCAGTAAAATTATGTACATGAATTAAATTTAAACTTCTAATATTTACAGGTTTAATACTTACATCTGCTTTCATTAAATCCATCATTCAGACATTTGCTAGTTTCTTGGCTATTACAACCAAGTATTGTCAAAAATTAAAGTAAATTATTCATTTCAGTGATCCTCAGTTAAGATCAGTTAGATTATGTACCAGATTTAAAATTAAACTTCCACTATTTACAGACTTAAGACTTACATCTGCTTTCCATACATCCATCACTCACACAGTAGGTAGTTACTTGGCTGTCATAACCAAGATTGTCAAAAGTTATAGTATAATAAATTTTCGTTAAAATGGTCTACTGCACTTGTTGAGAAACTCATGGATGGAACAGAAGGAGTTGGCCTCCAAAAATTATTTAAATTATGTTTAAATTGTGCCTTGTCTGAAACTAAACTCTTAATTGTTGCTGGTAACGTATTGAAAATATGCGTTGGTGAATACTGGACTCCTTCCTGGGCAAGAGTAAGTGATTTTCTTTATGTATATTATTCTTATTCCTAGTATTGATACTGTGTACTAAGCAGTTAGTTGGAAAAAGAGATGTATTATTTACAACAAACTTCATTAAGGAATAAATATACTGAGAAGCTGTGGTTAATATGCCCCATTCGTTGAATAGGTTTCGACATGATGTTCTCAGATTTACACTACTCATTACTCTTATTATACGCTTCTGAACTCTAAAAAATTTTTCTCTGTTTGTGGAGTTACCCACAAATATGATACCATATGACATAATGGAGTGAAAATAAGCAAAATATGCCTTAACATACAAGACATAACAAAAAAAAGTATGCCAGAAGTTTTAGGAAGCATTCCTCACACACAGAGGAATGAAATGTGTTATATGGCACCCAAAACAATTTATTTCCTTCTTCGAGCAAATTTTCTAATTATTTTCGTAAATACTTTAACCACGAGACACAAACTCAAACAGAATGTACTAGTATTGCAGGGCCGAAGTGGCCGTGCGGTTAAAGGCGCTGCAGTCTGGAACCGCAGGTTCGAATCCTGCCTCGGGCATGGATGTTTGTGATGTCCTTAGGTTAGTTAGGTTTAACTAGTTCTAAGTTCTAGCGAACTAATGACCTCAGCAGTTGAGTCCCATAGTGCTCAGAGCCATTTGAACCATTTTTGATCCTTTTATGAAAGCAGGTTGGTTCTATTCAGGATGCCAGCACACCACTCCTTTGGCTACAAAACCCTATTTTCCAACGTAATATCCGTCCAGTGTGACAGCCTCACGCTACCTTATTTCTAGGGCCTGTATGCCCGCACGGTAGGGCTCCGTTGGTCGACGTCAGAGCCAACGTGACGCAGCATGTGAAGGTTGTTGTGTGTGGACGGCTTACTCCTGTAACCGAAATTGGAGATCTGTAGATGGTTCTAGAGGAACCTAAACCGGTCATGTGAATAAACATTTTTGCATTCAAGACGGATTATAAATAACGTTTTACATCCAGTCATTATGTCTGTTTTTGCAAAGCCTACGATTCGGTGCATCAACAACCTCCTCATCATCCTCGTACTGCTTCCCCAATTGGTCAAACGAATGGAAGGTGCGAGTTCTAGGCTATAGGCTGGATGGCGAAGAACAGTTCAATGAAATTTCATGAATTCCTCACGGGTGCCCAGACTTCTGTGACGCCTTCCGTAGTCATGGAGAAGAAGTTCGTTTCCATTTTTGTGGCGACAATCGCATCGAGTGAGAGTGTCCGCACGTTCCAACATTGCAGGAGTCACAGCTGTGCGAGGCCGGCGAGCGTGAGACTGGACAGGTTTACGGGACCTTGTAGCAGTGATGACAGACGCTTTGCCCAACGCTTCAACCTGCTTTTGTTCACTGCCATGTTTCCTTAACATTCTTCAATCCGCTGTGAATACCTACCACGCGCAATTTTCCGGCGAAAGAAACTCAGTGAAAGCAGTCTGCTCGGAACTCATCTCCATTACAGATGCCATTTTGAAGGCTGTGGTATAGAGCCACCACGTATCGAAACTTCTTGACATTATAGGGACTGAAGCTGGAATATTCCACGATGTCCCACAACAAATTTGACATTTTTTTTTTTCAATTTAAATTTGCCGGCAAATAGAAATGTGTCGTGAGGCGCCCTGCTAAACCCGCAGGACAGGACAGGTAGTTCAAGTTGTGGAAAGGGGCCAAAATAAGCGGCTGTCAGTTACACTTGAACATACAACCTTTTATTTGATCAAACATTACAAGAAAATTTTTTTTATAAAATAAAAAAAA
The DNA here is from genome assembly GCF_021461395.2 of Schistocerca americana. Classification (NCBI taxonomy): domain Eukaryota; kingdom Metazoa; phylum Arthropoda; class Insecta; order Orthoptera; family Acrididae; genus Schistocerca; species Schistocerca americana. The sequence continues at coordinate 153,067,940 of NC_060128.1, read as the reverse complement.
CGCAGCTTTAGTTTTGGAACTTAATTAGCGGCTGGATGCACCGTACATTCTTATGCCTTAAGGGCAAGAGTACTTTAATTTAAAAACGGCTGAAAGCTAATAACTTAAAGCTCAACCAAAATCAGAAATTTAAAAGGCAAAGGCTTATCTTAAAACAGTTCCTTAATTAGGCTGAAGGCCCAAAGAATCTGACACCTTAAGAGCAAAACTACTTAAATTCAAAATCGGCTGAAGGCCCAACATTAATTTTAAAAATGCCAAAGGCTTTACGTAAAACAGTTCTTAAATTAGGCTGAAGGCCCGAACCATCTAACGCCTTAAGGGCAAAACAACCTTAATTTAAAAATCGGCCAGAAGCCATACAAGTACAAACAACAAGAACAAGCAATGAAAAGCGGTACACCAAAGGGCGCTCAGAATTTCTGAAGGTCGGCCTGGAATTCAAACACAAACGCTCGCATAAATGAGACAGGCAGTCGGCCCAACCTCTGTCAATCTGACGACAATCCACACGACAGACAGTCAGCGGACTCACCGACAGCTAACTTCCGCTTCACCTGACCATCACGCAACAGGGAGTTCAATGGAACACCAACAACCAATTATACATTGAGCTGTCAAACTACAAGCCGTGCTGGATAGCGACAACACGACGAGGAAAATACAAAAAAAATTGCTCTAGCACTATGGGACTTAGCTGCTGAGGTCATCAGTCCCCTAGAACTTAGAACTACTTAAACCTAACTAACCTAAGGACATCACACACATCCATGCCCGAGGCAGGATTCGAACCTGCGACCGTAGCGGTCGCGTAGTTACAGAATGTAGCGCCTAGAACCGCTCGGCCACGCAGGCCGGCAGTTATTCGTAAAAAAGGTATTGTATACCAGCAGTAAATTTAATGATTACTTCTAATTAGAAGTTTATAATATACGTGTATAAGAATTAGCATATCTTAAATTGGTATAAATTTGTAAATACTTTGACATGTCCTATATCCTTGTGAAAAGAGATTTACGGATGATAAAGCTGCTGCTGCTACTACTGCTGCTACTACTACTACTACTACTACTACTACTACTAGGAAACTATGGCGAAAAAATCCCCAAAATTAGAAGAACTTAAAAGTGTCTGCATTCGTGACGACCCCCCCCCCCCCCCCCCCCCCCCCACCTGTGAAACGTAGACTGCTCTGTTAAAAACACAATTTTTTTCTCACTTGTTCATTTTTGTTTACTTTCTAGTCTGTAACGTCTTAGTGACAAGATTGTTAGATAAGTAATTACGTTGTAGGACTTTAAATACAATTAAAGTTGTAACAATTGTACATGGGAACGTATGCCAAAAACTATTCTGGTAGACCTAAATACATTACTGGCCATAAAATTGCTACACCACGAAGGTGTGCTACAGACGCGAAATTTAACTGACAGGAAGAAGATGCTGTGATATGCAAATGATTAGCTTTTCAGAGCATTCACACTAGGTTGGCGCCGGTGGTGACACCTACAACGTACTGACATGAGAAAACTTTCCAACCGATTTGTCATACACAAACAGCAGTTGACCGGCGTCGCCCAGTGAAACGTCGTTGTGATGCCTCGTGCAAGGAGGAGAAATGTGTACCATCACGTTTCCGACTTTGATAAAGGTCGGATTGTAGCCTATCGCGATTGCGGTTTATCTCATCGCGACATTGCTGCTCGCGTTGGTCAGGATCCAATGACTGTTAGCAGTATATGGAATAGGTGGGTTCAGGAGGGTAATACGGAACGCCGTGCTGGATCCCAACGGCCTCAAATCACTAGCAGTCGTAATGACAGGCATCTTATCCGCATGGCTGTAACGGATCGCGCAGTCACGTCTCGATCCCTGAGTCAACAAATGAGGACATTTGCAAGACGACAACCATCTGCACGAACAGTTCGACGACGTTTTCAGCAGCATGGACTATCACCTCGGAGGCCGTGGCTGCGGTTACCCTTGACGCTGGATCACAGACAAGAGCGCCTGCGATGGTGTACTCAACGACGAACCAGGGTGCACGAATGGCAAAACGTCATTTTTTCGGATGAATCCAGGTTCTGTTTACAGCATCATGATGGTTGAATCCATGTCTGGCGACATCGCGGTGAACGCACATTGGAAGCGTATATTCGTCATCGCCATACTGTCGTATCACCCGGCGTGATGGTATGGGGTGCCACTGGTTACAGGTCTCGGTTACCTCTTGTTCGCATTGACGGCACTTTGAACAGTGGACGTTACATTTCAGATGTGTTACGACCCGTGGCTCTACCCTTCATTCGATACCAGCGAAACCCTACATTTCAGCAGGATAATGCACGACCGCATGGTGCAGGTCCTGTACGGTCGTTTCTGGATACAGAAAATGTTCGACTGCTGCCCTGACCAGCACATTCTCCAGATGTCTCACCAGTTGAAAACGTCTAGTCAATGGTGGCCGTGCAACTGGCTCGTCACAATACGCCAGTCACTACTCTTGATGAACTGTGGTATCGTGTTGAAGCTGCATGGGCAGCTGTACCTGTACACGCCATCCAAGATCTGTTTGACTCAATGCCCAGGCGTAATAAGGCCGTTAGTATGGCCAGAGGTGGTTTTCTGGGTACTGATTTCTCAGGATCTATGCACCCAATTTGAGTGAAAATGTAATCCCATGTCAGTTCTAGTATAATATACTTCTCCGATGAATACCCGTTTATCATCTGCATTTCTTCTTGGTGTAGCAATGATAATGGCCAGTAGAGTATTCTGAAAACAGGTGTGCTGGATGCTCTTCTATGTTTCAATGAAGGTGAAGTGTAAAGGTTTAAAGGTTATGGAATTAATGAGAGTGCCTGGTGGATTACATATGCAATAACCTTTAATCACCATTCACCGCGGGAGTCACTTCGAAACAGAGAAATCACTGTTGGAAGCCCGCATAGAGGCAAGAAGAAGAAGAAATATGAAAAAGAAAATGCATGGGGGAGAACACCATAAACAAGGTGGATATGGATATGGGATGCATGAGGATTGGATTGTTTGGGGGAAGAGTCCAAACAGCGAGGTCATCGGTCTTATCGGATTAGGGAAGGACGGGGAAGGAAGTCGGCCGTGCCCCTTCAAAGGAACCATTCCGGCATTTGCCTGGAGTGATTTAGGGAAATCGCGGAAAACCTAAATCAGGATAGCCGGACGCGGGATTGAACCGTCGTCCTCCCGAATGCGAGTCCAGTGTGCTAACCACTGCGCCACCTCGCTCGGTTCGATGCATAAGGGATATGTAGGGTAGGCAGAGAAAAAAGTTTTAATTTTTACTTGAATTTTCCGGAAGCTCGCGTTTTTGATGTTCCGGTACACATTGCTTGAAACCAAAATTAAACGTAGGGGACTGAAATTTCGTATACTGTCTTAAAAGATATTTGACTTAAAGTAGGCTATTCTTATGACTTACATATGAGAATTAAAGACATTTTAAAGAAAAGAAGTGAGTCAATTTACTGAAATTTTTGATAATCATTATTTAAAAAATTTTAACCATAATTTATGACAGCAACATGTTTTTAGAAGTCTAGTTTGAAGATAATAACGTAACGAACTACCAGAAAAAAATAAAGCTTCTACTTTGTTTTCACTTTGAGATACGAGTACCTACATTGTACATAAATAATTAACGTTATTTATTTCAGTTGCAACACAAAATGCAATTCAGGAAGAAGGGTGAGACAAAACACTGTGGTTCATACACAAAAATATTCCCGAAAGATCTGTTAAAAGATGGTAAGTATTACATGGGCTTACAACTATTGTTCTTTGAGCTAAGCTATTTAGAAAACTGACAGATATTTCAAGATTTCTCCTTGCGTTCACGAACCAGATTCTTTAAGGAAGACGGGTCGTTTAAGCCTACTACCCTCGACTGGGGGAAATTCTTCGTGCAGTCGACGAAACCCTAGTGTCAGTTTAACTGGCTGGAAAAAGTAATGTTGACCACATGATTCTGGAGAACACTACATGATAACCTGCTCTATCCGTTCCGAGTGCAGGCACTATCGGCAGCTGATTTTCCTACACGGGGGCACTTCTCCGAATGGTTCATTCAACAATGTGTCAACTACCAATTTGGTGTAAATTTGCTGCTCATTAATGACACCGTTTCAGCGTGATCAGATATGGTCTGTCGAGTGTGATGAATAGTGAGAGCAGCCGAGATGTCGCATAGATCACTCACAAAAATTTATTTCTTTATTTTTCGAGTCAAGCACATAAAATAATTACAAAAACTAATAAATATTGATACACGTAACAAATTTGCAAAATTAAATATGTACAGTAGTATTTATGACACAGATTCAAATGGTTCAAATGGCTCTGAGCACTACGGGACTATGGGACTTTACTGCTGTGGTCATCAGTCCCCTAGAACTTAGAAATACTTCAACCTAACTAGCCTAAGGACATCACACACATCCATGCCCGAGGCAGGATTCCAACCTGCGACCGTAGCGGTCACGCGGTTCCAGACTGCAGCGCCTAGAACCGGACGGCCACTCCGGCCGACTACACAGATTCAATAATATATACAAACAAGCAGCAGATAAACAAGCAGCAAGATGATTATATTTTTTGACGGTCCCAGTATTCGGTGGTTATCACAGCAGTTTCGCTGGCTGCAGCAAGAGAGATCACAGATAGTGCGTGCACCCGGTAGGTTCCTGCAGACTAGCAGATATTCTTCGTCCCGTACGTCACCACACTGACAAGTCTCCACCTCATTACTGAAGCGCCACTTTCTGAGGTTGGCTTTGCACCTTGACACCCCAACTCGCATTCTCTTCAAAGTCTTCCAGGTCACGTGTGACAGGTGTGAACCTTCGGTTGTTTCCTCCTTGAGCGTTATGTGATTGTCTCCAGCTATGGAGTCTGGCGAGTTCTGGGAGATGAACGAATTAGTTTTCTGTAGGAAGCTTTTTCTTGACCTCAGTCTTGGCTGTTGAGGGTCATGTCCGATCAGAGAATGTCTAGGGTCGATTTCTTGTTTTTTCTTCTCCACTTCTGTTGCAGCTTGCCTTCTAATGTGTGGCGGTGCTACACCCATAATTTGGTACAGCCTATTGACAGGAGTAGGTCGTAAGCAGCCTGTAACAATGCGTCCTCTCTCGTTCAGGGCTGTATCTACATGTTTAGCATGTGCAGAGTTTTGCCAGACGGGTGCTGCGTACTCTGCGGCGGAGAAACATAGTGCCAAGGCAGATGTTCTAAGCAGTTTTGGCTGGGCACCCCACGTGGTTCCTGTAAGTTTGCGGATGATGTTGATCCTCGCTTTTACTTTGAGGCTCGTTTCTTCACAGTGGGCTTTGAATGTGAGGGAACGGTCCATCTTCACCCCAAGGCTCAAATGGTTCAAATGGCTCGGAGCACTATGGGACTTAACATCTAAGGTCATCAGTCCCCTAGAACTTAGAACTGCTTCAACCTAACTAGCCTAAGGACATCACACACATCCATGCTCGAGGCAGGATTCGAACCTGCTACCGTAGCGGTCGCGCAGTTCCAGACTGTAGCGCCTAGAACCGCTCGGCCACTCCGGCCAGCTCACCCCAAGGTATTTAGGAGTTACGAAGTGGAGTGGTTGTTCTCATCTCCAAGTGATGTTCAGTTTCCTTTTGGCTTTCCTATTTCTAAGACGGAATGCACAGACTTGGGTCTTTCCAGGGTTCGGTTTCAGTTGGTTTTCATCGTAAGACTTGGCCAAGTTTTCAAGAGCTGTTGACAGTTTCACCTCAACTTCCTCAAAGGTCTCACCTTGGGCAGCGAGTGCTGTATCATCAGCGTATATGAATGTGTTAGTTGAAGAGTTAATTGGCTGGTCATTTGTATAGATATTATATAACAGCGGAGACAGCACACTTCCCTGAGGAGACCATTTTTCTGCATTCTTCACCGACTCTTCTTGTCTTATAGAGAGACGAAGTATCTCCTCTTTTGCAGCATACACTGAAGGATCTGAGTTAGATGGTAATCCTTTGTAGCTAAGTGTACTTTTCTAAGCAGCTTTTTGTGGTTAACAATGGTTCAAATGGTTCAAATGGCTCTGAGCACTATGGGACTTAACTTCTAAGGTGATCAGTCCCCTAGAACGTAGAACTAATTAAACCTAACTAACCTAAGGACATCACACACATCCATGCCCGAGGCAGGATTCGAACCTGCTACCGTAGCGGTCACGCGGTTCCAGACTGCAGCGCCTAGAACCGCTCGGCCACCTCGGCCGGCTGTGGTTAACAGTATCATTAGCCGCGGCGAGGTCGATGAAAGCCACACCTGTTATTTCGCCTCTCTCATACCCATCCTGAATATGCTGAGTCAAATTAAGGATCTGTCCACAGCACGACCTTCCCGGTCGGAAGCCGGACTCGTCTCTTATGAGTATTTTATCAATATACTTTGATATTCGATTTAATATCAGCCTTTCCAATACCTTATCAATGAAAGACCAAGTGATGCTGCACTATACAGAGAAGTTGCAGCATTAGGAAATTGCAGCGAAATGCAGGAAGATCTGCAACGGATAGGCACTTGATGCAGAGAGTGGAAACTGACCCTTAACATAGACAGATGTAATGTATTCCGAATACATAGAAAGAAGGATCCTTTATTGTATGATTATATGATAGCGGAACAAACACTGGTAGCAGCTACTTCTGTAACTTATCTAGGAGTATGCGTACAGAACGATTTGTAGTGGAATGATCATATAAAATTAATTGTAGGTAAGACGGGTGCCACGTTGAGATTCATTGGGAGAGTCCTTAGAAAATGTAGTCCATCAAGGAGGTGGCTTACAAAACACTCGTTCGACCTATACTTGAGTATCGCTCATCAGTGTGGGATCCGTACCAGGTCGGGTTGACACACGAGATAGAAAAAAGAAGAGCGGCGCGTTTCGTCACAGGGTTATTTGGTAAGCGTGTTAGCGTTACGGAGATGTTTAGCAAACTCAAGTGGCATACTCTGCAAGAGAGGCGCTCTGCATCGCGGTGTAGCTTGCTATCCAGGTTTCGAGAGGGTGCATTTCTGGATGAGATATCGAATATATTGCTTCCTCCTACTTATACCTCCCGAGGAGATCACGAATGTAAAATTAGCGAGATTCGAGCGCGCACGGAGGCTTTCCCGCAGTCTTTCTTCCCGCGAACCAAACGCGACTGGAACAGGAAAGGGAGGTAATGACCGTGGCACGTAAAGTACCCTCCGCCGCACACCGTTGGGTGGCTTGCGGAGTATAAATGAAGATGTAGATGACATATGGTAGTGCAGTGTCTGCTACTCACACAAATGAAAGCAACAAGTAAACGGATGTTAATTATGTTACACCAAAGGAGTTCAAAGCTTACAGAATGTAGCGGAAGTGTCATAACATGTGGTACTTGTGTGGAACACATAGGAGGTCCGTACGTCTGGCGGTCCCTTCCCTACACCTCATTGTTCCGAACGGACGTTACGCCACGACACAGACAGAAATTTGAATACAGCGAACAGACACGTCGATGACCTGACGGACAGTTCATAATTTTGTGAAAAGAATGGGGCACCTGGGAGATTTGGACAGGCACCTCCTCCTTCGCAGTCGAACACCATGACCACATAACCACGACGCCGTTGGTCGAAGTCGCACATCTTGAGCTTGGACCGTTCAGTGTTTCTATCCTGCTTCATTCATCGCAGTCCAGTCAACCTTCTTTCTGTTTTCATGCTCGACCTGTGTTCAGTTGATGGCGGGCTATCCAGTGGGCCATCTCACCACTAAACTGAGAGGGCTTCGATGTGGATTTTCCCTTGTTGGAGAGTACTCTACGTGTTCTGTTAGCCATGTGACTTTAAGAGGCCAACAAAACATGTCCTTCAAGCTCGATGAAGCTCCTCCTCATTTCGGCGTTAGTGTTCGTAGGCTTCTGAACCACAGATTCCGTGACGGGTGGATAGGGAGAGATGAATCAATTCCTTGGCCTCCAAGCTCTCCAAATCTAAAACCACTAGACTTTTATTTGTGGGAGCATTTAAGAGCTCTCGTGTGCGGATCGCCTGTGCAAGATGTACCGAGTCTTGGTGTTCCTATTGTGGAATGTTGTGGAGTAACACTGGCACGCAATTCTCCAGAAAATCTTCACCGTCACGAAACATCATTTCGTTTGCGTAGTTGGCACTTAATCAGCGCATCAGGGATTCAATGTGACGTGGGCTGATGCATGTCTCCTCGCTGAAGAAGGGCAATTGGAACATTACATTTAGCGAAGTGCCTCACATGTGCTGACACGTTCGTTTCCCACGATTCGCATTTCGTAGAAACTGAGATCTAACACGGAAATAAAGCGTTTCCGGGTCCATTTTCCACATAAAATATTTTCTTTCTCTACGTGTAAAGAATGTTCCCAGGAAGATTGACCGTACCCTTCTTGCCACAGCCTGCATAGTTTCATGCCAGATTATTGTCGCCACCCTATGAAAAAACAGAATGTATAAGAGGTTTCTAGTCAGCGTATGTATAAAATACGAGAACATTAATATAGAAGAGGTAGATAATGACAAATTCTTGCGATTAAGATATGATGGTTATTCTGCTGAGAGTAGAAGAGCCAGCCGCTGTGGCCGACCGGTTCTAGGCGCTTCAGTCCGGAACCGCGCTGCTGCTACGGTCGCAGGTTCAAATCATGCCTCAGGCATGGATGTGTGTGATGTCAGGTTAGTTTGGTTTAAGTAGTTCTAAGTCTAGGGGACTGCCGACCTCAGATGTTAAGTCCCATACTGCTCAGAGCCATTTGAACCATTTTGAACCATTTGTCAGACACAGGTGATGCAAAAATAAAAGAGCTGGAATACTTTCACTCCTTAATGACACACAGTGACATATTTTGGTACAACACATAAAGCAAAGATTAAGCTTTCAGGGTCCAACAGCGCGGAATACGAATTACTTCTACGCAAAAACAAAAACATTTTGCAGAAGCTGCTTTAATAGATGAACACATGAATTACAATAAAAATAATCTTTGAAATATCAAGTTTCTGATTCTAAAATATACTAAAAAGAATTAGTGGTAGACATACTGATATGTTCTAGAGTCAGATACACACACCAATATTACACATTACACTAATACTTCTCCTCCCCAATGAAAAATAAAGGAGTCAATAAAAATAAATTGAATCAGCTTAGATAAACACTGATAGTGTTAATAAGTTTAACTAGGCTGCTAACTAATCTTAGTGGTGTGTTAACTGCATGTATCGTCTATAGCTTCCAAGAGAGAAACATGTAAACAGCCTCTTTATGAAGATGTAATTTTCTTTTATAATTGTAATGGAGATGAAAAACACCAGCACGATAAAAATTCATACGTTGCGCGCAAAACTTTTGGATTCATGCGATCCCTACGGCTGAGATTATTACTATCACAGATTTTGAGATTTTGTCACAGTCTAACATAACAGTCGCGAAGATCTGCGACAGCAGCGCTCCAAGTGGCCAGCAAGTGACACTTATGAATAACTATATCGGATGACTGCGAATATTATCGTTAATATTGATTTGCAATATGTTCTTTACAATAGCGAGCGTATTTAGTTCCATGAAAATCGACAACAATAAAAACGCACACATTTGTCGTTCTTTAGTTCCTAAGGACCCTGGGACGCACAGGCACCGTATTTTCAATTCTCATGCAACATGCAGATATTTATCGCAGAAAGCATTATTGGAGATATTCATCCCAGTTGTCACATTCACAGACTTGGTTGGAAATGTAGCGAATATAACTTCGCGTTGTTGGATACATGTATGACATCTTTCTGCAAAAGGATAATTGATATGAGGCCATCATACAACTGTTATACAAGAAATATTGAAGCCCAGCTGTCAATCGTGTTATTATTTCCACAACACATTTCGGGACAACATTATTCTATTTTCAAGTGCTAAAAACAAGGAAACCAGATAAAACAATCCTCCTAAAGCGGCAGACGTATAAGAATTACAGACAGCCTGAGTAATAACCTACCTTAAAAACAACGCGAAGTTTTGTCCGCTATATTTCCAACCAAGTCTATGAATGTGGAAAGTAGGAAACCTATATGGAACGTAATACCTACATTATTTAACTTACCACACAAGTACCCACAGCTGTAATTGAAGGGAAAACAACACAGACTTGACAACAAAACTTCAAAAACTTCTTCTACTAGAGACAGATAGAGAGAAGAAGACTCTCAAATTGTTAATAATGAAGAAAAAAATGGTAGTTATTCAGTCAGAAAAGGTTCTATAGAATTTAATATTCCAAGAGAAACCGCAGAGTGAAAACTTTTAGCCTGTCGTGATTCAAAAACTGCATAGGGTCTAGGCTCCTCTTTGGATTCACCCAAAGAAGAACGACTTGTCTGCCATATAAAGAAATACAAGCCGACGTTTTTCCTTGCACAAGTGACAGCCTACGGACATTAGCCTACAATTTTGCAGTGTAGCTCCAACTGAAATGTGACTTTAATGTTGAAAATGAAAAAGCAAATAAAGACTGCTTGCAGCTTTTCTTATCTGGACATCCTGGTCTATCTGTGCGGAAATCTGAAATTATTTTCTCTACGCAACTTACCTGTGACAAACAGTTAAACAAAAAACGTTAAGATTATTGGATAACCACTTACTTTGATTTCCTCTTTCTTTTTAAAGTGTTTCGTCAGCTGAGCGTCTATTCCTTGCATGCCTAGCCATCAAAAGTGATGGTCAAGTGTTACATAATTTAAAAACAGTTCTTAGCTCGTCTGAAACTTGTTCTAACTTTGTGAACACACTCTTATCTTGTTTTTTATGCACATATAAAGCTACATGGAGTATTTCAAAAAATCTGGGAAACAGAACCTATACCAGAAGATTGGAAAACAGCATAAATTCACCCAACTCACAAAAAAAGGAGATAAAATGGAACCCAACAATTATAGAGGAATATCCCTCCCTCCAGTGACTTACGAAAATCTGTTATTAAAAGACAGGCAGGAAAACCAACTGAATCAACAATTAGGAAAGTACCAAGGAGGGTTTAGAAAAGGACGATCCCGCGTGGAACAAATTTTAAATCTGGAATTCATAATCAGCTGTAGATGCATGATATCTACAAGCATTTGTATAAAATATGTAGATTTCAAAAAACCATATGATGCAACTGACATAAAAGCATTATTCAACACATTAAAAGAGTTTGGAGCTACCAAAAATATGTGGCAATGATTAAAGACACGATAATAAATGTAAAATGAAAAATTAAATTTATAGGTGAAACATCGAAGACTTTTGGGATCAAAACTGGCTTAAGGCAGAGAGATGGTCTGTCGCCACTGCTGTTCAGTTGTGTGCTAGGACAGGTAATCAGGGAGTGGAGGAAAAGGACAGAAGAAGAAAGAATTAGAAAAATCACAACTGAGAGACAAGGAGATAATCTGAGTTTTGATTGTCTGGCTTGTGCGAATGCCATCTTTGTAGAAATCGGTAGTAGATAGAACAATGCAGATAGATCTCCTACAAGAGACAGCTTCGAAAGCAGTCCTACATATATCTTTTGAGAAAACAGAGTACATGACAGATGTGAAGGAGGCACTAAATGTATGGAAACTGCTTATGGTAGAGTAAAAAGGTCTACAAAATTTAAATATCCAGGTGAAATAATATAACCGAATGCCTTAGACAAAGAAGCTAATCTAGCAAGGGCAAGGAAAATGGTGGTGGCTTTTCACCTAACAAAAAATCTGTATAACAAGAAACCTATTTCCACAAATGCCAAACTTCTGCAATATTATAATGTAATTAAAACAGAATGTCTTTCGTTAAATGCAGTCAAAAAATCAGGTGAAATAGAAAAGAAGGAAAGGAAAATAATCAGGAAATTCTTGAGACCAAATTACAATAATGAGAAATGGAAATGAAGAAGTAACAAAGAAGTTTATGAAAATATAGTGGAATATCTGAGAAGATGAGGAAGAGCAGAGTTACATTCTATGAACACGTAAAAAGCCTAGATGGAAACAGGATAACAAACAGCATTTTTAACTTCCTTGACAGAAACCCCAAAAAACATTTATAACGGTGATGAAAGAAGTTAAAGCAGGGAAATGGAAATAATGGAGAAAGAAATAGGAAAAAGAGAAAGGTTCAGAGCAAATGTAAAAGGTTTCAAGGGCTTCCAGGAGAAAACAAAGAAAAAGACAGGTGCACTATGGACAGAAGAAAGAAGACGAAAACTTAGGGAATGAATGAAAAATTACTGGGAAAAAACTATATATAATTCATTTCATGTTGTGCTTAATAGCCCCAATCAATTTAAAAAAACGGAATCTGTAAATTTTTCAGTTTTGTGTGTATTAAGGTTTGATATTGGAATTTGAAAAAAAGACATGGTCATCCATCCCCTTTTTACCCTATTTTTATAAATCCTTCTTTTCAGCTGTTTTCCTCCATTTTCTGATTATCTTTTCTAATACAGAATTGAACAGCACTGCAGTAAGTCACTCTCCCTGCCTTACGCCAGTTTTGATCTCAAAAGCCTTGGAGGTTTCGCCTGAAAATTTGATTTTGTATTTTGTATTTTTTAGTACGTCTTTAATGATTACAACTGATTTGCTGTTAGCTCCAAGCTCTATTAAGGTCTTAAATTTTCTTTTCAACCTACAATCCATAAGGAAATGGGAATCTTAGTGAAAATAAAAAATGCGTTGTTGGAAACATTCAGCTACACCTTCCAGCTACTTCTCTAAACATTTGCCACTCCGGCATCTGTTGTAGTGTGGCACCAACTTTCAAGTACCCTCGTGATTTTCGCCATGCTGTTCAGCAGTTCACGTGAGCAGAGATATGAAAATCAGGGGGATCGAAGTCCGGGCTGTATGGTGGATGGTCAGACACTTTAAACTGAAAGCGCTGCAGGAGCGTTGCGCCTGCAGTGTACAGCCGAGAACTGTCATAAAGTACGGAGCGTATGACAGTTATGTTATGAGGGTTGCATGAAATCAAGCGGAAACCCTCAGTGAATGACAGCATGCGCTTCGCGCTGTTGTTCTAGGAGTCTTTATTTGCTCACTGTGCACTTAGAACAAGGAAGTGTGACACCATCACGCATTCGACGGGCATATTAAATACACTGTGCAATACAACAGCACAATGCTTCGTCGTATTTTGCGCTCGATCGGCAGGTTTTTTAATTTATAATTTTACTTTTTTAAAAAGAAAGAGTCCTCATAGTAGCAATCCTAACACACTGCTTTGACGTATTGCGGACCGCTTGTAGTCCTGATAGTTCCCCTCTGATTACAATGTTTATTTTACTCTATTGTATTTTATTGGCTTTTGAGTACACTAGAAGCGAGGCTTCTAGTTTAATTTTGGTATTCAAAGACTGTGATGTAAGCTATATATTTTCATTCTATGTGTTATACTTAACATTTGAACACTGCACATTTGGTCTGAAATTGATAACAGGGCACACAGATAAAGATGCAGAGGATGTTGAATTTAGAAAATATGATTTGGTAAAGATTAATTTGGGAAGTGTGAAGATTTTCAGGTAATTTTGTTGCTACATTTGTTACCTGCACGTAATTTATGATGCACTTAGAAAAACGATAAATGTTACTGGTATTTTTGGGAATATTTTTTATTGGTTCAGATTAGTTTCCATTAATCAGACGTGAATACGTAAAGTTATTTGTTCACATGACTTGCAGTCAGAAGTTATAAATTTACAGCTGCTTTACTATTCTACAAACTCATTTTATGACAGTCATATTTTTGATAAGAAGTAATTTTATAAGGATGAGCGTTAATACTCAAAGAATAAGTTTCTTTATCCACAACAAGGTTCCAGAATGAAATTTGCTGTGGAGTATGCGATGTTATGAAACTTCTTGGCAGATCAAAACTATGTGCTGTACCGAGACTCGAACTCGGGACCTTTGCCTTTCGCTCTACCAACAGAACTACCCAACCACGACCCGTTCTCACACATTTAATTCCACCAGTACCTCGTCTCCTACCTTCCAAACTTCGCAGCGCACACTCCGCTGCAGAGTGGAAATCTCATTCTGGAGACATTCCCCGGGCTGTGGCTAAGCCATGTCTCCGCAATATCCTTTCTTCCAGCAATGCTAGTTCTGCAAGGTTCGCAGGAGAGCTTCTATAAAGTTTGGAAGGTAGGAGGCGAAGTACTGGCAGAAGCTGTGAGGACGGGTCGTGAGTCGTGCTTGGGTAGCTCAGTTGGTAGAGCACTTGCCGGCGAAAGGCAAAGGTCCCGAGTTCGAGTCTCGGTCCGGCACACAGTTTTGATCTGCCAGGAAGTTTCACAATAATTTTATTCACAACAGAACGAGAGTCTCTTTTTTATCATTTAGTGGATACAGTGTCTTCCACCATTTCCTCAAGAATTTAATTTTTTGATTTTGAGTGTCGCCGTATTGCACTGAGCGGAACATAGTTGCCTAAAAGTGAACCACCACCTGCTTTGCGCAGTAGCACGTTCTTGCAGTGCACTACGCAAGACTTTCTCTCCAATTTAGTTGGTTTGCTTCTGCGCTATACTTTAATATTCGTCGCCCTCGAACAGTACCGAGTTTCCGTTACCACAGGTAAGTCGCAAAAATTCGTTAGGTCGAATTTAACATCACACTCATAACACAGCTCATGTACAGTTAGATTTGCATTTCAAAATTATTATCAGGTTCAATTTAGGTAAAGTTAATTTCAGATTTCGTGTCAAATGCAGTTTTATTTTTAAAGTGCAGTGCACCATATAGTATTCAGAATTATATTTAGTCTGCTTGCATAGGTAGAATACCAGGACATTTTACAATGAAATGAATACCCTTAGCTGCATACAGACGTTGATACAAGTCGACGGGGACAGTTGAAAACGTGTACCCCGACTGGGACTCGAACCCGGGATTCTCTGCTTACATGGCAGACGCTCTATCCATCTGAGCCACCGAGAACACAGAGGATAGTGCGACTGCAGCGTCTTATGTCTGGCACGCCTCCCGTGAGACCCACATCAAAACTTATTGTCCCGCACTATTGTCATAACACCCCTGCCCATTATACTGATTACTCGCGGATGTTTGCCGATTCCCGTAAGAGTTCGGCCACCGTTTGTGAATCCGCACAGAAGAAGATGGTCAGATGGCCGGTGAAGCTTAACTATACATATACATGAAGATGGTATCTCTTCTTTCGGAAATGTCCGAAAGAACAGATAATATTTTCATAAAAATATTTTGCTTACGTATTTATTCTTTAAAAATTCAATTGTAATTTTATGTAGCATTTTTATTTCGATAGTTTTGTGTGTTGAAATTATAAGTCACGTACTGTGACGTCACACACTGTAGCACAGCTCATTGCACTGCGCAAAAAAGGATTTCACACCACAGCTTCTTTAGTTTACAGCTTTAGGTTTGCTCGTTAATTTGGTGTACGTTGACTGCAACACAGTTATGCAGTTTCATTCAGTTTGGTGACTCGTTTTATCAGATACCGTTTCGTTACTACACTACTTGCATTGTTGAGCATCATAACAAAGCAAAAATGACGTTAAAGATAGGAAAACAGTTCGGTTCAGTTCAGTTCACAGTACTTATATATAAAATTCTCGTATCACAATGTTAGTTGCCATACTCCTCCGAAACGGCTCTATAGATTCTGATGAAATTTTATATGTGTATTCGGTAGGCCTGAGACTCAGTCGTAATATAGTTTTCATATCCCTAGGTGATAAGGGTAGTCCACCCCAAAAAAAAAGTTTCTTATTTTTTCGATATAACTTTTCATTTTTTAATGATGAGGCATTCAAAATACACGCAACCCTAAATTTTCATCCTTCTACCATCAACCCCTATTTTTATAGCGTTTTTAGTAATTTCATAATTTTCTACCCCGGTCGATAACTGATCAATTATCACCTGATTAGTTATCCCCGCCAGGTGTGTACCGGTGGTAATCTTTTACTATTTGATAGATAGTTAATTTAAGAAAACGTAGCAAAAGCAACGACTCGAATATCCCTCTTTGAATCGACGTAACTAGACCGAGAATTTTAACTAGGTAGCACGCGTC
The DNA here is from genome assembly GCF_021461395.2 of Schistocerca americana. Lineage (NCBI taxonomy): Eukaryota > Metazoa > Arthropoda > Insecta > Orthoptera > Acrididae > Schistocerca > Schistocerca americana. The sequence goes on along the minus strand of NC_060128.1, from coordinate 153,051,787 downwards.
ATTCGCCAAACTGACATTTAGGCCTAGCGCACACACATCGATTTTTATCGTACGGAAATATATCGTACGATCAAATTCTTTTAGTGGAACAAAGGAGTTCCTATGCTCTCCTTTGTTCCTCTAAAAGAATTTCATCGCACAATATTTTTCGTACGATTAAAATCGATGCGTGTGCGCTTGGCCTTATTCTTAATGCTGGCGAACACGTTTCGACACGAAATTGCCGCTATGTTTGTATGCTCATGGAGCGAGCCGTGTATCGGCTGCAATTGATAAATCCGCGCGATCTACCGTAGAAACGCTACAACTAATAGTTGCCGATACTGCCGGACTTCCCCCTAAGCCTTTTCTCTCTCCCTACACAGTTTGCGGCCATTATTATTGTTTTTGTCACGAGCTCCCGCCAACATGGACTATTGTGTTACACGTATACATTGTGTTACACGTACATTATTCTTATAGACTAGAGATAATTTATATGGCAAAACAACGTTTGCGAGTCACCTACAACATATAAAGATCTTCTGAGGCGGAACGAAGTTCGCCGAGTATAGCTAGTATTCACTATATTATTTATCTTATACATTGAGGTGGCAAAAGTCATCGGATAACGATATGCACAAATACTGATGGCGGAAGCATAGCGAACACAAGCTATAAATAGACAGTGCATTGTGGAGCTGTGATTTGTACTCAGGGGATTCATGTGAAAATGACAGGGATTAACAGACTTTGAAGGCGGAGTGGTAGTTGGAACTAGACACATGGGGCATTCCATTTGCAAAATCCACAGTGTCAAGAGTGCACCGAGAATACCAAATTTCAGGCATTACGTCTCATCACGGACAGCGCAGTGGCCGACGGTTTCCACTTAACTACCGAGCGCAGCGGCGTTTGTGTACAGCTGTCAGTGCTAACAGACAAGCAACGCTGCGTGAAATAACCGCAGTAATCAATATGAGACGTACAGCGAACTTACCCGCCAAGAGAGTGCGGGTAAATTTGGCGTTAATGGACTATGGCAGCAGACGACCGACACGAATCCTTTGCTAACAGCACGACTCCACCTGCAGCGCTTCTCCTGGGCTCTCGTGACCGTATCGCTTGGACCCTAGAAGGTTAGAAACAGTGGCTTTGTCAGGTGAGTAGCGATTTCAGTTGGTCAGAGCTGATGGCACGGTTCCAGTGCGGCGCAGATTCCACGACGCGATAGACCAAAGTTTTCATCAAGCCACTGTGCAAAGTTGGTGGTGGCTCTGTATCGGCGTGGGCTGTGTTTACATGGAATGAACTGAGTCCTCTGGTGTAGCTGAACCGATTATTAGCTGAAATGGTTATCTTTGGCTACTTGCAGCCTTTCGTGGGCTTCATGTTGCTGGTTAAAGATGGACTTATCATCACTCACAATTGTTTTCGACTGGTTTGAAAAACATTCTGGACAATTCGTGTGAATAATTTCACCACCCAGATCGCCCTACATATTTATAGGACATAATCGAGGGGTCAGTTCATGTGCAAAATCCTCCACCGGCAATACTTTCGCAATTGTGGACGGCTGCAGAGGCAGCATGCCTCAATATTTCTGCAGAGGACTTCCAACGACTTTTTGAGTCCTCGCCACGTCGGCTTGCTGCACTACGCCGGGAAAAAGGAGGTCCGACACGACAGTAGAAGGTATTCCACGACTCCGTATATATACACTGCTGGCCATTAAAATTGATACACCACGAAGATAACGTGCTACAGACGCGAAATTTAACCGACACGAAGAAGATGCTGTGATATGCAAATGATTGGCTTTTCAGAGCATTCACACAAGGTTGGCGCCGGTGGCGACACCTGCAACGTGCTGACATGAGGAAAGTTTCCAACCGATTTCACATACACAAACAGCAGTAGACCGGCGTTGCCTCGTGAAACGTTGTTGTCATGCCTCGTGTAAGGAGGACAAATGCGTACCATCACGTTTCCGACTTTGATAAAGGGTGGATTGTAGCCTATCGCGATTGCGGTTTATCGAATCGCGACGTAGCTGCTCGCGTTGGTCGATATCCAATGACTGTTAGCAGAATATGGAATCGGTGGGTTTAAGAGGGTAATACGGAACGCTGTGCTGGATCCCAACGGCCTCGTATCACTAGCAGTCGAGATGACAGGCATCTTATCCGCGTGGCTGCAAAGGATCGTGCAGCCACGTCTCGATCCCTGAGTCAACAGATGGGGACGTTTGCAAGACAACAATCATCTGCACGAACAGTTCGACGTTTGCAGCAGCATGGACTATCAGCTCGGAGACCGTGGCTGCGGTTACCCTTGATGCTGCATCACAGACAGGAGCGCCTGCGATGGTGCACTCAACGACGAACTTGGGTGCACGAATGGCAAAACGTCATTTTTTCGGATGAATCCAGGTTCTGTTTACAGCATCATTATGGTGGCATCCGTGTTTGGCGTCATCGCAGTAAACGCACTTTCGAAGCGTGATGGTATAAGGTGGGCACTTTGGACAGTGGACGTTAGATTTCAGAAGTGTTACGACCAGTGGCTCTACCCTTCATTCGAACACTGCGAAACTCTACATTTCAGCAGGATAATGCACGACCGCATGTTGCAGGTCCTGTACGCGCCTTTCTGGATACCGAAAATGTTCGACTGCTGCCCTGGCCAGCACATACTCCAGATCTCTCACCAATTGAAAACGTCTGGTCAATGGTGGCCGAGCAACTGGGTCGTCACAATACGCCAGTCACTAATCTTGATGAACTGTGGTATCGTGTTGAATCTGCATGGGCAGCTGTACCTGTACACGCCATCCAAGCTCTCAATGCCTAGGCGTATCAAGGCCGTTATTACGGCCAGATGAGCTTGTTCTGGGTACTGATTTCTCAGGATCTATGCACCCAAACTGCGTGAAAATGTAATCACATGTCAGTTCTAATATAATATATTTGTCCAATGAATACCCGTTTATCATCTGCATTTCTTCTTGGTGTAGCAATTTTAATGGCCAGTAGTGTACATTGAGCCGTGCTCACTCCGAACTATGCGTTACACAGTATACTCTGTGCAAATTTAGACGCATTCTTATCCACAAATTAATAAATAATTTGAAACACAAACCTCATTGACATCAACGATAACGCAGTAGATGGACCTAAATGTCCTGTAAGCATTATGGTCATCAGTCCCCTAGACTTAATACTGATACCTAACTAAGGACATCACACACATTCATGCCCGAGGCAGGATTCGAACCTGCAACCGTACCAGCAGCGCGGTTCCAGACTGAAGCACCAAGAACCGCTCGACCACAGCGGCCGGCTAGATGGACCAATGATTGTCTGCATCTTAGGTTAACAAACTAGTTTCTAACACACACACACACACACACACACACACACACACACACACACACACACACACACACACACACACACAGAGAGAGAGAGAGAGAGAGAGATATTAATGCCAACTCTTAACAATAATTCCACGAGAAATTTGCGTATTAACTGCTGTGAAGAGTACGAATGCTTTCGAAGCAAGTTCTTGTTACATTTTAAACATCTCCATAAGTAGCCAGTGCGATCCCTTTCTGTGTCTACCGCCGGCTAAATACATGTCGTTCTCGTCCTGGAGTTAATAGCGTTCTCCTTAGATTTGTTATTAAGTCTTCAAATGGTTCAAATGGCTCTGAGCACTATGGGACTAAACTGTTGAGGTCATCAGTCCCCTAGAACTTAGAACTAATTAAACCTAACTAACCTAAGGACATCACACACATCCACGCCCGAGGCAGGATTCGAACTTGCAACCGTACCAGCAGCGCGGTCCCAGACTGCAGCGCCTAGAACCGCACGGCCACTTCGGCCGGCTATTAAGTCTTCAATCGAGCTGCACACTTGTCCGGAAATTTCGTTATTCACATTTTCTGTTCACTTCGGGACAAATGTTCTTGGTGGTAGGTTGGCGTAGTCATTGACTCTCGGTCAAGAGGTAGCTCACCAGCAGTAAATGACACCCCCCAGAAATTAGATCGAGTAATGGAAGTATGTTGGAACGGTAACATCGAAGTCTTCAAAGGAAGAGGTGAAAAATAATTTGGGGGAGAGGAACGATAGGTATGCCAGACGAGGGATCTCCTAGGGTTCACAAGAGAAAACCCACACCCACCCGACTCTGCATCAAACCCGACCAAGGACGAAGACAGATGCGCAGTGAAAGATTAGAAGGCTAGAAGCGTAGTGGATATCGGTTGGAACGACAATAATAATACAAAAAAGTGACTGAAATAATCAGGACAGTAGGAGGGTGACACCCGTTCCTGAGAGAGGAGTACCGTAAAACAGTCGTGTCAGAATATAAATATCCCTGAGTGTAGCTCGGCTACGACAGGGGCGCCGTGGAAGTCCACAATTGGATATTAGAAGCGGGGCAGTGACGTTCATAAAATTAATTTATGAGAGCTCTTTTATATTCGAAAGTGTTCAGTCTAGGAGAGGAGGAAGCTGAAATTTAATTAGTGCGCTAGGGAGTACAACATGATTCAGAAATAGACGTGAAAGGCATGATGTTTTGCAGAGCGTTACACATATTTTGGAATGGTGAAAAAGAGGACGAGTACAAAAAGCACTCCGTAGTTATAGACTCGGCGTCGCTTATTAAGCGACCAATAATCTCCGACGGCGCCCCCTCGCCCCCCCCCCCCCCCCCCCTCTCGGACCTTGAAAGAATCGAATTCATTGCGCTATTTTAAGAAAAGCTACTTTTTTTAATCATCTCAATGTTTGTGACGTCATTTCTCCTGGCGTGTAAGGCGGAACAAACTGACGGAAAAAAAATCGTTACACCAAAAAGGACTCTTACGACACATACAAAAATTGGTAGGCGCGTTTCTACATCTGGAAGATGACGGCTATTCCGATTTCGCACCAGTCGCAAAAGAGTCGTGCTAGCAGTGCAGCTATGAGGATGGAAACCAGGATTCCGCTACCATTGAGGTTGGGCGAAGTGAGTTGACTTAATCAAGAATGCCTTTAAGGCATTATCAGCATTTCACTAAGTTTGAGTGAGGTCGTGTAATATGGCTTCGAGAAGCTGGGCGTTCCTTCTGCGATACTGGAGAAAAACTTTGCAGGAATGTAGCCACATCACATGACTGCTTACAGCGGTGGTCACGAGTAGGTACAGGGTGAGACAGAAAGGACGGACGTTTTTAGAGCAGCTAGTATTCAGGCTCAGGTGGTCGGAGTGGGGAAGGTGATGTGGTAACGTGATCGGTAGCTCCTGCCATTTTGTTTAGTCATGGTCATGGAGCCGTTGGCTGTGCAACATCGTGTGTTTAGCTTCGATAGTTTTGTGCACAATAGTCAGTCTATCGTTGCAGTGCAGCGTGAGTTTCGTCGCCATTTGAATCTCGTAACACCATTTTACTTTGGGTAGAATCATTTTGAACACGAGGAACAGTTATGAACAAAAAAAGTCACCAGGAGCTCCTCGCTCAGCTCAGACACAAGAAAATGTGAGAAGAGTTTGGAAAGCCAAACACCGTAGTCCTAGTCGATCTGCTAGAAGACACTCGGCTGAGCTCCGCTTCAGTAACCGCTCGGTAAGGAGTATTTTGCATACTAACCTAAAATTTCATCCCTATAAAATGGCGATTTTGCAAAATCCAAGAGATTATGAACAGTGGCTAAATTTTTCCCGAGAAATGGAGGCCATATTTGAGCAAAATGACAACGATATTTTGCTTATGAGTGATGAAGCTCATTTCCATTTGATTAGAATGGTAAATCAGCAGAACTGTCGTTATTGGGTCAGTGAAAACCCATGGTTTTCCTGCTGGCTTTCTGAAATCTCTCCACATTTTCTTGTGTCCGAACTGAGCGAGGAGCTCCTGGTGGTTTTTTGTTCATAACTGTTCCTCGTGTTCGAAATGATTCTACACAACGTAAAATGGTGTTACGAGTAGGAACACTATTATGTCTAGTGAGATTAAATTGGTGACATGAGAAACCATTACATAGTCCAAAGGTGACTGTTTGGTGTGCTGTGTCAGGTACAGATGTTATTGGTCCATACTTTGGGAACATTGTAACCGTAACGTCTGAATGATACAGAGAGATGATCAAGGAATTCTTCCTACTTTTTTGGAGTTGTGTCAAATCGGGTGTGTACGTGCATAAACACTGTACACCTGAAGAACTGAAGGAAGCTGTTCGTGTGCAAATCGTCCAAATGGACAGAGGCATGTTGTAGAGAGTTGAAGCCAACTTCAGAGAGCGCCTTGAGAAATGCATCGCTGGAAACCGCCCTCACCTGGGAGATGCTGTTTTCAAGCATTAATTTTGTGAAATGGTAACATTATTTGAGTGTTATTCTATAATTAAAAAATTTTTGAAGCACTCCTAACGATGTATTGTTCATTTGAAAACCGTTCATCCTCGCTGGCCAGTGAGGCCAAGTAGTCCTAGGCGCTACAGTCTGGAACCGCTTGGCCACTACGGTCGCAGGTTCGAATCCTGCCTCGAGCATGGATGTGTGTGATGTCCTGACCTCAGATGCTAAGTCCCATAGTGCTCAGAGCCACTTGAGCCTTTATGCCTCGCCCTGTACGATCGCAGATGACCGCATTCCGGACGGCCACATGGCACTACCGAGAGAGAAGGGGACCATCGTGTATGGTCCTGGCGCACTGTATTGCATCTGAAGCAGCAATATGAGCAGCCGTTGATACCACAGTGACACAACGAACTGTCACAAATTGGTTGCGTCAAGGACAGCTCCGAGCCGGACACCCTGTAGCGTGCACTCCACTAACCCCAAACCACCACCATTTGCGACGTCGATGGTGTCAAGCGGTAGCTCACTGGAGCCCAGGGTGGAGGTCTGGTATGTTTTTTGATGAAAGCTGGTTCTTCCTCTGTGCCAGTTCTGGCCGTGTATGCGCTAGGAGCCGACCAGCTGAACGCCTGCAACCTACCTGTCACCACATTAGACACATTTCGCCTACACCCAGACTTATGCTCTCACAAGGGGACCCTCCATAGTGTAAATCACGGATTTTGATGCGCTACAAATATGTTGTAGAGGCACTTACCCTGAGTATCTGGCTATCCGGTTTTTTATTGACGGGCCTTAGTTTTTGAGAAAATCGATTTTCAAGTTCATTGCGCACTTTGTATATCCATAACAATAGAGATATTTCGAGTCAGCGTAGCGCAGCGGTAAAGGTTCATGGCTGCAGCGATGGAGATCCCGTGTTCGAATCCTGATCGTGTACTTTTCTTTTTTTCAAAATCGACTGAATTTTTCAATTTTATTTCAAAGAATATCGACAAACATCGTAAGGTGTGCAAAATTATCAAGTTGTATTCAGCTACTAATTTTTCAAGTGGTTCGCAGTTGGAGTTCCAAATGTTCGTACAACGGTCGCTTCTTGTATTACCTGAAATCGATCTCCGCCCATTATCGCCCCCTCTCCCGTGAACACCGTCAGCCGTAACGGGAACCCCAGCTCCTAGCTGCGGCCAATGAGGATGCGAGTTGCATTCCTTTACGTTCGCACCTAACTACAGCGTCAGTTGCTCGCAAAGCTTCCCTAGTGCCGTGAGTTAGAAAAATTCCGTAAAATGGAAGAACCAACTGTTTCTGCAGTAGTGCAGCCAGAAGAAGATCCACAAGCAGAGGAGTTGAACGAAGAATCAAAAGGCGAAATCACATATGCCATTAAATGCGCCGAGAATCTACTCCGCTATTTGAATCTCGTAACGAATACACCTCCTAGAGTGATATCTGTCAATTCTGTTGCAATTGGCGATGAAATATGTATCGCAATACAGGATCTCTTGGCCGAAAGACAGATGATTGTTGATGATGAATTGATAGATTTCAACGAAGAAGATGAATTAGGAGAATATGATGCGAACCACACACGGAATGAATATTTGAAAAAATTAATAACTGAATACATCTTTATAATTTCGCACACCTTACTCTGTTTGTTGATGTTCTTTTAAAATAAAATTGAAAAATTCGGTCGATTTTGAAAAAATAAAGAAAAAATTACAAGAGCAGGATTCTTTTTTTTTTTGAACCATTTATATTTCTTTAAATTATAAACCACGATACATTTTTAAAAAAACATTTCTTTCTATTAACCTATTATATTCCTAGAGTTGCCGAACACAGTACCTCCAGTGTGGTTGGCATGAACCCTTACCGCTGTGCTACGCTGACATACTCGAACTATAGTATATAGTCATCGAGTAAAACAGAAGTGATTTCACGCGTTCTCCAAGGTAGTGTTATAGGACCTTTGCTGTTCCTTATCTGTATAAGCGATTTGGGAGACAATCTGAGCAGCCGTCTTCGGTTGTTTGCAGATGACGCTGTCGTTTATCGACTAAAATAGTCATCAGAAGATGAAAACAAACTATATAACAATTTAGAAGCCGGCCGGTGTGGCCGTGCGGTTCTAAGCGCGTCTGTTTGGAACCGCGTGACCGCTACGGTCGCAGGTTCGAATCCTGCCTCGTGCATGGATGTGTGTGATGTCCTTAGGTTAGTTAGGTTTAAGTAGTTCTAAGTTCTAGGGGACTGATGACCTCAGTAGTTAAGTCCCATAGTGCTCAGAGCTATTTGAACCATTTGAACAATTTAGAAAAAAATATATGAATGGTGCGAAAATTATCAGTTGACCCTAAATAACGAAAAGTGTGAGATCATCCACATGAGTGGTAAAATGAATACGTTAAACTGCGGTTACACGATAAATCAGTCAAATCTAAAGGCTGTAAATTGTACTTTATACCTAGGGATTACAAACAAATTGAAAGGAACAGATAGAAACCGTTGTGGGGAAGGCTAACCGAACACTGTATTTTATTGGAGGGACACATAGAAAATGTGACAGATCTACTAAGGAGACTGCCTACACTGCGCTTGTCCGCCCTCTTTTAGAACACTGCTCCGAGGTGTGAGAACGTTACTACATAGGACTGACAGAATACATCGAAAAAGTTCAAAGAAGGGCAGCACGTTTTGTATTATCGCGAAATATGGGAGAGAGTGTCACTGAAATGATGCAGTGCTGGACATCATTAAAGGAAAGGCGCTTTTCAATGCCACGGAATCTTCTCACGAAATTACAATCACCAACTTTATCCTCCGAATGTGAAAATATTTTATTGACACCATCCTACATAGGGAGAAAAGATTACCACGATAAAGCCGGCCGGAGTGGCCGAGCGGTTAAAGGCGCTACAGTGTGGAACCGCACGACCGCTACGGTCGCAGGTTCGAATCCTGCCTCGGGCATGGATGTGTGTGGTGTCCTTAGGTTAGTTAGGTTTAAGTAGGTCTAAGTTCTATGGGACTTATGACCACAGCAGTTGAGTCCCATAGTGCTCAGAGCCATTTGAACCACGATAAAATAAGAGAAATCAGAGCTCATACGGAAAGATATAGGTGTTCATTCATTCCGCGCGCTTTACGAGATTGGAATAATAGAGAATTGTGAAGCTGGTTCGATGAACCCTCTGCCAGGCACTTAAATGTGATTTGCAGAGTATCCATGTAGATGCAGATCTCTAATGCTAAAAATATACAAAGAGCGCAATTAACTTCAAAATCGATTTCCTTAAATACCAACTCCTGTCGCTAAAAAGCGGATAGCCAGGTACTCAGAGTAAGTGCCTATAGAATATGTTTGAAGCGCATCAAAATCCATGATTTGTAATATGGACGGTCCCCTTGTCAGACGCTATTTCGTATTACAGCAGGAGCACTCTCGTGGCTATCTCACGCACCCTGACTGCAACTTTGTAAATCAGATGATCCGACGTGTGGTGCAGCCATTCATGAACAGCAATCCAGGGGTTTTTTTCCAACAGGATAACGCTCGCCCCCATACCGCTGTTGTAACCCAAGATGCTGTACAGAGTGTTGACATGTTGCACTGGGCTGCTCTATGACCAGATCTGTTTCCCACCGAGCACATATCGGACATCACTAGACGACAAGTCCAGTCTCATCTACAAACAGCATGAAGCGTCCCTGTCTCTCCGAACAAGTGCAACCCCACTCCCCAAGCTGACAGCCGGCACCTGAACAACATAGCACTCAACATTCTGCAGGTTACAACAGGTGTTAATGAACCGGCATTTCACATTTGCACTCCGTCTTCAGGCCACAAGTGGCCCATCGGGACCATCCGACCACCGTGTCATCCTCAGTTGAGGATGCGTGTGGGAGGGGCGTGTGGTCAGCACAACTCTCTCCCAGTCGTTATGATGGTTTTCTCTGGCCGGAGCCGCGACTATTTGGTCAAGTAGCTCCTCAATTGGCATCACGAGGCTGAGTGCATCCCGAAAAATGGCAACAGCGCATGGCGGCCTGGATGGTCTCCCATCCAATTGCCGGGCACGCTCGACAGCGTTTAACTTCGGTGATCTCACGAGAACCGGTGTTACCACTGCGGCAAGGCCGTTGGCCAACATATCGAGAGGCCAGACCAAATACAGTGACAAGTAACTAAAACAATCAAGAGTGCACTCGGGTATTCAATTAGCATGAACAGAACCTACCAAGAAACAATTCGACGACTCCAGTTTATGCACTTTGAGTAACATGCATTTACATCTACATCTACATTTATACTCCGCAAGCCAGCCAACGGTGTGTGGCGGAGGGCACTTTAGGTGCCACTGTCATTACCTCCCTTTCCTGTTCCAGTCGCGTATGGTTCGCGGGAAGAACGACTGTCTGAAAGCCTCCGTGCGCGCTCTAATCTCTCTAATTTTACATTCGTGATCTCCTCGGGAGGTATAAGTAGGGGGAAGCAATATATTCGATACCCCATCCAGAAACGCACCCTCTCGATACCTGGCGAGCAAGCTACACCGCGATGCAGAGCGCCTCTCTTGCAGAGTCTGCCACTTGAGTTTACTAAACATCTCCGTAACGCTATCACGGTTACCAAATAACCCTGTGACGAAACGCGCCGCTCTTCTTTGGATCTTCTCTATCTCCTCCGTCAGACCGATCTGGTACGGATCCCACACTGATGAGCAATACTGGAGTATAGGTCGAATGAGTGTTTTGTAAGCCACCTCCTTTGTTGATGGACTACATTTTCTAAGCACTCTCCCAATGAATCTCAACCTGGTACCCGCCTTACCAACAATTAATTTTATATGATCATTCCACTTCAAATCGTTCTGCACGCATACTCCCAGATATTTTACAGAAGTAACTGCTACCAGTGTTTGTTCCGCTATCATATAGTCATACAGTAAAGGATCCTTCTTTCTATGTATTCGCAATACATTACATTTGTCTATGTTAAGGGTCAGTTGCCACTCCCTGCACCAAGTGCCTATCCGCTGGAGATCTTTCTGCATTTCGCTACAATTTTCTAATACTGCAACTTCTCTGTATACTACAGCATCATCCGCGAAAAGCCGCATGGAACTTCCGACACTATCTACTAGGTCATTTATATATATTGCGAAAAGCAATGGTCCCATAACACTCCCCTGGAGCACGCCAGAGGTTACTTTAACGTCTGTAGACGTCTCTTCATTGATAACAACATGCTGTGTTCTGTTTGCTAAAAACTCTTCAATCCAGCCACACAGCTAGTCTGATATTCCGTAGGCTCTTACTTTGTTTATCAGGCGACAGTGCGGAACTGCATCGAACGCCTTCCGGAAGTCAAGAAAAATAACATCTACCTGGGAGCCTGTATCTAATATTTTCTGGGTCTCATGAACAAATAAAGCGAGTTGGGTCTCACACGATCGCTGTTTCCGGAATCCATGTTGATTCCTACATAGTAGATTCTGGGTTTCTAAAAACGACATGATACTCGAACAAAAAACATGTTCTAAAATTCTACAACAGATCGACGTCAGAGATATAGGTCTATAGTTTTGCGCATCTGCTCGACGACCCTTCTTGAAGACTGGGACTATCTGTGCTCTTTTCCAATCATTTGGAACCCTCCGTTCCTCTAGAGACTTGCGGTACACGACTGTTAGAAGGGGGGCAAGATCTTTCGCGTACTCTGTGTAGAATCGAATTGGTATCCCGTCAGGTCCAGTGGACTTTCCTCTATTGAGTGATTCCAGTTGCTTTTCTATTCCTTGGACACTTATTTCGATGTCAGCCATTTTTTCGTTTGTGCGAGGATTTAGAGAAGGAACTGCAGTGCGGTCTTCCTCTGTGAAACAGCTTTGGAAAAAGGTGTTTAGTATTTCAGCTTTACGCGTGTCATCCTCTGTTTCAATCCCATCATCATCCCGTAGTGTCTGGATATGCTGTTTCGAGCCACTTACTGATTTAACGTAAGACCAGAACTTCCTAGGATTTTCTGTCAAGTCGGTACATAGAATTTTACTTTCGAATTCACTGAACGCTTCACGCATAGCCCTCCTTACGCTAACTTTGACATCGTTTAGCTTCTGTTTGTCTGAGAGGTTTTGGCTGCGTTTAAACTTGGAGTGAAGCTCTCTTTGCTTTCGCAGTAGTTTCCTAACTTTGTTGTTGTACCACGGTGGGTTTTCCCGTCCCTCACAGTTTTACTCGGCACGTACCTGTCTAAAACGCATTTTACGATTGCCTTGAACTTTTTCCATAAACACTCAACATTGTCAGTGTCGGAACAGAAATTTTCGTTTTGATCTCTTAGGTAGTCTGAAATCTGCCTTCTATTACTCTTGCTAAACAGATAAACCTTCCTCCCTTTTTTTTATATTCCTATTAACTTCCATATTCAGGGATGCTGCAACGGCCTTATGATCACTGATTCCCTGTTCTGCACTTACAGAGTCGAAAAGTTCGGGTCTGTTTGTTATCAGTAGGTCCAAGATGTTATCTCCACGAGTCGGTTCTCTGTTTAATTGCTCGAGGTAATTTTCGGATAGTGCATTCAGTATAATGTCACTCGATGCTCTGTCCCTACCACCCGTCCTAAACATCTGAGTGTCCCAGTCTATATCTGGTAAATTGAAATCTCCACCTAAGACTATAACATGCTGAGAAAATTTATGTGAAATGTATTCCAAATTTTCTCTCAGTTGTTCTGCTACTAATGCTGCTGAGTCGGGAGGTCGGTAAAAGGAGCCAATTATTAACCTAGTTCGGGAAGGAAATGTGTTCTTCAAATCTCTAGGAAATCCCGATCACCGCCGGCATTCCAACGGCTAAACACGCCGCAGCAGCTGCCCACGCTCCTGCGTCGTACCGACTCGGCAACTCGCCACGCTGCATGCATCCACAGCACCACACGTCACTGTCGCTCACCCAGCTGACACCCGAACGCAAACCCCTGCAGAGCGCGCGCGCCGCAGTTAAATAGCCACCAGCCAAAGATGCGAAGAGGACAAGCAGGCATCAAAAATCGACTCACCACGATCGGGATGACAATCGATGGAAACTGGCGCCAGCAGCGGACCAGCTCAACTAACCTGCTATCTTTCAATGTTATTCACTTAAATACACTACTGGACATTAAAATTGCTACACCACAAAGATGACGTGCTACAGACGCGAAATTTAACCGACAGGAAGAAGATGCTTTGATATGCAAATGATTAGCTTTTCAGAGCATTCACACAAGTTTGCCGCCGGTGGTGAAACCTACAACGTGCTGCCATGAGGAAAGTTTCCAACCGATTTCTCAAACACAAACAGCAATTAACTTTGATAAATGTCGGATTGTAGCCTATCGCGATTACGGATTATCGCATCGCGACATTGCTGCTCGCGTTGGTCCAGATCCAATGACTGTTAGAATGTGGAATCCGTGGGTTCAGGAGGGTAATACGGAACGCCATGTTGGATCCCAACGGCCTCGTATCACTAGCAGTCGAGATTACAGGCATCTTATCCGCATGGCTGTAACGGATCGTGCAGCCACGTCTCGATCCCTGAGTCAACAGATGGGGACGTTTGCAAGTCAACAACCATCTGCACGAACAGTTCGAAGACGTTTGCAGAAGCATGGACTATCAGCTCGGAGACTGTGGATGCGGTTGCCCTTGACGCTGCATCAGAGACAAAAGCGCCTGCAATGGTGTACTCGACGACGAACCTCGGTGCACGAATGGCAAAACGCCATTTTTTCGGATGAATCTAGGTTCTGTTTACAGCATCTGGACGGTAGCAACCGTGTTTGGAAACATCGAGGTGAACGCACATTGGAAGCGTGAATTCGTCATCGCCATACTGCCGTATCACCCGGCGTGATGGTATGGGGTGCCATTGGTTACACGTCTCTGTCACCTCTTGTTCGCATTGCCGGCACTTTGAACAGTGGACGTTACATTTCATATTTGTTACGACCCCTGGCTCTACCTTCATTCGATCCCTGCTAAAACCTACATTTCAGCATGATAATGCACGAACCGCATGTAGCAGGTCCTGTACGGGCCTTTTTGGATACAGAAAATGTTCGACTGCCGCCTGGCCAGCACATTCTCCATATCTCTCACTAATTGAAAACGTCTGGCCAATGGTGGCCTAGCAACTAGCTCGTCACAATGCGCCAGTCACTACTTTTGATGAACTGTGGTATCGTGTTGAAGCCACATGGGCAGCTGTACCTGTACACGCCATCCAAGCTTTGTTTGACTCAATGCCCAGGCGTATCAAGGCCGTTATTACGGGCAGAGGTGGTTGTTCTGGGTACTGATTTCTCGGGATCTATGCACCGAAATTGCGTGAAAACGTAATCACATGTCAGTTCTAGTATAATATTTTTTTGTCCAATGAATACCCGTTTATCATCTGCATTTCTTCTTGGTGTAACAATTTTATTGGCCAGTAGTTTATGTTACCTAGACAAATCTATTCCCGAAATGTCGTTACTCTACATTAATTATTTTTTGGTGTAGCGATTTATTTTTCAGTCAGTGTAGTTAGCTGGTGCATTCAGTGATATGAGTGAATAACGTCTACTAAATATGGTGTGAATAGCGTTAGTAATAAAAAAAAAGTAGTAAATTATAGCTCCACGCCTGTGACTGAAGTTTTGTTGCAAATATGTACTAAGCAACAACCTTCTGCTCGCATCATGTTGTAGGCGGTGTCTGTCAGAAGAAAACTTAAAATTATGTGTAACGTTTTTTGGAAGCCGATAAATGCTCTCATTCTCAAATACTGGATGAGTAGAGTCTGGGTCACGTGTCTGAAGAGATATACACAGTTGGGTGGATCGCAAGTTGTGGTTCTACTTGTCGCCTTCGACCCGCGACATAACTATGGTGTGTTGTGTTGTGTGGCATCACTGACGCGGTGGCTTTCGAATGGGTCGTGTTTGCAGAATACTTTAGTATTGAAGTATTTTGTGGTTCCTGGAGGTTGTTGTGGGTTGTCTGTCAGTAATATTATTCTCGTTGGTTATTAGCTACAGATTTGCTATCGGTTTTGCATTTGTTATTTCGGAGTCTGAAGTTCTTCTCTTTTCGTAATGTAATTCCGTGAGTTTATCCTCTGTTGCTAAGTATGGATCTGACGACTAAATTCAACAGACGTTCATCAGTGGCTGGTGCGGGCGAGGAGATAACTGCAATTACAAAATTTCTTCAGTTATATAGCCTCGTCGTGGAATGTGTCTACTGTTGTCAGTATGGTGAAGTGATGAAGTGGACGAGAAAGTCAGTACCTCTCATATGAGGATGCAGTACATGCGCCGGTGGTGTTGTGATAATGCAGGGTGATTCAAAAAGAATACCACAACTTTAGGAATTTAAAACTCTGCAACGACAAAAGGCAGAGCTAAGCACTATCTGTCGGCGAATTAAGGGAGCTATAAAGTTTCATTTAGTTGTACATTTGTTCGCCATTTCAGCCAATAAAGTTTTTGGTCCCTTTTTCTTCGAAGGTGCTACTGTAACTGGACTACCGTATCTGGAGATGTTAGAGAATTGGCTGTTCCCTCAGCTCGAACAAGAAGCACAACAATTCATATTTCAGCAGGATGGAGCGCCATCACATTGGCACTTATGTGTCCGTAACTACCTGAACGTCAACCACCCGAGGCGATGGATCAGCCGCCAGGCAGCCCGTGACAGAGCACTTCATCACTGGCCTCCAAGAAGCCCTGATCTTACCCCCTGCGATTTTTTCTTATGGGGGTACGTTAAGGATATGGTGTTTCGGCCACCTCTCCCAGTCACCATTGATGATTTGAAACGAGAAATAACAGCAGCTATCCAAACTGTTACGCCTGATATGCTACAGAGAGTGTGGAACGAGTTGGAGTATCGGGTTGATATTGCTCGTGTGTCTGGAGGGGGCCATATTGAACATCTCTGAACTTGTTTTCGAGTGAAAAAAAACCTTTTTAAATACTCTTTGTAATGATGTATACCAGAAGGTTATATTATGTTTCTTTCATTAAATACACATTTTTAAAGTTGTGGTATTGTTTTTGAATCGCCCTGTATTTGGATGTCTATTATGAGAGGTTCCTGGTTCGAGAATTCCATGGCTGAAAAGGGCAAATAGCAAGCCCTAAAACAGCCCGCTCTGTCCCCTCTGGGCAGAGAATGAAAAGTACAAAAAAAAAAAAAAAAAGTTCGAGAATTCTAGACTGGCTACACGAGAAACTGCTTTGATAGCTTATTATTTGTGTCATCATTAGTCTGTTTGGTTTTGTTCACATGAGATGGTTGTCAGTGAAACGTGTGCTTATATTGGCTTTCTTTAGGTCTTAAGGTTTTTTTGGGAGTTTATTAAGTGAAGGTGTCTTTGCGGGAGGGGGCAGGGGATGAGATGAGAGCGGCGTAGTTGTAGGAATTGATGAGTCACCATCTGAGGAGGCTAAGTACAGTACATGAGGAGGGAACGGGGAAGAAGGCTGTTGCGTCGGGCTTACGACGGCAATGTACAGGAGGTGGAGCGGTTAGGACTTCTAATTGGGCACCCAGAGCTGCCGTTAAATGACAGAACAGAAAATTAGGTCAATAAAGAGAGTATATTTCAGTATACTATACAGGGTGTTACAAAAAGGTACGGCCAAACTTTCAGGAAACATTCCTCACACACAAAGAAAGAAAATATGTTATGTGGACATGTGTCCGGAAACGCTTACTTTCCGTGCTAGAGTTCATTTTATTACTTCTCTTCAAATCACATTAATCATGGAATGGAAACACAGCAACAGGACGTACAAGCGTGGCTTCAAACACTTTGTTACAGGAAATGTTCAAAATGTCCTCCGTTAGCGAGGATACGCGCATCCACCCTCCGTCGCATGGAATCCCTGATGCGCTGATGCAGCCCGGGAGAATGGCGTATTGTATCACAGCCGTCCACAATACCAGCACGAAGAATCTCTACATTTGGCACCGGGGTTGCGTAGACAAGAGCTTTCAAATGCCGCCATAAATGAAAGTCAAGAGGGTTGAGCTCAGGAGAGCATGGAGGCCATGGAATTGGTCCGCCTCTACCAATCCATCGGTCACCGAATCTGTTGTTGAGAAGTGTACGAACACATCGACTGAAATGTACAGCAACTCCATCGTGCATGAACCACATGTTGTGTCGTACTTGTAAAAGCAAAAAAAATGGCTCTGAGCACTATGGGACTCAACTGCTGAGGTCATTAGTCCCCTAGAACTTAGAACTAGTTAAGCCTAACTAACCTAAGGACATCACAAACATCCATGCCCGAGGCAGGATTCGAACCTGCGACCGTAGCGGTCTTGCGGTTCCAGACTGCAGCGCCTTTAACCGCACGGCCACTTCGGCCGGCATCTTGTAAAGGCACATGTTCTAGCAGCACAGGTAGAGTATCCCGTATGAAATCATGATAACGTGCTCCATTGAGCGTAGGTGGAAGAAACTAAAGTGAGCTCTAACATGAAAATCAAGCGTTTCCGGACACATGTCCACATAACATCTTTTCTTTATTTGTGTGTGAGGAATGTTTCCTGAAAGTTTGGCCGTACCTTTTTGTAACACTCTGTATACAAGGGGCGCGCCTGGGGAGGATGTTACGAGGTTTAGACCAGTCTAGGGGGTCGAACAGCTAACTAGGGTGGGCGGCGGAAGGGGGGGCTGTTGTGACTATGCAGGACTGCCAAGCCACTATGAGAGGAAGCCAAAAGGCACGCGTCCAAGCTCACGCAGGCTGGCGTGAGGTCTGGAACAGGTAAAGGAAGTTATAGTAGCAAAGAACGTACGTAGCTGCGGGAATACTTAACTTTAATCCATAATTGGTGAACATCGGTCTGACGGTACATGCATCACAAGATAAATAGCAAATGATAATGGCGCCTTGCTAGGTCGTAGCAAATGACGTAGCTGAAGGCTACGCTAACTATCGTCTCGGCAAATGAGAGCGTATTTTGTCAGTGAACCATCGCTAGCAAAGTCGGCTGTGCAACTGGGGCGAGTGCTAGGACGTCTCTGTAGACCTGCCGTGTGGCGGCGCTCGGTCTGCAATCACTGATAGTGGCGACACGCGGGTCCGACGTACACTAACGGACCGCGGCCGATTTAAAGGCTACCACCTAGCAAGTGTGGTGTCTGGCGGTGACACCACAGAGGCGGTTCATGTTAATTGATGTCGGTGGCCGGTCATGGAACGCAGAGCCGGAGGCACTCCCTCCTACGTAAAGCGTCTGACCTGCTCGAGGCCTCCATCACCAGAGAGCGAGGCAACTGTGTTCTGCACTGCAGAATCCTCCAGAGTCCATAAACCTGACCCGCATCCCACGCAGGCTATTGGCTTAAGACAAATGGCGTGAATCCGCTAGCAGTTTCAGCAGAGGGCTCAAGGCATCTCCTGCCAGCAGTTTTGACTGGGCAGAACTGCCTCGGTCCTGAAACACAGGCAACTTGTGTCACGTAAACACAGCGTAAGTTGCTCTCCGAGAAAACCTGCAGACATTTCACTGGACCTTTGAAATGATTTTTTGAAACTAATTCCCTAAAATATTGCTTGACTGGGTGGCACCCTGTAGAGTACGGATGGGTTGATCGTCCCATGGGAATATGGGTGAGTGGGAGAGCTGTTGTTTCTGGGCGAGGGTATTGTTTTTTTAGAGCGGTTCGGAGGCGTAATAAACAGGCTTGGGTTGGTTTGATATAGGATTATATTCCAGAGGTCTCCCCACTATTGTTTCAGATTATTTTTCTTCATACAGGGATTTAGGTACCAGAGGTTTTGAGCATTTAACGGTGAACCGTACCATAGATGTGAAATATTGTGGTCCAGTGGCTTGTATTAATAATAAAGGGGGGCTACCGGTGGTGGTGGGAGGGGGGAGGGGGTTGAGGGATATTCTGTCTGTTATACTGATGGTATAGCAACGCCCTCCTAGTCTTTAGTCTAATCTTGATGACTATTCTTGGAGGAAGGGTTTGGCAGAAAAGTTGTTGCTCTTTCCTATACGAGGTGCATTCAAGTTCTAAGGCCTCCGATTTTTTTTCTCCAGACTGGAAAGAGATCGAAACATGCGCATTGTTTTAAAATGAGGCCGCATTCATTGTCAATACGTCCAAGAGATGGCAGCACCTTACGGCAGATGGAATTTTACCGCCAGCGGCGAGAATGAGAACTGTTTTAAATACTTAAAACGGCGCCGTTTTCCTTACTTGAACAGCGTGCAATCATTCGTTTTCTGAATTTTCGTGGTGTGAAACCGATTGAAATTCATCGACAGTTGAAGGGGAGATGTGGTAATGGAGTTATGGATGTGTCGAAAGTGCGTTCATGGGTGCGACAGTTTAATGAAGGCAGAACATCATGTGACAACAAACCGAAACAACCTCGGGCTCGCACAAGCCAGTCTGACGACATGATAAAGAAAGTGGAGAGAATTGTTTTGGGGGATCGCCGAATGACTGTTGAACAGATCGCCTCCAGAGTTGGCATTTCTGTGGGTTCTGTGCACACAATCCTGCATGACGACCTGAAAATGCGAAAAGTGTCATCCAGGTGGGTGCCACGAATGCTGGTGGATGACCACACAGCTGCCCGTGTGGCATGTTGCCGAGCAATGTTGACGCGCAACGACAGCACGAATGGGACTTTCTTTTCGTCGGTTGTGACAATGGATGAGACGTGGATACCATTTTTCCATCCAGAAACGAAGCGCCAGTCAGCTCAATGGAAGCACGCAGATTCACCGCCACCAAAAAAATTTCGGGTGACCGCCAGTGCTGAAAAAATGATGGTGTCCATGTTCTGGTACAGCGAGGGCGTAATCCTTACCCATTGCGTTCCAAAGGGCACTACGGTAACTGGTGCATCCTTCGAAAATGTTTTGAAGAACAAATTCCTTCCTGCACTGCAATAAAAACGTCCGGGAAGGGCTGCGCGTGTGCTGTTTCACCAAGACAACGCACCCGCACATCGAGCTAACGTTACACAACAGTTTCTTCGTGATAACAACTTAGAAGTGATTCCTCATGCTCCGTACTCACCTGACCTGGCTCCTAGTGACTTTTGGCTTTTTCCACCAATGAAAGACACTCTCCGTGGCTGCACATTCACCAGCCGTGCTGCTCTTGCCTCAGCGACTTTCCAGTGGTCAAAAAAGACTCTTAAAGAGTCCTTCGCCGCTGCCATGGAATCATGGCGTCAGCGTGGTGAAAAATGTGTACGTCTGCAGGGCAATTACGTCGAGAAGTAACACCAGTTTCATCGATTTCGGGTGAGTAGTTAATAAGAAAAAAAATCGGAGGCCTTAGAACTTGAATGCACCTCGTATTTCCTGAAGCTTGTAAGGAAAATGTACAGGCCAACGTTAAGTAAATTTGTGCGTTTGGGGTGTCGTTTAATGTGATTTGACGTACTATGGTAGGTAAAGTGTTTTTCTTGGGCGAGGAGCAGTTAACGATGTGCTGGTGTATTTTGTTTGGAATTGATGTTATTTTCGATCAGAGGTTGTGAAATGTATTAGCATGTGTTATTTATGTTTTTATGTTGGAGGCAGGTATCAGTTTGTGGTTGTGAGTGGGTGGTTTTTACGTGGGTATTGCTAGAGAGATTTCTGTCCTAATAATGGTTATTTTCATGTTTTAGTGTACGTATGTGTGTGTGTGTGTGTGTGTGTGTGTGTGTGTGTGTGTGTGTGTGTGTGCGTACTGAAACAGGTGGCGTCAGACTTGGTGGCGCGTGCGCCGGCTATACTACGATGTGGACGTGGGGTGTCACGCCATCTAGTGTTGAAAATTGGTAACATCTGTTTTACATGATAGAAAGGTTACAGCAGTTTATATAGCAAATGTGTCTACAACTTTTAAACATTTTGCAGTTTAATCACTTACTGTATTTTACTGTAACAAATTACTGAAAAAATTTTTTTAATAATTTCTTACCGCTTTAAAATTATATGCCTTCATACTATAAAATGTTTAAAAGTTGTAGACACATCTGCTATACAAACTGCGGTAACCTTTCTATCACGTAAAACAGATGTTACCAATTTTCATCACTAGATGGCGTGACAAAAATCTCTGGTACTCATATTGAACCAACCTTTTTCTCACTTGTCTGACTTTTCTAACCACGTACAGTTCCTATCCAGTTACGTATGGAAACATTTCTATACATTTTTCTTGCATTCACACAGCCAGATTTTCACCTGCTAGCCAAGATAGGAACAAGTTTCGGTGACATACAATAATTACATCCCATGGTGGACCTCCATGATAAAAAAAAAAAAAAAATCACTCCGTCTTCAGGCCACAAGTGGCCCATCGGGGCCATCTGACCGCCGTGTCATCCCCAGCTGAGGATGCGAATAGGAGGGGCGTGTGGTCAGCACACCACTCTCCCAGTCGTTATGACGGTTTTCTTTGACCGGAGCCACTACTATTCGGTCGAGTAGCTCCTCAATTGGCATCACGAGGCTGAGTCTACCCCGAAAAATGGCAACATCGCACGGCGGCCCGGATGGTCACCCATCCAAGTGCCGGCGACGCCCGACAGCGCTTATTTCGGTGATCTGACGGGAACCGGTGTATCCACTGCGGCAAGGCCGTTTCCACTTCCATGTATAGCTGCACTTTAATTACAAGCACACTGTATGTAAACGATGTGACGTATTATATGATCAGCAATCTGCAACTACAAACAACTTTCGGTGTAAGGCAACCGTAGCTCAGAGCCATTATTAATAACAATAACAGCCAGCTGGTTTGGCCGAGCGGTTCTAAGCGGTACAGTCTGGAAGCGCGCGACCGCTACGGTCGCAGGTTCGAATCCTGCCTCAGTCATGGATGTGTTTCATGTCCTTAGGTTAATT
This sequence comes from Schistocerca americana, assembly GCF_021461395.2. Classification (NCBI taxonomy): domain Eukaryota; kingdom Metazoa; phylum Arthropoda; class Insecta; order Orthoptera; family Acrididae; genus Schistocerca; species Schistocerca americana. The sequence continues at coordinate 153,029,525 of NC_060128.1, read as the reverse complement.
AGGTTTAAGTAGTTCTAAGTTCTATAGGACTGATGACTTCAGATGTTAAGTCCCATAGTGCTCAGAGCCATCTGAACCAATAACAATATTCAATAACCATTCAAACTGTCATAATAATTACAACCATTAAGAAGTCAATAATTGTGAGGTGTTTCCAAAAGCAGAATTTTTCAAAAACAGCATGAAGGTGCTTTATTCGCAATTACCGGTTTCACGACAGTATAGACACACCTTTTGGGTGTATCCAGTTGTATTATGACAACCGACCACAGTGGTTTGACTCATAACGTGGATAACTTCCCGAGGGCTGGGGCTCCGTAACCTTACATCTACATTATGGAAACATAACCATTATAAACCTAAAGATGTATCAGTACTGTCTTGAAACGGGTAGTTTCGTATAAAGCACCTCCTTGCAGCTATGCGGTTTTTGGAAACACTTCATCATTGGATATCTGTGGGAATTTCTATGGGACCAAACTGCTGCGGTCATCGGTCCCTAGACTTACACACTACTTAATCTAACTTAAACTAACCTACGCTAATGACAATACACACACCCATGCCCGAGGGAGGATTCGCACCTCCGACGAGGGGAGCCGCACGGAAAACACCTCATTATTCTTGCCTTTTTAATTGTTATAATTTTTATGACAATTTGAAAGGGTATTCAGTGTGAGTGTCGCCATTGTTAATGTGCGACAGTTTGTTGATAACGCTGTATTGTACGGGAAGCGTTCGTCGTTGAGTGGCCGTATGAGAAAACAAGACCACTTGGGCAGAGTTTCTGTTTGGTACGGTAAATGGCAGCTTGCTGTAAATGCAGAAAAATGTTCAAAATGGCTCTGAGCACTATGGGACTTTTCTGAGGTCATCAGTCCCCTAGAACTTAGAACTACTTAAACCTAACTAACCTAAGGACATCCGTGCCCGAGGCAGGACTCGAACCTGCGACTGTAGCGGTCGCGCGGTTCCAGACTGTAGCCCCTAGAACCGCTCGGTCACACCGGCCGGCTAGAAAAACGTGATGTAACACATGTGAGTAGGAAAAACAATTCAGTAAAATTCGAATTCAGTACTGACAAAGCCGTGTCTATGAAATGTGTAGGAGCTATGAAGAAAAGTGACGTGAAATGCACCAGACAAGTAAGATCGATTGATTTGAAGGTTGGTTGAGAGAACTGTAGGAACGTGTAGCTCAGATATACAGGGTATTACAAAAAGGTACGGCCAAACTTTCAGGAAACATTCCTCACACACAAAGAAAGAAAATATGTTATGTGGACATGTGTCCGGAAACGCTTACCTTCCATGTTAGAGCTCATTTTATTGCTTCTCTTCAAATCACATTAATCATGGAATGGAAACACACAGCAACAGAACGTACCAGCGTGACTTCAAACACTTTGTTACAGGAAATGTTCAAAATGTCCTCCGTTAGAGATGATGCATGCATCCACCCTCCGTGGCATGGAATCCCTGATGCGCAGATGCAGCAGCCCTGGAGAATAGCGTATTGTATCATAGCCGTCCACAATACGAGCGCGAATAGTCTCTACTTTGGTACCGGGGTTCCGTAGACAAGAGTTTTCAAATGCCCCCATAAATGAAAATCAAGAGGGTTGAGGTCAGGAGAGCGTGGAGGCCATGGAATTGGTCCGCTTACAGTACATACTGACGAAACTAAAATGAGCTCTAACATGGAAATTAAGCGTTTCCGGACACATGTCCACATAACATCTTTTCTTTATTTGTGTGTCAGGAATGTTTCCTGAAAGTTTGGCCGTACCTTTTTGTAACATCCTGTAAAGGACACTGCTTATACACTCCTGGAAATGGAAAAAAGAACACATTGACACCGGTGTTGCAGACCCACCATACTTGCTCCGGACACTGCGAGAGGACTGTACAAGCAATGATCACACGCACGGCACAGCGGACACACCAGGAACCGCGGTGTTGGCCGTCGAATGGCGCTAGCTGCGCAGCATTTGTGCACCGCCGCCGTCGGTGTCAGCCAGTTTGCCGTGGCATACGGAGCTCCATCGCAGTCTTTAACACTGGTAGCATGCCGCGACAGCGTGAACGTGAACCGTATGTGCAGTTGACGGACTTTGAGCGAGGGCGTATAGTGGGCATGCGGGAGGCCGGGTGGACGTACCGCCGAATTGCTCAACACGTGGGGCGTGAGGTCTCCACAGTACATCGATGTTGTCGCCAGTGGTCGGCGGAAGGTGCACGTGCCCGTCGACCTGGGACCGGACCGCAGCGACGCACGGATGCACGCCAAGACCGTAGGATCCTACGCAGTGCCGTAGGGGACCGCACCGCCACTTCCCAGCAAAGTAGGGACACTGTTGCTCCTGGGGTATCGGCGAGGATCATTCGCAACCGTCTCCATGAAGCTGGGCTACGGTCCCGCACACCGTTAGGCCGTCTTCCGCTCACGCCCCAACATCGTGCAGCTCGCCTCCAGTGGTGTCGCGACAGGCGTGAATGGAGGGACGAATGGAGACGTGTCGTCTTCAGCGATGAGAGTCGCTTCTGCCTTGGTGCCAATGATGGTCGTATGCGTGTTTGGCGCCGTGCAGGTGAGCGCCACAATCAGGACTGCATACGACCGAGGCACACAGGGCCAACACCCAGCATCATGGTGTGGGGAGCGATCTCCTACACTGGCCGTACACCACTGGTGATCGTCGAGGGGACACTGAATAGTGCACGGTACATCCAAACCGTCATCGAACCCATCGTTCTACCATTCCTAGACCGGCAAGGGAACTTGCTGTTCCAACAGGACAATGCACGTCCGCATGTATCCCGTGCCACCCAACGTGCTCTAGAAGGTGTAAGTCAACTGCCCTGGCCAGCAAGATCTCCGGATCTGTCTCCCATTGAGCATGTTTGGGACTGGATGAAGCGTCGTCTCACGCGGTCTGCACGTCCAGCACGAACGCTGGTCCAACTGAGGCGCCAGGTGGAAATGGCTTGGCAAGCCGTTCCACAGGACTACATCCAGCATCTCTACGATCGTCTCCATGGGAGAATAGCAGCCTGCATTGCTGCGAAAGGTGGATATACACTGTACTAGTGCCGACATTGTTCATGCTCTGTTGCCTGTGTCTATGTGCCTGTGGTTCTGTCAGTGTGATCATGTGATGTATCTGACCCCAGGAATGTGACAATAAAGTTTCCCCTTCCTGGGACAATGAATTCACGGTGTTCTTATTTCAATTTCCAGGAGTGTAGAAAACTAGTGCGACAAATTCTTGTGTACTGTTCGAGTTGTTTCCGCGGAACACTTGAAAAAATGTATAAAACGAGCATTTGAGGCTGACTGCTGGATTCTACTGCTGGTAACGTACATTTCTCGTCAGACAAAAACAAGAGAAATCACTGCTCGAACAGAAACTCAAAGACAGTCGCTTTCCTATCGTGCCATTTGCGAGTGGAACAGCAAAGGAAATGACTGGTAGCGGTACAGGTACACTCCGCCATGCACCACACGGTGACTTGCAGAGCACATATGAAGATGTAGATGTAGATATGAGTCAGCAGACAGCACACCCATTCCATACCGCGTATTAGATACTGGTCTCGCGAAGAAAAACAACAGTTGCATTACGTCAACAGTACAACGGAGACTAACATTAACAATTCTCTGTGCCGGCGAATACCTTGGCAGTCGCCGATTGCATCTATACTCTGGTTTGTATCACACAGCCCGGGACGATATCGCCGCATTTCCAGTTTGGTACATCGATAAAAGAGAAATGTCACCTGTGTTCGCTATTTTAAATTGGGTGGGAAGCAATCAGCACTCGCCGGTATTTGAAGCATGCGACGTGCGGTTTGCATTGCGCGCTTATCGCACGTGATTGGATCTGCGCTTTGTTCGATCGCCTCTCGGCAAGACGCCTGTTGTTTTACCGCAGAGGAAATAAAAGCAGAGGCTGTGTCTGTGATTACGTTCGCTATTGCACCACCGAGGTAAAACAATTCTTCACCGCGACCACCAATAGCGAACCGCTCACATTAGCTCCCGAAACTATTCACCCGCGGTAATGCACATTAAATTGTATAACTTGCTATAATTAATGAGAGTTGGTTGTTTCAGTACCACGATATGTTGCGGCTTCACGCTGTCACCTTCAGACTAATGCTTTTCCCTTAACCAGGCCACCACGTCTTTATAGCAATATACCTGCATGCTTGCATAATTTTTGTTATCTTGAGCAGGATCAGAATACAAACGATGCTTTAGTGAACATCGGAGTTTAGCTTGTATACAGGGTGGTCCATTAATCGTGACCGGGCCAAATATCCCACGAATAAATTACAAAGAACGAAACTTGTCTAGCTTGAAGAGGGAAACCAGATGGCGCTATGGTTGGCCCGCTAGATGGCGCTGCCATAGGTCAAACGGACATCAACTGCGTTTTTTTAATGTAGGAACCCCCATTTTTTTATTAGATATTCGTGTAGTACGTAAAGAAATATGAATGTTTTAGTTCGACCACTTTTTTCGCTTTGTGATAGATGGCGCTGTAGTAGTCACAAACATATGGCTCACAATTTTAGACGAACAGTTGATAACAGGTAGGTTTTTTAAATTAAAATACAGAACGTAGGTACGTTTGAACATTTTATTTCGGTTGTTCCAATGTGATACATGTACCTTTGTGAACTTATCATTTCTGAGAACGCATGCTGTTACAACGTGATTACCTGTAAATACCACATTAGTGCAATAAATGCTGAAAATGATGGCCGTCAACATCAATGCATTTGGCAATACGTGTAACGACATTCCTCTCAACAGCGAGTAGTTCACCTTCCGAAATGTTCGCACATGCATTGACAAAGCGCTGACGCATGTTGTCAGGCGTTGTCGGTGGATCACGATAGCAAATAATCAACTTTCCCCACAGAAAGAAATCCGGGGACGTCAGATCCGGTTAACATGGGGGACACGGCATGGTGCTTCGACGACCAATCCACCTGTCATGAAATATGCTACTCAACACCGCCTCAACCACACGCGAGCTATGTGCCGGACATCCATCATGTCGGAAGTACCTCACCATTCCGTCATGCAGTGAAACATCTTGTAGTAACATCTGTAGAACATTACGTAGGAAATCAGCATACATTGCACCATTTAATTTGCCATCGATAAAATGGGGGCCAATTATCCTTCCTCCCGTAATGCCGCACCATACATTAACCCGCCAAGGTCACCGATGTTCCACTTGTCGCAGCCATCGTGGATTTTCCGTTGCCCAATAGTGTATATTATGCTGGTTTACGTTACCGCTGTTGGTGAATGACGCTTCGTCGCTAAATAGAAAGCGTGCAAAAAATCTGTCATCGTCCCGTAATTTCTCTTCTGCCCAGTGGCAGAACTGTACACGACGTTCAAAGTCGTCCCCATGCAATTCCTGCTGCATAGTAATATGGTACGGGTGCAATCTAGGTTGATGTAGGTTTCTCAACACCGACATTTTTGAGATTCCCGCTATTTGTCCGCTACTGATGTGCGGATTAGCCGCGACAGCAGCTAAAACACCTACTTGGGCACCATCATTTGTTGCAGGTCGTGGTTGACGTTTCACATATGGCTGAACACTTTCTGTTTCCGTAAATAACGTAACTATCCGGCGAACGGCCCGGACACTTGGATGATGTCGTCCAGGATACCGAGCAGGTTACATAGCACACGCCCATTGGGCATTGATGTGGCATACCAACACAAGGATAGCGTACCAATAGGGACAAGAAAGGAGGTGTGAAAGGCGCCAAAAACAGAAATAACAGTCATCCATTTATTGCACCATTACACACGCACTTCATGATATATGAGACATTATGATTGCCATACTCAAATCTATTATGACAAACAATATGTATCACGAAGGGCACACACAATGGAGTTTAATAAATTACAATGGCACATCAACTCCGCTATGACAGACTGTGTGCATAATGAAGGCCACACAATTTTATCAATGTAAGAAATTAAAATAATACTAGCATAAAATTAACTAAAATGCCTAGAAGGAATTGCTTATGAGAAGAACACGAGGGGACCGCGAAGGAGGAGGTAACACAGTACTTAACTCAGGAGCACCAAAACAAACAACGGACACCAGGCCGCTTGAACAACGGACACGTAACGCACGCAACTACTCTCTCCGTTGCGGTTCGGCGCGTTCCACCCAAGTAAGAGCTACCTGAAACATTTTAATACTTGGAACAGCACACCGGCAATCAGCAAATTTAAACACAATACCATGACATAAAAATACAATAATTTAAGAAAATCACATCATATGACTATGAGCTTAAAAATATGGTTCAAATGGCTCTGAGCACTATGCGACTTAACATCTGTGGTCATCAGTCCCCTAGACCTTAGAACTACTTAAACCTAACTAACCTAAGGACATCACACACATCCATGCCCGAGGCAGGATTCGAACCTGCGACCGTAGCGGTCACGCGGTTCCAGACTGAAGCGCCTAGAATCGCACGGCCACACCGGCCGGCGCTATGAGCTTAAGGTCTTTCTGTAATCAACAGATTACGAAACAGGTAAAGGGACATGTGCCACTATTAAATCTTCCGTAATTACACTACTAAATTTCTCAGTACCCAAGTTGCAATTAACGCAACAAGAATTAAATCATTTAAGTGATAATGTTACTTTAAAATAATAATAAAATCATTTCATACAGCAGAGGACCAAGAATGGCCCGATCAGTACTCCCCAGTGAAGCAGTTCACACAAATGGTACTCCACGGCTCCGAGCACACAGCCCCATACAAAATGCAACACAACCACAGTGACCCGGCGTACTACCAGAACCACCAGGCATTGAACCAAAATCTTACTAAGCCAAAACGAGGACCGACTTTTAAAATAACGACACCTAGCCCGGGCCGGACAACAGACCAAATGCCGGGAAATCCATAAGAAACCTCAGCCAACTTAATACCAAAACAACAATTTAATAACAATATGCAAAAGACAAGACCTCTCAGTCCAAAGGCTTCCGTTTAGTCGTGAAGGTGGCTTCGACCCGCCTGCTGAGGTGCGAAGCGTCGTACGGAGTGCCGAATCAAGCTTAATCTTCGATAACGGAAAGCGGAAGCACAAGACAAAATAAACTCCAATGTAACTGCGCAAGGCAAACTCTAAGGAGTGCCACTCGAAGACTATGCACTTGAGGATCAAACATAAAGCACCCAGACTAACGTGCCGCTGAACGACGCACTTCCATCACCAGCGTCTAGTAGAGTACGGAGAGCAGCGTACCCCATCGATATACATCCATGGGACAGTAAAGGGGGATCGGAATCCCAGCGACGGAGAGATAGGAGAACGAAATGGCATCCCGCCGCACATAGAAGGTATTTCAAATTCAGGCTCGACAAACTTTTTTTTTTTTTTTTGGTCATCAGTCTACTGACTGGTTTGATGCGGCCCGCCACGAATTCCTTTCCTGTGCTAACTTCTTCATCTCAGAGTAGCACTTCCAACCTACGTCCTCAATTATTTGCTTGACGTATTCCAATCTCTGTCTTCCTCTACAGTTTTTGCCCTCTACAGCTCCCTCTAGTACCATGGAAGTCGTTCCCTCATGTCTTATCAGATGTCCTATCATCCTGTCCCTTCTCCTTATCAGAGTTTTCCACATATTCCTTTCCTCTCCGATTCTGCGTAGAACCTCCTCATTCCTTACCTTGTCAGTCCACCTAATTTTCAACATTCGTCTATAGTACCACATCTCAAATGCTTCGATTCTCTTCTGTTCCGGTTTTCCCACAGTCCATGTTTCACTACCATACAATCCTGTACTCCAGACGTACATCCTCAAAAATTTCATCCTCAAAATAAGGCCGGTATTTGATATTAGTAGACTTCTCTTGGCCAGAAACGCCTTTTTTGCCATAGCGAGTCTGCTTTTGATGTCCTCCTTGCTCCGTCCGTCATTGGTTATTTTACTGCCTAGGTAGCAGAATTCCTTCATTGACTTCGTGACCATCAATCCTGATGTTAAGTTACTCGATGTTCTCATTTCTACTACTTCTCATTACCTTCGTCTTTCTCCGATTTACTCTCAAACCATACTGTGTATTCATGAGTGTGTTCATTCCGTTCAGCAGATCATTTAATTCTTCTTCACTTTCACTCAGGATAGCAATGTCATCAGCGAATCGTATCGTTGATATCCTTTCACCTTGTATTTTAATTCCACTCCTGAACCTTTCTTTTATTTCCATCATTGCTTCCTCGATGTACAGATTGAAGAGTAGGGGCGAAACGCTACAGCCTTGTCTTACAGCCTTCTTAATACGAGCACTTCGTTCTTGATCGTCCACTCTTATTATTCCCTCTTGGTTGTTGTACATATTGTATATGACCCGTCTCTCCCTATAGCTTACCCCTATCTCGAACAGCTTGCACCATTTTATATTGTCGAACGCTTTTTCCAGATCGACAAATCCTATGAAAGTGTCTTGATTTTTCTTTAGCCTTGCTTCCATTATTAGCCGTAACGTCAGAATTGCCTCTCTCGTCCCTTTACTTTTCTTAAAGCCAAACTGATCGTCACCTAGCACATTCTCAATTTTCTTTTCCATTCTTTTGTATATTATTCTTGTAAGCAGCTTCGATGCATGAGCTGTTAAGCTGATTGTGCGATAATTCTCGCACTTGTCAGCTCTTGCCGTCTTCGGAATTGTGTGGACGATGCTTTTCCGAAAGTCATATGGTATACGCCAGACTCATATATTCTACACACCAACGTGAATAGTCGTTTTGTTGGCACTTCCCCCAATGATTTTAGAAATTCTGATGGATTTTTCTCCCCTTGCGAATCAAGCTGAACGGCACACCAAGCCGCTGTCCACACTATTAACCGTAAAATCACGGTTCGGTCTTCCCATGGGGCCCCACTCGGCGTCCAGACGCAATCAACCCCAGCCGAACCGAACTGTCTCGACGCCAAGGCAGCCACCTCTTTCCTCCTCACACGCCTCCAGCTAAGCTCCGGCCAGCGATCACACACGGAAACAACCGCCTAACGCCAAAGCGCCGTCTGAGTGAAAACTCAGCACTAAGACCGATACGTACTTGGAAATAAGCGAGCACCGTAACAGGCATTTTGATCACAATAGCCATACACCAACACGATACCGACCTTTTCCGCAGTTAGTAAACGGTCCATTTTAACACGGGTAATGTATCACGAGGCAAATACCGCCCGCACTGGCGGAATGTTACGTGATACCACGTACTTATACGTTTGTGACTATTACATTGCCATCTATCACAAAACGAAAAAAGTGGTCCAACTAAAACATTCATATTTCTTTACGCACTACACGAATATGTAATAAAAATGGAGGTTCCTATTTAAAAAAACGCAGTTGATATCCGTTTGACCTATGGCAGCGCCATCTAGCGGGACAAACATACCGCCATCTGGATTCCCCCTTCAAGCTAGACGAGTTTCGTTCTTTGTAGTTTTTTCGTTTGATGCTTATTTCGTGAGATATTTGGCCCGGTCACTATCAATGGACCACTCTGTATATAGATGCTCAAATTCAATAGTTTGTCACTAGATCACAGAAAAAAAGGTCGGAATGCACACCTGACCACCTGCTGCCAGAAGAAAATGTCATAAGACAAACAAGAGTAAAAAAAATATAGTTTATCGTACTACACTACAAGACAAAAAAAAAATGAAGCGCACCGACCAGGAATTATCCGAATGGGATGGAAATCGGGAGATGTTATTTATCTGTATAGGCCAACAATTGATTACAATTTCAGAAACATTGGATAATTTATTTAAGGGAAAGAGCTTCAAAAATTTGAGCAAGTCAAAAACATAGCAATTGAAGACATGAATTCTGTATATGAGTCCGCGAATGTTTCACTTTTAGCACTTTTATTTTCACAAGTCCGTCTTGACCACATAGATTTCTTTACACTTTATGGCCGGTTTAGGCCTATCGCCTTCTTCAGATCGTTAAAATATTCTGATATGAATCATCGTCAAGTTAAACATGTGCGCATATGTTTAACTTGACGATGATTTATATCAGAATATTTTAACGATCTGAAGAAGGCGATAAGCCGAAACCGGCCGTAAAGTGTAAAGAAATCTATATGGTCAAGACGGACTTGTGAAAATAAAAGTGCTTAAGTCAATAACGCGTCGGTAGACCTTTGGCCCTTATGCAACCAGTTATTCGGCTTGGCATTGATTGATAGAGTTGTTGGACGTCCTCCCGAAGACATCGTTGCAAATTCTGTCGAGTTAGGTCGTCAGACAGTCAAAACCCCGAGCTGGCTGGAAGGCGCTGTCTGTAATGCTACAAACGTTCTCAGTTGAGAGGAGATCCGACTCCGTTGCTGGCCAAGGTACGGTTTGGCAAACACGAAGACAAGCAGTAGAAACTCCCGCGTGTGCGGGCGGCCATTAGCTTGCTGAAATGTAAGCCCAAATTGGCTTGCCATGAACGGCAAAAAAAAAAACGAGCCTGAAAATGTGATTGACGTACCGCTGCGCTGTTAGGATGCCACGAATTATAACCAAATAGGTCCTGCTATTTAAACAAATGATAGCTCAATTTGTGAAGTTGTTTCTCTTGAACAAATCATCCATTTTTATAATTCTTTTTTTTTTTTATTTAAGACGCAATCACATGTTTATGGCACAATCATACAGGTTTCGGCCATACAATGACCATCTTCAGATTGTAAAGGCAGCATACACTGAACACAGTTGTCAAACAACGCATGAACCTGTGTTCAGTGTATGCCGCCTTTAGAATCTGAAGATGGTCATTGTATGACCGAAACCGGTTATGACTGCGTCATAAACATGTGATTGCGTCTACAATAAACAAAAAACCATTTACAAAAGAATCAATCACGCACTCCATAGACAAAATGTCGTTTATTCCATCATCCATTTTTTTTCTGAAATTGTAGTCGTTTATTTGTGGCAACCACGGATTCCCGTCCCATTCAGGTAATTCCTTCGTGACGTATTGTTTCCTTTTTTTTCTTAGAACGTGTGAAAAATACGATCGATCAAAAAAAAAGTGACTTATAGAGAAATCATTACAAGCATCATTTAATACCATGTAATTCCGCCCCTGGACTTGATAACCGTATGGTTTCGGTTACAAATTGGATCCACAAAGTTGTGCACATACACCGCACCTAGGTTAAACGACCCTCTGAGGATCGGATGGCCAATTACACCAAATTGAGGGGATACTGATGTCGTTGTTTTACGTGCTGTTCCAACAGGTACCAGAGGTTTTCTGTGAGGTCAAACCCGGGTGAATTTGTAGGCCAGTCGAAAAGTAACAAGGTGGGGGGAGTGTTCAGAAAACCAGTTACATATACTTCCAGGACTATTAACTTCGCTGTTGTCATCTCGGCCGGCCGGGGTGGCCGGGCGGTTCTAGGCGCTACAGTCTGGAACCGCGCGACCGCTACGGTCGCAGGTTCGAATCCTGCCTCGAGCATGGGTGTGTGTGATGTCCTTAGGTTAGTTAGGTTTAAGTAGTTCTAAGTTCTAGGGGACTGATGATCTCAGAAGTTAAATCCCATAGTGCCCAGAGCCATTTGAATCATTTTGTTGTCATCTCGAAAAATATGGTTATGAACAGTATGTTCGTCATGCAGATGTTGACTGAAAGGTAACACCTGATCATTCGGAATGTTTAAATGAACATGCTGTTAGTTGTTATTGGTCACCTCAATGAGTGGGTTGAGAGTAACACCGCCAAAACATCACAAAACTATGTCCGGCTTGAACCTGATCTTGAGCACATTCATGATGAAGTGCTTTATTTCAGTGCACTCGCCGAAGTGCTTCATTTAAATATAAGCAAAAACGTTCTTTCCCAGACGACATTACGCTCTAGCAGTCAGCTACTGTCCACGTTCGATGAGCAATGGCCTCTAGCGAATTACCCCACCCCGATTGTTCATCGTATTAGTTCCCGTCACAGTATTCTCTCGCTGACACGGAGGAATGGACTTCCATTCACCACGTGCAGCGGTTCCCGTCGGGTTTGGCAGCTATTCTGACTAGTAAACCGCGAAACGCGTTTCCGATCCGGCTCAGTCAGCATCTTTTTCCGATAAAAATTATGACGACGTGATTCGATGCCAGGTGTGTTACACCACTGCTTTTAGACACACCGCGAAAACCAATAGATCCAGCTACCTCGCATACCGTATTCCATGGGTACGGTCAAACACGATTGTCCCTTCTCGCCATTCTGTCACGTCCTTAAATTTTCCCGTGTTTACGTACAATGTCCGCTTGAAACATGAATGTCTGACTGGTAGCTACTTATGAAACTTCCTGGCAGATTAAAACTGTGTGCCAGACCGAGACTGGAGTTCGGGACCTTTACCGTGCTGCAGAGTGAAAACCTTATTCTGCAAAAACCACCCCGGTTGTGGCTAAGCCATGTCTCCGCAATATCCTTTCTTCCAGGAAGGCTAGTTCTGCATGGTTCGCAGAAGAGCTTCTGTGAAGTTTGGAAGGTAGGAGACGAGGTACTGGCAGAAGTAAAGCTGTGAGGACGGGGCGTGAGTCGTGCTTGGGTAGCTCAGCTGGTAGAGCACAAGCCCGCGAAAGGCAAAGGTCCCGAGTTCAAGTCTCGGTCCGGCACACAGTTACAATCTGCCAGGAAGTTTCATATACGAGGTGTGGCTAGAAAAAAACCGGACTAGTACTGGTGAAACAATAAAACGAACGCAATAAGGCTGAAAGTCGCGTGGCCTGTCACGTGACTCTCGCTCCGCCTATTGCTCGAGTTTCATCTGCCTCCTGCACTCGGTCTGCCCGTGGCGTCTGTTTTAAGTAGTTGACGTTTTGTCTGTGCGTCGGAAAATGTTGAGTGTGCAGAAAGAACAGCGTGTTAACATCAAATTTTGTTTCAAACTAGGAAAATCTGCAAGTGAAACGTTTGTAAAGTTACAACAAGTGTACGGCGATGATTGTCAGCAAAAACTGATGCAAACATTGAAAAAATCAGTAAACTTGTTCGACAAGATCGCCGTTTAACAATCAGAGCAGTGTCTGAGTTAACAGGAGTTGACAAGGAAAGTGTTAGGCAGATTCTTCATGAAAGTTTCAACATGAACAAAGTGTGTTCAAAAATGGTTCCAAAGTGTCTCACAATTGAACAGAAGGAACGCCGAAGAATGATTTGTTCTGACATCCTAGAAAACATTGAAAGTGATCCCACCTTCTTACAAAATGTTATTACTTGCGATGAATCGTGGTTTTTTACTTACGATCCCGAAACTAAACGCCAATCGATGCATTGGAAAACTCCTGGTTCTCCACGACAAAAAAAGCACGAATGTCAAAATCGAAATTCAAGGCAATGATGATTGTTTTTTTTTTTACATCAAAGGGATTGTGCACATTGATTGAGTGGAAATCTCATCCTGGAAACATCCCCCAGGCTGTGGTAAAGCCATGTCTCCGCAATATCCTTTCTTCCACGAGTGCTAGTTCTGCAAGGTTCGCAGGAGAGCTTCCGTGAAGTTTGGAAGATAGGAGACGAAGTACTGGCAGAAGTAAAGCTGTGAGGACGGGGTGTGAGTAGTGCATTGGTATCTCAGCCGGTAGAGTACTTGCCAGCGAAAGGCAAAGGTCCTGAGTTCGAGTCTCGGTCCAGCACACAGTTTTAATCTGCCAGGAAGTTTCATATCAGCGCACACTCCGCTGTAGAGTGAAAATCTTATTCTGGTGGCTACTTCCCCATCCTCACGAACTGTTAAGTTACACGGTTGAGCACGTGACTCCATGGTTGCGCCGTCTGTGAAGGCTTAACGATTCACCTGTGTGTGCGCAATGGGGGTGACTAATCTTCTTTTTGTTGGGGGGGGGGGATGGTGAGCTTAATTTCATGTGGCTCTGTATCTTGGTGCAAATCGTTCAGCTGCATGTCCTTAACATACGCCAGTTATCCAACAGCAGAACTGACAATGTAAAATAAAGAAGTGAAGTTCGATTGCAGAAGTGTGAAGATATTCAGGTAATGTTGACGCTGCATTGCTTCTTCATGCTTAATTTATGATCATTTTGAGAATGGTAAATTTTCGGTGTGAATTTTCATAGTTGATTTGGATCGGTTAACTTGACTGTCGCACAATATTAAGCAAAATTATTTACTCACATAGATTCGCTGCTCCTTTATCATTTCATTAATTAGCTACATGTTAGAGTTCTATTTTTTTCAGAAGAAGTGAATTTTGTAAAGATTGTTGTAATAGACAAAAGTCAATATAACAATACAGTTTTTAAATGCTAGTCGCTTCTATATCATTCTGTGAGTACAGCTTCTTTCATCGTCCCCTTATAAAATTTTACTTTGTAATCGTGTGTCATCGCATTGCATTTAGCGGAACCCAGTTACTTAAACCTTGAAGTACCATGTGCACAGCATAGTTGCTTTTCCGTACATTGCACCGGGGCAAGGTTTTCTTTAGCTGGACTGTTGCTGCAATGCATTCTAGGGTTCACCACTTCCCAGCAGTATCGAGTTTCCATTGCCACAGGGTAAGTCGCCAAAGTTTGTTGGGGCCAGTTTAACATCACTGTTAGGACCCAGTCAGATTAGTTACATTCAGGCAATGTACAAATCATTATTACGGTCAGGTCAGTCAAAGTTTGGTTCCGACCCTATTTCTTTTGTTAGAAGTTCTTATTCTTACCGATCAGTGTTACATATTCGCGTCTGTGCCTTTTAATGTTCCGAATTCTACTCACTTTGGTTACGTAAATTTGCAGGGCATTTTAGCAGAAGCATTATTAACATTTATTCCTTCAAAATTTGATTTGTAATTTTGTGCAGGTTTTCTTGCTCTGTTAGTTTTGTGCGTTGGAATTACAAGACACGCAGTGTGACGTCACGCATCGTGGCACTATTCACTGCGAGTTTCACATGCCTTCTTCTTTAGTATACACTTTTAGGTTATCTGATTACTTTTAGTAAGAGACAACTGGAAAAGAGTTACACAATTTCAGATCGATTTGGCTTCTCACTTCATCAGATAGCGTTTACATAAGCGTATCACTTGCATTGTTCAGCTGACACACCATTCACATTACAGTATGTACACACACGAGAGTTAACAACAGAACTGTATACAAATCAAAAGAGTTACACACTTAAAAGACACGTTGATCTAAATTTCCAGTAAATTCCTCATAAGAATAAACATGTTCTGATAAAAAGATTCTTCTTCTTTCTTCTTTTAGTGTTCAACCCTGAGGTTGATTTGAAGCAGAGCGCCATTCCTTTCTTCTGTCTGCCTTTCTCTTCATTTCCGCGTATGTGTTATATCCAACGTCATTCATGATCTGTTGCATGTATGGTATCCTTCGTCGCCCCCGCCGATTCCTTCCCTTAATAGCTCCTCCTGCTACTGTTCCGATGATGCTGTTGTGTCGTAGGATGTGCTCTACAAGTTTGTCTCTTCTTGTTTGGATGTGCCTCCACAGAGATCTGGTTTCCTGTACTCTTCTAAGAACCTCTTCATTTGTTACATTGTCCTTCCATAGCACCATATCTCCAGGGCTTCTAGCAATCTTCTCTCTTCCTTTCCAACTGTCCACGATTCACATCCGCATAGGGACACACTCCAAACGAAACCTTCTATGATACGCTTCCTTATTTTCAGACTGATGTTGTTGCTGGTGAGTAAGTTACTCCTCCGATTAAATGCAGTTTTAGCCTGCTCGCAATTTCTTTCCGGTTTCTATCATCCCTTGTGATTTTGCTTCTCAGGTAATTAAATCTCTCTGTCACTTCCAGCTCACCTCTTTCAATTCTAATTCTCAGACATTCATGTTCTGCTCGTGTACCGCATACCATCACTTTGGTCTTTTTTGTTTTTTATTCTCATTTCATACTGATCGCGTGGAATTTTCTTCAATTGTTCTGAGGACTTCCTCTAAATCTTCTTTTGTCTCCGTGATTATAGCAATATCATCTGCATAACGTAGCATGTCTATCTTCTGCCCATTAATTCTGATCTCCACCTCAGCAGTTTCTCGAACTTGGTCTATAGCTCCCGGATGTAAGCGTTGAATATAAGAGGAGAGAGAGCACATCCTTGTCTTACCCCTTTTCTACACTACTGGCCATTATAATTCCTACACCACGAAGATGACGTGCTTCAGGCGCGAAATTTAACCGACAGGAAGAAGATGCTGTGATATGCAAATAGTTAGCTTTTCAGAGAATTCACACAAGGATGGCGCCGATAGCGACAACTACAACGTGCTGACATGAGGAAAGTTTCCAACCGATTTCTCATACACAAACAGCAGTTGACCGGCGTTGCCTGGTGAAACGTTGTTGTGATGCCTCGTGTAAGGAAAATAAATGCGTACCATCAGGTTTACGACTTTGACAAAGGTCGGATTGTAGCCTATCGCGATTGCGGTTTATCGTATCGCGACATTCCTGCTCGAGTTGGTCGAGATCCAATGACTGTTAGCAGAATATGGGATCGGTGGGTTCAGGAGTGTAATACGGAACGCCGTGCTGGATCCCAACGGCCTCTTATCACTAGCAGTCGAGATGACAGGCATCTTATCCGCATGGCTATAACGGAACGTGCAGCCACGTCTCGATCACTGAGTCAACAGATGGGAACGTTTGCAAGACAACAACCATCTGCACCAACAGTTCGACGACGTTTGCAGCAGCATGGACTATCAGCTCGGAGACCATGGCTGCGGTTACCCTTGACGCTGCATCACAGACAGGTGCGCCTGCGATGGTGTACTCAACGACGAACCTGGGTGCACGAATGGCTAAACGTTATTTTTTCGGATGAATCCAGGTTCTGTTTACAGCATCATGATGAACGCACATTGTAAGCGTCTATTCGTCATCGCCATACTGGCATATCACCCGGCCCGATGGTATGGGGTGCCATTGGTGACACGTCTCGGTCACCTCTTGTTCGCGTTGACGGCACTTTGAACAGTGGACGTTACATTTCAGATGTGTTACCACACGTGGCTCTACCCTTCATTCGATCCCTGCGAAACCCTACATTTCAGCAGGATAGTGCACGACCGCATGTAGCAGGTCCTGTACGGGCCTTTCTGGATACAGAAAATGTTCGACTGCTGCCCTGGCCAGCACATTCTCCAGATCTCTCACCAATTGAAAACGTCTGGTCAATGGTGGCCGAGCAACTGGCTCGTCTCAATACGCCAGTCACTACTCTTGATGAACTGTGGTATCGTGTTGAAGCTGCATGGGCAGCTGTACCTGTACACGCCATCCAAGCTCTGTTTGACTCAATGCCCAGGCGTATCAAGGCCGTTCTTACGGCCAGAGGTGGTTGTTCCGGGTACTGATTTCTCAGGATCTATGTACCGAAACTGCGTGAAAATGTAATCACATATCAGTTCTAGTATAATATATTCGTCCAATGAATACCCATTTATCATCTGCATTTCTTCTGGGTGTGGCAATTTTAATGGACAGTAGTGTAATATATGCTTCTTGTTCCTGGCGACAATTCCTAATCACTGCCGCCTCATTATTATAGAAACTGAGTACCACACGGATGTCTGTACTTTATTCCACTTTTCCTCAGCACTCTGAACATCTCTTGCCAGATGATGTTATCAAATGTTTTTTCCATGTCTACAAAGGCAATATAAGTTCGTTTGTTTTCTGTAATTGCATTTCGATAAGGAGTCTCAGTGCCAGAATCCCCTTCTGAAACCAAAGCGTATTATGAGAGATTATTTATTGAACGACCTGCGTACAACATGAACAGCAAGGGTCCCAAAACACCTGCCTCAGTAAGCCTGAAGATACTTCTATCTCTACAATGTAAAACTAAGAACACTTTGCCTCCTTAAGTGCTTGCAAAGTTGCGGGACGATGTGTGTACACTTAAAGCGTCTAAGAGCCCCAGTGTAAAAAACTACAAGGTGATAAATCATGTGATCTCGGGGGTAGGCGATGTTTCCCCGCGAAGAGAGAAGACGTCCAGGAAACAATTATTAAAATTTCTGGAGAATACCGAGAAGTGTGAGCTGTGGCTCCGACTTGTTGGAACCACACCTCTCTCTCTTCATCGTTTCACCGCAGACTGATTTAACGTGGATCTCCATCATATAGCACCAGTGATTTTTATTATCCGTTACTGTAACCCCATCTTCTTCTTTTTTCTACATATACATCCAGACTGCGCAAGCCACCTGACAGAGTGTGGCGGAGTGTACCTTGAGTACCTCTATCGGTCCTCCCTTCTATTCCAGTCTCGTATTGTTCGTGGAAAGAAAGACTGTCGGTATGCCTCTGTGTGGGCTCTAATCTCTCTGATTTTATCCTCATGGTCTCTTCGCGAGATATACGTGGGAGGGAGCAATATACTGCTTGACTCTTCGGTGAAGGTATGTTCTCGAAACTTTAACAAAAGCCCGTACCGAGCTACTCAGCGTCTCTCCTGCAGAGTCTTCCACTGGAGTTTATCTGTCATCTCCGTAACGCTTTCACGATTACTAAATGATCCTGTAACGAAAGGCGCTGCTCTCCGTTGGATCTTCTCTCTCTCTTCTATCGATCCTATCTGGTACGGATCCCACACCGGTGAGCAGTATTCGAGCAGTGGGCGAACAAGTGTACTGTAACCTTCTTCCTTTGTTTTCGGACGGAATTTCCTTAGGATTCTTCCAATGTATCTGGCTTCTGCTTTACCGACGATTAATTTTATATGGTCAATCCATTTTAAATCACTCCTAATGCCTACTCCCAGATAATTTTTGGAATTAACTGCTTCAACTTGCTGACCTGCTATATTGTAGTTAAATGATAACAGATCTTTCTTTCTATGTATTCGCAGCACATTACACGTGTCTACACATGAGATTCAATTGCCATTCCCTGCACCATGCGTCAATCCGTTGCAGATCCTCCTGCATTTCAGTACAATTTTCCATTGTTAGAACCTCTCAATATACCGCAGCATCATCCGCAAAAAGCCTCAGTGAACTTTCGATGTTATCCACAAGGTCATTTGTGTATATTGTGAATAGCAACGGTTCTACGACACTCCCCTGCGGTACACCTGAAATCACTCTTACTTCGGAAGACTTCTCTCCATTGAGAATGACATGCTGCGTTCTGTTATCTAGGAACTCTTCAATCCAATCACACAATTGGTATGATAAAATATCTATATGCTCCTACTTCGTTCATTAAACAACTGTGGGTAAGTGTATAAAAAGCCTTGCGGAAGTAAAGAAACACGGAATCTACCTGGGAACCCGTGTCTATGGCCCTCTGAGTCTCGTGAACGAATAGCGCGAGCTGGGTTTCACACAAGCTCTGCGATTCTCAAAATCTCTCTCACTTAATTCTTGGGTAACCGTCATTTTGTGTGGGTGTATGTGAAGATGCTCTAAACTCTGAAACCCAAATTCGAATAGTTTCGCCGGCTGGAACAGAATCATGTCGGCCAAGTTCGAACTGAATGCGTAATGTTCGCTGAGTAGTAATCACAGAACCACCATTACGAATACACACCTCCACGACAAATGTACGATGCTCACCTAGCCAAGCCACTGCGCCAATCGAAAATAGCACGAACACCTCTATCGATCGATACTCCCTCAACATCATTATCCCCACCACAATTACACAGAGGCCTCTCCTAATATGGAAGGTCTTCTTGCCGGACCCCCACAAATAGTAGTAGTCATCGTCCACTGGATGTAAGACTACGCCAAGGATAAAAGAGCAATCAACGCAAGTGGACATTGATCTATATTGTCACATACAGTCATCGTACTCCAGCAAAGCATCGTAATTCTTCCTCCAATCGTTAATTGTTGCTCAACCAGGTTGGTATCCATTCTTACCGTCACTGTTGCCGACAGCCGTGAGTTCACGGACCGTGCTTTCGAACGTCACCGCAAAGCGTGCCTAGCTCCTGACGTCATAGCGTGGAAAAGCACTTTGGAGAGTCTTTCCGAACGTGCAGAACGATATCTAACATTACAGATATTCTGAACGTGCGTTTAAACATAGGCCAGTGAGATGGAAGAACGCCACCTACGCCAGACGACGCCATCTCGCTTCAGTATAGAGTAGCGAGACGCTATATTGGCTTTCATTTTAAGGTTATATGTATGTACACTGAACGCCAAAGAAACTGGTACAGCCATGCGTATTCAAGCGCAGAGATATGTAAACAAGCGGAATACGGCCCTGTGGACGACAACGCCTATATAAGACAACAAGTGTCTGGCGTAGTTGTTAGATCGGTTACTCCTGCTACAATGGCAGGTTATCAAGATTTAAGTGAGTTTGAGCGTGGTGCTATAGCTGACGCAAGAGCAATGGGACACAACATCTCCGAGACAGCGACAAAGTGGGTATTTTTCCGTACGACTATTTCACGAGTATACCATGAATATCAGGAATCCGGTAAAACATCAAATCTCCGACATCGCTGCGGCCGGGAAAAAAGATCCTGCAAGAACGGGACCAACGACAGCTGAAGAGAACCGTTCAACGTCACAGAAGTGCAACCTTTCCGCAAATTGCTGCAGATTTCAATGCCGGGCCATCAACGAGTGTCATCGACATCGGCTTTCGGAGCCGAAGGCCCACTCGTGTATCCTTG
This sequence comes from Schistocerca americana, assembly GCF_021461395.2. Classification (NCBI taxonomy): domain Eukaryota; kingdom Metazoa; phylum Arthropoda; class Insecta; order Orthoptera; family Acrididae; genus Schistocerca; species Schistocerca americana. The sequence goes on along the minus strand of NC_060128.1, from coordinate 153,008,806 downwards.
ATGACTGCACGACACAAAGCTTTACGCCTCGGCTTGACCTGTCAAAACCGACATTGGACTGTTGATGACTGGAAACATGTTGTCTGGTCGCACGAGTCTCGTTTCAAATTGTATCGAGCGGATGGACGTGTACAGGTATGGATGGAGACAACCTCACGAATCCATGGACCTGCGTGTTAGCAGGGGACTCTTCAAACTGATGGAAGCTCTGTAATGGTATGGGGCGCGTGCAGCTTGAGTGATATGAGACCCCTGATACGTCTACATACCACTCTTACAGGTGACACGTACGTAAGCATCTTGTCTGATCACTTGCATCCATTCATGTCCATTGTGCATTCGTACAGACTTGGGAGATTCCAGCAGGGCAATGCGACACCACACACATCCAGAATTGCTACAGAGTGGCTCCAGGAACACTGTTCTGAGTTTGAACACTTCCACTGGTCACGAAACTGCCCAGGCGTGAACGTTAATGAGGATACCTTGGATGCCTTACAACGTGCTGTTTATAGGATATCTCCATCCCATTGTACTCTTACGGATTTATGGACAGCCCTACAGGATTCATGGTGTCAGTTCCCTCCAGCACTACTTCAGATTTTAGTCGAGTCCATGCCACTTCGTGTTGGTACACTTTCGCGAGCTCGCGGAGGCTCTACATGATATTAGGCAGGTGTACCAGTTTCATTGGCTCTTCAGTGTACGCCGTTATTAAGTACCATAAAATTGACAATATATCAAAAACTGTACGATTTATTGTAATAAAATGATGGAATACGTCATAGAGCTAGTTAAAGAAATATTGTAACTTGCGTATTATGAATGTACGCCGTTTCAGGACAACGGTTTATGATAATCGCTTTGTTCTTTGTACAATTTGTTGTAATTAAATGTCAGGTAATAACATATTTACGACTGAAGCTTTCAGGAGATCGTAAGATGCCAAGTATTGTCCTACATCATTCATGGTCTGTGAGACGTAACAATTAGACTTGCAGAATTGTCAAGAATGAAGTGATGCGTTACTAGTGCGCATCTCACTGGCTCCAAATACATTTTTACTAATTACTTTCTTATTAATTAAACAGATGTGTATTGTATAGTATTCGATGTCATGTAAATATAAGTGCGCAGTTCCTGAGGAATGAGTTTCTTCGATTGGCCTTATCTACACGATAGCTTGCACTACTTGCAACAACATATTTTGTTGTTTCTTGTTTGAAGTTTTGTATTTCACTTCTTGTAAGGATGCTGCTTCTGAGTAGGAACAGTGATCAAGTGAAGAGAGGGAAGGATTAGTATTTAACGTCCCGTCGACAGCGAGGTCATCAGAGGCGGAGCACAAGCTCGGGTTGGGGAAGGTTATGGGAGGAAAGCGGCCGTGCCCTTTCGAAGGAACCATCCCGGCATTTGCCTCAAGCGATTTAGGGGAATCACGAAAAACCTTATCAAGATGGCCAGACCCAGGTTTGAACTGTCGCCCTCCGAAATGCGAGTCCAGTGTGCTGGACACTACCTCACTTGGTAGTGGTCAAGTAAGAATGACCTCAGGGTTCTGCTAAAAAGTCAGAGCGAAAAAGTAAGTGTCATGTTGTATGGAGAACTATTGTAAATTTGTATCGCACTATTTGTAATGGAACCTTTGTCAGCTTGTGTCCTTACTAACTGTATACGGGATTTTCCTATTTCCTTTGCAGGTAGGCTGTTAAGGTTTTATGTTGGTAACGCCACGTAGCGCTCTGTATGAAAATCACTAACTGTGCTGTGTGCAGTCTGTGGCTGGTTGGCATTGTAGAAATATTCGCTATTGTAGTGTTGGGCAGTTGGATGTGAACAGCGCGTAGCGTTGCACATTTGGAGGTGAGCCGCCAGCAGTGGTGGATGAGGGGAGAGAAATGGCAGAATTTTAAGAGCGGACGATCTGGACGTGTTTCCGCCAGAAAGAGTAAATTTGTAATACTGGACATCATGAACTGATATTATATACACTCCCGGAAATTGAAATAAGAACACCGTGAATTCATTGTCCCAGGAAGGGGAAACTTTATTGACACATTCCTGGGGTCAGATACATCACATGATCACACTGACAGAACCACAGGCACATAGACACAGGCAACAGAGCATGCACAATGTCGGCATTAGTACAGTGTATATCCACCTTTCGCAGCAATGCAGGCTGCTATTCTCCCATGGAGACGATCGTAGAGATGCTGGATGTAGTCCTGTGGTACGGCTTGCCATGCCATTTCCATCTGGCGCCTCAGTTGGACCATCGTTCGTGCTGGACGTGCAGACCGCGTGAGACGACGCTTCATCCAGTCCCAAACATGTTCAATGGGGGACAGATCCGGAGATCTTGCTGGCCAGGGTAGTTGACTTACACCTTCTAGAGCACGTTGGGTGTCACGGGATACATGCGGACGTGCATTGTCCTGTTGGAACAGCAATTTTCCTTGCCGGTCTAGGAATGGTAGAACGATGGGTTCGATGACGGTTTGGATGTACCGTGCACTATTCAGTGTCCCCTCGACGATTACCAGTGGTGTATGGCCAGTGTAGGAGATCGCTCCCCACACCATGATGCCGGGTGTTGGCCCTGTGTGCCTCGGTCGTATGCAGTCCTGATTGTGGCGCTCACCTGCACGGCGCCAAACACGCATACGACCATCATTGGCACCAAGGCAGAAGCGACTCTCATCGCTGAAGACGACACGTCTCCATTCGTCCCTCCATTCACCCCTGTCGCGACACCACTGGAGGCGGGCTGCACGATGTTGGGGCGTGAGCGGAAGACGGCCTAACGGTGTGCGGGACCGTAGCCCAGCTTCATGGAGACGATTGCGAATGGTCCTCGCCGATACCCCAGGAGCAACAGTGTCCCTAATTTGCTGGGAAGTGGCGGTGCGGTCCCCTACGGCACTGCGTAGGATCCTACGGTCTTGGCGTGCATCCGTGCGTCGCTGCGGTCCGGTCCCAGGTCGACGGGCACGTGCACCTTCCGCTGACCACTGGCGACAACATCGATGTACTGTGGAGACCTCACGCCCCACGTGTTGAGCAATTCGGCGGTACGTCCACCCGGCCTCCCGCATGCCCACTATACGCCCTCGCTCAAAGTCCGTCAACTGCACATACGGTTCACGTCCACGCTGTCGCGGCATGCTACCAGTGTTAAAGACTGCGATGGAGCTCCGTATGCCACGGCAAACTGGCTGACACTGACGGCGGCGGTGCACAAATGCTGCGCAGCTAGCGCCATTCGACGGCCAACACCGCGGTTCCTGGTGTGTCCGCTGTGCCGTGCGTGTGATCATTGCTTGTACAGCCCTCTCGCAGTGTCCGGAGCAAGTATGGTGGGTCTGACACACCGGTGTCAACGTGTTCTTTTTTCCATTTCCAGGAGTGTATATGACTTTTGAATATTAAGGTGAATACATTGTTTTTTCTCTATCAAAATCTTTCATTTGCTAACTATGCCTATCAGTAGTTAGTGCCTTCAGTAGTTAGAATCTTTTATTTAGCTGGCAGTATTGGCGCTCGCTGTTTTACAGTAGTTCGAGTAACAAAGATTTTTTGAGGTAACTGAATTATGAAAGGTATAGGTTATTGTTAGTCAGGGCCATTCTTTTGTAGGGATTATTGAAAGTCAGATTGCGTTGCGCTAGAAATATTATGTGTCAGTTTAGTGATGATCAGAATAAGTAAAGAGAGAAATGTCTGAGTACTTTCAGTTTTGTTCAGCTGTTTGAAAATCAAATAACGTAAGGGGTTTACCAGCACAGTAATTCATTAATTTTTCTAGGGGGACGTTTCAGCTTTAATTCATCTTTATGTTTACTGGAGTTTCTATTTATGTACACTACAGACAGAGCAACATGACTAGTATATGGACATGGGGGTATGATTTGCGAGCCACATATACCCGACAACTGCCGCTGAAGCGCGCTGCGATCGCGTATACCACGACGAGGCACACGTACCGATCACACAAGTCGCATTGTTTCTGGGCGTTCAGCAACACGTTGAACTCAGCACGTTGATGTTCGAAAGCACGGTCCGTATGCCCGCGCCTTAACCCTATTTGGCACTATGCCAAAGTCCCTATATCAGGTTGGTGCATAAGTTAGTAGCGTTTTTGTTTTGCATGTTGGTATTCTACATCTACATTTATACTCCGCAAGCCACCCAACGGTGTGTGGCGGAGGGCACTTTACGTGCCACTGTCATTACCTCCCTTCCCTGTTCCAGTCGCGTATGGTTCGCGGGAAGAACTAATGCCGGAAAGCCTCCGTGCGCGCTCGAATTTCTCTAATTTTACATTCGGGAGGTATAAGTAGGGGGAAGCAATATATTCGATTCCTCATCCAGAAACGCACCCTCTCGAAACCCGGACAGCAAGCTACACCGCGATGCAGAGCGCTTCTCTTGCAGAATCTGCCACTTGAGTTTGCTAAACATCTCCGTAACGCTATCACGCTTACCAAATAACCCTGTGACGAAACGCGCCGCTCTTCTTTGGATCTTCTCTATCTCCTCCATCAACCCGATCTGGTACGGATCCCACACTGATGAGCAATACTCAAGTATAGGTCGAACGATTGTTTTGTAAGCCACCTCCTTTGTTGTTGGACTACATTTTCTAAGGACTCTCCCAACGAATCTCAACCTGGGACCCGCGTTACCGACAAGTAATAAAGGATCCTTCTTTCTACGTATTCGCAATACATTACATTTGTGTATGTTCAGGGTCAGTTGCCACTCCCTCCACCAAGTACCTATCCGCTGCAGATCTTCCTGCATTTCGCTGCAATTTTCTCATGCTGTAACTTCTCTGTATACTACAGCATCATCCGAGAAAAGCCGCATGGAACTTCCGACACTATCTACTAGGTAATTTATATATATATTGTGAAAAGCAATGGTCCCATAACACTCTCCTGTGGCACGCCAGAGGTTGCTTTAACGTCTGTAGACGTCTCTCCATAGAGAACAACATGCTGTCTTCTGTTTGCTAAAAAACTCTTCAATCCAGCCACACAGCTGGTCTGATATTGAGTAGGCTCTTACTTTGTTTATCTGGCGACAGTGCGTAACTGTATCGAACGCCTTCCGGAAGTCAAGCAAAATGGCATCTACCTAGGAGCCTCTATCTAATATTTTCTGGGTCCCGTGAAGAAATAAAGCGAGTTGGGTCTCACACGATCGCTGTTGCCGGAATCCATGTTGATTCCTACAGAGTAGATTCTGCGTTTCCAAAAACGACATGATACGCGAGCAAAAAACATGTTCTAAAATTCTACAACAGATCGACGTCAGAGATATAGGTCTATAGTTTTGCGCATCTGCTCGGCGACCCTTCTTGAAGACTGGAACTACCTGTGCTCTTTTCCAATCATTTGGAACCTTCCGTTCCTATAGAAACTTGCGGTACACGGCTGTTAGAAGAGGGGCAAGTGCTTTCGCGTACTCTGTGTAGAATCGAATTGGTATCTCGTCAGGTCCAGTGGACTTTTCTCTGTTGAGTGATTCCAGTTGCTTTTCTATTCCTTGGATACTTATTTCGAGCCCGCATCTCGTGGTCGTGCGGTAGCGTTCTCGCTTCCCACGCCCGGGTTCCCGGGTTCGATTCCGGGCGGGGTCAGAGATTTTCTCTGCCTCGTGATGGCTGGGTGTTGTGTGCTGTCCTTAGGTTAGTTAGGTTTAAGTAGTTCTAAGTTCTAGGGGACTTATGACCACAGCAGTTGAGTCCCATAGTGCTCAGAGCCATTTGAACTTATTTCGATGTCAGCCATTTTTTCGTTTGTGCGAGGATTTAGAGAAGGAACTGCAGTGCGGTCTTCCTCTGCGAAACAGCTTTGTAAAAAGGTGTTTAGTATTTCAGCTTTACGCGTGTCATCCTCTGTTTCAATGCCATTATCATCCCAGAGTGTCTGGTTGCTATAAGTTCATTTATCGATTGCGATTTCTTATTTGTAGTTCGCTGTTGTTATTTGAGCTTACACGTTGTGGTTTTTTCATTTGTAGATAGTGAGTGGAGTTGTAGACGCACATTTCCGACATATTCTTCGGTCTGATATCCGTAGAGGGGTGACAAGAGCGGAGCCAAATCAGAAACAATTGCGTCGTACATTGGGATAATGCCATTGGACAGAGCAGAGTGAGAAAATGAGGTTTCCGTTTTACGGGGGACCCTTTTGACATGAGTGACTCTGCATGTTCAGGAATACCTTTGGGGTTTCATGAAGATCGTTTAAACGCATTAATACACAGTGATTCACGTCGGTGTACTTGAAAACTAGCAAATGTTATGATCATTCCACCATCGTGCGACATTTGCATGCAGTGAGGAAGGTTCAATACTCAGGTATATGCGGACCACATTCTCATAGCCAAAATCACGAAAATCAGTGGGTGGCATATTCATGTGTAGCTCTGCTTGATCATCATAAATTGGTTCGTGAAGAGCAAAGGCTGACCTGTATCACTACTGTTGACGAGAACTGGTGTGCCGGCCGGTGTGTGGTCGAGTGGTTCTAGACGCTACAGTCTGGCACCGCGCAACCGCTACGGTCGCAGGTTCGAATCCTGCCTCGGGCATGAATGTGTGTGATGTCCTTAGTTAGGTTTAAGTAGTTCTAAGTTCTAGGAGACTGATGACCTCAGATGTTAAGTTCCACAGTGCTCAGAGCCATTTGAACCCTATAAGAACTGGTGTCTCTGTGCTAACATAAGGAAAAGAAAGGAATGATTAAGTCGAAACAAAGCAGCAATCCCCCGCGCAAAGATGTGCGAGCAACCAGAACGGTTAATGTTATGCATCTGCTGGAGCAGCAATGCTGTGGCGTACTACGAATTGCTTTCCCAGGGTGTAACCATTACTGCTGACATTTTTTGTTCTTAGTAACTGAGACGTCATACGGACACAACCCAAGAATAAGAAGACGGCATGAAGTGATGCTGCTCCATGATAAAGACCACCTACATTCTACTGGACTGACAAAAAATAGTACACAGGACTTGGGAAGTCATTCCCCATAGCATCAGATTTTCTCCTTTCCTGCTCTCTATCGATAAACCTTCAGAGAACTTCCTTTCCGGATGGAAACGCGCTCCAAACATGACCCGACAAGTTCTTCGCCTAAAGCCACATGGTTTCTACAGTCGCAGAACCGAAACGTTACCCCAGCGTTGGCAGACTGTTGTAAATAATGAAGAAGAACACATGAATAATGACTAAAGTCTTTGTTATGTGTATCTGTTTATTAAACTTATGGAAAAACGCTACGAACTTATGCACCAAACTAATAGCTGCTGCATGCAGGGAAGTAGTCACATATCAGCAACTATCTTATGATAGGTGTTTTTGTTCCTACCACATTTTATGTTTGATTCCATGAGAATTTTGTGAATAAAACATATCTGATAGCAAAATTCTAAAAAAATATCTCACGAATGAACTGCGAAGTTTTGTTGCCGGAGCTGTGGTTTACACTAATTTTTGTCAGAGCAGTATACAGTGGGTTCACTGTGACGTACGTTTGCAGATGAGATGAAGAGGTGCCATAAAAATGGCGCAAACTTCCCTGGAAACACAGCACAGTTCCCCGGCGTGCGGATTTGCAAGTTAAACACGACCGCTGGATACAGTTCATCCGTGCGTACAGGAGGCGCACACACAGTGAGGTCCATGTAAAATGTACGGCGCGGCCGCTGTGGCCGACGCGTTTGCATATTCTGTTCGCTGTGGTTGACCTGCAGCTCTTCTGTTCCACTGAGGGACCGCTCCCAGAGGGAATAACAGCCAATTGGAAGAGGGGAGGGAGGAATATAAATCTCATGTACAAATAATTTAGAGAGCTGGACCAGAAAAAGAGTGCAGATGTTTTTTACTCGGTTCGTAAGGGTATTGAGCTGGTACACTATCGGACAAGATGTATCCGGGTACCTCTATGTAGCACCGAAGTGAGCACTAGATGTCACAGGAGGTGTACCCATGTGGCTACAAAATGATGGGACTATTGCTGTAGGACATTTTATTTAAAACACATACATATTTAGTTATTGTCATCCTCAATATACCCTTCTATCCCCAAACACACGACGCAATTTTTCCATCGTGCAAGTGCTGCCGATACAAGTCGCGTGATTGCCTGGCGGATCCAATGATGCGCGCCAGATGAGTCACGGCTTCAGCGGCTCCGACTACAGGTGTCATCTGCCGCAGCGATATAGGATGGCCAGCAGCAGGTACAGGGTCCATTCTCAGCGGTCTGCACTACGTCCCCAGAATACTACACTCCTGGAAATGGAAAAAAGAACACGTTGACACCGGTGTGTCAGACCCACAACACTTGCTCCGGACACTGCGAGAGGGCTGTACAAGCAATGATCACACGCACGGCACAGCGGACACACCAGGAACCGCGGTGTTGGCCGTCGAATGGCGCTAGCTGCGCAGCATTTGTGCACCGCCGCCGTCAGTGTCAGCCAGTTTGCCGTGGCATACGGAGCTCCATCGCAGTCTTTAACACTGGTAGCATGCCGCGACAGCGTGGACGTGAACCGTATGTGCAGTTGACGGACTTTGAGCGAGGGCGTATAGTGGGCATGCGGGAGGCCGGGTGGACGTACCGCCGAATTGCTCAACACGTGGGGCGTGAGGTCTCCACAGTACATCGATGTTGTCGCCAGTGGTCGGCGGAAGGTGCACGTGCCCGTCGACCTGAGACCGGACCGCAGCGACGCACGGATGCACGCCAAGACCGTAGAATCCTACGCAGTGCCGTAGGGGACCGCACCGCCACTTCCCAGCAAATTAGGGACACTGTTGCTCCTGGGGTATCGGCGAGGACCATTCGCAACCGTCTCCATGAAGCTGGGCTACGGTCCCGCACACCGTTAGGCCGTCTTCCGCTCACGCCCCAACATCGTGCAGCCCGCCTCCAGTGGTGTCGCGACAGGGGTGAATGGAGGGACGAATGGAGACGTGTCGTCTTCAACGATGAGAGTCGCTTCTGCCTTGGTGCCTATGATGGTCGTATGCGTGTTTGGCGCCGTGCAGGTGAGCGCCACAATCAGGACTGCATACGACCGAGGCACACAGGGCAGACACCCGGCATCATGGTGCGGGGAGCGATCTCCTACACTGGCCGTACACCACTGGTGATCGTCGAGGGGACACTGAATAGTGCACGGTACATCCAAACCGTCATCGAACCCATCGTTCTACCATTCCTAGACCGGCAAGGGAACTTGCTGTTCCAACAGGACAATGCACGTCCGCATGTATCCCGTGCCACCCAACGTGCTCTAGAAGGTGTAAGTCAACTACCCTGGGCAGCAAGATCTCCGGATCTGTCCCCCATTGAGAATGTTTGGGACTGGATGAAGCGTCGTCTCACGCGGTCTGCACGTCCAGCACGAACGCTGGTCCAACTGAGGCGCCAGGTGGAAATGGCATGGCAAGCCGTTCCACAGGACTACATCCAGCATCTCTACGATCGTCTCCATGGGAGAATAGCAGCCTGCATTGCTGCGAAAGGTGGATATACACTGTACTAGTGCCGACATTGTGCATGCTCTGTTGCCTGTGTCTATGTGCCTGTGGTTCTGTCAGTGTGATCATGTGATGTATCTGACCCCAGGAATGTGTCAATAAAGTTTCCCCTTCCTGGGACAATGAATTCACGGTGTTCTTATTTCAATTTCCAGGAGTGTATATTTCGAGCGCCCAGAACGAGAAAGGAATCACTTCCGACAGAATAGAAGAATCACCAACCAGCCTACAATCAAGAAAGCTGTCAAAACTACACGCCTTACCGGACAGCAGTGGCAAGGCGAGGAAACGTACACTGCTGTTACATACACTAATCCCCAGGGCAGGTAACTGCGGCCTTTGCGGCGACCAGGCAAGAAAAATTACCGCTGGTTGAACTTAACAATTTGTAACAAGTTGATCGCAGTAAATAGTAATAAGAAGTCGAGGACAACTTATGAGCTCCGCCTTCCCCAAGCAATCCACTCGCTGCTCTTCGCCTCGGCGACACTACGAGCAGCAACACGAACCCAAGTCACTGGGGAATCGCGAGATGTCACAGTGGTGGAGGTTTCTCTACTTGGATTGAAATGCACTCATCTTAGAGTTTGCTGGATCCGGTTTAGCACCCTCGTGACCACAGCCCTTACCTCTGGCACTCCATGCACGCTGCCAGCCTTCCCGGCGAGTTGTAGCAGTGGCCGGACCTGGCTTCTCCTGAGTCCCCAACCGAACTCGCCCACTCACACGAGCCGGAAAAACTACGACGTCGCCCCAACGATAGGGCAACAGTCACTACATATCGATAACCACCGCTGCTGCCACTAGCGGACACGCAACGCTTTGGAAGCCGAGTGGCCCCAGTCAACACGAGAAAAATACAAACAACCGCAACCATGGCAAGTAGGCGATACCGTTTGGACTCCAACAGAGGGCGGAAACCTACAAACGGCAGCAACGCCAGCCGCAGCACGGCCCAACCACTACTTGCGAACAGGTCTATTTCCAACAGAGAAGTATGAAGGAAGTGCCGTTATAGTATGGGATTGCTTTTGGTAGCTAAGTGGAAGGTGTGGAGAGGCAAAAAAATTGAAAAAATTCCGCTTCCTAACGATACATTATCAAGGCATATGATCAAATGGCGAACGATGTTCACGATGAGATAATGTAGTAAGTTCAATTTAATTTTTTAGTATTCAATTTGATCAATCAACAGGTGCAGCAAACATGCCCCGGTACTCATTTTTTGTGAGGTATGAGTGCGATAGGCACAAATCGATCGAAGAAAACGGGTTTTGTTGCAACACAGTAACGCGCTACTCCGCATCACAACGTCTCTCTGATATTTTTATGAAACTACCACAGACTATATTAACATAGATTTGACATAATCCATCACTGTATGTAGTGATCGTGCAATGGCGATAGCAGGAAAGAACAGTCGATTAATGAAAATGCTGAAATATCATCTCATAGCAAGGGTGGAATGGTCACACCGCTTCCTTCGCAGACACACTCTACTCACAAAGAAATTCCGGAAAATGTCAGTGACATTCTATGTGAATATGAAAAAATTATTAAATTTATTAAAAGCCGATTGCTACAGAAGAGACTGTTTGCTAAACTACGCAATGAAATGGGCGAAAATAAAATTATTTTTGCCGGTATAACCAAAGGCCATTCTCATTCTTCTCGTCCTATCCTGCTGAGATATTTTCACATTTATTACTGACAAAGTTCAGTTTTTCATTAAGAAGCTTGATATTTGGATTATTCGCCTTCAAACCAAAGATTTGGACGTGTTCGCATTCGCTTCGGATTATATAGAGAAAAATAAAATTTGAATGAAAACGACACGGTTAGCTCACCACAGACTCAAATGACGCAGTATGCCCCGTAAGATAATGATTTCTCGAAGACAGGGGTTCTGAATCCGTCTGGTGAAAACGTTGTTGCCGCTGCTAAGTTACCAAATGAGCTTCGCAACCAGCTTATGGAAAGGTCTGCTGAAAAACACTGTAACTGAAGTTTACATCTCAAGATTTAAAAAAAAAAAAAAACGTTTTGGCTTCCTCTTCGAAATGAATATGGAAACTTAGCCACAGAAGCATTGAAAATATGAATCCCTTTCGCATCTCTGTCAAAATGGTTTCTCGTCTACGGCTGCGATGAAAACTAAACACTGGAATCATTTTTTATCACTAGAAAACAATTTGCTTTTTGGTGTTTCTAATATAAGTCCAGGTTTGGAGAAACTTTCAAATCACATTAATTTCTTTTCCTTACTTGTGTATTTATGTACGTAAAATAATTAAAATAAATGATTTCTCTCATCAAATGATTTCAATATTGTTTAAGCTATTTTGCGACCCCCCCCCCCCCCCCCTTTACTTTCATCGCCGCCCCCAGTTTCAGGAAACATGCTCCATAAGGAAATCGAGCTTTAATACGAAGTAAAAACAACGAGTGTTATTTAAGTATTGCATGTCTAGTTTGAAATATCACAGTATTTGTATCGACCCGGCACTGTTCTTAAGACCTTGTAGGATGGTGGAAAGTCTATTGAAATGTGAGCTAGAAATCACAGACGTAATAAAGATGTTACATATAGTACAGAATGATGCAAGTAGGTAAAACACCTGTCATTTTAAATAAAAATAGTAAATGCTACAAAGATACCCTGACTGGTTAAAAGTTACCCTAATTGACTGCGGCCCAAGTTGTAAGTTGTTCTCTATTCATTTTTACGAATATACAATCAAAGACTATAACCAATCATAGAACCTATGTGAGTCAAAATTCATCAATAACAAATCGTTTCAAAGGCATGATCTATGGAATATCTCTGGAACAGAGTCGTTGTATGCTTTCATAGATAGAGTAAACGACATACGGCGTATTGAATGTTTTTAACCACAGAAAGTTTTCTCCTCCCATTAGCATAATTCTATGAGCCCAAGAAGAATCCATAATAACAGATGTAGAAAACAAGTCACAAATATACAAGACTGGCCATTAAAATTGCTACACCAAGAAGAAATGCAGATGATAAACGGGTATTCATTGGACAAATATATTATATTAGAACTGAATTGTGATTACATTTTCAGGCAATTTGGGTGCATAGATTCTAACAAATCAGCACCCAGAACAACCACCTCTGGCCATAATAACGGCCTTGATACGCCTGGGCATTGAGTCAAACAGAGCTTGGATGGCGTGTACAGGTTCAGCTGCCCATGCAGCTTCAACACGATACCACAGTTCATCAAGAGTAGTGACTGGCGTATTGTGACGACCCAGTTGCTCGGCCACCATGGACCAGACGTTTTCAATTGGTGAGAGACCTGGAGAATGTGCTGGCCAGGGCAGTAGTCGAACATTTTCTGTATCCAGAAAGGCCCGTACAGGACCTGCAACATGCGGTCGTGCATTATCCTGATGGAATGTAAGGTTTCGCAAGGGTTAATGAAGGATAGAACCACAGGTCGTTACACATCTGATATGTAATGTCCTCTGTTCAAAGTACCGTCAATGCGAACAAGAGGTGACCGAGACGTGTAACCAATGGCACCCCATACCATCATGCCGGGTGATACGCCGGTATGGCGATGACGAATACACGCTTCCAATGTGCGTTCACCGCGATGTCGCCAAACACGGATGCGACCATCATGATGCAGTAAACAGAACCTGGATTCATCCGAAAAAATGACGTTTTGCCATTCGTGCTTCCAGGTTCGTCGTTGAGTACACCATCACAAGCGCTCCTGTCTGTGATGCAGCGTCAAGGGTAACCGCAGCCACGGTCTCCGAGCTGATAGTCCATGCTTCTGCAAACGTCGTCGAACTGTTCGTGCAGACGGTTGTTGTCTTGCTAACGTCCTCATCTGTTGACTCAGGGTTCGAGACGTGGCTGCACCATCCGTTACAGCCATGTGGATAAGATGCCTGTCATCTCGACTGCTAGTGATACGAGGCCGTTGGGATCCAGCACGGCGTTCGGTATTACCCTCCTGAACCCACCTATTCCACATTCTGCTAACAATCGTTGGATCTCGACCAACGTGAGCAGCAATGTCGCGATACGATAAATCGCAATCGCGATAGGCTACAATCTGACCTTTATCAAGGTCGGAAGCGTGATGGTACGCATTTCTCCTCCTTACAAGAGGCATCACAACAACGTTTCACCAGGCAACGCCGGTCAGCTGCTGTTTGAGAAATCGGTTGGAAACTTTCCTCATGTCAGCACGTTGTAGGTGTCGCCACCGGTGCCAACCTTGTGTGAATGATCTGAAAAGCTAATCATTTGCATATCACAGCATCGTATTCCTGTCGGTTAAATTTCGCGTCTGTAGCACGTCATCTTCGTGGTGTAGCAATTTTAATCGTCAGTAGTGTACATACGACGTACTGAATGTTTTTAACCACAGAAAGTTTTCCGCTCCCATTAGCTTAATTCTATGAACCCAAGAAGAACCCTAATAATAGATGTAGAAAGTAGGTCACAAAAATAACGATGAAGAACGTTTTAAAAAATACGGGGTGTAATAGATGTAAGTGCAGATACCTTTATATGCGTACCTTACTATGTACACACATCACTGTGTTGGTTGTTTTTCCTCTGCGTCGAACAGTTTTCCCACAAACACGTCACATAATCTACTTTTTTTTCAGTCATCAGTCTTATCCCTGGTTTGATGTGGCCCACCACGAATTTCTCTCCAGTGTCAACCCCTTCATTTGAGAGTAGTACCTGCTACCTAAAACCTCAATTTTTATCAGTAAACTCTTCCGGGCTAAGTTGCCGTGGTCGATCTGTAGAACTTCTTCTCCCTGACGTTTCGTTCTCAACTACGGAGAACATCTTCCGAGGTGAGTCGACGACTGGCTGCTAGGAGCTGGGGCCGCCGCTTATATAGAGATCGTAGGGGGCGCCACCACACGTCACATGGCGTCGATGTGCAGCTATCTCTGGCTATCGTCTGTTCTCTCGATTGCAGGCAATCGATTGTCACGTGATTGATGCAACGTCGACCGCCATATCTTATCCAATTTTAATCCTTCTTCTTTACGATTAAAATTGTATTGATGTTTGTGGATTTCAATTGCCTCTCTATACATACGTGTATAATAGTGCGACGTCCTCGCTAGCACGCTTGTTTCACCAAATTTTATGTCGTGATCTCCATCCTTAAAAACATGTTCCGCTACTGCCGATTTGTCGATATGTCCCAAGCGACAGTTTCTTTTGTGCTCCGTCAACCGTGTATTGATGCTTCTTTTTGTAGTTCCTATGTAAACCCTGCCGCAACTACAGGGAATTTTATATACCCCTGGGGTGGCTAGGGGGTGACGAGCATCTTTTGTTGATCTTAGGCATTCACTAATTTTCTTAGTAGGTCTAAAAATGGTCTCTACCTGAAACTTGGCTAGTACTTTTCCAATGCGATCCGTGATATTATGGATGAACGGAAGAAATACTTTTCCAGCTGATGGTTGTTGCTGTCTCCTATTTTTAGGCATTTTTCTATTTGGATGAAGTGCTCGATTAATCTCGTTTTTTGTATAACCATTTTTCGCAAAGGCCATTCGTAAATGATTTAATTCTTCTTGTAAGTAGCCTGGTTCACAAATATTATTGGCCCTATCCACTAGTGTTTTTATGACCCCCCTCTTTTGCCTAGGGTGGTGGTTTGAGTTCTTATGGAGGTAGTGATCGGTATGTGTACCTTTCCTGTAGACCTTATGGCCTAAGGTCCCATCCGCCCGTTTGATAACTGATACATCCAAGAAGTTAAGTTTTCCATTCTTCTCCTTCTCCATAGTAAATTTAATCTTTGGGTTGATGCTATTTAAGTGTACCAGAAAATCATTCAAGTCTTCTTCCTCATGATTCCATATTACAAAGGTATCATCCACATACCGATACCACTTCGAGGGGCTTTTTTTGGCCGACTGCAATGCTTGATGTTCAAAATATTCCATGAATAAATTCGCTATTGCGGGACTTAGGGGACTTCCCATGGCTACCCCATCGATCTGTTCATAAAATTCACCATTATACTGAAAATAGGTTGAGGATAGACAGTGTTGGAACAAGGCTACTATTTCAGTAGGGAACATATTGGCTATATGGGAGAGAGCTTCATCAACTGGAACCATCGTGAACAAAGACACTATATCAAAACTGACAAGTATGTCATTAGGACCGACAGTAATTTCCCTCAATTTCTCAATGAAGTGTAGAGAGTTTTTAATATGACTCTCAGTTTTGCCTATGTGAGGTTGTAACAACGAGGCAAGGTGTCTGGCTAGTCCTTGGGTAGGAGCTCCAATTGCGCTGACTATTGGTCTCAAAGGAACATCAGGTTTATGTATCTTTGGTAATCCATATAATCTCGGAGGATAAGCCTCCGTTTCACAAAGATACTTTTTAACTTCTGTAGGAATTGAAGACTGTTTTATCAGACGCTTGGTGGCATTCAGCACATTCGTTGTGGGATCCTTTTTCAACTTCTTGTATGTGCTGGGTTCCAGGAGATCACTGATCTTCTTGTGATAATCCTCAGTATTCATTAAAACAGTAACATTTCCCTTGTCAGCGGCAACTATAATAACATTCTTGTCTGCATTGATCTCCCGCAATGCCTTCCTTTCCCCTTGAGACAGATTGCTGCTGGGTGGCTTAGCTTTGCGTAATATCCTGGAGGTTTCCATTCTAATTTCATCAGCAGAATATGATGGTAACTGACGAATTCCTGCCTCTATATTAGCAATAATGTCCTCCACAGGAATCTTGGATGGAGTTATTGCAAAATTCCCTCCTTTAGACAGAACAGAAAGTTCTTCCTTAGACAATTCTTTTTCCGATAAATTAATAACCGTTTGGGAATTGTTTGGAATCGCTGGTTCCTCAATTGTTTGCTGATGTATGCCAATCTCTGTTTTTCTCTACGGTTTTACTCTCTATCCCTTCCTCTAGTGCTATGGAGTTTATTTCCTGATGTCTGAACAGATATTTTTAATTTACACGTCTAGTTCCGTAGGACCAAACTGGGGAGCAAATCCCCAAGGCCATGGAGCTTGTCAGTACATGAAATTACAACATACAAGTAATAACAGGTAAGGAACTCCTCGACAGAATAGAAGGAGTGAGCCATGGGAAAACCTTCCAGTTTTGCCAGTGGTTGGAAATACCGCTTCATTTGTACATTTCCTTTGTTATCCCACGACCGATTTCGGGTTGTTATAACCCGTGGTCTAGGGGTAGTGTCTTTGATTCATAATCAAAAACGTCTTCGGTCCCGGGTTCGATCCCCGCCACTGCCTAAATTTTGATAAATAATCAGCATTGGCGGCCGAAAACTTCCGGCATAATAAGTCAGCCTCATTCTGCCAACGGCCTTGTCAAAGAGGGCGGAGAAGCGGATACAGGTTCAGGGCACTCTCTTGTCCTAGGGGTGGGAAATTGCCCCTAAAGGCAGAAGAATCAGCAATGATCAACGACATGAGGATGCAGAAGGCAATGGAAACCACTGCATCAAAGACACGTAACGTGTATCCACAGGACATGTGGGCCGTAATTGAAGAAGTGTCATGATGATCTCTCCATTGGCAAAAGGTTCCGGAATAGTCCCCTATTCGGATCTCCGGAGGGGACTGCCAAGGGGGAGGTTACCATGAGAAAAAGATTGAATAATCAACGAAAGGATAACGTTCTACGAGTCGGGGAGTGGAATGTCAGAAGCTTGAACTTGGTAGGGAAACTAGAAAATCTGAAACGGGAAATGCAAAGGCTCAATCTAGATATAGTAGGGGTCAGTGAAGTGAAGTGGAAAGAAGACAAGGATTTCTGGTCAGATGGGTATCGGGTAATATCAACAGCAGCAGAAAATGGCATAACAGGTGTAGGATTCGTTATGAATAGGAAGGTAGGGCAGAGGGTGTGTTACTGTGAACAGTTCAGTGACCGAGTTGTTCTAATCAGAATCGACAGCAGACCAACACCGACAACGATAGTTCGGGTATACATGCCAACGTCGCAAGCTGAAGATGAACAGATAGAGAAAGTGTATGAGGATATTGAAAGGGTAATGCAGTATGTAAAGAGGGACGAAAATCTAATACTCATGGGCGACTGGAATGCAGTTGTAGGGGAAGGAGTAGAAGAAAAGGTTACAGGAGAATATGGGCTTGGGACAAGGAATGAAAGAGGTGAAAGACTAATTGAGTTCTGTAACAAGTTTCAGCTAGTAATAGCGAATACCCTGTTCAAGAATCACAAGAGGAGGAGGTATACTTGGAAAAGGCCGGGAGATACGGGAAGATTTCAATTAGATTACATCATGGTCAAACAGAGATTCCGAAATCAGATACTGGATTGTAACGCTTACCCAGGAGCAGATATAGACTCAGATCACAATATAGTAGTGATGAAGAGTAGGCTGAAGTTCAAGACATTAGACAGGAAGAATCAATACACAAAGAAGTGGGATACGGAAGTACTAAGGAATGACGAGATACGTTTGAAGTTCTCTAACGCTATAGATACAGCAATAAGGAATAGCGCAGTAGGCAGTTCAGTTGAAGAGGAATGGACATCTCTAAAAAGGGCCATCACAGAAGATGGGATGGAAAACATAGGTACAAAGAAGGTAGCTGCGAAGAAACCATGGGTAACAGAAGAAATACTTCGGTTGATTGATGAAAGGAGGAAGTAAAAACATGTTCCGGGAAAATCAGGAATACAGAAATACAAGTCCCTAAGGAATGAAATAAATAGGAAGTGCAGGGGAGCTAAGACGAAATGGATGCAGGAAAAATGTGAAGACATCGAAAAAGATATGATTGTTGGAAGGACAGACTCAGCATACAGGAAAGTCAAAACAACCTTTGGTGACATTAAAAGCAACGGTGGTAACATTAAGAGTGCAACGGGAATTCCACTGTTAAATGCAGAGGAGAGAGCAGATAGGTGGAAAGAATACATTGAAAGCCTCTATGAGGGTGAAGATTTGTCTGATGTGATAGAAGAAGAAACAGGAGTCGATTTAGAAGAGATAGGGGATCCAGTATTAGAATCGGAATTTGAAAGAGCTTTGGAGGACATACGGTTAAATAAGCCAGAAGGGATAGATAACATTCCATCAGAATTTCTAAAATCATTGGGGGAAGTGGCAACAAAACGACTATTCACGTTGGTGTGTAGAATATATGAGTCTGGCGACATACCATCTGACTTTCGGAAAAGCATCATCCACACAATTCCGAAGACGGCAAGAACTGACAAGTGCGAGAATTATCGCACAATCAGCTGAACAGCTCATGCATCGAAGCTGCTTACAAGAATAATATACAGAAGAATGGAAAAGAAAATTGAGAATGCGCTAGGTGACGATCAGTTTGGCTTTAGGAAAAGTAAAGGGACGAGAGAGGCAATTCTGACGTTATGGCTAATGATGGAAGCAGGGCTAAAGAAAAATCAAGACACTTTCATAGGATTTGTCGACCTGGAAAAAGCGTTCGACAATATAAAATGGTGCAAGCTGTTCGAGATTCTGAAAAAAGTAGGGGTAAGCTATAGAGAGAGACGGGTCATATACAATATGTACAACAACCAAGAGGGAATAATAAGAGTGGACGATCAAGAACGAAGTGCTCGTATTAATAAGGGAGTAAGACAAGGCTGTAGCCTTTCGCCCCTACTCTTCAATCTGTACATCGAGGAAGCAATGATGGAAATAAATGAAAGGTTCAGGAGTGGAATTAAAATACAAGGTGAAAGGATATCAATGATACGATTCGCTGATGACATTGCTATCCTGAGTGAAAGTGAAGAAGAATTAAATGATATGCTGAACGGAATGGACAGTCTAATGAGTACACAGTATGGTTTGAGAGTAAATCGGAGAAAGACGAAGGTAATGAGAAGTAGTAGAAATGAGAACAGCGAGAAACTTAACATCAGGATTGATGGTCACGAAGTCAATGAAGTTAAGGAATTCTGCTACCTAGGCAGTAAAATAACCAATGACGGACGGAGCAAGGTGGACATCAAAAGCACACTCGCTATGGCAAAAAAGGCATTTCTGGCCAAAAGAAGTCTACTTATATCAAATACCGGCCTTAATTTGAGGAAGAAATTTCTGAGGATGTACGTCTGGAGTACAGCATTGTATGGTAGTGAAACATGGACTGTGGGAAAACCGGAACAGAAGAGAATCGAAGCATTTGAGATGTGGTGCTATAGACGAATGTTGAAAATTAGGCGGACTGATAAGGTAAGGAATGAGGAGGTTCTACGCAGAATCGGAGAGGAAAGGAATGACTTTAATGGTACTAGAGGGAGCTGTAGAGGGCAAAAACTGTAGAGGAAGACAGAGATTGGAATACGTCAAGCAAATAATTGAGGACGTAGGTTGCAAGTGCTACTCTGAGATGAAGAGGTTAGCACAGGAAAGGAATTCGTGGCGGGCCGCATCATACCAGTCAGTAGACTGATGACAAAAAAAGAAAAGCCCTGTAAGGACAGGACAGCTTATAGGTAGCACATCGCGCCTAGTACACGTCACCGCGGCACTCGTCGGCCACAGCATAGCTATGACACCTGAAGATGGGTTTACAGCAGCCCGAAACCGGTCGTGGGATAACAAAAGAAATTTACTAGGCTTACTACCTGAGCCCCCATCTTATTCTGTTACTCGCTGCTGTGAAGGGGAACGCGTTATGCAGATCGTGAAAGGTTTTTACTGTGTTTAACGAATGCGATGTTGGCCCTATATATACGACGATGCCCTTTGGCTACACTGACTAAAGGATCCTTCTAAGAAATGCCAAATTTAGATAACCTGAAGATGCCTAAATAAGGCGAAACACGTAGTTGAAAAATAAAAAACTAAAATTGCAACAAAGACTGTTTTTAACCAATACTGTTAAGCACTGGTTTGTTGTATGCCACAAATGGATTGGAAGGATTTCTAAAGATATTTACAACTGAAGCTGTATTTTCAGGCACTGGTGTAATGCTCAGTTGCGGATGTTCTTCCAACAGGATTTTTCTTCAGTTTTGATTTGAAAGCGCTTGGATTACCCGTAACATTTTCGAATTGTTGAAAATGGTTGCCGCAGTGTACTGCGCATCTCTCTGCACAAGAGTCAAGGAAGTGAGATCCAAACGCAGATTGGATTTCTGCCTAGTATCAACTGAGCGAAAGCTGCTAATTCTTGGGAATAAACTGATATTGTTAACAAGAAAAGACAGTAAAGAATATATATATATTGAGAGTCCAACATCAGAATATCCAGACTAGTGAACAGGGGTCGACAAGAGGTTCACAAACTTACACCACTTATTGATCAAAGTGCCCATTTCTGAGCCAAAGATATCCTTTGAGAATGGGAAGAGTCACTCCAAAATATAATACCATACGACATAAGCGAATGAAAATAAGTAGAGTAGACTAATTTTCGTGTCGAACTATCACTCACTCCAGATACCGTTCGAATAGGAAAAATGGTAGCATTACATCTCCGAACAAATCCTGAACGTGGGCTTTCCACGACAGTTTACTATCTGTCTGAACGCCTAGTTTCACTAAATCATATGTCCATTCTGTTAAATTAAAACTTCGGAATTTGTTGAATAGTGCATTAGAAACTATAAAAACTGAGTATTAATTTGATTTAGCATTAGTTTATTTCCTACAAGCTATGAACTTATGTCATGAACTTCACTGCTTGAAACAGAGCCATGTTGCACACAATAGCCTTTACTCCCAAGCTAGCGTCATCAGCAGATAGAATTACGTATTTTATAGTTACCCGTAATACTAGAGGGGATATCATTTATATAAATAAGGAACAGGAGTGGTCCCAACACTGGTCCCTGGGGGACCCTGCACTTGACAGCACCCCACTCAGACCCCACATCACAGCTGTTATCAAGATTGTGAATAATGACCTTTTGCTGTCTGTTGCTAAAGTAAGAGGTGAGCCAATTGTGAGCTACTCCCCGTATTCCGTAATAGTTCTACTTCTAGAGCAATATTTCGTGATCAATACAACAAAAAGCCTTAGTTAAAGCAAATAATGTGCCTAGCGCTCGACACCCCAGTTTAATCCATCCAGTGCCTCACAGAGAAAAGAGAGTATACCATTTTCAGTTGTTAAATCGCTACTAAAGCCGAACTGTACATTTGCTGGTAAATTATGTGAAATAAATTAATCAATTATCCTTACATACACAGCATTTTCAATAACTTTAGCAAACACTGATGGTATAGAAATAGGTCTAAAATCGTCAACATTATCCCTTTCACTCGTTTGATAAGCGATATGGCTTTTGTAAACCGTATGGTTTTAATTTTATCCCATGAATTAGCTACTCTACACTGAAGAGCGAAAAAAAATAGTGCACCCGCGTAATATCGTACAGGGCCTCCGCGAGCATGGAGAAGTGCCGCAAGACGACGTGGCACGGACTCGACTATTTTCTGAAGTAGTGGTAGAGGGAACTGACACCATGAATCCCAGGTCTGTCCATAAATTCTTAAGAGTACGGGGAGATACCCTCTGAACAGCACGTTGCAAGGCATCGAAGATACGCACAATAATGTTCGTGTCTGGGCAGTTTGGTGGCCAGCGGAAGTGTTTAGACTCAAAAGAGTGTTCCTGGAGATACTCTGTAGCAATTCTGGACGTGTAGGTTGTCGCATTGTCCGGCTGGAATTGCCCAAGTCCATCAGAATGCACAATGGACATGAACGGATGCAGGTGATCAGACAGGATGCTTACGTACGTGTCACCTGTAAGAATGGTACCTAGACGTGTCAGAGGTCCCACATCACTCCAACTGCACACTCCCCAAACCATTACAGAGCCTTCACCAGCTTGGACAGCCCCTCCTGACATGCAGGGTCCATGGATTCATAAGGTTGTCTCCATACTCGTACACGTCTATCCACTCGATACGATTTGGAACAAGACTCGTCCGACCAGGCAACATGTTTCCAGTCATCAACAGCCCAATGTCGGTGCTAACGGGCCCAGGAGAGGCGTAAAGCACTATGTCGTGCAGTCATCAAGGGTACACGAGTGGGCCTCCGGCTCCGAAAGCCCGTATCGATGATGTTTCGTTGAATGGTTCGCACGCTGACACTTGTTGATGGCGCAGCATTGAAATCTCCAGCAATTTGCGGAAGAATTGCACTTCTATCACGTTGAAAGATTATCTTCAGTCGTCGTTTACCCGTTCTTGAAGGATCTTTTCCCGGCCGCAGCGATGTCCGACATTTGATGTTTTACCCAATTCGAGTTGCTCACGAATGGCAGTACGGGAAAATCCCCACTTCAAAAATGGTTCAAATGGCTCTGAGCACTATGGGACTTAACTTCAGTGGTCATCAGTTCCCTAGAACTTACAAGGGAACCTCCCCATCGCACCCCCCTCAGATTTAGTTATAAGTTGGCACAGTGGATAGGCCTTGAAAAACTGAACTCAGATCAATCGAGAAAACAGGAAGAAGTTGTGTGGAACTATGAAAAAATAAGCAAAATATACAAACTAAGTAGTCCATGCGCAAGATAGGCAACATCAAGGTTAATCTGAACTCAGGAGCGCCGTAGTCCCGTGGTTAGCGTTAGCAGCTGCGGAACTAAAGGTTCTTGGTTCAAGTCTCCCCTCAAGTGAAAAGTTTTTCTTTATTTTCGCGAAGTTATGATCTGTCCATTCGTTCATTGACGTCTCTGTTCACTGTAATAAGTTTAATGTCTGTGTTTTGCGAGCGCACCGCAAAACCTTGCGATTAGTAGACGAAAGGACGTGCCTCTCCAATGGGAACAGAAAACATTTGATCGCAAGGTCATAGGTCAACCGATTCCTCCACAGGAAAACACGTCTGATATATTCTATACGACACTGGTAACGGCATGTGCGTCACATGACAGGAATATGTTGTCGACCCACCTAACTTGTACACTTGGCGAGTGGGTAAAAAGATTCTTCTACCTTGCCCGATTTAGGTTTTCTTGTGGATGTGATAATCACTCCCAAAATAGTGATGAAAACATAAGAGTTTGTCACATAAACTGCAACAAATGAATCCACACAGTCGCACACTTTTCCCTGTGCTCTGTCAAAACATATGTTTTTAACGTTTTCAATTTTTTCCGTATGTAGACCGTCAAATCCTGCATATGTCCAAGCAAATCTGAACATGTCCTGGAATTTTGGAGAGCGAAGTTGATTATGTGTGAGTGCCTGAAATTTTATTATTGTCTGAAAATAAAAAATAAAATTTTACGCTCGAAGGAAGACTTGACCCAAGGACCTCCCGTGCCGCAGCTGCTCACGGTAACCACGGGACCACGGCGTTCGTGAGCTCATACCATCTTTGATGTTGCCTATGTTCGCATGGACTACTCGCTTTGTATATTTTGCTTATTTTTTTCATAGTTCCACACAACTTCTTCCTGTTTTCTCGATTGATCTGTGTTCAGTTTTTCAAGGCCTATCCACTGTGCCAACTTATAACTAAATCTGAGGGGGGTGCGATGGGGAGGTTCCCTTGTTAAAACTACTTAAACCTAACTAACCTAAGGGTATCACACACATCCATACCCGAGGCATGATTCGAACCTGCGACCGTTGTGGTCGCGCGGTTCCAGACTGTAGCTCCTAGAACCGCTCGGCCACTCCGGCCGGCAAAATCCCCACTTCATTGCTACCTCGGCGATGCTATGGCCCATCACTCCCGCGCAGACTATAACGCCAAGTTAAAATTCACTTAAATCTTGATAACCTGCCATTGTAGCAGCAGTAACGGATCTAACAACTGCGCCAGACACTTGTTTTCTTATACAGGCGTTGCCGACCGCAGCGCCGTATTCTGCCTGTTTACATATTTTTGTGGCTCTGAGCACTATGGGACTTAACATCTTTGGTCATCAGTCCCCTAGAACTTAGAACTACTTAAACCTAACTAACCTAAGGACATCACACACATCCATGCCCGAGGCAACATATCTTTGTATTTGAATACGTACGCCTATACCAGTTTCTTTGGAGCTTCAATGTATTTGCGTATCACATAGTCTTTGACTTCATAATAACATTTTCAAGCATCTTACAATACTGTGTGTAATGGACTACAGTAGCATGATTATGACTACTTCTGACATTTTTATATATGTCTCACACTGCTCTATATCATATTCGTGTCTCACTAGTCAGCCACCTAGGCTGCCTTTTACTCCTAGTACCCTGTTTGGGACGTTGCAACGTAATGCAACTCTCAAAAAGTATAAGAAATGTGTTAACGAAAGCGTTATATTTATCATCTATGTTATCAACACTGTAAACATCCTGCCACTCTTGTTGCTTAGTGAGGTATAAAAAATTCTCTATTGCCTTTGTAGTAGCCTTTCTACATAATTATATATAACATTTGCTTTAGTACAAAAACCTTTAGTAATACAATTTGTGCATCATGGTATGAAAGACCATTCACCCTTTTGCTAACAGAATGCTTGTCTAGTAATGAAGAACGAATAAAAGTATTGTCTATCGCTGTGCTACTCTTTCCCTGCACTGTGGTTGGAAAAAACACACTCTGCATCACACCCTATGAGTTTAGATCTACTAACATTATTTTTCTTACACAGTAACATACAAAATTAATATTGAAGTCACCACATACAACTATACAATGAACCATGAAACCTCTCTGGCTTGAGCAGAAATGCTTCGAAAGAGTTAGTGGACATGTAGACAACAATTAGAAGTTTAGTTTCACTAAATTCAACAACCCCTGCTCAACGTTGAAATGTGCGTTCAGTTGAGTTCCATGATCCACCTATGGATTCAAAAGGAATACTGTTTTTTACATAGATGGTCCTTCCCCACCCCATAAAGAACTCCTTGAAAAACAATCTGAATGCTAGTAAAGAAAGCCTTCGAATAGTCAAATTATTTAAGTGGTGCTCCGATGTACCAGTAATGTCAGAGTCAACAAGAAAGGTAGTCCAAGTGTACAGCAGCTCTCTATGATTTCATTTATTCGGCGCCAGGTCAATGTGCTACACATTTTGCGAGAAAGCACTCTTCTCTGTAGAAATCAAGGTCCATTCCGTAACAACCCAGTTCGCTTTGTTCATCCACGAGACTCAGAAAGCAGTAGATGCCGGAGCCCAGGTAGAAGGTAATCGAAACAGTTCCGTAGCCTCGCCTAGAAAGCAAAATACGAAGATGAGAAATATCAGACCAGATGTGTTACTGAATTCAGAAATTCCTAGCAAAGCAGAACAAAGCACGCCGTTCTTAACAGAGAGAAATCTTCAGCCGTAACTTTGGCTGTATCCCAGGGCAGTGCTGTAGGGGATCAGGGGTGGAATTAAAATACAAGGTGAAAGGATATCAATGATACGATTCGCTGATGACATTGCGATCCTGAGTGAAAGTGAAGAAGAATTAAATGATCTGCTGAACGGAATGAACAGTCTAATGAGTACACAGTATGGTTTGAGAGTAAATTAGAGAAAGACGAAGGTAATGAGAAGTAGTAGAAATGAGAACAGCGCGAACATCAGGATTGATGGTCACGAAGTCTATGAAGCTAAGGAATTCTGCTACCTAGGCAGTAAAATAACCAATGACGGACGGAGCAAGGAGGACGTCAAAATAAGACTCGCTATGGCAAAAAAGGCATTTCTGGCCATGAGAAGTCTACTAATATCAAATACCAGCCTTAATTTGAGGACGAAATTTCTGAGGATGTACGTCTGGAGTACAGTATTGTATGGTAGTGAAACATGGACTGTGGGAAAACCGGAACAGAAGAGAATCGAAGCATTTGAGATGTGGTGCTATAGACGAATGTTGAAAACTAGGTGCCGGCCGGAGTACCCGAGCGGTTCTACGCGCTACAGACTGGAACCGCTCGACCGCTACGGTCGCAGGTTCGAATCCTGCCTCGGGTATGGATGTGTGTGATGTCCTTAGGTTAGTTAGGTTTAAGTAGTTCTAAGTTCTAGGCGACTGATGACCTCAGACGTTAAGTCGGATAGTGCTCAGAGCCATTTGAACCTTTTTTTTTTTTTTTTTTAAATTAGGTACCGGCTGGAGTAGCCGAGCGGTTCTACGCGCTACAGTCTGGAACCGCGCGACCGCTACGGTCGCAGGTTCGAATCCTGCCTCGGGCATGGATGTGTGTGATGTCCTTAGGTTAGTTAGGTTTAAGTAGTTCTAAGTTCTAGGGGACTGATGAACTCAGAAGTTAAGTCGGATAGCCATTTTAACCATTTTTTTTTTTTAATTAGGTACCGGCCGGAGTAGCCGAGCGGTTCTACGCGCTACAGTCTGGAACCGCGCGACCGGTACAGTCGCAGGTTCGAATCCGGTCTCGGGCATGGATGTGTGTGATGTCCTTAGGTTAGTTAGGTTTAAGTAGTCCTAAGTTCTAGGGGACTGATGACCTCAGGAGTAAAGTCCCATAGTGCTCAGAGCCATTTGAACCATTTGAAAATTAGGTGGACTGATAAGGTAAGGAATGAGGAGGTTCTACGCAGAATCGGAGAGGAAAGGAATACGTGGAAAACACTGATAAAGAGAAGGGACAGGATGATAGGACATCTGCTAAGAATGAGGGAATGACATCCATGGTACTAGACGGAGCTATAGAGGGCAAAAACTGTAGAGGAAGACAGAGATTGGAATACGTCAAGCAAATAATTGAGGACGTAGGTTGCAAGTGCTACTATGAGATGAAGAGGTTAGCACAGGAAAGGAATTCGTGGCGGGCCGCATCAAACCAGTCAGTCGACTGATGACAAAAAAAAGAAGTAAGGAACTGTTCGAAGTTCCAACCCTGATGGGGTGAAGGGATGAAAGTTTTTTTTTTTTAATTTAGCTATTAAGGCAATTTTGAACCTAGCACTACGAAACTGGTATTTGGGGTTTTGGTCAGAAATAAAGAAATTTGAGTTTCAGTTTTTTTGGAAGTAAAACAGAGTCTAAAAGCTTTGAGCTGTGCGTAGCTCGTGTTCGTCCCATCTCTTATTTAACACCCTGTTTTTACCGTACTGCCGCCTCGTTATGTTAGTTTCAGTTACTTGTGTCACTGAGTTGCTGCGTCGCCTGCCCGTGAGCGGCAGCAGCAGCGCTTATCGATATAGGCCCTGCTGTATTATCTCTGGGATTGCTATTACTTCCTGGTCGTCGTGTGTCGCCCAGCGAGATGGAACGCGCCAGCATTTAGTTCGGACCTGACAGTGTTTGAGTTGACACGCGGCAGCTGTGAGGTGCGGACCGCCATGACACGCCCGACGGTTGCCGACACACATGATTGGAGTGGGGAGGACTTTGGTTGGTCGTCTTCTCGGACGACGTATATTTGACCGGCGATCGCTTATGGGTTGGCTGTGTGTTCCGACTCGTCATTCGTCCCTGTTACTGTATAGTCACTGCCGTTAGCATTGTCTAGTTCTTCATGCAAGTGTTCGTCAAACTGTGTGTAGTTAGTGTGATTTTGACTGACAAGTTATTTTAAATGTTGTCGGCGTACTGGCTCTGAGGAGTCCATCGGTTGGTGTAGAGCAGTGACGAATCCTCGGCGGGGCGTGGTTTGACCAGGGCTGCTGGCGGTCTCAACGCAGTGTCGGAGAGTGTTGCCTTGTTCAACGAGATCCGTGGCTCACCGACCCTGGACACGAAAGTTGAATTTTGATTTAACCTACCAGCAAGTCAAGACTGTTCCCATTGTGTCGTTTGAAGTTCGTTGTTGCCTATTGGGATATTCCCGCGAGCAACGACGTGGTTCTCAAGTTGGAAAATTCTAGCCACCCTCCGGTGGAGTTTCACTGTATTTGGTTATTTGAATTGAAGTGCACCAGCGGAATCTTCTGCCTCTTCTGCCGTTCACGTTCCGCTTACCTGCCCTGGGCGTTGACGTACATGTCAGGCAGTGTAATTTCCGCATCGTGTTGTTGCTGTCCAGCATCGTGTGTAGTTTGACAGCTCCGTGTATCATTGGTTGTGGGCGCCAATATCTTCTATGTTGTTCCGTTGAACTCCCTGTTGTGCCCTGGTCGGGTGAGGTGGAAGTTATCTTGTCGGTGGGTCCACTGACTGTCGGTTGGTTGGGTTGTCGTCGGATCGTGAATGGTTGGCCCGACTGCCTGTCTCACCTAAGCGAACGTTAAGCCGTCGGGACACGGACCGTGCTGTCGAACGTTAACGTTGAGCGTGCCAAGTTCAACGTGCTGCTGAACGCTCAGGAACGATGCGATTTGTGCATACGGTACGTGGGCCCCAACGTGGTATACGCGATCGCAACGCACTCCAGCGGCAGTTGAGGGATGTTTCTAGTTCGTAAATCACACTGTTTACTCAACAGGTGCGCGTAATTCCCACGTTAGCTCTATTAAAACGCACATTTCTTCCATCGTCCACGAAAAGGAAAGTACCATGTCCAATCAGTAAGGACACAGGCTTATAAAAGTTCCGTTACAGATAGTGCGTTACAAATTTGGAATACTTCTCCGCGTAAGATAAACGTTATTTCATGATTCCCACATTTTAGAAAAACTCCAAGTTCAGTCTTACTTGATCACTGTTCCTACCCAATAGCAGAATCTTTGCAACATGTAAATTACGAAGCGTAAAAGAAGAATGAGTAAAATATCTTTAAACAAGTAGCGCAAGCTGTCCTTTAGATTAAGCCAATCGAACAGTCACCCCCCCAAAAAAGGTGAACTTGTATTTACATAATATCAAATATTATAGGCTACACTTGTATTAAACTAATAATAAAGTATCGGAACCTAATAAAAACGTGAATGTTAAGAAAAAAAATTGGTTGTGTCAGGACGCGAACCACCGCCCCAACAAAAAAAAAAAATTTCTTTACAGAACACTGACGCTCTTCATTACGCTAAACCAACATCTCCCGTGTTGGCACTAATCATAGTATGTTCGCTCGTGCTAAAAACACTAATCTTAGATATGTTACTAACTGAAATTTAATTATAACAAATTGTACCAAGAACAATGCGTTTTGGGTGGATCTTCAGTGTGTCGCTGCCTTCAAATAGCCTACTCTCATTATACCCAAGTTACAATAATTCTTTTGCCGCGAATATGATGTTTCTCATTATTTTATTGGAACGAATCACACAGTTAACAACGGGTTTTGCAGTGATTCTAAATTTGCTGGTGCTCGAAACGGCATATATACGTATAGACTTTAAATGAACGCCAATATGGCGCCTCACAACTCTGTACTGACGGGAGACGGCGTGCTTGTGACGTAGGTGGCGTTGGGCCATCTCATTGGTCAACGCTCAGACGCACGCTCAGAATATCTGGTTGGTTGGTTGTTTCGGGGAAGGAGACCAGACAGCGAGGTCATCGGTCTCATCGGGTTAGGGAAGGACGGGAAAGGAAGTCGGCCGTGCCCTTTGAAAGGAACCATCCCGGCATTTGCCTGGAGCGATTTAGGGAAATCACGGAAAACCTAAATCAGGATGGCCGGACGCGGGATTGAACCTTCGTCCTCCCGAATGCGAGTCCAGTGTCTAACCACTGCGCCACCTCGCTCGGTTCAGAATATCTGACATGACAGATATTCCTCTGCACGTTCGAAAAGACTCCCGAGCGTGCTATTCCATGCTGTGACGTCAGAAACTCGGCACGCTCAACGCTCAATGTTCGGATGCACGGTCCGTGTGCCGACAGCTTTAGTGTTTGAATTACAGGCCGACCCTCGAACATCTGGGCGCCCTTGTGTGGACTGCCTTATTTTTTTAAAATTTGTTCTTGTTGTTGGTACTTGGATGGCTTCTAGCCGGTTCTGTATTTTAAATTATAGTTCCAGAATGAGTTTTTCACTCTGCAGAGGCGTGTGCGCTGATATGAAACTTCCTGGCAGATTAAAACTGTGTGCCCGACCGAGACTCGAACTCGGGACCTTTGCCTTTCGCGTGCAAGTGAATCTACCATCTGAGCTACCGAAGCACGACTCACGCCCGGTCTCACAGCAGAAGTAAAGCTGTGACACCGGGCGTGAGTCGTGCTACGGTAGCTCAGATGGTAGAGCACTTGCCCGCGAAAGGCAAAGGTCCCGAGTTCGAGTCTCGGTCGGGCACACAGTTTTAATCTGCCAGGAAGTTTTTTTAAATTATAGTTGTTTTACTCTTAAGGCCTTCAGCCTAGTTTAGTGTTTCACGTAGGCCCTTTGGCATTTTAAAAATAATTTGAATTTTTAAGTCTTTGGCCTTCGGCCGATTTGAATTTAACTTTTTTACTTCAGCCTATTGAATTTTTAGGTCTTCGGCCTTCAGTCGATTTGAGTTTAAGTTTTAAGATAAGGCTTGCCTTTTAAATTTCTGATTACGCTTGCGTTATAAGTTATTGGCCTTCAGCTGCTTCTAGATTAAAGTGGCTTTCAGCCAGTAATTACGTCCCAAAGATTAAAGCTGTGTGTTTAAGAAATTGTTTTGGGCTCTTGCAATGTTTGATCAAAGAATAAAGTTGTATGTTCGAGTGTAACTGACAGCCGCTCATTTTAGCCCCTTTACACAATTTATTCTATCTGCCCTGTCCTGCGGGTTAAGCAGGGCATTTCCAGCTTATTTTGGAAATAAATCATTATTAAAGTATTACTAAACATTTTTCAAGCTACGTCTATAAAAACTGACATTAGATTTCTCGGTCGGTAATAAAAATTTGTGAGTCAGTGCTTTTCAAGATTCAGCCCCTTAAGGAGTAAATGGGGGTTGAAAATTTTCATGAAAACAATTTGTTATATTAAAATACGTAACACCTATAAAGCCAAATCTATGAAAATTGGTATCGACTTGTAAACAAGTATCTGTTAGGGGACAAGTTCCTATGGAAACTCAAAAGGCAGGTTTAACAAAGACTTCCGACTCCAGCTACCACGAACTCTTTTTGGTCAGAAATACACTCGGAAAAGACCACTCTTTATTAGTTTAATGTCCGCCCCCGGTAGCTGAGTGGTCAGCGCGACAGGATGTCAATCCTAAGGTCCGCTCAGATTGTGTTGTCCTAATCATCATCATTTCATCCACATCGACGCGTAAGTCGCCGAAGTGGCGTCAAATCGACAGACTTGCACCCGGCGAACGGTCTACCCGACGGGAGGCCCTAGTCACAAGACATTTACATTTATGATTTTAATCAGCGTGAAAAATTTGTAGATGCTGCAATTTGCGAACAACATAAAAATTCGATTAAAGAAAAACATAAATATCTGTGCCGACCATACAGTCTACGCAAGCGAAGCAGTAGGCTCGTCAGTATGGGAACCGTAACAGGTAGGATTGATGGAGGAAATAGGGAAGATCCAAAGAAGAGCAGCGCGTTTCGTCACAGGTTCATTTAGTAAGCACGAAAGAGTCACAGAGATTCTCGGCTAATTCCGGTGGCTGACGCTGCGAGAATGGTGTTCTGCATCACGTTGCTGTCCGAGAGCGTACATTCCCAGGAGAATCAACCAATATATTGCTCCCTTCTACTTATATCTTTCGAAAAGACCATTAAGATAAAATCTGACACATTCGAGCCCACACGAAGATTTACCAGCAATCGCTCTTCCTGCTAACCATACACAACGGGAACAGAAAAAAGGGGAAGTGACATTGGTACAAAAAGCACCCTCTGCCACACACCGACCCATGGCTTGGGTAGTACAGGTAGTACACACAGGTGTTATGTCGTGTCCTAGGTAGTTAACCTGTTCTAATATTTCATTACCAACAACATTTTTGATCATTTGGAGCCTTAATGGGACTTGACTGAGTGATGTTTAAATGCAGCGTAGATTACACAGTGTTGGTCACATTTTGACTACATAAAAGCGGTATCACCTTTACAGCCGTCATCATGAAAGATGGTAATGGAAATGCTACACGCAGCTTACGCTCTCATGCATCCCTGCTCCTTATGACCTGTAAAACCAAAACCCACGAATTGCTAAAATAAAACACTATACGAAAACCACTTAACTGTTCTTTTTGGAGAGAGGTGGGTACTCTCTCGGCTAGCTTAAGATAGTTACCAAACAAAGCTCTTGCTTTGACTACCTTAAGAGAGTAAAAGTTGAGAAAGTGTGCTACTACATTGGCTACATTAAGAATTTCACAGTTAATAATGATAGCAGCTCCCCTAGGTACCTTTAGAGAGTCACAGTTACAAAAAGAAGCAGATGACACTACGCTGTTTGCAGAATCACAAGTGAAAACGAAGGAACTATTGGGTAGATTAAGAGAAAAAAATGAGAAACTTTGCTTATTTGTGAATACGAGAAAGACCACGATAACCGCCAGAAGTGAGTCGCTACAAGCCACTGACGTGCAATCAGAATATGAAGGTTAATGAAAACCACTACCCGGATTGTATTGTTAAGCATTTATTGTTAAGAATTTATTGTGCTATGACCTGTTTTGTTCTTGGACATTTTCGGGTAGCCAAGTTGTGCTAAACTCATGACATAAATGATCCGGTTATGGCATTAATTTAGCACAAAACGGCGACTAGAAGATGATGTAAGAACGGAACCAATCGTAGCACAGTTAGTGTATAACAATACAGCCGAGGTGGTTTTCATTAATCATT
The DNA here is from genome assembly GCF_021461395.2 of Schistocerca americana. Classification (NCBI taxonomy): domain Eukaryota; kingdom Metazoa; phylum Arthropoda; class Insecta; order Orthoptera; family Acrididae; genus Schistocerca; species Schistocerca americana. Next base: position 152,975,630 of record NC_060128.1, on the reverse strand, counting down.
AAAACCAGCATGATGCTCAACACAATCTAGATCATTTAGAATATGAAGAAGTTCATCAGTTCGCGCACCTAGGCTGAGTGGTTCAGAAAGAGAGTACGGTCTACAATTGTACAGTTATTAAATCCTGTTTTCCGAAACTCCTTCACCAAAGAAGACGAAGTAAATATTCCTCAGTTCCAATCAAGATCAATTGCCAAGATGAGAAACATAGAAGTAGATATCCTCGGAGTAACGAAGCAGCTTAAATCACTTAATAAAGGCAAGGCCTCCGGTCCAGATTATATACCAGTCAGGTTCCTCTCAGAGTACGCTGATAAAATAGCTCCATATTTAGCAATTATATACAACCACTCGCTCACAGAAAGATCCGTTCCTACCTACTGGAAAATTGCTCAAATCACACCAATACCCAAAACGGGAAGTAGGAGTAATCCACTGAATTACAGGCCTATATCACTAACGTCGATTTGCAGTAGGGTTTTGGAACATATATGAGTACTATATTCGGACATTATGAAGTACCTCGAAGAAAATGATTTATTGACACATAGTCAACACGGTTTCAGAAAATATCGTTCTTGTGAAACACTCGCTCTTTATACTCATGAATTAATAAGTCCTATGGACAGTGGATGTTAAATTGATTCCATATTTTTAGATTTCCAAAAGGCTTTCGACACCGTTCCTCATAAGCGTCTTCTAACCAAACTGCGTGCCTACGGAGTATCGCCGCAGTTGTGCGACTGGATTCGTGATTTACTGTCAGAAAGGTCACAGTTCGTAGTAATAGACGGAAAGTCATCGAGTAAAACAGAATTAATATCCGGCGTTCCCCCAAGGAAGTGTTATACGCCCTCTATTGTACCTGATCTATATCAACGACATAGGAGACAATCTGAGTAGGCGGCGTCTTAGATTGTTTGCAGATGATGCTGTCATTTACCATCTTGTAAAGTCATTAGATGATCAAAAGGACTTGCAAAATAATTTAGATAAGATATCTGTATGGTGCGAAAAGTGGCAATTGACCCTGAATACGGAAAAGTGTGAAGTTATTCACATGAGTACTAAAAGAAAAGTGGCAATTGACCCTGAATACGGAAAAGTGTGAAGATATTCACATGAGTACTAAAGGATACCAGCTACATTTCGATTATGCGATAAGTCACACAAATCTGAATGCTGTAAATTCAACAAAATACTTAGGCTTATAATTACAAATAAGCTAAATTGGAACGATCACATAGATAATATTGTGGGTAGAGGAAACCAAAGACTGCGATTCATTGGCAGAACACTTAGAAGGTGCAACAGGTCTACTAAACAGACTGCTTACACCACGCTTGGCCGCCCTATTCTGGAGTATTGCTGTGCAGTGTGGGATCCGCATCAGGTGGAACTGACGGATGACATCGAAAAAGTACAAAGAAGGGCAGCTCGTTTTGTATTATCATGAAATAGGGGAAATAGTGTCACAGACATGATACGTGAATTGGAGTGGCAATCATTAAAACAAAGGCGTTTTTCGTTGCGATGGGATCTTCTCATGAAATTTCAATCGCCAATTTTCTCCTCCGATTGCGAAAACATTCTGTCGGCACCCACCTACATAGGGAGAAAAGATCATCACGATAAAATCAGAGAAATCTGGGCTCGCACAGAGAAATGTATGTGCTCATTTTTCCCGCGTGCCGTTCGGGAGTGGAACGGTAGAGAGACACCTTGAAGGTGGTTCATTGAACCCTCTGCCAGGCACTTTATTGTGAATAGCAGAGTAATCACGCAGATGTAGATGTAGAATTATTGTACGTAAGGATGCTGTATCAGACAGTGACTTCGAAAGACTCATCAAATTGAGTGTGCTGATTTCTCTGGCATTTCCAGCTGTCCTTATCGGGTTGAAACCTGGACAAGATATGAACAGGACTGCAAGGGAAGAGATGCTTTTGAGATGTGAACATGCAAGGGGTTGCTGAAAATATCCCGGGTTTATTGAAACAGTGGCATACGAGGTACTTTAAACCGGTAAAACGGTAAACGAAATTAATCCCACATACGTTCGCCATGAATGAACTTGAAACTGTTATGATGAAATAGCTCTACCAATGGCTCAGAAAGACGATTTGTGCTACCACGTCGCTCGGCAGCAGCGTCGTTGAGAACAAAGTAACCCTTGTATCAACGGCAGTCTTGAACACACATGTACGAAGGGCGTTCAAGAAGTAATGCAACGCCTTTTTTTCTGGAAGCAGGTCGATTTTATTCGGGATTCATGTACACCATGTTATCCCCATTTTTTTCGCTACGGAACCCTGTTTCTCAAGACAACCGCCATTCAATGCGACGCCTTTATGCCACCTTATTGCGATGTGTGCCACGGTAGCCATTTGTTGCCATTTGGAGAAAAAAGTCAGATTGCAGGTCGGGCTTAAAGGGAGCGCGCACGGTGACCGATGTTGGCCGGCTCAGCCACGCAGCGGGTGAGAGGGGGTTGGAAGATGGCGGCGAGCGCGTTGTCAGCGGCAGACCGCCACACGTGAACCTGGCGGTAACTTTATGTCACGCGGGTTTACGCCGTTCCGGCGCACCACTTCAGTGTTCGATTTGTGCTTTTACCAGTGGGGGGGATGTCTTAGGGGGTTATTAAAGTTATATATGTTACTAGCTTGGACCGTGGCGTTACCCATGGTTAAACAGTTATTTATAAATAGATGTTAATGCCGAAACTCACTATTCACGCGTAAGCACGATCAGAAAAGCCATCCCTTGTTATATCTTTAAAAGTACATTATAGGTAAAGCCTATTTACAAAATCATCTACATACAGGTATACGAGGGGAATCCAAAAAGTAAATGTACATTTGTGAAAAGCTCTACTTATTCTGATGATAGAAAACTGAAACATGCGTTATTTTTCTACGTAACCTCCCTGGACTTCAACGTAGTTTTCACGACGTTTTACGAGTTTTTTTTTTTTAATTTCATCAGAAAATACGTTTTTTCGGTTGCACCTGTAACCAATTTTGCACCGCAGCAGTGACGTCTTCATCACTTTGAAATCTTCTTCCCCTTTTGTGCTTCCGTTAAGGAACCAAACATGTGAAAATCGCTTGGAGCCAGGTCTGGACTGTATGGTGGATGTTCCAGCACCTCGAATCTCAACTCCTTTATTCCGACCGCTGTCCGTTTGGCAGAATGTGGGCGGGCGTTATCTTGCTGCAGGATGACACCTCTTCACAGTTTTCCACGACGTTTGCATCTGATTGCAGGTTTTAGTTTCGCACGCAACACATCACATCCGCCATACAATACAGACGTGGCTCTAAAGCCTCGTTTACGCTGGGGCGACCTCTTGCAACATTGTGGCATCCTACGGAAATGTTGCGTGCGTCGGCTTGTCGTTTAGTTCTAAATGTTTTGAAATGCTTACCTACTACATAACCCTTTTTCAAAATTAATAAGCAAACATATTAATAGTAAACTTTCAGTGTTCAGCTCCACAAATTTAAATTATATGTAAAGTTTTACTCCAGTGCGTGGGAAATAAACATCCCAGGTTGGGATGCATAAACTAAAACCAGAGGAGGGGATGGTCTGATGCAGAAGGGGGGAAATCCCCCCCCCCATCCCCCCCTGCAAAGCGCACACTGCACCACTTTAAGACTATTCTTGATCTAAGTTTGCATTGTATACGCTCAAACGCAGAGTACACTGAAGAGCCAAAGAGACAGGTATAGGCATGCGTATTCAAATACAGAGTACGTAAATGGGCAGAATACGGCGCTACTCGTCGACATCACCTACTTTAGACGACAAGTGTCTGGCGCAGTTGTTAGATAGGTTACTGCTGCTACGATGGCAGGTTATCAAGATCTAAATGAGTTTGAACGCGGTGTTACAGTCGGCGCACGAGCGATGGGGCACATCATCCGCGAGGCAGCGATGAAGTGGGGATTCTTCCTGTACGACCTTTCCAGGAGTGTACCGAGAATATCAGAAATCCGGCAAAACATCAAATCACCCACATCGCTGGGGCCGGTTAAAGCTCCTGCAAGAACGGGACCAACTACGACTGAAGAGAATCGTTGTACGTGACAGAAGTGCAATCCTTCCGCAAGTTGCTGACACTTCGCGCAACGACTCACTGTGCATTTTGTTCACTGACAGGTGTCCATAGAAATTCTGCAAGGGCCTATGAATACCTACGATGCTCTGGTTTTTCTCCAAAAGAAACTCAATGACAGCTCTCTGCTTGGAATGCTTTGGAGACTGCGTACACTGTTGCAGCCACCTATTGGAACTTCATAATACTATAGGCGCTGAAGTGGGAGTATCCCACGATGTCCCACAGAAAATTCCGCATTTTTTTTTTTCAAAATAAATTGCCAGAGAAAAAAGAATTGCGTTGCATTACTTATTGAACATCCCCTGTAAGTCATTCAGGAGCTCAGGATGGAGAAGAGATTCTCCAATCTTTTGGTCATATACACTCCTGGAAATGGAAAAAAGAACACATTGACACCGGTGTGTCAGACCCACCATACTTGCTCCGGACACTGCGAGAGGGCTGTACAAGCAATGATCACACGCACGGCACAGCGGACACACCAGGAACCGCGGTGTTGGCCGTCGAATGGCGCTAGCTGCGCAGCATTTGTGCACCGCCGCCGTCAGTGTCAGCCAGTTTGCCGTGGCATACGGAGCTCCATCGCAGTCTTTAACACTGGTAGCATGCCGCGACAGCGTGGACGCGAACCGTATGTGCAGTTGACGGACTTTGAGCGAGGGCGTATAGTGGGCATGCGGCAGGCCGGGTGGACGTACCGCCGAATTGCTCAACACGTGGGGCGTGAGGTCTCCACAGTACATCGATGTTGTCGCCAGTGGTCGGCGGAAGGTGCACGTGCCCGTCGACCTGGGACCGGACCGCAGCGAGGCACGGATGCACGCCAAGACCGTAGGATCCTACGCAGTGCCGTAGGGGACCGCACCGCCACTTCCCACCAAATTAGGGACACTGTTGCTCCTGGGGTATCGGCGAGGACCATTCGCAACCGTCTCCATGAAGCTGGGCTACGGTCCCGCACACCGTTAGGCCGTCTTCCGCTCACGCCCCAACATCGTGCAGCCCGCCTCCAGTGGTGTCGCGACAGGCGTGAATGGCGGGACGAATGGAGACGTGTCGTCTTCAGCGATGAGAGTCGCTTCTGCCTTGGTGCCAATGATGGTCGTATGCGTGTTTGGCGCCGTGCAGGTGAGCGCCACAATCAGGACTGCATACGACCGAGGCACACAGGGCCAACACCCGGTATCATGGTGTGGGGAGGGATCTCCTACACTGGCCGTACACCACTGGTGATCGTCGAGGGGACACTGAATAGTGCACGGTACATCCAAACCGTCATCGAACCCATCGTTATACCATTCCTAGACCGGCAAGGGAACTTGCTGTTCCAACAGGACAATGCACGTCCGCATGTATCCCGTGCCACCCAACGTGCTCTAGAAGGTGTAAGTCAACTACCCTGGCCAGCAAGATCTCCGGATCTGTCCCCCATTGAGCATGTTTGGGACTGGATGAAGCGTCGTCTCACGCGGTCTGCACGTCCAGCACGAACGCTGGTCCAACTGAGGCGCCAGGTGGAAATGGCATGGCAAGCCGTTCCACAGGACTACATCCAGCATCTCTACGATCGTCTCCATGGGAGAATAGCAGCCTGCATTGCTGCGAAAGGTGGATATACACTGTACTAGTGCCGACATTGTGCATGCTCTGTTGCCTGTGTCTATGTGCCTGTGGTTCTGTCAGTGTGATCATGTGATGTATCTGACCCCAGGAATGTGTCAATAAAGTTTCCCCTTCCCGGGACAATGAATTCACGGTGTTCTTCTTTCAATTTCCAGGAGTGTAGTTCGACGACAGGGGGATAACTTGGAACAGATTATCAACTAAAAAAACGCTGTACGTGTAAATGCAGGAAAGACCACTGACATGATGGATGGACCAGATCATAGAGAATATAGACCAAAGATGAGGCCACCTACCCCAAGATGCAGAAGACAGTCAACGATGGAGATAGACTGTTAAGAGGATGTTGTAATGGGTCGCCAACTATCATCTATGAAAGGCAGAGTATTGATGATGAGTTACTGAAGTCGTGTAGTGCCTCTGTTATGACAGTGATATGCACTCAAGTGGGCTGACCCATTTTGCTACTCTGAAAGTGTCATAGTTGCTACATTAAGAATGTCATAGTTACTGCAGGGGGCTGCTCCCTTCATCTGCACAGTGTCCCAGAAATGTTGCGACAAACGTCAAGGGATTGTAGAGGGTGTCTCGTTGAACAAAGCGAGGATAGGAATCTATTTCCAGAAACGTCATCCAACGACGCTACAAGGCGTCGATGTTATAGGCATCGGCGCCTGCCAGTAGGCAACCACTTGAGCAGCAAATGTTACTTTGTATGCTGACGGACCGTAGGCGGAACTCTCGCAATATTGTTTGTGATTCAGTCATCGCAACTGACTGGTGCTGTCGCTAGTGGAGAAGTGTCGCTAGTTGCTGCGCACAAAGGCGTTCTCTCCTATGAATTCAGTGCTCTGTTGAATGACGGTTTCATACACAAGTTTACATCCGCAGTTTATTTTTCTCCTAGAACCCTACAAAATCTCCAGCGTTTTTAGATGTATAGGAGAAAAATAAAGTGCAGGTGGAAACCCATTGCACCAGAGCAGAGAATGGTCTATGCAGCAGCTAGTTCCATATTCTCCACTGGCGATCTCGGCAACCAATTGCAACAATCACTGAGAAACAACATTGTGAAAAGCTGTGCCTACAGTGCATCAGTGCACAAACTCACTTTTGCTGTTATAGGGGTGGCCTAGCCGCAGGCGCTGATGCCTTTACACTGGAAGCTCTGTGCGTCCTTGGATTATGCTTACAGACTCTGGTACCTACCCTCGTTTTGTTCCTCAAGACTCACCCTACAATTCACCCTAGTTTCTCGCAATATTTCTGGGACACTCTGCAGATATCGAGCTGACTGGTCTCCTCAGAAGTTCCACGCAACCCCATTTCAAATGATTCAAATGGCTCTAAGCACTATCTGAGGTCATCAGTCCCTTAGACTTAGAACTACTTAAACCTAACTAATCTAAGGACATGAAACACATCCATGCCCGAGGCAGGATTCGAACCTGCGACTGTAGAAGCAGCCTAGAACCGCTCGGCCGCAGAGGCCAACACCCCATTTCATGACTAAGAGTCATACAGCAGTAACGTTTCTAGGTACGCAAGACAGTCAGTACAAGTGTGGGGCAGAACTCTGTGATTTCATTCACTTAGTGACACTTCCCTGTGCGACAGATCTTCCGAGAGTGTACTCACTCAGAACTTTCTTATTGGTCGTCTAATTTTACGCAGACGACGGCCAGTTTTGTGCTGCTGAAACGATATTGTCTCAAGTGGTAGAGAGTCTGTTAGGAGAGAATGAGAAGCGAGATGTAGCGGTATCGAAGGAGTGACAGCTGCGATAACCGATGCTGTGCTGGTGGAGACGGGCGCAGAACAGAGGGGGTGGGAGGGTATAGGGGTGGCTCTGGCGTGAGGCATGGCGGCGGAAGCTCATTTCGCCCCCTGGTCCGATAAGGGCGGCTGAATGGACGACGTGTGCAGGGGTGGTGAGGGGTGGTAGGCTGAGAGGGGAGGGGTGATTAATGCGGGCCATTCAGCAAGCAGCTGGCGGTCTGCTGCAGCACCATATATCGTCTCACAATATATATCGTCTACGCACGATGGTTTTTCCTTCCTCTCTCATTTTTTAGTAACTTTCTGCCACGTTGCTGTGTAACGGAATCCAGCGCATATTCCTGTGTCACGGGCCATGCTACAATTTTCCGACAAGGCGGAGTGAACTCCTGGCCATAGTAGCAAAATGGCTGCATTTCCACTCCAACAAGACAAAGGCCTCCTGGGATTACATTTCAGCAAGATGAAGCCCGCCAGTCCATGGCGTGACTTTCTACTGCTTGGCTTCGTGCTCACCAAAACCTACTTTGGCCAGCAGTGTCGCTGCATCTCTCCCCAATTTAGCAACCTTGGAAAATTACGCGCAGGATTCCCCCAGGCAGGACCTTCCCATCCATCTCGGGATTTTGACGATCTAACGCGCCAGTTTTGGACAGAATTTGGTACGACATCCCTCTCGAAGACGTCCGACAACTCTGTTAATCAGTACCAAGCAGAATATCTCTTGCACAAGGGCCAGAGGTGGACCAACGCGTTATTAACTTGTACAATTTGTGAAGCTCTTTCTCTTGAATAAATCATTCAATTTTTGTGAAATTATAATGATTTGTTTGGTTGTAGATGTACATCACATCTTCCGGTTGCTGTCCCATTTGGATAATTGCTTCGTGGTCGATCGTTTTTTCTTTCTCTTTGGGTTGTTCAATATAGTAAGAGAAAGAGTGAGGGAGGGAGAGAGAGAGGGAGAGAGAGTGGGAGGGAGAGAGGGAAGGAGAGAGGGAGAGGGAGAGAACAGCAATGTCGCTACCACATGCTTTTCATGGTTCCATAACTAGGCCGGTGAAAACGGAACCTTTACAGGATTACGTTATTGTCCGTTAGTTTGTCCGACTGTTAAGATCGATTTTCTCAGGAATGGATAGGGGTATTAAATTGAAATGCCTGCTACATACTAAGGTCTACGATCCCTCGGTGGTGTAAGAAATTTCAGCTTGTAAGTCAATGATTCCAAGCTTCGGGGTATTCACCCCCGGGGCGGGGGCTAAAATGTAGTTTTATGAGGGGTAAAGAATGAAGAGGTCCAATTGTGTTGCGATTACGAAACTATTATTTTTCAAAGAATATTGCTATTATCACTATTTCGTAAGGCTGAAGAAGTGACTGCATAAGTTACCAATAATTATTTCTTTTCGAATACTAGTATTAACTAATGACAGAATGTAGGTCTGGTAACAGCGTGACCTTGATTACGTAAGGCGCTGATAACGGACTTACACTCTGCAGGCACCAGCAGGCGAGAGTTATCCCGTACGCGCGCTCTAGTCCTACTAGGAGCGCGCGTCTGCTGGTGCGCCGGCCTAGCGCCGAGCCAAGAGGGTTGCGTAACCGGCTGGCTAGGTGTCCAGCGGGCAGTGCGGCACTATGCTTTGTTAATTTTTTCAAATTGTTGCATCCTTGAGCCCCCGATTACCAGATGTACGACTAGCGTTTCTCGGCTGACGCCTCCGGTTACAGGAGTCAAGGAAAACACTTTATTAATAATTATAATACAAAGTAATATCACCAGTTACATTCTCAGCAAGTACACCAAGTCATTTCAGCCATACATGTATACATACTGAACACTTTCTCCTGCTTAGGCAAATTGAGCAAACAGGTTGGTTCTCTTCGCGTATGATGATGTCTATGAAGGACTTGATGGGACTTACGGAGGCTCCATTTGTTCATGGGAGGTTCCTCCGAAAACCCCAAGAAAAAAGCTTATTTACTACATTTTCGCCGACACAAGTCACAAAATAAAGCCGAGGATTCCAAGTACAGCAAATGGCTGACATTCCTAAGATGCAGATCTCGAACAACCCTGAAAATTTTCTTGATATCTTTGTCAGCTTCCGCGACGCAGAGGTTCAAAGTTACCCTACCGTCACACGTAAAATCTAGTATGAGGCGGAAACGTAAAGCGGCGTAGCACGGGGAAATATGCAGTAATGTGTCTCCGTTGTTACGTTATCCCCTGGGAACCGATGTTGTTGCACTAAAGCAACGGCAAAACTTTTTTGCACGTAAAATGCGGTTGGCGGTGTAAAATTAGTTCTAAGTTATTTCAATTTCACATAATTAAACTACCAAAATTTTATTAATCAATTCGTATCTTTTCATGCGATTGACATGCGCTGCTGCGGCAAGGGAAAGAAACGAACCAGCGGGAAAATTCTCCTATCAGAGCACAAAAAATGCGAATATGCCCTTGTTTACTTAAAAGACCGACTGAAATGTAAGGTACCAACTGCTTCATTCTACCTTTCACAGCAGTTTTGAAAATTTTATCAACAATTTTGGCATGCGAACATATCCATGCTCTATCATGCTGAGAGAGAAGAAGACAGAGGACGTCACAAGGAGGTGGAAAAGTAATAAATACTGAAAGGTAGTAAACAGTGGCTGTTTTATAGAAAGGAGACAATGGCAGTTTGAGAGAAAGAGAGGGGCACAGTGGAAGTGCAACATGGTAGACAGTGACAGAACAGTGCTAGGGAAAGAGTCGAGCAGTGCAAGGGGGGTAGGGGGTAGAATAAAGGCAAAGTGGAAGTGGGTGAAAGGCAGTGATAAGGAGACACAGAGTATATGACAGTGAAAGAGAGAGATAATGATAGTGAGAAGCGACAGTAGCATTAGGAAGCAAGGAATGAGATACCAGCAGCAAGAGGAGACAGAAGTAGTAGGACAGAACGAAGGGAAGTGAAGGTGTGACACAAGCACAGAGAGAAAATGACGAGGAGAGTAGGACTGGGTTAGTGAGTAAGTGAGAAAGGGCGACTGGGAGTGGATGGAAATGAGTGGCTTATAGCGATGGGCTAGTGAGTGTGGGAGCTACAGTTATGGAAGCTTGTGAAAGTTTGTGGTGAGTTACATGTTACAAAAAGTGGCAATTTATTCGCATGGCAAAATATTTGGAAAATTTTTTAAACGCACTGAGGAGGGTAGGAGGAGGCAGATGGTACCCCACTTTTCAGTCAGAATCTTTCAGATAAACAGGAAATTTTTCGTGCTCCGAAAGGAGCATTTTTCCACTGATTGAGACATATACATCACATATGATTATGTTGTTGTTGTGGTCTTCAGTCCTGAGACTGGTTTGATGCAGCTCTCCATGCTACTCTATCCTGTGCAAGCTTTTTCATCTCCCAGTACCTACTGCAACCTACATCCTTCTGAATCTGCTTAGTGTATTCATCTCTTGGTCTCCCTCTACGATTTTTACCCTCCACGCTGCCCTCCAATACTAAATTGGTGATCCCTTGATGCCTCAGAACATGTCCTACCAACCGATCCCTTCTTCTGGTCAAGTTGTGCCACAAACTTCTCTTCTCCCCAATCCTATTCAATACTTCCTCATTAGTTATGTGATCTACCCATCTAATCTTCAGCATTCTTCTGTAGCACCACATTTCGAAAGCTTCTATTCTCTTCTTGTCCAAACTATTTATCGTCCATGTTTCACTTCCATACATGGCTACACTCCATACGAATACTTTCAGAAATGACTTCCTGACACTTAAATCAATACTGGATGTTAACAAATTTCTCTTCTTCAGAAACGCTTTCCTTACCATTGCCAGCCTACATTTTATATCCTCTCTACTTCGACCATCATCAGTTATTTTGCTCCCCAAATAGCAAAACTCCTTTACTACTTTAAGTGCCTCATTTCCTAATCTAATTCCCTCAGCATCACCCGACTTAATTAGACTACATTCCATTATCCTTGTTTTGCTTTTGTTGATGTTCATCTTATATCCTCCTTTCAAGACACTGTCCATTCCATTCAACTGCTCTTCCAAGTCCTTTGCTGTCTCTGACAGAATTACAATGTCATCGGTGAACCTCAAAGTTTTTATTTCTTCTCCATGAATTTTAATACCTACTCCGAATTTTTCTTTTGTTTCCTTTACTGCTTGCTCAATATACAGATTGAACAACATCGGGGAGAGGCTACAACCCTGTCTTACTCCCTTCCCAACCACTGCTTCCCTTTCATGTCCCTCGACTCTTATAACTGCCATCTGGTTTCTGTACAAATTGTAAATAGCCTTTCGCTCCCTGTAGTTTACCCCTGCCACCTTTAGAATTTGAAAGAGAGTATTCCAGTCAACATATGATTATATATCACGTAAAAATGACTTGTCCTAATCAAAGGTACGTCCTGCAGTATATCAAATATTGCTTTATTATTCAGTTCGCAACAATAAACGAACAAACTGACAGCACACTGCAGCACTAATTATGTAAAGGCTACTGCACTTCTGAACGGCTTCCACTGTATTTTTATTATTATTATTATTATTAGTGACACTGGTGAGAAACGAAACATTGGCAGCTTGAAGTCTTCCAGTTTCTGGCAATTTAGAAGTGAAGACCCCCCCAATACAAGTACACAGTGTTTGATTTTAAATGGGGTTCAGTGTGTGTGTGTGTGTGTGTGTGTGTGTGTGTGAAGCAAATGTCGCTAGGGACAGGGGTAGTGCAAGCGAAGCATGTTTTGTAACAAGTGTCTATGGGAATAACTTTTTCTTTTTTTTCTGAGATGGACTTGTTCGTAGCTCACGCATTTCTCTGAGAATTGCTTCGTCATTCTGTAAAACTAATTTTTGGAACAAGCAGTACCAATTGTCTCACTAACTCATTAATTCTTAGTTTAATAAAACACCTGCAAAAAGCTAAACATCACCTGTTTTTCGTCATTTTAAACACAAGTTTTCAAAGAACTCTTACTCATTCAGAAGTATAGTTAGCTCCTAATGTTGTTGATGATTGCGGAGGGGAGTATTAGGCAGTATCTGACTGTAATCAGGAGTAATGGTCTCTAACAGGTTGGGAACCACTGTTCTAAGTCACTGCAATTAAAAGACATGGCCATTACTTGATACTCGCAAACTCATTCATCAAAAATTATAAATGATGATGATGTTTTGATTCTTTGGCGCTCAACTGCGTGTTTATCAGCGCCCATACAAATTCTCAACCTTTGCTCAGTCCAATTTTGCCACTTTGATGAATGATGATCAATTGATGAGGACAACACAAACACCCAGTCATCACGAGGCAGGTGAAAATCCCTGACCCCGCCGGGAATCGAGAACGTGAACGCGAGACCACGAGCTCCGGACAAAATTAGAGTATTTCCCGTTGGCCTATAATCATAATATTTGGAAAAAAGCAATGTTACACAGTACAAGTAAAGAAAAAAATCCCAATATTGTTAATTTTTAATCATATCACATAAAAAAATATTTTTGCCTTTACAAGCTTACACTCCATTCGTAATCCGCCGTAACATAAGGAACTATGGTAGGGATTTTGAACTGGTTTTCAGTAACACGTAGAGTAATTCACGAGGATGGTCTGGGTATACATTTTACAAATCCTTCGTGCTAATTCGCTGAGCTACGATGAAATGAAGCCCCTGTTTCTGTGAAGACTATGATTTTGCCGGCCAGCGGTGATAAAAGTAAGGCCTTCCGACTACGGCGCCACGCCGGAGCTACGCTATGTACTCAAAAGTATCCGGTCATCCCCACAAACATACATTTTTCGTATTAGGTTCACTGTGCTGCCACCTACTGCCAGGTGCTCCATATCAGTGACCTCATTAGTCACTGGACATGGTGAGAGAGCAGAATGGGCCGCTCCGCGAAACTCACGGACTTCGAACGTGGTCAGGTGATTAGGTGTCACTTGTGTCATACGTCTGTACACTCCTAAACATCCTTAGGTCCACTGTTTCCGATATGATAGTGAAGTGAGTTACTACTATCCTTCCACACGGAGCACGTCCATATCTCACCACTGACTTCTAGAATCAGCCGCACGCAGTTGACGTCAACAATTGTATGGGCCCACAACGTTGAAACTAGGTGCCAAAATAAAATCGACACCTTAAATACAGCTGGAGGAATTTATTCATTTTTAATATAAATTTATTCCAGCCGACGTCTCGCTGTCCTCCATGTCAACTATGGATGTACGAAGAAGCTAAATAATTTTCCCGTTCCCTGATTAAATAATAATATAATTCGTCAAGACGGCGAAATGCCTTGAGTTTTCTAATCATTAGGATCCAGTATGTCCAGCGCGGACGCAGTTGCGCCGGAACAGGATACCGTATGTTCTGCACGAGGACCCGCTAACCTAAACTTCAGACGGCTGAGTCACGCCTCCAGCCCGGGTTTCAAGGTCTGCTTTCTTCCCCCTCCGCTTATCGCGGAAGTACAACGTGTGGAGGTGCTCGTCTTAACAGAACTTAGGGGAGACCAACTCTCTCCCCAGTTGTATTCAGTTCTGCAAGACGTGTCGCTTCATAAGTAGCAGCAACGCGGAAGTGGCCCCCATTTTAGCCCAGTCTGTCCCTTCACCACGTTGAAGCAGTCTCGCGACTCTTTCGACAGTTACCGCGTACGATGAGTCCCATTCGGCATATTATATCGACTAGGGGGTTCGCTTACGCACCGTCACGCGAATTTCCGTGCTCGCACGTAGATTCGCCATATCTAGCCACCTCTGCTCACGCTTCGCCTCTACTCTCGTGGCAGGCCGAAAACATGATCGAAGCAAAATTGCCCGGTAGCATTCTCATTCTCCCTCTACGGTCAAATTATCAATTGTATTGCTTCTTAGAATTTCACGTCTTTGCCGTTTATACCTCCTGGCACACGGCGGCATAGAAGCTCCTCATTTACGTTACGATTCGTGGTGACACTGTCTGTTTGTAAGAGGGCTGCCTCTTCTGGATACGCCCCATACCATGTGCGTCTCCACAGGTTTGGCCTAAATCAGACTCAAACCTATGCCTGTGGTGAGAATGGGTAATTGAGGTGTCAGATCAAAGAGGTGTTGTGAACACAATTTCGACACAAAGCAGCTCAATAGGCTGTGGAGTGGAAGGGGTCGGCTAGCAATAGAACAGTGCATCACCATTGACTAAACACTCATTTATTGAACACATAGGTATTACCCGAAAGGAACAATCAAAAATGGTTCTGAGCACTATGGGACTTAACGGCTGAGGTCATCAGTCCCCTAGAACTTAGAACTACTTAAACCTAACTAACCTAAGTACATCACACACATCCATGCCCGAGGCAGGATTCGAACCTGCGATCGTAGCGGTCACGCGGTTCCAGACTGTAGCGCCTAGAACAGCTCGGCCACCCCGGCAGGCTAAGGAACAATCTGTACAAATTACAAAATAGTATTCTTTTCCTTTAAGTCACTCAAACATTTAAACAGGCAAATAGCAATCATGTAACTGAAAGTCTTTTAAGAAAGCAAGACTAGAAAATTTGAACGATGAGTTAAAATCATATTTAAATAGGCTCTGACCAAGCACATATTTTAAAACGAAATACTTCCTTTAAGGAACCAGCAATCAAAATTAAGTTAGGTTAGGTTAGTGGTGTTTAACGTCCCGTCGACAACGAGGTCATTAGAGACGGAGCGCAAGCTCGGGTTAGGGAAGGATGGGGAAGGAAATCGGCCGTGCCCTTTCAAAGGAACCATCCCAACATTTGTCTGAAACGATTTAGGGAAATCACGGAAAACCTAAATCAGGATGGCAGGAGACGGGATTGAACCGTCGTCCTCCCGAATGCGAGTCCAGTGTGCTAACCACTGCGCCACCTCGCTCGGTGATCAAAATTAAGTACATAATCCTCAACAACCATATTACATCCAAGACATTTAATATTAAACAGTAATATATAACATCAGAGAGCTGCAGTCCCAAGTTTCAAGCAGCACGTTTCAGATGGACTGCACTGCAACAGTACTATACAAGTCCCTCAGAGGATCTCCCCACACAGGAAGTTATTTCCGCAATCGACAAAATATCAGCATCATTCCATGTACAGGCCTAAAACAAACTAAAAGCTCTCTTAAGTTTGGTACAGTTAATTCCTTTCAACATAACATACATCACAAGTCTAGCCGTAGGACGGCACCGACACCCCGCAATTTAGCACGCGAAAAATTACAGCGATGCACTCATCACGTATCCTTACAAAATACAAGAACAGACAGCCGGCTCCCCAACAGCAGAACACTTAACCATGCGCAGCTTGCGGGTTTGCGGCATGCTGATCTCTCCCTTAACCTCAACACCAGTTCAATACTAGTGAGCCTACAATCTTGAACCACCATACACATTCCTTCAGTTACTACATAGAAAGCCAATGTGATAGGCAAACAGACCAGCATATGATAAAAGCTTAAGCAATTTGCTTACTAGACAACCCTTATGAATAGTAGCCGTAATTTTTTTTAAACCTGAGCACACCCACAATCAAAAGACAAACAACGCCAATCATAAGGACAGTAGCACATAAGCAAGTAGCGATGGTAACTTCTGCTTCGATTGGCTACAAATCAGCGCGTGATTTAACACACCAGAGAACAGTCTTTACAACATAACCATCAATACAATAGCAAATTGCTCACACGTGTACTCCCACACGATTTCGATTCGCAAAGCCATAGACAAAACGTGGAGAACGTATCACTTAGACCAACATAATGGTGCTCCCTCAGTTACATCAAATAACTGACTCCCTTAGTTGCACAGCAAAGAACCAGACCTAATGAAACCACCACAGTTTTCGCCTCTATATGGTCACAGTACAAGTGAAACTCAATCACAAATGTAATTTTACATCACCAGTTCCTGTATAGTCAATACAAGCGCATGATTTCCACCCGTTTATAACGGCAGGCAGCAACATCGTACGGAAAAGAGCGTAGACACAAGCTCTTACCAATTCTCTTCTCCGAAAGCAGCCACCGCAACTCTCGGGAACCACTGGGACATCCAATGCAAAAATCGTTACTCCTTCACACAAATTACGGGACGCCCGCTTCCCGCTGCTTGCTACGGCGCCTTCCGTTCAGAGCCAACTTTATCTCCATGCGATAGGTCCGGTGCCACACTCGCTGCGTCAACCCGACAACCGTCTTCCACCACGTCCCGAAGCACCACTCCCCCAGGACCTCGCCTCGTTACTCCTCGCGTAGGCCCCAGAGGGCGCTGCTTACCGCCCTGACCGTGGCAGGAAAGATAAACCACCAGAGTGGCACTATCGGCATGAGCCGCCGCGGCTCAGTAACCTAAACACACACTGCTCATCTGCAACGCACATCATTTCATTTTTTTATTTTTTGATTCATCAGTCTACTGACTGGTTTGATGCGGCCCGCCATGGACTTTTCTCCTGTGCCAACCTCTTCATCTCAGAGTAGCACTTACTACCTACGTCCTCAATTATTTGCTTGATGCATACCAGTCTGTCTTCCTCTACATTTTTGCCCTCTACAGCTCCCTCTAGTACCATGGAAGTCATTCACTGATGTCTTAACAGATGTCCTAGTATCCCGTTCTTTGTCTACTTTTTCCACATATTCCTTTCTTCTCCGATTCTGGGCAGAACCTCCTCATTCCTTACCTTATCAGTCCCACATTCATCTGTAGCACCACATCTCAAATACTCCGGTCTTCCCACAGTCCATATTTTACTACCTTACAATGCTGCGGTCCAAACGTACATTCCTAGAAATTTCTTCCTCGAAGAAGAGAATAAGGTTAACGTACCAAGACCAAAGGAACTTCAGATTGTCAATTGTAAACAGCATCCAGAATCAAGTTACATAATGTCTATGCTTGTTATTACTTTAATAAATGTGTGTGAAAATTAATCAAGTTCTGTTTAAAGTTGGTCACCGTCAATCTGCTACTCTAAGCGTGCAAATGGCATTTCTATCGTCTGACCTAACGGCAGAAGATAAACACGCCACGATAAGACCACGAGACATATTGCTGACACTCGCCTACTTCGTTAGAGCGACAAGTCAAATAATCTGATGGTGTGTGTGCCGAAGGTCTTACAGCACGCACACCACAGGTCTAACAGCCAAAATATACGTAACACGGTATTTTAATTAGAAGCACTAAGTGAGTGCTTAAACACAGTTTGTAAGCACCATCAACGTACTTTCATTTGTCAGCAGAGAATCCGTGCGGTGGAGCAAAGGTGTGAACTGTTTTGCTCTGCAGCCCCTGTGGTGTGATTCATCGGCCCTCATCACCCCTCCCTCTCCCCCCCCCCCCCTACTGAAGCGGTCCGTAATGGAATTTAATTAGAAGTCCCAGTGACAGCAGGCGGTCTTCGTCTGGCTCCCAGTAAACGAGGAGAAAGCGCCCCACAGACGCCGATTTCGTTAAACAAGCGGGCTAGTCCGGATATTAAACCAGCGACGAGTTCCTTCCTAATTAAAAGCTGGGAACAAGGTAGCTGATAGTTTGCTGAAGCGTTAAATTGGTGAGGAGATGCACCAGCGTGCTAGTGGGAAGACGCAAAACAACCTCCCCCTATGAACGCTAGCCGTGGCTAGGGGGAAAGCGGGCGAATGAACTCCAACCTTGTACTTATAAACGGCAGATGTTAGTTCCTCTGGTATTCAAGCATTCACTTACTGTGTCAGTAATTTTTTTTTAAATAATAACACCGGGTGTCGTGAGAATACCCCCCCCCCCCCCTTTTATCTTTGCTTCTTGGACTATCAGACCAATTGTGTGATTGGACTGAAGAATTCCTTGATAACAGAAAGCAGCATGTCATTCTCAATGGAGAGAAGTCTTTCGAAGTTAGAGTGTTTTCAGGTGTGCGCAGGGGAGTGTCGTAGGACCGTTGCTATTCACAATATACATAAATGACCTTGTGATAACATCGGAAGTTCACTGTAGCTTTTTGCCGATGATGCTGTGGTGTATCGAGAGGTTGTAACAATGGAAAATGCAGGAGGATCTGCAGCGAATTGACGCATGGTGCAGGGAATGGCTATTAAATCTCAATGTAGACAAGTGTAATGTGCTGCGAATACATAGAAAGAAAGATCTCTTAACATTTAGCTACAATATAGCAGGTCAGCTTTCTTTGGGATTGGAATTAATATATTATATTATATTATAATATTATTCCCAAAGAAAGCAGGTGTTGACAGATGTGAAAATTACCGAACTATCAGTTTAACAAGTCACAGCTGCAAAATACTAACGCGAATTCTTTATAGACGAATGGAAAAACTGATAGAAGCCGACCTCGGGGAAGATCAGTTTGGATTCCGTAGAAATGTTGGAACACGTGAGGCAATACTGCCCCTACGACTTATCTTAGAAGAACCACTAAGGAAAGGCAAACCTACATTTCTAACATTTGTAGACTTAGAGAAAGCTTTTGACAATGTTGACTGGAATACTCTCTTTCGAATTCTGAAGGTCGCAGGGATAAAATACAGGGAGCGAAAGGCTATTTACAATTTGTACAGAGACCAGATGGCAGTTATAAAAGTCGAGGGACATGAAGGAGAAGCAGTGATTGGGAAGGGAGTGAGACAGGGTTGTAGCCTATCCCCGATGCTATTCAATCTGTATATTAAGCAAGCAGTAAAGTAAACGAAAGAAAAGTTCAGAGTAGGTATTAAAATCCATGGAGAAGAAATAAAAACTTTGAGGTTCGCCGATTACATTGTAATTCTGTCAGAGACAGCAAAGGACTTGGAAGAGCAGTTGAAGGAATGGACAGTGTCTTGAAAGGAGGATATAAGATGAACATCAACAAAAGCAAAACGAGGATAATGGAATGTAGTCGAATTAAGTCGGGTGATGCTGCGGGAATTAGATTACGAAATGAGACACTTAAAGTAGTAAACGAGTTTTCCTATTTGGGGAGCAAAATAACTGATGATGGTCGAAGTAGAGAGGATATAAAATGTAGACTGGCGATGGCAAGGAAAGTGTTTCTGAAGAGCAGAAATTTGTTAACATCGAGTATAGATTTAACTGTCAGGAAGTCGTTTCTGAAAGTATTAGTATGGAGTGTAGCCTTATATGGAAGTGAAACATGGACGATAAATAGCTTAGACATGATGAGAATACAAGCTTTCGAAATGTGATGCTACAGAAGAATGCTGAAGACTGGATGGGTAGATCACATAACTAATGAGGAGGTATTGAATAGAATAGGGGAGAAGAGGAGTTTTGTGGCACAACTTGATTAGAAGAAGGGACCGGTTGGTATGTTCTGAGGCATCAATGGATCACCAATTTAGTACTGGAGGGCAGCATGGAGGGTAAAAATCGTAGAGGGAGACCAAGAGATGAGTACACTAAGCAGATTCAGAAGGATGTAGGCTCCAGGAGGTACTGGGAGATGAAGAAGCTTGCACAGGATAGAGTAACATGGAGAGCTGCATCAAACCAGTCTCAGGACTGAAGACCACAACAACAACAACATGCAGGTCAGTAACTGGAAGCAGCTAATTCCATAAATTATCTGGGATTAGGCATTAGGAGTGATTTAAAATGGAACGATCATATAAAGACTGAGATTCATTGGAAGAAACCTAAGGAAATGCAACCCGAAAACAAAGGAAGTTGGTTACAGTACACTTGTTCGCCCACTGCTTGAATATTGCTCACCAGTGTGGGATCCGTACCAGATAGGGTTGATAGAAGAGATATAGAAGATCCAACGGAGGGCAGCGCACTTCGTTACAGGATCATTTAGTAATCACGAAAGCGTTATGGAGATGATAGACTTCAGGAGAGACGCTCAGTAGCTCAGTACGGGCTTTTGTTGAAGTTTCAAGAACATGCTTTCACCGAGGAGTCAAGCAGTATATTGCTCCCTCCTACGTATATCTCGCGAAGAGACCACGAGGATAAAATCAGAGAGCTTAGAGCCCACACAGAGGCATACCGACAATCCCTCTTTCCTCGAACAATACGAGAGTGGAATAGAGGGGAGAACAGATAGAGGTACTCAAGGTACCCTCCGCCACAAACCGTCAGGTGGCTTGCGGAATATGGATCTAGATGTAAATGTATTGTAAATGGAATGTGTTAATGTTTTCTTCAGCATAAAGGTGTTTCATGCGTCCATCAGGACCAACATTTTTTTTTTCTGGGGGGGGGGGGGAAGGGGGCGGGGAAACGGAAGAGGGGGACAGCAGTCTTCTACCTAGTTTCAAGAGGGCCGCCAAGAATTCCTCTCCCTTGCCAACAAACTATTTTTTCGGTTTCTGTGTGTGTGTGTGTGTGTGTGTGTGTGTGTGTGTGTGTGTGTGCGGTGGGGGGGGGGGGGGGGGGGATTGGAAGGGCGGCGGCAAACGACATTCTAGCTGGTTTGATGCGATCCGCCACGAATTCATCTGTTGTGGCAATCTCTTCATCTCAGCGTACCACTTGCATCCAACACACTCAATTACTTGTTGAGTATTTAC
The DNA here is from genome assembly GCF_021461395.2 of Schistocerca americana. Lineage (NCBI taxonomy): Eukaryota > Metazoa > Arthropoda > Insecta > Orthoptera > Acrididae > Schistocerca > Schistocerca americana. The sequence goes on along the minus strand of NC_060128.1, from coordinate 152,954,557 downwards.
CAATCTCTGTCCTCCCCTACAGTTTTTAACCTCTACAGCTCTCTCTAGAACCGTGGATATTATTCCCTGATTTCTTAAGGGCGGACGTTCATGAAAGTATCCGGAAATGTCAGTTTTCAATTTCTGCTTTACTTATTAGTAGCCGCGCGGGATTAGCCGATCGGTCTAGGCGCTGCAGTCATGGACTGTGCTGCTGGTCCCGGCGGAGGTTCGAGTGCTCCCTCGGGGATGGGTGTGTGTGTGTGTTTATCCTTAGGATAATTTAGGTTAAGTAGTGTGTAAGCTTAGGGACTGATGACCATAGCAGTTAAGTCCCATAAGGTTTCACACACATTTGAACTTTTGAACTTATTAGTGGAGCTCATGGACAATAAATTCCCAAAGTCTGAATGATGAAATCGCATCCGAAGTGCCTGAAAAGTAATTAAAAATGTGTGCCGCGACCTTCCTGCCACGCCCACTTTAAGAAACACTTTGGTCATAACGCGGTGAACTACGATTCTGTGGATCACATTCACAAAGAGAGTATTCCAAATCGTATTCTGGATGTTGCCACGCCCACTTACAGGTATCTGGCCGATCCATGTGTTTTAAAAAAGTGTGTTCACCGCAAGACCCAGAACCCAAATGAGTCTTTAAACTCACTCATAATGGAAATGGTGCCCCAAAGTCACATTTTCAACTTCTCCGGCTGTCATTATTTCAACTTATCACTAATTTCTTGTACGTAATGATGGGAATGTATGGAGGATAAAGGGACGTTAAGATAGGAAATTCTACTCAAGACATCTCCAGAGAAAAAGACAGCGCCTATCTGCAGTTTAAAAATCAGTTGTAGACCTGGTAAACGAAAGAAAGAAGGCAGAAAACAAAAAATCAGAAGAGGAGCCTTGAAGGCAAAGAGGACACAGAGTACAAATCTGGGGCCTTTCTTAAAAGGTGAGAAAAAACATTAGGTTGAACTTTAAATTGCATTTCATGAAAAATTATAGTTTTTAAAGCTTATGTACTCTTTTCTCAGGACCTATGAAGGCTAGAATTATAAAATTTTGTAGACTTACCGGTATTTCTACAAACCCAATAAATGTTGCCTCAAGAGTAAATTTTCAATTTCTCAGTGCAAGCTGAGATGTGGAGCAAAGTGCTTTGAATTTTGCATGGAATGTACTTACATAATTATAATTAAGAATTATTAAAAATTCTCCTATTCGATATATTCAAAAAAACCTCATGAGATAAGCTTACTTTATAAAAAGATGTTAACAGAGAAAATGTTACATAAATCTCTTGAATAGCATATATACTAATGTTTGAAAACAAATTTTTTAAATTTCATAATGCTATATATAATCTTAGGAACAAAATAGCACTTGTGTTAATTTCATGTAGAGCATTGTTCAAAATTTCATTGTCGGATCTTCAAAATGTTTTTCACGAAACGTCCCCCCTTAAAACATGCCCTGTTGTCCTGTTTCCTCTTCTTGTCAGTGTTTCCCATTTGTGCAACTCTTCATCGATTCTGCCAATAACCTCCTCGTTTGTTACCAGTCCACTTCAATTCTCAATTTCCTCCTGCAGCACCACAAAGTACATCTCAAACGCTTAGATTCTCTCATTTTCCTAATGCGGAATCTATAGACACACAAACTTCCCCGGCAGAACTGGGTGTTGGTTTTGTGTCTATCTTGGCTACGACAGCGCACTGACAATTTGAAGAATGAGGAAGTTCTCCGCAAAAACTGCGAGGAAATGAATATTTAAAGAATGCACTAGATGGAAGGACAGGCTGACATCTCTTGTTAACACATGTTGTTCAGGGAATAACTTCCATGGTACCTGTAGGAGCCTTAGAGGGCAAAAATTGCAGGAAAGGAAAAATTTGCTATACATCCAACAAATAACTGAGGACGCTATGTAAGCGCCACTCGGACAGTCAAATGAAGAGGTTGGTACAGTACAGGAAGTCGTGGCGGACCGCATCAAACCACCAGTCAGGAAATTAATTAAAAAATAAAAAGGTCTTCTGTCATGACTTCAGATGTACTGTCTGCTCACATTTTCAGATATATTATGCTTCAAAGGGATAATAAAAAGATAGCGTTATTATGCTAAAACACGACCCGGAGAACACTGTTTCATGCCAAGTTAATGAAGACTGTATGTACTATAAACCTCAATACTGCAACTTTAATATAGGATGACAATTAATTACTTACGGCATTTATATTGAAACCTTTGTGGTCGTAATTGTTTTCTCTACTTTTCAGATGAAAATAAAGACAAACTTTGCTAAATTTAGTGGTTCTCAAGTCACACCAATACGCAAGAATGGAAATAGGAGTAATCCACTAAATTACAGATCCATTTCGCTAACGTCGGTTTCCAGATATACTGTGCTCGAACATTATCAATACCCTCGATTTATTGACAAGCAACCAACAAGCATTCAGAAAATATCGTTCCTGAAACACGACTAGATCGACAGGGGATGCAAATTGATTCCATATTTCTAGCTTTCCAAAACACTTTTGACCCCGTTCCTCATAAGCGACTTCAAATCAAACTGCGTGTGTCAGTTTTGAGACTGGATTCCTGATTTCCTGTCAGAAGGGTCGCAGCATGTAGCAAGCGGCGCAAAGTCGTCGAGCAGAACAGAAATAATATCCGGCGTTCCCCAAGGAAGTGGTATAGTACGTCTGCTATTGCTGATCTACATAAACGATATGGGAGACAATTTGAGAGCCCTCTTATATTGTTTGAGGATGACACTGTCGTATATCGTCTTGTAAATTCATCTGATGATGAAAACAAATAGCAAAATGACTGAGGCAAGATATCTGTACGGTGTGAAAAGTGGCAGTTGACTTTCAGTAATGAAAAGTGTGAAGTTATCCGTGTGAGTACTGAAAGGAATCCGGTAAGTCTCGGTTACACGATAAAGCACACAAATCTAAATGCTGTAAATTCAACTAAATATTTAGGAATTACAGTTACGAATAACTTAAATCGGTACGATCACATAGATAACGTTGTGGGGAGAGTAAACCAAAGACTGCGCTTTATTGGCTACGCGCTTAGAAAATGCAGCAGTTCTACTAAAGAGACTGCTTACAAAAAAATGGGTCAAATGGCTCTGAGCACCACGGGACTTAACTTCTGAGGTCATCAGTCCCCTAGAACTTAGAACTTGTTAAACCTAACTAACCTAACGACATCACACACATCCATGCCCGATGCAGCATTCTAACCTGCGACCGTAGCGGTCGCGCGGTTCCAGACTGTAGCGCCTAGAACCGCTCGGCCACTCCGGCCGGCACTGCTTACACCAGGGCCGACCAAACGCTGCACAGTGTGCAGACGTGCTGCACATGTGCGTGTGCGACAGCGACATCTGTTATTAGACGTGTGTCCTAAATGAACGGCGGCGGCTCCACTTCCCTGTGGTACAAGCAAGAGCGCAACATATCCAGTTTCGTTTACCCCTGGTGACCGTAACCTTAACAGAGAAGTACTGAGAAATGGCAAGTACTGTGAAAAAGCAAAGGACGGGAGATCTCTGTTCTCAGTCGTTTAAAAATGACTGGGAACTGCAATCCTTTTTTGTAGCCGTTGGTGAAAACTCAGTGTTTGCTGTGCCGCCGAATAATAGGCGTCCAGCGTAAGTTTTCAATTGAAAGACATTACAATACATGTCACAAAGACGAGTGTAGTGTACTCAACAGTGAAGAACGGAAATCAAAATTAAATGTCCTTAAGAAAATGGATGAGACACATCAACTCGATTTTACTGTACGTCAAAGTAACTGATACTTCTTGAACTCTTAGTTTCTTGTGTTACATTTATGTCTGTTTTACTGTACGCTGTACAATGTACTGTTTTCAATTTTCCAGAATGACAACCACACTAAATCTTCACTGCGAGCAAGTTTTAAAATCGAATTAACAATTGCACAATCTGGGAAACCCTTTTCCGAAGGAGAGTTTGTGAAAGGGTGTCTGATTGATGCTGCAGAACTTGTGTGTCCCACGATCGTCAGCAGGTTTCAAGAAATCAGTCTATCCAAACAAACAGTGACAAGACGTATCAGTGCTATGGCCGACGATCTGCACAGGCAGCTAATAAATAAGGCTAAATACTTTGTTGCTTTCTCTGTTGTGCTCGATGAAGCAACAGATCTTACACATACAGCCCAGGTTGTGATATACATACGAGGTGTCGATAACGCACTTTGCGTAACAGAGGAGCTACATCTGTCGTAGACGCATGCACTACATGAACGCTGACGGCTGCGGCGTGCACGCTGTGACCCGGAAGTTGCACACGTGCAAGAACACCGCACGCGTGCAGAATTTCTGGCCGGCCCTCGCTTACACTATGCTTGTCTGCCCTCTTCTGGAGTACTGTTGTGCGGTATGGCGTCCACATCAGATGGAATTTGACATTGAAAGTCCAAAGAAGGACAGCTCGTTTTGTATTGTCGCACCAACTTCCTTCCCAGAGTGTGAAAATATCTTGTTAGCAGCCATTTACATAGGGAGAAATGGTCGTGATGCTAGCTGAAATCAGAGTTCGTACTAAAAGATGTGTTCGTGTTTACTGCCTGCTGTTCGTAAGTATGGAAAGATCTTGAAGGCAGTTCAATGATCTGACTGACACTTCACGGTGAATTGCAGAGTAATCATGTAGATGTAGATGAACGGTGGAATAAACAGCAGCGAGTGGTGTTTTATTTTGCTAGCAATTTTACTCGGCTGTCGCTGTGTTCATAGTAGGTCTCGTGGTACGTGCTGGACGTGCATGCCCTTGCGCAAAGTCAGTTCTGCGGTATGTTCAGTCCTAAAAGGCCAGTGTCAGAGTAATTTATGCTAAACATACGGGCTGGCTTAGATCTGCATGCAACGAAGGAACTGTTGAAAGGGTTAGAAACAGCCCAAAAAATCCGTAAGAAGGCTGTCTAAATCAGTCGGTTTCAATAGACAAAGAGTGCGCAGTATCCATCTGAATTTGTTTCTTCATTAACACTCCACGTATCTCAAAAGTTGAAACCGGCTCGTTTCGAAAGCCGATTGCAGCTATATAACACTATGATTGAACTTTTATCCATTCTGGATTTGGAACACTGCGACTGTCTTTTTAAAGGTTTCAGAAATTACTGCAACCAATCGCCATTTTTTCTTAAGTTTTTATTTATTTATGACCGGTTTCGAATCGCCTGGCGATTCATCATCAGATTATGCAATTTAGTTTGGAGTATTGTGGGGGCCATGCATCTGTGGCAAATACAGACACGAAAAAGTGAGCACTGCATGTGGAAAGAATATTACGATTGTAAGATTAATTTGATGGTATTAATAAGTGTTTTTATTCCTGTGCCAGGCACTGCTCTGGAAAACATAATCTGTCCTTACAGTATCATTAAATACCAAGTGATAAATACCGATGGCAACTCCCACATACTTAACAAAATATAAACAAACCAAAGAGTGTGGCTGCTGTTGTCTCCAAAGACTTTTGTGGAGGCAGAGAATTTTCTTTGCTCATTTTTCGTTTTGTATGCTATTCGTAATAAAATGTATATTTATTACATTGTATTGTATTGTATTGTATGTTAACCCGGGGACCTAGAAACGACGGAGAGGCTCCGTCCCCACCACAGCCGTAGTGGTCCACAACCCCACGACGACTACCGCAGTCCACTTCACCCCTCCGCCAGGCCGCCCCACACTGAACCCAGAGTTATTGTGCAATTCGGCCCCGGTTGACCCCCCACCCCCCAAGGAACGTCTCACACCAGACGAGTATAACCCCTATGTTTGGGTGGTAGAGTAATGGTGGTGTACGCGTACGTGGAGAACTTGTTTACGCAGCAATCGGCCGACATAGTGTAGCTGAGGCGGAATAAGAAAAACCAGCCCGCATTCGCCGAAGAAGATGGAAAATCGCCTAAAAACCATCCACAGACTGGCCAGTTCACCAGACCTCGACACAGATCCGCCGGGCGGATTCGTGCCAGGGACCAGGCGTTCCTACCCGCCCGGAAATTTATTACATTACTTTCTTTATAAAAATTATTATTATGTTTCTACTTTGCAGAATTTTTCTTATGATATTTACAAAATCTACAACAAAGTGTTTAGGACAACATTCCTGGTAGTGAAGCTATTTTTGGCATGTTTCTCATTGCTCAATAAACAGGATAGTTAGTATACATATGGGGGGGGGGGAGGGAGGGAGAGGGGGAGGAGGAATAAATAGAAATTGAAGAAAAAATGGCGATTGGTTGCAGTAGTTCCTGAAACCTTTAACACTATGATTGGACTTAACTTAGCCTATCAGAAGTTTGGAGAGTTCAAGTAACACTTGCATTTATCCCGTTACGTGAATCATCATAACGTAAGAGTACAATTTGGAGACAACCCATGAGAGATTGATATACGCCTTTAAAGTAGTGCAAAAGACACCGATCAGTGCGCAATACCAAGAGCATGGATGATAACGGCTGTAACACGTCATTTCAATAAACCGTATACTGAACGGAATTTCGTCATCATCCTGTAGGAAGTGCCATTCCAGGGCGTGTTCGCTTTACCAAAATTTAACTTTTTACTTAGCTAATTGTCTTGAAGTTGGTCTCATTGTCTTCCAGTCAAGAGTATCATTATAGACATAGATCTTGATTGCACGAAGAATACGGGTACATTTACTGTTGCCAAGATTGTGACTGTTCGAATGGATCACTAAATACTAAATGAAATAAAATGTCTCCACATTCTAACTTTTCATTTCTTCAGATACCAGACCAACAACAGTTCGCATGCATTTCCTCGCTTGAACCACTACTTCTAAACAACCACATCCCCTTTCTACAGTATCACAAACCACGATCCAACTCATTCAACAAAATTATTCTGCTTCTGTGGCCCTATTGTCAGTGTGTAGCAAAAACATCCTGAGGAAGTCCATGTGTAACAGTGGCCGAAACGTCGGACAAATTTACACATTGACAATGCAGTCACATACCCAGAAGAATATTATTTGGCTGTGATAACGGTTGCAGACGGCTACGCTCACACATGATATCCAACTCCTTTATACTACAACTGTCCAGCAGGAGCGAACAAAATAAAACTAAGATTACATTTGAGGCAAAAAAATCAAAATGATTTCCATCGTTGTTAAAGAAATTGTTTCTATCAATTGATGTATAATTTAACAAAACTTAGCAAAAAGTAAATTTGCAGATATTCACGTTACAGCTTCAACAGTTATGCATGAAATAATGAATTTGATAGGAGACTTTTACGTGAAATTTCCTAATTATAAATAAAATTACTGTACACGTTGGTATCGAACGTTTCAGAATGTGTATCAGGCCTGTTTATATCACAAGGCCCATTTTTTTTCAAACTAAAGCCGTGTCATTTTGTTAATGGCTATCGTCACAGACAAATACTTATAGAATTTTATATTCCCGAGTTACAGCGTCGGAAATCAAATTTTGGTGACACGTTCTTTCAGAAAGATGGTTAAACGTGTCACACAGGTTTTGAAATAAGGGAATTATTGCAGATAGACATTTCCCAGTCATTTGATTTCCACGTTTGGTAACATCGAACTGCAGCTGCTTTTCTAATATTTACTTTTTTTTATCGGGATATTTAAAGGTTCAGGCCTACGTCAATAAATCAATCAACTTGAAAACCAGTGATATGAAATTAAAGTCATTTTATTTCAAATGAAACAGTTTGAAAAGTTGTGAATGAACTGTTACTTCGTAGTCAGTAATTCAATGGAGGACACTTGAAGTCAGAATTATTTTTTCATAAATATTTGGTATTTTCCTGTATTTTCAAGTATCATACTATTTGCTACAGATTATGGACAAAAATACCGAAACACAAAAAGGACAGCACATTATCATGCCTAACACGGCGTACCAAAACAGTTGACATTCAAACGAGCTTCCAGGTCGTCTCACAATGGATAAATACAGACAGTGTATGATTATCAAGGAATTCATAACATTCTTCCTCCAAAACAGCGACACGTTCAGGTGACGAATATGGAGGTAGATAGCGACGACGCACACTTCCTTCCAAAATACACTACTGACCATTAAAATTGCTACACCGAGAAGAAATGCAGATGATAAACGGGTATTCATTGGACAAATATATTGTACTAGAACCGACATGTGATTACATTTACACGCAATTTGGGTGCATAGATCCTGAGAAATCAGTACCCAGAACAACCACCTCTGGCCGTAATAACCGCCTTGATACGCCTGGGCACTGAGTCAAACAGAGCTTGGATGGCGAGTACAGGTACAGCTGCCCATGCAGCTTCAACACGATACCACAGTTTATCAAGAGCAGTGATTGGCGTATTGTGACGACGCAGTTGCTCGGCCACCATTGACCAGACGTTTTCAATTGGTGAGATACCTGGAGAATGTGCTGGCCAGGGCAGCAGTCGAACATTTTCTGTAACCACAAAGGCCCGTACAGGACCTGCAACATGCGGTCGTGCATTATCCTGCTGAAATGTAGGGTTTCGCAGGGATCGAATGAAGGGCAGAGCCACGGGTCGTAACACATCTGAAATGTAACGTCCACTGTTCAAAGTGCCGTCAATTCGAACAAGAGTTAACCGAGACGTGTAACCGATGGCACCCCATACCATCACGCCAGGTGATACGCCAGTATGGCGATGACGAATACACGCTTCCAATGTGCGGTCACCGCGATGTCGCCAAACACGGATGCGACCATCATGATGCTGTAAGCAGAACCTGGATTCATCCGCAAAAATGACGTTTTGCCATTCGTGCACCCAGGTTCGTCGTCGAGTAGACCATCGCAGGCGCTCCTGTCTGTGATGCAGCGTCTAGGGTAACCGCAGCCATGGTCTGCGAGCTGATAGTCAATGCTGCTGCAATCGTCGTCGAACTGTTCGTGCAGATGGTTGTTGTCTTGCAAACGTCCCCATCTGTTGACTCAGGGATGCAGAAGTGGCTGCACGATCCGTTACAGCCATGCGGATAAGATGCCTGTCATCTCGACTGCTAGTGATACGAGGCCGTTGGGATCCAGTACGGCGTTCCGTATTACCCTCCTGAACCCACCGATTCCATGTTCTGCCAACAGTCACTGGATCTCGACCAACGCGAGCAGCAATGTCGCGAGACGATAAGCCGCAATCGCGATAGGCTACAATCCGACCTTTATCAAAGTCGGAAACGTGATGGTACGCATTCCTCCTCCTTAGACGTGGCATCACAACAACGTTTCACCAGGCAATGCCGCTGAACTGCTGTTTGTGCATGAGAAATCGGTTGGAAACTTTCCTCATGTCAGCACGTTGTAGGTGTCGCCACCTGTGCCAACCTTGTGTGAATGCTCTGAAAAGCTAATCATTTGCATATCACAGCGTCTTCTTCCTGTCGGTTACATTTCGCGTCTGTAGCACGTCATCTTCGTGGTGTAGCAATTTTAATGGCCAGTAGTGTCTTCTCTCCTCGTGGAGGCCGCTCCTGAAGTCGTGCGGTCCTGATCAGCGTACCATTGGCCGACGTCGTTTACGCCTTCTCTTCTTTTGGGTTCTTCACCTTCGATCCGGCGCTTGTGGTTACGCAAGAACAAGGGGAGATGCTACAATACATCCTCGTGCTCAGAAAACAAGTCCTGAACGATATGCTCTAATGGCTCTGAGCACTATGGGACTTGACATCTGAGGTCATCAGTCCCCTTGACTTAGAGCTACTTAAACCTAACCTAACCACACACATCCAGGATTCGAACCTGGGACCGTAGCAGCAGCGCGGTTCCGGACTGAAGCGCCTAGAGCCGCTCGGCCACAGCGGTCGGCAACGATGTGCACTGTGTGAACAGGGCCCCTTTCGCCTTGGAACACAGCATCACCATTGGGGAACAAATGTTGTACTAATGGCCACAACCACTAGCAGTAATGCGATCTTGCAGAGCAACCATGAGGCGTATAGCATACTACGATATGGCTACGCAAATCATCACCGGCGCCCCCCCCCCCCGCCCCCTCCCCCATCAAACATGTTTCATTCTTACGAGGGGACCTTCTGGGAGGTGAATCGAGTTATGAGCTTCCACTTCGCCTGACTATAGTTTGGGTAGGCACCTATGACACCATAAAATTGTAGGTGCCAATGCGGTCTCATTTCTGAAATATCGCCCGTTAGGTTTGCGCAGCTGTTTATATACAGAAAAGGTTCAATATTGTGGCAAGTGAGCGAGTAGCCGAGTGGCAAGCGAACGAGAATCCCGTCCAGGCGATTCTGGTTCGAGACCCGTCTATACCACTTTTGTTTTCGCGTCGATAGATCCATCGCAAACAGAAGTATTCCATAACGTCAGTGTGGTGGCGTTTCCTGCGGACTTGACAAAATACAGATGCGACTGCGACGAAAATGAATGTGCAGTCGTACAATGTTCGTGGAGTCGAAAGTACATATGTTTCGATTGTTTTTATAACAAGTATCATTCGTCGGAATGTACTCGTCAAAGCCGGCCGGGTTGGCCGAGCGGTTCTAGGCGCTACAGTCTGGAACCGCGCGACCGCTACGGTCGCAGATTCGAATCTTGCCTCGGGCATGGATGTGTGTGATGTCTTTACGTTAGTTAGGTTTAAGTAGTTCTAAGTTCTATGGGATTTATGACCTTAGAAGTTAAGTCCCATAGTGCTCAGAGCCATTTGAACCATTTTGTACTCGTCAAAATATAGGAAATATCGATTAACTTTCCATTAAGTGAAACAGATTTTTAATCCCTCATTCGTTGGTTTTTTTAATATGCCCTACCTCAGAGAAACAAAATTAAAAATACAACGAAAACAAATTGAACAATAATAAAATAATTCAAGATATTACATTACGGTTTATTTCCTGTTGAAATAAAAAAACGCAAAAGATTGAAACAAAATGTGACATTCCATTTGTAATTTTGATTTGTAGAGCCCTGTAATTCGTTTTAATCAATTCCTTGCGGAATTTTCATGATCAATTATAAATCAAAACAGGCATTTGAAAAAAAAGGAAACAAAAGTACCATAGACGGGTCTCGAACCAGGGTCGCTGGACGGGAATCTAGCTCGATTGCCACTTTTTTTTTTAATCTCAATTTGTTCGTTTTAATTTGCTGCTTTTGCTCTGGGCGGACGTCGCAAGACACCCATATCAGTTCGTCGTTGATCCATCCGACACTCGGCTACTCGCTCACTTGCCACAATATTGAAACTTTTCTGTATATAAAGAGGCAATATTTCAAAAACGAGGCCACATAGGCACCTACAATTTTAGGGTGTGATAGGTACCTACCCACACTATAAGCAGGCGAAGTGGGAGCTCATGACTCGATGCACTTCCCAGAAGGTCCGCTCGTTAGCAGCAAGCAGTCTGCATCGTCCTCTTGTGACGTCGTACGACAGACGTAAACTCGGCCGGGAGCTGCACACTGCGTGGAAACAACACTCATTCCATCACACGACTTTCTTCCATTGCTGCATGGTCCACGTTTTACGGCTTGAACGTCACGTACCTGTTATGGGCGTTGCTGATGAATGGGTTCGTAATTCTCTGCTTCTGGTGCTCCATTCGTGTTGTTCTGGTGCTGGCAGGGTTCGTGAGTGCGACATACAGTTTTCTGCAGTGACTTTTGTACCTATCGTTCTCTTTATTTTTCGTCACAGTCCTTTTCAACGACGGTTCTATCACGAGCTCACAAAAAACAATTTCACACGAGTTGTGGCTTAGCGGATAATGTTTTTCCGCTTTCGCTTTACGTGATATAAATTTTCGGCACAATGCCTTTGGAAACATCAAACATTACGGCTGCCTTGGTTGTGGGGGCATCCACCATACGTGTACCAACTATTTTCCCACATTGGAGTTCACTTAGCACCGACGTAATGTACAGACAACTACACAGGACACTGTTCCGCCCACTTACACAAAGTGTTCAGGACACTGAACAGGTGGCTTTCGTAGGCGCGGATAGTATCCGCATTTATGTTCAGACAGACTTTTCTAGCGCTGTTTTCTTCGTCCCCTGTACTTCAGTTTTTTAACCGAAAGTTTAACACGAATAAAATTACAGTAATTACAGGGTGTAACTGGCGTATGTGTAGATATTTCTCATGCTGACTGAGGACGATGAACTGAACATCTCGATGTCAGTACTCATGTCATTTGCAGACTAATAATTGTAGCCATTAAAAGCCATATGTTTTTATGTTCGTTGGTATCTCTAAGTACATTTGGCAAAAGCAAGTCATTATTGCTTATTTCCCCCTGGGCAGCAGGTCAAGTGGTGAAATGATGGATGGATGGATGGATGCGAAACGGTTAGTTTATAGTGACAGGCGTTGTCAACTTTGCGGTGGAGAACGACTGTGCAGAAAACATCAGGTCGTGAAATTTGCGATGTGTTTCTAGGGAACTGTCCAACACAGGAAAAAACAACCAACACAGTGATGTGTGTACGTATTAAAGTACCATATATAAAAATATCTGCACTTTTACCCGTTACACCGTTCTATAAAAGTGCTCGTTAATTAATTGCTACCCATATAACTGACCTCAATATACAGTAACATATTGGAGCATATACTGTTCTCGAACATTATGAATCACCTTGAAGAAAATGACTTATTGATGCATCACCAAGACGGATTCAGAAAATATCGTTCTTGTGCAGCACAGCTGGCTCTTTATTCCCATGAAGTAATGAGTGCTGTCGACAAGGGATCTCAGATCGATTCCATGTTCCTAGATTTCCAGAAGACTTTTGATACCATTCCTCACAAGCGACTATTAATCAAATTGTGTGGATATGTAGTATCGTCTCAGTTGTGTGACTGGATTCGTGATTTCCTCTCAGAGAGATCACAGTTCGTAGTAATAGACGGTAAATCATCGAGTAGAACAGAAGTGATATCTGGCGTACCGCAAGGTAGTGTCATAGGCCCTCTGCTGTTCCTGATTTACATAAATAATCTAGGTGATAATTTGAGCAGCCCCCTTAGATTGTTTGCATCAGACGCTGTAATTTACCGTCTAGTAAAATCATCAGACGATCAATTCCAATTACAATTACAAAATGATCCAGAGAGAATATCTGTATGGTGCGAAAAGTGGCAATTGGCACTAGACAAAGAAAAGTGCGAGGTCACCCAAATGGCCAATAAAAGAAATCCGATAAATTTTGGTTGTACGATAAATCGCGCAAATCTAATGGCTGGCAATTAGACTAAATACCTAGGAATTACAATTACGAGCAACTTAAATTGGAAAGACGACCACATAGATAATATTGTGGGGAAGGCGAAACAAAGACTGCGCTTTGTTGGCAGAACACTTAGAAGATGCGACAAACCAATTAAAGAGACAGCCTACATTACACTTGTCCGTCCTCTGCTGGAATATTACTGCGCGGTGTGGAATCCTTACCAGGTAGGATTGACAAAGGAGATCGAAAAAGTGCAAAGAAGGGCAACTCGTTTCGTGTTATGGGGTGAGAGTGTCGCTAATACGATACGCGAGTTGGGGTGGCAGTCACTGAAACAAAGGCGGTTTTCTTCGCGGCGAGATCTATTTACGAAATTTCATTCACCAACTTTCTCTTCCGATTGCGAAAATATTTTGTTGACACCCACCTACGTAGGGAGAAATGATCATCATAATACAATAAGAGAAATCAGAGCTCGAACGGAAATACTGAGGTGTTCCTTTTCCCACCCGCCATTCGAGAGTGGAATGGTTGAGAAGTAGTATGAAAAATGGTTCGATGAATCCTCTACTGGGCACATAAGTGTGAATTGCAGTGTAACCATGTAAATGTACGAGGGTGAGTCAAATGAAAACCTTAAATTTGTAATAACAAATAGAAATTTCGTGCCTTTATCCTGTTAGTTGGTAAGCGTGCTACAAATAGCGTGCAGAATTGCCTGCAGGTGGCAGTCTAGTGCAGATGCGCATCTACCGTCGCAGAATCAGTATAAAGTGGGCCGCCCCACTTGTGACTTGCGACAGGGAAGAACAGCGTTCTGTTATTCGGTTTTCGCGTAGTGAAGGTGTGAAACCTATTGAAATTCATCGACGAATGAAGGTTCAGTACGGTGATGCATGTTTGTCACTGCAGCAAGTCTACGAATGGAGTAGGAAGTTCGCAAATGGTGTGTCTTCAGTGGAAGATGCTCCTCGTCCAGGTCAGGCACAACGAGTTGTGACTCCACAGAACATTGCAGCAGTTGAAGCCATAGCGAAGGAAAACCGCCGAGTGACACTGAATGACATTGCAGCATGTTTACAGATTAGCCCTGGGTCAGCACACCACATTGTGCATGATGTGCTCCAGTTTCACTAAGTGTCTGCAAGATGGGTGCTACGGCAGCTGACTCCTGAAATGAGAGAACGACGTGTTGATGCTTGTGAAGAACTTCTTCGGCGCTTTGAACGAGAAGGTGATGGTTTCCTTGGAAGAATCGTTACTGGAGACGAAACCTGAGTTCACTTCCACGAACCGGAAACGAAAGGAGCGAGCAAGGAATGGCGCCATTCCTCATCACCAAAACCAAAGAAGTTTCGAACAAAACCATCAGCAGGGAAGGATATGCTGACTCTCTTTTGGGACGAAAAAGGCGTCATTTTGGAGCATTACGTGCCTAGAGGGACCACTGTCACCAGTGCATCATATACAGATCTCCTAAAAAAATCATCTGCGGCCTGCAGTCAAATCAGAGCGACGTGGATTGCTGTCAGCAGGTGTCCTTTTTGCAACATGACAATGCAAGGCCCCACACTGCCCGTACAACAGTTGCAACAATCACAGACCTGCATTTTGAGTGTCTTCCTCATCCACCATACTCACCACACTTTGCCCCAAGTGATTTCCATACGTTCGGACTATTCAAAGACGCAATGGGAGGAAAGAAGTTCCGTTCTGATGAAGAGGTACGCCACGCGGTGCGTGACTGGTTGCGCGGACTACCAAAAGAATTTTTTTCTAAAGGAATTTATGCACTTTGTAAGCGCTGGAGGACTTGCATTGAGCGTGGGGGAGATTATATTGAAAAGTGATACAGCTTTGTAGCACTTCTGCACAATAAATAATATTTTAAAAAATATTTAAGGTTTTCGTTTGACTCACCCTCGTATTAAATACACACATCTGCACATTAGAGAAACGCCTCGAAGTGTACGGAATTATCACTGATACAAATGCAACTTCTGATGAGCAGAGAGAAATTGAGTGAAACGGGCTGAATGCAGGACGTCTCGCCTGTGGGCAAATACTCCACCCTGGTCGACGGCCGCTGTTTGTTCAGCTCAGTCATTACATTAGCTGGAGTGCTCGGCTAACCAGGGCTACGGTTTCTCTCCATGTCCAGAGAATACACCTGGCGGCAGCGTAGGTGTGGGTGTAGCAGGTACTAGAGAGGAAAACTGACTCGGCTGTCAGCAGACCAGAACTGGCGACGAAATCTGCCAGCAATCCTGCTTGTGCTCTGCCTGTCAAGAAGAGGCGCCAACAAGACGTGATCGAGTGTAGATATCAACACGAGATATGTAAATGGTTAGATCAAATGAAAATACGAGTATATGCTCCCAGAGACCTTTTCAAACGTCAAACATCTACGATGTCTACGTATGCAGATTGAAGCGACAAAGGAAAACTTGTACTGGGGCCAGGATTCGAACCCAGGTCTGCTGCCTACTAGACATAAGCGCTGACAACTACGGCACCCTGGCACAGTGGCTTTCACAACTGCACAGACTACCCTAGCACGCATGCGACCCTCTCAACCTACGTTGACATTCATGCCTCGGTCCACTTCGTTCGTTCGTTTTGTTTTAGGCAGAAAACTCAAAGAGATTCTGGTCGTACATAAAGCACACCAGTGGCAAGACGCAATCAATACCTTCACTGCGCGATAACAACGCTGAAGTCACTTATGACAGTGCCACTAAAGCAGAGTTATTAAACACGGTTTTCCGAAACTCCTTCACCAAAGAAGACGAAGTAAATATTCCTGGATTCCAAACAACAACAACTGTCAAGATGAGAAACATAGAAGTAGATATCCTCGGTGTAACAAAGCAGCTTAGATCACTTAATAAAGGCAAGGCCTCCGGTCCAGATTGTATACCAGTCAGGTTCCTCTCAGAGTATGCTGATAAAATAGCTCCATATTTAGCAATTATATGCAACCACTCGCTCACAGAAAGATACGTACCTAAAGACTCAAAAATTGCGCAAGTCGCACCAACACCCAAAACGGGAAGTAGGAGCAATCCGCTGAATTACAGGCCTATATCACTAACGTCGATTTACAGTAGGGTTTTAGAAAATACGCTGTATTCGAACATTATGAAATACCTCGAAGAAAACGATTTATTGACACACACCACGATTTCAGAAAATATCGTTCTTTTGAAACACAACTAGCTCTTTATACTCATGAAGTAATAAGTGCTATCGACAGGGGATGTCAAATTGATTCCATACTTTTAGATTTCCAGAAGGCTTTCGACACCGTTCCTCACAAGCGTCTTCTAACCAAACTGCGTGCCTACAGAGTATCGTCTCAGTTGTGCGACTTGATTCGTGATTTCCTGTCAGAAAGGTCACAGTTCGTAGTAATAGACGGAAAGTCATCGAGTAAAACAGAAATAATATCCGGCGTTCCCCAAGGAAGTGTTATAGGCCCTCTATTTTCTTGATCTATGTTAACGACATAGGAGTCAATCTCAGTAGCCGTCTTAGATTGTTTCCAGATGATGGTGTCATTTACCGTCTTGAAAAGTCATCAGATGAACAAAACAACTTGCAAAGTGATTTAAATAAGATATCTGTATGGTGCGAAAAGTGGCAATTGACGCTGAATAAAGAAAAGTATGAAGTTATTCACATGAGTACTAACAGAAAGCCGCGCGGGATTAGCCGAGCGGTCTGGGCGCTGCAGTCATGGACTGTGCTGCTTGTCCCGGCGGAGGTTCGAGTCCTCCCCCGGGCATGCGTGTGTGTGTTTGTCCTTAGGATAATTTAGGTTAAGTAGTGTGTAAGCTTAGGGAATGATGACCTTGGTAGTTAAGTCCCATAAGACTCCACACACATTCTTTTTATATACTAAAAGAAATGAGCTAAATTTCGATTTCGCGTTAAGTCACGCATATCTGACGTCTATAAATTCAACTAAATACTTAGGTATTACAATTGCAAATAACCTAAATTGGAACGATCACATAGATAATATTGTGGGTAGAGCAAACCAAAGACGGCGATTCATTGGCAGAACACTTAGAAGGTGCAACATGCCTACCAAAGAGACTGCTTACACCACGCTTGTCCGCCCTGTTCTGGAGTATTGCTGTGCGGTGTGGGATCCGCATCAGGTGGGACTGACGGTTGACGTCGAAAAAGTACAAAGAAGGGCAGCTCGTTTTGAATTATCGGGAAATAGGGGAGATAGTGTCACAGACATGATGCGTGAATTGGAGTGGCAATCATTAAAACAAAGGGGTTTTTCGTTGCGACGGGATCTTCTCAGGAATTTTCAATCACCAATTTTCTCCTCCGATTGCGAAAACATTCTGTTGGCACCCACCTACATTGGGGGAAATGATCATCTCGATAAAATAATAGAACTCGGGGCTCGCACGGAAAAATTTAAGTGCTCGTTTCTCCCGCGTGCCGTTCGAGAGTGGAACGGTAGGAGACACCTTGAAGGTGGTTCATTGAACCCTCTGCCAGGTACTTTATTGTCAATAGCAGAGTAATCACATAGATGTAGACGTAGGGCGCAAAAGACAACTGCGGTCATACGCGCCCAAGTCAATACTATAGAACGCAAACAAAGAGACAAGGGAAACGACTATATGTCAGTCCCACTGCAAAGAATAGGAAACATCTAAACAAGGCACGTGGAAAAAGATAACACAATACAAAAATGGAGATCCGAAACTAAAAATTAAATGGCCTTCAACATATTGCTTCGGCGGATAAAAAGTAAAACGCGGGCGACAGCCAGCGCGTCATTTGCTGAAACTGCTGATAAATCAGATGGCAAACCCAAGCTGGAACGTAAATTAGTAAAAAAAATAGCATTCCAGCAGGAAGTGGCGGACAGTTAAATTTTGGGCGCAATGCGTAAAAAGTGGTGGGGCATCGCCTTGAGCAAATGGCGGTGGCTAAAAAAGGCAGTGCCAAATACGCAGCAGAGTTAAAATAACCTCCTCCCGCTGGGAGGGCCGAGAGGAGGTCGTCCAAGCTGAAGCTTATTCGCGTGACAGGTAGAAGGGCAGTAGAGTGCTACAGTGATTCCAGAATGAGATTTTCACTCTGCAGCGGAGTGTGTGCTAATACACTCCTGGAAATTGAAATAAGAACACCGTGAATTCATTGTCCCAGGAAGGGGAAACTTTATTGACACATTCCTGGGGTCAGATACATCACATGATCACACTGACAGAACCACAGGCACATAGACACAGGCAACAGAGCATGCACAATGTCGGCACTAGTACAGTGTATATCCACCTTTCGCAGCAATGCAGGCTGCTATTCTCCCATGGAGACGATCGTAGAGATGCTGGATGTAGTCCTGTGGAACGGCTTGCCATGCCATTTCCACCTGGCGCCTCAGTTGGACCAGCGTTCGTGCTGGACGTGCAGACCGCGTGAGACGACGCTTCATCCAGTCCCAAACATGCTCAATGGGGGACAGATCCGGAGATCTTGCTGGCCAGGGTAGTTGACTTACACCTTCTAGAGCACGTTGGGTGGCACGGGATACATGCGGACGTGCATTGTCCTGTTGGAACAGCAAGTTCCCTTGCCGGTCTAGGAATGGTAGAACGATGGGTTCGATGACGGTTTGGATGTACCGTGCACTATTCAGTGTCCCCTCGACGATCACCAGTGGTGTACGGCCAGTGTAGGAGATCGCTCCCCACACCATGGTTCAAATGGTTCAAATGGCTCTGAGCACTATGGGACTTAACTGCTGTGGTCATCAGTCCCCTAGAACTTTGAACTACTTAAACCTAACTAAGCTAAGGACATCACACACAACCATGCCCGAGGCAGGATTCGAACCTGCGACCGTAGCGGTCGCGCGGTTCCAGACTGTAGCGCCTTTAACCGCTCGGCCACTCCGGGCGGCCGCCACACCATGATGCCGGGTGTTGGCCCTGTGTGCCTCGGTCGTATGCAGTCCTGATTGTGGCGCTCACCTGCACGGCGCCAAACACGCATACGACCATCATTGGCACCAAGGCAGAAGCGACTCGCATCGCTGAAGACGACACGTTTCCATTCGTCCCTCCATTCACGCCTGGCGCGACACCACTGGAGGCGGGCTGCACGATGTTGGGGCGTGAGCGGAAGACGGCCTAACGGTGTGCGGGACCGTAGCCCAGCTTCATGGAGACGGTTGCGAATGGTCCTCGCCGATACCCCAGGAGCAACAGTGTCCCTAATTTGCTGGGAAGTGGCGGTGCGGTCCCCTACGGCACTGCGTAGGATCCTACGGTCTTGGCGTGCATCCGTGCGTCGCTGCGGTCCGGTCCCAGGTCGACGGGCACGTGCACCTTCCGCCGACCACTGGCGAAAACATCGATGTACTGTGGAGGCCTCACGCCCCACGTGTTGAGCAATTCGGCGGTACGTCCACCCGGCCTCCCGCATGCCCACTATACGCCCTCGCTCAAAGTCCGTCAACTGCACATACGGTTCACATCCACGCTGTCGCGGCATGCTACCAGTGTTAAAGACTGCGATGGAGCTCCGTATGCCACGGCAAACTGGCTGACACTGACGGCGGCGGTGCACAAATGCTGCGCAGCTAGCGCCATTCGACGGCCAACACCGCGGTTCCTGGTGTGTCCGCTGTGCCGTGCGTGTGATCATTGCTTGTACAGCCCTCTCGCAGTGTCCGGAGCAAGTATGGTGGGTCTGACACACCGGTGTCAATGTGTTCTTTTTTCTGTTTCCAGGAGTGTATGAAACTTCCTCGCAGATTAAAACTGCGTGCCGGAACGAGATTCGAACTCGGGACCTTTGCCTTTGCCTGGTGGAAGTAAATCTATGAGGACAGGGCATGAGTCGTGCTTGGGAAGCTCAGGTGGTGGAGCACTTGCCCGCGAAAGGCAAAGGTCCCGAGTTAAATTCTCGGTCCGGCACAGAGCACACAGTTTTAATCTGCCAGGAAGTTGCTGTAGTGTTGTTCAAAGCCTGGCATGTTAAAGTAAAAGAGTCCTGAAGCATCTACATTTCATCTACTACATGGCTACTCTGCAAATTACAATTAAATGTCTGGCAGAGGGTTCATCGAACCATCTTCACAATGAATCTGTATTATTCCAAACTCCAACAGCGCGCGGAAGAAAACGAACACCTGTATCTTTGCGTACGAACTCAGATTTCCCTTATTTTATTATGATTATCGTTTCTCCCTATTTAGGTCGACGCCAGCAAAATATCTTCGATTCGGAGGAGAAATTTCGTGAGAAGATTCCGCTGCGACGCCTTTGTTTAAATGATGTCCGCCCCAAATCATGTCCGTGACACTCTCCCTCCTTTTTCTCGGTAATACAAAAGGTGCTACTCTTCTTCGAACTTTGTCGGTGTACTCCTTAATCCGATTTGGTAAGGTGACTGGGTGTTTGTGTTGTCCTCATCATTGCATCGTCATTCATAAAAGTGGCAAGATTGGACTGAGCAAAGGTTGGGAATTAGTATGGGCGCTGATAACTGCGCAGTTGAGCGCCCCACAAACCAAACTCATCATCATCATCATCATCATCATACATCTGGTAAGGATCCCGCTCCGTGCGGCAGTACTCCAAAAGAAGACGGAGAAGCACAGTATAGGCAGTCTCCTTAGTAGATCTGTTGCATGTTCTAAGTTTCTTCCCAAAAAATCGCAGTTCTTGGCTCGCCTGCCGCCTCCCCCCCCCCCCCCCCCCCCCCCGATCCCACCCACAACATTTTCTGTGTGTTCTTTACAGTTTAAGTTTTTTGTAACAAAAATTACTAGATATTTAGTTGAATTTACGGCATTTAGATTTAACTGATTTATCGTGTAACCGTAGTTTAACAGATTCCTTTTAGCACTCATATGGTTGATGTCCCCCCATGAACCATAGACCTTGCCGTTGGTGGGGAGGCTTGCGTGCCTCAGCGGCACAGATAGCCGTACCGTAGGTGCAACCACAACGGAGGGGTATCTGTTGAGAGGCCAGACAAACATGTGGTTCCTGAAGAGGGGCAGCAGCCTTTTCAGTAGTTGCAAGGGCAACAGTCTGGATGATTGACTGATCTGGCCTTGTAACATTAACCAAAACGGCCTTGCTGTGCTGGTACTGCGAACGGCTGAAAGCAAGGGGAAACTACGGCTGTAATTTTTCCCGAGAGCATGCAGCTTTACTGTATGGATAAATGACGATGCCGTCCTCTTGGCTAAAATATTCCGGAGGTAAAATAGTCCCCCATTCGGATCTCCGGGCGGGAACTACTCAGGAGGACGTCGTTATCAGGAGAAAGAAAACTGGCGTTCTACGGATCGGAGCGTGGAATGTCAGATCACTTAATCGGGCAGGTAGATTAGAAAATTTAAAAAGGGAAATGGATAGGTTAAAGTTAGATATAGTGGGAATTAGCGAAGTTCGGTGGCAGGAGGAGCAAGACTTTTGGTCAGGTGAATTCAGGGTTATAAATACAAAATCAAATAGGGGTAATGCAGGAGTAGGTTTAATAATGAATAAAAAAATAGGGATTCGGGTAAGCTACTACAAACAACATAGTGAACACATTATTGTGGCCAAGATAGATACGAAGCCCACGCCTAAAACAGTAGCACAAGTCTATATGCCAACTAGCTCTGCAGATGACGAAGAAATTGAAGAAATGTATAATGAAATAAAAGAAATTATTCAGATAGTGAAGGGAGACGAAAATTTAACAGTCATGGGTGACTGGAATTCGATAGTAGAAAAAGGGAGAGAAGGAAACGTAGTATGTGAATATGGATGGGGGTAAGAAATGAAAGAGGAAGCCGCCTGGTAGAATTTTGCACAGAGCACAACGTAATCATAGCTAACACTTGGTTCAAGAATCATAAAAGGAGGTTGTATACATGGAAGAATCCTGGAGATACTAGAAGGTATCAGATAGGTTATATAATACGTAGTAAGACTGACATTTAGGAACCAGGTTTTAAATTGTAAGACATTTCCAGGGGCAGATGTGGACTCTGACCACAATCTATTGGTTATGAACTGTAGATTAAAACTGAAGAAACTGCAAAAAGGTGGGAATTTGAGGAGATGGGACCTAGAGAAACTGAAAGGGCCAGAGGTTGTAGAGAGTTTCAGGAAGAGCATAAAGGAACAATTGACAAGAATCGGGGAAAGAAATACAGTAGAAGAAGAATGGATAGCTTTGAGGGATGAAGTGGTGAAGGCAGCAGAGGATCAAGTAGGTAAAAAGACGAGGGCTAGTAGAAATCCTTGATGACAGAAGAAATGCTGAATTTAATTGATGAAAGGAGAAAATATAAAAATGCAGTAAATGAAGAAGGCAAAAAGGGATGCAAACATCTCAAAAATGAGATCGACAGGAAGTGCAAAATGGCTAAGCGGGGATGGCTAGAGGACAAATGTAAGGATGTAGGGCTTACCTCACTAGGGGTAAGATAGATACTGCCTACAGGAAGAAAAGAGAAGCACTTGTATGAATACCAAGGGCTCAGATGGAAACCCAGTTCTAAGCAAAGAAGGGAAAGCAGAAAGGTGGAAGGAGTATATAGAAGGACTATACAAGGGCGATGTTCTTGAGGACAATATTATGGAAATGGAAGAGGATGTAGATGGAGATGAAATGGGAGATATGATACTGCGTGAAGAATTTGATAGAGAACTGAAAGACCTAAGTCGAAACAAGGCCCTGGGAGTAGACAACAATCCATTAGAACTACTGACAGCCTTGGGAGAGCCAGTCCTGCCAAAACTCTACCATCTGGTGAGCAAGATGTATGAGACAGGCGAAATACCCTCAGACTTCAAGAAGAATATAATAATTCCAATCCCAAATAAAGCAGGTGTTGACATATGTGAAAATTACCGAACTACGTTTAATAAGCCAGAGCTGCAAAATACTAACGCGAATTCTTTACAGACGAATGGAAAAACTGATAGAAGCCGACCTCGGGGAAGATCAGTTTGGATTCCGTAGAAATGTTGGAACACGTGAGGCAATACTGACCCTACGGCTTATCTTAGAAGCTAGATTAAGAAAAGGCAAACCTACGTTTCTAGCATTTGTAGACTTGGAGAAAGCTTTTGACAATGTTGACTGGAATAATCTCTTTCAAATTCTGAAGGTGGCAGGGGTACAATACAGGGAGCGAAAGGCTATTTACAATTTGTACAGAAACCAGATGGCAGTTATAAGAGTCGAGGGGCATGAAAGGGAAGCAGTGGTTGGGAAGGGAGTGAGACAGGGTTGTAGCCTTTCCCCGATGTTATTCAATCTGTATATTGAGCAAGCAGTAAAGGAAACAAAAGAAAAATTTGGAGTAGGTATTAAAATCCACGGAGAAGAAAAAAAACTTTGAGGTTCGCCAATGACATTGTAATTCTGTCAGAGACAGCAAAGGACTTGGAAGAGCAGTTGAACGGAATGGACAGTGTCTTGAAAGGAGGGTATAAGATGAACATCAACAACAGCAAAACGAGGCTAATGGAATGTAGTCGAATTAAGTCGGGTGTTGCTGAGGGAATTAGATTAGGAAATGAGACACTTAAAGTAGTGAAGGAGTTTTGTTATTTGGGGAGCAAAATAATTGATGATGGTCGAAGTAGAGAGGCTATAAAATGTAGACTGGCAATGGCAAGGAAAGCATTTCTGAAGAAGAGAAATTTGTTAACATCGAGTATTGATTTAAGTGTCAGGAAGTCGTTTCTGAAAGTATTTGTACTGAGTGTAGCCATGTATGGAAGTGAAACATGGACGATAAATAGTTTGGACAAGAAGAGTATAGAAGCTTCCGAAATGTGGTGCTACAGAAGAATGCTGAAGATTAGATGGGTAGATCTCGTACCTAATGAGGAACTATCAAATAGGATTGGGGAGAAGAGGAGTTTGTGGCACAACTTGACAAGAAGAAGGGATCGGTTGGTAGGACATGTTCTGAGGCATCAAGGGATCACCAATTTAGTACTGGAGGGCAGCGTGGAGGCTAAAAATCGTAGAGGGAGACCAAGAGCTGAATCCACTAAACAGATTCAGAAGGATGTAGGTTGCAGTACGTATTGGGAGATGAAGAAGCTTGCACAGGATAGACTAGCATGGAGAGCTGCATCAAAACCAGTCTCAGGACGGAAGCAGCAACAACTACAACATGGTTGACGTCAGTCTTTTCATTATTTAAGCTCTATTCCCAACTATACCACCATACAGCTATCTTTTCTAAATAGTTTTACAATTTGTTTTGACCTTACGATGACTTTACTAGACGTTAAACGGCAGCGTCTCTGCATACAGCCCAAGAAGGCTGCTGGGATTTCTCCTAAATAGTTTACGTAGGCAAGGAACAAAAGGGATCTACCTTGGGGAACTCGAAAAATCGCTTCTGTTTTACTCGATGACTTTAAATGATTTACTACGCACTTTGATGTCTCTGAGAGGAAATCGCGAATCGAGTCTCATAACTTAGACATTCCACAAGCAAGCTATTTGATTACAAGTCGTTTGTGAGGTACGGCTTCGAAAGCCTTCTGGAAAAGAAGAAATACGGAATCAATTTTAAATCGCAACACTTCGCTTGACTAAAGAGCAAGCTGTGTTTGGCTAGAACAATGTTTTCTAAATCCGTGGCGGTCGCTGTGGCCGAGCGGTTCTAGGCGCTTCACTCTGGAACCGCGCGACCGCTACGGTCGCAGGTTCGAATCCTGCCTCGGACATGGATGTGTGTGACGCCCTTAGGTTAGTTAGGTTTGAGTAGTCGTGCGTTCTAGGGGATTGATGACCTCAGATGTCAAGTCCCATAGTGCTCAGAGAAATCTGAAATCCGTGTTGACTGTGAGTCAATAGACCGTTCTCTTCAAGGTAATTCGTAATGTACGAATATACACTCCTGGAAAATGAGATACTACACTACTGGCCATTAAAATTGCTACACCACGAAGATGACGTGCTACAGATGCGAAATTTAACCGACAGGAAGAAGATGCTGTGATATGCAAACGATTAGCTTTTCAGAGCATTCACACAAGGTTGGCGCCGGTGCCGACACCTACAACGTTCTGACATGAGGAAAGTTTCCAACCGATTCCTCATACACAAAAAGCAGTTGACCGGCGTTGCCTGGTGAAACGTTGTTGTGATGCCTCGTGTAAGTAGGAGAAATGCGTACCATCACGTTTCCGACTCTGATAAAGATCGGATTGTAGCCTATCGCAATTGCTGTTTATCGTATCGCGACATTGCTGCTCGCGTTGGTCGAGATCCAATGACTGTTAACAGAATATAGAATCGGTCGGTTCAGGGTTCAGGAGGGTAACACGGAACGCCTTGCTGGATCCCAGCAACCACATGACATTTCTAGTATAATATATTTGTCCAATGAATACCCGTTTATCATCTGCATTTCTTTTTGGTGTAGCAATTTTAATGGCCAGTAGTGTATATAGAGGTCCACCAGGGGCGCCGCTGCCAACCCCTGGGCATCAAGTGTTTGGATAACGATTGGTCAATGCCTCCTTAAATACCAGAGCACGGAGCTAGGGCGGACAGTTCTCTTCAGTGCGCCGAATCGTGTACAGTCTCCTGTTGTCGCCGAGTCTAGAAGCTGCAGTGTTCGTCCGTCGTCCCCAAGACTCAGGCTCCGTAGGCATCATAGGCCAGCTGTCGACTCTACGTAGTCATTGTGGTGTCACCGCCAGACACCACACTTGCTAGGTGGTAGCCTTTAAATCGGGCGCGGTCCGTTAGTATACATCGGACCCGCGTGTCGCCACTGTCAGTGATTGCAGACCGAGCGCCGCCACACGGCAGGTCTAGAGAGACGTCCTAGCACTCGCCCCAGTTGTACAGCCGACTTTGCTAGCGAGGCTACACTGACAAATACGCTCTCATTTGCCGAGACGATAGTTAGCATAGCCTTCAGCTACGTCATTTGCTACGACCTAGCAAGGCGCCATTACCAGTTTATATTGAGATTATTATTGATGTATCAACAAGAGCGATGTTCTCCAATTATGGATTAAAGTTAAGTATTACATCAACTACGTACTTTATTTGCTACTACAGGGTGTTTCAAAAATGACCGGTATATTTGAAACGGCAATAAACGTTCGTTACAGTCCTCTGTCTTACGGCTTCTCCACCAAGGACATTGGGGTATAGTGCGAACGAAACAACTTGCTCGTCAGCACTGTCCTTGGTTCGGAATCGATGCAGCGATTACGAATATGTGCTCTTCTTGCATGGCGTGTTCCGAACAACAATCCGCACCACCGCGGAAATTCTTTGCATGGCTACAAGCCACTTCCCCTTGGCAACGCTTACACATAGATTTTGCTGGTCCGTTCTGGAATGCTCGATGGTTGGTTGTGGTAGATTCATTCAGTAATTTTCCTTTTGTTGTCCGGATGTCTTCCTCGACGTCATCTGCCACCATCCAAGCGTTATCCGCTATCTTTTGCATTGAAGGTCTTCCACAGACTATTGTTTCCGACAATGGCCTACAATTCATGTCCGCAGAATTTCAGTCATTCTGCAAGACCAATGGTATTCGACATCTGACATCCGCGCCGTTTTCGCCTCAGTCAAACGGTGCCGCTGAACGATTGGTCCGGACTTTCAAGTCCCAGATGTTGAAGTTGAAAGAGTCGCATTCTCGGGAGGACGCGTTATTGCTCTTTTTGTCCTCGTATCGCCCTAAGCCCCGAGATGGTCGCTCACCGGCTGAGTTGCTCCACGGTCGTCCTCATCGAACCTTGATGTCTTTGCTGCATCCGCCGCATCAGGTTCCTGTGCAGCGGCAGCCACTTGCTTTTGCTCCAGGCGACGTTGTATACTATCGTAACTATCGAGGTTCACGGCGTTGGCTCGCAGGGCGCATTCTTCGCTGCCTCGGCCGCGCTATGTATTTGGTTTTGGGGGCCTCTGGTGAGGTGCGTCGGCATCTCAATCAGCTGCGCCTCTGTCGTCGCACGGGTTCTGCCGCTCCCCGTCTGCTTTCAGCGACGGTGCCGTCCGGTCAGCGCCCTGGGGACCCATCTACTGGCTCGCCTCAGCCCCAGGTGTTACCGACGCTGCCTTCCATTTTGCCCCATGGCGACGCGCCGCCGCCTCCTGTTCTCCCGTCGGCGACCCCCGCAGTGGACGCTTCGCTGCAGCCGCCAAGCGCCTTCCTGGGTCACGCGCCGCCGATCGCTTCCCGTGACCAGCTGTCCTCCGACATGGAACTCTTGCCCGCTCCGGACCAGATGTCGTCTTCGCCCGTCGGCTGCCCCGCCCCGATGGAGGTCGAATTTTCGGCCCCTCATGTCTCTTTACGGGCGCATACACCGCTTGTTGGCGTGCACCCTGGACTAGGTTTTCAGGCGTTTCCTAGCTCCCCTCGGACCGAATGGCCGGGTGCAGGTGGCACAGCCTCGCCTGTTGTTAGGCTCCACACCTCGTCGCATACGTCAACATGGGGTCCTCCCCACGGCGGGCGGAAGCCTTATAACACAACCGTTCGCCGATTTGCGGGGGAGGAATGTGGTGTCGACACCACACTTGCTAGGTGGTAGCCTTTAAATCGGCCGCGGTCCGTTAGTATACGTCGGACCCGCGTGTCGCCACTGTCAGTGATTGCAGACCGAGCGCCGCCACACGGCAGGTCTAGAGAGACGTCCTAGCACTCGCCCCAGTTGTACAGCCGACTTTGCTAGCGGTGCTACACTGACAAATACGCTCTCATTTGCCGAGACGATAGTTAGCATAGCCTTCAGCTACGTCATTTGCTACGACCTAGCAACGCGCCATTACCAGTTTATATTGAGATTATTATTGATGTATCAACAAGAGCGATGTTCTCCAATTATGGATTAAAATTAAGTATTACATCAACTACGTACTTTATTTGCTATTGTTAATTCCCTTCACTGTGCAGACCTCACGCCAGTCTGCGTGAGCTAAGCGCGTGCCTTTCGGCTACCTCCGAGTGGCTTGGCTGTCTTGCCAAGTCACTACAGTCATCACACAGTGCAGAACTTTAATATTTTACAGGAGGTGTAGTAATTTCAAATATCTGATTGTGCTGGACAGTTCACAAGAAGCAGCAGCATCATTTAAGTTGTGTATTTCTTCATATTTAATAAATTTCATTTCGTTAGTAATTGTTGGGAATCTTTCTGACTGAAGATAACCTACGCCGCCCCTCCGAATTCCCAACGCTAGGGAACTACCGCCCCATGCGTAGTCTGCTGTCAACAGCACAACGAATGGACTCACTCGAAGCAGTGTAGCGACTGGGAAGTATGGCGTCGTATCGTGATCAGTGATGAATCGCGGTTCTGCACTACCCGTGATGATCATCGTCAGCAAATACGGCGCCGAACTGAGGAGAGGTCCCTTTATTCCAGTGTTTTGGAAGAGCAGAATCATGTTATTCATGGCCATTCGGTGTCCCTAGAGGTCAGTGCTGGTACTGGTCGAGAGAGCCCTTGACGACAAAACGGTAAGTTGCGCCCATCTAGAGTCGCCATGTGTTGCCCCTAATGTGGCGGTACTACGCTGAGGTTTTATAACACAACAATGCTCATCAAAACATGGCACGTATATGGTGTGTGTGCGTGTGTGTGTGTGTGTGTGTGTGTGTGTGTGTGTGTGTGTGTGTGTGTGTGGGTCCTCGCGTGTGTGTGGGGTATTCCTGCGGCCAGCAGGATCCCAAAGCCTTTCCCGCAAAAGAACGTTTGGGGGTAGCTCAGATGTCAACCCCATCCCAGTACCGGCACCCAAGAGTTAAGGACCAGGTACAACAGTTATGTGCCAGCTTGTCTCAGAATAAAATGCAACGGCTTCACGACACCCTACCCAGACGAATCAGAGCATACATCCAACCAAAGAGTGTGCTGCATGAAACTTCCTGACAGATTAAAACTGTGTGCCGGACTGAGACTCGAACTCGGGACCTTTGCCTTACGAGCGCAAGTGCTTCACCAACTGAGCTACCCAAGCACGACTCACGCCCCGTCCTCACAGTTTTACTTCTGCCACTACCTCGTCTCCTACCTTCCAAACTTTACAGAAGCTCTCCTGCTTGGGTAGAATGGCTCTGAGCACAATGGGACTTAACAGCTGTGGTCACCAGTCCCCTAGAACTTAGAACTACTTAAACCTAACTAACCTAAGGACATCACACACATCCATGCCTGAGGCAGGATTCGAACCTGCGACCGTAGCAGTCGCACGGTGCCGGACTGCGCGCCTAGAACCGCGAGACCACCGCGGCCGGCCCGCTTGGGTAGAACTTGCCCGTGAAAGGCAAAGGTCCCGAGTTCGAGTCTCAGTCCGGCACACAGTTTTAATCTGTCAGGAAGTTTCATATCAGCGAACACTCCGCTGCAGAGTGAAAATCTCATTCCAATGTGCTGCATGTTACTAAGCTGTGTCATGACGCTATGTTCTTTCTAAATTTTACTCCATTTTCGATTCACTGAAATAACGTCACATACCCTAACAACAAGTTTAATGAAGTTTTCTCCTTCCTATTTGAACGCTTCACTTTTTTTGCCCGTCAGTGTAAAAATAAGGGCAAACAGTGCTACTGATGACTCTCACAGGCAAACATGCAGCCAATCCTTTAGGTCGTTGGTCGAAGATCCGATATTCTCTCCTTACCGATAAACAACGTAAGGAAAATATAATAAGCACGAAAGTGTAATTAATCGGGGAAATACACTCTAAGACAAAACCAACGGACGCACCATGCACGAATTATCCGAATGGGACGGAAATCGATAGATGTGATGTACCTGTACAGAAAAACAACTGATTATAATTCTAGAAAAGGTGTATGATTCGTTCAAGAGAAAGGGCTTAACAAATTCAGGAAGTCAACAACGCGTTGGTCAATTTCTGGGTCTTCTGCAAGCAGTTATTCGACTTGGCACTGAGTGATAGAGTTGTTGAATGTCCTCATGAGGGGTATCGTGCAGCATTATGTCCATTTGGCGCGTTAGATCGTAAAATCCCGAAATGGTTGGAGGGCACTACCCACAATGCTCCAAACACTCTTAGTTGGGAAGAGATTTGGAGAGCTTGCTGATCAAGGTAGAGTTTGCCGAGCACGGAGACAAGCAGTAGAAACTGTCACTGCGTGTAGGCGGGCATTATGTTGCTTAAAAACGTATTCCCGGGATGGCCTGCCACGAATGACAACGAAACTAGGTGTAGAATACGGTCGCCGTACCGCCGTGTTGCTACGGTGTTACGGATGACAGCCGAAGGGATCTTACTATGGAGAGAAATTGCATTACTCCTGCGTTGGCGGGTAGTATGGCGACCGACAGTCAAGTAGGTATACGACCGCTGTTCGTGGAGTCCTCGCCCTGGAATCTCAATGACTGGAGTAGAATTGACTTCAGCAATGAGTCCCACTTCGAATTAATCACCGATGATCATCGAAGAGGTGCCTGGGTATGCCCCAGACAGCAGTGGGATACCAACCTGACTGCTATAATACAGGGTGATTCAAAAAGAATACCACAACTTTAAAAATGTGTATTTAATGAAAGAAACATAATATAACCTTCTGTTATACATCATTACAAAGAGTATTAAAAAAGGTTTTTTTCACTCTAAAACAAGCTCAGAGATGTTCAATATGGCCCCCTCCAGACACTCGAGCAATATCAACCCGATACTCCAACTCGTTCCACACTCTCTATAGCATATCAGGCGTAACAGTTTGGATAGCTGCTGTTATTTCTCGTTTCAAATCACCAATGGTGGCTGAGAGAGGTGGCCGAAACACCATATCCTTAACACACCCCCATAAGAAAAAATCGCAGGGGGTAAGATCAGGGCTTCTTGGAGGCCAGTGATGAAGTGCTCTGTCACGGGCTGCCTGGCGGCCGATCCATCGCCTCGGGTAGTTGACGTTCAGGTAGTTACGGACAGATAAGTGCCAATGTGGTGGCGGTCCATCCTGCTGAAATATGAATTGTTGAGCTTCTAGTTTGAGCTAAGGGAACAGCCAATTCTCTAACATCTCCAGATACTGTAGTCCAGTTACAGTAGCACCTTCGAAGAAAAAGGGACCAAAAACTTTATTGGCTGAAATGGCACAGAAAACGTTCACCTTAGGCGAGTCACGTTCATACTGAGCTGTTTCCCGCCGATTCTCAGTGCCCCATATACAGACATTGTGATGGTTGACTTTCCCGTTAGTGTGGACAGTTGCTTCATCACTAAACACAATCTTTGAAACGAAAGATTCATCTGTTTCCATTTGAGCAAGGATAAAATCACAGAAATCGATTCTTTTAATCTTATCAGCTGCAGACAGTGCTTGAACCGATTTCAGACGATAAGGTTTCATAACTAACCTTTTTCGTAGGCCTCTTCATACAGTTTATTGTGGAATTTGCAGCTCTCTGCTAGCTCTGCGAGTCGATTTGCCTGCGCTGCGAACAAATGCTTGCTGGATGCGTGCTACATTTTCATCACTCGTTCTCGGCCGTCCAGAACTTTTCCCTTTGCACAAACACCCATTCTCTGTAAACTGTTTATACCAACGTTTAATACACCACCTATCAGGAGGATTAACACCATACTTCGTTCGAAATGCACGCTGTCGTCGATTCACTTCTGCCGTACTCAATAACACAAAAAGCTTTCTGTTGAGCGGTCGCCATCTTAGCATCAACTGTCGCTGACGCCTAGTCAACAGCGCCTCAAGCGAACAAATGTACAACTAAATGAAACTTTATAGCTCCCTTAATTCGCCGACAGATAGTGCTTAGCTATGCCTTTTGTCGTTGCAGAGTTTTAAATTCCTAAAGTTGTGGTATTATTTTTGAATCACCCTGTACATAGAACGTATGCTGCTTCCATCTTATAGACAGCTGTTAATGGTCTAAGACCGATGTCCTGCAGTCGTATAACCAATAAAGGAAAAGTGATAGCTGCAGGCGGCAAGTCATCGTTTAAAAATTTCATAGAAGCTCAATATCAACACCAGCCAATGATTTTTTGAATTATTTCTTGAAGCCTTCAGCTACCATTTTCTTTATTATACGGATGTACAATTTCGGCTTTAGGCAATTTTCAAATATTTTATAGATGATTTTTTGGTAACAGATTGTGTCGTTGCTCCTATGACATCATGTTAGGCTCTTGGATTAGTTCTACATCTACATCCACATCCACACTCTGCAAGCAACCTGACGGTGTGTGGCGGAGGGTACCTTGAGTACCTCTATCGGTTCTCCCTTATATTCCAGTCTCGTATTGTTCGTGGAAAGAAAGATTGTCTATATGCCTCTGCGTGGGCTGTAATCTCTTTGATTTTATCCTCATGGTCTATTCGCGAGATATACGTAGGAGGGAGCAATATACTGCTTGACTCCTCGGTGAAGGTATGTTCTCGAAACTTCAACAACGCTGCTCTCCGTTGGATCTTCTCTGTCTCTCCTGTCAACCCTATCTGGTACGGATCCCACACTGGTGAGCAATGTTCAAGCAGTGGGCGAACAAGTGTACTGTAACCTAGTTTCTTTGTTTTCAGATTGCATTTCCTTAGCATTCTTCCAATGAATCTCAGTCTGGCATCTGCTTTACCGACGCTCAACTTTATATGATCATTCCATTTTAAATCACTCGTAATGCCTACTCCCAGATAATTTATGGAGTTAACTGCTTCCAGTTTCTTACCTGCTATATCCTAGCTAAATGATAAACGATCTTTCTTTCTATGTATTCGCAGCACATTACACTTGTCTACATTGAGATTCAATTGCCATTCCCTGCACCATCCATCAATTCGTTGTAGATCCTCCTGCATTTCAGTACGATTTTCCATTGTTACAACCTCCCGATATACCTCAGCAACATCCACAAAAAGCCTCAGTGAACTTCCGATGTTATCCACAAGGTCATTTATGTATATTGTAAATAGCAACGGTCCTATGACACTCCCCTGCGGCACACCTGAAATCACTCTTACTTCGGAAGACTTCTCTCCATTGAGAATGACATGCTGTGTTCTGTTATCTAGAAACTCTTCAATCCAATCATACAATTGGTCTGGGTCTGATAGTCCATATGCTCTTGCTTTGTTCATTATACCACTGTGGGGAACTGTATCGATCGCTTTGTGGAAGTCAAGAAACATGGCATCTACCTGGGGACCCGTGTGTTAGTTCGAGGTGTTCACGCTATTTTAGGAGCATGTTTCTTTCGAGCAGTTGTGCATAACATGTCACAGGAGCACCGACGTATATGACGTAATCTGTTACCAAAAAATCATGTATCAAATACTTGAAAATGGCCTAAGGCAGAAATTGTACAACCGTACAGGAAATAAAGAATATGGCAGCTCAAGGCTTCAAGAAATCATTCAAAATATTCGTTGCAGCTGCGGACCCTATCGCAGTGAAAACCAGGCAAAACATTCCATGGTACTAGAGAAAGTTCAAAACATTACCACTGAAATAAAGTGAGATTTATATCAATTCGCAATTTCAATGACGAGTTTTTGTAAAGTTTTTTTTCCTTGCTCGAGAGAATAGAACTTTGTATCATTTTTGTCGACTCAGGTTGGTGTATGATCTATGTCTCTGCTTTGTTAATACCTATAGCGGAAAAATGAATATCCGGCCTCTTACTGTCTGAGAATTTTTCTTCCTTCTTGTTCCCATGGTACTGTAACCTACATGTACGTTAAACTCTCTGTGTTAAATTACTTCAATATTTACTGTAATATCTCACATATAGCCCTGTCTGTCATTTCAATTCCATACCGTATCCGAAGTTTCCTCATGCACGTAATAGTCACTAAACTTTTAGAATGTTAATTCGGGCTTCACATACGAGGGATTCGTGACAAAGTGTTGGACAGCGAACGACCGAATGCTAATCGTCTTCTTCCATTACTTATTTCTTTAAATGAAACTAAGGCTTCCCAGAGATATTTCCTACCGATCAGTTTTCAACAGTTTATCTCATATTCTTGTAACAATTATAGTAATCTGATTGGTCACCCGCCGACTAACAAGCGTGTTAATCAGTTTGCTCACTGGTCTGATATAAACGAGAGGTAGAGAGCATCTTTGAGGTAAAAAGTACTAAACGAATGTTAACTACCTTTGTCGCAATGGACTGTGATGTATATAAATTATATTTCCGGTCCCCATCTTCAAGGAAGTTTGCTTGCTCGCGAAACGCATAGAATCTTAAAAATAGTTAGCACTTCAATAGTACCCACTGTGGGGCCGCGAAAATAAAATTTGAACCTTATTTCTATGTAATTCATATGTATTGTGTTTCATCTTTAAATAACCACAGTGGAAAACAAAACAACCAGTAAAAGAAGTAAGGAAGTGTTACTCATAAGTAAACAAATTTAGTTCTGCATTGTAAGAACGCTATTTACAACCCGGAGGACACAGAAACTCTGCCTGTTACTCAGTAAAAATAATTTCAAATGACTTGGGTTGCGAATGAATTGCTAAACGGACTAACGCTAGCTACCGCACAAAGTTATAGGACATCAATGCGTGTGACTGTACATGGCAGTGTGCAAAGTGCGAACACTCTAAACATACGAAATACATAGTGCAATGGCACTCACCTCAGGTGCAGTGATGTGGTTAGTCCATAATTCATGGTTGCCTTGATCTCCAGAAGATTTCGCAGGAGGCTGTGTACCCATATACACTTACGCACACGTAAACAGCAATGCGATCGCGGACACTATAGTCACTGTTTTGTCGGTGAACGCCAAGGTTGTGATTGCACAGACAAATTACTGTCGTCGCGTGCTGAACTCTGGATTCGTGTGACACGTTGTATCAAGTGTAAAATTCCGTATTCGACGATACTATAGTGACATTTCTTCACTGCCTGTGTGCGAACTTTTATGTAAATACTAAATGATGTCACAGTAAACACTAAATATGAACTAAGAGAACGGCTTGGTTTAAGCTAAGGGCAACAACTTATCGGCCGACCGACCGACCAACCAACTTTGCGTCAGCATACTGCACTCACAAGGGAACCTCCCCATCGCACCCCCCCTCAGATTTAGTTATAAATTGGCACAGTGGATAGGCCTTGAAAAACTGAACTCAGATCAATTGAGAAAACAGGAAGAAGTTGTGTGGAACTATGAAAAAAATAAGCAAAATACACAAACTGAATAGTCCATGGCCAAGATATGCAACATCCAGGATAATGTAAGCTCATGAGTGCCGTGGTCTCGTGGTTAGCGTGAGCAGCTGCGGGACGAGAGGTCCTTGGTTCAAGTCTTCCGTCGAGTGAAAATTTTACTTCCTTTATTTTCGCCAACTTATGATCTGTCCGTTCGTTCATTGACGTCTCTGTTCACTGTAATAAGTTTAGTGTCTGTGTTTTGCGACCGCACCGCAAAACCGTGCGATTAGTTGACGAAACGACGTGCCTCTCCAATGGGAACCGAAAACATTTGATCGCAAGGTCATAGGTCAACCGATTCCTCCACAGGAAAACACGTCTGATATATTCTACTCGACACTGGTGACGGCATGTGCGTCACATGACAGGAATATGTTGTCGACCCACCTAACTTGTACACTTGACGAATGGGTAAAAAGAATCTTCTACCTTGCCCGATTTAGGTTTTCTTGTAGATGTGATAATCACTCCCAAAAAAGTAATGAAAACATAAGAGTTTGTCACATAAACTGCAACAAATGAATGCAACAGTTTCACAGTCGCACAGTTTTCCCTGTGCTCTGTCAAAACATATGTTTTTAACGTTTTCAAATTTTTCCGTGTGTAGACCGTCAAATTCTGCATATGTCCAAGCAAATCTGAACATGTCCTGGAATTTTGGAGAGAGAAGTTGATTATGTGTGAGTGCGTGAACTTTGATAACTGTCTGAAAATAAGAAATTAAAATTTTCACTCGAGGGAAAACTTGAACCAAGCACCTGTAGTTCCGCAGCTGCTCACGCTAACCCCGGAATCACGGCGCTTCTAAGGTTACACTCTCCTGGGTGTTGCATATCTTGGCCATGGACTATTCAGTTTGTGTATTTTGCTTATTTTTTTTCATAGTTCCACACAACTTCTTCCTGTTTTCTCGATTGATCTGTGTTCAGTTTTTCAAGGCCTGTTCACTGTGCCAACTCGTAACTAAATCTGAGTGGGGTGCGATGGGGAGGTTCCCTTGTCAGAAATTACAGCGCCTCGCTGTTTGTGTGATTTGTTTATTGTAATTACATTGTTTATATTCTAAGAGATTTCCGGCTTAGTTTTACAGAGGAACAGAAACGGGTGTTTGCTTTGGCTGTTTTAAAGCTAACAAGGTCAAGAAAAGAAAACGAGAGAAAGCTGTGGGCAAAGAAACGGTTAATGCAAGGAAAGAAGTTTACACATGCTTACACGTGTAAAGCAGGTGGGAGCTGATGGTTTTCGTAATTATCTACGAATGGATGAAACACGCATTTCGGAGCTGCTGAACCACATCAAACCGTTCTTAACGAAAAAGAGTACAGTCATGAGAGATGCTATGAGATGCGAGGAGAAACTATTAGCTACACTGCGATTTCTCGCCAGTGGCAGAAGTTAAGAAGACGCCAATCTCAGCGCCTTCGTATCCCCACGATTATTAACTAAAACGATTCATGGAACCTGCAGCATCTGTGGAAACACATAACGATAAAGCAAAATATAATAAACAAAATATGTTCATTTAAACGTTTTCAGTATATTTACACAAGGAGTGTAAAAGACGACCTGTAAGCCTAAGAAACTCATTTCAGATTCGAAGATGAAAGACTACACATGATGGTGGCGCACATCATCTAATAAATACAACAATACCCACAGAAGGAATGATGCACCTAGAAATGGTAGTACAATGAAAACGTGTCGTACACTTTCAAATAGTTCTGGGCTTAACATCTGAGGTCATCAGTCCCCTAGAACATAGAATTACTTAAACTTAACTAACCCAAGGACATCACACGCAT
This sequence comes from Schistocerca americana, assembly GCF_021461395.2. Taxonomy (NCBI): domain Eukaryota; kingdom Metazoa; phylum Arthropoda; class Insecta; order Orthoptera; family Acrididae; genus Schistocerca; species Schistocerca americana. Next base: position 152,917,295 of record NC_060128.1, on the reverse strand, counting down.
CCATGCCCGAGGCAGGATTCGAACCTGCGACTGAAGCGCCTAGAACCGCTCGGTCACACAGGCCGTCTCGTCCACTTTCCTCTTCGTAGCAGAGGTCTTGGATATAGACTGAGTTTATTTTAACACTTATACTTATGAATCAACGTCCATTAAATATCGATATACCGGTTTCTAGAAATCATTTCTGATAAGTATTGTATATAAAACATAGAAACAGAATCTGTTTATGTGCCACACGGAACCATTATGGATTCGTCAAAAAAACGAAAAATGTGCTTCATTTCTTGCATCTATATTGCTATACTCCTCTCACAAGGTGCCCCACAAACATCTACATTCTTTAAATTTCTACGTAAACCCCGTTCTGAAAGTTTCGTGGGCCTCGCATCTTGTCAGTCTTTAATTTCGCGCGCATTGGCGAAAGACGAACTTTTGTCGGGCGGTTGGTACGACTGGTTTGATGCGGCCCGCCACAGATTTCTGTCTTGTGCCAACCTCTTCATCTCAGAGTATCACTTGCAACCTACATCCTCAGTTATTTGCTTGATGTATTCCCATCTCTATGTTCCTCAACAGTTGTTGCCCTCTACAGCTCCCTCTACTATCATGAAAGTTATTCTCTGATGTTTTAACAGATGTCACATCATCCTGTCCCTTCTCCTTGTCAGTGTTTTCCACATATTCCCTTCCTCTACGATTCTGCGCAGAACCTCCTCGTTCCATACCTTATCAGTCCACCTAACTTTAAACATTCGTCTGTAGCACCACATTTCAAATGCTTCGATTCTCTTCTGTTCCGGTTTTCCCTCCGTCCATGTTGCACTAGCATACAACGCACAAAACGTACATTTTCAGAACTTTCTTCCTCAGATTAAGGCCTATGTTTGATACTAGTAGACCTCTCTTGGCCAGGAAAGCCCTTTTTGTCATTGCTAGTCTTCTTTTGATGTCCTCCTTTCTCCGTTCGGCACTCGTTATTTTACTGCCTAGGTAGTAGAATTCCTTAACTTCATGTACTTCGTGACCATCAATCGTGATGTTAAGTTTCTCGCTGTTCTCATTTCTACTAATCTCATTACCTTCGTCTTTCTTCGATTTACTTTCCATCCATACTCTGCACTCATTAGACTGTTCATTCCGTTCAGCAGATCATGTAATTCTTCTTCACTTTCATTCAGGATAGCAGTGTCATCAGGGAATGGTATCATTGATACCCTTTCACCTTGAATTTTAATCCCGCTCCTGAATCTTTCTTTTATTTCCAGCATTGCTTCTTCGAAGAACAGTTTCAACAGTAAGGGTGAAAGACAACGTCCTTGTCTTATATCCTTTTTTATCGAAGCACTTCGTTCTTGGTTATCCACTCTTGTTATTTGCTCTTAGCTCTAGTACATAATGTAGATTACTCGTATCTTCCTATAGCTTACCCCTATTTCTCTCAGAATTTCAAACATCTTGCATCATTCTACTTTGTCGAACGCTTTTTCCAGGTCGACAGATCCTATGAACGTGTTTTGATTTTTGTTTAGTCCTGCCTCCATTATCAACCGAAACGTCAGAATTGCGTCTCTGGTGCCTTTATATTTCCTAAATCCAAACTGATCGTCATCTAACACAGCCTAAATTTTCATTTCCATTCTTCTGTATATTGTTCTTGTTAGCAGTTTGAATGTATGAGCTGATAATTCTCGCACTGGTCAGCTCCTGCAGTCTTCTGAATTTTGTGGATGATATTTTTTCTGAAACTCGACAGATACATACATTTTTTTTTTTTTTTTTTGCCACTTCGTCTTGTTGCCAGTTCCACCAACGATTTTAGAAACTCTTATGGAGTTATCTATCCCTTCCACGAAGGTTCGTATGAGTGCTTTTGTAAAGTCTGGGAAGTAGGAGACGAGGTACTGGCAGAAGTAAAGCTGTGAGGACGGGGCGTCAGTCGTGCTTGGGTAGCTCAGATGGTAGAGCACTTGCCGCGAAAGGCAAAGGTCCCGAGTTCGAGTCTCGGTCCGGCGCACAGCTTTAATCTGCCGGGAAGTTTCACTGGCTAACTTGATGAACTGCGATTATTCCACTACAGTGCGACATTTGTATGCAATGGGGAAAGTTCAAAAATCGGATTTATGTATACCACATGCTCTAAACCAAAATCACAAAAATCGGCGGGTGACCATACGTGCATCTCTGCTTGCTCGACATCAATGGCTCGTGAACAACACCGACCAGTCCTGTCCTGCACCGTTACTAGTGACGAGTGTGGTGTCACCGCCAGACACCACACTTGCTAGGTGGTAGCTTTAAATCGGCCGCGGTCCATTAGTACATGTCGGACCCGCGTGTCGCCACTGTCAGTGATCGCAGACCGAGCGCCACCACATGGCAGGTCTCGAGAGACTTACTAGCACTCGCGCCAGTTGTACGGACGACTTAGCTAGCGATGCAACACTGACGAAGCCTCGTTTATTTGCAGAGAAGATAGTTAGAATAGCCTTCAGTTAAGTCAATGGCTACGACCTAGCAAGGCGCCATAGCAATTGATAGTTATCGTATGAAGCATGTCTCATCAAGAACGATGTATACAAATGATGGATTAAAGTTAAGTATTCCAGAAGCTACGTACTTTTCTTTATAGCATTCATTACGTATCCTGTTTAAGACCTCACGCCATCCTGCGTGAGCTTATAGCGTGCATTTCGGCCTTCTCTAGCAATATAACAACGAGAAACGGTGTATTTATGCTAACGTAATGAAAAGAACGCAATGACTGAGTCCAAACAAAGTGATAACTCCCCGTACAAAAACTTGGACGCATCCACAAAACGCGACGTTATGCATCTGGTGGAGCAGCGAGGTGTGTTGTACTACGATCCGGTTCCCCGAGGTCCCTACCGCCGGAGGTTCGAGTCCTCCCTCGGACATGGGTGTGTGTGTTGTTATTAGCATGTTTCAGTTAGTTTAAGTAGTGTGCAAGACTAGGGTCCGATACCACAGCAGTTTGATCCCTTAGGAATTCACACTCATCTGAAGATTTTTTCCTTCCCCGAGGTGTAACCATCACTGCTGACATTTATTGTCAACACTTTAGACGTGCTAGACTGACAATAAAAACACCATACAGGAGTTGGGTTGGGAAGTGGTTCTTCACCCACGTTATTCACCTGATTTGCACCCTCGGGTTTTCAACTTTTCTGCTCTCTATCGAACAACGTTCAAGGAACTTCCTTTCCGAATAAAAATGCGGTCCGGACATGGCTCGAGGAGTTCTTCGCCTCAAAACCACGTGATTTCTACAGTCGCGGAATCGAAGAGTTACCCCGGCGTTGGTAGACTGTTGTAAATAGTCAAGGAGAAAAAAATGAAATGAAAACCACGTGATTTCTACAGTCGCGGAATCGAAGAGTTACCCCGGCGTTGGTAGACTGTTGTAAATAGTGAAGGAGAAAAAAATGATATGAAAACCACGTGATTTCTACAGTTGCGGAATCGAAGAGTTACCCCGGCGTTGGTAGACTGTTGTAAATAGTGAAGGAGAAAAAAATGATATGAAAACCACGTGATTTCTACAGTCGCGGAATCGAAGAGTTACCCCGGCGTTGGTAGACTGTTGTAAATAGTGAAGGAGAAAAAAATGAAACGAAAACCACGTGATTTCTACAGTTGTGGAACCGAAGAGTTACCCCGGCGTTGGTAGACTGTTGTAAATAGTGAAGGAGAAAAAAATGAAATTAAAACCACGTGATTTCTACAGTCGCGGAATCGAAGAGTTACCCCGGCGTTGGTAGACTGTTGTAAATAGTGAAGGAGAAAAAATGATATGAAAACCACGTGATTTCTACAGTCGCGGAATCGAAGAGTTACCCCGGCGTTGGTAGACTGTTGTAAATAGTCAAGGAGAAAAAAATGAAATGAAAACCACGTGATTTCTACAGTCGCGGGATCGAAGAGTTAGCCCGGCGTTGGTAGACTGTTGTAAATAGTGAAGGAGAAAAAAATGAAACGATAACCACGTGATTTCTACAGTTGTGGAATCGAAGGGTTACCCCGGCGTTGGTAGACTGTTGTAAATAGTGAAGGAGAAAAAAATTAAATTAAAACCACGTGATTTCTACAGTCGCGGAATCGAAGAGCTACCCCGGCGTTGGTAGACTGTTGTAAATAGTGAAGGAGAAAAAAATGATATGAAAACCACGTGATTTCTACAGTCGCGGAATCGAAGAGTTACCCCGGCGTTGGTAGACTGTTGTAAATAGTGAAGGAGAAAAAAATGATATGAAAACCACGTGATTTCTACAGTCGTGGAATCGAAGAGTTACCCCGGCGTTGGTAGACTGTTGTAAATAGTGAAGGAGAAAAAAATGAAATTAAAACCACGTGATTTCTACAGTCGCAGAATCGAAGAGTTACCCCGGCGTTGGTAGACTATTGTAAATAGTGAAGGAGAAAAAAATGAAATGAAAACCACGTGATTTCTACAGTCGCGGAATCGAAGAGTTACCCCGGCGTTGGTAGACTGTTGTAAATAGTGAAGGAGAAAAAAATCAAATTAAAACCACGTGATTTCTACAGTCGCCGAATCGAAGAGTTACCCCGGCGTTGGTAGACTGTTGTAAATAGTGAAGGAGAAAAAAATGATATGAAAACCACGTGATTTCTACAGTCGCGGAATCGAAGAGTTTCCCCGGCGTTGGTAGACTGATGTAAATAGTGAAGGAGAAAAAAATCAAATTAAAGCCACGTGATTTCTACAGTCGCGGAATCGAAGAGTTACCCCGGCGTTGGTAGACTGTTGTAAATAGTGAAGGAGAAAAAAATGATATGAAAACCACGTGATTTCTACAGTCGCGGAATCGAAGAGTTACCCCGGCGTTGGTAGACTGTTGTAAAAAGTGAAGGAGAAAAAAATGATATGAAAACCACGTGATTTCTACAGTCGCGGAATCGAAGAGTTACCCCGGCGTTGGTAGACTGTTGTAAATAGTGAAGGAGAAAAAAATGAAATTAAAACCACGTGATTTCTACAGTCGCGGAATCGAAGAGTTACCCCGGCGTTGGTAGACTGTTGTAAATAGTGAATGAGAAAAAAATTATATGAAAACCACGTGATTTCTACAGTCGCGGAATCGAAGAGTTACCCTGGCGTTGGTAGACTGTTGTAAATAGTGAAGGAGAAAAAAATGATATGAAAACCACGTGATTTCTACAGTCGCAGAATCGAAGAGTTACCCCGGCGTTGGTAGACTGTTGTAAATAGTGAAGGAGAAAAAAATCAAATTAAAACCACGTGATTTCTACAGTCGCGGAATCGAAGAGTTACCCCGGCGTTGGTAGACTGTTGTAAATAGTGAAGGAGAAAAAAATGATATGAAAACCACGTGATTTCTACAGTCGCGGAATCGAAGAGTTACCCCGGCGTTGGTAGACTGTTGTAAATAGTGAAGGAGAAAAAAATGAAATTAAAACCACGTGATTTCTACAGTCGCGGAATCGAAGAGTTACCCCGGCGTTGGTAGACTGTTGTAAATAGTGAAGGAGAAAAAAATGATATGAAAACCACGTGATTTCTACAGTCGCGGAATCGAAGAGTTACCCCGGCGTTGGTAGACTGTTGTAAATAGTGAAGGACAAAAAAATGATATGAAAACCACGTGATTTCTACAATCGCGGAATCGAAGAGTTACCCCGGCGTTGGTAGACTGTTGTAAATAGTGAAGGAGAAAAAAATGATATGAAAACCACGTGATTTCTACAGTTGCGGAATCGAAGAGTTACCTCGGCGTTGGTAGACTGTTGTAAATAGTGAAGGAGAAAAAAATGAAATTAAAACCACGTGATTTCTACAGTCGTGGAATCGAAGAGTTACCCCGGCGTTGGTAGACTGTTGTAAATAGTGAAGGAGAAAAAAATGAAATGAAAACCACGTGATTTCTACAGTCGCGGAATCGAAGAGTTACCCCGGCGGTGGTAGACTGTTGTAAATAGTGAAGGAGAAAAAAATGATATGAAAACCACTTGATTTCTACAGTCGCGGAATCGAAGAGTTACCCTGGCGTTGGTAGACTGTTGTAAATAGTGAAGGAGAAAAAAATGATATGAAAACCACATGGTTTCTACAGTCGCGGAATCGAAGAGTTACCCCGGCGTTGGTAGACTGTTGTAAATAGTGAAGGAGAAAAAATCAAATTAAAACCACGTGATTTCTACAGTCGCGGAATCGAAGAGTTACCCCGGCGTTGGTAGACTGTTGTAAATGGTGAAGGAGAAAAAAATGATATGAAAACCACGTGATTTCTACAGTCGCGGAATCGAAGAGTTACCCCGGCGTTGGTAGACTGTTGTAAAAAGTAAAGCAGAAAAAAATGATATGAAAACCACGTGATTTCTACAGTCACGGAATCGAAGAGTTACCCCGGCGTTGGTAGACTGTTGTAAATAGTGAAGGAGAAAAAAATCAAATTAAAACCACGTGATTTCTACAGTCGCGGAATCGAAGAGTTACCCCGGCGTTGGTAGACTGTTGTAAATAGTGAAGGAGAAAAAAATGATATGAAAACCACGTGATTTCTACAGTCGCGGAATCGAAGAGTTACCCTGGCGTTGGTAGACTGTTGTAAATAGTGAAGGAGAAAAAAATGATATGAAAACCACGTGATTTCTACAGTCGCGGAATCGAAGAGTTACCCCGGCGTTGGTAGACTGTTGTAAATAGTGAAGGAGAAAAAAATCAAATTAAAACCACGTGATTTCTACAGTCGCGGAATCGAAGAGTTACCCTGGCGTTGGTAGACTGTTGTAAATAGTGAAGGAGAAAAAAATGATATGAAAACCACGTGATTTCTACAGTCGCGGAATCGAAGAGTTACCCCGGCGTTGGTAGACTGTTGTAAATAGTGAAGGAGAAACAAATGATATGAAAACCACGTGATTTCTACAGTCGCGGAATCGAAGAGTTACCTCGGCGTTGGTAGACTGTTGTAAATAGTGAAGGAGAAAAAAATGAAATTAAAACCACGTGATTTCTACAGTCGCGGAATCGAAGAGTTACGCCGGCGTTGGTAGACTGTTGTAAATAGTGAAGGAGAAAAAAATGAAATGCAAACCACGTGATTTCTACAGTCGCGGAATCGAAGAATTACCCCGGCGGTGGTAGACTGTTGTAAATAGTGAAGGAGAAAAAAATGATATGAAAACCACGTGATTTCTACAGTCGCGGAATCGAAGAGTTACCCCGGCGTTGGTAGACTGTTGTAAATAGACAAGGAGAAAAAAATGATATGAAAACCACGTGATTTCTACAGTCGCGGAATCGAAGAGTTACCCCGGCGTTGGTAGACTGTTGTAAATAGTGAAGGAGAAAAAAATGAATTTAAAACCACGTGATTTCTACAGTCGCGGAATCGAAGAGTTACCCCGGCGTTGGTAGACTGTTGTAAATAGTGAAGGAGAAAAAAATGAAATGAAAACCACGTGATTTCTACAGTCGCGGAATCGAAGAGTTACCCCGGCGTTGGTAGACTGTTGTAAATAGTGAAGGAGAAAAAAATTATATGAAAACCACGTGATTTCTACAGTCGCGGAATCGAAGAGTTACCCCGGCGTTGGTAGACTGTTGTAAATAGTGAAGGAGAAAAAAAATGATATGAAAACCACGTGATTTCTACAGTCGCGGAATCGAAGAGTTACCCCGGCGTTGGTAGACTGTTGTAAATCGTGAAGGAGAAAAAAATGAAATTAAAACCACGTGATTTCTACAGTCACGGAATCGAAGAGTTACCCCGGCGTTGGTAGACTGTTGTAAATAGTGAAGGATAAAAAAATGATATGAAAACCACGTGATTTCTACCGTCGCGGAATCGAAGAGTTGCCCCGGCGTTGGTAGACTGTTGTAAATAGTGAAGGAGAAAAAAATGATATGAAAACCACGTGATTTCCACAGTCGCGGAATCGAAGAGTTACCCCGGCGTTGGTAGACTGTTGTAAATAGTGAAGGAGAAAAAAATGATATGAAAACCACGTGATTTCTACAGTCGCGGAATCGAAGAGTTACCTCGGCGTTGGTAGACTGTTGTAAATAGTGAAGGAGAAAAAAATGAAATTAAAACCACGTGATTTCTACAGCCGCGGAATCGAAGAGTTACGCCGGCGTTGCTAGACTGTTGTAAATAGTGAAGGAGAAAAAAATGAAATGCAAACCACGTGATTTCTTCAGTCGCGGAATCGAAGAGTTACCCCGGCGGTGGTAGACTGTTGTAAATAGTGAAGGAGAAAAAAATGATATGAAAACCACGTGATTTCTACAGTCGCAGAATCGAAGAGTTACCCCGGCGTTGGTAGACTGTTGTAAATAGTGAAGGAGAAAAAAATGAATTTAAAACCACGTGATTTCTACAGTCGCGGAATCGAAGAGTTACCCCGGCGTTGGTAGACTGTTGTAAATAGTGAAGGAGAAAAAAATGAAATGAAAACCACGTGATTTCTACAGTCGCGGAATCGATGAGTTACCCCGGCGTTGGTAGACTGTTGTAAATAGTGAAGGAGAAAAAAATGAAATGCAAACCACGTGATTTCTACAGTCGCGGAATCGAAGAGTTACCCCGGCGTTGGTAGACTGTTGTAAATAGTGAAGGAGAAAAAAATGACATGAAAACCACGTGATTTCTACAGTCGCGGAATCGAAGAGTTACCCCGGCGTTGGTAGACTGTTGTAAATATTGAAGGAGAAAAAAATGAAATGCAAACCACGTGATTTCTACAGTCGCGGAATCGAAGAGTTACCCCGGCGTTGGTAGACTGTTGTAAATAGAGAAGGAGAAAAAAATGATATGAAAACCACGTGATTTCTACAGTCGCGGAATCGAAGAGTTACCCCGGCGTTGGTAGACTGTTGTAAATCGTGAAGGAGAAAAAAATGAAATGAAAACCACGTGATTTCTGCAGTCGCGGAATCGTAGAGTTACCCCGGTGTTGGTAGACTGTTGTAAATAGTGAAGGAGAAAAAAATGAAATGCAAACCACGTGATTTCTACAGTCACGGAATCGAAGAGTCGCCCCGACGTTGGTAGACTGTTGTAAATAGTGAAGGAGAAAAAAATGAAATGCAAACCACGCGATTTCTACAGTCGCGGAATCGAAGAGTCGCCCCGGCGTTGGTAGACTGTTGTAAATAGTGAAGGAGAAAAAAATGAAATGAAAACCACGTGATTTCTACAGTCGCGGAATCGAAGAGTTGCCCCGGCGTTGGTAGACTGTTGTAAATAGTGAAGGAGAAAAAAATGAAATGAAAATCACGTGATTTCTACAGTCGCGGAATCGCTGAGTTGCCCCGGCGTTGGTAGACTGTTGTAAATAGTGAAGGAGAAAAAAATGAATTGCAAACCACGTGATTTCTACAGTCGCGGAATCGAAGAGTTACCCCGGCGTTGGTACACTGTTGTAAATAGTGAAGGAGAAAAAAGTGAAATGCAAACCACGTGATTTCTACAGTCGCGGAATCGAAGAGTCACCCCGGCGTTGGTAGACTGTTGTAAATAGTGAAGGAGAAAAAAATGAAATGGAAACCGCGTGATTTCTACAGTCGCGGAATCGAAGAGTTACCCCGGCGTTGGTAGACTGTTGTAAATAGTGAAGGAGATAAAAATGATATGAAAACCACGTGATTTCTACAGTCGCGGAATCGAAGAGTTACCCCTGCGTTGGTAGACTGTTGTAAATAGTGAAGGAGAAAAAAATGATTTGAAAACCACGTGATTTCTACAGTCGCGGAATCGAAGAGTTACCCCGGCGTTGGTAGACTGTTGTAAATAGTGAAGGAGATAAAAATGAAATTAAAACCACGTGATTTCTACAGTCGCGGAATCGAAGAGTTACCCCGGCGTTGGTAGACTGTTGTAAATAGTGAAGGAGAAAAAAATGAAATGCAAACCACGTGATTTCTACAGTCGCGGAATCGAAGAGTTACCCCGGCGGTGGTAGACTGTTGTAAATAGTGAAGGAGAAAAAAATGAAATTAAAACCATGTGATTTATACAGTCGCGGAATCGAAGAGTTACCCCGGCGTTGGTAGACTGTTGTAAATAGTGAAGGAGAAAAAAATGAAATGCAAACCACGTGATTTCTACAGTCGCGGAATCGAAGAGTTACCCCGGCGTTGGTAGACTGTTGTAAATAGTGAAGGAGAAAAAAATGATATGAAAACCACGTGATTTCTACAGTCGCGGAATCGAAGAGTTACCCTGGCGTTGGTAGACTGTTGTAAATAGTGAAGGAGAAAAAAATGATATGAAAACCACGTGATTTCTACAGTCGCGGAATCGAAGAGTTACCCCGGCGTTGGTAGACTGTTGTAAATAGTGAAGGAGAAAAAAATCAAATTAAAACCACGTGATTTCTACAGTCGCGGAATCGAAGAGTTACCCTGGCGTTGGTAGACTGTTGTAAATAGTGAAGGAGAAAAAAATGATATGAAAACCACGTGATTTCTACAGTCGCGGAATCGAAGAGTTACCCCGGCGTTGGTAGACTGTTGTAAATAGTGAAGGAGAAAAAAATGATACGAAAACCACGTGATTTCTACAGTCGCGGAATCGAAGAGTTACCTCGGCGTTGGTAGACTGTTGTAAATAGTGAAGGAGAAAAAAATGAAATTAAAACCACGTGATTTCTACAGTCGCGGAATCGAAGAGTTACGCCGGCGTTGGTAGACTGTTGTAAATAGTGAAGGAGAAAAAAATGAAATGCAAACCACGTGATTTCTACAGTCGCGGAATCGAAGAGTTACCCCGGCGTTGGTAGACTGTTGTAAATAGTCAAGGAGAAAAAAATGATATGAAAACCACGTGATTTCTACAGTCGCGGAATCGAAGAGTTACCCCGGCGTTGGTAGACTGTTGTAAATAGTGAAGGAGAAAAAAATGAATTTAAAACCACGTGATTTCTACAGTCGCGGAATCGAAGAGTTACCCCGGCGTTGGTAGACTGTTGTAAATAGTGAAGGAGAAAAAATGAAATGAAAACCACGTGATTTCTACAGTCGCGGAATCGAAGAGTTACCCCGGCGTTGGTAGACTGTTGTAAATAGTGAAGGAGAAAAAAATGAAATGCAAACCACGCGATTTCTACAGTCGCGGAATCGAAGAGTTACCCCGGCGTTGGTAGACTGTTGTAAATAGTGAAGGAGAAAAAAATGATATGAAAACCACGTGATTTCTACAGTCGCGGAATCGAAGAGTTACCCCGGCGTTGGTAGACTGTTGTAAATAGTGAAGGAGAAAAAAATGAAATGCAAACCACGTGATTTCTACAGTCGCGGAATCGAAGAGTTACCCCGGCGTTGGTAGACTGTTGTAAATAGTGAAGGAGAAAAAAATGATATGAAAACCACGTGATTTCTACAGTCGCGGAATCGAAGAGTTACCCCGGCGTTGGTAGACTGTTGTAAATCGTGAAGGAGAAAAAAATGAAATTAAAACCACGTGATTTCTACAGTCGCGGAATCGAAGAGTTACCCCGGCGTTGGTAGACTGTTGTAAATAGTGAAGGATAAAAAAATGATATGAAAACCACGTGATTTCTACCGTCGCGGAATCGAAGAGTTACCCCGGCGTTGGTAGACTGTTGTAAATAGTGAAGGAGAAAAAAATGATATGAAAACCACGTGATTTCCACAGTCGCGGAATCGAAGAGTTATCCCGGCGTTGGTAGACTGTTGTAAATAGTGAAGGAGAAAAAAATGATATGAAAACCACGTGATTTCTACAGTCGCGGAATCGAAGAGTTACCTCGGCGTTGGTAGACTGCTGTAAATAGTGAAGGAGAAAAAAATGAAATTAAAACCACGTGATTTCTATAGCCGCGGAATCGAAGAGTTACGCCGGCGTTGGTAGACTGTTGTAAATAGTGAAGGAGAAAAAAATGAAATGCAAACCACGTGATTTCTTCAGTCGCGGAATCGAAGAGTTACCCCGGCGGTGGTAGACTGTTGTAAATAGTGAAGGAGAAAAAAATGATATGAAAACCACGTGATTTCTACAGTCGCAGAATCGAAGAGTTACCCCGGCGTTGGTAGACTGTTGTAAATAGTGAAGGAGAAAAAAATGAATTTAAAACCACGTGATTTCTACAGTCGCGGAATCGAAGAGTTACCCCGGCGTTGGTAGACTGTTGTAAATAGTGAAGGAGAAAAAAATGAAATGAAAACCACGTGATTTCTACAGTCGCGGAATCGAAGAGTTACCCCGGCGTTGGTAGACTGTTGTAAATAGTGAAGGAGAAAAAAATGAAATGCAAACCACGTGATTTCTACAGTCGCGGAATCGAAGAGTTACCCCGGCGTTGGTAGACTGTTGTAAATAGTGAAGGATAAAAAAATGATATGAAAACCACGTGATTTCTACAGTCGCGGAATCGAAGAGTTACCCCGGCGTTGGTAGACTGTTGTAAATAGTGAAGGAGAAAAAAATGAAATGCAAACCACGTGATTTCTACAGTCGCGGAATCGAAGAGTTACCCCGGCGTTGGTAGACTGTTGTAAATAGTGAAGGAGAAAAAAATGATATGAAAACCACGTGATTTCTACAGTCGCGGAATCGAAGAGTTACCCCGGCGTTGGTAGACTGTTGTAAATCGTGAAGGAGAAAAAAATGAAATGAAAACCACGTGATTTCTGCAGTCGCGGAATCGAAGAGTTACCCCGGCGTTGGTAGACTGTTGTAAATAGTGAAGGAGAAAAAAATGAAATGCAAACCACGTGATTTCTACAGTCGCGGAATCGAAGAGTTGCCCCGGCGTTGGTAGACTGTTGTAAATAGTGAAGGAGAAAAAAATGAAATGCAAACCACGCGATTTCTACAGTCGCGGAATCGAAGAGTCGCCCCAGCGTTGGTAGACTGTTGTAAATAGTGAAGGAGAAAAAAATGAAATGAAAACCACGTGATTTCTACAGTCGCGGAATCGAAGAGTTGCCCCGGCGTTGGTAGACTGTTGTAAATAGTGAAGGAGAAAAAAATGAAATGAAAGTCACGTGATTTCTACAGTCGCGGAATCGCTGAGTTGCCCCGGCGTTGGTAGACTGTTGTAAATAGTGAAGGAGAAAAAAATGAATTGCAAACCACGTGATTTCTACAGTCGCGGAATCGAAGAGTTACCCCGGCGTTGGTAGACTGTTGTAAATAGTGAAGGAGAAAAAAATGAAATGCAAACCACGTGATTTCTACAGTCGCGGAATCGAAGAGTCACCCCGGCGTTGGTAGACTGTTGTAAATAGTGAAGGAGAAAAAAATGAAATGAAAACCACGTGATTTCTACAGTCGCGGAATCGAAGAGTTACCCCGGCGTTGGTAGACTGTTGTAAATAGTGAAGGAGATAAAAATAATATGAAAACCACGTGATTTCTACAGTCGCGGAATCGAAGAGTTACCCCTGCGTTGGTAGACTGTTGTAAATAGTGAAGGAGAAAAAAATGATATGAAAACCACGTGATTTCTACAGTCGCGGAATCGAAGAGTTACCCCGGCGTTGGTAGACTGTTGTAAATAGTGAAGGAGATAAAAATGAAATTAAAACCACGTGATTTCTACAGTCGCGGAATCGAAGAGTTACCCCGGCGTTGGTAGACTGTTGTAAATAGTGAAGGAGAAAAAAATGAAATGCAAACCACGTGATTTCTACAGTCGCGGAATCGAAGAATTACCCCGGCGGTGGTAGACTGTTGTAAATAGTGAAGGAGAAAAAAATGAAATTAAAACCATGTGATTTCTACAGTCGCGGAATCGAAGAGTTACCCCGGCGTTGGTAGACTGTTGTAAATAGTGAAGGAGAAAAAAATGAAATGCAAACCACGTGATTTCTACAGTCGCGGAATCGAAGAGTTACCCCGGCGTTGGTAGACTGTTGTAAATAGTGAAGGAGAAAAAAATGATATGAAAACCACGTGATTTCTACAGTCGCGGAATCGAAGAGTTACCCCGGCGTTGGTAGACTGTTGTACATAGTGAAGGAGAAAAAAATGAAATGCAAAACACGTGATTTCTACAGTCGCGGAATAGAAGAGTCGCCCCGGCGTTGGTAGACTGTTGTAAATAGTGAAGGAGAAAAAAATGAAATGCAAACCACGTGATTTCTACAGTCGCGGAATCGAAGAGTCGCCCCGGCGTTGGTAGACTGTTGTAAATAGTGAAGGAGAAAAAAATGAAATGAAAACCACGTGATTTCTACAGTCGCGGAATCGAAGAGTTGCCCCTGCGTTGGTAGACTGTTGTAAATAGTGAAGGAGAAAAAAATGAAATGCAAACCACGTGATTTCTACAGTCGCGGAATCGAAGAGTTACCCCGGCGTTGGTAGACTGTTGTAAATAGTGAGGGAGAAAAAAATGAAATGCAAACCACGTGATTTCTACAGTCGCGGAATCGAAGAGTCGCCCCGGCGTTGGTAGACTGTTGTAAATAGTGAAGGAGAAAAAAATGAAATGCAAACCACGCGATTTCTACAGTCGCGGAATCGAAGAGTCGCCCCGGCGCTGGTAGACTGTTGTAAATAGTGAAGGAGAAAAAAATGAAATGAAAACCACGGGATTTCTACAGTCGCGGAATCGAAGAGTTGCCCCGGCGTTGGTAGACTGTTGTAAATAGTGAAGGAGAAAAAAATGAAATGAAAACCACGTGATTTCTACAGTCGCGGAATCGAAGAGTTGCTCCGGCGTTGGTAGACTGTTGTAAATAGTGAAGGAGAAAAAAATGAATTGCAAACCACGTGATTTCTACAGTCGCGGAATCGAAGAGTTACCCCGGCGTTGGTAGACTGTTGTAAATAGTGAAGGAGAAAAAACTGAAATGCAAACCACGTGATTTCTACAGTCGCGGAATCGAAGAGTCACCCCGGCGTTGGTAGACTGTTGTAAATAGTGAAGGAGAAAAAAATGAAATGAAAACCACGTGATTTCTACAGTTGCGGAATCGAAGAGTTACCCCGGCGTTGGTAGACTGTTGTAAATAGTGAAGGAGAAAAAAATGATATGAAAACCACGTGATTTCTACAGTCGCGGATTCGAAGAGTTACCCCTGCGTTGGTAGACTGTTGTAAATAGTGAAGGAGAAAAAAATGATATGAAAACCACGTGATTTCTACAGTCGCGGAATCGAAGAGTTACCCCGGCATTGGTTGACTGTTGTAAATAGTGAAGGAGAAAAAAATGAAATTAAATCCACGTGATTTCTACAGTCGCGGAATCGAAGAGTTACCCCGGCGTTGGTAGACTGTTGTAAATAGTGAAGGAGAAAAAAATGAAATGCAAACCACGTGATTTCTACAGTCGCGGAATCGAAGAGTTACCCCGGCGGTGGTAGACTGTTGTAAATAGTGAAGGAGAAAAAAATGATATGAAAACCACGTGATTTCTACAGTCGCGGAATCGAAGAGTTACCCCGGCGTTGGTAGACTGTTGTAAATAGTGACGGAGAAAAAAATGATATGAAAACCACGTGATTTCTACAGTCGCGGAATCGAAGAGTTACCCCGGCGTTGGTAGACTGTTGTAAATAGTGAAGGAGAAAAAAATGAAATGCAAACCACGTGATTTCTACAGTCGCGGAATCGAAGAGTTACCCCGGCGTTGGTAGACTGTTGTAAATAGTGAAGGAGAAAAAAATGAAATGCAAACCACGTGATTTCTACAGTCGCGGAATCGAAGAGTTACCCGGGCGTTGGTAGACTGTTGTAAATAGTGAAGGAGAAAAAAATGATATGAAAACCACGTGATTTCTACAGTCGCGGAATCGAAGAGTTACCCCGGCGCTTGTAGACTGTTGTACATAGTGAAGGAGAAAAAAATGAAATGCAAAACACGTGATTTCTACAGTCGCGGAATAGAGGAGTCGCCCCGGCGTTGGTAGACTGTTGTAAATAGTGAAGGAGAAAAAAATGAAATGCAAACCACGCGATTTCTACAGTCGCGGAATCGAAGAGTCGCCCCGGCGTTGGTAGACTGTTGTAAATAGTGAAGGAGAAAAAAATGAAATGAAAACCACGTGATTTCTACAGTCGCGGTATCGAAGAGTTGCCCCGGCGTTGGTAGACTGTTGTAAATAGTGAAGGAGAAAAAAATGAAATGAAAACCACGTGATTTCTACAGTCGCGGAATCGAAGAGTCACCCCGGCGTTGGTAGACTGTTGTAAATAGTGAAGGAGAAAAAAATGAAATGAAAACCACGTGATTTCTACAGTCGCGGAATCGAAGAGTTACCCCGGCGTTGGTAGACTGTTGTAAATAGTGAAGGAGAAAAAAATGATATGAAAACCACGTGATTTCTACAGTCGCGGAATCGAAGAGTTACCCCGGCGTTGGTAGACTGTTGTAAATAGTGAAGGAGAAAAAAATGATATGAAAACCACGTGATTTCTACAGTCGCGGAATCGAAGAGTTACCCCGGCGTTGGTAGACTGTAGTAAATAGTGAAGGAGAAAAAAATGAAATGAAAACCACGTGATTTCTACAGTCGCGGAATCAAAGAGCTACCCCGGCGTTGGTAGACTGTTGTAAATAGTGAAGGGGAAAAAAATGAAATGCAAACCACGTGATTTCTACAGTCGCGGAATCGAAGAGTTACCCTGGCGGTGGTAGACTGTTGTAATTAGTGAAGGAGAAAAAAATGATATGAAAACCACGTGATTTCTACAGTCGCGGAATCGAAGAGTTGCCCCGGCGTTGGTAGACTGTTGTAAATAGTGAAGGAGAAAAAAATGATATGAAAACCACGTTATTTCTACAGTCGCGGAATCGAAGAGTTACCCCGGCGTTGGTAGACTGTTGTAAATAGTGAAGGAGAAAAAAATGAATTTAAAACCACGTGATTTCTACATTCGCGGAATCGAAGAGTTACCCCGGCGTTGGTAGACTGTTGTAAATAGTGAAGGAGAAAAAAATGAAATGAAAACCACGTGATTTCTACAGTCGCGGAATCGAAGAGTTACCCCGGCGTTGGTAGACTGTTGTAAATAGTGAAGGAGAAAAAAATGAAATGCAAACCACGTGATTTCTACAGTCGCGGAATCGAAGAGTTACCCCGGCGTTGGTAGACTTTTGTAAATAGTGAAGGAGAAAAAAATTATATGAAAACCACGTGATTTCTACAGTCGCGGAATCGAAGAGTTACCCCGGCGTTGGTACACTGTTGTAATTAGTGGAGGAGAAAAAAATGAAATGCAAACCACGTGATTTCTACAGTCGCGGAATCGAAGAGTTACCCCGGCGTTGGTAGACTGTTGTAAATAGTGAAGGAGAAAAAAATGAAATGCAAACCACGCGATTTCTACAGTCGCGGAATCGAAGAGTCGCCCCGGCGTTGGTAGACTGTTGTAAATAGTGAAGGAGAAAAAAATGAAATGAAAACCACGTGATTTCTACAGTCGCGGAATCGAAGAGTTGCCCCGGCGTTGGTAGACTGTTGTAAATAGTGAAGGAGAAAAAAATGAAATGAAAACCACGTGATTTCTACAGTCGCGGAATCGAAGAGTTACCCCGGCGTTGGTAGACTGTTGTACATAGTGAAGGAGAAAAAAATGAAATGCAAAACACGTGATTTCTACAGTCGCGGAATAGAAGAGTCGCCCCGGCGTTGGTAGACTGTTGTAAATAGTGAAGGAGAAAAAAATGAAATGCAAACCACGCGATTTCTACAGTCGCGGAATCGAAGAGTCGCCCCGGCGTTGGTAGACTGTTGTAAATAGTGAAGGAGAAAAAAATGAAATGAAAACCACGTGATTTCTACAGTCGCGGAATCGAAGAGTTGCCCCTGCGTTGGTAGATTGTTGTAAATAGTGAAGGAGAAAAAAATGAAATGCAAACCACGTGATTTCTACAGTCGCGGAATCGAAGAGTTACCCCGGCGTTGGTAGACTGTTGTAAATAGTGAGGGAGAAAAAAATGAAATGCAAACCACGTGATTTCTACAGTCGCGGAATCGAAGAGTCGCCCCGGCGTTGGTAGACTGTTGTAAATAGTGAAGGAGAAAAAAATGAAATGCAAACCACGCGATTTCTACAGTCGCGGAATCGAAGAGTCGCCCCGGCGCTGGTAGACTGTTGTAAATAGTGAAGGAGAAAAAAATGAAATGAAAACCACGGGATTTCTACAGTCGCGGAATCGAAGAGTTGCCCCGGCGTTGGTAGACTGTTGTAAATAGTGAAGGAGAAAAAAATGAAATGAAAACCACGTGATTTCTACAGTCGCGGAATCGAAGAGTTGCCCCGGCGTTGGTAGACTGTTGTAAATAGTGAAGGAGAAAAAAATGAATTGCAAACCACGTGATTTCTACAGTCGCGGAATCGAAGAGTTACCCCGGCGTTGGTAGACTGTTGTAAATAGTGAAGGAGAAAAAACTGAAATGCAAACCACGTGATTTCTACAGTCGCGGAATCGAAGAGTCACCCCGGCGTTGGTAGACTGTTGTAAATAGTGAAGGAGAAAAAAATGAAATGAAAACCACGTGATTTCTACAGTCGCGGAATCGAAGAGTTACCCCGGCGTTGGTAGACTGTTGTAAATAGTGAAGGAGAAAAAAATGATATGAAAACCACGTGATTTCTACAGTCGCGGATTCGAAGAGTTACCCCTGCGTTGGTAGACTGTTGTAAATAGTGAAGGAGAAAAAAATGATATGAAAACCACGTGATTTCTACAGTCGCGGAATCGAAGAGTTACCCCGGCATTGGTAGACTGTTGTAAATAGTGAAGGAGAAAAAAATGAAATTAAATCCACGTGATTTCTACAGTCGCGGAATCGAAGAGTTACCCCGGCGTTGGTAGACTGTTGTAAATAGTGAAGGAGAAAAAAATGAAATGCAAACCACGTGATTTCTACAGTCGCGGAATCGAAGAGTTACCCCGGCGGTGGTAGACTGTTGTAAATAGTGAAGGAGAAAAAAATGATATGAAAACCACGTGATTTCTACAGTCGCGGAATCGAAGAGTTACCCCGGCGTTGGTAGACTGTTGTAAATAGTGAAGGAGAAAAAAATGATATGAAAACCACGTGATTTCTACAGTCGCGGAATCGAAGAGTTACCCCGGCGTTGGTAGACTGTTGTAAATAGTGAAGGAGAAAAAAATGAAATGCAAACCACGTGATTTCTACAGTCGCGGAATCGAAGAGTTACCCCGGCGTTGGTAGACTGTTGTAAATAGTGAAGGAGAAAAAAATGAAATGCAAACCACGTGATTTCTACAGTCGCGGAATCGAAGAGTTACCCCGGCGTTGGTAGACTGTTGTAAATAGTGAAGGAGAAAAAAATGATATGAAAACCACGTGATTTCTACAGTCGCGGAATCGAAGAGTTACCCCGGCGCTTGTAGACTGTTGTACATAGTGAAGGAGAAAAAAATGAAATGCAAAACACGTGATTTCTACAGTCGCGGAATAGAGGAGTCGCCCCGGCGTTGGTAGACTGTTGTAAATAGTGAAGGAGAAAAAAATGAAATGCAAACCACGCGATTTCTACAGTCGCGGAATCGAAGAGTCGCCCCGGCGTTGGTAGACTGTTGTAAATAGTGAAGGAGAAAAAAATGAAATGAAAACCACGTGATTTCTACAAACGCGGTATCGAAGAGTTGCCCCGGCGTTGGTAGACTGTTGTAAATAGTGAAGGAGAAAAAAATGAAATGAAAACCACGTGATTTCTACAGTCGCGGAATCGAAGAGTCACCCCGGCGTTGGTAGACTGTTGTAAATAGTGAAGGAGAAAAAAATGAAATGAAAACCACGTGATTTCTACAGTCGCGGAATCGAAGAGTTACCCCGGCGTTGGTAGACTGTTGTAAATAGTGAAGGAGAAAAAAATGATATGAAAACCACGTGATTTCTACAGTCGCGGAATCGAAGAGTTACCCCGGCGTTGGTAGACTGTTGTAAATAGTGAAGGAGAAAAAAATGATATGAAAACCACGTGATTTCTACAGTCGCGGAATCAAAGAGTTACCCCGGCGTTGGTAGACTGTAGTAAATAGTGAAGGAGAAAAAAATGAAATGAAAACCACGTGATTTCTACAGTCGCGGAATCGAAGAGTTACCCCGGCGTTGGTAGACTGTTGTAAATAGTGAAGGAGAAAAAAATGAAATGCAAACCACGTGATTTCTACAGTCGCGGAATCGAAGAGTTACCCTGGCGGTGGTAGACTGTTGAAATTAGTGAAGGAGAAAAAAATGATATGAAAACCACGTGATTTCTACAGTCGCGGAATCGAAGAGTTGCCCCGGCGTTGGTAGACTGTTGTAAATAGTGAAGGAGAAAAAAATGATATGAAAACAGCGTTATTTCTACAGTCGCGGAATCGAAGAGTTACCCCGGCGTTGGTAGACTGTTGTAAATAGTGAAGGAGAAAAAAATGAATTTAAAACCACGTGATTTCTACATTCGCGGAATCGAAGAGTTACCCCGGCGTTGGTAGACTGTTGTAAATAGTGAAGGAGAAAAAAATGAAATGAAAACCACGTGATTTCTACAGTCGCGGAATCGAAGAGTTACCCCGGCGTTGGTAGACTGTTGTAAATAGTGAAGGAGAAAAAAATGAAATGCAAACCACGTGATTTCTACAGTCGCGGAATCGAAGAGTTACCCCGGCGTTGGTAGACTTTTGTAAATAGTGAAGGAGAAAAAAATTATATGAAAACCACGTGATTTCTACAGTCGCGGAATCGAAGAGTTACCCCGGCGTTGGTACACTGTTGTAATTAGTGGAGGAGAAAAAAACGAAATGCAAACCACGTGATTTCTACAGTCGCGGAATCGAAGAGTTACCCCGGCGTTGGTAGACTGTTGTAAATAGTGAAGGAGAAAAAAATGAAATGCAAACCACGCGATTTCTACAGTCGCGGAATCGAAGAGTCGCCCCGGCGTTGGTAGACTGTTGTAAATAGTGAAGGAGAAAAAAATGAAATGAAAACCACGTGATTTCTACAGTCGCGGAATCGAAGAGTTGCCCCGGCGTTGGTAGACTGTTGTAAATAGTGAAGGAGAAAAAAATGAAATGAAAACCACGTGATTTCTACAGTCGCGGAATCGAAGAGTCACCCCGGCGTTGGTAGACTGTTGTAAATAGTGAAGGAGAAAAAAATGAAATGAAAACCACGTGATTTCTACAGTCGCGGAATCGAAGAGTTACCCCGGCGTTGGTAGACTGTTGTAAATAGTGAAGGAGAAAAAAATGATATGAAAACCACGTGATTTCTACAGTCGCGGAATCGAAGAGTTACCCCGGCGTTGGTAGACTGTTGTAAATAGTGAAGGAGAAAAAAATGATATGAAAACCTTGTGATTTCTACAGTCGCGGAATCGAAGAGTTACCCCGGCGTTGGTAGACTGTAGTAAATAGTGAAGGAGAAAAAAATGAAATTAAAACCACGTGATTTCTACAGTCGCGGAATCGAAGAGTTACCCCGGCGTTGGTAGACTGTTGTAAATAGTGAAGGAGAAAAAAATGAAATGCAAACCACGTGATTTCTACAGTCGCGGAATCGAAGAGTTACCCTGGCGGTGGTAGACTGTTGTAATTAGTGAAGGAGAAAAAAATGATATGAAAACCACGTGATTTCTACAGTCGCGGAATCGAAGAGTTGCCCCGGCGTTGGTAGACTGTTGTAAATAGTGAAGGAGAAAAAAATGATATGAAAACCACGTTATTTCTACAGTCGCGGAATCGAAGAGTTACCCCGGCGTTGGTAGACTGTTGTAAATAGTGAAGGAGAAAAAAATGAATTTAAAACCACGTGATTTCTACAGTCGCGGAATCGAAGAGTTACCCCGGCGTTGGTAGACTGTTGTAAATAGTGAAGGAGAAAAAAATGAAATGAAAACCACGTGATTTCTACAGTCGCGGAATCGAAGAGTTACCCCGGCGTTGGTAGACTGTTGTAAATAGTGAAGGAGAAAAAAATGAAATGCAAACCACGTGATTTCTACAGTCGCGGAATCGAAGAGTTACCCCGGCGTTGGTAGACTGTTGTAAATAGTGAAGGCGAAAAAAATTATATGAAAACCACGTGATTTCTACAGTCGCGGAATCGAAGAGTTACCCCGGCGTTGGTACACTGTTGTAATTAGTGGAGGAGAAAAAAATGAAATGCAAACCACGTGATTTCTACAGTCGCGGAATCGAAGAGTTACCCCGGCGTTGGTAGACTGTTGTAAATAGTGAAGGAGAAAAAAATGAAATGCAAACCACGTGATTTCTACAGTCGCGGAATCGAAGAGTTACCCCGGCGTTGGTAGACTGTTGTAAATAGTGAGGGAGAAAAAAATGATATGAAAACCACGTGATTTCTACAGTCGCGGAATCAAAGAGTTACCCCGGCGTTGGTAGACTGTTGTAAATAGTGAAGGAGAAAAAAATGAAATGAAAACCACGTGATTTCTGCAGTCGCGGAATCGAAGAGTTACCCCGGCGTTGGTAGACTGTTGTAAATAGTGAAGGAGAAAAAAATGAAATGCAAACCACGTGATTTCTACAGTCGCGGAATCGAAGAGTTACCCCGGCGTTGGTAGACTGTTGTAAATAGTGAAGGAGAAAAAAATGAAATGCAAACCACGTGATTTCTACAGTCGCGGAATCGAAGAGTTACCCCGGCGTTGGTAGACTGTTGTAAATAGTGAAGGAGAAACAAATGATATGAAAACCACGTGATTTCTACAGTCGCGGAATCGAAGAGTTACCCCGGCGTTGGTAGACTGTTGTAAATAGTGAAGGAGAAAAAAATGAAATGAAAACCACGTGATTTCTGCAGTCGCGGAATCGAAGAATTACCCCGGCGTTGGTAGACTGTTGTAAATAGTGAAGGAGAAAAAAATGAAATGCAAACCACGTGATTTCTACAGTCGCGGAATCGAAGAGTTACCCCGGCGTTGGTAGACTGTTGTAAATAGTGAAGGAGAAAAAAATGAAATGCAAACCACGTGATTTCTACAGTCGCGGAATCGAAGAGTTACCTCGGCGTTGGTAGACTGTTGTAAATAGTGAAGGAGAAAAAAATGAAATTAAAACCACGTGATTTCTACAGTCGCGGAATCGAAGAGTTACACCGGCGTTGGTAGACTGTTGTAAATAGTGAAGGAGAAAAAAATGAAATGCAAACCACGTGATTTCTACAGTCGCGGAATCGAAGAGTTACCCCGGCGGTGGTAGACTGTTGTAAATAGTGAAGGAGAAAAAAATGATATGAAAACCACGTGATTTCTACAGTCGCGGAATCGAAGAGTTACCCCGGCGTTGGTAGACTGTTGTAAATAGTGAAGGAGAAAAAAATGATATGAAAACCACGTGATTTCTACAGTCGCGGAATCGAAGAGTTACCCCAGCGTTGGTAGACTGTTGTAAATAGTGAAGGAGAAAAAAATGAATTTAAAACCACGTGATTTCTACAGTCGCGGAATCGAAGAGTTACCCCGGCGTTGGTAGACTGTTGTAAATAGTGAAGGAGAAAAAAATGAAATGAAAACCACGTGATTTCTACAGTCGCGGAATGGAAGAGTTACCCCGGCGTTGGTAGACTGTTGTAAATAGTGAAGGAGAAAAAAATGAAATGCAAACCACGTGATTTCTACAGTCGCGGAATCGAAGAGTTACCCCAGCGTTGGTAGACTGTTGTAAATAGTGAAGGAGAAAAAAATGATATGAAAACCACGTGATTTCTACAGTCGCGGAATCGAAGAGTTACCCCGGCGTTGGTAGACTGTTGTAAATAGTGAAGGAGAAAAAAATGAAATGCAAACCACGTGATTTCTACAGTCGCGGAATCGAAGAGTTACCCCGGCGTTGGTAGACTGTTGTAAATAGTGAAGGAGAAAAAAGTGATATGAAAACCACGTGATTTCTACAGTCGCGGAATCGAAGAGTTACCCCGGCGTTGGTAGACTGTTGTAAATCGTGAAGGAGAAAAAAATGAAATGAAAACCACGTGATTTCTGCAGTCGCGGAATCGAAGAGTTACACCGGCGTTGGTAGACTGTTGTAAATAGTGAAGGAGAAAAAAATGAAATACAAACCACGTGATTTCTACGGTCGCGGAATCGAAGAGTTACCCCGGCATTGGTAGACTGTTGTAAATAGTGAAGGAGAAAAAAATGAAATTAAAACCACGTGATTTCTACAGTCGCGGAATCGAAGAGTTACCCCGGCGTTGGTAGACTGTTGTAAATAGTGAAGGAGAAAAAAATGAAATGCAAACCACGTGATTTCTACAGTCGCGGAATCGAAGAGTCGCCCCGGCGTTGGTAGACTGTTGTAAATAGTGAAGGAGAAAAAAATGAAATGCAAACCACGCGATTTCTACAGTCGCGGAATCGAAGAGTCGCCCCGGCGTTGGTAGACTGTTGTAAATAGTGAAGGAGAAAAAAATGAAATGAAAACCACGTGATTTCTACAGTCGCGGAATCGAAGTGTTGCCCCGGCGTTGGTAGACTGTTGTAAATAGTGAAGGAGAAAAAAATGAAATGAAAACCACGTGATTTCTACAGTCGCGGAATCGAAGAGTTACCCCGGCGTTGGTAGACTGTTGTAAATAGTGAAGGAGAAAAAAACGAAATGCAAACCACGTGATTTCTACAGTCGCGGAATCGAAGAGTCGCCCCGGCGATGGTAGACTGTTGTAAATAGTGAAGGAGAAAAAAATGAAATGCAAACCACGCGATTTCTACAGTCGCGGAATCGAAGAGTCGCCCCGGCGTTGGTAGACTGTTGTAAATAGTGAAGGAGAAAAAAATGAAATGAAAACCACGTGATTTCTACAGTCGCGGAATCGAAGAGTTGCCCCGGCGTTGGTAGACTGTTGTAAATAGTGAAGGAGAAAAAAATGAAATGAAAACCACGTGATTTCTACAGTCGCGGAATCGAAGAGTTGCCCCGGCGTTGGTAGACTGTTGTAAATAGTGAAGGAGAAAAAAATGAATTGCAAACCACGTGATTTCTACAGTCGCGGAATCGAAGAGTTACCCCGGCGTTGGTAGACTGTTGTAAATAGTGAAGGAGAAAAAAATGAAATGCAAACCACGTGATTTCTACAGTCGCGGAATCGAAGAGTCACCCCGGCGTTGGTAGACTGTTGTAAATAGTGAAGGAGAAAAAATTGAAATGAAAACCACGTGATTTCTACAGTCGCGGAATCGAAGAGTTACCCCGGCGTTGGTAGACTGTTGTAAATAGTGAAGGAGAAAAAAATGACATGAAAACCACGTGATTTCTACAGTCGCGGAATCGAAGAGTTACCCCGGCGTTGGTAGACTGTTGTAAATAGTGAAGGAGGAAAAAATGTTATGAAAACCACGTGATTTCTACAGTCGCGGAATCGAAGAGTTACCCCGGCGTTGGTAGACTGTTGTAAATAGTGAAGGAGAAAAAAATGAAATTAAAACCACGTGATTTCTACAGTCGCGGAATCGAAGAGTTACCCCGGCGTTGGTAGACTGTTGTAAATAGTGAAGGAGAAAAAATGAAATGCAAACCACGTGATTTCTACAGTCGCGAAATCGAAGAGTTACCCCGGCGGTGGTAGACTGTTGTAAATAGTGAAGGAGAAAAAAATGATATGAAAACCACGTGATTTCTACAGTCGCGGAATCGAAGAGTTACCCCGGCGTTGGTAGACTGTTGTAAATAGTGAAGGAGAAAAAAATGATATGAAAACCACGTGATTTCTACAGTCGCGGAATCGAAGAGTTACCCCGGCGTTGGTAGACTGTTGTAAATAGTGAAGGAGAAAAAAATGAAATGCAAACCACGTGATTTCTACAGTCGCGGAATCGAAGAGTTACCCCGGCGTTGGTAGACTGTTGTAAATAGTGAAGGAGAAAAAAATGATATGAAAACCACGTGATTTCTACAGTCGCGGAATCGAAGAGTTACACCGGCGTTGGTAGACTGTTGTAAATAGTGAAGGAGAAAAAAATGAAATGAAAACCACGTGATTTCTGCAGTCGCGGAATCGAAGAGTTACCCCGGCGTTGGTAGACTGTTGTAAATAGTGAAGGAGAAAAAAATGAAATGCAAACCACGTGATTTCTACAGTCGCGGAATCGAAGAGTTACCCCGGCGTTGGTAGACTGTTGTGAATAGTGAAGGAGAAGAAAATGAAATGAAAACCACGTGATTTCTACAGTCGCGGAATCGAAGAGTTGCCCCGGCGTTGGTAGACTGTTGTAAATAAAGAAGGAGAAAAAAATGAAATGAAAACCACGTGATTTCTACAGTCGCAGAATCGAAGAGTCACCCCGGCGTTGGTAGACTGTTGTAAATAGTGAAGGAGAAAAAAATGAAATGAAAACCACGTGATTTCTACAGTCGCGGAACCGAAGAGTTACCCCGGCGTTGGTAGACTGTAGTATATAGTGAAGGAGAAAAAAATGATATGAAATCCACGTGATTTCTACAGTCGCGGAATCGAAGAGTTACCCCGGCGTTGGTAGACTGTTGTAAATAGTGAAGGAGAAAAAAATGATATGAAAACCACGTGATTTCTACAGTCGCGGAATCGAAGAGTTACCCCGGCGTTGGTAGACTGTTGTAAATAGTGAAGGAGAAAAAAATGATATGAAAACCACGTGATTTCTACAGTCGCGGAATCGAAGAGTTACCCCGGCGTTGGTAGACTGTTGTAAATAGTGAAGGAGAAAAAAATGAAATTAAAAACCACGTGATTTCTACAGTCGTCGAATTGAAGACTTACCCCGGCGTTGGTAGACTGTTGTAAATAGTGAAGGAGAAAAAAATGAAATGCAAACCACGTGATTTCTACAGTCGCGGAATCGAAGAGTTACCCGGCGGTGGTAGACTGTTGTAAATAGTGAAGGAGAAAAAAATGATATGAAAACCACGTGATTTCTACAGTCGCGGAATCGAAGAGTTACCCCGGCGTTGGTAGACTGTTGTAAATAGTGAAGGAGAAAAAAATGATATGAAAACCACGTGATTTCTACAGTCGCGGAATCGAAGAGTTACCCCGGCGTTGGTAGACTGTTGTAAATAGTGAAGGAGAAAAAAATGGATTTAAAACCACGTGATTTCTACAGTCGCGGAATCGAAGAGTTACCCCGGCGTTGGTAGACTGTTGTAAATAGTGAAGGAGAAAAAAATGAAATGAAAACCACGTGATTTCTACAGTCGCGGAATCGAAGAGTTACCCCGGCGTTGGTAGACTGTTGTAAATAGTGAAGGAGAAAAAAATGAAATGCAAACCACGTGATTTCTACAGTCGCGGAATCGAAGAGTTACCCCGGCGTTGGTAGACTGTTGTAAATAGTGAAGGAGAAAAAAATGAAATGCAAACCACGTGATTTCTACAGTCGCGGAATCGAAGAGTTACCCCGGCGTTGGTAGACTGTTGTAAATAGTGAAGGAGAAAAAAATGAATTGAAAACCATGTGATTTCTACAGTCGCGGAATCGAAGAGTTACCCCGGCGTTGGTAGACTGTTGTAAATAGTGAAGGAGAAAAAAATGAAATGCAAACCACGTGATTTCTACAGTCGCGGAATCGAAGAGTTACCCCGGCGTTGGTAGACTGTTGTAAATAGTGAAGGAGAAAAAAATGATATGAAAACCACGTGATTTCTACAGTTGCGGAATCGAAGAGTTACCCCGGCGTTGGTAGACTGTTGTAAATAGTGAAGGAGAAAAAAATGAAATGAAAACCACCTGATTTCTGCAGTCGCGGAATCGAAGAGTTACCCCGGCGTTGGTAGACTGTTGTAAATAGTGAAGGAGAAAAAAATGAAATGCAAACCACGTGATTTCTACAGTCGCGGAATCGAAGAGTTACCCCGGCGTTGGTAGACTGTTGTAAATAGTGAAGGAGAAAAAAATGAAATTAAAACCACGTGATTTCTACAGTCGTGGAATCGAAAAGTTACCCCGGCGTTGGTAGACTGTTGTAAATAGTGAAGGAGAAAAAAATGAAATGCAAACCACGTGATTTCTACAGTCGCGGAATCGAAGAGTCGCCCCGGCGTTGGTAGACTGTTGTAAATAGTGAAGGAGAAAAAAATGAAATGCAAACCACGCGATTTCTACAGTCGCGGAATCGAAGAGTCGCCCCGGCGATGGTAGACTGTTGTAAATAGTGAAGGAGAAAAAATTAAATGAAAACCACGTGATTTCTACAGTCGCGGAATCGAAGAGTTGCCCCGGCGTTGGTAGACTGTTGTAAATAGTGAAGGAGAAAAAAATGAAATGAAAACCACGTGATTTCTAGAGTCGCGGAATCGAAGAGTTGCCCCGGCGTTGGTAGACTGTTGTAAATAGTGAAGGAGAAAAAAATGAAATGCAAACCACGTGATTTCTACAGTCGCGGAATCGAAGAGTTACCCCGGCGTTGGTAGACTGTTGTAAATAGTGAAGGAGAAAAAATGAAATGCAAACCACGTGATTTCTACAGTCGCGGAATCGAAGAGTCACCCCGGCGTTGGTAGACTGTTGTAAATAGTGAAGGAGAAAAAAATGAAATGAAAACCACGTGATTTCTACAGTCACGGAATCGAAGAGTTACCCCGGCGTTGGTAGACTGTTGTAAATAGTGAAGGAGAAAAAAATGAAATGAAAACCACGTGATTTCTACAGTCGCGGAATCGAAGAGTTACCCCGGCGTTGGTAGACTGTTGTAAATAGTGAAGGAGAAAAAAATCAAATTAAAACCACGTGATTTCTACAGTCGCGGAATCGAAGAGTTACCCCGGCGTTGGTAGACTGTTGTAAATAGTGAAGGAGAAAAAAATGAAATGCAAACCACGTGATTTCTACAGTCGTGGAATCGAAGAGTCACCCCGGCGTTGGTAGACTGTTGTAAATAGTGAAGGAGAAAAAAATGAAATGCAAACCACGTGATTTCTACAGTCGCGGAATCGAAGAGTTGCCCCGGCGTTGGTAGACTGTTGTAAATAGTGAAGGAGAAAAAAATGAAATGCAAACCACGTGATTTCTACAGTCGCGGAATCGAAGAGTTGCCCCGGCGTTGGTAGACTGTTGTAAATAGTGAAGGAGAAAAAAATGAAATGAAAACCACGTGATTTCTACAGTCGCGGAATCGAAGAGTTGCCCCGGCGTTGGTAGGCTGTTGTAAATAGTGAAGGAGAAAAAAATGAAATGCAAACCACGTGATTTCCACAGTCGCGGAATCGAAGAAACACCCCGGCATTGGTAGACTGTTGTAAATAGTGAAGGAGAAGAAAATGAAATGCAAACCACGTGATTTCTACAGTCGCGGAATCGAAGAGTTACCCCGGCGTTGGTAGACTGTTGTAAATAGTGAAGGAGAAAAAAATGAAATGAAAACCACGTGATTTCCACTTTCGCGGAATCGAAGAGTTGCCCCGGCGTTGGTAGACTGTTGTAAATAGTGAAGGAGAAAAAAATGAAATGAAAACCACGTGATTTCTACAGTCGCGGAATCGAAGAGTTGCCCCGGCGTTGGTAGACTGTTGTAAATAGTGAAGGAGAAAAAAATGAAATGCAAACCACGTGATTTCTACAGTTGCGGAATCGAAGAGTTACCCCGGCGTTGGTAGACTGTTGTAAATAGTGAAGGAGAAAAAAATGAAATGCAAACCACGTGATTTCTACAGTCGCGGAATCGAAGAGTTACCCCGGCGTTGGTAGACTGTTGTAAATAGTGAAGGAGAAAAAAATGAAATGAAAACTACGTGATTTCTACAGTCGCGGAATCGAAGAGTTACCCCGGCGTTGGTAGACTGTTGTAAATAGTGAAGGAGAAAAAAATGAAATGAAAACCACGTGATTTCTACAGTCGCGGAATCGAAGAGTTACCCCGGCGTTGGTAGACTGTTGTAAATAGTGAAGGAGAAAAAAATCATATTAAAACCACGTGATTTCTACAGTCGCGGAATCGAAGAGTTACCCCGGCGTTGGTAGACTGTTGTAAATAGTGAAGGAGAAAAAAATGAAATGCAAACCACGTGATTTCCACAGTCGTGGAATCGAAGAGTCACCCCGGCGTTGGTAGACTGTTGTAAATAGTGACGGAGAAAAAAATGAAATGCAAACCACGTGATTTCTACAGTCGCGGAATCGAAGAGTTGCCCCGGCGTTGGTAGACTGTTGTAAATAGTGAAGGAGAAAAAAATGAAATGCAAACCGCGTGATTTCTACAGTCGTGGAATCGAAGAGTTGCCCCGGCGTTTGTAGACTGTTGTAAATAGTGAAGGAGAAAAAAATGAAATGAAAACCACGTGATTTCTACAGTCGCGGAATCGAAGAGTTGCCCCGGCGTTGGTAGACTGTTGTAAATAGTGAAGGAGAAAAAAATGAAATGCAAACCACGTGATTTCTACAGTCGCGGAATCGAAGAGTCACCCCGGCATTGGTAGACTGTTGTAAATAGTGAAGGAGAAAAAAATGAAATGCAAACCACGTGATTTCTACAGTCGCGGAATCGAAGAGTTGCCCCGGCGTTGGTAGACTGTTGTAAATAGTGAAGGAGAAAAAACTGAAATGAAAACCACGTGATTTCTACAGTCGCGGAATCGAAGAGTTTCCCCGGCGTTGGTAGACTGTTGTAAATAGTGAAGGAGAAAAAAATGAAATGCAAACCACGTGATTTCTACAGTCACGGAATCGAAGAGTCACCCCGGCATTGGTAGACTGTTGTAAATAGTGAAGGAGAAGAAAATGAAATGCAAACCACGTGATTTCTACAAACGCGGAATCGAAAAGTTACCCCGGCGTTGGTAGACTGTTGTAAATAGTGAAGGAGAAAAAAATCAAATTAAAACCACGTGATTTCTACAGTCGCGGAATCAAAGAGTTACCCCGGCGTTGGTAGACTGTTGTAAATAGTGAAGGAGAAAAAAATGAAATGAAAACCACGTGATTTCTACTGTCGCGGAATCGAAGAAATACCCCGGCGTTGGTAGACTGTTGTAAATAGTGAAGAGAAAAAAATGAAATGAAAACCACGTGATTTCTACAGTCGCGGAATCGAAGAGTTACCCCGGCGTTGGTAGACTGTTGTAAATAGTGAAGGAGAAAAAAATGAAATGAAAACCACGTGATTTCTACAGTCGCGGAATCGAAGAGTTACCCCGGCGTTGGTAGACAGTTGTAAATAGTGAAGGAGAAAAAAATGAAATGAAAACCACGTGATTTCTACAGTTGCGGAATCGAATAGTTACCCCGTCGTTGGTAGACTGTTGTAAATAGTGAAGGAGAAAAAAATGAAATGAAAACCACGTGATTTCTACAGTCGCGGAATCGAAGAGTTACCACGGCGTTGGTAGACTGTTGTAAATAGTGAAGGAGAAAAAAATGAAATGAAAACCACGTGATTTCTACAGTCGCGGAATCGAAGAGTTACCCCGGCGTTGGTAGACTGTTGTAAATAGTGAAGGAGAAAAAAATGAAATGAAAACCACGTGATTTCTACAGTCACGGAATCGAAGAGTTACCCCGGCGTTGGTAGACTGTTGTCAATAGTGAAGGAGAAAAAAATGAAATGAAAACCACGTGATTTCTACAGTCGCGGAATCGAAGAGTTACCCCGGCGTTGGTAGACTGTTGTAAATAGTGAAGGAGAAAAAAATGAAATGAAAACCACGTGATTTCTACTTTCGCGGGAATCGAAGAGTTGCCCCGGCGTTGGTAGACTGTTGTAAATAGTGAAGGAGAAAAAAATGAAATGAAAACCACGTGATTTCTACAGTCACGGAATCGAAGAGTTACCCCGGCGTTGGTAGACTGTTGTAAATAGTGAAGGAGAAAAAAATGAAATGAAAACCACGTGATTTCTACAGTCACGGAATCGAAGAGTTACCCCGGCGTTGGTAGACTGTTGTAAATAGTGAATGAGAAAAAAAAGAAATGAAAACCACGTGATTTCTACAGTCGCGGAATCGAAGAGTTACCCCGGCGTTGGTAGACTGTTGTAAATAGTGAAGGAGAAAAAAATGAAATGAAAACCACGTGATTTCTACTTTCGCGGAATCGAAGAGTTGCCCCGGCGTTGGTAGACTGTTGTAAATAGTGAAGGAGAAAAAAATGAAATGAAAACCACGTGATTTCTACAGTCACGGAATCGAAGAGTTACCCCGGCGTTGGTAGACTGTTGTAAATAGTGAAGAAGAAAAAAATGAAATGAAAACCACGTGATTTCTACAGTCACGGAATCGAAGAGTTACCCCGGCGTTGGTAGACTGTTGTAAATAGTGAAGGAGAAAAAAATGAAATGAAAACCACGTGATTTCTACAGTCACGGAATCGAAGAGTTACCCCGGCGTTGGTAGACTGTTGTAAATAGTGAAGGAGAAAAAAATGAAATGAAAACCACGTGATTTCTACAGTCACGGAATCGAAGAGTTACCCCGGCGTTGGTAGACTGTTGTAAATAGTGAAGGAGAAAAAAATGAAATGAAAACCACGTGATTTCTACAGTCACGGAATCGAAGAGTTACCCCGGCGTTGGTAGACTGTTGAAAATAGTGAAGGAGAAAAAAATGAAATGAAAACCACGTGATTTCTACAGTCACGGAATCGAGGAGTTACCCCGGCGTTGGTAGACTGTTGTAAATAGTGAAGGAGAAAAAAATGAAATGCAAACCACGTGATTTCTACAGTCGCGGAATCGAAGAGTTACCCCGGCGTTGGTAGACTGTTGTAAATAGTGAAGGAGAAAAAAATGAAATTAAAACCACGTGATTTCTACAGTCGCGGAATCGAAGAGTTACCCCGGCGTTGGTAGACTGTTGTAAATAGTGAAGGAGAAAAAAATGAAATGCAAACCACGTGATTTCTACAGTCGCGGAATCGAAGAGTCGCCCCGGCGTTGGTAGACTGTTGTAAAAAGTGAAGGAGAAAAAAATGAAATGCAAACCACGCGATTTCTACAGTCGCGGAATCGAAGAGTCGCCCCGGCGTTGGTAGACTGTTGTAAATAGTGAAGGAGAAAAAAATGAAATGAAAACCACGTGATTTCTAAGGTCGCGGAATCGAAGAGTTGCCCCGGCGTTGGTAGACTGTTGTAAATAGTGAAGGAGAAAAAAATGAAATGAAAACCACGTGATTTCTACAGTCGCGGAATCGAAGAGTTGCCCCGGCGTTGGTAGACTGTTGTAAATAGTGAAGGAGAAAAAAATGAAATGCAAACCACGTGATTTCTACAGTCGCGGAATCGAAGAGTTGCCCCGGCGTTGGTAGACTGTTGTAAATAGTGAAGGAGAAAAAAATGAAATGAAAACCACGTGATTTCTACAGTCGCGGAATCGAAGAGTTACCCCGGCGTTGGTAGACTGTTGTAAATAGTGAAGGAGAAAAAAATGAAATGCAAACCACGTGATTTCTACAGTCGTGGAATCGAAGAGTCACCCCGGCGTTGGTAGACTGTTGTAAATAGTGAAGGAGAAAAAAATGAAATGCAAACCACGTGATTTCTACAGTCGCGGAATCGAAGAGTTGCCCCGGCGTTGGTAGACTGTTGTAAATAGTGAAGGAGAAAAAAATGAAATGCAAACCACGTGATTTCTACAGTCGCGGAATCGAAGAGTTGCCCCGGCGTTGGTAGACTGTAGTAAATAGTGAAGGAGAAAAAAATGAAATGAAAACCACGTGATTTCTACAGTCGCGGAATCGAAGAGTTGCCCCGGCGTTGGTAGGCTGTTGTAAATAGTGAAGGAGAAAAAAATGAAATGCAAACCACGTGATTTCTACAGTCGCGGAATCGAAGAAACACCCCGGCATTGGTAGACTGTTGTAAATAGTGAAAGAGAAGAAAATGAAATGCAAACCACGTGATTTCTACAGTCGCGGAATCGAAGAGTTACCCCGGCGTTGGTAGACTGTTGTAAATAGTGAAGGAGAAAAAAATGAAATGAAAACCACGTGATTTCTACTTTCGCGGAATCGAAGAGTTGCCCCGGCGTTGGTAGACTGTTGTAAATAGTGAAGGAGAAAAAAATGAAATGAAAACCACGTGATTTCTACAGTCGCGGAATCGAAGAGTTGCCCCGGCGTTGGTAGACTGTTGTAAATAGTGAAGGAGAAAAAAATGAAATGCAAACCACGTGATTTCTACAGTTGCGGAATCGAAGAGTTACCCCGGCGTTGGTAGACTGTTGTAAATAGTGAAGGAGAAAAAAACGAAATGCAAACCACGTGATTTCTACAGTCGCGGAATCGAAGAGTTACCCCGGCGTTGGTAGACTGTTGTAAATAGTGAAGGAGAAAAAAATGAAATGCAAACCACGTGATTTCTACAGTCGTGGAATCGAAGAGTCACCCCGGCGTTGGTAGACTGTTGTAAATAGTGAAGGAGAAAAAAATGAAATGCAAACCACGTGATTTCTACAGTCGCGGAATCGAAGAGTTGCCCTGGCGTTGGTAGACTGTTGTAAATAGTTAAGGAGAAAAAAATGAAATGCAAACCACGTGATTTCTACAGTCGTGGAATCGAAGAGTTGCCCCGGCGTTTGTAGACTGTTGTAAATAGTGAAGGAGAAAAAAATGAAATGAAAACCACGTGATTTCTACAGTCGCGGAATCGAAGAGTTGCCCCGGCGTTGGTAGACTGTTGTAAATAGTGAAGGAGAAAAAAATGAAATGCAAACCACGCGATTTCTACAGTCGCGGAATCGAAGAGTCACCCCGGCATTGGTAGACTGTTGTAAATAGTGAAGGAGAAAAAAATGAAATGCAAACCACGTGATTTCTACAGTCGCGGAATCGAAGAGTTGCCCCGGCGTTGGTAGACTGTTGTAAATAGTGAAGGAGAAAAAACTGAAATGAAAACCACGTGATTTCTACAGTCGCGGAATCGAAGAGTTGCCCCGGCGTTGGTAGACTGTTGTAAATAGTGAAGGAGAAAAAAATGAAATGCAAACCACGTGATTTCTACAGTCACGGAATCGAAGAGTCACCCCGGCATTGGTAGACTGTTGTAAATAGTGAAGGAGAAGAAAATGAAATGCAAACCACGTGATTTCTACAAACGCGGAATCGAAAAGTTACCCCGGCGTTGGTAGACTGTTGTAAATAGTGAAGGAGAAAAAAATCAAATTAAAACCACGTGATTTCTACAGTCGCGGAATCAAAGAGTTACCCCGGCGTTGGTAGACTGTTGTAAATAGTGAAGGAGAAAAAAATGAAATGAAAACCACGTGATTTCTACTGTCGCGGAATCGAAGAAATACCCCGGCATTGGTACACTGTTGTAAATAGTGAAGAGAAAAAAATGAAATGAAAACCACGTGATTTCTACAGTCGCGGAATCGAAGAGTTACCCCGGCGTTTGTAGACTGTTGTAAATAGTGAAGGAGAAAAAAATCATATTAAAACCACGTGATTTCTACAGTCGCGGAATCGAAGAGTTACCCCGGCGTTGGTAGACTGTTGTAAATAGTGAAGGAGAAAAAAATGAAATGCAAACCACGTGATTTCTACAGTCGTGGAATCGAAGAGTCACCCCGGCGTTGGTAGACTGTTGTAAATAGTGAAGGAGAAAAAAATGAAATGCAAACCACGTGATTTCTACAGTCGCGGAATCGAAGAGTTGCCCCGGCGTTGGTAGACTGTTGTAAATAGTGAAGGAGAAAAAAATGAAATGCAAACCACGTGATTTCTACAGTCGTGGAATCGAAGAGTTGCCCCGGCGTTTGTAGACTGTTGTAAATAGTGAAGGAGAAAAAAATGAAATGAAAACCACGTGATTTCTACAGTCGCGGAATCGAAGAGTTGCCCCGGCGTTGGTAGACTGTTGTAAATAGTGAAGGAGAAAAAAATGAAATGCAAACCACGCGATTTCTACAGTCGCGGAATCGAAGAGTCACCCCGGCATTGGCAGACTGTTGTAAATAGTGAAGGAGAAAAAAATGAAATGCAAACCACGTGATTTCTACAGTCGCGGAATCGAAGAGTTGCCCCGGCGTTGGTAGACTGTTGTAAATAGTGAAGGAGAAAAAACTGAAATGAAAACCACGTGATTTCTACAGTCGCGGAATCGAAGAGTTGCCCCGGCGTTGGTAGACTGTTGTAAATAGTGAAGGAGAAAAAAATGAAATGCAAACCACGTGATTTCTACAGTCACGGAATCGAAGAGTCACCCCGGCATTGGTAGACTGTTGTAAATAGTGAAGGAGAAGAAAATGAAATGCAAACCACGTGATTTCTACAAACGCGGAATCGAAAAGTTACCCCGGCGTTGGTAGACTGTTGTAAATAGTGAAGGAGAAAAAAATCAAATTAAAACCACGTGATTTCTACAGTCGCGGAATCAAAGAGTTACCCCGGCGTTGGTAGACTGTTGTAAATAGTGAAGGAGAAAAAAATGAAATGAAAACCACGTGATTTCTACTGTCGCGGAATCGAAGAAATACCCCGGCGTTGGTAGACTGTTGTAAATAGTGAAGAGAAAAAAATGAAATGAAAACCACGTGATTTCTACAGTCGCGGAATCGAAGAGTTACCCCGGCGTTGGTAGACTGTTGTAAATAGTGAAGGAGAAAAAAATGAAATGAAAACCACGTGATTTCTACAGTCGCGGAATCGAAGAGTTACCCCGGCGTTGGTAGACAGTTGTAAATAGTGAAGGAGAAAAAAATGAAATGAAAACCACGTGATTTCTACAGTTGCGGAATCGAATAGTTACCCCGTCGTTGGTAGACTGTTGTAAATAGTGAAGGAGAAAAAAATGAAATGAAAACCACGTGATTTCTACAGTCGCGGAATCGAAGAGTTACCACGGCGTTGGTAGACTGTTGTAAATAGTGAAGGAGAAAAAAATGAAATGAAAACCACGTGATTGCTACAGTCGCGGAATCGAAGAGTTACCCCGGCGTTGGTAGACTGTTGTAAATAGTGAAGGAGAAAAAAATGAAATGAAAACCACGTGATTTCTACAGTCACGGAATCGAAGAGTTACCCCGGCGTTGGTAGACTGTTGTCAATAGTGAAGGAGAAAAAAATGAAATGAAAACCACGTGATTTCTACAGTCGCGGAATCGAAGAGTTACCCCGGCGTTGGTAGACTGTTGTAAATAGTGAAGGAGAAAAAAATGAAATGAAAACCACGTGATTTCTACTTTCGCGGAATCGAAGAGTTGCCCCGGCGTTGGTAGACTGTTGTAAATAGTGAAGGAGAAAAAAATGAAATGAAAAACACGTGATTTCTACAGTCACGGAATCGAAGAGTTACCCCGGCGTTGGTAGACTGTTGTAAATAGTGAAGGAGAAAAAAATGGAATGAAAACCACGTGATTTCTACAGTCACGGAATCGAAGAGTTACCCCGGCGTTGGTAGACTGTTGTAAATAGTGAATGAGAAAAAAATGAAATGAAAACCACGTGATTTCTACAGTCGCGGAATCGAAGAGTTACCCCGGCGTTGGTAGACTGTTGTAAATAGTGAAGGAGAAAAAAATGAAATGAAAACCACGTGATTTCTACTTTCGCGGAATCGAAGAGTTGCCCCGGCGTTGGTAGACTGTTGTAAATAGTGAAGGAGAAAAAAATGAAATGAAAACCACGTGATTTCTACAGTCACGGAATCGAAGAGTTACCCCGGCGTTGGTAGACTGTTGTAAATAGTGAAGGAGAAAAAAATGAAATGAAAACCACGTGATTTCTACAGTCACGGAATCGAGGAGTTACCCCGGCGTTGGTAGACTGTTGTAAATAGTGAAGGAGAAAAAAATGAAATGAAAACCACGTGATTTCTACAGTCGCGGAATCGAAGAGTTACCCCGGCGTTGGTAGACTGTTGTAAATAGTGAAGGAGAAAAAAATGAAATGAAAACCACGTGATTTCTACAGTCGCGGAATCGAAGAGTTACCCCGGCGTTGGTAGACAGTTGTAAATAGTGAAGGAGAAAAAAATGAAATGAAAACCACGTGATTTCTACAGTTGCGGAATCGAATAGCTACCCCGTCGTTGGTAGACTGTTGTAAAT
The DNA here is from genome assembly GCF_021461395.2 of Schistocerca americana. Classification (NCBI taxonomy): domain Eukaryota; kingdom Metazoa; phylum Arthropoda; class Insecta; order Orthoptera; family Acrididae; genus Schistocerca; species Schistocerca americana. The sequence continues at coordinate 152,879,386 of NC_060128.1, read as the reverse complement.
AGTGAAGGAGAAAAAAATGAAATGAAAACCACGTGATTTCTACAGTCGCGGAATCGAAGAGTTACCACGGCGTTGGTAGACTGTTGTAAATAGTGAAGGAGAAAAAAATGAAATGAAAACCACGTGATTTCTACAGTCGCGGAATCGAAGAGTTACCCCGGCGTTGGTACACTGTTGTAAATAGTGAAGGAGAAAAAAATGAAATGAAAACCACGTGATTTCTACAGTCACGGAATCGAAGAGTTACCCCGGCGTTGGTAGACTGTTGTAAATAGTGAAGGAGAAAAAAATGAAATGAAAACCACGTGATTTCTACAGTCGCGGAATCGAAGAGTTACCCCGGCGTTGGTAGACTGTTGTAAATAGTGAAGGAGAAAAAAATGAAATGAAAACCACGTGATTTCTACTTTCGCGGAATCGAAGAGTTGCCCCGGCGTTGGTAGACTGTTGTAAATAGTGAAGGAGAAAAAAATGAAATGAAAACCACGTGATTTCTACTTTCGCGGAATCGAAGAGTTACCCCGGCGTTGGTAGACTGTTGTAAATAGTGAAGGAGAAAAAAATGAAATGTAAACCACGTGATTTCTACAGTCACGGAATCGAAGAGTTACCCCGGCGTTGGTAGACTGTTGTAAATAGTGAAGGAGAAAAAAATGAAATGAAAACCACGTGATTTCTACAGTCGAGGAATCGAAGAGTTACCCCGGCGTTGGTAGACTGTTGTAAATAGTGAAGGAGAAAAAAATGAAATGAAATCCACGTGATTTCTACTTTCGCGGAATCGAAGAGTTGCCCCGGCGTTGGTAGACTGTTGTAAATAGTGAAGGAGAAAAAAATGAAATGAAAACCACGTGATTTCTACTTTCGCGGAATCGAAGAGTTACCCCGGCGTTGGTAGACTGTTGTAAATAGTGAAGGAGAAAAAAATGAAATGTAAACCACGTGATTTCTACAGTCACGGAATCGAAGAGTTACCCCGGCGTTGGTAGACTGTTGTAAATAGTGAAGGAGAAAAAAATGAAATGAAAACCACGTGATTTCTACAGTCACGGAATCGAAGAGTTACCCCGGCGTTGGTAGACTGTTGTAAATAGTGAAGGAGAAAAAAATGAAATGAAAACCACGTGATTTCTACAGTCGCGGAATCGAAGAGTTACCCCGGCGTTGGTAGACTGTTGTAAATAGTGAAGGAGAAAAAAATGAAATTAAAACCACGTGATTTCTACTTTCGCGGAATCGAAGAGTTGCCCCGGCGTTGGTAGACTGTTGTAAATAGTGAAGGAGAAAAAAATGAAATGAAAACCACGTGATTTCTACAGTCGCGGAATCGAAGAGTTACCCCGGCGTTGGTAGACTGTTGTAAATAGTGAAGGAGAAAAAAATGAAATGAAAACCACGTGATTTCTACAGTCGCGGAATCGAAGAGTTACCCCGGCGTTGGTAGACTGTTGTCAATAGTGAAGGACAAAAAATGAAATGCAAACCACGTGATTTCTACAGTCGCGGAATCGAAGAGTTACCCCGGCGTTGGTACACTGTTGTAAATAGTGAAGGAGAAAAAAATGAAATGCAAACCACGCGATTTCTACAGTCGCGGAATCGAAGAGTCGCCCCGGCGTTGCTAGACTGTTGTAAATAGTGAAGGAGAAAAAAATGAAATGAAAACCACGTGATTTCTACAGTCGCGGAATCGAAGAGTTACCCCGGCGTTGGTACACTGTTGTAAATAGTGAAGGAGAAAAAAATGAAATGCAAACCACGCGATTTCTACAGTCGCGGAATCGAAGAGTTACCCCGGCGTTGGTACACTGTTGTAAATAGTGAAGGAGAAAAAAATGAAATGCAAACCACGCGATTTCTACAGTCGTGGAATCGAAGAGTTGCCCCGGCGTTGGTAGACTGTTGTAAATAGTGAAGGAGAAAAAAATGAAATGCAAACCACGTGATTTCTACAGTCGCGGAATCGAAGAGTTACCCCGGCGTTGGTAGACTGTTGTAAATAGTGAAGGAGAAAAAAATGAAATGCAAACCACGTGATTTCTACAGTCGCGGAATCGAAGAGTCGCCCCGGCGTTGGTAGACTGTTGTAAATAGTGAAGGAGAAAAAAATGAAATGCAAACCACGTGATTTCTACAGTCGCGGAATCGAAGAGTCGCCCCGGCGTTGGTAGACTGTTGTAAATAGTGAAGGAGAAAAAAATGAAATGCAAACCACGTGATTTCTACAGTCGCGGAATCGAAGAGTTACCCCGGCGTTGGTACACTGTTGTAAATAGTGAAGGAGAAAAAAATGAAATGCAAACCACGCGATTTCTACAGTCGCGGAATCGAAGAGTTGCCCCGGCGTTGGTAGACTGTTGTAAATAGTGAAGGAGAAAAAAATGAAATGCAAACCACGTGATTTCTACAGTCGCGGAATCGAAGAGTTACCCCGGCGTTGGTAGACTGTTGTAAATAGTGAAGGAGAAAAATATGAAATGCAAATCACCTGATTTCTACAGTCGCGGAATCGAAGAGTTACCCCGGCGTTGGTAGACTGTTGTCAATAGTGAAGGAGAAAAAAATGAAATGCAAACCACGTGATTTCTACTGTCGCGGAATCGAAGAGTTGCCCCGGCGTTGGTAGACTGTTGTAAATAGTGATGGAGAAAAAAATGAAATGCAAACCACGTGATTTCTACAGTCGCGGAATCGAAGAGTCGCCCCGGCGTTGGTAGACTGTTGTAAATAGTGAAGGAGAAAAAAATGAAATGCAAACCACGTGATTTCTACAGTCGCGGAATCGAAGAGTTACCCCGGCGTTGGTACACTGTTGTAAATAGTGAAGGAGAAAAAAATGAAATGCAAACCACGCGATTTCTACAGTCGCGGAATCGAAGAGTTACCCCGGCGTTGGTACACTGTTGTAAATAGTGAAGGAGAAAAAAATGAAATGCAAACCACGCGATTTCTACAGTCGCGGAATCGAAGAGTTGCCCCGGCGTTGGTAGACTGTTATAAATAGTGAAGGAGAAAAAAATGAAATGCAAACCACGTGATTTCTACAGTCGCGGAATCGAAGAGTTGCCCCGGCGTTGGTAGACTGTTGTAAATAGTGAAGGAGAAAAAAATGAAATGCAAACCACGTGATTTCTACAGTCGCGGAATCGAAGAGTTGCCCCGGCGTTGGTAGACTGTTGTAAATAGTGAAGGAGAAAAAAATGAAATGCAAACCACGCGATTTCAACAGTCGCGGAATCGAAGAGTTGCCCCGGCGTTGGTAGACTGTTGTAAATAGTGAAGGAGAAAAAAATGAAATGCAAACCACGTGATTTCTACAGTCGCGGAATCGAAGAGTTACCCCGGCGTTGGTACACTGTTGTAAATAGTGAAGGAGAAAAAAATGAAATGCAAACCACGCGATTTCTACAGTCGCGGAATCGAAGAGTTGCCCCGGCGTTGGTAGACTGTTGTAAATAGTGAAGGAGAAAAAAATGAAATGCAAACCACGTGATTTCTACAGTCGCGGAATCGAAGAGTTACCCCGGCGTTGGTAGACTGTTGTAAATAGTGAAGGAGAAAAAAATGAAATGCAAACCACGTGATTTCTACAGTCGCGGAATCGAAGAGTTACCCCGGCGTTGGTACACTGTTGTAAATAGTGAAGGAGAAAAAAATGAAATGCAAACCACGTGATTTCTACAGTCGCGGAATCGAAGAGTTACCCCGGCGTTGGTAGACTGTTGTAAATAGTGAAGGAGAAAAAAATGAAATGCAAACCACGTGATTTCTACTGTCGCGGAATCGAAGAGTTGCCCCGGCGTTGGTAGACTGTTGTAAATAGTGAAGGAGATAAAAATGAAATGCAAACCACGTGATTTCTACAGTCGCGGAATCGAAGAGTCGCCCCGGCGTTGCTAGACTGTTGTAAATAGTGAAGGAGAAAAAAATGAAATGAAAACCACGTGATTTCTACAGTCGCGGAATCGAAGAGTTACCCCGGCGTTGGTACACTGTTGTAAATAGTGAAGGAGAAAAAAATGAAATGCAAACCACGCGATTTCTACAGTCGCGGAATCGAAGAGTTACCCCGGCGTTGGTACACTGTTGTAAATAGTGAAGGAGAAAAAAATGAAATGCAAACCACGCGATTTCTACAGTCGCGGAATCGAAGAGTTGCCCCGGCGTTGGTAGACTGTTGTAAATAGTGAAGGAGAAAAAAATGAAATGCAAACCACGTGATTTCTACAGTCGCGGAATCGAAGAGTTACCCCGGCGTTGGTAGACTGTTGTAAATAGTGAAGGAGAAAAAAATGAAATGCAAACCACGTGATTTCTACAGTCGCGGAATCGAAGAGTCGCCCCGGCGTTGGTAGACTGTTGTAAATAGTGAAGGAGAAAAAAATGAAATGCAAACCACGTGATTTCTACAGTCGCGGAATCGAAGAGTTTCCCCGGCGTTGGTAGACTGTTGTAAATAGTGAAGGAGAAAAAAATGAAATGCAAACCACGTGATTTCTACAGTCGCGGAATCGAAGAGTTACCCCGGCGTTGGTACACTGTTGTAAATAGTGAAGGAGAAAAAAATGAAATGCAAACCACGTGATTTCTACAGTCGCGGAATCGAAGAGTTACCCCGGCGTTGGTAGACTGTTGTAAATAGTGAAGGAGAAAAAAATGAAATGCAAACCACGTGATTTCTACTGTCGCGGAATCGAAGAGTTGCCCCGGCGTTGGTAGACTGTTGTAAATAGTGAAGGAGAAAAAAATGAAATGCAAACCACGTGATTTCTACAGTCGCGGAATCGAAGAGTCGCCCCGGCGTTGCTAGACTGTTGTAAATAGTGAAGGAGAAAAAAATGAAATGAAAACCACGTGATTTCTACAGTCGCGGAATCGAAGAGTTACCCCGGCGTTGGTACACTGTTCTAAATAGTGAAGGAGAAAAAAATGAAATGCAAACCACGCGATTTCTACAGTCGCGGAATCGAAGAGTTACCCCGGCGTTGGTACACTGTTGTAAATAGTGAAGGAGAAAAAAATGAAATGCAAACCACGCGATTTCTACAGTCGCGGAATCGAAGAGTTGCCCCGGCGTTGGTAGACTGTTGTAAATAGTGAAGGAGAAAAAAATGAAATGCAAACCACGTGATTTCTACAGTCGCGGAATCGAAGAGTTACCCCGGCGTTGGTAGACTGTTGTAAATAGTGAAGGAGAAAAAAATGAAATGCAAACCACGTGATTTCTACAGTCGCGGAATCGAAGAGTCGCCCCGGCGTTGGTAGACTGTTGTAAATAGTGAAGGAGAAAAAAATGAAATGCAAACCACGTGATTTCTACAGTCGCGGAATCGAAGAGTTACCCCGGCGTTGGTAGACTGTTGTAAATAGTGAAGGAGAAAAAAATGAAATGCAAATCACCTGATTTCTACAGTCGCGGAATCGAAGAGTTACCCCGGCGTTGGTAGACTGTTGTAAATAGTGAAGGAGAAAAAAATGAAATGCAAACCACGTGATTTCTACAGTCGCGGAATCGAAGAGTCGCCCCGGCGTTGGTAGACTGTTGTAAATAGTGAAGGAGAAAAAAATGAAATGCAAACCACGTGATTTCTACAGTCGCGGAATCGAAGAGTCGCCCCGGCGTTGCTAGACTGTTGTAAATAGTGAAGGAGAAAAAAATGAAATGAAAACCACGTGATTTCTACAGTCGCGGAATCGAAGAGTCGCCCCGGCGTTGGTAGACTGTTGTAAATAGTGAAGGAGAAAAAAATGAAATGCAAACCACGTGATTTCTACAGTCGCGGAATCGAAGAGTTACCCCGGCGTTGGTACACTGTTGTAAATAGTGAAGGAGAAAAAAATGAAATGCAAACCACGCGATTTATACAGTCGCGGAATCGTAGAGTTGCCCCGGCGTTGGTAGACTGTTGTAAATAGTGAAGGAGAAGAAAATGAAATGCAAACCACGTGATTTCTACAGTCGCGGAATCGAAGAGTTACCCCGGCGTTGGTAGACAGTTGTAAATAGTGAAGGAGAAAAAAATGAAATGCAAACCACGTGATTTCTACAGTCGCGGAATCGAAGAGTCGCCCCGGCGTTGGTAGACTGTTGTAAATAGTGAAGGAGAAAAAAATGAAATGCAAACCACGTGATTTCTACAGTCGCGGAATCGAAGAGTCGCCCCGGCGTTGCTAGACTGTTGTAAATAGTGAAGGAGAAAAAAATGAAATGAAAACCACGTGATTTCTACAGTCGCGGAATCGAAGAGTCGCCCCGGCGTTGGTAGACTGTTGTAAATAGTGAAGGAGAAAAAAATGAAATGCAAACCACGTGATTTCTACAGTCGCGGAATCGAAGAGTTACCCCGGCGTTGGTACACTGTTGTAAATAGTGAAGGAGAAAAAAAAGAAATGCAAACCACGCGATTTATACAGTCGCGGAATCGTAGAGTTGCCCCGGCGTTGGTAGACTGTTGTAAATAGTGAAGGAGAAAAAAATGAAATGCAAACCACGTGATTTCTACAGTCGCGGAATCGAAGAGTTACCCCGGCGTTGGTAGACAGTTGTAAATAGTGAAGGAGAAAAAAATGAAATGCAAACCACGTGATTTCTACAGTCGCGGAATCGAAGAGTTGCCCCGGCGTTGGTAGACTGTTGTAAATAGTGAAGGAGAAAAAAATGAAATGCAAACCACGTGATTTCTACAGTCGCGATATCGAAGAGTTGCCCCGGCGTTGGTAGACTGTTGTAAATAGTGAAGGAGAAAAAAATGAAATGCAAACCACGTGATTTCTACAGTCGCGGAATCGAAGAGTTACCCCGGCGTTGGTACACTGTTGTAAATAGTGAAGGAGAAAAAAATGAAATGCAAACCACGCGATTTCTACAGTCGCGGAATCGAAGAGTTGCCCCGGCGTTGGTAGACTGTTGTAAATAGTGAAGGAGAAAAAAATGAAATGCAAACCACGTGATTTCTACAGTCGCGGAATCGAAGAGTTACCCCGGCGTTGGTACACTGTTGTAAATAGTGAAGGAGAAAAAAATGAAATGAAAACCACGTGATTTCTACAGTCGCGGAATCGAAGAGTCGCCCCGGCGTTGGTAGACTGTTGTAAATAGTGAAGGAGAAAAAAATGAAATGCAAACCACGTGATTTCTACAGTCGCGGAATCGAAGAGTTACCCCGGCGTTGGTACACTGTTGTAAATAGTGAAGGAGAAAAAAATGAAATGCAAACCACGTGATTTCTACAGTCGCGGAATCGAAGAGTTACCCCGGCGTTGGTAGACTGTTGTAAATAGTGAAGGAGAAAAAAATGAAATGCAAACCACGTGATTTCTACAGTCGCGGAATCGAAGAGTTGCCCCGGCGTTGGTAGACTGTTGTAAATAGTGAAGGAGAAAAAAATGAAATGCAAACCACGTGATTTCTACAGTCGCGGAATCGAAGAGTCGCCCCGGCGTTGGTAGACTGTTGTAAATAGTGAAGGAGAAAAAAATGAAATGCAAACCACGTGATTTCTACAGTCGCGGAATCGAAGAGTTACCCCGGCGTTGGTACACTGTTGTAAATAGTGAAGGAGAAAAAAATGAAATGCAAACCACGCGATTTCTACAGTCGCGGAATCGAAGAGTTGCCCCAGCGTTGGTAGACTGTTGTAAATAGTGAAGGAGAAAAAAATGAAATGCAAACCACGTGATTTCTACAGTCGCGGAATCGAAGAGTTACCCCGGCGTTGGTACACTGTTGTAAATAGTGAAGGAGAAAAAAATGAAATGCAAACCACGCGATTTCTACAGTCGCGGAATCGAAGAGTCGCCCCGGCGTTGCTAGACTGTTGTAAATAATGAAGGAGAAAAAAATGAAATGAAAACCACGTGATTTCTACTTTCGCGGAATCGAAGAGTTACCCCGGCGTTGCTAGACTGTTGTAAATAGTGAAGGAGAAAAAAATGAAATGCAAACCACGTGATTTCTACAGTCGCGGAATCGAAGAGTTGCCCCGGCGTTGGTAGACTGTTGTAAATAGTGAAGGAGAAAAAAATGAAATGCAAACCACGTGATTTCTACAGTCGCGGAATCGAAGAGTCGCCCCGGCGTTGGTAGACTGTTGTAAATAATGAAGGAGAAAAAAATGAAATGAAAACCACGTGATTTCTACTTTCGCGGAATCGAAGAGTTACCCCGGCGTTGCTAGACTGTTGTAAATATTGAAGGAGAAAAAAATGAAATGCAAACCAGGTGATTTCTACAGTCGCGGAATCGAAGAGTTGCCCCGGCGTTGGTAGACTGTTGTAAATAGTGAAGGAGAAAAAAATGAAATGCAAACCACGTGATTTCTACAGTCGCGGAATCGAAGAGTCGCCCCGGCGTTGCTAGACTGTTGTAAATAATGAAGGAGAAAAAAATGAAATGAAAACCACGTGATTTCTACTTTCGCGGAATCGAAGAGTTACCCCGGCGTTGCTAGACTGTTGTAAATAGTGAAGGAGAAAAAAATGAAATGCAAACCACGTGATTTCTACAGTCGCGGAATCGAAGAGTTGCCCCGGTGTTGGTAGACTGTTGTAAATAGTGAAGGAGAAAAAAATGAAATGCAAACCACGTGATTTCTACAGTCGCGGAATCGAAGAGTCGCCCCGGCGTTGGTAGACTGTTGTAAATAATGAAGGAGAAAAAAATGAAATGAAAACCACGTGATTTCTACTTTCGCGGAATCGAAGAGTTACCCCGGCGTTGCTAGACTGTTGTAAATAGTGAAGGAGAAAAAAATGAAATGCAAACCACGTGATTTCTACAGTCGCGGAATCGAAGAGTTGCCCCGGCGTTGGTAGACTGTTGTAAATAGTGAAGGAGAAAAAAATGAAATGCAAACCACGTGATTTCTACAGTCGCGGAATCGAAGAGTCGCCCCGGCGTTGGTAGACTGTTGTAAATAGTGAAGGAGAAAAAAATGAAATGCAAACCACGTGATTTCTACAGTCGCGGAATCGAAGAGTTACCTCGGCGTTGGTAGACTGTTGTAAATAGTGAAGGAGAAAAAAATGAAATGCAAACCACGTGATTTCTACAGTCGCGGAATCGAAGAGTTGCCCCGGCGTTGGTAGACTGTTGTAAATAGTGAAGGAGAAAAAAATGAAATGGAAACCACGTGATTTCTACAGTCGCGGAATCGAAGAGTCGCCCCGGCGTTGGTAGACTGTTGTAAATAGTGAAGGAGAAAAAAATGAAATGAAAACCACGTGATTTCTACAGTCGCGGAATCGAAGAGTTACCCCGGCGTCGGTAGACTGTTGTAAATAGTGAAGGAGAAAAAAATGAAATGAAAACCACGTGATTTCTACAGTCGCGGAATCGAAGAGTCGCCCCGGCGTTGGTAGACTGTTGTAAATAGTGAAGGAGAAAAAAATGAAATGAAAACCACGTGATTTCTACTTTCGCGGAATCGAAGAGTTACCCCGGCGTTGCTAGACTGTTGTAAATAGTGAAGGAGAAAAAAATGAAATGCAAACCACGTGATTTCTACAGTCGCGGAATCGAAGAGTTGCCCCGGCGTTGGTAGACTGTTGTAAATAGTGAAGGAGAAAAAAATGAAATGCAAACCACGTGATTTCTACAGTCGCGGAATCGAAGAGTCGCCCCGGCGTTGGTAGACTGTTGTAAATAGTGAAGGAGAAAAAAATGAAATGCAAACCACGTGATTTCTACAGTCGCGGAATCGAAGAGTTACCCCGGCGTTGGTAGACTGTTGTAAATAGTGAAGGAGAAAAAAATGAAATGCAAACCACGTGATTTCTACAGTCGCGGAATCGAAGAGTTGCCCCGGCGTTGGTAGACTGTTGTAAATAGTGAAGGAGAAAAAAATGAAATGCAAACCACGTGATTTCTACAGTCGCGGAATCGAAGAGTCGCCCCGGCGTTGGTAGACTGTTGTAAATAGTGAAGGAGAAAAAAATGAAATGAAAACCACGTGATTTCTACACTCGCGGAATCGAAGAGTCGCCCCGGCGTTGGTAGACTGTTGTAAATAGTGAAGGAGAAAAAAATGAAGTGAAAACCACGTGATTTCTACTTTCGCGGAATCGAAGAGTTACCCCGGCGTTGCTAGACTGTTGTATATAGTGAAGGAGAAAAAAATGAAATGCAAACCACGTGATTTCTACAGTCGCGGAATCGAAGAGTTACCCCGGCGTTGGTAGACTGTTGTAAATAGTGAATGAGAAAAAAATGAAATGAAAACCACGTGATTTCTACAGTCGCGGAATCGAAGAGTCGAACCGGCGTTGGTAGACTGTTGTAAATAGTGAAGGAGAAAAAAATGAAATGAAAACCACGTGATTTCTACTTTCGCAGAATCGAAGAGTTACCCCGGCGTTGCTAGACTGTTGTAAATAGTGAAGGAGAAATAAATGAAATGAAAACCACGTGATTTCTACAGTCGCGGAATCGAAGAGTCGCCCCGGCGTTGGTAGACTGTTGTAAATAGTGAAGGAGAAAAAAATGAAATGAAAACCACGTGATTTCTACTTTCGCGGAATCGAAGAGTTACCCCGGCGTTCTAGACTGTTGTAAATAGTGAAGGAGAAAAAAATGAATTGCAAACCACGTGATTTCTACAGTCGCGGAATCGAAGAGTTGCCCCGGCGTTGGTAGACTGTTGTAAATAGTGAAGGAGAAAAAAATGAAATGCAAACCACGTGATTTCTACAGTCGCGGGATCGAAGAGTCGCCCCGGCGTTGGTAGACTGTTGTAAATAGTGAAGGAGAAAAAAATGAAATGCAAACCACGTGATTTCTACAGTCGCGGAATCGAAGAGTTACCCCGGCGTTGGTACACTGTTGTAAATAGTGAAGGAGAAAAAAATGAAATGCAAACCACGCGATTTCTACTTTCGCGGAATCGAAGAGTTGCCCCGGCGTTGGTAGACTGTTGTAAATAGTGAAGGAGAAAAAAATGAAATGCAAACCACGTGATTTCTACAGTCGCGGAATCGAAGAGTTACCCCGGCGTTGGTACACTGTTGTAAATAGTGAAGGAGAAAAAAATGAAATGCAAACCACGTGATTTCTACAGTCGCGGAATCGAAGAGTCGCCCCGGCGTTGCTAGACTGTTGTAAATAATGAAGGAGAAAAAAATGAAATGAAAACCACGTGATTTCTACTTTCGCGGAATCGAAGAGTTACCCCGGCGTTGCTAGACTGTTGTAAATAGTGAAGGAGAAAAAAATGAAATGCAAACCACGTGATTTCTACAGTCGCGGAATCGAAGAGTTGCCCCGGCGTTGGTAGACTGTTGTAAATAGTGAAGGAGAAAAAAATGAAATGCAAACCACGTGATTTCTACAGTCGCGGAATCGAAGAGTCGCCCCGGCGTTGGTAGACTGTTGTTAATAGTGAAGGAGAAAAAAATGAAATGCAAACCACGTGATTTCTACAGTCGTGGAATCGAAGAGTTACCCCGGCGTTGGTAGACTGTTGTAAATAGTGAAGGAGGAAAAAATGAAATGCAAACCACGTGATTTCTACAGTCGCGGAATCGAAGAGTTGCCCCGGCGTTGGTAGACTGTTGTAAATAGTGAAGGAGAAAAAAATGAAATGCAAACCACGTGATTTCTTCAGTTGCGGAATCGAAGAGTTACCCCGGCGTTGGTACACTGTTGTAAATAGTGAAGGAGAAAATAATGAAATGCAAACCACGCGATTTCTACAGTCGCGGAATCGAAGAGTTGCCCCGGCGTTGGTAGACTGTTGTAAATAGTGAAGGAGAAAAAAATGAAATGCAAACTACGAGATTTCTACAGTCGCGGAATCGAAGAGTCGCCCCGGCGTTGCTAGACTGTTGTAAATAGTGAAGGAGAAAAAAATGAAATGAAAACCACGTGATTTCTACAGTCGCGGAATCGAAGAGTTACCCCGGCGTTGCTAGACTGTTGTAAATAATGAAGGAGAAAAAAATGAAATGCAAACCACGTGATTTCTACAGTCGCGGAATCGAAGAGTTACCCCGGCGTTGGTAGACTGTTGTAAATAGTGAAGGAGAAAAAAATTAAATGAAAACCACGTGATTTCTACAGTCGCGGAATCGAAGAGTTACCCCGGCGTTGCTAGACTGTTGTAAATAATGAAGGAGAAAAAAATGAAATGCAAACCACGTGATTTCTACAGTCGCGGAATCGAAGAGTTACCCCGGCGTTGGTAGACTGTTGTAAATAGTGAAGGAGAAAAAAATGAAATGCAAACCACGTGATTTCTACAGTCGCGGAATCGAAGAGTTGCCCCGGCGTTGGTAGACTGTTGTAAATAGTGAAGGAGAAAAAAATGAAATGCAAACCACGCGATTTCTACAGTCGCGGAATCGAAGAGTTGCCCCGGCGTTGGTAGACTGTTGTAAATAGTGAAGGAGAAAAAAATGAAATGCAAACCACGTGATTTCTACAGTCGCGGAATCGAAGAGTTACCCCGGCGTTGGTACACTGTTGTAAATAGTGAAGGAGAAAAAAATGAAATGCAAACCACGCGATTTCTACAGTCGCGGAATCGAAGAGTTGCCCCGGCGTTGGTAGACTGTTGTAAATAGTGAAGGAGAAAAAAATGAAATGCAAACCACGTGATTTCTACAGTCGCGGAATCGAAGAGTTACCCCGGCGTTGGTACACTGTTGTAAATAGTGAAGGAGAAAAAAATGAAATGCAAACCACGCGATTTCTACAGTCGCGGAATCGAAGAGTCGCCCCGGCGTTGCTAGACTGTTGTAAATAATGAAGGAGAAAAAAATGAAATGAAAACCACGTGATTTCTACTTTCGCGGAATCGAAGAGTTACCCCGGCGTTGCTAGACTGTTGTAAATAGTGAAGGAGAAAAAAATGAAATGCAAACCACGTGATTTCTACAGTCGCGGAATCGAAGAGTTGCCCCGGCGTTGGTAGACTGTTGTAAATAGTGAAGGAGAAAAAAATGAAATGCAAACCACGTGATTTCTACAGTCGCGGAATCGAAGAGTTGCCCCGGCGTTGGTACACTGTTGTAAATAGTGAAGGAGAAAATAATGAAATGCAAACCACGCGATTTCTACAGTCGCGGAATCGAAGAGTTGCCCCGGCGTTGGTAGACTGTTGTAAATAGTGAAGGAGAAAAAAATGAAATGCAAACCACGTGATTTCTACAGTCGCGGAATCGAAGAGTTACCCCGGCGTTGGTAGACTGTTGTAAATAGTGAAGGAGAAAAAAATGAAATGCAAACCACGTGATTTCTACAGTCGCGGAATCGAAAAGTCGCCCCGGCGTTGGTAGACTGTTGTAAATAGTGAAGGAGAAAAAAATGAAATGCAAACCACGTGATTTCTACAGTCGCGGAATCGAAGAGTTACCCCGGCGTTGGTACACTGTTGTAAATAGTGAAGGAGAAAAAAATGAAATGCAAACCACGTGATTTCTACAGTCGCGGAATCGAAGAGTTGCCCCGGCGTTGGTAGACTGTTGTAAATAGTGAAGGAGAAAAAAATGAAATGCAAACCACGTGATTTCTACAGTCGCGGAATCGAAGAGGCGCCCCGGCGTTGGTAGACTGTTGTAAATAGTGAAGGAGAAAAAAATGAAATGCAAACCACGTGATTTCTACAGTCGCGGAATCGAAGAGTTACCCCGGCGTTGGTAGACTGTTGTAAATAGTGAAGGAGAAAAAAATGAAATGCAAACCACGTGATTTCTACAGTCGCGGAATCGAAGAGTTGCCCCGGCGTTGGTAGACTGTTGTAAATAGTGAAGGAGAAAAAAATGAAATGCAAACCACGTGATTTCTACAGTCGCGGAATCGAAGAGTTACCCCGGCGTTGGTACACTGTTGTAAATAGTGAAGGAGAAAAAAATGAAATGCAAACCACGTGATTTCTACAGTCGCGGAATCGAAGAGTCGCCCCGGCGTTGCTAGACTGTTGTAAATAGTGAAGGAGAAAAAAATGAAATGCAAACCACGTGATTTCTACAGTCGCGGAATCGAAGAGTTACCCCGGCGTTGGTAGACTGTTCTAAATAGTGAAGGAGAAAAAAATGAAATGAAAACCACGTGATTTCTACAGTCGCGGAATCGAAGAGTTACCCCGGCGTTGGTAGACTGTTGTAAATAGTGAAGGAGAAAAAAATGAAATGAAAACCACGTGATTTCTACAGTCGCGGAATCGAAGAGTTACCCCGGCGTTGGTAGACTGTTGTCAATAGTGAAGGAGAAAAAAATGAAATGAAAACCACGTGATTTCTACAGTTGCGGAATCGAAGAGTTACCCCGGCGTTGGTAGACTGTTGTAAATAGTGAAGGAGAAAAAAATGAAATGCAAACCACGTGATTTCTACAGTCGCGGAATCGAAGAGTCGCCCCGGCGTTGCTAGACTGTTGTAAATAGTGAAGGAGAAAAAAATGAAATGCAAACCACGTGATTTCTACAGTCGCGGAATCGAAGAGTTACCCCGGCGTTGGTAGACTGTTGTAAATAGTGAAGGAGAAAAAAATGAAATGCAAACCACGTGATTTCTACAGTCGCGGAATCGAAGAGTTACCCCGGCGTTGGTAGACTGTTGTAAATAGTGAAGGAGAAAAAAATGAAATGCAAATCACCTGATTTCTACAGTCGCGGAATCGAAGAGTTACCCCGGCGTTGGTAGACTGTTGTCAATAGTGAAGGAGAAAAAAATGAAATGCAAACCACGTGATTTCTACAGTCGCGGAATCGAAGAGTTACCCCGGCGTTGGTAGACTGTTGTAAATAGTGAAGGAGAAAAAAATGAAATGAAATCCACGTGATTTCTACTTTCGCGGAATCGAAGAGTCGCCCCGGCGTTGCTAGACTGTTGTAAATAGTGAAGGAGAAAAAAATGAAATGCAAACCACGTGATTTCTACAGTCGCGGAATCGAAGAGTTACCCCGGCGTTGGTAGACTGTTGTAAATAGTGAAGGAGAAAAAAATGAAATGCAAACCACGTGATTTCTACAGTCGCGGAATCGAAGAGTTACCACGGCGTTGGTAGACTGTTGTAAATAGTGAAGGAGAAAAAAATGAAATGCAAACCACGTGATTTCTACAGTCGCGTAATCGAAGAGTTACCCCGGCGTTGGTAGACTGTTGTAAATAGTGAAGGAGAAAAAAATGAAATGCAAACCACGTGATTTCTACAGTCGCGGAATCGAAGAGTTACCACGGCGTTGGTAGACTGTTGTAAATAGTGAAGGAGAAAAAAATGAAATGAAAACCACGTGATTTCTACAGTCGCGGAATCGAAGAGTTACCCCGGCGTTGGTAGACTGTTGTAAATAGTGAAGGAGAAAAAAATGAAATGCAAACCACGTGATTTCTACAGTCGCAGAATCGAAGAGTTACCACGGCGTTGGTAGACTGTTGTAAATAGTGAAGGAGAAAAAAATGAAATGCAAATCACCTGATTTCTACAGTCGCGGAATCGAAGAGTTACCCCGGCGTTAATAGACTGTTGTCAATAGTGAAGGAGAAAAAAATGAAATGAAATCCACGTGATTTCTACAGTCGCGGAATCGAAGAGTTACCACGGCGTTGGTAGACTGTTGTAAATAGTGAAGGAGAAAAAAATGAAATGAAAACCACGTGATTTCTACAGTCGCGGAATCGAAGAGTTACCCCGGCGTTGGTAGACTGTTGTAAATAGTGAAGGAGAAAAAAATGAAATGCAAACCACGTGATTTCTACAGTCGCGGAATCGAAGAGTTACCACGGCGTTGGTAGACTGTTGTAAATAGTGAAGGAGAAAAAAATGAAATGCAAATCACCTGATTTCTACAGTCGCGGAATCGAAGAGTTACCCCGGCGTTGGTAGACTGTTGTAAATAGTGAAGGAGAAAAAAATGAAATGCAAACCACGTGATTTCTACAGTCGCGGAATCGAAGAGTTACCACGGCGTTGGTAGACTGTTGTAAATAGTGAAGGAGAAAAAAATGAAATGAAAACCACGTGATTTCTACAGTCGCGGAATCGAAGAGTTACCCCGGCGTTGGTAGACTGTTGTAAATAGTGAAGGAGAAAAAAATGAAATGCAAACCACGTGATTTCTACAGTCGCGGAATCGAAGAGTTACCACGGCGTTGGTAGACTGTTGTAAATAGAGAAGGAGAAAAAAATGAAATGCAAATCACCTGATTTCTACAGTCGCGGAATCGAAGAGTTACCCCGGCGTTGGTAGACTGTTGTCAATAGTGAAGGAGAAAAAAATGAAATGAAAACCACGTGATTTCTACAGTCGCGGAATCGAAGAGTTACCCCGGCGTTGGTACACTGTTGTAAATAGTGAAGGAGAAAAAAATGAAATGAAAACCACGTGATTTCTACAGTCGCGGAATCGAAGAGTTACCACGGCGTTGGTAGACTGTTGTAAATAGTGAAGGAGAAAAAAATGAAATGCAAACCACGTGATTTCTACAGTCGCGGAATCGAAGAGTTACCACGGCGTTGGTAGACTGTTGTAAATAGTGAAGGAGAAAAATATGAAATGAAAACCACGTGATTTCTACAGTCGCGGAATCGAAGAGTTACCCCGGCGTTGGTAGACTGTTGTAAATAGTGAAGGAGAAAAAAATGAAATGCAAATCACCTGATTTCTACAGTCGCGGAATCGAAGAGTTACCCCGGCGTTGGTAGACTGTTGTCAATAGTGAAGGAGAAAAAAATGAAATGAAAACCACGTGATTTCTACAGTCGCGGAATCGAAGAGTTACCCCGGCGTTGGTACACTGTTGTAAATAGTGAAGGAGAAAAAAATGAAATGAAAACCACGTGATTTCTACAGTCGCGGAATCGAAGAGTTACCACGGCGTTGGTAGACTGTTGTAAATAGTGAAGGAGAAAAAAATGAAATGCAAACCACGTGATTTCTACAGTCGCGGAATCGAAGAGTTACCACGGCGTTGGTAGACTGTTGTAAATAGTGAAGGAGAAAAAAATGAAATGCAAATCACCTGATTTCTACAGTCGCGGAATCGAAGAGTTACCCCGGCGTTGGTACACTGTTGTAAATAGTGAAGGAGAAAAAAATGAAATGCAAACCACGTGATTTCTACAGTCGCGGAATCGAAGAGTTACCACGGCGTTGGTAGACTGTTGTAAATAGTGAAGGAGAAAAAAATGAAATGCAAATCACCTGATTTCTACAGTCGCGGAATCGAAGAGTTACCCCGGCGTTGGTAGACTGTTGTCAATAGTGAAGGAGAAAAAAATGAAATGAAAACCACGTGATTTCTACAGTCGCGGAATCGAAGAGTTACCACGGCGTTGGTAGACTGTTGTAAATAGTGAAGGAGAAAAAAATGAAATGAAAACCACGTGATTTCTACAGTCGCGGAATCGAAGAGTTACCCCGGCGTTGGTAGACTGTTGTAAATAGTGAAGGAGAAAAAAATGAAATGCAAACCACGTGATTTCTACAGTCGCGGAATCGAAGAGTTACCACGGCGTTGGTAGACTGTTGTAAATAGTGAAGGAGAAAAAAATGAAATGCAAACCACGTGATTTCTACAGCCGCGGAATCGAAGAGCTACCCCGGCGTTGGTAGACTGTTGTAAATAGTGAAGGAGAAAAAAATGAAATGCAAACCACGTGATTTCTACAGTCGCGGAATCGAAGAGTTACCACGGCGTTGGTAGACTGTTGTAAATAGTGAAGGAGAAAAAAATGAATCGCAAACCACGTGATTTCTACAGTCGCGGAATCGAAGAGTTACCCCGGCGTTGGTAGACTGTTGTAAATAGTGAAGGAGAAAAAAATGAAATGAAAACCACGTGATTTCTACAGTCGCGGAATCGAAGAGTTACCACGGCGTTGGTAGACTGTTGTAAATAGTGAAGGAGAAAAAAATGAAATGCAAAACACCTGATTTCTACAGTCGCGGAATCGAAGAGTTACCCCGGCGTTGGTAGACTGTTGTCAATAGTGAAGGAGAAAAAAATGAAATGAAAACCACGTGATTTCTACGGTCGCGGAATCGAAGAGTTACCCCGGCGTTGGTACACTGTTGTAAATAGTGAAGGAGAAAAAAATGAAATGAAAACCACGTGATTTCTACAGTCGCGGAATCGAAGAGTTACCACGGCGCTGGTAGACTGTTGTAAATAGTGAAGGAGAAAAAAATGAAATGCAAACCACGTGATTTCTACAGTCGCGGAATCGAAGAGTTACCACGGCGTTGGTAGACTGTTGTAAATAGTGAAGGAGAAAAAAATGAAATGCAAATCACCTGATTTCTACAGTCGCGGAATCGAAGAGTTTCCCCGGCGTTGGTACACTGTTGTAAATAGTGAAGGAGAAAAAAATGAAATGCAAACCACGTGATTTCTACAGTCGCGGAATCGAAGAGTTACCCCGGCGTTCGTAGACTGTTGTAAATAGTGAAGGAGAAAAAAATGAAATGCAAACCACGTGATTTCTACAGTCGCGGAATCGAAGAGTTACCACGGCGTTGGTAGACTGTTGTAAATAGTGAAGGAGAAAAAAATGAAATGAAAACCACGTGATTTCTACTTTCGCGGAATCGAAGAGTTGCCCCGGCGTTGGTAGACTGTTGTAAATAGTGAAGGAGAAAAAAATGAAATGAAAACCATGTGATTTCTACAGTCGCGGAATCGAAGAGTTGCCCCGGCGTTGGTAGACTGTTGTAAATAGTGAAGGAGAAAAAAATGAAATGCAAACCACGTGATTTCTACAGTCGCGGAATCGAAGAGTTACCCCGGCGTTGGTAGACTGTTGTAAATAGTGAAGGAGAAAAAAATGAAATGCAAACCACGTGATTTCTACAGTCGTGGAATCGAAGAGTCACCCCAGCGTTAGTAGACTGTTGTAAATAGTGAAGGAGAAAAAATTAAATGCAAACCACGTGATTTCTACAGTCGCGGAATCGAAGAGTTGCCCCGGCGTTGGTAGACTGTTGTAAATAGTGAAGGAGAAAAAAATGAAATGCAAACCACGTGATTTCTACAGTCGCAGAATCGAAGAGTTGCCCCGGCGTTGGTAGACTGTTGTAAATAGTGAAGGAGAAAGAAATGAAATGAAAACCACGTGATTTCTACAGTCGCGGAATCGAAGAGTTGCCCCGGCGTTGGTAGACTGTTGTAAATAGTGAAGGAGAAAAAAATGAAATGCAAACCACGTGATTTCTACAGTCGCGGAATCGAAGAGTTACCCCGGCGTTGGTAGACTGTTGTAAATAGTGAAGGAGAAAAAAATGAAATGCAAACCACGTGATTTCTACAGTCGTGGAATCGAAGAGTCACCCCGGCGTTAGTAGACTGTTGTAAATAGTGAAGGAGAAAAAATGAAATGCAAACCACGTGATTTCTACAGTCGCGGAATCGAAGAGTTGCCCCGGCGTTGGTAGACTGTTGTAAATAGTGAAGGAGAAAAAAATGAAATGCAAACCACGTGATTTCTACAGTCGCGGAATCGAAGAGTTGCCCCGGCGTTGGTAGACTGTTGTAAATAGTGAAGGAGAAAGAAATGAAATGAAAACCACGTGATTTCTACAGTCGCGGAATCGAAGAGTTGCCCCGGCGTTGGTAGACTGTTGTAAATAGTGAAGGAGAAAAAAATGAAATGCAAACCACGTGATTTTACAGTCGCGGAATCGAAGAGTCACCCCGGCATTGGTAGACTGTTGTAAATAGTGAAGGAGAAAAAAATGAAATGCAAACCACGTGATTTCTACAGTCGCGGAATCGAAGAGTTACCCCGGCGTTGGTAGACTGTTGTAAATAGTGAAGGAGAAAAAAATGAAATGAAAACCACGTGATTTCTACAGTCGCGGAATCGAAAAGTTACCCCGGCGTTGGTAGACTGTTGTAAATAGTGAAGGAGAAAAAAATGAAATGAAAACCACGTGATTTCTACAGTCGCGGAATCGAAGAGTTACCCCGGCGTTGGTAGACTGTTGTAAATAGTGAAGGAGAAAAAAATGAAATGAAAACCACGTGATTTCTACTGTCGCGGAAGCGAAGAAATACCCCGGCGTTGGTAGACTGTTGTAAATAGTGAAGAGAAAAAAATGAAATGAAAACCACGTGATTTCTACAGTCGCGGAATCGAAGAGTTACCCCGGCGTTGGTAGACTGTTGTAAATAGTGAAGGAGAAAAAAATGAAATGAAAACCACGTGATTTCTACAGTCGCGGAATCGAAGAGTTACCCCGGCGTTGGTAGACTGTTGTAAATAGTGAAGGAGAAAAAAATGAAATGAAAACCACGTGATTTCTACAGTCGCGGAATCGAAGAGTTACCCCGTCGTTGGTAGACTGTTGTAAATAGTGAAGGAGAAAAAAATGAAATGAAAACCACGTGATTTCTACAGTCGCGGAATCGAAGAGTTACCACGGCGTTGGTAGACTGTTGTAAATAGTGAAGGAGAAAAAAATGAAATGAAAACCACGTGATTTCTACAGTCGCGGAATCGAAGAGTTACCCCGGCGTTGGTAGACTGTTGTAAATAGTGAAGGAGAAAAAAATGAAATGAAAACCACGTGATTTCTACAGTCGCGGAATCGAAGAGTTACCCCGGTTTGGTAGACTGTTGTCAATAGTGAAGGAGAAAATAATGAAATGAAAACCACGTGATTTCTACAGTCGCGGAATCGAAGAGTTACCCCGGCGTTGGTAGACTGTTGTAAATAGTGAAGGAGAAAAAAATGAAATGAAAACCACGTGATTTCTACAGTCGCGGAATCGAAGAGTTACCCCGGCGTTGGTCGACTGTTGTAAATAGTGAAGGAGAAAAAAATGAAATGAAAACCACGTGATTTCTACAGTCGCGGAATCGAAGAGTTACCCCGGCGTTGGTTGACTGTTGTAAATAGTGAAGGAGAAAAAAATGAAATGAAAACCACGTGATTTCTACAGTCGCGGAATCGAAGAGTTACCCCGGCGATGGTAGACTCTTGTAAAAAATGAAGGAGAAAAAAATGAAATGAAAACCACGTGATTTCTACAGTCGCGGAATCGAAGAGTTACCCCGGCGTTGGTAGACTGTTGTAAATAGTGAAGGAGAAAAAAATGAAATGAAAACCACGTGATTTCTACAGTCGCGGAATCGAAGAGTTACCCCGGCGTTGGTAGACTGTTGTAAATAGTGAAGGAGAAAAAAATGGAATGAAAACCACGTGATTTCTACAGTCGCGGAATCGAAGAGTTACCCCGGCGTTGGTAGACTGTTGTAAATAGTGAAGGAGAAAAAAATGAAATGAAAACCACGTGATTTCTACAGTCGCGGAATCGAAGAGTTACCCCGGCGTTGGTAGACTGTTGTAAATAGTGAAGGAGAAAAAAATGAAATGAAAACCACCTGATTTCTACAGTCGCGGAATCGAAGAGTTACCCCGGCGTTGGTAGACTGTTGTAAATAGTGAAGGAGAAAAAAATGAAATGAAAACCACGTGATTTCTACAGTCGCGGAATCGAAGAGTTACCCCGGCGTTGGTAGACTGTTGTAAATAGTGAAGGAGAAAAAAATGAAATGAAAACCACATGATTTCTACAGTCGCGGAATCGAAGAGTTACCCCGGCGTTGGTAGACTGTTGTAAATAGTGAAGGAGAAAAAAATGAAATGAAAACCACGTGATTTCTACAGTCGCGGAATCGAAGAGTTACCCCGGCGTTGGTAGACTGTTGTAAATAGTGAAGGAGAAAAAAATGAAATGAAAACCACGTGATTTCTACAGTCGTGGAATCGAAGAGTTACCCCGGCGTTGGTAGACTGTTGTAAATAGTGAAGGAGAAAAAAATGAAATGAAAACCACGTGATTTCTACAGTCGCGGAATCGAAGAGTTACCCCGGCGTTGGTACACTGTTGTAAATAGTGAAGGAGAAAAAAATGAAATGAAAACCACGTGATTTCTACAGTCGCGGAATCGAAGAGTTACCCCGGCGTTGGTAGACTGTTGTAAATAGTGAAGGAGAAAAAAATGAAATGAAAACCACGTGATTTCTACAGTCGCGGAATCGAAGAGCTACCCCGGCGTTGGTAGACTGTTGTAAATAGTGAAGGAGAAAAAAATGAAATGAAAACCACGTGATTTCTACAGTCGCGGAATCGAAGAGTTACCCCAACGTTGGTAGACTGTTGTAAATAGTGAAAGAGAAAAAAATCAAATTGAAACCACGTGATTTCTACAGTCGCGGAATCGAAGAGTTACCCCGGCGTTGGTAGACTGTTGTAAATAGTGAAGGAGAAAAAAATGAAATGAAAACCACGTGATTTCTACAGTCGCGGAATCGAAGAGTTACCCCGGCGTTGGTAGACTGTTGTAAATAGTGAAGGAGAAAAAAATGAAATGAAAACCACGTGATTTCTACAGTCGCGGAATCGAAGAGTTACCCCGGCGTTGGTAGAACTGTTGTAAATAGTGAAGGAGAAAAAAATGAAATGAAAACCACGTGATTTCTACAGTCGCGGAATCGAAGAGTTACCCCGGCG
This sequence comes from Schistocerca americana, assembly GCF_021461395.2. Classification (NCBI taxonomy): domain Eukaryota; kingdom Metazoa; phylum Arthropoda; class Insecta; order Orthoptera; family Acrididae; genus Schistocerca; species Schistocerca americana. Next base: position 152,856,934 of record NC_060128.1, on the reverse strand, counting down.
TTGGTAGACTGTTGTAAATAGTGAAGGAGAAAAAAATGAAATGAAAACCACGTGATTTCTACAGTCGCGGAATCGAAGAGTTACCCCGGCGTTGGTAGACTGTTGTAAATAGTGAAGGAGAAAAAAATGAAATGAAAACCACGTGATTTCTACAGTCGCGGAAACGAAGAGTTACCCCGGCGTTGGTAGACTGTTGTAAATAGTGAAGGAGAAAAAAATGAAATGAAAACCGCGTGATTTCTACAGTCGCGGAATCGAAGAGTTACCCCGGCGTTGGTAGACTGTTGTAAATAGTGAAGGAGAAAAAAATGAAATGAAAACCGCGTGGTTTCTACAGTCGCGGAATCGAAGAGTTACCCCGGCGTTGGCAGACTGTTGTAAATAGTGAAGGAGAAAAAAATGAAATTAAAACCACGTGATTTCTACAGTCGCGGAATCGAAGAGTTACCCCGGCGTTGGTAGACTGTTGTAAATAGTGAAGGAGAAAAAAATGAAATGAAAACCACGTGATTTCTACAGTCGCGGAATCGAAGAGTTACCCCGGCGTTGGTAGACTGTTGTAAATAGTGAAGGAGAAAAAAATGAAATGAAAACCACGTGATTTCTACAGTCGCGGAATCGAAGAGTTACCCCGGCGTTGGTAGACTGTTGTAAATAGTGAAGGAGAAAAAAATGAAATGAAAACCACGTGATTTCTACAGTCGCGGAATTGAAGAGTTACCCCGTCGTTGGTAGACTGTTGTAAATAGTGAAGGAGAAAAAAATGAAATGAAAACCACGTGATTTCTACAGTCGCGGAATCGAAGAGTTACCCCGGCGTTGGTAGACTGTTGTAAATAGTGAAGGAGAAAAAAATGAAATTAAAACCACGTGATTTCTACAGTCGCGGAATCGAAGAGTTACACCGGCGTTGGTAGACTGTTGTAAATAGTGAAGGAGAAAAAAATTAAATGAAAACCACGTGATTTCTACAGTCGCGGAATCGAAGAGTTACCCCGGCGTTGGTAGACTGTTGTAAATAGTGAAGGAGAAAAAAATGAAATGAAAACCACGTGATTTCTACAGTCGCGGAATCGAAGAGTTACCCCGGCGTTGGTAGACTGTTGTAAATAGTGAAGGAGAAAAAAATGAATTGAAAACCACGTGATTTCTACAGTCGCGGAATCGAAGAGTTACCCCGGCGTTGGTAGACTTGTAAATAGTGAAGGAGAAAAAAATGAAATGAAAACCACGTGATTTCTACAGTCGCGGAATCGAAGAGTTACCCCGGCGTTGGTAGACTGTTGTAAATAGTGAAGGAGAAAAAAATGAAATGAAAACCACGTGATTTCTACAGTCGCGGAATCGAAGAGTTACCCCGGCGTAGGTAGACTGTTGTAAATAGTGAAGGAGAAAAAAATGAAATGAAAACCACGTGATTTCTAGAGTCGCGGAATCGAAGAGTTACCCCGGCGTTGGTAGACTGTTGTAAATAGTGAAGGAGAAAAAAATGAAATGAAAACCACGTGATTTCTACAGTCGCGGAATCGAAGAGTTACCCCGGCGTTGGTAGACTGTTGTAAATAGTGAAGGAGAAAAAAATGAAATGAAAACCACGTAATTTCTACAGTCGCGGAATCGAAGAGTTACCCCGGCGTTGGTAGACTGTTGTAAATAGTGAAGGAGAAAAAAATGAAATGAAAACCACGTGATTTCTACAGTCGCGGAATCGAAGAGTTACCCCGGCGTTGGTAGACTGTTGTAAATAGTGAAGGAGAAAAGAATGAAATGAAAACCACGTGATTTCTGCAGTCGCGGAATCGAAGAGTTACCCCGGCGTTGGTAGACTGTTGTAAATAGTGAAGGAGACAAAAATGAAATGAAAACCACGTGATTTTTGCAGTCGCGGAATCGAAGAGTTACCCCGGCGTTGGTAGACTGTTGTAAATAGTGAAGGAGAAAAAAATGAAATGAAAACCACGTGATTTCTGCAGTCGCGGAATCGGAGAGTTACCCCGGCGTTGGTAGACTGTTGTAAATAGTGAAGGAGAAAAAAATGAAATGAAAACCACGTGATTTCTGCAGTCGCGGAATCGAAGAGTTACCCCGGCGTTGGTAGACTGTTGTAAATAGTGAAGGAGAAAAAAATGAAATGAAAACCACGTGATTTCTGCAGTCGCGGAATCGAAGAGTTACCCCGGCGTTGGTAGACTGTTGTAAATAGTGAAGGAGAAAAAAATGAAATGAAAACCACGTGATTTCTACAGTCGCGGAATCGAAGAGTTACCCCGGCGTTGGTAGACTGTTGTAAATAGTGAAGGAGAAAAAAATGAAATGAAAACCACGTGATTTCTACAGTCGTGGAATCGAAGAGTTACCCCGGCGTTGGTAGACTGTTGTAAATAGTGAGGGAGAAAAAATGAAATGAAAACCACGTGATTTCTACAGTCGCGGAATCGAAGAGTTACCCCGGCGTTGGTAGACTGTTGTAAATAGTGAAGGAGAAAAAAATGAAATGAAAACCACGTGATTTCTACAGTCGCGGATTCGAAGAGTTACCCCGGCGTTGGTAGACTGTTGTAAATAGTGAAGGAGAAAAAAATGAAATGAAAACCACGTGATTTCTACAGTCGCGGAATCGAAGAGTTACCCCGGCGTTGGTAGACTTGTAAATAGTGAAGGAGAAAAAAATGAAATGAAAACCACGTGATTTCTACAGTCGCGGAATCGAAGAGTTACCCCGGCGTTGGTAGACTGTTGTAAATAGTGAAGGAGAAAAAAATGAAATGAAAACCACGTGATTTCTACAGTCGCGGAATCGAAGAGTTACCCCGGCGTTGGTAGACTGTTGTAAATAGTGAAGGAGAAAAAAATGAAATGAAAACCACGTGATTTCTACAGTCGCGGAATCGAAGAGTTACCCCGGCGTTGGTAGACTGTTGTAAATAGTGAAGGAGAAAAAAATGAAATTAAAACCACGTGATTTCTACAGTCGCGGAATCGAAGAGTTACCCCGGCGTTGGTAGACTGTTGTAAATAGTGAAGGAGAAAAAAATGAAATGAAAACCACGTGATTTCTACAGTCGCGGAATCGAAGAGTTACCCCGGCGTTGGTAGACTGTTGTAAATAGTGAAGGAGAAAAAAATGAAATGAAAACCACGTGATTTCTACAGTCGCGGAATCTAAGAGTTACCCCGGCGTTGGTAGACTGTTGTAGATAGTGAAGGAGAAAAAAATGAAATGAAAACCACGTGATTTCTACAGTCGCGGAATCGAAGAGTTACCCCGGCGTTGGTAGACTGTTGTAAATAAAGAAGGAGAAAAAAATGAAATGAAAACCACGTGATTTCTGCAGTCGCGGAATCGAAGAGTTACCCCGGCGTTGGTAGACTGTTGTAAATAGTGAAGGAGAAAAAAATGAAATGAAAACCACGTGATTTCTGCAGTCGCGGAATCGAAGAGTTACCCCGGCGTTGGTAGACTGTTGTAAATAGTGAAGGAGAAAAAAATGAAATGAAAACCACGTGATTTCTACAGTCGAGGAATCGAAGAGTTACCCCGGCGTTGGTAGACTGTTGTAAATAGTGAAGGAGAAAAAAATGAAATGAAAACCACGTGATTTCTACAGTCGCGGAATCGAAGAGTTACCCTGGCGTTGGTAGACTGTTGTAAATAGTGAAGGAGAAAAAAATGAAATGAAAACCACGTGATTTCTACAGTCGCAGAATCGAAGAGTTACCCCGGCGTTGGTAGACTGTTGTAAATAGTGAAGGAGAAAAAAATGAAATTAAAACCACGTGATTTCTACAGTCGCGGAATCGAAGAGCTACCCCGGCGTTGGTAGACTGTTGTAAATAGTGAAGGCGAAAAAAATGAAATGAAAACCACGTGATTTCTACAGTCGCGGAATCGAAGAGTTACCCCGGCGTTGGTAGACTGTTGTAAATAGTGAAGGAGAAAAATATGAAATTAAAACCACGTGATTTCTACGGTCGCGGAATCGAAGAGTTACCCCGGCGGTGGTAGACTGTTGTAAATAGTGAAGGAGAAAAAAATGAAATGAAAACCACGTGATTTCTACAGTCGCGGAATCGAAGAGTTCCCCGGCGTTGGTAGACTGTTGTAAATAGTGAGGGAGAAAAAAATGAAATGAAAACCACGTGATTTCTACAGTCACGGAATCGAAGAGTTACCCCGGCGTTGGTAGACTGTTGTAAATAGTGAGGGAGAAAAAATGAAATGAAAACCACGTGATTTCTACAGTCGCGGAATCGAAGAGTTACCCCGGCGTTGGTAGACTGTTGTAAATAGTGAAGGAGAAAAAAATGAAATGAAAACCACGTGATTTCTACAGTCGCGGAATCGAAGAGTTACCCCGGCGTTGGTAGACTGTTGTAAATAGTGAAGGAGAAAAACATGAAATGAAAACCACGTGATTTCTACAGTCGCGGAATCGAAGAGTTACCCCGGCGTTGGTAGACTGTTGTAAATAGTGAAGGAGAAAAACATGAAATGAAAACCACGTGATTTCTACAGTCGCGGAATCGAAGAGTTACCCCGGCGTTGGTAGACTGTTGTAAATAGTGAAGGAGAAAAAAATGAAATGAAAACCACGTGATTTCTACAGTCGCGGAATCGAAGAGTTGCCCCGGCGATGGTAGACTGTTGTAAATAGTGAAGGAGAAAAAAATGAAATTAAAACCACGTGATTTCTACAGTCGCGGAATCGAAGAGTTGCCCCGGCGTTGGTAGACTGTTGTAAATAGTGATGGAGAAAAAAATGAAATTAAAACCACGTGATTTCTACAGTCGCGGAATCGAAGAGTTACCCCGGCGTTGGTAGACTGTTGTAAATAGTGAAGGAGAAAAAAATGAAATGAAAACCACGTGATTTCTGCAGTCGCGGAATCGAAGAGTTACCCCGGCGTTGGTAGACTGTTGTAAATAGTGAAGGAGAAAAAAATGAAATGAAAACCACGTGATTTCTGCAGTCGCGGAATCGAAGAGTTACCCCGGCGTTGGTAGACTGTTGTAAATAGTGAAGGAGAAAAAAATGAAATGAAAACCACGTGATTTCTACAGTCGCGGAATCGAAGAGTTACCCCGGCGTTGGTAGACTGTTGTAAATAGTGAAGGAGAAAAAAATGAAATGAAAACCACGTGATTTCTACAGTCGTGGAATCGAAGAGTTACCCCGGCGTTGGTAGACTGTTGTAAATAGTGAGGGAGAAAAAATGAAATGAAAACCACGTGATTTCTACAGTCGCGGAATCGAAGAGTTACCCCGGCGTTGGTAGACTGTTGTAAATAGTGAAGGAGAAAAAAATGAAATGAAAACCACGTGATTTCTACAGTCGCGGATTCGAAGAGTTACCCCGGCGTTGGTAGACTGTTGTAAATAGTGAAGGAGAAAAAAATGAAATGAAAACCACGTGATTTCTACAGTCGCGGAATCGAAGAGTTACCCCGGCGTTGGTAGACTTGTAAATAGTGAAGGAGAAAAAAATGAAATGAAAACCACGTGATTTCTACAGTCGCGGAATCGAAGAGTTACCCCGGCGTTGGTAGACTGTTGTAAATAGTGAAGGAGAAAAAAATGAAATGAAAACCACGTGATTTCTACAGTCGCGGAATCGAAGAGTTACCCCGGCGTTGGTAGACTGTTGTAAATAGTGAAGGAGAAAAAAATGAAATGAAAACCACGTGATTTCTACAGTCGCGGAATCGAAGAGTTACCCCGGCGTTGGTAGACTGTTGTAAATAGTGAAGGAGAAAAAAATGAAATTAAAACCACGTGATTTCTACAGTCGCGGAATCGAAGAGTTACCCCGGCGTTGGTAGACTGTTGTAAATAGTGAAGGAGAAAAAAATGAAATGAAAACCACGTGATTTCTACAGTCGCGGAATCGAAGAGTTACCCCGGCGTTGGTAGACTGTTGTAAATAGTGAAGGAGAAAAAAATGAAATGAAAACCACGTGATTTCTACAGTCGCGGAATCTAAGAGTTACCCCGGCGTTGGTAGACTGTTGTAGATAGTGAAGGAGAAAAAAATGAAATGAAAACCACGTGATTTCTACAGTCGCGGAATCGAAGAGTTACCCCGGCGTTGGTAGACTGTTGTAAATAAAGAAGGAGAAAAAAATGAAATGAAAACCACGTGATTTCTGCAGTCGCGGAATCGAAGAGTTACCCCGGCGTTGGTAGACTGTTGTAAATAGTGAAGGAGAAAAAAATGAAATGAAAACCACGTGATTTCTGCAGTCGCGGAATCGAAGAGTTACCCCGGCGTTGGTAGACTGTTGTAAATAGTGAAGGAGAAAAAAATGAAATGAAAACCACGTGATTTCTACAGTCGAGGAATCGAAGAGTTACCCCGGCGTTGGTAGACTGTTGTAAATAGTGAAGGAGAAAAAAATGAAATGAAAACCACGTGATTTCTACAGTCGCGGAATCGAAGAGTTACCCTGGCGTTGGTAGACTGTTGTAAATAGTGAAGGAGAAAAAAATGAAATGAAAACCACGTGATTTCTACAGTCGCAGAATCGAAGAGTTACCCCGGCGTTGGTAGACTGTTGTAAATAGTGAAGGAGAAAAAAATGAAATTAAAACCACGTGATTTCTACAGTCGCGGAATCGAAGAGCTACCCCGGCGTTGGTAGACTGTTGTAAATAGTGAAGGCGAAAAAAATGAAATGAAAACCACGTGATTTCTACAGTCGCGGAATCGAAGAGTTACCCCGGCGTTGGTAGACTGTTGTAAATAGTGAAGGAGAAAAATATGAAATTAAAACCACGTGATTTCTACGGTCGCGGAATCGAAGAGTTACCCCGGCGGTGGTAGACTGTTGTAAATAGTGAAGGAGAAAAAAATGAAATGAAAACCACGTGATTTCTACAGTCGCGGAATCGAAGAGTTCCCCGGCGTTGGTAGACTGTTGTAAATAGTGAGGGAGAAAAAAATGAAATGAAAACCACGTGATTTCTACAGTCACGGAATCGAAGAGTTACCCCGGCGTTGGTAGACTGTTGTAAATAGTGAGGGAGAAAAAATGAAATGAAAACCACGTGATTTCTACAGTCGCGGAATCGAAGAGTTACCCCGGCGTTGGTAGACTGTTGTAAATAGTGAAGGAGAAAAAAATGAAATGAAAACCACGTGATTTCTACAGTCGCGGAATCGAAGAGTTACCCCGGCGTTGGTAGACTGTTGTAAATAGTGAAGGAGAAAAACATGAAATGAAAACCACGTGATTTCTACAGTCGCGGAATCGAAGAGTTACCCCGGCGTTGGTAGACTGTTGTAAATAGTGAAGGAGAAAAACATGAAATGAAAACCACGTGATTTCTACAGTCGCGGAATCGAAGAGTTACCCCGGCGTTGGTAGACTGTTGTAAATAGTGAAGGAGAAAAAAATGAAATGAAAACCACGTGATTTCTACAGTCGCGGAATCGAAGAGTTGCCCCGGCGATGGTAGACTGTTGTAAATAGTGAAGGAGAAAAAAATGAAATTAAAACCACGTGATTTCTACAGTCGCGGAATCGAAGAGTTGCCCCGGCGTTGGTAGACTGTTGTAAATAGTGATGGAGAAAAAAATGAAATTAAAACCACGTGATTTCTACAGTCGCGGAATCGAAGAGTTACCCCGGCGTTGGTAGACTGTTGTAAACAGTGAAGGAGAAAAAAATGAAATGAAAACCACGTGATTTCTACAGTCGCGGAATCGAAGAGTTACCCCGGCGTTGGTAGACTGTTGTAAATAGTGAAGGAGAAAAAAATGAAATGAAAAACCACGTGATTTCTACAGTCGCGGAATCGAAGAGTTACCCCGGCGTTGGTAGACTGTTGTAAATAGTGAAGGAGAAAAAAATGAAATTAAAACCACGTGATTTCTACAGTCGCGGAATTGAAGAGTTGCCCCGGCGTTGGTAGACTGTTGTAAATAGTGAAGGAGAAACAAATGAAATTAAAACCACGTGATTTCTACAGTCGCGGAATCGAAGAGTTACCCCGGCGTTGGTAGACTGTTGTAAATAGTGAAGGAGAAAAAAATGAAATTAAAACCACGTGATTTCTACAGTCGCGGAATCGAAGAGTTACCCCGGCGTTGGTAGACTGTTGTAAATAGTGAAGGAGAAAAAAATGAAATGAAAACCACGTGATTTCTACAGTCGCGGATTCGAAGAGTTACCCCGGCGTTGGTAGACTGTTGTAAATAGTGAAGGAGAAAAAAATGAAATGAAAACCACGTGATTTCTACAGTCGCGGAATCGAAGAGTTACCCCGGCGTTGGTAGACTTGTAAATAGTGAAGGAGAAAAAAATGAAATGAAAACCACGTGATTTCTACAGTCGCGGAATCGAAGAGTTACCCCGGCGTTGGTAGACTGTTGTAAATAGTGAAGGAGAAAAAAATGAAATGAAAACCACGTGATTTCTACAGTCGCGGAATCGAAGAGTTACCCCGGCGTTGGTAGACTGTTGTAAATAGTGAAGGAGAAAAAAATGAAATGAAAACCACGTGATTTCTACAGTCGCGGAATCGAAGAGTTACCCCGGCGTTGGTAGACTGTTGTAAATAGTGAAGGAGAAAAAAATGAAATGAAAACCACGTGATTTCTACAGTCGCGGAATCGAAGAGTTCCCCGGCGTTGGTAGACTGTTGTAAATAGTGAGGGAGAAAAAAATGAAATGAAAACCACGTGATTTCTACAGTCACGGAATCGAAGAGTTACCCCGGCGTTGGTAGACTGTTGTAAATAGTGAGGGAGAAAAAATGAAATGAAAACCACGTGATTTCTACAGTCGCGGAATCGAAGAGTTACCCCGGCGTTGGTAGACTGTTGTAAATAGTGAAGGAGAAAAAAATGAAATGAAAACCACGTGATTTCTACAGTCGCGGAATCGAAGAGTTACCCCGGCGTTGGTAGACTGTTGTAAATAGTGAAGGAGAAAAACATGAAATGAAAACCACGTGATTTCTACAGTCGCGGAATCGAAGAGTTACCCCGGCGTTGGTAGACTGTTGTAAATAGTGAAGGAGAAAAACATGAAATGAAAACCACGTGATTTCTACAGTCGCGGAATCGAAGAGTTACCCCGGCGTTGGTAGACTGTTGTAAATAGTGAAGGAGAAAAAAATGAAATGAAAACCACGTGATTTCTACAGTCGCGGAATCGAAGAGTTGCCCCGGCGATGGTAGACTGTTGTAAATAGTGAAGGAGAAAAAAATGAAATTAAAACCACGTGATTTCTACAGTCGCGGAATCGAAGAGTTGCCCCGGCGTTGGTAGACTGTTGTAAATAGTGATGGAGAAAAAAATGAAATTAAAACCACGTGATTTCTACAGTCGCGGAATCGAAGAGTTACCCCGGCGTTGGTAGACTGTTGTAAACAGTGAAGGAGAAAAAAATGAAATGAAAACCACGTGATTTCTACAGTCGCGGAATCGAAGAGTTACCCCGGCGTTGGTAGACTGTTGTAAATAGTGAAGGAGAAAAAAATGAAATGAAAAACCACGTGATTTCTACAGTCGCGGAATCGAAGAGTTACCCCGGCGTTGGTAGACTGTTGTAAATAGTGAAGGAGAAAAAAATGAAATTAAAACCACGTGATTTCTACAGTCGCGGAATTGAAGAGTTGCCCCGGCGTTGGTAGACTGTTGTAAATAGTGAAGGAGAAACAAATGAAATTAAAACCACGTGATTTCTACAGTCGCGGAATCGAAGAGTTACCCCGGCGTTGGTAGACTGTTGTAAATAGTGAAGGAGAAAAAAATGAAATTAAAACCACGTGATTTCTACAGTCGCGGAATCGAAGAGTTACCCCGGCGTTGGTAGACTGTTGTAAATAGTGAAGGAGAAAAAAATGAAATGAAAACCACGTGATTTCTACAGTCGCGGAATCGAAGAGTTACCCCGGCGTTGGTAGACTGTTGTAAATAGTGAAGGAGAAAAAAATGAAATGAAAACCACGTGATTTCTACAGTCGCGGAATCGAAGAGTTACCCCGGCGTTGGTAGACTGTTGTAAATAGTGAAGGAGAAAAAAATGAAATGAAAACCACGTGATTTCTACAGTCGCGGAATCGAAGAGTTACCCCGGCGTTGGTAGACTGTTGTAAATAGTGAAGGAGAAAAAAATGAAATGAAAACCACGTGATTTCTACAGTCGCGGAATCGAAGAGTTACCCCGGCGTTGGTAGACTGTTGTAAATAGTGAGGGAGAAAAAAATGAAATGAAAACCACGTGATTTCTACAGTCGCGGAATCGAAGAGTTACCCCGGCGTTGGTAGACTGTTGTAAATAGTGAGGGAGAAAAAAATGAAATGAAAACCACGTGATTTCTACAGTCGCGGAATCGAAGAGTTACCCCGGCGTTGGTAGACTGTTGTAAATAGTGAAGGAGAAAAAAATGAAATGAAAACCACGTGATTTCTACAGTCGCGGAATCGAAGAGTTACCCCGGCGTTGGTAGACTGTTGTAAATAGTGAAGGAGAAAAAAATGAAATGAAAACCACGTGATTTCTACAGTCGCGGAATTGAAGAGTTACCCTGGCGTTGGTAGACTGTTGTAAATAGTGAAGGAGAAAAAAATGAAATGAAAACCACGTGATTTCTACAGTCGCGGAATCGAAGAGTTGCCCCGGCGATGGTAGACTGTTGTAAATAGTGAAGGAGAAAAAAATGAAATTAAAACCACGTGATTTCTACAGTCGCGGAATCGAAGAGTTGCCCCGGCGTTGGTAGACTGTTGTAAATAGTGATGGAGAAAAAAATGAAATTAAAACCACGTGATTTCTACAGTCGCGGAATCGAAGAGTTACCCCGGCGTTGGTAGACTGTTGTAAATAGTGAAGGAGAAAAAAATGAAATGAAAACCACGTGATTTTTACAGTCGCGGAATCGAAGAGTTACCCCGGCGTTGGTAGACTGTTGTAAATAGTGAAGGAGAAAAAAATGAAATGAAAACCACGTGATTTCTACAGTCGCGAAATCGAAGAGTTGCCCCGGCGTTGGTAGACTGTTGTAAATAGTGAAGGAGAGAAAAATGAAATGAAAACCACGTGATTTCTACAGTCGCGGAATCGAAGAGTTGCCCCGGCGTTGGTATACTGTTGTAAATAGTGAAGAAGAAAAAAATGAAATGAAAACCACGTGATTTCTACAGTCGCGGAATCGAAGAGTTGCCCCGGCGTTGGTAGACTGTTGTAAATAGTGAAGGAGAAAAAAATGAAATTAAAACCACGTGATTTCTACAGTCGCGGAATCGAAGAGTTGCCCCGGCGTTGGTAGACTGTTGTAAATAGTGAAGGAGAAAAAAATGAAATTAGAAACCACGTGATTTCTACAGTCGCGGAATCGAACAGTTGCCCCGGCGTTGGTAGACTGTTGTAAATAGTGAAGGAGAAAAAAATGAAATTAAAACCACGTGATTTCTACAGTCGCGGAATCGAAGAGTTGCCCCGGCGTTGGTAGACTGTTGTAAATAGTGAAGGAGAAAAAAATGAAATTAAAACCACGTGATTTCTACAGTCGCGGAAACGAAGAGTTACCCCGGCGTTGGTAGACTGTTGTAAATAGTGAGGGAGAAAAAAATGAAATGAAAACCACGTGATTTCTACAGTCGCGGAATCGAAGAGTTGCCCCGGCGTTGGTAGACTGTTGTAAATAGTGAAGGAGAAAAAAATGATATGAAAACCACGTGATTTCTACAGTCGCGGAATCGAAGAGTTGCCCCGGCGTTGGTAGACTGTTGTAAATAGTGAAGGAGAAAAAAATGAAATTAAAACCACGTGATTTCTACAGTCGCGGAATCGAAGAGTTGCCCCGGCGTTGGTAGACTGTTGTAAATAGTGAAGGAGAAAAAAATGAAATTAGAAACCACGTGATTTCTACAGTCGTGGAATCGAAGAGTTGCCCCGGCGTTGGTAGACTGTTGTAAATAGTGAAGGAGAAAAAAATGAAATTAAAACCACGTGATTTCTACAGTCGCGGAATCGAAGAGTTGCCCCGGCGTTGGTAGACTGTTGTAAATAGTGAAGGAGAAAAAAATGAAATGAAAACCACGTGATTTCTACAGTCGCGGAATCGAAGAGTTGCCCCGGCGTTGGTAGACTGTTGTAAATTGTAAAGGAGAAAAAAATGAAATTAAAACAACGTGATTTCTACAGTCGCGGAATCGAAGAGCTACCCCGGCGTTGGTAGACTGTTGTAAATAGTGAAGGAGAAAAATATGAAATTAAAACCACGTGATTTCTACGGTCGCGGAATCGAAGAGTTACCCCGGCGTTGGTAGACAGTTGTAAATAGTGAAGGAGAAAAAAATGAAATTAAAACCACGTGATTTCTACAGTCGCGGAATCGAAGAGTTACCCCGGCGTTGGTAGACTGTTGTAAATAGTGAGGGAGAAAAAAATGAAATGATAACCACGTGATTTCTACAGTCGCGGAATCGAAGAGTTACCCCGGCGTTGGTAGACTGTTGTAAATAGTGAAGGAGAAAAAAATGAAATGAAAACCACGTGATTTCTACAGTAGCGGAATCGAAGAGTTACCCCGGCGTTGGTAGACTGTTGTAAATAGTGAAGGAGAAAAAAATGAAATGAAAACCACGTGATTTCTACAGTCGCGGAAGCGAAGAGTTACCCCGGCGTTGGTAGACTGTTGTAAATAGTGAAGGAGGAAAAAATGAAATGAAAACCACGTGATTTCTACAGTCGCGGAATCGAAGAGTTGCCCCGGCGATGGTAGACTGTTGTAAATAGTGAAGGAGAAAAAAATGAAATTAAAACCACGTGATTTCTACAGTCGCGGAATCGAAGAGTTGCCCCGGCGTTGGTAGACTGTTGTAAATAGTGATGGAGAAAAAAATGAAATTAAAACCACGTGATTTTTTACAGTCGCGGAATCGAAGAGTTACCCCGGCGTTGGTAGACTGTTGTAAATAGTGAAGGAGAAAAAAATGAAATGAAAACCACGTGATTTCTACAGTCGCGGAATCGAAGAGTTACCCCGGCGTTGGTAGACTGTTGTAAATAGTGAAGGAGAAAAAAATGAAATGAAAACCACGTGATTTCTACAGTCGCGAAATCGAAGAGTTGCCCCGGCGTTGGTAGACTGTTGTAAATAGTGAAGGAGAAAAAATTGAAATTAAAACCACGTGATTTCTACAGTCGCGGAATCGAAGAGTTGCCCCGGCGTTGGTAGACTGTTGTAAATAGTGAAGGAGAAAAAAATGAAATTAAAACCACGTGATTTCTACAGTCGCGGAATCGATGAGTTGCCCCGGCGTTGGTAGACTGTTGTAAATAGTGAAGGAGAAAAAAATGAAATTAAAACCACGTGATTTCTACAGTCGCGGAATCGAAGAGTTGCCCCGGCGTTGGTAGACTGTTGTAAATAGTGAAGGAGAAAAAAATGAAATTAGAAACCACGTGATTTCTACAGTCGCGGAATCGAAGAGTTGCCCCGGCGTTGGTAGACTGTTGTAAATAGTGAAGGAGAAAAAAATGAAATTAAAACCACGTGATTTCTACAGTCGCGGAATCTAAGAGTTGCCCCGGCGTTGGTAGACTGTTGTAAATAGTGAAGGAGAAAAAAATTATATGAAAACCACGTGATTTCTACAGTCGCGGAATCGAAGAGTTACCCCGGCGTTGGTAGACTGTTGTAAATAGGGAAGGAGAAAAAAACGAAATTAAAACCACGTGATTTCTACAGTCGCGGAATCGAAGAGTTGCCCCGGCGTTGGTAGACTGTTGTAAATAGTGAAGGAGAAAAAAATGAAATTAAAACCACGTGATTTCTACAGTCGTGGAATCGAAGAGTTGCCCCGGCGTTGGTAGACTGTTGTAAATAGTGAAGGAGAAAAAATTGAAATTAAAACCACGTGATTTCTACAGTCGTGAAATCGAAGAGTTGCCCCGGCGTTGGTAGACTGTTGTAAATAGTGAAGGAGAAAAAAATGAAATTAAAACCACGTGATTTCTACAGTCGCGAAATCGAAGAGTTGCCCAGGCGTTGGTAGACTGTTGTAAATAGTGAAGGAGAAAAAAAATGAAATTAAAACCACGTGATTTCTACAGTCGCGAAATCGAAGAGTTGCCCCGGCGTTGGTAGACTGTTGTAAATAGTGAAGGAGAAAAAAATGAAATTAAAACCACGTGATTTCTACAGTCGCGGAATCGAAGAGTTGCCCCGGCGTTGGTAGACTGTTGTAAATAGTGATTGAGAAAAAAATGAAATTAAAACCACGTGATTTCTACAGTCGCGGAATCGAAGAGTTGCCCCGGCGTTGGTAGACTGTTGTAAATAGTGAAGGAGAAAAAAATGATATGAAAACCACGTGATTTCTACAGTCGCGGAATCGAAGAGTTACCCCGGTGTTGGTAGACTGTTGTAATTAGTGAAGGAGAAAAAAATGAAATGCAAACCACGTGATTTCTACAGTCGCAGAATCCAAGAGTTGCCCCGGCGTTGGTAGACTGTTGTAAATAGTGAAGGAGAAAAAAATGAAATTAAAACCACGTGATTTCTACAGTCGCGGAATCGAAGAGTTACCCCGGCGTTGGTAGACTGTTGTAAATAGTGAAGGAGAAAAAAATGAAATGAAAACCACGTGATTTCTACAGTCGCGGAATCGAAGAGTTGCCCCGGCGTTGGTAGACTGTTGTAAATAGTGAAGGAGAAAAAAATGAAATTAAAACCACGTGATTTCTACAGTCGCAGAATCGAAGAGTTGCCCCGGCGTTGGTAGACTGTTGTAAATAGTGAAGGAGAAAAAAATGATATGAAAACCACGTGATTTCTACAGTCGCGGAATCGAAGAGTTACCCCGGCGTTGGTAGACTGTTGTAAATAGTGAAGGAGAAAAAAATGAAATGAAAACCACGTGATTTCTACAGTCGCGGAATCGAAGAGTTACCCCGGCGTTGGTAGAATGTTGTAAATAGTGAAGGAGAAAAAAATGAATTTAAAACCACGTGATTTCTACAGCCGCGGAATCGAAGAGTTGCCCCGGCGTTGGTAGACTGTTGTAAATAGTGAAGGAGAAAAAAATGATATGAAAACCATGTGATTTCTATAGTCGCGGAATCGAAGAGTTACCCCGGCGTTGGTAGACTGTTGTAAATAGTGAAGGAGAAGAAAATGAAATGCAAACCACGTGATTTCTACAGTCGCGGAATCCAAGAGTTACCCCGGCGTTGGTAGACTGTTGTAAATAGTGAAGGAGAAAAAAATGATATGAAAACCACGTGATTTCTACAGTCGCGGAATCCAAGAGTTACCCCGGCGTTGGTTGACTGTTGTAAATAGTGAAGGAGAAAAAAATGAAATTAAAACCACGTGATTTCTACAGTCGCGGAATCGAAGAGTTACCCCGGCGTTGGTAGCCTGTTGTAAATAGTGAAGGAGAAAAAAATGAAATGCAAACCACATGATTTCTACAGTCGCGGAATCCAAGAGTTACCCCGGCGTTGGTAGACTATTGTAAATAGTGAAGGAGAAAAAAATGAAATGAAAACCACGTGATTTCTACAGTCGCAGAATCCAAGAGTTGCCCCGGCGTTGGTAGACTGTTGTAAATAATGAAGGAGAAAAAAATGAAATTAAAACCACGTGATTTCTACAGTCGCGGAATCGAAGACTTGCCCCGGCGTTGGTAGACTGTTGTAAATAGTGAAGGAGAAAAAAATGAAATTAAAACCACGTGATTTCTACAGTCGCGGAATCGAAGAGTTGCCCCGGCGTTGGTAGACTGTTGTAAATAGTGAAGGAGAAAAAAATGATATGAAAACCACGTGATTTCTACAGTCGCGGAATCGAAGAGTTACCCCGGCGTTGGTAGACTGTTGTAAATAGTGAAGGAGATAAAAATGAAATGAGAACCACGTGATTTCTACAGTCGCGGAATCGAAGAGTTACCCCGGCGTTGGTAGACTGTTGTAAATAGTGAAGGAGAAAAAAATGAAATTAAAACCACGTGATTTCTACAGTCGCGGAATCGAAGAGTTGCCCCGGCGTTGGTAGACTGTTGTAAATAGTGAAGGAGAAAAAAATGATATGAAAACCACGTGATTTCTACAGTCGCGGAAACGAAGAGTTACCCCGGCGTTGGTAGACTGTTGTAAATAGTGAAGGAGAAAAAAATGATATGAAAACCACGTGATTTCTACAGTCGCGGAATCGAAGAGTTACCCCGGCGTTGGTAGACTGTTGTAAATAGTGAAGGAGAAAAAAATGAAATTAAAACCACGTGATTTCTACAGTCACGGAATCGAAGAGTTGCCCCGGCGTTGGTAGACTGTTGTAAATAGTGAAGGAGAAAAAAATGATATGAAAACCACGTGATTTCTACAGTCGCGGAATCGAAGAGTTACCCCGGCGTTGGTAGACTGTTGTAAATAGTGAAGGAGAAAAAAATGAAATGCAAACCACGTGATTTCTACAGTCGCGGAATCGAAGAGTTACCCCGGCGTTGGTAGACTGTTGTAAATAGTGAAGGAGAAAAAAATGAAATGCAAACCACGTGATTTCTGCAGTCGCGGAATCGAAGAGTTGCCCCGGCATTGGTTGACTGTTGTAAATAGTTAAGGAGAAAAAAATGATATGAAAACCACGTGATTTCTACAGTCGCGGAATCGAAGAGTTACCCCGGCGTTGGTAGACTGTTGTAAATAGTGAAGGAGAAAAAATGATAAGAAAACCACGTGATTTCTACAGTCGCGGAATCGAAGAGTTACCCAGGCGTTGGTAGACTGTTGTAAATAGTGAAGGAGAAAAAAATGAAATGAAAACCACGTGATTTCTACAGTCGCGGAATCGAAGAGTTACCCCGGCGTTGGTAGACTGTTGTAGATAGTGAAGGAGAAAAAAATGAAATGCAAACCACGTGATTTCTACAGTCGCGGAATCGAAGAGTTACCACGGCGTTGGTAGACTGTTGTAAATAGTGAAGGAGAAAAAAATGAATCGCAAACCACGTGATTTCTACAGTCGCGGAATCGAAGAGTTACCCCGGCGTTGGTAGACTGTTGTAAATAGTGAAGGAGAAAAAAATGAAATGAAAACCACGTGATTTCTACAGTCGCGGAATCGAAGAGTTACCACGGCGTTGGTAGACTGTTGTAAATAGTGAAGGAGAAAAAAATGAAATGCAAAACACCTGATTTCTACAGTCGCGGAATCGAAGAGTTACCCCGGCGTTGGTAGACTGTTGTCAATAGTGAAGGAGAAAAAAATGAAATGAAAACCACGTGATTTCTACGGTCGCGGAATCGAAGAGTTACCCCGGCGTTGGTACACTGTTGTAAATAGTGAAGGAGAAAAAAATGAAATGAAAACCACGTGATTTCTACAGTCGCGGAATCGAAGAGTTACCACGGCGCTGGTAGACTGTTGTAAATAGTGAAGGAGAAAAAAATGAAATGCAAACCACGTGATTTCTACAGTCGCGGAATCGAAGAGTTACCACGGCGTTGGTAGACTGTTGTAAATAGTGAAGGAGAAAAAAATGAAATGCAAATCACCTGATTTCTACAGTCGCGGAATCGAAGAGTTACCCCGGCGTTGGTACACTGTTGTAAATAGTGAAGGAGAAAAAAATGAAATGCAAACCACGTGATTTCTACAGTCGCGGAATCGAAGAGTTACCCCGGCGTTGGTAGACTGTTGTAAATAGTGAAGGAGAAAAAAATGAAATGCAAACCACGTGATTTCTACAGTCGCGGAATCGAAGAGTTACCACGGCGTTGGTAGACTGTTGTAAATAGTGAAGGAGAAAAAAATGAAATGAAAACCACGTGATTTCTACTTTCGCGGAATCGAAGAGTTGCCCCGGCGTTGGTAGACTGTTGTAAATAGTGAAGGAGAAAAAAATGAAATGAAAACCATGTGATTTCTACAGTCGCGGAATCGAAGAGTTGCCCCGGCGTTGGTAGACTGTTGTAAATAGTGAAGGAGAAAAAAATGAAATGCAAACCACGTGATTTCTACAGTCGCGGAATCGAAGAGTTACCCCGGCGTTGGTAGACTGTTGTAAATAGTGAAGGAGAAAAAAATGAAATGCAAACCACGTGATTTCTACAGTCGTGGAATCGAAGAGTCACCCCAGCGTTAGTAGACTGTTGTAAATAGTGAAGGAGAAAAAATTAAATGCAAACCACGTGATTTCTACAGTCGCGGAGTCGAAGAGTTGCCCCGGCGTTGGTAGACTGTTGTAAATAGTGAAGGAGAAAAAAATGAAATGCAAACCACGTGATTTCTACAGTCGCAGAATCGAAGAGTTGCCCCGGCGTTGGTAGACTGTTGTAAATAGTGAAGGAGAAAGAAATGAAATGAAAACCACGTGATTTCTACAGTCGCGGAATCGAAGAGTTGCCCCGGCGTTGGTAGACTGTTGTAAATAGTGAAGGAGAAAAAAATGAAATGCAAACCACGTGATTTCTACAGTCGCGGAATCGAAGAGTTACCCCGGCGTTGGTAGACTGTTGTAAATAGTGAAGGAGAAAAAAATGAAATGCAAACCACGTGATTTCTACAGTCGTGGAATCGAAGAGTCACCCCGGCGTTAGTAGACTGTTGTAAATAGTGAAGGAGAAAAAATGAAATGCAAACCACGTGATTTCTACAGTCGCGGAATCGAAGAGTTGCCCCGGCGTTGGTAGACTGTTGTAAATAGTGAAGGAGAAAAAAATGAAATGCAAACCACGTGATTTCTACAGTCGCGGAATCGAAGAGTTGCCCCGGCGTTGGTAGACTGTTGTAAATAGTGAAGGAGAAAGAAATGAAATGAAAACCACGTGATTTCTACAGTCGCGGAATCGAAGAGTTGCCCCGGCGTTGGTAGACTGTTGTAAATAGTGAAGGAGAAAAAAATGAAATGCAAACCACGTGATTTTACAGTCGCGGAATCGAAGAGTCACCCCGGCATTGGTAGACTGTTGTAAATAGTGAAGGAGAAAAAAATGAAATGCAAACCACGTGATTTCTACAGTCGCGGAATCGAAGAGTTACCCCGGCGTTGGTAGACTGTTGTAAATAGTGAAGGAGAAAAAAATGAAATGAAAACCACGTGATTTCTACAGTCGCGGAATCGAAAAGTTACCCCGGCGTTGGTAGACTGTTGTAAATAGTGAAGGAGAAAAAAATGAAATGAAAACCACGTGATTTCTACAGTCGCGGAATCGAAGAGTTACCCCGGCGTTGGTAGACTGTTGTAAATAGTGAAGGAGAAAAAAATGAAATGAAAACCACGTGATTTCTACTGTCGCGGAAGCGAAGAAATACCCCGGCGTTGGTAGACTGTTGTAAATAGTGAAGAGAAAAAAATGAAATGAAAACCACGTGATTTCTACAGTCGCGGAATCGAAGAGTTACCCCGGCGTTGGTAGACTGTTGTAAATAGTGAAGGAGAAAAAAATGAAATGAAAACCACGTGATTTCTACAGTCGCGGAATCGAAGAGTTACCCCGGCGTTGGTAGACTGTTGTAAATAGTGAAGGAGAAAAAAATGAAATGAAAACCACGTGATTTCTACACTCGCGGAATCGAAGAGTTACCCCGTCGTTGGTAGACTGTTGTAAATAGTGAAGGAGAAAAAAATGAAATGAAAACCACGTGATTTCTACAGTCGCGGAATCGAAGAGTTACCACGGCGTTGGTAGACTGTTGTAAATAGTGAAGGAGAAAAAAATGAAATGAAAACCACGTGATTTCTACAGTCGCGGAATCGAAGAGTTACCCCGGCGTTGGTAGACTGTTGTAAATAGTGAAGGAGAAAAAAATGAAATGAAAACCACGTGATTTCTACAGTCGCGGAATCGAAGAGTTACCCCGGTTTGGTAGACTGTTGTCAATAGTGAAGGAGAAAATAATGAAATGAAAACCACGTGATTTCTACAGTCGCGGAATCGAAGAGTTACCCCGGCGTTGGTAGACTGTTGTAAATAGTGAAGGAGAAAAAAATGAAATGAAAACCACGTGATTTCTACAGTCGCGGAATCGAAGAGTTACCCCGGCGTTGGTCGACTGTTGTAAATAGTGAAGGAGAAAAAAATGAAATGAAAACCACGTGATTTCTACAGTCGCGGAATCGAAGAGTTACCCCGGCGTTGGTTGACTGTTGTAAATAGTGAAGGAGAAAAAAATGAAATGAAAACCACGTGATTTCTACAGTCGCGGAATCGAAGAGTTACCCCGGCGATGGTAGACTCTTGTAAAAAATGAAGGAGAAAAAAATGAAATGAAAACCACGTGATTTCTACAGTCGCGGAATCGAAGAGTTACCCCGGCGTTGGTAGACTGTTGTAAATAGTGAAGGAGAAAAAAATGAAATGAAAACCACGTGATTTCTACAGTCGCGGAATCGAAGAGTTACCCCGGCGTTGGTAGACTGTTGTAAATAGTGAAGGAGAAAAAAATGGAATGAAAACCACGTGATTTCTACAGTCGCGGAATCGAAGAGTTACCCCGGCGTTGGTAGACTGTTGTAAATAGTGAAGGAGAAAAAAATGAAATGAAAACCACGTGATTTCTACAGTCGCGGAATCGAAGAGTTACCCCGGCGTTGGTAGACTGTTGTAAATAGTGAAGGAGAAAAAAATGAAATGAAAACCACCTGATTTCTACAGTCGCGGAATCGAAGAGTTACCCCGGCGTTGGTAGACTGTTGTAAATAGTGAAGGAGAAAAAAATGAAATGAAAACCACGTGATTTCTACAGTCGCGGAATCGAAGAGTTACCCCGGCGTTGGTAGACTGTTGTAAATAGTGAAGGAGAAAAAAATGAAATGAAAACCACATGATTTCTACAGTCGCGGAATCGAAGAGTTACCCCGGCGTTGGTAGACTGTTGTAAATAGTGAAGGAGAAAAAAATGAAATGAAAACCACGTGATTTCTACAGTCGCGGAATCGAAGAGTTACCCCGGCGTTGGTAGACTGTTGTAAATAGTGAAGGAGAAAAAAATGAAATGAAAACCACGTGATTTCTACAGTCGTGGAATCGAAGAGTTACCCCGGCGTTGGTAGACTGTTGTAAATAGTGAAGGAGAAAAAAATGAAATGAAAACCACGTGATTTCTACAGTCGCGGAATCGAAGAGTTACCCCGGCGTTGGTAGACTGTTGTAAATAGTGAAGGAGAAAAAAATGAAATGAAAACCACGTGATTTCTACAGTCGCGGAATCGAAGAGTTACCCCGGCGTTGGTAGACTGTTGTAAATAGTGAAGGAGAAAAAAATGAAATGAAAACCACGTGATTTCTACAGTCGCGGAATCGAAGAGCTACCCCGGCGTTGGTAGACTGTTGTAAATAGTGAAGGAGAAAAAAATGAAATGAAAACCACGTGATTTCTACAGTCGCGGAATCGAAGAGTTACCCCAACGTTGGTAGACTGTTGTAAATAGTGAAGGAGAAAAAAATCAAATTAAAACCACGTGATTTCTACAGTCGCGGAATCGAAGAGTTACCCCGGCGTTGGTAGACTGTTGTAAATAGTGAAGGAGAAAAAAATGAAATGAAAACCACGTGATTTCTACAGTCGCGGAATCGAAGAGTTACCCCGGCGTTGGTAGACTGTTGTAAATAGTGAAGGAGAAAAAAATGAAATGAAAACCACGTGATTTCTACAGTCGCGGAATCGAAGAGTTACCCCGGCGTTGGTAGAACTGTTGTAAATAGTGAAGGAGAAAAAAATGAAATGAAAACCACGTGATTTCTACAGTCGCGGAATCGAAGAGTTACCCCGGCGTTGGTAGACTGTTGTAAATAGTGAAGGAGAAAAAAATGAAATGAAAACCACGTGATTTCTACAGTCGCGGAATCGAAGAGTTACCCCGGCGTTGGTAGACTGTTGTAAATAGTGAAGGAGAAAAAAATGAAATGAAAACCACGTGATTTCTACAGTCGCGGAAACGAAGAGTTACCCCGGCGTTGGTAGACTGTTGTAAATAGTGAAGGAGAAAAAAATGAAATGAAAACCGCGTGATTTCTACAGTCGCGGAATCGAAGAGTTACCCCGGCGTTGGTAGACTGTTGTAAATAGTGAAGGAGAAAAAAATGAAATGAAAACCGCGTGGTTTCTACAGTCGCGGAATCGAAGAGTTACCCCGGCGTTGGCAGACTGTTGTAAATAGTGAAGGAGAAAAAAATGAAATTAAAACCACGTGATTTCTACAGTCGCGGAATCGAAGAGTTACCCCGGCGTTGGTAGACTGTTGTAAATAGTGAAGGAGAAAAAAATGAAATGAAAACCACGTGATTTCTACAGTCGCGGAATCGAAGAGTTACCCCGGCGTTGGTAGACTGTTGTAAATAGTGAAGGAGAAAAAAATGAAATGAAAACCACGTGATTTCTACAGTCGCGGAATCGAAGAGTTACCCCGGCGTTGGTAGACTGTTGTAAATAGTGAAGGAGAAAAAAATGAAATGAAAACCACGTGATTTCTACAGTCGCGGAATTGAAGAGTTACCCCGTCGTTGGTAGACTGTTGTAAATAGTGAAGGAGAAAAAAATGAAATGAAAACCACGTGATTTCTGCAGTCGCGGAATCGAAGAGTTACCCCGGCGTTGGTAGACTGTTGTAAATAGTGAAGGAGAAAAAAATGAAATTAAAACCACGTGATTTCTACAGTCGCGGAATCGAAGAGTTACACCGGCGTTGGTAGACTGTTGTAAATAGTGAAGGAGAAAAAAATTAAATGAAAACCACGTGATTTCTACAGTCGCGGAATCGAAGAGTTACCCCGGCGTTGGTAGACTGTTGTAAATAGTGAAGGAGAAAAAAATGAAATGAAAACCACGTGATTTCTACAGTCGCGGAATCGAAGAGTTACCCCGGCGTTGGTAGACTGTTGTAAATAGTGAAGGAGAAAAAAATGAATTGAAAACCACGTGATTTCTACAGTCGCGGAATCGAAGAGTTACCCCGGCGTTGGTAGACTTGTAAATAGTGAAGGAGAAAAAAATGAAATGAAAACCACGTGATTTCTACAGTCGCGGAATCGAAGAGTTACCCCGGCGTTGGTAGACTGTTGTAAATAGTGAAGGAGAAAAAAATGAAATGAAAACCACGTGATTTCTACAGTCGCGGAATCGAAGAGTTACCCCGGCGTAGGTAGACTGTTGTAAATAGTGAAGGAGAAAAAAATGAAATGAAAACCACGTGATTTCTACAGTCGCGGAATCGAAGAGTTACCCCGGCGTTGGTAGACTGTTGTAAATAGTGAAGGAGAAAAAAATGAAATGAAAACCACGTGATTTCTACAGTCGCGGAATCGAAGAGTTACCCCGGCGTTGGTAGACTGTTGTAAATAGTGAAGGAGAAAAAAATGAAATGAAAACCACGTAATTTCTACAGTCGCGGAATCGAAGAGTTACCCCGGCGTTGGTAGACTGTTGTAAATAGTGAAGGAGAAAAAAATGAAATGAAAACCACGTGATTTCTACAGTCGCGGAATCGAAGAGTTACCCCGGCGTTGGTAGACTGTTGTAAATAGTGAAGGAGAAAAAAATGAAATGAAAACCACGTGATTTCTGCAGTCGCGGAATCGAAGAGTTACCCCGGCGTTGGTAGACTGTTGTAAATAGTGAAGGAGACAAAAATGAAATGAAAACCACGTGATTTTTGCAGTCGCGGAATCGAAGAGTTACCCCGGCGTTGGTAGACTGTTGTAAATAGTGAAGGAGAAAAAAATGAAATGAAAACCACGTGATTTCTGCAGTCGCGGAATCGGAGAGTTACCCCGGCGTTGGTAGACTGTTGTAAATAGTGAAGGAGAAAAAAATGAAATGAAAACCACGTGATTTCTGCAGTCGCGGAATCGAAGAGTTACCCCGGCGTTGGTAGACTGTTGTAAATAGTGAAGGAGAAAAAAATGAAATGAAAACCACGTGATTTCTGCAGTCGCGGAATCGAAGAGTTACCCCGGCGTTGGTAGACTGTTGTAAATAGTGAAGGAGAAAAAAATGAAATGAAAACCACGTGATTTCTACAGTCGCGGAATCTAAGAGTTACCCCGGCGTTGGTAGACTGTTGTAGATAGTGAAGGAGAAAAAAATGAAATGAAAACCACGTGATTTCTACAGTCGCGGAATCGAAGAGTTACCCCGGCGTTGGTAGACTGTTGTAAATAAAGAAGGAGAAAAAAATGAAATGAAAACCACGTGATTTCTGCAGTCGCGGAATCGAAGAGTTACCCCGGCGTTGGTAGACTGTTGTAGATAGTGAAGGAGAAAAAAATGAAATGAAAACCACGTGATTTCTGCAGTCGCGGAATCGAAGAGTTACCCCGGCGTTGGTAGACTGTTGTAAATAGTGAAGGAGAAAAAAATGAAATGAAAACCACGTGATTTCTACAGTCGAGGAATCGAAGAGTTACCCCGGCGTTGGTAGACTGTTGTAAATAGTGAAGGAGAAAAAAATGAAATGAAAACCACGTGATTTCTACAGTCGCGGAATCGAAGAGTTACCCCGGCGTTGGTAGACTGTTGTAAATAGTGAAGGAGAAAAAAATGAAATGAAAACCACGTGATTTCTACAGTCGCAGAATCGAAGAGTTACCCCGGCGTTGGTAGACTGTTGTAAATAGTGAAGGAGAAAAAAATGAAATTAAAACCACGTGATTTCTACAGTCGCGGAATCGAAGAGCTACCCCGGCGTTGGTAGACTGTTGTAAGTAGTGAAGGCGAAAAAAATGAAATGAAAACCACGTGATTTCTACAGTCGCGGAATCGAAGAGTTACCCCGGCGTTGGTAGACTGTTGTAAATAGTGAAGGAGAAAAATATGAAATTAAAACCACGTGATTTCTACGGTCGCGGAATCGAAGAGTTACCCCGGCGTTGGTAGACTGTTGTAAATAGTGAAGGAGAAAAAAATGAAATGAAAACCACGTGATTTCTACAGTCGCGGAATCGAAGAGTTCCCCGGCGTTGGTAGACTGTTGTAAATAGTGAGGGAGAAAAAATTGAAATGAAAACCACGTGATTTCTACAGTCACGGAATCGAAGAGTTACCCCGGCGTTGGTAGACTGTTGTAAATAGTGAGGGAGAAAAAATGAAATGAAAACCACGTGATTTCTACAGTCGCGGAATCGAAGAGTTACCCCGGCGTTGGTAGACTGTTGTAAATAGTGAAGGAGAAAAAAATGAAATGAAAACCACGTGATTTCTACAGTCGCGGAATCGAAGAGTTACCCCGGCGTTGGTAGACTGTTGTAAATAGTGAAGGAGAAAAACATGAAATGAAAACCACGTGATTTCTACAGTCGCGGAATCGAAGAGTTACCCCGGCGTTGGTAGACTGTTGTAAATAGTGAAGGAGAAAAACATGAAATGAAAACCACGTGATTTCTACAGTCGCGGAATCGAAGAGTTACCCCGGCGTTGGTAGACTGTTGTAAATAGTGAAGGAGAAAAAAATGAAATGAAAACCACGTGATTTCTACAGTCGCGGAATCGAAGAGTTGCCCCGGCGATGGTAGACTGTTGTAAATAGTGAAGGAGAAAAAAATGAAATTAAAACCACGTGATTTCTACAGTCGCGGAATCGAAGAGTTGCCCCGGCGTTGGTAGACTGTTGTAAATAGTGATGGAGAAAAAAATGAAATTAAAACCACGTGATTTCTACAGTCGCGGAATCGAAGAGTTACCCCGGCGTTGGTAGACTGTTGTAAACAGTGAAGGAGAAAAAAATGAAATGAAAACCACGTGATTTCTACAGTCGCGGAATCGAAGAGTTACCCCGGCGTTGGTAGACTGTTGTAAATAGTGAAGGAGAAAAAAATGAAATGAAAAACCACGTGATTTCTACAGTCGCGGAATCGAAGAGTTACCCCGGCGTTGGTAGACTGTTGTAAATAGTGAAGGAGAAAAAAATGAAATTAAAACCACGTGATTTCTACAGTCGCGGAATTGAAGAGTTGCCCCGGCGTTGGTAGACTGTTGTAAATAGTGAAGGAGAAACAAATGAAATTAAAACCACGTGATTTCTACAGTCGCGGAATCGAAGAGTTACCCCGGCGTTGGTAGACTGTTGTAAATAGTGAAGGAGAAAAAAATGAAATTAAAACCACGTGATTTCTACAGTCGCGGAATCGAAGAGTTACCCCGGCGTTGGTAGACTGTTGTAAATAGTGAAGGAGAAAAAAATGAAATGAAAACCACGTGATTTCTACAGTCGCGGATTCGAAGAGTTACCCCGGCGTTGGTAGACTGTTGTAAATAGTGAAGGAGAAAAAAATGAAATGAAAACCACGTGATTTCTACAGTCGCGGAATCGAAGAGTTACCCCGGCGTTGGTAGACTTGTAAATAGTGAAGGAGAAAAAAATGAAATGAAAACCACGTGATTTCTACAGTCGCGGAATCGAAGAGTTACCCCGGCGTTGGTAGACTGTTGTAAATAGTGAAGGAGAAAAAAATGAAATGAAAACCACGTGATTTCTACAGTCGCGGAATCGAAGAGTTACCCCGGCGTTGGTAGACTGTTGTAAATAGTGAAGGAGAAAAAAATGAAATGAAAACCACGTGATTTCTACAGTCGCGGAATCGAAGAGTTACCCCGGCGTTGGTAGACTGTTGTAAATAGTGAAGGAGAAAAAAATGAAATGAAAACCACGTGATTTCTACAGTCGCGGAATCGAAGAGTTACCCCGGCGTTGGTAGACTGTTGTAAATAGTGAGGGAGAAAAAAATGAAATGAAAACCACGTGATTTCTACAGTCGCGGAATCGAAGAGTTACCCCGGCGTTGGTAGACTGTTGTAAATAGTGAGGGAGAAAAAAATGAAATGAAAACCACGTGATTTCTACAGTCGCGGAATCGAAGAGTTACCCCGGCGTTGGTAGACTGTTGTAAATAGTGAAGGAGAAAAAAATGAAATGAAAACCACGTGATTTCTACAGTCGCGGAATCGAAGAGTTACCCCGGCGTTGGTAGACTGTTGTAAATAGTGAAGGAGAAAAAAATGAAATGAAAACCACGTGATTTCTACAGTCGCGGAATTGAAGAGTTACCCTGGCGTTGGTAGACTGTTGTAAATAGTGAAGGAGAAAAAAATGAAATGAAAACCACGTGATTTCTACAGTCGCGGAATCGAAGAGTTGCCCCGGCGATGGTAGACTGTTGTAAATAGTGAAGGAGAAAAAAATGAAATTAAAACCACGTGATTTCTACAGTCGCGGAATCGAAGAGTTGCCCCGGCGTTGGTAGACTGTTGTAAATAGTGATGGAGAAAAAAATGAAATTAAAACCACGCGATTTCTACAGTCGCGGAATCGAAGAGTTACCCCGGCGTTGGTAGACTGTTGTAAATAGTGAAGGAGAAAAAAATGAAATGAAAACCACGTGATTTTTACAGTCGCGGAATCGAAGAGTTACCCCGGCGTTGGTAGACTGTTGTAAATAGTGAAGGAGAAAAAAATGAAATGAAAACCACGTGATTTCTACAGTCGCGAAATCGAAGAGTTGCCCCGGCGTTGGTAGACTGTTGTAAATAGTGAAGGAGAGAAAAATGAAATGAAAACCACGTGATTTCTACAGTCGCGGAATCGAAGAGTTGCCCCGGCGTTGGTATACTGTTGTAAATAGTGAAGAAGAAAAAAATGAAATGAAAACCACGTGATTTCTACAGTCGCGGAATCGAAGAGTTGCCCCGGCGTTGGTAGACTGTTGTAAATAGTGAAGGAGAAAAAAATGAAATTAAAACCACGTGATTTCTACAGTCGCGGAATCGAAGAGTTGCCCCGGCGTTGGTAGACTGTTGTAAATAGTGAAGGAGAAAAAAATGAAATTAGAAACCACGTGATTTCTACAGTCGCGGAATCGAACAGTTGCCCCGGCGTTGGTAGACTGTTGTAAATAGTGAAGGAGAAAAAAATGAAATTAAAACCACGTGATTTCTACAGTCGCGGAATCGAAGAGTTGCCCCGGCGTTGGTAGACTGTTGTAAATAGTGAAGGAGAAAAAAATGAAATTAAAACCACGTGATTTCTACAGTCGCGGAAACGAAGAGTTACCCCGGCGTTGGTAGACTGTTGTAAATAGTGAGGGAGAAAAAAATGAAATGAAAACCACGTGATTTCTACAGTCGCGGAATCGAAGAGTTGCCCCGGCGTTGGTAGACTGTTGTAAATAGTGAAGGAGAAAAAAATGATATGAAAACCACGTGATTTCTACAGTCGCGGAATCGAAGAGTTGCCCCGGCGTTGGTAGACTGTTGTAAATAGTGAAGGAGAAAAAAATGAAATTAAAACCACGTGATTTCTACAGTCGCGGAATCGAAGAGTTGCCCCGGCGTTGGTAGACTGTTGTAAATAGTGAAGGAGAAAAAAATGAAATTAGAAACCACGTGATTTCTACAGTCGTGGAATCGAAGAGTTGCCCCGGCGTTGGTAGACTGTTGTAAATAGTGAAGGAGAAAAAAATGAAATTAAAACCACGTGATTTCTACAGTCGCGGAATCGAAGAGTTGCCCCGGCGTTGGTAGACTGTTGTAAATAGTGAAGGAGAAAAAAATGAAATGAAAACCACGTGATTTCTACAGTCGCGGAATCGAAGAGTTGCCCCGGCGTTGGTAGACTGTTGTAAATTGTAAAGGAGAAAAAAATGAAATTAAAACAACGTGATTTCTACAGTCGCGGAATCGAAGAGCTACCCCGGCGTTGGTAGACTGTTGTAAATAGTGAAGGAGAAAAATATGAAATTAAAACCACGTGATTTCTACGGTCGCGGAATCGAAGAGTTACCCCGGCGTTGGTAGACAGTTGTAAATAGTGAAGGAGAAAAAAATGAAATTAAAACCACGTGATTTCTACAGTCGCGGAATCGAAGAGTTACCCCGGCGTTGGTAGACTGTTGTAAATAGTGAGGGAGAAAAAAATGAAATGATAACCACGTGATTTCTACAGTCGCGGAATCGAAGAGTTACCCCGGCGTTGGTAGACTGTTGTAAATAGTGAAGGAGAAAAAAATGAAATGAAAACCACGTGATTTCTACAGTAGCGGAATCGAAGAGTTACCCCGGCGTTGGTAGACTGTTGTAAATAGTGAAGGAGAAAAAAATGAAATGAAAACCACGTGATTTCTACAGTCGCGGAAGCGAAGAGTTACCCCGGCGTTGGTAGACTGTTGTAAATAGTGAAGGAGGAAAAAATGAAATGAAAACCACGTGATTTCTACAGTCGCGGAATCGAAGAGTTGCCCCGGCGATGGTAGACTGTTGTAAATAGTGAAGGAGAAAAAAATGAAATTAAAACCACGTGATTTCTACAGTCGCGGAATCGAAGAGTTGCCCCGGCGTTGGTAGACTGTTGTAAATAGTGATGGAGAAAAAAATGAAATTAAAACCACGTGATTTTTTACAGTCGCGGAATCGAAGAGTTACCCCGGCGTTGGTAGACTGTTGTAAATAGTGAAGGAGAAAAAAATGAAATGAAAACCACGTGATTTCTACAGTCGCGGAATCGAAGAGTTACCCCGGCGTTGGTAGACTGTTGTAAATAGTGAAGGAGAAAAAAATGAAATGAAAACCACGTGATTTCTACAGTCGCGAAATCGAAGAGTTGCCCCGGCGTTGGTAGACTGTTGTAAATAGTGAAGGAGAAAAAATTGAAATTAAAACCACGTGATTTCTACAGTCGCGGAATCGAAGAGTTGCCCCGGCGTTGGTAGACTGTTGTAAATAGTGAAGGAGAAAAAAATGAAATTAAAACCACGTGATTTCTACAGTCGCGGAATCGATGAGTTGCCCCGGCGTTGGTAGACTGTTGTAAATAGTGAAGGAGAAAAAAATGAAATTAAAACCACGTGATTTCTACAGTCGCGGAATCGAAGAGTTGCCCCGGCGTTGGTAGACTGTTGTAAATAGTGAAGGAGAAAAAAATGAAATTAGAAACCACGTGATTTCTACAGTCGCGGAATCGAAGAGTTGCCCCGGCGTTGGTAGACTGTTGTAAATAGTGAAGGAGAAAAAAATGAAATTAAAACCACGTGATTTCTACAGTCGCGGAATCTAAGAGTTGCCCCGGCGTTGGTAGACTGTTGTAAATAGTGAAGGAGAAAAAAATTATATGAAAACCACGTGATTTCTACAGTCGCGGAATCGAAGAGTTACCCCGGCGTTGGTAGACTGTTGTAAATAGGGAAGGAGAAAAAAACGAAATTAAAACCACGTGATTTCTACAGTCGCGGAATCGAAGAGTTGCCCCGGCGTTGGTAGACTGTTGTAAATAGTGAAGGAGAAAAAAATGAAATTAAAACCACGTGATTTCTACAGTCGTGGAATCGAAGAGTTGCCCCGGCGTTGGTAGACTGTTGTAAATAGTGAAGGAGAAAAAATTGAAATTAAAACCACGTGATTTCTACAGTCGTGAAATCGAAGAGTTGCCCCGGCGTTGGTAGACTGTTGTAAATAGTGAAGGAGAAAAAAATGAAATTAAAACCACGTGATTTCTACAGTCGCGAAATCGAAGAGTTGCCCAGGCGTTGGTAGACTGTTGTAAATAGTGAAGGAGAAAAAAAATGAAATTAAAACCACGTGATTTCTACAGTCGCGAAATCGAAGAGTTGCCCCGGCGTTGGTAGACTGTTGTAAATAGTGAAGGAGAAAAAAATGAAATTAAAACCACGTGATTTCTACAGTCGCGGAATCGAAGAGTTGCCCCGGCGTTGGTAGACTGTTGTAAATAGTGATTGAGAAAAAAATGAAATTAAAACCACGTGATTTCTACAGTCGCGGAATCGAAGAGTTGCCCCGGCGTTGGTAGACTGTTGTAAATAGTGAAGGAGAAAAAAATGATATGAAAACCACGTGATTTCTACAGTCGCGGAATCAAAGAGTTACCCCGGTGTTGGTAGACTGTTGTAATTAGTGAAGGAGAAAAAAATGAAATGCAAACCACGTGATTTCTACAGTCGCAGAATCCAAGAGTTGCCCCGGCGTTGGTAGACTGTTGTAAATAGTGAAGGAGAAAAAAATGAAATTAAAACCACGTGATTTCTACAGTCGCGGAATCGAAGAGTTACCCCGGCGTTGGTAGACTGTTGTAAATAGTGAAGGAGAAAAAAATGAAATGAAAACCACGTGATTTCTACAGTCGCGGAATCGAAGAGTTGCCCCGGCGTTGGTAGACTGTTGTAAATAGTGAAGGAGAAAAAAATGAAATTAAAACCACGTGATTTCTACAGTCGCAGAATCGAAGAGTTGCCCCGGCGTTGGTAGACTGTTGTAAATAGTGAAGGAGAAAAAAATGATATGAAAACCACGTGATTTCTACAGTCGCGGAATCGAAGAGTTACCCCGGCGTTGGTAGACTGTTGTAAATAGTGAAGGAGAAAAAAATGAAATGAAAACCACGTGATTTCTACAGTCGCGGAATCGAAGAGTTACCCCGGCGTTGGTAGAATGTTGTAAATAGTGAAGGAGAAAAAAATGAATTTAAAACCACGTGATTTCTACAGTCGCGGAATCGAAGAGTTGCCCCGGCGTTGGTAGACTGTTGTAAATAGTGAAGGAGAAAAAAATGATATGAAAACCATGTGATTTCTATAGTCGCGGAATCGAAGAGTTACCCCGGCGTTGGTAGACTGTTGTAAATAGTGAAGGAGAAGAAAATGAAATGCAAACCACGTGATTTCTACAGTCGCGGAATCCAAGAGTTACCCCGGCGTTGGTAGACTGTTGTAAATAGTGAAGGAGAAAAAAATGATATGAAAACCACGTGATTTCTACAGTCGCGGAATCCAAGAGTTACCCCGGCGTTGGTTGACTGTTGTAAATAGTGAAGGAGAAAAAAATGAAATTAAAACCACGTGATTTCTACAGTCGCGGAATCGAAGAGTTACCCCGGCGTTGGTAGCCTGTTGTAAATAGTGAAGGAGAAAAAAATGAAATGCAAACCACATGATTTCTACAGTCGCGGAATCCAAGAGTTACCCCGGCATTGGTAGACTATTGTAAATAGTGAAGGAGAAAAAAATGAAATGAAAACCACGTGATTTCTACAGTCGCAGAATCCAAGAGTTGCCCCGGCGTTGGTAGACTGTTGTAAATAATGAAGGAGAAAAAAATGAAATTAAAACCACGTGATTTCTACAGTCGCGGAATCGAAGACTTGCCCCGGCGTTGGTAGACTGTTGTAAATAGTGAAGGAGAAAAAAATGAAATTAAAACCACGTGATTTCTACAGTCGCGGAATCGAAGAGTTGCCCCGGCGTTGGTAGACTGTTGTAAATAGTGAAGGAGAAAAAAATGATATGAAAACCACGTGATTTCTACAGTCGCGGAATCGAAGAGTTACCCCGGCGTTGGTAGACTGTTGTAAATAGTGAAGGAGATAAAAATGAAATGAGAACCACGTGATTTCTACAGTCGCGGAATCGAAGAGTTACCCCGGCGTTGGTAGACTGTTGTAAATAGTGAAGGAGAAATAAATGAAATTAAAACCACGTGATTTCTACAGTCGCGGAATCGAAGAGTTGCCCCGGCGTTGGTAGACTGTTGTAAATAGTGAAGGAGAAAAAAATGATATGAAAACCACGTGATTTCTACAGTCGCGGAAACGAAGAGTTACCCCGGCGTTGGTAGACTGTTGTAAATAGTGAAGGAGAAAAAAATGATATGAAAACCACGTGATTTCTACAGTCGCGGAATCGAAGAGTTACCCCGGCGTTGGTAGACTGTTGTAAATAGTGAAGGAGAAAAAAATGAAATTAAAACCACGTGATTTCTACAGTCACGGAATCGAAGAGTTGCCCCGGCGTTGGTAGACTGTTGTAAATAGTGAAGGAGAAAAAAATGATATGAAAACCACGTGATTTCTACAGTCGCGGAATCGAAGAGTTACCCCGGCGTTGGTAGACTGTTGTAAATAGTGAAGGAGAAAAAAATGAAATGCAAACCACGTGATTTCTACAGTCGCGGAATCGAAGAGTTACCCCGGCGTTGGTAGACTGTTGTAAATAGTGAAGGAGAAAAAAATGAAATGCAAACCACGTGATTTCTGCAGTCGCGGAATCGAAGAGTTGCCCCGGCATTGGTTGACTGTTGTAAATAGTTAAGGAGAAAAAAATGATATGAAAACCACGTGATTTCTACAGTCGCGGAATCGAAGAGTTACCCCGGCGTTGGTAGACTGTTGTAAATAGTGAAGGAGAAAAAATGATAAGAAAACCACGTGATTTCTACAGTCGCGGAATCGAAGAGTTACCCAGGTGTTGGTAGACTGTTGTAAATAGTGAAGGAGAAAAAAATGAAATGAAAACCACGTGATTTCTACAGTCGCGGAATCGAAGAGTTACCCCGGCGTTGGTAGACTGTTGTAGATAGTGAAGGAGAAAATAATGAAATTAAAACCACGTGATTTCTACAGTCGCGGAATCGAAGAGTTACCCCGGCGTTGGTAGACTGTTGTAAATAGTGTAGGAGAAAAAAATGAAATGCAAACCACGTGATTTCTACAGTCGCGGAATCCAAGAGTTACCCCGGGGTTGGTAGACTGTTGTAAATAGTGAAGGAGAAAAAAATGAAATGCAAACCACGTGATTTCTACAGTCACGGAATCCAAGAGTTGCCCCGACGTTGGTAGACTGTTGTAAATAGTGAAGGAGAAAAAATTGAAATTAAAACCACGTGATTTCTACAGTCGCGGAATCGAAGAGTTGCCCCGGCGTTGGTAGACTGTTGTAAATAGTGAAGGAGAAAAAAATGAAATTAAAACCACGTGATTTCTACAGTCGCGGAATCGAAGAGTTGCCCCGGCGTTGGTAGACTGTTGAAAATAGTGAAGGAGAAAAAAATGATATGAAAACCACGTGATTTCTACAGTCGTGGAATCGAAGAGTTACCCCGGCGTTGGTAGACTGTTGTAAATAGTGAAGGAGAAAAAAATGAAATGAAAACCACGTGATTTCTACAGTCGCGGAATCGAAGAGTTACCCCGGCGTTGGTAGACTGTTGTAAATAGTGAAGGAGAAAAAAATGAAATTAAAACCACGTGATTTCTACAGTCGCGGAATCGAAGAGTTGCCCTGGCGTTGGTAGACTGTTGTAAATAGTGAAGGAGAAAAAAATGATATGAAAACCACGTGATTTCTACAGTCGCGGAATCGAAGAGTTACCCCGGCGTTGGTAGACTGTTGTAAATAGTGAAGGAGAAAAAAATGAAATGCAAACCACGTGATTTCTACAGTCACGGAATCGAAGAGTTACCCCGGCGTTGGTAGACTGTTGTAAATAGTGAAGGAGAAAAAAATGATATGAAAACCACGTGATTTCTACAGTCGCGGAATCCAAGAGTTACCCCGGCGTTGGTAGACTGTTGTAAATAGTGAAGGAGAAAAAAATGAAATTAAAACCACGTGATTTCTACAGTCGCGGAATCGAAGAGTTACCCCGGCGTTGGTAGACTGTTGTAAATAGTGAAGGAGAAAAAAATGATATGAAAACCACGTGATTTCTACAGTCGCGGAATCCAAGAGTTACCCCGGCGTTGGTAGACTGTTGTAAATAGTGAAGGAGAAAAAAATGAAATGCAAACCACGTGATTTCTACAGTCGCGGAATCCAAGAGTTGCCCCGGCGTTGGTAGACTGTTGTAAATAGTGAAGGAGAAAAAAATGAAATTAAAACCACGTGATTTCTACAGTCGCGGAATCGAAGAGTTGCCCCGGCGTTGGTAGACTGTTGTAAATAGTGAAGGAGAAAAAAATGATATGAAAACCACGTGATTTCTACAGTCGCGGAATCGAAGAGTTGCCCTGGCGTTGGTAGACTGTTGTAAATAGTGAAGGAGAAAAAAATCAAATTAAAACCACGTGATTTCTACAGTCGCGGAATCGAAGAGTTACCCCGGCGTTGGTAGACTGTTGTAAATAGTGAAGGAGAAAAAAATGATATGAAAAACGCCTGATTTCTACAGTCGCGGAATCGAAGAGTTGCCCCGGCGTTGGTTGACTGTTGTAAATAGTGAAGGAGAAAAAAATGAAATGCAAACCACATGATTTCTACAGTCGCGGATCCAAGAGTTACCCCGGCGTTGGTAGACTGTTGTAAATAGTGAAGGAGAAAAAAATGAAATGCAAACCACGTGATTTCCACAGTCGCGGAATCGAAGAGTTACCCCGGCGTCGGTAGACTGTTGTAAATAGTGAAGGAGAAAAAAATGAAATTAAAACCACGTGATTTCTTCAGTCGCGGAATCGAAGAGTTACCCCGGCGTTGGTAGACTGTTGTAAATAGTGAAGGAGAAAAAAATGATATGAAAACCACGTGATTTCTACAGTCGCGGAATCGAAGAGTTACCCCGGCGTTGGTAGACTGTTGTAAATAGTGAAGGAGAAAAAAATGAAATGCAAACCACGTGATTTCTACAGTCGCGGAATCCAAGAGTTACCCCGGCGTTGGTAGACTGTTGTAAATAGTGAAGGAGAAAAAAATGAAATGCAAACCACGTGATTTCTACAGTCGCGGAATCCAAGAGTTACCCCGGCGTTGGTAGACTGTTGCAAATCGTGAAGGAGAAAAAAATGATATGAAAACCACGTGATTTCTACAGTCGCGGAATCGAAGAGTTACCCCGGTGTTGGTAGACTGTTGTAAATAGTGAAGGAGAAAAAAATCAAATTAAAACCACGTGATTTCTACAGTCGCAGAATCGAAGAGTTACCCCGGCGTTGGTAGACTGTTGTAAATAGTGAAGGAGAAAAAAATCATATGAAAACCACGTGATTTCTACAGTCGCGGAATCGTAGAGTTGCCCCGGCGTTGGTAGACTGTTGTAAATAGTGAAGGAGAAAAAAATGAAATTAAAACCACGTGATTTCTACAGTCGCGGATTCGAAGAGTTACCCCGGCGTTGGTAGACTGTTGTAAATAGTGAAGGAGAAAAAAATGATACGAAAACCACGTGATTTCTACAGTCGCGGAATCGAAGAGTTGCCCCGGCGTTGGTAGACTGTTGTAAATAGTGAAGGAGAAAAAAATGATATGCAAACCACGTGATTTCTACAGTCGTGGAATCCGAGAGTTACCCCGGCGTTGGTAGACTGTTGTAAATAGTGAAGGAGAAAAAAATGAAATTAAAACCACGTGATTTCTACAGTCGCGGAATCGAAGAGTTACCCCGGCGTTGGTAGACTGTTGTAAATAGTGAAGGAGAAAAAAATGAAATTAAAACCACGTGATTTCTACAGTCGCGGAATCGAAGAGTTACCCCGGCGTTATTAGACTGTTGTAAATAGTGAAGGAGAAAAAAATGAAATGCAAACCACGTGATTTCTACAGTCGCGGAATCCAAGAGTTACCCCGGCGTTGGTAGACTGTTGTAAATAGTGAAGGAGAAAAAAATGATATGAAAACCACGTGATTTCTACAGTCGCGGAATCCAAGAGTTACCCCGGTGTTGGTAGACTGTTGTAAATAGTGAAGGAGAAAAAAATGATATAAAAACCACGTGATATCTACAGTCGCAGAATCGAAGAGTTACCCCGGCGTTGGTAGACTGTTGTAAATAGTGAAGGAGAAAAAAATGAAATGCAAACCACGTGATTTCTACAGTCGTGGAATCCAAGAGTTACCCCGGCGTTGGTAGACTGTTGTAAATAGTGAAGGAGAAAAAAATGAAATGCAAACCACGTGATTTCTACAGTCGCAGAATCCAAGAGTTACCCCGGCGTTGGTAGACTGTTGTAAATAGTGAAGGAGAAAAAAATTATATGAAAACCGTGTGATTTCTACAGTCGCGGAATCCAAGAGTTACCCCGGCGTTGGTAGACTGTTGTAAATAGTGAAGGAGAAAAAAATGATATGAAAACCACGTGATTTCTACAGTCGCGGAATCGAAGAGTTACCCCGGCGTTGGTAGACTGTTGTAAATAGTGAAGGAGAATAAAATGAAATGCAAACCACGTGATTTCTACAGTCGCGGAATCCAAGAGTTACCCCGGCGTTGGTAGACTGTTGTAAATAGTGAAGGAGAAAAAAATGAAATGAAAACCACGTGATTTCTACAATCGTGGAATCGAAGAGTTACCCCGGCGTTGGTAGACTGTTGTAAATAGTGAAGGAGAAAAAAATGAAATGCAAACCACGTGATTTCTACAGTCGCGGAATCCAAGAGTTACCCCGGCGTTGGTAGACTGTTGTAAATAGTGAAGGAGAAAAAAATGATATGAAAACCACGTGATTTCTACAGTCGCGGAATCCAAGAGTTACCCCGGCGTTGGTAGACTGTTGTAAATAGTGAAGGAGAAAAAAATGATATGAAAACCACGTGATTTCTACAGTCGCGGAATCGAAGAGTTACCCCAGCGTTGGTAGACTGTTGTAAATAGTGAAGGAGAAAAAAATGAAATGCAAACCACGTGATTTCTACAGTCGCGGAATCCAAGAGTTACCCCAGCGTTGGTAGACTGTTGTAAATAGTGAAGGAGAAAAAAATGAAATTAAAACCACGTGATTTCTACAGTCGCGGAATCGAAGAGTTACCCCGGCGTCGGTAGACTGTTGTAAATAGTGAAGGAGAAAAAAATGAAATTAAAACCACGTGATTTCTTCAGTCGCGGAATCGAAGAGTTACCCCGGCGTTGGTAGACTGTTGTAAATAGTGAAGGAGAAAAAAATGATATGAAAACCACGTGATTTCTACAGTCGCGGAATCGAAGAGTTACCCCGGCGTTGGTAGACTGTTGTAAATAGTGAAGGAGAAAAAAATGAAATGCAAACCACGTGATTTCTACAGTCGCGGAATCCAAGAGTTACCCCGGCGTTGGTAGACTGTTGTAAATAGTGAAGGAGAAAAAAATGAAATGCAAACCACGTGATTTCTACAGTCGCGGAATCCAAGAGTTACCCCGGCGTTGGTAGACTGTTGCAAATCGTGAAGGAGAAAAAAATGATATGAAAACCACGTGATTTCTACAGTCGCGGAATCGAAGAGTATCCCCGGTGTTGGTAGACTGTTGTAAATAGTGAAGGAGAAAAAAATCAAATTAAAACCACGTGATTTCTACAGTCGCAGAATCGAAGAGTTACCCCGGCGTTGGTAGACTGTTGTAAATAGTGAAGGAGAAAAAAATCATATGAAAACCACGTGATTTCTACAGTCGCGGAATCGTAGAGTTGCCCCGGCGTTGGTAGACTGTTGTAAATAGTGAAGGAGAAAAAAATGAAATTAAAAATACGTGATTTCTACAGTCGCGGATTCGAAGAGTTACCCCGGCGTTGGTAGACTGTTGTAAATAGTGAAGGAGAAAAAAATGATATGAAAACCACGTGATTTCTACAGTCGCGGAATCGAAGAGTTGCCCCGGCGTTCGTAGACTGTTGTAAATAGTGAAGGAGAAAAAAATGATATGCAAACCACGTGATTTCTACAGTCGTGGAATCCAAGAGTTACCCCGGCGTTGGTAGACTGTTGTAAATAGTGAAGGAGAAAAAAATGAAATTAAAACCACGTGATTTCTACAGTCGCGGAATCGAAGAGTTACCCCGGCGTTGGTAGACTGTTGTAAATAGTGAAGGAGAAAAAAATGAAATTAAAACCACGTGATTTCTACAGTCGCGGAATCGAAGAGTTACCCCGGCGTTATTAGACTGTTGTAAATAGTGAAGGAGAAAAAAATGAAATGCAAACCACGTGATTTCTACAGTCGCGGAATCCAAGAGTTACCCCGGCGTTGGTAGACTGTTGTAAATAGTGAAGGAGAAAAAAATGATATGAAAACCACGTGATTTCTACAGTCGCGGAATCCAAGAGTTACCCCGGTGTTGGTAGACTGTTGTAAATAGTGAAGGAGAAAAAAATGATATAAAAACCACGTGATATCTACAGTCGCAGAATCGAAGAGTTACCCCGGCGTTGGTAGACTGTTGTAAATAGTGAAGGAGAAAAAAATGAAATGCAAACCACGTGATTTCTACAGTCGTGGAATCCAAGAGTTACCCCGGCGTTGGTAGACTGTTGTAAATAGTGAAGGAGAAAAAAATGAAATGCAAACCACGTGATTTCTACAGTCGCAGAATCCAAGAGTTACCCCGGCGTTGGTAGACTGTTGTAAATAGTGAAGGAGAAAAAAATTATATGAAAACCGTGTGATTTCTACAGTCGCGGAATCCAAGAGTTACCCCGGCGTTGGTAGAC
Organism: Schistocerca americana; assembly: GCF_021461395.2. NCBI lineage: Eukaryota > Metazoa > Arthropoda > Insecta > Orthoptera > Acrididae > Schistocerca > Schistocerca americana. The sequence continues at coordinate 152,817,811 of NC_060128.1, read as the reverse complement.
TGTTGTAAATAGTGAAGGAGAAAAAAATGATATGAAAACCACGTGATTTCTACAGTCGCGGAATCGAAGAGTTACCCCGGCGTTGGTAGACTGTTGTAAATAGTGAAGGAGAATAAAATGAAATGCAAACCACGTGATTTCTACAGTCGCGGAATCCAAGAGTTACCCCGGCGTTGGTAGACTGTTGTAAATAGTGAAGGAGAAAAAAATGAAATGAAAACCACGTGATTTCTACAATCGTGGAATCGAAGAGTTACCCCGGCGTTGGTAGACTGTTGTAAGTAGTGAAGGAGAAAAAAATGAAATGCAAACCACGTGATTTCTACAGTCGCGGAATCCAAGAGTTACCCCGGCGTTGGTAGACTGTTGTAAATAGTGAAGGAGAAAAAAATGATATGAAAACCACGTGATTTCTACAGTCGCGGAATCCAAGAGTTACCCCGGCGTTGGTAGACTGTTGTAAATACTGAAGGAGAAAAAAATGATATGAAAACCACGTGATTTCTACAGTCGCGGAATCGAAGAGTTACCCCAGCGTTGGTAGACTGTTGTAAATAGTGAAGGAGAAAAAAATGAAATGCAAACCACGTGATTTCTACAGTCGCGGAATTCAAGAGTTACCCCAGCGTTGGTAGACTGTTGTAAATAGTGAAGGAGAAAAAAATGAAATTAAAACCACGTGATTTCTACAGTCGCGGAATCGAAGAGTTACCCCGGCGTTGGTAGACTGTTGTAAATAGTGAAGGAGAAAAAAATGAAATGCAAACCACGTGATTTCTACAGTCGCGGAATCCAAGAGTTACCCCGGCGTTGGTAGACTGTTGTAAATAGTGAAGGAGAAAAAAATGAAATTAAAACCACGTGAGTTCTACAGTCGCGGAATCGAAGAGTTACCCCGGCGTTGGTAGACTGTTGTAAATAGTGAAGGAGAAAAAAATGAAATGCAAACCACGTGATTTCTATAGTCGCAGAATCCAAGAGTTACCCCGGCGTTGGTAGACTGTTGTAAATAGTGAAGGAGAAAAAAATGAAATTAAAACCACGTGATTTCTACAGTCGCGGAATCCAAGAGTTACCCCGGCGTTGGTAGACTGTTGTAAATAGTGAAGGAGAGAAAAATGAAACGAAAACCACGAGATTTCTACAGTCGTGGAATCGAAGAGTTACCCCGGCGTTGGTAGACTGTTGTAAATAGTGAAGGAGAAAAAAATGAAATGAAAACCACGTGATTTCTACAGTCGCGGAAACGAAGAGTTACCCCGGCGTTGGTAGACTGTTGTAAATAGTGAAGGAGAAAAAAATGAAATGAAAACCACGTGATTTCTACAGTCCCGGAATCGAAGAGTTACCCCGGCGTTGGTAGACTGTTGTAAATAGTGAAGGAGAAAAAAATGAAATGAAAACCACGTGATTTCTACTGTCGCGGAATCCAAGAGTTACCCCGGCGTTGGTAGACTGTTGTAAATAGTGAAGGAGAAAAAAATGATATAAAAACCACGTGATTTCTACAGTCGCGGAATCGAAGAGTTACCCCGGCGTTGGTAGACTGTTGTAAATAGTGAAGGAGAAAAAAATGATATGAAAACCACGTGATTTCTACAGTCGCGGAATCGAAGAGTTACCCCGGCGTTGGTAGACTGTTGTAAATAGTGAAGGAGAAAAAAATGAAATAAAAACCACGTGATTTCTACAGTCGCGGAATCGAAGAGTTACCCCGGCGTTGGTAGACTGTTGTAAATAGTGAAGGAGAAAAAAATGAAATTAAAACCACGTGATTTCTACAGTCGCGGAATCGAAGAGTTGCCCCGGCGTTGGTAGACAGTTGTAAATAGTGAAGGAGAAAAAAATGATATGAAAACCACGTGATTTCTACAGCCGCGGAATCGAAGAGTTACCGCGGCGTTGGTGGACTGTTGTAAATAGTGAAGGAGAAAAAAATGAAATGAAAACCACGTGATTTCTACAGTCGCGCAATCGAAGAGTTACCCCGGCGTTGGTAGACTGTTGTAAATAGTGAAGGAGAAAATAATGACATTAAAACCACGTGATTTCTACAGTCGCGGAATCGAAGAGTTACCCCGGCGTTGGTAGACTGTTGTAAATAGTGAAGGAGAAAAAAATGAAATGCAAACCACGTGATTTCTACAGTCGCGGAATCCAAGAGTTACCCCGGCGTTGGTAGATTGTTGAAAATAGTGAAGGAGAAAAGAATGAAATGCAAACCACGTGATTTCTACAGTCGCGGAATCCAAGAGTTGCCCCGACGTTGGTAGACTGTTGTAAATAGTGAAGGAGAAAAAATTGAAATTAAAACCACGTGATTTCTACAGTCGCGGAATCGAAGAGTTGCCCCGGCGTTGGTAGACTGTTGTAAATAGTGAAGGAGAAAAAAATGAAATTAAAACCACGTGAGTTCTACAGTCGCGGAATCGAAGAGTTGCCCCGGCGTTGGTAGACTGTTGTAAATAGTGAAGGAGAAAAAAATGATATGAAAACCACGTGATTTCTACAGTCGCGGAATCGAAGAGTTACCCCGGCGTTGGTAGACTGTTGTAAATAGTGAAGGAGAAAAAAATGAAATGAAAACCACGTAATTTCTACAGTCGCGGAATCGAAGAGTTACCCCGGCGTTGGTAGACTGTTGTAAATAGTGAAGGAGAAAAAAATGAAATTAAAACCACGTGATTTCTACAGTCGCGGAATCGAAGAGTTGCCCCGGCGTTGGTAGACTGTTGTAAATAGTGAAGGAGAAAAAAATGATATGAAAACCACGTGATTTCTACAGTCGCGGAATCGGAGAGTTACCCCGGCGTTGGTAGACTGTTGTAAATAGTGAAGGAGAAAAAAATGAAATGCAAACCACGTGATTTCTACAGTCGCGGAATCCAAGAGTTACCCCGGCGTTGGTAGACTGTTGTAAATAGTGAAGGAGAAAAAAATGATATGAAAACCACGTGATTTCTACATTCGCGGGATCCAAGAGTTACCCCGGCGTTGGTAGACTGTTGTAAATAGTGAAGGAGAAAAAAATGAAATTAAAACCACGTGATTTCTACAGTCGCGGAATCGAAGAGTTACCCCGGCGTTGGTAGACTGTTGTAAATAGTGAAGGAGAAAAAAATGAAATTAAAACCACGTGATTTCTACAGTCGCGGAATCCAAGAGTTACCCCGGCGTTGGTAGACTGTTGTAAATAGTGAAAGAGAAAAAAATGAAATGCAAACCACGTGATTTCTACAGTCGCGGAATCCAAGAGTTGCCCCGGCGTTGGTAGACTGTTGTAAATAGTGAAGGAGAAAAAAATGAAATTAAAACCACGTGATTTCTACAGTCGCGGAATCCAAGAGTTACCCCGGCGTTGGTAGACTGTTGTAAATAGTGAAGGAGAAAAAAATGAAATGCAAACCACGTGATTTCTACAGTCGCAGAATCCAAGAGTTACCCCGGCGTTGGTAGACTGTTGTAAATAGTGAAGGAGAAAAAAATTATATGAAAACCGTGTGATTTCTACAGTCGCGGAATCCAAGAGTTACCCCGGCGTTGGTAGACTGTTGTAAATAGTGAAGGAGAAAAAAATGATATGAAAACCACGTGATTTCTACAGTCGCGGAATCGAAGAGTTACCCCGGCGTTGGTAGACTGTTGTAAATAGTGAAGGAGAATAAAATGAAATGCAAACCACGTGATTTCTACAGTCGCGGAATCCAAGAGTTACCCCGGCGTTGGTAGACTGTTGTAAATAGTGAAGGAGAAAAAAATGAAATGAAAACCACGTGATTTCTACAATCGTGGAATCGAAGAGTTACCCCGGCGTTGGTAGACTGTTGTAAATAGTGAAGGAGAAAAAAATGAAATGCAAACCACGTGATTTCTACAGTCGCGGAATCCAAGAGTTACCCCGGCGTTGGTAGACTGTTGTAAATAGTGAAGGAGAAAAAAATGATATGAAAACCACGTGATTTCTACAGTCGCGGAATCCAAGAGTTACCCCGGCGTTGGTAGACTGTTGTAAATAGTGAAGGAGAAAAAAATGATATGAAAACCACGTGATTTCTACAGTCGCGGAATCGAAGAGTTACCCCAGCGTTGGTAGACTGTTGTAAATAGTGAAGGAGAAAAAAATGAAATGCAAACCACGTGATTTCTACAGTCGCGGAATCCAAGAGTTACCCCAGCGTTGGTAGACTGTTGTAAATAGTGAAGGAGAAAAAAATGAAATTAAAACCACGTGATTTCTACAGTCGCGGAATCGAAGAGTTACCCCGGCGTCGGTAGACTGTTGTAAATAGTGAAGGAGAAAAAAATGAAATTAAAACCACGTGATTTCTTCAGTCGCGGAATCGAAGAGTTACCCCGGCGTTGGTAGACTGTTGTAAATAGTGAAGGAGAAAAAAATGATATGAAAACCACGTGATTTCTACAGTCGCGGAATCGAAGAGTTACCCCGGCGTTGGTAGACTGTTGTAAATAGTGAAGGAGAAAAAAATGAAATGCAAACCACGTGATTTCTACAGTCGCGGAATCCAAGAGTTACCCCGGCGTTGGTAGACTGTTGTAAATAGTGAAGGAGAAAAAAATGAAATGCAAACCACGTGATTTCTACAGTCGCGGAATCCAAGAGTTACCCCGGCGTTGGTAGACTGTTGCAAATCGTGAAGGAGAAAAAAATGATATGAAAACCACGTGATTTCTACAGTCGCGGAATCGAAGAGTATCCCCGGTGTTGGTAGACTGTTGTAAATAGTGAAGGAGAAAAAAATCAAATTAAAACCACGTGATTTCTACAGTCGCAGAATCGAAGAGTTACCCCGGCGTTGGTAGACTGTTGTAAATAGTGAAGGAGAAAAAAATCATATGAAAACCACGTGATTTCTACAGTCGCGGAATCGTAGAGTTGCCCCGGCGTTGGTAGACTGTTGTAAATAGTGAAGGAGAAAAAAATGAAATTAAAAATACGTGATTTCTACAGTCGCGGATTCGAAGAGTTACCCCGGCGTTGGTAGACTGTTGTAAATAGTGAAGGAGAAAAAAATGATATGAAAACCACGTGATTTCTACAGTCGCGGAATCGAAGAGTTGCCCCGGCGTTCGTAGACTGTTGTAAATAGTGAAGGAGAAAAAAATGATATGCAAACCACGTGATTTCTACAGTCGTGGAATCCAAGAGTTACCCCGGCGTTGGTAGACTGTTGTAAATAGTGAAGGAGAAAAAAATGAAATTAAAACCACGTGATTTCTACAGTCGCGGAATCGAAGAGTTACCCCGGCGTTGGTAGACTGTTGTAAATAGTGAAGGAGAAAAAAATGAAATTAAAACCACGTGATTTCTACAGTCGCGGAATCGAAGAGTTACCCCGGCGTTATTAGACTGTTGTAAATAGTGAAGGAGAAAAAAATGAAATGCAAACCACGTGATTTCTACAGTCGCGGAATCCAAGAGTTACCCCGGCGTTGGTAGACTGTTGTAAATAGTGAAGGAGAAAAAAATGATATGAAAACCACGTGATTTCTACAGTCGCGGAATCCAAGAGTTACCCCGGTGTTGGTAGACTGTTGTAAATAGTGAAGGAGAAAAAAATGATATAAAAACCACGTGATATCTACAGTCGCAGAATCGAAGAGTTACCCCGGCGTTGGTAGACTGTTGTAAATAGTGAAGGAGAAAAAAATGAAATGCAAACCACGTGATTTCTACAGTCGTGGAATCCAAGAGTTACCCCGGCGTTGGTAGACTGTTGTAAATAGTGAAGGAGAAAAAAATGAAATGCAAACCACGTGATTTCTACAGTCGCAGAATCCAAGAGTTACCCCGGCGTTGGTAGACTGTTGTAAATAGTGAAGGAGAAAAAAATTATATGAAAACCGTGTGATTTCTACAGTCGCGGAATCCAAGAGTTACCCCGGCGTTGGTAGACTGTTGTAAATAGTGAAGGAGAAAAAAATGATATGAAAACCACGTGATTTCTACAGTCGCGGAATCGAAGAGTTACCCCGGCGTTGGTAGACTGTTGTAAATAGTGAAGGAGAATAAAATGAAATGCAAACCACGTGATTTCTACAGTCGCGGAATCCAAGAGTTACCCCGGCGTTGGTAGACTGTTGTAAATAGTGAAGGAGAAAAAAATGAAATGAAAACCACGTGATTTCTACAATCGTGGAATCGAAGAGTTACCCCGGCGTTGGTAGACTGTTGTAAGTAGTGAAGGAGAAAAAAATGAAATGCAAACCACGTGATTTCTACAGTCGCGGAATCCAAGAGTTACCCCGGCGTTGGTAGACTGTTGTAAATAGTGAAGGAGAAAAAAATGATATGAAAACCACGTGATTTCTACAGTCGCGGAATCCAAGAGTTACCCCGGCGTTGGTAGACTGTTGTAAATACTGAAGGAGAAAAAAATGATATGAAAACCACGTGATTTCTACAGTCGCGGAATCGAAGAGTTACCCCAGCGTTGGTAGACTGTTGTAAATAGTGAAGGAGAAAAAAATGAAATGCAAACCACGTGATTTCTACAGTCGCGGAATTCAAGAGTTACCCCAGCGTTGGTAGACTGTTGTAAATAGTGAAGGAGAAAAAAATGAAATTAAAACCACGTGATTTCTACAGTCGCGGAATCGAAGAGTTACCCCGGCGTTGGTAGACTGTTGTAAATAGTGAAGGAGAAAAAAATGAAATGCAAACCACGTGATTTCTACAGTCGCGGAATCCAAGAGTTACCCCGGCGTTGGTAGACTGTTGTAAATAGTGAAGGAGAAAAAAATGAAATTAAAACCACGTGAGTTCTACAGTCGCGGAATCGAAGAGTTACCCCGGCGTTGGTAGACTGTTGTAAATAGTGAAGGAGAAAAAAATGAAATGCAAACCACGTGATTTCTATAGTCGCAGAATCCAAGAGTTACCCCGGCGTTGGTAGACTGTTGTAAATAGTGAAGGAGAAAAAAATGAAATTAAAACCACGTGATTTCTACAGTCGCGGAATCCAAGAGTTACCCCGGCGTTGGTAGACTGTTGTAAATAGTGAAGGAGAGAAAAATGAAACGAAAACCACGAGATTTCTACAGTCGTGGAATCGAAGAGTTACCCCGGCGTTGGTAGACTGTTGTAAATAGTGAAGGAGAAAAAAATGAAATGAAAACCACGTGATTTCTACAGTCGCGGAAACGAAGAGTTACCCCGGCGTTGGTAGACTGTTGTAAATAGTGAAGGAGAAAAAAATGAAATGAAAACCACGTGATTTCTACAGTCCCGGAATCGAAGAGTTACCCCGGCGTTGGTAGACTGTTGTAAATAGTGAAGGAGAAAAAAATGAAATGAAAACCACGTGATTTCTACTGTCGCGGAATCCAAGAGTTACCCCGGCGTTGGTAGACTGTTGTAAATAGTGAAGGAGAAAAAAATGATATGAAAACCACGTGATTTCTACAGTCGCGGAATCGAAGAGTTACCCCGGCGTTGGTAGACTGTTGTAAATAGTGAAGGAGAAAAAAATGATATGAAAACCACGTGATTTCTACAGTCGCGGAATCGAAGAGTTACCCCGGCGTTGGTAGACTGTTGTAAATAGTGAAGGAGAAAAAAATGAAATAAAAACCACGTGATTTCTACAGTCGCGGAATCGAAGAGTTACCCCGGCGTTGGTAGACTGTTGTAAATAGTGAAGGAGAAAAAAATGAAATTAAAACCACGTGATTTCTACAGTCGCGGAATCGAAGAGTTGCCCCGGCGTTGGTAGACAGTTGTAAATAGTGAAGGAGAAAAAAATGATATGAAAACCACGTGATTTCTACAGCCGCGGAATCGAAGAGTTACCGCGGCGTTGGTGGACTGTTGTAAATAGTGAAGGAGAAAAAAATGAAATGAAAACCACGTGATTTCTACAGTCGCGCAATCGAAGAGTTACCCCGGCGTTGGTAGACTGTTGTAAATAGTGAAGGAGAAAATAATGACATTAAAACCACGTGATTTCTACAGTCGCGGAATCGAAGAGTTACCCCGGCGTTGGTAGACTGTTGTAAATAGTGAAGGAGAAAAAAATGAAATGCAAACCACGTGATTTCTACAGTCGCGGAATCCAAGAGTTACCCCGGCGTTGGTAGATTGTTGAAAATAGTGAAGGAGAAAAGAATGAAATGCAAACCACGTGATTTCTACAGTCGCGGAATCCAAGAGTTGCCCCGACGTTGGTAGACTGTTGTAAATAGTGAAGGAGAAAAAATTGAAATTAAAACCACGTGATTTCTACAGTCGCGGAATCGAAGAGTTGCCCCGGCGTTGGTAGACTGTTGTAAATAGTGAAGGAGAAAAAAATGAAATTAAAACCACGTGAGTTCTACAGTCGCGGAATCGAAGAGTTGCCCCGGCGTTGGTAGACTGTTGTAAATAGTGAAGGAGAAAAAAATGATATGAAAACCACGTGATTTCTACAGTCGCGGAATCGAAGAGTTACCCCGGCGTTGGTAGACTGTTGTAAATAGTGAAGGAGAAAAAAATGAAATGAAAACCACGTAATTTCTACAGTCGCGGAATCGAAGAGTTACCCCGGCGTTGGTAGACTGTTGTAAATAGTGAAGGAGAAAAAAATGAAATTAAAACCACGTGATTTCTACAGTCGCGGAATCGAAGAGTTGCCCCGGCGTTGGTAGACTGTTGTAAATAGTGAAGGAGAAAAAAATGATATGAAAACCACGTGATTTCTACAGTCGCGGAATCGGAGAGTTACCCCGGCGTTGGTAGACTGTTGTAAATAGTGAAGGAGAAAAAAATGAAATGCAAACCACGTGATTTCTACAGTCGCGGAATCCAAGAGTTACCCCGGCGTTGGTAGACTGTTGTAAATAGTGAAGGAGAAAAAAATGATATGAAAACCACGTGATTTCTACATTCGCGGGATCCAAGAGTTACCCCGGCGTTGGTAGACTGTTGTAAATAGTGAAGGAGAAAAAAATGAAATTAAAACCACGTGATTTCTACAGTCGCGGAATCGAAGAGTTACCCCGGCGTTGGTAGACTGTTGTAAATAGTGAAGGAGAAAAAAATGAAATTAAAACCACGTGATTTCTACAGTCGCGGAATCCAAGAGTTACCCCGGCGTTGGTAGACTGTTGTAAATAGTGAAAGAGAAAAAAATGAAATGCAAACCACGTGATTTCTACAGTCGCGGAATCCAAGAGTTGCCCCGGCGTTGGTAGACTGTTGTAAATAGTGAAGGAGAAAAAAATGAAATTAAAACCACGTGATTTCTACAGTCGCGGAATCGAAGAGTTGCCCCGGCGTTGGTAGACTGTTGTAAATAGTGAAGGAGAAAAAAATGATATGAAAACCACGTGATTTCTACAGTCGCGGAATCGAAGAGTTGCCCCGGCGTTGGTAGACTGTTGTAAATAGTGAAGGAGAAAAAAATCAAATTAAAACCACGTGATTTCTACAGTCGCGGAATCGAAGAGTTACCCCGGCGTTGGTAGACTGTTGTAAATAGTGAAGGAGAAAAAAATGATATGAAAACCACGTGATTCCTACAGTCGCTTAATCGAACAGTTGCCTCGGCGTTGGTAGACTGTTGTAAATAGTGAAGGAGAAAAAAATGAAATGCAAACCACATGATTTCTACAGTCGCGGAATCCAAGAGTTACCCCGGCGTTGGTAGACTGTTGTAAATAGTGAAGGAGAAAAAAATGAAATGCAAACCACGTGATTTCTACAGTCGCGGAATCCAAGAGTTACCCCGGCGTTGGTAGACTGTTGTAAATAGTGAAGGAGAAAAAAATGATATGAAAACCACGTGATTTCTACAGTCGCGGAATCGAAGAGTTACCCCGGTGTTGGTAGACTGTTGTAAATAGTGAAGGAGAAAAAAATCAAATTAAAACCACGTGATTTCTACAGTCGCGGAATCGAAGAGTTACCCCGGCGTTGGTAGACTGTTGTAAATAGTGAAGGAGAAAAAAATGATATGAAAACCACGTGATTTCTACAGTCGCGGAATCGTAGAGTTGCCCCGGCGTTGGTAGACTGTTGTAAATAGTGAAGGAGAAAAAAATGAAATTAAAACCACGTGATTTCTACAGTCGCGGAATCGAAGAGTTACCCCGGCGTTGGTAGACTGTTGTAAATAGTGAAGGAGAAAAAAATGATATGAAAACCACGTGATTTCTACAGTCGCGGAATCGAAGAGTTGCCCCGGCGTTGGTAGACTGTTGTAAATATTGAAGGAGAAAATAATGAAATGCAAACCACGTGATTTCTACAGTCGCGGAATCCAAGAGTTACCCCGGCGTTGGTAGACTGTTGTAAATAGTGAAGGAGAAAAAAATGAAATGAAAACCACGTGATTTCTACAGTCGCGCAATCGAAGAGTTACCCCGGCGTTGGTAGACTGTTGTAAATAGTGAAGGAGAAAAAAATGAAATTAAAACCACGTGATTTCTACAGTCGCGGAATCGAAGAGTTACCCCGGCGTTGGTAGACTGTTGTAAATAGTGAAGGAGAAAAAAATGAAATGCAAACCACGTGATTTCTACAGTCGCGGAATCGAAGAGTTACCCCGGCGTTGGTAGACTGTTGTAAATAGTGAAGGAGAAAAAAATGATATGAAAACCACGTGATTTCTACAGTCGCGGAATCCAAGAGTTACCCCGGCGTTGGTAGACTGTTGTAAATAGTGAAGGAGAAAAAAATGATATAAAAACCACGTGATTTCTACAGTCGCGGAATCGAAGAGTTACCCCGGCGTTGGTAGACTGTTGTAAATAGTGAAGGAGAAAAAAATGAAATGCAAACCACGTGATTTCTACAGTCGCGGAATCCAAGAGTTACCCCAGCGTTGGTAGACTGTTGTAAATAGTGAAGGAGGAAAAAATGAAATGCAAACCACGTGATTTCTACAGTCGCGGAATCCAAGAGTTACCCCGGCGTTGGTAGACTGTTGTAAATAGTGAAGGAGAAAAAAATGATATGAAAACCGTGTGATTTCTACAGTCGCGGAATCCAAGAGTTACCCCGGCGTTGGTAGACTGTTGTAAATAGTGAAGGAGAAAAAAATGATATGAAAACCACGTGATTTCTACAGTCACGGAATCGAAGAGTTACCCCGGCGTTGGTAGACTGTTGTAAATAGTGAAGGAGAAAAAAATGAAATGCAAACCACGTGATTTCTACAGTCGCGGAATCCAAGAGTTACCCCGGCGTTGGTAGACTGTTGTAAATAGTGAAGGAGAAAAAAATGAAATGAAAACCACGTGATTTCTACAATCGTGGAATCGAAGAGTTACCCCGGCGTTGGTAGACTGTTGTAAATAGTGAAGGAGAAAAAAACGAAATGCAAACCACGTGATTTCTACAGTCGCGGAATCCAAGAGTTACCCCGGCGTTGGTAGACTGTTGTAAATAGTGAAGGAGAAAAAAATGATATGAAAACCACGTGATTTCTACAGTCGCGGAATCCAAGAGTTATCCCGGCGTTGGTAGACTGTTGTAAATAGTGAAGGAGAAAAAAATGATATGAAAACCACGTGATTTCTACAGTCGCGGAATCGAAGAGTTACCCCAGCGTTGGTAGACTGTTGTAAATAGTGAAGGAGAAAAAAATGAAATGCAAACCACGTGATTTCTACAGTCGCGGAATCCAAGAGTTACCCCGGCGTTGGTAGACTGTTGTAAATAGTGAAGGAGAAAAAAATGAAATTAAAACCACGTGGTTTCTGCAGTCGCGGAATCGAAGAGTTACCCCGGCGTTGGTAGACTGTTGTAAATAGTGAAGGAGAAAAAAATGAAATGCAAACCACGTGATTTCTACAGTCGCGGAATCCAAGAGTTACCCCGGCGTTGGTAGACTGTTGTAAATAGTGAAGGAGAAAAAAATGAAATTAAAACCACGTGAGTTCTACAGTCGCGGAATCGAAGAGTTACCCCGGCGTTGGTAGACTGTTGTAAATAGTGAAGGAGAAAAAAATGAAATGCAAACCACGTGATTTCTACAGTCGCGGAATCGAAGAGTTACCCCGGCGTTGGTAGACTGTTGTAAATAGTGAAGGAGAAAAAAATGATATGAAAACCACGTGATTTCTACAGTCGCGGAATCCAAGAGTTACCCCGGCGTTGGTAGACTGTTGTAAATAGTGAAGGAGAAAAAAATGATATAAAAACCACGTGATTTCTACAGTCGCGGAATCGAAGAGTTACCCCGGCGTTGGTAGACTGTTGTAAATAGTGAAGGAGAAAAAAATGAAATGCAAACCACGTGATTTCTACAGTCGCGGAATCCAAGAGTTACCCCAGCGTTGGTAGACTGTTGTAAATAGTGAAGGAGGAAAAAATGAAATGCATACCACGTGATTTCTACAGTCGCGGAATCCAAGAGTTACCCCGGCGTTGGTAGACTGTTGTAAATAGTGAAGGAGAAAAAAATGATATGAAAACCGTGTGATTTCTACAGTCGCGGAATCCAAGAGTTACCCCGGCGTTGGTAGACTGTTGTAAATAGTGAAGGAGAAAAAAATGATATGAAAACCACGTGATTTCTACAGTCACGGAATCGAAGAGTTACCCCGGCGTTGGTAGACTGTTGTAAATAGTGAAGGAGAAAAAAATGAAATGCAAACCACGTGATTTCTACAGTCGCGGAATCCAAGAGTTACCCCGGCGTTGGTAGACTGTTGTAAATAGTGAAGGAGAAAAAAATGAAATGAAAACCACGTGATTTCTACAATCGTGGAATCGAAGAGTTACCCCGGCGTTGGTAGACTGTTGTAAATAGTGAAGGAGAAAAAAACGAAATGCAAACCACGTGATTTCTACAGTCGCGGAATCCAAGAGTTACCCCGGCGTTGGTAGACTGTTGTAAATAGTGAAGGAGAAAAAAATGATATGAAAACCACGTGATTTCTACAGTCGCGGAATCCAAGAGTTATCCCGGCGTTGGTAGACTGTTGTAAATAGTGAAGGAGAAAAAAATGATATGAAAACCACGTGATTTCTACAGTCGCGGAATCGAAGAGTTACCCCAGCGTTGGTAGACTGTTGTAAATAGTGAAGGAGAAAAAAATGAAATGCAAACCACGTGATTTCTACAGTCGCGGAATCCAAGAGTTACCCCGGCGTTGGTAGACTGTTGTAAATAGTGAAGGAGAAAAAAATGAAATTAAAACCACGTGGTTTCTGCAGTCGCGGAATCGAAGAGTTACCCCGGCGTTGGTAGACTGTTGTAAATAGTGAAGGAGAAAAAAATGAAATGCAAACCACGTGATTTCTACAGTCGCGGAATCCAAGAGTTACCCCGGCGTTGGTAGACTGTTGTAAATAGTGAAGGAGAAAAAAATGAAATTAAAACCACGTGAGTTCTACAGTCGCGGAATCGAAGAGTTACCCCGGCGTTGGTAGACTGTTGTAAATAGTGAAGGAGAAAAAAATGAAATGCAAACCACGTGATTTCTATAGTCGCAGAATCCAAGAGTTACCCCGGCGTTGGTAGACTGTTGTAAATAGTGAAGGAGAAAAAAATGAAATTAAAACCACGTGATTTCTACAGTCGCGGAATCCAAGAGTTACCCCGGCGTTGGTAGACTGTTGTAAATAGTGAAGGAGAAAAAAATGATATGAAAACCACGTGATTCCTACAGTCGCTTAATCGAACAGTTGCCTCGGCGTTGGTAGACTGTTGTAAATAGTGAAGGAGAAAAAAATGAAATGCAAACCACATGATTTCTACAGTCGCGGAATCCAAGAGTTACCCCGGCGTTGGTAGACTGTTGTAAATAGTGAAGGAGAAAAAAATGAAATGCAAACCACGTGATTTCTACAGTCGCGGAATCCAAGAGTTACCCCGGCGTTGGTAGACTGTTGTAAATAGTAAAGGAGAACAAAATGATATGAAAACCACGTGATTTCTACAGTCGCGGAATCGAAGAGTTACCCCGGTGTTGGTAGACTGTTGTAAATAGTGAAGGAGAAAAAAATCAAATTAAAACCACGTGATTTCTACAGTCGCGGAATCGAAGAGTTACCCCGGCGTTGGTAGACTGTTGTAAATAGTGAAGGAGAAAAAAATGATATGAAAACCACGTGATTTCTACAGTCGCGGAATCGTAGAGTTGCCCCGGCGTTGGTAGACTGTTGTAAATAGTGAAGGAGAAAAAAATGAAATTAAAACCACGTGATTTCTACAGTCGCGGAATCGAAGAGTTACCCCGGCGTTGGTAGACTGTTGTAAATAGTGAAGGAGAAAAAAATGATATGAAAACCACGTGATTTCTACAGTCGCGGAATCGAAGAGTTGCCCCGGCGTTGGTAGACTGTTGTAAATATTGAAGGAGAAAATAATGAAATGCAAACCACGTGATTTCTACAGTCGCGGAATCCAAGAGTTACCCCGGCGTTGGTAGACTGTTGTAAATAGTGAAGGAGAAAAAAATGAAATGAAAACCACGTGATTTCTACAGTCGCGCAATCGAAGAGTTACCCCGGCGTTGGTAGACTGTTGTAATTAGTGAAGGAGAAAAAAATGAAATTAAAACCACGTGATTTCTACAGTCGCGGAATCGAAGAGTTACCCCGGCGTTGGTAGACTGTTGTAAATAGTGAAGGAGAAAAAAATGAAATGCAAACCACGTGATTTCTACAGTCGCGGAATCGAAGAGTTACCCCGGCGTTGGTAGACTGTTGTAAATAGTGAAGGAGAAAAAAATGATATGAAAACCACGTGATTTCTACAGTCGCGGAATCCAAGAGTTACCCCGGCGTTGGTAGACTGTTGTAAATAGTGAAGGAGAAAAAAATGATATAAAAACCACGTGATTTCTACAGTCGCGGAATCGAAGAGTTACCCCGGCGTTGGTAGACTGTTGTAAATAGTGAAGGAGAAAAAAATGAAATGCAAACCACGTGATTTCTACAGTCGCGGAATCCAAGAGTTACCCCAGCGTTGGTAGACTGTTGTAAATAGTGAAGGAGGAAAAAATGAAATGCAAACCACGTGATTTCTACAGTCGCGGAATCCAAGAGTTACCCCGGCGTTGGTAGACTGTTGTAAATAGTGAAGGAGAAAAAAATGATATGAAAACCGTGTGATTTCTACAGTCGCGGAATCCAAGAGTTACCCCGGCGTTGGTAGACTGTTGTAAATAGTGAAGGAGAAAAAAATGATATGAAAACCACGTGATTTCTACAGTCACGGAATCGAAGAGTTACCCCGGCGTTGGTAGACTGTTGTAAATAGTGAAGGAGAAAAAAATGAAATGCAAACCACGTGATTTCTACAGTCGCGGAATCCAAGAGTTACCCCGGCGTTGGTAGACTGTTGTAAATAGTGAAGGAGAAAAAAATGAAATGAAAACCACGTGATTTCTACAATCGTGGTATCGAAGAGTTACCCCGGCGTTGGTAGACTGTTGTAAATAGTGAAGGAGAAAAAAACGAAATGCAAACCACGTGATTTCTACAGTCGCGGAATCCAAGAGTTACCCCGGCGTTGGTAGACTGTTGTAAATAGTGAAGGAGAAAAAAATGATATGAAAACCACGTGATTTCTACAGTCGCGGAATCCAAGAGTTATCCCGGCGTTGGTAGACTGTTGTAAATAGTGAAGGAGAAAAAAATGATATGAAAACCACGTGATTTCTACAGTCGCGGAATCGAAGAGTTACCCCAGCGTTGGTAGACTGTTGTAAATAGTGAAGGAGAAAAAAATGAAATGCAAACCACGTGATTTCTACAGTCGCGGAATCCAAGAGTTACCCCGGCGTTGGTAGACTGTTGTAAATAGTGAAGGAGAAAAAAATGAAATTAAAACCACGTGGTTTCTGCAGTCGCGGAATCGAAGAGTTACCCCGGCGTTGGTAGACTGTTGTAAATAGTGAAGGAGAAAAAAATGAAATGCAAACCACGTGATTTCTACAGTCGCGGAATCCAAGAGTTACCCCGGCGTTGGTAGACTGTTGTAAATAGTGAAGGAGAAAAAAATGAAATTAAAACCACGTGAGTTCTACAGTCGCGGAATCGAAGAGTTACCCCGGCGTTGGTAGACTGTTGTAAATAGTGAAGGAGAAAAAAATGAAATGCAAACCACGTGATTTCTATAGTCGCAGAATCCAAGAGTTACCCCGGCGTTGGTAGACTGTTGTAAATAGTGAAGGAGAAAAAAATGAAATTAAAACCACGTGATTTCTACAGTCGCGGAATCCAAGAGTTACCCCGGCGTTGGTAGACTGTTGTAAATAGTGAAGGAGAAAAAAATGATATGAAAACCACGTGATTTCTACAGTCGCGGAATCCAAGAGTTGCCCCGGCGTTGGTGGACTGTTGTAAATAGTGAAGGAGAAAAAAATGATATGAAAACCACGTGATTTCTACAGTCGCGGAATCGAAGAGTTGCCCCGGCGTTGGTAGACTGTTGTAAATTGTGAAGGAGAAAAAAATCAAATTAAAACCACGTGATTTCTACAGTCGCGGAATCGAAGAGTTACCCCGGCGTTGGTAGACTGTTGTAAATAGTGAAGGAGAAAAAAATGATATGAAAACCACGTGATATCTACAGTCGCGGAATTGAAGACTTGCCCCGGCGTTGGTAGACTGTTGTAAATAGTGAAGGAGAAAAAAATCAAATTAAAACCACGTGATTTCTACAGTCGCGGAATCGAAGAGTTACCCCGGCGTTGGTAGACTGTTGTAAATAGTGAAGGAGAAAAAAATGATATGAAAACCACTTGATTTCTACAGGCACGGAATCCAAGAGTTACCCCGGCGATGGTAGACTGTTGTAAATAGTGAAGGAGAAAAAAATGAAATGCAAACCACGTGATTTCTACAGTCGCGGAATCCAAGAGTTACCCCGGCGTTGGTAGACTGTTGTAAATAGTGAAGGAGAAAAAAATGATATGAAAACCACTTGATTTCTACAGTCACAGAATCCAAGAGTTACCCCGGCGTTGGTAGACTGTTGTAAATAGTGAAGGAGAAAAAAATGAAATTAAAACCACGTGATTTCTACAGTCGCGGAATCGAAGAGTTACCCCGGCGTTGGTAGACTGTTGTAAATAGTGAAGGAGAAAAAAATGAAATGCAAACCACGTGATTTCTACAGTCGCGGAATCCAAGAGTTACCCCGGCGTTGGTAGACTGTTGTAAATAGTGAAGGAGAAAAAAATGAAATGCAAACCACGTGATTTCTAAAGTCGCGGAATCCAAGAGTTACCCCGGCGTTGGTAGACTCTTGTAAACAGTGAAGGAGAAAAAAATGAAATTGAAACCACGTGATTTCTACAGTCGCGGAACCTAAGAGTTACCCCGGCGTTGGTAGACTGTTGTAAATAGTGAAGGAGAAAAAAATGAAATGCAAACCACGTGATTTCTACAGTCGCGGAATCCAAGAGTTACCCCGGCGTTGGTAGACTGTTGTAAATAGTGAAGGAGAAAAAAATGATATGAAAACCACATGATTTCTACAGTCGCGGAATCCAAGAGTTACCCCGGCGTTGGTAGACTGTTGTAAATAGTGAAGGAGAAAAAAATGATATGAAAACCACGTGATTTCTACAGTCGCGGAATCGAAGAGTTACCCCGGCGTTGGTAGACTGTTGTAAATAGTGAAGGAGAAAAAAATGAAATGCAAACCACGTGATTTCTACAGTCGCGGAATCCAAGAGTTACCCCGGCGTTGGTAGACTGTTTTAAATAGTGAAGGAGAAAAAAATGAAATTAAAACCACGTGATTTCTACAGTCGCGGAATCGAAGAGTTACCCCGGCGTTGGTAGACTGTTGTAAATAGTGAAGGAGAAAAAAATGAAATTAAAACCACGTGATTTCTACAGTCGCGGAATCGAAGAGTTACCCCGGCGTTGGTAGACTGTTGTAAATAGTGAAGGAGAAAAAAATGAAATGCAAACCACGTGATTTCTACAGTCGCGGAATCCAAGAGTTACCCCGGCGTTGGTAGACTGTTGTAAATAGTGAAGGAGAAAAAAATGAAATGCAAACCACGTGATTTCTAAAGTCGCGGAATCCAAGAGTTACCCCGGCGTTGGTAGACTCTTGTAAACAGTGAAGGAGAAAAAAATGAAATTAAAACCACGTGATTTCTACAGTCGCAGAACCTAAGAGTTACCCCGGCGTTGGTAGACTGTTGTAAATAGTGAAGGAGAAAAAAATGAAATGCAAACCACGTGATTTCTACAGTCGCGGAATCCAAGAGTTACCCCGGCGTTGGTAGACTGTTGTAAATAGTGAAGGAGAAAAAAATGATATGAAAACCACATGATTTCTACAGTCGCGGAATCCAAGAGTTACCCCGGCGTTGGTAGACTGTTGTAAATAGTGAAGGAGAAAAAAATGATATGAAAACCACGTGATTTCTACAGTCGCGGAATCGAAGAGTTACCCCGGCGTTGGTAGACTGTTGTAAATAGTGAAGGAGAAAAAAATGAAATGCAAACCACGTGATTTCTACAGTCGCGGAATCCAAGAGTTACCCCGGCGTTGGTAGACTGTTGTAAATAGTGAAGGAGAAAAAAATGCAATTAAAACCACGTGATTTCTACAGTCGCGGAATCGAAGAGTTACCCCGGCGTTGGTAGACTGTTGTAAATAGTGAAGGAGAAAAAAATGAAATGGAAACCACGTGATTTCTACAGTCGCGGAATCCAAGAGTTACCCCGGCGTTGGCAGACTGTTGTAAATAGTGAAGGAGAAAAAAATGAAATTAAAACCACGTGATTTCTACAGTCGCGGAATCGAAGAGTTACCCCGGCGTTGGTAGACTGTTGTAAATAGTGAAGGAGAAATAAACGAAATGCAAACAACGTGATTTCTACAGTCGCGGAATCCAAGAGTTACCCCGGCGTTGGTAGACTGTTGTAAATAGTGAAGGAGAAAAAAATGAAATTAAAACCACGTGATTTCTACAGTCGCGGAATCCAAGAGTTACCCCGGCGTTGGTAGACTGTTGTAAATAGTGAAGGAGAAAAAAATGAAACGAAAACCACGTGATTTCTACAGTCGTGGAATCGAAGAGTTACACCGGCGTTGGTAGACTGTTGTAAATAGTGAAGGAGAAAAAATAAATGAAAACCACGTGATTTCTACAGTCGCGGAACCGAAGAGTTACCCCGGCGTTGGTAGACTGCTGTAAATAGTGAAGGAGAAAAAAATGAAATGAAAACAACGTGATTTCTACTGTCGCGGATTCCAAGAGTTACCCCGGCGTTGGTAGACTGTTGTAAATAGTGAAGGAGAAAAAAATGAAATGAAAACCACGTGATTTCTACAGTCGCGGAATCGAAGAGTTACCCCGGCGTTGGTAGACTGTTGTAAATAGTGAAGGAGAAAAAAATGAAATTAAAACCACGTGATTTCTACAGTCGCGGAACCTAAGAGTTACCCCGGCGTTGGTAGACTGTTGTAAATAGTGAAGGAGAAAAAAATGAAATGCAAACCACGTGATTTCTACAGTCGCGGAATCCAAGAGTTACCCCGGCGTTGGTAGACTGTTGTAAATAGTGAAGGAGAAAAAAATGATATGAAAACCACGTGATTTCTACAGTCGCGGAATCCAAGAGTTACCCCGGCGTTGGTAGACTGTTGTAAATAGTGAAGGAGATAAAAATGATATGAAAACCACGTGATTTCTACAGTCGCGGAATCGAAGAGCTACCCCTGCGTAGGTAGACTGTTGTAAATAGTGAAGGAGAAAAAAATGAAATGCAAACCACGTGATTTCTACAGTCGCGGAATCCAAGAGTTACCCCGGCGTTGGTAGACTGTTGTAAATAGTGAAGGAGAAAAAAATGAAATGCAAACCACATGATTTCTACAGTCGCGGAATCCAAGAGTTATCCCGGCGTTGGTAGATTGTTGTAAATAGTGAAGGAGAAAAGAATGAAATGCAAACCACGTGATTTCTACAGTCGCGGAATCCAAGAGTTGCCCCGACGTTGGTAGACTGTTGTAAATAGTGAAGGAGAAAAAATTGAAATTAAAACCACGTGATTTCTACAGTCGCGGAATCGAAGAGTTGCTCCGGCGTTGGTAGACTGTTGTAAATAGTGAAGGAGAAAAAAATGAAATTAAAACCACGTGATTTCTACAGTCGCGGAATCGAAGAGTTGCCCCGGCGTTGGTAGACTGTTGTAAATAGTGAAGGAGAAAAAAATGATATGAAAACCACGTGATTTCTACAGTCGCGGAATCGAAGAGTTACCCCGGCGTTGGTAGACTGTTGTAAATAGTGAAGGAGAAAAAAATGAAATGAAAACCACGTAATTTCTACAGTCGCGGAATCGAAGAGTTACCCCGGCGTTGGTAGACTGTTGTAAATAGTGAAGGAGAAAAAAATGAAATTAAAATCACGTGATTTCTACAGTCGCGGAATCGAAGAGTTGCCCCGGCGTTGGTAGACTGTTGTAAATAGCGAAGGAGAAAAAAATGATATGAAAACCACGTGATTTCTACAGTCGCGGAATCGGAGAGTTACCCCGGCGTTGGTAGACTGTTGTAAATAGTGAAGGAGAAAAAAATGAAATGCAAAATACGTGATTTCTACAGTCGCGGAATCCAAGAGTTACCCCGGCGTTGGTAGACTGTTGTAAATAGTGAAGGAGAAAAAAATGATATGAAAACCACGTGATTTCTACAGTCGCTGGATCCAAGAGTTACCCCGGCGTTGGTAGACTGTTGTAAATAGTGAAGGAGAAAAAAATGAAATTAAAACCACGTGATTTCTACAGTCGCGGAATCGAAGAGTTACCCCGGCGTTGGTAGACTGTTGTAAATAGTGAAGGAGAAAAAAATGAAATTAAAACCACGTGATTTCTACAGTCGCGGATTCGAAGAGTTACCCCGGCGTTGGTAGACTGTTGTAAATTGTGAAGGAGAAATAAACGAAATGCAAACCACGTGATTTCTACAGTCGCGGAATCCAAGAGTTACCCCGGCGTTGGTAGACTGTTGTAAATAGTGAAGGAGAAAAAAATGAAATTAAAACCACGCCATTTCTACAGTCGCGGAATCCAAGAGTTACCCCGGCGTTGGTAGACTGTTGTAAATAGTGAAGGAGAAAAAAATGATATGAAAACCACGTGATTTCTACAGTCGCGGAATCGAAGAGTTGCCCCGGCGTTGGTAGACTGTTGTAAATAGTGAAGGAGAAAAAAATGAAATGCAAACCACATGATTTCTACAGTCGCGGAATCCAAGAGTTACCCCGGCGTTGGTAGACTGTTGTAAATAGTGAAGGAGAAAAAAATGAAATGCAAACCACGTGATTTCTACAGTCGCGGAATCCAAGAGTTACCCCGGCGTTGGTAGACTGTTGGAAATAGTGAAGGAGAAAAAAATGATATGAAAACCACGTGATTTCTACAGTCGCGGATTCGAAGAGTTACCCCGGTGCTGGTAGACTGTTGTAAATAGTGAAGGAGAAAAAAATCAAATTAAAACCACGTGATTTCTACAGTCGCGGAATCGAAGAGTTACCCCGGCGTTGGTAGACTGTTGTAAATAGTGAAGGAGAAAAAAATGATATGAAAACCACGTGATTTCTACAGTCGCGGAATCGTAGAGTTGCCCCGGCGTTGGTAGACTGTTGTAAATAGTGAAGGAGAAAAAAATGAAATTAAAACCACGTGATTTCTACAGTCGCGGAATCGAAGAGTTACCCCGGCGTTGGTAGACTGTTGTAAATAGTGAAGGAGAAAAAAATGAAATTAAAACCACGTGATTCCTACAGTCGCGGAATCGAAGAGTTGCCCCGGCGTTGGTAGACTGTTGTAAATAGTGAAGGAGAAAAAAATGAAATGCAAACAGCGTGATTTCTACAGTCGCGGAATCCAAGAGTTACCCCGGCGTTGGTAGAATGTTGTAAATAGTGAAGGAGAAAAAAATGAAATGAAAACCACGTGATTTCTACAGTCGCGGAATCGAAGAGTTACCCCGGCGTTGGTAGACTGTTGTAAATAGTGAAGGAGAAAAAAATGAAATTAAAACCACATGATTTCTACAGTCGCGGAAATGAAGAGTTACCCCGGCGTTGGTAGACTGTTGTAAATAGTGAAGGAGAAAAAAATGAAATGCAAACCACGTGATTTCTACAGTCGCGGAATCCAAGAGTTACCCCGGCGTTGGTAGACTGTTGTAAATAGTGAAGGAGAAAAAAATGATATGAAAACCACGTGATTTCTACAGTCGCAGAATCCAAGAGTTACCCCGGCGTTGGTAGACTGTTGTAAATAGTGAAGGAGAAAAAAATGATATAAAAACCACGTGATTTCTACAGTCGCGGAATCGAAGAGTTACCCCGGCGTTAGGTAGACTGTTGTAAATAGTGAAGGAGAAAAAAATGAAATGCAAACCACGTGATTTCTACAGTCGCGGAATCCAAGAGTTACCCCAGCGTTGGTAGACTGTTGTAAATAGTGAAGGAGGAAAAAATGAAATGCAAACCACGTGATTTCTACAGTCGCGGAATCCAAGAGTTACCCCGGCGTTGGTAGACTGTTGTAAATAGTGAAGGAGAAAAAAATGATATGAAAACCGTGTGATTTCTACAGTCGCGGAATCCAAGAGTTACCCCGGCGTTGGTAGACTGTTGTAAATAGTGAAGGAGAAAAAAATGATATGAAAACCACGTGATTTCTACAGTCGCGGAATCGAAGAGTTACCCCGGCGTTGGTAGACTGTTGTAAATAGTGAAGGAGAAAAAAATGAAATGCAAACCACGTGATTTCTACAGTCGCGGAATCCAAGAGTTACCCCGGCGTTGGTAGACTGTTGTAAATAGTGAAGGAGAAAAAAATGTAATGAAAACCACGTGATTTCTACAGTCACGGAATCGAAGAGTTACCCCGGCGTTGGTAGACTGTTGTAAATAGTGAAGGAGAAAAAAACGAAATGCAAACCACGTGATTTCTACAGTCACGGAATCCAAGAGTTACCCCGGCGTTGGTAGACTGTTGTAAATAGTGAAGGAGAAAAAAATGATATGAAAACCACGTGATTTCTACAGTCGTGGAATCCAAGAGTTACCCCGGCGTTGGTAGACTGTTGTAAATAGTGAAGGAGAAAAAAATG
Source organism: Schistocerca americana (assembly GCF_021461395.2). Classification (NCBI taxonomy): domain Eukaryota; kingdom Metazoa; phylum Arthropoda; class Insecta; order Orthoptera; family Acrididae; genus Schistocerca; species Schistocerca americana. The sequence continues at coordinate 152,794,760 of NC_060128.1, read as the reverse complement.
ATATGAAAACCACGTGATTTCTACAGTCGCGGAATCGAAGAGTTACCCCAGCGTTGGTAGACTGTTGTAAATAGTGAAGGAGAAAAAAATGAAATGCAAACCACGTGATTTCTACAGTCGCGGAATCCAAGAGTTACCCCGGCGTTGGTAGACTGTTGTAAATAGTGAAGGAGAGAAAAATGAAACGAAAACCACGTGATTTCTACAGTCGTGGAATCGAAGAGTTACCCCGGCGTTGGTAGACTGTTGTAAATAGTGAAGGAGAAAAAAATGAAATGAAAACCACGTGATTTCTACAGTCGCGGAATCGAAGAGTTACCCCAGCGTTGGTAGACTGTTGTAAATAGTGAAGGAGAAAAAAATGAAATGAAAACCACGTGATTTCTACAGTCGCGGAATCGAAGAGTTACCCCGGCGTCGGTAGACTGTTGTAAATAGTGAAGGAGAAAAAAATGAAATGAAAACCACGTGATTTCTACTGTCGCGGAATCCAAGAGTTACCCCGGCGTTGGTAGACTGTTGTATATAGTGAAGGAGAAAAAAATGATATGAAAACCACGTGATTTCTACAGTCGCGGAATCGAAGAGTTACCCCGGCGTTGGTAGACTGTTGTAAATAGTGAAGGAGAAAAAAATGATATGAAAACCACGTGATTTCTGCAGTCGCGGAATCGAAGGGTTGCCCCGGCGTTGGTAGACTGTTGTAAATAGTGAAGGAGAAAAAAATGAAATTAAAACCACGTGATTTCTACAGTCGCGGAATCGAAGAGTTACCCCGGCGTTGGTAGACTGTTGTAAATAGTGAAGGAGAAAAAAATCAAATTAAAACCACGTGATTTCTACAGTCGCGGAATCGAAGAGTTACCCCGGCGTTGGTAGACTGTTGTAAATAGTGAAGGAGAAAAAAATGATATGAAAACCACGTGATTTCTACAGTCGCGGAATTGAAGACTTGCCCCGGCGTTGGTAGACTGTTGTAAATAGTGAAGGAGAAAAAAATCAAATTAAAACCACGTGATTTCTACAGTCGCGGAATCGAAGGGTTACCCCGGCGTTGGTAGACAGTTGTAAATAGTGAAGGAGAAAAAAATGATATGAAAAAACGTGATTTCTACAGTCGCGGAATCGAAGAGTTACCCCGGCGTTGGTAGACTGTTGTAAATAGTGAAGGAGAAAAAAATGAAATGCAAACCACGTGATTTCTACAGTCGCGGAATCCAAGAGTTACCCTGGCGTTGGTAGACTGTTGTAAATAGTGAAGGAGAAAAAAATGATATGAAAACCACGTGATTTCTACAGTCGCGGAATCGAAGAGTTACCCCGGCGTTGGTAGACTGTTGTAAATAGTGAAGGAGAAAAAAATGAAATGCAAACCACGTGATTTCTACAGTCGCGGAATCCAAGAGTTACCCCGGCGTTGGTAGACTGTTGTAAATAGTGAAGGAGAAAAAAATGAAATGAAAACCACGTGATTTCTACAGTCACGGAATCGAAGAGTTACCCCGGCGTTGGTAGACTGTTGTAAATAGTGAAGGAGAAAAAAACGAAATGCAAACCACGTGATTTCTACAGTCACGGAATCCAAGAGTTACCCCGGCGTTGGTAGACTGTTGTAAATAGTGAAGGAGAAAAAAATGATATGAAAACCACGTGATTTCTACAGTCGTGGAATCCAAGAGTTACCCCGGCGTTGGTAGACTGTTGTAAATAGTGAAGGAGAAAAAAATGATATGAAAACCACGTGATTTCTACAGTCGCGGAATCGAAGAGTTACCCCAGCGTTGGTAGACTGTTGTAAATAGTGAAGGAGAAAAAAATGAAATGCAAACCACGTGATTTCTACAGTCGCGGAATCCAAGAGTTACCCCGGCGTTGGTAGACTGTTGTAAATAGTGAAGGAGAAAAAAATGAAATTAATACCACGTGGTTTCTACAGTCGCGGAATCGAAGAGTTACCCCGGCGTTGGTAGACTGTTGTAAATAGTGAAGGAGAAAAAAATGAAATGCAAACCACGTGATTTCTACAGTCGCGGAATCCAAGAGTTACCCCGGCGTTGGTAGACTGTTGTAAATAGTGAAGGAGAAAAGAATGAAATTAAAACCACGTGAGTTCTACAGTCGCGGAATCGAAGAGTTACCCCGGCGTTGGTAGACTGTTGTAAATAGTGAAGGAGAAAAAAATGAAATGCAAACCACGTGATTTCTATAGTCGCAGAATCCAAGAGTTACCCCGGCGTTGGTAGACTGTTGTAAATAGTGAAGGAGAAAAGAATGAAATTAAAACCACGTGATTTCTACAGTCGCGGAATCCAAGAGTTACCACGGCGTTGGTAGACTGTTGTAAATAGTGAAGGAGAGAAAAATGAAACGAAAACCACGTGATTTCTACAGTCGTGGAATCGAAGAGTTACCCCGGCGTTGGTAGACTGTTGTAAATAGTGAAGGAGAAAAAAATGAAATGAAAACCACGTGATTTCTACAGTCGCGGAATCGAAGAGTTACCCCAGCGTTGGTAGACTGTTGTAAATAGTGAAGGAGAAAAAAATGAAATGAAAACCACGTGATTTCTACAGTCGCGGAATCGAAGAGTTACCCCGGCGTCGGTAGACTGTTGTAAATAGTGAAGGAGAAAAAAATGAAATGAAAACCACGTGATTTCTACTGTCGCGGAATCCAAGAGTTACCCCGGCGTTGGTGGACTGTTGTATATAGTGAAGGAGAAAAAAATGATATGAAAACCACGTGATTTCTACAGTCGCGGAATCGAAGAGTTACCCCGGCGTTGGTAGACTGTTGTAAATAGTGAAGGAGAAAAAAATGATATGAAAACCACGTGATTTCTGCAGTCGCGGAATCGAAGGGTTGCCCCGGCGTTGGTAGACTGTTGTAAATAGTGAAGGAGAAAAAAATGAAATTAAAACCACGTGATTTCTACAGTCGCGGAATCGAAGAGTTACCCCGGCGTTGGTAGACTGTTGTAAATAGTGAAGGAGAAAAAAATCAAATTAAAACCACGTGATTTCTACAGTCGCGGAATCGAAGAGTTACCCCGGCGTTGGTAGACTGTTGTAAATAGTGAAGGAGAAAAAAATGATATGAAAACCACGTGATTTCTACAGTCGCGGAATTGAAGACTTGCCCCGGCGTTGGTAGACTGTTGTAAATAGTGAAGGAGAAAAAAATCAAATTAAAACCACTTGATTTCTACAGTCGCGGAATCGAAGAGTTACCCCGGCGTTGGTAGACAGTTGTAAATAGTGAAGGAGAAAAAAATGATATGAAAAAACGTGATTTCTACAGTCGCGGAATCGAAGAGTTACCCCGGCGTTGGTAGACTGTTGTAAATAGTGAAGGAGAAAAAAATGAAATGCAAACCACGTGATTTCTACAGTCGCGGAATCCAAGAGTTACCCTGGCGTTGGTAGACTGTTGTAAATAGTGAAGGAGAAAAAAATGATATGTAAACCACTTGATTTCTACAGTCACGGAATCCAAGAGTTACCCCGGCGTTGGTAGACTGTTGTAAATAGTGAAGGAGAAAAAAATGAAATTAAAACCACGTGATTTCTACAGTCGCGGAATCGAAGAGTTACCCCGGCGTTGGTAGACTGTTGTAAATAGTGAAGGAGAAAAAAATGAAATGCAAACCACGTGATTTCTACAGTCGCGGAATCTAAGAGTTACCCCGGCGTTGGTAGACTGTTGTAAATAGTGAAGGAGAAAAAAATGAAATGCAAACCAAGTGATTTCTAAAGTCGCGGAATCCAAGAGTTACCCCGGCGTTGGTAGACTCTTGTAAATAGTGAAGGAGAAAAAAATGAAATTAATACCACGTGATTTCTACAGTCGCGGAATCCAAGAGTTACCCCGGCGTTGGTAGACTGTTGTAAATAGTGAAGGAGAAAAAAATGATATGAAAACCACGTGATTTCTACAGTCGCGGAATCGAAGAGTTACCCCGGCGATGGTAGACTGTTGTAAAAAGTGAAGGAGAAAAAGATGAAATGCAAACCACGTGATTTCTACAGTCGCGGAATCCAAGAGTTACCCCGGCGTTGGTAGACTGTTGTAAATAGTGAAGGAGAAAAAAATGAAATTAAAACCACGTGATTTCTACAGTCGCGGAATCGAAGAGTTACCCCGGCGTTGGTAGACTGTTGTAAATAGTGAAGGAGAAAAAAATGAAATGGAAACCACGTGATTTCTACAGTCGCGGAATCCAAGAGTTTCCCCGGCGTTGGTAGACTGTTGTAAATAGTGAAGGAGAAATAAACGAAATGCAAACCACGTGATTTCTACAGTCGCGGAATCCAAGAGTTACCCCGGCGTTGGTAGACTGTTGTAAATAGTGAAGGAGAAAAAAATGAAATTAAAACCACGCGATTTCTACAGTCGCGGAATCCAAGAGTTACCCCGGCGTTGGTAGACTGTTGTAAATAGTGAAGGAGAAAAAAATGAAACGAAAACCACGTGATTTCTACAGTCGTGGAATCGAAGAGTTACACCGGCGTTGGTAGACTGTTGTAAATAGTGAAGGAGAAAAAAAAAAAATGAAAACCACGTGATTTCTACAGTCGCGGAATCGAAGAGTTACCCCGGCGTTGGTAGACTGTTGTAAATAGTGAAGGAGAAAAAAATGAAATGAAATCCACGTGATTTCTACTGTCGCGGATTCCAAGAGTTACCCCGGCGTTGGTAGACTGTTGTAAGTAGTGAAGGAGAAAAAACTGAAATGAAAACCACGTGATTTCTACAGTCGCGGAATCGATGAGTTACCCTGGCGTTGGTAGACTGTTGTAAATAGTGAAGGAGAAAAAAATGAAATTAAAACCACGTGATTTCTACAGTCGCAGAACCTAAGAGTTACCCCGGCGTTGGTAGACTGTTGTAAATAGTGAAGGAGAAAAAAATGAAATGCAAACCACGTGATTTCTACAGTCGCGGAATCGAAGAGTTACCCCGTCGTTGGTAGACTGTTGTAAATAGTGAAGGAGAAAAAAATGAACTGAAAACCACGTGATTTCTACAGTCGCGGAATCGAAGAGTTACCACGGCGTTGGTAGACTGTTGTAAATAGTGAAGGAGAAAAAAATGATATGAAAACCAAGTGATTTCTACAGTCGCGGAATCGAAGAGTTACCCCGGCGTTGGTAGACTGTTGTAAATAGTGAAGGAGAAAAAAATGAAATGCAAACCACGTGATTTCTACAGTCGCGGAATCCAAGAGTTACCCCGGCGTTGGTAGACTGTTGTAAATAGTGAAGGAGAAAAAAATGAAATGAAAACCACGTGATTTCTACAGTCGTGGAATCGAAGAGTTACCCCGGCGTTGGTAGACTGTTGTAAATAGTGAAGGAGAAAAAAATGAAATGCAAACCACGTGATTTCTACAGTCGCGGAATCCAAGAGTTACCCCGGCGTTGGTAGACTGTTGTAAATAGTGAAGGAGAAAAAAATGATATGAAAACCACATGATTTCTACAGTCGCGGAATCGAAGAGTTACCCCGGCGTTGGTAGACTGTTGTAAATAGTGGAGGAGAAAAAAATGAAATGCAAACCACGTGATTTCTACAGTCGCGGAATCCAAGAGTTACCCCGGCGTTGGTAGACTGTTGTAAATAGTGAAGGAGAAAAAAATGAAATGAAAACCACGTGATTTCTACAGTCGTGGAATCGAAGAGTTACCCCGGCGTTGGTAGACTGTTGTAAATAGTGAAGGAGAAAAAAATGAAATGCAAACCACGTGATTTCTACAGTCGCGGAATCCAAGAGTTACCCCGGCGTTGGTAGACTGTTGTAAATAGTGAAGGAGAAAAAAATGATATGAAAACCACATGATTTCTACAGTCGCGGAATCCAAGAGTTACCCCGGCGTTGGTAGACTGTTGTAGCTAGTGAAGGAGAAAAAAATGATATGAAAACCACGTGATTTCTACAGTCGCGGAATCGAAGAGTTACCCCGGCGTTGGTAGACTGTTGTAAATAGTGAAGGAGAAAAAAATGAAATGCAAACCACGTGATTTCTACAGTCGCGGAATCGAAGAGTTACCCCGGCGTTGGTAGACTGTTGTAAATAGTGAAGGAGAAAAAAATGAAATTAAAACCACGTGATTTCTACAGTCGCGGAATCGAAGAGTTACCCCGGCGTTGGTAGACTGTTGTAAATAGTGAAGGAGAAAAAAATGAAATGGAAACCACGTGATTTCTACAGTCGCGGAATCCAAGAGTTACCCCGGCGTTGGTAGACTGTTGTAAATAGTGAAGGAGAAAAAAATGAAATTAAAACCACGTGATTTCTACAGTCGCGGAATCGAAGAGTTACCCCGGCGTTGGTAGACTGTTGTAAATAGTGAAGGAGAAATAAACGAAATGCAAACCACGTGATTTCTACAGTCGCGGAATCCAAGAGTTACCCCGGCGTCGGTAGACTGTTGTAAATAGTGAAGGAGAAAAAAATGAAATTAAAACCACGCGATTTCTACAGTCGCGGAATCCAAGAGTTACCCCGGCGTTGGTAGACTGTCGTAAATAGTGAAGGAGAAAAAAATGAAACGAAAACCACGTGATTTCTACAGTCGTGGAATCGAAGAGTTACACCGGCGTTGGTAGACTGTTGTAAATAGTGAAGGAGAAAAAAAAAAATGAAAACCACGTGATTTCTACAGTCGCGGAATCGAAGAGTTACCCCGGCGTTGGTAGACTGTTGTAAATAGTGAAGGAGAAAAAAATGAAATGAAAACCACGTGATTTCTACTGTCGCGGATTCCAAGAGTTACCCCGGCGTTGGTAGACTGTTGTAAAAAATGAAGGAGAAAAAAATGAAATGAAAACCACGTGATTTCTACAGTCGCGGAATCGAAGAGTTACCCCGGCGTTGGTAGACTGTTGTAAATAGTGAAGGAGAAAAAAATGAAATTAAAACCGCGTGATTTCTACAGTCGCGGAACCTAAGAGTTACCCCGGCGTTGATAGACTGTTGTAAATAGTGAAGGAGAAAAAAATGAAATGCAAACCACGTGATTTCTACAGTCGCGGAATCCAAGAGTTACCCCGGCGTTGGTAGACTGTTGTAAATAGTGAAGGAGAAAAAAATGATATGAAAACCACGTGATTTCTACAGTCGCGGAATCCAAGAGTTACCCCGGCGTTGGTAGACTGTTGTAAATAGTGAAGGAGAAAAAAATGATATGAAAACCACGTGATTTCTACAGTGGCGGAATCGAAGAGTTACCCCGGCGTTGGTAGACTGTTGTAAATAGTGAAGGAGAAAAAAATGAAATGCAAACCACGTGATTTCTACAGTCGCGGAATCCAAGAGTTACCCCGGCAGTGGTAGACTGTTGTAAATAGTGAAGGAGAAAAAAATGAAATGAAAACCACGTGATTTCTACAGTCGTGGAATCGAAGAGTTACCCCGGCGTTGGTAGACTGTTGTAAATAGTGAAGGAGAAAAAAATGAAATGCAAACCACGTGATTTCTACAGTCGCGGAATCCTAGAGTTACCCCGGCGTTGGTAGACTGTTGTAAATAGTGAAGGAGAAAAAAATGATATGAAAACCACATGATTTCTACAGTCGCGGAATCCAAGAGTTACCCCGGCGTTGGTAGACTGTTGTAAATAGTGAAGGAGAAAAAAATGATATGAAAACCACGTGATTTCTACAGTCGCGGAATCGAAGAGTTACCCCGGCGTTGGTAGACTGTTGTAAATAGTGAAGGAGAAAAAAATGAAATGCAAACCACGTGATTTCTACAGTCGCGGAACCCAAGAGTTACCCCGGCGTTGGTAGACTGTTGTAAATAGTGAAGGAGAAAAAAATGAAATTAAAACCACGTGATTTCTACAGTCGCGGAATCGAAGAGTTACCCCGCCGTTGGTAGACTGTTGTAAATAGTGAAGGAGAAAAAAATGAAATGGAAACCACGTGATTTCTACAGTCGCGGAATCCAAGATTTACCCCGGCGTTGGTAGACTGTTGTAAATAGTGAAGGAGAAAAAAATGAAATTAAAACCACGTGATTTCTACAGTCGCGGAATCGAAGAGTTACCCCGGCGTTGGTAGACTGTTGTAAATAGTGAAGGAGAAATAAATGAAATGCAAACCACGTGATTTCTACAGTCGCGGAATCCAAGAGTTACCACGGCGTTGGTAGACTGTTGCAAATAGTGAAGGAGAAAAAAATGAAATTAAAACCATGCGATTTCTACAGTCGCGGAATCCAAGAGTTACCCCGGCGTTGGTAGACTGTTGTAAATAGTGAAGGAGAAAAAAATGAAACGAAAACCACGTGATTTCTACAGTCGTGGAATCGAAGAGTTACACCGGCGTTGGTAGACTGTTGTAAATAGTGAAGGAGAAAAAAAAAATGAAAACCACGTGATTACTACAGTCGCGGAATCGAAGAGTTACCCCGGCGTTGGTAGACTGTTGTAAATAGTGAAGGAGAAAAAATGAAATGAAAACCACGTGAATTCTACTGTCACAGATTCCAAGAGTTACCCCGGCGTTGGTAGACTGTTGTAAATAGTGAAGGAGAAAAAAATGAAATGAAAACCACGTGATTTCTACAGTCGCGGAATCGAAGAGTTACCCCGGCGTTGGAAGACTGTTGTAAATAGTGAAGGAGAAAAAATGAAATTAAAACCACGTGATTTCTACAGTCGCGGAATCCAAGAGTACCCCGGCGTTGGTAGACTGTTGTAAATAGTGAAGGAGAAAAAAATGAAACGAAAACCACGTGATTTCTACAGTCGTGGAATCGAAGAGTTACCCCGGCGTTGGTAGACTGTTGTAAATAGTGAAGGAGAAAAAAATGAAATGCAAACCACGTGATTTCTACAGTCGCGGAATCCAAGAGTTACCCTGGCGTTGGTAGACTGTTGTAAATAGTGAAGGAGAAAAAATGAAATTAAAACCACGTGATTTCTACAGTCGCGGAATCCAAGAGTTACCCCGGCGTTGGTAGACTGTTTTAATAGTGAAGGAGAAAAAAATGAAACGAAAACCACGTGATTTCTACAGTCGTGGAATCGAAGAGTTACCCCGGCGTTGGTAGACTGTTGTAAATAGTGAAGGAGAAAAAAATGAAATGAAAACCACGTGATTTCTACAGTCGCGGAATCGAAGAGTTACCCCGGCGTTGGTAGACTGTTGTAAATAGTGAAGGAGAAAAAAATGATATGAAAACCACGTGATTTCTACAGTCGCGGAATCGAAGAGTTACCCCGGCGTTGGTAGACTGTTGTAAACAGTGAAGGAGAAAAAAATGATATGAAAACCACGTGATTTCTACAGTCGCGGAATCGAAAAGTTACCCCGGCGTTGGTAGACTGTTGTAAATAGTCAAGGAGAAAAAAATGAAATGAAAACCACGTGATTTATACAGTCGCGGAATCGAAGAGTTACCCCGGCGTTGGTAGACTGTTGTAAATAGTGAAGGAGAAAAAAATGATATGAAAACCACGTGATTTCTACAGTCGCGGAATCGAAGAGTTACCCCGGCGTTGGTAGACTGTTGTAAATAGTGAAGGAGAAAAAAATGATATGAAAACCACGTGATTTCTACAGTCGCGGAATCGAAGAGTTACCCCGGCGTTGGTAGACTGTTGTAAATAGTGAAGGAGAAAAAAATGATATGAAAACCACGTGATTTCTACAGTCGCGGAATCGAAGAGTTACCCCGGCGTTGGTAGACTGTTGTAAATAGTGAAGGAGAAAAAAATGATATGAAAACCACATGATTTCTACAGTCGCGGAATCCAAGAGTTACCCCGGCGTTGGTAGACTGTTGTAATCAGTGAAGGAGAAAAAAATGAAATGCAAACCATGTGATTTCTACAGTCGCAGAATCGAAGAGTTACCCCGGCGTTGGTAGACTGCTGTAAATAGTGAAGGAGAAAAAAATGATATGAAAACCACGTGATTTCTACAGTCGCGGAATCGAAAAGTTACCCCGGCGTTGGTAGACTGTTGTAAATAGTGAAGGAGAAAAAAATGATATGAAAACCACGTGATTTCTACAGTCGCGGAATCGAAGAGTTACCCCGGCGTTGGTAGACTGTTGTAAATAGTGAAGGAGAAAAAAATGAAATGAAAACCACGTGATTTCTGCAGTCGCGGAATCGAAGAGTTACCCCGGCGTTGGTAGACTGTTGTAAATAGTGAAGGAGAAAAAAGTGATATGAAAACCACGTGATTTCTACAGTCGCGGAATCGAATAGTTACCCCGGCGTTGGTAGACTGTTGTAAATAGTGAAGGAGAAAAAAATCATATGAAAACCATGTGATTTCTACAGTCGCGGAATCGAAGAGTTACCCCGGCGTTGGTAGACTGTTGTAAATAGTGAAGGAGAAAAAATGATATGAAAACCACGTGATTTCTACAGTCGCGGAATCGAAGAGTTACCACGGCGTTGGTAGACTGTTGTAAATAGTGAAGGAGAAAAAAATGATATGAAAACCACGTGATTTCTACAGTCGCGGAATCCAAGAGTTACCCCGGCATTGGTAGACTGTTGTAAATAGTGAAGGAGAAAAAAATGAAGCGAAAACCACGTGATTTCTTACAGTCGCGCAATCGAAGAGTTACCCCGGCGTTGGTAGACTGTTGTAAATAGTGAAGGAGAAAAAAATGATATGAAAACCATGAGATTTCTAAAGTCGCGGAATCGAAGAGTTACCCCGGCGTTGGTAGACTGTTGTAAATAGTGAAGGAGAAAAAAATGAAATGAAAACCACGTGATTTCTACTGTCGCGGATTCCAAGAGTTACCCCGGCGTTGGTAGACTGTTGTAAAAAATGAAGGAGAAAAAAATGAAATGAAAACCACGTGATTTCTACAGACGCGGAATCGAAGAGTTACCCCGGCGTTGGTAGACTGTTGTAAATAGTGAAGGAGAAAAAAATGAAATTAAAACCGCGTGATTTCTACAGTCGCGGAACCTAAGAGTTACCCCGGCGTTGGTAGACTGTTGTAAATAGTGAAGGAGAAAAAAATGAAATGCAAACCACGTGATTTCTACAGTCGCGGAATCCAAGAGTTACCCCGGCGTTGGTAGACTGTTGTAAATAGTGAAGGAGAAAAAAATGATATGAAAACCACGTGATTTCTACAGTCGCGGAATCCAAGAGTTACCCCGGCGTTGGTAGACTGTTGTAAATAGTGAAGGAGAAAAAAATGATATGAAAACCACGTGATTTCTACAGTCGCGGAATCGAAGAGTTACCCCGGCGTTGGTAGACTGTTGTAAATAGTGAACGAGAAAAAAATGAAATGCAAACCACGTGATTTCTACAGTCGCGGATTCCAAGAGTTACCCCGGCAGTGGTAGACTGTTGTAAATAGTGAAGGAGAAAAAAATGAAATGAAAACCACGTGATTTCTACAGTCGTGGAATCGAAGAGTTACCCCGGCGTTGGTAGACTGTTGTAAATAGTGAAGGAGAAAAAAATGAAATGCAAACCACGTGATTTCTACAGTCGCGGAATCCTAGAGTTACCCCGGCGTTGGTAGACTGTTGTAAATAGTGAAGGAGAAAAAAATGATATGAAAACCACATGATTTCTACAGTCGCGGAATCCAAGAGTTACCCCGGCGTTGGTAGACTGTTGTAAATAGTGAAGGAGAAAAAAATGATATGAAAACCACGTGATTTCTACAGTCGCGGAATCGAAGAGTTACCCCGGCGTTGGTAGACTGTTGTAAATAGTGAAGGAGAAAAAAATGAAATGCAAACCACGTGATTTCTACAGTCGCGGAACCCAAGAGTTACCCCGGCGTTGGTAGACTGTTGTAAATAGTGAAGGAGAAAAAAATGAAATTAAAACCACGTGATTTCTACAGTCGCGGAATCGAAGAGTTACCCCGCCGTTGGTAGACTGTTGTAAATAGTGAAGGAGAAAAAAATGAAATGGAAACCACGTGATTTCTACAGTCGCGGAATCCAAGATTTACCCCGGCGTTGGTAGACTGTTGTAAATAGTGAAGGAGAAAAAAATGAAATTAAAACCACGTGATTTCTACAGTCGCGGAATCGAAGAGTTACCCCGGCGTTGGTAGACTGTTGTAAATAGTGAAGGAGAAATAAATGAAATGCAAACCACGTGATTTCTACAGTCGCGGAATCCAAGAGTTACCACGGCGTTGGTAGACTGTTGTAAATAGTGAAGGAGAAAAAAATGAAATTAAAACCATGCGATTTCTACAGTCGCGGAATCCAAGAGTTACCCCGGCGTTGGTAGACTGTTGTAAATAGTGAAGGAGAAAAAAATGAAACGAAAACCACGTGATTTCTACAGTCGTGGAATCGAAGAGTTACACCGGCGTTGGTAGACTGTTGTAAATAGTGAAGGAGAAAAAAAAAATGAAAACCACGTGATTACTACAGTCGCGGAATCGAAGAGTTACCCCGGCGTTGGTAGACTGTTGTAAATAGTGAAGGAGAAAAAAATGAAATGAAAACCACGTGATTTCTACTGTCACAGATTCCAAGAGTTACCCCGGCGTTGGTAGACTGTTGTAAATAGTGAAGGAGAAAAAAATGAAATGAAAACCACGTGATTTCTACAGTCGCGGAATCGAAGAGTTACCCCGGCGTTGGAAGACTATTGTAAATAGTGAAGGAGAAAAAATGAAATTAAAACCACGTGATTTCTACAGTCGCGGAATCCAAGAGTACCCCGGCGTTGGTAGACTGTTGTAAATAGTGAAGGAGAAAAAAATGAAACGAAAACCACGTGATTTCTACAGTCGTGGAATCGAAGAGTTACCCCGGCGTTGGTAGACTGTTGTAAATAGTGAAGGAGAAAAAAATGAAATGCAAACCACGTGATTTCTACAGTCGCGGAATCCAAGAGTTACCCTGGCGTTGGTAGACTGTTGTAAATAGTGAAGGAGAAAAAATGAAATTAAAACCACGTGATTTCTACAGTCGCGGAATCCAAGAGTTACCCCGGCGTTGGTAGACTGTTGTAAATAGTGAAGGAGAAAAAAATGAAACGAAAACCACGTGATTTCTACAGTCGTGGAATCGAAGAGTTACCCCGGCGTTGGTAGACTGTTGTAAATAGTGAAGGAGAAAAAAATGAAATGAAAACCACGTGATTTCTACAGTCGCGGAATCGAAGAGTTACCCCGGCGTTGGTAGACTGTTGTAAATGGTGAAGGAGAAAAAAATGATATGAAAACCACGTGATTTCTACAGTCGCGGAATCGAAGAGTTACCCCGGCGTTGGTAGACTGTTGTAAATAGTGAAGGAGAAAAAAATGATATGAAAACCACGTGATTTCTACAGTCGCGGAATCGAAAAGTTACCCCGGCGTTGGTAGACTGTTGTAAATAGTCAAGGAGAAAAAAATGAAATGAAAACCACGTGATTTATACAGTCGCGGAATCGAAGAGTTACCCCGGCGTTGGTAGACTGTTGTAAATAGTGAAGGAGAAAAAAATGATATGAAAACCACGTGATTCCTACAGTCGCGGAATCGAAGAGTTACCCCGGCGTTGGTAGACTGTTGTAAATAGTGAAGGAGAAAAAAATGATATGAAAACCACGTGATTTCTACAGTCGCGGAATCGAAGAGTTACCCCGGCGTTGGTAGACTGTTGTAAATAGTGAAGGAGAAAAAAATGATATGAAAACCACGTGATTTCTACAGTCGCGGAATCGAAGAGTTACCCCGGCGTTGGTAGACTGTTGTAAATAGTGGAGGAGAAAAAAATGATATGAAAACCACATGATTTCTACAGTCGCGGAATCCAAGAGTTACCCCGGCGTTGGTAGACTGTTGTAATCAGTGAAGGAGAAAAAAATGAAATGCAAACCATGTGATTTCTACAGTCGCGGAATCGAAGAGTTACCCCGGCGTTGGTAGACTGTTGTAAATAGTGAAGGAGAAAAAATGATATGAAAACCACGTGATTTCTACAGTCGCGGAATCGAAGAGTTACCACGGCGTTGGTAGACTGTTGTAAATAGTGAAGGAGAAAAAAATGATATGAAAACCACGTGATTTCTACAGTCGCGGAATCCAAGAGTTACCCCGGCATTGGTAGACTGTTGTAAATAGTGAAGGAGAAAAAAATGAAGCGAAAACCACGTGATTTCTTACAGTCGCGCAATCGAAGAGTTACGACGGCGTTGGTAGACTGTTGTAAATAGTGAAGGAGAAAAAAATGATATGAAAACCATGAGATTTCTAAAGTCGCGGAATCGAAGAGTTACCCCGGCGTTGGTAGACTGTTGTAAATAGTGAAGGAGAAAAAAATGAAATGAAAACCACGTGATTTCTACAGTCGCGGAATCCAAGAGTTACCCCGGCGTTGGTAGACTGTTGTAAATAGTGAAGGAGAAAAAAATGAAACGAAAACCACGTGATTTCTTACAGTCGAGGAATCGAAGAGTTACCCCGGCGATGGTAGACTGTTGTAAATAGTGAAGGAGAAAAAAATGATATGAAAACCACGTGATTTCTACAGTCGCGGAATCGAAGAGTTACCCCGGCGTTGGTAGACTGTTGTAAATAGTGAAGGAGAAAAAAATGATATGAAAACCACGTGATTTCTACAGTCGCGGAATCGAAGAGTTACCCCAGCGTTGGTAGACTGTTGTAAATAGTGAAGGAGAAAAAAATGAAATGAAAACCACGTGATTTCTACAGTCGCGGAATCGAAGAGTTACCTCGGCGTTGGTAGACTGTTGTAAATAGTTAAGGAGAAAAAAATGATATGAAAACCACGTGATTTCTACAGTCACGGAATCGAAGAGTTACCCCGGCGTTGGTAGACTGTTGTAAATAGTGAAGGAGAAAAAATGAAATTAAAACCACGTGATTTCTACAGTCGCGGAATCCAAGAGTTACCCCGGCGTTGGTAGACTGTTGTAAATAGTGAAGGAGAAAAAAATGAAACGAAAACCACGTGATTTCTACAGTCGTGGAATCGAAGAGTTACCCCGGCGTTGGTAGACTGTTGTAAATAGTGAAGGAGAAAAAAATGAAATGAAAACCATGTGATTTCTACAGTCGCGGAATCGAAGAGTTACCCCGGCGTTGGTAGACTGTTGTAAATAGTGAAGGAGAAAAAAATGATATGAAAACCACGTGATTACTACAGTCGCGGAATCGAAGAGTTACCCCGGCGTTGGTAGACTGTTGTAAATAGTGAAGGAGAAAAAAATGATATGAAAACCACGTGATTTCTACAGTCGCGGAATCGAAAAGTTACCCCGGCGTTGGTAGACTGTTGTAAATAGTCAAGGAGAAAAAAATGAAATGAAAACCACGTGATTTATACAGTCGCGGAATCGAAGAGTTACCCCGGCGTTGGTAGACTGTTGTAAATAGTGAAGGAGAAAAAAATGATATGAAAACCACGTGATTTCTACAGTCGCGGAATCGAAGAGTTACCCCGGCGTTGGTAGACTGTTGTAAATAGTGAAGGAGAAAAAAATGATATGAAAACCACGTGATTTCTACAGTCGCGGAATCGAAGAGTTACCCCGGCGTTGGTAGACTGTTGTAAATAGTGAAGGAGAAAAAAATGATATGAAAACCACGTGATTTCTACAGTCGCGGAATCGAAGAGTTACCCCGGCGTTGGTAGACTGTTGTAAATAGTGAAGGAGAAAAAAATGAAATGAAAACCAAGTGATTTCTGCAGTCGCGGAATCGAAGAGTTACCCCGGCGTTGGTAGACTGTTGTAAATAGTGAAGGAGAAAAAAGTGATATGAAAACCACGTGATTTCTACAGTCGCGGAATCGAAGAGTTACCCCGGCGTTGGTAGACTGTTGTAAATAGTGAAGGAGAAAAAAATCATATGAAAACCATGTGATTTCTACAGTCGCGGAATCGAAGAGTTACCCCGGCGTTGGTAGACTGTTGTAAATAGTGAAGGAGAAAAAATGATATGAAAACCACGTGATTTCTACAGTCGCGGAATCGAAGAGTTACCACGGCGTTGGTAGACTGTTGTAAATAGTGAAGGAGAAAAAAATGATATGAAAACCACGTGATTTCTACAGTCGCGGAATCCAAGAGTTACCCCGGCGTTGGTAGACTGTTGTAAATAGTGAAGGAGAAAAAAATGAAACGAAAACCACGTGATTTCTTACAGTCGCGGAATCGAAGAGTTACCCCGGCGTTGGTAGACTGTTGTAAATAGTGAAGGAGAAAAAAATGATATGAAAACCACGTGATTTCTAAAGTCGCGGAATCGAAGAGTTACCCCGGCGTTGGTAGACTGTTGTAAATAGTGAAGGAGAAAAAAATGAAATGAAAACCACGTGATTTCTACAGTCGCGGAATCCAAGAGTTACCCCGGCGTTGGTAGACTGTTGTAAATAGTGAAGGAGAAAAAAATGAAACGAAAACCACGTGATTTCTTACAGTCGCGGAATCGAAGAGTTACCCCGGCGTTGGTAGACTGTTGTAAATAGTGAAGGAGAAAAAAATGATATGAAAACCACGTGATTTCTACAGTCGCGGAATCGAAGAGTTACCCCGGCGTTGGTAGACTGTTGTAAATAGTGAAGGAGAAAAAATGAAATTAAAACCACGTGATTTCTACAGTCGCGGAATCCAAGAGTTACCCCGGCGTTGGTAGACTGTTGTAAATAGTGAAGGAGAAAAAAATGAAACGAAAACCACGTGATTTCTACAGTCGTGGAATCGAAGAGTTACCCCGGCGTTGGTAGACTGTTGTAAATAGTGAAGGAGAAAAAAATGAAATGAAAACCACGTGATTTCTACAGTCGCGGAATCGAAGAGTTACCCCGGCGTTGGTAGACTGTTGTAAATAGTGAAGGAGAAAAAAATGATATGAAAACCACGTGATTTCTACAGTCGCGGAATCGAAGAGTTACCCCGGCGTTGGTAGACTGTTGTAAATAGTGAAGGAGAAAAAAATGATATGAAAACCACGTGATTTCTACAGTCGCGGAATCGAAAAGTTACCCCGGCGTTGGTAGACTGTTGTAAATAGTCAAGGAGAAAAAAATGAAATGAAAACCACGTGATTTATACAGTCGCGGAATCGAAGAGTTACCCCGGCGTTGGTAGACTGTTGTAAATAGTGAAGGAGAAAAAAATGATATGAAAACCACGTGATTTCTACAGTCGCGGAATCGAAGAGTTACCCCGGCGTTGGTAGACTGTTGTAAATAGTGAAGGAGAAAAAAATGATATGAAAACCACGTGATTTCTACAGTCGCGGAATCGAAGAGTTACCGCGGCGTTGGTAGACTGTTGTAAATAGTGAAGGAGAAAAAAATGATATGAAAACCACGTGATTTCTACAGTCGCGGAATCGAAGAGTTACCCCGGCGTTGGTAGACTGTTGTAAATAGTGAAGGAGAAAAAATGATATGAAAACCACGTGATTTCTACAGTCGCGGAATCGAAGAGTTACCACGGCGTTGGTAGACTGTTGTAAATAGTGAAGGAGAAAAAAATGATATGAAAACCACGTGATTTCTACAGTCGCGGAATCCAAGAGTTACCCCGGCATTGGTAGACTGTTGTAAATAGTGAAGGAGAAAAAAATGAAGCGAAAACCACGTGATTTCTTACAGTCGCGCAATCGAAGAGTTACGACGGCGTTGGTAGACTGTTGTAAATAGTGAAGGAGAAAAAAATGATATGAAAACCATGAGATTTCTAAAGTCGCGGAATCGAAGAGTTACCCCGGCGTTGGTAGACTGTTGTAAATAGTGAAGGAGAAAAAAATGAAATGAAAACCACGTGATTTCTACAGTCGCGGAATCCAAGAGTTACCCCGGCGTTGGTAGACTGTTGTAAATAGTGAAGGAGAAAAAAATGAAACGAAAACCACGTGATTTCTTACAGTCGAGGAATCGAAGAGTTACCCCGGCGATGGTAGACTGTTGTAAATAGTGAAGGAGAAAAAAATGATATGAAAACCACGTGATTTCTACAGTCGCGGAATCGAAGAGTTACCCCGGCGTTGGTAGACTGTTGTAAATAGTGAAGGAGAAAAAAATGATATGAAAACCACGTGATTTCTACAGTCGCGGAATCGAAGAGTTACCCCAGCGTTGGTAGACTGTTGTAAATAGTGAAGGAGAAAAAAATGAAATGAAAACCACGTGATTTCTACAGTCGCGGAATCGAAGGGTTACCTCGGCGTTGGTAGACTGTTGTAAATAGTTAAGGAGAAAAAAATGATATGAAAACCACGTGATTTCTACAGTCACGGAATCGAAGAGTTACCCCGGCGTTGGTAGACTGTTGTAAATAGTGAAGAAGAAAAAATGAAATTAAAACCACGTGATTTCTACAGTCGCGGAATCCAAGAGTTACCCCGGCGTTGGTAGACTGTTGTAAATAGTGAAGGAGAAAAAAATGAAACGAAAACCACGTGATTTCTACAGTCGTGGAATCGAAGAGTTACCCCGGCGTTGGTAGACTGTTGTAAATAGTGAAGGAGAAAAAAATGAAATGAAAACCATGTGATTTCTACAGTCGCGGAATCGAAGAGTTACCCCGGCGTTGGTAGACTGTTGTAAATAGTGAAGGAGAAAAAAATGATATGAAAACCACGTGATTACTACAGTCGCGGAATCGAAGAGTTACCCCGGCGTTGGTAGACTGTTGTAAATAGTGAAGGAGAAAAAAATGATATGAAAACCACGTGATTTCTACAGTCGCGGAATCGAAAAGTTACCCCGGCGTTGGTAGACTGTTGTAAATAGTCAAGGAGAAAAAAATGAAATGAAAACCACGTGATTTATACAGTCGCGGAATCGAAGAGTTACCCCGGCGTTGGTAGACTGTTGTAAATAGTGAAGGAGAAAAAAATGATATGAAAACCACGTGATTTCTACAGTCGCGGAATCGAAGAGTTACCCCGGCGTTGGTAGACTGTTGTAAATAGTGAAGGAGAAAAAAATGATATGAAAACCACGTGATTTCTACAGTCGCGGAATCGAAGAGTTACCCCGGCGTTGGTAGACTGTTGTAAATAGTGAAGGAGAAAAAAATGATATGAAAACCACGTGATTTCTACAGTCGCGGAATCGAAGAGTTACCCCGGCGTTGGTAGACTGTTGTAAATAGTGAAGGAGAAAAAAATGAAATGAAAACCAAGTGATTTCTGCAGTCGCGGAATCGAAGAGTTACCCCGGCGTTGGTAGACTGTTGTAAATAGTGAAGGAGAAAAAAGTGATATGAAAACCACGTGATTTCTACAGTCGCGGAATCGAAGAGTTACCCCGGCGTTGGTAGACTGTTGTAAATAGTGAAGGAGAAAAAAATCATATGAAAACCATGTGATTTCTACAGTCGCGGAATCGAAGAGTTACCCCGGCGTTGGTAGACTGTTGTAAATAGTGAAGGAGAAAAAATGATATGAAAACCACGTGATTTCTACAGTCGCGGAATCGAAGAGTTACCACGGCGTTGGTAGACTGTTGTAAATAGTGAAGGAGAAAAAAATGATATGAAAACCACGTGATTTCTACAGTCGCGGAATCCAAGAGTTACCCCGGCGTTGGTAGACTGTTGTAAATAGTGAAGGAGAAAAAAATGAAACGAAAACCACGTGATTTCTTACAGTCGCGGAATCGAAGAGTTACCCCGGCGTTGGTAGACTGTTGTAAATAGTGAAGGAGAAAAAAATGATATGAAAACCACGTGATTTCTAAAGTCGCGGAATCGAAGAGTTACCCCGGCGTTGGTAGACTGTTGTAAATAGTGAAGGAGAAAAAAATGAAATGAAAACCACGTGATTTCTACAGTCGCGGAATCCAAGAGTTACCCCGGCGTTGGTAGACTGTTGTAAATAGTGAAGGAGAAAAAAATGAAACGAAAACCACGTGATTTCTTACAGTCGCGGAATCGAAGAGTTACCCCGGCGTTGGTAGACTGTTGTAAATAGTGAAGGAGAAAAAAATGATATGAAAACCACGTGATTTCTACAGTCGCGGAATCGAAGAGTTACCCCGGCGTTGGTAGACTGTTGTAAATAGTGAAGGAGAAAAAATGAAATTAAAACCACGTGATTTCTACAGTCGCGGAATCCAAGAGTTACCCCGGCGTTGGTAGACTGTTGTAAATAGTGAAGGAGAAAAAAATGAAACGAAAACCACGTGATTTCTACAGTCGTGGAATCGAAGAGTTACCCCGGCGTTGGTAGACTGTTGTAAATAGTGAAGGAGAAAAAAATGAAATGAAAACCACGTGATTTCTACAGTCGCGGAATCGAAGAGTTACCCCGGCGTTGGTAGACTGTTGTAAATAGTGAAGGAGAAAAAAATGATATGAAAACCACGTGATTTCTACAGTCGCGGAATCGAAGAGTTACCCCGGCGTTGGTAGACTGTTGTAAATAGTGAAGGAGAAAAAAATGATATGAAAACCACGTGATTTCTACAGTCGCGGAATCGAAAAGTTACCCCGGCGTTGGTAGACTGTTGTAAATAGTCAAGGAGAAAAAAATGAAATGAAAACCACGTGATTTATACAGTCGCGGAATCGAAGAGTTACCCCGGCGTTGGTAGACTGTTGTAAATAGTGAAGGAGAAAAAAATGATATGAAAACCACGTGATTTCTACAGTCGCGGAATCGAAGAGTTACCCCGGCGTTGGTAGACTGTTGTAAATAGTGAAGGAGAAAAAAATGATATGAAAACCACGTGATTTCTACAGTCGCGGAATCGAAGAGTTACCGCGGCGTTGGTAGACTGTTGTAAATAGTGAAGGAGAAAAAAATGATATGAAAACCACGTGATTTCTACAGTCGCGGAATCGAAGAGTTACCCCGGCGTTGGTAGACTGTTGTAAATAGTGAAGGAGAAAAAAATGAAATGAAAACCACGTGATTTCTGCAGTCGCGGAATCGAAGAGTTACCCCGGCGTTGGTAGACTGTTGTAAATAGTGAAGGAGAAAAAAGTGATATCAAAACCACGTGATTTCTACAGTCGCGGAATCGAAGAGTTACCCCGGCGTTGGTAGACTGTTGTAAATAGTGAAGGAGAAAAAAATCATATGAAAACCATGTGATTTCTACAGTCGCGGAATCGAAGAGTTACCCCGGCGTTGGTAGACTGTTGTAAATAGTGAAGGAGAAAAAATGATATGAAAACCACGAGATTTCTACAGTCGCGGAATCGAATAGTTACCACGGCGTTGGTAGACTGTTGTAAATAGTGAAGGAGAAAAAAATGATATGAAAACCACGTGATTTCTACAGTCGCGGAATCCAAGAGTTACCCCGGCGTTGGTAGACTGTTGTAAATAGTGAAGGAGAAAAAAATGATATGAAAACCACGTGATTTCTACAGTCGCGGAATCGAAGAGTTACCCCGGCGTTGGTAGACTGTTGTAAATAGTGAAGGAGAAAAAAATGAAATTAAAACCGCGTGATTTCTACAGTCGCGGAACCTAAGAGTTACCCCGGCGTTGGTAGACTGTTGTAAATAGTGAAGGAGAAAAAAATGAAATGCAAACCACGTGATTTCTACAGTCGCGGAATCCAAGAGTTACCCCGGCGTTGGTAGACTGTTGTAAATAGTGAAGGAGAAAAAAATGATATGAAAACCACGTGATTTCTACAGTCGCGGAATCCAAGAGTTACCCCGGCGTTGGTAGACTGTTGTAAATAGTGAAGGAGAAAAAAATGATATGAAAACCACGTGATTTCTACAGTCGCGGAATCGAAGAGTTACCCCGGCGTTGGTAGACTGTTGTAAATAGTGAACGAGAAAAAAATGAAATGCAAACCACGTGATTTCTACAGTCGCGGAATCCAAGAGTTACCCCGGCAGTGGTAGACTGTTGTAAATAGTGAAGGAGAAAAAAATGAAATGAAAACCACGTGATTTCTACAGTCGTGGAATCGAAGAGTTACCCCGGCGTTGGTAGACTGTTGTAAATAGTGAAGGAGAAAAAAATGAAATGCAAACCACGTGATTTCTACAGTCGCGGAATCCTAGAGTTACCCCGGCGTTGGTAGACTGTTGTAAATAGTGAAGGAGAAAAAAATGATATGAAAACCACATGATTTCTACAGTCGCAGAATCCAAGAGTTACCCCGGCGTTGGTAGACTGTTGTAAATAGTGAAGGAGAAAAAAATGATATGAAAACCACGTGATTTCTACAGTCGCGGAATCGAAGAGTTACCCCGGCGTTGGTAGACTGTTGTAAATAGTGAAGGAGAAAAAAATGAAATGCAAACTACGTGATTTCTACAGTCGCGGAACCCAAGAGTTACCCCGGCGTTGGTAGACTGTTGTAAATAGTGAAGGAGAAAAAAATGAAATTAAAACCACGTGATTTCTACAGTCGCGGAATGGAAGAGTTACCCCGCCGTTGGTAGACTGTTGTAAATAGTGAAGGAGAAAAAAATGAAATGAAAACCACGTGATTTCTACAGTCGCGGAATCGAAGAGTTACCCCGGCGTTGGAAGACTATTGTAAATAGTGAAGGAGAAAAAATGAAATTAAAACCACGTGATTTCTACAGTCGCGGAATCCAAGAGTACCCCGGCGTTGGTAGACTGTTGTAAATAGTGAAGGAGAAAAAAATTAAACGAAAACCACGTGATTTCTACAGTCGTGGAATCGAAGAGTTACCCCGGCGTTGGTAGACTGTTGTAAATAGTGAAGGAGAAAAAAATGAAATGCAAACCACGTGATTTCTACAGTCGCGGAATCCAAGAGTTACCCTGGCGTTGGTAGACTGTTGTAAATAGTGAAGGAGAAAAAATGAAATTAAAACCACGTGATTTCTACAGTCGCGGAATCCAAGAGTTACCCCGGCGTTGGTAGACTGTTGTAAATAGTGAAGGAGAAAAAAATGAAACGAAAACCACGTGATTTCTACAGTCGTGGAATCGAAGAGTTACCCCGGCGTTGGTAGACTGTTGTAAATAGTGAAGGAGAAAAAAATGAAATGAAAACCACGTGATTTCTACAGTCGCGGAATCGAAGAGTTACCCCGGCGTTGGTAGACTGTTGTAAATGGTGAAGGAGAAAAAAATGATATGAAAACCACGTGATTTCTACAGTCGCGGAATCGAAGAGTTACCCCGGCGTTGGTAGACTGTTGTAAATAGTGAAGGAGAAAAAAATGATATGAAAACCACGTGATTTCTACAGTCGCGGAATCGAAAAGTTACCCCGGCGTTGGTAGACTGTTGTAAATAGTCAAGGAGAAAAAAATGAAATGAAAACCACGTGATTTATACAGTCGCGGAATCGAAGAGTTACCCCGGCGTTGGTAGACTGTTGTAAATAGTGAAGGAGAAAAAAATGATATGAAAACCACGTGATTCCTACAGTCGCGGAATCGAAGAGTTACCCCGGCGTTGGTAGACTGTTGTAAATAGTGAAGGAGAAAAAAATGATATGAAAACCACGTGATTTCTACAGTCGCGGAATCGAAGAGTTACCCCGGCGTTGGTAGACTGTTGTAAATAGTGAAGGAGAAAAAAATGATATGAAAACCACGTGATTTCTACAGTCGCGGAATCGAAGAGTTACCCCGGCGTTGGTAGACTGTTGTAAATAGTGGAGGAGAAAAAAATGATATGAAAACCACATGATTTCTACAGTCGCGGAATCCAAGAGTTACCCCGGCGTTGGTAGACTGTTGTAATCAGTGAAGGAGAAAAAAATGAAATGCAAACCATGTGATTTCTACAGTCGCGGAATCGAAGAGTTACCCCGGCGTTGGTAGACTGTTGTAAATAGTGAAGGAGAAAAAATGATATGAAAACCACGTGATTTCTACAGTCGCGGAATCGAAGAGTTACCACGGCGTTGGTAGACTGTTGTAAATAGTGAAGGAGAAAAAAATGATATGAAAACCACGTGATTTCTACAGTCGCGGAATCCAAGAGTTACCCCGGCATTGGTAGACTGTTGTAAATAGTGAAGGAGAAAAAAATGAAGCGAAAACCACGTGATTTCTTACAGTCGCGCAATCGAAGAGTTACGACGGCGTTGGTAGACTGTTGTAAATAGTGAAGGAGAAAAAAATGATATGAAAACCATGAGATTTCTAAAGTCGCGGAATCGAAGAGTTACCCCGGCGTTGGTAGACTGTTGTAAATAGTGAAGGAGAAAAAAATGAAATGAAAACCACGTGATTTCTACAGTCGCGGAATCCAAGAGTTACCCCGGCGTTGGTAGACTGTTGTAAATAGTGAAGGAGAAAAAAATGAAACGAAAACCACGTGATTTCTTACAGTCGAGGAATCGAAGAGTTACCCCGGCGATGGTAGACTGTTGTAAATAGTGAAGGAGAAAAAAATGATATGAAAACCACGTGATTTCTACAGTCGCGGAATCGAAGAGTTACCCCGGCGTTGGTAGACTGTTGTAAATAGTGAAGGAGAAAAAAATGATATGAAAACCACGTGATTTCTACAGTCGCGGAATCGAAGAGTTACCCCAGCGTTGGTAGACTGTTGTAAATAGTGAAGGAGAAAAAAATGAAATGAAAACCACGTGATTTCTACAGTCGCGGAATCGAAGAGTTACCTCGGCGTTGGTAGACTGTTGTAAATAGTTAAGGAGAAAAAAATGATATGAAAACCACGTGTTTTCTACAGTCACGGAATCGAAGAGTTACCCCGGCGTTGGTAGACTGTTGTAAATAGTGAAGGAGAAAAAATGAAATTAAAACCACGTGATTTCTACAGTCGCGGAATCCAAGAGTTACCCCGGCGTTGGTAGACTGTTGTAAATAGTGAAGGAGAAAAAAATGAAACGAAAACCACGTGATTTCTACAGTCGTGGAATCGAAGAGTTACCCCGGCGTTGGTAGACTGTTGTAAATAGTGAAGGAGAAAAAAATGAAATGAAAACCATGTGATTTCTACAGTCGCGGAATCGAAGAGTTACCCCGGCGTTGGTAGACTGTTGTAAATAGTGAAGGAGAAAAAAATGATATGAAAACCACGTGATTACTACAGTCGCGGAATCGAAGAGTTACCCCGGCGTTGGTAGTCTGTTGTAAATAGTGAAGGAGAAAAAAATGATATGAAAACCACGTGATTTCTACAGTCGCGGAATCGAAAAGTTACCCCGGCGTTGGTAGACTGTTGTAAATAGTCAAGGAGAAAAAAATGAAATGAAAACCACGTGATTTATACAGTCGCGGAATCGAAGAGTTACCCCGGCGTTGGTAGACTGTTGTAAATAGTGAAGGAGAAAAAAATGATATGAAAACCACGTGATTTCTACAGTCGCGGAATCGAAGAGTTACCCCGGCGTTGGTAGACTGTTGTAAATAGTGAAGGAGAAAAAAATGATATGAAAACCACGTGATTTCTACAGTCGCGGAATCGAAGAGTTACCCCGGCGTTGGTAGACTGTTGTAAATAGTGAAGGAGAAAAAAATGATATGAAAACCACGTGATTTCTACAGTCGCGGAATCGAAGAGTTACCCCGGCGTTGGTAGACTGTTGTAAATAGTGAAGGAGAAAAAAATGAAATGAAAACCAAGTGATTTCTGCAGTCGCGGAATCGAAGAGTTACCCCGGCGTTGGTAGACTGTTGTAAATAGTGAAGGAGAAAAAAGTGATATGAAAACCACGTGATTTCTACAGTCGCGGAATCGAAGAGTTACCCCGGCGTTGGTAGACTGTTGTAAATAGTGAAGGAGAAAAAAATCATATGAAAACCATGTGATTTCTACAGTCGCGGAATCGAAGAGTTACCCCGGCGTTGGTAGACTGTTGTAAATAGTGAAGGAGAAAAAATGATATGAAAACCACGTGATTTCTACAGTCGCGGAATCGAAGAGTTACCACGGCGTTGGTAGACTGTTGTAAATAGTGAAGGAGAAAAAAATGATATGAAAACCACGTGATTTCTACAGTCGCGGAATCCAAGAGTTACCCCGGCGTTGGTAGACTGTTGTAAATAGTGAAGGAGAAAAAAATGAAACGAAAACCACGTGATTTCTTACAGTCGCGGAATCGAAGAGTTACCCCGGCGTTGGTAGACTGTTGTAAATAGTGAAGGAGAAAAAAATGATATGAAAACCACGTGATTTCTAAAGTCGCGGAATCGAAGAGTTACCCCGGCGTTGGTAGACTGTTGTAAATAGTGAAGGAGAAAAAAATGAAATGAAAACCACGTGATTTCTACAGTCGCGGAATCCAAGAGTTACCCCGGCGTTGGTAGACTGTTGTAAATAGTGAAGGAGAAAAAAATGAAACGAAAACCACGTGATTTCTTACAGTCGCGGAATCGAAGAGTTACCCCGGCGTTGGTAGACTGTTGTAAATAGTGAAGGAGAAAAAAATGATATGAAAACCACGTGATTTCTACAGTCGCGGAATCGAAGAGTTACCCCGGCGTTGGTAGACTGTTGTAAATAGTGAAGGAGAAAAAATGAAATTAAAACCACGTGATTTCTACAGTCGCGGAATCCAAGAGTTACCCCGGCGTTGGTAGACTGTTGTAAATAGTGAAGGAGAAAAAAATGAAACGAAAACCACGTGATTTCTACAGTCGTGGAATCGAAGAGTTACCCCGGCGTTGGTAGACTGTTGTAAATAGTGAAGGAGAAAAAAATGAAATGAAAACCACGTGATTTCTACAGTCGCGGAATCGAAGAGTTACCCCGGCGTTGGTAGACTGTTGTAAATAGTGAAGGAGAAAAAAATGATATGAAAACCACGTGATTTCTACAGTCGCGGAATCGAAGAGTTACCCCGGCGTTGGTAGACTGTTGTAAATAGTGAAGGAGAAAAAAATGATATGAAAACCACGTGATTTCTACAGTCGCGGAATCGAAAAGTTACCCCGGCGTTGGTAGACTGTTGTAAATAGTCAAGGAGAAAAAAATGAAATGAAAACCACGTGATTTATACAGTCGCGGAATCGAAGAGTTACCCCGGCGTTGGTAGACTGTTGTAAATAGTGAAGGAGAAAAAAATGATATGAAAACCACGTGATTTCTACAGTCGCGGAATCGAAGAGTTACCCCGGCGTTGGTAGACTGTTGTAAATAGTGAAGGAGAAAAAAATGATATGAAAACCACGTGATTTCTACAGTCGCGGAATCGAAGAGTTACCGCGGCGTTGGTAGACTGTTGTAAATAGTGAAGGAGAAAAAAATGATATGAAAACCACGTGATTTCTACAGTCGCGGAATCGAAGAGTTACCCCGGCGTTGGTAGACTGTTGTAAATAGTGAAGGAGAAAAAAATGAAATGAAAACCACGTGATTTCTGCAGTCGCGGAATCGAAGAGTTACCCCGGCGTTGGTAGACTGTTGTAAATAGTGAAGGAGAAAAAAGTGATATCAAAACCACGTGATTTCTACAGTCGCGGAATCGAAGAGTTACCCCGGCGTTGGTAGACTGTTGTAAATAGTGAAGGAGAAAAAAATCATATGAAAACCATGTGATTTCTACAGTCGCGGAATCGAAGAGTTACCCCGGCGTTGGTAGACTGTTGTAAATAGTGAAGGAGAAAAAATGATATGAAAACCACGAGATTTCTACAGTCGCGGAATCGAAGAGTTACCACGGCGTTGGTAGACTGTTGTAAATAGTGAAGGAGAAAAAAATGATATGAAAACCACGTGATTTCTACAGTCGCGGAATCCAAGAGTTACCCCGGCGTTGGTAGACTGTTGTAAATAGTGAAGGAGAAAAAAATGAAACGAAAACCACGTGATTTCTTACAGTCGCGGAATCGAAGAGTTACCCCGGCGTTGGTAGACTGTTGTAAATAGTGAAGGAGAAAAAAATGATATGAAAACCACGTGATTTCTAAAGTCGCGGAATCGAAGAGTTACCCCGGCGTTGGTAGACTGTTGTAAATAGTGAAGCAGAAAAAAATGAAGTGAAAACCACGTGATTTCTACAGTCGCGGAATCCAAGAGTTACCCCGGCGTTGGTAGACTGTTGTAAATAGTGAAGGAGAAAAAAATGAAACGAAAACCACGTGATTTCTTACAGTCGCGGAATCGAAGAGTTACCCCGGCGTTGGTAGACTGTTGTAAATAGTGAAGGAGAAAAAAATGATATGAAAACCACGTGATTTCTACAGTCGCGGAATCGAAGAGTTACTCCGGCATTGGTAGACTGTTGTAAATAGTGAAGGAGAAAAAAATGATATGAAAACCACGTGATTTCTACAGTCGCGGAATCGAAGAGTTACCCCAGCGTTGGTAGACTGTTGTAAATAGTGAAGGAGAAAAAAATGAAATGAAAACCACGTGATTTCTACAGTCGCGGAATCCAAGAGTTACCCCGGCGTTGGTAGACTGTTGTAAATAGTGAAGGAGAAAAAAATGAAACGAAAACCACGTGATTTCTTACAGTCGCGGAATCGAAGAGTTACCCCGGCGTTGGTAGACTGTTGTAAATAGTGAAGGAGAAAAAAATGATATGAAAACCACGTGATTTCTATACTCGCGGAATCGAAGAGTTACCCCGGCGTTGGTAGACTGTTGTAAATAGTGAAGGAGAAAAAATGAAATTAAAACCACGTGATTTCTACAGTCGCGGAATCCAAGAGTTACCCCGGCGTTGGTAGACTGTTGTAAATAGTGAAGGAGAAAAAAATGAAACGAAAACCACGTGATTTCTACAGTCGTGGAATCGAAGAGTTACCCCGGCGTTGGTAGACTGTTGTAAATAGTGAAGGAGAAAAAAATGAAATGAAAACCACGTGATTTCTACAGTCGCGGAATCGAAGAGTTACCCCGGCGTTGGTAGACTGTTGTAAATAGTGAAGGAGAAAAAAATGATATGAAAACCACGTGATTTCTACAGTCGCGGAATCGAAGAGTTACCCCGGCGTTGGTAGACTGTTGTAAATAGTGAAGGAGAAAAAAATGATATGAAAACCACGTGATTTCTACAGTCGCGGAATCGAAAAGTTACCCCGGCGTTGGTAGACTGTTGTAAATAGTCAAGGAGAAAAAAATGAAATGAAAACCACGTGATTTATACAGTCGCGGAATCGAAGAGTTACCCCGGCGTTGGTAGACTGTTGTAAATAGTGAAGGAGAAAAAAATGATATGAAAACCACGTGATTTCTACAGTCGCGGAATCGAAGAGTTACCCCGGCGTTGGTAGACTGTTGTAAATAGTGAAGGAGAAAAAAATGATATGAAAACCACGTGATTTCTACAGTCGCGGAATCGAAGAGTTACCGCGGCGTTGGTAGACTGTTGTAAATAGTGAAGGAGAAAAAAATGATATGAAAACCACGTGATTTCTACAGTCGCGGAATCGAAGAGTTACCCCGGCGTTGGTAGACTGTTGTAAATAGTGAAGGAGAAAAAAATGAAATGAAAACCACGTGATTTCTGCAGTCGCGGAATCGAAGAGTTACCCCGGCGTTGGTAGACTGTTGTAAATAGTGAAGGAGAAAAAAGTGATATGAAAACCACGTGATTTCTACAGTCGCGGAATCGAAGAGTTACCCCGGCGTTGGTAGACTGTTGTAAATAGTGAAGGAGAAAAAAATCATATGAAAACCATGTGATTTCTACAGTCGCGGAATCGAAGAGTTACCCCGGCGTTGGTAGACTGTTGTAAATAGTGAAGGAGAAAAAATGATATGAAAACCACGAGATTTCTACAGTCGCGGAATCGAAGAGTTACCACGGCGTTGGTAGACTGTTGTAAATAGTGAAGGAGAAAAAAATGATATGAAAACCACGTGATTTCTACAGTCGCGGAATCCAAGAGTTACCCCGGCGTTGGTAGACTGTTGTAAATAGTGAAGGAGAAAAAAATGAAACGAAAACTACGTGATTTCTTACAGTCGCGGAATCGAAGAGTTACCCCGGCGTTGGTAGACTGTTGTAAATAGTGAAGGAGAAAAAAATGATATGAAAACCACGTGATTTCTAAAGTCGCGGAATCGAAGAGTTACCCCGGCGTTGGTAGACTGTTGTAAATAGTGAAGCAGAAAAAAATGAAATGAAAACCACGTGATTTCTACAGTCGCGGAATCCAAGAGTTACCCCGGCGTTGGTAGACTGTTGTAAATAGTGAAGGAGAAAAAAATGAAACGAAAACCACGTGATTTCTTACAGTCGCGGAATCGAAGAGTTACCCCGGCGTTGGTAGACTGTTGTAAATAGTGAAGGAGAAAAAAATGATATGAAAACCACGTGATTTCTACAGTCGCGGAATCGAAGAGTTACTCCGGCATTGGTAGACTGTTGTAAATAGTGAAGGAGAAAAAAATGATATGAAAACCACGTGATTTCTACAGTCGCGGAATCGAAGAGTTACCCCAGCGTTGGTAGACTGTTGTAAATAGTGAAGGAGAAAAAAATGAAATGAAAACCACGTGATTTCTACAGTCGCGGAATCGAAGAGTTACCTCGGCGTTGGTAGACTGTTGTAAATAGTTAAGGAGAAAAAAATGACATGAAAACCACGTGATTTCTACAGTCGCGGAATCGAAGAGTTACCCCGGCGTTGGTAGACTGTTGTAAATAGTGAAGGAGAAAAAAATGATATGAAAAACACGTGATTTCTACAGTCGCGGAATCGAAGAGTTACCCCGGCGTTGGTAGACTGTTGTAAATAGTGAAGGAGAAAAAAATGAAACGAAAACCACGTGATTTCTACAGTCGCGGAATCGAAGAGTTACCCCGGCGTTGGTAGACTGTTGTAAATAGTGAAGGAGAAAAAAATGAAATGAAAACCACGTGATTTCTACAGTCGCGGAATCGAAGAGTTACCCCGGCGTTGTTAGACTGTTGTAAATAGTGAAGGAGAAAAAAATGATATGAAAACCACGTGATTTCTACAGTCGCGGAATCGAAGAGTTATCCCGGCGTTGGTAGACTGTTGTAAATAGTTAAGGAGAAAAAAATGATATGAAAACCACGTGATTTCTACAGTCGCGGAATCGAAGAGTTACCCCGGCGTTGGTAGACTGTTGTAAATAGTGAAGGAGAAAAAAATGAAACGAAAACCACGTGATTTCTACAGTCGCGGAATCGAAGAGTTACCCCGGCGTTGGTAGACTGTTGTAAATAGTGAAGGAGAAAAAAATGAAACGAAAACCACGTGATTTCTACAGTCGCGGAATCGAAGAGTTACCCCGGTGTTGGTAGACTGTTGTAAATAGTGAAGGAGAAAAAAATGAAACGAAAACCACGTGATTTCTACAGTCGCGGAATCGAAGAGTTACCCCGGCGTTGGTAGACTGTTGTAAATAGTAAAGGAGAAAAAAATGAAACGAAAACCACGTGATTTCTACAGTCGCGGAATCGAAGAGTTACCCCGGCGTTGGTAGACTGTTGTAAATAGTGAAGGAGAAAAAAATGAAACGAAAACCACGTGATTTCTACAGTCGCGTAATCGAAGAGTTACCTCGGTGTTGGTAGACTGTTGTAAATAGTGAAGGAGAAAAAAATGAAGCGAAAACCACGTGATTTCTACAGTCGCGGAATCGAAGAGTTACCCCGGCGTTGGTAGACTGTTGTAAATAGTGAAGGAGAAATAAATGGAACGAAAACCACGTGATTTCTACAGTCGCGGAAGTGAAGAGTTACCCCGGCGTTGGTAGACTGTTGTAAATAGTGAAGGAGAAAAAAATGAAATGAAAACCACGTGATTTCTACAGTCGCAGAATTGAAGAGTTACCCCGGCGTTGGTAGACTGTTGTAAATAGTGAGCAGAAAAAAATGAAACGAAAACCACGTGATTTCTACAGTCGCGGAATCGATGAGTTACCCCGGCGTTGGTAGACTGTTGTAAATAGTGAAGGAGAAAAAAATGATATGAAAACCACGCGATTTCTACAGTCGCAGAATCGAAGAGTTACCCCGGCGTTGGTAGACTGTTGTAAATAGTGAAGGAGAAAAAAATGATATGAAAACCACGTGATTTCTACAGTCGCGGAATCGAAGAGTTACCCCGGCGTTGGTAGACTGTTGTAAATAGTGAAGGAGAAAAAAATGAAACGAAAACCACGTGATTTCTACAGTCGCGGAATCGAAGAGTTACCCCGGCGTTGGTAGACTGTTGTAAATAGTGAAGGAGAAAAAAATGAAACGAAAACCACGTGATTTCTACAGTCGCGGAATCGAAGAGTTACCCCGGCGTTGGTAGACTGTTGTAAATAGTGAAGGAGAAAAAAATGATATGAAAACCACGTGATTTCTACAGTTGCGGAATCGAAGAGTTACCCCGGCGTTGGTAGACTGTTGTAAATAGTGAAGGAGAAAAAAATGAAATGAAAACCACGTGATTTCTACAGTCGCGGAATCGAAGAGTTACCCCGGCGTTGGTAGACTGTTGTAAATAGTGAAGGAGAAAAAAATGAAACGAAAACCACGTGATTTCTACAGTCGCGGAATCGAAGAGTTACCCCGGCGTTGGTAGACTGTTGTAAATAGTAAAGGAGAAAAAAATGAAACGAAAACCACGTGATTTCTACAGTCGCGGAATCGAAGAGTTACCCCGGCGTTGGTAGACTGTTGTAAATAGTGAAGGAGAAAAAAATGATATGAAAACCACGTGATTTCTACAGTCGCGGAATCGAAGAGTTACCCCGGCGTTGGTAGACTGTTGTAAGTAGTGAAGGAGAAAAAAATGAAATGTAAACCACGTGATTTCTACAGTCGCGGAATCGAAGAGTTACCCCGGCGTTGGTAGACTGTTGTAAATAGTGAAGGAGAAAAAAATGAAACGAAAACCATGTGATTTCTACAGTCGCAGAATCGAAGAGTTACCCCGGCGTTGGTAGACTGTTGTAAATAGTGAAGGAGAAAAAAATGATATGAAAACCACGTGATTTCTACAGTCGCGGAATCGAAGAGTTACCCCGGCGTTGGTAGACTGTTGTAAATAGTGAAGGAGAAAAAAATGAAACGAAAACCATGTGATTTCTACAGTCGCAGAATCGAAGAGTTACCCCGGCGTTGGTAGACTGTTGTAAATAGTGAAGGAGAAAAAAATGATATGAAAACCACGTGATTTCTACAGTCGCGGAATCGGAAAGTTACCCCGGCGTTGGTAGACTGTTGTAAATAGTCAAGGAGAAAAAAATGAAATGAAAACCACGTGATTTATACAGTCGCGGAATCGAAGAGTTACCCCGGCGTTGGTAGACTGTTGTAAATAGTGAAGGAGAAAAAAATGATATGAAAACCACGTGATTTCTACAGTCGCGGAATCGAAGAGTTACCCCGGCGTTGGTAGACTGTTGTAAATAGTGAAGGAGAAAAAAATGATATGAAAACCACGTGATTTCTACAGTCGCGGAATCGAAGAGTTACCCCGGCGTTGGTAGACTGTTGTAAATAGTGAAGGAGAAAAAAATGAAATGAAAACCACGTGATTTCTGCAGTCGCGGAATCGAAGAGTTACCCCGGCGTTGGTAGACTGTTGTAAATAGTGAAGGAGAAAAAAGTGATATGAAAACCACGTGATTTCTACAGTCGCGGAATCGAAGAGTTACCCCGGCGTTGGTAGACTGTTGTAAATAGTGAAGGAGAAAAAAATCATATGAAAACCATGTGATTTCTACAGTCGCGGAATCGAAGAGTTACCCCGGCGTTGGTAGACTGTTGTAAATAGTGAAGGAGAAAAAAATGATATGAAAACCACGTGATTTCTACAGTCGCGGAATCGAAGAGTAACCACGGCGTTGGTAGACTGTTGTAAATAGTGAAGGAGAAAAAAATGATATGAAAACCACGTGATTTCTAAAGTCGCGGAATCGAAGAGTTCCCCCGGCGTTGGTAGACTGTTGTAAATAGTGAAGGAGAAAAAAATGAAATGAAAACCACGTGATTTCTACAGTCGCGGAATCCAAGAGTTACCCTGGCGTTGGTAGACTGTTGTAAATAGTGAAGGAGAAAAAAATGAAACGAAAACCACGTGATTTCTTACAGTCGCGGAATCGAAGAGTTACCCCGGCGTTGGTAGACTGTTGTAAATAGTGAAGGAGAAAAAAATGATATGAAAACCACGTGATTTCTACAGACGCGGAATCGAAGAGTTACTCCGGCGTTGGTAGACTGTTGTAAATAGTGAAGGAGAAAAAAATGATATGAAAACCACGTGACTTCTACAGTCGCGGAATCGAAGAGTTACCCCAGCGTTGGTAGACTGTTGTAAATAGTGAAGGAGAAAAAAATGAAATGAAAACCACGTGATTTCTACAGTCGCGGAATCGAAGAGTTACCTCGGCGTTGGTAGACTGTTGTAAATAGTTAAGGAGAAAAAAATGATATGAAAACCACGTGATTTCTACAGTCGCGGAATCGAAGAGTTACCCCGGCGTTGGTAGACTGTTGTAAATAGTGAAGGAGAAAAAAATGATATGAAAACCACGTGATTTCTACAGTCGCGGAATCGAAGAGTTACCCCGGCGTTGGTAGACTGTTGTAAATAGTGAAGGAGAAAAAAATGAAACGAAAACCACGTGATTTCTACAGTCGCGGAATCGAAGAGTTACCCCGGCGTTGGTAGACTGTTGTAAATAGTGAAGGAGAAAAAAATGAAACGAAAACCACGTGATTTCTACAGTCGCGGAATCGAAGAGTTACCCCGGCGTTGGTAGACTGTTGTAAATAGTGAAGGAGAAAAAAATGAAACGAAAACCACGTGATTTCTACAGTCGCGGAATCGAAGAGTTACCCCGGTGTTGGTAGACTGTTGTAAATAGTGAAGGAGAAAAAAATGAAACGAAAACCACGTGATTTCTACAGTCGCGGAATCGAAGAGTTACCCCGGCGTTGGTAGACTGTTGTAAATAGTGAAGGAGAAAAAAATGAAACGAAAACCACGTGATTTCTACAGTCGCGGAATCGAAGAGTTACCCCGGCGTTGGTAGACTGTCGTAAATAGTGAAGGAGAAAAAAATGAAACGAAAACCACGTGATTTCTACAGTCGCGTAATCGAAGAGTTACCCCGGTGTTGGTAGACTGTTGTAAATAGTGAAGGAGAAAAAAATGAAGCGAAAACCACGTGATTTCTACAGTCGCGGAATCGAAGAGTTGCCCCGGCGTTGGTAGACTGTTGTAAATAGTGAAGGAGAAATAAATGGAACGAAAACCACGTGATTTCTACAGTCGCGGAAGTGAAGAGTTACCCCGGCGTTGGTAGACTGTTGTAAATAGTGAAGGAGAAAAAAATGAAATGAAAACCACGTGATTTCTACAGTCGCGGAATTGAAGAGTTACCCCGGCGTTGGTAGACTGTTGTAAATAGTGAGCAGAAAAAAATGAAACGAAAACCACGTGATTTCTACAGTCGCGGAATCGAAGAGTTACCCCGGCGTTGGTAGACTGTTGTAAATAGTGAAGGAGAAAAAAATGATATGAAAACCACGCGATTTCTACAGTCGCGGAATCGAAGAGTTACCCCGGCATTGGTAGACTGTTGTAAATAGTGAAGGAGAAAAAAATGATATGAAAACCACGTGATTTCTACAGTCGCGGAATCCAAGAGTTACCCCGGCGTTGGTAGACTGTTGTAAATAGTGAAGGAGAAAAAAATGAAACGAAAACCACGTGATTTCTACAGTCGCGGAATCGAAGAGTTCCCCCGGCGTTGGTAGACTGTTGTAAATAGTGAAGGAGAAAAAAATGAAACGAAAACCACGTGATTTCTACAGTCGCGGAATCGAAGAGTTACCCCGGCGTTGGTAGACTGTTGTAAATAGTGAAGGAGAAAAAAATGATATCAAAACCACGTGATTTCTACAGTTGCGGAATCGAAGAGTTACCCCGGCGTTGGTAGACTGTTGTAAATAGTGAAGGAGAAAAAAATGAAATGAAAACCACGTGATTTCTACAGTCGCGGAATCGAAGAGTTACCCCGGCGTTGGTAGACTGTTGTAAATAGTGAAGGAGAAAAAAATGAAACGAAAACCACGTGATTTCTACAGTCGCGGAATCGAAGAGTTACCCCGGCGTTGGTAGACTGTTGTAAATAGTAAAGGAGAAAAAAATGAAACGAAAACCACGTGATTTCTACAGTCGCGGAATCGAAGAGTTACCCCGGCGTTGGTAGACTGTTGTAAATAGTGAAGGAGAAAAAAATGATATGAAAACCACGTGATTTCTACAGTCGCGGAATCGAAGAGTTACCCCGGCGTTGGTAGACTGTTGTAAGTAGTGAAGGAGAAAAAAATGAAATGTAAACCACGTGATTTCTACAGTCGCGGAATCGAAGAGTTACCCCGGCGTTGGTAGACTGTTGTAAATCGTGAAGGAGAAAAAAATTAAACGAAAACCATGTGATTTCTACAGTCGCAGAATCGAAGAGTTACCCCGGCGTTGGTAGACTGTTGTAAATAGTGAAGGAGAAAAAAATGATATGAAAACCACGTGATTTCTACAGTCGCGGAATCGAAGAGTTACCCCGGCGTTGGTAGACTGTTGTAAATAGTGAAGGAGAAAAAAATGAAACGAAAACCATGTGATTTCTACAGTCGCAGAATCGAAGAGTTACCCCGGCGTTGGTAGACTGTTGTAAATAGTGAAGGAGAAAAAAATGATATGAAAACCACGTGATTTCTACAGTCGCGGAATCGAAGAGTTACCCCGGCGTTGGTAGACTGTTGTAAATAGTGAAGGAGAAAAAAATGAAACGAAAACCACGTGATTTCTACAGTCGCGGAATCGAAGGGTTACCCCGGCGTTGGTAGACTGTTGTAAAAAGTGAAGGAGAAAATAATGATATGAAAACCACGTGATTTCTACAGTCGCGGAATCGAAGAGTTACCCTGGCGTTGGTAGACTGTTGTAAATAGTGAAGGAGAAAAAAATGAAACGAAAACCACGTGATTTCTACAGTCGCGGAATCGAAGAGTTACCCCGGCGTTGGTAGACTGTTGTAAATAGTGAAGGAGAAAAAAATGATATCAAAACCACGTGATTTCTACAGTTGCGGAATCGAAGAGTTACCCCGGCGTTGGTAGACTGTTGTAAATAGTGAAGGAGAAAAAAATGAAATGAAAACCACGTGATTTCTACAGTCGCGGAATCGAAGAGTTACCCCGGCGTTGGTAGACTGTTGTAAATAGTGAAGGAGAAAAAAATGAAACGAAAACCACGTGATTTCTACAGTCGCGGAATCGAAGAGTTACCCCGGCGTTGGTAGACTGTTGTAAATAGTAAAGGAGAAAAAAATGAAACGAAAACCACGTGATTTCTACAGTCGCGGAATCGAAGAGTTACCCCGGCGTTGGTAGACTGTTGTAAATAGTGAAGGAGAAAAAAATGATATGAAAACCACGTGATTTCTACAGTCGCGGAATCGAAGAGTTACCCCGGCGTTGGTAGACTGTTGTAAGTAGTGAAGGAGAAAAAAATGAAATGTAAACCACGTGATTTCTACAGTCGCGGAATCGAAGAGTTACCCCGGCGTTGGTAGACTGTTGTAAATAGTGAAGGAGAAAAAAATTAAACGAAAACCATGTGATTTCTACAGTCGCAGAATCGAAGAGTTACCCCGGCGTTGGTAGACTGTTGTAAATAGTGAAGGAGAAAAAAATGATATGAAAACCACGTGATTTCTACAGTCGCGGAATCGAAGAGTTACCCCGGCGTTGGTAGACTGTTGTAAATAG
Source organism: Schistocerca americana (assembly GCF_021461395.2). Taxonomy (NCBI): domain Eukaryota; kingdom Metazoa; phylum Arthropoda; class Insecta; order Orthoptera; family Acrididae; genus Schistocerca; species Schistocerca americana. The sequence goes on along the minus strand of NC_060128.1, from coordinate 152,757,212 downwards.
TGAAGGAGAAAAAAATGAAACGAAAACCATGTGATTTCTACAGTCGCAGAATCGAAGAGTTACCCCGGCGTTGGTAGACTGTTGTAAATAGTGAAGGAGAAAAAAATGATATGAAAACCACGTGATTTCTACAGTCGCGGAATCGAAGAGTTACCCCGGCGTTGGTAGACTGTTGTAAATAGTGAAGGAGAAAAAAATGAAACGAAAACCACGTGATTCCTACAGTCGCGGAATCGAAGGGTTACCCTGGCGTTGGTAGACTGTTGTAAATAGTGAAGGAGAAAAAAATGATATGAAAACCACGTGATTTCTACAGTCGCGGAATCGAAGAGTTACCCTGGCGTTGGTAGACTGTTGTAAATAGTGAAGGAGAAAAAAATGAAACGAAAACCACGTGATTTCTACAGTCGCGAAATCGAAGAGTTACCCCGGCGTTGGTAGACTGTTGTAAATAGTGAAGGAGAAAAAAATGAAACGAAAACCACGTGATTTCTACAGTCGCGGAATCGAAGAGTTACCCCGGCGTTGGTTGACTGTTGTAAATAGTGAAGGAGAAAAAAATGAAACGAAAACCACGTGATTTCTACAGTCGCGGAATCGAAGAGTTACCCCGGCGTTGGTAGACTGTAGTAAATAGTGAAGGAGAAAAAAATGAAACGAAAACCACGTGATTTCTACAGTCGCGGAATCGAAGAGTTACCCCGGCCTTGGTTGACTGTTGTAAATAGTGAAGGAGAAAAAAATGAAACGAAAACCACGTGATTTCTACAGTCGCGGAATCGAAGAGTTACCCCGGCGTTGGTAGACTGTTGTAAATAGTGAAGGAGAAAAAAATGAAACGAAAACCACGTGATTTCTACAGTCGCGGAATCGAAGAGTTACCCCGGCGTTGGTAGACTGTTGTGAATAGTGAAGGAGAAAAAAATGAAACGAAAACCACGTGATTTCTACAGTCGCGGAATCGAAGAGTTACCCCGGCGTTGGTAGACTGTTGTAAATAGTGAAAGAGAAAAAAATGAAACGAAAACCACGTGATTTCAACAGTCGCGGAATCGAAGAGTTACCCCGGTGTTGGTAGACTGTTGTAAATAGTGAAGGAGGAAAAAATGAAACGAAAACCACGTGATTTCTACAGTCGCGGAATCGAAGAGTTACCCCGGCCTTGGTAGACTGTTGTAAATAGTAAATGAGAAAAAAATGAAACGAAAACCACGTGATTTCTACAGTCGCGGAATCGAAGAGTTACCCCGGCGTTGGTAGACTGTTGTAAATAGTGAAGGAGAAAAAAGTGAAACGAAAACCACGTGATTTCTACAGTCGCGGAATCGAAGAGTTACCCCGGCGTTGGTAGACTGTTGTAAATAGTGAAAGAGAAAACAATGAAACGAAAACCACGTGATTTCTACAGTCGCGGAATCGAAGAGTTACCCCGGCGTTGGTAGACTGTTGTAAATAGTGAAGGAGAAAAAAATGAAACGAGAACCACGTGATTTCTACAGTCGCGGAATCGAAGAGTTACCCCGGCGTTGGTAGACTGTTGTAAATAGTGAAGGAGAAAAAAATGAAACGAAAACCACGTGATTTCTACAGTCGCGGAATCGAAGAGTTACCCCGGCGTTGGTAGACTGTTGTAAATAGTGAAGGAGAAAGAAATGAAACGAAAACCACGTGATTTCTACAGTCGCGGAATCGAAGAGTAACCCTGGCGTTGGTAGACTGTTGTAAATAGTGAAGGAGAAAAAAATGAAACGAAAACCACGTGATTTCTACAGTCGCGGAATCGAAGAGTTACCCCGGCGTTGGTAGACTGTTGTAAATAGTGAAGGAGAAAAAAATGAAACGAAATTCACGTGATTTCTACAGTCGCGGAATCGAAGAGTTACCCCGGCGTTGGTTGACTGTTGTAAATAGTGAAGGAGAAAAAAATGAAACGAAAACCACGTGATTTCTACAGTCGCGGAATCGAAGAGTTACCCCGGCGTTGGTAGACTGTTGTAAATAGTGAAGGAGTAAAAATGAAACGAAAACCACGTGATTTCTACAGTCGCGGAATCCAAGAGTTACCCCGGCGTTGGTAGACTGTTGTAAATAGTGAAGGAGAAAAAAATGAAACGAAAACCACGTGATTTCTACAGTCGCGGAATCGAAGAGTTACCCCGGCGTTGGTAGACTGTTGCAAATAGTGAAGGAAAAAAAAATGAAATGAAAACCACGTGATTTCTACAGTCGCGGAATCGAAGAGTTACCCCGGCGTTGGTAGACTGTTGTAAATAGTGAAGGAGAAAAAAATGAAACGAAAACCACGTGATTTCTACAGTCGCGGAATCGAAGAGTTACCCCGGCGTTGGTAGACTGTTGTAAATAGTGAAGGAGAAAAAAGTGAAACGAAAACCACGTGATTTCTACAGTCGCGGAATCGAAGAGTTACCCCGGCGTTGGTAGACTGTTGTAAATAGTGAAAGAGAAAAAAATGAAACGAAAACCACGTGATTTCTACAGTCGCGGAATCGAAGAGTTACCCCGGCGTTGGTAGACTGTTGTAAATAGTGAAGGAGAAAAAAATGAAACGAAAACCACGTGATTTCTACAGTCGCGGAATCGAAGAGTTACCCCGGCGTTGGTAGACTGTTGTAAATAGTGAAGGAGAATAAAATGAAACGAAAACCACGTGATTTCTACAGTCGCGGAATCGAAGAGTTACCCCGGCGTTGGTAGACTGTTGTAAATAGTGAAGGAGAAAAAAATGAAACGAAAACCACGTGATTTCTACAGTCGCGGAATCGAAGAGTTACCCCGGCGTTGGTAGACTGTTGTAAATAGTGAAGGAGAAAAAAATGAAACGAAAACCACGTGATTTCTACAGTCGCGGAATCGAAGAGTTACCCCGGCGTTGGTAGACTGTTGTAAATAGTGAAGGAGAAAGAAATGAAATGAAAACCACGTGATTTCTACAGTCGCGGAATCGAAGAGTTACCCCGGCGTTGGTAGACTGTTGTAAATAGTGAAGGAGAAAAATATGAAATGAAAACCACGTGATTTCAACAGTCGCGGAATCGAAGAGTTACCCCGGCGTTAATAGACTGTTGTAAATAATGAAGGAGAAAAAAATGAAACGAAAACCACGTGATTTCTACAGTCGCGGAATTGAAGAGTTACCCCGGCGTTGGTAGACTGTTGTAAATAGTGAAGGAGAAAAAAATGAAACCAAAACCACGTGATTTCTACAGTCGTGGAATCAAAGAGTCACCCCGGCGTTGGTAGACTGTTGTAAATAGTGAAGGAGAAAAAAATGAAATGTAAACCACGTGATTTCTACAGTCGCGGAATCGAAGAGTCACCCCGGCGTTGGTAGACTGTTGTAAATAGCGAAGGAGAAAAAAATGAAATGAAAACCACGTGATTTCTACAGTCGCGGAATCGAAGAGTTACCCCGGCGTTGGTAGACTGTTGTAAATAGTGAAGGAGATAAAAATGAAACGAAAACCACGTGATTTCTACAGCCGTGGAATCGAAGAGTTACCCCGGCGTTGGTAGACTGTTGTAAATAGTGAAGGAGAAAAAAATGAAATGAAAACCACGCGATTTCTACAGTCGCGGAATCGAAGAGTTACCCCGGCGTTGGTAGACTGTTGTAAATAGTGAAGGAGAAAAAAAATGAAATGAAAACCACGTGATTTCTACAGTCGCGGAATCGAAGAGTTACCCCGGCGTTGGTAGACTGTTGTATAGAGTGAAGGAGAAAAAAATGAAATGAAAACCACGTGATTTCTACAGTCGCAGAATCGAAGAGTTACCCCGGCGTTGGTAGACTGTTGTAAATAGTGAAGGAGAAAAAAATGAAACGAAAACCACGTGATTTCTACAGTCGCGGAATCGAGGAGTCACCCCGGCGTTGGTAGACCGTTGTAAATAGTGAAGGAGAAAAAAATGAAACGAAAACCACGTGATTTCTACAGTCGCGGAATCGAAGTTACCCCGGCGTTGGTAGACTGTTGTAAATAGTGAAGGAGAAAAAAATGAAACGAAAACCACGTGATTTCTACAGTCGCGGAATCGAAGAGTCACCCCGGCGTTGGTAGACTGTTGTAAATAGTGAAGGAGAAAAAAATGATATGAAAACCACGTGATTTCTACAGTCGCGGAATCGAAGAGTTACCCCGGCGTTGGTAGACTGTTGTATAGAGTGAAGGAGAAAAAAATGAAATGAAAACCACGCGATTTCTACAGTCGCGGAATCGAAGAGTTACCCCGGCGTTGGTAGACTGTTGTAAATAGTGAAGGAGAAATAAATGAAATGAAAACCACGTGATTTCTACAGTCGCGGAATCGAAGAGTTACCCCGGCGGTGGTAGACTGTTGTATAGAGTGAAGGAGAAAAAAATGAAATGAAAACCACGTGATTTCTACAGTCGCAGAATCGAAGAGTTACCCCGGCGTTGGTAGACTGTTGTAAATAGTGAAGGAGAAAAAAATGAAACCAAAACCACGTGATTTCTACAGTCGTGGAATCAAAGAGTCACCCCGGCGTTGGTAGACTGTTGTAAATAGTGAAGGAGAAAAAAATGAAATGTAAACCACGTGATTTCTACAGTCGCGGAATCGAAGAGTCACCCCGGCGTTGGTAGACTGTTGTAAATAGTGAAGGAGAAAAAAATGAAATGAAAACCACGTGATTTCTGCAGTCGCGGAATCGAAGAGTTACCCCGGCGTTGGTAGACTGTTGTAAATAGTGAAGGAGATAAAAATCAAACGAAAACCACGTGATTTCTACAGCCGTGGAATCGAAGAGTTAAACCGGCGTTGGTAGACTGTTGTAAATAGTGAAGGAGAAAAAAATGAAATGAAAACCACGCGATTTCTACAGTCGCGGAATCGAAGAGTTACCCCGGCGTTGGTAGACTGTTGTAAATAGTGAAGGAGAAAAAAATGAAATGAAAACCACGTGATTTCCACAGTCGCGGAATCGAAGAGTTACCCCGTCGTTGGTAGACTGTTGTATAGAGTGAAGGAGAAAAAAATGAAATGAAAACCACGTGATTTCTACAGTTGCGGAATCGAAGAGTTACCCCGGCGTTGGTAGACTGTTGTAAATAGTGAAGGAGAAAAAAGTGAAACGAAAACCACGTGATTTCTACAGTCGCGGAATCGAAGAGTTACCCCGGCGTTGGTAGACTGTTGTAAATAGTGAAGGAGAAAAAAGTGAAACGAAAACCACGTGATTTCTACAGTCGCGGAATCGAAGAGTTACCCCGGCGTTGGTAGACTGTTGTAAATAGTGAAGGAGAAAAATATGAAATGAAAACCATGTGATTTCTACAGTCGCGGAATCGAAGAGTTACCCCGGCGTTAATAGACTGTTGTAAATAGTGAAGGAGAAAAAAATGAAACGAAAACCACGTGATTTCTACAGTCGCCGAATTGAAGAGTTACCCCGGCGTTGGTAGACTGTTGTAAATAGTGAAGGAGAAAAAAATGAAACCAAAACCACGTGATTTCTACAGTCGTGGAATCAAAGAGTCACCCCGGCGTTGGTAGACTGTTGTAAATAGTGAAGGAGAAAAAAATGAAATGTAAACCACGTGATTTCTACAGTCGCGGAATCGAAGAGTCACCCCGGCGTTGGTAGACTGTTGTAAATAGTGAAGGAGAAAAAAATGAAATGAAAACCACGTGATTTCTACAGTCGCGGAATCGAAGAGTTACCCCGGCGTTGGTAGACTGTTGTAAATAGTGAAGGAGATAAAAATGAAACGAAAACCACGTGATTTCTACAGCCGTGGAATCGAAGAGTTACCCCGGCGTTGGTAGACTGTTGTAAATAGTGAAGGAGAAAAAAATGAAATGAAAACCACGCGATTTCTACAGTCGCGGAATCGAAGAGTTACCCCGGCGTTGGTAGACTGTTGTAAATAGTGAAGGAGAAAAAAATGAAATGAAAACGACGTGATTTCTACAGTCGCGGAATCGAAGAGTTACCCCGGCGTTGGTAGACTGTTGTATAGAGTGAAGGAGAAAAAAATGAAACGAGAACCACGTGATTTCTACAGTCGCAGAATCGAAGAGTTACCCCGGCGTTGGTAGACTGTTGTAAATAGTGAAGGAGAAAAAAATGAAACGAAAACCACGTGATTTCTACAGTCGCGGAATCGAAGAGTCACCCCGGCGTTGGTAGACTGTTGTAAATAGTGAAGGAGAAAAAAATTAAACGAAAACCACGTGATTTCTACAGTCGCGGAATCGAAGAGTTACCCCGGCGTTGGTAGACTGTTGTAAATAGTGAAGGAGAAAAAAATGAAACGAAAACCACGTGATTTCTACAGTCGCGGCATCGAAGAGTCACCCCGGCGTTGGTAGACTATTGTAAATAGTGAAGGAGAAAAAAATGAAACGAAAACCACGTGATTTCTACAGTCGCGGAATCGAAGAGTTACCCCGGCGTTGGTAGACTGTTGTATAGAGTGAAGGAGAAAAAAATGAAATGAAAACCACGCGATTTCTACAGTCGCGGAATCGAAGAGTTACCCCGGCGTTGGTAGACTGTTGTAAATAGTGAAGGAGAAAAAAATGAAATGAAAACCACGTGACTTCTACAGTCGCGGAATCGAAGAGTTACCCCGGCGTTGGTAGACTGTTGTATACAGTGAAGGAGAAAAAAATGAAATGAAAACCACGTGATTTCTACAGTCGCAGAATCGAAGAGTTACCCCGGCGTTGGTAGACTGTTGTAAATAGTGAAGGAGAAAAAAATGAAACCAAAACCACGTGATTTCTACAGTCGTGGAATCAAAGAGTCACCCCGGCGTTGGTAGACTGTTGTAAATAGTGAAGGAGAAAAAAATGAAATGTAAACCACGTGATTTCTACAGTCGCGGAATCGAAGAGTCACCCCGGCGTTGGTAGACTGTTGTAAATAGTGAAGGAGAAAAAAATGAAATGAAAACCACGTGATTTCTACAGTCGCGGAATCGAAGAGTTACCCCGGCGTTGGTAGACTGTTGTAAATAGTGAAGGAGATAAAAATGAAACGAAAACCACGTGATTTCTACAGCCGTGGAATCGAAGAGTTACCCCGGCGTTGGTAGACTGTTGTAAATAGTGAAGGAGAAAAAAATGAAATGAAAACCACGCGATTTCTACAGTCGCGGAATCGAAGAGTTACCCTGGCGTTGGTAGACTGTTGTAAATAGTGAAGGAGAAAGAAATGAAATGAAAACCACGTGATTTCTACAGTCGCGGAATCGAAGAGTTACCCCGGCGTTGGTAGACTGTTGTATAGAGTGAAGGAGAAAAAAATGAAATGAAAACCACGTGATTTCTACAGTCGCAGAATCGAAGAGTTACCCCGGCGTTGGTAGACTGTTGTAAATAGTGAAGGAGAAAAAAAAGAAATGAAAACCACGTGATTTCTACAGTCGCAGAATCGAAGAGTTACCCCGGCGTTGGTAGACTGTTGTAAATAGTGAAGGAGAAAAAAGTGAATTGAAAACCACGTGATTTCTACAGTCGCGGAATCGAAGAGTTACCCCGGCGTTGGTAGACTGTTATAAATAGTGAAGGAGAAAAAAATGAAATGAAAACCACGTGATTTCTACAGTCGCAGAATCAAAGAGTCACCCCGGCGTTGGTAGACTGTTGTAAATAGTGAAGGAGAAAAAAATGAAATGAAAACCACATGATTTCTACAGTCACAGAATCGAAGAGTTACCCCATCGTTGGTAGACTGTTGTAAATAGTGAAGGAGAAAAAAATTAAATGAAAACCACGTGATTTCTACAGTCGCGGTATCGAAGAGTTGCCCCAGCGTTGGTACACTGTTGTAAATAGTGAAGGAGAAAAAAATGAAATGAAAATCACGTGATTTCTACAGTCGCAGAATCGAAGAGTCACCCCGGCGTTGGTAGACTGTTGTAAATAGTGAAGGAGAAAAAAATGAAATGAAAACCACGTGATTTCTACAGTCGCGGAATCGAAGAGTTACCCCGGCGTTGGTAGACTGTTGTAAATAGTGAAGGAGAAAAAAATGAAATGAAAACCACGTGATTTCTACAGTCGCGGAATCGAAGGGTTACCCCGGCGTTGGTAGACTGTTGTAAATAGTGAAGGAGAAAAAAATGATATGAAAACCACGCGATTTCTACAGTCGCGGTATCGGAGAGTTGCCCCAGCGTTGGTAGACTGTTGTAAATAGTGAAGGAGAAAAAAAAGAAATGAAAACCACGTGATTTCTACAGTCGCTGAATCGAAGAGTTACCCCGGCGTTGGTAGACTGTTGTAAATAGTGAAGGAGAAAAAAGTGAAATGAAAACCACGTGATTTCTACAGTCGCGGAATCGTAGAGTTACCCCGGCGTTGGTAGACTGTTGTAAATAGTGAAGGAGAAAAAAATGAAATGAAAACCACGTGATTTCTACAGGCGCAGAATCAAAGAGTCACCCCGGCGTTGGTAGACTGTTGTAAATAGTGAAGGAGAAAAAAATGAAATGAAAACCACATGATTTCTACAGTCACACAATCGAAGAGTTACCCCAGCGTTGGTAGACTGTTGTAAATAGTGAAGGAGAAAAAAATGAAATCAAAACCACGTGATTTCTACAGTCGCGGTATCGAAGAGTTGCCCCAGCGTTGGTACACTGTTGTAAATAGTGAAGGAGAAAAAAATGAAATGAAAATCACGTGATTTCTACAGTCGCACAATCGAAGAGTCACCCCGGCGTTGGTAGACTGTTGTAAATAGTGAAGGAGAAAAAAATGAAATGAAAACCACGTGATTTCTACAGTCGCGGAATCGAAGAGTTACCCCGGCGTTGGTAGACTGTTGTAAATAGTGAAGGAGAAAAAAATGAAATGAAAACCACGTGATTTCTACAGTCGCGGAATCGAAGAGTTACCCCGGCGTTGGTAGACTGTTGTAAATAGTGAAGGAGAAAAAAATGAAACGAAAACCACGTGATTTCTACAGTCGCGGAATCGAAGAGTTACCCCGGCGTTGGTAGACTGTTGTAAATAGTGAAGGAGAAAAAAATGAAATGAAAACCACGCGATTTCTACAGTCGCGGAATCGAAGAGTTACCCCGGCGTTGGTAGACTGTTGTAAATAGTGAAAGAGAAAAAAATGAAATGAAAACCACGTGATTTCTACAGTCGCGGAATCGAAGAGTTACCCCGGCGTTGGTAGACTGTTGTATAGAGTGAAGGAGAAAAAAATGAAACGAAAACCACGTGATTTCTACAGTCGCAGAATCGAAGAGTTACACCGGCGTTGGTAGACTGTTGTAAATAGTGAAGGAGAAAAAAATGAAACGAAAACCACGTGATTTCTACAGTCGCGGAATCGAAGAGTCACCCCGGCGTTGGTAGACTTTTGTAAATAGTGAAGGTGAAAAAAATGATATGAAAACCACGTGATTTCAACAGTCGCGGAATCGAAGAGTTACTCCGGCGTTGGTAGACTGTTGTAAATAGTGAAGGAGAAAAAATGAAATGAAAACCACGTGATTTCTACAGTCGCGGTATCGAAGAGTTGCCCCAGCGTTGCTACACTGTTGTAAATAGTGAAGGAGAAAAAAATGAAATGAAAATCACGTGATTTCTACAGTCGCAGAATCGAAGAGTCACCCCGGCGTTGGTAGACTGTTGTAAATAGTGAAGGAGAAAAAAATGAAATTAAAACCACGTGATTTCTACAGTCGTGGAATCGAAGAGTTAGCCCGGCGTTGGTAGACTGTTGTAAATAGTGAAGGAGAAAAAAATGAAATGAAAACCACGTGATTTCTACAGTCGCAGAATCTAAGAGTTACCCAGGCGTTGGTAGACTGTTGTAAATAGTGAAGGAGAAAAAAGTGAAATGAAAACCACGTGATTTCTACAGTTGCAGAATCGAAGAGTTACCCCGGCGTTAATAGACTGTTGTAAATAGTGAAGGAGAAAAAAATGAAATGAAAACCACGTGATTTCTACAGTCGCAGAATCAAAGAGTCACCCCGGCGTGGTAGACTGTTGTAAATAGTGAAGGAGAAAAAAATAAAATGAAAACCACATGATTTCTACAGTCACAGAATCGAACAGTTACCATAGCGTTGGTACACTGTTGTAAATAGTGAAGGAGAAAAAAATGAAATGAAAACCACGTGATTTCTACAGTCGCGGTATCGAAGAGTTGCCCCAGCGTTGGTACACTGTTGTAAATAGTGAAGGAGAAAAAAATGAAATGAAAATCACGTGATTTCTACAGTCGCAGAATCGAAGAGTTACCCCGGCGTTGGTAGACTGTTGTAAATAGTGAAGGAGAAAAAAATGAAATGAAAACCACGTGATTTCTACAGTCGTGGAATCGAAGAGTTAGCCCGGCGTTGGTAGACTGTTGTAAATAGTGAAGGAGAAAAAAATGAAATGAAAACCACGTGATTTCTACAGTCGCAGAATCAAAGAGTCACCCCGGCGTTGGTAGACTGTTGTAAATAGTAAAGGAGAAAAAAATGAAATGAAAACCACGTGATTTCTACAGTCGCGGAATCGAAGAGTTACCCCGGCGTTGGTAGACGGTTGTAATAGTGAAGGAGAAAAAAATGAATTGAAAACCACGTGATTTCTACAGTCGCGGAATCGAAGAGTTACCCCGGCGTTGGTAGACTGTTGTAAATAGTGAAGGAGAAAAAAATGAAATGCAAACCACGTGATTTCTACAGTCGCAGAATCGAAGAGTTACCCCGGCGTTGGTAGACTGTTGTAAATAGTGAAGGAGAAAAAAATGAAACGTAAACCACGTGATTTCTACAGTCGTGGAATCGAAGAGTTACCCCGGCGTTGGTAGACTGTTGTAAATAGTGAAGGAGATAAAAATGAAATGAAAACCACGTGATTTCTACAGTCGCGGAATCCAAGAGTTACCCCGGCGTTGGTAGACTGTTGTAAATAGTGAAGGAGAAAAAAATGAAATGAAAACCACGTGATTTCTACAGTCGCGGAATCGAAGAGTTACCCCGGCGTTGGTAGACTGTTGTAAATAGTGAAGGAGAAAAAAATGAAATGAAAACCACGTGATTTCTACAGTCGCGGTATCGAAGAGTTACCCCGGCGTTGGTAGACTGTTGTAAATAGTGCAGGAGAAAAAAATGAAATGAAAACCACACGGTTTCTACAGTCGCGGTATCGAAGAGTTGCCCCAGCGTTGGTAGACTGTTGTAAATAGTGAAGGAGAAAAAAATTAAATGAAAACCACGTGATTTCTACAGTCGCAGAATCGAAGAGTTACCCCGGCGTTGGTAGACTGTTGTAAATAGTGAAGGAGAAAAAAATGATATGAAAACCAAGTGATTTCTACAGTCGTGGAATCGAAGAGTTACCCCGGCGTTGGTAGACTGTTGTAAATAGTGAAGAAGAAAAAAATGAAATGAAAACCACGTGATTTCTACAGTCGCGGAGTCGAAGAGTTACCCCGGCGTTGGTAGACTGTTGTAAATAGTGAAGGAGAAAAAAATGAAATGAAAACCACGTGATTTCTACAGTCGCAGAATCAAAGAGTCACCCCGGCGTTGGTAGACTGTTGTAAATAATAAAGGAGAAAAAAATGAAATGAAAACCACGTGATTTCTACAGTCGCGGAATCGAAGAGTTACCCCGGCGTTGGTAGACTGTTGTAATAGTGAAGGAGAAAAAAATGAAATGAAAACCACGTGATTTCTACAGTCGCGGAATCGAAGAGTTACCCCGGCGTTGGTAGACTGTTGTAAATAGTGAAGGAGAAAAAAATGAAATGCAAACCACGTGATTTCTACAGTCGCAGAATCGAAGAGTTACCCCGGCGTTGGTAGACTGTTGTAAATAGTGAAGGAGAAAAAAATGAAACGAAAACCACGTGATTTCTACAGTCGTGGAATCGAAGAGTTACCCCGGCGTTGGTAGACTGTTGTAAATAGTGAAGGAGAAAAAAATGATATGAAAACCACGTGATTTCTACAGTCGCGGAATCCAAGAGTTACCCCGGCGTTGGTAGACTGTTGTAAATAGTGAAGGAGAAAAAAATGAAATGAAAACCACGTGATTTCTACAGTCGCGGAATCGAAGAGTTACCCTGGCGTTGGTAGACTGTTGTAAATAGTGAAGGAGAAAAAAATGAAATGAAGACCATGTGATTTCTACAGTCGTGGAATCGAAGAGTTACCCCGGCGTTGGTAGACTGTTGTAAATAGTGAAGGAGAAGAAAATGAAATGAAAACCACGCGATTTCTACAGTCGCGTTATCGAAGAGTTGCCCCAGCGTTGGTAGACTTGTAAATAGTGAAGGAGAAAAAAATGAAATGAAAACCACGTGATTTCTACAGTCGCAGAATCGAAGAGTTACCCCGGCGCTGGTAGACTGTTGTAAATAGTGAAGGAGAAAAAAATGATATGAAAACCAAGTGATTTCTACAGTCGCGGAATCCAAGAGTTACCCCGGCGTTGGTAGACTATTGTAAATAGTGAAGGAGAAAAAAATGAAATGAAAACCACGCGATTTCTACAGTCGCGGTATCGAAGAGTTGCCCCAGCGTTGGTAGACTGTTGTAAATAGTGAAGGAGAAAAAAATGAAACGAAAACCACGTGATTTCTACAGTCGTGGAATCCAAGAGTTACCCCGGCGTTGGTAGACTGTTGTAAATAGTGAAGGAGGAAAAAATGATATGAAAACCACGTGATTTCTACAGTCGTGGAATCGAAGAGTTACTCCGGCGTTGGTAGACTGTTGTAAATAGTGAAGGAGAAAAAAATGAAATGAAAACTACGTGATTTCTACAGTCGCGGAATCGAAGAGTTACGCGGGCGTTGGTAGACTGTTGTAAACAGTGAAGGAGAAAAAAATGAAATGAAAACCACGCGATTTCTACAGTCGCGGTATCGAAGAGTTGCCCCAGCGTTGGTAGACTGTTGTAAATAGTGAAGGAGACAAAAATGAAATCAAAACCACGTGATTTCTACAGTCGCAGAATCGAAGAGTTACCCCGGCGTTGGTAGACTGTTGTAAATAGTGAAGGAGAAAAAAATGAAATGAAAACCACGTGATTTCTACAGTCGTGGAATCCAAGAGTTACCCCGGCGTTGGTACACTGTTGTAAATAGTGAAGGAGGAAAAAATGATATGAAAACCACGTGATTTCTACAGTCGCGGAATCGAAGAGTTACTCCGGCGTTGGTAGACTGTTGTAAATAGTGAAGGAGAAAAAAATGAAATCAAAACCACGTGATTTCTACAGTCGCGGAATCGAAGAGTTACGCGGGCGTTGGTAGACTGTTGTAAACAGTGAAGGAGAAAAAAATGAAATGAAAACCACGCGATTTCTACAGTCGCGGTATCGAAGAGTTGCCCCAGCGTTGGTAGACTGTTGTAAATAGTGAAGGAGAAAAAAATGAAATGAAAACCACGTGATTTCTACAGTCGCAGAATCGAAGAGTTACCCCGGCGTTGGTAGACTGTTGAAAATAGTGAAGGAGAAAAAAGTGAAATGAAAACCACGTGATTTATACAGTTGCGGAATTGAAGAGTTACCCCGGCGTTGGTAGACTGTTGTAAATAGTGAAGGAGAAAAGAATGAAATGAAAACCACGTGATTTCTACAGTCGCAGAATCAAAGAGTCACCCCGGCGTTGGTAGACTGTTGTAAATAGTGAAGGAGAAAAAAATGAAATGAAAACCACATGATTTCTACAGTCACAGAATCGAAGAGTTAATCCAGCGTCGGTAGACTGTTGTAAATAGTGAAGGAGAAAAAAATGAAATGAAAACCACGTGATTTCTACAGTCGCGGTATCGAAGAATTGCCCCAGCGTTGGTACACTGTTGTAAATAGTGAAGGAGAAAAAAATGAAATCAAAATCATGTGATTTCTACAGTCGCAGAATCGAAGAGTCACCCCGGCGTTTGTAGACTGTTGTAAATAGTGAAGGAGAAAAAAATGAAATGAAAACCACGTGATTTCTACAGTCGTGGAATCGAAGAGTTAGCCCGGCGTTGGTAGACTGTTGTAAATAGTGAAGGAGAAAAAAATGAAATGAAAACCACGTGATTTCTACAGTCGCAGAATCGAAGAGTTACCCCGGCGTTGGTAGACTGTTGTAAATAGTGAAGGAGAAAAAAGTGAAATGAAAACCACGTGATTTCTACAGTCGCAGAATCGAAGAGTTACCCCGGCGTTGGTAGACTGTTGTAAATAGTGAAGGAGAAAAAAATGAAATGAAAACCACGTGATTTCTACAGTCGCAGAATCAAAGAATCACCCCGGCGTTGGTAGACTGTTGTAAATAGTGAAGGAGAAGAAAATGAAATGTAAACCACATGATTTCTACAGTCACAGAATCGAAGAGTTACCCCAGCGTTGATAGACTGTTGTAAATAGTGAAGGAGAAAAAAATGAAATGAGAACCACGTGATTTCTACAGTCGCGGTATCGAAGAGTTGCCCCAGCGTTGGTACACCGTTGTAAATAGTGAAGGAGAAAAAAATGAAATGAAAACCACGTGATTTCTACAGTCGCAGAATCGAAGAGTCACCCCGGCGTTGGTAGACTGTTGTAAATAGTGCAGGAGAAAAAAATGAAATGAAAACCACGTGATTTCTACAGTCGTGGAATCGAAGAGTTAGCCCGGCGTTGGTAGACTGTTGTAAATAGTGAAGGAGAAAAATATGAAATGAAAACCACGTGATTTCTACGATCGCAGAATCAAAGAGTCACCCCGGCGTTGGTAGAATGTTGTAAATAGTGAAGGAGAAAAAAATGAAATGAAAACCACGTGATTTCTACAGTCGCGGAATCGAAAAGTTACCCCGGCGTTGGTAGACTGTTGTAAATAGTGAAGGAGAAAAAACTGAAATGAAAACCACGTGATTTCTACAGTCGCGGAATCGAAGAGTTACCCCGGCGTTGGTAGTCTGTTGTAAATAGTGAAGGAGAAAAAAATGAAATGCAAACCACGTGATTTCTACAGTCGCGGAATCGAAGAGTCACCCCGGCGTTGGTAGACTGTTGTAAATAGTGAAGGAGAAAAAAATGAAATGAAAACCACGTGATTTCTACAGTCGCGGAATCGAAGAGTCACCCCGGCGTTGGTAGACTGTTGTAAATAGTGAAGGAGAAGAAAATGAAATGAAAACCACGTGATTTCTACAGTCGCGGAATCGAAGAGTTACTCCGGCGTTGGTAGACTGTTGTAAATAGTGAAGGAGAAAAAAATGAAATCAAAACCACGTGATTTCTACAGTCGCGGAATCGAAGAGTTACGCGGGCTTTGGTAGACTGTTGTAAACAGTGAAGGAGAAAAAAATGAAATGAAAACCACGCGATTTCTACAGTCGCGGTATCGAAGAGTTGCCCCAGCGTTGGTAGACTGTTGTAAATAGTGAAGGAGAAAAAAATGAAATGAAAACCACGTGATTTCTACAGTCGCAGAATCGAAGAGTTACCCCGGCGTTGGTAGACTGTTGAAAATAGTGAAGGAGAAAAAAGTGAAATGAAAACCACGTGATTTATACAGTTGCGGAATTGAAGAGTTACCCCGGCGTTGGTAGACTGTTGTAAATAGTGAAGGAGAAAAGAATGAAATGAAAACCACGTGATTTCTACAGTCGCAGAATCAAAGAGTCACCCCGGCGTTGGTAGACTGTTGTAAATAGTGAAGGAGAAAAAAATGAAATGAAAACCACATGATTTCTACAGTCACAGAATCGAAGAGTTAATCCAGCGTCGGTAGACTGTTGTAAATAGTGAAGGAGAAAAAAATGAAATGAAAACCACGTGATTTCTACAGTCGCGGTATCGAAGAATTGCCCCAGCGTTGGTACACTGTTGTAAATAGTGAAGGAGAAAAAAATGAAATCAAAATCATGTGATTTCTACAGTCGCAGAATCGAAGAGTCACCCCGGCGTTTGTAGACTGTTGTAAATAGTGAAGGAGAAAAAAATGAAATGAAAACCACGTGATTTCTACAGTCGTGGAATCGAAGAGTTAGCCCGGCGTTGGTAGACTGTTGTAAATAGTGAAGGAGAAAAAAATGAAATGAAAACCACGTGATTTCTACAGTCGCAGAATCGAAGAGTTACCCCGGCGTTGGTAGACTGTTGTAAATAGTGAAGGAGAAAAAAGTGAAATGAAAACCACGTGATTTCTACAGTCGCAGAATCGAAGAGTTACCCCGGCGTTGGTAGACTGTTGTAAATAGTGAAGGAGAAAAAAATGAAATGAAAACCACGTGATTTCTACAGTCGCAGAATCAAAGAATCACCCCGGCGTTGGTAGACTGTTGTAAATAGTGAAGGAGAAGAAAATGAAATGTAAACCACATGATTTCTACAGTCACAGAATCGAAGAGTTACCCCAGCGTTGATAGACTGTTGTAAATAGTGAAGGAGAAAAAAATGAAATGAGAACCACGTGATTTCTACAGTCGCGGTATCGAAGAGTTGCCCCAGCGTTGGTACACCGTTGTAAATAGTGAAGGAGAAAAAAATGAAATGAAAACCACGTGATTTCTACAGTCGCAGAATCGAAGAGTCACCCCGGCGTTGGTAGACTGTTGTAAATAGTGCAGGAGAAAAAAATGAAATGAAAACCACGTGATTTCTACAGTCGTGGAATCGAAGAGTTAGCCCGGCGTTGGTAGACTGTTGTAAATAGTGAAGGAGAAAAATATGAAATGAAATCCACGTGATTTCTACGATCGCAGAATCAAAGAGTCACCCCGGCGTTGGTAGAATGTTGTAAATAGTGAAGGAGAAAAAAATGAAATGAAAACCACGTGATTTCTACAGTCGCGGAATCGAAGAGTTACCCCGGCGTTGGTAGACTGTTGTAAATAGTGAAGGAGAAAAAACTGAAATGAAAACCACGTGATTTCTACAGTCGCGGAATCGAAGAGTTACCCCGGCGTTGGTAGTCTGTTGTAAATAGTGAAGGAGAAAAAAATGAAATGCAAACCACGTGATTTCTACAGTCGCGGAATCGAAGAGTCACCCCGGCGTTGGTAGACTGTTGTAAATAGTGAAGGAGAAAAAAATGAAATGAAAACCACGTGATTTCTACAGTCGCGGAATCGAAGAGTCACCCCGGCGTTGGTAGACTGTTGTAAATAGTGAAGGAGAAGAAAATGAAATGAAAACCACGTGATTTCTACAGTCGCAGAATCAAAGAGTCACCCCGGCGTTGGTAGACTGTTGTAAATAGTGAAGGAGAAAAAAATGAAATGAAAACCACGTGATTTCTACAGTCGCAGAATCAAAGAGTCACCCCGGCGTTGGTAGACTGTTGTAAATAGTGAAGGAGAAAAAAATGAAATGAAAACCACGTGATTTCTACAGTCGCGGAATCGAAGAGTTACCCCGGCGTTGGTAGACTGTTGTAAATAGTGAAGGAGAAAAAAATGAAATGAAAACCACGTGATTTCTACAGTCGCAGAATCAAAGAGTTACCCCGGCGTTGGTAGACTGTTGTAAATAGTGAAGGAGAAGAAAATGAAATGAAAACCACGTGATTTCTACAGTCGCGGAATCGAAGAGTTACCCCGGCATTGGTAGACTGTTGTAAATAGTGAAGGAGAAAAAAATGAAATGAAAACCACATGATTTCTACAGTCACAGAATCGAAGAGTTACCCCAGCGTTGGTTGACTGTTGTAAATAGTGAAGGAGAAAAAAATGAAATGAAAACCACGTGATTTCTACAGTCGCGGTATGGAAGAGTTGCCCCAGCGTTGGTACACTGTTGTAAATAGTGAAGGAGAAAAAAATGAAATGAAAATCACGTGATTTCTACAGTTGCAAATCAAAGAGTCACCCCGGCGTTGGTAGACTGTTGTAAATAGTGAAGGAGAAAAAAATGAAATGAAAACCACGTGATTTCTACAGTCGTGGAATCGAAGAGTTAGCCCGGCGTTGGTAGACTGTTGTAAATAGTGAAGGAGAAAAAATTAAATGAAAACCACGTGATTTCTACAGTCGCAGAATCAAAGAGTCACCCCGGCGTTGGTAGACTGTTGTAAATAGTGAAGGAGAAAAAAATGAAATGAAAACCACGTGATTTCTACAGTCGCGGAATCGAAGAGTTACCCCGGCGTTGGTAGACTGTTGTAAATAGTGAAGGAGAAAAAAATGAAATGAAAACCACGTGATTTCTACAGTCGCGGAATCGAAGAGTTACCCCGGCGTTGGTAGACTGTTGTAAATAGTGAAGGAGAAAAAAATGAAATGCAAACCACGTGATTTCTACAGTCGCGGAATCGAAGAGTCACCCCGGCGTTGGTAGACTGTTGTAAATAGTGAAGGAGAAAAAAATGAAATGAAAACCGCGTGATTTCTACAGTCGCGGAATCGAAGAGTCACCCCGGCGTTGGTAGACTGTTGTAAATAGTGAAGGAGAAAAAAATGAAATGAAAACCACGTGATTTCTACAGTTGCAGAATCAAAGAGTCACCCCGGCGTTGGTAGACTGTTGTAAATAGTGAAGGAGAAAAAAATGAAATGAAAACCACGTGATTTCTACAGTCGCAGAATCAAAGAGTCACCCCGGCGTTGGTAGACTGTTGTAAATAGTGAAGGAGAAAAAAATGAAATGAAAACCACGTGATTTCTACAGTCGCGGAATCGAAGAGTTACCCCGGCGTTGGTAGACTGTTGAAAATAGTGAAGGAGAAAAAAATGAAATGCAAACCACGTGATTTCTACAGTCGCGGAATCGAAGGGTCACCCCGGCGTTGGTAGACTGTTGTAAACAGTGAAGGAGAAAAAAATGATATGAAAACCACGTGATTTCTACACTCGCGGAATCGAAGAGCTACCCCGGCGTTGGTAGACTGTTGTAAATAGTGAAGGAGAAAAAAATGAAATGCAAACCACGTGATTTCTACAGTCGCGTAATCGAAGAGTCACCCCGGCGTTGGTAGACTGTTGTAAATAGTGAAGGAGAAAAAAATGAAATGAAAACCACGTGATTTCTACAGTCGCGGAATCGAAGAGTTACCCCGGCGTTGGTAGACTGTTGTAAATAGTGAAGGAGAAAAAAATGAAATGAAAACCACGTGATTTCTACAGTCACAGAAACGAAGAGTTACCCCGGCGTTGGTAGACTGTTGTAAATAGTGAAGGAGATAAAAATGAAATGCAAACCACGTGATTTCTACAGTCGCGGAATCGAAGAGTCACCCCGGCGTTGGTAGACTGTTGTAAATAGTGAAGGAGAAAAAAATGAAATGAAAACAACGTGATTTCTACAGTCGCGGAATCGAAGAGTTACCGCGGCCTTGGTAGACATTTGTAAATAGTGAAGGAGATAAAAATGAAATGAAAACCACGTGATTTCTACAGTCGTGGAATCGAAGAGTTACCCCATCGTTGGTAGACTGTTGTAAATAGTGAAGGAGAAAAAAATGAAATGAAAACCACATGATTTCTAAAGTCACGGAATCGAAGAGTTACCTCGGCGTTGGTAGACTGTTGTAAATAGTGAAGGAGAAAAAAATGAAATGAAAACCACGTGATTTCTACAGTCGCGGAATCGAAGAGTTACCCCGGCGTTGGTACACTGTTGTAAATAGTGAAGGAGAAAAAAATGAAATGAAAACCACGTGATTTCTACAGTCGCAGAATCGAAGAGTCACCCCGGCGTTGGTAGACTGTTGTAAATAGTGAAGGAGAAAAAAATGAAATGAAAACCACGTGATTTCTACAGTCGTGGAATCGAAGAGTTAGTCCGGCGTTGGTAGACTGTTGTAAATAGTGAAGGAGAAAGAAATGAAATGAAAACCACGTGATTTCTACATTCGCGGAATCGTAGAGTTACCCTGGCGTTGGTAGACTGTTGTAAATAGAGAAGGTGAAAAAAATGAAATGAAAACCACGTGATTTCTACAGTCGTGGATTCGAAGAGTTACCCCATCGTTGGTAGACTGTTGTTAATAGTGAAGGAGAAAAAAATGAAATGAAAACCACATGATTTTCAAAGTCACGGAATCGAAGAGTTACCTCGGCGTTGGTAGACTGTTGTAAATAGTGAAGGAGAAAAAAATGTAATGAAAACCACGTGATTTCTACAGTCGCGGAATCGAAGAGTTACCCCAGCGTTGGTAGACTGTTGTAAATAGTGAAGGAGAAAAAAATGAAATGAAAACCACGTGATTTCTACAGTCGCAGAATCGAAGAGTCACCCCGGCGTTGGTAGACTGTTGTAAATAGTGAAGGAGAAAAAAATGAAATGAAAACCACGTGATTTCTACAGTCGTGGAATCGAAGAGTTAGCCCGGCGTTGGTAGACTGTTGTAAATAGTGAAGGAGAAAAAAATGAAATGAAAACCACGTGATTTCTACAGTCACAGAATCGAAGAGTCACCCCAGCGTTGGTAGACTGTCGTAAATAGTGAAGGAGAAAAAAACGAAATGAAAACCACGTGATTTCTACACTCGCGGAATCGAAGAGTTACCCCAGCGTTGGTAGACTGTTGTAAATAGTGAAGGAGAAAAAAATGAAGTGAAAACCACGTGATTTCTCCAGTCGCGGAATCGAAGAGTTACCCCGGCGTTGGTAGACTGTTGTAAATAGTGAAGGAGAAAAAAATGAAATGAAAACCACGTGATTTCTACAGTCACGGAATCGAAGAGTTACCCCGGCGTTGGTAGACTGTTGTAAATAGTGAGGGAGAAGAAAATGAAATGTAAACCACGTGATTTCTACAGTCACGGAATCGAAGAGTTACCCCGGCGTTGGTAGACTGTTGTAAATAGTGAAGGAGATAAAAATGAAATGAAAACCACGTGATTTCTACAGTCGCGGAATCGAAGAGTTACCCTGGCGTTGGTAGACTGTTGTAAATAGTGAAGGAGAAAAAAATGAAATGAAATCAGCGAATGGCATCGTTGGCCGGGAGGCCCATATCCTGGGACATCCGGCAGCCAAGTGCAAGTCTTACTTCACTCGACGCCACATTGGGCGACTTGCGCGCCGCTGTTGACGATGAAATGATGATGGGGACAACACAACTCCCAGTTCCTGAGCGGATAAAATCCCCAACCCTGCCGGGAATCGAACCCGAGCCGGCTTGCATGGGAGGCTAGCACGTTACCACCCAGCTAAGCAGGCGGACAGTGAAGGATAATAAATTATTGACGACTAAAGTCTCTGTTATGTATAGTTGCTGTGTTTATTAAACTTACGGAAAAACTCTACGAATGTTTGTACCAACCTAAAATGTATGCACGTATGTTCCACATATCCTTCTAAAGTAGTCCGAGTTCTACCAAACGTAGTACACATAATACTATACCGATAGCGGTGGCGGTGTGGTTAGCACACTGGACTCGCATACGGGAGGACGGTCCAAACCCGTGTCTGGCCATCCTGATTTAGGTTTTTCGTGATACCCGTTAATCGCTTCCGGAAAATTCCGGGATGGTTCCTTTGAAAGGGCACGGCCGATTTCCTTTCCCATCCTTCCCTAATCCGACTCGACCGATGACTCACTGTTTGGTCCCCTACCCCAAATTAACCAACCATAATACTATCTGTAAAGTAGTACTATTGGGGTAAGAATCAGCAACCAGCTAGTGGGGTGGGGTGATAACTTGGAGAGAGAAGAGGGGAGGAAGAGGGGGAAGGAAGACGTGAATGCATATGTGGGGGCGGAGGAGAAGGACACAATAAGGGGGAGGGGAAATAGACCGCATGTCACAATCACCTGCAGTGTTGTAGCACAGTCTCTGCACCGAATGCTGCTTTGAACGCTATAAGTAGAGTTGTAATACTAGCGTAAGCTACCATAGACTATCACAAGTAAACGTAGACTACGGCAGATTGCGTCAGTTAACGTAGTATTCGCTTTACCTGTACGTTAGACGCGTTGTATTCCATCAGGCGTTACCTCATAACGATCGCTTGCAAAAAAATTGGTTCAAATGGCTCTGAGCACTATGGGACTTCTGAGGTCATCAGTCCCCTAGAACTTAGAACTACTTTAACCTAACTAACCTAAGGTCATCACACACACACCCATGCCCGAGGCAGGATTCGAACCTGCGACAGTAGCGCTCGCGCGGTTCCAGACTGAGGCGCCTAGAACCACTTGGTCACACCGGCCGGCAACGATCGTTTGCTTTACGTATGTGATCAGTGTCTTACTAGATTCCACTAGAAACCTGAAGCGGTGAATCGTCTCGCAATGAAGTGAGGGTATATAAAGGGTCGGATAACCTATGGAACGTATTTGTTCTGCATAGTTATCCTCCCTGTTATTTACGAATAAACAGTATTTATAGCAAAAGTGAAACTGTCAATGTATACTTCAGCTTTTATTCGAAAGTTGTTGATTTTTAATGTGAAATAGAGGGATGTTATAGTAAAAATAAAGTAAACCATACAGATTTAACATACCGCACTGGAAAACGCAGTTTCCCCACCAAAAAGGTAAAATAATAAAATGACGTAAAACAGAAACATATCAAACATCGCTTCAATACTTCGTCGAACTTATATAAAACATGTTTGTGTTATTCACAAACAACTTTCACATTTATCAACAATAACAGGAAGCTCTTGCATCTGCTCATGACGAAGAACATTCTATTGAATACAAAATTACAACAATTACCTTATATATATATATAACGTTTGTGCGTGTAAACTGTACTTGCCTGAAAAGTAATTGCTTTGGCCACATAAAATCGCAGAAGTTTTGCCAGCAGCTAATTTTTATTACCTATGAACCGCAATTTATATTCTGTAAGGATATAAAGCACACAATGGACTAACACTGAACGATGTACGGATCTAATTATCTGAAAAACAAACAAAAAAACTAATAGAAGTCGTATGTTCCGAGTTTCTCTCTTACACATTCATTAATGTTTATTTCTCTACCAACGTCACCAATACTACCGGTAATTATACTATTCATTACGTTGTCATTTACCTAGTGTACCAAACCTACCGAACCGTAGTTTTGCTAGAGCGCAATTCTAACTGTGTTACTGTTACAATGCACTACAACTGTAGAAGTACCACATAGATGTCTCTGTCTTGTAACAGCATTGGTGGCTTAATGCTGGAGGCACTGGTACTTTAGAAAAAATTAATAAAACAGTAGTTTTAGACGGAGACCACTGTTACTAAAAGTATTAACTTCATTCATGCAGAAGTTAAAACGTCGTGTAATCAGAGCAACCTTTTTGAGATACGCGGCAGTTTTAACCCTAGCAATATCAAGGCAACTTCCCTAACATGCATTACCCAGGTAGGGTATTTTATACCGATTCTAAAAAAAATTTTTAAAAACATTCGTTAATTGTTGCTGATTTATATTAACAAGACAATTTTTTAACAGGTACTGATGTGTAAGTAGGGTCCAAAACCTGAAAATATCTGTTACCACCCTCGTGGTAATATCAACGCACTTTCAATAACCACATTTTTATGAGCACCATAATAAATTTAAAAATGCAAATTTCGCTAATTGTTGTTGACTTTTACTGTTGACACTTTTTAAAGAGATATTACCATGGAGCCTAGTTTATGCTGACGACGTGATGCTGGCAGCTGAAAACAAACTTGATCTGCAGAGCCTAACTCAAGAATGGAGTAACCAGTCGGTGCAACACGGTTTGCGCCTTAATTTGAAGAAAACCGAGTGCATGACATCAGACAGACATGAAATGGGAACCATCAATATTAATGGTGAAGATTTGACTCGTGTGTGTAAGTACCTTGGTTCCACGATCACCATTGACGGCCGACTCACCGAAGAGCTTAACACCAGGCCTCAGGTAGCGTGGATGAAGTGGCGAACATCAACCGTAGTCGCTTGTGGCCGCAGGATGAAAGATAATTTAAAATCAAAAATCTACCGCACTGTCATCCGACCAGTCACCTTGTATGGTTGTGAGTGATGACCGACTACAGTTGAGGCAGTGTAATGGAAAAGGTGGGCAGCGGACCTCAATAAGTTAGATCGCGTTTCTAATGACAGTATTAGGAAACAGTTTGGTGTTGCACCGATCCAGGACGTGTCAGAGTCGTCCTCGATGGTTTGGGCATGTTTTACGGGCCGGTGATGACTCTATTGGCAAGGCGGGTTACACCCTTAAGTCGTCGGCAGTAGACCCAAAGGACAACCTAAGCAACAGTGGGCTGATACAATTCATAAAGACCTTAAATGCGTGAACATCCACCCAAATGCAGCCCGTGATAGAGCGAACCCATGAAGCGGACCCCGCAGGCACGCGGGACAAACGCTGGAACCTTGAAATACGGATATGACATTCAAGGAAGGAAGGAAGATTGGATTCAACGTGCCGTTGACATCGAGGTCATTACAGACAGAGCAGGCCCTCAACCTTGAAATACGGATATGACATTCAAGGAAGGAAGGAAGATTGGATTCAACGTGCCGTTGACATCAAGATCATTACAGGCGGAGCAGGCTCTCAACCTTGAAATACGGATATGACATTCAAGGAAGGAAGGAAGATTGGATTCAACGTGCCGTTGACATCGACATCATTACAGATGGAGCAGGCTCTCAACCTTGAAATACGGGTATGACATTCAAGGAAGGAAGGAAGATTGGATTCAACGTGCCGTTGACATCGAGATCATTACAGATGGAGCAGGCTCTCAACCTTGAAATACGGATATTACATTCAAGGAAGGAAGGAAGATTGGATTCAACGTGCCGTTGACATCGAGATCATTACAGACGGAGCAGGCTCACAACCTTGAAATACGGATATGACATTCAAGGAAGGAAGGAAGATTGGATTCAACGTGCCGTTGACATCGAGATCATTACAGACGGAGCAGGCTCTCAACCTTGAAATACGGATATGACATTCAAGGAAGGAAGGAAGATTGGATTCAACGTGCCGTTGACATCGAGATCATTACAGACGGAGCACAAGCTCGGAGTGTGACAAGGATGGGGAAGGAAATCGGACGTGCACTTTCAAACCAACCATTTGCCTAGAGAGATTTAGGGTTCAAAAATGGTTCAAATGGCTCTGAGCACTATGGGACGTAACTGCTGTGGTCATCAGTACCCTAGAACTTACATTACTTAAACCTAACTAACCTAAGGACATCACACACATCCATGCCCGAGGCAGGATTCTAAACTGCGACCGTAGCGGTCACGCGGCTCCAGACTGTAGCGCCTAGAACCGCACGGCCACTCCGGCTGGCAGAGATTTAGGGAAATCTGGGAAAATATAAATCTGGATGGCCTGATACAGGTCTGAACCGTTGTCCTCCCAAGTGCGAGTCCAGTGTGTTA
This sequence comes from Schistocerca americana, assembly GCF_021461395.2. Lineage (NCBI taxonomy): Eukaryota > Metazoa > Arthropoda > Insecta > Orthoptera > Acrididae > Schistocerca > Schistocerca americana. The sequence goes on along the minus strand of NC_060128.1, from coordinate 152,731,939 downwards.
ACCATTGCGCCACGTCGCTCGATAATATGGCGTTCATTTGGAAAAGAGCAATCTACGACGGATACGTAAATTTCTGAGTTACCTTTAACTGCAAAGTTTAAAACATGTGTACACTGGTGTCCAACATTAAGGCAACAAACTGCTATTTCCCTGTACTGTGAGTAATTCGCAATATAATCATACAAACTGTCAGCAAATGACCGTATGCTCGTGTTCTGCACGGAAGATGAAATTTCGGTCAACGAAAAACGACGGCAACGATGACATCAGGGCACTTACCAAACGGAGTAGTTTTACCGAGTAGTCCCACATCCACAATCGCTGTGTACGCAGTCACAGATGGTACAGCCGCCCGCGGTGGCCTAGCGGTTCTAGGCGCTTCAGTCCGAAACCGCGCGACTGCTACGGCTGCAGGTTCAAATCCTGCCTCGGGCATGGATGTGCTTGCTGTCCTTAGGTTGTTGTTGTTGTTGTTGTGGTCTGAAGTCCTGAGACTGGTTTGATGCAGCTCTCCATGCTACTCTATCCTGTGCAAGCTTCTTCATCTGCAACCTACATCCTTCTGACTCTGTTTAGTGTATTCATCTCCTGGTCGCCCTCTACGATTTTTACCCTCCACGCTGCCCTCCAATGCTAAATTTGTGATCCCTTGATGCCTCAGAACATGTCCTACCAACCGATCCCTTCTTCTTGTCAAGTTATGCCACAAATTCCTCTTCTCCCCAATCCTATTCAATACCTCCTCATTAGTTATGTGATCTACCCATCTAATCTTCTGCATTCTTCTGTAGCACCACATTTCGAAAGCTTCTATTCTCTTCTTGTCCAAACTATTTATCGTCCATGTTTCACTTCCATACATGGCTACACTCCACACAAATACGTTCAGAAAAGACTTCCTGACACTTAAATCAATACTCGATGTTAACAAATTTCTCTTCTTCAGAAACGCTTTCCTTGCCATTGGCAGTCTACATTTTATATCCTCTCTACTTCGACCATCATCAGTTATTTTGCTCCCCAAATAACAAAACTCCTTCACTACTTTATGTGTCTCATTTCCTAATCTAATTCCCTCAGCATCACCCGACTTAATTCGACTACATTCCACTATCCTCGTTTTGCTTTTGTTGATGTTCATCTTATATCCTCCTTCCAAGACACTGTCCATTCCGTTCAACTGCTCTTCCAAGTCCTTTGCTGTCTCTGACAGAATTACAATGTCATCGGCGAACCTCAAAGTTTTATTTCTTCTCCATGGATTTTAATGCCTACTCCGAACTTTTCTTTTGCTTCCTTTACTGCTTGCTCAATATACAGATTGAATAACATCGGGGAGAGGCTACAACCCTGTCTCACTCCTTTCCCAACCACTGCTTCCCTTTCATGTCCCTCGACTATTATAACTGCCATCTGCTTTCTATACAAATTGTAAATAGTCTTTCGCTCCCTGTATTTTGCCCCTGCCACCTTCCGAAAATTTGAAAGAGAGTATTCCAGTCAATGAAGGGAATGTGGAACACGATTTCGAGGTCCGAACATTGTGGCAAGAGACCGATATCGAGGAGGACCACTAATGGTGATGGTATGGCACACATTATGTTGACCACTCGTATATCTGTTCATGTTCATACAATGTAGGCTTTCACGGCCGGTATTGTCTTCACTTAAATGTTCCGGGCCTATACGCCGTGGTCGATGTATAGAACTCCCCTGACGTTTCGTCTCCAACTGCGGGAGACATCCTCCGAGGTAAAGCGGCGAAATGCGAAGAGAACTCGAGGAAGCGCTGATTACATAGGCACTGCAGAGGGCGTCACTGTCCATCACGTGGCGTCGGCTATGAGACTGTCTCTGGTAAGACCAACATCCTCGACTGAAAGTAATCGATCGTCACGCTTGCGGTGCAACGCTGACATCCAAATTTTATCCAATTTAACACCTTCGTCTTTCCTGTTGAAATTATTACGGTGTTTATCAGCCTCGATAGCCTCTCTATACATGAGTGCATTATACGAGGTGTGGCTAGAAAAAAACCGGACTAGTACTGGTGAAACAATAAAACGAATGCAATAAGGCTGAAAGTCGCGTGGCCTGTCACGTGACTCTCGCTCCGCCTACTGCTCGAGTTTCATCTGCCTCCTGCACTCAGTCTGCCCGTGGCGTCTGTTTTAAGTGGTTGACGTTTTGTCTGTGCGTCGGAAAATGTTGAGTGTACAGAAAGAACAGCGTGTTAACATCAAATTTTGTTTCAAACTAGGAAAATCTGCAAGTAAAACGTTTGTAATGTTACAACAAGTGTACGGCGATGATCGTTTATCGCGAACACAAGTGTTTGAGTGGTTTAAACGATTTAAAGATGGCCGCGAAGACACCAGTGATGACACTCGCACTGGCAGACCATTGTCAGCAAAAACTGATGCAAACATTGAAAAAATCGGTAAACTTGTTCGACAAGATCGCCGTTTAACAATCAGAGCAGTGTCTGAGTTAACAGGAGTTGACAAGGAAAGTGTTAGGCAGATTCTTCATGAAAGTTTCAACATGAACAAAGTGTGTTCAAAAATGGTTCCAAAGTGTCTCACAATTGAACAGAAGGAACGCCGAAGAATGATTTGTTCTGACATCCTGGAAAACATTGAAAGTGATCCCACCTTCTTACAAAATGTTATTACTTGCGATGAATCCTGGTTTTTTACTTACGATCCCGAAACTAAACGCCAATCGATGCATTGGAAAACTCCTGGTTCTCCACGACAAAAAAAAGCACGAATGTCAAAATCGAAATTCAAGGCAATAATGATTGTTTTTTTTTTTGACATCAAAGGGATTGTGCACATTGATTGGGTACCAGAGGGACAAACAGTGAATCAGCATTACTACATTAGCGTCCTGGCTACCCTACGTGAGCGAGTACGGAGAAAACGGAACGATTTGTGGAGAAAAAAGTCATGGATCCTTCACCAAGACAATGCCCCAGCTCACAGTGCGTTGTCAGTGAAGACGTTTTTGGCAAAACACAACATTCTCATCTTAGATCATCCACCCCACTCACCTGATTTGGCCCCCTGTGATTTTTTTCTTTTCCCTAAAGTCAAGTCAGCTTTGAAAGGAACTGGATTTGAGACTGTTGAAGCAGTAAAAGAAAAAGCGACGGAAGTAATGTATGGACTTACCGAAAATGATCTGCAGCATTGCTATGAACAGTGGAAAATTCGTATGGAGCGGTGTAGAGACCGAGGAGGGGAGTACATTGAAGGAGATAACATGAAATTGTAAATAAATGTTTTTTCCAGCATCAGTCCGGTTTTTTTCTAGCCGCACCTCGTAATGCGCGTTTATTGATATGACGCTCGTCTCGCAGAATTTTATTTCATGATCACCTTCCTGGTAAACATGTTCCGCTACGGCCGATTTATCTGTGTGACCCAGGCGGCAATTCCTCTTATGTTCACCAAGACGGGTGTTCACACTTCTCTTTGTGGTACCGACATAAACCTGTCCACAACTACAAGGAATTTTATATAGCCCCGGTGTAGCCAAAGGGTGTCGTGCTTCTTTTGCCGATCTTAAATATTCTTTTATTTTCCTGGTGGATCTGAAAATAGTTTCCACTCCATACTTGCTTAAAACTTTCCCAATACGATCTGTGACCTTACTAATGAACGGAAGAAAAACCTTGCCAATTGGCGACTGTTGTTCGTCGTTGCTCCTGATTCTCTGCCTAGAGCGAAGTGCTTGATCTATATCCTTGCTAGAATAGCCATTCTTCACGAAAGTTGACCGTTGATGTTCAATCTCATCTTTTAAATAAACAGGTTTACAAATTTTGTACGCCCTGTCTACCAAGGTTTTCATTACACCTCTTTTTGTCTAGGGTGGTGGTTTGACTCTTCATGCAGATAACGCTCAGTATGTGTGGCCTTTCTATACGCCTTATGGCCCAACGTTCCGGCCCGTCGTTTAATCGTAGACACATCCAGGAAATTCAACTGCGTGTTACTCTCCGTCTCCATAGTAATTGGATTTTCGGATTAATGTGTCAGGAAGGCATGCAACTCCTCTGCTCTGTGTGTCCATACCACGAAAGTGTCATCGACATAGTGATACAATCTGGCTGGTCTCTTACTGGCAGTCTGCAACGCCAGTTGTTCAAAAGAATCCATAAATAGGTTAGCCACAGCAGTAGTAAAGGAGACTTAAAGTAGTAAAGTAGTGAAGGGGTTTTGATATTTGGGGAGCAAAATAACTGATGATGGTCGAAATAGAGAGGATATAAAATGTAGACTGGCAATGGCAAGGAAAGCGTTTCTGAAGAAGAGAAATTTGTTAACATCGAGTATTGATTTAAGTGTCAGGAAGTCGTTTCTGAAAGTATTTGTATGGAGTGTTGCCATGTATGGAAGTGAAACATGGACGATAAATAGTTTGGACAAGAAGAGAATAGAAGCTTTTGAAATGTGGTGCTATAGGAGAATGCTGAAGATTGGATGGGTACATCATATAACTAATGAGGAGGTATTGAATAAGACTGGGGAGAAGAGAAGTTTGTGGCACAACTTGACAAGAAGAAGGGACCGGTTGGTAGGACGTGTTCTGAGGCATCAAGGGATCACCAATTTAGTATTGGAGGGCAGTGTTGGGGGTAAAAATCGTAGAGGGAGACCAAGAGGTGAATACACTAAGCAGATTCAGAAGGATGTAGGTTGCAGTAGGTACTGGGAGATGAAGAAGCTTGGACAGGATAGAGTAGCATGGAGAGCTGCATCAAACCAGTCTCAGGACTGAAGACAACAAGAACAACAGGACTAAGAGGACTGCCCATAGCCAAACCCGTCAATCTGTTCATAAAAGTCACTATTGTTTTGAAAGTAGGTTGTGGTGAGGCAGTGTCGGAATAATGCCACAATATCGGTAGGAAAAATATCCGCTATGCATAAGATAGCATTGTTTACCGGAATCATGGTAAATAACGACAATATATCAAAACTGACGAGGATATCACCCGGTCTCACGCTCATTTCCTTTAACTTGTCAATGAAATGAGCTTAATTTTTAATATAACTGTCCGCTCTACCAACACAAGGTTGCAGCAGTGAGGCAAAGTGCCTAGCTAACTCGTGTGTTGGTCCGCCTATAGCGCTGACAGTTGGCGTCAACGGAACGTCACGTTTATGCACTTTGGGTAACCAAAGGTGGTATGATTCTGTTTTACAAAGCAGCTTCATACCGTCGGAAGCGAATGAAGACGGTTTCACCAGACGATTGGTCATTCTTAAAATCTCCATAGTCGGATCCTTCTGGACTTTTTTGCAACTGGAGGGAACCAAAATATCATTGATCTTTCCATGATAGTCCTCTCTGCTCAATATGACGGTGGCATTACCCTTATCTGCATTAAGGACAATAATGTTTTTATCTGCCTTTATATCCCTCAGCACCTTCCTTTGTGCCTGTGACAAATTACTGTTAGGTGGCATACATGTACGTAACATCCTAGCCGTTTCCATCCTAATTACGTCAGCGGACTGCTATGGAACCTGAAGGATACTTGCCTTAGTATTTGCTACAATATCCTCTGTGGGTACGTTTTCGGGCGTCACGGCAAAATTGCCTCCTCTAGCTAGTACAGAAATGTCTAATTTCGACAAAACTTTATCAGACAGGTTAATAACAGTTCGAGAATTAAAATAGCCACGGGTATGCTGCCGGTCTATAGTGTCCAACGGGCACAATATTTCGGCGATCATACATGTCGCCATCATCAGGTGAACTGACGGACTGAGCTCCTGTGAACGTGCCGGCACGGAGATCCGTACGCTATGGCTGCTCGGAGGGAAAGGTCTCCCGCGGCGCGCTCCTTCCTCCGTCCGCGCCCCGCGCCACGGTCGCGCGGTGGAACAGATTGCGACGGCGTCTGGGATGACGTCGGTGTGATGGCTCTGTCCGCCGTGGTCGTCACAACTACACGTTTGCTCGATTTACTCTTGATTAACCCGATCGCTGGTTCCCAAGCCTTGCTAAGATTATAGCCACAGTCACGGTTTATGAGGTCGTCATTGGTGCGAATTTCGATGGCCTCTCTAACAACGCTGTCCCAGTATCTCGACGTCTGTACCAGAATCCTCGTGCGGTCATACTCCATGGCGTGATTTTGCGACAAACAATGTTCAGCGACCGCCGACTTGCTCGGATACATCAGTCGAGTGTGCCTCTGGTGTTCACGGCATCGATCCTCGACGGTACGCATCGTCTGACCAATATACGACTTGCCACATTGACACGGAATCTGGTACACGCCGGCCTTCCTCAAACCGAGGTCATCTTTGGCGCTCCCCACCAGTGCACGAATTTTATTTGGAGGACAAAACACAGTTCCGCCCCGGTGTTTCTTCAGAATGCAGGCGATTTTCCCCGAGAGTGCGCCTGTGTATGGAATAAATGCAGTGCCTACCTCCTCCCTCGTGACTTCATCCATCTCAACAGGTTGTGCTGCAGTGGTTGGGCGGAGAGCACGTTGAATCTGCCACTCTGAGTACCCATTTTTTCGTAATACAGTTCTCAGATGTTCCAATTCCTGGGGTAGACTCTCTGCGTCAGAGATAGTGCGCGCCCTATGTACTAGAGTTTTAAGTACCCCAATCCTCTGTGAAGGGTGGTGGAAGCTGTCTGCGTGCAAATACAGATCAGTGTGCGTAGTCTTCCGATACACCCCATGACCTAGGGTGCCGTCAGCCCTTCTCTTGACCAAGACGTCAAGGAAAGGTAATTTACCCTCCGTTTCAGTCTCCATAGTGAATTTGATGTTGGGGTGTACGGAGTTCAGATGTCTAAGGAAGTCAAGGAGTTTATCCATACCATGTGGCCAGATGACGAACGTGTCGTCCACGTAACGGAAAAAGCAAGTAGGCTTCCATACGGATGACGACAGGGCTTCCTCCTCGAAGTTCTCCATGTACAAATTCGCTACCACCGGTGAGAGTGGGCTACCCATGGCGACTCCCTCCGTTTGTTCGTAGTATTCTCCATTAAAAAGAAAATACGTGGAAGTCAAGACATGCCTAAAGAGTTCAGTGGTCTTCTCGTCAAACTTCTGACTAATCAATTCTAGTGACTCTCGCAGGGGTACCCTCGTAAACAAGGAAACGACGTCAAAACTCACCATGATATCTGACTCATCCAACCTGAAGCTATCAAGGCGTTTAACAAAATCCACGGAATTACGGATGTGATGAGGGCATTTACCCACATAAGGACTTAATATTCCCGTCAGGTATTTGGCCAACAAATATGTAGGTGCCCTGATGTTGCTGACAGTGGGGCGTAATGGTACCCCCTCTTTGTGAACCTTCGGGAGTCCATATAGTCTAGGCGGTACCGGACCTTGGGGTAACAATTTCTTAGCGTCACCCTCCGGTAAATCTGCGTCCTTGAGAAGCGCCCTCGTCTTGTTCTCCACCTTCTTTGTAAGGTCAACGCTGATCTTCCGGTAGGAATCGTCTTATCAGTGTAGTCCTTATGGGAGACAACAACTGTAGCATTGCCTTTGTCAGCCGGTAAGACAACAATTTCAGAGCGCTCCCTCAGATCACGAATGGCCGCCCTCTCTTTACTGCTGATTTTGACTTCATCGGCTTGGATTTCGTCAACGCACGACAAGTTTCACGACGTATTTCCTCGGCTGATTCAGGCGGAAGTCGAGCTGCAACCTGTTTAACAGCACTAACAATTTCTGCGACCGGAGTGAACTTGGGGGTGGGAGCGAAGTTGAGACCTTTCTGCAAAACCGAGACCGCATCATCACTCAACACCATGCCACTCAAATTGATGACAGTCTTGCACGGAACCTGCAGAGATCGTTTGTCAAGGAGACGTGAGAACTTAGCTGTTTGACGTCCCGTAGCCTTCTTATGGGCGGAATCAGCTGACACCCAGGTGACACCATCAGTCCAATCCCAGGAACAAGAAGTGAACTTACTAGCCAGTTGCAAATGGAGTTTGAGTAATTCCTGTGAGATAAACTCGAGGCTCCGGCGGGTGAATTGCACTCTCTCACGCACCAATGCGAGGCTGGCTCGTTTCTTGATTCTCTTAGCTGCTGCAGAATCGATGTGATGCATAACCTTAGCAAAATTTGGAACAACATTCTCGGAACGACATCTCTTTAGAAAGGCAAGAGTGCTTAGCAAACGACATCTACGGAGGCGCAACTTTTCAAATTTCTTCATGCTGCGATACATCTCCTCCCCGTAAAGGTGTATGATGTGATTCTTGAGTTTCTCCCGGCGTATTTGATAATCAAAATATCAACGTGTATGCTGCCGGTCTATAGTGTCCAACGGGCACAATATTTCGGCGATCATACATGTCGCCATCATGACGACATGTATGATCGCCGAAATATTGTGCCCGTTGGACACTATAGACCGGCAGCATACCCGTGGATATTTTGATTATCAAATACGCCGGGAGAAACTCAAGAATCACAGTTCGAGAATTGTCCTCAACTGAACCTCCCGCAATATTCTTCTGTAAGTTATCGAGCTTCTTCTTTTGTCTATTTACTGATATTTCTGCACTAACTTCCATAGATTTGAATATTAGACCGTCAATATTATTCCAATCACCACACTGCATAACATTAGTAATAAACAAGTGGAGATGAAAAAGCTTATTGGTGGTTTCCGCCAGTGCTCGCCGCGTCTGCTGAATCCTGTCACGTAGCATTGCAGATTCCATAAGGCTGTAAATACGATGAGCATGAGCTGTCAACACCCGTCTTGGTGAACATAAGAGGAATTGCCGCCTGGGTCACACGGATAAATCGGCCGTAGCGGAACATGTTTACGAGGCAGGTGATCATGAAGTAAAATTCATCGAGACGAGCGTCATATCTAGTACCTCGCATTATTATGGGCGCATGTATAGGCTAACGAGATTGATAAACATCGTAATAATTTTAACAGGAAAGATTAAGGTGCTAAACTGGATAAAATTTGGATGTCAGCGTTGCACCGCAAGCGTGACGATCGATTACTTTCAATCGAGATTGTTGGCATTACAAGAGACTATCTCATAGCCGATGCCACGTGATGGACAGTGGCGCCCTCTGTACTGCCTGTATAATCAGCGCTTCCTCGAGTTCTCTTCGCAGTTCTCCGCTGTACCTCGGAGGATGTCCCCCGCAGCCGGAGACGAAGCGTTAGGGGAGAGTTCTGTACAACGACCATGGCCTAACAGCCCGGAAGTTTTAAGTGAAGATCTGTTCATGTAATTGTACAAGCGAATCGGAAAGGTTTAACTGCTTTCAGGTATCGCGACAAGATCTTCGGACCTCACGTACGGATGTCGTGAGGTACTGTGCGCCCAGACTTCGTACTGATGGGCGATATTGTTCGATCTCACAGAGAACGAGTGGCTGATGTTTTCTTGCAAACGGAAGATACTGCACGCATGACGTGGTCTGCTCGCTCTCCCGACTTGAATCTCTTAGAATATGTCTGGGATGCACTAGGAAGACGGGCTTCATCACGTCAACATTCACTAGTCACTGTCCAAGGCTTTCGAGAAGCTGCACAGGAAAAATGGGCGTTAACGCCTCAAAATGACGTTGATGACGTTATTCACAGCATGCTCCGTCGTTGTCAGGCATCTATTGCTGCCAGATGTGGTCGCACCCCATAGTGAGTAGTCGGAAAATGTGTGCAAATCTGTTAAGCTGGAAAAAACGAAGAATATTTTCGTCTACTGTTCTGCATGTTGCAGTTGTTTACTGAGCTGTGAGTGGCTCGTGTTCGCGCCATCATGTATTTTACACCCTGTTTTTAACGTACTTCCACCTCACTAGCAGTCTTCACGCCACAAGTGGCCCAACGGGACCATCCGACCGCCGTGTCACCCTCAGATGAGGATGCGGATAGGAGGGGCGTGTGGTCAGCACACTGCTCTCCCGGTCGTTACGATGGTTTTCTTTGACCGGAGCCGCTACTATTTGGTCGAGTAGCTCCTCAATTGGCATCACGAGGCTGAGTGCACCCCGAAAAACGGCAACAGCGCATGGCGACCTGGATGGTCACCCATCCAAGTGCCGGCCACGCCCTACAGTGCTTAACTTCGGTGATCTGACGGGAACCGGTGTACCCACTGCGGCAAGGCTGTTGCCTTTCCACCCCACTACGTTAATTTAATTACTACTGTCACTGAGTTGCTGCTTTGCCTGTGAGCGGCGTTGGCAGCGCGTATCGATATATCCCCTCTCGTAGTATCTTTGCATGACTGCTATTACTTCCCGGTCGTTGTCTGTCGTAGGGAGGCAAGTTCGGGTCTGCCAGTCAGTTGGAACGCGTCTGGAGCGCAGTCCGGACCTGCCAGTCGGGGAGTTGCAATGCGGCACTGGTGCAGTCGGGTTGGAGCAGCAGTGAGGTCTGCGTCGACACGGCTCGCCCGACCATTGCCGCCACGCATCACTTGAGCCGGGCCACGGTCTTGGTGGATTGTCGGTCGGTCGTCCTACCGGATGACGCGTTTCGTCTCGCCGATCTTTCACGAGTCGGCTCTGTATGTGTGCATCGACTCCCGATTTGTCTTCGTGTATGCTTAGTTACTGTTGGGTATCGTTCAGGTCTTCGTGCAAGTGTTTGTCAGGTTGTGTGTGTAGTAGGCGCTATTTCCACTGACGAGTATTTTAGATGTTGTCGGCATTCTGCGGGAGTCGGTCGGTTGCTGCAGACCAGGGAAGTTATCTCCACTTGGTGCAGTCGGCTGGGTCCGCTGGCGGTCCATGCCAGTGTTGGAGCGTGTGTGGTGCTGTCCGATCGCTATGAGCTTTGAGGTTCACCGACCCAGGACGTCAAAGTTGAGTAGTGGTTTCAAGTACCCAAGCTACGTGCATTCATGTTCGTTTCGGTGGTTCGCTGTTGGGGAGGTTTTCCTGTGAGCAGCACCGAGTGTTTGTGTTGTTTTCTCCAACAGTTTATTGAACGTAACTTCTTCTACAATACAATAGCTGGGTGTACAGTAGATGTAGACGTCCGTCGATCTAGCCGGAGATGTGGTTCCTCTCGGCCGGCTGGTACTTCGATCGGCGGTGCAGTACAGCGACTTCGGTGATATCTTCTCGGAGACTCTGCTATAGCGGTTGCCATCAGCAGCGGACGAAGACTGGTCTGCTTTCGACCGGCAGGGCCTATATAGTGAGCTGGAGCCAACAGAAACCCGGCGTAGGAATCCGTGGCCGGCTGTGTCGCGGCGACCTCTGCAAGGAAAGGTTCCTATTAATCGACTGGAATCTTCGACGTGTTTACCTGATGTCTTCGCCTGTTTGGCTGTTGGTTTGTGTCCCTCATAGCGTGGCTGTTATGCGGTGCTGCCTGCCATTTAGGGGAACCCGATGGCAGACAGTACAGTTTGATTGCTGAAATTTTGTGTTGGATTTCTCATGTACCGATTGGTGGCAAGCAAGTTGTTTTGTCGGTCGGTCCGTGGCTGTCCCCTGGTTGGGTTCCGACGGAGAAAGTGTAGCTGAGCTCACCACCTGTCTCACCTTAGTGAAGAAAGGCAGACCGACGTCCCTGGAGGCTTCTGAGTGCCAATGTCATCAGCTACTTAAAATTTAAGGCCTATGATTATTTTTCTTTTTTCTTAAAAATTTTGCAAAATTAATTCTTAATTTTATCTTTCAAGCTTAAACATTGTGGCCTTCTGCCATTGAGAGGTTTATGGTAACATATTTTAAAATTTTGAAACTTAATTGTGGTCTTCAGCCATTGATATTGCACCTTGCATATGTAAGTTCTACCTGCTTAGCCTTAAGGCTTTCCACGTAGGCGTGATGCGGTTCAAATGGTTCAAATGGCTCTGAGCACTATGGGGCTCTACTTCCGGGGTCATCAGTCCCCTAGAACTTTGAACTACTTAAACCCAACTAACCTAAAACATCACACACATCCATGCCCGAGGCAGGATTCGAACCTGCGGCCGTAGCGGTCGAGCGGTTCCAGACTGTAGCGCCTAGAACCGCTCGGCCACTCCGGCCGGCGGCGTGATACTTTTTTTTAATTGGATTTGCCTCTTTAATTCCTTTTAATCTTGTTGATTTTTAAGATTTCTTGTTGTTAAACATTCTGGCCTTCTGCCTTTAAAAGTTTATTGTGATATATTCTAAAGTTTTGAAATTTAATTGTGGCCCTCAGCCATTTCAATTGCACTTTGCATATGTTTGCCGGTTTTCTTTTTAAAGTATTTTATTGCTATCTTAATTGGATTTTTATCTTGTTGATTTGATAAGATTTCTTGTTTGGAGGCCTTCGGCCGTGAAAGAGTTGCATTCGGTAATGGTCCGGCTATGTGCCGCTTTGGTTGTAAAGGTTATTAAATTACAATAAATGACAATTAGAAGGAGAAACTGACCTCAGCCTTTGGCCCTTTCCACAATCTTATTACGTGTACTGCCCTGCGGGTTTCGCGGGCGTATCATTTACATTCAGTTTTCTTTACTCTTTTTCCACTTTGCTATCATCTGATGTTATTCAATGTGTATACTGAGCAAGCAGTAAAGGAAACAAAAGAAAAATTCGGAGTAGGAGTTAAAATCCATGGAGAAGAAATAAAAACTTTGAGGTTCGCCGATGACATTGTAATTCTGTCAGAGACAGCAAAGGACCTGAAAGAACAGCTGAAAGGAGGATATAATAAGAACATCAACAAAATCAAAACGAAAATAATGGAATGTAGTCGTATTAAATCGGGTGATGCTGCAGGAATTAGATTAGGAAATGAGACGCTTAAAGTAGTAAATGAGTTTTGCTATTTGGGGAGCAAAATAAATTATGATGGTCGAAGTAGAGAGGCTATGAAATGTAGACTGGCAATGGCAAGGAAAGCATTTCTGAAGAAGAGAAATTTGTTAACATCGAGTATAGATTTAAGTGTCAGGAAATCGTCCTGGAAGTATTTGTATGGAGTGTAGCCATGTATGGAAGTGAAACGTGGACGATAAATAGTTCAGACAAGAAGAGAATAGAAGCTTTCGAAATGTGGTGCTACAGAAGAATGCTGAAGGATAGATGGATAGATCACGTAACTAATGAGGAGGTATTGAATAGAATTGGGGAGAAGAGAAATTTGTGGCACAACTAGATTAGAAGAAGGGATCGGTTGGTTGGGCATATTCTGAGGCACCAAGGGATCACCAATTTAGTATTGGAAAACAGCGTGGTGGGCAAAAATCGTAGAGGGAGACCAAGAGATGAATACACTAAACAGATTCAGAAGGATGAAGGTTGCAGTAGGTACTGGAGGATGAAGAAGCCTGCACAGAATAGAGTAGCATGGAGAGCTGCATCAAACCAGTCTCTGGACTGAAGACCACAACAACAACAACAACATCTGTGTATACTGTTTTGTGGCAAAATAAACGCAACCTTGCAAAATTTACGTTTGTTGCTTTAGTTTTGGACACCAGTGTGGATTGTGGTAGAAGAAATCATTACAATCAGTATTCTTTTTCAGAATTTTAAAATGTGAAGGCTAGATTCCAACATTTTAAATAAGTCGCCATTAAGTTCCCCCGCCCCCACTGGTAGTACGAGGGTTAATGACGGGAGAACACCTCTGCAGTTGGCAGGGCTGCCGACCACGCTCCACGTAACGATGTCCTTCGCTGTCCACGCTGCTCGGCAAACTCCAGCAAATTGCAGTCCTGCCGAGTCCTTTACAAACAGCTAACACAGAGTATACTGTGCGTCGCTGAGTTGCAAACTCACTCCGCTCCGTATTCGCGACCCACTCTGGTCCAGCGCACACCTGTTGCAGTTGTGTTCGCTGCCGATAATCCTGCAGCGGAAGACCGCTCCCCCCCCCCCCCCCCTCCCCAACCCACTGCACAACTTATTAATCCCGGCGACCCACTCGGCGAGATATTGAAACCGAAAAAGTGATACAGAAAGCGGGAGAGGAAATAAATCTGAAAGCGACCTCAGGGAAAGCCCTTCTGACAGGGACGGCAGCGGGCCCTATCTAAACTTAGCTTTCAAAGCGCCGAGACACACGGGCCGTAAATATTTGCCTGCCGGAATGAAATGACGCGCCCGCTGGTGCGATGCGACACGACGGGCGGAGCAGCTCGGCGTTAAATGCGGCCGCCTGTCAAAGGGGGCGCAAAAAGGAAAAGCGGAAAATGGGAAAGCGGTCGCCAATCGCGCTACCCGCCGTGCTCGGAAAATTCGCTTTCCGATTCCGTCGACGCGAAATTATCTGTGTTTTCAGGGCCGAATCCTGACCGTGGCGCTGTATACACGGTCTACATCTACATGTGCACGGTTACTTTGCAATTCACACTTAAGTGCCTGGCAGAGGCTTCATCGAACCATTTGCATACTGCTTCCCTACCATTCCACTCTCGAATGGCGCGTGGGAAAAAGGAACACCTAAACCTTTCCGTTCGAGCTCTGATTTCTCTTATGTTATTATGATGATCATTTCTCCCTACGTAGGTCTGTGTCAACAAAATATTTTCTCATTTGGAAGAGAGAGTTGGTGATTGAAATTTCGTAAATAGATCTCGCCGCAAAGGAAACCGCCTTTGTTTCAGTGACTGCCACCTACCACAACAAAGGTCAAAAATTAATTATGATTGTAGTGTAGCTCACGCTGCTAAATATTGCATTTTCTGGCAACAACAAAGTTATATTATGTGGCAGGTGTCATTAGAGCACAGTTAATAAAGTCATTTCTTGAAGTAATCGATAAAGCAGGCACTCATCTTTTCGTGTTTCCCACGCTGGTCTCGTTGTGAACTCATGGCTCAATCGTCGAAAATCTAGGTAGTGATGATTCCAAGCTCGGATGCAAAACGTCAAGGTGTTATTCTGCGATGTTCAAAAGTTTTATAGATGTGTTTCATAAACCATTCTTGAAGATTAAACTTTTGCAAGTTAGGACAATGGTCATGTAAAAAAAAGTAATCAGCACTCCTAATTTACATTACACTTCTTTTCTATTACTTTTGTTTCAATATCACGTAACTCGTTCCAAAACATCACTTCACAATATAAAACATACTTGAAAATATCTTCCTCACTGTTAAAGTTCACATTTCATAAACTGACTACAATTTGCGTCTTTTTAACATGACGACCAAAGCTTGACTCTCCAATAACCGCTTACGCGCCCAAAAATCAGAGTTACAAGTACGTTAAAGATCATAGTGACAAAAGGAAGAATACACATAAGAATAATATCATTGCAATATATACATATCGAGGTATCGAAGTACCTCTACATTAATGAAATAAAATCTGAATGATGTCACAGAAATATGTTAACTACTTTACAGAAGCACAGCAGAATATTGCTGGTATCTAGAGGTTGAGGTGAGGTGCCGTAATGGTTACGTAATTCAAGTACCATTACACACCCCAACTCGCGTATCATATCAGTGACACTCTCACCCCTATTGCGCGATAACACGAAACGAGCTGCCCTTCTTTGCACTTTTTTCGGTGTCCTTCGTCAATCCCACCTGATAAGGATCCCACACCGCGCAGCAATATTCCAGCAGAGGACGGACAAGTGTAATGTAGGCTGTCTTTTTAGTGGGTTTGTCGCATCTTCTAAGTGTTCTTCCAACAAAGCGCACTCTTTGTTTCGCCTTCCCCACAATATTATCTATGTCGTCTTTCCAATTTAAGTTGCTCGTAATTGTAACTCCTAGGTATGTAGTTGAATTGACAGCCCTTGGATTTCTGCGATTTATTGTATACCCAAAATTTATCGGATTTCTTTTAGTACCCACGTGGATGACCTCGCACTTTTTAGTGCCAATTGCCACTTTGCCACTTTTCGCACCATACAAAAATTCTCTCTAGATCATTTTGTAACTGGAATTGATCGTTTGATGATTTTACTAGACGGTAAATTACAGCATCATATGCAAACAATCTAAGGGATCTGCTCAGATTAGCACCTAGAAATCAGGAACAGCAGAGGGCCTATGACACTACCCTGCGGAACGCTAGATATTACTTCTACTCGATCATTTACCGTCTATCACTACGAACTGTTACCTCTCTCAGAGGACATCACGAATCCAATTACACCTGAGACGATACTCCATATGCATGCAATTTGGTTAATAGACGCTTGTGAGGAACGGTCTTTACACATGAAAAAAAGTTTCAGACATCTGACAGAACGGACATCACACATATACAAGAAAGTGACGAATATAATGCGATAGGGACATGCACATGTGTAGATAGAGGTAGTATCGCGTATACAGGGCATAAAACGACAGTGCATTATTGGTGTGGCTCCCATTTGTACTCAGTGAATCACGTGAAAAGGTTTCCGATGTGATTACGGCCGCACGACGAGAACCAACAAACTTTTAAGGTGGAAGTAGTTCGACCGAGACGCATGGGATACTCCAATTCGGAAATTATTAGGGGATTCAATATTCCGAGATGTACAGTGACAAGAGAGTGCGGAGAATACCAAATTTCAGGCATTATTTCTCGCCACGGACAACGCAGTGGCCGGCGGAGTTCACTTAACGATCGAGAATAACGCCGTTTCCGTATAGTTGTCAGTGCTAACAGACAAGCAACACTGCGAGAAATAACGGCAGAAATCACTGTGGAAGGTACGACGAACGCATCCGTTAGGACAGTACGGCGAAATCTGGTGTTAAATGGGCTATGGGTCCGCAGCTCGTGGTGTTGTGGTAGCGTTCTCGCTTCTCGCGCACGGGGTCCCTGGTTCAATTGCCGACGGGGTCAGGGATTTTCCCTGCCTCGATATGACTAGGTGTTGTTGTGTCGTCTTCTTCATTATCATTCATCCCCATTACGGTCGGAGGAAGGCAATGGCAAACCACCTTCGCTAGCACCTGCCTAATATGGCGATGCGGGTTTCCCGCATCGTCCCCTACGCTCCTCGGAGTATGGGACCTCACCATGATCATCACCATCATGGGCTATGGCAGCAGACGACTGACGCGAGTGCGTTTACTAACAGCACGGCATCGCCTGCATCGCCTCTCCTAGGCTCGTGACCACATCGCTTGGACCCTACACGACTGGGAAACCGTGGCTTCGTCAAATGAGACTAGATTTTAGCTGGTAAGAGCTGATGGTAGGGTTCCAGTGTGACGTGGACCCCACGAAGCCATGGAGCCAAGTTGTCAACAAGGCACTGTGCAGACTGATAGTTGCTCCATAATGACGTAGCCTGTGTTTACGTGGAAAAGACTGGGTCCTCTGGATGTTTGGCCACTTGGAGACCATTTCCAGCCATTCATGGACTTCGCGTTTCCAAACTATGATCTGATTTTTACGGATGACAGTGTGCCATGTCCCAGATTCAAAGTTGTTTGTGATTGGTTTTGAAGAATATTCTTGACAGTTCGAGCAGATTGTTTGGCCACCTAGATAGGTCGACAAGAATGCCATCGAAAATTTATAAGACCTAATCGAGAGGTCGGTTCGTGCACAAAATCCTTTCGCAAATATGCAAACGGTAATCTCCTTCATAGAGTTTTTAATATGATGGTTAGTTTTTCCGATAAACGGTTGTAACAAGGTGGCAAGATGTCTAGCCAGCTCTTGAGTAGGAGTCCAATAGCACTTACTATCGGTCTCAGTGGGACATCAGGTTTATGCACCTTGTTACAACCGTTTATTGGAAAAACTGATCATCATATTAAAAACTCCATGCACTTCATCGAAAAATTGAAGGAGATTACCGTCAGCCCCAGTGATATTCTTGTCAGCTTTGATGTGGTGTCTCTGTTCACCATCGTTCCTGCCAACGGAGCTTTTGCTTCCATATCTGACATATTTCCTACTGATATAGTAGCTTTGTTTAGACATTGCCTTTCCACGACTTATTTTCAGTACAATAATGAGTTCTATGAGCAAATTAATGGAGTGGCAATGGGTAGACCTCTAAGTCCAGCCGTTGCTAATATTTTTACGGAATTTTTTGAACAGCAAGCACTGCAGTCAGCCAGGAAAAGGCCTTTGAAGTGGTATCGGTATGTGGACGACATTTTTGTCATATGGAATCACGGTGAAGAAGAACTGAACCGTTTTTTGAAGCATTTGAATAGCATCAATTCAAAAATACAATTCACTATGGAGACAGAGAGTAATGGACAGATTAATTTTTTGGACGTCTCAGTAATTAAATGAGCAGATGGGACTCTGGGTCACAAAGTCTACAGAAAAGATACGCATACCGATCGTTATCTTCATAAGGATTCGAACCATCATCCCAGGCAGACGAGAGGTATTATCTAAACATTGGTGGACAGGGCTAATAAAATCTGTGAGCCAGCTTATTTGCAAGAGGATCTTAACCACTTGCGAACCGCTTTCCAGAAAAATGGGTACGCTGGCAAGGAAATAGATCGAGCACTCCATCCCAGAAGAAAAATGTCCGAAAACGTGCAACAACAACAACCATCGGTGGGGAAAGTTTTTCTTCCATTCATCCACAATATTACGGACCGTATCGGGAAGGTGCTGGCCAAGTTCAGAGTTGAAACAATTTTCAGACCCACCAAGAAGATTAGTGAATGCTTAAGATCGGCGAAAGATGCACGACACCCTTTAGCTACTCCTGGTGTGTATAAAATTCCGTGTAGTTGTGGGAAGGTTTACATTGGAACCACAAAAAGAAGTATCAATACTCGCCTAACTGAACACAAAAGGAACTGTCGACTGGGACACACGGACAAATCGGCTGTAGCGGAACATGTTTTTGAAACGGGTGACCATGAAATAAAATTTAGTGAGACGAGCGTGCTAGCTAAGACATCGCATTATTATGCACGTATGTATAGAGACGCTGTAGAGATTTTTAAACACCACAATAATTTTAACAGGAAAGAAGAAGGCTTGAAGTTAGATAAGATATGGCGATCGACTTTGTACCAAAGATGTGACAATCGATTACCTTCGATCGAGAGTAATGACGCCAGCTAGAGATAGTTTTACTGTTGACAACATGTGACGAGTGGTGGCGCTCTCTACGCGTTCTATAAACAGGACCTCCACGGCCTAGCAGCCAGTCGTAGACTCACCTCAGATGATGTTGCCCGCATCTGGCAACGAAATGTCAGGACAAGTATTTCTACTATTGGACTACGGCCTCTTAGCCCGGAAGTTTTAATTACTTTCTTGAAACAATTTCATTAAAAATGCACCACATGTTTAATTAATGCTAAAAGACATTAAGGGGAGTTGGAGCGCCCTATCCCGACAATGTTAAATTTAATGACATGGCTTCCCTGTATTTCAGCAACCACTACAGCCATTGACATGAAACTATAACAGGGCATTAAAGTGTATGTTCTGAGTCTACTGAACTACAGTAATTGCATTTCAGCCACTGCTTTCGGAAATACAAATTTTAATTACACGGTTAAAATTTTGTGTACTTCTTTTGTACGTTATCCTAAACCATTTTAATTATTCTTCTTTTAGTTAAGTAGACTCAGGATATGTATGTTATTATTCCTTGAAAATTTGTTATTAGCAATCCGAACGAATTCAAAAGTAATAGCAGTGTACATGGTTACAACACTAGGAGAAAGAATGATCTTCACTACTCAAGGTTAAATCGAACTTTGGCTCAGAAGGGGGTAAATTATGCTGCCACAAAAGTCTTTGATCACTTACCTAATAGTATCATAAGTCTGAAAGAATCCCATATACCATTTAAAAGGAAATTAAAAGAATTTCTGAGTGGCAGTTCCTTCTACTCATTAGTTGAATTTTTGGATATAGTAAATGGGTAATTTCCCCAACCCCCAACAAAAAAAATTACAAATATTGTCATGTAATATTTCGTGTAATGTAATATCTTGTATAGACACCTTTTATAAACCTGACACGTTCCACATTATTACGAACTATCGTATTCATGATCTATGGAACATGTACTAAGCTAATCTAATCTATTGACTGCTGTCTCAGCCGGCCACGGTGGCCGTGCGGTTCTGGAGCTGCAGTCCGGAACCGCGGGACAGCTACGGTCGCAGGTTCGAATCCTGCCTCGGGAATGGGTGTGTGTGATGTCCTTAGGTTAGTTAGGTTTAAGTAGTTCTAAGTTCTAGGGGACCTATGACCTAAGATGTTGAGTCCCATAGTGCTCAGAGCCATTTGAACCATTTTTGAGCTGCTGTCTCATAAAATGTGTCTCTCTCGTATCTGTAACTTCTGGTTAAATAATCACGTTAATTTAATGGTAACACCCGTGTTTGAACCAATAAACCCACTTTCCTCTGTCATTAATGCCACATCTCAATTTATTTCGTAGCATCTTAGAACTTTTTCAGGCATCAGCGAAGTTGCCGACGAATTGTTTGGTGACGACAGTCGAGCGCTACTAGAGTTCAATAGGCATCTACTTTACGAAACTTTTATTTCAGTGGCCCTGAGACCTCTTTTACTGATCTTTCCTATCAGTATCCGGGCAATGTAATTACGCAAACTGCGTAATTTTATGATGGGACACTTCCCTCTAAACAATGCCCTCAGCCAACGTTCATGTGGGTCTTATGGGAATCTGATGGCGGATGGTGGAATGCAAATCAGTTAATAAGCAAGTAAAAATTTTCTGTGCACCGTTTCACTATTTCCGAAGCTCTTCCACCAGCGAATGTGATTAAAACTTTTATAATATTACTAACTATTTAACAATCACTCAATGTCGCATGGGGAGTAAAGTTCATTTCAGTCATGAATATTTAAAGAATATGTTAGAAATTAACTTGCACAGCTAATATTGAATTCAATACTTTAAATTAATTCCCTCACCTCAAAAAAATTTGTAATATAATATTTTAATGTTCTTAATATTATAAATTCGACGCTCATATAAATGTCATCATCGTGCACGGAATGGCATCCGTGCGTTCAGTACACGTTCGATCGTCGGCGCGGTTCTGTTTATTTGCCAGAATTGGTGACGTTGTGAGTTCTGGCGGAGATAAAGCCTCGCTCGTTGATAGGGAGCAGTCACCGCCCTTGAGTGGCATCGATTTCGAGCAGAGAGCTGCCGGCATTGTGCCTCAGAGCGGCAAGTATCAAACGGTCTGAGAGGCTGCAAATGCTCTCTCTGGTTTAGCACTGGAATAGGTGGGTCTGCACAGCGTGAGATACATTATGTGCGGGGGAAAATGCAACACCCACAAGCACAAGACCATTTCATGGTCATGTGCAGCAGTATATGATAACAATTTATGTATGGCGTCCCAAAAGGTCATGTGCTGGGACCCTTCCTGTTTCTTATATATGTAAATGACTTGCCAAGTATGGTGCCGTGTAAAGTAGTGACGTACGCAGATGACACCACTTTCATCACATGTAAGGATGTAGAGGCTTATCTCACTAGGGGTAAGATAGATACTGCCTACAGGAAAATTAAAGAGGCCTTTGGAGAAATGAGAACCACTTGTATGAATATCCAGAGCTCAGGTGGAAACCCAGTTCTAAGCAAAGAAGGGAAAGTAGAAAGGTGGGAGGAGAATATAGAGAGTCTATACAAGGGCGATGTTCTTGATCACAATATTATGGAAATGGAAGAGGATGTAGTTGACGATGAAATGGGAGACATGATACTGCGTGAAGAGTTTGACAGAGCACTGCAAGAACTGAGTCGAAACAAGGCTCTGGGAGTAGACAACATTCCATTAGAACTACTGACAAACTTGGGAGAATCAGTCCTGACAAAACTCTATCACCTAGTGAGCAAGATGTATGAGACAGGCGAAATACCCTCGGACTTCAAAAAGAATATAATAATTCCAATCTCAAAGAAAGCAGATGATGACAGATGTGAAAATTACCGAACTATCAGTTTAATAAGTCACAGCTGCAAAATACTAACGCGAATTCTTTACAGACGACCTCGGGGAAGATCAGTTTGGATTCCGTAGAAACATTGGATCATGTGAGGCATTAATGACCTTACGGCGTATCTTAGAAGATAGATTAAGGAAAGGCAAACCTACGTTCCTAGCATTTGTAGAATTAGAGAAAGCTTTTGACAGTGTTGACTGGAATACCCTCTCTCACATTCTAAAGTTGGCAGGGGTAAAATACAGGGAGCGAAAGGCTATTTACAATTTGTATAGAAACCGGATGGCAGTTATAAGAGTCGAGGGGCACGAAAGGGAAGCAGTGGTTGGGAAGGGAGTGAGACAGGGTTGTAGTCTATCCCCGATGTTATTCAACCTGTACATTGAGCAAGCAGTAAAGAAAACAAAAGAAAAATTCGGAGTAGGTATTAAAATCCATAGAGAAGAAATAAAAACTTTGAGATTCGCCGTTGACATTGTAATTGTCAGAGACAGCAAAGGACTTGGAAGAGCAGTTGAACGGAATGGACAGTGTCTTGAAAGGAGGGTATAGGATGAACATCAACAAAAGCAAAACGTGGAAATGGAATGTAGTCGAATTAAGTCGGATGATGCTGAGGGAATTAGATTAGGAAATGAGACACTTAAAGTAGTAAAGGAGTTTTGCTATTTGAGGAGCAAAATAACTGATGATGGTTGAAGTAGAGAGGATATAAAATGTAGACTGGCAATGGCAAGGAAAGCGTTTCTGAAGAAGAGAAATTTGTTAACATCGAGTATAGTTTTAACTGTCAGGAAGTCGTTTCTGAAAGTATTTGTATGGAGTGTAGCCATGTATGCAAGTGAAACATGGACGATAAATAGTTTGGATCAGAAGAGAATAGAAGCTTTCGAAATGTGGTGCTACAGAAGAATGCTGAAGATTAGATGGGTAGATCACATAACTAATGAGGAGGTATTGAATAGGATTGGGGAGCAGAGGAGTTTGTGGCACAACTTGACTAGAAGAAGGGATCCGTTGGTAGGACACGTTCTGAGACATCAAGGGATCACCAATTTAGTATTGGAGGGCAGCGTGGAGGGTAAAAATCGTAGAGGGAGACCAAGAGATGAATACACTAAGCAGATTTAGAAGGATGTAGGTTGCAGTAGTTACTCACAGATGAAGAAGCTTGCTCAGGATACAGTAGCATGGAGAGCTGCATCAAACCAGTCTCAGGACTGAAGACCACAACAACAACAACAATGATGGAAGAGACTAGTGAGTGGTTCAGGGGCAACAGATTAAAGCTAAACAACTTATACAAGTATAAATTAAAATTTATGTAAGTTATATGTAATATTATATTCTGTTGTCCACAAAGAAATAACTTGTGCTTGACAATGTCTTATGCAACAGCAGTGTTGTCTTCAGACAAATAAAAGAAATTGATTGATTGATTGAGATCAAATGAAACATACAAGTCACAGTAAAGACTGCCCCAACAGTCACATAGATACGAAGTGCACCCACTCCCCGCCCGGGAGGCAACGCACGAGTGTGTTCTCGCATGCAGATGATCATTACAGTGCCGAACTAAGCACAGTTACTGCCTGCACACTCAAAACAGAGGGCGAACCGAGAGGCCGGCTGAGCACCATTTGATCGCCAATCAACGAATCACATAAATCACTAACGCTAGAAACTTTCAGTAAATATCCTCAGTGTAGCAAATCAGCTTAAATCATTTAATAACGACGAGGCCTCTGGTCTAGATCGTATACCAGTCAGGTTCCTTTCAGAGTATGCTGATACAATAGCTCCAGCCTTAGCTCATCGAAAGGTCCGTGCCTAAAGACCGGAGAGTTGCACAAGTCACACAAATACACTCCTGGAAATTGAAATAAGAACACCGTGAATTCATTGTCCCAGGAAGGGGAAACTTTATTGACACATTCCTGGGGCCAGATACATCACATGATCACACTGACAGAACCACAGGCACATAGACACAGGCAACAGAGCATGCACAATGTCGGCACTAGTACAGTGTATATCCACCTTTCGCAGCAATGCAGGCTGCTATTCTCCCATGGAGACGATCGTAGAGATGCTGGATGTAGTCCTGTGGAACGGCTTGCCATGCCATTTCCACCTGGCGCCTCAGTTGGACCAGCGTTCGTGCTGGACGTGCAGACCGCGTGAGACGACGCTTCATCCAGTCCCAAACATGCTCAATGGGAGACAGATCCGGAGATCTTGCTGGGCAGGGTAGTTGACTTACACCTTCTAGAGCACGTTGGGTGGCACGGGATACATGCGGACGTGCATTGTCCTGTTGGAACAGCAAGTTCCCTTGCCGGTCTAGGAATGGTAGAACGATGGGTTCGATGACGGTTTGGATGTACCGTGCACTATTCAGTGTCCCCTCGACGATCACCAGTGGTGTACGGCCAGTGTAGGAGATCGCTCCCCACACCATGATGCCGGGTGTTGGCCCTGTGTGCCTCGGTCGTATGCAGTCCTGATTGTGGCGCTCACCTGCACGGCGTCAAACACGCATACGACCATCATTAGCACCAAGGCAGAAGCGACTCTCATCGCTGAAGACGACACGTCTCCATTCGTCCCTCCATTCACGCCTGTCGCGACACCACTGGAGGCGGGCTGCACGATGTTGGGGCGTGAGCGGAAGACGGCCTAACGGTGTGCGGGACCATAGCCCAGCTTCATGGAGACGGTTGCGAATGGTCCTCGCCGATACCCCAGGAGCAACAGTGTCCCTAATTTGCTGGGAAGTGGCGGTGCGGTCCCCTACGGCACTGCGTAGGATCCTACGGTCTTGGCGTGCATCCGTGCGTCGCTGCGGTCCGGTCCCAGGTCGACGGGCACGTGCACCTTCCGCCGACCACTGGCGACAACATCGATGTACTGTGGAGACCTCACGCCCCACGTGTTGAGCAATTCGGCGGTACGTCCACCCGGCCTCCCGCATGCCCACTATACGCCCTCGCTCAAAGTCCGTTAACTGCACATACGGTTCACGTCCACGCTGTCGCGGCATGCTACCAGTGTTAAAGACTGCGATGGAGCTCCGTATGCCACGGCAAACTGGCTGACACTGACGGCGGCGGTGCACAAATGCCGCGCAGCTAGCGCCATTCGACGGCCAACACCGCGGTTCCTGGTGTGTCCGCTGTGCCGTGCGTGTGATCATTGCTTGTACAGCCCTCTCGCAGTGTCCGGAGCAAGTATGGTGGGTCTGACACACCGGTGTCAATGTGTTCTTTTTTCCATTTCCAGGAGTGTACTAAGAAATGAAGTAGGAGTAATCCGCTGAATTACAGACCACATCACTAATGTCTATTTTCTGTAGCATTTTAGAACATATACTGTGCTCGAACATTACGAATTACCTCGAAGAAAACGATTTGTTGACAAACAGCCAACGAGGATCAAATGGTTCAAATGGCTCTGAGCACTATGGGACTTAACATCTGTGGTCATCAGTCCCCTAGAACTTAGAACTACTTAAACCTAACTAACGTAAGGACATCACACACATCCATGCCCGAGGTAGGATTCGAACCTGCGACCGTAGCGGATGCGCGGTTTTAGACTGAAGCACCTAGAACGGCTCGGCCTACCCCGACATCAATATGGGATATGATCACCATGCAGACTTACGAAGGACGCACAACGTGTTGGCATACTCTGCATCAGGTGGTCGAGCAGCTGCTGGGGTACAGCCTCCCATTCTTGCACCAGTGCCTGACGGATCTCCTGAAGTGTCGTAGGGGTTTGAAGACGTGCAGCGATACGTCGACCGAGAGCATCCCGGATGCGCTCGATGGGATTTAGGTCTGGAGAACAGGCATGCCATTCCATTCGCCTGATATCTTCTGTTTCCATGTACTCCTACACGATGGCAGCTCGGTGGGGCCGTGCGTTATCATCCATCATGAGGAAAGTGGGACCCACTGCACCCCTGAAAAGGCGGACATTTGCAAAATGACGTCCCGATACACCTGACCTGTTACAGTTTCTCTGTCAAAGACATGCAGGGGTGTACACGCACCAATCATAATCCCACTCCACACCATCGAACCACGACCTCCATACAAGTCCCTTTCAAGGGCATTAATGAGTTTGTATCTGGTTCCTGGTTCACGCCAGATGAAAACCCGGCGAGAACCACTGTTCAGACTATACCTGGACTCGTCCGTGAACATAACCTCGGACCACTGTTCCAATGACCATGTACTGTGTTCTTGACACCATGCTTTACGGGCTCTCCTGCGACCTGGGGTCAGTGAAATGCACCTTGCAAGTCTCCAGGCAAATAAACCGTGTTTGTTCAGTCGTCTGTAGACTGTGTGTCTGGAGACACCTGTTACAGTGGCTGCGGTAAGGTCCCGAGCAAGGCTACCTTCAATACTCCGTGGCCGTCTGCGGGCACTGATGGCGAGATATCGGTCTTCTTGCGGTGTTGTACACTGTGGACGTACCGTACTGCAGCGCCTGGACACGTTTGCTGTCTGCTGGAATCGTTTCCATAATCTTGGGATCACACTTTGTAGCACACGGAGGGCCCGTGCTACGACCTGCTGTGTTTGACCAGCCTGCACTCGCCCTAGTATTCTACCGCTCATAACGTCATCAATATGTGTTCTTTGACCCATTTTTCAACACACGGTCACCATTAGCACGTCTGAAAACGTCTGCACACTTACTCGCTGCACCGTACTCTGACATGCACCAACACACCTCTGCGTATGTGGATTGCTGCCAGCGCCACCGTGCGAAGACCGCAGATCAAATGCACCGCATGGTCATACCCCGACGTGATTTAAACCCGCAAACCGCTCACCAGAGCGTTGTTTCACCATGTATCAGCATTATCTTTAATTTATGAGCATGAGTGTAGATTTCCAGACGGTTTTTGTAAATGATGCTGTAATTTACCGTCTTACAAAGTCATGAGACGATCAAAAGAAAATGCAAAACGATTTAGACAAGATATATCTATGGTTACAAAAGTGTAAAGTCGTCCACATCAGTAATAAAAGGAATCCGCTAAATTTCGGTTACACGATAAATCACACAAATCTAAAGGTTGTAAACTGAAATGAATACTTAGGGAATATAATTACGAATAACTTCAACTGGAGCAATGTCATAAATAATGATGTCAGGAAAGCATAACACCCACAAAACGCGCCGGACGGTGTGGCCGAGCGGTTCTAGGCGCTTCAGTCTGGAACCGCGAGACTGCTACGGTCGCAGGTTCGAATTCTGCCTCGGGCATGGATGTGTGTGATGTCCTTAGGTTAGTTAGGCATAAGTAGTTCTAAGTTCTAGGGGACTGATGACCCCAGAAGTTAAGTCCCATAGTGCTCAGAGCAATTTGAACCATTTGAACACAAAACGCAACACGTCTACTAAAGAGACCGCTTACACTACACTTGTCTGCCCTCTTCTGGAGTACTGCTGTACGGTGTATGAGCCTCATCAGATAGGATCGACGGAGGACATCGCAGTAGTTCAGAGAAGGGCAGCGAAATAGGGGAGAGAGTGCCGTGGATAAGATACGCGAACTGGAGTTGCAATCATAAAAACAAAGGCATTTTTCGTTGTGGTAGGACCTTGTGATGAAATTTAAATCACCAACTTTCTCCCCAGACTGCGAAGATATTTTGGTGGCGCACACATCAGTAGGGATAAAAGACCTTCGTAGTAAAATAAGAGAAATCAGAGCTAGCACGGAAACATGTAAGTGTTCGTTTTTCCCGTGCTTTTAGTGAGCGGAACGGTAGATAAAATGTTTGATGGTGGCTCAGATCAAAATGGTTCAAATGGTTCTGAGCACTATGGGACTTAACATCTGAGGTCATTTGTCCCGTAGAACTTAGAACTCCTTAAACCTAACTAACCTAAGGACATCACACACATCCATGCCCGAGGCAGGATTCGAACCTGCGACCGTAGCGGTCGCGCGGTTCCAGATTGAAGCATCTAGAACCAATCGGCCACAGTGGCCGGCAAAGGTGGTTCGATGAACCTTCTGCCAGGAATTTAATTGTGAATTGCAGAGTGATCATGTAGATGTATCTGCAGATATAATGCACATGTTATACTCTGATCGCACTAAACACATTCCTTTAGGGTGCTGGATTTTTTTTTTTTCGAGTGTATCATGTCTACGTGTCACAAATCTTCGTTAGTTTCCAATTATCAGTAATACATTTTAAAACCACTGTGTCACACACGAAACATAACGTTAATAGTCCTTTCGACGACTGCCAACTATGACGCACACTCTGTAATTTGAGCGTACAAACGGTATACTTCGTATGAGATCGTACGTACATCTTCGCTTATGCAAAAGTTATTTATTTATTAATATCAACATTTCCTGGCATTGTAAAATTACTGAAAGGTAGTATTTATGACCCGTAGACTCCTCCTGATGTCTGAGTGGCAGAAGGCAACTTTTGTTAGCAAATATTTATTAACAACAATTACTTGATTCGCGCCAGGATAAATGTACTTTCTCCACATATCTATTTTCTGACGCCACGAGCGATTTCTGCGTCGGAAGCTCATCACACTGACTCTGAAAGCGCCACTTTATATATGTGAAATAGCAAAACTGAAAATAAGGTAAAATATGGTCTTATCTGCTTATAAGGAGTACCTTAAACAGGCAGATGGATTGTCACCATTGTTGTTCAATATAGCACTGGACAAAGTGATCAGGCAGTGGAGAGCAATAACCGAGGAAAAGGGAATACCAAAGACCCATGTGGAGGACAAAAAGGACAACAGTGCTCAAGTCGACTGCCTAGCCTTTGCAGATGACGTAGCAATAGTAAGTGAGACGCAAAGACACAACTCGACAACTTAAGGAAAGTAGTCAGAAAGGTGGAAATGAGGATCGCCTATAACAAGACAAAGACGTTAAATACCACTGCAGACTGGGAAACACCGGAAGGCGCTGTGCAAATGGTGGACAAATTTAAATACCTGGGAGAATTTATAACAGGAACGAACAGGAGCAAGGAGGGAATAACACAGAGGATAAAGAAGATAAGGTCAGCCTTCTACATGAGGAGAGAGATATACAATAAAAAGAATACATCCACAAAGGCAAAGATAAGCCACAGCAAGGCAACGGTGAGGAATGCAGTATTGTATGCTGCTGAGACGATGACACTAGGATAAAATGGGGCAGAAGAACTAGAGAAAGAAGAGAGAAAAATACTGAGAAAAATACTAGGTCCCAAAAGAGGTGAAGAGAGGTGGATGCAAAGACCTAGGGAAGAATTGTTGCGGAACATCTACATCTACATCTACATATATACTCCGCAATCCACCATACGGTGCGTGGCGGAGTGTACCTCGTACTACAACTAGCATCTTCTCTCCCTGTTCCACTCCAAAACAGAACGAGGGAAAAATGACTGGGTATATGCCTCTGTACGAGCCCTAATCTCTCTTATCTTATCTTTGTGGTCTTTCCGCGAAATGTAAGTTGGCGGCAGTAAAATTGTACTGCAGTCAGCCTCAACTGCTGGTTCTCTAAATTTCCTCAGTAGCTGTTCACGAAAAGAACGTCTCCTTTCCTCTAGAGACTCCCACCCGAGTTCCTGAAGCATTTCCGTAACACTCGCGTGATGATCAAACCTACCAGTAAGAAATCTAGCAGCCCGCCTCTGAATCGCTTCTATGTCCTCCCTCAATCCGACCCGATAGGGATCCCAAACGCTCGAGCAGTACTCAAGAATAGGTCGTATTCAATGTTTCATAAGCGGTCTCGTTTACAGATGAACCACATCTTCCCAAAATTCTACCAATGAACCGAAGACGACTATCCGCCTTCCCCACAACTGCCATTACATGCTTGTCCCACTTCATACCGCCCTGCAATGTTACGCCCAAATATTTAATCGACGTGACTGTCTCAAGCGCTACACTACTAATGGAGTATTCAAACATTACAGGATTCTTTTTCCTATTCATCTGCATTAATTTACATTTAACTGTATTTAGAGTTAGCTGCCATTCTTTACACCAATCGAAAATCCTTTCCAAGTCATCTTGTATCCTCCTACAGTCACTCAACGACGACACCTTCCCGTACACCACAGCATCATCAGCAAACAGCCGCACATTGCTATCCACCTTATCCAAAAGATCCTTTATGTAGATAGAAAACAACAGCGGACCTGGGGCACTCCAGATGATACCCTCACCTCAGATAAACACTCACCATCGAGGACAATATTCGGGGAAATCAGACTCAAAAGTTGCTGGCCATATAGATAGGATGTGTATGGACAGAATGACAAAGAGAGTGTGGGAAACAACAGAGAGGACCAGGGGAAAGAGGAACCAAGTGGGTTGTTGAACTTGGGAAGGACTGGTTGGAATAGGGTCGAACGAATGGAAAATTGGAGGAACAAATATGTACCAACCAATATGCCGGAGATCAGTGACAGAGAAGAATACAGAAAGAGATAAGAGTGTCACCAGTGGCGCCGACAGGAGATCTCGGAAGAAGAGCGGGAGAGAAGAAGAGAAAGAATGACGAGGTTCTGGGAGAAATGCAGTCCACGAAGGAGATACCCGTGTTCCTAAAGAGGCTGTAACGCAAGAAGAAGAAGAAGAAGAAGAAGAAGCACTTCGTCTTCAGGCCACGAGTGGCCTACCGGCACCATCCGACCGCCGTGTCATCCTCAGTTGAGGATGCGGATAGGAGGGGCGTGGGGTCAGCACACCGCTCTCCCGATCGTTATGAAGTTATACTTGACCGAAGCCGCTACTATTCGGTCGAGTAGCTCCTCAACTGGCATCACGAGGCTGAGTGTACCCAGAAAAATGGCAACAGCGCATGGCAGCCTGGATGGTCTACATCTACATCTACATCCATACTCCGCACTCCACCTGATGGTGTGTGGCGGTGGGTACCTTGAGTATCTCTATCGGTGCTCCCTTCTATTCCAGTCTCGTATTGTTAGTGGGAAGAAGGATTGTCGGTATGCCTCTGTGTGGGCTCTAATCTCTCTGATTTTATCCTCACGGTCTCTTCGTGAGGTATACGTAGGAGGGAGCAATATACTGCTTGACTCCTCGGTGAAGGTATGTTCACAGAACTCCAACAAAAGCCCATACCGAGCTACTGAGCGTCTCTCCTGCAGAGTCTTCCACTGGAGTTTATCTATCATCTCCGTAACACTTTCGCGATTACCAAATGATCCTGTAACGAAGCGCGCTGCTCTCCGTTGGATCTTCTCTATCTCTTCTATCAACCCAATCTGGTACGGATCCCACACTGCTGAGCAGTATTCAAGCAGTGGGCGAACAAGCGCACTGTAACCTACTTCCTTTGTTTTCGGATTGCATTTCCTTAGCGTTCTTCCAATGAATCTCAGTCTGGCATCTGCTTTACCGACGATCAACTGTATGTGATCATTCCATTCTAAATCACTCTTAATGCGTACTTCCAGATAATTTATGGAATTAACTGCTTCCAGTTGCTGACCTGCTATATTGTAGCTAAATGATAAGGGATCTTTCTTTGTGTGTGTTCGCAGCACATTACACTTGTCTACATTGAGATTCAATTGCCATTCCCTACATCATGCGTCAATTCGCTGCAGATCCTCCTTCATTTCAGTACAATTTTCCATTGTTACAACCTTTCGATATACCACAGTATCATCCGCAAAAAGCCTCAGTGAACTTCCGATGTTATCCACAAGGTCATTTATGTATATTGTGAATAGCAACGGACAGCTCCCATCCAAGTGCCGACCACGCCCGACAGCGCTTAACTTCGGTGATCTCACCGGTACCGGTGTATCCACTGCGGCAAGGCCGTTTCCTAACGCAAGAAGAAGAAGGAGAAGAAAAATAATGGGTACCTTACAAAGTATGCTGGTACTGACGGCCTCATTACAACACACTGACGCGTCCCCGCCGCTCCTCAGAATACATTCACGTTGTCCGATGAGGCTCGGCGCAGAAAGGGAACGAAGGGCAGTGCTTAAAACCTCACAAGGCTGGAGAGAAGGCATTCTTCCAAGTCGCGATAACCGTCGGTAGGCGGCGGTAATCCTGAAGTAATTATAAGGAAGCCGTCAGGAGGGGCTGTGTGGTGCGGAAGGCAGGGGGAGTCGGAATGGCGGGGGGGGGGGGGGGGGGAGGGAGGGGGTGGAAGCCGCCGACTGCAGACTCCGAGCCACTCGCCGGCCAACGAAGATCGATGGAAAACGCTCTCCGGCCGCGCCGACCTTGGTAGACTCAAAAGGCTTCGTTCGTCTAGCAGGCGGCAAGGCTGTGTAGTCGGCTGAGAGAGGAAGCCCCGAAACCTCGCGGCAAAACTGGCGTTTATTCGATACTGTTTACAGAGAGACCTTTTGTTTGTCGCGTCTGACATCACGGACAACCATTCGCTCTACAGAATATCCATAGCGTAAGACGGGAAAATTGCACAGGAAGGATCGATACACGAGAAAGTTGGAACGATATCTCTCTTTTGAACTGCAATTTCCTTAACATTTAACATAAAGGGAGTGGAAGGAACGACCCATACAGTGACCGTTTCATTTCAACATATTTATTTGCATCATAGATGAATCATTAAGAGAATTACAATCATAAATCGGATAATAATGTCCTTAAGAAACGCCATTCAGGCAAACTTTACAATCTGCTTGTTATATGAAACCACAAGCGAAGGCCGGCCGGAGTGGCCGTGCGGTTCTAGACGCTCTAGTCTAGAACGGAGCGACCGCTACGGTCGCAGGTTCGAATCTGCCTCGGGCATGGATGTGTGTAATGTCCTTAGGTTAGTTAGGTTTAATTAGTTCTAAGTTCTAGGCGACTGATAACCTCAGAAGTTAAGTCGCATAGTGCTCAGAGCCATTTGAACCACAAGGGAATTTAATCACTTTGTAAACATTTAAAGATACTGCCACTCGGGCCAAGCAAATCATTTAAAATAAACTTTACATCAGATAACTAGGAAATCAATTATTAGTTCCAGATAGATTGAAAATCGCCCCTCCCGGACGAGATATTACGAAACAACTTTACAAGGTTATAGACAGTTTGATCAATAATAACCCAGTTATTTCCCCATCAAAATTGACACACGCCAGTAAGGCTGAATTGCACCGCAATTTTAGAAAACGGTTTCAATTAAGACACATTCTTCCAGAAATCCCTCAAAATTCTTAAGATAAATATTTAAAACATTTAACCTGGCCAACCTTGCAAAGCCACCACAATTTTCAGAGAACTACAGCTTGTACAACAAC
The DNA here is from genome assembly GCF_021461395.2 of Schistocerca americana. Taxonomy (NCBI): domain Eukaryota; kingdom Metazoa; phylum Arthropoda; class Insecta; order Orthoptera; family Acrididae; genus Schistocerca; species Schistocerca americana. The sequence goes on along the minus strand of NC_060128.1, from coordinate 152,698,770 downwards.
TGAGGCCCGAGATTGTGAGGCCGCGGCTTGGCCACGAACGGTGGAGGCGACTGAGTACTTATCTTCGAATTAAGACGTGGACTCCGTTTGTACTCCCACCCCGTTCAGAACACCGAAATCGGAACCAAACAGCACACGCGAGCTCAGGCGAAGTCCACCGCCATTACGCCAGCTAGTAATTTAAAAGGGGAGGCTCTGCACTTCGGTGGACCACTGCTTCCGATCTCTGAAACATAAATCAGAAGCGTCAACGGGGAACCAAACAACCCTTCCTTCTCCTTAATACTCAAACTTGTACAGAAAACTACTTCGATAAAATTGACAGTAATAAAACTGATTTCATTCCTGTAAGTAGAACCACGTACACGAATGATGCAAACGGAACTGGCTCATTAAAACCCAAGCATCACATGGAGCACCTTATTTGGGCCTGTAAGGTACCACACGGCAATCTTTACACACGGAATATAGATCGCTCGGTAAGGCTGCGCACACGTATGAATGTATCAGACACTTGCCAGTTGAAGTAAGAACAGTACTATTAAGGAGCGAAGCACACACTTAGCCGGCCTGAGTGGCCGTGAGGTTCTAGGCGCTACAGCCTGGAGCCGAGCGACCGCTACGGTCGCAGGTTCGAATCCTGCCTCGGGCATGGATGTGTGTGATGTCCTTAGGTTAGTTAGGTTTAAGCAGTTGTAAGTTCTAGGTGACTGATGGCCCCAGAAGTTGAGTCGCATAATGCTCAGAGCCATTTGAACCATTTGACCACACACTTAATGAGAGGCATGAAATATCACATCAAAGTCCTTGCAACGCTTTGGTGCCTCAAGAGCATCCTTATACACTCCTGGAAATGGAAATAAGAACACATTGACACCGGTCTGTCAGACCCACCATACTTGCTCCGGACACTGCGATAGGGCTGTACAAGCAATGATCACACGCACGGCACAGCGGACACACCAGGAACCGCGGTGTTGGCCGTCGAATGGCGCTACCTGCGCAGCATTTGTGCACCGCCGCCGTCAGTGTCAGCCAGTTTGCCGTGGCATACGGAGCTCCATCGCAGTCTTTAACACTGGTAGCATGCCGCGACAGCGTGGACGTGAACCGTATGTGCAGTTGACGGACTTTGAGCGAGGGCGTATAGTGGGCATGCGGGAGGCCGGGTGGACGTACCGCCGAATTGCTCAACACGTGGGGCGTGAGGTCTCCACAGTACATCGATGTTGTCGCCAGTGGTCGGCGGAAGGTGCACGTGCCCGTCGACCTGGGACCGGACCGCAGCGACGCACGGATGCACGCCAAGACCGTAGGATCCTACGCAGTGCCGTAGGGGACCGCACCGCCACTTCCCAGCAAATTAGGGACACTGTTGCTCCTGGGGTATCGGCGAGGACCATTCGCAACCGTCTCCATGAAGCTGGGCTACGGTCCCGCACACCGTTAGGCCGTCTTCCGCTCACTCCCCAACATCGTGCAGCCCGCCTCCAGTGGTGTCGCGACAGGCGTGAATGGAGGGACGAATGGAGACGTGTCGTCTTCAGCGATGAGAGTCGCTTCTGCCTTGGTGCCAATGATGGTCGTATGCGTGTTTGGCGCCGTGCAGGTGAGCGCCACAATCAGGACTGCATACGACCGAGGCACACAGGGCCAACACCCGGCATCATGGTGTGGGGAGCGATCTCCTACACTGGCCGTACACCACTGGTGATCGTCGAGGGGACACTGAATAGTGCACGGTACATCCAAACCGTCATCGAACCCATCGTTCTACCATTCCTAGACCGGCAAGGGAACTTGCTGTTCCAACAGGACAATGCACGTCCGCATGTATCCCGTGCCACCCAACGTGCTCTAGAAGGTGTAAGTCAACTACCCTGGCCAGCAAGATCTCCGGATCTGTCCCCCATTGAGCATGTTTGGGACTGGATGAAGCGTCGTCTCACGCGGTCTGCACGTCCAGCACGAACGCTGGTCCAACTGAGGCGCCAGGTGGAAATGGCATGGCAAGCCGTTCCACAGAACTACATCCAGCATCTCTACGATCGTCTCCATGGGAGAATAGCAGCCCGCATTGCTGCGAAAGGTGGATATACACTGTACTAGTGCCGACATTGTGCATGCTCTGTTGCCTGTGTCTATGTGCCTGTGGTTCTGTCAGTGTGATCATGTGATGTATCTGACCCCAGGAATGTGTCAATTAAGTTTCCCCTTCCTGGGACAATGAATTCACGGTGTTCTTATTTCAATTTCCAGGAGTGTATTTCCCTAATCGTCGGTTCAAAAATGGCTCTGAGCACTATGGGACTTAATATCTGAGGTCATCAGCCCCCTATAACTTAGAACTACTTAAACCTAACTAACCTAAGGACATCACACACATCCATGCCCGAAGCAGGATTCGAACCTGCGACCGTAGCGGTCGTGCGGTTCCAGACTGAAGCGGCTAGAACCGCTCGACCACATCGGCCGGCTCACTAATCGTTGGTAGGACTTTAATTACTTACCTTGATGCCAGCTGCTGGATCGATGTGGCGAAGACGCCAGACGCTGCTTAGGCCGATAGTAACAGTGTGTTCCTTCTCGGAAGCGAGCACATGCATAGCTCCACGAGTTTGCCCAGAAGCCACAGAGCCGGCCCGCTGTTACTGACCCCAGTACGATCAAGCGCTAACTGCCGCCCGTACTCAGGCATACAATGCTCGCTGTCGTCTCTCCAACGTCTCGCTAATACGCACACTTCCGCGTGCCCTGCCCAACGTTGTTTCCCGTTTTCCACCCCGCACTGCCCGCTATATCCTGAGTCGGCCCAGGCTCCAAAGACAAACTTCTGCCAGAGGAAATCGACAGTGCCTAAGCCAAAGATAGCCCTGGCACCAGTCGCGTCTCGACTCAAAAGTAAATAAAAGACTGTTATATGAATACAACAGCACGCATTCATGTAAATGATTGGTCTAGATGATGAATGGATCTACCTTCTTCAGTGCGGATGCACAAGTACCTCCGACCTCCGGCTGGAATCTCAGATTAGCGATCATAGACATGGACTGAGGATAGCAAGCGCTCGGTGTGAGGGTGCGTCGGCCTTGAGACGTATCGAGATAGTTCGCGCGACTGCAATAAACGCCGTGTCCCGGGTGATGCAGTGATTAACGCACCTGCCTAGTAACCAGAAGATCCCAGGTTCGAGTCACAGTTCGGCACACAGTTTCACTCGTCGCCGCTGATTCCGCTTGATGACCTGATGCAGCTGACATCACTTACCCGTCTCCTTTCCTTACCTTCAGTTTATATGTAAATAAAAGTAATCTTCTGAAGTTTCAAGCACGTGTTAAAGGCACAGGAAAGGGTGGAAGTGTTTCAGGGGAAAGGGGTGGCATCACCTAAACATTTTGGTAAAAACCATTTATATTTTTTGTATATAAATGAATGTCAGAAACACAGATAACACTAAGTGTGCCTTACACAGATATTATCCATGTGTGTATGTATGAGGGTCACCCCAAAAGAAATGCACACTATTTTTGTAAAAATACATTTTTCATTATGCATGTGTGAAAGTTTTACAGTGTGTAGATACATCCTTCCCGCTTCTTTTCAAACTTAGTTCAACCTGTTCCCGTGAGTGGCGCCGTCACAGCATGTCTTCAAGATGGCTGCTACACTTGACGTTCGTCAGAAGCAACGTGTTGTCATAGAATTCCTGTGCTGTGAAAACGAGACAGTGGCAAACATCCACAAGAGATTGAGAAAGGTGTATGGAGATGCTGCTGTCGATCGCAGTACATTTAGTCGGTGGGCAAGCAGGTTACGTGACGGAAGCGGACACGGCAATATTGAGGATTGTCCTCGCAGCGGCAGGCCTCGTACTGCACACACTCCAGACAATGTGCAGAGAGTTAACGAATTGGTGACTGCTGACAGACGCATCACAGTGAACGAATTGTCACGCTACGCTGGGATAGGGGAAGGAAGTGTTTGCAGAATACGGAAAGTGTTGGCGTAAAAAAATGTTCGTGCCAGGTTGACAGTGGCTCACAAAGAAACAAGAAAAACGGTGTGCAGCGAACTTTTGGAACAGTACGAGAATGGTGGAGATGAATTTCTTGAAAGAATTATGACAGGTGATAAAACATGGCTCCATCATTTTTCACCAGAGACGAAGAGCCAATCAGTGGAGTGGCATCAAGCAAATTCACCCAAGAAAAATAATTCAAAACCACACCTTCTGCTGGAAAAGTTATGGCTACGGTGTTTTTCGATTCCGAAGGACTCTTGCTTGTGGACATCGTGCCAAGTGGAACCACCATAAATTCTGATGCATATGTGACGACACTGAAGAAACTACTAGCTCGACTGAGTCGTGTTCGACCACATCGGCAAAAGCAGCATGTTTTGCTGTTGCACGACAATGCACGGCCACATGTCAGTCAAAAAACCATGGAAGCGATCAGAAAACTCGGATGGACAACACTGAAACACCCGCCTTACAGTCCTGACCTGGCTCCATGTGATCATGTCTTTGGGAAACTGAAAGACTCTCTTCGTGGAACAAGGTTTGAAGACGATGACTCCCTTGTGCACGCTGCCAAACAGTGGCTCCAACAGGTTGGTCCAGAATTTTATCGTGCGGGTATACAGGCGCTGGTTCCAAGATGGCGTATGGCAGTTGAGAGGGATGTAAATTATGTGGAGAAATGAAAATATTGTTCCTAAAGGATGTATCTACACACTGTAAAACTTTCAAACATGTAGAATAAAAGATGGATTTTAAAAAAAATAGTGTACATTTCTTTTGGAGTGACCCTTGTATATACACATCAATGTTCCACATCTCCTCCTAAACATCTGGACCACGCCAACCAAAACTGGGAGACACATCACTGTCTGGGAAGAATCGCTGTGGGGGGAAGACGACCTACCTATCAAAGGGGCACAATCAGGTTCAAAAGGATTTTACCCCACGGTGCATGAATATTTAGATTTTATTCAAAGCAGTATTTTCGAAAGAGAGCAATTAGTGACTTGGAAGGCAGTTAACACATAATTTCAAACCTTTACGAAATATTTTCTTAATGGCAATCCCCACAAAATGATGAAAGAAGAAAATATTTATTATTTACTACATTTTCTCTGTTCATGCGGTATAACTGCCGCATGAGGCATAACGTTTCAAATAATTACTTCTTCACTAACTCTATACTTCATTCATTTTCTAGACACTATCCACGTATACCTCTGAATGTACCTGTAAAACTGTGTCATTGTACGATATTCAGGGACAGTCACTAACTATTGTCACCAAGAATAATTCCGAAAGTATGATAGAAGCTGAAAAGTTTGCGGGACAAAAGTTGCATGGGACAACGGAGGACATAATATGACGTTGGTTTTCCGTTACTAGGTGGGGTCGCTTCAGAGATATGAAGGTCAACTTTGTTTTTCTGAATGGGATGCTATAGTTTGGTGTTTATTTCTAATAGCGGCTATCGAAACGAATCCAATTATGTGTAACAGTAAGGTCTTTCAAGGTCAACAAAGGTGGCATGAACATCCATTTACAGATGGTGTTCGAAGTGATGACAATTGGTATCAATGCAGTGCTGCAATCTTCTTATCATGGATCGAGTGGTATTCCTTATCACATGTCCATGGCCTGCCCACCCTTGCCACCTCACATCACTTGAACCGGGAACGGTCTTCGTGGATTGTAGGTCGATCGTCCTACCGAACGACGTCAATTGGCTCGCCGATCGCTTATGTGTTGGCAGCAGGGGGGCGCAGAAAGCGATGCGCAGAAAGCAACGTGTTTTCTCAGTTGTGCGCATGACGTCACGGTGGAAGCAGCTGTGCCAAACAGTACACCGAATTGTGTGTGATTGTTGTTGTTGTTGTGTTCTGTTGTGTTTGAAGGAGTATTTTGATTGAGTTCTTTCTTCTAAGGTACTCAGTCAACAGTGGAAACATTCGGAATTCGGGAGTGTTACGGTTTTTGCTGTAATTGATATTTGATTCGGAACTGAAATAGTTAGCGATAGTGGACAGCGGGATCAACATTGTGTTCTCCAGCTCTGTAGTTAGTGGTTTGACCTGTGAAAATCTTATTGGAGAATCTGCAAGTGAGTGAGAAAATTAATTTTTACAATGCCAGGCTGTGCTGTTACTGGCTGTTCTTCCTACAACCGGAGCAAAAAGGGAACTGACGTAATGTATCACAGTTTACCGCGTAATGAAACATTACAAAAACTATGGTTGTCGAAATGTAGGAAAGACTGTAAATGTTGCGCATGCACGAATATGCTCTCGCCATTTCGCAGAAATAGATTACTTAAGGGATTTACAGTTTGAATTGCTTAATTTGCCCCGAAAAAGAATGCTCAAGCCAGATGCAATTCCTTCGTGCAATTTGCCGTGCAGTAGTGCGACTGTCAATGCGTCACCCGCAACACAAGACAGAACCAAACAGTATAAGAAACGAGAACCACATAAGAGATCTATGGAAACTCTGGAAAAGCTGTCACCAAATAAGAAACATCTTAATGTGAAACTTCCTGGCAGATTAAAACTGTGTGCCCGACCGAGACTCGAACTCGGGACCTTTGCCTTTCGCGGGCAAGTGCTCTACCATCTGAGCTACCGAAGCTCGACTCACGCCCGGTACTCACAGCTTTACTTCTGCCAGTACCTCGTCTCCTACCTTCCAAACTTTACAGAAGCTCTCCTGGAAACATCTTAATGGTTCAAATGGCTCTGAGCACTATGGGACTCAACTGCTGAGGTCATTAGTCCCCTAGAACTTAGAACTAGTTAAACCTAACTAACCTAAGGACAGCACAAACATCCATGCCCGAGGCAGGATTCGAACCTGCGACCGTAGCGGTCTTGCGGTTCCAGACTGCAGCGCCTTTAACCGCACGGCCACTTCGGCCGGCAAACATCTTAATAAGAGCACATGTACAGATGACAGTTTTTTTTTTTTTCACACACAGATAAAGTTACTTTGATGAATACTATAGCGGCATTAGAAAGGAGGAATGCTGTTCTTACAAACAAGTGTGTGCTACTTCGAGCTCTTAAGTAAATTCATTTCAATGCGATTGAATGAATAGTTTCTGATTTATTTGAGCCGAGGTTTCGAATTTCAAGTGTGTGTCAGTGTGGTTGTGATCTGATATTTTACCGATGTGTGAGGCATAAGCTGCCAAAGAATATAACTCATCAGATTTAACTGTAATATTTTAGCAGAAGAAAAGCGGTTTAGAAATCTCAATTCTGCTATAAAGAAAATCTTCCGCCAAAAACTTGACGTAAACGCGCATGCCGTGTCGTCTGCTTGTGAGCGCTTGCTTCCACGCTGACGTCACTAGGCCAGCCAATGGCAGAGCAGAGCGCTTACTGCCCAACCTTATTATTTAGTAACATTGGTTGGCTGTGTGTGTGTGTGTGTGTGTGTGTGTGTGTGTGTGTGTGTGTGTAGCGACTCCCGATTTGTCTTCGTGATTGCACAGCTACTGCTAGGTGTCGTTCAAGTCTTCGTGCAAGTGTTTGTCAAACTGTGTATGTTGTTGTTGTTGTGGTCTTCAGTCCTGAGACTGGTTTGATGCAGCTCTCCATGCTACTCTATCCTGTCCAAGCTTTTTCATCTCCCAGTACCTACTGCAACCTACATCCTTCTGAATCTGCTTAGTGTATTCATCTCTTGGTCTCCCTCTACGATTTTTACCCTCCACGCTGCCCTCCAATACTAAATTGGTGATCCCTTGATGCCTCAGAACATGTCCTACCAACCGATCCCTTCTTCTGGTCAAGTTGTGCCACAAATTTCTCTTCTCCCCAATCCTATTCAATACTTCCTCATTAGTTATGTGATCTACCCATCTAATCTTCAGCATTCTTCTGTAGCACCACATTTCGAAAGCTTCTATTCTCTTCTTGTCCAAACTATTTATCGTCCATGTTTCACTTCCATACATGGCTACACTCCATACGAATACTTTCAGAAATGACTTACTGACACTTAAATCAATACTGGATGTTAACAAATTTCTCTTCTTCAGAAACGCTTTCCTTGCTATTGCCAGCCTACATTTTATATCCTCTCTACTTCGACCATCATCAGTTATTTTGCTCCCCAAATAGCAAAACTCCTTTACCACTTTAAGTGCCTCATTTCCTAATCTAATTCCCTCAGCATCACCCGACTTAATTAGACTACATTCCATTATCCTTGTTTTGCTTTTGTTGATGTTCATCTTATATCCTCCTTTCAAGACACTGTCCATTCCATTCAACTGCTCTTCCAAGTCCTTTGCTGTCTCTGACAGAATTACAATGTCATCGGCGAACCTCAACGTTTTTATTTCTTCTCCATGAATTTTAATACCTACTCCGAATTTTTCTTTTGTTTCCTTTACTGCTTGCTCAATATACAGATTGAACAACATCGGCGAGAGGCTACAACCTTGTCTTACTCCCTTCCCAACCACTGCTTCCCGTTCATGTCCCTCGACTCTTATAACTGCCATCTGTGTGTGTAGTTGGCGTTATTTCCACTGACAACTCGTTTTAAATGTTGTCGGCGTACTGGCAGTGAGTCAGTCGGTTGGTGCGGATCAGCGAGCAAGAGTCCGCGCGGAGCAGTCGGTCGAGCACGCTGCCGTTCTCTACGCAGTGTCGGAGTGTGTGGGGGCTGTTCCGATTGCTACGAGGTTCGTGGCTCACCGACCCAGGACATGAAAGTTGAGTGGTGATTTAATTACCGAAACCCGACTGTTCACATTGTGCCGTTGGTTTTCATGGTTGGCTGTTGGAAGTATTCCCGTGAGCAACAGTGAGTGTTCGAGTTGGCGAAAGTTTGCCCACCATCCGGTGAAGTTTAACTGTATTTTGATTATTTGAAGTTCAAGTGCACCAACGGGATTTTCTGCCTTGTGGGCGTTAGCGTTCCGGTTACCTGTCCTGGCCGCTGACGTAGAATTCAGGCAGTGTCCTTTCCTCACCGTGTTGTCGCTGTCCAACACGTGTGTGTAGTTTTGACAGCTTATGCATACTTGGTTGTGGGTGGCTACGCCCTTTACGTTTTGGCTTAGGAGTTCCTTGTGCACTGGTTGGGTGGAAAGCAAGTCGTCTTGTTGGTGGGTCCGTTGGCTGTCTCTTGGTTGGGTTGCCGGCTCATCGGATATACCTGGGCCGACTCCCTGTCTCCCCTAAGCGAACGTTAATATTTTAAGTGCCGACCGACCCCCGGAAACTTCTGAGCGCCGCTGGCTGTACTGTATTTTCTTATATTTTAATTTTAGTTCTGTTGATATGGAGAACGCACAGGATGTGAGAGTTTGAGGAACTCAATTCGAAATTAATGTATCGGATAAGTGTATTGCTCTAAATTCTGGGAATAAAATAAAACATATTACTGTGCTACGACAGGATAACCCAGAGTGATTGTGTATTTTAATGGCTTATAGCCGATGGTTTGAATTTCTATGCTTTTAGTTGGGTTTTTAATAATGCGCCTCCAGCCGCTTTAAAATTTAAACTCCTCATTTGTTAAATCTCAAACTGTCTGGGCCTTCAGCCTGTGTAAAATATTTTTTAAAGACAAAGCTTGGGGCCTTTCGTATACTAAAAATTATTGTAGTTGTGTTAGTCGCCGTTCAGACATTTTTAAATTAAAGATCTCGTCGTTCAAGTATCAGGCTGTGTGGGTCCTTCAGCGTAATTGAAGATAAGGCCTTCTGCATTGTTTTTCTTTTTAGTTAAATATACCTGCAGTCTTAAGTCTTTTGCCTACAGCCGTCTTTAAATTAAACTTGTTTGCTTTTCAAGTGTTAGATTTGTTGGGCCTTCAGCCAGGTTATAGAACTTACTTACGTGAGGCACTTCTGCCTTCTGAATATTCTGTTTTGAGTCTGAATTTTAAGATAATGACTTTCAGCCGTTTTTAAATTTAAGTGGTTGTGCCCTTAAGGCATAAGATGGTGTGGCCTATTCAGCCAATAGCTAAGTTCAAAAATTTTTGCTGTATTGTTTGGACAACTAAATAAAGTTTTATGTGTTCAAGTGTAACTGACAGCCCCCATTTGGCCCTTTTCCACAATTCCAACTACCAGTTCTGTCCTGCGGATTTAAGCAGGGCGTCTCACTCACGTTATTGTCTTACAATGGGAATCGTACACCTCTTGCAGCCGAATATGTGAGGCGAATATATTTTAATTTTAGTTCTGTTGATATGGAGAACGCGTAATATGAATTACGCTGCCATACACACAGTATGTGAGAGTTTGAGGAACTCAATTCGAAATTAATTGTATTGGATAAATGTATTGCTCTAAATTCTGGGAATAAAATAAAACATATTACTGTGCTGCGACAGGATAAGCCAGAGTGACCACAGATCAGAAGATCAGCAGCTTGTAAGCATGACACCCGCGTTATTGCATCCTAATAAGAATAATGTCTGTCGCTACTGAAATAAGTGGTGCGAATTAATCAATTCAAGACATAAAGTCTTTAAGTGAGTCCATGATCATACTGTGGCACTTTATTTGCAAAGGCCCGTCTTGATCACACAAATTTTACATTTCGCTGTTACCGGTGTAGGCTACTGCCATCCTCAGATCTACTACAAATAAAGAACAGTGGTGTAACCAGCGAAGTTCAAATAGTTGGAGCAAAATCTATAACACGCCTGGTGATACATTAAGAAAATAAGACATTTTAACTACTATGCATACCAGCCATACATACCACAAAATATTGTAATGAAAGTATCAACGTCAAAATCTATGTGTGCAGGTACTTAGCAAGTGGTGGTGATGGAATGGATGGAATTTACATAAGTAACTGAAGCATGCGACATTTATAACTACCTTCTGCAGTTCTTCACGGTCTCTGTCCGTCAGAACAATGAGGTCTGGCTGGTCACCGTTTATCTATGGTTGCTCTTGCCCGTTTACACTTAAAGAGTCGACTTGGGCAGCTTTAGAAGGGCTGAAATGTCCCTTATGAACCTGTTACTCAGGTGACGTTACTAAGTAACGCAGAATTCCGCCGAAGACACAACTGTGAATTACACCAACATACGGAAGACATCGTTACAAGCATGAGGAAGCGGAGAATGACTTTTTTGGTCATCTTGAAAGAAGGAACCCGCAAAGACTTACTCATCACATACATTCACCAATTTCAAAAACAAAATCGTATTCAAAATGGACAAGCCAAGTGAAAAAGGATTTACAGGAAGCTGAAATTTCATTTTATGACATTCAGGATCGAGAAGTTTTCAGAGAAAAAGTCAAAATTCCTAAAAATCTTATTTCGCTTACTACGCCAGTTCCACGTCCTGCTTGCAAACGGTCAGAACAGAGAAAAGATGCAGTCAGCCAAAATGAAAATCTACTGGGAAAAGAGGTAAACACAATGAGGAAAGAGATAAAAATCTTCGTGGTCCATAGCAGGCCGAAACGACAGCAAAAAAAAAAAAAAAAAAAAAAAAAAAAAAAAAAAAAAAAAAAAAACTGAAGCATCCAGAGGGCACTAAAGCTGGGGCACGTGAGTAGCCAGTAACGTAAATTTAATAGTTGCGTCCGTAGTAGAATACTACACGTGCACCCTGGGTAACGCTAAATGAACTAGCAAAGTACAGGCGACCAGATAATCCTTAGTTGATCTCCCGGTCACGGCAAATCACGATGAATTTTAGCAAAACGAACCCTTTGACTAGAGAACTCGGATCGCTGATTCGAGTCTGCCACCTGAATATTGAAGGCATAAGTAGAGCCAAATGCATGTACTTGCATAAAGTTTTAACAAAGAACGACATTGACGTAGTCGCAATTCAGGAGACCCATACTGAAGATGACGAGCAGCTAAGATCAAGGAGCATAATATCTGGCTATGACTTAATAGGCGCCACACACCACAGACATTATGGCACGGCAACATACGTCAGGAGAAATATCGAAGAAGTGGCTCTCGTATCAACATCTACCACAAACGAGATTCACGAAGTCATCATAAAACTGGGTGAAGTCACAATAAATAATATATACAAGCCTCCAGGGCAATCGTGGCCCCCACAAGCCCTTCAAATCCTGCCTCACCCAGCAATATACGTGGGTGACTTTAATAGCCACCATGAACTGTGGAAATATCGAATATCTGACCAAAACGGCGAAGACCTGGTGAAATGGACAGAAGATCATAATACTCAACTAATCTTTGACGCCAAAGACCGAGGTACATTTAAATCAGCCGCTTGGCTAACTGAGACCTGCCCTGACCTCAGTTTTGTTACAACTGACAAGAACAACAAACCCCTGCCGGTCTCTCGCAGGGTACTTGAGGATTTCCCCCACTCTCAGCATCGTCCAGTGCTCTTAGAAATAGGTCTTACTATTCCCCTGATATCCTCTTATCCTCGTCCTAGATGGAACTTTGGGAGGGCAGATTGGGCTGCTTTCTCGGAGAAACTTGATAAATGCCTTGGATGGATACCCCCAACGTATAAGAACTACGAAAGATTTGTTGGAGCCGTCATCAGCTCAGCTAAAGTCAGTATGCCCAGAGGATTCAGAAACGAATATGTGCCAGGTTGGAGCGAGGAAAGTGAACGGCTTTATAGACAGTTTCTGGACAATGGGGATAAAGAAATTGCAGACGATCTATTACATAGCCTAGACGCGGCCAGGCGTGCTAAGTGGATGGAGACCGTGGAACAAATGGATTTTACAAGATCAAGCAGAAGGGCGTGGTCTTTGCTTCGGAGACTTGGAGGTGGAGGTAAAAATCTGCGAATGACCAGCGCTATGTCCCCAAATACAGTTGCGGTTCACATCAGCAAGACGTCCAGGGCCCCAAAGGAACGAGCCCATACTATAAAAATTAAAAAGGAGCTTAAAGAGCTAAAATCGACAGCAGAGAACAATACATCTTATTCCCAACCCTTTTCAGTCGAACAGTTAAATATGGCCCTGAACGATATAAAACCAGGAAAGGCCCCAGGGTTTGACGGGATTCACCCAGAATTTCTGCTCCACTGTGGTAAATTTGCAAGATTATGGCTTGCGCGATTCTTCTCTAACGTGTTGCAAACTGGAAAAATTCCGCACACTCTCAAAAAGGCTAAAATTGTTGCCATATTAAAACCGGGCAAACTGAGTGACCAACCTCAGAGCTACCGCCCAATCGCCTTACTCAGCATGATCTATAAATTACTGGAGAGACTTATGTACAACAGAATGAGTGAAGTCATCCTGGAGGCTGTACCGGTAGAACAGGCGGGCTTCCGGCCGAAAAGAAGCTGCACGGATCAGGTCTTCGCTCTAACAACCTACATCGAGGCGGGCTTCCAAAGACAGCAAAAAACATCAGTGGTATTTGTTGACCTGACGGCGGCGTTCGACACTGTCTGGAGACAGGGCCTGATTTATAAGCTCCTCCACATCGTGCCATGTCTAAAAACGGCTAACCTTATCAACGAAATGCTCTGCAGTAGACCATTCCAGGTTGTCGTCGGTAACAACAGAAGTAAATTCATGAATCTTAATAATGGCCTGCCCCAAGGCTCAGTACTGGCTCCACTGCTTTTCAGCATGTATATAGCCGATATGCCTAGGACGAGATCCAAAATGTTCGGCCACACAACACCGGGTGATGGAGGAAACCACGCTATCCAGCGATTTGACCACTCTAGGAAAATACTTCCGTGACTGGAGGCTCCAACCCAGCCCATCCAAAACAGAGGCCACTTGTTTCCACCTGAATAACAAATTAGCAAACAAAGAGCTCAAGATCCGCTTTGATGGCGGCATTCTTCCATATAATAGAACACCAAAGTATCTGGGCGTGACACTCGATAGAACATTGAGCTATAAACAACACCTTGTAAACACTGCTGAAAAAGTCAGAACTAGAAACAACATTGTCCAAAAGCTTTGTGGCACTAGTTGGGGGTCCACTGCCTCGGTTCTGCGTAGCTCTGCACTAGGACTTGTCTATTCTGCAGCAGAGTACTGTTCCCCAATATGGTTAAATAGTGCTCACATCAAGAAGGTGGATGCAGTCTTGAACCGAACGATGAGGATTATCTCTGGAACGATCAGGTCAACTCCTGTCCAATGGCTGCCTGTATTGAGCCATATCCCGCCGCCACATTTGCGCAGAGAAAACGCACTTGTCAGGGAGTGTCGAAAAATCCAAAATAGCCCAGATCTTCCTATCCACACCCTGAGTAATGGAATTGAGCAAAATAGATTGAAATCCAGACACCCCCCTCTCGCAAGTGCCAAAGATCTGGTAAAGAACGCTTTTATTCTTGAGGAGCGCTGGAGAGAAGAATGGGAGGAACAGACACCGCCTCAGGTTAACACCTTATTGGGAACATCTAACAGACCTCGGGGCTTTGATTTGCCCCGCAAAATCTGGTCTACCCTTAACAGGATCAGGACGAGCCACGGCCGTTGTGCGGACTCCTTGTACAAATGGAGCATAGTGCCATCACCACAGTGCGACTGCGGCGCTGACAGGCAGACAATTCACCATATCGTGGTAGAATGCCCTCTGAGGGCCTACCCTGGGCCAACAAGGGACTTCATGGATGCGACTAACAGTGCAATCGATTATATTTCTAACCTAGATGTTTGTTTGTGATATTGTAACTGTTTTGTGTGTTATGTACTTTTAGATTTTTCATACGTGATTTGTACTTGCCATACGCTAAATAAAAAAAAAAATAGTAGTTGCAATGCAGCGCGCGTAGTCATTAACGAATATTACTTCACATGACAAAATGAGCGTCTGACAATAAAATATGAACTGATATACAATATGTGGACTTAGATCAACATTTAAAATGCACATAACAGGTGCAAATAGTGAGAATGGGCAGGTCCGCGCCAGACGCGAACGAATTTCTAGACTCGTTTTAGAGAGCTTACGTATAACCAAAATAAGAGCGCTTTCGATATGCATTTGGATAAAGAAAAACATACGGCAGGAAACATACAGGATAATATGGAAGTGTTGCACAAGGCATCAAAAGGACAATTGTTGAATCAACTGGAAGAAATGGAAATCTACGTGCACAGAAAATGGTAACCGGAATTACTGTAGAATAAACAGAATGAGTCTAACCTGAAGGATTATTTTTGTGTGTTCAGAGACCCACGAGCCTGAGCAGCCACGAGTGCCGCGGCAGGTTGGCGCATGTGTTGTTCACTGTCGAGGTTTTATTTAACAGACACTGTTTTGTTGATTACCTTACGGTTGTGGATTAATTGTTTTGTCATCCTGGAAGGTTTAGATTTATAGATGCGATGCTATTTTTAAACTTCTTATTCTGGCTTTTACACAACTGCGTGTTATATAATATTCCAAGCAAGAAGCTTTCCCATTAATACTATTTACACGTTGTATGTGACTATTAGGTATCGATGTGATTCCACACATTTTACGTCAGTTCATGTTTTACTGTCAGATGCTCACTTTGCCATGTGGAGTAGTTTCAATTAATTACTGCTCATGCCGCATTTCAACTATTAAATTTACGGTACCAGTTATCGCTGTTGGGGAGTGACACTTCGTCGCTAAATAGAACGCGTGCAAAAAATCTGTCATCGTCCCGTAATTTCTCTTGTGCCCAGCGGAAGAACTGTACACGACGTTCAAAATCGTCGCCATGCCATTCCTGGTGCATAGAAATATGGTACGGGTGCAATCCATGTTGATGTGGCATCCTCAATACCGACGTTTTTGAGATTCCCGATTCTCGCCCAATTTGTCTGCTACTAATGTTCGGATTAGCCGCGACAGCAGCTAAAACACCTACTTGGGCATCATCATTTGTTGCAGGTCGTGGTCGACGTTTCACATGTGGCTGAACACTTCCTTAAATAACGTAACTATCCGGCCAACGGTTCGGACACTTGGATGATGTAGTCCAGGATAGCGAGCAACATACATAGCACACGCCCGTTGGGCATTTTGATCACAACAGCCATACATCAACACGATATCTATCTTTCCCGCAAATGGTAAACGGTCCATTTTAACACGGGTAACGTATCACGAAGCAAATACCGTCCGCACTGGCGGAATGTTGCGTGATACCACGTACTTGCACGTTTGTGACTATTACAGCGCCATGTATCACAAAGCGAAAAAAGTGGTCCAACTGCAACATTCATGAAGCTTCCTGGCAGATTAAAACTGTGTGTCCGACCGAGACTCGAACTCGGGACCTTTGCCTTCCGCCGGCAAGTGCTCTACCACTGAGCTACCGAAGCACGACTCACGCCCGGTACCCACAGGCAAAGGTCCCGAGTTCGAGTCTCGGTCGGGCACACAGTTTTAATCTGCCAGGACGTTTCATATCAGCGCACACTCCGCTGCAGAGTGAAAATCTCATTCTGTGAAACATTCATATTTCTGTACGTACTACGCGAATATGTAATAAAAAATGGGGGGTTCCCATTTAAAAAAAACGGAGTAGATTTCCGTTTGACCTATGGCAGCGCCATCTAGCTGGCTAACCATAGCGCCACCTGGTTTCCCCCTTCAAGCTAGACGAGTTTCGTTCTTTGTAGTTTTTTCATTTGACGCTTATTTCGTGAGATATTTGGCCCGGTCACTATCAATGGACCACCCTGTATGTATATTTCTTATATTATCCCTTTCTTGTGTTTCACTTAATAATAATAATAATAAATAAATAAATAAACACAGAAAGGAAGGGATAATATAAACTATATGATAAAAACGTAAATTAGTTGCAAAATACGGCATGCACACAGTTTAGTCCACATGTAAACATCACTACAGACATTCGTATTCAGGTTATGACATGTTCTATATGCCTGACATCATTCACGATGGTTTGGCGCAAACGAATAGCGAAATTCTGCATGACCCGCTGATGTGTCGGAACATTGATGCCGTCGATGACCTCCTGAACGGCTGTTTTCAGCTCAGCAATGTTTTTGAGGTTATTGCTGTACACCTTGTCTTTAATATAGACCCATAAAAAGGAGTCACATGTGTTCGGATACAGAGAGTCGCGGCTCATGCCAGTGGCCACAGGGCAGAGGCAGAATGCGGTCCCCAAAGTGCTCCTCCAGGACTCCGATGGGGTCGAGCTCCGTCTTGTAAGAACCACATCTTGTCTTAATCAGGATCACTTTGGATAATTGGTTTGAAATCATCTTCCAAAACCTTCACGTATCGTTCGGTAGTCACCGTCCCATCAAGGAATACCGCACCGATTATTCCGTGACTCAACACTGCACGTAACACAGTCACTCGTTAAGGGTGAAGAGACCTCTCGATCGCGAAATGAGGATTCTCAGCGCCCCCAAATGCGCCAATTTTGCTTATTGACGAACTCATCCAAAATGAAAGTGGGTTTCGTCTCTAAACAAAACCGTACATGCGCATGCTAATTCCCATCATGTCCTTCGGCCAACCGCGCATTTTGAACGTCCTAACGCAAACCTTTCAGAAGTTGTGACGATTTTAGTTCATATAGTTCAAGAAATCCCCCTATATCTACATGCATAGATTTGACATTAGAACCTTCAGTAGAATATTTTTTAGTATGAATGGCTTGTACGCATGGCTATTAATCAAAAAAATGGTTCAAATGGCTCTAAGCACTATGGGACATAACATCTGAGGTCAACAGTCCCCTATACCTAGAACTACTTAAACCTAACTAACCTAAGGACATCACACACATCCATGCCCCAGGCAGGATTCGAACCTGCGACCGTAGCAGCAGAGCGGTTCCGGGCTGAAGCGCCTAGAACCGCTCGGCCACAGCGACCGGCGGCTATTAATCACGTAATGTTTTATTCTCTCATGTATTATCAGGCATGTCACAGATTTTGCTTCAGCTAATGGAATTTAGTTGGTTACAACACTGTTTTTTATTTGTAACCGATCTAAAAATGGCAGTAACCGAAAGTGAAATGTAAAATCTGTAACATCAAGACATAATTTTACAAATTACTCCTGTCGCTATTGAAGTAAGTGGAGTGAATTAAATACACCTCCACTCTTTTCCAAAAACACACACTTAACTGTCTGTAAATAACGGTTAATATTCCTGTCCTCTGGTTCTGATCAAGATTTTTGAGAGTGCTCGCTTGTTTATCATGAAATTGCCGGAAATGAGAATTCCACTGCCTACCTACTTGGATATTTGGGCAAAAAATGTTCTGTAATTAACAGTGAATAGTAAATGTAAAAAAATGAACACTATCACTTAAGGCTGATGCCACCCTTATGGTGGAAATAATCCTGAGGCAAAGAAACTTCACTTCGGATTTTCGGGTGGGAACGAATGTTGCCATCATCATCATCATCACCAAAGCATCTGGCGTTCTACGGGTCGAAGCGTGGAATATTAGATTTTTTTAATCGTGTCGGACAGTTAGAAAACCTAAAAGATAAAACCTGACAAATGGGTAGGTTGAAGCTAGGCGTAGTGAGACTTAGTTCAGTGTGTTGGAGGGAAGGGCTTCAAGCAGGGCAAGAACAGGGTAATCAACACAAAGTCAAGTAGCAGTAATGTGGGAGTAGGTTTAATACTGAACCAGGAAACCTGAATGTGCATAAACTGTAAGGCATAGCATAGTAAACGCATTATGTCTGCTAGCTCCGCAGATCAAGAAAATGTATGACGAGATAACCAGTACGTAAAATAAGACAAGAGTTGACAGCAAGAATAAGAAAAGAGGGAAAGATTAATTTGGAACACGGACTGGGGAAAAAGAATCAAAGAGGATACCGTCTTGTAGAGTTTAGTGATATTTTTAACACTTGGACTGAATATGATAAAAGAAGATTGTATACGTTGAAGAAGAGTCCTAGAGACACAGGAAGGTATCATATAGATTACTTAGTGATAACACAGATATTTCTAAGTCATATTTTAAAGCGGAAAATATTTAAAGGCAGAGACGTAGACTCTGAATGTAATTTAACAGACATGAACTGCAAGTTAAAATAGAAGAAACTGCAGAAAGACAGAAAATCATGGAAATGGGACGTCGATAAGCCGAAGAAGCCAACCGTTGTTGGGAGTTCCGAAGTGAGCATTGCGCAGATGAGAAACGGGTAGCGTTGAGAAATGAAATAGGTATCAAATGGGCAAAAAAAAATCGCAATAGGAATCCTTGGATAACACACGAACTATTGAATTAATAAATATACTACACCACTGGACATTAAAATTGCTACACCAAGAAGAAATGCAGATGATAAACGGGTATTCATTGGACAAATATATTATACTAGAACTAACATCTCATTACATTTTCACGCAATTTGGGTGCATAGATCCTGAGAAATCAGTACCCAGAACAACCACCTCTGGCCGTAATAACGGCCTTGGCACGCCTGGGCATTGAGTCCAACAGAGCTTGGATGGCGTGTACATGTACAGCTGCCCATCCAGCTTCAACACGATACCTCAGTTCATCAACAGTAGTGACTGGCGTATTGTGACGAGCCAGTTGCTAGACCACCATTGAACAGACGTTTTCAATTGGTGAGAGATCTGGAGAATGTGCTGGCCAGGGCAACAGTCAAACATTTTCTGTATCCAGAAAGGCCCGTACAGGACCTGCAACATGCGGTCGTGCGTTATCCTGCTGAAATGTAGGGTTTCGCAGGGATCGAATAAAGGGTAGAAAAAAATGGTTCAAATGGCTCTGAGCACTATGGGACTTAACATCTGTGGTCATCAGTCCCCTAGAACTTAGAACTACTTAAACCTAACTAACCTAAGGACATCACACACAACCATGCCCGAGGCAGGATTCGAACCTGCGACCGTAGCAGTCGCGCGGTTCCGGACTGAGCGCCTAGAACCGCTAGACTACCGCGGCCGGCCAATGAAGAGTAGAGCCACGGGTCGTAACGCATATGTAATGTAACGTCCACTGTTCAAAGTGCCGTCAATGCGAACAAGAGGTGACCGAGACGTGTAACCAATGGCATCCCATACCATCACGCCGGGTGATACACCAGTACGGCGTTGACTAATACACGCTTCCAATGTGCGTTTACCGCGATGTCGCCAAAACGGATGCGACCGTCATGATGCTGTAAACAGAACCTGGATTCATCCGAAAAAATGACGTTTTGCCATTCGTGCACCCAGGTTCGTCGTCGAGTATACCATCGCAGGCGCTCCTGTCTGTGATGCAGCGTCAAGGGTAACCGCACCCTTGATCTCCGAGCTGATAGTCCATGCTGTTGCAAATGTCGTCGAACTGTTCGTGCAGATGGTTGTCTTGCAAACGTCCCCATCTGTTGACTAGGGATCGAGACGTGGTTGCACGATCCGTTACAGCCATGCGGATAAGACGCCTGTCATCTCGACTGCTAGTGATAAGAGGCCGTTGAGATGCAGCACGGCGTTCCGTACGAACACACCGATTCGATATTCTCCTAACAGTCATTTGATCTCGACCAACGCGAGCAGCAATGTCGCGATACGATAAACCGCAATCGCGATAGGGTACAATCCGACCTTTATCAAAGTCGGAAACGTCATGGTACGCATTTCTCCTCCTTACACGAGGCATCACAACAACATTTCACCAGGCAACGCCGGTCAACTGCTGTTTGTGTATGAGAAATCGGTTGGAAACTTTCCTCATGTCAGCACGTTGTAGGTGTCGCCACCGGCGCCAACCTTATGTGAATGCTCTGAAAAGCTAATCATTTGCATATCACAGCATCTTCTTCCTGTCGTTTACGTTTCGCGTCTGTAGCACGTCATCTTCATTGTGTAGCAATTTTAATGGCCAATAGTGTATTACACCACACAACCAGTCTACCTAACATCACTTTTCTAATGGTGCTGAGAGTCACAAAAATTCCGAAATTACTCGCAAACGAGGGTCCACCAGGGTGAATGGCTGCAGGTTGTGATACCTGGCATCTTCACCTACATCACCGTATATTTGGTTTCAAAAAACAGATCCCACAACTGGAGTGAGACACAGCAGGTTCCACAGGATGTCGGAGTGTGTCAGGGGTCACGTTCAGAATGGACTGCACAGTGCATGTGTTCCACTAAGCTACGTTTGTAATTGGAGCACTGAAGACACCATACCTCAGATACTCCCACAGCCAGAATGGTTCAGATGGCTCTAAGCACTATGGGACTTAACATCTGAGGTCATCAGTCCCCTAGACTTAGAACTACTTAAACCTAACTAACCTAAGGACATCACACACATCCATGCCCGAGGCAGCCGCGTGGTTCCAGAATGAAGCGCCTAGAACAACTCGGCCACAGCGGCCGGGCCACAGCCAGAAACCACACGGATTAAGATCAGGTGATCTGGACGGCCAGGCTGTAGGGAAATGGCGGCTGATAATTCTACCATTTCCCAAAATGTCCCTGTAGCAACTGCTCCACTTGCTGTGCAATTTGCGCCGTCGTGCGTAAAAATGATGCTACCCGCACATCCATGCTGTTGAATGGTTGTAATGACATTGGTGCGCAAAAGACTCTCATAGCGTTTAACAGTGGGTGATGTGTGACTGATTAGTTTTCCCAACTGTATAGATAAAATACCAATCATCACATAACCGGTTTGATCAAAGTCGGCTAACAACGTATCTACATCTACATCCATACTCCGCAAGCCACCTGACAGTGTGTGGCGGAGGGTACATTGAGTACCTCTATCGGTTTTCCCTTCTATTCCAGTCTCGTATTGTTTGTGGTAAGAAAGATCGTCGGTATGCCTCTGTGTCGCCTCTAATCTCTCTGATTTTATCCTCATGGTCTCTTCGCGAGATATACGTAGGAGGGAGCAACACACTGCTTGATCATCGGTGTGTGATTATATGATAGCGGAACAAACACTGGCAGCAGTTACTTCTGTAAAATATCTGGGAGTATGCGTGCGGAACGATTTGAAGTGGAATGATCATATAAAATTACTTGTTGGTAAGGCGGGTGCCAGGTTGAGATTCATTGGGAGAGTCCTTAGAAAATGTAGTCCATCAACAAAGGAGGTGGCTTACAAAACACTCGTTCGACCTATACTTGAGTATTGCTCATCAGTGTGGGATGCGTACCAGATCGGGTTGACGGAGGAGATAGAGAACATCCAAGAGCGGCGAGTTTCGTCAAGGGGTTATTTGGTAACCGTGATAGCGTTACGGAGATGTTTAGCAAACTCAAGTGGGAGACTCTGCAAGGGAGGCGCTCTGTATCGCGGTGTAGCTTGCTGTCCAGGTTTCGAGAGGGTGCGTTTCTGGATGAGGTATCGAATATATTGCTTCCCCCTACTTATACCTCCCGAGGAGATCACGAATCTAAAATTAGAGAGATTCGAGCGCGCACGGAGGCTTTCCGGCAATCGTTCTTCCTGCGAACCATACACGACTGGAACAGGAAGGGGAGGTAATGACACTGGCACGTAAAGTGCCCTCCGCCACACACCGTTGGGTGGCTTCCGGAGTATAAATGTAGATGTAGATGTAGAAGGCATGTTCTCGAAACTTCAACAAAAGCCCGTACCGAGCTATTGAGCGTCTCTCTTGCAGAGTCTTCCACTGGAGTTAATCATCTCTGTAACGCTTTCGCGATTACTAAATGATCCTGTAACGAAGCGCGCTGCTCGCCGTTGGATCTTCTCTGTCTCTTCTATCAACCCTATCTGGTACGGATCCCACACTGCTGAGCAGTATTCAAGCAGTGGGCGAACAAGCGTTCTGTAACCTACTTCCTTTGTTTTCGGACTGCATTTCCTTAAATTCTTCCAATGAATCCCAGTCTGTCATCTGCTTTACCGACGATTAATTTTATACGGTCATTCCATTTTAAATCACTCCTAATGCCTACTCCCAGATAATTTATGGAATTAACTGCTTCCAGTTGCTGACCTGCTATATTATAGCTAAATGATATGGGATCTTTCTTTGTATGTATTCGCAGCACATTACACTTGTCTATATTGAGATTCAATTGCCATTACGTGCACCATGCGTCAATTCGCTGCAGATCCTCCTGCATTTCAGTACAATTTTCCATTGTTACAACCTCTCGATAAACCACAGCATCATCTGCAAAAAGCCTCAGTGAACTTCCGATGTCATCCACCGGGTCATTTATGTGTATTGTGAATAGCGACGGTCCTACGACACTCCCCTGCGGCACACCTGAAATCACTCTTACTTCGGAATACTTCTCTCCATTGAGAACGACATGCTGCGTTCTGTTATCTAGGAACTCTTCAATCTAATCACACAATAAGTCTGATAGTCCATATACTCTTACTTTGTTCATTAAACGACTGTGGGGAACTGTATCAAACGCCTTTCGGAGGAAACACGGCATCTACCTGGGAACCCGTGTCTATGGCCCTCTGAGTCTCGTGGACGAATAGCGCGAGCTGGGTTTCACACGATCGTCTTTTTCGAAACCCATGCAGATTCCTACAGAGTAGATTTCTAGTCTCTAAAAAAGTCGTTATACTCGATTATAATGTGTGTTCCAAAATTCTACAACAACGTGCTGTAGCTGTCCAACCAGACTGGAGCGCGCACAGCCAGAGACGTGAATCCTTTATCGCACCCCCATGTGTTGCGTGTTCCAGCCTTTCACACACACACACACACACACACAAAACCCTCCTCCATCCCCCTAGTCTGGCAATGAAGGGGTGGAAGGCGCCGTCCTTCATCAGCGCTTGTTTACTCAATTAGAGAGCAGTGCGCGGGAAGACTTTTTAGTGCGCCTCCTCAAACGGTTTGTCGTGGACGTAATTAGTTTACGAGCGCAGCTTCGTTAGCGCCGAGGGCTCTGCGTACAAGAGGCCCTTTCCTCGAAAAAGTGAAGGCTCGATCCATCTTTTTATGCTGACACGTTGCCGTTCCGGCTTCCTCGCCTGTCGGTTGTACTGGGTACAAAAAGCTGCCACACCCACAAGACGGCGCAAGGTGTGTGGCAAGAGACTGCTTGTTACCAGTACTGTGTTTTCTCTTTCCTGCGAGACAAGGTCTGCGTGTCGAGAATGCCGTTTCAGAAATGCACCCTAATATCTTTAGTTTTACCTCTGTCGTCTTCTCAAATGGACAAGCGAACCCGACAACGCTTCGCAATTGCTAAATTGCATGGGAATTGATCACTATTGGCCATTAAAATTGCTACACCAAGAAGAAATGCAGATGATAAACGGGTATTCATTGGACACATATATTGTAGTAGAACTGATATGTGATTACATTTTCACGCAATTTGGGTGCTTAGATACCGAGAAATCAGTACCCAGAACAACCACCTCTGGCCGTAATAACGGCCTTGATCCGCCTGGGCATTGTTAAACACAGCTTGGATGGCATGTACAGGTACAGCTGCCCATAGAGCGACAAAACGATACCACAGTTCATCAACAGTAGTGAAGAGCCAGTTGCTCGGCCACCAGAGACCAGACATATTGAATTGGTGAGAGATCTGGGGAATGTGCTGGCCAGGGCAGCAGTCGAATATTTTCTGTATCCAGAAAGGCCCGTACAGGACCTGCAACATGCGGTCGTGCATTATCCTGCTGAAATGTAGGGTTTCGCAGGGCTCGAATGAAGGGTAGAGCCACGGGTCGTAACGCATCTGAAATGTAACGTCCACTGTTCAAAGTGCCGTCAATGATAACAAGAGGTGACCGAGACGGTTAACCAATTGCACCCCATACCATCAAGCCGGGTGATACGCCAGTATGGCGATGACGAATAAACGCTATGTGCGTTCACGATGATGTCGCCAAACACGGATGCGACCATCATGATGCTGTAAACAGAACCTGGATCCATCCGAAAAAATGACGTTTTGCCATTCGTGCACCCACGTTCGTCGTTGAGTACACCATCACAGGCGCTCCTGTCTGTGATGCAGCGTCAAGGGTAACCGCAGCCATGGTCTCCGAGCTGATAGTCCATGCTGCTGCAAATGTCGTCCAACTGTTCGTGCAGATGGGTGTTGTCTTTCACGCGTCACCGTCTGTTGATTCAACGATCCAGACGTGGCTACACGATCCTTTACAGCTATGCGAATAAGATGCCTGTCATCTCGACTGCTAGTGATACGATTTCATATTCTGCTAACAGACATTGGATCTCGACCAACGCGAGCAGCAATGTCGCGATACGATAAACCACAATCGCGATAGGCTACAATCCGACCTTTATCAAAGTCGGAAAAGTGATGGTACGCATTTCTCCTCCTTACACGAGGCATCACAACAACGTTTCACCAGGCAACGCCGGTCAACTGCTGTTTGTGTATGAGAAATCGGTTGGAAACATTCCACATGTCAGAACGTTGTAGGCGTCGCCACCGGCGCCAACCTTGTGTGAATGCTCTGAAAAGCTAATCATTTGCATATCACAGCATCTTCTTCTTGTCGGTTAAATTTCGCGTCAGTAGCACGTCATCTTCGTGGTGTAGCAATTTTAATGGCCAGTAGTGTATATACAGTGGAACCTCGCTAAAAGAACAGCCCCAACGACGCGCAATTCGCATAGGAAGCAAAACAAATCGAAAAAAATGACTTGCTTAAGGAGCGATGTTTCGCATAAGTAGAGACGACGATTTAGACTGAGGTGGGTTTAACGGTCTTTCTGATACCATGTTAGTGCACCTTGTGATCACACATTTTTTCTGTTTTTTGAGCTGTGTTACTGCTCAAGTTACGTGCTGCAGAAAGCAAAATTGCAATTTAACCACAGCTACTCAAAGGAGATACGAAGCTAGGGATCTTTGCTGATGGACAAACTTGTGGTTGGAACATAATTTTAATTTCAACAAAAGATCAAATTTCATTGTTACAGATTACAGAATCAGAATAACAATATAAAAATTTAATTAGTACCTTTGTCCTCTTAAGAATATATACAACTGTCTTCAACCGTCTGCCTTGTTTTTCTTTTTTTAAAAAAGGATGCTAATGGAATTACGAAAGTACAAGTCTTTAAATTTCGGACGCTTGTCCTTCACCAGAGTTAGAAAAACTATGTGATTAGATCATGGATTAATATAAAAAACAGAACTTGAAAGATATTAATTAGATCTGGTTGTAACAGGATCACAGACAGACACCACCATAAGCACACTATCAAGTTCATTGCTTACGTAACCAAAATTCACACACCACTAATGATCCACCTTGAGTTACTTGTGGAAAGATCTCGTCCGTCCCAGCGGACAGGCCGGATATTTAACTAAAGAATGGAAGCGATGCTTATACACGGTGGTACTCGGAACAAACGAGTAAAAAGAAATCGCCGAGCAATTTAGAAGATGATCAGGGTGCAAGCCAGGGCAGAAAACACACCGAACACACACACGATCGCAGCCTGCCCGCCAAGGCGACAAACGCCATATGCCCCACGTACCAGACCATTTCTGCAACAGCAAATAATTCACGCAGCAGACAAATTCAACTGGTGATTCAGCTTTTCCAAGACCATGCAAAGCTTACTAACTACGTGACTATCTTTCTAATAACTTCCGGGAATTCAGCCAGGTAACACTTTCAGCGACCGCCGATATTTCGGCGGGAGAACACCCCGCCATTTTCAAGGCAAACTGCAACGGACCGGCGACGTGCATGCAAATTTAAAACCTCGGTTCTCGGACTGATGCGGGAAAGATAACACACACACACACACACACACACACACACACACACACACACACTGAGCACTAGTGCCACCAAAGATGACCAAAGTCAGAGCTATCGATAGTGAGACTATGAATTCGCAGGCGAGGTAGCATTGACTCTGTCCCTCTGTTTTTTGACAATGGAGAGAGCCGGATTCGAAACAGAGTTTAAACAGAAACCTCCACCCCTGTTAACGAGGCTGTTCGCTAATTTAATCTCAACTGCCTCCTTAATAGCACTGTCCCAATAGCTGGGCGTGCATGCCAATATCTCGGTGTTGTTATATAATATGAGGTGACCAGCAATGTTCGGCAATAGCAGATCTATTTGGCTGCTTTAATCGTGTGTGCCGTTTATGCTCAGTACATCGGTCCTCCACGGTCCTGATAGTTTGACCAACATATGCCATGCCGCAGCTACAAGGAATGCGATATACATCCTCCTTACGCAGGCCAAGAAAACTGGTCACCCAATGTTATATAACAACACCAAGATATTGGCATGCACGTCCAGCCATTGGGACAGTGTTAATAAGGAGGCAGTTGAGATTAAATTAGCGAGCAACCTCCTTAACAGGAATGTAGGTTTTTATTTAAACTCTGTTTGGAATCCGGTTCTCCCCCTTGTCGAAAAACAGAGTCAATGCTACCTCACCTGCGAGTTCGTAGTCTCACTATCGATAGCTCTGACTTTGGTCATCTTTGGTGGCACTAGTGTTCAGTGTGTGTGTTATCTTTCCTGCAAGACAGCCAAGTCACTATGAGAGGAAGCCGAAAGGCACGCGTTCAAGCTCACGCAGGCTGGCGTGAGGTCTGGAACAGGTAAAGTGATTGAGACTAGCAAATAAAGTACGAAGCTGCTGGAATACTTAACTTTAATCCATAAGTGGTGAACATAGCTCTTGACGGTACATGCATCACAAGACAAATAGCAAATGATAATGGCGCCTTGCTAGGTCGTAGCAAATGACGTAGCTGAAGGCTATGCTACAGGGTGTTTCAAAAATGACCGGTATATTTGAAACGGCAATAAAAACTAAACGAGCAGCGATAGAAATACACCGTTTGTTGCAATATGCTTGGGACAACAGTACATTTTCAGGCAGACAAACTTTCGAAATTACAGTAGTTACAATTTTCAACAACAGATGGCGCTGCGGTCTGGGAAACTCTATAGTACGATATTTTCCACATATCCACCATGCGTAGCAATAATATGGCGTAGTCTCTGAATGAAATTACCCGAAACCTTTGACAACGTGTCTGGCGGAATGGCTTCACATGCAGATGAGATGTACTGCTTCAGCTGTTCAATTGTTTCTGGATTCTGGCGGTACACCTGGTCTTTCAAGTGTCCCCACAGAAAGAAGTCACAGGGGTTCATGTCTGGCAAATAGGGAGGCCAATCCACGCCGCCTCCTGTATGTTTCGGATAGCCCAAAGCAATCACACGATCATCGAAATATTCATTCAGGAAATTAAAGACGTCGGCCGTGCGATGTGGCCGGGCACCATCTTGCATAAACCACGAGGTGTTCGCAGTGTCGTCTAAGGCAGTTTGTACCGCCACAAATTCACGAAGAATGTCCAGATAGCGCGATGCAGTAATCGTTTCGGATCTGAAAAATGGGCCAATTATTCCTTTGGAAGAAATGGCGGCCCAGACCAGTACTTTTTGAGGATGCAGGGACGATGGGGCTGCAACATGCGGCTTTTCGGTTCCCCATATGCGCCAGTTCTGTTTATTGACGAAGCCGTCCAGGTAAAAATAAACTTCGTCAGTAAACCAAATGCTGCCCACATGCATATCGCCGTCATTAATCCTGTGCACTATATCGATAGCGAATGTCTCTCGTGCAGCAATGGTAGCGGCGCTGAGGGGTTGCCGCGTTTGAATTTTGTATGGATAGAGGTGTAAACTCTGGCGCATGAGACGATACGTGGACGTTGGCGTCTTTTGGACCGCAGCTGCAACACGGCGAACGGAAACCCGAGGCCGCTGTCGGATCACCTGCTGCACTAGCTGCGCGTTGCCCTCTGTGGTTGCCGTACGCGGTCGCCCTACCTTTCCAGCACGTTCATCCGTCACGTTCCCAGTTCGTTGAAATTTTTCAAACAGACCCTTTATTGTATCGCTTTTCAGTCCTTTGGTTACATTAAACCTCCGTTGAAAACTTCGTCTTGTTGCAACAACACTGTGTTCTAGGCGGTGGAATTCCAACACCAGAAAAATCCTCTGTTCTAAGGAATAAACCATGTTGTCTACAGCACACTTGCACGTTGTGAACAGCACACGCTTACAGCAGAAAGACGACGTACAGAATGGCGCACCCACAGACTGCGTTGTCTTCTATATCTTTCACATCACTTGCAGCGCCATCTGTTGTTGAAAATTGTAACTACTGTAATTTCGAAAGTTTGTCTGCCTGAAAATGTACTGTTGTCCCAAGCATATTGCAACAAACGGTGTATTTCTATCGCTGCTCGTTTAGTTTTTATTGCCGTTTCAAATATACCGGTCATTTTTGAAACACCCTGTAAATATCGTCTCGGCAAATGAGAGCGTAATTTGTCAGTGAACCATCGCTAGCAAAGTCGGCTGTAAAACTGGGGCGAGCGCTAGGAAGTGTCTCTAGACCTGCCGTGTGGCGGCGCTCGGTCTGCAATCACTGATAGTGGCGACACGCGGGTCCGACGTATACTAGCGGACCGCGGCCGATTTAAAGGCTACCACCTAGCAAGTGTGGTGTCTGGCGGTGACACCACAAAAACTCTATTCTCTTTTGCAGTTGCCGAAATAATTAGCTCCGCGAAAACTACACTACGAAGCCTTAGACTTCGTAAGTTCCGTATAACACTCTCTTATTCAGAACCATCCTTAACTGATCTCCGGTAGATACAACATGCCACCATAAGATTCACAGGTTGACAGCAGACTGTGAATCATACGTAACTTCATGCTTCCAGTTATGCGATGAGATGATGTCCAGCCTGAGATGACGGACCCGCGACCGTTTCGCACGCAAACGCGTCGACTTATCAGCACCGTACAGCCGGCGAGCGGCAATACGTCGAGGACGGCGAGGCCCAGGCAAAGCGGATCGGGACGAGGGCCTGCCTTCAAAACATGTTGCCTCGTTGAACGCCGACCGGAGAGACCACGGCCACACGGCAAGCCGGAAAGCCAAAGGCGAAACAGAGATACAAGACCCAGACGGGTGTCGATATCAGCGCCCAAGTGGAGCATACGAGGCGCGGCTGGAAAAAAACCGGACTGATGCTGGAAAAAACATTTATTTACAATTATTTACAATTTCATGTAACAGTCGCCAATGGGCAAGGTTTTTCTTCCGTTCATTAGTGAGGTCACACATCGTATTGGGAAAGTTTTAAGCAAGTATGGAGTGGAAACTATTTTCAGACCCACCAGGAAAATAAAAGAATATTTAAGATCGGCAAAAGAAGCACGACACCCTTTGGCTACACCGGGGCTATATAAAATTCCTTGTAGTTGTGGACAGGTTTATGTCGGTACCACAAAGAGATGTGTGAACACCCGTCTTGGTGAACATAAGAGGAATTGCCGCCTGGGTCACACAGATAAATCCGCCGTAGCGGAACATGTTTACCAGGAAGGTGATCATGAAATAAAATTCTGCGAGACGAGCGTCATATCAATAACCGCGCATTACGAGGTGCGGCTAGAAAAAAACCGGACTGATGCTGGAAAAAACATTTATTTACAATTTCATGTTATCTCCTTCAATGTACTCTCCTCCTCGGTCTCTACACCGCTCCATACGAATTTTCCACTGTTCATAGCAATGCTGCAGATCATTTTCGGTAAGTCCATACATTACTTCCGTCGCTTTTTCTTCTACTGCTTCAACAGTCTCAAATCTAGTTCCTTTCAAAGCTGACTTGACTTTAGGGAAAAGAAAAAAGTCACAGGGGGCCAAATCCGGTGAGTAGGGTGGATGATCTAAGATGGGAATGTTGTGTTTTGCCAAAAACGTCTTCACTGACAACGCACTGTGAGCTGGGGCATTGTCTTGGTGAAGGATCCATGACTTTTTTCTCCACAAATCGTTCCGTTTTCTCCGTACTCGCTCACGTAGGGAAGCCAGGACGCTAATGTAGTAATGTTGATTCACTGTTTGTCCCTCTGGTACCCAATCAATGTGCACAATCCCTTTGATGTCAAAAAAAAACCATCATCATTGCCTTGAATTTCGATTTTGACATTCGTGCTTTTTTTTTGTGGTGGAGAACCAGGAGTTTTCCAATGCATCGATTGGCGTTTAGTTTCGGGATCATAAGTAAAAAACCACGATTCATCGCAAGTAATAACATTTTGTAAGAAGGTGGGATCACTTTCAATGTTTTCCAGGATGTCAGAACAAATCATTCTTCGGCGTTCCTTCTGTTCAACTGTGAGACACTTTGGAACTATTTTTGAACACACTTTGTTCATGTTGAAACTTTCATGAAGAATCTGCCTAACACTTTCCTTGTCAACTCCTGTTAACTCAGACGCTGCTCTGATTGTTAAACGGCGATCTTGTCGAACAAGTTTACCGATTTTTTCAATGTTTGCATCAGTTTTTGCTGACAATGGTCTGCCAGTGCGAGTGTCATCACTGGTGTCTTCGCGGCCAT
Organism: Schistocerca americana; assembly: GCF_021461395.2. Lineage (NCBI taxonomy): Eukaryota > Metazoa > Arthropoda > Insecta > Orthoptera > Acrididae > Schistocerca > Schistocerca americana. Next base: position 152,667,428 of record NC_060128.1, on the reverse strand, counting down.
CTTTAAATCATTTAAACCACTCAAACACTTGTGTTCGCGATAAACAATCATCGCCGTACACTTGTTGTAACATTACAAACATTTCACTTGCAGATTTTCCTAGTTTGAAACAAAATTTGATGTTAACACGCTGTTCTTTCTGTACACTCAACATTTTCCGACGCACAGACAAAACGTCAACTACTTAAAACAGACGCCACGGGCAGACTGAGTGCAGGAGGCAGATGAAACTCTAGCAGTAGGCGGAGCGAGAGTCACGTGACAGGCCACGCGACTTTCAGGCTTATTGCATTCGTTTTATTGTTTCACCAGTACTAGTCCGGTTTTTTTCTAGCCACACCTCGTAACTAGCGCCGGTCGCCAAGGCTCGTTTTTTATGGGCAAATTTTAATAATCTTCATAGAAATGTTCACGATAGCCGCAAGAAGACGACCATAAGAGAAAGAAAATAACCTTATAAATGAAACGTAAAATAATCAAAAACGGAAACGTGGTGTGAGCGTTTCTGATTTAGCACACGCATACAATCAGTCTGCATCAACTATTTGCACTTTCAAGAACAAGGACATGATTAAGGAGACAGATGCTTCAAAAGGAGAATAGTCTCTAAACAACGGATTCGTAACCTGGATGATGCCGAACGTTTGGTCTTTATATGAATAAATGAAAAGAAATTGCAAGGCGACACTATTAACAAGAACATCATTTGTGAGAAGGCGAGAATGATTTTCGCCGACCTCGTTAAAAAACGCCACGATCATCGGCTGCCGGAGAAGGGAAGCCGTGGGTGGTTCCAGAAGTTTAACAGAAGAACCGGCATCCACAGCGTTGCGAGGCACGGTAAAGCAGACAGCTGCGACACAAAGGCAGCCGAGAACTTCATTAGCTTCAAGACGCTTGTAGATTCTGAGGGTTATCTGCCGCAACAGGTCTATTCTGGAGAGAGATGCCGGAGCGTACCTTTAAAACAGCAGAGGAGAATGCACTGCCCGGTCACAAGATAATGAAAGACCGTCTCACATTGCTATTCTGTGCCAATGCAAGCGACGATTTGAAAATTAAACCGCTGCTTGTTTACTACTCAGAAACTCCAAGAAGCTTCAGGAAGTGTAAAGTCCAGAAGAGCAGGTTGAATGTGATATGTAGGTCCAGCAACAAAGCTTAGATGACAAGTGATCTTTTTTTGTGATTGCATAAATGAAATGTTTGATTCTTCGGTGAGAAAATATTTGCTTGAGATGAATCTGCCACTCCATGTCTTGCTTGTTACGGACAGAACTCCTGCCCAATCTCCAGGCATACAAGACCATCTCCTTGAAGTATTTCAGTTCATCAAGATCCAATTTCTGCCTCCCAACACCACTCCAGCCTATGGACCAGCAGATTATTTCTAACTTTAAGAAGCGCTACAGTAAAGCTGAAATATGTCAACAGAAAATCAAACAGGCCATGAAAAAATTTATAAGCCAAGAAATATGTAAATAACAATTATAATGTGTAAGAAAAACGTTAAGAAAAATGTTTTGTAGAATTTATTTAAGTTCTTTGTATATCGATGGTGACAGTGAAGTATCCGCACCAAGCTCTTTGTCGGCGGGAGAGCCCACGTATTGATAAATACGGAGAGCGGCGAGAAGCGCACAGCATTGTCGATAGAACACTCTTGAGTCAACCTTTGTGCGGTGAAGGTGTGTCTAGAGACAGAGCAGTGAGCTCGTTCACCACCAGCTATATATTATTTGAAGAATACTATAATTATATAATTGATAATTATTCATGAATTGCTAAAAATCGACATCATCAAGACATCAAAGGCATTTAAGCGCTAACTGCACATTGTAAGTTCGTTGTTGCATTTTTAATCTGTTTTATGTAAACGATCCCCAAACTAATGTTTTATAAAGTGAATCATTATAAAGAGTTAGAAAAAACGCCAAATTTAAAGAAGTTGAGGGACACAGAAATAAGATTTAAACCAAAAATTGACAAACGACATACAATGAAAAGGGTATTTACAGATAAGGAACGACGAAAAGCATCGGAACGAATGAAGAGATACTGGGCCACTCGGAAGGGGAAAATACCAAAGAAGAGGACCAGAAATGATTGACTGAAGTGGTCCAATGAGGCCGTAAAAGCAGAAGAAGACGAAGAAAGAGTTAGAAATTTATATTCAGTCATTTTCAGAATTGATCAGTTTATCTCAGTCAATACCGTATTATTTTTCATTGAACCCAGTAACCACAAGATTTAATTTTTGTTGAATTTTCTCAATTTCTTTATTTAGTAATGACATTTAATTTTTCACCAGTAACTTCAAACAAAGAAGGAAATAAGTAATAAGTACAGTTTCAGCTCACATGTTTGCAATCCCAGTAAATGAATGCCAACCCAAATAATTATCAACAATAGATCAGAGTGAGTATATGCAGTCAGATGAAGTTATCCAGAGGGGATCCAATAAAATAAAAGATAAGGAAAATATATATGTATGTTTTCAGGTTCACTGCATACACAACCAGTACTAAGGGCCATGGCGTAAGCTTATGCGTTCACGTCGAAATAATCTTCTTTTGATCAGTCACATTAATATTGTTACCAATAAAGGCACAAGGAGTATAGCACTATGTACGCTAAAGACTATCAGATCAGACACGTTGTCAAAAGCAAGTCCAGACAGGAAAGCTGAAAGGCACAAAAAGTTCAATTCTCTTTCTTTCTTTCATTAGAACGAAAGTAAATTAAATTATTTCTTTTATTTATTCGACGGGAAGGTTTCAAAGCACTATTCGAGCATTGCTTTGAGTTGACTGAATCTACCAATCTCACTCTGAGAGAGTTTTTGAAATATCACTTCAACATCGTTGCCTGCGGCAAGATGATCGTGGGAAGGGGTTACCTAGAGAACTTCTGCTTGGAAGAAGCTTTGGTCGGAGTGCGTTGTCGAATGTAACAAATTTGAGTCAGTAACTGTGGAGCCTGCAGTCGATGGGATTGTGTCTTTGCCCAAGAGCATGTGACTGTAAGTGGATAACAATTATATCAATGAGCTTGTGGAAGTTCACAGCCAAGAAATGACCGCCGAAGAGGCTATGGAGCTGCAGTGTGTTTCACAGCAAGAAGTTGTGGATAGGAGCTCTACAGAGGAGGAGGAGGAAGCGCCAACAACAAAGCAGCAATCCTCTGACGCAATTAGAGAAATGCTGAAAGCATGAGAATCGGTTGCATCGCACACTGAACATCATCATCCCAATAAAGCAGCGGCTACACACGCTAAAAATTTATTTGACTATAATGCTTTGTCGCATTTTCGCCAAGTGTTGAAGCGTCGGCAGAAACAAATTGCTATAGGCAGCTTCCTAGTAAAAAAGAATTAGTTATCTATCGTGAATACTAAAGCACATAATACTGTTAGTATGAGTTTCGCACTGTAACATTCTGGAACGAATTATGCTCGCTATTGGAGGTTCCGCTGTATATCCTAAACTCGTTCCCAACTCTCTCTGCCCATCTGTTTGTTCACGCCTTCGCTCCCCCTCCTTCTCTATCGATGTCGTTCTTCCACCTCTCTGGCCGTCACCTCCTTTCCTCTCTCTGATCTTGAGCCTTGTTTATTGTTATTGCCAGCTTAATCATGATTGGAAATTGAAGTTGCTTAGTATGAATAGGTTAATCGATTGGAATCATACGAGTGCAAGAGATACCTCCGACTGTCGGATTTGCGAGAATAGTAGCTTCTGTGACACTACTTCGCATAGTTTTAATCCCCGAAGTGGTAGGAGTATAAAGTTTCGAACGATTCAGATTCTAACCGTAAGCCGATAGGCCACAAACACACATTTCCTATTTCCTGCAAAACCGACGGTGGGTAAGAAAACAAAAGAGTACATTCTTGAATATACTTTTTTTTTCTTGTTTGTTGATAGGGCGCTCAACTGCACGGTCATCAGCGCCCGTACAAAGTATCAATTTTTACACAGTCCAATCTAGCCACTTCGACAAATGGTGATGATGATGAAATGATGAGGACAACACAAACACTCAGTCCCCGAGCAGAGAAAATCCCCAACCCGGCCGCGAACCGAATCCGGGACACCGTCATCAAGAGGAGCAACGATAGCCACTAGACCATGAACTGCCGACATATACAATTTTTGATTGAAACTATATGTGAATAGAGTGAACATGTCAGATACAAATTGTCTAGTAGTTTACATACCTTCCTGTCGTAGCTGAAACTAACTGCAAGAAAGGAAATAAAACCGCATATTTTCACAGCGCACCACTGCATTTTCTTTCTCACTGTCACTTTTAACAGAAAACCTATGCATTATCGTTTGAAATATGGATAGCCTATGTCCATCTGAATGTTGATTAGCGTATCGTGTCAAAATTTGAAGTAAATCGATCAACTTTTCAAGATTTGTGGTAACAACGTTTCCTCTTTATATGTTACATATGTATTTATATATAATATATAAACATATATAGCCTATCCGAATGTTTATTAGAGAATGGTTTAAAAATTTGAAAAATATGAGTCAAGAATTTTTCGAAACTTTTAGTAACATGGTTTCCCTTTATATATTGGTGCGTTAATCATATTTAAAAATATGTAGCCTATGTCTGTTCAAATGGTCATCACAGTATCAGGTAAATCTTCGAAGTGAATCGGTCAAGAACTTTTCGAGATTTTTGGTAGCAAAGCTAACCATCGACTTGTCCTTATAAAATAATATAGATTGAAAATATACGTTTATATACCATGACTACAGGATGAGGCAGTCAAGTCATGACATCCCTTTTATCTCCCCAACCGTAACAGATACAAAGATGCCGTTTTGTCAGAGAATTGCAGGGACAGGTGCTACTTGAATACATCACATATCATGTTTGTGCTATTTTTTATTACAGAGATATGAGGCCATTTTGGTTTTTTAAATGGAACCCTATGTTAAGTTTTAGCGTAACATGGTGGGCTTAAAAAGACGGTTTCAAATATGTGTATATCATAATATTTAGGTGAATAGTTTTTGAGACACAGGTATGTGCCCGTATCGTGTTCGTCCTTCGAAGCGGCGTTGTCCAATGCGAACTTTCCTTTTGTGTAGAAAAAACGGTTCAAATGGCTCTAAGCACCATGGGACTTAACATCTCAGGTCATCAGTCCCCTAGACTTAAAACTACTTAAACCTAACTAACCTATGGACATCACATACACCCATGACCGAGGCAGGATTCGAACCTGCGACCGTAGCAGCAGCGCGGTTCCGGACTGAAGCGCCTAGAACCGCTCGGTCACAACGGCTGGCTTCTGTGTAGAGTACATGGTAAACGTCGCGAGTCCATCCTTACCCAAACACGCTCATTTACCCGACAATTGTAATACATACTGCGATATTTTGCACAAAAATTAACTTATGATGTCGCGCAAATATTATTCAGTTATTTGGCAACTGTGATACCAAAATAGTAGACAACATACAGTATTAAAATACTACAAGATGTTAATACATTTTAAATAACAGAAATACAAATGTAAATTAGCAGGCCCTTATTGGTCACAATTATTTCGTACGTATTTGTTTTTTATTTTAAAATATTTACTATTGGTCACGATACGAATCAAATACACACAAAGATGCAAAATACATAGTGTACATGATACAAAACTTAGCCGGTCGGTGTGGCCGAGCGGTTCCAGGCGCTTCAGTCTGGAACCGCGCGACCACTACGGTCGCGTGTTCGAATCCAGCCTCGGGCATGGATGTGTGTGATGTCCTTAGGTTAGTTAGGTTTAAGTAGTTGTACGTTCTAGGGGACTGATGACCTGAGATGTTAAGTTCCATAGTGCTCAGAGCCATTTGAACAAAACTTTACTGAAGCATGTGCTCAAAATGCTTCCCCTCTGCTGCGATGCACATTTGTAGTCGCCGTTCGAATGATTTGTGAACGGCTGCGAGGGTGTCACGTGAGATATCAGTGCACGCTTCGATGATACGTTGCTTCATATCGTCTAGAGTTGTTGGTATTTGAACATACACTTTATGTTTGACTGCTTCCCACAGAAAAAAATCAAGAGGGGTCAAATCCGGAGACCGGGCTGGCCACTTCACTTGAGCACGTCGTCCTGTCCAACAATCCGGGAACTTTTCATTTAACAGCTCTGTAGCCACACGGGAAGAGTGAGCAGGACAGCCGTCATTTTGGAACCACATTCACTGACGCGTAGTTAGTGGTACCTCTTCCAGCAAAATGGGCAGAACGTTTCGCAGGAATTGTGCATAGTTATTGCCATTTAGTATACCCGGAATGACGTACGGCCCCAAGATGACATTTCCGACGACGCCGCACCACACGTTAACACTCCACGGTTTCTGATGCTGTACCTGTCGAAGCCAAAGAGGGTTCTCTATTGACCAGTAATGTATATTATGTAAATTCACATTACCGTGGTTGGTGAAAGTCGCTTCATCAGTAAAAAGCACCCGTTGAAAAGACATTGGATGATCTTGTAGGCGCTGCAGAGCAAGCCGGCAAAATTCCTGACGCCGTTCGAAATCCACACCGGAGAGTGCTTGATGTAATAAGAGGTGAAACCGGTGAAATCTATGCCGGTGCAATATGCGCAGAACACTTCTCTGACTTATACTACATTCCGATGGGATACGTCTTGTCTTGACGAAACAGTAGGGTCGTTACGCACCAACGCTAGAAACCTCACTTCATGTACCACGCCAGTTGCAGTTTTCTGCCTTTGTATGGCGTTCCATGATCCCGATTGAAGTAGTTTCTTGCCAATGCGTGCAAGAAGCTGGCGCGTAGGACGCTCACGATCAGGATACAGGTCTCCATATCGCGTTATTGCTCTAACAGCATTTCTTCTGCTTTCACCATACACTATCTAACCATACATATCTAACTTTTCTTCGTTGGTGTACATGTCTGCTCCAAGAAACTGACTGAAATGCGATGTCTCATTACCCTAGTAGCACATTTATACCCTTCTCTCCAGCTACCTCGTGCGTCACCTTCCTGCGTTATCGAGAAGCAGGAAAACAGCGCCTTCCCTGTTAAGTTCCTCAGTGGTCAACAGGAAAGGTCGCATTGGACAATGCCGCTTCGAAGGACGAACACGATACGAGAACATATCTGTGTCTCAAAAACTATTTGCCTGAATATTAAGATGTACACATATTTGAAACCGTCTTTTTAAGCCCATCATGTTACGCTAAAATTCAACATAGGGTTCCATTTAAAAAATAAATAACAATTGGCCTCATACCTCTGTAATAAAAATAGCACAAACATGAAATGTGATGTATTCAAGTGCCGGCCAGAGTGGCCGAGCGGTTCTATGCGCTACAGTCTGGAAACGCTCGACCGCTACGGTCGCAGGTTCGAATCCTGCCTCGGGCATGGATGTGTGTGATGTCCTTAGGTTAGTTAGGTTTAAGGAGTTCTAAGTTCTAGGGGACTGATGACCTCAGTAGTTAAGTCCCATAGTGCTCAGAGCCATTTTTGATGTATTCAAGTAGCCCCTGTCCCTGCAATTCACTGTCCAAACGGCATCTCTGTATCTGTTACGGTTGGGGACATACAAGGGGTGATATGACTTAGCTGCGTCACCCTGTATTTGAAAAATATGTAACTCACGTTAGTCGGAACGTGTAAAAGTATTGTGTAAAAAACTAAGGTAAATCGACGAAGAGTTCAACGAGATTTTTGCTATAAACATTGCCCCTTTCTATAGTATATGTGTACTTATATACCATAATATTAGAAAAATATGTAGCTAATGTCCCTCCAAACGCTTATTAGAGTATTGAATACAAATCTGGAGTAAGCTTGTCAATTACTTTTGGAGATTTTTGGCAAAATGACGTTGAACGACTGCTTATCTTTCTACAGTAGAATTGATGTACTGTCATTTTCCCACTAAATTTGTTTGTTAGATACAGTTTATTATTACTTTTCTTTTACTTTATTTTTATACAGCGTGTTTCACAGTCTTTGCGTTATTCGTCTAGGTCTGTGGGTGAATCACGTCGTCAGAACCAGTTTCGGTACAGGTAAAATGTTGGTTGACACTTACCAGTGATGCTACGAGCCTTTTATACTTTGTTTTGCCCCGGCAGGTAGCAGAGTGTAGACACTCTGCAGTATTCCTATGCAGTGCATGTTGCCAATAATCCAGTGATCTGATATGTGCAGAGGGAGGGACATGTAGCCTCTAAAGTAACTTTTTCTGCTTAGAGGCACTTGTTCTTAAGGTTTTCTTGTTGAAAATGACTCTGCAAGTACAGCGGGACTCGTAGCATGGAAATGAAGCCATTGATGAGTAAGCCCTGCTAGTTCAGTGAAATCTCGTCCCACTGAATAGAATAAAAATCCTAATACTGGACAGGAATCGAACCTAACAAATTTGCATTTCTAACCCGGCACTTCACTGTTGAAGCACCAAGTCATTTTTTTTACAGACAGCTATTCTCACACAGCAGTTCATGCTTAGCAGTTTTGCGGAACTTCCTCTACATCACGGGGCACTGAGTTCGATTCGCAGCTGTGTCGAAGATATTCTTGACAGGTATTGTGTGTGTGTGTGTGTGTATGTGTGTGTGTGTGTGTGTGTGTGTGTGTGTGTGTGTGCGTGCGTTGTCAATCTTTTCCTCTCGTCGGACGTACAAGTCGCCGAATTGGCGTCTAACAGAAAGGAATGCACTTGGTGGCTGTAGGATAATTTCATTTCTTTTTTTAAAATTGGTCACATACCAAACGTACAAAAAAAAAATTAAGTACGTGAAGAGATATTTCGACAAACTGGTTACTGGTATCTGCCACAAATGTAAGGATTCACAAAGTGGAAAAGGCACATGGAATTAAAAAAAATTTTGACAATTAACGTGCGGTTGTGCTGTGGCGTTCGACCTGGAGGGAAGCCTGTTCGAAGCGTGGTCGTGGAAAAATTTTCACTGTCAGTGTTTGGCAGACAAGGGGAGGAGAGGTGGTAGCGTAAAGTTCCTGATCACCAGACTTTGAGTCCATATCCTGGTTTAAATACCAAACCTCTCCGCAGTGTCTCATGAAGTGAGGGCATGTGACGTTGGTGGTGATGTCCGTCCGCTGGGCGGCGATGTTAAGCTTGGCAACCACATTGGTGCTGTCCGCTCATCATCATCATCATACAACATAAACACTACACTACACTTCACACAAACACACGCTCACGCACACACACATACAATACATACATGTAATATTACAAATACTGTAACGGAACATGTTGTAAAGAAACAAACAATAAATAAAAAGTACATATCAGGAAATTCAGCACAACAAGACAGTGAAACTACAATGCTTCTATGCAAATTAGTGCCTAATATTGAATTAAAAATTATGCACGCTAAGAACGCTGGAGAAAAGAATCATGAGAAAAATTATAAAATCAATAAGAAGAACAGAAGCTTGGAAAATAACAAGCAATGAAGTAATAAATCAAAACATAAAAAAATAACACAAACAACGACGGAAGAAAACTGTTAGCTTCTGGACATTTAAACAGGATGAATGACAACTGACTAAACGTGGAATCTCCAAGTGAACTGATAACCCCAGAAAGCTAACAAGTCCACTTTTACAGATTTTACAGGAGTTACCAAAAACATTTTGCAAAAAAATCTAGACCAAAATTATTCTATATTTTTTCTAATAACATGTTGTTGTGCAGTGCTTTATATTATGTAGTTTTTGTCCAACTCTGTCACTGGTAGCTAAAAAGATTTATATTTTGGAGCTGGAGAGGCACCCATTTTGCAATGAAGAATGTGGAATATAAATTAAAAGCGTTATATTTTGAGGATACAAATTTATTTTACAGAGTATTCTCTAACTAAATAAATTTTAAATATTATTACATCAAGATAAGTTCATGAACTCAAATGTTCTTTTAATTTTGTCTCTGTCTGTTGTCAGGTATGCGAAAATTTCATTCGAGAATTACATTTTTCTTCCTGAATTAAATTAAACTTTTTAAATATCATCCAGTTTTAAGATTTACATGGTTCGTTTAGCTTTGTAGACATGTTACTAGGAAAATTCTAGATTGATATTAGCATTCCTTAAATAAAAGCTAGCAGTTCGCAGGCCATTGATGTTTATCTTACATTGAGCGACGTGTGATGTATCTATGCTGACATTAAAGCCATGATACTCCGGTAGGGCAAAAGAAATCTTTTGCTTCTATGGAACACCTTTCCCATGAAATAGTAACTAAGGCAAGATTTTTGGAGAATTTTGGCCACCAACTATTGCAATCTTTGAAGTCTTGTGTTTTCATAAGAACAACACTAAGTTTGTCTTTTTTTCTGCGCAGAATCCAGTACCAGATCTATCGGCTCACTAACAGTGCAATACCGTTCCTGTATCTTTCAGTGTTGTCCTGACGATGCCAAAATCCGCGGTAAGCGTGAATTATATCTGTTGCTACAGGCACTTCATTAACTACGGACAAGTCCCATATCTGCAGAACAACAATACGCCGCCGCCCGCAGTGGCCGAGCGGTTCTAGGCGCCTCAGTCTGGAACCGCGCGACTGCTACGGTCGCAGGTTCGAATCCTGCCTCGGGCATGGATGTGTGTGATGTCCTTAGGTTAGTTAGGTTTATGTAGTTCTAAGTTCTAGGGGCTGATGACCTCAGATGTTAAGTCCCATGGTGCTCAGAGCCATTTGAACTATTTTGAACAATACGCCTATGCAGTTTCACTTCTTTGCTGCAATAAAACGAATTTTGAAAATTTTGGATATGTTTCCTTTCTGCGATTCATAGATCTCTGGAAAAGGAATCAACTGCAAGATGGGTGAGAGAAGGTAAACAAGATTTAGAAATACGCAATATAAAAGCACCGGAAACAGATACTATCATAAAGAACGTGATAAATTTAGAACGACTCCATGGAAGAAGCACAATGAGATGTGAGTTGGTCTCAATAAAGAAAGGAGTTAGGGAGAAAAGATGAAAGCAGAACAAACGACAAAATAAGTAGAAATAAAAAATGGTTCAAATGGCTCTGAGCACTATGGGACTTAACATCTGAGGTCATCAGTCCCGTAGAACTTACAACTACTTAAACCTAACTAACCTGAGGACATCACTACCTCTGTTACCGAGCGAGGTGGCGCAGTGGTTAGCACACTGGACTCGCATTCGGGAGGACGACGGTTCAATCCCGTCTCCGGCCATCCTGATTTAGGTTTTCCGTGATTTCCCTAAATCGCTTCAGGCAAATGCCGGGATGGTTCCATTGAAAGGGCACGGCCGATTTCCTTCCCCATTCTTCCCTCATCCGAGCTTGCGCTCCGTCTCTAATGACCTCGTTGTCGACGGGACGTTAAACACTAATCTCCTCCTCCTCCCACTACCTCTGTTACACCAGAGCCAAGGTAGCCCGGCAACTCATATAACACCACAGAGGACGAGGTTGTCTATGCCCAAGGCGTACCCAAAAACACCATGGTAAACACCGCTATTTACATACAAGATAATGTAAAAAGACATTCCGAGCACTACTTCCTGCATGGGGAGCTCGTGCCACGGCCTGCAGGAAGTATCACTACACCAAAACCTGATTGGCTGGAGACAGCTATTTAGGGGCTAGAACCAGGCCCGAAGTTCAATTCACACCGGATGCCAACCTCGTGTACTGCGACCATTGAAGTTTTCTTCTTCGTCTCGGAATTGGACTGTTACTAGTGTGTGAGTGTGTTGCCACGAAACTTTGTTTGTGAACTTTTGTTTGCCGCAATTAGGAGACTTTTTCGTTATTGTTACCTTTCGTTTGTACGTTCAGTCATCAACCTTGTGAACTTACATCAATAAAAGTTGTGTTTGTAAAAAATTGCGAATTGTCAGTCACAACAACCTCCTTCGCAGAAAATAACATTCACAGTATCGTAAGAGGCGTAAGTAGGGGTGTACACGGGGTGGGGTCCGCAACCGTCTCCAGCTCCGTGAGGATGACGAAACTTGCTAGCTTCTGTGACACGAGTTATAAAAACATTTTCTCCGCCGTTACATTTCTGATACTTATAGGAACGGGCAAGCAACAAGACAGCTTATGGCTTGACTGTGCTGACGGCACTGTCGAGATGTCTGAATGTTTGCGGAAGAATGGCAGCCCACTCTTACTCAGGAGCAAAAACCAGAACATGTAGAAACGTTGGATGCTGTTGCCTGGAGCGAAATCGATTTCCTAATTCATAGTAAAGGTGTTCCATTGGTTTCAAGTCGGATCTCAAGGCAGACAAGTCCAGTTCAGGAATGTTACTGTCCACACACCACTGTCTCACAGGTGCTGCGTAGTGAGAGGATGCACTGTCATGCTGATGCAAACAGTCCTCGTCCCCGAACTGTTCCTCTACTGTTCGCATTACACAACGCTGCAAAATTTGTTGGTATCCTTCCACATTTTCCGTCTTCTTAAATGCAAAACAGTAACCACTCCCTAACCACGAAAACCACCCCCCATGCCGTAACTCGCCCTCCTCTGTACAGAAATGATGGTGCTACACATGACACCATGTTACTTTCACCACCCAAACCCTTCCAGCGGATTGCTACTGGCATATTCCATCACTCCAGATCACTCGCTTTCAGTCTTCCACCGTCCAATGATGTCGCTCTCTTCACCGCCTCAAAGGCTCCTTAACACTGACTAGAGATACACTCCTGGAAATGGAAAAAGAACAAATTGACACCGGTGTGTCAGACCCACCATACTTGCTCTGGACACTGCGAGAGGGCTGTACAAGCAATGATCACACGCACGGCACAGCGGACACACCAGGAACCGCGGTGTTGGCCGTCGAATGGCGCTAGCTGCGCAGCATTTGTGCACCGCCGCCGTCAGTGTCAGCCAGTTTGCCGTGGCATACGGAGCTCCATCGCAGTCTTTAACACTGGTAGCATGCCGCGACAGCGTGGACGTGAACCGTATGTGCAGTTGACGGACTTTGAGCGAGGGCGTATAGTGGGCATGCGGGAGGCCGGGTGGACGTACCGCCGAATTGCTCAACACGTGGGGCGTGAGGTCTCCACAGTACATCGATGTTGTCGCCAGTGGTCGGCGGAAGGTGCACGTGCCCGTCGACCTGGGACCGGACCGCAGCGACGCACGGATGCACGCCAAGACCGTAGGATCCTACGCAGTGCCGTAAGGGACCGCACCGCCACTTCCCAGCAAATTAGGGACACTGTTGCTCCTGGGGTATCGGCGAGGACCATTCGCAACCGTCTCCATGAAGCTGGGCTACGGTCCCGCACACCGTTAGGCCGTCTTCCGCTCACGCCCCAACATCGTGCAGCCCACCTCCAGTGGTGTCGCGACAGGCGTGAATGGAGGGACGAATGGAGACGTGTCGTCTTCAGCGATGAGAGTCGCTTCTGCCTTGGTGCCAATGATGGTCGTATGCGTGTTTGGCGCCGTGCAGGTGAGCGCCACAATCAGGACTGCATACGACCGAGGCACACAGGGCCAACACCTGGCATCATGGTGTGGGGAGCGATCTCCTACACTGGCCGTACACCACTGGTGATCGTCGAGGGGACACTGAATAGTGCACGGTACATCCAAACCGTCATCGAACCCATCGTTCTACCATTCCTAGACCGGCAAGGGAACTTGCTGTTCCAACAGGACAATGCACGTCCGCATGTATCCCGTGCCACCCAACGTGCTCTAGAAGGTGTAAGTCAGCTACCCTGGCCAGCAAGATCTCCGGATCTGTCCCCCATTGAGCATGTTTGGGACTGGATGAAGCGTCGTCTCACGCGGTCTGCACGTCCAGCACGAACGCTGGTCCAACTGAGGCGCCAGGTGGAAATGGCATGGCAAGCCGTTCCACAGGACTAGATCCAGGATCTCTAAGGTCGTCTCCATGGCAGAATAGCAGCCTGCATTGCTGCGAAAGGGTGATATACACTGTACTAGTGCCGACATTGTGCATGCTCTGTTGCCTGTGTCTATGTGCCTGTTTTTCTGTCAGTGTGATCATGTGATGTATCTGACCCCAGGAATGTGTCAATAAAGTTTCCCATTCCTGGGACAATGAATTCACGGTGTTCTTATTTCAATTTCCAGGAGTGTATGTACCACATTCTTTTTAACTTTCTGGTAGCATTTTGCAGCTCGCGGTTGATTTCTTCAGCTAATTTCATGCGATTTTTCTCATCCACCGTACGTAATGCTCGACGGGCCCTGCCCGTCGGTAAACGGGGTCTGTCTGGTATTCGTTAGGTGTTTTTACACTTAACGTATTCGCAATTGCGAATATGGACAACCGTAAGCGTGCATGTGTGTAAACATGCGCACGCCGCGCTGAGGCGCTCAGCCTTGGCTTGGAGCTCCCGTTCGCTGTTACCGCCAAGTGCGAACTGCGCACAGTTACTCGGTTTTTGAACGCAAAAGGCACTGCGCCGACTGAAATTCATCGCCAATTGACGGACGTGTGTGGTGAGTCGTGCATGGATGTCAAAAATGTTCGTAAGTGGTGCAGAGAGTTTGCAGCCGGTCGGACCGAAATTCACGACGAACAAAGGAGCGGGAGACCGTCAATTTCTGAGGAGACAGTGTTGAAGGCCGAGCAAAGCATGCGTGAAGGTCGGCTGGTCACCCTGGATGATCTCTGCACGTTGGTTCCTGAGGTTTCCCGAAGCACCGCTCACAGAATTTTAACGGAAACATTGAGCTACCGGAAGCTGTGCGCAAGATGGGTGCCACGCATGCTGACTGAGGACCACTTGCGGCAACGAGCTGATGCTTCCCGCGCGTTTCTTCACCGCCTTGCAGACGAACAGCACAACTTTCTGGAGTCAATTGTCGCGGGTGACGAAACCTGGGCATACCACTGTACACCTGAGACCAAGCAACAATCACGCCAGTGGCGGCATCCTTCTTCGCAAAAGCCGCGGAAATTCAAACAAACACTGTCTGCCGCTAAAGTCATGGCAACCGTTTTTTGGAATCGGGAAGGGGTATTGTTGATCGACGTTATGCTCACTGGGACCACAATTAACGCTGACGGGTACCGTGAGACTCTGAAAAAACTCAAACGGGCAATTCAAAACCGGAGAAGAGGAATATTGAGCAAGGGCGTACACATTCTCCATGACAATGTTCGCCCACACATCGCTGGGCAAACCGTTACTCTCCTGCAACAGTTTCAATGGAACATAATCACCCACCCACCCTATAGTCACCGAGCGAGGTGGCGCAGTGGTTAGCACACTGGATGCATTCGGGAGAACGTCGGTTCAATCCCGCATCTGGCCACCCTGATTTAGGTTTTTCGTGATTTCCCTACATCGCTCCAGGCAAATGCCGGGATGGTTCCCTTGAAAAGGCACGGCCGCCGTCCTTCCCCAATGCGATGAGACCGATGACCTCGCAGTTTGCTCTCTTCCCCCCAAACAACCCAACGCCAACCACCCTATAGCCCTGACTAGGCGCCCAGTGACTATCACCTGTTCCCTAAGTTAAAAGAACACTTGGCCGGAAACCGATTCAGCTCCGACGACGAGGTGAAAGAAGAGGTTCATAACTTTCTGAACAGGCGAGCTGGTATGACATGGGCATACATAAACTGCCACAGCGTCTACAAAAATGCATCCGCGGAAATGGTGATTATGTCGAAAAATAGCTAAATGTTCAAGCTGTAAACTGATGTAAAGCATTGTAGAAATAAACAGGTGTATGTACTCATAAAAAAATAGGAGACCTTACTTTTGGGATTACCCTCGTACATAATGGACGTACGAATGCAGGTTATAGACACGTGGTTGAAGACATGAGGCGTGCTCAGATAGCCTAATGGTAAGGCGACCGGTCGCGATAAGCGGGAAATCCGGCTTCGAATCCCTGTCTTGCACAAATTTCAATTGTCGTCATTCCATTCTACAGCTAATGGTTGTCCATATTCGCAATTGCGAATACATCAAATGTATTTCATACCGGCTGTAGTTGCCGCATTGCCTGTTCCTTTGCATATGCATGCCTGTTCAAAAATTCGTTCAAATGGCTCTGAGCACTATGGGACTCAACACCTGAGGTCATCAGTCCCCTAGAACTTAGAACTACTTAAACCTAACTAACCTAAGGACATCACACACATCCATGCCCGATGCAGGATTCTAACCTGGGACCGTAGCGGTCCAAACTGAAGCGCCTAGAACCTCACGGCCACACCGGCCGGCTGCATGCCTGTCCCAAGGAACATTGCATCATAATTCATAATAATACAGGCACTGCAACATCATATCGTATCGTTTAAGTATGTTTGCTCCTCACGTCTGCGCCTGACACATGTTCCTGATCCATTTGTTACTCAGCTGACATCCAGTGGTCGCGCGGGGTACCCGCTCTGTCTAGGGCGCCTTGCCACGGTCCGCGCGGCTCACCCCGTCGGAGGTTCGAGTCCTCCCTCGGGCATGGTTGAGTGTTGTCCTTAGCATAAGTTAAAGTTAGATTAAGTAGTGTGTAATCTTAGGGACCGATGATCTCAGCAGTTTGGTCCCGTGAGACCTAACCAAAAACTTCCAGTTTCACATCCAGTGACTATTAGGCCTACGCGCTGGAGATCTCTGTGGTCTGCTGCTAGTGCACCTCTACTGATACTACAATGCGTTCCGCCTCCTTCGACACAGGCGCGAGTCCGTGTCTCTTGATATCTATTGGCCAATTCCACATTAAGCAGTGATGTCTGGGTACATTTGATAATGTACACTGCTGGCCACCGTAAATGCAACACCAAGAAAGACAAGAGGTAGCACAACAAAATTTATTTTGTAGATAACATGTTGACCAAGTATCAAATGATTACGTTTACAGACGTCTGTGACATGTGGTTCCTGCCAGAATCAGTAGCCAGAGTAGCCGCCATTGTTGGAGATCACCGCTGCCACACGTCTCGGCATTGAGTCAAAGAGACGTTGGATGTGTTCCTGGGGTACAGCAGCCCAAGCAGCTTCCACACGTTGCCAAAGATCATCTGGTGTGGCAGCTGGGGATGTAATCTGGGTCACTCGTTGAGCAACCGTGGACCACATGTTTCCTATCGGCGAAAGATCCGGAGAGCGAGCCGGCCAGGGAAGCAATTCAATCTGGTTATTGACGAAGAACCTTTGGACAATGCGTGCCACGTGTGGTCGCGCATTATCCTGTTGAAATATGGCTGTGGCCGAGCCCTGAAGGTAAGGAAAGACAACTGGCTCCAGCACCTCGGATATGTAGCGCCGGCTATTTAAAGTACCGGCAATGCGTACTAGAGGCGTGCGAGAGTAATATCCAATACCGCCCCATACCATAATACCCGGTGCAAGGCAAGTGTGGCGGTGCATAATGCAGCTGTCCAGCATCCTCTCTCCACGGTGTCTCCACACTCGAATCCGACCATCGTGGTTCTGCAGACAGAAGCGTGCCTCGTCAGTAAAGACAACGTCATTCCATTCTGCCGTCCACAACCGTCTGTCATCACACCATTGGCGACGGAGACGTCTGTGGATCTGCGTCAATGGTAGACGAAGCAATGGACGTCTTGCGGACAGACCACTCTGCTGTAAACGGCGTCGAATGGTACGCGCAGACACTGGATGATGCGTTACAGACGCAATGTGCTGTGCTATGGTTCGGGATGTCACTGAGCGATCCGTCACTGCCATGCGCACAATTTGCCTATCAGCACGTGCAGTGGTGCACCGAGGTGAATGCGATCGACCACGTCGGTCCGTCGTACCCTCCTGCATCCAACGGTCACATATCCGCATTACAGTTGTTTGGTTTCGTCCATCACTACTAGCGATTTCTCTGTATGATAGTCCACAATATCGGTAAGCCACTATCCTTCCTCTGTCGAACTCGGATACTTGATCAAAAGATGTTCGCTGCTGTCTACGAGGCATAACTGATCGTCTTGTGAAACAACCACAAGGTAAACACACGTGCCGAACGTACACTCGTCGAAATCGCCAAGCCTTAAATGGCGCTATGAGGTGGCGCCACTGAAATTCTAATCAGTTCCATATCTCATCGCTGCAAACTCATGGTGTAAATTTCACTTGATTCGGATGCTTCCTTCAGGGTGTTGCATTTACGGTGGCCAGCAGCGTACATTTCTTTGAAGGAAAACATCATTGTACTGGACTGTGCTAAAGTTGTACGTCACTCAGCAGTTTTAG
Organism: Schistocerca americana; assembly: GCF_021461395.2. NCBI lineage: Eukaryota > Metazoa > Arthropoda > Insecta > Orthoptera > Acrididae > Schistocerca > Schistocerca americana. The sequence continues at coordinate 152,649,201 of NC_060128.1, read as the reverse complement.
TTTCGAGAGCTTAGCTCATTTTCAGGTGCACCTGTAACTTGTACACATGCCACAGTGCCACAAACATGTGTGTAGGTGACGCAACTTCGAATCACGCACTTTGACGACCGTGATATGCATGACGACTTAGAACTGAGGAAGATGATGTATCCACATCAATTGTAGATACACTTAAATAAGAGCTCAGCTCAGCTCAGCAACTAGTAGTGCTTAATAACGTACAATTTTAATGCACCGTGGTGGAATGACGTCTTCCTTCAAATTTATGAAGGCTGTGGTGCGCACCGAGAAGAAATGGAACTAGGATATTAGCAATATTTTTTTCCATTTTTACTTTCTAGAGTCTTTAAACGTATGCGCCTTCACTGTCAATCTAAATCAGGTACATTCATCGCAGCATCACCTATGAGTGATCCATTATAAGTAACTCTGAGTGACCCATTGTAACTAACTTGTAAGTTACCCTCTGCATAAACTCTCTTCTGTTTTGATTTCCTATGCGTGTCAGATTGAGAATTATTAGATTTCCTACAACTTTTGTCATATAGCTAGTAGTACTAGTACAATCACTGTTTCGTACACAAAGCGATATTTGGGAAACTCATATGTATGAAAACGTGTGACAAGAAGGAAGAGGAGGATATTAGTGTTTAACGTCCCGTCGACAACGAGGTCATTAGAGACGGAGCGCAAGCTCGGGTGAGGGAAGGATGGGGAAGGAAATCGGCCGTGCCCTTTCAAGGAACCATCCCGGCATTTGCCTGAAGTGATTTAGGGAAATCACGGAAAACCGAAATCAAGATGGCCGGAGACGGGATTGAACCGTCGTCCTCCCGAATGCGAGTCCAGTATGCTAACCACTGCGCCACCTCGCTCGGTGTGTGACAAGAAGTAATGCTTAAATGTAAAAAGTGTTCAAATGGTTCAAATGGCTCTGAGCACTATGGCACTTAACATCTGAGGTCACCAGTCCCCTAGACTTAGAACTACTTAAACCTAACCAACCTAAGGACAGCACAGACATCCATGCCCGAGGCAGGATTCGAACCTGCGACCGTAGCAGCCGCGCGGTGGCAAGCCATCCTGAGGTTACATTTCAGCAAGATAATGCCTGCCCGCACACGGCGCGAGTTTCCTCTGCTTGTCTTCGTACTTGCCATACCCTACCTTGGCCAGTAATGTTGCCGGACCTCTCAGGAATTGAGAATATGTTGAGCATTCGGGCGGGGCCCTCCAACCAGCTCGAGATTTTGACGATGTAAAGCGCCAATTGGACAGAATATGGTACCATATCCCTTAGGAGGATATCCAACAACTGTATTAATCACTGCGAAGCTAAACAACTGCTTGCGCAAGGGTCAGAGATGGACCAAAGTATTATTGACTTGCTCTATTTGTGAGCCTCTTTCTCTCGAATGAATCGTCCAATTTTTCTGAAACTATAATCATTTGTTTGCATGTACATTGCTCATATTGACTGTTTCAATACCTTCAGTGTGTTCTTTTGTTTTTCAAATATCAGTAAAAAGTCACTACATCAAGATTAGGTAACTTCACTACATTACGAGAGTGTTGTTATTATAACAGTAAACACAGCAAATGCGATCACTGTGTTGGATTTCGTATTGATCACCACTTAAACACTTCTTAAGCGTAGGACAGAGTGATGTATCAGACGACAATTCGTGCAAACTCCAGTAACGTGGGTTGTTACTGGTAGACAGATGGGTATTTCATTAGTACCATTTATTTTCAGATGCCAACTAAGGTCCTTTGTAACTGCCCCCCAGTGTACTTAGAATCACTGGGGCGAGTATCAATAGTTTACACCAGGGTCGCTGTAGATCGATTTTCAAGTCCTGGTATCTCAGACTTGGTCGCAAATTTCTTTTAATCGGAGTGACCGGTTTCAATCCTTAAGAATCATCTTCAGACTCCAGAACGGCAGGTGGACTTCAATGGAGCAGTCAGTTTAGCGTCGTGGTTCGGCGCAGCTTGCTCCACTTGATTTAAGTTGCTTCACTACTCCGAGGATATTTACTTCTACGTTACTCATGTTGACAGCTGCTCTCGATTCGAATGCTGGAATATTTACTTCGTCTTCTTTTGTGAAGGCTGTGTTTAGTAACTCTGCTTTGGTAGCACTGTCTTCGATAGTATCTCCATTGCTATTCCCAAAATTTCGTTACTCTACAGTAATTACTTTTGGTGTTGCAATTTTTCCCGTCAGTGTATTCGTAAGTAACTGTACACTCATCGTCCTTCAAGGTACACATCAAAACACGAGATGGAGTGTCGCCGTAAGAGACGGGGCTGTTGCCGAAGGGCAAGCAATAGCAGGCGCCGTGCCCGTCTGTTGTGTGCGCCGTCGCAGCCTTTGTGTGCTCCGCCTGTTTACAGGGCAAACACAGCCAGCACACGAAATTGGCCGGCCCTCTGTCGCGCTGCGGGCACGCCGCCCTACAGGACGTTTTATGCGTGACGCAAAATCTGATGGAAGCACTAAATGGCCAACAGACTTCCAAGGTAGCGTACAGCGCGCTATGCGGGTTGACGTTCGCGAAGGCGTAACTTGCCTGCTGGTTCCACAGGGGTCCGTTCTGGGACCTTCACTACTTACATTTTTATGAGGCTGAAGCATGTTTCTTTTCTGCCGCCATATTATCTGGGAAAACTGGTTACTCTTCCTCATCTCTTTTTTGTTACTGCAGTGTTTCGCTTGTGCACTGTGTATAAACAGAACAGATGCTTCCAGAATGAGATTTTCACTCTGCAGCGGAGTGTGCGCTGATATGAAACTTCCTGGCAGATTAAAACTGTGTGCCCGACCGAGACTCGAACTCGGGACCTTTGCCTTTCGCGAGCAAGTGCTCTACCAACTGAGCTACCAAAGCACGACTCACGCCCGGTACTCACAGCTGTACTTCTGCCAGTTCTGCAAGTTTCGCAGGAGAGCTTCTGTAAAGTTTGGAAGGTAGGAGACGAGGTACTGGCAGAAGTAAAGCTGTGAGTACCGGGCGTGAGTCGTGCTTTGGTAGCTCAGTTGGTAGAGCACTTGCCCGCGAAAGGCAAAGGTCTCGAGTTCGAGTCTCGGTCGGGCACACAGTTTTAATCTGCCAGGAAGTTTCATATCAGCGCACACTCCGCTGCAGAGTGAAAATCTCATTCTGGAAACATCCCCCAGGCTGTGGCTAAGCCATGTCTCCGCAGTATCCTTTCTTTCAGGAGTGCTAGTTCTGCAAGTTTCGCAGGAGTGCTTCTGCAAAGTTTGGAAGGTAGGAGACGAGGTACTGGCAGAAGTAAAGCTGTGAGTACCGTGCGTGAGTCGTGCTTCGTTAGCTCAGTCGGTAGAGCACTTGCCCGCGAAAGGCAAAGGTCCCGAGTTCGAGTCTCGGTCGGGCACACAGTTTTAATCTGCCAGGAAGTTTCATATCAGCGCACACTCCGCTGCAGAGTGAAAATCTCATTCTGGAAACATCCCCCAGGCTGTGGCTAAGCCATGTCTCCGCAATATCCTTTCTTTCAGGAGTGCTAGTTCTGCAAGTTTCGCAGGAGTGCTTCTGCAAAGTTTGGAAGGTAGGAGACGAGGTACTGGCAGAAGTAAAGCTGTGAGTACCGGGCGTGAGTCGTGCTTCGGTAGCTCAGTTGGTAGAGCACTTGCCCGCGAAAGGCAAAGGTCCCGAGTTCGAGTCTCGGTCGGGCACACAGTTTTAATCTGCCAGGAAGTTTCAGAACAGATGCTATTTATTTTAAAGTTGCGAAAAAAATTTTCAAAAATCAGTCCTCGTAACAGAGGAAAAACTCTGGTAGAGATGAGCAAATAAAATGCCTCCCTGGTAAATAGCACCTGTGATTTTTCTCTCTAAAACGTAATACATTCTGCCAATAAAAATTTACTGGTTCTTTGACACTATGCGTTCTTTCAGTCACAGCTGCTAATGGGAAATTCACAAAATGCAAACTGTGTATTCATGTGAAAAAGAGCTGTCAGATATATTCAACTATTGTATCCTAGAGAATACCGGTACTGTAGGGGACATTTCAGTCTGATCAATATAATGACACTCCCAAGCCTCTAGATGTATGCAGTGCTTATAATTAAAGTGTACCTACTGACGAAAGTTCAGCGTTCGCTTTAATTATCGTATGGCAGCGAAACTTTGTAGATATGCTATTGCATTAATGTGGAATCGATTTACGCCGGAAAAATATTAGTTCCAATTTTGGCTACGAGGTGCAAATCTGCCACTATACACTGACTGTTTTAGGGTATGACATGCACGCTGTCATTCGACAATCAATAACACGCTTGAACATTGTTGTTGTGGTTTTCAGTCCAGAGACTTGTTTGATGCAGCTCTCCATGCTACCCTATCCTGTGCAAGCTGCTTCATTTCCCAGTACGTACTGGAACCTATATCCTTCTGAATCTGCTTAGTGTATTCATCTCTTGGTCTCCCTCTACGATTTTTACCCTCCACGCTGCCCTCCAGTACTAAATTGGTGATCCCTTGATGCCTCAGAACATGTCCTACCAACCGATCCCTTCTTCTAGTCAAGTTGTGCCACAAACTTCTCTTCTTCCCAATTCTATTTAGTACCTTCTCATTAGTTTCATGATCTACCCATCTAATCTAATCTTCTGTAGCGCCACATTTCGAAAGCTTCTCTTCTTGTCCACACTATTTATCGTCCATGTTTCACTTCCATACATGGCTACACCCCATACAAATACTCTCATAAACGACTTCCTAACACTTAAATCTATACTCGGTGTTAACAAATTTCTCTTCTTCAGAAAAGCTTCCCTTGCCATTACCAGTCTACATTTTATATCCACTCTTCTTCGACCTTCGTCAGTTATTTTGCTCCCCAAATAGCAAAACTCATCTACTACTTTAAGTGTCTCATTTCCTAATGTAATTCCCTCAGCGTGACCTGACTTAATTCGACAGCATTCCATTATCCTCGTTTTGCCTTTGTTGATATTCATCTTACATCATCCTATCAAGACACTGTCCATTCTGTTCAATTGCTCTTCCAAGTCCTTTGCTGTCTCTGACAGAATTACAATGTCATCGGCGAACTTCAAAGTTTTTATTTCTTCTCTGTGGATTTTAACACCTACTCCGAATTTTTCTTTCGTTTGCTTTACTGCTCGCTCAATATAGAGACTGAATGACATCGGAGAGCTGCTAAAACCCTGTCTCACTCCCTTCCCAATCACTGCTTCCCTTTCATGTCCCTCGACTCTTATAACTGCCATCTGGCTTCTGTACAAATTGTAAATAGCTTTTCGCTCCCTGTATTTTACCCCTGCAACCTTCAGAATTTGAAAGAGAGTATTCCAGTCAACATTGTCAAAAGCTTTCTCTAAGTCTACAACTGCTTGAACATGCGGCTGAGGAAAAAAGAGACCGTGCTTTGCTATTGAAACAGTCTTATGTCAACAGCAGCAATTACAGGGCTGCATTGAGAGAATATCGCCGACTGAGTAGAGGTCCAATGCCATCAAATTGTTTAAAAAAGATGATAATCAAATCCGTAAACAAGGGCGGGCTTGGTGCGGCACCTGGGAGAAGAACGCATTCTGTGCAGGTCGAAATTATTGGCAAGTTGCTGTTACTGTAAGTGACCATGGAGCACGTGCCCTTGGTTGTCCTAGTGCTCGTGCACTGCCACGAGAATTGAATATCCCCTGGTCAACAATACAAAGTTTGCTGTCTGTTTTACGCTGGTACAAGATCCAGACGGTGCAGCAACAGAAAGCTCTTGACCCACAGCAACGTTCCGAACTTGCTATTCAGTTCCTAGCATTGATCGAAGCTGAAATGTGGCCGGGCAATTTTATGGCATGACAAGGCACATTGTAAACAGCGAATACACAGAATTGACGATTTTAGGGTACTGTTAACCTGAGTGTTGTGCATTCATAAGCACCTTTACACTCGGTCCATTCTTCTTTGAAGAGTATAGTTCCAGACGGCCTGTCAGGTGTACCGTGACGTCTCCACGTTATAGGGACCTCATGGTACAAAATGTGATTCCTACGTTGGAACAGCGCAACTGTGCGGAAGACACTGTTTTCACGCAAGGCGAGGAAACAGCACCACATGTCGCTCGCCAACCTAAGAAAAAAAAAAAAGGTTCAAATGGCTCTGAGCGCTATGGGACTCAACATCTGAGGCCATCAGTCCCCTATAACTTTGAACTACTTAAACCTAACTAACCTACGAACATCACACACATCCATGCCTGAGGCAGGATTCGAACCTACGACCGTACCTGTCGCACGGTTGCAGACTGAAGCGCCTAGAACAATGCAACCTCCCAGAAACGTGTTATCTCCAGAGGTTTTCCAGATATATGGCCTGCGAGATCATCTGATTTGGATCCGTGTGACTTTTATGCCTAAAAGAACGTGTTTACCAGGGACACATTCGGTCTCTACCTGATTTCGGGGCCAGGATACAGAAAGGTATTGCTCAAATTCCTCCGGAACTGCTGCGAACAACTGTTGATCACGTCGTTCTACACATGCAGCATCTTGTTGACGTCTCCGGTGCTCATACTGAACAAATTGTGTAAGTAGCGGTTAATAATAAGATCAGCTTTGTGCCTTTGTCATTTGTTTGACCTTTTCTATGCACAAAAAACAATTTTGAACGTTTGTGGTAAGTTCTATGGGACCAAACTGCTGAGGTCATCAGTCCCTAAGCTTACACGCTACCTAATCTAACTTAAACTAACTTACGCTAAGGACAAAACACACACCCATGCCCAAGGGAGAACTCGAAACTCCGACGAGGGGAGCCGCGCGAACCGTGTTGATACGCCTAGGACCGCGCGGCGACACCGCGTGGCCTCCTGTCCACATACACATTCCTAATTCATTACATATCGAAACATTTCTGTACGCCTTTTTTGCATTCAGAGCGCCATATTTGCAACTGGTGGCCAAAATGGGAACTAATTTTTTTCCTGCATAAATCGGTTCCGCATTAGCATATCAATCAAGGTTCGCTGCCATACTATAATTACAGCGAACGCTCGACTTCCAAGAGTAGCTCCACTCTAATTAAAATGTAAATGTCAGCCGGCCACTGTGGACCAGCTTCTACATCTACATCCATACTCCGCAAGCCACCTGACGGTGTGTGGCGGAGGGTACCTTGAGTACCTCTATCGGTTCTCCCTTCTATTCCATTCTCGTATTGTTCGTGGAAAGAAGGATTGTCGGTATGCCTCTGTGTGGGCTCTAATCTCTCTGATTTTATCCTCATGGTCTCTTCGCAAGATATACGTAGGAGGGAGCAATATACTGCTTGACTCTTCGGTGAAGGTATGTTCTCGAAACTTTGACAAAAGCCCGTACCGAGCTACTGAGCGTCTCTCCTGCAGAGTCTTCCACTGGAGTTTATCTATCATCTCCGTAACGTTTTCGCGATTACTAAATGATCCTGTAACGAAGCGTGCTGCTCTCCGTTGGATCTTCTCTATATCTTCTATCAACCCTATCTGGTACGGATCCCACACTGCTGAGCAGTATTCAAGCAGTGGGCGAACAAGCGTACTGTAACCTACTTCCTTTGTTCAGTCTGGAACCGCGTGACTGCTAGGGTCGCAGGTTCGACTAGGGCCTCCCGTCGGGTAGACCGTTTGTCGGATGCAAGTCTTTCTATTTGACGCCACTTCGGCGACTTGAGCGTCGATAGAGATGAAATGATGATGATTAGGACAACATAACACCCAGTCCCTGAGCGGAGAAGATCTCCGACCCAGCCGAGAATCGAACCCGGGTCCTTAGGATTGACATTCTGTAGCGCTAAGCACTCAGCTACCGCGGGAGGGCTGCACTTTTACTACAACCTCCTGTTACAGTCACAGGGGAGTATCTACGCAGTTACGTGACTGATTCTATCAATATTTGACTAATAGCAGCCAGTACGTTATACTGGATGGCAAATGGTCTACAGAAATCACAGTACCATCGGGTATGCACAAAGGAAACTTAATATGTCTTCCAATGTTCTCAACATTTATAAACTGTTTCCTACATAGTGCTGTGCAGCAATCATAGATTATGAAGAATTCGTTCCTGGTGTTTTTGTTTACGGTTATGGATGCTTCTTTTTGCAGAAAGACGTTCTGCCTCGTACAATTCTTGCTATTATTTCCAGTCAATGATCTGTTCAGTTGGATCCATTCATTGTAAATACACCTCACATGCGGGACACAGCGAGACACAGCTGGCTCTCTTTGTGCATGACACACAACAGGCTCCTAGGTTATGCCATATTTCTCGACTTTCAGAAGGTGTTCGACTCAATTTTGCACTGTCGCTTGCTCCAAAAAGTGCGCGCTTATGGTCTATCCGATGACATATGCGGTTGGTTAGAAATTTTTCTAACAGACAAGGAGCAGTATGTCGTCCTGAGCGGGGTGACTTCAACAGAAACAAACGTAACTTCTGGTGTGCCCGAGGGTAGTGTAATAGGTCCGCTGCTTTTTACTATTTACATAAACGATCTGGTTGATGGTATTGACAGCGGCATTACACTGTTTGCCGATGACGCTGTAGTCTACAGGAAAGTAGTATCACTCGAAAATCGTGAACAAATCAATGAGGATTGGCAGAAAATAAATGCTTGGTGTAATGACTGGCAGTTATTTCTCAATATAAGTAAGTGTAGCCTACTGTGTATAACAAAGCGAAAACCCCCATTAATGTATGAGTACAAAATAAATGATCAGTCTTTGGAAGCGGTAACATCAGTCAGGTATCTGGGTGTGACTATTAGAAATGATCTCAAATGGAATGATCAGATTACACAAGAAACGGGTAAAGCAACCTCTAGATTGCGGTTTATTGGTAGAATCCTGAAGCGATGCAGTCCTTCAACAAAGGAAATTGCCTACAATACTTTAGTTCGTCCAGTCTTAGAGTATAGTTCGTCTGTATGGGATCCTTACCAGTTGGGTCCGATTCAAGAGACTGAGAAAGTCCAAAGATTCGTGACGTACATTTTGCCATCGCGAGAGCGCTACAAATGTCATAGAAAGTTTGAAGTGGAACACACTTGCAGATAGACGGTGCGCTAAGCGGAAGGGGCTGCTCACTAAATTCCGAAATCCGATCTTCACCTAGGATGTAGAGCGTATTACCACCAACTTTCAAATCGCGCAATGATCACCGTTCAGAGGTAAGGGAGATTAGAGCTAGTACTGAGGCGTTCAGACAGTCGTTTTTCCCTCGCGCGATCCGCGAGTGGAACAAGTATGGGGGGGAATATGAATTTGGCTCGAATTGTGCCCTCCGCCACACACCGATTAGTGGCTAGCGGAGTATACAGGGTGAGTCATCTAACATTACCGCTGGATATATTTCGTAAACCGCATCAAATACTGACGAATCGATTCCACAGACCGAACGTGAGGAGAGGGGCTAGTGTAATTGGTTAATACAAACCATAAAAAAATGCACGGAAGTATGTTTTTTAACACAAACCTACGTTTTTTTAAATGGAACCCCGTTAGTTTTGTTAGCACATCTGAACATATAAACAAATACGGAATCAGTGCCGTTTATTGCATTGTAAAATGTTAATTACATCCGGAGATATTGTAATCTAAAGTTGACGCTTGAGTACCACTCCTCCGCTGTTCGATCGTTTGTATCGGAGAGCACCGAATTAGGTAGGGATCCAAAGGGAACGGTGACGGACCTTAGGTACAGAAGAGACTGGAACAGCACATTACGTCCACATGCTAACACCTTTTTATTGGTCTTTTTCCCTGACGCACATGTACGAGTACATTACCATGAGGGGTGAGGTACACGTTCGATGGGCGTTTCATAGGACGTGGAGGACGCATAAATTGGCCAGCCCGTTCTCCTGATCTTACACCTCTGGACTTCTTTCTGTGGGGTACGTTAAAGGAGAATGTGTACCGTGATGTGCCTACAACCCCAGAGGATATGAACAACGTATTGTGGCAGCCTGCGGCGACATTACACCAGATGTACTGCGGCGTGTACGACATTCATTACGCCAGAGATGCAATTGTGTGCAGCAAATGATGGCCACCACATTGAACATCTATTGGCCTGACATGTCGGGACACACTCTATTCCACTCCGTAATTGGAAATGAAAACCACGTGTGTACGTGTACCTCACCCCTCATGGTAATGTACATGTGCGTCAGTGAAAAACACCAATAAAAAGGTGTTAGCATGTGGACGTAATGTGCTGTTCCTGTCTCTTCTGTACCTAAGGTCCATCACCGTTCCCTTTGGATCCCTACGTAATTCGGTGCTCTCCGATACACACGATCGAACAGCGGAGAAGTGGTACTCAAGCGTCAACTTTAGGTTACAATATCTCCGGATGTAATTAACATTTTACAATGCAACAAACGGCACTGATTCCGTATTTGTTTATATGTTCAGATGTGCTTACAAAACTAACGGGGTTCCATTTAAAAAAACGTAGGTTTGTGTTAAAAAACATACTTCCGTGCGTTTTGTAATGGTTTGTATTAACTAATTACACTAGCCCCTTTCCTCACGTTCGGTCTGTGGAATCGGTTCGTCAGTATTTGATGTGGTTTATGAAATATATCCAGCGGTAACGTTATGTGACTCACCCTGTATACGTAGATGTAGATGAAGTCGCCAAAACTTGAGCAGTGCCTTCCTGACAACTTGGATCCATGGCTTCGTGCAGTCTGCGCCACAGTCGAACTCTACCATTTCAGTTCCTACCAACTCAGATCGAGACTCATCTGGCCAGGTCACGGTTTTGGTCCAGGGTCCAACCGATATGGTCAAGAGCCCAGGCGGGGCGTTGCGCTGTTGCCATTTTTCGGGATGCACTCAGCCTCATGATGCCAAATGAGGAGCTACGCGACTGAGTAGTAGCGGCTCGGGTGGAAGGAAACCATCGTAACGAGCGGGAGAGCAGTGTGCTGACCACACGCCCCTCCTATCCGCATCATCAGCTGAGGATGACACGGCGGTCGGATGGTCCCGATAGGTCACTTGTGGCCTGAAGACGGAGTGCTATATGCGTCTAGCTCCAACTACCAGTCCGAGGTTAAAGTGTGTTAATTCCCGTTGGAAACCCCCTCGACGTGAATCGCCTCAGTACAAATGGCAGCATCGCCAATGCACTGCCCCTATATGCCTTGTGTAGGTCAAATAAGGCAGAAGAGATAGATAACATTCCATCAGAATTTCTAAAATCATTGGGGGAAGTGGCAACAAAACGACTATTCACGTTGGTGCGTAGAATATACACTCCTGGAAATTGAAATAAGAACACCGTGAATTCATTGTCCCAGGAAGGGGAAACTTTATTGACACATTCCTGGGGTCAGATACATCACATGATCACACTGACAGAACCACAGGCACATAGACACAGGCAACAGAGCATGCACAATGTCGGCACTAGTACAGTGTATATCCACCTTTCGCAGCAATCCAGACCGCTATTCTCCCATGGAGACGATCGTAGAGATGCTGGATGTAGTCCTGTGGAACGGCTTGCCATGCCATTTCCACCTGGCGCCTCAGTTGGACCAGCGTTCGTGCTGGACGTGCAGACCGCGTGAGACGACGCTTCATCCAGTCCCAAACATGCTCAATGGGGGACAGATCCGGAGATCTTGCTGGCCAGGGTAGTTGACTTACACCTTCTAGAGCACGTTGGGTGGCACGGGATACATGCGGACGTGCATTGTCCTGTTGGAACAGCAAGTTCCCTTGCCGGTCTAGGAATGGTAGAACGATGGGTTCGATGACGGTTTGGATGTACCGTGCGCTATTCAGTGTCCCCTCGACGATCACCAGTGGTGTACGGCCAGTGTAGGAGATCGCTCCCCACACCATGATGCCGGATGTTGGCCCTCTGTGCCTCGGTCGTATGCAGTCCTGATTGTGGCGCTCACCTGCACGGCGCCAAACACGCATACGACCATCATTGGCACCAAGGCAGAAGCGACTCTCATCGCTGAAGACGACACGTCTCCATTCGTCCCTCCATTCACGCCTGTCGCGACACCACTGGAGGCGGGCTGCACGATGTTGGGGAGTGAGCGGAAGACGGCCTAACGGTGTGCGGGACCGTAGCCCAGCTTCATGGAGACGGTTGCGTATGGTCCTCGCCGATACCCCAGGAGCAACAGTGTCCCTAATTTGCTGGGAAGTGGCGGTGCGGTCCCCTGCGGCACTGTGTAGGATCCTACGGTCTTGGCGTGCATTCGTGCGTCTCTGCGGTCCGGTCCCAGGTCGACGGGCACGTGCACCTTCCGCCGATCACTGGCGACAACATCGATGTACTGTGGAGACCTCACGCCCCACGTGTTGAGCAATTCGGCGGTACGTCCACCCGGCCTCCCGCATGCCCACTATACGCCCTCGCTCAAAGTCCGTCAACTGCACATACGGTTCACGTCCACGCTGTCGCGGCATGCTACCAGTGTTAAAGACTGCGATGGACCTCCGTATGCCACGGCAAACTGGCTGACACTGACGGCGGCGGTGCACAAATGCTGCGCAGCTAGCGCCATTCGACGGCCAACACCGCGGTTCCTGGTGTGTCCGCTGTGCCGTGCGTGTGATCATTGCTTGTACAGCCCTCTCGCAGTGTCCGGAGCAAGTATGGTGGGTCTGACACACCGGTGCCAATGTGTTCTTTTTTCCATTTCCAGGAGTGTATGAGTCTGGCGATATACCATCTGCATCCACACAATTCCGAAGACGGCAAGAGCTGACAAGTGCGAGAATTATCGCACAATCAGCTTAACAGCTCATGCATCGAAGCTGCTTACAAGAATAATATACCGAGGAATGGAAAAGAAAATTGGGAATGCACTAGGTGACGATCAGTTTGGCTTTAGGAAAAGTAAAGGGACGAGAGAGGCAATTCTGACGTTACGGCTAATAATGGAAGAAAGGCTAAAGAAAAATCAAGACACTTTCATAGGATTTGTCGACCTGGAAAAAGCGTTCGACAGTATAAAATGGTGCAAGCTGTTCGAGATTCTGAAAAAAGTAGGGTTAAGCTATAGGGAGAGACGGGTCATATACAATATGTACAACAACCAAGAAGGAATAATAAGAGTGGACAATCAAGAACGAAGTGCTCGTATTAAGAAGGGTGTAAGACAAGGCTGTAGCCTTTCGCCCCTACTCTTCAATCTGTACATCGAGGAAGCAATGATGGATGTAAAAGAAAGGTTCAAGAGTGGAATTAAAATACAAGGTGAAAGGATATCAATGACACGATTCGCTGATGACATTGCTATCCTGAGTGAAAGTGAAGAAGAATTAAATGATCTGCTAAACGGAATGAACAGTCTAATGAGTACACAGTATGGTTTGAGAGTAAATCGGAGAAAGACGAAGGTAATCAGAAGTAGTAGAAATGAGAACTGCGAGAAACTTAACAGCAGGATTGGTGGTCACGAAGTCAATGAAGTTAAGGAATTCTGCTACCTAGGCAGTAAAATAACCAATGACGGACGGAGCAAGGAGGACATCAAAAGCAGACTCGCTATGGCAAAAAAGGCATTTCTGGCCAAGAGAGGTCTACTAATATCAAATACCGGCCTTAATTTGAGAAAGAAATTTCTGAGGATGTACGTCTGGAGTACAGCATTGTATGGTAGTGAAACATGAAACATGGACTGTGGGAAAACCGGAACAGAAGAGAATCGAAGTATTTGAGATGTGGTGCTATAGACGAATGTTGAAATTAGGTGGACTGATAAGGTAAGGAATGAGGAGGTTCTACGCAGAATCGGAGAGGAAAGGAATATGTGGAAAACACTGATAAGGAGAAGGGACAGGATGATAGGACATCTGCTAAGACATGAGGGAATGACTTCCATGGTACTAGAGGGAGATGTAGAGGGCAAAAAATGTAGAGGAAGACAGAGATTGGAATATGTCAAGCAAATAATTGAGGACGTAGGTTGCAAGTGCTACTCTGAGATGAAGAGGTTAGCACAGGAAAGGAATTCGGGCGGGCCGCATCAAACCAGTCAGTATGTGCATATCGCTATCATATGACTTTCGTCACCTCAGTTAATTCCAACCCGGTACCATAAAGTTGGACGAAATCGATGGTGACGAAACGGCGCTTTCCCCTTGTAAGTTTTGTAGGCTAGTCTTCGTTTCCTGTGGCGTTTCCGGGCGCTGCAGTTCTGTATTGGATGAGTAAGGCACAGACTTCCTTTGAAGTCGCTTTCTGTTGTTCATTGTCGGGCCAAGAGTTACAACTCTATGGCTCACATCGCGTAACTTGGCGTATTATTGTTCCCAGCATTTTCAGATTTTTGATGTGCGTTTACTTATGTTGAAACATAACCATCGTTAAAATTATAAAGAATGTAGCAACCAGTCGCGGAAACATGATTTATTTATCTTTTTGCAAAACGATTTCGACTGATATCAGTCATCAGCGGTGCCTTTTTTAACCGATACATGCTATAAGTAGAAGTATTGTACTTGGCAGATTTCTAACATGTATCGGTTAGAAAAATGCACCGATGACGACTGATATCAGTCGAAATCGTTTTGCAACAGGATAAATAAATTATGTTTCCGCGACTGGATGTTACATTCTTTATAATTTTATATTCCACGTCGCTGCACAGAAAGAAAGCCTTATGGAGCCCAACGTTAATAACAGTCATTGTTCGGTGAGGTAGATAGATACAGAATCGTGTTTTCATAAGTTTATTCGTATAACAGAATGTTGAACTCTCGGGCAGTTAAGTGTTCCATTGTTTTCCAATGCTTACAGATATTTTTGTGTGCAGTTCTTAGTTTTGTGGTGATTCAGTATAGCACGTGTTGCAAGCATGGACGACTCTATTCATTTTTGTATCAATGATTATGTTTTGGACAAAATTCAAACGACGCTCTACGAACAAATCATCTGAATGGGACTGAAATCGATAGCCGGCCGCTGTGACCGAGCGGTTCTAAGCGCTTTAGTCCGGAACCCCGCTGCTGCTACGGTCGCAAGTTCGAATCCTGCCTCGGGCATGGATGTGTGTGATGTCCTTAGGTTAGTTAGGTTAAAGTAGTTCTAAGTCTAGGAGACTGATGACTTCATATGTTAAGTCCCATACTACCTCGAGCCATTTGAACCATTTTGTGATGTACATGAACAAACAATAAAATGATTGTTCGATGAGATTTCGGGATTGCAGCCGGATCATGCTGACTTCTTGCCACGATATTTCGGCTGGCAATCGCCCAGCCATCTTCAGGTGAGTGTCCGCGTCACTCACCTGAAGATGGCTGGGCGATTGCCAGCCGAAATATCGTGGCAAGAAGTCAGCATGATCCGGCTGCAATCCCGAAATCTCATCGAACATTCAATACGCCGGGAAAACTTCAAGAATCACAATAAAATGATTACAATCTCAGAAAAGTTGGATGATTTATTCGAGAGAAACAGGTTCACAAATGGAGCAAGTCAATAACGCGTTGGTCCACCCTTGGCCGTTGTGTAAGCAGTCATTCGGCTCGGCATTGATTGGTAGAGTTGTTGGATTTCCTCCTGAGGGACATCGTGCAATATTCTATCCAACTGACGCGTTAGATCGTGAAAATCCCGAGCTGGTTTCAGGGCCCTGCCCATAATGCTGCAAACGTTCTCAGTTGGGGAGAGATCTGGAGACGTTAGGGTTTGGTAAGCACGAGGACGAACAGCAGAAACTGTCGCCGTGTGAGGGCGGGCATTATCTTGCTGAAATGTATGCCTAGGGTGGTTTCCCATAAGGGGCAACAAAACGGGTGTATAATATCGTCGACGTACCGTTGTGTTCTAAGAGTGCCGCGGATGACAACCAAATGAATGCTGCTATGAAATGATACCCCAGACCGTCTCACGTCGTCTTCCACCTGGAATCTCATTCACTGGAGTAGAAATGTCTTGATTAGTCCAGCATCGAAATGAGCCACGATGACCAGTGAAGGCGTGTCTGGGGACGACCCACACAGTGGTGGGGTATCAACATGACTGATGCCCGCCAAATGACCTGACAACCAGGAGTGACGGTCTACGGTGCCACTTGGTTGTCATCAGTGGCACCCTTACGGCATAGCGGTACGTCGAAAATACTGTGCGCACAATTCTGTTGCCCTTCATGTCAAGCCATCCTCTTCTTACATTTCAGCAAAATAATGCCCGGCCGTACACGGCGAGAGTTTCTACTGCTTATCTTCGTGCTTGCCATACCCTACCTTGGCCAGTAATGTTGCCGGATCTCTGTCCAATTGAAAACGTTTGGAACATTACGGGCAGAGCCCTCCGAACCAGCTCGGGATTTTGACGATCTAACGCGTCAATTGGACAAAATATTGCTTGACATATCTGAGGAGGACATATAACAACCCTATCAATCAATACCATGCCGAATAATTGCTTGTATTAGGGGCAGAGGGTGGACCAATGACTTGGTCAAGTTGTGAAGCTCTTTCTCTTCACTACACAGGTATACCGATTTCTGTCCCATTGGGTAAGCCGTGTTGCGGCTCGCGTTCGTGTCATTGGTAGGTTGGCATCGTGTAATAGGGATAGTGGTATCTCATTTTCTTCTTGTGTCTACTGGCGCCACAACGTTTGCTAGTGTTGTCTGTCCGTGAGTGGCAGCAGCAGTGGTTATCGATACCTAGTACTGTTGTACTATTTTTGGTCGATCATCAGCGACCGGCTTATCTTTGACGCATCCCCGGGCATGAGCATCTTTGCGTTTTCGGCTGGGGCGCGCGGGACGGCGAGAGGCAGTCGGTTTGGGGCGGCCGGTGAGACTGGCGGAGATGTGGCTCGGCCGTAAGCACACGTGTGGTGTCTGTTACGCTGGAGCTGTTTGCGAATCGTGAAACTCATGCGGCGGTTACTGGTTGCCTGGAAGGCATTTCGTATAAACTGTGCCGAGCCTCGCAGTGAGAGGGGAGTTGGTGTTGGCCTAGATGTTTGTACAAACTCAGGTGCCTGTGTGAGAAGCACGGCGTGGGGCTGTCGGTTTCTTCGTCCTTCTGGCAGCCACCGCGAGCGGATGTTCGGCCGGAATGTCTACAGTTTGTGGTGAGCATAGTGTGAACAAGTTCTCGTAGGATGTGCTCCCAGCCTGACTCTTAGCCTGTGTTATTTGTAGGTGCCGACCCCTTGTCTGTTACTGCTTCCGGGTGTCCTGTAGGATTTCACAGCAAAACTGTGTTTTTGTGGCATTCTGTGTTTCTGGCTCAGCCTCCGCCTAGAAAAGGGAAAGATTTCCAATTTCCTTAATGCTGTAATTTAAACATATAAAAAAAATGGTTTTTTTTATTCCTGTTTAATGCCAGACAGATTCAAATTTAGTTTACCTGGTTATTAGCTTAACTCGCGCTTCACGCACTAAATCAGCTGATATTGAAGTTGTTTTTTTTATTCCTGTTTAATGTCAGACAGATTCAAATTTAGTTTACCTGGTTATTAGCTTAACTCGCGCTTCACGCACTAAATCAGCTGATATTGAAGTTGTTTTTTTTATTCCTGTTTAATGTCAGACAGATTCAAATTAAGTTCCCCTGGTTATTGGCTTAACTCGCGCTTCACGCACTAAATCAGCTGATATTGAAGTTGTTTTTTTTATTCCTGTTTAATGTAAGACAGATTCAAATTTAGTTTCCCTGGTTATTGGCTTAACTCGCGCTTCACGCACGAAATCAGCTGATATTGATTCGTTTTTTTATTTCCTGTTTAATGCCAGACAGATTCAAATTTAGTTTCAATGGTTATTGGCTTAACTCGCGCTTCACGCACGAAATCAGCTGATATTGATTCGTTTTTTTATTTCCTGTTTAATGCCAGACAGATTCAAATTTAGTTTACCTGGTTATTAGCTTAACTCGCGCTTCACGCACTAAATCAGCTGATATTGAAATTGTTTTTTATTCCTGTTTAATGTAAGACAGATTCAAATTTAGTTTCCCTGGTTATTGGCTTAACTCGCGCTTCACGCACGAAATCAGCTGATATTGATTCGTTTTTTTATTTCCTGTTTAATGCCAGACAGATTCAAATTTAGTTTCCCTGGTTATTGGCTTAACTCGCGCTTCACGCACGAAATCAGCTGATATTGAAGTTGTTTTTTTATTCCTGTTTAATGTCAGACAGATTCAAATTAAGGTTACCTGGTTATTGGCTTAACTCGCGCTTCACGCACTAAATCAGCTGATATTGAATTTTTTTTTATTTCTGTTTAATGTCAGACAGATTCAAATGTAACCTCATTTATGTATTTGAAATAATTGTGTTGGATTGACCTTAATGAATTTGTGCAATCGAAGTAAGGGACCCAGTCCTTCATTAGTGCTTAACAGTGGCGTGTGGTTCGTGTCGCGAGCCCCGTGCTCGGACCAATCGAGACCTAGTAATGTTGTACTATTTTTGGAAGGACGTCAAGTGTTTTCCAGGTCGGAGTGTGTTGGGGAGTTCGGTTGGGATGGAGCAGCAGTGAGGTCCGGCAGCGCGAGGACATGCCGGGACCTCTGGCGGCACGCAGTCACTGCCTGATCGAGGGGCTGTAGTTGCGATGGCGACAACCTCGTTGTCCACCTGACCCAGGACGTTTGATTTGAGTGAACATTAACCCAGCAGTGAAACATCCACTATTTTCAGATCACGCTGTTTCTTCGCGCATTACTGCTCACAGGGCCGCCGAGACGAAGAGCAATGAGTAGAGTGTTTGGAGTTGGCGACATTAGTTAGCCGTCCTCCACTTCTTATTATTAATCATTGAATTCCTTATGTTTATTGTTGAAGTTCAACCAGCGGTATTTTTTCTCCCTAGTGGCCGCTAACGCCCCAGTTACCTGCCCTGGAGGTTAGTGTATTTTCGCGGCAGTGTACCTTTCCTCCTCTTGCCGCAGCTGTCTGGTAAGGCGTCTAGTTCGACAGCCTCCTTGATAGTGGGTCGGATATGTTGTTTCTGTTCGACTGCCTTGGTTGTAGTGGTTCCTTCTGCTTCTTGATGTTCTAAACGCCGGATTCCAAAGACGCAGTACTGTCCGCCAGTTCCGCCTTGCCTGGGTTATTCCATTGTTGTATTGGTTATCAGACGTTAGGTAGATTTTGCAAGAGTGTTCGTCTGATTTTAAACTGTCTCTAGTTTGAGTTGCCATCTGGTCAAGTGAATACAACCCTTGGCTGTCTGTGTCATCGGTTGCGAAGTTGAGCGACTTTCTCAGGCCAGGAGCCTGGAGCTCTGTCTGAGGCCCACTTCTCTCTTGGTGTGATCAGATTGTGGTGATTGTTTTTTTTTTAATATTTTAATTTTGAGTTATTGCTATTGAGGTCTTCAGCCGACAAGTAATTTGAATTTTTTGTCAATAAGGCCTTCAGCCGTGATTGCAAACTGTCTTAAGAATTTTTAATTACATATTGTCTCTTAATAGTGAAATTTTGATGATTGTCTTTTTTTTAAAAAATAATTTAGTATCTCTTGGAGAAGTTTCATTGTTCTTAAGAATTTGCTATCCAGGCCTTCAGCTGTCAAATTTTTTTGAGTTATTACTATTGGGGCCTTCAGCCGACAAATTATTTGAATTTCTGGTCAATAAGGCCTTCAGCCGTGAGTGCAACTTGCTTAAGAAGTTTTTATTAAACATTGTGTCTTAACAGTCAAATTTGATAACTGTTCCTTATTGTAAACCTTATTTGCAATTGGTTCCAAATGAAGTATACGTGGCAAAAAAAATAGCTGAACAACCAACGGTAACTGAGTAAGGCCCTGTCCACACCGAATCCTGCCTTTCCCTAAGCCCCATGTTTCAGGGATTATTCCTTCGTGTTACGCCGTCCTTATTCTTTAAAAAAATGTATTATTCGTCGAAATGAGGATTCTGAAATTTATTCGTATTCCCGCGCCACACATAAATTCATTTTTAGGTATCCTATTACTCTCGCATTATTGTTTACACATAGTAATCTCCATTTAACTGTATCATGAACCATTACATCCCCTCTGCCTTCAGCTGTAATACTAGTTTAAATCAGGCACGCATTTGGAGATCTGCAGCCAGCAGAAGGCCTTTGCCCATTCTCTGCATGCCTCGCATGTCAGAAGGTAAGTGTCGGTCCCCAAATAGCTGATCATTTCTCTTGTTACGTAACGATTGATTTCTATGCATCTTTCAGTTTCAGGTTAGCCGATGGAACGTGTTAGTTTAAGATACTGAGCCACATACACTATGTGTTCAAAAGTATCCGAACATCTGGCTGAAAATGACTTACAAATTCGTGGCGCCATCCATCGGTAATGCTGGAATTCAATATAGTGCTGGCCCACCCTTAGCCTTGATGACAGCTTCCACTCCCGCAGGCATACGTTCAGTCAGATGCTAGAAGGTTTCTTGGGGAATGGCAGCCCACTCTTCACGGACTGCTGCACTGAGGAAAGGTTTCGATGTCGATCGGTGAGGCCTCGCACGAAGTCAGCGTTCCGAAACATACCAAAGGTGTTCTATAGGATTCAGGTCAGGACTCTGTGCAGGCCAATCCGTTACAGGGATTTACTGTCGTGTAACCACTCCGCCACCGGCCGTGCATTATCAACAGGTGCTCGATCGTGTTGAAAGATGCAATCGCCATCCCCGAATTGCTCTTCAACAGTGGGAAGCAAGAAGGTGCATAAAACATTAATTTAGGCCTGTGCTGTGATAGTGGCACGCAAAACAGCAAGGGGTGCACGCCCCTTCAGCCGGCCGCTGTGGCCGAGCGGTTCTAGGCGCTTCAGTCCGGAACCACGCGGCTCCTACGGTCGTAGCATGGATGTGTGTGATGTCCTTAGGTTAGTTAGGTTTACGTAGTTCTAAGTCTATGGGACTGATGACCTCAGATGTTAAGTCATAGAGTGGCCGAGAGGTTCTAGGCCCCTCAGTCTGGAACCGCGGGACCGCTACGGTCGTAGGTTCGGATCCTGCCTCGAGCATGGATGTATGTGATGTCTTTAGGTTAGTTAGGTTTAACTAGTTCTAAGTTCGATGGGAATGATGACCTCAGAAGTTAAGTCCCATAGTGTTCACAGCCATTTGAACCATTTGTTAAGTCATATAGTGCTTAGATCCATTTGAACCACCCCCCTCGATGAAAAACACGACCACACCATAACAATACCGCCTCCGAATTTAACTGTTGGCTCTACATACACTGACAGATGACGTTCTCCGGCCGAAGTGAACGCGTGGTTCTGGCGCTGCAGTCTGGAACCGCGAGACCGCTACGGTCCCAGGTTCGAATCCTGCCTCGGGCATGGATGTGTGTGATGTCCTTAGGTTAGTTAGGATTAACTAGTTCTAAGTTCTAGGGGACTAATGACCTCAGCAGTTGAGTCCCATAGTGCTCAGAGCCATTTGAACCAGATGACGTTCGCCGGGCATTCGCCATACCCACACCCTGCCATCGGATTGCCACTTTGTGTACCGTGATTTGTCACTCCACACAACGTTTTTCCAGTGTTCAATCGTGCAATGTTTACGCTCCTTACACCAAGCGAGGCGTCGTTTGGCATTTACGGGCGTGATGTGTGGCTTATGAGCAGCCGCTCGATGATAAAATACAAGTTTTCTCACCTCCCGCCTAACTGTCATAGTTCTTGGAGTGGATTCTGATGCAGTTTGGAATTACTGCGTGATGGTCTGGATGATCGTGTGTTTATTACACATTACGACCCTCTTCACCCGTCGGCGGTCTCTTATCAGTCAACAGATGAGGTCGGTGTGGTGTCACCGCCAGACACCACACTTGCTAGGTGGTAGCCTTTAAATCGTCCGCGGTCCGTTAGTATACGTCGGACCCGCGTGTCGCCACTGTCAGTGATTGCAGACCGAGCGCCACCACACGGCAGGTCTAGAGAGACGTCCTGGCACTCGCCCCAGTTGTACAGACAACTTTGCTAGCGCTGCTACACTGACAACTACGCTCTCATTTGCCGAGACGATAGTTAGCATAGCCTTCAGCTACGTCATTTGCTACGACCTAGCAAGGCGCCATAGCATTTGATATTATTTTATATTGTGGTTATAACATGTACCGTCAAGAGAGATGTTCTACAATTGTGGATTAAAGTTAAGTATTACATCAACTACGTACTTTATTTGCTACTATTAATTACTTTAACTGTTCCAGACCTCACGCCAATCTGCGTGAGCTTAACGCGTGCCTTTCGGCTTCCTCTCATTGTGACTTGGCTGTCTTGCCAAGTCACAACAGTCGGCATGTATGCTTTTGTGCCGTACGTGTCCCTTCACTTTCCAGTTCACTATCATATCAGAAACAGTGGACCTAGGGATGCTTAGGAGTGTGGAGATCTAGGGTACAGACGTATGACAGAAGTGACACCCAGTCGCCTCACCACGATCGAAGTCCGTGAATTCCACGGAGCGCCTCAACCCTCTCGCTCACGTTGTCTAATTACTACTGAGGTCGCTGATATGGAGTGCCTGGCCGTAGGTGGCAGCACAGTGCACCTAATATGAAAACGTGTGTTTTGGGGGGGGGGGGGTGTTCGGATACTTTTGATCACATAGTGTATATTTTCGATGGAGTATACAAAATTTACTTGACCCATGTTCCAAAGAGTTCAGATCTTCTCTGTTTCACAGGATACATTACTAAAAGTGTGCTATGATGGTCTAGGCTTTGAACAGTGACGTAGCATCATGCGAGCGAGCTAGGTACATTCAAATGAGGCATAAAAATTGCATAATTCCCCCAGTATGTTGTCCGACAACACAACAGCCACACGAATTGTAATCATATGTACTACAACGATACTGGCCAGTATTACCTTTCTGGGATGCAAGTTTTTACAAGGGAACCACACTATGGCCACAAAGTGGACGAACGCGAGCTAGCAGAAGCGAGTACAGCTCTACTGCTTTCACATCACACAACAAGGAATCAAGTTAGAAAGAACAAGAGAAATCGGACACAATTTCGATACGTCGTGCAAGCAATTTCTCTGAGAATTGCTAAAACCGGCAGAAATATGAGAGAGCGTATGCCAGTTACAACAAGATTCGCGATCACCCTTCGGTTTTTGGATACTGACGATTCCCAGAAGTTTGATGTATCTGAATTTCACTATTGATCAACAAGCCTCATGGTGTGAGCACTGTGATATGCTCTGATAGGACTGAAAGATTTCACGAAGGCAAGTTTGAAATAAGTATAAAATTTTATATTTTTGTTTACCACCTCTCATCAGTGTTTACACTATCAATTTCTGCTTCAGGCAGATGAAGATCCATGGGCGTTTCCTCTCTTCTAATACAATTTTTTTGCTGCCCATTTGGCGCTGGTTGGAAGAGTGGAATTTTTTGTATGCTGGATCAAGCGTTATTCCGAACTCATTGCAACACCCTACCGAGTGTTGTTATCAGATTGCGATGTTTGTATTTGCTACATTAATTTCGACATCCCATAGCTCTGGTCATATTTGAATCACATTTTTAAAGTTCATAGTTGTCCACTACAACATTTCCGTACAGAACAAACTACAACACACGTGGATACATTTTATGTGCGCAAAGACTCGAACAAAACTGAAACGATATTGTATTTGCTAAGACAAGTGACTGTAGCGCTTTTGGAGAAAAAAGTACGAAACAGAGGTTAGAGGAACAGGAAAGCATTTACAGACAAGGACAGAAACAGACATTGTCGTCTAGTACGAAATATTCTCCATCTTTGATGGAAACACCGGCAACTACTTGGCAACAGAGCACAACTTCAGCAATATTGCCCATACATACCGGAAAATTGCCGCTATAGGTCAGTTCACACTGGCCATCACGTCACGTCAAAACATTCCACAATGCATTTCAAATAGTGGTATTCACACTGGTCATCACATCACGTCATGCCACCGTGAAGTTTCCTGGGGTAAAAACCTTTGCGAACTGACGTCATCTGGCGTCGCTGATGACGGAACCCCCCCAAGTTCTTTTCCTCCAGATATACAGCCATATTCTCACGTCCATAATTCGTTTCGTCGTCCTTGCGATAGGTCGTGGATTTCGTGATTGGTATTAGTTGGTATTCGACGTGTTTGTTATTTGTTCTTCGTTACTTTCACAATAGTTGAGGACAGTCATGCAAGTTGAGATCACGTGACTTGAACCGACTTTATGTGACGTGACTTGGCGGACGGTGTGAATGTGTCTTGACGTGACGGTGCCGTGACGTGGCAGGGCCGCAATGGCGGCTGTGGATGGGCTTTATTGAAGCCACATTGCAGTAATGTTGAGCATAGTTGCAAAAACGAAACGGGCGAAGTTCCTGACAGTTTACAAGTTCATAGAGGAGACGATACCGACTGTGAAAATGAATCAGGTGTAAGCTCTGTTGAAGCAGAATTTGAAAACGGACAACCATCAATAGACGTCAATCCACCACCAATAGTTTGTTCTCAGCTTCAAGATAATCATCTTTTAGCACTGATAGAAGATTATTCCAAGGTAAACCGAATGAAGAGACTAAAGTAAACATCACAAATAGCAGTTGAAGGAAACCTCAGAGTCCTTTCTCTAGAGACACTAAGGTCACTTAGCTGCGACTGTTATTATAATTATACTAAAACAGGCCAAAAAAAAAAAGTGATTTCGCCAGTGCTGCTCCCCTGCTTTAAACACAATGAGTAGTGTAGCGTGCTGGTTATCTGGAGGAGGAAAACGCATGACGTGATAGACAAATTGATGAGTACATCAATAGATGAGTTTATTTCACTATTGACCGAATTTATGGTATGTGAGTAATGTTTGTTGATTAAAGTTGTTGGTACGCAATGCCACTAAAATTTATTTGCAGCCCCCCCCCCCCCCCCAAACCTTAGGAATGTCACTGTCCATGATGTTCAGATGTGTGTGAAATCTTACGGGATTTAACTGCTAAGGTCATCAGTCCCTAAGCTTACACACTACTTAACCTAAATTATCCTGAGGACAAACACACACACACCCATGCCCGAGGGAGGACTCGAACCTCCGCCGGGACCAGCCGCACAGCCATGTGATTCCAGCGCCTTAGAGCGCTCGGCTAATTCCGCGCGGCCACTGTCCATCAAAACAAGTCGTTGATCCACTTCTTTTGTTGCAGGCCAGCATTCCGCGTCATACAGTGGAACTGAACGAACTATAGATCGCTGCACTTTCGAGATTAGCTTATTTGGACCTTCTGGCCCCAGAGTACAACAGCCGTAGAACGCCGTTTGACTCATGTACTCTTTATCTTGGTATCCACTACAACTGCAAGACGCTTTCTACGATACTCGATTCGATTTCTATCCAAGAAATGTTTCTCTTCCTAACACCATGTAATTGATCATAGTAACTGTAATTCATGCCTTTTTTCTGGATGTAGCAGACACGGTCCGTGTAGAAATCTAGAGCGGGTGGAGTCTGTGCGCTGCGCATAGTGCTGGCCGCGACACGCTGTAGCATCCTCGTCAACGTTAAACAAGAAAGGATACGAAATGCCTGCAGGCACTGTTCATTTATGTCACTTTGCCCCCTTCCCCCGAAAATACACTACTGGCATTAAAATTGCTACACCAAGAAGAAATGCAGATGATAAACGGGTATTCATTGGACAAATATATTATACTAGAACTGACATGTGATTACATTTTCACGCAATTTGGGTACATAGATCTTCAGAAATCAGTACCCAGAACAACCACTTCTGGCCGTAATAACGGCCTTGATACGACTGGGAATTGTCAAACAGAGCTTGGATGACGTGTACAGGTATAGCTTCCCATGCAGCTTCAACACGATACCACAGTTCATCAAGAGTAGTGACTGGCGTATTGTGACAAGCCAGTTGCTCGGTCGCCATTGACCAGACCTTTTCAATTCGTGAGAGATCTGGCCAGGGTAGCAGACGAACATTTTCTGTATCCAGAAAGGCCCGTACAGGACCTGAAACCTGCGGTCGTGCTTTATCCTGCTGAAATGTAGGGTTTCGCAGGGATCGAATGAAGGGTAGAGCCACGGGTCGTAACACATCTCAAATGTAACGTCCACTGTTCAAAGTGCCGTCAATGCGAACAAGAAGTGACAGAGACGTGACGAATACAGGCTACCAATGTGCGGACACTGCGATGTCACCAAACACGGATGCGACCATCATGATGCTGTAACAGAACCTGGATTCATCCGAAAATATGACGCTTTGCCATTCGTGCACCCAGGTTCGTCGTTGAGTACACCATCGCAGGCGCTCCTGTCTGCGATGCAGCGTCAAGGGTAACCGCAGCCATGGTCTCAGAGGTGATAGTCCGTGCTGCTGCAAACGTCGACGAACTGTTCGTGCAGATGGTTGTTGTCTTGCAAACGTCCTCATCTGTTGACTCAGGGATCGAGACGTGGCTGCACGATCCGTTACAGCCATGTGGATAAGATGCCTGTCATCTCGACTGCTAGTGATACGAGGCCGTTGGGATCCAGCACGGCGTTCCGTATTACCCTCCTGAACCCACCGATTCCATATTCTGCTAACAGTCATTGGATCTCGACCAACGCGAGCAACAATGTCGCGATACGATAAACCGCAATCGCGATAGGCTTCAATCCGACCTTTATGAAATTCAGAAACGTGATGGTACGCATTTCTCCTCCTTACACGAGACATCACAACAAGGTTTCACCAGGCAACGTCGGTCAACTGCTGTTTGTGTATGACAAATCGGTTGGAAACTTTCCTCATGTCAGCACATTGTAGGTGTCGCCACCGGCGCCAACCTTGTGTGAATGCTCTGAAAAACTAATCATTTGCATTTCACAGCATCTTCTTCCTGTCGGTTAAATTTCGCGTCTGTAGCGCGTCATCTTCGTGGTGTAGCAATTTTAATGGGCAGTAGTGTACTTACTAAGTAGATCTGAATGGTCACTATCAGGTGTGAGGGTGGAGGGGCTCCACTTAATTTTTAGGGAATAGTATGAGCGCAGGTTTCAGTTTGAAACGGTATTTTGCCTCCAGCGCTCGGCGTTTCCCCTACATCGCCTGCCAGTAACACATACTACTACCACTCTCCCCACACGTGCCCTGCTGACTGCACACCTGTCGGTCACGTTGTTCTGTGCGGACTCGTAACTTCTACATTACGACGTCTGGAGTACGTCGAATCTCGACTTTCACAGAACTTGGCACACCTTTCCACAGCGGTGCTTTTCGACAGTTATGCTGCTCCGTACACTCTCTTCTTTCTCCGATGGATGTCTACTGGTATTTGTCCTTTGGCAACTAAGAAAAGGATAACAGCACGTTCGTCCTGTTCTAATGTCGCCATAGTTCATATTTCTGCATTTATCTCACGCACGTCGGAAGGACACGAATTCCACATACAAAATGTTACTTGTCTACATGTCGGTGCTTATATACCCGTATCAGAGTCGCACTGCGTTGCACGTACGCTGGAATAGCGCCCGCAAACGGAAACTTTTCGATCGCCCTTTATATAGCAGAGTAGCACGAATAGTACACTCATGCTCATATATTAAGGATGATTGCATAATGTGGTGCCACACAACGTGGCACTAAGCAAAACTAGCGCTGATAGCATAGGCACATAGGGAACACACACGACACGGTATTGGGGATAAGTTGAGAAAACCGTCCCGAAACACATGTGCTACAAAACGCCACTGTTTCCTGCGCATGTACCACGACATCAACATGGGATACGATCACCATGCACACGTGCACAGGCCGCACAACGGGTTGGCATACTCTGGATCAGGGGGTCGAGCAGCTGCTGGACTATAGCCTCCCATTCTTGCACCAATGCCTGTCGGAGCTCCTGAAGTGTCGTAGGGGTTTGAAGACGTGCAGCGATACGTCGACCGAGAGCATCCCAGACGTGCTCGATGCGGTTTAGGTCCGGAGAAAAGGCAGGCCACTCCATTCGCCAGATATCTCCTGTTTCAAGGTACTCCTCCACGATGGCAGCTCGGTGGGGCCGTGCGTTATCATCCATCAGGAGGAAGGTGGGACCCACTGCACCCCTGAAAAGGCGGACATACTGGTGCAAAATGACGTCTCAATACACCTGACCTATTAGAATTCCTCAGTCAAAGACATGCAGGGGTGTACGTGCACCAATCATAATTTCACTCCACACCATCACACCACGACCTCCATACAGGTCCCTTTCAAGGACATTAAGAGGTTGGTATCTGGGTCCTGGTTCACGCCTCATGAAAAGCCGGCGGGAATCACTGTTCAGACTGTACCTGGACTCGTCCGTCAACATAACCTGGGACCACTGTTCCAATGACCATGTACTGTGTTCTTGACACCAGGCTTCACGGGCTCTCCTGTGACCAGGGGTTAGTGGAATGCACCTAGCAGGTCTCCGGGCTAATAAACCATTTCTGTCCAGTCGTGTGTAGACTTTTTGTGTGGAGACAACTGTTCCAGTGGCTGCTGTAAGGTCCCAAGCAAGGCTACCTGCAGTACACCGTGGACGTCTGCGGCCACTGATGGTGAGATATCTGTTGCACACTGTGGGCGTCCCGTACTGTAGCGCCTGAACACGTTTCCTGTCTGCTGGAATCGCTGCCACAATCTTGAGATCACAGTTTGTGGCACACGGAGGGCCCGTGCTACGAGCTGCTGTGTTTCACTAGACTCCATTCACCCTAGTACTCTACCCCTGATAATGTCATCAATATGTGTTCTTTGAGCCATTTTTACACACAGTCACCGTTAGCACGTCTGATAACGTCTGCACACTTATTCGCTTCACCGTACTCTGACATGCACCAACACACCTCTGCGTATGTGGATTGCTGCCAGCGCCACCGTGCGAAGACCGCAGATCAAATGCACCGCATGGTCATACCCCGAGGTAATTTAAACCCGCAAACCGCCCTCCACAACGTTGTTTCACCATGTATCAGCATTATCCTTAATTCATGAGTGTGGTGTCACCGCCAGACACCACACTTGCTAGGTGGTAGCCTTTAAATCGGCCGCGGTCCGTTAGTATACGTCGGACCCGTGTGTCGCCACTGTCAGTGATTGCAGACCGAGCGCCGCCACACGGCAGGTCTAGAGAGACGTCCTAGCACTCGCCCCAGTTGTACAGACAACTTTGCTAGCGATGCTATACTGACAAATACGCTCCCATTTGCTGAGACGATAGTTAGCATAGCCTTCAGCTACGTCATTTGCTACGACGTAACAAGTCGCCATTATCAATTGCTATTTATCTTGTGATGCATGTACCGTCAGACCGATGTTCACCAATTATGGATTAAAGTTAAGTATTACACCAAATGCATCCGTTTTTCTAAGTTCTCAAATACTTGTCCTGTTCCAGACCTCACACCAGTCTGCGTGAGCTTAAACGCGTGCATTTCGGCCTCCTCTAGCAACACGGTGTTGGCTCTTCTGCACACACGCCAATGAGAATGAGTGTAGTATGGTAAAACTGCACGCAACAACATTGGCAAAAACTAGTTTTAGTCTGAGGGTAAATGGTAAACGACCAGTAGGACGCCGCAGGCAGCGATTGCTTGACATCTTGCACGAATATCTCAAGATCTCAGGCCTGTGCTCTGATCAGCACAAGATCGGTTAAAATGTCAATAGAGAGCGTAAATAGCGAACCCATCAAGCATGTAGGACAAACACTAAGCAAGAAGAACAAATCGAAGCTAGTATCGGAAAATACGCTTTAGTTATGCTGTTCAAGTCGAAATTGGCATAGACAATTATGAATGAATGTGTCAGGATTAAATCTAAATGATTACCGGATGATAAAAAAGGTTTTTACTCTTTGTCAAAAAATACGAGTAGAGTACCACGATACACAGTACGAATTAGAAAGCGGTAATTATAAAGAAATCAAATTCTAGTGTCCGAAAACAGTATGCGAATGAAAGCTGTCTAGTCAACGTATTTGCCGTCCCCATAGACGACAGACACTTCTACCAGGATCAGTGGCACAATTTATAACGGAGAGAGCGGCAAACGTGGGCAAAGTGTGTTCTGAGAAATTGATCTCCCGTATAATGGCCCTACTGTAGATGGACGGGAACGAAAGGCCGCTGGTTATCGATCGCGGCGCAGAGGCTGTACGTAGCCTGCCCGTATGCGAGAGCACGCACTAGCGAGCGCCCAATCTGTTTGCGCATCGCAGACCGCTTTGTTTGCTCTCTCGCGTTACCGCGAGCATCCATAAATTTACGAGTCGCCGGAGCCTTCAGGCTGTTCCAGCGTCCATTACGCGGAGTGGAACACCTGTGGCTCGTCTCGCGATCGTCCGCGTCTACTGAGAACCACTTGTACCGTAAACACGACGGTGCTGCCCTCACACGTTTTTTCTATTCCACTGCAAGAAAAGAGGGTACTGCAGCAAGGCGAAACACGTAATCTACATAATGTGTGGTATCATACAGGGATAATGTCACACCAAAGCTACCATAGCCCAGCAGTTTCCAATAATTTTATCCGTGCGGATCACCTACTTTGTAAACAAAAAGGGAAAAAAAAGCTTAAAGACCAAGTAAAATTAAATGCCGTGTGGCTAGGGCCTCCCGTCGGGTAGACCGTTCGCCTGGTGCAAGTCTTTCGAGTTGACGCCACTTAGGTGACTTGTGTGTCGATGGGGGCGAAATGATGATGACAATGACGATAAGGACAACACAACACCCAGCCCCTGAGCGAAGAAAATCTCCGACCCAGCCGGGAATCGAACCCGGGCCGTTTGGTATGACATTCCGTCGCGAGGATCACTCAGTTGGAAAAGATGTTATGTGGACATGCGTCCGGAAAAGCTTAATTTCCATGTTAGAGCTCATTTCATTTTCGTCAGTATGTACTGTACTCCCTCGATTCACCGCCAGTTGGCCCAATTGAAGGAAGGTAATGTTGACTTCGGTGCTTGTGTTGACATGCGACTCATTGCTCTACAGTACTAGCGTCAAGCACATCAGTACGTAGCATCAACAGGTTAGTGTTCATCACGAACGTGGTTTTGCAGTCACTGCAATGTTTACAAATGCCGAGTTGGCAGATGCCCATTTGATGTATGGATTAGCACGGGGAAATAGCCGTGGCGCGGTACGTTTGTATCGAGACACATTTCCAGAACGAAGGTGTCCCGACAGGAAGACGTTCGAAGCAATTGATCGGCGTCTTAGGGAGCACGGAACATTCCAGCCTATGACTCGCGTCTGGGGAAGACCTAGAACGACGAGGACACCTGCAATGGACGAGGCAATTCTTCGCGCAGTTGACGATAACCCTAATGTCAGCGTCAGACAAGTTGCTGCTGTACAAGGTAATGTTGACCACGTCACTGTATGGAGATTGCTACGGGAGAACCAGTTGTTTCCGTACCATGTACAGCGTGTGCAGGTACTATCAGCAACTGATTGGCCTCCACGGGTACACTTCTGCGAATGGTTCATCCAACAATGTGTCATTCCTCATTTCAGTGCAAATGTTCTCCTTACGGATGAGGCTTCATTCCAACGTGATCAAATTGCAAATTTTCACAATCAACATGTGTGGGCTCACGAGAATCCGCACGCAATTGTGCAATCACGTCATCAACACAGATTTTCTGTCAACGTTTGGGCAGGTATTGTTGGTGATGTCTCAATCGGGCCCCATGTTGTTCCACTTACGCCCAATGGAGCACGTTATCATGATTTCATACGGGATACTCCACCTGTGCTGCTAGAACATGTGCCTTTACAAGTACGACACAACATGTGGTTCATGTACGATGGAGCTCCTGCACATTTCATTCGAAGTGTTCGTACGCTTCTCAACAACAGATTCGGTGACTGATGGATTGGTAGAGGCGGACCAATTCCATGGCCTCCGCTCTCCTGACCTCAACCCTCTTGACTTTCATTTATGGGGGCATTTGAAAGCTCTTGTCTACGCAACCCCGGTACCAAATGTAGAGCCTCTTCGTCCTCGTATTGTGGGCGGCTGTGATACAATACGCCATTCTCCAGGGCTGCATCAGCGCATCAGGGATTCCATGCTACGGAGGGTGGATGCATGTATCCTCGCTAACGGAGGACATTTTGAACATTTCCTGTAACAAAGTGTTTGAAGTCACGTTGGTACCTTCTGTTGCTGTGTGTTTCCATTCCATGATTAATGTGATGTGAAGAGAAGTAATAAAATGAGCTCTAACATGGAAAGTAAGCATTTCCGGACACATGTCCACGTAACACATTTTCTTTCTTTGTGTGTGAGGAATGTTTCCTGAAAGTTTGGCCGTACCTTTTTGTAACACCCTGCATACAGGGTGGTCCACAGATAGTGACCGGGCAAAACATCTCACGAAATAAGCATCAAACGAAAGAACTACAGAGAACGAAACTCTTCTAGCTTGAAGAGGCAAACCAGATGGCGTTATGGTTGGTCCGCTAGGTAGCGCTGCCGTAGGTCAAACGGATATCAACTGCGGTTTTTTAAATAGGAACCCCCATTTTTCAAAAACTCAAATGTGTGTGAAATCTTATGGGACTTAACTTCTAAGGTCATCAGTCCCTAAGCTTACACACTACTTAACCTAAATTATTCTAAGGACAAACACACACACTCATGCCCGAGGGAGGACTCGAACCTCCGCCGGGACCAGCCGCACAGTCCACGACTGCAGCGCCTCACACCCCATTTTTATTACATATTCGTGTACTACGTAAAGAAATATGAATGTTTTAGTTGAACAACTTTTTTCCCTTTGTGATGGATGGCGCTGTAATAGTCACAAACGTATAAGTACGTGGTATCACGTAACATTCCGCCAGTGCGGACGGTATTTGCTTCGTGAGGTATTTGCGTCGGGATACATTATCCGTGCTAAAACAGACCGTTTACCAATTGAGGAAAAGGTCGATATCGTGTTGATGTATGGCTATTGTGATCAAAATGTGTGTTATGTATGCTGCTCGGTATCCTGGGCGACATCATCCAAGTGTCCGGACCGTTCGCCGGATAGTTACGTTATTTAAGGAAGTGTTCAGCCACATGTGAAACGTCAACCACGACCTGCAACAAATGATGATGCCCAAGTAGGGGTTTTAGCTGCTGTCGCGGCTAATCTGCACATCAGTAGCAGACAAATTGCGCGAGAATCTTGAATCTCAAATACGTCGGTGTTGAGAAAGCTACATCAACATCGATTACACCAGGAATTGCATGGCGACGACTTTGAACGTTGTGTACTGCTCTGCCACTGGGCACAAGAGAAATTACGGGAAGATGACAGATTTTTTGCACACGTTCTATTTAGCGACGAAGCGTTATTCACCAACAGCGGTAACGTAAACCGACATAATACGCACTATTGGGCAACTGAAAATCCACGATGGCTGCGACAAGTGGAACATCAGCGACCTTGGCGGGCATTATGGGAGGAAGGATAATTGGCCCCCATTTTATCGATGGCAATCTAAATGGTGCAATGTATGCTGATTTCCTACGTAATGTTCTACCGAATTTTCTACAAGATGTTTCACTGCATGACAGAATGGCGATGTCCTTCCAACATGATGGATGTCCGGCACATAGCTCGCGTGCGGTTGAAGCGGTGTTGAAAAGCATATTTCATTGCAGGTGGATTGGTCGTCGAAGCACCATACCATGGCCCGCACGGTCACCAGATCTGACGTCCCCGGATTTCTTTCCGTGGGGAAAGTTGAAGGATATTTGCTATCGTGATCCACCGACAACGCCTGACAACATGTGTCAGCGCATTGTCAATGCATGTGCGAATATTACAGAAGGCGAACTGCTCGCTGTTGAGAGGAATATGTGGCGTTCAGGTTGATGCCGTGTTCCTCGTCTTCAGAAAGGCATTTGACACCGTCCAGCACTGCTGTTTAGTGAAAAAAGTAAGAGCTTATCGAGAATCGGAGCAGATTTGCAACTGGATTCAAGACTTCCCTGCAGAAAGAACTCAACACGTCGCTCTTAACAGGACAAAATCGACATATTTAAAATTAATTTCAGAGATACCCGAAGGAAGTGTCATAGGACCGTCACTCTTTTACACCCATACTCATAAATTAAGGATAATGGTGATACATGGTGAAACGACGCTCTGGTGAGCAGTTTGCGGGTTTAAGTCACATCGGTGTATGATCACGCGGTGCATTTGACCTGCGGTCGTCGCACGGTGGCGCTGGCAGCAGTCCACATACGCAGAGGTGTGTTGGTGCAGAGTACGGTGCAGCGAGTAAATGTGCAGACGTTTTCGGACGTGCTAATGGTGACTGTGTGTTGAAAATGGCTCAGAGAAAGCATATTGATGACGTTATGGGGGGTAGAATACTAGGGCGACTGGAGGCTGGTCAAACACAGCAGCAGGTCGTAGCACGGGCCCTCCGTGTGCTACAAAGTGTGATCTCTAGATTATGGCAGCGATTCCAGCAGATAGGAAACGTGTCCAGGCGCTACATTACGGGACGTCCACAGTGTACAACACCACAAGAAAAACCGATATCTCACCATCAGTGCCCGCAGACGGCCACTGAGTACTGCAGGTAGACTTGCTCGAGACCTTACCGCAGCCACTGGAACAGGTGTCTCCAGACACAGAGTCTAAAGACGACTGAACAGACATGGTTTATTCGCCTGGAGACCTGTGAGGTGCATTCCACTGACCCCTGGTCACAGGAGAGTTCATAAAGCCTGGTGTCAAGAACACAGTACATGGTCATTGGAACAGTGGACCCAGGTTATGTTCACAGACGAGTCCAGGTAAGGTCTGAACAATGATTCCCATCGGCTTTTCACCTGGCGTGAACCAGGAACCAGATACCAACCCTTAATCTCCTTGAAAGGGACCTGTTTGGACGTCGTGGTTTGGCTGGTTCAAATGGCTCTGAGCGCTATGGGACTTAACATCTGAGGTCATCAGTCCGCTAGACTTAGAACTACTTAAGCCTAACTAACCTAAGGACACCACTCACATCCGAGGCAGGATTCGAACCTGCGACCGTAGCGGTCGCGCGGTTCCAGACTGAAGCGCCTAGAGCCGCTCGGCCACCACAGCTGGCCGTCGTGGTTTGATGGTTTGGGGTGGGATTATGATTGGTGCACATACAACGCTGCATGTCTTTGACAGAGGAACTGTAACAGGTCAGGTGTATCGGGCCGTCCTTTTGCACCAATATGTCCGCCTTTTCAGGGGTGCAGTGGGTCCCACCTTCCTCCTGATGGATGATAACGCACGTCCCCACCGAGCTGCCATCGTGGAGGAGTACCTTGAAACAGAAGATATCAGGCGAATGGAGTAGTATGCTTGTTCTCCAGACCTAAACCCCACCGAGCACGTCTGGAATGCTCTCGGTCGACGTATCGCTGCTCGTCTTCAAACCCCTTCGACACTTCAGGAGCTCCGACAGGCACTGGTGCAAGAATGAGAGGCTATACCCCGACAGCTGCTCGACCACCTGATCCAGAGTATGCCAACCCGTTGTGTGGCCTGTGTACGTGTGCATGGTGATCATATCCCATATTGATGTCGGGGTACATGCGCAGGAAACAGTGGCGTTTTGTAGCACATGTGTTTCGGGACGGTTTTCTCAACTTATCACTAATACCGTGGACTTACAGATCTGTGTCGTGTGTGTTCCCTGTGTGTCTGCAATTATCCTTAATTTATGAGCATGAGTGTGTAAATGACCTAGTGAAAAGCGTCGGAAGGTCCTTAAGACTGTTAGCAGATGATGCGGTTATCTATAAGAAAGCAGCAGCGCCAGAGGACAGTTCGATTTGCAGAATGAGCTACAGAGGACTCATGAATGGTGCAGTCTCTGGCAGTAGACCCTGAACGTAAATAAATGTTACATATTGTGCATACATAGGAAAAGGAACTTACTACTATACAACTACACTATTGAAGACATATTGCTGGAGAGAGTACCTACCGTAAAATACCTAGGAGTAACTATCCAGAGCGACCTTAAATGGAATGATCTCATAGCAAAATAATAGGAAAAGCAGATACTGAGATTGAGATTCATGGGAAGAATCTTAAGGTGAGACGGAAGGCAAGTGGGCTTCAAAAATTCGATTTTTAGATTTTAGCATATTTGAAATGCCTGTTCTTTCCTACGTGAAACAGTTTTTGTTTTATATAAAGATGACAATTTCTTTGGGATATATGATGATTTTCCTGACGCTCTGTGCAATCTGGGGACGATGACAGCAAGGCTTATGACCGGGTATGTACAGAACAATCCTATGGTCCTAATGTCACAATTTCTAAATTATAGTGCATTGGGCATGTCCAGAAGAGAATGCGGTCCAGGTTGAGAAGATTATTGAAAGAAAAGTCAAAAATAGTATTGTAAGATGGTAAGAAGATAGGTGGTAAAGGTCGCCTGACAAATGTTGAAATAGATAGATTGCAGAATTATTATGGCTTGGACATAAGAAGAAATGTAGGGAATTTAGAAAACGTGAGAAAGGCTGTAGGGGCTATCTTTTTCCATAAGCTTTCCATAAATGAAAATCCAGTGCGCGGTCTTTGCCCGAATGATCCTGACACTTGGTGCAAGTACAGGAGAAGTGCCAGATATGACCCCAAACATTCTTTATCTGCATGAGTAATGAATGAAATTAAACCCACATTTAGAGACCTTTGTAAAGATATCTTGTTGAAGAAATGTCTTCGTGGGAAAACCCAACATCTAAATGAATGTGTGAATTCTGATATTTTGAACCCGTTACCGAAAACTATATGTTCAGCTTACAACCCTCAAATTCGGTGTTTATGCTGCTATTTTATACTTCAATGATAGTGTAACTAGAAAACTGGATGTTTTGTAATTATTGGGCATAAAATCTAGTGGAAATACTGCAAAATCCTTGGTGCAAATAGATAAAGAGAGAATCCGCAAAGCAGATATTTGCTAATTTAAAATGCACAAAAGTAGTCAGACAGAAAAGAAGAGGGACCAAGAGGAGAAAAGAAGACCAGTATGATTCAGACGATGCTCAGTATGCTGTAGGGAAATATAAGTGGTAAGTAATTCTCATCAATAACTGTACTAGAATTGCAATATTAAACTTCAAATGGATTTTTCTCAAAACTACATTTTTTTTTACTTTCAGGTACCATTATCTGATAAACTAATGGCGTTATAAACATGAAATTTGGTCAATTTGTACTGAAGATGGTAATAAGTTATTAGAAGTAAATTGAGAACCACGAAATAATCAGAAGCTGTTTTATAATAATTAATGAACAAAAAAAAGTTAAATTTCACTAGGGAATGAACAAAATTTTTTTCTCCAAAACCATAAGACGTATTATGTTCATTTTACTTTTAAACTGAGGCATATATGTTTTATATATATATATATATATATATATATATATATATATATATATATATATATATATATACAGTAAAAATTTCATTGTTTTATCACTTACGGTTCTTTTGAAAAGTGTACCTATTCAAAGGGTAAAATAGCATTGGCAGAAAAGGGATAAAAATTGCCATCTGTCTCGCCTTAAGGAAATGTAACTCATCCAGAAGTGAAGTGGCCTGTAAGGCGCTTGTTCGATTGGTTCTTGAGTACTATTCACCAGTATAGGATCCTGGCAGAATTGATAGAAGAGATAGAGAAGATCAATGAAAAGTGCTGTGTTTCGTCACAGGATCGTTTAGTCGGCGAGAGAGCGTTACGGAGATACTCAACAAACACTAGTGGCAGACGCTACAAAAATGGCTCTGACCACTATGGGGCTCAACATCTGTGGTCATCAGTCCCCTAGAACTTAAAACTACTTTAACCTAACTAACCTAAGGACATCACACACATCCAAGCCCGAGGCAGGATTCGAACCTGCGACCGTAGCGGTGGCGCGGTTCCAGAATGAAGCGCCTAGTACCGCTCGGCCACAGCGGCCGGCTCTAGTGAGTTTTCGACGTTCTCCGTCAATCCTGCCTGGTAAGGATCCCACACCGCGCAGCAATATTCCAGTAGAGGACAGACAAGTGTAATGTAGGCTCTCTTTAGTGGGTTTGTCGCATCTTCTGACTATTCTGCCAACAAAGCGGTCTTTGTTTCGTCTTCCCCACAATATTATCTATGTCGTCTTTCCAATTTCAGTTGCTCGTAATTGTAATTCCTACGTATTTAGTCGAATTGACAGTGCTTAGATTTGTGCGACTTATAGTATATATAAATTTATCGGATTTCTTTTAATACCCATGTGGATGACCTTCCACTTTTCTTTGTTTGGTGCCAATTGCCAATTTTCGCACCATGCAGAAATTCTCTCTAGATCATTCTGTAATTGGAATTGATCGTCTGATGATTTTACTAGACAGTAAATTACAGCGTCATCTGCAAACAATCGAAGGCTGCTGCTCAGATTGTCAACTACATAATTTATGTAAATCAGGAACAGCAGAGGGCCAATGACACTACCTCGCGGAACGCCAGATATCACTTCTGTTCTACTCGGTGATTTACCGACTATCACTACGAACTGTGACCTATCTGAGAGGAAAGCACGAATCCACACAACTGAGGCGATACTCCATACGCATGCAATTCGATTAATAGTCGCTTGAGGAACGGTATCAAAAGCCTTCTGGAAATCTAGGAATATGGAATCGATCTGAGATCCCTTGTCGACAGCACTCATTACTTCGTGGGAATAAAGAGCTAGCTGTGTTGCACAAAAACGATATTTTTTGAATCCGTGTTGGTTATGTATCAATAAGTCATTTTCTTCAAGGTGATTCATAATGTTCGAGTTCAGTATATGCTCCAATATCCTACTGCAAATTGAGGTCGATGATATTGGTCTGTAATTCAGTGGGATACTCCTATTTCCTTTCTTGAATATTTGTGAGACCTGTGATACTTTCCAGTCTTTAGGAACAGACCTTTTGTCAAGTGAGAGGTTGTATATGAATGCTAAGAAAGGTGCTATTGTCTGCATACTCTGAAAGGAACCTGATTGGTATGCCATCTGGACCGGAAGACTTGCCTTTCTTAAGTGATTTGAGTTGTTCCGCTACACCTAAGATATCTACTGTCACTCATGCTAACAGCTGCTCTCGTTTCGAATTCTGCAATATTTACTTCCTCTTCTTTCGTGAAGGAATTGCGGAAACTATATTCAGTAACTCCGCTTTAGTGTCACCATCATCGGTAACATTTCCATCGCTATCGTGTAGTGACGGTATTGACTGTTTTTTTCCACTGTTGTACTTAACATACGACCAGAATCTCTTTGGGTTTTCTACCATATTTTGAGACTCTCTTTCATTGCGGAAACTATTTAAAGCATCCCGCATTGACGTCCGCACTAAATTTCGAGTTTCCGTGAAACTTAGCCAGTCTTGGGGATTTTGCGTTCCTCTGAATTTGCCGATTTTTCGTTGCTTCTGCAACAGTCTTCTGACGTATTTTGTGTACCATGGTGGCTAAGTCCCGTCTCTTATTAACATATGCGGTATGAATCTATCTAATCTATCTATTGCTGTCGATACTATATCTTTGAATTCGATCCATATCTGGTATACACTTACATAATTAGCTTGGAAGGAATGAAGACTCTCTAAGAAAGGCATCCAGCGAATTTTTATCTGCTGTTTTAAATATATTTTGCTTTTATTTATAGTGGTTTACGTTGATATGGTTTTGAGCCTCGCTACAAAGACCTTGTGTTCACTGCTTCTACGAGGGCAGTTCAATAAGTAATGCATCACATTTTTTTTCTGAAACAGGGGTTGTTTTATTCAGCATTGAAATACACCAGGTTATTCCCCAATCTTTTAGCTACACAACACTATTTTTCGACGTAATCTCCATTCAATGCTACGGCCTTACGCCACCTTGAAATGATGGCATGTATGCCTGCACGGTACCATTCCACTGGTCGATGTCGGAGCCAACGTCGTTCTGCATCAATAACTTCATCATCCGCGTAGTGCGTCCCACGGATTGCGTCGTTCATTGGGCCAAACATATGGAAATCCGACGGTGCGAGATCGGGGCTGTAGGGTGCATGAGGAAGAACAGTCCACTGAAGTTTTGTGAGCTCCTCTCGGGTGCGAAGACTTGTGTGAGGTCTTGCGTTGTCATGAAGAAGGAGAAGTTCGTTCTGATTTTTGTGCCTACGAACACGCTAAAGTCGTTTCTTCAATTTCTGAAGAGTAGCACAATACACTTCAGAGTTGATCGTTTGACCATGGGGAAGGACATCGAACAGAATAACCCCTTCAGCGTCCCAGAAGACTGTAACCAAGACTTTACCGGCTGAGGGTATGGCTTTAAACTTTTTCTTGGTAGGGGAGTGGGTGTGGCGCCACTCCATTGATTACCGTTTTGTTTCAGGTTCGAAGTGATGAACCCATGTTTCATCGCCTGTAACAATCTTTGACAAGAAATTGTCACCCTCAGCCACATGACGAGCAAGCAATTCTTCACAGATGGTTCTCCTTTGCTCTTTATGGTGTTCGCTTAGACAACGAGGGACCCAGCGGGAACAAACCTTTGAATATCCCAACTGGTGAACAATTGTGACAGCACTACCAACAGAGATGGTCAAGTTGAGCACTGAGTTGTTTGATGGTGATCCGTCGATCATCTCGAACGAGTGTGTTCGCACGCTCCGCCATTGCAGGAGTCACAGCTGTGCACGGCCGGCCCGCACGCGGGAGATCAGACAGTCTTGCTTGACCTTGCGGCGATGATGACACACGCTGTGCCCAACGACTCACCGTGCTTTTGTCCACTGCCAGATCACCGTAGACATTCTGCAAGCGCCTATGAATATCTGAGATTCCCTGGTTTTCCGCCAAAAGAAACTCGATCACTGCCCGTTGTTTGCAACGCACATCCGTTACAGACGCCATTTTAACAGCTCCGTACAGCGCTGCCACCAGTCGGAAGTCGAGACGAAGCGGGAATGTTTGAAAATATTCCACAAGAAATTTCCGGTTTTTTCAACCAAAATTGGCCGAGAAAAAAAATGTGTTGCATTACTTATTGAACTGCCCTCGTACAATACTGGCCATTAAAATTGCTACACCAAGAATAAATGCAGATGATAAACGGGTATTCATTGGACAAATATATTATACTAGAACTGACATGTGATTACATTCTCACGCAATTTGGGTGCATGGATCCTGAGAAATCATTTCCCAGAACGATCACCTCTGACCGTAATAACGGCCTTTATACGCCTGGGCATTGAGTCAAACAGAGCTTGGATGGCGTGTACAGTTACAGCTGCCCATGCAGCTTCAACACGATACCACAGTTCATCGAGAGTAGTGACTGGCGTATTGTGACGAGCCAGTTGCTCAGCACCATTGACCAGACGTTTTCAGTTGATGAGAGATCTGGAGAATGTGTTGGCCACGGCAGCAGTCGAACATTTTCTGTATCCAGAAAGGCCCGTACACGACCTGCAACATGCGGTCGTGCATTGTCCTGCTGAAATGTATGCTTTCGCAGGGATCGAACGAAGGGTAGAGACACGGGTCGTAACACATCTGAAATGTAACGTCCACTGTTCAAAGTGCCGTCAATGCGAACAAGAGGTGACCGAGACGTGTAACCAATGGCACCCCATACCATCGCGCCGGTGACACGCTAGTATGCCGATGGCGAAACCACGCTTCCAATGCGCGTTTATCACGATGTCTCCATACACGGATGCGACTATCATGATGCTGTAAACAGAACCTGGATTCATCCGAAAAATTGACGTTTTGCCATTAGTGCACCCAGGTTGGTCGTTGAGTACACCACCGCAGGCGCTCCTGTCTGTGATGCAGCGCCAAGGGTAACCGCAGCCACGGTCTCCGAGCTGATATTCCATGCAGCTGCAAACGTCGTCGAATGTTCGTGCAGATGGTTATTGTCTTGCAAACGTCCCCATCTGTTGACTTAGGGATCGAGACGTGACTGCACGATCCGTTACAGCCATGCGGTAGGATGCCTGTCATCTCGACTGCTAGTGATACGAGGCCGTTGGGATCCAGCACGGCGTTCCGTATTACCCTCCTGAACCCA
This sequence comes from Schistocerca americana, assembly GCF_021461395.2. Lineage (NCBI taxonomy): Eukaryota > Metazoa > Arthropoda > Insecta > Orthoptera > Acrididae > Schistocerca > Schistocerca americana. Next base: position 152,607,101 of record NC_060128.1, on the reverse strand, counting down.
CCGATTCCAAATTCTGCTAACAGTCATTGGATCTCGACCAACGCGAGCAGCAGTGTCGCGATACGATAAACCGCAATCGCGATAGGCTGCAATACGACCTTTATCAAAGTCGGAAATGTGTTGGTACGCACTTCTCCTCCTTACACGAGGCATCACAACAACGTTTCTCCAGGCAACGCCGGTCAACTGCTGTTTGTGTGTGAGAAATCGGTTGGAAACTTTCCTCACGTCAGCACGTTGTAGGTGTCGCCACCGGCGCCAACCCTGTGTGCATGCTCTGAAAAGTTAATCATTTGCATATCACAGTATCTTCTTCCTGTCGGTTAAATTTCGCGTCTGTAGCACGTCATCTTCGTGATGTAGCAATTTTAATGGCCAATAGTGTATAAGAGCCAGAAGTGGAGCAATGAGATATCACTCAATTGTGAAGCTCTTTCTCTTGAATAAATCATCCAATTTTTCTGACATTGTAATCATTAGTTTGTCTTTAAATGTACGTCATATCTACTTATTTCCGTCTAATTCTGATAATTTTTTCGTGGTGTGTAGGTTCCGTATAGGGTACTTCCTTTCATACAGAATGTAGACACCGCTATTGCTACCTAGCTGCTTTACGGTAATTTTACGTCTGCTGTATTCCTCCTCCATGATGCTGTAGGTTCAAGACCCGGATGCGAATTTCGGTCTTGTACGACGTTTCCTTTGGCTCCGGATATTCACCGCGCTTCCCTTTGTTGGTGTCGGAGCAGTGCCCAGTGGAAAGCTTTCCGAAAGCCTGGAAGCGACGAACGCCCTAGTCATCTCTACTAATGCACCTGTGACAGCTGGGCTTGTAATTTCTTCCTGTTATGTTCTCTTTGTTTCCAAAACGCGACCAGTAAGAGGTTCATTTAGTCCAATAAAAGTTGCGTAGTCTGAGCTCTTCTGCTAGATTTTTCGTGTGCAGTTTCCTTTGTATCCTTGCATCTCGTCTGCTTTCCTTCACAATGGATTCTGCAAGTTCGTTTGCGAGCGAAAAAAAAGTTTTTGCAACCATGCTCGTGAATTTTAACCGTATTCGGAACAAACAGGTATAGCTACTAAAATCCCCACACAGCATATTTAAAGGTAGAATGCTATAAATTGCAACAGTGAAACATCGGAGTCAACCTTTACCTCCTAGAAGAGAGGGAAGATTACTCTTTGTGTGACGAAAGCTGCGGATTTGTTCCTCACTGATTCACTCGATAAGCGCTGTGCAGTGATTTCACGTTTTAACACCGAAGCATCGTCTGCAAATCCTCTGTATTATCATCGCACCTGCATAAACGACAAATGCCTGCTACAATCGAAAAATGGAAAATCCAGGATGGAATGTAACAATATTAGAAAAGGGAAGTTGCTACTCACCTTATAGCAGAGATGCTGAGACGCGATAGGCGCAACAGGAAGATTCACACAATTATAGCCTACGGTCATTAAGGCCTTTGTCAGCAATAGACACACATACACACACGCACATACACAAATACGCAAACACAACTTGCACACACGTGTCTTCAAAAATGGCTCAAATGGCTCTGAGCACTATGGAACTTACCATCTGAAGTGATCAGTCCCCTAGAACTTAGAACTACTTAAATCTAACTAACCTAAGGACATCACATACATCCATGCCTGAGGCAGGATTCGAACCTGCGACCGTAGCAGTCACGCGGTTCCGGACTGAAGCGCCTAGCCGGCCAGGGTGGCCGAGCGGTTCTAGGCGCTACCGTCTGGAACCGCGCGACCGGTACGGCCACAGGTTCGAATCCTGCCTCGGGCATCGATGTATGTGATGTCCTTAGGTTGGTTAGGTTTAAGTAGTTCTAAGTTATAGGGGACTGATGACCTTAAAAGTTAAGTCCCATAGTGGTCAGAGCTATTTTTTGATGTGCCTATCAGTGACTCAGCATTTCCGGTGAGTAGCAACCATCCTTTTCATTGTCACTTTCCATCCTGGATTTCCCACTGTTTGTCAGTCTTGTGTTATTCTGTGGTCCACACAATGCATCGATCAGTTTGCAAATGCCTCTAGTAATAATGCACAACAATATCATTTTTTCTGTTTAACACGTTATTATTCCAACCTCTCCATGCCACCCTGTTCAATACAAAAAGGCCCTCCGAATAAACAGACTCATTAAACTGCCATTACATGTTGAAGAGACAGAAAACGAACTTGCAGCAGACCGTTGCGATGACTATCTCAGCAGGATACTTGACGGAATTCATACTTTCAGGAAGTCTAAAAGAAACCAGTCGCCCCAAAACGAGGATCTGAATCAAAAAATCGCTCCATTGCCACCGCTACATATCATATAAATTGAGCGATCCTAATAAAATAAAAATAAAAAAATACATTACCCACACATCGCGTACAAATCGCAATCTACACTGCCAGCTATTTTAACATACGCCGTTAATACAATGCAAGGCATGAGCAAAATCTATTGCTCTGGCTGTAGACCGCATCCATTGGGCAAACGGAACCAATTTTAAAGCACAAGTACACAAAGAAGTAAAAATGAAAAACATTGTAAGTAAATCCACTTCCGCAGATCATTGCATACAAGACAGACACACGGTGCACGGAAGAATCAGAAATTTATGCCACCCGTAAATATTCCGGCAGAAGATGCTTAACGATCAGTGGGCACTAAGAAACACCAGTTTTCTGGATATATGCACCGTCGTTATTGATATATCCCTTTAAACACAGTGTCAAAATGGTTCAAATGGCTCTGAGCACTATGGGACTCAACTGCTGTGGTCATCAGTCCCCTAGAACTCAGAACTACTTAAACCTAACTAACCTAAGGACATCATACACATCCATGCCCGAGGCAAAAACACACTATCAGTTATATAGCTGCGTTTCAGGTGTTAGTAAACACGTCCTTATACTGTTACCAGTTCGCGTTGCGCCCATGACACGCTAGCGGCCTTTACTGTTCCCGGTGTTCGAACTTCTACCCGTTCACGCTAGAGGACGTAACTCTGCGCTTGAACTGGTCTCACCATCCACCACAACTATTTCGCAATTTTTTTACATCTAATCAACCACCTTTAGCTTTGTACTGGTCAAGCATCAATTTAAAGTTTCGAACGTGTCAAAATAAAGAATCCGAATAATTTTAATTTATCAAATTGTACAGTTCTTATAGTCACGAAATATCCGTTTCTCCTACGATATTAGGGCCTATTGGTCACGTCACTTACTATATACGCACCTTTACATTCGTATATCATTTAACTTTTCTCCACCGCAGTACAATGTAAGCGGTATGATTCTGTTTCTTTATCCTGTGCTTATATCGTACATGTGTAAAGTTACGGTTTGTGTTTTTCCTTGTCGAGACTCCTGCACCCCGTGGCGTAAACATATTTAAATATTTATCCTTGTGTACAACGCCGTGTTGCATTTAAAATGCCGTTTTCGTATTCCAGTAGAAAATGCTTTCAATATTAAAGCAGGTTCCGGTCGAGGAACGAAATAGTGAGCTATTTTGGGCTACTGGAGCAGCTACTGACAAAATCACTTAGGTGCTGTTTGAGAAGTTGGTTGAGAAAAGGTTGCGTGCAATTCATGGTGTATTTGTTTAGCTAGCGAGAGAGCAGCCATATACGGCCAGATATTCAGTAAGTACAGCTTCCACAAATACACAGAAATCTGTATAAATCCTTTCAGTGCTTTAGTGTATGAAGATGATGGTTCTCCATCAGTGTACTATGATACGTAACCTCTCGGCCACATCACATCTGACAAATAGGCACCATACGTGTATGTCACGAACAAAGCCAACCACGTAAAACTGTCAAACGTCTACATCTACACACACACTCCGAAAGCCACAGTATGCTGCGTGGCGAAGGGCACTTTGTACCACTGCTAGTCATTTCCTTCCCTGTCCCACGTGCAGATACAGCGAGGGGAAAACGACTTTATTTTCGCCTCCGTATTAGCCACAATTTCTCGTATCTTCGAAGTCCTTACGCGAAATGTAAGTTGGCGGCAGTGGACTCGCTCTGCTGTCAGCGTCAAACACTAAATTTTCTCAACAACGTTCCTAGAAAAGAACGCCGCCTACCATCCAATGATTCCCATTTGAGTTCCCGAAGCATCTGCGTAATACTTGCGTGTTGGCAACCTACCGGTAAGAAATCTACATCTACATCTACATGGTTACTCTGCAATTCACACTTAAGTGCCTGACAGAGGGTTCATCGAACCATTTTCAGACTACTTCTCTACCATTCTGCTCTCGAATGGCGCATGGGAAAAAGGAACACCTAAATCTTTCCGTTCGTGCTCTGTTTTATCTTATTTTATTATGATGACCATTCCCCCTATGTAGGTGGGTGTCAACAAAATATTTACGCATTGGGAAGAGAAAGTTAGTGATCGAAATTTCGTAAATAGATCTCGCCACAAAGAAGACCCTCTTTGTTTCAGTGACTGCCATCCCAATTCGCGTATCATATCAGTGACACTCTCACCCCTGTTGCGCGATAACACGAAACGAGCTGCCCTTCTTTGCACTCTTTCAATGTCCTCCGTCAATCCTACCTGGTAAGGATCCCACACCACGCAGCAATATTCCAGCAGAGGACGGACAAGTGTAATGTAGGCTATCTCTTTAGTGGATTTGTCACATCTTCTAAGTGTTCTGTCAACAAAACGCAGTCTTTGTTTCGCCTTCCCCACGATATTATCTATGTGGTCTTTCCAATTTAAGTTGCTCGTAACTGTAATTCCTAAGTATTTAGCCGAATTGACAACCCTTAGATTCGTGCGATTTATCGTATACCCAAAATTTATCGGATTTCTTTTACTACCCATGTGGATGATCTCTTTTCTTTGTTTGGTACCATCTGCCACTTTTCGCACCATACAGATATTCTCTCTAGATCATTTTGTAACTGGAATTGATCGTCTGATGATTTTACTAGACGGTAAATTACAGCGTCATCTGCAAACAATCTAAGGGGGCTGCTCAGATTATCACCTACGTCATTTATGTAAATCTATAACATCAGAGGGCCTATGACACTACCTTGCGGAACGCCAGATATCACTTCTGTTCTACTCGATGATTTACCGACTATCACTACGAACTGTGACCCATCTGAGAGGAAATCACGAGTCCACACAACTGAGGCGATACTCCATACGCATGCAATTCGATCAATAGTCGCCTGTGAGGAACGGTATCAAAAGCCTTCTGGAAATCTAGGAATATAGAATCGATCTAAGATCCCTCTTCGATAGCACTCATTACTTCATGGGAATAAAGAGCTAGCTGTGTTGCACAAGAACGATATTTTCTGAATCCGTGTTGGTTATGTATCAATAAGTCATTTTCTTCAAGGTTATTCATAATATTCGAGTACAGTATATGCTTCAAAATCCTGAAGAAAATTGAGGTCACTGATATGGGTCTGTAATCAATGGCTTACTCCTATTTCCATTCTTCAATATTGCTATGACCTGTGCTACTTTCCAGTCTTAGCTGATTAGTATACCATCTGGACCGGAAAATTTGCCTTTATTAAGTGATTTCAGTTGATTCGCAACACCTAAGATATCTATTTGTATGTCACTCATGCTAACAGCTGTTCTGGTTTCGTATTCTGGATTATTTACTTCGTCTTCTTTCGTGAAGGAAATACGGAAAACTGTATTTAGTAACTCCGCTTTAGTGACACCATCATCGGTAACATTTCCATCGCTATCGTGCAGTGACGGTATTGACTGTTTTTGCCACTTGGGTACTTTACATGCGACCAGAATCCCTTTGGATTTTCTACCATATTTTGAGACAATGTTTCATTGTGGAAACTATTAAAAGTATCTCGCATTCACGTCCAGTCTAAATTTCCAGCTTCCGTGAAACATAGCCAGTCTTGGGGATTTTGCATTATTCTGAATTTGGCATGATTTTTTCGTTGCTTTTCCAACAGTGTTCTGACGTGTTTTGTGTACCATAGTGGATCAGTCCCGTCCTTTATTAACTTATGTGGTATGAATCTGTCTATTGCTGTCGACACTGTATCTTTGAATTTGAACCATATCTGGTCTATGAAATTAGCTTGGAAGGAATGGAGACTCACACTTAGGAAGGCATCAAGCGAATTTTTATCTGCTGTTTTAAATAGATATATTTTGCGTTTATTTTTAGTGGTTTTGGTTGATATGACCTTGAGTCTCGCTACAATAATCTTGTGTTCACTAATCCCTGTATCTGTCATGACGCTCTCTATTAGATCAGGATTATTTGTGGCTAAGAGGTCAAGTGTGTTTTCGCAACCATTTACAAATCGTCTGGGCTCATGAACTAATTGTTCAAAGTAATTCTCAGACAAAGCATTTAGTACAATTTCGGAAGACGTTTTCTGTCTACCACCAGCTTTGAACATGTATTTTCGCCAACAAATCGAGGGTAGATCAAAGTCTCCCAATCTAAGGGGGCTGCTCAAATTATCACCTACGTAGGGTACTTATTTGTAATGAGATTCAAGTTTTCTTTGAAGCGTTCAGCTATTATATCATCTGAGTCGTGGCATCGGTAGAAGGAGCCAATTATTATTTTGGTTCAAATGGTTCAAATGGCTCTGAGCACTATGGGACTTAACATCTGAGGTCATCACTCCCCTAGAACTTAGAACTACTTAAACTAACTAACCTAAGGACGTCACACACATCCATGCCCGAGGCAGGATTCGAACCTGCGACCGTAGCGGTCGCGCGGCTCCAGACTGAAGTGCCTAGAACCGCTCGGCCACAGAGGCCGGCTATTATTTTGGTACGGCTGTTGAGTATAACCTCTACCCATAGTAATTCGCAGGAACTATTTCAACTTCACTACAAGATAATCTACTACTAAACAGACACAAACACACAACCACCTACTTTATTTAATCTATCCTTTCTGAACACGGTATCCGCCTCTGTAAAAATTTCTGCATAATTTATCTCCGGCTTTAGCCAGCTTTCTGTTCCTATAACGATTTCAACTTCAGTGCTTTCAATCAGCGCTTGAAGTTCTGGTACTTTTCCAACACAACTGCGACAATTTACAACTACAATACCGACTGTTGCTTGGTCGATTCTCGTCGTTTCTTTGTCCTGTATCCTTTGAGACTGGAGCCCATTTTGATCTTTCCCAAGACTGTCTAACCTAAAAAACCGCCCAGTCCACGCCGCACAGCCCCTGATAGCAGACCTCTTCTGAATTGTTTCACTGTCTTCCTTTAATCCGATCTGTTGAGGATCCCAAACACCGAACAGTACTCAACAATGAGTCGCACTTGTGTGCTAAATGCGGTCTCCTTTACAGACGAGCCACACGTTCCTAAAATTCTCCCAGAGAATGGAAGCCCACCATTCGCCATTCGCCTTCCCTACTACAATCCTTACATGCTCTTGCTTCATGGGGTATCATGTGAAATTAGTGACTGAACTGAGGACTTTTTGGTGGGGAGGACGCAGCATATTATCTTGGCTGGAGAGTCATCGTCAAATGTAGAAGTAACTTCAGGCGTGTCCCAGGGACGTGTGTTGGGACCCTTGCTGTTCGTGTTGTATATTAATGACCTTGCAGGCCATATTAGGTGTAAGGTCAGGCATTTTGCAGATGCTACAGTTACCTAGAATAAAACGCTGTTTAAAAGACGCAGACAGACAGATCTTGATAAGATTTCAAGATGGTGCAAAGATTGACAACTTGCTCTAAATACTCATAAATACAAAATTGTGCGCTTCACAAAACGAAAAAACCAATCCTGTGACTATAATATCGTCTTATGGTGGGTGTTCCTCTTTGAAAGACCAACATGCGAAAATGGGGCATTCTTCCAGCTGATGGAGACACATCCTGCGAGTGCGGAACAACACAAGACCCGGTCCACTTGCTAATTTGTCCTCAACTTGAACAACCCTGCACAACGCAGGACCTGACCGAGGGAAACAACCAGGCCATCGAAGTCGCTACCTTCTGGAAACGCTGACCGGACACGGAAATGAATGAATATTAATGAGTTACTGCTGGAATCGGCTGAATCATACAAATGTCTGAGTGTAACAATTTGTAAGGATATGAAATGGAACGATCACATACGCTCAGTCGTGGGTATAGCAGGTGATAGACTTCGGTTTATTGGTAGAATACCGGTTTAGTACAATCAGTCTACAAAAGAGATCACCTACAAATCACTCTTGTGATCGTTTCTAGAATACTGCTCAAGTGTGTGGGACCTGTACCAGATAGGATTAACAAGGGATATTGAACGTATACAGAGAAGGGCAGCACCCATTGTCACAGGTTTGCTTGATCCCTGGGAAAGTGCCACAGAGGTGCTGAAGGAACTGTACTGGCAGACTCTTGAGGACAGACGTAAACTTTCACGAGGTAGTCTATCAAAAATTTCAACAACCGGCTTTAAATGACGACTCTGGGTATATACTACAACCCATATGTATCGCTCACGTGAGGTTCCTGAGGATAGGATTAGATTAATTACCGAACGCACAGAAGCATTCAAACAATGATTCTTCCTGCGCTCCATTCGTGAATGGGATGGAAAGAAACTGACACAATGGGACACAACCTCTGCCATGCACCTCAAGTTGGTCTGCAGAGTGTATATGTACATGTAGATTCCATTTCATATGACTTTTCAACGTCAAACCTAGATATTTAATCGATGTAGCTGTGTCAAGTAACACACTACCAATACTGTATTCTAACATATTGGTTTGTTGTTCCAGCTCATCTGCATTATGTTGTATGTTAACCAGGGGCCTAGAAACGACGGAGAGGCACCGTCCCCGCCGCAGCCGCAATGGTTCACAACCCCACGACTACCGTAGTCCACTTCACCCCTCCGCCGCCCCACACCACAACACTCTTTCAGGGTTATCGTGCGGTTGTGCGATTCCGCCCTCGGTGGACCCCCCCGGGAACGTCTCACACCAGACTAGTATAACCCCTATGTTTGCGTGGTAGAGTAATGGTGGTGTACGCGTACGTGGAGAACTTGTTTTCGCAGCAATCGCCGACATAGTGTAGCTGAGGCGGAATGAGGGGAACCAGCCCGCATTCGCCGAGGCAGTTGGAAAACCGCCTAAAACCATCCACAGACTGGCCGGCCCATCAGGACCTCGACACAAGTCCGCCGAGCGGATTCGTGCCGGGGACCAGGCGCTCCTTCCTACTCCGGAAAGCCGTGCGTTACAGCGTTCAGCTAACCGGGCGGGCGTCATTTGCATTAACTTTTTCTACATTTAGAGCCAGCTGCCATTCATCACTCCAGCTAGAAATTTTGTCTGCGTCGTCTTGCATCTTCCTACAGTCACTCAACTTCGACACCTCACCATTATCAACACACAGCCGCAGACTGCCACCCACGCTGTCAGTCAGATCATTATGTACCTAAAAAATAATAGCGGCCCGGCACACTTCCCTGCGGCAGTCCGGACGATATCCTAGTCTCCGATGAACACTCACCGTCCAGACAACATACTGGGTTCTGTTGCTTAAGAAGTCTTCGAGCCACTCACATATCTGGGAACCTGTTGCACATGCCCGTCACTGACATGGTCGTAAATTCCATAGTAAGAAAAGGAAGAGAAGGAAACGTAGTAGGTGAATATGGAATGGGGGTAAGAAATGAAAGAGTCAGCCGCCTGGTAGAATTACGCACTGAGCGTAACTGAATCATAGCTAACACTTGGTTCAAGAATCATGAAAGAAGGTTGTATACGTGGAAGAGGCCTGGAGATACTGGAACGTTTCAGATAGATTATAAAATGGTATGAGGAACCAGGTTTTAAATTGTAAGACCCTGACCACAATCTATTGGTTATGAATTGTAGATTAAACCTGAAGAAACTGCAAAAAGGTGGGAATTTAAGTATGTGTGACGTGGATAAACTGACAGAACTAGAGGTTGTAGAGAGTTTCACGGGGAGCATAAGGGAACGATTAACAGAAATTGGGGAAAGATATACAGTAGAAGAAGAATGGGTAGCTTAGAGAGATGAAATAGTGATGGCACCAGAGGATGAAGTAGGTAAAAAGACGAGGGCTAGTAGAAATCCTTGGGTAACCCAAGAAACACTGAATTTAACTGATGAAAGGAGAAAATATAAAAAGCAGTAAATGAAGCAGGCATAAAGGAATACAAAGGTCTCAAAAATGAGATCGACAGGAACTTCAAAATGGCTAAGCAGGGATGGCTAGAGGACAAATGTAAGGATGTAGAGGCTTATCTCACTAGGGGTGAGATAGATACTGCCTACAGGAAAATTAAAGAGACCTTTGGAGAAAAGAGAACCACTTGTATGAATATCAAGATCTCAGATGGAAACCCAGTTCTAAGCAAAGAAGGAAAAGCAGAAAGGTGGAAGGAGAGTATAGAGGGCCTATACAAGGGCGATGTACCTGAGGACAATATTATGGAAATGGAAGAGGATGTAGATGAAGATACAATGGGAGATATGTTACTGCATGAAGAGTTTGACAGAGCACTGAAAGACATGAGTCGAAACAAGGCCCCGGGAGTAGACAACATTCCATTAGAACTACTGACGGCCTTGGGAGAGCCAGTCCTGACGAAACTCTACTATCTGCTGAGCAAGATGTATGAGACAGGCGAAATACCCTCAGACTTCAAGAAGAATATTGTGGTGTTACCGCCAGACACCACACTTGCTAGGTAGTAGCCTTTAAATCGGCCGCGGTCCATTAGTATAAGCCGGACCTGCGTGTCGCCACTGTCAGTAATTGCAGACCGAGCGCCACCACACGGCAGGTCTAGAGAGACGTCCTGGCACTCGCCCCAGTTGTACAGCCGACGTAGCTAGCTACAGTTCACTGACCAATACGCTCTCATTTGCCGAGACGATAGTTAGCATAGCCTTCAGCTACAATTGCTACGACCTAGCAAGGCGCCATAGCTTTGATAAATGATATTGAGATTCTATTAATGTATCATCAAGAGCGATGTTCAACAAATGTGGATTAAAGTTAAGTATTCCAGAAGCTACGTACTTTTCTTTATAGCATTCATTACGTATCCTGTTTCAGACCTCACGCCAGCCTGCGTGAGTTTAAGCGCGTGCCTTTAGGCTTCCTCTCATTGTGTCTAGGCTGCCTTGTCTAGACACAACAAATATAACAATTACAATCCCAAAAAAGCAGGTGTCGACAGATGTGATAATTACCGAATTATCAGTTTAATAAGTCACTGCTGCAAAATACTAAAGCATATTCTTTACAGACGAATGAAATAACTGGTAGAAGCCGACCTCGGGGAAGGTCAATTTGGATTCCGTAGAAATATTGGAACACGTGAGGCAATACTGACCCTACTACTTATCTTAGAAGAAAGACTAAGGAAAAGAAAACTTACGTTTCTAGCTATTGACTTACAGAAACCTTTTGACAATATTGACTGGATTACTCTCTTTCAAATTCTGAAGGTGGCAGGGGTAAAGTACAGGGATCGAAAGGCTATTTACAAGTTGTGCAGACATCAGATGGCAGTTTCAAGAGCCGATGGGCATGAAAGGGAAGCAGTGGTTGGGAAGGGAGTGAGACAGGGTTGTAGCCTATCCCCGATATTATTCAATGTGTATATTGAGCAAGCAGTAAAGGAACCAAAAGAAAAATTTGGAGTGCGTATTAAAATCCACGGAGAAGAAATAAAAACTTTGAGGTTCACCGATGACATTGTAATTCTGTCAGAGACAGCAAAGGACCTGGAAGAGCAGCTGAACGCTAAGGACAGTGTCTTGAAAGGAGGGTATAAGATGAACATCAACAAAAGCAAAACGAGGATAATGGAATGTAGTCTAATTAACTCGGGTGATGCTGAGGGAATTAGATTAGGAAATGAGGTACTTAAAGTAGTAAATGTGTTTTGCTATTTGGAGAGCAAAGTAACTGAAGATGGTTGAAGTAGAGAGGATATAAAATGTAGACTGGCAATGGCAAGGAAAGGGTTTCTGAAGAAGAGAAATTTGTTAACATCGAGTATATATTTAATTGTAAGGAAGTCGTTTTTGAAATTATTTGTATGGAGTGTAGCCATGTACGGAAGTGAAACATGGACGATAAATAGTTTGGACAAGAAGAGTATAGAAGCTTTCGAAATGTGGTACTACAGAAGAATGCTGAAGATTAGATGGGTAGATCACATAACTAATGAGGAGCTATTGAATAGAATTTGGGAGAAGAGGAGTTTGTGGCACAACTTGAAGAAGGGATCGGTTGGTAGGATATGTTCTGAGGCATCAACGGATCACCAGTTTAGTATTGGAGGGCAGCGTAGAGGGTAAAAATCGTAGAGGGAGACCAAGAGATGAATACACTAAGCAGATTCAGAAGGATGTAGGCTGCAGTAGGTACTGGGAGATGAAGAAGCTTGCACAGGATAGAGTAGCATGGAGAGCTGCATCAAACCAGTCTCAGGACTGAAGACCAAAACAACAACAACCTCTGACAGTGGAATACTTGTACCGGTACTGCTGTTGCTAAGAAATTAGGCCACCCAACTTTCAGAAGTGGTAGTATGGACCGAAACAAGGACATTTATTTAAAAAATCATTACGGCCATATTTATTAATGTAAAAATCTATAAGCCGGCCCCGGTGGCCGTGCGGTTCTAGGCGCTGCAGTCCGGAACCGCGGAGCTGCTACGGTCGCAGGTTCGAATCCTGCCTCGGGCATGGATGTGTGTGATGTCCTTAGGTTAGTTAGGTTTAAGTAGTTGTAAATTCAAGGGACTTATGACCTAAGATGTTAAGTCCCGTAGTGCTCAGAGCCATTTGAACCATTTTTGAAAATCTATAATTTTGCATGTGTAAAGCAAAAGTGCTGTGTTTTATCGGAAAAATATAATAAAATATGCAAGATTAATATTTTGCTTGGAATCTGAATTTTTAATGTTTTATTGTCTTTTTTATAAATAGCTACAACTCAAATTCTAATCATGCAATTAATCTGAAAATTTTATTGTAGAGTCCTGAGATGGTTATAAGACCACTGAGCTACAGTTATTAATTTATGGTACAAATTTTATCATTAACAGAGTTTTTATTTTGCGTATCCAAAATTAACTCTTTTTCTACAAACAATCATCTAAAAACCATAATGCAACTGCAGGATCCCGTATTTTTTAGTTCCAGTGAGACAGCAGTACGTTGCGAACAGTTCCTGAAAATTTCATAGCATTAGCGCGTATACTTTTTGAGAAAAGGCTTCTAATAACGTAAAAAATGTAAAACAGAGAAAATGTGGTTCAAGTATCTCAGAGCATGTGATAACCTAAAATTGCTTTCATAGGTACGAGTGTCAGTTTTTGTGGAGAAGAAAAATGAAAGTTCGTAGCCACACGAATTACAAACTAATTTAAAATCACAAGGTATTGCCACTCTTCGTTCTTCAACAACAATCATGCATTCTGTATTTTTACAGCTAACACATGATCATGAAAACTTTATAGCCTGGTAGAGAAGCTATAAATCAATAAGTCTTAATCCAGTTGGAATCCATATCAACTTTATGTACGCATCTATACTATTCTCCTGTCCCAAGTTTCGATGCTGAAGCTGAGAGATTATGTTCTTCATTTCGAGCTATTTCATCTTTTTTATTGGTAAACCGATTTCCATGAAACCTCCGTTTCCGAAAATTAGTTTTTCCACCACCCATTATCCGTAAATCTTGACTTACACGTAAAGGTTTGCGAATTCAACGTAAATAAACCACATTCAAGAAAGTTTTCGGGCGAAGATATAGATGTTAGCCAGAGATACAGACGTCAGCCAAAGATATCGAAACAAAATAGTCTTCACACTGACAAAAATTCCCCTGAAGCAAGCAGTTTCACAAATGTCGGAAAATTTGTGAGTTGCCGCCAGTGCAGAGTTAATCAATTCAACAATTTAAAGGCGTTGCTAAAGCTGCTATCACGATAAAATTCACACACAACATAGATCAAGAAAATAATATTTTCGAAAAATCGATTTTTTTACTAAAATCCATTACATCCCCCCTTATGAGCTATTAGTACTTGCTAATAGAGAAGATGTGTTGCCGGCCGCTGTGGCCGAACGGTTCTAGGCGCTTCAGTCTGGAACCGCGCGACCGCTACGGTCGCAGTTTCGAATCCTGCCTCGGGCATGGATGTGTGTGATGTCTTTAGGTTAGTTAGGTTTAAGTAGTTCTACGTTCTAGGGGACGGATGACCTGAGATATTGTCCCATAGTGCTCAGAGTCATTTCAACCATTTTTTGGAGATGTGTTTCCCACTAGCGAAGACGAACAAGTGCTCATAGCTCCTGAGTACTGCGTTTTAGAGCCCATGTTTACTAAATATTTTTTCCTTGTTTTGGCCCATACTACCATCTCTGAAATTTTTCTACCCTACAGTCTTAGAAACAATAGTATCAGTACATGTATTCCACTGTCACAGATATCAGAATGATTTGCGCTACTAACTTTCGACCGTTTCCGAACCAGGGGTCCTTACCTCAAATTGATACATTTATCCGTCTCCATCATGCTTGAAAGTTTGTAACATCATCGTGGGATCACCCTGTATTGATATACAGGGTGTCCGAAAAGTCTTTCCCTGATTACATAAATTGATAACTCAGGCTAGAAGTAAGATACAAATATGAAACTGGTGTCTAATTGTTTACAAACTATCAAAGTTTTGTTCACACATCAGTAAACTTCCATATGAGCACCCTTGGTAGCACGTAGCACATCTAGGCGATATTCAATTTCCGTCCACACATTAGCCAACATTAGTGGAGGGATCGATTCAACGACTGTGGTTATCCGTTGCCGCAGAGTTTCAAGATCTGGTACTCGTGTTCGGTAGACCTCGTCCTCGACAAAACCCCATAAAAAGAAGTCTAATGGGGTTATGTCAGGAGAGCGTGGAGGCCAAACCGTTGGTCCATCACAACCAATCCATCGCCCAGGAAAGGTCATATCGAGATAGGCACGGACGTCCAAACCCCAATGAGGCGGTGCACCGTCTTGCCGAAACAAGACATCGAGGTGATACTGAAGCAGCTGAGGAACAGCATACAGTTGCAACATGTCCAGAAATACTGCAGATGTGATGGTAGCCTCAGCGAAGAAGAATGGCCCGATAATTCGATCGTGCAATAGCGCGCCCACCAAACATTCACCTTTAGACTGCCTCTGGTGCACTCCATGACCTCGACAGGGGGTTGTGAACCCCAAATGCGCACATTATGCCGATTCACTACTCCACTGACAAAAAAGGTCGCTTCGTCGGTAAAGGCAATTCGTCTGAGATAACCATCATCGTCCTCAATACGTGATAGCATTTCGACCGCAAAGTCATATCGACGTGTACTGCCATTGGGCAACAATGGAAGTGGAAGTTTACTGATGTGTGAAAAAAACTTTGATAGTATGCAAACAATTAGACACCAGTTTCATATTTGTATCTTACTTCTAGCCTGAGTTATCAATTTATGTAATCAGGGAAAGACTTTTCGGCCACCCTGTACATTTACAGACACCGGCGCTTATAACTTTGACGCACTGTAGCATCGCTGGATGTTGGTTCCTACGTAAAACTTGATGTACTAATTCTACATCTACATCCATATCCATACTCCGCAAGCCACCTGACGGTGTGTGGCGGAGGGTACCTTGAGTACCTCTATCGGTTCTCCCTTCTATTCCAGTCTCGTATTGTTTGTGGAAAGAAGGATTGTCGGTATGCCTCTGTGTGGACTCTAATCTCTCTGATTTTATCCTCGTGGTCTCTTCGCGAGGTATACGTAGGAGGGAGCAATATACTGCTTGACTCTTCGGTGAAGGTATGTTCTCGAAACTCCAACAAAAGCCCGTACCGAGCTACTGAGCGTCTCGCCTGCAGAGTCTTCCACTGGAGTTTATCTGTCATCTCCGTAACGCTTTCGCGATTACTAAATGATCCTGTAACTAAGCGCGCTGCTCTCCGTTGGATCTTCTCTATCTCTTCTATCAACCCTATCTGGTACGGATCCCACACTGCTGAGCAGTATTCGAGCAGTGGGCGAACAAGCGTACTGTAACCTATTTCCTTTGTTTTCGGATTGCATTTCCTTAGGATTCTTCCAATGAATCTCAGTCTGGCATCTGCTTTACCGACGATCAACTTTATATGATCATTCCATTTTAAATCACTCCTAATGCGTACTCCCAGATAATTTATGGAATTAACTGCTTCCAGTTGCTGACCTGCTATTTTGTAGCTAAATGATAAGGGATCTTTCATTCTATGTATTCGTAGCACATTACACTTGTCTACATTGAGATTCAATTGCCATTCCCTGCACCATGCGTCAATTCGCTGCAGATCTTCCTGCATTTCAGTACAATTTTCCATTGTTACAACCTCTCGATACACCACAGCATCATCCGCAAAAAGCCTCAGTAAACTTCCGATGTCATCCACAAGGTCATTTACGTATATTGTGAATAGCAACGGTCCTATGAGTCTCCCCTGCGGCACACCTGAAATCACTCTTACTTCGGAAGACTTCTCTCCATTGAGAATGGCATGCTGCGTTGTGTTATCTAGGAACTCTTCAATCCAATTACACAATTGGTCTGATAGTCCATATGCTCTTACTTTGTTCATTAAACAACTGTGGGGAACTGTATCGAACGCCTTGCGGAAGTCAAGAACCCGTGTCTATGGCCCTCTGAGTCTCGTGGGCGAATAGCGCGAGCTGGGTTTCACACGACCGTCTTTTTCGAAACCCATGCTGATTCCTACAGAGCAGATTTCTAGTCTCCAGAAAAGTCATTATACTCGAACATAATACGTATTCCAAAATTCTACAACTGATAGACGTTAGAGATATAGCTCTATAGTTCTGCACATCTGTTCGACGTCCCTTCTTGGTAACGGGGATGACCTGTCCCCTTTTCCAATCCTTTGGAACGCTACGCTCTTCTAGAGACCTACGGTACACCGCTGCAAGAAGGGGGGCGAGTTCCTTCGCGTACTCTGTGTAAAATCGAACTGGTATCCCATCAGGTCCAGCGGCCTTTCCTCTTTTGAGCGATTTTAATTGTTTCTCTATCCCTCTGTCGTCTATTTCGATATCTACCATTTTGTCATCTGTGCGACAATCTAGAGAAGGAACTACAGTGCAGTCTTCCCATCTACAACCATTAGAACTGTGTAACATGAATTGTGAAACACCCTGTATATTGTAAAAAGGACTCGGGCAACTATTTACTTGTCAGCTGCCGGGGTATAATTTCCTCGGCATGTTTTGTGCCGGCTTTTCGTAGGAATCGTAAACACCTTCACTTCTGCAAGAAGCGCATCGCTGGCGAACCTCCTTATAGACCCTGGCCCAAAGCCAGACAGCCCTCTAAGCGACGGCAAAGATAAGATAAGCCCTTCTCTCCAGGCGGTGGGACAGGGCGAGAAGACGCTGCGGTAAGGTGCTGGACTGAGCTCTCTACAGAAACTCCAGACATTCGCAGAACCCGTTTATTCTGGATCTGGGGAACTACGACCACAACCATAGGTGGAAACATGAAAGAGCAAAAGACATACTTGTAAGGACCTAACATCTATGGCAAAGTACACGCAAACACAACGGTACAGGTGAGCCCCTGTTAATCAGCCACACTCACTGGATATCCAGTTGGAACACACTTGCCGAATAACTGGCACCATGCAGGGAAGCCGTACCGTACACTACATGCAAACAAGCTATACACACAGGGGGATGATCCACGGCCGATTTCCCACTAATACACTCCTGGAAATTGAAATAAGAACACCGTGAATTCATTGTCCCAGGAAGGGGAAACTTTATTGACACATTCCTGGGGTCAGATACATCACATGATCACACTGACAGAACCACAGGCACATAGACACAGGCAACAGAGCATGCACAATGTCGGCACTAGTACAGTGTATATCCACCTTTCGCAGCAATGCAGGCTGCTATTCTCCCATGGAGACGATCGTAGAGATGCTGGATGTAGTTCTGTGGAACGGCTTGCCATGCCATTTCCACCTGGCGCCTCAGTTGGACCAGCGTTCGTGCTGGACGTGCAGACCGCGTGAGACGACGCTTCATCCAGTCCCAAACATGCTCAATGGGGGACAGATCCGGAGATCTTGCTGGCCAGGGTAGTTGACTTACACCTTCTAGAGCACGTTGGGTGGCACGGGATACATGCGGACGTGCATTGTCCTCTTGGAACAGCAAGTTCCCTTGCCGGTCTAGGAATGGTAGAACGATGGGTTCGATGACGGTTTGGATGTACCGTGCACTATTCAGTGTCCCCTCGACGATCACCAGTGGTGTACGGCCAGTGTAGGAGATCGCTCCCCACACCATGATGCCGGGTGTTGGCCCTGTGTGCCTCGGTCGTATGCAGTCCTGATTGTGGCGCTCACCTGCACGGCGCCAAACACGCATACGACCATCATTGGCACCAAGGCAGAAGCGACTCTCATCGCTGAAGACGACACGTCTCCATTCGTCCCTCCATTCACGCCTGTCGCGACACCACTGGAGGCGGGCTGCACGATGTTGGGGCATGAGCGGAAGATGGCCTAACGGTGTGCGGGACCGTAGCCCAGCTGCATGGAGACGGTTGCGAATGGTCCTCGCCGATACCCCAGGAGCAACAGTGTCCCTAATTTGCTGGGAAGTGGCGGTGCGGTCCCCTACGGCACTGCGTAGGATCCTACGGTCTTGGCGTGCATCCGTGCGTCGCTGCGGTCCGGTCCCAGGTCGACGGGCACGTGCACCTTCCGCCGACCACTGGCGACAACATCGATGTACTGTGGAGACCTCACGCCCCACGTGTTGAGCAATTCGGCGGTACGTCCACCCGGCCTCCCGCATGCCCACTATACGCCCTCGCTCAAAGTCCGTCAACTGCACATACGGTTCACGTCCACGCTGTCGCGGCATGCTACCAGTGTTAAAGACTGCGATGGAGCTCCGTATGCCACGGCAAACTGGCTGAAGCTGACGGCGGCGGTGCACAAATGCTGCGCAGCTAGCGCCATTCGACGGCCAACACCGCGGTTCCTGGTGTGTCCGCTGTGCCGTGCGTGTGATCATTGCTTGTACGGCCCTCTCGCAGTGTCCGGAGCAAGTATGGTGGGTCTGACACACGGTGTCAATGTGTTCTTTTTTCCATTTCCAGGAGTGTATATAGCGATCCTGATTGTTCCAGGAATGCAGCTGCTGCAGCAAATTCGGATACGCCGCCATCGTCTGCCACGGTAATGACGCACGATACCAATACTAACAAACCCAATCTTGCATGAACTATCGCAGCTAGTAAGCCACTACTGCTCTTACTACCCATCCCACTGTCGAAAAGGTTTTTTTTCCCACGGCACTAGCCTTGGCACTTTTTCCCTCTGCTCTTCAAATCGCTACCCTCACTCGCGTTTCGTCCACTATCTATCACCTGATGGACCGTGTTAATGCGTAGCCTTACCCAGACGCACGGACAACATCACAGCCCAGCATCCTGTGATCCACATACTAGACAACTAACATGTTTACGGAGGTGACAGTAGAACTTTTGGTTTGGTCACCACGTTGGTGCGGGCGTAGAGGGGCCCCATCTAAAAAAAAAAAAAAAAAAAAAAAAAATCGGGACGACGTCGGTTCAAATTCCCGCTTAGTTATCCAAAATTAGATTCTTCTGCAGTTTCCCCAAATCGTGTAACAAGTGCCGGGGTAGTTGCAGTTCACTTATGCATTGAAGCATGCGTTTCCCATCCTTTCATATACTATTTGTGAGCAGTCGCCGGCCAGTGTGGCCGAGCGGTTGTAGGCGCTACCGTCTCGAACCGTACTATGGAATGCTAGAGATCATTTATTTAATCGTACTCTGATACAGAGACTGCAGTCTAATACTCGCTGTACCATGCAACCACAGTTACAGTATGCATGGTTTCGTCTTAGAGGTTGGTACTGTTCCTCATACGTCATGCCCCAGCGCCCTCTCCTCCCATAGTCATTGGTAGTGTTGTGCCCGATTCACTCCTCTTGCTGACTCACCTTGTACACAATGCTACGGTGTTCGAATTGAGAGCTTGCCCACTTGTTTACTTACGCAAATGGCAACGGGCGGCGGACGGCAAGGTTGTATTGGTAGACATATCCTCGCCGACAGCATCCACAGCATTCAATGTTTTGCAACAGTGTTCCGCCGTTTGTCTAACAAGGGGAGGCCACGACGTTTGGAACGCGGATTTACTGCAAACTTCGTACAATCGTAGCACTCCATGAGGACAACAAAATGTGTAAGCAGTAGCGCGTACTTCTCAAGCGTTACTGAGAAAATCGCAAGATTATTTCGGTCGTCGAATATATATCTGTGCGTGGCCATTTTAACCATGAAGCGACTACAGTCGAGTGGTGACGGCACGGTAGCTGAGCATGTTTCAAATTCAAATGGTTCAAATGGCTCTGAGCACTATGGGACTTAACATCTATGGTCATCAGTCCCCTAGAACTTAGAACTACTTAAACCTAAGGACATCACACAACACCCAGTCATCACGAGGCAGAGAAAATCCCTGACCCCGCCGGGAATCGAACCCGGAAACCCGGGCGCGGGAAGCGAGAACGCTACCGCACGACCACGACCTGCGGACATGAGCGTGTTTGGTCAAAGGGCTGCGTGCTCTCTGTAATAAAAAAAACTGAGTCAAAGAATCAGCGATCAACTTGAACGGATGTCTTGTTACGTCCGCCCAGACCGAATGCAACGAATTATATCGAACAAACTTATAAAAAAAAAGAGCGTTAGCTACCCTTTACAATAAAAAAACAGAGCGAACGGATCATCGAACAAACTGAATGGGTGTCATTGGACGTCCGCCCTGAACAAATTCAACGAACAATATAGAACAATCTTTTTTTTAAAAAAAAAAAAAGTGTTTGGCGTTCAAGTCGCTGGATCGAGTTGCGTTCGTCAGTTTTTTTTTTTTTTTTTTTTTTCGACACAGTCATTTTCTTCATTATTTATATTACAACTGATATAATGGGGAAAGTACGTGTAATCGGATGAAATTTTATTAAATTTACAATGTTATTTGTCATTCTACTAATTTTTATTCATGTATGGAAGTGAAACATGGACGATAAATAGTTTGGACAAGAAGAGAATAGAAGCTTTCGAAATGTGGTGCTACAGAAGAATGCTGAAGATTAGATGGGTAGATCACATAACTAATGAGGAAGTATTGAACAGGATTGGGGAGAAGAGAAGTTTGTGGCACAACTTGACTAGAAGAAGGGATCGGTTGGTAGGACATGTTCTGAGGCATCAACGGATCACCAGTTTAGTATTGGAGGGCAGCATGGAGGGTAAAACTCGTAGAGGGAGACCAAGAGATGAATACACTAAGCAGATTCAGAAGGATGTAGGATGCAGTAGGTACTGGGAAATGAAGCAGCTTGCACAGGATAGAGTAGCTTGGAGGGCTGCATCAAACCAGTCTCAGGACTGAAGACCACAACAACAACAATAATTTTTATTATCACAAATAATGTAATATTCATAACTATCGACTAGTAAACGACCAAATGCATAAAGTCATACTAAAAATGTATGCTTGTCCGTCATTTGAGAAATCCCTTATACCTGCAAGGAGCCCGAAACGACTTGTGTGGTGTCACCGCCAGACACCACACTTGCTAGGTGGTAGCCTTTAAATCGGCCGCAGTCCGTTAGTATACGTCGGACCCGCGTGTCGCCACTGTCAGTGATAGTAGACCGAGCGCCGCCACACGGCAGGTCTAGTCTAGAGACTCCCTAGCACTCGCCCCAGTTGTACAGCCGACTTTGCTAGCGGTGGTTCATTGTCAACATACGCTCTAATTTGCAGAGACGACAGTTTAGCATAGCGTTCAACTACGTCATTTGCTACGACCTAGCAAGGCGCCATATTCAGTTACTTCAAGAATGTATTCTGAACAGATAATATTGTGAGCCATGTACCGTCAAGAGCGACGTTCATCATTAATGGATTAAAGTTAAGTATAAAACTAATTACGTCCTCTTTCTGAATTCTAATTCCTTGTCATGTTCCAGACCTCATGTCAGTATAGTCCTTCCCTCCTCACGCCAGCCTGCGTGAGCTAAACACGTGCATTTCGGCCTGCTCTAGTAACACGGTGTTGGCTCTTCTGCCAACCCAACAACTTGTTACCTCCAGGTTTTGACCGGCACAGACGGCTTTCGAAAGATGTACAACTAATCGTCGCTTTCGACATTACAAGTTGCAGGATGGTATGTCTCGTAAAAACTGGAATAAAGTTAAACGGCACAAGCTCGATTGAATAAATGCTATGTTTCCGCGTACGCAAGGTCTTTTGACGTTTTCTGTAGAAAAACAAACCTCGTTAAAATTTTCGAAAACCTCCCTTTCAGACGATAGTTTGGAAGCAAACCATGCATAACGCAGTATTTCATTAAAAATCGGCGCTGATAATTGGTTACGCAGTATCGAGTGTATTTTAATAGCGTCTTAAAAAAAATTGTTTTACATTGTTCGCTGAATTTGTTCAGGGAGGACGTCAGATGACGCCCGTTCAGTTTGTTCGTTTATCTTTTTATTAGAAAGGGAAGTAACGCTCTGACCGAACACGCTGAGCTACCGTGCCGTCACCATTCGGCTGCAGTCGCTTCATGGTTAAAATGGCCACGCACAGATATATATTCGACGACCGAAATTATCTTGCGATTTTCTCAGTAACGCTTGAAAAGTACGCGCAACTGCTTACACACTTTGTTGTCCTAATGGAGTATTACGAGTGTACGAAGTTTACAGTAAATCCACGTTCCAAACGTCGTGGTCTCCCCTTGTAAGACAGGGTCGTTTCACGAGGCAGGAAATGTTCAAATGTTCAAATGTGTGTGAAATCTTGTGGGACTTAACTACTAAGGTCATCAGTGCCTAAGCTTACACACTACTTAAACTAAATTATCCCAAGGACAATCACACACACACACACCCATGCCCGAGGGAGGACTCGAACCCCCGCCGGGACCAGCCGCACAGTCCATGACTGAAGCGCCCTAGACCGCTCGGCTAATCCCGCGCGGCAGGCATCAAATCATGAAGGACGTACCCGAAATGTTTGTACACCAGACTTGGAGGAAAATGTGATGCCGGCCGGAGTGGCCGTGCGGTTCTAGGCGCTACAGTTTGGAACCGCGAGACCGCTACGGTCGCAGGTTAGACTCCTGCCTCGGGAATGGATGTGTGTGATGTCCTTAGGTTAGTTAGGTTTAAGTAGTTCTAACAAGGGAACCTCCCCATCGCACCCCCCTCAGATTTAGTTATAAGTTGGCACAGTGGATAGGCCTTGAAGAACTGAACACAGATCAATCGAGAAAACAGGAAGAAGTTGTGTGGAACTATGAAAAAAATAAACAAAATATACAAACTCAGTAGTCCATGCGCAAGATAGGCAACATCAAGGAGAGTGTGAGCTCTGGAGCGCCGTGGTCCCGTAGTTAGCGTGAGCAGCTGCGGAATGGGAGGTCCTTGGTTCAAGCCTTCCCTCGAGTGAAAAGTTTCTTTTCGCAAAGTTATGATCTGTCCGTTCGTTCATTGACGTCTCTGTTCACTGTAATAAGTCTAGTGTCTGTGTTTTGCGACCGCACCGCAAAACCGTGCGATTAGTAGACGAAAGGACGTGCCTCTCCAAAGGGAACCGAAAACATTTGATAGCAAGGTCATAGGTCAAGCGATTCCTCCACAGGAAATCACGTCTGATATATTCTATACGACACTGGTGACGGCATGTGCGTCACATGACAGGAATATGTTGTCGACCCACCTAACTTGTACACTTGGCGAATGGGTAAAAAGATTCTTCTACCTTGCCCGATTTAGGTTTTCTTGTGGATATGATAATCACTCCCAAAAAAAGTGATGAAAACATAAGAGTTTGTCACACAAACTGCAACAAATGAATGCACAGTTTTCCCTGTGCTCTGTCAAAATATATGTTTTTAACGTTTTCAAATTATTCCGTGTGTAGACCGTCAAATCCTGCATATGTCCAAGCAAATCTGAACATGTACTGGAATTTTGGAGAGCAAAGTTGATTATGTGTTAGTGCGTGATCTTTGATAATTGTCTGAAAATAAAACATTAAACTTCTCACTCGAGGGAAGACTTGAACCAACGACCTCTCGTTCCGCAGCTGCTCACGCTAACCACGGGACCACGGCGCTCCTGAGTTCGCAGTATCCTTGATGTTGCTCATCTTGAGCATGGACTACTCAGTTTGTATATTTTGCTTATTTTTTCATAGTTCCACACAACTTCTTCCTGTTTTCTCGATTAATCTGTGTTCAGTTTTTCAAGGCCTATCCACTGTGCCAACTTATAACCAAATCTGAGGGGGGTGCGATGGGGAGGTTCCCTTGTAAGTTCTAGGGGACTGATGACCTCAGAAGTTAAGTCCCATAGTGCTCAGACCCATTACTGAAAATGTGATGGACACTGTGGAAGGCGACCGCCGTGCCAGTACCAGGCAGTTGGTCCGCCAGTACAAGGTAAGACAGACGACCATGTCGAACATTTTCCATGGCAGTTGTTACCATCCTTATCATTTACAGTGTGTGCAGCTCTTACTAGCGCCAGACTTTCCACGTAGGGAGTAATTTTGTCACTGGTTTCTTCACCACGCATCCAGATTCTTGGAGGTATGTTATCCATCCTGCAGACGAGACCACCTTTATGCGGTACGGAATCTCCAATTTCATAGCAGTCATCTGTGGGATAGTATGAAGAACCCCCATGGTATGGTGGCAGCAAATCATTAGCAACAGTGCAGCCGGAATGTGTGGGCAGAGGTAATTCGCGACAGTGTTTTGGGACCAGTCTTCCTTGCACATCGCCTAACAGGCTGGAACTATGGCGTTTCTTGGGGGGTGGCTTCGCCTCTCCTGCTGGAGGAATTGCCATTGCTGATTCCAAAGGTTATGTGGCTGCTAAATGATGGTGCTGCAGCCCACTTTGCCGTTAACGTCCGCACGCATCTAAATCGTGTCTTCCCTGGTCGATGGATTGGACGAGGGGTCCAGTTGCATGGCCTGGTCTTTTACCGGATCTCAGCCCGTGCGATTTGTGGTTATTAGATCATCACAGTAGATTAAAACTGAAGAAACTGAAAAAGCATGGGATTTTAAGGAGATGGGGCCTGGAAAAAATGACAGAACCAGGGGTTGTAGAGAGTTTCAGGGAGAGCATTAGGGAACTATTGACAAGAATGGGGGAAAGCAATATAGTAGACGAAGAATAGGTAGCTTTAAGAGACGAAATAGTGAAGGCAGCAGAGGAACAAGTAGGTAAAAAGACAAGGGCTAGTAGAAATCCTCGAGTAACAGAAGATATATTGAATTTATTTGATAAAGGGAGAAAATATGAATACGCAGTAAATGAAGCAGGCAAAAGGCAATACAAACGTCTCAAAAATGAGATCGACAGGAAGTGCAAAATGGTTAAGCAGGGATGGCTAGAGGACAAACGTAAGGATGTAGCAGCATATGTCACTAGGGGTAAGATAGATACTTCCTACAGGAAAATTAAAGAGACCTTTGGAGAAAGAGAACCACTTCTATGAATATGAAGAGCTCAGATAGAAACCCAGTTCAGGGTGATGCACTTGAGTGCGATATTATGGAAATAGAAGAGGGTGTAGATGAAGTTGAAATGGGAGATATGATACTGCGTGAAGAGTTTGACAGAGCACTGAAAGACCTAAGTCGAAACAAGGCCCCGGGAGCAGACAACATTCCATTACAACTACTGATCGCCTTGTGAGAGCCAGCCCTAACAAAACTCTACCATCTGGTGAGCAAGATGTATGAGACAGGCGAAGTACCCTCAGACTTCAAGAAGAATAGAATAATTCCAATTGCAAAGAAAGCAGGTGATAACAGGTGTGAATATTACCAGACTGTCAGTTTAACAAGTCATGGCTGCAAAATACTGACACGAATCCTTTACAGACAAATGGAAAAACTGGTAGAAGCTGACTTTGGAGAAGATCGATTTGGATTCCGGAGAAATGTAGGTACACGCGAGGCAATACTGGACCTACGACTTATCAGAACATAGGTTAAGGAAAGACAAACCTACGTTTGTAGCATTTGTGGACTTAAATAAAGCTTTTGACAATGCTGACTTCAATACCCTCTTTCAAATTCTGAAGGTGGCAGGGGTAAAATATAGGGAGCTAAAAGCTATTTACAATTTGCACAGAAACCAGGTGACAGTCATAATGGCATGAAAGGGAAGCAGTGGTTGAGAAGGGAGTGAGACAGGGTTGTACCTATCCCCAATGTTATTCAATCTGTATATTGAGCAAGCAGTAAAGCAAACAAAAGAAAAATTCGGAGTAGGAATTAAAATCTATGGAGAAGAAATAAAAACTTTGAGGTTCGCCGATGACTTTGTAATTATGTCAGAGACAGCAAAGGACCTGGAAGAGCAGCTGAACAGAATGGACAGTGTCTTGAAAGGAGGATATAAGATGAACATCAACAAAAGCAAAACGAGGATAATGGAATGTAGTCGAATTTAAGCACATGACGCTATGGCAGTTAGATTAGGAAATGAGACACTTAAAGTAGTAGATGAGTTTTGCTATCTGGGGAGCAAAATAACTCATGATGGCCGAAGTAGGGAAGATATAAAATGTAGACTGGCAATGGCAAGGAAAGCGTTTCTGAAGAAAAGAAATTTGTTAACATCGAATATAGATTTAAGTGACTGCAAGTATTTTCTGAAAGTATTAGTATGAAATGTAGCCATGTATGGAATCCAAACGTGGACGATAAATAGTTTGGACAGGAAGAGATCAGAAGCTTTCGAAATGTGGTGCTACAGAAGAATGCTGAAGATTAGATGGGTAGATCACATAACTGATGAGGAGATATTGAATAGAATTGGGGAGAAGAGAAATTTGTGGCACAACTTGATTAGAAGAAGGGTTCGGTTACTAGGACATGTTCTGAGGCACCAAGGGATCACCAGTTTAGTATTGGAGGGCAACGTGGAGGGTAAATGTCGTAGAGGGAGATCAAGAGATGAATACACTAAACAGATGCAGAAGGATGTAGGTTGCTGTAGGTAGTGGGAGATGAAGAAGCTTGCACAGGATAGAGTAGCATGGAGAGCTGCATCAGAACAGTCTCAGTACAACAACAGGCCACCTCCAAAGTATTGTGTATGCAGATGAGGAGATAATGGAGCAGCATATTCATGCTGCCTTTGACACTCTCCGAACGTAACTTGGTCGGTGTGGAAGTGTAGGACAGAACATGCTACGGAACGTAGAAGCATGCGTTGAGGCACATGGAAACAATTTTCAACACATACCGTATCTGCGACTGCATGGTACCGCAGCCTCTGTAACAATGTTTGAGAAAATGGATGGTCTCTAGTATGGAAACCATGTATTTCCGGACAGTAGTTCAGCACATCTTTTTTGTTCCGTATCGCCTCATCGACCAATCACTAGATTTTGTACCCGGTGGGAAAAATCGTCCTGTCTTTGGCGCGTGCACAGTGGCACTAGACACGTGCTGCTTACGCTTCTGCAAAGAAACTGAGTACGACAGCTGATGTTCTCAGAATTTGAGGTTGAACTTCAACTGCATCAAAAGCAAAGAATGAGAAAAGTGATTAGTCTGAATCAAATGTGTGCCTTTCCGAACGGAAACATGTATGTCGCCTTCCTAGCATATACAGACGAATTTCGCATATAAAACATACATATCAAAGATCACAAAATATTGCTCCAGTAGTTGGACCATTACAGAATACGGGGAGTAGCTCACAGTTGTTTCACCTCTTACTTTAGCAACAGGCAGCAAAAGGTCATTATTCACAATGTTGGTAACGGCTGTGATGTGAGGTCTGACTGGGCTACTGTGAAGTGAGGGGTTCCCCAGGGATCAGTGTTGGGGCCGCTCCTGTTCCTTATTTACATAAATGATATGCCCTCTAGTATTACGAGTAACTCTAAAATATTTCTGTTTGCTGATGACACTAGCTTGGTTGTAAAGGATGTTGAGTGTAACATTAGCTCGGTTTCAAATAGTGCAGTACATGACCCAAGTTCATGGCTTGTAGAAAATAAACTAACGCTAAATCACAGTAAGACTCAGTTTTTACAGTTTCTAACATACAATTCAACAAAACGAGACGTTATAATTTCACAGAACGGGCATATGATTAGTGGAACTGCATAGTTAAAATTTCTAGGTGTTCAGATAGATAGTAAGCTGTCGTGGAAAGCCCACATTCAGGATCTTGTTCAATGACTTAAAACTACCATTTTTACTGTTCAAACGGTATCAGAAGTGAATGATCGTTCTAGACGACAAAACTGGTCTACTTTTCTTACCTTCATTCACTTATGTTGTATGGTATTATATTTTGTGGTAACTTTTCCCATTCTCAAAAGGATATTTTTGGCTCAGAAACGGGCAGTTCGGGCAATAACTGGTGTATGTTCACAAACCTCTTGTCCACCCCTGGTCACGAGTCTGGGTATTTTGACATTGGTCTCTCAATATATGCTCCTGCACCGTTTTCAATTTGAAATGTTTGATTACCCACAATACAGCCCGTAATTGTCTCCCTCTGAGTTTCATCTCTGCTGACACGAATCGTTGGCTATGAAGACAACATTTCGGCACAGAAAACGAGCTGCAGGCCAACGTAGAGAATTGGCGCAAAGCACTGGCGGCTGTCTTCTATGATGAGGGTATTGGAAAGTTGGTACAACGCTACGACAAATGTCTAAGTCAGTACGGCGACTGTGCAGAGAAATAGCTGGAAGGTGTAGCTAACTGTTACAGATAAATCGTTTCTGATTTTCACTGTGGTTTCCGTTTCGCGATCAATTGGAACTTACATTCTAGAAAGCGTCATGATTAAAATGTTCTTTCGCACCAAGTTTACTAGTGCAAGTCAGAATATTTTGGGTAATGCACAACTCACCAACATTAGACTAAGTAAGAATATTCCCATCAATGGAACAAAAGGGGGGGGGGGGGGGGGGCTCTGAGCACTATGGGACTTAACTTCTGAGGTCATCAGTCCCCTAGAACTTAGAACTACTTAAACCTAACTAACCTAAGGACATCACACACCTCCACGCCCGAGGCAGGATTCGAACCTGCGACCGTAGTGGTCTCGCGGTTCCAGACTGTAGCGCCTAGAACCGCTCGGCCACCCCAGCCGGCATCATCAACGGAACAATCAGACAAGGCTTTCCCTTATCTATTGCGCTTTATCTAATAACTTTGGATGCTCTCACCGTTCGATATGTTATTTCAAGGAATTTTGGTAGGAAGTGGACGGCCCATATGCAGAGCTTATGCAAGTGATTGGGTATTTTCATGAGATGTTCAAGAGATGTTAACGTCTGATAGACGTGCGTTTTTGCAATCTTTTTTTTTAATAATATTTGATCCTGCAATGGTGTCTTTTTAATTTTTTTCTGACAATGTCACGCCCTGTTGGTCCTTAATTTTGTACATCGAAAAGCACGCTGATACTTGAAAAGGGGATGGGAGAAAGGTATTTCTGTTTTATTTTCTTAAAAACTGCAGTCTCTCTCAAGTAAGGAGTCCTTTTTCCGCATAGACCGTCTAACTTGGCTTGTTTGAATGCCCTGCACGGGCCAAAGAAGCCCCTTTATTTATTCTCCCAAGCAGCAGTACCAACCTTTGAAACTTTGCCTCTCTTGCAGGTCCCTCTACGAGTCACGAGCCAGCTTGCTGCATACGGGCTACTTGCCAGGACAGTGAGTTGTTCACGCAGCAGTTTTGCGCGGCCGCATTGGCCAGAATGGCGAGCGCCGCTTTCCGCCCTCACAAAGTTGGGCCTCCAAGCTTCGGTAGAGGAGTTGTGTGTTCCTGACGTCCTTGGGTAAGCATGCGTTCCTAGTGGACACAGATTTACACTAAGTCGTGATACGTGTAGTAAGTCAGGAGTCCCGTGGAAATCCCTGATCTTTCTTGTTCTCCAATTTATTATTACCTCAATTTTTTTATCCTTTTGTGTGTGTGATTCATTGACTGTTGAGTTGTGTCGGACTCAGCATCCGAGCTTTGTCCGTTAATTCGATGCCATGCACGTGGAGACACTTGATAACCACGTTAAGTAAATTCATCCGCTTTTCAAGCATTTGTTTCACTTTCAGCGACTTGTGAGATTCAATATTTAGCGAGTGGAATGAATACTTTCGGAACCGTTAATTGTTCGGGATACATGACCTTGTTGCTTTGTTACTGATCTTAAGATCACGTGGCGAGACACTTGATAACTTAATAAACATATGTCCATTAGCCCGAGCTTAGTGCTGAATGACCACACACCTTACTCACCACATCTAACTGCAGATACTGCTCACAATCCCATCAAGGCATTGTCATAAATTACCCCTCTTACTCACATGCCCCAATTTCCCTTAAATTTCTCTTGTTGTGTTAAGAAAATTACTTTGTATAATCATAGCTGCTTACCTACTTAATCTCACTAGTTTATCTTATCTGTTCGTAATTTAGGACCTATTAAGGACCAGATAGTGGAAACAACAAATAAAAAGGCATGGGAAGAGTTTACAAAAAAACTTGATGAAGATGTGAAGAGCAATAAGAAAATGTTTTATAAAATGATGAACAATAAAAGGAAGCCTTCTGAAGTACCAGTAAAGATCGAAACAGAGGATGGTACTGTTCCGTTTACTTTCTGTACTAACTACGATAGCACAGCGTTTAAATCATTAAGCAAATGGTTTCGTTCATATATACCGTATTCTATTGACAGTAAGACGCCCTTTTTTTCTTTGAAAAACCGCCTCCAAAACACAGGTGCCTCTTATACTAGAAATTAATGTAAAAATATCCAGGGTTTCATTTAAAATTCTGGCCTGTCATCAAAACAGACATATATCCGATGACGCAGGAAACCTATCTCTATCTGGCAACACTGGATTCATCTGGCAGCAGCAGTGCAACGTTGCGACGAACTTGAGTTGCGCAAATTCACAGGCTTGCTTACACTGTCTGCTTGTGCAACCTTTCTTGACCATGTGTAGGGTAAATTAGCGCAAGCATCAGGCTTGCACAGGCAGCTTCACTCTTGACCGAATTTCGATTATGCGTGCTTGTGCAAGCCTCCAACAAGCGTGTCCATGCTTGCTCGTGTGTGCCTAGGGTAGGGATAATGCACGACCGCATGTTGCAGGTCCTGTACGGGCCTTTCTGGGTACAGAAAATGTTCGACTGCTGCCCTGGCCAGCACATTCTCCAGATATCTCACCAGTTAAAAACGTCTGGTCAATGATGGCCGAGCAACTGGCTCGTCACAATACGCCAGTCACTACTCTTGATGAACTGTGGTATCGTGTTGAAGCTGCATGGGCAGCTGTACCTGTGCACGCCATCCAAGCACTGTTTGACTCGATGCCCAGGGGTATCAAGGCTGTTATTACGGCCAGAGGTGGTTGGTCTGGGTACTGGTTTCTCAGGATCTATGCACCCAAATTGCGTGAAAATGTAATGACATGTCAGTTCTAGTATAATATATTTGTCCAATGAATACCCGTTTATCATCTGCATTTCTTCTTGGGGTACCAATTTTAATGGTCAGCAGTGTATTTTGTTGTTCTCTTTTTGATTTCGAATGTCACTGACTACAAGGCATGGTGACCAGAACAGGTTCAAATGTCTAAGCTGCGAGCTACAGAATTGTGGATTTGCGCGGTAGGGTGCTAGCTGCCCCACACTAAGAGAACGGTATTTCGTAAGGCGAAGTCGGCAATCGTCAGTATCCCACGAGGAGCTGGGCAGAGCCCGCTACGGTGCTGGGGACTTCTTGGGGTCCCTTGGATGCTGCTGCGGCGACCCGTGCGTCGCAGAACTGCCCCACCCCCTCGGCCGCTCAGACCCGTGCGAGCTGCGCCGGAGAAATCAGTGTTAGGACGCGGCCGGGCGCGGCAATACTCGGTATTGGATTCCGATGGAGTCCGCCAGTCGCCATTGCCGG
Source organism: Schistocerca americana (assembly GCF_021461395.2). Lineage (NCBI taxonomy): Eukaryota > Metazoa > Arthropoda > Insecta > Orthoptera > Acrididae > Schistocerca > Schistocerca americana. The sequence goes on along the minus strand of NC_060128.1, from coordinate 152,574,950 downwards.
CTGACCAACTTCTGCAAATGAAATCTCGCCTAAAGGAGAGCTGCTGCCTCATGTCTGAACCAGGGTGCCTCCCCGATACTAATAGCTCCAGTAAGTATCGCCCACTTTCGTTTCGATACAATGTATTCGATAATATCACAATATCGCAAGAAAAATTACAGTATCGGTATCGTAAGTATTGAATAAAAGGGGCAAAAAGGGGGTCGAGGCCCTACTCTAAGGCATTTTTTCAAATTAACATGGGAGAAAATGTACACCAAATACGCCTTTCAGAAGGAAGCGCACTCACTCAAGATCTTTCATAGCCCTCGATTTTCAATTTTTTTTTTTTTTTTTTTTTTTTTTTTTGTACATAATTCCATCTGCTGTCCATAGCCGTCTTAGAATCTGTGGCTGGGCTTCGTTACCAAAAAATCATGTTTTCAACCATTTTTAAGCCTCAGATAATAGAATTTTCACGTATTGATCCGCAAAATATATGCAATTGCATCATTCATTCATAATTGGTATAGCCGTCAATTAAAATCAGTAGATATCGCGGTTGTAGCAATCATTATCAATCACCAATCAATTTAATTAACAATTTCAACGTGGATATTTTAGTTGTTCAAGTAGTGTAAAACTTTCAACCTCTTTATCTTGGATACGGATATAGATATCAAGAAAATTTTCAAGCTCCAGATAGGGATCTTAAATGTTTCAGCCATTTGCTGTTCACAACCATCTTCGATGTCTCGGCTCGATTTTGGTCGTTTGGCGACGCTGAAAATATAGTTAAAGTCCAAGATGCTACTGCAGGCGGGTGTGAAATGAATGTGCGCAACGGAAAATGATAAACGCTAAAATGATGATTTGGCCCTGTCTGACTACCCCCTGAAGCAGATCTTAGGATCTCTTTATTCTTTTTAACATATAAATTACAATCTAGACATAAATAAATGATTAAGGCAACTAACACTACTAAATGATAAAAGTTGTTTCTTATTATACATTTATTGTAGATTAAAGAAAAATACTCTTTATTACAAATGTCAATATTTCCTAAGTAAAATTATTAATCAATTGCCCAACTCTGCCCCTTTTTAAGGCCACGCGATCTAACATAAATAACGCGAAATGACTAACATTACCTATGTATCAAACACTAGAAGACACTACTTCCAAAGATTATCTACGGTGGTGTGGAACCTCAGTGGAAATAAACCAACGTGATCACAGCTGTTTAGCTTTATAACCCTAATAAGCCGAAACAAGTTGCGATATCACCGTATGTACTGACTGCGACCGGTCCGTCGAAGAAATAGTTCTCGTCTGCGACAATGGAAAAACTCGAGCCACAAAATAAACTCTTTCAAACACTAGGACGGCAGAAGGCGGTCCTCTGACTAATATACTCTAATACTGTCTTCTTCTCTCTGTGTTCTACGGACGAGAAACGCGAACTCCCAGCCAAAAGGACGGAGTTCAGATAACGTCTCAACGTAAGTATAGGCAGAAGAAGTGCTCTCAATTACTGAACGCTGCCTACTCAACGACGACTTTCAACCCGGACTTGAAGTCCAGAATCGTATAGGTTCGCAACAGTACAGTGCCTAACTGTTCTGAGAGCAAAGACAGCAAATCCGTCTGTACCAACAAAGCTGATACTGAGCGACCGTCACACACGGGCGCTCAAAACAGATGACCTCGTCTCTCCACAGCTGACTTCCCAGCAAAGCTCGGCCCCCCACACTCGTAATTCCGAAAACCAATCATATTCCCGTAACCACGGAGTATTCTCGCTCTCTACAGATTCTACCGAACGCCGACCAACCATTTTTTAGTCTTGTCGTCTAGCGCGGAAAGTTTGCGAGGAAAACCCTATACTCGTACAGTGGTACGCTTCTGAGTAAAAATCCTTGGAAATAACCCAGCCTGCGTGGTTTCCGAGGTGCCGCTTCTTCGTTCCTCTCACCTGCGTCCAAGACTTGCAGAGTTCCCGATTATCCCTCCGGTTCTCCTATAATAGCGGCCGGTCGTCACCCTATTGTGCTCCAGAGCTCAGGTGCAATGACGTCCGTCTAGCTACTTCCTGAGTTTAAGCAGGACCAACACCTGTGAGGGCCTTCCACCCACAGCTTGAGTTCTGCCTGCCGCTTCATCTTCACTAGCTTTCCAGCCTCTACTCGTATAGGCAATTATTCATTACGCCGTTCTGATATAGACAATCCGTCACCTTTCATGCAATAAGCATTAACAGTTATTTACAAGGCATACGCGACAATGTCAATCTCCTTTAAATTATCATACACTGCAGGCTATTAAAATTCCTACACCAAAAACAAATGCAGATGATAAACGGGTATTCATTGGACAAATATATTATACTAGAACTGACATGTGATTACATTTTCACCCAATTTGGGTGCATAGATCCTGAAATATCAGTACCCAGTACAACCACCTCTGGCCGCAATAACGGCCTTGATACGCCTGGGCATTGAGTCAAACAGAGCTTGGATGGCGTGTACAGGTACAGCTTCCCATGCAGCTTCAACACGATACCACAGTTCATCAACAGTAGTGACTGGCGTATTGTGACGAGCCAGTTGCTCGGCCACCATTGACCAGACGTTTTCAGTTGGTGAGAGATCTAGAGAATGTGCTGGCCAGGGCAGCAGTCGAACATTTTTTGTATCCAGAAAGGCCCGTACAGGACCTGCAACATGCGGTCGTGCATTATCCTGCTGAAATGTAGGGTTTCGCAGGGATCGAATGAAGGGTAGAGCCACGGGTCGTAACACATCTGAAACGTAACGTCCGCTGTTCAACGTGCCGTTAATTTGAACAAGAGGTGACCGACACGTGTAACCAATGGCACCCCATACCATCACGCCGGGTAATACGCCAGTATGGCGATGACGAATACACGCTTCCAACGTGCGTTCACCGCGATGTCGCCAAACACAGATGCGACCATCACGATGCTGTAAACAGAACCTGGATTCATCTGAAAAAATGACGTTTTGCCATTCGTGCACCCAGGTTCGTCGTCGAGTACACTATCGCAGGCGCTCCTGTCTGTGATGCAGCGTCAAGGGTAACCGCAGCCGCAGTCTCCGAGCTGATAGTCCGTGCTGCTGCAAACGTCTTCGAACTGTTCGTGCAGATGGTTGTTGTCTTGCAAACGTCCCCATCTGTTGACTCAGGGATCGAGAAGTGGCTGCACAATCCGTTACAGCCTTGCGGATAAGATGTCTGTCATCTCGACTGCTAGTGATACGAGGCCGTTGGGATCCAGCACGGCGTTCCGTATTACCCTCCTCAACCCACCGATTCCATATTCTACTAACAGTCATTCGATCTCGACCAACGCGAGCAGCAATGTCGCGATACGATAAACCGCAGTCGCGATAGGGTACAATCCGACCTTTATCAAAGTCGGAAACGTGATGATACGCATTTGTCCCCCTTACACGAGGCATCACAACAACGTTTAACCAGGCAACGCCGGTTAACTGCTGTTTGTGTATGAGAAATTGGTTGGAAACTTTCGTCATGTCAACACGTTGTAGGTGTCGCCACCGGCGCCAACCATGTGTGAATGCTCTGAAAAGCTAATCATTTGCGTATCACAGCATCTACATCCTCTCGGTTAAATTTCACGTCTGTAGCACGTCATCTTCGTGGTGTAGCACATTTAATGGTTCAAATGGCTCTGAGCACTAGGGGACTTAACTTCTGAGGTCATCAGACCCCTAGAACTTAGAACTACTTAAACCTAACTAACCCAAGGACATCACGCACATCCATGCCCGAGGCAGGATTCGAACCTGCGACCGTAGCGGTCGCGCGGTTCCAGACTGTAGCGCCTAGAACCCCTCGTCCACCTCGGGTGGCCAATTTTAATGGCCTGTAGTGTATATACGATGTACAACCTATCAAATGATACCTAATTGTGGTTGTAGTTCACGGCAAAGTATGTGGATCAGCGCTTGTAAGGTGCGAAATTATAGCCACCTTACAAAAGAACCCCTTTCTTACATTTTTTCCAGGAACCGCCCTTGAACTAAGTCCCATCAAGCCTGTCGTAGACAACATAAAATTCAAATAGAACCAACCGATTTGCGCTATTTGCTTAAGCAGGAGGGAGTATGTAATATTCATAGTTTTACGCTGTACTGTAGGATAGTCACACTAAGACGATCTTTCTGTTGGGTACCCAAATGGTTCGTATCCCAGGGCTAGCGGGAAAACTGGATGCTAACTTCCCATCACCAAATGCACCCAAGGTATGAACACCGGAAAATTCCGTTTTAATACACGGCGTTTTGGAACATGTTGGTAAGCATACTGTCGCATGCATACGCATACGTTAAGGCGAGTTTGTTTGGGGAGCGTTATGGACTCTGCTTTTATGATTGTGCTCTCATTTCTGTTTATTTTGTAATAATACTTCTGTTTAACACAGACCCGACAGGTTAGCCGAGAGTGCTAATGCGCTGCTTCCTGGACTCGGGTAGGCGCGCCGGCCCCAGATCGAATCCGCCCGGCGGATTAACGACGAGGGCCGGTATGCCGGCCAGCCTGGATGTGGTTTTTAGGCGGTTGTCCACATTCCGGTAGGTGAATGCCGGGCTGGTCCCCACGTTCCGCCTCAGTTACAGGCCCCACAGACATCTGAAAACGTTCGCCCTATTTCATGACTTACACTGGGCGCAGACAGCTGGGGTACGCTGATTCCATCCCTGGAGGCACGGGGTGGTGGCAGGAAGGGCACCCAGCCACCCTCCCCAATTAACACTGCCAAATCCGTCATAACAAAGCCGACCCCGCGTTGGAGCGGGACGAAGGCCTGAGAAAGAAAGAAAGAAAGCAGAACTTCTGTTTAACACACGCTTGATATAATTGCAAATCATTTCCGATAAATAAAGAAGGTGGCAGTTTTTGTGCATGAGTCTACTAAAGTTGATATCGCTATAGTGGTGTTTCACACCGAAACCACCACTTTATACCCGAATGACACATTAAAATTAAAAACAAACCTTATATTCCTGTTTAACTGGTTTAATTCTGTAAGGACAACATAATTTCAATTAATTTTAAAACGAAAGGTAACTCGTGCCTCAAAGGCTTAATGTTGGTTCTGAACAATGGTGGAACCCTACAGGTGAAGGAGATCTGTTTGTGCCTGTTAAAAATTTTCGCCTGAAGAGAGAATTGGATCCAAATCCTTGTCCTGAGTGCATCTAGTCACCATTCGTAAGGTATTCATTGCGCTGCAGCCGAACTGTTACTGTGATGTGTCCGTATGATGCCTCCATGTTCCTCATGTCAATGATTCGACCTTTCTCAGAGTCCGGAAGACGGCAAAAAGCTGCCCATGTTGGTATGCTTTATTATACAGAGGGGTCCAAAAAAATGTATCCACTGTTTAAAAGTCTATAACTTGCAAACTAATTGACGGAGTTGTCTCATTTCTGGTGAAAGTGTAGCTTAAAGTCCAACTTAAAGATATCACTGTATGTATTCGAAATGGTCACCATTAACATCCACACACAAACGATGCCGCCGAACTGCAGCACGAACTACTGACTGAAACGTGTTCAGTTGGATATCTGCACATGAATGTACGATATATTCTCGAAGTTCATCCAATGTGCATGGCTTTTGTCGATAAACGACGTCCTATAGTGTTCCCCACGGGTAGAAGTCCAGAGGAGTTAGGTCTGAGTAACGTGGTGGATACTCCACAGCACCTCTACGGCCTATCCAGCTTCCTGGCAGATTTTCGTCGAGATACCCGTAACACGATTTTGGTAGTGGACTGGGGCACCATCTTGTTGAAAGTAAACTCTTCCGTCTCCATACAAGTCTCGGATGGCAGGTGAAATGGATGTCTGAAGCTTCTGAAGGTACACCTCACTGGTAACTGTGCCGTCAAAGAAGAATGGTCCAATCAAGCCCCGGTAAGACATCCCACACCACACATTCACTCCTGGCAAATTCTGCCTCATCAGACCACACCATCATCTCTGCAAACTCTTCATCGTTGCGCACCGTGTTAGTAAACCACTCGCAGTACTCCAATCTACGATCTGGGTCGTCCTTGTTCATTGCGTGTAGCAATCGTGTGATGTAGCACTTCCACTCTGCTGCCTTCAAAACTCGCCGAACACTTGAGCGACTCACTCCAGTTTCACGGGCACACTGTCTCACAGACTTCTGTGGTGACGGAGTGAATTGTTGTAACACATGACGGGAATTAGCTGGACTTGTCACTGTTACAGGTCGTCCAGATCGTTGTTTGTGTACATCTTTAACACAGCCTTCGGCTTCAGATTTGTCTCGAATGCGACGAATCGTTAAATGTGTCGGTGGCTCTGTTTGATACTCATTTCACCATTGCCGTTGAACCTCATTAATGTTTTCGTACTTAAAATACCACTTCAAAACTGACTTTCTTTCATCGAATGTAAGTCTTGCGCCAGCCATGTTTACTCAAGTAACTAGGTGAAATTAAGAACAAAACACGACTATCTGGCGACTGTCATCTGACAAAACAAAACAACGCAATACAACGCTCGTGTGTCGATTGCCGGAATTACAAACTATTACACTACCAAAGATAAGACAACTCCGTCAATTAGTTTGCCAGTTATGGACTTTTAAACAGTGGATACATTTTTTTGGGCCCCTCTGTAGTCTCCATTACGAAAGTTCCAGTAACGGAGGATACACCCAACAGGCATCATGTACTCACGCCACTATTCACATGTAGGAATGGCTTTTTCTGTATAGAACAATACCAGCTTTAAGCTCACGCGAGGATGCTGTCTTAATGAACATATCCTACAAGCGAAAACAACTGACGGGGAGAAAACGGCATGCGCCATAACCCGATTTCCCAGAAACTTCGCTCAGTGGAAGAGGAGTCAAAATGAGCTAACACGTGTCGCGGCTCCTCCGTAGATACTCGACCGCTTCTGAGAAAAAGATCGTCAAAGATTTCGAGTTTTTTTTGTGCCTTTTACAGCCCGATATCATCAGACGAAATGGTGGCTTAGAGGCTAGCGTCGCAGCTTCTTATTTTTGCGCCCGATTTTCGAATCCCGGTGATTGTTTTCAGGTATTCTATTTTATGTTATTTTATTTCATTTATCTATCCATGTCAGTAGAAGGTTACTAGACGGATGTTTCTTATCAAGATGGCAGATACAAGCACGTCATATCAATTGTAAAATTACGATTGGGTTTCACAAATAAGTGTCACAGATTTATTATATAACACGTGTATGGTATTTTCAGGTGTTAAAATCGTTTTAAATTCTCGTATACTTATTGTTGTGGCGTAACAAGCTAGTTACGCCACACTGAGAAGGGAGCCGAAAGGCACGCGTACACACACGCCGACTGGCGTCAAGTCTGGAACAGGATACGTTATGACTGCTATAAAGAAAATAAGTAGCTTTGGAATATACTTAACTTTATTCTTTGTTGGTTTACAACGTTCTTCTTGAGACATTTATACGATAACTCTCAAACTAGGTAAGGCTAATGGCGCCTTGCTAGGTCGTAGCCATGGACTTAGCAGAAGGCTATTCTAACTGTCTCTCGACAACTGAGAGGAAGGCTTCGTCCGTATTGTCGCTAGCAAAGTCGTCGTACAACTGGGGCGAGTGCTATCCCGTATCTCGAGACCTGCCTTGTGGTGGCGCTAGGTCTGCGATCACACAGTGGCGACACGCGGGTCCGACATGTACTAAATGGACCGCGGCCGATTTAAGCTACCACCTAGCAAGTGTGGTGTCTGGCGGTGACACCACACTTATATTTCATTCTTATATCAATTCTGATATTAATTCTTACATTTTATTCTTACGTTTATTCGTCAGGAAGATTTAGTGCATTCCATTCGATATAGCGAATGTAGATTCATTCGAAACACACGTAATTCCCAACACCACGAGCACCGAGAGAAGGCAGCTTTACCACTGTGACACTTCTTCGTATGAATCTCGCTTGGAAAAGAAACGACGTTAACACCGTTGAAGATTTCACGCGTTGGCCGGCCGGAGTGGCCGAGCGGTTCTAGGTGCAACAGTCTGGAACCGCGTGACCGCTGCGGTCGCAGGTTCGTATCCTGCCTCGGGCATGGATGTGTGTGATGTCCTTAGGTTAGTTAGGTTTAAGCTGATCTAAGTTCTAGGGGACTGATGACCTCAGCAGCTAAGTCGCATAGTGCTCAGAGCCATTTGAAACATTTCACGCGTTGACAATAATTTCGCGACAAACTACCCATAACGCATCACTTCAGCGAAAACTGGCACTTGCAGTTGATTATGAATCAATATACGTTACAGAAATTTCACCGAAAACAATTTCAAATAATTTTCTCATTTATTTATTGTTCTTTTTTTTATATAATTCCTTCACCAGACATACAAATAGTAGACTAATAAAGACAACGTTATTTCAATACACGTTTGAAAACGTTCGTGTAGTAATCTCCTACGGACAACGGTAGATCCATCCATTTCAGTAGAAGGTTATTACACGGATGTTTCTTATCAAGAAGGCGGATACAAGGACGCCATATCAATTGTAAAATTACAACTAGATTTCACAATAAGTGTCACAGATATATTGTATAACACATGTATGGTATTTTCAGGCGTTAAAATCGTTTTAAATTCTCGTATTCTTATATTTCATTCTGATATTAATTCTTATATTTTATTCTTATGTTTATTCGTCAGGAGCCGCGCGGGATTAGCCGTACAGTCTTAGGCGCTGCAGGAGGAGGAGGATATTGGTGTTTAACGTCCCGTCGACAACGAGGTCATTAGAGACGGAGCACAAGCTCGGATTAAGGAAGGACGGGGAAGGAAGTTGGCCGCGCCCTTTCAAAGGAGCCATCCCGGCATTTGCCTGGAGTGATCTAGGAAAATCACGGAAAACCTAAATCAGGATGGCCGGACGCGGGATTGAACCGTCGTCCTCCCGAATGCGAGTCCAGTGTCCTACCACTGCGCCACCTCGCTCGGTAGGCGCTGCAGTCATGGACTGTGCGGCTTCCCGCACCAGTTGTTGTACAAGACCTCTCCTTCTTAATGAAACATAAGAGTATCGTAATTGTGTTTTGTTTTATCAGCGACACAGCGCTCCAGTTCTGTGCCATAGGCTTTGTCAGAGATTAATTATTTAATTAAGATTTCGCGTTTCCGAGGAAACTCACGCACGGCATGCAAATGTGCCTTTATATTGCCCCCTGAATTGCGAGGCGAAAGGACACACCTGCAGGCGAGCAATTCACCTAAAGGCATAAGAAAATCTAAGTTATCTACAACTACTTACATGACACACATTATACAGTATATTATATACAAAATTTGAATGACGCGCGTGCGCCGTAAAAGTTCTTATGTTGGCAAAATAGAGTGCGCGCATGCGCAGAAGCGTCTATGTGACTCCGGCACTGCCGTTATATTGTAAATTTAGATCACGTGGCACAGTATTGCAGTTCATATTGTTCGTGTGCGCGCGCATTTCTTAGTCGTTGCACAAAGAAAATATTCCACCAAGATTACATATGAAGACTACATTCTATGACAGGTAACTTAGTTTTTAAAATTACAATATTTGTTATAATACAATACAACTTTAGATTGTTGAATGTTCTTAGTTACATAGTATTGCATTGAAATGCTTCAAAGAAAAATGTCTTTTTGTTCAGGTGGGTTGACCTATACACATCGTGTCGTTATTACAGTTTATATTCATCTGCTGCACAGTAATGTTTCACAGGTTAGTGTCGTCGAGGTAAAGTTTTTTGATCACAGTAACATCGCTGTATAGCAACGTATTTTATACATAAGCATGTCCATTTCCTATTTCCATTATAGTCGTTGTGATGCAGTTCGTTGTGACAACAAGCATTGTTTATTACAGATCGGACGTGACCCGTCGAGTAATTGGTCCATATGCAGTTTGTTTTCGATATTTCGTGGAAGCTTGGTTGCAGAACCTCGGACGGCACATAGCTGGCGTCGATGCTTGGACAGTCCAGGTAAGTGTGTCCGTCACATTTCGAGAACATTCTTCCCTGAAGTTCCAACCAAAATTCTTCCACTCGTCGTGTTGTTTTCTGGACAGGCTCGTTGTGACCATTTAATCCAGTTAACATCTTGAAGTTGGGTACTGTAGTAATATCACTAGACGATGCACCAATTACGCACTTCACATTTTCAGTTTTTGCTATATATAGCTCACCTAAATGTTCGTAGTTACTAATCAAAGAAATCGTTCATCGCGTTTACGAAGGTACGATGCATGATGAATGGCATCAACAGTTTCTTTCACATAGGTTTCTGCGTAGTTGCAGACTTGGTAATGTACCTTAATGTCCGTGAACAGTGGTTCACTACGCATTTCTTTTTTTAAGTTTTTCACATTTTGGCACAGGTTATCGTTCAAATTTTCACATAGTAACAGTTACATTATACATCAGTTTAAAAAAAAAAACATAAGTAATCATACATATACAGGTCATATATTTTCTTAGCATAAACATAATACAGTTACACATAAACATGTTTACATCATCATTACATAGCTATAAATTATTACATTGTGTGACATTTGATTACATGAATTGCAGATATTTACGTCCTCTTTAACGGTTTTGCTGGGATTTTATCGATGTTTTTTGTGATGTCATCTGAAATTAAGATAGGTTAGACACAACATTCATTACATCAGTAGGCAAGACCAGGCGTTTTGACTACTCAATAAATATTAAAAATAATAAGAGAAGGAAAACTGTTCGATTCCTCGCGTTTTGTGCGTGTGTGTATAGTGTCTGTGTGGCCTTGGCTACTGGTAGATGCTTTTCTTGCTGAGAGATGTGCGTCTAATCTATTTCTCGAAGTAAAAGATCGCTTCACAGATGACGTCTGTCGGTTCGTCAGGTGTCATACCAAGTCAGTGATGCCTACAGTCACATATGTTCCGTGAATAATTAATATATCATTCACTGCTACGTAATCATAAATTTTACTTTAATATTTAGTCTTCTTGGTAGTGCCGCGGCGTTGAAAGAAAAGTTCTTCTGTCTTCAACTGCGTCACTGGTACGGCTGAAATGAAAATTTCTATACTACTTATTATCAATGTTGTAATTTGTTTTAGTTCTTGCCACACAACAGGTCGTTGAGAGAACGGTACGTTATATTTCTTGTGGTAGAAGATCTTGTGAGGCTTAACTTCAGTCTTGTACACATACGTGTTGATAACACCTAATCGTTTGGTAAAAACTTGTAAATATTTGGATAACACTTCCTGTAGTTTTATACGTTCATATACACTAAGAGCTGTAGCTTCATTTATCTTATGATCAAGCAATGTTTTCAAGTCCATTAGCTCTGTGTCAGATGAGTGTGTTTGCATGTCTTGAATGTCATTGTCAAGTACTAACTGAACCTTGTACCCTGTACAGAGTTTGTCATGCTTTAGAGTTCTCCTGTCCAAATCAATAATAATTACACTGCCTTTATCATTTAAAATACATTTACCTTTGGAGAAGTCTATAATGCAGTCCTTCTCGCTCATAATATCTATTCCTAATATGCAATTTGTCACAAGGTTTTGTACAACCAGGAATGGCCATTGTACGGTTCCATTACCTATTTTAATGTTTACAAAAACTTGCTTCGTAACCCTACATGACTTGTTACCTAGAGCAGTAGTTATTTTACAGTTTTGGGCAGGAAACTCAGGCACAGGCTCCAATTCACACATCTTTTTATAGAAATTAAAAGACAAAACGCTCACAGCTGCACCTGTATCTAAGATAACCGTAGTTGGAATCCCACCTACTACACCAGTAGTAGAGGCTAAAACAATTTCATTTGTGTTTGAACGACATTGTGTACTGTCTTGCAAAAGTTCATTTGATATATTCTCATTGTGGATATATTTTATAAATAAAACAGGTAGTTTTTGTTTAGAATTATTAGGTAAATCAATATTTTGTTGTTCAATGGTGGTGTCAAATAACTGATTAACATTGAAGTCGCCCCCCAAGAATTCTTCAGCCACGACCCGGGGCATAGAAGTGACTGTTTCTAGTTTGTTGGATTAGCATTTGTATTAGGTACTGACACAGATTGAGGTTGTGTATCAGGTGTCATTTCTATTATATTCACATTCGGATATTCCCTGTTGTGATCTCCAAACTTTTGCGGTTGTTGTTGCTGTTGCGCATTATAACTTACCTGTCGGTCGTAAGGTATGCTCCAATTTTGTCCTGGTGGCTGCTGTGGTAAAGCAGTATTTGAATGAAAGTATTGATCGCTACGAGTCCAGCCTTGATGCTGTCTTGGCTAGTAGTTATTATTATTTCTATTTCTGTTTGTGTTTTTGTTGTTACATTTCTATCCGTTGTTACCGTTGTTGTTATTACCGCGGTGCCTTTTGTATGGATTGCCGCATGAAGTGTTATTACTGTTGTAACTGTTGTTTGTATTGGAATACGCGTGTTGATTTTGATTTCCGTATTGAGACGTCATGTGAGTTTGCTGTTTTTGCTGTACCGCGTATCCAACTGTGGGCGCGCCAGAATTGAGTTGGCAAGCCTGCATGTTTTGCGTACCACTAGTATAAACATTGTGGCTGCTGTTTTGCCGCGCGAAGCGCTGATCTTCTAGTAACATGTCAACCGAATCTAAAGCCGTTAAAAAAAATCTGGATCGTCATCCGGAATATGTAAGAGTTTTTCTTTAATGTTGAAAGGCAATTTGGCCTTCAACGCACGGAGTATATCACGTGTTGCGACTGGTTCGTCCAAAAAATGTCCCATGTTCAAGTATTTTTCAAAATAACTGCGTAAGTTACCATTTTTACTGTTAAAAGTTTCAGGTTCTAAAATTTGTCTTCTGAGTCGCTCCTGGACGGATTGCGACCAGAATTTGTTCAGAAAGGCACGCTCAAACTCACTGTACGTGGTACATACGTCAGCTTGACTGTATGCCCAGACAGCTGCATCGCCTTGGATGTAACCGACAATATATGAAATCTTTTTCCGGTCACTCCAAGTGCGTGGAAATGCGTTACTAAAAGATTTAAGAAAAATCACCGGATGAATGGTTCGTTTTTCTGGGATAAAAGTCTGAAATTGCCTGTGTTTTATTAAGCTTTCTTTTTCCTTTGCATTATGATATGGATTTGTTCCACTGTAATTACTGTAATGTTCAGATGGCGAGTAATTACGATTATGTTGCTGTGGTTTAGCATGATAATAGCTTGTGTTTGTGTTTGCACGACGTGGTATGTGTTGTTGTCGTGGTGTGTTTTGTTCTTGTGTGTTTGTTGTGTGCGTCATACTCGTATGTATATTGGTTTCTGAACTGTACATTTTGACTGATATTTTCGTTACATTCAGACTGTGGTTGATCCGTGAATTGTGTCATTGGTGCAGTGACGGATTGTACTGCGTCACTAATCAGCTGTTTGTTATTAGTAATGTATTCCGCTACGGAGTCGTGCACAAATGTTGGTAAATTTTCACGTATGCATCTATCAAAATGTTTGTCTTTGCTCTCTACCCAATCATGAAATTCTTTATTAATATTTTGAAAATGAGCTGTGGCATCAGATTGTAATCTGTCAGTCAGTTGTTGTTCAACATCGCCAAATTTATTCTGCACGTCAGTAATTCGTTTTTCAAGGTTGTCGTGTACTGAAGGATATGTTTGAATTTGTTCAGTAAGAGCTTCACACGTGACATTAAGGTTTTTTACTTGTGTCTGTAAAAGTGCCACGTCATTTGTAGTCTTTTCTAGTCTCGTATTAAGCTTGGAAAATTTCGTACTGATTTCAGTCATCTGTTTGGTCTGTGTGGCGTCTATAAGTTCCACACGTTTACATAAAGTGTCATTATATGCCTTGATTGCTATGAGGTCAGATTTAAAAAAAAAATGGCTCTGAGCACTATGGGACTTTACATCTATGGTCATCAGTCCCCTAGAACTTAGAACTACTTAAACCTAACTAATCTAAGGACAGCACACAACACCCAGCCATCACGAGGCAGAGAAAATCCCTGACCCCGCCGGGAATCGAACCCGGGAACCCGGGCGTGGGAAGCGAGAACGCTACCGCACGACCACGAGATGCGGGCAGGTCAGATTTAATTTCGTCATTTTGTGTCTTTAAGGTTGCCGGGTTTTCCGCGTTCTGCATCCTTAAGGTTGCCATATTTTCTGCGTTTTGTTTCATTAGTATTTGTAACATGTTGGCAATGTTTACTGTTTGCAAGGTCTCTGCCCCCGCCGCGTCATTAGACGTGACGTCATGTATTAACATGGGCTCTGACTGAGACTTTGAAATTTTTTTGGTGGACGGCCTATTGTCAAAATTTCCGTTAACACTTGCATCAATATTTGATGAATCGTCACTACCGATTGCTGTCGTAAAGTCATTTTCTAACATTTGTCTCTCGTCCGAGTCGGATTGCGTCTGAAATGTCTTTGCTGTTCCATCTTTGCGTATTGTTTTCTAGTTATGACCATGCCACACGTATGGTATGCTTCAAGAAAATAAAGTTTGACACTGGTTTTAAAATAAAATGCAGTTGAACATGAATCGCTCGTAGCAACAATGGCTGTTTGTTAATTTAAAAATGTAAACTGAATATCGGATTATTCTTAATGGCTGCTGGCCATGTTACAACGTATCGTACAGAAGTCGGTCATATTGTACACTCGTGTATTGGTATTGTTACAGAAGTTATTGTTTAAGGAAAAGCACTGAGAATGAAATTTATCACTGAAAATTGCTACGCGCGAAAGAAATACTACAGAATCTACTGAAGAGCTAATACACTAATTATGCGCCTGGTCAAGCCTGCCAATGCAAAGATGCTGCGTCTTACCTTATTTTGCTGGAAGCTTCATTGCGTCTTCCCGCAAAATTTTAGAATTGGAAATATCTTCAGATTTTTGTTATTTCTCATACATTCACGTCCAGGTCCAGAAAGTTGATTTTTCACATGAAACAAAGAGAACAACGTAACAAATGACAAAATAACAAGTCCTGTCACGGTCGCCAATATAAAATAAATAAAATAAAATAAAATATTAATTATTGTATATGTATGATAGTGATTGGTTGTAATTAATATTTGCTTATCTGGAACGTGGACGTTTAATTATTCGGTATCAGACGCTTGACGATGGCTTTTTCGTAAATGTAATGTTATTCGTAGTTGACCGTGAAATAAGACTCAAATAATCGGACTTCGTATTTAAATCGTTTCCAAAGACTGCTGCGGTAGGTGCGGACTCAAATCTAAATCTCAATATTAGAATAATTTGCCAGCCATGTCAATACGTCGTTCAGAGGTGACTACTAAACATAAAAAGTTTACACAGTTAGTTAAATCAGATATATTCAACGAATAAGCCTACAGTTAAATAATTCTACTTACTTTCATAAATATAAATTCCTTACAGAATCGAGTGCCTAGTAAGATTGCAACTCGCAGTGTTCTTATATAACATCAAATATGGCGGTGTGCCAGTCAAAAAAATATACAGGGCTATTACAAATGATTGAAGCGATTTCATAAATTCACTGTAGCTCCATTCATTGACATATGGTCACGACACACTACAGATACGTAGAAAAACTCATAAAGTTTTGTTCGGCTGAAGCCGCACTTCAGGTTTCTGCCACCAAAGTGCTCGAGAGCGCAGTGAGACAAAATGGCGACAGGAGCCGAGAAAGTGTATGTCGTGCTTGAAATGCACTCACATCAGTCAGTCATAACAGTGCAACGACACTTCAGGACGAAGTTCAACAAAGATCCACCAACTGCTAACTCCATTCGGCGATGGTATGCGCAGTTTAAAGCTTCTGGATGCCTGTGTAAGGGGAAATCAACGGGTCGGCCTGCAGTGAGCGAAGAAACGGTTGAACGCGTGCGGGCAAGTTTCACACGTAGCCCGCGGAAGTCGACGAATAAAGCAAGCGGGGAGCTAAACGTACCACAGCCGACGGTTTGGAAAATCTTACGGAAAAGACTAAAGCAGAAGCCTTACCGTTTAGAATTGCTACAAGCCCTGACACCCGATGACAAAGTCAAACGCTTTGAATTTTCGGCGCGGTTGCAACAGCTCATGGAAGAGGATGCGTTCAGTGCGAAACTTGTTTTCAGTGATGAAGCAACATTTTTTCTTAATGGTGAAGTGAACAGACACAATGTGCGAATCTGGGCGGTCGAGAATCCTCACGCATTCGTGCAGCAAATTCGCAATTCACCAAAAGTTAACGTGTTTTGTGCAATCTCACGGTTTATAGTTTGCGGCCCCTTTTTCTTCTGCGAAAAAAACGTTACGGGACACGTGTATCTGGACAAGCTGGAAAATTGGCTCATGCCACAACTGGAGACCGACAGCGCCGACTTCATCTTTCAACAGGATGGTGGTCCGCCGCACTTCCATCATGATGTTCGGTATTTCTTAAACAGGAGATTGGAAAACCGATGGATCGGTCGTGGTGGAGATCACGATCGGCAATTCGTGTCATGGCCTCCACGCTCTCCCGACTTAACCCCATGCGATTTCTTTCTGTGGGGTTATGTGAAAGATTCGGTGTTTAAACCTCCTCTACCAAGAAACGTGCCAGAACTGCGAGCTCGCATCAACGATGCTTTCGAACTCATTGATGGGGACATGCTGCGCCGAGTGTGGGAGGAACTTGATTATCGGCTTGATGCCTGCCGAATCACTAAAGGGGCACATATCGAACATTTGTGAATGCCTAAAAAAACTTTTTGAGTTTTTGTATGGGTGTGCAAAGCATCGTGAAAATATCTCAAATAATAAAGTTATTGTAGAGCTGTGAAATCGCTTCAATCATTTCTAGTAACCCTGTACGTGCTTCCCGCACCAGTTGTTGTACAAGACCTCTCCTTCTTAATGAAACATAAGAGTATCGTAATTGTGTTTTGTTTTATCAGCGACACAGCGCTGCAGTTCTGTGCCATAGGCTTTGTCAGAGATTAATTATTTAATTAAGATTTCGCGTTTCCGAGGAAACTCACGCACGGCATGCAAATGTGCCTTTATAATTTGAACATTTTATTCGCCAGGAAGATTTAGTGCATTCCATTCGATCATAGCGAATGTAGAAACATTCGAAACACAGTAATTCCAAACACCACGAGCATCGCGAGAAGACAGGTTTACCATTGTGACATTTCTTAGTAAGAATCTCGCTTGGAAAAGAAACGTCGTTAACACAGTTGAAGATCTCTCGCCTTGACAATAATTTCGCGACAAACCACGCATAACGCATCACTTCACCGATAACTGGCGCTTGCAATTGATTATGAATCAATATACGTTACAGAAATTTCATCGAAAAAATTCCAAATAATTTTCTCATTTATTTGTTTTTTTTTTTTTTGTTTTTTTTTTAATTCCTTCACCAGACGTCAAATTAGTGGACTAATAAGGACAACGTTATTTCAATACACGTCTGAAAATGTTCGTGTAGTGATCTTCTACGGACACTGGTAAATCAATGAAAAACACAAATAAAAATAATAATCGGATTTCGAACACAGGACGAAAAACTGCGAAGCCGCGACATCAGCGACCGTGCCACCGCTTCGGTTGAACTGCTCAGTCGCTACTTAACCTGTGCGAGTGATGGACGTACGCTTGTATGCCGTAGATCTGCCGAGCTGCCTACTCTTGATTGCGTTCACCCTCGACACACAGCTTCCACCCCCAGGTTTCATGGTGTGAACGACCATCATTTACAACTGGCGGTCACATTTGACTTTTCTGCAGGGTAAAGTTATCAGTGCCCACTACATTGCGCAGCTTGCTATCCCCATGACACTGGCTCAGTTCCTCGCCGGCCGGAGTGTCCGTGCGGTTCTAGGCGCTACAGTCTGGAGCCGAGCGACCGCTATGGTCGCAGGTTCGAATCCCGCCTCGGGCATGTATGTGTTTGATGTCCTTAGGTTAGTTAGGTTTAATTAGTTCTAAGTTCTAGGCGACTGATGACCTCAGAAGTTAAGTCGCATAGTGCTCAGAGCCATTTTGAGCAGTTCCTCGACAGGAAGGTGGCGCGGTTTTTCAGCAGGACAAAGCACGTCCACATGCGGCTGCTGCTAGGCAACGTGCTCTCCGTACAGTAAAACAACTGCTCTGCGTAGCACGACCTCCAGATCTCTCGCCACCTGAACACGTCGATCTGTTGTAGAATTTTTGAACATGTTTTTTGCTCGCGTATCATGTCGTTTCTGCAAACCCAGAATCTACTCTGTAGGAATCAACATGGATTCCGGAAACGGCGATCGTGTGAAACCCAATTCGCTTTATTTGTTCATAAGACCCAGAAAATATTAGATACAGGCCATTTTCCTTGACTTCCGGAAGGCGTTCGATACAGTTCCGCCGGCCGGAGTGGCCGAGCGGTTAAAGGCGCTACAGTCTGGAACCGCACGACCGCTACGGTCGCAGGTTCGAATCCTGCCTCGGGCATGGATGTGTGTGATGTCCTTAGGTTAGTTAGGTTTAAGTAGTTCTAAGTTCTAGGGGCCTTATGACCACAGCAGTTGAGTCCCATAGTGCTCAGAGCCATTTGATACAGTTCCGCACTGTCGCCTGATAAACAAAGTAAGAGCCTACGGAATATCAGACCAGCTGTGTGGCTGGATTGAAGAGTTTTTAGCAAACAGCAAACAGCATGTTGTTCTCAATGGAGAGACGTCTACAGACGTTAAAGTTGGCGTGCCACAGGGGAGTATAATGGGACCATTACTTTTCACAATATATATAAACGACCTAGTAGATAGTGTCGGAAGTTCCATGTGGCTTTTCGCGGATGATGCTGTAGTATACAGAGAAGTTGCAGCATTAGAAAGTTGCAGTAAAATGCAGGAAGATCTGCAGCGGATAGGCACTTGGTGCAGGGAGTGGCAACTGAGCCTTAACATAGACAAATGTAATGTATTGCGAATACATAGAAAGAAGGATTCATTATTGTATGATTATATGATATATGATACTGCCTACAGGAAAATTAAAGAGACCTTTGGAGATAAGAGAACGACTTGTATGAATATCAAGAGCTCAGATGGAAACCCAGTTCTAAGCAAAGAAGGGAAAGCAGAAAGGTGGAAGGAGTATATAGAGGGTCTATACAAGAGCGATGTACTTGAGGACAATATTATGGAAATGGAAGAGGATGTAGATGAAGATGAAATGGGAGATATGGTACTGCGTGAAGAGTTTGACAGAGCACTGAAAGACTTGAGTCGAAACAAGGCCCCCGGAGTAGACAATATTCCATTGGAACTACTGACGGCCATGGGAGAGCCAGTCCTGACAAAACTCTTCCATCTGGTGAGCAAGATGTATGAAACAGGCGAAATACCCTCAGACTTCAAGAAGAATATAATAATTCCAATCCCAAAGAAAGCAGGTGTTGACAGATGTGAAAATTACCGAACTATCAGCTTAATAAGTCACAGCTGCAAAATACTAACACGAATTCTTTACAGACGAATGGAAAAACTAGTAGAAGCCAACCTCGGGGAAGATCAGTTTGGATTCCGTAGAAACACTGGAACACGTGAGGCAATACTGACCTTACGACTTATCTTAGAAGAAAGATTAAGGAAAGGCAAACCTACGTTTCTAGCATTTGTGGACTTAGAGAAAGCTTTTGACAATGTTGACTGGAATACTCTCTTTCAAATTCTAAAGGTGGCAGGGGTAAAATACAGGGAGCGAAAGGCTATTTACAATTTGTACAGAAACCAGATGGCAGTTATAAGAGTCGAGGGACATGAAAGGGAAGCAGTGGTTGGGAAGGGAGTAAGACAGGGTTGTAGCCTCTCCCCGATGTTGTTCAATCTGTATATTGAGCAAGCAGTAAAGGAAACAAAAGAAAAATTCGGAGTAGGTATTAAAATTCATGGAGAAGAAATAAAAACTTTGAGGTTCGCCGATGACATTGTAATTCTGTCAGAGACAGCAAAGGACTTGGAAGAGCAGTTGAATGGAATGGACAGTGTCTTGAAAGGAGGATATAAGATGAACATCAACAAAAGCAAAACAAGGATAATGGAATGTAGTCTAATTAAGTCGGGGGATGCTGAGGGAATTAGATTAGGAAATGAGGCACTTAAAGTAGTAAAGGAGTTTTGCTATTTGGGGAGCAAAATAACTGATGATGGTCGAAGTAGAGAGGATATAAAATGTAGGCTGGCAATGGCAAGGAAAGCGTTTCTGAAGAAGAGAAATTTGTTAACATCCAGTATTGATTTAAGTGTCAGGAAGTCATTTCTGAAAGTATTCGTATGGAGTGTAGCCATGTATGGAAGTGAAACATGGACGATAACTAGTTTGGACAAGAAGAGAATAGAAGCTTTCGAAATGTGGTGCTACAGAAGAATGCTGAAGATTAGATGGGTAGATCACATAACTAATGAGGAAGTATTGAATAGGATTGGGGAGAAGAGAAGTTTGTGGCACAACCTGACCAGAAGAAGGGATCGGTTGGTAGGACATGTTCTGAGGCATCAAGGGATCACCAATTTAGTATTGGAGGGCAGCGTGGAGGGTAAAAATCGTAGAGGGAGACCAAGAGATGAATACACTAAGCAGATTCAGAAGGATGTAGGTTGCAGTAGGTACTGGGAGATGAAAAAGCTTGCACAGGATAGAGTAGCATGGAGAGCTGCATCAAACCAGTCTCAGGACTGAAGACCACAACAACAACAACATATGATAGCGGAACAAACAATGGTAGAAGTTACTTCTGTAAAATATCTGGGAGTATGCGTACGGAACGATTTGAAGTGGAATGATCATATAAAATTAATTGTTGGTAAGGCGGATGCCAGGTTGAGATTCATTGCGAGAGTCCTTAGAAAATGTAGTCCATCAACAAAGGAGGTGGCTTACAAAACACTCGTCCGACCTATTGCTCATCAGTGTGGGATCCGTACCAGGTCGGGTTGACGGAGGAGATAGAGAAGATCCAAAGAAGAGCGGCGCGTTTCGTCACAGGGTTATTTGGTAAGCGTGATAGCGTTACGGAGATGTTTAGCAAACTCAAGTGGCAGACTCTGCAAGAGAGGCGCTCTGCATCGCGGTGTAGCTTTCTGTCCAGGTTTCGAGAGGGTGCGTTTCTGGATGAGGTATCGAATATATTGCGTCCCCCTACTTATACCTCCCGAGGAGATCACGGATGTAAAATTAGAGAGATTTGAGAGCGCACGGGGCTTTCCGGCAGTCGTTCTTCCCGCGAACCAAACGCGACTGGAACAGGAAAGGGAGGTAATGACAGTGGCACGTAAAGTTCCCTCCGCCACACACCGTTGGGTGGCTTGCGGAGTATAAATGTAGATGTAGATGTAGATGTATGGGACATGCTGAAACGTGAACTTACTTATTCTGCAGAGCCGGCAAGAACCACTGCAGAATTACAACAAAAGACGCTAGGTGCTAGGGACAGTCTATCGCAGGATGCCATTCGGCAGCTTTGCGATCATTTGCATGAGAGAATACACGGCTGCCTTGCCGTCAGAGAGGTGTGTGTACATGGTGTATTGATGTGAATGGCTGGACACCCTTGGTCTGAAATTCTTTTCATATACGTCTACAATGATGAACTACCTGGCGCATCAGTTGTGAATAAAACTGCCTTCTCCGTGAGGTGTTGCATCTTTTTCCGGCTGTGTATTATCGACAGTTTTTCGACTCTATCGAAGTTCGGGCATTAATGAAAGCCCCTTAAAATATCAGGATAAATTTAAAAACTGCTGATATAGATCTATGTAGAGGCAACGATGATTATCCGATAGGATAAATACGAGGGTAAATCAATTATTATCCGCAAAGTAGTTATAAAATTTTATTGTAATCAAATAGGGAACTTACAAGAACATCATTTTTCGGCATAGTCTCCTTGCGTTTCAACGCACTTGGTCCATCATTGTACAACCTGATGTCCTCATAACGGAAGGTTCTCGGTTGAGCTGAGAGCCCGGAATGCACCGCTTCTTTCACTGCTACGTCCGAGGCAAATCGACGGCCCCTTAATGCTTGCTTGAGTGGACCAAACAAGTGATAGTCAGAAGGGGCAAGATCGGGACTATATGGAGGATGATGAAGTACTTCAAATTTGAGTTTCTTGAGTTTTTCAGCAGTGTGGTCAGCAGTATGCGGACGGGCATTGTCATGCAACAACAAAACACCTTTTGACAGCAATCCTCGGCGTTTGCTTCGAATTGCAGGCTTTAGCCTGGCAGTAAGCATCTCACTGTCACGTACACTGTTTACACTGTTTACTGTTGTGCCCCTTTCCCCATAATATTCCAGTACTGGACCCTGTGCCTCTCAAAAAAACCGTAAGCATCAATTTCCATGCGGACGGTTGGGTCTTGAACTTTTTCTTGTACGGCGAATTTGGATGTTTCCATTCCATACTCTGCCGTTTACTCTCCGGCTCGTAATGATGGATCCATGTTTCGTCACCAGTAATGATCCTGTTTAAGAAGTTCTCCCCTTCGTTATCACAGCGATCCGAATGTTTTTTGTAGATGTCCAAACGCGTTTGTGTATGCAACTGTGTGAGTTGTTTTGAGATCCATCTTGCACAAACTTTAAGAAATCCAAGTCTGTTGTGGATGGTTTCGTACTCAGAACCGTGACTAATTTGCAGACGATGTACCATTTCGTCAATAGTTAATCGTCGGTCTAAGAGAATCATTCCACGTGAACGCTCAGTGGTTTCTTCATTTGTGGCGGTAAACGGTCGTCCGGCTCCATCATCGTGCTTAACCCCTGTGCGACCATTTCGGAATTTTTCAATGCATTCGTAGACACTCCGTTGTGGCAAAACACTGTTCCCGTACTGTACCGAAAGTCTTCGATGAATTGCTGCCCCTGATACGCCTTCCGACCACAAAAAACATATCACTGAACGTTACTCTTCTTTGGTGCAAATAGTCGAGCAGCCACGGTTAACAGCACGGCAGCGATAACAAAACTAACCTAGCAACTTGAAAATTGCAAAGATATAACAAAAAATAAACAAAGCATGCGTCATCAACGTAAAACGACAGTACTACCAAAATAAACAAAAGTAGAACTAAATTGCGGATAATAATTGACTTACCCTCGCACATCCCCAGTAAGATCTCTATCGGAAAGGAGTTCGGCAAGATGAATCGTCTCTCCGAAACTGTTCGCCCTTGGGATGGAAGATGAATTCAAACCACTAGAGTGTAATAACAGAAGAAGAAAAGTCAGTGGTCCACATCTGTCTGCACTTTGCCAAAGATATAGTGCTTATAACTGTAGGTTTCAAAGACCTAGAGAGTATATTCAAGAACTAAAACTTCAAAATGGAAATATTGGTTAGGAAATGAATATCAGTAAAATCAAAGTACTAAGCCCAGACAACCAACCACGTACAGTTGGAAAGTAATCTACAGACACTATCGAGCAATAAGTTACATCTACGCTGGGCACAAGTTTAAACTAGGGGGGAAAACCAGCCGGAACGCAGAAATTCCTGGCAGAATAGAACTGGGCTGGGCAGTTTCGGAAGCTAAGAGCCCATAGAGACTAACAAAGATGTTCCAAATAATCTGAAGGCTAAAGGATACTATATGAACACCCTACCAGCTACAACCTACAGTCTGGGACCTATGACTCTAAGGCCCGTCTAAACAGCATGCACAACAAATACTAGAGCTACAATGAAATGAAAACCACTGGCTGCATACAGGCGTTAATGTAAGTCAACGGGGACAGTTGAAAATGTGTGCCCCGACCGGGACGCGAACCTGGGATCGCCTGCTTACATGGCAGACGCTCTATCTATCTTTTTTTTTTTTTTAATCTCACATTGTTCGTTTTCGTTCTTTCTATCTGCTCGGGGCGGACGCCGCAAGACACCCGATTCAGTTCCTCGTCGGTCCATAAACTCAGTTTTTTTTTATTACAGAAGCAGCTAACCCTCTGACCGAACACGCCGAGTTACCGTGCCGGCTTATTTTGTTCGCTATTGTGCGTTGCATCTGCTCGCGGCGGACGTCGTAAGACATCCATTTAAGTACGTTGTTGATCGATTAACTCAGTGTTTTTATTGAAGAGGGCAGCTAACAGTCTGACCGAACACGCTGAGCTACCATGCAGATCCCATCTGAGCCACGGAGGACACAGAGGACAGTGCGACTGCAGGGATTTATCTCTGGCACGCTTCCCGTGAGACCCACAATCGCAACTAATTGTCCCGCACTATATTTATCGTGTCCCTGCCCATTATGCTCAATACTCGCGGCTTTACTGCCGATCCCCATGGCAGTTCGAGCACTGTTTGTACTTCTGCACACAATAAGATGGTCAAATGGCCGGTGAGCCTTTATATATATATATATATATATATATATATATATATATATATGAAGATGGTATCTGTTCTTTCGGAAATGTCCAAAAGAACAGATGCCATCTCAATACACTACTGGCCATTAAAATTGCTACACCACGAAGATGATGTAATACAGACACGAAATTTAACCGACAGGAAAAAGATGCTGTGATACGCAAATGATTAGCTTTTCAGAGCATTCACACAAGGTTGTCGCCGGTGGCGACACCTACAACGTGCTGACATGAGGAAAGTTTCCAACCAATTTCTCGTACACAAACAGCAGTTGACCGGCGTTGCGTGATGACACGTTGTTGTGATGCCTCGTGTAACGAGGTGAAATGCGTACCATCACGTTTCCGACTTTGATAAAGGTCGGATTGTAGCCTATCGCGGTTGCGGTTCATCGCATCGCGACATAGCTACTCGCGTTGGTCGAGATCCAATCACTGTTAGCAGAATATGGAATCGGTGGGTTCAGGAGGGTAATACGGAACGCCATGGTGGATCTGAACGGCCTCGTATCACTAGCAGTCGAGATGACAGGCATCTTATCCGCATGGCTGTAACGGATCGTGCAGCCACGTCTCGATCCCTGAGTCAACAGATGGGGACGTTTGCAAGACAACAACCATCTGCACGAACAGTTCGACGACGTTTGCAGCAGCATGGACTATCAGCTCGAAGACCACGGCTGCGGTTACCCTTGTCGCTGCATCACAGACAGGAGTGCCTGCGATGGTGTACTCAACGACGAACCTGGGTGCACGAATGGCACAACGTAATTTTTTCGGATGAATCCTGGTTCTGTTTACAGCATCATGATGGTCGCATCCGTGTTTGGCGACATCGCGGTGAACGCACATTGGAAGCGTGTATTCGTCATCGCCATACTAACGTATCACCCGGCGTGATGGTACGGGGTGCCATTGGTTACACGTCCCGGTCACCTCTTGCTCGCATTGACGGAACAGTGGACGTTACATTTCAAATGTGTTACGACCCGTGGCTCTACCCTGTATTCGATCCCTGCGAAACCCTACATTTCAGCTGGATAAGGCACGACTTCATGTTGCAGGTCACGTACAGGCCCTTCTGGATACAGAAAATGTTCTACTGCTGCCCTGGCCAGCACATTCTCCAGATCTCTCACCAACTGAGAACGTCTGGCCAATGGTGCCCGAGCAACTGGCTCGTCAGAATACGCCCATCACTACTCTTGATGAACTGTGGTATCGTGTTGAAGCTGCGTGGGCGTGTACCAGTACACGCCACCCAAGGTCTGTTTGACTCAATGCCCAGGCGTATCAAGGCCGTTATTGCGGCCAGAGGTGGTTGTTCTGGGAAATGATTTCTCAGGATCTATGCACCTAAATTGCGTGAAAATGTAATCACATGTCACTTCTAGTATAACATATTTGTCCGATGAATACCCGTTTATCATCTGCATTTCTTCTTGGTGTATCAATTTTAATGGCCAGTAGTGTATATAAATACTGGAGCGACAGATGCTAGAAGTCAGTCTCAAGGGCAGGACATTAGAAGGAGAACAAAGGTAACAGACGTCCTAGAGGGAAATGCAAATCTGAAGCGGCAACTGGTCGGACCGTTGCCTCGTCAAGATTAAGACAGGTAGAGACCATGGGACCGTGTAAGTGGCAACGGAAAAGCCGAAAAGACGGCTTGACGAGGTGCCAGTCGGATGGAAGGGTGTCGTATGAATGCCTGGAGAACGTTAAGGGCTTATTTCAATAGTGCTACAAGTCCATTTTTGTTCATTGTGAGATGCAGTCCTAAAGTTAAATGAGCGCTGAAAAATCTGCAGTTTAGATACCAGAAATATTCAAGCATATGGCTTCTTGCCGCAGATGAATCTATCTTTCTGTTTGTTTGGATCATTAATTTCAGAATAATTATAGACAGATAAGAGGAGGTAAAGAACTTGTACCACTATTGAAATAAGCCCTTTATGCGTGGCGCCAACAATGAAGTGGGAGGAACTGGTGTTTTGTGTGACGAAATCTTTCGTGGGAAGGGTGCGATTCTTACGCTTAAGAAAACGCTAAAAGCCGAAAGATATGAACAGATATTATAACATTGTGTACTGCATACAGTAGAAGAACAATTCGGAGACGATGATTGTTTGTACCAGCATGACAATGCAACCTGTCATAAAGCAACCTCTGTGAGGGTATTGTTTGTGAACGATAATATTCTTGGAATGGTCTGGCCTGCTCACAGTCCCGACTCGAACGCATTGGAACATCTTCTGGATGAAGACTAACCGTGTACCTGATATATTATAAAATAAGATAGCGTGGTAGATTTTGATGCAATAACGAATAGGGAACTACACGCCAACTTGTATAGTTAACGCATTTATTAAAGTATTTAGTTCCCCTATCACTATACAGTAGAATTCTACTGTATGAGACAGGCGAAATACCCTCTGACTTCAAGAAGAATATAATAATTCCAATCCCAAAGAAAGCAGGTTTTGACGGATGCGAAAATTACTGAACTATCAGTTTAATAAGTCACAGCTGCAAAATACTAACACGAATTCTTTACAGACGAATGGAAAAACTGGTAGAAGCCGACCTCGGGGAAGATCAGTTTGGATTCCGTAGTAATATTGGAACACGTGAAGCTGTACTGACCTTACCACTTATCTTAGAAAAAAGATTAAGGAAAGGCAAATCTACGTTTCTAGCATTTGTAGACTTAGAGAAAGCTTTTGACAATGTTGACTGGAATACTCTCTTTCAAATTCTAAAGGTGTCAGTGGTAAAATACAGGGAGCGAAAGGCTGTTTACAATTTGTTCAGAAACCAGATGGCAGTTATAAGAGTCGAGGTGCATGAAAGGGAAGCAGTGGTTGGGAAGGGAGTGAGACAGGGTTGTAGCTTCTTCCCGATGTTATTCAATCTGTATATTGAGCAAGCAGTAAAGGAAACAAAAGAAAAGTTCGGAGTAGGTATTAAATCCTTGGAGAAAAAAAAAAGCCGGCCGCGGTGGTCTAGCGGTTCTAGGCGCTCAGTCCGGAACCGTGCTGCTGCTACGGTCGCAGGTTCGAATCCTGCCTTGGGCATGGCTGTGTGTGATGTCCTTAGGTTAGTTAGGTTAAAGTAGTTCTAAGTTCTAGGGGACTGGTGACCTCAGATGTTAAGTACCATAGTGCTTCGAGCCATTTGAACCATTTGAACATGATGCATTATCGCGAGATATGTCCTTCTGTTAACGGTTAACGGATGTCTAGTAACCATTATACCTATCATTACGAAGGAATTTCATGGTTATCTGTCTTCTATATGGGAATGTGGCTCTAGTTTGTGTCGAATCTCGTATATTTGGATTGATTCCCGTGGTATAAAGATTTTTCCGTTTAGTACTGAGTACAAGACAAGTAGTTCATGTTTCTGTATTCGTTTATATGTACTACAGAGGTCACCATGTTGTGACTTCGGTGAAAGAACAAGCCTTCCTTAGACACTATCTATACTTTGATACATTAGCATCTTTCGTTTATACAAGTCAGTGCTATAATCCAGTGTTGTACTAATCATTTGATGAGCCTTTTATTCAGTATAGTTTTACCCCCTCCCTCCCTCCCTCCCCCCCCCCCCCCCCATCATCATGATCGTTCTCGTAAATGAATGGATAGACGATATATTTAAACTAGTAATTTTATACAAGAACAGGTTTATAAAGATGGTGTAGTGATGATGTAAATGTTAGACTTTAGTCGTTCAAGTAAGTAGGTGATTAAGCATTTCAATGATGGTTGTTAACTTATGTCAATCCTTGACTGGATTACGCATAACAATACGAGAGTTATACTTTGTATACCTTGCTGTACTCTTCTTTAGTAATTAGTTATTAGAGGAACTACAAGTCCTTTACATGTGTGACGAACTGTTTTGACTGACAACACCCTGTTTACTGCTATTTAGAGCATTGTTATTTACAGGATGTTTCAAAAATGACCGGTATATTTGAAACGGCAATAAAAACTAAACGAGCAGCGATAGAAATACACCGTTTGTTGCAATATGCTTGGGACAACAGTACATTTTCAGGCGGACAAACTTTCGAAATTACAGTAGTTACAATTTTCAACAACAGATGGCGCTGCACGCGATGTGAAAGATATAGAAGACAACGCAGTCTGTGGGTGCGCCATTCTGTACGTCGTCTTTCTGCTGTAAGCGTGTGCTGTTCACAACGTGCAAGTGTGCTGTAGACAACATGGTTTATTCCTTAGAACAGAGGATTTTTCTGGTCTTGGAATTCCACCGCCTAGAACACAGTGTTGTTGCAACAAGACGAAGTTTTCAACGGAGGTTTAATGTAACCAAAGGACCGAAAAGCGATACAATAAAGGATCTGTTTGAAAAATTTCAACGGACTGGGAACGTGACGGATGAACGTGCTGGAAAGGTAGGGCGACCGCGTACGGCAACCACAGAGGGCAGCGCGCAGCTAGTGCAGCAGGTGATCCGACAGCGGCCTCGGGTTTCCGTTCGTCGTGTTGCAGCTGCGGTCCAAATGACGCCAACGTCCACGTATCGTCTCATGCGCCAGAGTTTACACCTCTATCCATACAAAATTCAAACGCGGCAACCCCTCAGCGCCGCTACCATTGCTGCACGAGAGACATTCGCTAACGATATAGTGCACAGGATTGATGACGGCGATATGCATGTGGGCAGCATTTGGTTTACCGACGAGGCTTATTTTTACCTGGACGGCTTCGTCAATAAACAGAACTGGAGCATATGGGGAACCGAAAAGCCCCATGTTGCAGTCCCATCGTCCCTGCATCCTCAAAAAGTACTGGTCTGGGCCGCCATTTCTTCCAAAGGAATCATTGGCCCATTTTTCAGATCCGAAACGATTACTGCATCACGCTATCTGGACATTCTTCGTAAACTTGTGGCGGTACAAACTGCCTTAGACGACACTGCGAACACCTCGTGGTTTATGCAAGATGGTGCCCGGCCACATCGCACGGCCGACGTCTTTAATTTCCTGAATGAATATTTCTATGATCGTGTGATTGCTTTGGGCTATCCGAAACATACAGGAGGCGGCGTGGATTGGCCTCCCTATTCGCCAGACATGAACCCCTGTGACTTCTTTCTGTGGGGACACGTGAAAGACCAGGTGTACCGCCAGAATCCAGAAACAATTGAACAGCTGAAGCAGTACATCTCATCTGCATGTGAAGCCATTCCGCCAGACACGTTGTCAAAGGTTTCGGGTAATTTCATTCAGAGACTACGCCATATTATTGCTACGCATGGTGGATATGTGGAAAATATCGTACTATAGAGTTTCCCAGACCGCAGCGCCAACCGTTGTTGAAAATTGTAACTACTGTAATTTCGTAAGTTTGTCTGCCTGAAAATGTACTGTTGTCCCAAGCATATTGCAACAAACGGTGTATTTCTATCGCTGCTCGTTTAGTTTTTATTGTCGTTTCAAATATACCGGTCATTTTTGAAACACCCTGTACTTGATCGTTCTTTTACTAATGCGGGCATGTTAGAATTAGATTACCTTAGACCAGGGTCACGACCTTAAATGAGGCACCGACATCGAAATGGTCATTTTGGTGGCATGTTAGCTTACATATCTCTTGTTGGAACGAGTACATTAATGAATTGACACATACGCATTTATTTTACACCATTGAGTACCTTTTAATACATTAACTGGGTTCCACACCATTCTTCCAGTTTCTCCTCGCTTTTGTTTTCGTATCGTTATGAATGATGTTGTTTCAGTAGCCTGTTTCACTTTGTTACTTTATAGTGTTGGCGATACAGTGTTATGCAAACGTAAATCCATTCCACCTTTCCCACCATTTACTATTTATGTTGTGTACATAGTTCCGCGTAGTCAGCGCGTACACAACTTTCCCACTAGAGCGCGCCCCGCTAAGCACAACGGTGCAGGCGCAGCGCTCGTCCGTCTCCGTACTACGAGATGGCGCTGCCATAAAGACGGACCAAATTCTGCTCCCGCCGATCCGCGTATTAATATGTAACGCAGCCAATAAGATTGCTGCTAACGTAGAACCTTTTCTCCTCGCGGATCACACTCGCGCAGTGATACCTGAACGCTCGAGGTATTATAACGAGTTTACAGACCTCCGATTAGTCAGTCTGCATCAGTCTGCGCCTAATAAGATTATCATATTCCTGTACATAGCCATGAAGATAAATGTATAGACGCTTTGTCAAGTATCAGAGATATGTGAGAATAAGATTAACGTACCAAGACCAAAGGAACTTCAGATTGTCAATTGTAAATAGCATCCAGAAGCAAGTTAAGTAATTCTATATTTGTTATTATTTTAATAAATGTGTGTGAAAATTAATCAAGTTCTGTTTAAATTTGGTCACCGTCAATCTGCTACTCTAAGCGTGCAAGTGGCATTTCTATCGTCTGACCCAACGGCAGATAAGACCACGAGACATATTGCTGACACTCGCCTACTTCGTTAGAGCGACAAGTCAAATAATCTGATGGTGTGTATACAGAAGGTCTTACAGTACGCACACCACAATTTACAAACAATGGAATCATACCTTACATATGTCTGATTGGCAATGCATATTTTCCTGCCTGTTAGTTAAACTGTACACACAAAGAAGAGTTTTAGGGTATTATTGTTCGCTTTAACACAATTATAGTACTGTTTTATGCCTATATTATTATCTCTAAGAGAATCATCTCTAAGAGTAATGGCATGAAAATATTAGATACAGGCTCCCAGGTAGATGCCATTTTCCTTGACTTCCGGAAGACGGTCGATACAGTTCCGCACTGTCGCCTGATAAACGAAGTAAGAGCCTACGAAATATCAGACCAGC
The DNA here is from genome assembly GCF_021461395.2 of Schistocerca americana. Classification (NCBI taxonomy): domain Eukaryota; kingdom Metazoa; phylum Arthropoda; class Insecta; order Orthoptera; family Acrididae; genus Schistocerca; species Schistocerca americana. Next base: position 152,543,626 of record NC_060128.1, on the reverse strand, counting down.
TGTGTGGCTGGATTGAAGAGTTTTTAGCAAACAGAACACAGCATGTTGTTCTCAATGGAGAGGCGTCTACAGACGTTAAAGTTGGCGTGCCACAGGGGAGTGTTACGGGACCACTCCTTTTCACAATATATATAAACGACCTAGTAGATAGTGTCGGAAGTTCCATGTGGCTTTTCGCGGATGATGCTGTAGTATACAGAGAAGTTGCAGCATTAGAAAGTTGCAGCAAAATGCAGGAAGATCTGCAGCGGATAGGCACTTGGTGCAGGGAGTGGCAACTGACCCTTAACATAGACAAATGTAATGTATTGCGAATACATAGAAAGAAGGATTCTTTATTGTATGATTATATGATAGCGGAACAAACAATGGTAGAAGTTACTTCTGTAAAATATCTGGGAGTATGCGTACGGAACGATTTGAAGTGGAATGATCATATAAAATTAATTGTTGGTAAGGCGGATGCCAGGTTGAGATTCATTGCGAGAGTCCTTAGAAAATGTAGCCCATCAACAAAGGAGGTGGCTTACAAAACACTCGTCCGACCTATTGCTCATCAGTGTGGGATCCGTACCAGGTCGGGTTGACGGTGGAGATAGAGAAGATCCAAAGAAGAGCGGCGCGTTTCGTCACAGGGTTGTTTGGTAAGCGTGGTAACGTTACGGAGATGTTCAGCAAACTCAAGTGGCAGACTCTCCAAGAGAGGCGCTCTGCATCGCGGTGTAGCTTGCTCGCCAGGTTTCTAGAGGGTGCGTTTCTGGATGAGGTATCGAATATATTCCTTCCCCCTACTTATACCTCCTGAGGAGATCACGAATGTAAAATTAGAGAGATTCGAGCGCGCACGGAGGCTTTGCGGCAGTCGTTCTTCCCGCGAACCATATGCGACTGGAACAGGAAAGGGAGGTAATGACAGTGGCACGTAAAGTGCCCTCCGCCACACACCGTTGGCTGGCTTGCGGAGTATAAATGTAGATGTAGATGTAGACATCTAGACTTATACAGGGTGTTACAAAAAGGTACGGCCAAACTTTCAGGAAACATTCCTCACACACAAAGAAAAAAAATATGTTATGTGGACATGTGTCCGGAAACGCTTACTTTCCATGTTAGAGCTCATTTTATTACTTCTCTTCATATCACGTTAATCATGGAATGGAAACACACAGCATCAGAACGTACCAGCGTGACTTCAAACACTTTGTTACAGGAAATGTTCAAAATGTCCTCCGGTAGCGAGGTTACTTGTATCCACCCTCCGTCGCATGGAATCCCTGATGCGCTGATGCAGCCCTTGAGAATGGCGAATTGTATCACAGCCGTCCACAATTCGAGCACGAAGAGTCTCTACATTTGGTACCGGGGTTGCGTAGACAAGAGCTTTCAAATGCCCCTATAAATGAAAGTCAAGAGGGTTGAGGTCAGGAGAGCGTGGAGGCCATGGAAACGGTCCGCCTCTACCAATCCATCGGTCACCGAATCTGTTGTTGAGAAGCGTACGAATACTTCGACTGAAATGTGCAGGAGCTCCATCGTGCATGAACCACATGTTGTGTCGTACTTGTAAACACATGTTCTAGCAGCACAGGTAGAGTATCCCGTACGAAATCATGGCGGTGAATCGAGGAAGTACAGTACATACTGACGAAACTAAAATGAGCTCTAACATGGAAAGTAAGCGTTTCCGGACACATGTCCACATAACATCTTTTCTTTATTTTTGTGTGAGGAATGTCTCCTGAAAGTTTGGCCGTACCTTCTTGTAACACCCTGTATGCACCCCCATTTTTATTCGAATGTCTGGTATTGATCTATAACGGAAATAACCGGGTATATTTAACATCATTTGTACTTGTTTGTACCATAAAAATTGTTAATGTCAAAGTAAATTGCATCTTAGTGAAAATGATCGAAATGTAATTACTTTTAATGAAGTCATCCTATATGTTGTTGTGGTCTTCAGTCCTGAGACTGGTTTGATGCAGCTCTCCATGCTACTCTATCCTGTGCAAGCTTCTTCATATCCCAGTACCTACTGCAACCTACATCCTTCTGAATCTGCTTAGTGTATTCATCTCTTGGTCTCCCCCTATGATTTTTACCCTCCACGCTGCCCTCCAATACTATACTGGTGATCCCTTGATGCCTCAGAACATGTCCTACCAACCGATCCCTTCTTCTGGTCAAGTTGTGCCACAAACTTCTCTTCTGCCCAATCCTATTCAATACTTCATCATTAGTTATGTGATCTACCCATCTAATCTTGAGCATTCTTCTGTAGCACCACATTTCAAAAGCTTCTAATCTCTTCTTGTCCAAACTATTTACCGTCCATGTTTCACTTCCATACATGGCTACACTCCATACAAATACTTTCAGAAATAACTTCGTGACACTTAAATCTATACTCGATGTTAACAAATTTCTCTTCTTCAGAAACGCTTTCCTTGCCATTGCCAGTCTACATTTTATATCCTCTCTACTTCGACCATCATCAGTTATTTTGCTCCCCAAATAGCAAAACTCCTTTACTACTTTAAGTGTCTCATTTCCTAATCTAATACCCTCAGCATCACCCGACTTAACTCGACTACATTCCATTATCCTCGTTTTGGTTTTGTTGATGTTCATCTTATATCCTCCCTTCAAGACACCATCCATTCCGTTCAACTGCTCTTCCAAGTCATTTGCTGTCTCTGACAGAATTACAATGTCATCGGCGAACCTCAAAGTTTTTATTTCTTCTCTATGTATTTTAATACCTACTCCAAATTTTTCTTTTGTTTCCTTTACTGCTTGCTCAATATAGAGATTGAATAACATCGGGGAGAGGCTACAACCCTGTCTTACTCCCTTCCCAACCACTGCTTCCCTTTCATGTCCCTCAACTCTTATAACTGCCATCTGGTTTCTGTACAAGTTGGAAATAGCCTTTCGCTCCCTGTATTTTACCCCTGCCACCTTTAGAATTTGAAAGAGAGTATTTCATCCTATATATAATATGTTTATAATATATTTATTTTGTACACTAGCTTACAGACTACTGATGTCTCACATTGTTTGTTTTATGTATAGCGTTGTTATATAGGGCCTGAAGATGGCGTTGACGCAACGTCGAAACTAGTAGCCAAATAAATATAAAATCTTAAGTAAAGTTGGAGGAGTTTCATTTTTAACAAACATTTTCTGGATGTGTGAGAACGCCAGACCCCAGCGACCATCTTCTCTAGTTTCACCTCCTCAGGCACTGGGCTGTAGTACTTACACAGACATGTAGACACCTCATTGTAAGCGGCCCCAACAGTGGCGCTATTCGTCCACGAGACTCAGAGGGCCATAGACACGGGTTCCTAAGTAGATGCCGTGTTTCTTGACTTCCGCAAGGCGTTCGATACAGTTCCCCACAGTCGTTTAATGAACAAAGTAAGAGCGTATGGACTATCAGACCAATTGTGTGATTGGATTGAAGAGTTCCTTGATAACAGGACGCGGCATGTCATTCTCAATGGAGAGAAATCTTCCGAAGTAAGAGTGATTTCAGGTGTGCCGCAGGGGAGTGTCATAGGACCGTTGCTATTCACGATATACATAAATGACCTGGTGGATGACATCGGAAGTTCACTGAGGCTTTTTGCAGATGATGCTGTGGTGTATCGAGAGGTTGTAACAATGGAAAATTGTACTGAAATGCAGGAGGATCTGCAGCGAATTGACGCATGGTGCAGGGAATGGCAATTGAATCTCAATGTAGACAAGTGTAATGTGCTGCAAATACATAGAAAGATAGATCCCTTATTATTTAGCTACAAAATAGCAGGTCAGCAACTGGAAGCAGTTAATTCCATATATTATCTGGGAGTACGCATTAGGAGTGATTTAAAATGGAATGATCGTAGAAAGTTGATCGTCGGTAAAGCAGATGCCAGACTGAGATTCATTGGAAGAATCCTAAGGAAATGCAATCCGAAAACAAAGGAAGTAGGTTACAGCACGCTTGTTCGCCCACTGCTTGAATACTGCTCAGCAGTGTGGGATCCGTACCAGATAGGGTTGATAGAAGAGATAGAGAAGATCCAACGGAGAGCAGCCCCCTTCGTTACAAGATCTTTTAGTAATCGCGAAAGCGTTACGGAGATGATAGATAAACTCCAATGGAAGACTCTGCAGGAGAGACGCTCAGTAGCTCGGTACGGGCTTTTGTTAAAGTTTCGAGAACATACCTTCACCGAAGAGTCAAGCAGTATATTGCTCCCTCCTACGTATATCTCGCGAAGAGACCATGAATATAAAATCAGAGAGATTAGAGCCCACACAGAAGCATACCGACAATCCTTCTTTCCACGAACGAGACTGGAATAGAAGGGAGAACCGATAGAGGTACTCAAGGTACCCTCCGCCACACACCGTCAGGTGGCTTGCGGAGTATGTATGTAGATGTAGATGTAGAACAGTGTTCGTAAAGGCGAAGGGTGGACACATTCACATTATTGTCTAGTATATGTCCCGATACTTTTGAATAGACAGTGTACACCCAGTAGTGGACTGGGATAAGCTGAAGAGGAAGATATCCCACAGGCATGGGAATACTGGAGCATAAGTTTGGCATTCGGCGATGGAGTTCGTGGTGTAACACTCCCCCCTCCGTCGGTGCACTTATGATGTCTCGTCCCGGTACAGTGGGCTGCGAAGTCCCTGTCTGCTTCTGTAATGTGGTCCGGACTTATCTGGATTCCGCTCGCCGTACCGGGTAGCGGTTTTTCTCACGGGGCGTGAGACGGCGCCGTTTATTACGGCGAGATAACGCCTCGTTAATGAACTGCCGCCTCGCGCCGACCGGCGAAATTGCTTTTAAACAAACACTCTACACGAGTCGCCCTCGCCGACGTAATTCTCTCCTGCGCCCGGAACGTGCCGCTATGCTAACAGGCCCGGGAGAAACGCAGTGCCGCTATAAACACGATAACTCCAAACCAAATAGCGCGTAAATTCTCACCTGTTTTAACATTTTCTCCGCTATTTTTTTTAAGGTGAAAGACATTAACGTATAGTTATTTTAGTTAATGGTCCGCCTCTGTACCTGAGTGACTCTGCTTGAAGCCGCAGATTCTGTTTTGTAATTTTAAAAAAACTGTGTGAATGGGTCAACAATGAACTTCAACGAGTGTCAGGGGAAGTCCGACTCGAACAAATGCAACGAATAAGATGAGATTAAAAGAAAGTAGTCTGAGTAGATGCATGCAACGGCCTTGCCGCAGTGGATACACCGGTTCCCGTGAGATCACCGAAGTTAAGCGCTGTCGAGCGTGGTCGGCACTTGGAAGGGTGACCATGCCGCCATGCGTTGCCATCATTTTTCGAGGTGCACTCAGCCTCGTGATGCCAATTGAGGAGCAACTCGAACGAATAGTAGCGACTTCGGTCAAGAATACTATCATAACGACCGGGAGAGCGGTGTGCTGACCCCAAGCCCCTCCTATCCGCATCCTCCACTGAGGATGACACGGCGGTCGGACGGTCCCGGTAGGCCACTCGTGGCCTGATGACGGAGTGCTGGGTAGATGGCTGTCATGCGGAGGACCCGGGTTCGACTACCGATACTGCCAAGGCTTTTTTCTTCTAGGGAGGACTGGTACAAGGTGCATTCAGCCTCGTGAAACCAAGTAACGAGCTGCTTGATCGAGCGGTAGCGGCTCCACGCTCTGGCAAGTCAGCACAACGGCCGGGAGAGCGGTGTGCTGACCGCATGCTCCTCCATGCTAGGGCTGTCGATAAAATATTGCCGGCCTCTGTGGCCGAGCGGTTCTTCAGTATGGAACCGCGCGACAGCTACGGTCGCAGGTTCGAATCCTGCCTCAGGCATGGATGTGTGTAATGTCCTTCGGTTAGTTAGGTTTAAGTAGCTCTAACAAGGGAACCTCCCCATCGCACCCCCCTCAGATTTAGTTAGAAGTTGGCACAGTGGATAGGCCTTGAAAAACTGAACACAGATCAATAGAGAAAACAGGAGGAAGTTGTGTGGAACTATGAGAAAAATAAGCAAAATATACAAACTGAGTAGTCCATGCGGAAGATAGGCAACATCAAGGCTACTGTACTCTCAGGAGCGCCGTGGTCCCGTGGTTAGCGTGAGCAGCTGTGGAACAAGAGGTCCTTGGTTCAAGTTAATGCGAAAAACTCATTTTTCAGAAGAAGATCAGCGTATTTCGGACACAGAGGCCATTTTGAAATTGTTAAAAAATTTTACCGATCAGAACAAAACATTACGTCTGAAAACTGGTGTACATGATAAAATATGTTGCCCAGATGTATAAAAAAATGAAATCAGAAAAATTTAGTGCAACATGTTACTAATCAGACAACTTTTCGACACTTAAAAATCAATAAAAATCGGATTATGTCTATGTTGCAAGCCAGTGAATAAGTTGCAACTTTCGAATTCTGAGACGGTTAACAACGAATTTATTTGAAACTGACGCTGAAGGATTTTTTAAATAAATTCCACAAGAGGAAATTGCAGACGTCGTAGTTAGATAAATTCAGTTTCAGAGTTCTAGAAGAACTTTGCATTTTATATGCTTTTGTTAAAAAATGGTTCAAATGGTTCTGACCGCTATGGAACTTATCAGCTATGGTCATCAGTCCCCTAGAACTCAGAACTACTTAAACCTAACTAACCTAAGGACAGCACACAGCACCCAGTCATCACGAGGCAGAGAAAATCCCTGACCCCGCCGAGAATCGAACCCGACATGCTTTTGTAAAAATGTATACTGTAGGCAGATCGACATCATAATTTTTTCTGTTGTATGGCTTGTGCGTTATTTTCCTATTACCCTCGGTGGTACACTTACAGCTATCTTTCGGTAGCGTGGTATAAAAAAGTGCAGACTGTAGCCCTGGGCCGGCCGGAGTGGCCGTGCGGTTCTACAGTCTGGAGCCGAGCGACCGCTACGGTCGCAGATTCGAATCCTGCCTCGGGCATGGATGTGTGTGATGTCCTTAGGTTATTTAGGTTTAATTAGTTCTAAGTTCTAGCGACTGATGACCTCAGAAGTTAAGTCGCATAGTGTTCAGAGCCATTTGAACCGTTTTTGTAGCCCTGGCTCATTTGAAGAAAACAATGTAGTTGATGCCTTCTTGTTACCTACAGTGAATGTAGTGCCTCAATTTTACACCTGCTTCTTTAGGAACGATGGTCTTGTTTTATATTTCCCCTCTGTTCGGTCTACAGCTACTACTTTGTAATTTAATCCCTAGACCTCAATCTGCTACTTTCACGATTTAATTACGAGAGGTATCAATAGGGAAGATTAGGGCGGAAAGGCTCGCCTAACGTTTGGAGCAAATTTTTGGTCTCAACGATGAAAAAATTTTTAGAAATGTTAGGAATCGTTTACTCAAACATTCTTGTAATACAATTTGCAAATGAAGACAGCATAAAACAATATACGACGGTAATCCCAAAAGTAAGTCCTATTTTTTTATAAGTACAAAAAAATGTTCAAATGTGTGTGAAATCTGATGGGACTTAACTGCTAAGGTCATCAGTCCCTAAGCTTACACACTACTTAATCTAAATTATCCTGCGGACAAACGCACACACCCATACCCGAGGGAGGGCTCGAACCTCCGCCGGGATCAGCCGCACAGTCCATGACTGCAGCGCCTTACAAGTACATAGACCTGTTTATTTCAACAATGGTTTCATCAGTTTACAGTTTGAACATTTAGCTATTTTTCGACATAATCACCATTTCTGTCGATGCATTTTTGTAGACGTTGTGGCAGTTTTTGTATGCCCATGTCATACCAGCTCGCCGAGCTATGTGGCAGAAACACAGTAAAAAAAAAACACCGTGTCTCCGAGCTAGTTCGATCCTCTCCAAGTGCCGGCCGAAGTGGCCGTGCGGTTAAAGGCGCTGCAGTCTGGAACCGCAAGACCGATACGGTCGCAGGTTCGAATCCTGCCTCGGGCATGGATGTTTGTGATGTCCTTAGGTTAGTTAGGTTTAACTAGTTCTAGGGGACTAATGACCTCAGCAGTTGAGTCCCATAGTGCTCAGAGCCATTTGAACCATTTTTGATCCTCTCCAAGTATTTCATTTGAGAGACATGCCCATCAAGGAGCAGCGGAACAGCATTTCCTGTCTTTGCTTTAGAAAATTCGATAAATTTGTGGAACTAGAATAAGTTTATTTCGCTTGTCTTCCATCCAGATTCATGAGCTTCGGCCAAACCTCCTGGTGACAAACCAAGTTATAATTCTTGCTGTTTCCTTTTCACCGCGCGACCGCTACGGTCGCAGGTTCGAATCCTGCCTCGGGCATGGATGTGTGTGATGTCCTTAGGTTAGTTAGGTTTAAGTAGTTCTAAGTTCTAGGGAACTGATGACCTCAGATGTTAAGTCCCATAGTGCTCAGCGCCATTTGAACCAATTTTTGTTTCCTTTTCCTAGAATAAATCAACATCGGAGCCATGAATCTTCCGTCCGCTGAACAACAAATTTCAGCTGTCACTGTATTTCCATGCTCTGCGGATGTGAGCATTCCAACCTGGCGCTGTCCTTTATTTGCATTGATTTTTGAGTGTTGTTTCGGTAAGACGGTTATAATGATCTCGCCACAGGTATAGATTCTCTATGCAGTTCTTTATTTCGTCGATAACTGGAGTCAACAGGTAAAAAAAAAAAAAAAAAAACTGTGATACCATAGTACGCGTTCCGGATGTGTCTTCTGGTTTCCTGAAACTTAAATCAGTATGGAGAGCTAGAAATCCATCAACCCAATTTTCTCCAGCCATTTCCGTTTCGTTTTGCGAGCCGATAGCCTAATCTGCACAGTTCTTTCTTAATCATACCAAAAAGTTGCTTTCGCAGATTATTAAAATATTTAACAATTCTAACCTTATTGAAAACATATTGATATTTCCGCAGATTTTCCTCAACTGTTAACAGGGCATTGCAAGTTTTCTTTTTTTACGTATCGTTTGAAAGCAGTCAAAGGCACGACAAATTGTTTCGTTACTTTTACGTGGATCATCGTTTTATTAATTTTTCTTCTTTACGGCCAGCAGCATAATATACGTATGTCTGATAACGACATGATTATTAGAATAGATGCACCAAAACAGCTGCTTATAATAACAAATCTTTATTTATGACGGACTGTTTCGGTATTTATCGCCATTGTCAAGTACCTACAAATACAATTCTGGTGAGAACGTTATAAATGTGAATGTCATTTGTATTTAAATGACTGTATTGTACTCAGGTCTAGGCTTATGTGAGGTTCATATTCGTGGTTAGTGAACTGTTTTATAATTGTCACTCTTTTAAGGACGTAGTAGATGACGTAATATATTGAAAATAAAATGTTAATTAAGGCGTGACAGCAGTGTAACAGATTCTGGATGGAATACCCAAAGGTTTTGCAATCAACATTCTTGAAGAATTGGAAATCTATATACACACGAGAAAGCAACCACAGAAAATATTACAGGAGCATACAGAATTTAGACACAAGTACTACCCCAAAAACCTTTAGAACACGAAAGTGGATAAATCAGAAGTAACATATGCAACAACCAAAGACAATAGTAGCATATTTTAGTTAATACAACAATATCACTGTTCATCTGCATAATAATCGCAAACATACAGCGTCATCAGTGTGGAACTGTCAAATTACTGTCACACCGTAATTAACGTTTTATTTTTAATATATTACGACATTTATCACCTCATTAACACAGGCAGCTTCTGTGACCGAGCGGTTCTAGGCGCTTCAGTCCGGAACCTCGCTGCTGTTACGGTCAAATGGTTCATATGGCTCTAAACACTATAGGACTTAACATCTGAGGTCATCAGTCCCTTAGACTTAGAACTACTTAAACCTAACTAACCTAAGGATACCACACACATCCCTGCCTGAGGCAGGATTGGAACCAGCAGCACTGACGCGCCTAGAACCGCTCGGCCACAGCGGCCGGCTGCTGTTACGATCGCAGGTTCGAATCCAACCTCGAGCATGATGTCCCTAGGTTAGTTACGTTTAAGCAGTTCTAGGTCTAGGGGACTGATGACCTCAGATGTTTAGTCCTATAGTGTTTAGAGCCATTTGAACCATCATTAACACAGTGACAGTTGTAAGACAGTTCAATAACGGCGTAATATGGATGTCACATCAGTCTAGACGTGAGTACAAAGTGGTCACCTAAATACAAAAGACATCCACATTTACACTGTTTTCACTAAACTTGATTTCGCAGTTACTTGACAGTGGCGATAAGTGCCGAAACAGTCTCTCGTAAATAAAAATTTGTTACTACACTCCTGGAAATGGAAAAAAGAACACATTGGCACCGGTGGGTCAGACCCACCATACTTGCTCCGGACACTGCGAGAGGGCTGTACAAGCAATGATCACACGCACGGCAGGGCGGACACACCAGGAATCGCGGTGTTGGCCGTCGAATGGCGCTAGCTGCGCAGCATTTGTGCACCGCCGCCGTCAGTGTCAGCCAGTTTGCCGTGGCATACGGAGCTCCATCGCAGTCTTTAACACTGGTAGCATGCCGCGACAGCGTGGACGTGAACCGTATGTGCAGTTGACGTACTTTGAGCGAGGGCGTATAGTGGGCATGCGGGAGGCCGGGTGGACGTACCGCCGAATTGCTCAACACGTGGGGCGTGAGGTCTCCACAGTACATCGATGTTGTCGCCAGTGGTCGGCGGAAGGTGCACATGCCCGTCGACCTGGGACCGGACCGCAGCGACGCACGGATGCACGCCAAGACCGTAGGATCCTACGCAGTGCCGTAGGGGACCGCACCGCCACTTCCCAGCAAATTAGGGACACTGTTGCTCCTGGGGTATCGGCGAGGACCATTCGCAACCGTCTCTATGAAGCTGGGCTACGGTCCCGCACACCGTTAGGCCGTCTTCCGCTCACGCCCCAACATCGTGCAGCCCGCTTTCAGTGGTGTCGCGACAGGCGTGAATGGAGGGACGAATGGAGACGTGTCGTCTTCAGCGATGAGAGTCGCTTCTGCCTTGGTGCCAATGATGGTCGTATGCGTGTTTGGCGCCGTGCAGGTGAGCGCCACAATCAGGACTGCATACGACCGAGGCACACAGGGCCAACACCCGGCATCATGGTGTGGGGAGCGATCTCCTTCACTGGCCGTACACCACTGGTGATCGTCGAGGGGACACTGAATAGTGCACGGTACATCCAAACCGTCATCGAACCCATCGTTCTACCATTCCTAGACCGGCAAGGGAACTTGCTGTTCCAACAGGACAATGCACGTCCGCATGTATCCCGTGCCACCCAACGTGCTCTAGAAGGTGTAAGTCAACTACCCTGGCCAGCAAGATCTCCGGATCTGTCCCCCATTGAGCATGTTTGGGACTGGATGAAGCGTCGTCTCACGCGGTCTGCACGTCCAGCACGAACGCTGGTCCAACTGAGGCGCCAGGTGGAAATGGCATGGCAAGCCGTTCCACAGGACTACATCCAGCATCTCTACGATCGTCTCCATGGGAGAATAGCAGCCTGCATTGCTGCGAAAGGTGGATATACACTGTACTAGTGTCGACATTGTGCATGCTCTGTTGCCTGTGTCTATGTGCCTGTGGTTCTGTCAGTGTGATCATGTGATGTATCTGACCCCAGGAATGTGTCAATAAAGTTCCCCCTTCCTGGGACAATGAATTCACGGTGTTCTTATTTCAATTTCCAGGAGTGTATAAGCAGCTATTTTGGTGCATCTATTCTAATAATCGTGTATTGCCTGTGTCTATGTGCCTGTGGTTCTGTCAGTGTGATCATGTGATGTATCTGACCCCAGGAATGTGTCAATAAAGTTCCCCCTTCCTGGGACAATGAATTCACGGTGTTCATATTTCAATTTCCAGGAGTGTATAAGCAGCTATTTTGGTGCATCTATTCTAATAATCGTGTATTACTAATAACTGACTCAACCGCTTGTTTCATGTTTTTCGTAGGTTAATTTTGTCTCTCTCTGTAGGTGATGACGTACTAACAGTATACGAGAAAGACAAAACATTCGGTATAATTCGTAAAAAGAAGAATAAAAGGCGACCAAGGTGGAATGGACTGTACCAGTAGACCATTCCGCCCCTCTATTCCACCCCAAATACATATCTATTGAAAAAACATTCAGTAACTATCGTAAACAGTATTTTTCCAACTGCATTGTACACAGAGATACCTACGGGTAAGAACCTGCCCATTTAGGCGGACTAAACGCTGACTGTGAAGAAAAAACTATGACAGACTTACCTTAGTTGGAAATGGCCCAGCGTATTCAGCCACTTTTACATGCAGACTTCGTAACTGGCGGGCGATAACACTTGCAACCTCATTAAACCATAACGGTCACTGGTTTGGTAAAAACCTGTCAGCTGGAGCGCACTCTAGCGCCTCTACACGCAATTAGTCGGCTGAGACTGTTCTGCCCCGGTACTTCATTCCGCCTCGTACTCCTCTATTGGTATTGTGCAGCCTATTAATTGTCCCAGCTCTAGACTTGTTACGAAGAATTTCTTGTGAGATAATAAGGCGTTTCAAAACTATAACACATATCCAAGAACATTAAGTATAACAGGAAAATGTATGAATTAATAATTAAGATTTGTCTTAAAACGAGCAACACACGATAAGACACGTGTGTGCGAAGCATGATTTCATGCAATGTTGAAATAACACAACTTTTTTTTAGTTACTCTCAAGGGGGATCCTAATCAACAAACCAGGGGCTTCCCTGGTGGAATGTTGATCGCGACATCTGACATAAGAGCTGCTAAACGAAAAAAGCTACATCTAATGGTTGCAACATTTGTTTCACGTACTATATACATTTTACGTACGGCTGAATTATTTCCGATTTCTAAAAAGCTTAAAACAACTCCAAATTAGTCGCCAAAAAGCATTTAAAATCTCCAGAAATGAGACATCTCACAATACGTAACGTCTTCTCTCGAGATTGAACTAAAGAACGCTAGAGCTGGTGAAAAAGTCGCTAAGGTGATCCTCTGATCCTAAGTTCAGTGAACTTTATTTCCACTCAAAGGCCACACAGTGTTGCCTTATCGAAATTCTTTGTCCAGAATTACAAATGCTATAGTCAGTCAGATATCACACACATAATTACGGGCCAATTTGTAATCCAGTCGCTTTTAATTATACCGAAACTGCAAAGAATAAGCCTGAATACAGTAGTGATCATTCAAATGTTTTAAACGAAAAAGCGTTTCCGTCTATAGGCGTGTGCGGAAAAAAGTCAGCAGGATTTAGGTACGGGGAATGCTGATCCATTTCCTAACAGTCAAGCTCAGGTTAGCTGTAAAGTTAAAGGTAACAATGGCGTGACAAAAGTCATGGGATAACGATATGCACATATAGAGATGGCGGTAGTATGAAATAGTTTTCTGCGTCATAAGGGTCACACGACGGAAATTAAGACTTAGGACGCGGAATGCCAGTTGGAGGTTCCCCTAAATGGCAGGCAGCACCGCATGACAGCCACGCTATGATGGAAACAAACCAACAGCCAAACAGGCGAAGACATCAGGTAAACACGCCGAAGATTTCAGCCGATTAAAAGGAAACTTTCCTTGCAGAGATCGCCGCGACATATCCGGCCACGGATTTCTATTGGCTCCAGGCCACTATATAGGCCCGGCCGGTCGAAGGCAGACCAGTCTTCGTCCGCTGCTAACGGCAACCGCTATAGCAGAGTCTCCGACAAGATATCACCGAAGCCGCTGTACTGCACCGCCGATCGAAGTACCATCCGACCGAGAGGAACCACATCTCCGGCTAGATCGACGGACGTCTATATCTATTGTACAGCCAGCTATTGTATTGTAGAAGAAGCTACGTTCAATAAACTGTTGGAGAACACAAGAGAGCTAGACGCATGGGACCTACAATTTCGGAAATACACTCTTGGAAATGGAAAAAAGAACACATTGACACCGGTGTGTCAGACCCACCATACTTGCTCCGGACACTGCGAGAGGGCTGTACAAGCAATGATCACACGCACGGCACAGCGGACACACCAGGAACCGCGGTGTTGGCCGTCGAATGGCGCTAGCTGCGCAGCATTTGTGCACCGCCGCCGTCAGTGTCAGCCAGTTTGCCGTGGCATACGGAGCTCCATCGCAGTCTTTAACACTGGTAGCATGCCGCGACAGCGTGGACGTGAACCGTATGTGCAGTTGACGGACTTTGAGCGAGGGCGTATAGTGGGCATGCGGGAGGCCGGGTGGACGTACCGCCGAATTGCTCAACACGTGGGGCGTGAGGTCTCCACAGTACATCGATGTTGTCGCCAGTGGTCGGCGGAAGGTGCACGTGCCCGTCGACCTGGGACCGGACCGCAGCGACGCACGGATGCACGCCAAGACCGTAGGATCCTACGCACTGCCGCAGGGGACCGCACCGCCACTTCCCAGCAAATTAGGGACACTGTTGCTCCTGGGGTATCGGCGAGGACCATTCGCAACTGTCTCCATGAAGCTGGGCTACGGTCCCGCACACTGTTAGGCCGTCTTCCGCTCACGCCCCAACATCGTGCAGTCCGCCTCCAGTGGTGTCGCGACAGGCGTGAATGGAGGGGCGAATGGAGACGTGTCGTCTTCAGCGATGAGAGTCGCTTCTGCCTTGGTGCCAATGATGGTCGTATGCGTGTTTGGCGCCGTGCAGGTGAGCGCCACAATCAGGACTGTATACGACCGAGGCACACAGGGCCAACACCCGGCATCATGGTGTGGGGAGCGATCTCCTACACTGGCCGTACACCACTGGTGATCGTCGAGGGGACACTGAATAGTGCACGGTACATCCAAACCGTCATCGAACCCATCGTTCTACCATTCCTAGACCGGCAAGGGAACTTGCTGTTCCAACAGGACAATGCACGTCCGCATGTATCCCGTGCCACCCAACGTGCTCTAGAAGGTGTAAGTCAACTACCCTGGCCAGCAAGATCTCCGGATCTGTCCCCCATTGAGCATGTTTGGGACTGGATGAAGCGTCGTCTCACGCGGTGTCTCACGCGGTCTGCACGTCCAGCACGAACGCTGGTCCAACTGAGGCGCCAGGTGGAAATGGCATGGCAAGCCGTTCCACAGGACTACATCCAGCATCTCTACGATCGTCTCCATGGGAGAATAGCAGCCTGCATTGCTGCGAAAGGTGGATATACACTGTACTAGTGTCGACATTGTGCATGCTCTGTTGCCTGTGTCTATGTGCCTGTGGTTCTGTCAGTGTGATCATGTGATGTATCTGACCCCAGGAATGTGTCAATAAAGTTTCCCCTTCCTGGGACAATGAATTCACGGTGTTCTTATTTCAAATTCCAGGAGTGTAGTTAGGCAATTCAATATTCTGATATCCACTGTGTTAAGGGTGTGCCGAGAACACCAGATTTCAGACATTACTTCTCGCTACGGATAACGCAGTGGCTGACATCCTTCACTTAACGTCCGAGAGCAGCGGCGTTTGCGTAGATTAGTCAGAATTCGCAGACAAGCAACACCGCGAAATGACCATATCGGTTGGACCTCCGACGACCGGAAAACCATGGCTTGTTCAGATAAGACCCGATTTCAGTCAGTAAGAGCTGACCCTAGGGTTCGAGTGTGAGGCAGATTTCACGAAGCCAAGGACCCAAGTTGTCAACAACGCCCTGTGCAGCTGGTGGTGGCTCCATATTGGTGTGGGCAGTGTTTACCTGGAATCTACTGGGTCCTTTGGTCCGACAAAACCTACGAGTGATTGGAAATGATAATGCTTGTTTACTCGTCTACTTGGAGACCATTTGCAGCCATTCATAGACTTCATGTACTCAAGCAGCGATGGAATTTTTATGGATGACAATTCACCATGCCATCCGGCCTTAATTGTTCCCTATTCGTTTGAAGAGCATTCTAGACAGTTCAAGCGAATGATTCGAACACCCCGATCGCCTGACGTCAATCCCATAGAACATTAAGGGAACATAATGGAGAGGTCAGTTTGTGCGCAAAATCCTGTCCGGCAACACTTTCGCAATTATGGACGGCTGTGGAGGCAGCATGGCCCAGTATTTCTCCAGGGGACATACAGCGATTTGTTGAGTCCATGCCACATCGAACTGCTGAACCACGACAGGCAAAAGGAGGTCGGACACGATATTAGAAGGCATCTCATGGTTTTTATCATGTCTGTGTATAGCACAGCTGACATTATAAATGTCGAGGCAACAAACAGTAAACAACCTGATCATCAATGAGACACTGCGATCACTGTCAGGCAGTTTACGAGGAACAAATCGGAAATGCCCGCGTTGGAGGTCTTCAGGGTGACGCGATGGGTGGTGCTCCGGAACCAAGTCTTGAAATGAGATCGATGGTACATCAAGACGAACCATCTGCAGATTGACCCTCTGATAAAATACGAGGCTTGGAACTTAAATATTAACAACTATTTATTCACAACCGATACAAAAGAGTTACGTGTTTGCACCTGTTACTTTCCTTCAAAGTAGTCACCAGCGTTGGGTAGAACCCGTTGCCAGCGATGTGGATGGTACAACCAAATGGAATAAGTTGATAGATATGTGAGTAGCTTGAAGACTTCTTAAATAATAGAACCCAGTATGTTGCCCTCTATGGCGAGTGTTCATCAGATACAATGGTGTAATCAGAAGTGTTCCAAGGAAGTGTGATAGGATCTCTGTTATTCTCTATATATGAGGGTTGGAACTTAAATAGTGGCAACTATTTATTCACAACTGATACAAAAGAGTCACATGTTTGCACCTGTTACTGTCCTTCAAAGTAGTCACCAGCATTGTGTAGAATCTGTTGCCAGCGATGAGGAAAGAGTAGTATACCGTTAGCAGAGCCTGTTCTGTTGATGGTGCGAATGGAGCGGTTTACTGCCTGTCAGATCTCTGGAACAGCTCTGAAGCGAATTCCACGAAGTGGTTCCTTCATCTTCGGAATCAAATCAGTTACAAGTCCGAACAGAACAGCTACAGCTTGCGCCCGCGCATTGTCGTGCAAAATGTGGGTGGGTTGCGCAGGAAGTGTCGCCGCTTCTTTTGCAAAGCTGGTCGCAGGTGATGCTCCAAAAACGAACAGTAATACTGTGCATTGGCGGTCTGCCGTGGGGGAACGTCATGTGTTAGGATAACACCATCACAGTCGTCCACGAGAGTTACCATAACTTTAGCCCACTCCATTTGCACCATCAACAGAACAGGCTCAGCTAACGGTATACTGCGCCTTCCACATCGCTGGCAACGGGTTCTACACAACGCTGGTGACTGCTTTGAGGGACAGTAACAGGTGCAAACATGTAACTCTTTTGTATCGGTTGTGAATAAACAGTTGCCACTATTTAAGTTTCAACCCTCGAACATAAATGATTTCGCTGACAGTGTGGGCAGAAATCTGTGGTTGTTTGTTGATGATACCATCGTGTATGGCAAAGTGTCGAAGTTGAGTGACTGTAGGAAGATACAAGATGACTTAGACAAAATTTCCAATTCGTGTGATGAATGGCAGCTGGCCCTAAATGTGGAAAAATTGTAAATTAATGCGGATGATTAAGAAGATCATAGCTGTAATGTTCAGACACAGTATTACTGGTGTCCTGCCTGGCACAGCCAAGTCGTTTAAATATCTGGGCATAATGTTACAAAGAGATATGAGGTGGAATGAGCATGTGAGAATTGTGGTAGGGAAGGTGAATGGTTTACTTCATTGTATTTGGGAGAATTTTAGGAAAGAGTGGTTCAGCTGTAGAGGAGACTGCATGTAGGATGCTGGTGCAACCGATTCTTGAGTGCTGCTCAAGTGTTAGGGATCCGTTACAGGTCAGACTGAAGGAAGACATCAAAGCAATTCAACACAGGCTGCTAGATTTGTTACCAGTAGGTTCAAACAACACATGTGTTATTGAGATGCTACAGGAACTCAGATGGGAATCCCTGGAGGGAAGGTGATGTTCTTTTCGAGAAACGCTATTGAGAAAATTTAGAGAACTGGCATTTGAACCTGACTGCTGAATGATTCTACTGCCACCAACATACATTGTGTGTAAGGGCCACAAAGATAAGATACAAAAAATTTTAATTAATTTATTTATTTATTTGTCCATAAAAATCTCTTTTTCCAGTACATATTTGTACACAGGATATTGGACAAAAACCTTTTTTAGCTATTGGTTTTTCAAATGTCAAACATACGTTATTTAAATTTTTATGACAAATTGGATCTATACAGTTATTAATTACAAATTTTTGAAATACTGTATATTTATAACTTATTTATACAATTAAAGATACAAATTACATTTTTTCTTGCATAAGATACTGTGAAATTGAGTAGTAGCAGTTTTTCAGAAGATAAACTGTCACAGACTTTTTAAAGTTTTGTAGTTCAGGAAGAGATTTTATATGTCTTGGTAATCTGCTGTAAAGTTTTGTTCCTGCATGATATACACCTTTTTGACATAATGTGGCGTTACAATGATTAACATGTATGTCACTGTCTGACCTGGTACTGTAATCATGGACACTTTTGTTTTGAGGAAAAATGTTTTCTTTTCTCAGTATGCTTTTTTTGACATGCATGACTACTTCCAGTATATAAATGCAGAGAAGGGGTAGGATTTTCAGATCTTTAAAGAAAGGTTTGCATGGTTTTCTGACACTCATTTGTTTCATTATTCTTATAATTGCCATTTGTTATGTTATGGCCTGGTGTACGTTTTTCCCAGAAAATGACACCGTACTTCAGTATTGAATGTACACGAGCAAAGTATACAGCCCTAACTGTTTCTGCACTAGTATTGTTGAAGAGAATTCTTACTACATAGTTCATTTTTGCTAGTTTCGAATTTAGGTATGTGGTATGAGTGCTCCATTTAAGATTTTCCTGGATATGAATCCCAAGAAATTTAGTTTCATTGACAGCACTAATGTGAGCAGAGTGAGACACTAAAACAATACAGAAAAGATAAAAGCACAAACATCAAATGCAGACTGGCAGACTCAGTTGACCCATGTATGTGCTAACCAAATAGAAGTCGTAAGTATATTTACTAGGGTTTGCTCTTACAAAAATTTTTACAAAGTGGCATTGACTGTGTGATAGCTAGGCATGAACTCTTTACACATAGATGTTATTGTGACAGTTTCTAACTGTGGACTTAAGACTCAACGTCAGATGGGGGTGTATAGAGAGGGACATTAGAATAATTTGTTAAACTGATAACTGTATTATAGTTTACAATAATATAAGGGTCAAAATGATTAGGAGTTAGTAGCTCAGTAGGATAAACTAATGCATTATCTAATTCAGTAAAATTAGGGTGCAAAAAGTATAGCTTCAAACCCAGGAAATAATCAAGCTTCAGGGCTCAAATAGTGAAAGTATTTTAAGTGTGGATAATTGCTTAGTGGGTTTTTGAAAAATGTTAACTGGTTAATGAAAAGTGCAAAATTAGGATTATCCAATGACCTAGGGCTTTTTGTAAGTAAACTGTTATTAGCTCACATTTTGATGCTTATCTGCAAATGGGACACCTTCAATTAATGATTTATCCCAAAGGAAAATGTTTTAGAGAAAACTAACAGTGCCACTGGAATCTGTAGATAGTAAATTATAATGTTAATAATAAGATTATATAAAATACTACATAAGTAATGATTTGACGATGTAAAGATGATACATACGTTAAGCTACTTGTATAATGGGTAGCATGTGGGGGCAGAGGCAAGAAAAAAAGGGAGGAAAAGATAATGATAAGTAATTCCATCTTGCTACATTTCAACATAATGCTGTATCTTTAATAAATTCCTATGTCTTTTATTTGCAAACTATGGTGATACTTTTTGCTGGGCTTCACTTAACAGAAGAACCCCAAAGGTTTGAAATTTATAAAACTATAGCTGAGACCTAAATTGGAATGGTGCGTCTGATCTAGTTGGTTGAATGGACAATATTTTGCTAGGGGTGAAGTCACTCAATAGCAAAGTTAAGGGCAAATGCGCCGTCCGCCATCCGACTCTGCCAGTTGAAAGCTGACCTCTTCACCAGCCAGAAGATGGTTGCAATAGTACAAGGATGCCATGACTGCACTAATCAGTGCTCCCCCATGGGAATCGTGTCGTGTGCAAACTTAGAAGATTTTTCATCATGCTACATGGTGGAGTCAGAGAAAATCTACTCATTTGATTTTGGACTCTAAATTTTGTTGTGTGGCTGAAGCATTGTAAACATTATTAATTGTTTCTCGTGTCATGTCAACATATACTGCTTTGTGGTGAGTGTATTATTTTCATACCAAGGAGCTTTAATTGAACACTGTTTTCAAGAAAAGAATCCACTTTAGAATGAGCTATTAAATGAACTTTGTGAATGTAACTCTTAACTTCTCTATTTGTTTGTAAATCTATGACATGTGCTGGCTCTGAATGTCAACAGTGGGGGGAGACCTCTGTTGTATCACTACATTAATAATTACTGTAAAGTACTTGTTCATACTACATGTTTCAGAATTTCAGCATATGGGTAGTGGACTACAGAGTGTGACATTCTTCTACATAGTTAGTTGCCACCACACTATACCCAGTTCATATCCACAGTGGAGGAGTTTTGATCCATGGAAAACACTTGAAGGAGCCTGGAGATGTAGAGACCGTTGCAGCCTCTGGTTTTTCAGTAAATTTCAGGTGACAGTACCATCTGCCTCAGCTTTTCCTGTAGAGTTTGATGGATAGTTTACACTGTCATTAACTACAGACTACCAAATCAGAACCATGCACATCCTCATAGTATCTTATTTTGACTGTCACGATAGGGACAACAAAAAGATTCACAGAATTAAAGCTTTCGGCCATTATGGCCTTTGTCAGCAGTAGACACACATACACACACATATTCTGCCATCCACCGAACCTACACAATATACTCGTCCATCCTTACACAACCCCTGCTCCCAATCCCTTACTTCAGGGCTCACACCCCCGTAATAGACCTAGATGCAAGACCTGTCCCATACATCCTCCTACCACGACCAGTCCTGCCACCAACATCACCTATCCCATCAAAGGCAGGGCTACCTGTGAAACCAGTCATGTGATTTACAAGCTAAGCTGCAGCCGCTGTGCTGCATTCTATGTAGGTATGACAACCAAGAAGCTGTCTGTCTGCATGAACAGCCACCGACAAACTGTGGCCAAAAAACAAGTGGACCACCCTGTTGCTGAACACGCTGCCGAACATAATATCCCTCATCTCAATGACCGCTTCACAGCCTGTGCCATACAGATCCTTCCCACCAACACCAGCTTTTCTGAATTGCACAGGTGGGAAGTTTCCCTGCAATACATCCTACGTTCCCGTAACCCTCCTGGCCTCAACCTTCGTTAGCCACTGTCCTCACCCATCCAGCCTTCTCCCTGTTCCCATTCCAGCACTATACAGCTGTCATTTCACCGCCACACCCAGTCTTTTAATTTCTTTTTATTTTTTTTATTTCTGCTACTTACCCCCTCCTCCCTCCGCACCTTCTCTCCTGCCCCTCATCTAAACAGTGACACTTCACTGTCCGCCACTCCCACCATACTATCCCTCCCCCTCCCTGCCACAGCCTGCTCCTTATCCCCACCCAGTGTAGCACAAAACAATGCAGTCGTTCTCATAATGTGGAAACAGAGTGATTTACTTTACTCCCAAAAGAGCATGCTCACTGGCTTTCAGGCCAAGGGTGGAATCATTTCTGAAATGGCTATGTTTATAAACTGCTTGTGTGTCACTGCGGTTAAAGTATACCATGCATGGCAAAATGATGCTATCCAAAACTGGCACTGTGGTGCACTGTGAGCCATAGGTGAAAGGGGTAAATGACTGCTGCAGAGACATGCACAGGGGAATAGACCTGCAACTTTTAAACAACTGACCATCGAAATGATCCAGGGGTTGCCAACAGGGTCTCCACAATAATCATTCAGCAAATATGGCTGTGTATAGGCCTCCACAGCAAGTACCTGGTTCACGCCTCCAAGCTGACTGCTGGTCACCAGCAACAAAGGATGGAATTTGCACACCAATATCACACCTGGACGTCCACTGATTGGTGATAACTGCAATTTTAACATGAATTAAATTTTATGCTCTGTATGACAGATGGCCATTGGCATGTATGGCCCTGTTTGCAGATGACACCAGTCTACTGACTGAAGGAAATAAAGAAGAAAATCTTACTGCATCTGCAAAAGATATTACAAAAGGAGTGTCTGAATGGTTTACCAGAAACAGGCTAATACTTAATCCCCAAAAAACAGTACTCATGAATTTCCACACTGATCAAAATAAAAATCTGGCACAACCTGTAATATGTATAGATAACCAAAACATTAGTGCTGTCAATGAAACTAGATTTCTTGGGACTCATATCCAGGAAAATCTTAAATGGAGCACTCATATCACAGCCCTAAATTCAAAACTAGCAAAAATGAGCTATGTAGTAAGAATTCTCTGCAACAATACTAGTGCAGAAACAGTTAGGGCTGTATACTTTGCTCGTGTACATTCAATACTGAAGTGCAGTATCATTTTCTGGGGAAATGTACATCAGGCCATAACAGTTTTCAGGAAACAAAAGGCAATTTTAAGAATAATGAAACAAGTGAGCAGCAGAAAAACATGCAAACCTTTCTTTAAAGATCTAAAGATCCTACCCCTTCCCTGCATTTATGTACTGGAAGTAGTCACACATGTCAAAAAAAGCATACTGAACCAAGTGGCTGCCAACAGAGTCTCCACAAATATTGCTGTGTATAGGACTCCACAACAGGTACCAGGTCAGACAGTGACATACATGTTAATCATTCTAAGACCACATTACGCCAAAAAGGTGTATATCTTGCATTAACAAAACTTTACAACAGATCATCAAGACCTATAAAATCTCTTCCCGAACTACAAAACTTTAAAAAGTCTGTGACATCCTGTTTGTTGTTGTTGTTGTGGTCTTCAGTCCTGAGACTGGTTTGATGCAGCTCTCCATGCCACCCTATCCTGTGCAAGCTTCTTCATCTCCCAGTACTTACTGCAACCTACATCCTTCTGAATCTGCTTAGTGTATTCATCTCTTGGTCTCCCTCTACGATTTTTACCCACCACGCTGCCCACCAATGCTAAATTTTGTGATCCCTTGATGCCTCAGAACATGTCCTACTAACCAGTCCCTTTTTTTTGTCAAGTTGTGCCACAAACTCCTCTTCTCCCTAATTCTACTTCATCATTAGTTATGTGGTCTACCCAGCATTCTTCTGTAGCACCACATTTCGAAAGCTTCTATTCTTTTCTTGTCCAAACTATTTATTGCCCATGTTTCACTTCCATACATCGCTACACTCCATACAAATATTTTCAGAAACGACTTCCTGACACTTAAATCTATTCTCAATGTTAACAAATTTCTCTTCTTCAGAAACGCTTTCCTTGCCATTACCTGTCTACATTTTATATCCTCTCTACTTTGACCATCATCACTTATTTTGCTCCCCAAATAGCAAAACTCCTTTACTACTTTAAGTGTCTCATTTCCTAATCTGATTCCCTCAGCATCACCCGACTTAATTCGACTACATTCCATTATCCTTGTTTTGCTGTTGTTGATGTTCATCTTATACCCTCCTTTCAAGACACTGTCCATTCCGTTCAACTGCTCTTCCAAGTCCTTTGCTGTCTCTGACAGAATTACAATGTCATTGGTGAACCTCAAAGTTTTTATTTCTTCTCCGTGGATTTTAATACCTACTCCAAATTTTTCTTTTGCTTCCTTTACTGCTTGCTCAATACACAGATTGAATAACATCGGGGAGAGGCTACAACCCTGTCTCACTCCCTTCCCAACCACTGCTTCCCTTTCGTGCCCATCACCTCTTATAACTGCCATCTGGTTTCTGTACGAATTGTAAATAGCCTTTCACTCCTTGTATTTTACCCCTGCCACCTTTAGGATTTGAAAGAGAGTATTCCAGTCAACATTGTCAAAAGCTTTCTCTAAGTCTACAAATGCTAGAAACGTATGTTTGCCTTTCCTTAATCTTTCTTCTAAGATAAGTCGTAAGGTCAGTATTCCCTCACATGTTCCAATATTTTTACAGAATCCAAACTGATCTTCCCCGAGGTCAGCTTCTACCAGTTTTTCCATTCATCTGTAAAGAATTCGTGTTAGTATTTTGCAACTGTGACTTATTAAACTGATAGTTCAGTAATATTCACATCTGTCAACACCTGCTTTCTTTGGGATTGGAATTATTATATTCTTCTTGAAGTCTGAGGGTATTTCGCCTGTCTCATACATCTTGCTCACCAGATGGTAGAGTTTTGTCAGGACTGGCTCTCCCAAGGCCGTCAGTAGTTCTAATGGAATGTTGTCTACTCCTACCTTCTGAAAAACTGGTACTATTCAATCTCATAGTATCTTATGCAAGAAGAAATGTAATGGGTATCTTTAATTGTAGAAATAAGTTATAAATATACAGTATTTCAAAAATTTGTAATTATTAACTGTATAGATCCAATTTGTCATAAAAATTTATAAAATGTATGTTTGACATTTGAAAAACCGATAGCTAAAATGGTTTTATGTCCAATATCCTGTGTACAACATATGTACTGAAAAAGACGTTTATAAGAACAAATAAATTAATTAATAAATGCAACAATAACTGAAAGAGTCCAGGCTGAAGGATGGAGTGTTATGGTCTGGGGAATGTTTTTGTGGCATTTTGTGGGTGATCTCGTCATTCTGGAAGGCACAATAGAACAACACGAGTATGATCTATGTACTGGAATCATGTCCACCAATATATGCAGTGTGTTTTTTTCTTTGGCACACTGGCATTTAGCAGCAGGACAATCCAACATGTCACACAGCTTACAGTCAATGACTGTCATTTCAAGAGCACCAGGTTGAACTAACCGTACTCCCCTGGCCACCAAACTCATTGAATTAAACCCAGCTGAGAACCTGTTGGACCACATCGGTCAGGCTGCTTGTGCGATGGATATTCAGCTGAGAAACCTGCAGCAGCTGGCCATGGCAGTGCAGTCATCATCACTCCATATTCCTGTCAGTACCGTCCAGAATCTCACAGACTCTCTTTCTCCACATCCACACTGCAAAATGTGTTTTTTTAGGATTTTGACAGGTGGTCACTGAATGTGACTGGACCGTGAATATTCACTACTGGCTATTAAAATTGCTACACCAAGAAGAAATGCAGATGATAAACAGGTATTCATTGGACAAATATATTATACTTGAACTGACATGTGATTACATTTTCACGCAATTTGGGTGCATAGATCCTGAGAAATCAGCACCCAGAACAATCTCCTCTGGCCGTAATAACAGCCTTGATACGCCTGGACAATGACTCAAACAGAGCTCGGATGGCGTGTACAGGTACAGCTGCCTATACGGCTTCAACACGATACCACAGCTCATCACGAGTAATGACTGGCGTATTGTGACGACCCAGTTGTTCGGCCACCATTGACCAGACATTCTCAATTGGTGAGAGATCTGGAGAATGTGCTGGCCAGGGCAGCAATCGAACATTTTCTGTATCCAGGAAGGCCCGTACAGGACCTGCAACATGCGGTCATGCATTATCCTGCTGAAATGTAGGGTTTCGCAGGAATCGAATGAAGGGTAGAGCCACGACTCGTAACACATCTGAAAAATAACGTCCACTGTTCAAAGTGCCGTCAATGCGAACAAGAGGTGATCGAGATGTGTAACCAATGGCACCCCATACCATTACACTGGGTGATACGCCAGTATGGTGATGGCGAATGCACGCTTCCAATGTGCGTTCACCACGATGTCACCAAACATGGATGCGACCATCATGATGCTGTAAACAGAACCTGGATTCATCCAAGAAAATGACATTTTACCATTCGTGCACCCAGGTTCAACATTCAGTACACCATCGCAGGCGATCCTATCTGTGATGCAGCGTCAAGGCTAACCACAGCCACAGTCTCCGAGCTGATAGTCCGTGCTGCTGCAAACGTCATCGAACTGTTTGTGCAGATGGTTGTTATCTTGTAAACGTCCCCATATGTTGACTCAGAGATGGAGATGTGGCTCCACGATTTGTTACAACCATGCAGATAAGATGGCTGTCATCTCGATTGCTAGTAATACGAAGCCGTTGGGATCCAGCACAGCATTCTGTATTACCCTCCTGAACCCATTGATTCCATATTCTGCTAATAGTCATTGGATCTCGAGCAACATGAGCAGCAATGTCGTGATATGATAAACCACAAACACGACAGGCTACAATTCAACCTTTATCAAAGTAGGAAACGTGATGGTACGCATTTCTCCTCCTTACACGAGGCATCACAACAACGTTTCACCAGGCAACACCGGTCAACTGTTGTTTGTGTATGAGAAATCGGTTGGAAAATTTCCTCATGTTAGCACGTTGTAGGTGTGGCCACTGGTGCCAACCTTGTGTGAATGCTCTGAAAAGCTAATCATTTGCATATCACAGCATCTTCTTCCTGTTGGTTAAATTTCATGTCTGTAGCATGTCATCTTCATGGTGTAGCAATTTTAATGGCCAGCAGTGTACATTATGTGACCCAGACAACCCTATGTAATGCAGAATTGAGGACAGATGTCTCAAGATGCAGAGCCCTATACGCTCAATGACTTCAAACATGGAATAGTGATTGGATGACACCTGAGTAACAAATCCATCAGGGACGTTTTGACCCTTATAAAGCGGCATAAATCGACTGCTGATGTCACTATGAAACGCAAATGCAAAGGAACAACCATGGCTAAATTGAGACCAGGCAGACTTCACACACTGACAGAAAGGGACTGTTGAGAATTGACGGAATCGCATATGAGTTGAAATTGCTGCCAGTAGTTCACCTAGCACTATGACTGTGCACAGGAAGTTATAAAGAGTCAGGTAGATACTCATAAGCCACACATTTCTGTAGTCAGTTTTACGCAAAGCCTGATGTGGTGTAAGCAGTGATGCCACTGGACAGTGGATGATTAGAAAAAAGTTATTTGTAATGACAAATTACACTTTATCCTATGGAAATCCAATGGAAGGGTGAGGATTTGGTGAATCCCTGGAGAATGTTACCTCACATTGTGTGTAGTACCAACGGTGAAGTATGGAGGTGGTGGTGTTATGGTATGTGGGTGATTTTGCAGTAGGGTGTGGACCCCATTATCACACTTTAGAAAACTCTAAATTCAGAAGAATGTGAACACATACACAGCACTTCTTTGCACACTGTACTCTTATTCATTTTAGAGTCCAAGGCTTCATTGTTTTCTTGGGATGCAGCTGTGGAAGAATAAAAAAATCTGTCTACAAATATATTAAATTTACAAATGATACCTGTTGCATGATACACATTTCTTCAGTCAGCTTTTCGTAAGGCTACTTTCAGATTTCGTGCTCATTAATTACTGTAATTGTTTCTAATATTAAGAAAAGGATAGATTGCTACTCACCATATAGTGGAGATGCTGAGTTGCAGACAAGCACAAGAAAACAACTGCTTTCGGCTGAAAGGTCATCCTCTACATTAGACAACATACACACACACACATTCATGCAAAAACAGTGTGACTTAAATTTGGTGAATGTGTGCGTGTATGTAGTCTAATGCAGAAGGAGGCCTTTCAGCCAAAAGCTTAACTTACTAGCAGTCCTTTTGTTGTGCTTGCTGTGACTCAGTGTCTCCACTATACGGTGAGTAGTGATCTATTCTTTTCATAATATTGTCATTATTCCATCCTGGATTTTCAATTGTCTATTTATTTCAGCAAAATTATTTCAATAGAATCAGTTGTTGTTTAGTATGACTAGTTGTGCATCATGGTCAGAAAGGCCATTCACTACTGGATAAACATTTATACAGGGTGCTCTAAAATTCCCCTCACAAACTTCTAGAGAGGACTGAGCAGATAACATTTTACATCAGAACTCATGTCCAGAAACATACCGCTTCTGCGTTCCAACCATTTGAAAACATGTTGGTAATGCCCACACTATTACAAGTTATTTATTAGGCATGACTCAGTACATAACTTGTTTTACAATTCCACTCACTAATAATAAACAAAACAAAGAGGGTGCATAACCAGTTTTTACAAACACTGTTGTTTACATTATTTTTTGTCCTTTTCAAAGGAAGGTTGCCATTCTCATCCACTACAAGTAAGTTTGGATGTGGCAGTCACCACGTTCGATGTACACATCATACCCGCAAATGATGTGGTACACATGCTCTCACACTAGTTGCATCTGTAATCTGTCTTGCACCACAGCCATACATGTTCACAGTGAAGGTATTCCTTTCTTGTAGCCATTTTATAACTGTGTCAAAAAGGATATGTGATGGAGTCAGATGTTGTGGAAAATGATCTTTATAAACTCTTCCATTACTGTGAACTTTGCCATACCGTTGGATCATGTCAGTGTATTCTGGCAATGTGTCCCCAATCATGTTGCTCTAGCAGTCACAGACATGAGAAAGTGGCTCAAACCTGGTAAGAAAGGTAGGATACATGTCAAAGGACATCAGCTGATCCACCCCAACTAACCTGCTGCATATCTACCAATCAAACATGTTTTCAAAAGGCTGTAGTGGAGAAATGGTACATTTCTGAATATGGGTTCCTATTAAAAGTATTGTCTATTCAGTACCCTCTACAAGTCCTAGGACCTTTTAAGGGGAATTTTAGAGCATCCTGTAGAATTTATTAAATGTTGGACGACAAAGATATTTTTTATTACTGCACTGCTTTCATGTATAATTCTGAGAGGAAAATTAAAAGAACTAGGGGTATAAATCTTATGTAACATTTACAAATACTGTCTTTTATCTGAATTTTTCAGGAAACTAATTTTTAAAAAATCTCCTCACACCAATATTTGCTTTCTTTTATCTGTTAGGTGGCATAATAATGACTTAAATTTTTCAAAGAGTATTTGAAAGATACCCAGCAGTAATATAGATTGTTGTGGTCTTCAGCCCAAAGACTGGTTTCATGCAGTTCTCCATGCCAGTCTGTCCTGTGCACATCCCTTCATTAGGTCAACAACTGCAGCCTACATTCTTTTGATCCTCCTATCCTGCTTACTATATATGAGCCTCTCTCTCTCCAATTTTTGCTCCCTTCATTATTAAAGTACCAACTCCTTGGTGTCTCTAGATATGCTCTGTCAACCAATCCCTTCTTTTAATCAGGTTGCTTCTGTTCCCTTCTTGTCCAAAATGTTTATTGTTTACATTTCATGTCTGTACAGGGCCACGCTCTGCACAAAGATCTTCAAAACAAGTGTTCCCAACACTTACATTTATATTTGATGTAAGAAAATTTCCATTTTTAGAAACGCTTTTCTTCCTATAGTCAGCATTGTATTACATTCTCTCAGCTTTGTCCACCATCAGTTATTTTGCTGGGCAAATAGCAAAACTCATCTGCTACTTTTAGCACCTCATTTTCTTGACTAATTCCCTCATCACTGTCTGATTTGACTATATTCTACTAACATTGTTTTGCTTTTGTTGATATGCATCTCATAACCTCCTTTCAAGACGCTACCAATCCTGTTCTACTACTCTACCTGTTCTGTTTAACTGCTCTTCCAAGTCCATGTTATCTCTTTTTAAATTACAATTTCTTCACCATACTTTGAAGTTCTTATTTCATTCTCCTAAATGTTAAATCCCTTTCCAGATTTCTGCTTGGTTTCCTGCTTGCTCAATATACAGACTTAATAACATCAGGGACAGGCTACAATCCTGACACTCCCTTCTCAATTACTGCTTCTCTTTCACAGTCTGGTTTCTGTATAAGCTGTACATAACCTTTCACTCCCTGTATTTTACCCCTGCTACTTTCAGAATTTCAAAGAATTTAGTCCATTCAACATTGCAAAATGAGCTTTAAATCTACTAATGTTATTAATACCTGTTTGTCTTTATTCAGCCTGTCTTCTAAGACAAGTCTGTAAGTTTACTCACCTGTCAGATGGATGGAAGCCTACTAAGTCATCATCTTTTTCCAAAGTCTAGTTGTTTGCTGGGTTGCTTTGGGTAATTTTTAAATAACTGTACACAATATCATCAAAGTATGTATTCATGTTTATGCATAATTATTGGCACTATCCTTGGTTGTTGACAATTAGCTGTTCCATAGTAAGCTTCACACAGATATCATGACAGATCTGTAAGCTACACGGACTTAAAGAAGTCTAACAAAGTCTTACAAGTGGTACCAGTATTCATACAACATCCATGTTCAATGCAACTCATTGTATGTTATGGTGGCTCATTATATTACTGACTTTGCTTAGGCTGACATGAAAATTTGTGTAATTGAAGCATGGCAATGACTGACTGTACAAACAGTATAACCAGGACTAACTGAAATTTTGTTGAGCCCAACCTGCATAGGTAGGAATGATCATCAAAATAAAATAAGAGAAATCAGAGCTCGAACAGAAAGGTTTAGGTGTTCGTTTTTCCCACGCGCTGTTCGGGAGTGGAATGGTAGGGAGATAGTATGATTGTGGTTTGATGAACCCTCTGCCAAGCACTTAAATGTGAATTGCAGAGTAATCATGTAGATGTAGATGTAGAAATGAGACTTTACAATATGAATGCTAGGAACTGAGTGACTAGCTTTGTGGACAGTGCCTATATAAAGATACATCCAATACTGCCTTTACAAAATAATTAAATACAAGGCTATTAAATTTTAGATAATACCATACAGGAAAGAAAACATAAAAAATATACAGGGTGTCCCAAAATGATGTATACACTCTTTTAAGCGGAATATCTTTTTAATTAAAGAGGACAGAATACAATTTTATGGGTAATAATTTAGAAGGCAGTGAAAAACATAATAATGCTTTGTTTTGTTTCAGGATTGTCAGCAAACATGTTGGTATCATTTGAACACCACAAATGGTTGCTAAAGAGTTACTGGAAAACAGATAATGTGAGTGCTCTATGCCGATGTTGGAGGATATGAAGAAGGACATAGCAGACAAAAGAGAAGTCCAACAGACAATGAGAGTGTTGATACAGTAATCCAGGCATACACACAATCCTCAAAGAAATCTGTGAGCCAATGCTCTCATGAGACTGGGATCTGCAGAAGCAGTGTTCATAGAATTTTGTGGTCTCAGTACTTTACGCCTTACATTCCAAGAATTCTCCAGGCTCTTAACGAGGATGATCCTGACATGTGAAGCGAATTTTGTGAGTGGTTAATTAACAGATGTGAAGAAGAGCAATGTTTCCAATGTCAAATTCTTTGGTCAGATGGAGTGATGTTTCAATTTGATGGAACAATTAACCACCATAATTGCATTTACTGGGACAGGGAGAATCCATACATAACCAAGCAAAGGTATGTTAATCTACCAGGAGTAACAGTATGGTGTGGTCTGTCTTCTAGAGGGTTAATAGGACCGTACTTCTTTCACAACACTGTCAGGGGTGACTTGTACTTGGAAATATTGGAAATGATAACTCCTGATCTTAGCATTGTGTTTGGAAATGAAGATTATTACTTTCAACAGGATGGGGTGCCACCTCACTTTCACATGGATGTGAGTGCATTTCTCAGTCGTACATTCCCTGCCAGACAGATAGGAGAAGAAGTGAGGAGTATCCCGCTCAATCTCGTGATTTAACTCCTCTAGACTTCTTTCTGTGGGGTACTTTCAAGAACACAGTTTACACTGCGAGACCACACACTGGATGATCTTAGAGAGCAAATTGGGCAAGCCTGTGACGCTATTCTGTTGGAAACAATAAAGTTGGCATGTCGCTCAGTTGTAAGTCATTGTTGATGGTGTATTGTGATGAATGGACACCAATTTGAACATTTACCACCTTAAGTCAGACCATGAGGCACCTAACACCACTAAAATTGTATTTCTAACCCCTTTCATTAAAGAGATGCTCAGTTTCAAAGAGTGTGTGCGTTATTTTGGGACACCTTGTATATAAACACTAGGCAGAGATATTATTTTGATTAACAACTGGTTCCATGTCCTTAACCAGGTATAAATGGTAAGTTCTCTTTCATGTGGGGGTTGTTTTCGACATGCACTTATGTTCCTGGAATTTAGAAGAGCCACTTCAAATTTACAGAAACTCAGTTCCCTAACTGAAATATTTCATTAACAAATATATCATTTTTCCTATAAACATTTCTGGAAATAGAAAACTTAGGGCTACAGAATACTTACATTGGATTTTTTAAAGGATTGCAAATGTAATTTTTTATTCACTGTTTTCAGAAGAGACGAGTTAATCTTCACAAAGTCAACAATGAGAGCTTTCAAATTAGGTACATAATTGTGAAATAAACAGCTGTTAATGAGGTTTACAAATCACTTGTCAATGTGGACGGCACTCTTGGTGCTTCGACATCTTCTGCGAAGGGTAAAAAGAATGAAGTAAGAGGAGTAGGTAAAACTACTCAATTTGTTCTTCTTAATGGACCTAGTTTATTTTGTGGTGCGAAGCTAAATTTTTCTTTAATGAAAGTTTCTTCTTCTTCCAGTTTGGGTAACGGATGGATAACTGTAGCTTTCGTTGCCTGTAACAATGCTGGAAGAGCAGGTTTGGAATCCTTTGAAACTAGGGAAATTCTCGCATACCGTACTATACCTGTTTCTGAGGTTATTATTTCTAGTGAGGGTTCCTACCTTTTACCGCATGGGAGTTTGTCTTTGTCTTGTCGTAGACATTGTAAGATAAATTCCGATTCTAGTATTCACTTATGGGTGAAGGCTAGTGGTCCTGCATCTTTGGAAGATTGTCGCATTGTTGGTGATTGTACTTTATATAATCATTGAAGCAGTTCTCAAATTTGTCCTTTTAAGGGCCACAAATACTACACATTGATCTTGCCAAAATCCGAGAAGCGATTCTTCTTGGTTTTACTGAATACTAAATTTTGAATTATTATTTAAATTAAATTTTTGTACATGAGTTATTTACATTGTTGTTATCGGGGAGCCATAAAATTACATTTACTAATTACGATTCAGAAAAAACACAGCCGATATAAAAATATGGCACTTTGCTGCCTAAATATTATTTGCATTGTATATTATGTGAAATAAGGCAAAAAAGATAATGTTAACACTTTTATTAGAAATGGGATTATTATATTATCTTAGAAGAAAGATTAAGGAAAGGCAAACCTACGTTTCTAGCATTTGTAGACTTAGTGAAAGTTTTTGACAATGTTGACTGGAATACTCTCTTTCAAACTCTAAAGGTGGCAGGGGCAAAATACAGGGAGCGGCAGCCTATTTACAATTTGTACAGAAACCAGATGGCAGTTATAAGAGTCGAGGGACATGAAAGGGAAGCTGTGGTTGGGAAGGGAGTAAGACAGGGTTGTAGTCTCTCCCCGATGTTATTCAATCTGTATATTGAGCAAGCAGTAAAGGAAACAGAAGAAAAATTCGGAGTAGGTATTAAAATCCATGGAGAAGAAATAAAAACTTTGAGGTTCACCGATGACATTGTAATTCTGTCAGAGACAGCAAAGGACTTGGAAGAGCAGTTGAATGGAATGGACAGTGTCTTGAAAGGAGGATATAAGATGAACATCAACAAAAGCAAAATGAGGATAATGGAATGTAGTCGAATTAAGTCGGGTGATGCTGAGGGAATTAGATTAGGAAATGAGACACTTAAAGTAGTAAAGGAGTTCTGCTATTTGGGGAGCAAAATAACTGATGATGGTCAAAGTAGAGAGGATATAAAATGTAGACTGGCAATGGCAAGGAAAGCGTTTCTGAAGAAGAGAAATTTGTTAACATAGAGTATAGATTTAAGTGTCAGGAAGTCATTTCTGAAAGTATTTGTATGGAGTGTAGCCATGTATGGAAGTGAAACATGGACGATAAATAGTTTGGACAAGAAGAGAATAGAAGCTTTCGAAATGTGATGCTATAGAAGAATGCTGAAGATTAGATGGGTAGACCACATAACTAATGAGGAAGTATTGAATAGGATTGGGAAGAAGAGAAGTTTGTGGCACAACTTGACCAGAAGAAGGGATCGGTTGGTAGTACATGTTCTGAGGCATCAGGGGATCATCAATTTAGTATTGGAGGGCATACACTCGCACACACACACACATATCCATCCACACATATACAGACACAAGCAGACATGGTCTTTAAATATGTCTGCTTGTGTCTGTATATGTGTGGATGGATATGTGTGTGTGTGTGTGTGTGTGTGTGTGTGAGAGTGTATACCCGTCCTTTTTTCCCGCTAAGGTAAGTCTTTCCGCTCCCGGGATTGGAATGACTCCTTACCCTCTCCCTTAAAACCCACATCCTTTCGTCTTTCCCTCTCCTTCCCTCTTTCCTGATGAGGCAACAGTTTGTTGCGAAAGCTTGAATTTTGTGTGTATGTTTGTGTTCGTTTGTGTGTCTGTCGACCTGCCAGCACTTTCATTTGGTAAGTCACATCATCTCTGTTTTTGGATATATATATAATAGAGGGAAACTTTATATATATATATATATATATATATATATATATAAAAACAAAGATGAGGTGACTTACCGAACAAAAGCGCTGGCAGGTCGATAGACACACAAACAAACACAAACACACACACAAAATTCAAGCTTTCGCAACAAACTGTTGCCTCATCAGGAAAGAGGGAAGGAGAGGGGAAGACGAAAGGAAGTGGGTTTTAAGGGAGAGGGTAAGGAGTCATTCCAATCCCGGGAGCGGAAAGACTTACCTTAGGGGGAAAAAAGGACAGGTATACACTCGCACACACGCACATATCCATCCACACATACAGACACAAGCAGACATATTTAAATATGTCTGCTTGTGTCTGTATGTGTGGATGGATATGTGCGTGTGTGCGAGTGTATACCTGTCCTTTTTTCCCCCTAAGGTAAGTCTTTCCGCTCCCGGGATTGGAATGACTCCTTACCCTCTCCCTTAAAACCCACTTCCTTTCGTCTTCCCCTCTCCTTCCCTCTTTCCTGATGAGGCAACAGTTTGTTGCGAAAGCTTGAATTTTGTGTGTGTGTTTGTGTTTGTTTGTGTGTCTATCGACCTGCCAGCGCTTTTGTTCGGTAAGTCACCTCATCTTTGTTTTTATATATAATTTTTCCCACGTGGAATGTTTCCTTCCATTATATATATATATATATATATGCATACACAAATCAGTTGGTTTTACTGAGAAATTCATCAATGGAGTAGAAGGAGTTGGCCACCAATAAATCCTTTAGGCTTCTCTTAAACTGAATTTCATTGGTTGTTAAGCTTTTTATGGCTGCTGGCAAGTTATTGAAAATGTGTGTTCCTGAATAATGCACACCTTTTTGTACAAGACTAAGTGACTTTAAATACTTGTGAAAATTATTCTTATTTCAAGTATTGATTCCATGAATTGAGCTGTTGGTTTTAAAAAGTGATATATTTCTAATGACAAATTTCATTAAGGAATAAATATATTGGGAAACAGTAGTTAGTATCCCTAGTTCCCTAAATAAGCTTCTGCAGGATGTTCTTGAGTTCACACCACATATAACTCTCACTGCACGTTTTTGTGCCCAGAAAACTTTAGCTTGGCTTGATTAATTACCCCAAAAAATAATGCCACATGACATTATGGAATGAAAGTAAGCATAGTATGCCAGCTTTTTCATTTTCATATCCCCTATGTCTGACAAAATTTGCATTGCAAACAGAGATTTGTTAAGACGCTTCAGCAGTTCTGTGGTGTGCTCCTCCCAGTTGAATTTATTATCAAGCTGTAATCCCAAGAATTTAACACTGTCCACTTCTTCTATCTTCTTGTCATCATAAGTTAGACATACACTCGTGGGACACCTCTTACAAGTTCTGAAATGCGTGTAGTGTGTTTTTTTTTTTTTCAAAGTTTAGTGACAAAGAATTGGCTAGGAACCAGTGATTAATGTCCACAAATATTTTATTTGCTGATCTTTCTAAGACTACACTTAATTTGCTATTTATTGCAATGTTTGTATCATCAGCAAACAAAACGAACTTGGCATCTGGTAATGTTACTGATGAAAGGTCATTGGTATACACAAGAAAAAGTAAGAGCCCCAAAATGGAACCTTGTGGGACCCCACATGTAATTAGTTCCCAGTTGGATGATGCCTGGTAGCTTGATACATATCTCTTTCCTAATAACACCCTTTGTTTCCTGCCAGAGATATAAGATTTCAACCATTTTGCAGCATTTCCTGTTACACTATAATACTCTAATTTACTTAAATGGATATTGTGATTTACACAGTCAAATGCCTTTGACAGATCACAAAATATACCAGTTGCCCGCAATTTTTTGTCTAATGAATTAAGCACATTTTCACTGTAAGTGTAGATAGCCTTCTCAATATCAGAACCTTTTAGAAATCCAAACTATGACTTTGACAGTATGTTATTTGAGATAAGATGGTTATAAAGCGGACTGTACATTACTTTTTCGAAAATTTTTAAGAATGCTGGTGAAATTGGATGGAAATTTGATGCTATTTCTTTATCTCCCTTCTTAAACAATGGCTTAACTTCAGCATCTTTCAGCCATTCAGGAAATATTCCGCTGATAAATGACTGGTTACACAGATAGCTTAATATGTCACTTAGATCAGAATCACATTCTTTAATTAACTTTGTTGGTATTTCATAAAACCAACTAGATGTTTTTGATTTTAAAGATTTTATGATGGACATTATTTCTGTTGGGGTAGTGAGGGTCAAATTCATATTATGGAAGTTGCTTGAAATTTCTGGTCTGAGGTATTCCATAGCAGCATCTACCAAACCTGACAACCCCATCTTTTCGTTAACAGTCATAAAATGTTTATTAAAAAGTTCTGCAACACTATACACATCTGTCACCAATGTATCATTTACTCTTAATGCTATTTGTTCCTCTTCATGTCTGGTTCTACCGGTCTCCTCCTTCACTATATCCCATATTGTCCTTATTTTGTTATCTGATATGACTATCTTTTCCTTGAAATATATTTGCTTTGACATCCGTATTACAGTCTTTAATATTTTGCAGTATTTCTTGTAATGTGCTATAGCATCAACCTCGGAACTGTTTCGGATTGACAGATACAGTTTTCTTTTTGTTTTACAAGATACCCCTATTCCTCGAGTAATCCATGGCTTTTTTGTAGACTTTGCTCTAACCTTGGTAAGTTTTGGGGGAAAACAGTGTTCGAATAAGGTAAGCACTTTATTAGCAAAAGTGTTATATTTTTCATTCATGCCATGAGCACTGTAAACATCAGTCCGGTGAATGTCTCTGAGGAGTGTCCTAAAATAATAAATTTTTGGCTTATTGATTACCCTCTTGAGCTCAGATTTAACAGATTTTATATCCTGTTCAGTATTAACATTTAACAGAAGGAACTGCATGTCATGGTCTGAGAGGCCATTGACTATTGGTTTTGTAATATAATTTTGTTCATTGGACTTTTCTATAAAGATATTATCAATGGCTGTTTGTGAGCAAGTGGCTACCCTAGTGGGGAACTTTACAGTGGGAATTAAGTTGAATGATAGTGCTACTAACTCAAATAAGTTCTTATTGGGAGAGTCTTTAAGGAAATCTACATTGAAATCACCAGCAACCACTATTTCTTTGTTTTTGGTCATTAAATGGGCCAGTACAGCTTCAAGGTGGTTTACAAACAGATTAAAGTTACCTGCAGGTGCTCGATATACACTTAATATTATGAACGATTTTTTGTGAAATTCTAATTCTGTTGCACATGCTTCCATATGCTGTTCTAGGCAAAATTTATGAATGTCTAAGTTCTTAAATTTATGACAGTTCCTAATGAATGTGGCAACTCCTCCCTTCTCCATTTCTGATCTACAAAAGTGGGATGCTAACGTAAACCCTGTAACACTCAAAAGTTCTATACCAATGGTCACATGATGTTCAGAGAGGCAGATTATGTCAGCTGGGTTTGAAGACTCTAATTCATCTATGCAGATAGTTAATTCATTAATTTTATTTCTCAGTCCTCAAATATTTTGATGCAATAAAGATAGCTGACATTTCACATTGACTGAGTTAAAATTTGGTGGAGTTATAATATCTGCTGACTGTTGAAAATTCTTAACCAACAGCTGCTTATGCTGATGTAATAAGCTGGAACTATGTTTTTTGATTTCTTTGTCAAACTTAAGGTTTGTCTCAGTTCTAACCTCTCTTGAAATTTGCTTTCTTTCTGTCTTCCCTACCCTAAAAAAGGGTCTTTTCTGAACCCTATAGCCACTGGTATTTTACCACTCATGACAGTGCCTCCCCCCTTTAACTTTCCTGCTATTTCCCGAGCCAATTTACCCTTCCCCTTCCTGTTGAGGTGAAGGCCATGCCTA
This sequence comes from Schistocerca americana, assembly GCF_021461395.2. NCBI lineage: Eukaryota > Metazoa > Arthropoda > Insecta > Orthoptera > Acrididae > Schistocerca > Schistocerca americana. Next base: position 152,505,078 of record NC_060128.1, on the reverse strand, counting down.
GTATAATCCCACCTACTGAGACAATCAACAGGAACCACACCAATGTGTGACCCTGCACCCGACATAAGCAGCCATTCCAGCTCCAAATTAACTCTCTTGACAGAAGAGTTCAAATGAGGTCGGTCATGGCGCCCAAGAACAGATACAAACTCAACACTAGTATGCTTCGATGCTGATGCAATCTTCGCCAGGTCACACTCTATGCTGTGCCCAGGATCTCTGTCAATACTGTTACCTGCCCCACCCACTATAACCACGGTGTCTTCCCTAGTGAAATCTTTGCAAAGTGATCCTAAATCCTCTGTCACCTGCTCCAGACCAGCACTAGGTTTAAAAAAATTGGTGACCTGGTATTCTGATCCTAGTTCATCCTGCAAAAGTTGACCAACACCTCTTCCATGAGAACTACCTAACAACAACACTTTCTTTCTCTTTACTGATTTCCTTACATTCTTACTTTTCAATTTGCTGCTGAAAGTTTGTTGTGCCCTGTCTACATCTGCCACAGCTTGAAGCTCACCAGTTTCTAACTGAAGCAACAGGTCAAATCTATTTTCCACATTCACCATGAAGCTGTCAGACAAAGTTCTAGGCCTGTTCCTCCTGTTGCCTGTTGCCACTTCCCACCTCTCTTTACCCTTCTCTCTCCTTAACCTGTCAAAATCTCCCCTGGCCTTGTCTAACTCAGCCTGAAGGGCGGCAATTTTCCCCTCCTGTTCTAGTATCTTCCTATCTCTACTACAAATCCTACAAAACTACTGATGAGTCTCATTTACTTCCCCTATTCCCACGTCACTACAGTCACCCACATGAAAAAAACTACAGCACCCATCACACCAAAGCCCCGACCTAACAATTCTATGGCAAGTCAAGCACTTTTCACTCATGATAAACGTAATGGTTTATTAAGAATAAGTCAGTTAAATTACAGATAAACACGAAAATTCGGTTACACAAATTTGGCCTATACGCAACTGTGTGTAAACAAAAACAAAAGTGCAAAGTTTCTGAAACAACAACTTAAACTTTACACTACTTTCTGGAAATGCTAGTTAAATAATGAAGAGGTACGCTAATTTAAATTGTTGGAGAGAGCAAGGAACAACTAAACAAAATTCTTTAGATTTGCTGCAGCAGAACGTAAAACTGTACAGTCTTTTTGCGTTTTCTGCTTTATTACGTAAAGAAAAATGAAACTTTTAATGGTACACTTAAAAGGCACACTAATACACCTATTTACCATGTAATAAGTACTAATCTATATGTTTTATAATCTAAAATGACTTATCTTTACGAGAACACCAAAACTCGCACTAGTCGCCTGGCTGCAGGCCTGCTATTAGAGATGTCTTACGTCTTCCTCACTGTCACATACATACAACCCTACCAAACTCAAAAAGCTGAAGAACAAAGAAACCAGTAGACAGAAACATATTTTTAAAAAATATTGCAAATATTTATTACAATTTGTGGTTTCCTCACTTTCTTATAAAGTCTGGTGTGGTTGTGGTGACTGATCCTTTGGATGTCGTTTAGTGCAAGTTAACATGAAGGAAATATTGTAAAAAAGAAGAGCACAATAAAGAAGGAACAATGCATTCTATTACTTTTCTCTGGACTTTCCCTGCTAACTGAACATTCTGTGATGTAAATTAAGCATGCTGCACACAGAAATATAGCAAATGACAGAAAAGAATCACAACAGCTACATTATTAGTCTCAAATAGGATCCACAACTGTCTGTGGTAACTGAGACTGGTTTGCAGAAGGATACGACAATAGTGAGCAGGACATAAGGGGTTACCAACTATATTTTCTGATTATCTGCTGGAGTGGCAGCTGGTCTGTAAACAAGTACCTGCTAATATCCTTCTTATTCTGTTCCAGGTACAGTATAGCTCTCTTTGCTCAATTCCTAGCATCAAAATAAAGTACACTATATCCAATACAGTAGAACTCATAATACTTAAAAGTTTCAACAAATTTATTAACTGATACTAAGAAAATAGTCTGCCATAGTAGATTATGTTTCCTAGTAGAAGAATTAAAGATGACCTGATTAGCATCTGCAGTCAGCATCTCAGCAGCATGTGTTTTACCACCAATCAAATGACTGATCCTTGGCAAGGGTTCACAAGCTTGAACTTCAATAGCTTCAGTATAAGGGAAAGCTGTTGTCTGACCCCAGGCAATGGGTGACACACACTTATCATTCACTATCAGTCATAAAGGCTCCAAGGTATCCTTCAGTATGACACTCGGGCATCATCCAACATATTTCATTCACTTCAGAATTGTCTCCATCAGAATAAACAATGTCCATCTCTCTAAATATACAGGAAAAGAAATAGCAGTATTACTGTGTCTAACTGTGCCACACAGTAGAGTAGGAACAGGTGACTTTGAGAGATGAAATATTGAAGGCAGCAGAGGATCAAGTCAAGGGCTAGCACAAATCCTTGGGTATCAGAAGAGATATTCAATTTAATTGATGAAAAAAGAAAATATAAAAATGCCTTAAATGAAGCAGGCAAAAAGGAATACAAACGTCTCAAAAATGAGATCAACAGGAAGTTCAAAACAGCTAAGCAGGGATGGCTAGAGGACAAATGTAAGGATGTAGAGGCATATATCACTAGGGGTAAGATAGATACTGCCTACAGGAAAATTAAAGTGACCTTTGGGGAAAAGAGAACACTTGTATGAATATCAAGAGCTCAGATGGAAAACTATTTCTAAGCAAAGAAGGGAAAGCAGAAAGGTGGAAGGAGTATATAGAGGGTCTATACAAGGCGATGTGCTTCAGGGCAATATTATGCAAATGGAAGAGAACGTTGATGAAGATGAAATGGGAGATATGATACTGTGTGAAGAATTTGACAGAGCACTGAAAGACCAAAGTCAAAACCAGGCCGGGGGAGTAGAAAACATTCCATTACAACTACTGACAGCCTTAGGAGAGCTCTGACAAAACTCTACCATCTGGTGAGTAAGATGTATGAGACAGACGAAATATCCTCAGACTTCAAGAAGAATATAATAATTCCAATCCCAAAGAAAGCAGGTGTCCACAAGTGTGAAAATTATGGAACTATCACTTTAATAAGTCATTCATGTCTTTACAGATGAATGGAAAAACTGACAGAAGCCAACCTTGGGGAAGATTGATTTGCATTCCATAGAAATGTTGGAACACGTGAGGCAATACTGACCCTACGAATTATCTTAGAAGATAGATTAAGGAAAGGCAAACCTACACTTCTAGCATTTGAAGATTTAGAGAAAGATTTTGACGTGCTGATTGGAATACTCTCTTTCAAATTTTGAAGGTGGCAGGGGTACAATACAGGGAGCAAAAGGCTATTCATAATTTGTACAAAAACCTGATGGCATTTATAAGAGTTGAGGGGCATTTAAGGGAAGCAGTGGTTAGAAAGGGAGTGAGACAGGGTTGTAGCCTATCCCCGATGTTATTCAATCTGTATATTGAGCAAGCAGTAAAAGAAACAAAAGAAAAATTTGAAGTAGGAAAAGTTGGACAAGATGGCAACTAGTATAAAAATTTGATGTGTGTCTCTGAGAAAAAGTGTGAATTTTGCTATGAAAAAGAAAAATTGTGACAGTTGTAAGGATGAAATTCCAAAGCTCAGTGAACGTGTGTCTAGTTTACAATTTATTATCAGTTTCTTGAAGATGGATATCAAGAAATTTAAAGAAGAAAAAAGCGAATTGAACATGACAAAATTGTGCCATGAAAGTACGAATATGTCAGAGAATTGGATGGAGGTGAAGTACAAAAGACACAAACAGATAATACAAGATACAAAAAACAGTGAAAGAAATATAAATGTAGTGAACAAAAATTACTTCCAAGCTCTTTCGAGTATGGATTGTGACAGTGTTGTTAACAGTTCGAGTATACCATGTGGAAAACCAAACGACTTTGTGAATGAGGTAAAACATGGAATATTTCAGCAGCATTTAAAAAGATCATATGCGAAAGGGCTCATAAAAATGCTTCCACCTCTACTGAGACAATATCGACGGGTTTTAACACAAAAGACATAATAAATAGTGCCAAACAAGGCTGTGCTTACTGCAAAGGTAGACAGAAAACAGGTAATCTCGGAACAGCAAGTACTGGTAAAATTGAACTGTATGGCGACAGTCAAGGATGAAATATAGACACTAAATTTCAGTGTACAAGCAGTCAGAATTTCAATTTTATTTGTAAAACAAAACCAGGAGCAAAATTCAGTGCTGCTACATCAGTGAGTGAAGAAAAAATTTCCTCATTGAGCAAAAAGGACTTTTCCATCTTCCTGGTGGCATCAAATGATGTCACTAGGAATGAGAAAAACGATCTCTTAATCTCGCTAAAAAGAAAACTGTATGAGCTGAGAGGAACAAATGTTATTGTTTTTTCAGTGCCACACCATTACGACTTGATAGAATGGTCCTGTATAAATAAATAAATTGAAACGGCAAATAAAGAGATGCAAAATATTTGCAAGTGGTTTGAAAATGTAACATTTGTGAACATAAGCAATTTAGGGAAAAGATTTCACACAACACATGGTTCTGATCTAAATGTACTTGGAAAAAACGTAGTAGTAACAAAAATTTTAGAACTAGTAAATAAATCTCAAATGTGCAGTGTGATGATAGAAAAGTCGTACCTCTCATGGACATGAAGTGTGTGTTACCTGGAGACTCAAGTGTGAAATCTGGTGTCAGTGAAGCTACACCTCTCCAAGACAAATGTGAAATTTTATTAATGCAAGTGAACACCCCAAATGTTAACAATTCACAGAAAGGCACAGGAGTTGTGGAACAACAAACACCAGAAATAAGTGAAACAGCAGCAGATTCATCATTATCATCAGAATCAGCAACAGCAGCAGCAACTACAGCAACAGCAACAAGAACAGCAGCAGCAGTAACAGAACCAACACCAACTGGAGCAGCAACACAGCAATGCTTAAGGAGGAGCCAAAGGAAAAATACATCTCTGTCATTCAGTGATACTTTTTTATGGTTTCAAGCCAAGAAGAAAATAAAAATATGAAAAACCAGACCGCTGACTCACAGATAAGTCACAGCAACATCTTACTTTTAAACATTCAGGGTCTTGAAAGTAAAGTTGAAATCCTGGAGGAGTCATTGCAACATAATAAGTATTCTTTCTTATGGCTATCTGAACATTGGCTTAAACCAGAACAAATACAATACTATGTACCAGAAGGTTATAAACACTGAAACAGTTTTTGCAGATCTCAGTATCATAATGGTGGTACTGTTACCTATGTTTCAAATGAAATAGAGTGTAGAGCACTAGATCTTAGTTAGGCAGGTGTAGAGAAACACTTTGAAATTACCGAGATCATATGCGATATAATGAAACTTATCATAGTATGTATTTACCATTCCCCTGACTCAGATGATAAAACTTTTTAAGATAATTTAGAAATGTAAATGTAAAGACGTATATGTATGCAGATGATACAACTTTTCTATCTGTAAACCATGTATTTGATAACCTTGTAAGTGGTATGAAATCAGCAAAAGAAAATGGAACATCATGGTTTAATGCAAATGGACTACTATTAAATGAGGAAAAGACCCAGAATATGTGGTTCAGCCTATCAAAGACTACAAAAATAGGAAAACAAAAGGCAAAATTTTCAGGTATTATATTTGACAACAGTCTAACATGGAACTCTCATGATGATCACATAGTGGTTAGGTTGTTGAGAGTTACATATCTGTTGAAGAGACTGATGTGTTGTGTGACATTTGAGTATGTAAGGACAGCGTACTTTGCCTTCTTTTCAATCTCTTTTAAGATATGGGTTAATACTCTGGGGAAACAGCAGAAAAATAAATGAAATGATGGTGATCCAGAAGAAAGCAATCAGAATAATGGCTAAGCTTTATAATAGGACATATTGTAAACCATTGTTCATTAAATATAGAATTTTAACAATTATTAATTTACATATTCTTGACAGCGTTAACTACATACTTGCTGAACTACCTAATTTTAAGTGTAACAGTCAAAGGCATGACTACTATACAAGAACCTGTACTTCTCTGCTGTTGCCACAAAATAGATTAGCTAAAACTAACAATAGTCATAAGTATATGGCAATAAAAATATATAACAAATTGTCTAAGAATTCATCAATCAAGCCTGACAAATTATTTAAAGAAAATGTACATAACTTCTTGTTAACTAATCTGTTATATTCAATAAAAGAATTTTTAGAAATGCCCAAAATCAACTTAAATATGTAAAAATTTATTTTGTAGAATTAATACACTACTGGCCATTAAAATTGCTACACCACAAAGATGATGTGCTACAGATGCGAAATTTAACTGACAGGAAGAAGATGCTGTGAGATGCAAATGATTAGCTTTTCAGAGAATTCACACAAGGATGGCACCAGAGGTGACACATACAACGTGCTGACATGAGGAACGTTTCCAACCGATTTCTCATACACAAACAGTGGTTGGCTGGCATTGCCTGGTGAAATGTTGTTGTGATGCCTCATGTAAGGAGGAGAAATGTGTACCATCCCGTTTCCGACTTTGATAAAGATCAGATTGTAGCCTATCGCGATTGCGGTTTATCATATTGCGACATTGCAGCTCGCATTGGTCGAGATCCAATGACTGTTAGCAGAATATGGAATCAGTGGGTTCAGGAGGGTAATACAGAATGCCGTGCTGGATCCCAACGGCCTCGTATCACTATCAGTCAAGATGACAGGCATCTTATCCACATGTCTGTAATGGATCGTGCAGCCATGCCTCGATCCCTTTGTCAACAGATGGGGAAGTTTGCAAGACAACAGCCATCTGCACGAACAGTTCGATGATGTTTGCAGCAGCACGGATTATCAGCTCGGAGACCAGGGCTGTGGTTACCCTTGACACTGCATCACAGACAGGAGCACTTGCGATGGTGTACTCAACGACAAACCTGGTTGCACGAATGGCAAAATGTCATTTTTTTGGATGAATCCAGGTTCTGTTTACAGCATCATGATGGTCACATCCGTGTTTGGTGACATCGTGGGGAGCGCACATTGGAAGCATGTATTCATCATTGCCATACTGGCGTGTCACCCGGCGTGATGGTATGGGATGGCGTTGGTCACATGTCTCGGTCACCTCTTGTTCGCATTGATGGCATTTTGAACAGTGAATGTTGCATTTCAGATGTGTTTCGACCTGTGGCTCTACTCTTCATTCAATCCCTGCGACACCCTACATTTCAGCAGGATAATGCATGACCGCATGTTGCAGGTCCTCTCCGGGCCTTTCTGCATACAGAAAATGTTCGACTGCTGCCCTGGCCAGCACATTCTCCAGATGTCTCACCAATTGAAACCGTCTGGTCAATGGTGGCAGAGCAACTGGATCGTCACAATACGCCAGTCACTACTTTTGATGAACTGTGGTACCGTGTTGAAGCTACATGGGCAGCTGTAGCTGTACACGCCATCCAAGCTCTGTTTGATTCAATGCCCAGGCATATCGAGGCCATTATTACAGCCAGAGGTGGTTGTTCTGGGTACTGATTTCTCAGGATCTGTGCACCCGAACTGCATGAAAATGTAATCACATGTCAGTTCTAGTATAGTATATTTGTCCAATGAATACCCGTTTCCCATTTGCATTTCTTCTTGGTGAAGCAATTTTAATGGCCAGTAGTGTAGGTTCAGTGAACTGATGAAGTCTATTGCATGTAATAATGCTGAATGACCAATAAAGTATCTCAATCTGAATTCAGTTATCTGTAATGAAGTACCATCTTTTTCTATGTAATATTCAGTCAGATGTTGATAAGACTTCAACATAGTGCTGAGATTGGCAACTAGCTTTAAATATTTAGGAATGTAAAAGTTTGTGCATCATAAAATGTGGTATCCTATGGCTATAATATCAATGAGTCAATGTTGGAATCAGGCAACTTACACAAATACCTTTGTGTAACATTTTGTAGGATTATGGAGTGAAATGGTGACATAGGCTCAGTTGAGAGCATTGCAGGTGGTAGACTTAAGTTAATTAGTAGAATACCAGGGAAGCACAATCAGTCTACAAAGGAGATTGCTTACAAATCACTCATGTGACCAGTTCTAGAATATCACTCAAATGTGTGGGACCTATACTAAATAGGACCAAAGTGGGATATAGAACATATATAGAGAAGGGCAACACAAATGGTCACAGGTTTGGTTGCCCCATGTGAGAGTGTCACAGAGATGCTGAAGAAACTGTCTCTTGAAGATAGACATAAACTATCTAAGGAAGGCTAGTAACAAAGTTTCAAGAACCACCTTTAAATGATGACTCTATGAATATACTACAACCCCTTATCCATCGCTCACTCAGAGAACATGGGGATAAATTCAAAATAATCACCAGATTCACAGAGGCATTTGAACAATCATTCCTCCTGCACTCCATACATGAATAGAATGGGAAGAAACCCTAATAACTGGTATGGTAAAATGGCATGTACCTTCTAACATGCATTTCGTGGTACTTTTTTTTTCCTTTTTGTTCTGTCATTCCAAGGGATTTGGTGAATGACACCCCAACAATTGTATACAACATGAAAGGAACCACAGAAATTTGTGGTTGGACTGAGGACTTTTTATTAGGGAGGACACAGAATGTTATCTTGGATGGAGAGTCATCTTCAGATGTTGAAGTAACTTTGTGTGTGCCCCAGAGAAGTGTGCTGGGAACCCTGATCTTTATGTTGTATAATAATGACTTCAGTTCAGGACAATGCAGGTGGTAGACTTAGGTTTACTCGTAGAATACTGGGGAAATGCAATCAGTCTACAAAGGAGATTGCATACCAATCACTTGTGCGACCAGTTCTAGAATATTGTTCAAGTGTGTGGGATTTGATAGGACTGACAGGGGATATAGAAAGTATAAAGAGTAGGTTTGTTTAATCCGTGGGAGAGTGTCACAGAGACACTGAAGGAACTGAACTGGAAGACTCTTGAAGATAGACATAAACTATCCTGAGAAAGTCTATTAACAAAGTTTCAAGAAGCTCTTAAAGGATTACTCTAGAAATACACTACAACTCCCTATGTGTTGCTCATATATTTATCATGAGGATAGGATCATAACAATTACTGATCACACAGAGGCATTCAAATAATCATTCTTCCCTTGCTCGGTACATGAATAGAACAGGAAGAAACCCTAGTAATTGATGCAATGGCACATACCCTCTCCCATGCACCTGACAATGGGTTGTAGAGTGTAGATGTAGAAGCAGAATTATCTGTAACATTTTTTCACCATCTTATTAGGAAAGAACCTTTTAGAAATCCAAACTATGACTTTGACAGTATGTTATTTGAGATAAGATGGTTATAAAGCGGACTGTACATTACTTTTTCGAAAATTTTTAAGAATGCTGGTGAAATTGGATGGAAATTTGATGCTATTTCTTTATCTCCCTTCTTAAACAATGGCTTAACTTCAGCATCTTTCAGCCATTCAGGAAATATTCCGCTGATAAATGACTGGTTACACAGATAGCTTAATATGTCACTTAGATCAGAATCACATTCTTTAATTAACTTTGTTGGTATTTCATCATACCCACTAGATGTTTTTGATTTTAAAGATTTTATGATGGACATTATTTCTGTTGGGGTAGTGAGGGTCAAATTCATATTATGGAAGTTGCTTGAAATTTCTGGTCTGAGGTATTCCATAGCAGCATCTACCAAACCTGACAACCCCATCTTTTCGTTAACAGTCATAAAATGTTTATTAAAAAGTTCTGCAACACTATACACATCTGTCACCAATGTATCATTTACTCTTAATGCTATTTGTTCCTCTTCATGTCTGGTTCTACCGGTCTCCTCCTTCACTATATCCCATATTGTCCTTATTTTGTTATCTGATATGACTATCTTTTCCTTGAAATATATTTGCTTTGACATCCGTATTACAGTCTTTAATATTTTGCAGTATTTCTTGTAATGTGCTATAGCATCAACCTCGGAACTGTTTCGGATTGACAGATACAGTTTTCTTTTTGTTTTACAAGATACCCCTATTCCTCGAGTAATCCATGGCTTTTTTGTAGACTTTGCTCTAACCTTGGTAAGTTTTGGGGGAAAACAGTGTTCGAATAAGGTAAGCACTTTATTAGCAAAAGTGTTATATTTTTCATTCATGCCATGAGCACTGTAAACATCAGTCCGGTGAATGTCTCTGAGGAGTGTCCTAAAATAATAAATTTTTGGCTTATTGATTACCCTCTTGAGCTCAGATTTAACAGATTTTATATCCTGTTCAGTATTAACATTTAACAGAAGGAACTGCATGTCATGGTCTGAGAGGCCATTGACTATTGGTTTTGTAATATAATTTTGTTCATTGGACTTTTCTATAAAGATATTATCAATGGCTGTTTGTGAGCAAGTGGCTACCCTAGTGGGGAACTTTACAGTGGGAATTAAGTTGAATGATAGTGCTACTAACTCAAATAAGTTCTTATTGGGAGAGTCTTTAAGGAAATCTACATTGAAATCACCAGCAACCACTATTTCTTTGTTTTTGGTCATTAAATGGGCCAGTACAGCTTCAAGGTGGTTTACAAACAGATTAAAGTTACCTGCAGGTGCTCGATATACACTTAATATTATGAACGATTTTTTGTGAAATTCTAATTCTGTTGCACATGCTTCCATATGCTGTTCTAGGCAAAATTTATGAATGTCTAAGTTCTTAAATTTATGACAGTTCCTAATGAATGTGGCAACTCCTCCCTTCTCCATTTCTGATCTACAAAAGTGGGATGCTAACGTAAACCCTGTAACACTCAAAAGTTCTATACCAATGGTCACATGATGTTCAGAGAGGCAGATTATGTCAGCTGGGTTTGAAGACTCTAATTCATCTATGCAGATAGTTAATTCATTAATTTTATTTCTCAGTCCTCAAATATTTTGATGCAATAAAGATAGCTGACATTTCACATTGACTGAGTTAAAATTTGGTGGAGTTATAATATCTGCTGACTGTTGAAAATTCTTAACCAACAGCTGCTTATGCTGATGTAATAAGCTGGAACTATGTTTTTTGATTTCTTTGTCAAACTTAAGGTTTGTCTCAGTTCTAACCTCTCTTGAAATTTGCTTTCTTTCTGTCTTCCCTACCCTAAAAAAGGGTCTTTTCTGAACCCTATAGCCACTGGTATTTTACCACTCATGACAGTGCCTCCCCCCTTTAACTTTCCTGCTATTTCCCGAGCCAATTTACCCTTCCCCTTCCTGTTGAGGTGAAGGCCATGCCTAGTATAATCCCACCTACTGAGACAATCAACAGGAACCACACCAATGTGTGACCCTGCACCCGACATAAGCAGCCATTCCAGCTCCAAATTAACTCTCTTGACAGAAGAGTTCAAATGAGGTCGGTCATGGCGCCCAAGAACAGATACAAACTCAACACTAGTATGCTTCGATGCTGATGCAATCTTCGCCAGGTCACACTCTATGCTGTGCCCAGGATCTCTGTCAATACTGTTACCTGCCCCACCCACTATAACCACGGTGTCTTCCCTAGTGAAATCTTTGCAAAGTGATCCTAAATCCTCTGTCACCTGCTCCAGACCAGCACTAGGTTTAAAAAAATTGGTGACCTGGTATTCTGATCCTAGTTCATCCTGCAAAAGTTGACCAACACCTCTTCCATGAGAACTACCTAACAACAACACTTTCTTTCTCTTTACTGATTTCCTTACATTCTTACTTTTCAATTTGCTGCTGAAAGTTTGTTGTGCCCTGTCTACATCTGCCACAGCTTGAAGCTCACCAGTTTCTAACTGAAGCAACAGGTCAAATCTATTTTCCACATTCACCATGAAGCTGTCAGACAAAGTTCTAGGCCTGTTCCTCCTGTTGCCTGTTGCCACTTCCCACCTCTCTTTACCCTTCTCTCTCCTTAACCTGTCAAAATCTCCCCTGGCCTTGTCTAACTCAGCCTGAAGGGTGGCAATTTTCCCCTCCTGTTCTAGTATCTTCCTATCTCTACTACAAATCCTACAAAACTACTGATGAGTCTCATTTACTTCCCCTATTCCCACGTCACTACAGTCACCCACATGAAAAAAACTACAGCACCCACCACACCAAAGCCCCGACCTAACAATTCTATGGCAAGTCAAGCACTTTTCACTCATGATAAACGTAATGGTTTATTAAGAATAAGTCAGTTAAATTACAGATAAACACGAAAATTCGGTTACACAAATTTGGCCTATACGCAACTGTGTGTAAACAAAAACAAAAGTGCAAAGTTTCTGAAACAACAACTTAAACTTTACACTACTTTCTGGAAATGCTAGTTAAATAATGAAGAGGTACGCTAATTTAAATTGTTGGAGAGAGCAAGGAACAACTAAACAAAATTCTTTAGATTTGCTGCAGCAGAACGTAAAACTGTACAGTCTTTTTGCGTTTTCTGCTTTATTACGTAAAGAAAAATGAAACTTTTAATGGTACACTTAAAAGGCACACTAATACACCTATTTACCATGTAATAAGTACTAATCTATATGTTTTATAATCTAAAATGACTTATCTTTACGAGAACACCAAAACTCGCACTAGTCGCCTGGCTGCAGGCCTGCTATTAGAGATGTCTTACGTCTTCCTCACTGTCACATACATACAACCCTACCAAACTCAAAAAGCTGAAGAACAAAGAAACCAGTAGACAGAAACATATTTTTAAAAAATATTGCAAATATTTATTACAATTTGTGGTTTCCTCACTTTCTTATAAAGTCTGGTGTGGTTGTGGTGACTGATCCTTTGGATGTCGTTTAGTGCAAGTTAACATGAAGGAAATATTGTAAAAAAGAAGAGCACAATAAAGAAGGAACAATGCATTCTATTACTTTTCTCTGGACTTTCCCTGCTAACTGAACATTCTGTGATGTAAATTAAGCATGCTGCACACAGAAATATAGCAAATGACAGAAAAGAATCACAACAGCTACATTATTAGTCTCAAATAGGATCCACAACTGTCTGTGGTAACTGAGACTGGTTTGCAGAAGGATACGACAATAGTGAGCAGGACATAAGGGGTTACCAACTATATTTTCTGATTATCTGCTGGAGTGGCAGCTGGTCTGTAAACAAGTACCTGCTAATATCCTTCTTATTCTGTTCCAGGTACAGTATAGCTCTCTTTGCTCAATTCCTAGCATCAAAATAAAGTACACTATATCCAATACAGTAGAACTCATAATACTTAAAAGTTTCAACAAATTTATTAACTGATACTAAGAAAATAGTCTGCCATAGTAGATTATGTTTCCTAGTAGAAGAATTAAAGATGACCTGATTAGCATCTGCAGTCAGCATCTCAGCAGCATGTGTTTTACCACCAATCAAATGACTGATCCTTGGCAAGGGTTCACAAGCTTGAACTTCAATAGCTTCAGTATAAGGGAAAGCTGTTGTCTGACCCCAGGCAATGGGTGACACACACTTATCATTCACTATCAGTCATAAAGGCTCCAAGGTATCCTTCAGTATGACACTCGGGCATCATCCAACATATTTCATTCACTTCAGAATTGTCTCCATCAGAATAAACAATGTCCATCTCTCTAAATATACAGGAAAAGAAATAGCAGTATTACTGTGTCTAACTGTGCCACACAGTAGAGTAGGAACAGGTGACTTTGAGAGATGAAATATTGAAGGCAGCAGAGGATCAAGTCAAGGGCTAGCACAAATCCTTGGGTATCAGAAGAGATATTCAATTTAATTGATGAAAAAAGAAAATATAAAAATGCCTTAAATGAAGCAGGCAAAAAGGAATACAAACGTCTCTAAAATGAGATCAACAGGAAGTTCAAAACAGCTAAGCAGGGATGGCTAGAGGACAAATGTAAGGATGTAGAGGCATATATCACTAGGGGTAAGATAGATACTGCCTACAGGAAAATTAAAGTGACCTTTGGGGAAAAGAGAACACTTGTATGAATATCAAGAGCTCAGATGGAAAACTATTTCTAAGCAAAGAAGGGAAAGCAGAAAGGTGGAAGGAGTATATAGAGGGTCTATACAAGGCGATGTGCTTCAGGGCAATATTATGCAAATGGAAGAGAACGTTGATGAAGATGAAATGGGAGATATGATACTGTGTGAAGAATTTGACAGAGCACTGAAAGACCAAAGTCAAAACCAGGCCGGGGGAGTAGAAAACATTCCATTACAACTACTGACAGCCTTAGGAGAGCTCTGACAAAACTCTACCATCTGGTGAGTAAGATGTATGAGACAGACGAAATATCCTCAGACTTCAAGAAGAATATAATAATTCCAATCCCAAAGAAAGCAGGTGTCCACAAGTGTGAAAATTATGGAACTATCACTTTAATAAGTCATTCATGTCTTTACAGATGAATGGAAAAACTGACAGAAGCCAACCTTGGGGAAGATTGATTTGCATTCCATAGAAATGTTGGAACACGTGAGGCAATACTGACCCTACGAATTATCTTAGAAGATAGATTAAGGAAAGGCAAACCTACACTTCTAGCATTTGAAGATTTAGAGAAAGATTTTGACGTGCTGATTGGAATACTCTCTTTCAAATTTTGAAGGTGGCAGGGGTACAATACAGGGAGCAAAAGGCTATTCATAATTTGTACAAAAACCTGATGGCATTTATAAGAGTTGAGGGGCATTTAAGGGAAGCAGTGGTTAGAAAGGGAGTGAGACAGGGTTGTAGCCTATCCCCGATGTTATTCAATCTGTATATTGAGCAAGCAGTAAAAGAAACAAAAGAAAAATTTGAAGTAGGAAAAGTTGGACAAGATGGCAACTAGTATAAAAATTTGATGTGTGTCTCTGAGAAAAAGTGTGAATTTTGCTATGAAAAAGAAAAATTGTGACAGTTGTAAGGATGAAATTCCAAAGCTCAGTGAACGTGTGTCTAGTTTACAATTTATTATCAGTTTCTTGAAGATGGATATCAAGAAATTTAAAGAAGAAAAAAGCGAATTGAACATGACAAAATTGTGCCATGAAAGTACGAATATGTCAGAGAATTGGATGGAGGTGAAGTACAAAAGACACAAACAGATAATACAAGATACAAAAAACAGTGAAAGAAATATAAATGTAGTGAACAAAAATTACTTCCAAGCTCTTTCGAGTATGGATTGTGACAGTGTTGTTAACAGTTCGAGTATACCATGTGGAAAACCAAACGACTTTGTGAATGAGGTAAAACATGGAATATTTCAGCAGCATTTAAAAAGATCATATGCGAAAGGGCTCATAAAAATGCTTCCACCTCTACTGAGACAATATCGACGGGTTTTAACACAAAAGACATAATAAATAGTGCCAAACAAGGCTGTGCTTACTGCAAAGGTAGACAGAAAACAGGTAATCTCGGAACAGCAAGTACTGGTAAAATTGAACTGTATGGCGACAGTCAAGGATGAAATATAGACACTAAATTTCAGTGTACAAGCAGTCAGAATTTCAATTTTATTTGTAAAACAAAACCAGGAGCAAAATTCAGTGCTGCTACATCAGTGAGTGAAGAAAAAATTTCCTCATTGAGCAAAAAGGACTTTTCCATCTTCCTGGTGGCATCAAATGATGTCACTAGGAATGAGAAAAACGATCTCTTAATCTCGCTAAAAAGAAAACTGTATGAGCTGAGAGGAACAAATGTTATTGTTTTTTCAGTGCCACACCATTACGACTTGATAGAATGGTCCTGTATAAATAAATAAATTGAAACGGCAAATAAAGAGATGCAAAATATTTGCAAGTGGTTTGAAAATGTAACATTTGTGAACATAAGCAATTTAGGGAAAAGATTTCACACAACACATGGTTCTGATCTAAATGTACTTGGAAAAAACGTAGTAGTAACAAAAATTTTAGAACTAGTAAATAAAATCTCAAATGTGCAGTGTGATGATAGAAAAGTCGTACCTCTCATGGACATGAAGTGTGTGTTACCTGGAGACTCAAGTGTGAAATCTGGTGTCAGTGAAGCTACACCTCTCCAAGACAAATGTGAAATTTTATTAATGCAAGTGAACACCCCAAATGTTAACAATTCACAGAAAGGCACAGGAGTTGTGGAACAACAAACACCAGAAATAAGTGAAACAGCAGCAGATTCATCATTATCATCAGAATCAGCAACAGCAGCAGCAACTACAGCAACAGCAACAAGAACAGCAGCAGCAGTAACAGAACCAACACCAACTGGAGCAGCAACACAGCAATGCTTAAGGAGGAGCCAAAGGAAAAATACATCTCTGTCATTCAGTGATACTTTTTTATGGTTTCAAGCCAAGAAGAAAATAAAAATATGAAAAACCAGACCGCTGACTCACAGATAAGTCACAGCAACATCTTACTTTTAAACATTCAGGGTCTTGAAAGTAAAGTTGAAATCCTGGAGGAGTCATTGCAACATAATAAGTATTCTTTCTTATGGCTATCTGAACATTGGCTTAAACCAGAACAAATACAATACTATGTACCAGAAGGTTATAAACACTGAAACAGTTTTTGCAGATCTCAGTATCATAATGGTGGTACTGTTACCTATGTTTCAAATGAAATAGAGTGTAGAGCACTAGATCTTAGTTAGGCAGGTGTAGAGAAACACTTTGAAATTACCGAGATCATATGCGATATAATGAAACTTATCATAGTATGTATTTACCATTCCCCTGACTCAGATGATAAAACTTTTTAAGATAATTTAGAAATGTAAATGTAAAGACGTATATGTATGCAGATGATACAACTTTTCTATCTGTAAACCATGTATTTGATAACCTTGTAAGTGGTATGAAATCAGCAAAAGAAAATGGAACATCATGGTTTAATGCAAATGGACTACTATTAAATGAGGAAAAGACCCAGAATATGTGGTTCAGCCTATCAAAGACTACAAAAATAGGAAAACAAAAGGCAAAATTTTCAGGTATTATATTTGACAACAGTCTAACATGGAACTCTCATGATGATCACATAGTGGTTAGGTTGTTGAGAGTTACATATCTGTTGAAGAGACTGATGTGTTGTGTGACATTTGAGTATGTAAGGACAGCGTACTTTGCCTTCTTTTCAATCTCTTTTAAGATATGGGTTAATACTCTGGGGAAACAGCAGAAAAATAAATGAAATGATGGTGATCCAGAAGAAAGCAATCAGAATAATGGCTAAGCTTTATAATAGGACATATTGTAAACCATTGTTCATTAAATATAGAATTTTAACAATTATTAATTTACATATTCTTGACAGCGTTAACTACATACTTGCTGAACTACCTAATTTTAAGTGTAACAGTCAAAGGCATGACTACTATACAAGAACCTGTACTTCTCTGCTGTTGCCACAAAATAGATTAGCTAAAACTAACAATAGTCATAAGTATATGGCAATAAAAATATATAACAAATTGTCTAAGAATTCATCAATCAAGCCTGACAAATTATTTAAAGAAAATGTACATAACTTCTTGTTAACTAATCTGTTATATTCAATAAAAGAATTTTTAGAAATGCCCAAAATCAACTTAAATATGTAAAAATTTATTTTGTAGAATTAATACACTACTGGCCATTAAAATTGCTACACCACAAAGATGATGTGCTACAGATGCGAAATTTAACTGACAGGAAGAAGATGCTGTGAGATGCAAATGATTAGCTTTTCAGAGAATTCACACAAGGATGGCACCAGAGGTGACACATACAACGTGCTGACATGAGGAACGTTTCCAACCGATTTCTCATACACAAACAGTGGTTGGCTGGCATTGCCTGGTGAAATGTTGTTGTGATGCCTCATGTAAGGAGGAGAAATGTGTACCATCCCGTTTCCGACTTTGATAAAGATCAGATTGTAGCCTATCGCGATTGCGGTTTATCATATTGCGACATTGCAGCTCGCATTGGTCGAGATCCAATGACTGTTAGCAGAATATGGAATCAGTGGGTTCAGGAGGGTAATACAGAATGCCGTGCTGGATCCCAACGGCCTCGTATCACTATCAGTCAAGATGACAGGCATCTTATCCACATGTCTGTAATGGATCGTGCAGCCATGCCTCGATCCCTTTGTCAACAGATGGGGAAGTTTGCAAGACAACAGCCATCTGCACGAACAGTTCGATGATGTTTGCAGCAGCACGGATTATCAGCTCGGAGACCAGGGCTGTGGTTACCCTTGACACTGCATCACAGACAGGAGCACTTGCGATGGTGTACTCAACGACAAACCTGGTTGCACGAATGGCAAAATGTCATTTTTTTGGATGAATCCAGGTTCTGTTTACAGCATCATGATGGTCACATCCGTGTTTGGTGACATCGTGGGGAGCGCACATTGGAAGCATGTATTCATCATTGCCATACTGGCGTGTCACCCGGCGTGATGGTATGGGATGGCGTTGGTCACATGTCTCGGTCACCTCTTGTTCGCATTGATGGCATTTTGAACAGTGAATGTTACATTTCAGATGTGTTTCGACCTGTGGCTCTACTCTTCATTCAATCCCTGCGACACCCTACATTTCAGCAGGATAATGCATGACCGCATGTTGCAGGTCCTCTCCGGGCCTTTCTGCATACAGAAAATGTTCGACTGCTGCCCTGGCCAGCACATTCTCCAGATGTCTCACCAATTGAAACCGTCTGGTCAATGGTGGCAGAGCAACTGGATCGTCACAATACGCCAGTCACTACTTTTGATGAACTGTGGTACCGTGTTGAAGCTACATGGGCAGCTGTAGCTGTACACGCCATCCAAGCTCTGTTTGATTCAATGCCCAGGCATATCGAGGCCATTATTACAGCCAGAGGTGGTTGTTCTGGGTACTGATTTCTCAGGATCTGTGCACCCGAACTGCATGAAAATGTAATCACATGTCAGTTCTAGTATAGTATATTTGTCCAATGAATACCCGTTTCCCATTTGCATTTCTTCTTGGTGAAGCAATTTTAATGGCCAGTAGTGTAGGTTCAGTGAACTGATGAAGTCTATTGCATGTAATAATGCTGAATGACCAATAAAGTATCTCAATCTGAATTCAGTTATCTGTAATGAAGTACCATCTTTTTCTATGTAATATTCAGTCAGATGTTGATAAGACTTCAACATAGTGCTGAGATTGGCAACTAGCTTTAAATATTTAGGAATGTAAAAGTTTGTGCATCATAAAATGTGGTATCCTATGGCTATAATATCAATGAGTCAATGTTGGAATCAGGCAACTTACACAAATACCTTTGTGTAACATTTTGTAGGATTATGGAGTGAAATGGTGACATAGGCTCAGTTGAGAGCATTGCAGGTGGTAGACTTAAGTTAATTAGTAGAATACCAGGGAAGCACAATCAGTCTACAAAGGAGATTGCTTACAAATCACTCATGTGACCAGTTCTAGAATATCACTCAAATGTGTGGGACCTATACTAAATAGGACCAAAGTGGGATATAGAACATATATAGAGAAGGGCAACACAAATGGTCACAGGTTTGGTTGCCCCATGTGAGAGTGTCACAGAGATGCTGAAGAAACTGTCTCTTGAAGATAGACATAAACTATCTAAGGAAGGCTAGTAACAAAGTTTCAAGAACCACCTTTAAATGATGACTCTATGAATATACTACAACCCCTTATCCATCGCTCACTCAGAGAACATGGGGATAAATTCAAAATAATCACCAGATTCACAGAGGCATTTGAACAATCATTCCTCCTGCACTCCATACATGAATAGAATGGGAAGAAACCCTAATAACTGGTATGGTAAAATGGCATGTACCTTCTAACATGCATTTCGTGGTACTTTTTTTTTCCTTTTTGTTCTGTCATTCCAAGGGATTTGGTGAATGACACCCCAACAATTGTATACAACATGAAAGGAACCACAGAAATTTGTGGTTGGACTGAGGACTTTTTATTAGGGAGGACACAGAATGTTATCTTGGATGGAGAGTCATCTTCAGATGTTGAAGTAACTTTGTGTGTGCCCCAGAGAAGTGTGCTGGGAACCCTGATCTTTATGTTGTATAATAATGACTTCAGTTCAGGACAATGCAGGTGGTAGACTTAGGTTTACTCGTAGAATACTGGGGAAATGCAATCAGTCTACAAAGGAGATTGCATACCAATCACTTGTGCGACCAGTTCTAGAATATTGTTCAAGTGTGTGGGATTTGATAGGACTGACAGGGGATATAGAAAGTATAAAGAGTAGGTTTGTTTAATCCGTGGGAGAGTGTCACAGAGACACTGAAGGAACTGAACTGGAAGACTCTTGAAGATAGACATAAACTATCCTGAGAAAGTCTATTAACAAAGTTTCAAGAAGCTCTTAAAGGATTACTCTAGAAATACACTACAACTCCCTATGTGTTGCTCATATATTTATCATGAGGATAGGATCATAACAATTACTGATCACACAGAGGCATTCAAATAATCATTCTTCCCTTGCTCGGTACATGAATAGAACAGGAAGAAACCCTAGTAATTGATGCAATGGCACATACCCTCTCCCATGCACCTGACAATGGGTTGTAGAGTGTAGATGTAGAAGCAGAATTATCTGTAACATTTTTCACCATCTTATTAGGAAAGCAAAACCGGACATAATTAAAGCTTGAATTTGTGGCACTGATTAGCATAAAATATATAGGGTGTTTGAAAAATAGCTCCCTAGTTTCTGTCCTAGAATCCGTACAAAGCGACATACACCATTCTAGTTTGTGGTGTTTGATTCATCAACTCTCCAAGTTTGGCTCCCCTACAGTTGGCGGGTCTGCTTGACCTTGAGATGGCACCAATGCTTTTTTTTCCCCTCTGTTCCCTCAGTTCAGTCCAGGTGTGCGTGCAGTGCAGTGCAGAGCAACTTGGCAACAATGTGTACAGTGCAACAAAAAGTGCAGTGTGTTATTTGGCTTGTGAAAAGTGAGTCAGTTGTAATAGTGCAACGTAATTTTAGATGTCAGTATGGTGGTGAACCACCTACAGCAAGAACTATCCATCATCAGCTGCATAGGCAGGGCTGGCCCAATACCTCGGCTACCATGAAGCCCAGACTTAACCGCACTGGACTTTTTCTTTTGGTGTGGCAACATAAAAAATGTTGTCTACAGTGAAAAGATCAGAGACATCAATCATTTGTGGGAAAGAATCGTTGTAGCAGTTGGGACAGCTACACCTGAAATGTTGGAGAATACGTGGCGAGAAGTGGAATATCATCTCGACGTGTGCAGGGCAACAAATGTATCCCACGTTGACATCTACTAATGTTAAACAAAACTTGAAGGAATTCTCTTTCATGATATGTACTCTTTGATGTAATTTTTCATTAATTTCCCCTTTAAATTTATACTTGAAATTAGGAAGTTCTTTTTCAAACACCCCGTATTATCTTGGTAATGGGTAGGGCAAATAAGACTTTTTTTAGGATGCAGCAAATACAAGGAACTTTGCTAATAGGTCCCCATTCTTGAAGAAACTCCACATAAAATAATCCCTGTAACACCAATAGACTTTACAACTAATGATTAGAAGGAAATTAAGGACATTCAGGCAAACAATTTTGGAAATTGTTCGACTGTACACTCATTTGTCAGAATATACAGTCACTAACAAAGAGATAGAGGGGCTGGCCAGTACTTACCTCAGCTCAGTACAGCCGATAGTTTTGTGTAACTATTGGCTGTACTGATATGAGGTAAGTACTGGCCAGCCCCTCTATCTCTTTGTTAGTATTTGTTTCAGAATATACAGTCGTTACGAAATAAAGCATGATAAATTTTATTTGCTTCTTATTTGGTCCTGTTAAGTTGCGTTCTGTACAAAGGTTTTACTGTAATGTAAGACAAATCAAAGTATACAATATTACATTGGCCAAAAGAGAAGAAAAACAAATAATATTGTAAACAAAATAAATACATCGTACATAACATTAGAAGAAGAACTAGATTAGTATTTAACTAGCACAGTGCTATGCGTCACTGAACACTGGTACAAACATGCAGAAATCCAACATGTACTACCCTTATATGAAAGAACAAACTGTTATTTTAGTACTTGCCTTGATGGTGGACGATTGTGTAGTACACATTTTAAAGTTAGATGTTACCTTGCTAAAGCTAGTGATGATGAAAACTATGAAATATTAGGTATTGAACTAACAAAGGTTAACATTTGCCCAAAGTTCCTTATGCTTTGTGTATACCGCTCACCTAGCTGATGTCTAGAGACTTTTTTCAGTTAGTTATCTGGGATTCTGGATAAAATTTCAAACCCCAAAAATAAGATTGTATGTGTAAACATAAGTATATACAGAAATGACATGAATGAAACCAGTAGAACCCATTTTTACAGTACACTCATATAAAGACATAGCTGGAGCATAAATATGGTTACAGTTGCTAATAAAACTGAATACATTGGAAACGCCACAGACATTAAATAAAAGGCATCTAGAGTCCTCCATCAAAATGTCAGAAGCTTAATAAATAAAAAAAGATGAACATCTTATTACCATTCATGAAAATGAAAAGAATGATCAGATTTCAACAGACTTCTTCTGCACTCTAGAACATCACAGGCACATTACTGAAATCAGATAGATTCACCTTGATGAATACAAACTAATACACTAATGCACTAATAAAAAGAAAGAGCAAGTATATATAAAAAAAGGAGATGAATATGTCCCAGGCCTTTCTGGTTGTGTCAAATAGCTTTCTGAGCTCCATGTTAGAATAGTAGGCCTAGAAGCATTAAAGCTAGTAGTAATGACAATTTACAGACCAACAGCAGGAAATATTTCAAGCTTCATGTTGTGTAGAACTAACTAGAAAATTATAGTTTGTAAATACTTTAAATCGATTTTCTGTCAGATTATACTGACAGTTGGCCCCAAGAGTTTTCAGAGTGTTGCTTTGTGTTACTTTCCACAGCAAAATTCCCTACAAGACTTGGACACTGTCCAACAGCCATTGAAAACTTCTTCAGCCTTCAATGCTTTAGCTGTAAACTCAATAGTTTATGATTTATCTAGCTGTGAGAGTCAAATGTTAACAATAAAATTTACTACCCATTAGGTAGGGCCTACAGATCACAGAAGAGTACTGCACTGCAAAAATCAAACAATTAAAGGAAGAATACAGGGAAGAAATTTATAAAGCAGATGGAAAATTTAACTCTTTCTTAAACACACTCCTGCAACATTTTGAGTCTTCTTTTCCCTTGAAACAAGCAACAGCTAAACTGAATACAAGCAAGGATAAAGGCTGAATAACTTCTGGGATTAAAGTATCTTGTGCTAGGAAGAGAGAGCTCCACATAATTCAGAGAACAACCTGTAGTCAAGATCTGAAACTTCATTATCATCAGTAATGCCAGATCCACCACTCTGCAATTAAAAAAAAACACATACCACTACCATGCCATTAAAAAACATGTATAATACACAATGAAGCAAAAACTATTTCATATATTATTAAATGAGCTAGTAAAGTAGTAATACTATGGAGACTGAGCCATCCGCAAATAGTTCTGACAGAAATGGTGGCACTTTCAAATCATTGGCCACCAAATTCAATGATAATTCCTCATAAGGGCTGCAAACACTGCATGCAGCAATAAACAAGAATACAGATGTATCACATGTATTAGATTCACTTGTGCAGACACTGCAAGCACCATAATTTGACATTAGTATAAAAAATACAATCAAGGAGATTACAAAATTCATCAGGCCTCTAAAAAGTAGCAATTTTGCTGACCATGGTGGTGTTTTTAGCAGTATATTACAATCTTGTGCTTTCATAGGATTACTATTAAGCTATCATTTTAATTAATCGATGACTTGGGCATACTTACTGACAGACTTCGAATGGTATAGTAACACCCATCTATAAAACTGGAGATAAGGGAACTACCACTAATTACAAACTATTCCACTCCTTCCAGGCTTTACAAAAGCGTTTAAGAAAGTGGCATATGATAGAATACTGACTCACTTAACTAGCCAGAACTTGTTAACCAGCTCTCAGTTTGGGTTCTGTAAAGGACTTCCTGCAGAAATGGCAGTAAACACTAACAAAACACTTAACAAAGAAATACACCATCACAACACTAGAAGTAGAGAGAGACCCCACATCAACTGTCATAGAACAACACTTTATGAGAAAAGCCCTCACTATGCAGGCATAAAACTGCTGAATTGCTTCCATCCTAATATCTCCAAATTGCCCATTACAAAACTAAAAATGAAATTAAAATTATGGCTCCTAAAAAATCCTGTATATTCAATAGATGAGTTTCTAGATTTAGTACACTCGTATGATGGAAGACCATCTATCTAAAAATATATGTAATCTCAGATCTTAGACTGTGTCACAGACTGTAAATATTTGAATCTCAGATCTGAATACTGTGTCACAAACTGTAGATTCCTTAATCTAAGTATCGCAGTAACAAATTGTTTTATGTATAGTCCAGATATGTAACATCATTCTCTCAATTAAATTTAGAAAAAGTTGTGTAG
This sequence comes from Schistocerca americana, assembly GCF_021461395.2. NCBI lineage: Eukaryota > Metazoa > Arthropoda > Insecta > Orthoptera > Acrididae > Schistocerca > Schistocerca americana. The sequence continues at coordinate 152,480,432 of NC_060128.1, read as the reverse complement.
ATAAAAGTGCCAGGCAATAATATGTAACTCTAGTAAGTAAGGCTCTGACTTATCCAGAAGACTGGAACAAACAAAACCTTTTTTTGTAATCAGTTGATGTTGGATCAAAATAAAATAAATAAATAAGTAGTTGTTCTAAACCAAGAACACTGTAAAGTCATTACACAAAAAAGCATAAACATTTGAGAGACAAATGCACAACTAACTACTGTTGTATTTGCAGGCTGCGTTGTCTCTAGTGGTTGAATAGAGCACAGACTTCATACATGAGCTATGAAGTGGTGATAGTTACTGCACTCCTCTTCCTTTGCAAAGATGTGAGCACTGTGCTCAAACCCATTTCTTCTGTCATCAACACTGGTTCGTGAGTCATGTGACACACAGCCACCAGTGCATAGGGTCGGAAGTGGCACGAGTGTGGACAGCTGCAGCACCTGACCCCTGAGCAGGTGGCAGGACAGGTAACACTGTCATGGCTCCCATTTTGACATCTGAATCCAACCCTGGTCATGGAGGCCTCAACATAGGAGACTGAGCAGGCAGTGCCGGCTGCAATGGAGGTGGCAGCGGCAGAGGCGTCGGCTGTGACAACACGGGAGCAGGGCTCCTCCCTTTTCCCCTGACAGCTGAAGGGGGCACCAACATAAGATGGGACAGTTGTGAAGACATCGGCAGCAGTGGTGGAAATTGAGGGTAGCAGCTGCGATGTGGGAGATGGCCGGGCAGACAGAGAATGCCAGGGCGGTGGAGGTGCTCCTGGTGGGCAGTCACCCACATGAGGTCATGGCTCGTCAAAGTATTGTGAAGCCCTTCCGTCAGCAGTGTGGATGACAGAGAGGCATCGGCCACAGTGACTCTCTATGACCGCCGACACCAATTACGGTCAGCAACCAAAACTGCAAGCCCAAACAGCTGTGCCAGAAGTGTTGTGACAACAGTGTCAGCAGATGTCCTGGCATGAGTCAAAGCAGAGTCCAGGACTGATGGCTGTGTGAGAACTCTGCCAGACTCTTATCTCGAACAGCGCTAAACCTACAAGAATTGAGGAATCAGTCAAGAGCCACTTCCAGTGACAAATCTCAAACATATTTTTTCACCTGAGTCTTAAATGTTTGAGGGCAGAAAGGAGGAGTCATGACATGGTGAACATAACTTTTTTTACAAAAAGCTTCAAGTTCCTAAGATATGAACAGGAGGGCTTGTCTGTAACTGACATATACAGAAGAATTTCTGTTTCAAAAATTTTTGACAGAATCGAAATTGTTGTTGTCACAGATGAAGACAGACAACACACCACATAAAGAAACTTGGAATATTCATCAGTACAACAAGTCAGTAGAAATCTACATGGATTCATTTTAAGGCCACCGAGGGCTGGTCATAGTAACAAAGATGCAGGGGGCAAGGGGGTCGGGGGGGGGGGGGGGGAGGGGGGGTTTACATGATAGGTGGTATATTGTGGTCAGGCTGCTACAACTCATGCTATTTCCCCATCGACACCTGACCAAAAAACATGGCTCCGTGCTAACACTTTTGCGGGTGGTCCACATGTAGTAAATACATAACCTCATGCCGAAGGGTAGATGGGACTACAATCCAGGGAGCAGTGGGCTCTGTAGCTAACAGCAGAACTCCATTCTAAACAAAAAGATGATTTTGTAATCTTTTTCTTAAAGGATCAGAAGCATGGCTTGGAGGTTTGCCCAGTCAGCCATGTTGCACAAAAGAACCAACTTTACTTAAAACAGGATTCATGCCTACTGCAGTTGCAATTTTAGTGCTAGTAATAGTTAAGCAATAAACAACTTTTTGAGCTTCTATGTCAGAATGAAAACAAAACAATTCCTCTTTATCAGACTCTGGATCTGGACCAATTAGCAAACATGATAAGGCGTCGGCATTTGCATGTTGTGGTGTAGGTCAAAAACCACTGTCTCATAATTGATTGTGACAGGAAAGAAGCTTACCACTGAAAGCAATTTGTGGCAAGGATGCCATAGGGTTATAAAGAGACTTCAGTCATTTGTGGTCTATGATCAGGTGAAACATAGACCCATACAGGAAAAACATGAATTATTTTTTAGAGTATACATCATTCCTAAAGTTTCTTTCCCCATATGAGGATAATGCTGTTGCACTGAACTTAAGGTTTTAGAGGTGTATGCAATAGAATGTTCTGATCTGTCTGCATGCTTGTGAGCAAGGACAGCAACGAGGCCAAGCTGAGATGTGTCTGCGGCCAAGTCATCAAACAAGGGGCCAACTGCAGCTTAGGTTTCAGCAACTTGAAAGTCTGCTCACAAGCTGCGTCCATTAGAAAGGAACACCTTTATGTAATAATGCATAGAGTGATTGTGACACAGTAGTGGTGTCCAATATGAATTTGTGACCATACACAATTTTACCTAGAAATGCCTGTAATTCCTTGATGGACCTGGGATGTAGCAACATGGCAATAACGTCAATATGCTGGCACAATTATTTAATGCTAGCTAGTGACACTTCAAAACCCAAATAAATAATAGATGATAGAAAAAACTGTGTCATCTAATTGCACTTTAGCCGTGCAGACTGCAAAACAGAAAATAGAGCATGAAGGCTCTGCAAACATTCCTCTGTAGTGGCACCAGACTATACTATGTCATCTAAATAGTTGATGCAGCCTAGAACTGATGCAACAAGTTACTCTAAAAAGCATTCAAAAATAGCTAGTACATGTGCCACACCAAAAGGCAAACACTGGTATTGCCCAAATGGTGTACTGATAACTAGAAAGTGTTGAGATTCCACATCCACTGGCAGTGGTGAGTATGCATTTGGTAAGTCAATCTTTGAAAAATAATGGCCCCTGATAATTTTGCTGACAGCTTGTTAGTATGCAGTAAGGTATAGGTATCAGTGATAGGCTGTGCATTAACTGATTTTTTAAAATAACCACAGAGATGTAATTTACCTGTAGTTGTTTTTTTTTATTTTTATTTTTTTTATACTGTTACCAGTGGTATCAACCATTTACTGGAAAAATAGGTTGAATAACCTCAAGGGATTGAAGACAATATAATTCTGCTTTTACTTGATTGTATAAAGTTACTGTTACTGGGCGGGTCTAGAAAAAATGCAGGCGAGCATACTGTTTCATCATAATGTGAACCTGAAGTTCTGTTGCACAACCCAGTCCTGGAGAAAATAAAGGGGAAAATTTGACACCAAGAGCATCTAACTGTTGATATGGAACTTGATCAGCAAGCATTATCATCACTGATGGAGAATCGAAAAACCTTGAAAGCATCCAAACCAAACAGTGCAAGTATTGTCCACAACTAGGAATGTTAATGAACAAACCACAGCCTTGTAAGTGACAGGTGTGGAAAAATGTCCCAGTAATGGGAATCTGTTGTTTGTTATAATTCAACAGCCTCCCTGACAATGGAGCCAAAGGGGGATGACCCAAATCGATATAAGTTTTAGAATTCACCAAAGCTGCTGTTGCACCTGTGTCCATCTGCGTCTCAGTGGTTTGTTAAACACACATACACTTCGCTGTATAACTTGCTTGGAGACACTGTTACTGCTAACACACTGTTCACATCAACATTCATTTCATCCTCACTCAGGTTCAGCAATGTGTCCTTTTTTATGGCATCTATTACATGTTGCCCAGGGCTTGAGGCCTGCAGTCCATTCATATTGAATGAAACAGTATGGGCATGGAGGCAGCAGAGTAAAAGGCTGTTGTCGTGATGCAGACTGTCATTGTCATGAATGACAATTGCCTACATGATGCTGAGACATCTGTTTGGCTGCTGCAAGATCTTATCTGTTCCCTTGTGAACTGACTGAAGATGGGAGGGCTGAGAGGAACTGATTTCCAAATCTTTGGACCAGGCTTCTATCTGACTACCTACAGCTAGTGAAACTTCAAATGACTGAGCTATGTTTAATACCTCTATAGTCTCCCTGTCAGAAGAAAGATGTAGGATTGTGTCTCGAACCATCAGATCTGCACAAAATTCCTTACGAACATACGTCACAAAATGATGATGATGTCAAAGTCTGTGCAGTTCTGCTGCCCACACTGTGTATGACTGTTTTGGCCACTTTTGGCAATGGTAAAACTCCACATGAGCAGAAATAATGCGAGTACATTTGCATAGATAGGTAGAAAGTAACTAACCCATCTGATCAAGAGAGAGATTTGGAGGTTCTTGTAAGGGGGCGAGCTGACACACCAACTGATACACTTGAGGTGAGACCTGTTACAGAAAAAGAGTCTTGTACAAGTTTGCAACTGTTACCCCAAATGCCTGTAAATGTTGTTGCAGGCATTTTTTGTTGCCAAAGTGTTCAAACCCAAGAACACTGTAATGTCATTATGTGAAAACACATAAACATATGAGAGACAAAGCACGGACAACACACAAGTGGCCAGCAGAGCCTTGTTCTCCGGCCTATATTAACACCCAACTTCTGCAGTACTAGCAGGCAAAGTCTCCTCTAGTGGCTGTATTGAGCACAGTATTCATGTGCAAGCTATGAAGAGATGCACACACAAATTTGGTGGTTACAGCAGTAATGATAGAGCTAAATAAGAAAAATTATCCTGTTGATATAGTCTGTGACCTTGCCAAAGCCTTTGATTGTGTGAATCACAAATTTGTACTTAACGAAGTAAAGTGTCCTGGCATTAATGGCCTCCCTCTTGCACCAATGGAATCTTATCTCCATAACAAAACGCAGAGGCCTCACTAACAGACCCAAATCTCAGGCACGTACAATGTAATGAGTAAACATAATCCTCCACTATGTGTCGGAAGTTTTACACAATAGGTATAATGTCTTGGCATGCTCTCAATTCAATGCAGTTTGCATGGGTGTGTGTGTGTGTGTGTGTGTGTGTGTGTGTGTGTGTGTGTGTGTGTGCCAAAATAAATAAATAAATTCTGGAGACATCACAAGCATACTAACCAATGACCTAGACTCAACCCTAGCTGGCAACTATATAATAGTTGAACAAGCCTGCAAGTGGTTCACAGCTAACAGTTTTAACTCGCAGAAACTCACATTATGTAATTTCAAACAAACAGGAATTGCTTTGAAACTTCCTGGCAGATTAAAACTGTGTGCCGGACCGAGACTCGAACTTGGGACCTTTGCCTTTCGCGGGCAAGTGCTCTACCAACTGAGCTACCAAAGCACGACTCATGCCCTGTCCTCCCAGCTTTACTTCTGCCAGTATCTCATCTCCTACCTTCCAAACTTTACAAAAGCTCTTCTGCAAACCTTGCAGAACAAGCACTCCTGAAAGAAAGAATATTGCGGAGACCTGGCTTAGCCACAGCCTGGGGGATGTTTCCAGAATGAGATTTTCACTCTGCAGCGGAGTGTGCGCTGATATGAAACATCCTGGCAGATTAAAACTGTGTGCAGCAATTATGGAAGGGTTTTATTTGTCAAATAAAACAAAGACTCTTGAAAATACAATACACAGAACATTTCCTTGAAGAACATTGCAAACATATGCGAAGGAAAAAGGAATGTGTGTTGGTCAGAAGTGACACAGATAATAAAATGTCAACATATAAAGACATTATATCAGCACAATAAGCTATACTATACAGGACTCCCACTCTTATTTGCTGGTTTTAACAACAGATAATGATTTACAATTAGACTGAAACTTTTCTTTTGACAGTGCTTCTGTGGTCATGTCTGCCAGCTGATCTCTTGGCTTCACATAAGCGACAAGAATAGAACTGTCATTTGTCTATTCATGAATGTAATTGAGCTTTATATCGATATGTTTAGACCTTTTGTGGTGTTCATTGTCTCTCTTTATTTGTAATCCACTTTGGTTCTCCACAAAGAGTGGTGTTGGTTGCTCTATGTGAACCCCAAGCTCCTGTAAGAATGTATGAAGCCAGGTGATTTCAGCAGCTGCGTCAGATGCTGCAACACTCATTACTCTGCTTCTGTCATAGATCTGGCAACACATCAAACAACTATGAAACTGATGAGTCATCCATCTTTGCAGCAGGGTGACTAAATTCACTTTAGTCACCCTTGACAATAATGCTACAAACCATGGAGACATCAGTTTCACAGTTGTTGTTATTTCAAATTTAAGCCCAGATAGTTTAGTCAAAATATGAATGAATAATAAAGAACATAACAAGTTTGTCATACTCAACCCAGTGCTGCTCTGCATCTACATCTATATTCTGTAAACCACCGCAAAGTGCATGGCAGAGGGTATGTCCCATTGTACCAGTTATTAGAGTTTCTTCCTAATCCATTCCCATGTGGAGTGCAGGTAGAATGACTGAATGCCTCTGTGCATGCTGTAATTATTCTACTCTCGTCCTCACGATCCTTATGTGAGTGGTACATAGGGTGTTGTAGTATATTCCCAAAGTCATCATTTAAAGCCCATTTTTGAAACTTTGTTACCAGACTTCCTTGGAATAGTTTATGTCTATCTTCAAGAGTCTGCCAGTTCAGTTCCTTCAGTATCTCCGTGACACTCTCCGATAGGTCAAACAACCTTGTAACCATTTCTGCTGCCCAACTCTGTATGCATTCAATATCCCCTGTAGGTCCTGTTTGGTATGGTTTCCACACACTTGAGCAATATTCTCGGATGGGTTGCATGAGTGATTTCTAAGCAGTCTCCTTTGTAGACTGATTGTATTTCCCCAGTATCCTACCAATAAACTGAAGTCTATCACCTGCTTTACTCACGAATGAGCTTATGTGATCAGTCCACTTCATATCCCTACATATGTAATTTCCTTTGTGTCAACCGAAAAAATACAAGACCTATATGTATCATGGAATAATAACACTGAACTTGAGCAGAGCTCAAATGCTGTTAATTTCCTTGGAATCTCAATTGATTTAAAATTATCCTGGGGTAGCCATATAGAAAAAGTGGGAAGCAGCATTAGCAAAGGAATATTTGCTCTAAGGAAGCTGCGTCTTTGTCTAAACATGCCAGTACTTAAAGTGGTTTATTTTGCTTTAATACACAGTCACATTTCCTATGGTACAATACTGTGGGGACATCAAAGCGAGGAAGCTAATGTCTTCAAACTACAAAAGAAGGCAATAAGACATATGTAGCTTGACACCTAGAGCTCACTGTGGGGCAAGCTTTAAAAGATTACAGATTATGACTCTGCCGTCAATATTTATACTACAGTGTGTAATGCATATTAAGGAAAACTATCCGAGTTATCAACAGTATGACATGCGACATAATTATAACACAAGAAACAAGCAGGACCTAGTTTCTTTCTGATGTAACTATAAAAAAACACAAAAGTGATTCCTATACAATTTTTTAATGCCATACCCCAACATATCAGGGATCTTCCAATTCAGCAACTCAAAAAAAAAAAAGTAAAAGAATTTCTTCTTGAGCTCAGCATTTATGAAACTGATGAATTTTTAAGGGAGGCAAAGAATATGGTATGACTACACTTTGTGGTCAGTTTTTATATGCTTCTATATATGAGTAAGTCTGTAATTGGCTAAATTTACTATGCAATATCAATTTGTACCAGAAGTTTCTCTGTTTTGTTTTTGCGTGAAGGTACCATAATTATTTGTGTAATATTTATATTGTGTAATATTTTTCTTGTTTTTGTAATTGTTCGTGTAACATTTATACTATGTAATATTGACTTTTGTAATGCCTCAGATGATCTCTGAGGTCACTACAACGATAAAAATCAATCAATCAATCAATCAATCATTCCATTTCAAATCCCTACGTTGTTACACCCAGATATTTGTATGGGTTGGTCATTTTTTCTTTTTTTAAGTGCAAAATTTTACATTTCTGAACATTTAAAGCAAGTTGTTAATCTTTGCACCACTTAGAAATCTTATCAACATCTGTCTGAATATTTATGCAGCTGTATTCAGACAGTACTTCATTAAAGATAACTGTACACCCGCTGGGTTAGCTGTGCAGTCTGACACATGGCTTTAGGGGCAGGAAGGAGCGCCTGGTCCCTGGCATGAATCCGCCTGGCTGATATGTGTTGAGGTCCGGTGAGCTGGCCAGTCTGTGGATGGTTCTCAGGTGGTTTTCCATCTGCCACAGCAAATGTGGGCTGGTTCCCCTTATCCCGCTCAGCTACACTATGTCCGCGATTGCTACACAAACAAGTTCTCCATGTATGTGTACACCACCATTACTCTACCATGCAAATATAGGAGTTACACTTGTCTGGTGTGAGACAATCCTGGGGAGGTCCACCGGGGGCTGAACCGCACAATAACTGTGAAAGAGTGGTTTTGTGTGTGGCAGATGGGTGAAGTGGACTGTGGTAGTCATCATGGGGTTGTAAACCACTGCGGCTGCAGCATGGATGGAGCCTCTCCGTTGTTTCTAGGCTCCCGGTTAACATACAATACAAGATAACTGTGACGACAGCGATGAAGTCCCATACTCTGTAACACAGCGTAGGGGACAATGCAGAGACCTGCACCATTGTACTAGGCAAGGTCCTAGTGGAGGTGGTTTGTCATTGCCTTCCTCCAACCATAATGGGGATGAATGATGATGATGAAGATGACACAACAACACCCAGTCATCTCGAGGCAGGTGAAAATCCCTGACCCCGCCGGGAATCTAACCCGGGACCTCAGGCTCAGGAAGCGAGAACGCTACCGTGAGACCACAAGGTGTGGGCAAGACAATTGTATCACCTGTAAAAAGTATTAAGTTACTATTAATATTATCTACAGAGTCATTACTATACAACATGAACAGCAAGGGTCCCAACACACTTCCCTGGGTCACACACAAAGTTACTTCAATATCTGACAATGACTCCCCATCCAAGATATCATGCTGTGTCCTCCCTAGCAAAAAGTCCTCAGTCCTGTCACAAATTTCCCTTGGTATGATTGAAATTTTGGCAGTAAGTGTAGGTGTGGCATTGGGACAAGTGATTTTTGGAAATCAAGGAATACTGCATCTACCTAACTGCCTTGACCCAAAGCTTCCAGAATGTCAAGAAAAGTGCAAGTTGGGTTTCACATGGTCGACATTTTTCGAACCCTTGCTGGTTGACATGGAGAAGGTCATTCTTTTCAAGGTACTTCATCATGGCAAATCATCTGAGAACATCATTTGATATTGAATAAATTATTCTTGGCAATTACAGTGTAGTAGTTTTCTGCACTGCTCTCCAATGATAGTGAACACTCTGATATTATTAGTGATGTGATAAAATTGCTGCATGTCACTGGCAAATTTTATATGACAAAGACAACCTTTCTCGATTGATTAGGAAGGTTCCTAGAACATCAGATACAGCAAGTGGTTGATTGGTTCATTGATTTGAGGGATAGGACCAAACAGCAAGGTCACTGACTGACCCAAAAGACATGTCAGAGAGCGTGCTTTGGGTACTTTGGATAAATAAGTTACCACCGTATATTCAATCAGTGATGATTTCACATGAAAATGACACATTGAAAATCAAGTTACAAGTAGGGGATAGAATTTTTGCAATTCCACAGCAATGGCAGTAGTGCTATGAAAGGCTCAACAATAAACCATGACAGCAGTTTGAAGGGAACTGTGCACTCAGGGAAATACACAACAGTGACATCATAGGTAAACAGCAGACTGCAACAACTAGGAGTACCAGTCACTAGTGGTTTACACCAGACATGCTCTAGCTGGTGGTGCTAGGAATACTAGCTATGAGGAAGAAGAGACAACATTGTGCTGGTTTTGTACATCCTTTGAGAAATGAAGATGCAAATGTTCTGTGCCAAGCAATCACCCAAAATGACAGGCACAATCTGCAGTAGGTGCTATGGCTCAAGGCACATCAGAAATGTGGCACCAGTACAGAGAGGTTGGCCAAACAAGTTTAACACAACCTACAAAGGATGACTGCAGGTTTTATACCTTGGAAATTACATCAAACCAGTATTTTCGTACTGACACCAGCTCAAAGATGAGCAGCTTCCTCAAAGAAGTATCTCAGGTAGAGATTTTGGATACTATTCTCCAACTGTGTGTCACCAGTAACACACACATCAAACTATACGGAATAGTCACATGCTCCATGGACCTCTGACTGTGCAAAACTTTCACATGGCATTTCACAGCTATGAATGTAAATGAGCCGATACTGGGTGCAGATTTTATAAGATAGTTCTACCTGTCTCCTATCCTAGAAGATGGCAAATTCCAGCACTCCAGTACTCGGGAGTCAGTGATAGGAGTCATTGGCAGACCATCTACACATAAATGCATGCAGGTTAGTACTGCAAATGTAAACAACAGTGCACATGTTACTCCTGCCAGTGTTATCAGTGTTACAGTGTTCTTAGGACAGATGTGGCACGGAGGATAAATACACTACTAGCCATTAAAATTTCTACACCAAGAAGAAATGCAGATGATAAACGGGTATTCATTGGACAAATATATTATACTAGAACTTACATGTTATTACATTTTCATGCATTTTCGGTGCATAGATCATGACAAATCTGTACCCAGAACAACCACCCCTGGCCGTAATACCGGCCTTGATACGCCTGGGCATAGAGTCAAACAGAACTTGAATGGTGTGTACAGTTACAGCTGCCCATGCAGCTTCAACACGATACCACAGTTCATCAAGAGTAGTGACTGGTGTATTGTAATGAGCCAGTTGATTGGCCACCATTGACCAGACATTTTCAATTGGTGAGAGATCTGGAGAATGTGCTGACCAGGGCAGCAGTCAAACATTTTCTGTATCCAGAATGGCCCGTACAGGACCTGCAACATGTAGTCGCGCATTATCCTGCTGAAATGTAGGGTTCCACAGGGATTGAATGAAGGGTAGAGCCACCGGTCATAACACAAATGTAATGTCCACTGTTCAAAGTGCCATCAATGCGAACAAGAGGTGACCAAGACGTGTAACCAATGGCACCACATACCATCACGCCAGGAGATACGCCAGTATGGTGATGATGAATACGCACTTGCAATGTGCGTTCAAAGTGATGTTGCCAAACACGGATGTGACCATTGTGATGCTGTACACAGAACCTGGATTCATCCGAAAAAATGACGTTTTGCCATTCGTGCACCCAGGTTCGTCGTTGAGTACATCATCGCAGGCACTCCTGTCTGTGATGCAGTGACAAGGGTAACCGCAGCCATGGTCTCTGAGCTGACAGTCCATGCTGCTGCAAACATCATCAAACTGTTCGTGCAGATGGTTGTTATCTTGCAAACGTCCACACGTGTTGACTCAGGAATCAAGACGTGGCTGCATGATCCGTTACAGCCATGAGGATAAGATGCCTGTCATGTGGACTGCTAGTGATAGGAGGCTATTGGGATCCAGCACTGCATTCTGTATTACCCTTCTGAACCCAATGATTCCATATTCTGCTAACAGTCATTGGATGTCCACCAAAGCGAGCAGAAATGTCGTGATACAATAAACCGCAATCGCGATAGGCTACAATCTGACCTTTATCAAAGTCGGAAACGTGATGGTACGCATTTCTCCTCCTTACACGAGGCATCACAACAACGGTTCACCAGGCAACACCTGTCAGCTGCTGTTTGTGTATGAGAAATTGGTTGGAAACTTTCCTCATGTCAGCACGTTGTAGGTGTCACCACCAGCACCAATCTTGTGTGAATGCTCTGAAAAACTGATTATTTGCATATCACAGCATCTTCTTCCTGTCTGTTAAATTTCTGTAGCACGTCATCTTTGTGGTGTAGCAATTTTTATGGCCAGTAGTGTACTATGCAATTTCCACCAATTTTTTGTGAGGATCACTGGCTAGCTCTGGAGCAGGAACAGTATGCCCTTCAGGTAGCCTGTGGGCATCCCCCATACATTTAGAGATGTAACAAGATGGTTTGTACCTTGTAGTTGTGGATTATAGGGCTCTTAATTCCAGAGCAGTACCTCACTGGTATACAATATAATAATATATAAGATTTGGCACACGTGTTAGCAGCTGCCTCCATAGTGTATGTTTTGGACTGTCAGGAAGTTTATTTTCAGAACCCACTAGCCCATACAGATGTACCATAAATGATGATAATTACACCGTTTGGGCTGACTGGGCCTTTTTTTGCAAAACACTCTTCAGGCTTGGAAATGTTTTATAGATAAAATCCTCCATAAATTGCCGTTTTGTTTTTCTTACCTGGATGATATCCTAATATTTTTGACATCCGTCCAAGAACATGAAAGGAACCTTTGCCTAATTTTCAAAGTCTTGGAACAATTTGGAGCAGTCATGAATGAGGAAAAATGTCATCTACTTAAACAAGAAGTTATCTATCTGGGACGCTCTGTGACAAAGAAGATTATGACCACCAGCAAGATACAAACCATATCTGTCAGATGCCTTGTATGAACTGAAAAGCTTTCATGGTATGATTAATTTTTACCATCAACACATACCTCGGTCTTTAGAAATGGAAGTGTCATTAACTGACACACTGGGGAGAAAAAATGGTCAGCAAACAGTGTCATGGACCAGTAAAATACAGCATGTATTTGAGCAAATAAAGATAGATTACACCAAACCTTATCTAAAGTCTTCAGTGCCTTTATTGAGCACTATTAATGCTATCAAAACTGCTATAGGTGCACACACTGAATGTAGAACAATGACAATTTTTACAGAGCATTGACCACTCCTGGACCCATGCAAGGACACGTCAATTCTGTCACCTCAATTTTATTGGTCAATTCTATGGATATTTGGGATCTTAAGGGCACATACATTATTGTGGCTGATTTCCTCTCATACATAAATGCAGTAACAGTTAGCATCAACTATGAAGAGCTTGCTGAAGTGCAACAGAAAGACCCACAAATCAAGGAATTTCTACAAGATACTGCTACAGAACTTACATCAGAGTGAGTTATGACCCCAGGAACTGCTACACAATCACAGTGTGATGTCTTCCAAAACTGGTTATGTCCAGTATATCTCCAAAAATTTTGGAAGACCATTTTAGATAATCTACATGTCTTGCACAGCGATTCAACCAACTACAAAACTAGTAATTTCGTATCATGGAGAGTGAAGACTAGCTATGAGTTATAATGGTACAGCCTCCCCCAAAATTCATATGAAATGTCCAATATCCCTTTTTTATATGCATCTGGATAGTTATCAGACAATTCAGTGCTTCCTAAGGCCTTCTATGTGTGTGTCTTTATATTTATCATTCTGTCCTATTTGATAAAAATCTTGCTATTCATTGCGAAGGCATGTGGAATGTTCTGGAAGGACGTGCATTGTCGTGGTTATCTGTGGATTATAAAATTATGTACATATACTAAATTAAGTAACTAATCAAGAAATTGAAGTAATAAGTCCTTAGCAATTAATAGCTGGAGACTGCAGAGATGTTAGCATGAAAAATCAATGCTTCTAATTAACAAAATGGTAATCTAAAAATCCAGTAACAGAAGACCTCATTATCTTGAGAAACAACTTAAAAGTTATTACCAAGTGATGTATTTTCATTTGTTATTTATTTTTATGTAAGTTTATTACCAAGTGATGTATTTTCATTTGTTATTTATTTTTATGTCTTTCTCTGTAATTAATATCATTTGTAATTACATTTCTAATTAAGTCTCCAATTGTTTACATCTCACAGTTTTCCAATTTCCAGAATTTGAGGCCTTATTTGTGCATGTTATATATGTAATCAGATAAAGCATGAGCTCTGTACTACCATTGAATGTTAGTAACCAAATTGAAACTGTAATTAATTATGTAACTAAAATAATATGAGGAGATTATTGTAATTAAAGTTCAGAATGATTTTCTTATGGAAAACTAGAGATATTACTATAAAAGATTGTCATTGAATATTGTATTTTATACCTTATTCAGCTGTAACATCAGTTTCTTTACATTTTGTAAATTTTAATTGTAACATCAAAATTGTACAAAATTAATAATGCATTATTTTGGAAGTTATTGTTAAAATTCTATATAAAGTGATGCAGCAATGCTGTGACAAATCATTTTTGAAGTTACTTATAATTGTAACTGTATATAGGTCCCCATCAGGAAATTTTCATCTATTTCTGAAAAATTTGGACTCCTTGTTGTGCTATCTGTCAGACAGGGGTAAGCAAATTATTATTTGTGGGGACTTCAATGTAGATTCTCTGAAAGAGGGTAATAGGAAAAATGACCTTGAAGTATTACTCGGTTCTTTCAATTTGACACCCGTTATTGATTTTCCTACTCGGGTGGTAAAGGATAGCAGCTCACTGATAGATAACTTCTTTATAGACCAAGATAAGTTTAACCAGATAAATGCTCAGCCTGTTGAGAATGGTCTTTCTGATCATGGTGCACAGCTAGTTACAATATATAACATAGCTCCATTCAGCAATACTAAACAGTCCTCCAAAGTAGTACGTTCAGTCAATGATTTAACAATTGCAAATTTCAGGGAAAGCCTACAGCAGTTAGACTGGGATGAGGTGTACTGTGAACCTGATGCCAATTTAAAATATAATTTATTTCATGACATTTTTGTAAATGCATTTGAAAACTGCTTCCCCAAGAAAATAGTTAAATATACTCGTAAGAAACCTTGTAACAAACCATGGCTTACTAAGGGTATAAAAATATCTTGTAACTGGAAAAGGGAAATGTATCTGACAGCAAGAAAGAGTAGTGACCCAGAAACTATCAAAAATTATAAAAACTACTGTGTTATATTAAGAAAAGTTATTAATAAATCCAGGAGTATGTGTATCATGTCTGAAATCAGCAACTCTGATAATAAAATTAAAACAATTTGGAATATTATTAAAAGAGAAACAGGTCAACCAAGAGCAGAGGAAGACAGTATTACCATCAAATTGAATGAAAACTTTATGAACAAAAAGTCAGAAGTTGAAAATATTTTTAATAATCATTTTCTAAATGTTGTGTATATAGTAGGATCCAGGTGTTCATTAGAAGATGCTAGGCTGTTAATGGAAGAGGCCATACCTATGCAATTTGATACGATTAAAATCTCACCCACTTCTCCCTCTGAAATTAGGAAAATAATAAACTTGCTTAAAAGCAAAAACTCACATGGAATTGATGGCATTTCCAGCAAAATACTAAAAGTTTGTTCTCAACAGATAAGTAAGATTCTCAGCCACCTGTGTAATAGCTCTCTGGAACAGGGCATTTTCCCTGATAGACTGAAATATGCTATTGTTATACCTTTGCATAAAAAGGGGGATAGATCTGATGTCAACAATTACCGTCCAATCTCCCTTCTAACAGCTTTATCCAAAATTTTTGAGAAAGTAATGTATTCAAGAGTAGCTTCACATATCTGTAAAAATGAAGTACTAACAAAATGTCAGTTTGGTTTCCAGAAAGGTTTTTCAACAGAAAATGCCATATATGCTTTCACCAGTCAAATTTTGAATGATACGAATAACCGAACACCACCCATTGGGATTTTTTGTGATCTCTCAAAGGCTTTTGATTGTGTAAATCATGAAATTCTGCTAGACAAGCTCAAGTATTGTGGAATGAGTGGGACAGTGCACAAATGGTTTAATTCATACCTAACTGGAAGAGTGCAGAAAGCTGAAATAAGTAGTTCTCATAACATGCAAAGATCAGCACATTCCTCAAACTGGGGAACTATCAAGAATGGGGTTCCACAAGGGTCAGTCTTGGGTCCTTTGTTGTTCTTATTATATATTAATGACTTGCCATTCTATATTCATGAAGAGGCAAAGTTAGTTCTCTTTGCTGATGATACAAGTATAGTAATCACACCTGACAAACAAGAATTAACTGATGAAATTGTCAATACTGTCTTTCAGAAAATTACTAAGTGGTTCCTTGTAAACGGACTCTCACTGAATTTTGATAAGACACAGTACATACAGTTCCGTACAGTGAATGGTATGACGTCATTAATAAATATAGACCTTAATCAGAAGCATATAGCTAAGGTAGAATATTCCAAATTTTTAGGTGTGTCCATTGACGAGAGATTAAATTGGAAGAAACACATTGATGATCTGCTCAAACGTTTGAGTTCAGCTACTTATGCAATAAGGGTCATTGTAAATTTTTGTGATAAACATCTTAGGGAATTAGCTTACTACGCCTATTTTCACTCATTGCTTTCATATGGCATCATATTTTGGGGTAATTCATCACTGAGGAATAAAGTATTTATTGCACAAAAGTGTGTAATCAGAATAATAGCTGGAGTCTACCCAAGATCATCCTGCAGACATTTATTTAAGGATCTAGGGATATTCACAGTAGCTTCTCAGTATATATACTCTCTTATGAAATTTGTTATTAACAGCCAAACCCTATTCAAAAGTAATAGCAGTGTGCATAACTACAATACTAGGAGAAAGGATGATCTTCACTATTCAAGATTAAATCTAACTTTGGCACAGAAAGGGGTGAATTATACTGGCACTAAAGTCTTTGGTCACTTACCCAATAGTATCAAAAGTCTGACAGATAACCAACAAGTATTTAAGAAGAAATTAAAAGAATTTCTTAATGACAACTCCTTCTACTCCATAGAGGAATTTTTAGATATAAATTAAGGAAAAAAATATTTAAAAAATAAAAATAAAAAAATAAAGAAAAACAAAAAAACACACAAAAAAATAAAGTTGTTATATTAACTTAAGTATGTTGTTAAATTAACCCAATTATGTCATGTATTGGAAAATTCGACTCGTTCCACATCATTACGAAATATCGTATTCATGATCCATGGAACTAGTATTAATCTAATCTAATCTAACCTTATTCAGCTGTAACATCAGTTTCTTTACATTTTGTAAATTTTAATTGTAACATCAAAATTGTACAAAATTAATAATGCATTATTTTGGAAGTTATTGTTAAAATTCTATATAAAGTGATGCAGCAATGCTGTGACAAATCAGTTTTGAAGTTACTTTTGGAAGTCAAAGAGATCAGTGAAGTCTGTCCGTGTTTTGTTTACATGACAAGTGTGCAGTTCAGATGTCAATTAATGTGAATAAATTTTGTGAAGCATGAAAATTTCACATTCATTCATCAATGGACCAGGCAGAAGAAACTTAAGTAGCATTCAGCATGAATCATTACAGAGTCATTAGTCCAAACTTGCATTAGCTGTCAATGAATTGAAGTATGATGCCAAGCATTACCCAAGCACAGCAAATATTGAATACCAAATGAGCAATGAGCACACCAAACCATCAAGGCAAACATTATTTGCCATCAGGAGCAAAGGAAAGGAACCTTACCTTGGCTTCTCCCAGGTTCCAGAATAGCTTTCAAGGAACTTAAAAGTGCTATTAGCAGAAATCTTATACAGTGAAGGCCTCAATCTTCTAGTAGAATTTATTATGCCTGTACCATTACCGTCTGCTACTGTGATACCTATTCTGGTCCAGCAAGTTGAACAGCAAATCACACATACACATACTCCACCTCTGCTGCCACACAGTCAACAATGTGTCTTCATATACAAAGCATTGGAAGATTTCAGATATGTTGTGCTCATGGATGACATGGTCCACACAGCATTACAACCTCCTTATGTAGGACTGCATCCAGTCCTGTAACATGGAGGGTATACCATTGCCAGCTCGCTACGCAGGAAGCCTTCCATGGACTCCTTACAGTGATCAAAACCCAATCAGTGCTTGTGGAATATGTCAGTGAAAGATACAGAAAATACAGTACCTGTTGACCAATAGTTATAAGGGACACCACAGTCCCTGAGTCTCTGTCATCAAAGGGGGTCAAGGAAAATCCACACCTTCTAGGACTGGAAGCCACTGACCACAACCATCATTCAAGTTATGGATGGGTTCACAGCACTCTCCATTATCACTTTTAATGTGAGCTGGGGTAGGGGAACACCAAACTATCTTCTTATCTGTCAGGAATGGCCCAGCTGTTGTTCTGTGCACCACAAGTGGTCAGAAGAGGACATTGAAGAAATGATCCAGTTTATCTCTGCTTTGCAACCAGCCGCAACACTGCTAGCCACACTCAGGCAGCTGAGCCAATGAGGAAATGGAGGCTCCAACGCCATCTGGGGGAACTTTGCCCTCTGATTGATAACCTATTGTGTACAAACTCAGTGTGTAATATTCATTGTCGGATGTTCTTCGGAGTGTTGCATGAGAGTTCAGTTTTGTTCTTAGCTGTTAAATAGTCTGAATGTCTTGTTCATGTGCCCCACAATAAGTACTATAATTACCTTACCTGCAACGAGCAAGAGTATCATACCTGTTACTTACCTAGCTGGTACCCACATATGTAATATTATTTCAATAAATCTTTGCTGTAATATTTGTTACTTTAAATTATAATGTTTGACATTGGAAATGTAATAATACAAATTTATAAAAATCTGTACAAAGTTTTAACTGAACTATATACATGCCATTGAGTAACCTATTACAGTATTAACAACATCAGGAAAATACAGATTGCTACTCACAATAAAGATGACATGTTGAGTTGCAGATAGGAACACAACAAAAAGACAGTTACATGCGTAGCTTTTGGCCAAAGCCCTTCAGAAAAGGAAACACACACACACATTTTTTCATGTGAGGATTATATGTGTGTGACATGTGCTTGCTCATGTGAATGAATGTGTATGTGTTACCTTTTCTGAAGAAGGCTTTGGCTGAAAGCTAAATGTGTAGCTCCTATTTGATTGTGCCGGTGTCCAACTCAGCATGTTGGCCAAAAGCTAAATGTGTAACTTTATTTTTGTTGTGCCTGTCTGCAACTCACCCTGTCATCTTTATGGTGAGTAGCCATCTATCTTTTACTTCTATTGTTGATACACCAAGCTGGAGTTTCCATTGTCTGGTATTACAGTGTTAAGTTTACTCTGGATATAATAACACTTTTTTGTACATGAGACATAATAGTATGCACATTAAATGATTGAATAGGGCATGTGTTAAAAATTACAGCAACAACATGATTTAAGACCAGTTCTCTGCTACTAGAATTAATTAACCTCAAAAGCATTATCTGAAAATATAAAGGGTGTAACTTTTTTATATTACAGCAGTATTCTGCTTCACAGTATTTTGGATGTTCACTTATTGTTATGTCAAACACAGTTTTGCTTATGCCCGCTCAAACATATTTTTATACTGCTGCGTCATCATTAGTGAATTTTCACTGTTTATTCTTTTACATTGTTATGTAATGTGATGAGTATGTTCAGATTTTGTAATTCACATTTGTAGAACAACAGTATATTGTGTTACCACATACTAGTGTTTGCCAAATTTAGACTGGGAAAGATTGTGATGATTCTCCTAAACAGTAAAATGGAAATTCAACATAGTTATACACGCAAAAATTAAAAATGAGAAGGTGCCAATTATACCATGTAATGGTACACTGAATAAATAGGAAGAACTCACTGATGATGTAAGAATGGGTTAACACATGATTGGTAAACATAAACAGTACTGTGTTTTCTAAAAGTGAGATCCTACTTCCAAAATATTTTATATTAGAAATGTAAGAACTGTTTGTAATGTTACAGCTGTTCAGCATAATTCTATATTGATGAATATTCCTCAGGTTTCTGGCTGGGGAACAGTGTTGAAAAAGTGTAATATTTTATGAGTGATGTGGTTTTCAAGCACGTTTTCATAAAAAGCATACAATTTATTTCAGATAAGAAAATTATCTTTGCTTTGTGTACAAATACTCGATTTGATGGTGATATAAACTGATAAAAATGTTCTTGAACCACAATGACAGAAAAATACAGTAGTTCTCCCTTTTATTAAAAAAGTAACAGATCGGATCGGTAAGATTTTACAAAAACACGACATAAAACCAGTCTTTAAACCAACAAAGAAAATAAGTCAAAGTACTATGATCTGTGAAGGATAAATGCCCTCCCCTGTTGACATGTGGTGTGTATAAAATTCCATGTACCTGTGGTAAAGATTATATTGGTACTACCAAAAGAAGCGTAAACACGCGACTGAAAGAGCATAAAAGTCTTTGTCGACTTGGAAAAATAGAAAAATCAGCTGTAGCGGAACATGCTCTTCAACCAGGCAACCACCAAGTAAAGTTTTTGGATACCGAAGTTTTATCTACAACGTTAAATTACTATCCACGGTTATATAGAGAAGCTATTGAAATTTATAAACATCATGATAATTTTAATTGGAAAGAGGAGGCTATGAAACTTAGCGATATATGGACAGTGGCTCTACAAAATTGCTAACAACTTTTATCTTTGATAAGTTGGTAATCGATAGTCAACCTTATCTTTGCTATGGATTATCACTGCTCATCACGTGTCACCTGAACCATGCCCCCCTTTCTCACAATATATAAGTCACTCTCAGACACCCGACCAGTCAGTCGGCAAGACTCAGCGGAGCAGCGCCTCTGAGGAAGTCCAGCGCAGTCCTGGACGAAACGTAAGGAGCAGAAAAGTTCTTGGACCACGACCTCACATCCCAGAAAGTATATCAACAGCCACTCCCAGCCACATTATATTGTAGCAGAATGGGACAGTAGCTAATGAGCAGACTGATGCCAAATATTTCGGAGATTGCAATACCATTACGCAACATTATGTACATATAAAACTTTTAATTCTATTGTCCTACACTTACCATATTTATAAAAGCTGATTATCTTCTGACAAAATTAGGGAATAATATGCAAATTTAAGTAACTAATGCAAATGTTGCTCAGAAAACAGTGTTATTGACATATGTAAATGAGGTGATGATTGTATTGAATCTGAATTAGGTGATAATTTTGATGTAGAAATGAATGAGCTGTGAAAAAACTGAGGCTGATAAGTCTGAGCCTGGTAGCTTATTGCGAATAAATGTAGGCGAGGTAAGTGATTTTGATGGAGATGAGACCTGTGTCATTAATGATGTTGTTGATGAAGTAATTTTGGAAGAATATGATGATGATGATGGTGATGATGAAAAGTATCAGGCATTTGTGGAGTTTAAGAATAATGAAGTTTCAGAGTTATCTGTTAATGATGTTGACAATATGGATAAGGTAAGTGATGTATGTGATAATGTAAGTGGGAGTTACGGTATACCAGCCCAATTAAAGCACTTTCTCATTAATATCATGCAGAGTAATGATCCAAACAATAAAGGTGAGTTATCTGCCTAGAGAATAAAGGTGAAAACTTTTTGAAGTTTGTTTGGGACCATGGTAACATACACTCCTGGAAATTGAAATAAGAACACCGTGAATTCATTGTCCCAGGAAGGGGAAACTTTATTGACACATTCCTGGGGTCAGATACATCACATGATCACACTGACAGAACCACAGGCACATAGACACAGGCAACAGAGCATGCACAATGTCGGCACTAGTACAGTGTATATCCACCTTTCGCAGCAATGCAGGCTGCTATTCTCCCATGGAGACGATCGTAGAGATGCTGGATGTAGTCCTGTGGAACGGCTTGCCATGCCATTTCCACCTGGCGCCTCAGTTGGACCAGCGTTCGTGCTGGACGTGCAGACCGCATGAGACGACGCTTCATCCAGTCCCAAACATGCTCAATGGGGGACAGATCCGGAGATCTTGCTGGCCAGGGTAGTTGACTTACACCTTTTAGAGCACGTTGGGTGGCACGGGATACATGCGGACGTGCATTGTCCTGTTGGAACAGCAAGTTCCCTTGCCGGTCTAGGAATGGTAGAACGATGGGTTCGATGACGGTTTGGATGTACCGTGCACTATTCAGTGTCCCCTCGACGATCGCCAGTGGTGTACGGCCACAGTCGTATGCAGTCCTGATTGTGGCGCTCACCTGCACGGCGCCAAACACGCATACGACCATCATTGGCACCAAGGCAGAAGCGACTCTCATCGCTGAAGACGACACGTCTCCATTCGTCCCTCCGTTCACGCCTGTCACGACACCACTGGAGGCGGGCTGCACGATGTTGGGGCGTGAGCGGAAGACGGCCTAACGGTGTGCGGGACCGTAGCCCAGCTTCATGGAGACGGTTGCGAATGGTCCTCGCCGATACCCCAGGAGCAACAGTGTCCCTAATTTGCTGGGAAGTGCCGGTGCGGTCCCCTACGGCACTGCGTAGGATCCTACGGTCTTGGTGTGCATCCGTGCATTGCTGCGGTCCGGTCCCAGGTCGACGGGCACGTGCACCTTCCGCCAACCACTGGCGACAACATCGATGTACTGTGGAGACCTCACGCCCCACGTGTTGAGCAATTCGGCGGTATGTCCACCCGGCCTCCCGCATGCCCACTACACGCCCTCACTCAAAGTCCGTCAACTGCACATACGGTTCACGTCCACGCTGTCGCGGCATGCTACCAGTGTTAAAGACTGCGATGGAGCTCCATATGCCACGGCAAACTGGCTTACACTGACGGCGGCGGTGCACAAATGCTGCGCAGCTAGCGCCATTCGACGGCCAACACCGCGGTTCCTGGTGTGTCCGCTGTGCCGTGCGTGTGATCATTGCTTGTACAGCCCTCTCGCAGTGTCCGGAGCAAGTATGGTGGGTCTGACACACCGGTGTCAATGTGTTCTTTTTTCCATTTCCAGGAGTGTATATAAATGTGCACTCTGGAATAAGTTAGCTGTGTTTAGTCAAAATTTGTATCCAAATTAGTGGAAAGAAGTGAAAGAAGATCTAATCAGGAAGTTTAATTTTGACAGTAATAAATTTTGTGTTCCTGCTGTAATAAATGATGTTAATTGTGCTATGGAATCCATTCATTGTGTTCAATCTTTACCTGATGACATGAGTAACCAAAGTAATGCTACAGTACCAGTAAAGTTGATGGAACCACGTACAGATGGTGTGGACATAGCATTTGATGAAATTGAAAGTAATCTTTTACATGATGTGCCTAATAACAGAGATGATGATTCAGATTTTGGGTGTCCTTACATTAACATTAAGCTTGGTCAGTGGGAAGGGAACTGTTCTATTGATAGGTAGCCTGATTTCTGGTATATCTGAACAATTAAGAGACAGGATCCAGTACAGTAAGAATTTTGTGGACATGTCCATTGTATGTGTAAAGATAAGAGGAGCTACTGGTAAGCAAAGCAAAAATGTAAAATGTCGTGTACTGTTAACAATTAGTATAGAGAACGAGATCTTTGGACATGGATGTATAATGATCCCTAGTCTAGAAGAAAATATAGACTATGTCTGCATATTCATAAGACTATATAATTGTGTTTTGTTTTTTATAAATTTAGTATGTAAGATGATGTGATTTCTGAATTTCTGTCTCATCTATTTACTGATTTTAAATCTATTTTCAGATTCATAAGACTATATAAGTGTTTCAAAATTTTAAACATGGCTGAAGCAGCAACTGTTAAAAATTTTCATGGTGAATAGTTACAGGATAAAGATTTATTGAAATCCTTGACCATGGTTTCAGTATATCTAAATATACCTTCATTAGAAGCAAAAATACACCTGAACAGGAAAACACCTTCATTAGCAAAAAACTTAGCAACATGACTAAGATAGAAGAAAAAACAAATGCTTATAGCTTTACGTAACCATGAAAATTATCAAAGTATTACAAGCACAAAAACTTATAGTCACTTACTAAAATCACATCCTGTAGTGGAGATGCATAAAACAATCATGCCAAAGGTGTCACCAGTAGTTAAAATTAAAATATCACTTCCATCTGTACAACATAATTATGAAGAGATGGTCAATGTGAACGCAGCATGCTGTCAGTACTTAGCCTGTGAACTAGCGTGAAGAGGGTGTGGAAGCCCTAGGGCAGACAGTTTCACCAAGAGAGGGCACTTGTGGTATGCGCGAGACACTCGCACATATTAAAATGGGGGATACATACTCATGCACGTCAAAATTTTAAAGGTTGTGCTAATTCAAACCCTCTGTCCTAATAAATAAAACATGTCAGAACCATTTAAAACACCTGCATACAATAGAAAATATGAACACCAATTTGCCTGTGTCTTAGTGTCAAGCAGGTGAAGCTTGCGCTAAGGAACATATCCATCGAGAGAGGGCACTAGTGTTATGTGCAAGAATCTCGTGCAAAATTAAAGGCTAGGATGCATACTAATGAAAAGGAACACAATGTTGTAGAAAATTGAAACTATCTGTCATCATAAATAAAAAACATAACAGAATCATTTAAACTACACATACACGTCGAAAACCATGAACAACGATCATAAATATTACAATATTGATAATTTTTACTTATGGACCGTCTGACAGCAACTGAATAAAACACAATTTTAGTGCCATACGCGTTTCGCCTTTAATTTCTGCAAGGCATCATCAGAGGCCTGGAATATGTACATATGTTAGCTATTTTATTTACATTTTTGTCATTGTGCCGCAACCTGTAACTACAGTTCAAAACATTACTACTTAATAGGAAATACCAACCACCAGAACTGTTTATAACCTATAGGCACAATGACAAAAATGTAAATAAAATAGCTAACGCAACCTGTAAGTACAGTTCAAAACATTACTACTTAATAGGAAATACCAACCACCAGAACTGTTTATAACCTATAGGCACAATGACAAAAATGTATATAAAATAGCTAACATATGTACACGTAATATTACACACAACTGAGGAAGACAGGACTATAAAAGTTGAAAGATCATAAAGATTTATTTATTAAGACAGAGGGTTTGAATTAGCACAACCTTTAACATTTTTGATGCACATGAGTGTGTATTCCAGGTTTTAATGTGTGTGAGTGTCTCGCGCATACCACAAGTGCCCTCTCTTGGTGAAACTGTCTGCCCTAGGGCTTCCACACCCTCTTCACGCTAGTTCACAGGCTAAGTACTGACAGCATGCTGCGTTCACATTGACCATCTCTTCATAATTATGTTGTACAGATGGAAGTGATATTTTAATTTTAACTACTGGTGACACCTTTGGCATGATTGTTTTATGCATCTCCACTACAGGATGTGATTAAGCAAGTGACTATAAGTTTTTGTGCTTGTAATACTTTGATAATTTTCATGGTTACTTAAAGCTATAAGCATTTGTGTTTTCTTCTATCTTAGTCATGTTGCTAAGTTTTTTGCTAATGAAGGTGTTTTCCTGTTCAGGTGTATTTTTGCCTCTGATGAAGGTATATTTAGATATACTGAAACTGTGGTCAAGGATTTCAATAAATATTTATCCTACAAGTGTTTGGCTGTTATCATTTACTGTGAAGGGTATATATGTGTGTTTTATCATGAATTTAGTATGTAAGTTGATGTGATTTCTAAAGTTCTGTCTTGTCTATTGACAGAGTTAAAATCTGCAATACTCTATAATTATGTTTTGTAATAGATTTGTGCTTTAGAATTTGATACATATGTGCCATGAGACTAAATGAGTAGATCCTTTTACAATTTTTGAAATGGGGCAATGTTCATAAGTTGTACTGTAAAAATTAGGAATAGTATCTTAGTATATCTGTCTGTATCATCTTGTTAGTTCATTTCTTTCATTGCATTTAACTCTGTTTATTAAAGTTTTTTATAAGACTACTTTTAATCCTATCTGTTATAAATCCTACGTAATTGCTTTTGCAATATAAATAGAGAGAGCATATTCCATGTGATGTGAAGAAGGTCTTGAACAGCATATTAAGTACATAAAACAATGTTTCAGGATTTGCTATGAGTGACAGACTTGAAGTTACCTATCCATTGGAGCATGTGATGAGAACTCTAGGAAGGAAACTGAGAAATGGGGGTGGATACACTCCCACACTGCTGTATGGCTGTACCCTGCTGGACCAGTTGATTTACAAGACTTCATAGGTGCTGGGTAATGTACTCAAGCATCTGTCAGCTACCTCAGTGTTGTGACTGAGATTTGTAAATTGTTAGCCAAGACTGCCAAAGACAGTCATATTCCACATAAATGTATGTCTTTTTTTCAAGTAGGGGGACTGACCTCCCAATATATTATATAACTTTAAATCAGTATTTTTTTATCAACTTTAAATTAATCTTCTGGTCTCTATATATGTAGATTAGTTTGTACGGACAATCAGCAAATAGTGTGGAAGGCATTTACTAGTACAGACAATATAACAAGATGTACACAAGTTTGCTTTCATACACTGATTTTGGTCCTCAAGTTACTTGAGCTGTTTATGATTCTGTTTATCTTCTATATTTATCCTGAGTACAGCAACATTCTGACTGGAACTTGAATTGTGAGCAAACTCATGCTTAACTCTGTTTTGGGTATGCCTGGTCATCGCTATTGTGTGTGTGTACTCAAGGAGAGCATGCAACTATAGATTGAGGCTACATGCGTCTTGTAATTACTCTTCACATATGGTTGAACTTATTGATATGATCATGAACTTTATTCATTTTGTTGTGTCAAAACATTTTTTGCTGGTTTGCACTCGGCGTGGTTTGGATTCATGGGTCGGTCCCCACATCATAAGCTTAGGCCCTAATATCTTTTCATCATTTTGTCCTTTCATGAGTCAACATATCCTTAAGTGCTATGGTTTATATGGCTGATTGATTTTGTGCTGTATTGCCACTCATGATTGAGTATATTCTTCTGGTCTGTACCCAGCGTTGTGAATTTTTTGAATTGGCTCGCTTGTCATACAGTTAGGCTCTGAATTTCTTCTCTTCTCTTTTGAAGATTTTGAAGGTGTGGTTTAATGAATGTAAACTTACAATTTGTAATTCTAGTAATTTACATTGTCTCTGTATTTATTTATATAGTTTAGTGTTGCAATGTTGTAGTTTTGACTTTGTATCAATTGTCTTGCGATAGAATGTCCCACAGATCTGAAAATTTAAATGCTATGTTCTGACATATGTACAAATTATGATTTGTATAGTAGATACTTTTCTTATGTTTTCTGTAATTTGTTATGTATCAGATACTTCTATACATCTGTATTCTATCTTTTGGCATCATTTTGTACACTGTTTGGCATACCTTATATAGTGTCACAAAATATTGTAAATGCATTGTTTCCGAATTTTGTGCATGGTATATCACACACACACACACACACACTCACTCACTCACTCACTCACTCTCTCTCTCTCTCTCTCTCTCTCTCTCTCTCTCTCTCTCTCTCTCTCTCTGACTGGTCATACCGGACTCGAGAGTCCATTACCGCAGCAACGTATTTTCGCCATCTGTCCCTGTCTTGGGCTATTTCCTTCCATTCACTTTCAATACCTAGGCTCCTCAAATCAGCCTTCACATTGTCCTCCCATCTATGCCTTGGTATCCCCACAGGACATTTTCCCTCTAAGTGCCCTACCAGTACTCTGCGCACTGCCCTGCCCTCATCAACAGAAGTAGGCGATACCAAAAAATATTTACAAATTTTTAAACATGATAATACTATCTCAACTATTTTTCTACAAGAATTGCATATCATTTTGTACACAATGTGTTATATTGAAGGCTGAAATGTATAAAAAGAAATTACTTTATTTTTGTTGTTACAATCGATGTTTATTAAGGCTGTATGTACAGTTAAAATTACTTTTCTTTTAGAAACATTTGAAATTAAGAAATATCTGGCACACTTAATTCTTTTTTTTTTTTTTTTTTTTTTTTTTTTTAATTGTGCAATCAGACGATATTTATTATCTTGACATCTGGATTCATTTATAAAATAGTGATATAAATTGGCGGAAATACATTTTTCAAAAATAATTTGTAATCTCTTTGGAATAATGTTAGTACCACAAAATGGAGTTGTAGTGAGCAAGCATCTGATGTGATTGGACATGTTTTCGTGTCTGGCAATAACAAAGTAATTTTCGATTTTGAAGTGAAAATTGTAAAGACAGTATGATATAGAAAAATGTGAAAGAATAAAAATTACAGAAACAGAAATTATTACTTCTCAGGCAATTCTTTAAAAAGTGATCATGTCAATTGGAACCATGAGAAGCTATAACGTTTCAGCTTCAAGATTCAACACCTAAGTGTGAAGAACTGGAGCCAACTATGAGAAATGAAGATAAGTAAAAATTTTATTGTAAATCTTACACCTTTTGAAGCTCGTCAAAAGAGTTAATTATGAGGTGAGTGACAATCAACAAATGATGTGAGGGAGGAGTAGATTACAATAAGACTGCAGATTCAGGTATCTTGATAACCACATGAACATCAGAATGAGGCAGGAAGGGTGGAATAACCACAATATTATGAAAATTATAGATTGGTACTCGCCATAATGCAGACATGTTAAGTCACAAACAGGCACAACAAAAAGACTGCTAAACAAGTAAGCTTTCAGCTATAAGGCCTTCATCTGAATTTGACAACATACACACACATTCACCCAAACATGACTTGTGTATGTGAGAGACAGTGGTCTCCTGTGTACGAGTTGTGCTACAAATGTGACTCATATGCACATAAGACAGTAGTCCTCTGTGTATCAGTTGTGTTTGCATGAATGCTTGTGTGTATGTTGTCTAATTCAGAAGGCCTTTTGGCCAAAAGTTTACTTGTTTAGCAATCATTTTGTAGTGCCTCTCTCTGACTCAACATCTCCACTCTACGGCGAGTAGCAATCTGTCCTTTTCATAATATTGTCTGTATAAAGCATTTATTTAGCTAGATTGTAACATATTGCAGGCTGATCTTGTGATATAATTCTGCTGAACTCTTCACTCTTTTTATCAATCCAAGACTGATCATAAGCAGCAGTCTACATATAGTCAGTTGCTTAAGACAGAAGGCTCTTTTCCCATCATAATCTGAATTCTCAGCTAGTAAAAATTGGTTCTGATCTGATAAAACATGCACTTTCATCTACCACATAAATTGCCAAAAATTATATGTCATGTTACCTGTATTTATTCTATCAGATCTCATCATGTGATTCAAGATTTTTCTTTGGTTTGCCTTTTACAAATTATACCCAGCATTACTAATATTTATTGGAAATCAGAACCATGCTTTATTCACAGTGAAATAATAGATTTTGTATGTGTGGAGAGGTGAGAGTTGGGGCTGGCTGTAGCTTCCTTGAATTCATCTTAGCAAGATAGATACAAGAGCACTGTTCAACTTATATTTTCAGTAAAAAAAAAAGAAAAGAAAAGGCTTTTGAAGCATGAGGTAAAAATACCTTCATTCTGATAACTATGTTCACCTACAAATGATGTTTTCATTGACATTATATAAAAAAACCAAAAGTGCATTGATAACTTTCAAAATATTTTGTCTTGATAAAACACAATATTGGATTTATACTCCTCTAATAAAATGTAGTCGTCTGATATACAAAACAACATTCCCTTCAATTTTTATTTTGGCATTTTTGTACTGAGTTTTACTTTTTGTACACTTTCAGGCCTTCTGTGTCATGTCAGCCTGGATCAATCAACGTGCCATAAAAATGATTTGAGTGCAGACAGAAGCAGCAGAGCTTGTGAGGCTCTGATTTTTATTTTGTCCACTGAATCTTGTATTCAATTGGCCTTCAGCATAATTTGAAGTTATATAAAAGATAATTTGAGTCAAAAGACATTATGTAATTATAAAGCACTCTGCCTTCAGGCCACAAGTGGCCCAGTGGGACCATCTGACCGCCGCGTCATCCTCAGCTGAGGATGTGGATCGGAGGGGCATGTGGTCAGCACACTCCTCTCCCAATCATTATGATGGATTTAATTGACCAGAGCAGCTACTATTCGGTTGAGTAGCTCCTCAAATGGCATCGCGAGGTTGAGTGCACCCCGAAATGTCATGTGACTAGAACCTCCCGTCAGGTAGGCCGTTTACTGGGTGCAAGTCTTTCAATTTGACACCACTGCGGTGACTTGCACGTCAATGGGGATGAAATAATGATGATTAGGACAACACAACACCCAGTGCCTGAGCAGAGAAAATCTCCGACCCCACCAGGAATCGTACCCGGGCCTTCAGGATTGACATTCTCTCGCGCTGACCACTCAGCTACCCGGGGCGGACTTGTAATTATAACCTACAGCAATTCAAGCAATACAAGTGACATCACAAGCCACTTTTACAAAAGAATCTGCCTGAGCAGAGAGTATTGGCAATGATGGGCAGCAGTGATCAGTCTGACAGCAAGTGTGAAACTTCAGGTGGCATTGTGATGCTGTGTTAAGCAATGGTATGGTGGCAATACTCATGTCAACTATACTGGAGTGGTTCAAACATGTGTTTTTGTTTGTGTTGGAAATTAAGAATAAAAAACATTATGTAACTTATGGGATGAACACAGAAAAGTAACTTGTCACACAAAATACAGGCTTACATATGCAAATAATTTTCTCAAGATTCCTATATGTAAAGCTTATGACTATATTTTGGCATAAAACCGTATGTTTAAAAAAAATCTGTAATGTGCACTCTAAAGAAGTGTCACCTATGAAATAACTCAGTGCACAGTTTCTTACAGATTTCTCTATTGTAGACTGGAAAGTGAATGAGTTGTAGAATACATAATTATTTAGAAAATGAGTTTGTTTTCTGTTCTGTTATGTTAGTATGTGAAAATCTTAAATATTTTGCAAAAAATTTAATAGCTGATCATTGTGTATTCTTAAGTACCAAAATGTTGTTATTCAGTCATGCCAAAAATCTGTTTGTTTGCTATATAAATCCTGTCACATTTGCAATATTTACATAATTTCAGACAAATGTAGGAACACTACATAAATCAGTCTGACATTAAATTGTGCCACAAATGTCAGTAATTAAAATAATTATATAATTAAAGTGTGATTCACAATTTGTCATATGTAATTCTTTATAAAATTTATTTTGTTGATTTTCATAGTGAAATTAGTAAAACAGACTCTCACAATAGTTAATGTATCAATGAAAACTATGAAATTTTGAAAATAATCAATTTTTCAATGAAAATATCCTTACAAAAACTGTAATTATATCAAATATAAATGTGAAAGATGGAAATCATAATGTATCAGGACTAATGTGAACTTGTAATTTGAAATTATCAGTTCTGTAATCATTTAAATAGTGCTTTGAAAATCTTACATTGTTGTATTCTTATTTTTACTATGACAGTTGCATTCACCAGTCAGTCATTATGACAGGGAGTTGTGATCCTTTAGTCTGTAAGTCAGCAGTCAGTGTCAGTAGTCAAACAGCAAAAATTTTGTGAAAAATTATTTGCTTATCATCAAACTGTAATCAGAATTGGAAGTATTGCTTATATTTTTTTTATTAGAGTGCTGAATTTAGCTTCCACTGACTTGCACCCGGGGTGAGACAGACTACAGTCAGCTGATTTACACATGTGTTTTCTGTGTGATGATGAGCAGACAAGCTAAAGAATATTCTACAACTTCATAACATTCTACTATCCTTTCACAGAATTTGTGGTATGCTTTTGTGTGAAGGAAAGGATCAATAAATAAATAATTATAGTTCATAGAATTTTATTGGTAGCAAGGTAATTACAACCTGTAGATCCGGACAATAAGTATATACACAGTTTTGGATTTGGGTATGTTCTAATATGGCCATATTACATGCCAGAAATCATACATATGTACGATAAAGTTATCCATCGCAGCCACTTCAGAGTGAGGCAATAGACAGTTCACCATGAGGACAATCAGGACAGTCAAAATCCCATTAACAACGTAAATCATATGTAGGTACAGTATATTATTATACACCCCTGGAGATTGAAGCAACTTTATAGTTGTATAAACATCAGCATAAAGCAGAGTGCAATGGAACTGACAACATGGAGACACCTGGAAATTCTGCTGAATATAGGTAGCCCGAGTGGAGGCTGACTTCCAGTTACTGGGCGATGGTGAGAAGGACTCATTTCACATATCTGAGATGGATGATCCTCCATTTATCTGCAGATGATATGAAACTGGGTAACCTCGAAGCCAACAGCTGCAGGTGTGCAACTTTCCCTGCATTTGCCTGTCACTGGTGCTCTGTGAGAGGTTCAATCTCCAGTGCCAGAGTACGAGTGGGATATCGCATGACTCTCTGCTGGGAGCTGCCTCGCAGGCCCTGACAGGCAGTACCACAATTGATCATGGTCACTTTGAGCAACCACCAGGTCAGACTGCTACCGAAGGCCCCTGGCATTTGAGACGTCAACCATCTCCTGGCAGTGTTCCGTGTCTTCACCCTCCTCCTCCTCTCGCATGCGGTGGAAACCCAGCTCCTGGTGGCAGTACAGGCTTCGAGCCCAGAGGCTGAGGGCAAACACCTCCAGCAGTGTCAACACATTCACCACCACTGTGGACAATACAGAGGAAAACATTGCAGAGTTGGAACAGACATAGTGTTTTTTATTTTTACACATCTAGTTTTATATCACCAAATTGAGGAGGAAATCTCCAATATCATGGAACGTATCAGTACATGAAATTACAACATAAAATATAACAGATAAAATAGAATGCTTATGAATCCAAAAAAAGACAAGCCATAAGATTATGTAAATGCAACAAATGATGTAACACAGGAATAAGCTTTTTTCAAGGAACTCCTCGACAGAACAGAAGGAGTGATCCATGCGGAAACTCTTCAGTTTTGATTTTAAACCATGTGAATTACAGCTAACAAGGGAACCTCCCCATCGCACCCCCCTCAGATTTAGTTATATGTTGGCACAGTGGATAGGCCTTGAAAAACTGAATACAGATCAATCAAGAAAACAGGAAGAAGTTGTCTGGAACTATGAAGAAAATAAGCAAAATATACAAATTCTGTAGTCCATGCGCAAGATAGGCAACATCAAGGATAGTGTGAGCTCAGGAGCGCCGTGATCCCGTGGTTAGGGTCAGCAGCTGTGGAATGAGAGGTCCTTGCTTCAAGTCTTCCCTCGAGTGAAAAGTTTACTTTCTTTATTTTCACAAAGTTATGATCTGTCCGTTTGTTCATTGATGTCTCTGTTCACTGTAATAAGTTTAGTGTCAGTGTTTTCTGACCGCACTGCAAAACCGTGCGATTAGTAGATGAACGGACGTGCCTCTCCAATGGGAACCGAAAACATTTGATCACGAGGTCATAGGTCAACCGATTCCTCCACATGAAAACACGTCTGATATATTCTATACAACACTGGTGACGGCATGTGCATCACATGACAGGAATATGTTGTCGACCCACCTAACTTGTACACTTGGCGAATGGGTAAAAAGATTCTTCTACCTTGCCCGATTTAGGTTTTCTTGTGGATGTGATAATCACTCCCAAAAAACTGTGTTTCGATGTTTGTTTAGGTGTAGCGTCCCCATACTATGGCGCAGTTACGTCGCAATGGATGGACGGACAGGCAGATAATAATTGTCTGAAAATAAATTTTTCACTCGAGGGGAGACTTGAACCGACGACCTCTCGTTCCACACCTGCTCACGCTAACCACGGGACCACAGCGCTCCGGAGCTCACACTCTCCTTGATGTTGACTATCTTGTGCACATATTACTCAGTTTGTATATTTTGCTTATTTTTTTCATAGTTCCACACAACTTCTTCCTGTTTTCTCGACTGATCTGTGTTCAATTTTTCAAGGCCTGTGCACTGTTCCAACTTTTAACTAAATCTGAGGGGGGTGCGATGGGGAAGTTCCCTTGTAAGATTTTTGAATTCTTGTGGTAGCTTATTGAAATTGGATGCAGCAGTGTACTGCACAGCTTGTGATGAAGCAAGCTGGGATAATTTTAATTCCCCACTTGTTTTGCCATCTGCCTCCTCAAATTCATTTTGTTACTTTTAACTAATTATCATGAAATACATGAATATAATCTACATTTCCATAAAAGAGAAAGAGTGGCCCTCATTTTTAAAGTAAATAACACCAGATCTAATTTTGTGCTTTCTTTTATGATTTTCAAATTTTTTTACTGTTCCTAGTTAGTATCGTTTGTTATAGGGCAAAATCGGTGATTGTTTCCTAACTTAAATTCCATTGTTGACTTATAAACAAGTATACATTCTGTAATAATTGTAAACATTTGGAAGACGAGATAATAGTAACCTTAAAGTATCTATTTAGCTCTACCAAAAAACATGTTAGCAAAACCAGCCCTTCATTAATTCCAAAGTAATTAACAATTTTGTCAAAAGTATTGTTTATGTAGCTATATTTGTTAATTTCATGATTTAGACAAATAATTTGGCATAAACCTTGAAGTAGAAGAAACTGCTAAATAAAACCAGTTTATCGATGTATTCAGTTAATTTAATGAGTTAAGTTTTAACTGTGATTTCTGTAAATTAAACTTTGAACTATGTTTAGTTCCAGCACCTATTATTGTGATGATATATTGTATTGTATGTTAACCGGGGACCTAGAAACGATGGAGAGGCTCCGTCCCCACCACAGCCACAGTGGTCCACAACCCCACAACAATTCCCACAGTCCACTTCACCCCTCCACTGCCCCACACTGAACCCAGGGTTACTGTGCGGTTCAGCCCCCGGTGGACTCCCCAGGGAACGTCTCACACCAGACGACTGTAACCCCTATGTCTGCATGGTAGAGTAATGGTGGTATACACGTACGTGGAGAACTTGTTTGCGCAGTAATTGCCGACATACTGTAACTGAGGCTGAATATGGCGAACCAGCCCACATTCACCAAGGCAGATTGAAAACCGCCTAAAAACCATCCACAGACTGGCCGGTTCACCGGACCTCGACACAAATCCACCGGGTGGATTTGTGCCAGGGACCAGGCGCTCCTTCCCGCCCAGAAAGCAGTGCATTAGACCGCATGGCCAACGGGGTGGGTGTGATGATATATAAGGACCCAATTTTTGGTCAAGAGGCAGTCTGTCCACAGCTGAGTTTCACACGAGTAACCTGTGCTGGTTAGAACAACAACAATACTTCAAATTAACTGTGGAATAAGTGTTAAACATTTAGGCCACGTGCAAAAACAGTGATGGTGTCTGCACCATATGTAGCTGATTATTCTTCAAGAACTATGAACTTTTTGGTTAGGTTTCACCGCTGGTAGATGTTCAACAGAAAACTATTGTAGTAGTATGTGGAGTTTTGCCTGCAAACTATTAATGAGGCTTATTGCAAGTTAAACAATAGTGCACTGGTCATATAACTCTGTATTATTGGGCGGTTGTAAACAGTGAAATTGAAGTACTATGAAACACAATTGTGCACCTGTTGGCTGCATAATTTGCAGTAGGCAGTGTCAGAAACCATGACCCATTTTTTTAGCCAGGGTAGCAATGCAGTATGTCAACACCAAGGACAACAGTCAACAAACAAAGAAATAAAAGCAGGCGGAACCACCACAACCTTTCTGAACAAGAGTTAAAGAAGTGAAATCCAAATGCAGATTGTATTTCTGCCTAGTATTAACTGACTGAACGTTGCTAATTCTTGGGAATAAGCTGATATTGTTAACAAGAAATGACAGTAAATAATATATATATTGAGGGGCCAATGTCAGAACATTCAGACTAATGAACAGAGGTCGACAAGAGCTTCATGAACTTACACCACTTTTTGCCAAAACCACTCATTTCTGACCCAAAAATATCCCTTGAGAATGGGAAGAGCTACCCCAAAATATAATCTCACATGTTATAAGCAAATGAAAATAAGTAAAGTAGACCAATTTTTTTGTTGAACTATCACTTACTTCAGATACCATTCAAATAGTAAAAATGGCCACATTAAGTCTTTGAACAAGATCCTGAACATGGGCTTTCCACAACAGTTTTCTATCTATCTGAACACCTAGAAATTTGAACTGTTCCCTTTCACTAATCATACAAGGTGCATTCCATAAGTACCGGTAATGCGACCAGATTCATAAAAAATCATATATTGAATATATTCATACAATTAATCAAAAATTATCAAAATAGCACCCTCTTGCATCGATACACTTCTGAAGGCAGCGTTTCCATGCCTGGAAGGCATCCTGGAATGCCTTTTCTGGAATGATTTCCAATGATTTCCTTCCATGACTCCTTTTAACCGAGGAAACAAAAATGTCAGTGGGAGCTAGGTCAGAACTGTAGGGAGGCTTTGCAATCAATGGGGTCTTGGTCCTGGTCAGGAAGTCGTTGACAATGAAGGCGCTGTGATTCGGTGCGTTGTCATGATAAACTTTCCACGTGTCCTTGATGTCGCTTCGGCAGCGTAAGACCCTCCTTTTCAGTCTTTTGAGGACTTCCAAGCAGATATCTGAGTTCAATGTAGTCCCAGTAGGTACAAATTCGTGGTGGACAATGCCTCTGATGTCAAAGAAGACAATCAGCTTGGTTTTGATCATGGACTTACTCATGCGTGCCTTCTTGGGACAGGGTCGTACTCAAAAATCCACGACTCATCACCAGTGATAACTGAGTTTAAAAAATGTGGACCATTTTCACTCATTTCCAACATTTCTCGGCACCGAAGCACTCTCATGTGCTTGTGTTCATCAGTCAACACTTTTGGGACAAGTTTGGCACACACCTTTCTCATGTTCAAATCTTCGGTCACAATGCGGAAAACAGTTGTTTTTGACATGTTTAAAGTTTGTGCTATCAATTGAAGTCTCAGCCGTCTATCAGAGTTCAAACAATTGTGCACACGCGTCACATTTTCGTCGACTCGTGAGGTTGATGGCTGTCCACTGCGAGGTTCGTCGGTGATCTCCTCTTGACCCTCCATGAATAACTTGTGCCATGAAAAACTTATGATTTGGACAAGCAATCAGTCCCAAAGGCATGCTGAAGTAATGGAAACATTTCGGTGGTGGACTTCCCAAGTTTGAAAAATTTGTTAGCATACCATTGCTCTACAGAATGATCCATTGTGCCGTGTTACATAAACTCAAAATGGAGTTGACGGAAACGCACGTCCTGACTCTCTGGTAGCTCGCAGCTGAATGAGACAAAGAGTGTGTTGAAGCTAACAGCCCCCTCCACTTAGCCCAGCTGGTTACAACACACTGTGGTGTACCATTGCATCAGAAAAAAACTGATCGCATTACTTATGGAACACACTCTGTATGTCCATTCTGTGAAATTAAAATGTCAGGTTTTCTTTAATTGTGTATTAGAAACTGTAAAAATTGAGTCTTATTGTGAGTTAGCATTAGTTTATTTTCTACAAGCCCTGAACTTATGTCTTGAACTGCACAACTTTAAACATTGCCATTGTTGCACACAACATCCTTCACTACCAAGCTAGAGTCATCAGCAAACAGAAATATTTTAGAATCACCTGTAATACTAGAGGACATATCTGTTGTATAAACAAGGAACAGGAGGCCCTGACACTGTTCCTAGGGGCACCACCCATTTAACCATGCCCCACTCAGACCCCACATCATAGCCATTCTCAACACTGTGGGGAATGTCCTTTTGTTGTCTGTTATTAAAGTAATAGGTGAACCAATGGTGAGCTACTCCCCCTATTCCATAATGGTCCAACTTCTGGAGCAATATTTTGTGATCAACACTATCAAATGCATTAGTTAAATCAAGAAAGATGCCAAGCATTTGAACCCTTTTGTTTAATCCATCCAGTAGCTCATATAGAAAGAGAATATAGCATTTTTAGTTGTTAAACCTATTCTAAAATCAAGCTGCACGTTTTAAAGAAAATTATGCAATATAAAATGATCAATTATACTTACATACACAGCCTTTTCAACAATTTTAGCAAACTTTGATGGCATGGACATAGGTCTAAAATTGTCCACATTATCTCTTTTTATAATGCAGCTTTACTACTGAGTACTTAATGGTTCAAGAAACTGACCATTCTGAAAGGAAAAATTACAAATATGGCTAATTATAGTGCTAACATGGGCGCACAGTACTTTCATATTCTGCTAGGTACTCCATCATATCCATGAGAGTCCTTAGTCTTCAGTGATTTAATTATTGACTCAGTCTCCCCCTTGTCAGTATCACAGAGGAGCATTTCAGGCATCAATATTGGGAAGGCATTTTCCAAGATAGTAATACGATTCTCTATAGAAACTAAGTTTTTATTTAATTTATGCTCAGAAAGTGATTGTTAAATACTGTACACGTAAATGAATTATCAGTACCAGAAACATTTTCGCTATAAACTGACTTTACATCATCGATCTTGTGCTGCTGACCAGACACTTCCTTCATGACTGACCTTATGGCTTTAATTTTATCCTGTGAATTACCCATTCTATTTGCATGCCACATACTCTTTGCCTTCCTAATAACATTTTTAAGTGCCTTACAATACTGTTTGTGTTGAGCTTCTGTAGCTCTTTGTGGCTGCTTCTAATATTTCAATATAATGCCCACTTTGTTCTACATTATATACTTAACCAACTAGTCGGCCACCCAGGCTGCCTTTTACTCCTAGTAGTCTGTTTAGAATGTTCTAATGGAAAGCAACTTTCAAAGAGCGTGAGAAATGTGTTAAGGAATATTATGAAAAATGAAATGATTGTATGGCATTGTTGGCCGGGAGGCCCCATTTAGGGGAGTGCAGTCACTGTATTGCAAGTCCTTTTTAGGTGACACCACATCAGCGACTTGCGAGTCAATGTTGATGAAAAAGATGATGAAGGAAACACAACACCCAGACCCCTGCCGGGAATCAAACTCAGGCTCCCTGCATGGTAGGCCATAACATGACCGCTATGCTATGGATGCGGACAAGGAATATTATATTAATTATATATACTACATTATATATTCTATTGGCATCTATGTTATCTTCACCCTTGTTCCTTAACGAGGCTTAAAACACTCTCTATTGCCATTGGATTAGCTTGTAACTATAAATAACATTTGTTTGAGTACCAAAACCTTTTAGAGTTCAAATTTGTGCACCATGGTCTGAAAGGCCATTCATTCTTTTACTAACAGAATGCCCATCTAGTAATGAAGAATGAATAAAAATTTTGTCTATGCTTGTGCTAGTGTTACCCTGAACCCTGTTTGGAAAACACTCGATCTACATCAGACAATATGATTTTAGGAGATCTTCCATCACCCTTTTTGTTACACAATCACATACAAAATTGATACTGAAGTCACCTCATATAATTAATTTTTCGTCCTTTCTATCAAGTGAACCAAGAATCCTCTCTAGTTTGAGCAGAAATGCCCTGAAGTCAGAGTTAGGTGACCTATAAATAACAGCAACTAGAAGTTTAGTTTCATTAAATACAACTGCTCCTGCAGAACATTCAAATACCTGTTCAGTGTAGTGCTGTGATATGTCTACAGACATGAATGGAATACTATTTTTTACATTCATGGCTACTCCCCCAGTTCTCAAAGAACTCCTTAAAAACAGCCAGATAATCTGTATCCTGGTAAAGAAAGCCTCTGAACTGTCATATTATTTAAGTGGTGCTCCAGTATACCAAAAATTTCAGTCACCATCTATAAGCAGTTTGTTGTATGTTTTATGTTAGCCAGAGACCTAGAAACGACGGAGAAGCTCCATCTCCGCTGCAGCCACAGTGATCCACAATCCCACGATGACTACCACACTCCACTTCACCCCTCTGCTGCCCCACATCAAATCCAAGGTTATTGTGGACCCCCCCAGGGAACGTCTCACACCAGATGAGTGTAACCCCTATTTTTTTGTGGTAGAGTAATGATGGTGTACGCATATGTGGAGAACTTGTTTGCACAGAAGTTGTTGACATAATGTAGCTAAGGGAGAATAAGGGGAACCAGCCCGCATTCGCCGAGGCAGATGGAAAACTGCCTAAAAACCATCCACAGACTGGCCGGCTCAGCGGACCTCGAAACAAGTCCGCTGGGCAGTTTCATGCTGGGGACCAGGCGCTCCTTCTCGCTCTGGAAAGCCATGCATTAGACTGCTCGGCTTTATCTATAATGCCTCTTATATTTTGATGAAATATGCTAATTCCGTCACTACTTGGATACCTGGTATCCTTTGAAGGAATCTTCCGAGTGGTAGAGGTGATCTTGGGGATCATGAGCAACAAAGAAAAACATTTTATTAAAAGAATTTATGTTAGGTTGGTGCATAAGTTTGTAACACTTTTCCATATGTAATAAGCACAACAGCAAATAATAGCGTCTTTAGTCATCAGCGATATATTCTCCTTTTTTGTAGGAAAAGAC
The DNA here is from genome assembly GCF_021461395.2 of Schistocerca americana. NCBI lineage: Eukaryota > Metazoa > Arthropoda > Insecta > Orthoptera > Acrididae > Schistocerca > Schistocerca americana. The sequence goes on along the minus strand of NC_060128.1, from coordinate 152,440,276 downwards.
AGATTGCTACTCACCACAAAGATAATGCAGATAGGCACAGTTAAAATATACTTACACATAAGCTTTCAGCCCCAGCCTTTATCAGAAAAAGAGAAACACACACCATTCATTCACACAGAAAGCATACCTCACACACACATGTTTGTCAACTCTGGCGTCTTGGGCCAGTATTCTGATATACTGTTGATATTGCTACCTGGAGTTTCCATTGTTTGATATATTCTCCTCACTATTTACAACAATCTAGCAACATTAGAGTAACTTTTTGATTCTGCAACGGTAGAAATCACTTTTTCTTGCTTTTTTTATTTTTTTTGTTGAAAAACTCATTGAGACATGCTCGGAGCGCATTTACATCTGGAGAGGAAGATCCTGGAAGGTTGTCCCATAAACAATGGAAAAGGTGAAAATCTGAGGGTGAGAGATAAGATGAATAAGGTGGGTGTGGAATGACTTCCCAATGTAAGTCCTACATAGTGTTTTCTGTCAGCCAAGCAGAAAGCAGACAGGTGTTATCACAGAGTAGCATCACTTCACCCAGTCTTTCTGGTTTTTGTTCTTGGACTGCATGTGCTAAATGTCTCAGTTGTTGACAATAAATGTCAGCAATGATGATTACACCTCAGGGAAGCAATTTGTGGTACACCATACTTCGCTGTCCCATCAGATGCATTATCTATTGTGGATGAGCAGAGGTATGTACGGGGAGTTGCTGATTTATTTGGGCTCAACCATTCCCTTCTTTCCTGTATGTTAACAAAACAACATTATTTCTCTTCACCAATTATGATACAGGATAAGAACAATTCATGTTGTTTATGACCCAAATGATGACGAGCAAGCAGACATGCATAAAAAGCCACCTGCCGATTTTTGCGAGTTCAGCTTAGATCATGCAGTACCCATATACTGGATTTTTGAACCTTCTCCATTGCATTCAACTGTCACATAATGGTGGCATGAGCACAGTTCATCACATTTGCCAATTCTCCAATACAATGATGTTGATCATTGTGGATTAATGTGTTTAAACAACCTTCAGCAAACCCCAAAGGTCTTCCTGAATGTGGAAAGTCACTAAAGTCAAAATCATCACCCTTAAAACGAGAAAACCATTTAACCATTTTCTTGGCATGCTCTGTCCAGTGGCTTTATCCCCATACATGGCACAAATGTTTCTGGCTGCCTCCACTGCTGTCACTTCTCTATTGAACTCAAACAGAAGAATATGTCAGAACTATTAATCAAATTGCATGCATATGGAGTATCGTCTCCGTTGTATAACTGGATTCATGATTTCCTCTCAGGGAGGTCAGAGTTCGTAGTGATAGACGGTAAATCATCAAGTAGAATGAAGTGATATCTGGCATTCTGCATGGTAGTGTCATGTGCCCTCTGTTGTTTCTGATTTACATAAATAATCTAGGTAATAATCTGAGCAGCCCCCTTAGATTGTTTGCCGATGATGCTGTAATTTACCGTCTAGTAAAATCATCAGATGATCAATTCCAATTACAAAATGATCTAGAGAGAATTTCTCTATGGTGCAAAAAATGGCAGTTGGCACTAAACAAAGAAAAGTGCAAGGCCATCCACATGGGTACTAAAAGAAATCCGACAAATTTTGTGTTTACGATAAATTGCACATATCTAAGGCCTGTCAATTCGACTAAATACCTAGGAGTTACCATTCCAAGCATCTTAAATTGAAAAGACCACATAGATAATATTGTGGGGAAGGCGAAACAAAGACTTTGTTGGCAGAACACTTAGAAGATGCGACAAACCCACTAAAGAGACAGCCTACATTACACTTGTCCATCCTCTGCTGGATTACTGCTGCGCGGTATGAGATCCTTACCAGGTAGGACTGACGGAGGACACTGAAAAAGTGCAAATAAGGGCAGCTCGTTTTGTGTTATCGCGCAATAGGGGTGAGAGTGTCACTGATATGATACGTGAGTTGGGTTGCAATTCACTGAAACAAAGGCAGTTTTCTTCACAGCGATATCTATTTACGAAATTTCAATCACCAACTTTCTCTTCCAAATGCGAAAATATTACGTTGACGCCCACCTACATAGGGAGGAATGATCATCATAATAAAATAAGAGGAATCAGAGCTAAAACGGAGAGAATTAGGTGTTCCTTTTTCCCATGCGCCACTTGAGAGTGGAATGGTAGAGAAGTAGTATGAAAATGGTTCGACAAACCCTCTGCCAGGCACTTAAGTGTGAATTGCAGAGTAACCATGTAGATGTAGATGTAGAACATTCCTATTTCTCCAATTGGGACTCCATTTTCTAGTGTTCACAGACCCACTCACTGTCACCAAATGACAAAATGACAATATGGAAACTCATATAAACAACAATTGATAAATAAATAAACCTGTAGCTACCAGAATACTAACATGCATAACAAAAGCACTACAAACTTACACCTCAACATAATGTGTTTACACATAAATTTCAAAATTTCTGAGCTAACTTTTGGAGACTAAAATATTATGAAATGTAAGAGTCTCAAAAATTGCATGAAATTTGCAATGAAATTCATCAGTGCTGCATTCTCACTGTTTATTAAACCACGTGATACATTATTTTAATATACTCGTACAACATGATACATTAATATTTTTCATTTACAGTTATTTTTTACATCTATATTTATGACCTGCATATAATTTGCAGCCTGTTACAATTAGAAGAGTTAATTCTGAGAGCGGTACAGGGACCAGGGTAAGCAAGCTCTCCCTATTGACGCCCAGCACATAGGCTGTTGAGGGGGAGGGGTAGTGCGGAGGAAACAAACTACACTGATGTCGCACAGTGCTGCCAACATAGTTGCATCTACATATAGTTTGTGCTCCAAGCAGTGCTAATGGTGCCATTTATTGGCCACTGCCATAACACCTGTCAACTGCTGTATACTGCGCATCTACAAAAGGAAAAATGGGGACGGAAGTGTAATAAAAGTTTACAGGATTTGTGAAATTGAAGTAGGTAGTTTCATGTTGAATGATGGTACTTGTGGCTACTAATTCCTTATCAGTTATCATAGACTGTTTGGAATTAAAAAGAACCAGTGGCAAAGAATGCATTGTGCCAATAAAAAGAGAATGAGTAACAACTAGGGTTGCCATATGCCACGGATTTCACGGACAGTCCACGATTTTAGGGTAAATGAAAACGTCCGGGCCGAAAAGGCAAATGTCCGCGATATTTGCTGGATTTGAAGTCAACTTCCGGTAATTTCAAAAATTGCTGTCAAAGAAGCATCAATATGTTATCTCTTTGCCTTTGCATTATATAAAATCCAAACAGAACAGAACAGCTTTCGAGATATGGAAACAATGGGCAGTCAGGCTCAGGCGTACAGTACATCCTCTTTGATTTGCGAGATTGTGAGTTGTCGATACAGTGGGCGGTCAGTCATCTCTGGCAATGAAGAGTATTATCCTCTTTGATTAGCTTGTTGAATGTTCGCATGGTTTGTTGTGCTTGCAATTTCGTTGTGTTATATTGTATTAAATAGTTGTTATTATTTGCCTGGTTGTTTAATAAAGTCGGCTAGACGGAAGGTTAAGTCGGCTAGACGGAAGGTTAAGTACAGGGAGGAATATACTGGACAGTATAAAGTGAGGAAGAACTGAGTACGAAGCTCAAATGATGACAATAGAACTTCGTGTACTGAATAATGTAATGCATATTCTTATTTTTTGTAATAAATACTTTCTTAATGAAACAGTCCATTAAATGCACATTTCCCTTAGCTTATGGGCATGAGGACTCCTTATTCCTCTTATTTCCTTCGATCGGCTACGGTGACTGTAAGTTTCGTCCTGGTTTTGGATTCCGAGATTATGGCAACCCTAGTAACAACATTTTGAACATTTATTCATATATACTGTATGTATATAGACAGTTTACCTTCTTTTTAGCAGTGGATGAACTTTGTATGTTTTCTATCAGAAGTGTGGGCTACACTGGTGTGCAAAAGTCATGGGACAGCGATCTGCACATGTACCGATGGCAATAGCATCGCGTATGCAAGGTACAAAGGGCATTGCTTTGGCGGAGCTGTCATTTGTGCTCAGGTGATTGATATAGAAGGTCTATAAAACGATTATACCAGCAGGAGGATAGATGCATGGGCGATTCCATTTCAGAAATTGTCAGGGAATTCAGTATTCCGAGATCCACAGTGTCAAGAGCGTGCCGAGAATACGAAATCTGAGGCATTACTTTTCACCACGTACAACGCAGTGGCCGACGACCTTCACTTAACGACCGGGACTGGCGTTTGCTAAGAGGTTTCAGAGCTGATAGACAAGCAGCACTACATGGAATAACCACAGAAATGAATGAGGGATGTACGATGAAAGTATCAGTTACGACAGTGCAGTATTGATCACGTGCCTTTGGTAACAGCAGGACATTGTCCACAGCGCCTCTCCTGGGCTTGTGGCCACATCAGTTGGACCATAGGCCAAGCAAGGAACCAGTATAGCAGTGAGCTGACAGTGTATGCAGCCCTCAACACTGGACTCATACTGGCTCTGTTTCCAAGCTCCAATGCGCAGTGGACTGACTGTTGCTCCAGAAAAGCGGGGTGAAGGGGCTTGTGACCACATCAGTTGGACCATAGGTCACTGGAAAACTGTGGCCTGGGCAGATCCCAAGAAGCCATGGACCCACGTTGTCAACAAGGCATTGTGCAAGCTGGCAGTTGCTCCACAATACAGGGTGATTCAAAAAGAATACCACAACTTTAGGAATTTAAAACTCTGCAACGACAAAAGGCAGAGCTAAGCACTATCTGTCGGCGAATTAAGGGAGCTATAAAGTTTCATTTAGTTGTACATTTGTTCGCTTGAGGCGCTGTTGACTAGGCGTCAGCGTCAGTTGATGCTAAGATGGCGACCGCTCAACAGAAAGCTTTTTGTGTTATTGAGTACGGCAGACGTGAATCGACGACAGTTGTTCAGCGTGCATTTCGAACGAAGTATGGTGTTAAACCTCCTGATAGGTGGTGTATTAAACGTTGGTATAAACAGTTTACAGAGAATGGGTGTTTGTGCAAAGGGAAAAGTTCTGGACGGCCGAGAACGAGTGATGAAAATGTAGCACGCATCCAGCAAGCATTTGTTCGCAGCCCAGGAAAATCGACTTGCAGAGCTAGCTCGAACAAGAAGCACAACAATTCATATTTCAGCAGGATGGAGCGCCACCACATTGGCACTTATCTGTCCGTAACTACCTGAACGTCAACTACCCGAGGCGATGGATCGGCCGCCAGGCAGCCCGTGACAGAGCACTTCATCACTGGCCTCCAAGAAGCCCTGATCTTACCCCCTGTGATTTTTTCTTATGGGGGGTATGTTAAGGATATGGTGTTTCGGCCACCTCTCCCAGCCACCATTGATGATTTGAAACGAGAAATAACAGCAGCTATCCAAACTGTTACGCCTGATATGCTACAGAGAGTGTGGAACGAGTTGGAGTATCGGGTTGATATTGATCGTGTGTCTGGAGGGGGCCATATTGAACATCTCTGAACTTGTTTTTGAGTGAAAAAAAAACCTTTTTAAATACTCTTTGTAATGATGTATAACATAAGGTTATATTATGTTTCTTTCATTAAATACACATTTTTAAAGTTGTGGTATTCTTTTTGAATCACCCTGTACTGTGGCTGTGTTATCGTAAAATACATTGAGTCCTGGTTATGTTCTGCTAGTTGGAGTACAATTGAAGCCATTCATGGAATTCATGTTCCCAAACAATGATGCGATTTTTATGGACGACAATTCACCATGTCACTGGGCCACAATTGTTTGCGATTGGTTTGAAGAACATTCTGGATAATTCGAGAGAATGTTTTGGCCACCCAAATCGCCTGAAATGAATTCTGTCGAATATTTGCGGGACACAATCGAAAGGTCAGTTCGTGCACAATCCTGCACTGGCAACACTTTCGCGATTCTGGACGGCTATAGAGACAATATGACTCAAGATTTCTGCAGGCCAACAACTTGTTGAGTTCACGCCACGTAGGGCTACTGCACTACGCTAGTCAAAAGGAGGACCAACACGATGTTATGATGCATCCTACGACGTTTGTCATGTCAGTGTACGCTACAATACTTTTTTTAAGCATTGGAGGGACGTTGTATGTATTCCATTTGAAGTGTGGATTATAGTATCGAACTATCTCCAGGCCGGCCGTAGTGGCCGAGTGGTTCTAGGCGCTTCAGTCCAGAACAGTGCTGTTGCTACGGTTGCAGGTTTGAATCCTGCCTCGGGCATGGATGTGTGTGATGTCCTTAGGTTAGTTAGGTTTAAGAAGTTCAAAGTCTAGGGGACTGATGACCCCAGATGTTAAGTCCCATAGTTCTTAGAGCCATTCGAACCATTTTTCTGAAAACAAACTCCTAATCTGGAAAAAATTGGTTTTCAATGGTCAGTTATTTTGCTTGAAGTTATCATCCTCATTGCTTTCTTTTGTAATAAAAGTACACTGTTGCAGCCTGCAGAATGGCCCCACAGTAACAGCCCATAGCTGATGTGACCGTGGAACATTGCACAGTATACTGTTAATAGGTACTGGTGTAGCATGACACATGAGAGTTTGGTCGAATGTATTTTTATGTAGTGGATGTAGGAGATGGACAGAGACAGGGGAGAAAAGGAGATTAGGAACTAATCCAATTCCTAAGCATATACTATCGGAGATATGTGATTAGGAACATTTACAGGTTTTATTCTTTTAAAATATCAAATCTCCGAAAATTCTTCACGGCTTGCTTTGAAATATTGAAACAATATTGCATTTGAATACTCACGTGTTTTTGTATACCTACTGTAACGCCATCTGGTAGATATGTAATAGATATGTAATAAAACTAAAAAGACAGTAAACGAGACAACTAAAGTGACAGTAAACGGTAGCAAATTACGGAGCTGGAACTTTAATAACTCAAGACCCACAGTTTTTCGATAATCTTAATGGTACCGTAAGGCAACGACTGACTGAAACAGAGGAAGGAATCCACTACAATACGAATGGATATCTTTGAGATAAGAAATGGTGACTACAGCAGAGGATGTGAATGGGAAAAAGGTACATTAGAAATCGTTGGATAAAACGTTATATATTAAATTCAATTGACAGCTGGGGAAAAAATAAAAATGCAGCAAATGAAATAGGCCATGGGGAATAGAAATGTCTAAAAATGACGTTGACAGAGAGTCCAAAATCATAACGCGATCTTGCACTTTGAAAACATAGGAGAATGAAAATGAGAAAGAAGAAAGAAAAACTTTGTTCAAAGGAGAAGCAACTATCACGAACTCATTTGGCAAGCCAGAACTAAACAAATAAGAGATGTCTAGAAAGTGGAAGGAATATGTAGAGAGGAGAGGGGGCGGGGCTACACCAATTAACATGCGCACAATGTTAGATTCCTGTGAAATGTCTGAACACGCAAGGCACTACTGATCCTACCACTTAGCTAAGTAGACAGACTGAAGAACTGCAAAACTGTATGTAACATTTGCATGTTTAGAGAAAGGTTTTAACAATCTTAATTGAAAAACATTCTTTGAAGTTCTGGAGGTATCAGCTATAAAACACAGAGACACAAGATTAACTACAACTTGTACAGAGTCAGCCGCAGTGGCCGAGCAGCTCTAGGCGCTCAGTCTGGAACCGCGCTGTTGCTACGGTCGCAGGTTCGAATCCTCCCACGGGCATGGATGTGCGTGCTGTCCTTAGGTTAGTTAGGTTTAAGTAGTTCTATGTCTAGGGGACTGATGACCTCAGATATTAAGTCCCATAGTGCTTACAGCCATTTGAACTATGCGGGCTCTCAAAAAACAATAACTACGCACACTCCGACTCAGAGTTGCAATATTAAAAGTTTCGGCTGGTTTCATTGTCTAGGGGGTGGGATACGTAGTTGCTGCATTACGAGCCAAATACTGCTGAGTCAACAGTATACAATATGAATAGACACATGAATCGAATGGCCAAAGTTCCTATCACTCGGCAATTGCGAATTTTGAACGTAACATAGACGTTTACAAACGAAAGATTGCAATTAAATAAAACCTGCAAATACTATATTAACGACTTTAAATGATGAGTACGATAATAGAAGTACTTTTGAGAACGCGGTATATTTCTGCAAAACTCTTATTGGCGTCGATGGCCCAGCATTTAAACAAAATACAAGTTGAATCACGGGGAAACAATAGATTCCTACTGCACGTAATTAGTCATGAACAACAACATTCCTCGCGAGATATTCACTTCTAAACGCTTACCACGTCTTCACTGCAGAAGCTACGGAAATCTCACAGGTACACAAGTCGCCACTACGAAATGTTTCTATCTCCCTCGACCACACGCAAAGCTAGAGCGCTCACGCCATGGCTTCATGCCAACGCACAGTCACACAAACATAATGAAACATATTCGAAATACTGGATTTACATTTAAATACCTTGAAATTAAATAAATATTCCTACGGCTGGACCATAAACACGCTCTAACACACATTATTAAATACATAAACAAATTAAATAAACATGTATCAAAGGAATAACAACAAAAGGTTGGTGCTTTCTAAACACAGTAAATATTTAACCAGTTTCTTCATGAATAGTATATATCGGATATAAACAAAGACATATATGAATAAATACAATTATAAGCATGCTGCTACTGTTTTATCGTGTAACTGTGGAGTACTTACGGCCTGACTCGATCGATAGTTGGTTCAAATGGCCCTGAGCACTATGGGACCCAACATCTTAGGTCATCAGTCCCCTAGAACTTAGAACTACTTAAACCTAATTAACCTAAGGACATCACACACATCCATGCCCGAGGCAGGATTCGAACCTGCGACCGTAGCAGTCCCGCGGTTCCGGACTGGAGCGCCCAGAACCGCACGGCCACCGCGGCCGGCCGATCGATAGTAATTGGCCACTTTGACCTCCAATAACTCATGTACTATTCAAGTTACATGCCCGTAATTCATACCAATTTAGGTTTACACTAATAGCTTTCTAAAGAGACGGCGATTCACAAAATGGGATGAAGCGTTTATATTTTGGAAATTCGTTGCTGGGTGTTACTTATATAATTTACAGTCAGATACTAAACTTTAAACTAGTAAAGATATTGAAAACCTGATTGCACCATCAGAATTGTCCTGCAAATAATAGTACATCTACATCTACATGTACATTTATACTCTGCAAGCCACCCAACGGTGTGTGGCGGAGGGCACTTTACGTGCCACGGTCAAATGGTTCAAATGGTTCTGAGCACTACGGGACTTAACATCTATGGTCATCAGTCCCCTAGAACTTAGAACTACCTAAACCTAACTAACCTAAGGACAGCACACAACACCCAGTCATCACGAGGCAGAGAAAATCCCTGACCCCGCCGGGAATCGAACCTGGGAGTGCCACGGTCATTACCTCCCTTTTCTGTTCCAGTCGCGTATGGTTCGCGGGAAGAACGACTATCTGAAAGCCTCCGTACGCGCTCGAATCTCTCTAATTTTACATTCGTGATCTCCTCGGGAGGTATAAGTAGGGGGAAGCAATATATTCGATACCTCATCCAGAAACGCACCCTCTCGAAACCTGGCGAGCAAACTACACTGCGATGCAGAGCGCCTCTCTTGCAGAGTCGGCCACTTGAGTTTGCTAAACATCTCCGTAACGCTATCACGGTTACCAAATAACCCTGTGACGAAACGCGCCGCTCTTCTTTGGATCTTCTCTATCTCCTCCGTCCACCCGATCTGGTACGGATCCCACCCTGATGAGCAATACTCAAGTATAAGTCGCACGAGTGTTTTGTAAGCCACCTCCTTTGTTGATGGACTACATTTTCTAAGGACTCTCCCAATGAATCTCAACCTCGCACCCGCCTTACCAACAATTAATTTTATATGATCATTCCACTTCAATTCGTTCCGCACGCATACTCCCAGATATTTTACAGAAGTAACTGCTACCAGTGTTTGTTCCGCAATCATATAATCATACAATAAAGGATCCTTCTTTCTATGTATTCGCAATACATTACATTTGTCTATGTTAAGGGTCAGTTGCCACTCCCTGCACCAAGTGCCTATCCGTTGCAGATCTTCCTGCATTTCGCTGCAATTTTCTAATGCTGCAACTTCTCTGTATACTACAGCATCATCCGCGAAAAGCCGCATGGAACTTCCGACATTATCTACTAGGTCATTTATATATATTGTGAAAAGCAATGGTCCCATAACACTCCCCTGTGTCACGCCAGAGGTTACTTTAACGTCTGTAGGCGTCTCCCCATTGAGAACAACATTCTGTGTTCTGTTTGCTAAAAACTCTTCAATCCAGCCACACAGCTGGTCTAATATTCCGTAGGCTCTTACTTTGTTTATCAGGCGACAGTGCGGAACTGTATCGAACGCCTTCCGGAAGTCAAGGAAAATAGCATCTTCAAATTTTGTGGTCCTGTCCTCCTCAGTTGCGCGTAATACTACGGTATATTGATAAATTTCACCTATGGACCGTCTGACAGTGTTTTATTCAGTTGCTGTCAGACGGTCCATAAGTGAAATTTATCAATATACCGTAGTAAAATAGCATCTACCTGGCAGCCTGTATCTAATATTTTCTGGGTCTCATGAACAAATAAAGCGAGTTGGGTCTCACACGATCGCTGTTTCCGGAACCCATGTTGATTCCTACAGAGTAGATTCTGGGTTTCCACAAGCGACATGATACGCGAGCAAAAAACATGTTCTAAAATTCTACAACAGATCGACGTCAGAGATATAGGTCTATAGTTTTGCGCATCTGCTCGACGATCCTTCTTGAAGACTGGGACTACCTGTGCTCTTTTCGAATCATTTGGAACCTTCCGTTCCTCTAGAGACTTGCGGTACACGGCTGTTACAAGGGGGGCAAGTTCTTTCGCGTACTCTGTGTAGAATCGAATTGGTATCCCGTCAGGTCCAGTGGACTTTCCTGTGTTGAGTGATTCCAGTTGCTTTTCTATTCCTTGGACACTTATTTCGATGTCAGCCATTTTTTCGTTTGTGCGAGGATTTAGAGAAGGAACTGCAGTGCGGTCTTCCTCTGTGAAACAGCTTTGGAAAAAGGTGTTTAGTATTTCAGCTTTACGCGTGCCATCCTCTGTTTCAATGCCATCATCATCCCGGAGTGTCTGGATATGCTGTTTCGACCCACTTACTGATTTAACGTAAGACCAGAACTTCCTAGGATTTTCTGTCAAGTCGGTAAATAGAATTTTACTTTCGAATTCACTGAACGCTTCACGCATAGCCCTCCTTACGCTAACTTTGACATCGTTTAGCTTCTGTTTGTCTCAGAGGTTTTGGCTGCGTTTACACTTTGAGTGAAGCTCTCTTTGCTTTCGCAGTAGTTTCCTAACTTTGTTGTTGAAACACGGTGGATTCTTCCCGTCCCTCACAGTTTTACTCTGCACGTACCTGTCTAAAACGCATTTTACGATTGCCTTGAACTTTTTCCATAAACACTCAACATTGTCAGTGTCGGAACAGAAATTTTCGTTTTGATCTGTTAGGTAGTCTGAAATCTGCCTTCTATTACTCTTGCTAAACAGATAAACCTTTCTCCCTTTTTTTTTATATTCCTATTAACTTCCATATTCAGGGATGCTGCAACGGCCTTGTGATCACTGATTCCCTGTTCTGCACTTACAGAGTCGAAAAGTTCGGGTCTGTTTGTTATCAGTAGGTCCAAGATATACCATCTGACTTTCGGAAAAGCATCATCCACACAATTCCGAAGACGGCAAGAGCTGACAAGTGCGAGAATTATCGCACAATCAGCTTAACAGCTCATGCATCGAAGCTGCTTACAAGAATAATATACAGAAGAATGGAAAAGAAAATTGAGAATGCGCTAGGTGACGATCAGTTTGGCTTTAGGAAAAGTTAAGGGACGAGAGAGGCAATTCTGACGTTACGGCTAATAATGGAAGCAAGGCTAAAGAAAAATCAAGACACTTTCATAGGATTCGTCGACCTGGAAAAAGCGTTCGACAATATAAAATGGTGCAAGCTGTTCGAGATTCTGAAAAAAGTAGGGGTAAGCTATAGGGAGAGACGGGTCATATACAATATGTACAACCAAGAGGGAATAATAAGAGTGGACGATCAAGAACGAAGTGCTCGTATTAAGAAGGGTGTAAGACAAGGCTGTAGCCTTTCGCCCCTACTCTTCAACCTGTACATCGAGGAAGCAATGATGGAAATAAAAGAAAGGTTCAGGAGTGGAATTAAAATACGAGGTGAAAGGATATCAACGATACGATTCGCTGATGACATTGCTATCCTGAGTGAAAGTGAAGAAGAATTAAATGATCTGCTGAACGGAATGAACAGTCTAATGAGTACATAGTATGGTTTTAGAGTAAATTGGAGAAAGACGAAGGTAATGAGAAGTAGTAGAAATGAGAACAGCGAGAAACTTAACATCAGGATTGATGGTCACGAAGTCAATGAAGTTAAGGAATTGTGCTACCTAGGCAGTAAAATAACCAATGACGGACGGAGCAAGGAGGACATCAAAAGCAGACTCGCTATGGCAAAAAAAGGCATTTCTGGCCAAGAGAAGTCTACTAATATCAAATACCGGCCATAATTTGAGGAAGAAATTTCTGAGGATGTACCTCTGGAGTACAGCATTGTATGGTAGTGAAACATGGACTGTGGGAAAACCGGAGCAGAAGAGAATCGAAGCATTTGAGATGTGGTGCTATAGACGAATGTTGAAAATTAGGTGGACTGATAAGGTAAGGAACGAGGAGGTTCTACGCAGAATCGGAGAGGAAAGGAATATGTGGAAAACACTGATAAGGGGAAGGGACAGGATGATAGGACATCTGCTAAGACATGAGGGAATGACTTCCATGGTACTAGAGGGAGCTGTAGAGGGCAAAAACTGTAGAGGAAGACAGAGATTGGAATACGTCAAGCAAATAATTGAGGACATAGGTTCCAAGTGCTACTCTGAGATGAAGAAGTTAGCACAGGAAAGGAATTCGTGGCGGGCCGCGTCAAACCAGTCAGTAGACTGATGACCAAAAAAAAGATGTTATCTCCACGAGTCGGTTCTCTGTTTAATTGCTCGAGGTAATTTTCGTATAGTGCACTCAGTATAATGTCACTCGATGCTCTGTCCCTACCACCCGTCCTAAACATTTGAGTGTCCCAGTCTATATCTGGTAAATTGAAACCTCCACCTAAGACTATAACATGCTGAGAAAATTTATGTGAAATGTATTCCAAATTTTCTCTCAGTTGTTCTGCCACTAATGCTGCTGAGTCGGGAGGTCGGTAAAAGGAGCCAACTATTAACCTAGTTCGGTTGTTTAGTGTAACCTCCACCCATAATAATTCACAGGAACTATCCACTTCTACTTCACTACAGGATAAACTACTACTAACAGCGGCAAACCCGCCACCACCAGTTGCATGCAATCTATCCTTTCCAAACACCGTCTGTGTCTTTGTAAAAATTTCGGCAGAATTTATCTCTGGCTTCAGCCAGCTTTCTGTACCGATAACGATTAATGTACATGTTCCTTTTTGAAGTATCATGATTCATCTGGCTACTATTAATTTCTATAGGAACTGTGAAATGTCTGCCATTAAGGTTTGACAAAGTCCGCCATCTTTGGCACTGCCGGAATAGACATGTCCTTCGTCGACACAAAGCACCGTCCTCGTCACAGCGGAATTCCCAGCCTTACGGCTGGACTATGCGCTGGGACTACCCCTGTCGTGGTCGCCACCACGTGTTTGCTGCCGAGCCCCGGCTTTGACGAGCGTCTTGTGCGGCCGCCCCAACTCCGAACATACACTCCTGGAAATGGAAAAAAGAACACATTGACACCGGTGTGTCAGACCCACCATACTTGCTCCGGACACTGCGAGAGGGCTGTACAAGCAATGATCACACGCACGGCACAGCGGACACACCAGGAACCGCGGTGTTGGCCGTCGAATGGCGCTAGCTGCGCAGCATTTGTGCACCGCCTCCGTCAGTGTCAGCCAGTTTGCCGTGGCGTACGGAGCTCCATCGCAGTCTTTAACACTGGTAGCATGCCGCGACAGCGTGGACGTGAACCGTATGTGCAGTTGACGGACTTTGAGCGAGGGCGTATAGTGGGCATGCGGGAGGCCGGGTGGACGTACCGCCGAATTGCTCAACACGTGGGGCGTGAGGTCTCCACAGTACATCGATGTTGTCGCCAGTGGTCGGCGGAAGGTGCACGTGCCCGTCGACCTGGGACCGGACCGCAGCGACGCACGGATGCACGCCAAGACCGTAGGATCCTACGCAGTGCCGTAGGGGACCGCACCGCCACTTCCCAGCAAATTAGGGACACTGTTGCTCCTGGCGTATCGGCGAGGACCATTCGCAACCGTCTCCATGAAGCTGGGCTACGGTCCCGCACACCGTTAGGCCGTCTTCCGCTCACGCCCCAACATTGTGCAGCCCGCCTCCAGTGGTGTCGCGACAGGCGTGAATGGAGGGACGAATGGAGACGTGTCGTCTTCAGCGATGACAATCGCTTCTGCCTTGGTGCCAATGATGGTCGTATGCGTGTTTGGCGCCGTGCAGGTGAGCGCCACAATCAGGACTGCATACGACCGAGTCACACAGGGCCAACACCCGGCATCATGGTGTGGGGAGCGATCTCCTACACTGGCCGTACACCACTGGTGATCGTCGAGGGGACACTGAATAGTGCACGGTACATCCAAACCGTCATCGAACCCATCGTTCTACCATTCCTAGACCGGCAAGGGAACTTGCTGTTCCAACAGGACAATGCACGTCCGCATGTATCCCGTGCCACCCAACGTGCTCTAGAAGGTGTAAGTCAACTACCCTGGCCAGCAAGATCTCCGGATCTGTCCCCCATTGAGCATGTTTGGGACTGGATGAAGCGTCGTCTCACGCGGTCTGCACGTCCAGCACGAACGCTGGTCCAACTGAGGCGCCAGGTGGAAATGGCATGGCAAGCCGTTCCACAGGACTACATCCAGCATCTCTACGATCGTCTCCATGGGAGAATAGCAGCCTGCATTGCTGCGAAAGGTGGATATACACTGTACTAGTGCCGACATTGTGCATGCTCTGTTGCCTGTGTCTATGTGCCTGTGGTTCTGTCAGTGTGATCATGTGATGTATCTGACCCCAGGAATGTGTCAATAAAGTTTCCCCTTCCTGGGACAATGAATTCACGGTGTTCTTATTTCAATTTCCAGGAGTGTATAACATTTCCAGGGCTTCACAACTCTCCCGTTGCCTCACCAGACATCACTTCTCCTATTATGGAGCAAATTTGCAACTATATAGTCTGCACAACACAATTTATTTTCGTGTTATATCCCCCACGCGGGCCGCTCTGGACGAGCGGTTCTAGGCGCTTCAGTCCAGAACTGTGCTGCTGCTACGGTCGCAAGTTGGAATCCTGCCTCAGGCATGGATGCGTGTGGCGTCCTCAGGTTAGTTAGGTTTAAGTAGTTCTAAGTCTAGGGTATAAGAGTTGAGGGGCATGAAAGGGAAGCAGTGGTTGGGAAGGGAATGAGACAGGGTTGTAGCCTTTCCCCGATGTTATTCATTCTGTATATTGAGCAAGCAGTGAAGGAAACAAAAGAAAAATTCGGGGTAGGTATTAAAATCCATGGAGAAGAAATAAAAACTTTGAGGTTTGCCGATGACATTGTAATTCTGTCAGAGACAGCAAAGGACTTGGAAGAGCATTTGAACGGAATGGACAGTTTCTTGAAAGGAGGATATAAGATGAACATCAACAAAAGCAAAACGAGGATAATGGAATGTAGTCGAATTAAGTCGGGTGATGCTGCGGGAATTAGATTAGGAAATGAGACACTTAAAGTAGTAAAGGAGTTTTGCTATTTGGGGAGCAAAATAACTGATGATGGTCAAAGTAGAGAGGATGTAAAATGTAGACTGGCAATGGGAAGGAAAGTGTTTCTGAAGAAAAGAAATTTGTTAACACCGAGTATAGATTTAAGTGTCAGGAAGTCGTTTCTCAAAGTATTTGTTTGGAGTGTAGCCATGTATGGAAGTGAAACATGGACGATAAATAGTTTAGACAAGAAGAGAATAGAAGCTTTCGAAATGTGGTGCTACAGAAGAATGCTGAAAATTAGATGTGTAGATCACATAACTAATGAGGAGGTATTGAATAGAATTGGGGAGAAGAGGAGTTTGTGGCACAACTTGACCAGAAGAAGGGATCGGTTGGTAGGACATGTTCTGAGGCATCAAGGGATCACCAATTTAGTATTGGAGGGCAGCGTGGAGGGTAAAAATCGTAGAGGGAGACCAAGAGATGAATATACCAAGCATTTCAGAAGGGTGTAGGTTGCAGTAGGTACTGGGAGATGAAGAAGCTTGCACAGGATAGAGTAGCATGGAGAGCTGCATCAAACCAGTCTCAGGACTGAGGACCACAACAACAACAACAAGTCTAGGGGACTGGTGACCCATAGTGCTCAGAGCCATTTGAACCATTTGAACATCCTCCAGAGTAGCACAAAAAACAGCTTTGTTAGAGATCATCTGACACTGAGAGCCACTGTTTCTCACCCCACCAGCGCTACACTACAACTGTAAGAATGTCAACTCAACTTCTGTGCTACACTACAACTTGACACTCCTGTATGCCTTACTAAGAGGGAACGAATAAACGAGTAGGAAGTGACTGCAGTGCTACTGTTCTCAGACGCATCTTACTCGCGAAACTGCAGTGGTAAGGAAGCAACCAGTATAGCAGTGAGCTGACAGTGTATGCAACCCTCAACACTGAACTCATACTCGCTCCGTTTCTGAGCTCTGAAGCGCGATGGACTCACTGTTGCTCCAGAAGATCGGCGTGAAGGGCACGGTGCAGGGGAAGAGGCCGGCGACGCGGTGCGCCAGCAGGCTCTGCACCTCGGGCAGCAGCACGGTGAGCTCGAGAGCGAGGAACTTGTGCGTGGCGCGCACCCCGCCCAGCGCCTCGGACAGCACGTGCGCCGCCATGTTGGTGCCCCAGCCCGCCAGCAGCACCGACCCCACCTGCACCGGCACCAGGAACGG
The DNA here is from genome assembly GCF_021461395.2 of Schistocerca americana. NCBI lineage: Eukaryota > Metazoa > Arthropoda > Insecta > Orthoptera > Acrididae > Schistocerca > Schistocerca americana. Next base: position 152,423,090 of record NC_060128.1, on the reverse strand, counting down.
CTGCGCCGCGTCCAGCAGCTTCTGCTCAACACCGAGGGACACTCTGTTATGGTTCTGAAAGCCACATTAGAGGAGGAATACAAGTTCATCGGGTGTACGGAAAAGAGTGGTCAGAGCTCTATAGTAATGGCATACCCTCATGTACAACCATAAAGTGCAGTCTGTGATACACCACTGGCCATTGAAACTGCAACACCATGAAAGCCATGCGCAACATACCTTAAACTGGCTTGATGTCTGCTACATTGAGGTGATAAAAGTAATGGGATACTTCCTAATATCGTGCCACGCCTCATTTTGCCCAGGGTAGTTCAGCAACTCGACATGACATGGAGTACAGAAATAGTTGGAAGTCCCCTGCAGAAATGTGGGGTGTTCAAAAAGTCTTTCTGCAGTGCCAAATGATTGTTAGCCGCGCATGCCGTATGCGTATGCCATATACCAAAATGAAACTCAGTGAAATACGAGGGCCGTTCAGAAAGTAACCACCGGTTGATTTAAAAAAATACACCAAGTTAAATAAAAATATTTTAATATATACATCTCACAACTACATCTTTGCGCTATTTTTCTACATAGTCTCCATAGCGATTGAGGCACTTATCGTATCTCTTCACAAGCTTTGAAATTCCTTCTGCATAAAAATCACCCGCTTGTACCTGGAGCCACCCTGTGACCGCATCTTTGAGCTCTTCGTCATCATCAAACCGCTGTGACCCGAGCCATTTCTTCAAATGCATGAAGAGGTGATAATCACTTGGCGCCAGGTCTGGGCTGTAAGGTGGATGGTTGATAACGTCCCACTTGAAGGACTCAAGAAGGGCCGTTGTTCTGCGAGCAGAGTGAGGACTGGCGTTATCGTGCAAGAAAACGATACCGGAAGTCAGCATACCACGGCGTTTGTTCTGTATAGCCCGTCGTAACTTTTTTATTGTTTCACAGTACACGTCTTGATTAATGGTCGTACCACGTTCCATGAATTCAACCAACAACACCCCTTTGGCATCCCAAAACACCGTTGCCATCAGTTTTCTGGCAGAAAAATCTTGCGAGGATTTTCTTAGTTTGGTAGGCGAATTTGAATGTGCCCACATCTTTGATTGTTCTTTTGTCTCAGGGTTCACGTACTTAATCCAGGTTTCGTCACCGGTCACGATTCTGTTTAACAATGGTTCTCCTTCGTCCTCATAACATGACAGAAAGTCTAATGCAGAGGCCATTCTTTGAGTTTTGTGGTGGTCGGTAAGAATTTTGGGCACCCATCGTGCACAGAACTTATGGTAACCCAATCTTGCTGTCACTATCTCGTACAAGAGAGTCTTAGAAATCTGTGGAAAACCAGTAGACAACTCCGACATTGAGAAACGTCGATTTTCACGAACTTTTGCATCAACTGTCTGAACGAGTTCGTCAGTCACCAATGATGGTCTACCACTCCTCTCTTCATCATGAACGTTTTCTCGTCCACTTTTAAATAAACGTACCCATTCACGGACAACTCCTTCACTCATAACTCTCGGTCCGTACACGGCACAAAGCTCACGATGAATAGCTGCTGCAGAATATCCTTTGGCTGTAAAAAACCTTATGACAGCACGCACTTCACATTTGGCGGGGTTTTCTATTGCAGCACACATTTCAAACTGCCACAAAAACTAAACTAGCGCAGGTACGACGTTCACTCGACCACGGCTTGATGCCGACTGACCTGTTGAGTGCGTGAACGCACAGATGGCGTCGCTACTCCCCCCACAACCCGCACTGTGACCAATCGGAGGTTACTTTCTGAACCGCCCTCGTACAAGTTACTAACTTACTGAATATTCATTTTCACTTACAAATTTTTACATTAAATGTTCAAAGTGTCCCCCCTGCTGTTGAATACACAATTCAATTGATCGAATCATGTTTCCAAACACAAGATGTAACATTTCTCCTGTAACAGAAGCAGTGAAAGTGGATATTGCAGTTTTCAATTCATCGATGGATTTTCGCCGGTTTTTCTAGACAGTTGCTTTCGCTGCACCCCAGAAGAAAAAATCAGGTGGTGTTAGGTCACGCGATCGTGGAGGCCAAAGTCCTTGTGAAATTATGCGATCACCAAAAACATCTGCAAGCAGTGACACTGAAACGCGAGGTGTATGCGCGGTTGCACCATCTTGTTGAAAATAATCGTTCAGTATTTCACTTAACACAAGTTCTCCTATGAATGGGTACGGAATATCGCTGTAGTATCGTTGTTTCGTTGAAAAATATGGGACCCACAATCCGTCGTCTAGAAATTGCAATCCAAATTCGTATTTTCACAGAACGAGTGGTTCCTCATGAATACACAATGGATTTGCAGTACTCCACATACGACAATTTTGCGAGTTCATGTGCCCGAATAAATGAAACCACACCTTATCAGTGAAAAACGTTTGATTAAGTATATCCCTTCCATTTTGTTGAACGAAATTTTTGAACCATTGACGAAAATGCAGTTTCGTGCCATGATCAGTATTTTTCAGTTCTTGCACGACTGTCACTTTGTATGGGAAAAGTACAAATTTTTGCCTTACAACTGAGTGGGCCGTTCCGACACTAACATCGATTTCCATGGCGAGTTTTCTTACTGACGTGTTCGGACTCATGGACATTTTATCGGAAATATCGAGTAGTTTATACTCAGACAAAACGCTAGGACGACTACTTCTCGGTGTAGCTGTCTTTGCACCCGTACTTCGAAATTTGTTAATCAAATCTCGCACAGTATCGAGATGTGGGAGTGTTGTCTCCGGAAAAACTGAATTAAATGTTTGACGAACTGAAACTATGTATTTACCGCTTGAAAACTTGTTCTACTAAAAACACGCGTTCTTCAATGGTTATCATTTTAACAGCGACAAAAACGAAACAAACGAACAAAGCAACTAAACTTAAACGTTTACGACAACACGTAACGACACACACCAACGATACTACTGACGCTGGCTGAGATAAACGAAACAGTGGAATATTGGGAGAGTCCACTTGAAGCCAGGCAGACGAACAAACATACGGCACACGCAGCTAACAATCATACGGCACTGCGGAGAGACTTTTTGAACACCCCGTATTGAACCATGCTGCCTCTATAGCTGTCCATAATTGGAAGTGTTTCTGGTGCAGGATTTTGAGCACAAACTGACCTCTCATTACGTCCCATAAATCTTCAGTGGGATTCACAACAGGCCATCTAGGTGCCCACATAATCGGCTCGAAATGTTTAGAATTTTCTTCAAATCTATCATAGACAACTGTCCCTTTGTGATAAGGTGTGTTGTCAGGCATAAAAATTCCACCATTGTTTGGGAACATCTCAGATGTCTGCAAATGGTCTCCAGGTAACCAAACACGAACATTTCCAGTTAATGACCGATTCAGTTGGACCATATGACCCAGTGCATTTCATGAAAACACAGCCCACACTGTTATGGGGGTGCCAACAGCTTGTGCAGTGCATTGTTGACAATATGGATCCACGGCTTCGTTGGGACTGCACCACACTAGATTCCTACCATCCACTCTCACCAACTGAAATTGGGGACTTTTCTGACCAAGCCACGGTTTTCTAGTCACCTAGGGTCCAACTGATATGCTCACAAGCGCAGAAGAGGCGCCGAGGTGATGTGGTGATAGCAAAGGCACTCGCATTTTGCCGGCACAGCCCATTAACGTCGAATTTCACCATACTTACATAACGGATATGTTCGTCGTATATTACACGTTGATTTCTGTGGGTATTTCACGCAGCGTTGCTTGTCTATTATCACTGACACTTCTAGGTAAACACCGCTGCTTACGGTTGTTAAGTGAAGGCCGTTGGCCATTGCTTTGTCCATGGTGACAGGTAACGCCTCATATTTCGTGTTCTCAGCACACTCTTGACTCTAGATCTCCAAATACTGAATTCCCCTGCGTTTAGCTCCAAGTACCATTCTACATTCAGACTCTTTATTCCCGTCCTGTGACCATAATCAGCTTACAAACCTTTCACATGAATGATCCGAGTACAAACGACATCTGCACTAGGACGCTGCTCTTTTATACCTTGCAAACGCGATGCTACTGCCATCTGTATATCTGCATATCGCTATCCCACGACTTATCACCTCAGCGCTAATGCACAGACATGCAGATCGTTAGCATTTTATACAAACACTAAAAGTAAGTAACAGTAATACCATTTAATCGTGCTCTGTAGGAACCAACACTTCTTCTGAAAACAACGATCGTATTAAGTCCAGCTCACTCTGTACGTTCACGAGGTCTAGAAAGCATTAGATACAGGCGCCCAGGTAGATGGCATACTCCTTGACTTCTTGAAGCCATTCGATACAGTTCTGCACAAACCACCTAATGAATAAAATACGACTACCAGATCAACTGTGTGACTGGAGCGAAGAGTTTCTGGCTAGCAGAGCACCGCATGTCATTATGAATGGAATAAAAGTAAATGCCAGTGTGCGTGTGCCCCAAGCCAGTGTTATAGGAGCATTACTTTTCGCGGTATATATAAATGACCAACATGATAACGCGTAAACCTCTATGAGGCTTTTCGCGGATGATGGTGTTGTGTACAGAAAGCCGAAACGTAAATGACACTCAACACGAGCAAAAGTAATGTATTGCGAATACACAGGCAGAAAGACTCTTTATTGTATCATTACACGATTGCATAACACTCACTGGAAGCAGTTATTTCCATAAAATAAGGAGTATGCATATGGAGCGATTTGAAATGACACGCCCATATAAAGTTAATCGCGGGTAAGGCAAATGACAGTCTGATTCGTTGGAAGAATACTCAGTAAATTTAGTCCACCCACAAAGAATGTAGATTAAAACACTTGTTCCACCAATGCTAGAATATTGCTCATCAGTGTGGGATTCGTGCCACATAGGACTGATAGAGGGAATAAGATCCAAAGAAGAGCAGCACATTTCGTTACAGATTCGTTTAGTAAGCGCGCAAACGTCACGGAGATGCTGCGATAACTGTTGTGGAAGACGAGGTATTCTGCATCATGTTATGGCAAATGTTCCAGTTCCGAGAGCGTGCGTTCCGAAGAAGAGTATATCAGTATATTGCTTCCTCGTACGTATAGCTCGCAAAAAGACCATGGAAGTACAATTAAAGAGCTGCTAGCCCACACGGAGATATAGCAGCAAACCATACACGGTTGGAACAGGAAAGGGGGAAGTGACAGAGGTACACAAAGTACCCTCCTCCACACACCACAAGGTGGCATGTGGCGTATAGAAGTAGATGTAGACGTAAATTCTGTATACAAGCAAACACTGTGCAGCTTGTTTCTCAATCCGTAACACAACTGGAAGTACACTACCTGGTCAGTAATGTCCGGACAATTACACCAGTGGCCATTACAATTGCTACACCAAGAAGAAATGCAGATGATAAACGGGTATTCATTAGACAAATATATTATACTAGAACTGACATGTGATTACATTTCCACGCAATTTGGATGGATATATCCTGAGAAATCAGTACCCAGAACAACCACCTCTGGCCGTAATAACGGCCTTGATACGCCTGGGCATTGAGTCAAACAGAGCTTGGATGGCGTGTACAGGTACAGCTGCCCATGCAGCTTCAACACCATATCACAGTTCATCAAGAGTAGTGACTGGCGTATTGTGACGAGCCAGTTGCTCGGCCACCATTGACCAGAAGTTTTCATTTGGTGAGAGATCTGGAGAATGTGCTGGCCAGGGCAGCAGCTCGAAAATTTTCTGTATCCAGAAAGGCCCGTACAGTACGTGCACCATGTCGTCGTGCATTATCCTGCTGAAATGTAGGGTTTCGCAGGGATCATATGGTTCATATGGCTCTGAGCACTATGGGACTTAACTTCTGAGGTCATCAGTCCCCTAGAACTTAGAACTACTTAAACCTAGCTAACCTAAGGACATCACACACATCCATGCTCGAGGCAGTATTCGAACCTGCGACCGTAGCGGTCGCACTGTTCCAGACCGTAGCGCATACAACCGCTCGGCCGCGCCGGCCGGTTCGCAGGGATCGAATGAAGGGTAGAGCCACAGGTCGTAACGCATCTGAAATGTAATGTCCACTGTTCAACGTGCCGTCAATGCGAACAAGAGGTGACCGAGACATGTAACCAATGGCACCCCATACCATCACTTCGGGTGATACGCCAGTATGGCGATGACGAATACACGCTTCCAATGTGCTTTCACCGCGATATAGCCAAACACGGATGCGATCATCATGATGCTGTAAACAGAACCTGGATTCATGACGTTTTGCCATTCGTGCACCCAGGTTCGTCGTTGAGTACACCATCGCAGACGCTCCTGTCTGTGATGCAGCGTCAAGGGTAACCGCAGCCATGGTCTCCGAGCTGCTGCAAACGTCATCGAACTGGTCTTGCAGATGGTTGTTGACTCAGGGATCGAAACGTGGCTGCAAGATCCGTTACATCCATGCCTGCCTGTCATCTCGACTGCTAGTGATACGAGGCCTTTGGGATCCAGCACGTCGTTCCGTATCACTCTCCTGAAGCCACCGATTCCATATTCTGCTAACAGTCATTGGATCTCGACCAACTAGAACAGCAATGTCGGGATACGATAAACCGCAATCGCGATAGGCTACAATCCGACCTTTATCAAAGTCGGAAACGTGATGGTGCGCATTTCTCCTCCTTACACGAGGTATCACAACAACGTTTACCAGGCAACGCCGGTCAACTGCTGTTTGTGTATGAGAAATCGGTTGAAAACTTTCCTCATGTCAGCACGTTGTAGGTGTCGGCACCGGCGCCAACCGTGTGTGAATGCTCTGGAGAGCTAATCATTTGCATATCACAGCATCTTCTTGCTGTCGGTTAAATTTCGCGTCTGTAGCACGTCATCCTCGCGGTGTAGCAATTTTAATGGCCAGTAGTGTATTTATTAGTGGACATTAATACGCAGTGTGTCCTGCTGCATTCACCTTTATGACTGCTTGAACTCTGATGAGGACAGTTGTTTTCAGGAACTTTATCATCCACAAACCATTGCCTCACAGATGCTGCTTTATACAGCTTCCAGTGTCATCCTAATAATCATTCCCCAGACTGTGCGCCGCGCGGGGTAGCCGTGTAGTCTCGGGCGCCCTGCCACGGTTCGTGCAGCTGCCCCCGTCAGTGGCTCAAGTTCTCCTTCAGGCATGGGTGTGTGTGTTGTCCTTAGCGTTAGGTTAGTATAAGTTAGATTAAGTAGTGTGTAAGCCTAGGGACCGATGATCTCAGCAGTTTGGTCCCATAGTAACTTACCACAAATTTCCAAACTGTTCCTTCAATGTATGCAACACACAACTCAGTAAAATGTCTTCATTTTTGTGCATTTAGCGTTATCTTAAGCGAAGTAAGGGCACCACATCCTAACCACGAAAGTCATCTCCATACTGTAACATCACCTTCTCCATATGTTCTTCACTGTTGGCATGACACACAGTGACAGGCTTTGTTCTCCAGGCATTCGCCAAGCCCAGACCTTTTCTACGATGACGTTGGAAGGTGAAGAAGTGAATTAAAATTTGTGCCCCGACCAGGACTCAAACTGGGTCTTCTTGCCTACTAGGCAGATATGCTGACCACTACACCACCACAGCATTATGGTCAACATAGCTGCACGAACTACCCAAGCAAATATCCTCCCGAACACAAACTCCAGTTCACATCTCCCCTTATATTATCACTATTACCAGGGCTCTCCGACATTGGAATAGCACCCCATCATTGGACGTAATGGGGAAGTGCTGTACTACATGTGATGGTATAGACCTTAAATTAAATTTTCCCTAAGACATTTAAGTCTCTAATTTATCTACGATAACGCTGGAAGCTGAAGAAGTGAATTAAAATTTGTGCTGCAGCCAAGTCTTGAACCCGCCTCTTCTTGCTTACTTTTTTTTTTAATAATATCAGAGAATTCGCATATATCGTTGATGATTAATTTCTCTCTCATGTTTACTATTGTTTTAACAACACTAAAAAAAACATTACGAAAATTCTGCACTGTATTACGCCGGCACGGTAGCTCAGCGTGTTCGGTCAGAGTGTTAGCTACCCTCTGTAATAAAAAAAAAAATGTGTGTACGGATCAACGGCGAACCTGAACGGAGTCATCGGACGTCCGGCCCGAACGAATTCAACGAACAGTATAGAACAAAATGAGACCAACAAAAAGAAAAAAAAAAGTTGGTAGAGCACTTGCCCGCGAAAGGCAAAGGTCCCGAGTTCGAGTCTCGGTCTGGCACACAGTTTTAATCTGCCAGGAAGTTTCATATCAGCGCACACTCCGCTGCAGAGTGAGAATCTCATTCTACTTCTCACTTAGATTTAGAATTCTTCCCTTTATTTTTTTTTTTATTTTTATTTTTATTTTTTTTTTTTTTTTTTGAGAGGCGAACAATGGCAGCGTGCACCTGACAGGCAAGAACGTTGCCTTTTTTTTCTCTGCGCCAAATTTTTTTTTATTTCATTTTTTTTATTTTATTTTTTATAAGGAAGGGAAAATAAACATTTGCTCCAATTTGTAATGAGAATAGAATGAACAAAGTATATATCAATTACTAGGCAGATATGCTGACCATTACACCACCACAGCAACATGGTCAACATGGCTGCACGAGCCGGCCGCGGTGGTCTAGCGGTTCTAGGCGCTCAGTTCGGAACCGCGCGACTGCTACGGTCGCAGGTTCGAATCCTGCCTCGGGCATGGATGTTTGTGATGTCCTTAGGTTAGTTAGGTTTATGTAGTTCTAAGTTCTAGGGGACTGATGACCACAGATGTTAAGTCCCATAGTGCTCAGAGCCATTTGAACCATGGCTGCACGAACTACCCAAGTCAAATATCCTCCCCAACACGAACTCCACATCTCCCCTTATATCTTCCTAATAAGCAAGAAGACCCGGGTTCGAGTCCCGGCCTCAGCATAAATTTTAATACAGTTCTTCAGCTTCCAATGTTATCATAGATAAATTAGAGACTTAAATGTCACAGGGAAAATTTAATTTAAGATACACACCTTTTCATCAGGCTTCCACGGGTAACAGCGGTACTCATAGCTCCAAATCACTCTTCTCCAGTCATCCACTGTCCAGTCAAGTATCTCTTATCACTGGTGTTCCAGCGCATCGACAAGCGGCGGCATGAAGATGAAGAAAGCGGCGACTGCATCCGTATGGGCGGGTCCAGCTCCATCGGTAGGACGAGAGGAGGCGGAGGAGGCGAAGGCTCCACCTCCATGGAGTCGTCCCGCGGTGTCGTGATGACAGCTTCTGTGGCCGTGATGTCCTCTGGATCTGGGAAACTGGGGCGTTTTATCAGAATCTTCAAGCACCAGATTGCCAAACTTCGCTCTGCACACACCAGGGATCAAGCATTGCTACAGTTTCTCTCCTCCCATCATTTGCACCCACGAGATGGACCATCGCCTGCGGAACTGCTTCACGGCCGCCGCCATCGGACATTGCTCCACCCTCCTCAACAACCTGCGCCGAAGGAAAGCCGTAAGTATCGCTCTGCACTGCGGGTTTTTAGTCTCAGCAGACACTGGGGGCGAGGCGAGATTGTCCGTCGACTTGGCGCTTGCATGTATCTTATTTCAGGGCCAGATGACTTGCAAATCCGCCATCAAAACAACTCCGCCTCTGTCATGTGCACGACGTCTCTTGCCCCAGATTCTCAGATCCAGAGGACAGCACGGCCCCAAGAGCCACCAGAGGGTGTCATCAAGGCACTGCGGATCGACCCCATGGAGACAGAGCCTTCACCTCCTCTCGTCCAACCAATGGAGCTGGACCTGCCCACACAGCAGCAGTCACCGCCTTCTTCATCTGGTTCATGGCATCAGGAGGTGGACGTGTACCCTTCTGGTCGTTTTCCGGGGGACGTTTCCGCCAGACCACAGGCCGGTGGAGGGGTACGACTGGAAGCTTGATGTCCCCTGCAGCCACAGCCTCCAGTCCTACGATGCGCCCACACTTCTGCCTCCTCCACCATGGTCACACTCCCTGCACGATGACAGTCCATCGCTTTGGTGGAGGGGAATGTTCCGGCGCATCGACAAGAGACGGCAAGAAGTTGAACATAAGAGCAGAGAAGGCTGTGAGATGACGTCAGTCAATGTCCCGCTGACTAGAACCGCACCACGACAGGAGTGGCCTCTATGCGAAGAGAATACAAGCGCCACTCCTGCCAGCCTCAGGGACAGTAGAAGACGGACACTAGCAGACAGGCCTAGATGAGCGGTGATATTAACGATAAAAAAAAGCACTCCATCGTCAGGCCACGAGTGTTCTACCGGGACCATCCGACCGCCATGTCATCCTCAGTGGAGGATGCAGATAGGAGGGGCGTGGGGTCAGCACACCGCTCTCCCAGTCGTAAGATGGTATTCTTGACCGAACCCGCTCATGTTCGGTCGAGTATTGGCATCGCGAGGCTGAGTGCACCCCGAAAAATGGCAACAGCGCATGGCGGACTGGATGGTAACCCATCCAAATGCCGACCACGCCCGACAGCGCTTAACTTCGGATATTAACGATAGCAGTGAGCTATGACCGATTGTGAATGCTTACATAGACATAGTAATTGGTAAAGGATACTGACTTTCTGCATGTCGCCCATCGCTTGTGACAACTCGTTGTAAATCCGTAGTTAAGTATTGTCAATTTTCTTTATTGTATTAAAAACCATTTAATGTGATTTGCTTGAATTGTTATATAGCTCTCTGAGAAAGCAGCATCCTTTAGGTACCCTATAAGAGACAAGTGGGCAGGATGACACAACTGGATGCAGAAATATGTAGCTTATGGGGAGCTGTTCAATCACTGAAACCCACTCATTTTAACTGCCTACGCACAGTTATGAATCGCACTTTATGAAGCATGCTATGTTCCTCCCCAGGGTTCAAGCTATCTCCATTAAAAAATTGGTTCAGATGGTTGGTCATGAAGACTTAACAAACGGAATTACTTTCGCATTTACGAGGTGCGACAATAAAGTAATGAGACTGATGTGAAAAAAAATGTAGCTTACCGTTATAGTCAAGTTTAGTGTTGTCTCCAAAGTAGTTCCCTGCTGATTCCACACACTTTTTCCAGCGCTTCTGCCATTGATGGTAACATTTCTGGAACTCATCTTCTGTAATATCCTCCAAGATCCTCGTCACAGCTTTTTGTACATCTTGTGCTGTTTGAAAATGGTGTCCCTTGATCGCCGTTTTTACTCTTGGAAATAGAAAAAAGTCGCACGGAGCGATATCTGGTGATTAAGATGGTTGTGGTAGTACTGAAATTTGTTTTGCGGTTAAAAATTGCTGTACTGACAGAGCAGTATGGGATGGCACATTATCATGATGCAGAATCCAATTATCAGCAATGTTGGCACAGACACGAAGATCTCTTTTACTAAGTCTTCCTAAAATTTCTTTGTAGTAATATTGTTTAATTGTTAGTCCAGGAGGCACCCACTCTTTATGAAAAATTCCCTTGGAATTCCCAGGTTGATGGTCGTCCACTGTGGTCTTCATCTTCAACATTCGTTCTGCCTTCACTAAACTTTTTATGCCAACGAAAAACTTGAGCTCTTGACATAACATCCTCTCCAAAAGCCTTCTGAAGCCTACCGTAAGTTGTCGTCGTGTTTTCACCCAATTTAACGCAAAAAGAAATAGCATACCATTGCGCAATATTATGCGGTTCTATTTCCGTGATGAGAGACACAAACACGTGTTAACTTATCATAGCACAACTCACGACTGAGCAGTTGCATCGATGTGCTACTTGGACTAGAAGCAGCTTATAGACCAAGGTCAAAGATATTGTGCCTACGCAAGCCTGTAGAGTTGCCACATCTTGCAAATAAAATCAGTCTCATTACTTCGTTGTCACACCTCGTATAATATCTGTTTTGGTTGGCAGGAGAGCCAACAGCGTGTTACTAGAGGAGGCCGAAAGGCACGCGTTTTAGCTCACGCAGGCTGGCGTGAGGTCTGGAACAGGACAAGGAAATTAGAATTTAGAAAAACGGTCGTAGCTGGTGGAATACTTAACTTTAATCCGTTAATGAAGAACGTCGGTCTTGCCGGTACATGATTCACAATGTCAATAGTAACTGATAATGGCGCCTTGCTAGGTCGTAGCAAATGACGTAGCTGAAGGCTATGCTCACTATCGTCTCGGCAAATGAGAGCGTATTTTGTCAGTGAACCATCGCTAGCAAAGTCGGTTGTACAACTGGGGCGCGTGCTATGAAGTCTCTGTAGACCTGCCGAGTGGCGGCGCTCGGTCTGCAATCACTGGTAGTGGCGACACGCGGGTCCGACGTATACTAACGGACCGCGGCCGATTTAAAGGCTACCACCTAGCAAGTGTGGTGTCTGGCGGTGACACCAGCATATCAGAATGGATAAATCTTTCATTTATGATAACTTTCCCACGTAAAGCCTACAATGTTCTGGAAGCTACGCTCAAGTTACCTGTGAAAACTCCATGAAAGAGAGTAGCATGTTGAAACAGACGAACTGACACAGGCCGGTTTTACATAAAACTTCTTTTTCTGTGATCAGATTTTGATGACCTAAAGTGTATATGGTGCCCCAAGTTGAGCTCAAATTTTCTGTGAAAACCCCATGAAAATTCGTCTATTAATTTTGGAGAAGCGTGTTCAAACAGAGAAACGGACACGATAATCTTACATATTTAATATTGATATAGTCGTAGAACAGATATAGAAGATATCCAGGCAGCGGTTGGCGCAGCAGAAAAAGTACAGACCGGTAGTCCGAGGGTCTGGAATTGGGCTTCTGTGCAGAAGCACTAGTTTCTTTTTTTGTTTTCGATTTTTACGTTGCTTAAGCTTGCAATAAACCAAACTAATGCTCAGTACGGTAAACTCCCGTTTATCCGAAATGATCGGGACGGGGGCCTATTCGGGTAATGAAAATTTCGGATAAACCGAAGTCCCCCCGTTTTCACCCGTGAAACACCCAGAATTTCGTCAATACTGCGAAATATTGCTTTGATATATTGAGGCAATATTGCATTCGAATTCTCACGAGTTTTTATGTACCTACTGTAACGCCATCTGGTAGATATGTAGTACATATGTAATGAAATGGGAAACGTTGAAACACGTAAACGTTGGTTTGTTCAAGATCGTTCGTCTCGAAAAGTTCTTGACCAACTGCTTTCAAATTTTGACACAACGTTGAATTCAAATATGGATGTGTTTGTAGGTACATAATTCTTTTATACATGTATATTTTAATACATGTAATATATATATATATATATATATATATATATATATATGTATGTAATGTATAAAGAGAAAACATCATTACGAAAAATCTGAAAACATACCCTTCTGATTTACTTCAAATTTTTACACTTTACTGTAATAAAGGTCTAGGCGCGTATGGACCACATTCTTTTTAATATATATATATATATATATATATATATATATATATATATATATCAGTGAAACGTTGTTAGTAAGTTGTATTTGTGACATAGTGGTTTATGATTAGAATACTACTAAGAATCGGACTTTGTAATAATAATAAACTAGGCTCAAGGTCAGAGAGTGTGTGGGGGTGAAGAGCAGATGGACAGAAGGTGGGAGGAAATGGATATATGAAATGTCAAGGAGGAAATGGACAGAGAGAAGAGAGAGAGGGTAGGAGAAGATAGAGGGAAGAAGATGACTGATTACAAAGGGGAGAAAGGGGGACAGGAAGAGATGGAGAGAGGGAAGGGGAGGAAAAAAAATGGTTCAAATGGCTCTGAGCACTATGGGACTCAACATCTTAGGTCATAAGTCCCCTAGAACTTAGAACTACTTAAACCTAACTAACCTAAGGACATCGAGGCAGGATTCGAACCTGCGACCGTAGCAGTCCCGCGGTTCCGGACTGCAGCACCAGAACCGCTAGACCACCGCGGCCGGCGGAAGGGGAGGAGAAGATGGACAGAGAGAGGGGGAAAGAGGAGATAGAGAGAGAGTGGGGGAAGAGATGATGGACAGAGAAAGAGAGGGGACAGAAGGAAACAGAAAGGGAGGGGGAGAAGAAGATGGACAGACAGAGACAGGGAGAGGAGGTAATGGGGTGAAAGAGGTTGAAGGCGGAGGAGATGGAGAAAGAGAGAGAGAGAGAAGGAGATTAAGAACTATATCCAATTCATAAGCATATTTGAAACGTGTGTTTTTTCTTTTCTTTTTTTCCGTTTAATCAGACTGAGTCACAGCAAAGTGTGTCTGGGTACAGCCAGTCATCTGTAAATTTCGTCATACATTCTTCCTGATTCAGTGTACGCACATAGTATATAAAATTTCGTTTTTCGCAGTCTTTCCTGGTGGTGCAGTTTTTATGGCCAGTGGCGTATTTTGAGAGCAAGAGGTCCTTGTACCAAACCACAGAGTAACTATCCCTGAACAATCTATAAAATGCTGTCAGTACAGGTCCCCATTACACACACACACTCACCTCGTCCTCCGCCCACAGCACGTAGCACACGCCGTACAGCACCCACAGGACGACCGGCAGCTGCAGCACCAGGATGCGCAGCTTCATCATCGCACTCCTGAAACAACGGCCCACAGCTGTGAGTTCCACACGAGTGTACCGGGGCCAGCAAGTGCCGGCAACCTATGGGGCAGCATTAGAACAGCCTGCTCGGTACGATTTCTAACTTCGTACGCTTTTCTTTCTTCCTGAAGACTGGGAAGAGGTGTACGGACTACAGATGGGCAAACTCGTTCATCCTTGGGAACTAGTTCACTGTTGATCGTTCTTTTTTTGGGAACCGTTCATTTTTACTCGTTCACCGTTCACCATTCATTTGTGCTTGGTATATGGTTCTTACGAAAAACTGAAAACTAGTAGTGTAGGTGACTTAAGGATGAAGGGCACCAAGAGGGGGCACTTGCCTCCCTCCTGGTGTATGGAGTTTTTATTCATTACAGATTTCTTACACACTTTTAGAAGTAATTTATGTGATTCTGCAGAACCTCTCGTTTAGCCAACTGTAGCGTTGTGTGGCTGATCGCAGGGCAATAATATAGGGTGGCGCACGGAAAATCGGCCCCGAGTACAGACTGCTCGCCAATTACGGACGATGTGTTGCCCGTTACGAGCAGACACAACAATCAGACAAACACGTAATAATTAGGCAGTGAAGAAATAACAAGCTAATGCAAGTAACAATTGCGAAACAATCGATGACGATGTGTAGAGAGCTGGAGGAGAGAACATGAAAATCTCACGCGACGCGCATGGGCTATAGTTCATGTTGTCTTGTAAACCTGTTGGCGGCTGTTTCCCAACTTAGTAGACCACAAGTCTCTTGTATAAAATTCTTCATTTCGACTTCCACTACATAGCTATGCTACGTTGTAAACAATAATCATTTACATCCTCTATATACTTCACGCTGTCTCTGAGTTCGTAGGCGAAGTAGAAACTTTAGGGAAGCATAAAATAAAATGTGGTTTTCTCATCAAACTTGCGTCACACGCTTACTAAAAATTAGGTTTTTCTGTTGCATTATTAAAGGTAATGCAGCGATAATAATAATAATAAAGTTCGCGGTAATAAAGTTTTTGGTTTGAAAGCTCCTTCTGAACAAATGTTTCTGAGATAATAAGTAAATACGATTTTATGGCAATCTATGTCTTTTCAAATGGAGTCGATGAAACCAAAAAATATATGAATAACAAAAAAAACTTGCCTTGTTATAAGTATGTCTTCTGCTGTTCATCGATATAATGAAATGAGCTGATATGCCCTTTTGTTACTTGAAAAGACGTACCTATTAGATACAACGTAATTTTTGTGTAACTTACGTAACTATAAAATACTTGAAACTTCCTGGCAGATTAAAACTGTGTGCCCGACCGAGACTCGAACTCGGGACCTTTGCCTTTCGCGGGCAAGTGCTCTACCATCTGAGCTACCGAAGCACGCCCGGTGCTCAGAGCTTTACTTCTGCCAGTACCTCCACCTAGCAAGTGTGGTGTCTGGCGGTGACACCACATTTATATATATATACAGGGTGGTCCAAAAGTCCGGAAACACCCTCATAAAATTCAAATGGAGTAGCAAACAAGGAAACAGAGTCCCTACACAAGAGGAACGGGAAGGGGGAAACTTTATAGGCTATGCCACCAACATGACGGCCATCTTGAAAGCCGCCATCTTGGATTCAACTCCAAAATTTCAAATCGGAATGTGGTCATGTGACACATCAAACAGATAGAGAATTTCACCAGAAAAACAATGCCGTTGTTGTTTTAAACATAGCTTTATTCATTCTCGGGCTATAGCCAATTACTTGCGGCAGCAGTGGGACGCTCGGCAGCGTGAGTATTACGTACTGAGAAGTCATAAAATGGAGTCTGAAACGGTGCAAACTGACTATCCCATGCCTGATATGTTACATGTGTTTAAATGTTAGGTATCATTTACTCATGCCAACCTTTTTGATCATTGTTTCCTTATTTACAGGTTACAAAAACACATGAGGAACGCATTGAAATGATCTTGATACCAGGAGAAAGTAGCACACGGGTCATTGCTGAGGATTTCAACAGTCGTCACCCAACCAGACAGCCCATCACTCGAAGCGCAGTTGCCAAGCTTCTGGCCAAATTCCGAGCAACAGGTTCTGTCGCAGAGGCTGGAAGACCAAAATCCGCCACCGATGAAGCAACAACAGTGAGCGTATTGGCATCATTTAGCAAGAGTCCGCAACGGAGTAATCGGCGCCTGTCACAAGAATGTGGGATTAGCCGTACCTCCATACTGCGAATTTTATCGCAGCACAAATGGCACCCGTACAAAATTCAGCTGCTCCAACACCTGAACGAGGATGTGCCAGTCCGTCGGGTACAGTTCGCAGAATGGGTGAAACAACAGCTCCAGATAAACCTACGTTTCCCCCATCAGGTGCTGTTCAGTGATGAAGCCAATTACTTTATCAATGGTGAGGTGAACAAGCAGAATCACAGATACTGGTCCGACACAAATCCGCACTGGATTGATGCTTCCAAAACGGTCGACTCACAAAAAGTGATGGTCTGGTGTGGTGTGTGGGGTACCAAAGTCGTTGGACCTTTTTTTATTGACGGTACGTTAACAGCCAACGGTTATCTGAGGTTATTGGATGAAGAAATGTTTCCCTCGTTGTTAACGGAGGACGAGACATTTCCGGAATTCTTGCAGCATGATTGACCCGCACCACATTACGGGCACAATGTGCGAGCATACCTGGATGTGCAGTTCCTTCAAAAGTGGATTGGTTGTAGGGTGCTGTGGAGTGGCCACCACGTTCACCAGATTTGACTCCTTTGGATTTTTATCTTTCGGGTCATGTCAAAGCACTGGTTTATTCTGTAAAAATACGGGATTTTCATCATCTAAAGCAACGCATTGTTGATGCGTGGGGTCAAATTCAGCCAGATGTGTTGGTCAAAGTTCATCAGGACTGGGTTCGGAGGATAGCATTAACAATCCAACATAATGGACAACATATCGAGCCATTCCTATGACTGTTGATGGTCTCTCGGGACTGTGTAACATCGGCGTAATGTCTTTTCGGTACATAACACACATGCTGCTGAGGGTCCCACCGCTTCCACATGTAACTGGCTATAACCCGAGAATGAATAAAGCTATGTTTAAAATAACAACGGCATTGTTTTTCTGGTGAAATTCTCTATGTGTTTGATGTGTCATATGACCACATTCCCATTTGAAATTTTGGAGTTGAATCCCAAGATGGCGGCTTTCAAGATGGCCGTCATGTTGGTGGAATAGCCTATAAAGTTCCCCCTTCCCGTTCCTCGTGTGTAGGGACTCTGTTTCCTTGTTTGCTACTCCATTTGAATTTTATGAGGGTGTTTCCGGACTTTTGGACCACCCTGTATATATATATATATATATATAATCATTAATCGTAGAGAGTATTTCACCGCAATGGTTTATTTTAACTGTCGATTTTCTCGACAACGGCTGAGAAGTGCGTCTTGGTGCTTTGCCACATTACACCTCTGGCCATGAGCCTTTATTATGCGCAGTATGAATCGAATCTGAATTTCACAATTGGCGGCCTCCCCTTGTGAGACGAGCACGCGGCCGAGGCTGGAACGAGAACTGCCGAAGTGACCGCCGTGACCGAAGTGAACTAGTGAACTATGAACCGATCGTTCTTCGTTCCCGGGAACTATAAATACACCGCCGCGACCGAAATGAACTATGAACCGATCGTCCCTTGGAATTCGTTCCTCGGTCCTTTCGTTCATCTTGGTGAACCGTTCCTTTTGCACCCGTTCGTTCGCGACCTACCCATCTCTAGTACGCACCTGGTGAGCGGCACGGGCGTGCAGAGGCGTCGGCAGCATGGCAGGCAGCAACAGGGCCCCGTGCTCAGCCGGATGCAGGCGCCCCGCAGCTTGCGCGAGACGGCCTCCTGCTCGTAGTAGGCGGCCAGCAGGCAGAACATCTGGTACACGCAGATGGTGAACAGGTCCTGCACCAGCGCCTCCATCAGGAAGTACGTGCGCGGGATCATCACCGAGATGTACGACGCCACAGCCGCCACCTGTCGACACGAGGCGAAATAAAAGAATGCAGAGTCTCGCCGCAGTAACACTGCATAAATTACGTGAGCTTTCGTCCAAGCACTTTGGCCATTGTCAAGTGGTCCGGCTGCCAGTGGGCTGCTGCTACGCCCTTACATATACTGTCTGATGGCTGTGATGTCACAGGTGCTTGTGACATCGCCATATATGGGCATATATTGACACGGCATTTGATGTTCTAACACGCCCGGGGGTACAAATAGCGAGGGTCCCTTAATTGGTGCCGGCCAGTGTAGACGAGTGGTTCTAGGGGCATCAGTCTGGAACTGCGCGAAGGCTGCGGTCGAAGGTTCGAATCCTGCCTCGGGCATGGATGTGTGTGATGTCCTTAGGCTAGATAAGTTTAAGTAGTTCTAAGTTCTATGGGACTGATGACCTCTGATGTCAAGTCCCATAGTGCTCAGAGCCATTTGAACCTTAATTACACTACTGGCCATTAAAACTGCTACACCAAGAAGAAATGCAGATGATAAACGGGTAATCATTGGACAGATATATTATACTAGAACTGACATGTGAT
The DNA here is from genome assembly GCF_021461395.2 of Schistocerca americana. NCBI lineage: Eukaryota > Metazoa > Arthropoda > Insecta > Orthoptera > Acrididae > Schistocerca > Schistocerca americana. The sequence continues at coordinate 152,403,865 of NC_060128.1, read as the reverse complement.
TACATTTTTACGCAATTTGGGTGCATGGATCCTGAGAAATCAGTACCCAGAACAACCAACTCTGGCCGTAATAACAGGCTTGATACGCCTGGGCATTGAGTTGGTTGGTTGGTTGTTTTGGGGAAGGAGACCAGACAGCGAGGTCATCGGTCTCATCGGATTAGGGAAGGACGGGGAAGCAAGTCGGCCGAGCCCTTTGAAAGAAACCATCCCGGCATTTGCCTGAAGCGATTTAGGGAAATCACTGAAAACCTAAATCAGGATGGCCGGACTCGGGATTGAACCGTCGTCCTCCCGAATGCGAGTCCAGTGTCTAACCACTGCGCCACCTCGCTCGGTGGGCATTGAGTCAAACAGAGCTTGGATGGCGTGTACAGGTACAGCTGCCCATGCAACTTCAACACAATACCACAGTTCATCAAGAGTAGTGACTGGCGTATTGTGACGAGCCAGTTGCTCGGCCACCATTGACCAGACGTTTTCAATTGGTGAGAGATCTGGAGAATGTGCTGGTCAGGGCAGCGGTCGAACATTTTCTGTATCCAGAAAGGCTCGTACAGGACCTGCAACGTGCGGTCGTGCATTATCAAAATGGTTCAAATGGCTCTGAGCACTACGGGACTCAACTGCTGAGGTCATTAGTCCCCTAGAACTTAGAAGTAGTTAAACCTAACTAACCTAAGGACATCACAAACATCCATGCCCGAGGCAGGATTCGAACCTGCGACCGTAGCGGTCTTGCGGTTCCAGACTGCAGCGCCTTTAACCGCACGGCCACTTCGGCCGGCCGTGCATTATCCTGCTGAAATGTAGGGTTTCGCAGGGATCGAATGAAGGGTAGAGCCACGGGTAGTAACACATCTGAAATGTAACGTCCACTGTTCAAAGTGCCATCAATGCGAACAAGAGGTGACCGAGACGTGTAACCAATGGCACCCCATACCATCACGCCGGGTGATACGCCAGTATGGCGATGACGAATACACGCTTCCAATGTCCGTTCACCGCGATGTCGCCAAAGACGGATGCGACCATCGTGATGCTGTAAACATAATCTGGATTCGTCCGAAAAAATGGCGTTTTGCCATTCGTACACTAAGGTTCGTCGATGAGTAGGCAGAAAACATCTTCCGAGATTGTCCTAAATGCTTTCTCCGAAAATTATTTCGAGCAGTTAGTCCACGAACCCACGCGAATTGTAAATGGTTGCGAAATCACACTTGACCTATTAGCCACAAACAATCCAGAGCTAATAGAGAGCATCATGACTGATACAGGGATTAGTGATCACAAGGTCGTTGTAGCTAGGCTCAATACCGTTTCTTCCAAATCCACCAGAAACAAACGCAAAATAATTTTATTTAAAAAAGCGGACAAAGTGTCACTAGAAGCCTTCCTAAGAGACAATCTCCACTCCTTCCGAACTGACTATGCAAATGTAGACGAGATGCGCCTCAAATTCAAAGATATAGTAGCAACAGCAATTGATTGATTCATACCTCATAAATTGGTAAGAGATGGAACTGATCCCCATGGTACACAAAACAGGTCCGAACGCTGTTGCAGAGGCAACGGAAGAAGCATGCGAATTTCAGAAGAACGAGAAATCCCGAAGATTGGCTAAAATTTACAGACGCGCGAAATTTGGCACAGACTTCAATGCGAGATGCCTTTAATAGGTTCCACAACGAAACATTGTCTCGAAATTTGGTAGAAAATCCGAGGAAATTCTGGTCGTATGTAAAGTACTCAAGCGGCAAGACGCAGTCGATACCTTCGCTGCGCAGTGCCGATGGTACTGTTACCGACGACTGTGCCGCTAAAGCGGAGTTATTGAACGCTGTTTTCCGAAATTCCTTCACCGGGGAAGACGAATGGAATATTCCAGAATTTGAAACACGAACAGCTGCTAGCATGAGTTTCTTAGAAGTAGATACCTTAGGGGTTGCAAAGCAACTCAAATCGCTTGATACGGCAAGTCTTCAGGTCCAGATTGTATACCGATTAGGTTCCTTTCAGATTACGCTGATACAATAGCTCCCTACTTAGCAATCATACACAACCGCTCGCTCACCGATAGATCTGTACCTACAGATTGGAAAATTGCGCAGGTCGCACCAGTGTTTAAGAAGGGTAGTAGGAGTAATCCATCGAACTACAGACCTATATCATTGACGTCGGTTTGCAGTAGGGTTTGGAGCATATATTGTATTCAAACATTATGAATCACCTCGAAGGGAACGATCTATTGATACGAAAAGAGCATGGTTTCAGAAAACATCGTTCTTGTGCAACGCAGCTAGCTCTTTATTCGCATGAGCTAATGGCCGCTATGGACAGGTGATCTCAAGTTGATTCCGTATTTCTAGATTTCCGGAGAGCTTTTGACACCGTTCCTCACAAGCGACTTCTAATCAAGCTGCGGGCCTATGGGGTATCGTCTCAGTTGTGCGACTGGATTCGTGATTTCCTGTCAGTAAGGTCGCAGATCGTAGTAATAGACGGCAAATCATCGAGTAAAATTGAAGGGAAGCGTCCTGGGACCTCTGCTGTTCCTGATCTATGTAAATGACCTGGGTGACAATCTGAGCTGTTCTGTTAGGTTGTTCACAGATGATGCTGTAATTTACCGTCTAGTAACGTCATCCGAAGACCAGTATCAGTTGCAAAGCAATTTAGAAAAGATTGCTGTATGGTGTGGCAGGTGGCAGTTGACGCTAAATAACGAAAAGTGTGAGGTGATCCACATGAGTTCCAAAAGAAATCCGTTGGAATTCGATTACTCGATAAATACACTGCTGGCCACCGTAAATGCAACACCCTGAAGGAAGCATCCGATTCAAGTGAATTTTACACCATGGGTTTGCAGCGATGAGATATGCAACTGATTAGAATTTCAGCGCAGACGCACATCACGCGCGCCTGTGGCGCCACCTCATATCGCCATTTAAGGCTTGGCAATTTCGACGAGTGTACGTTCGCCACGTGTGTTTACCTTGTGGTTGTTTCACAAGACGATCAGTTATGCCTCGTAGACAACAGCGAACATCTTTTGATCAAGTATCCGAGTTCGACAGAGGAAGGATAGTGGCTTACTGAGATTGTGGATTATCATACAGAGAAATCGCTAGTCGTGTTGGATGACACCAAACAACTGTAATGCGGATATGTGACCGTTGGATGCAGGAGGGTACGACGGACCGACGTGGTCGATCGCATTCACCTCGGTGCACCACTGCACGTGCTGATAGGCAAATTGTGCGCATGGCAGTGACGGATCGCTCAGTGACATCCCGAACCATAGCACAGCACATTGCGTCTGTAACGCATCATCCAGTGTCTGCGCGTACCATTCGACGCCGTTTACAGCAGAGTGGTCTGTCTGCAAGACGTCCATTGCTTCGTCTACCATTGACGCAGAACCACAGACGTCTCCGTCGCCAATGGTGTGATGACAGACGGATGTGGACGGCAGAATGGAATGACGTTGTCTTTACTGACGAGGCACGCTTCTGTCTGCAGCACCACGATGGTCGGATTCGAGTGTGGAGAGACCGTGGAGAGAGGATGCTGGACAGCTGCATTATGCACCGCCACACTGGTCTTGCACCGGGTATTATGGTATGGGGCGGTATTGGATATTACTCTTGCACGCCTCTAGTACGCATTGCCGGTACTTTAAATAGCCGGCGTTACATATCCGAGGTGCTGGAGCCAGTTGTCCTTCCTTACCATCAGGGCTCGGCCACAGCCATATTTCAACAGGATAATGCGCGAGCGACCACACGTGGCACGCATTGTCCAAAGGTTCTTCGTCAATAACCAGATTGAATTGCTTCCATGGCCGGCTCGCTCTCCGGATCTTTCGCCGATAGAAAACATGTGGTCCATGGTTGCTCAACGAGTGACCCAGATTACATCCACAGCTGCCACACCAGATGATCTTTGGCAACGTGTGGAAGCTGCTTGGGCTGCTGTACCCCAGGAACACATCTAATGTCTCTTTGACTCAATGCCGAGACGTGCGGCAGCGGTGATCTCCAACAATTGCGGCTACTCTGGCTACTGATTCTGGCAGGAACCACATGTCACAGACGTCTGTAAACGTAATCATTTGATACTTGGTCAACATGTTATCTACAAAATAAATCTTGTTGTGCTACCTCTTGTCTTTCTTGGTGTTGCATTTGCGGTGGCCAGCAGTGTAGTACAATTCTCAAGGCTATAAATTCAACTAAGTGTTGGGTGTTAAAATTACGAACAACTTCAGTTGGAAAGACCACATAGATAATATTGTGGGGAAGGCGAGCCAAAGGTTGCGTTTCATTGGCAGGACACTTAGAAGATGCAACAAGTCCACTAAAGAGACAGCTTGCACTACAGTCGTTCGTCCTCTGTTAGAATATTGCTGCGGGGTGTGGGATCCTTACCAGGTGGGATTGACGGAGGACATCGAAAGGGTGCAAAAAAAGGCAGCTCGTTTTGTATTATCACGTAATAGGGGAGAGAGTGTGGCAGATATGATACGCGAGTTGGGATGGAAGTCATTAAAGCAAAGACTTTTTCGTCACGGCGAGATCTATTTACGAAATTTCAGTCACCAACTTTCTCTTCCGAATGCGAAAATATTTTTCTGAGCCCAACCTACATAGGTAGGAATGATCACCAAAATAAAATAAATCAGAGCTCTAACAGAAAGGTTTACGCGTTCGTTTTTCCCGCGCGCTCTTCGGGAGTGGAATGGTAGAGAGATAGTATGATTGTGGTTCGATGAACCCTCTGCTAAGCACTTGAATGTGAATTGCAGAGTAATCATGTAGATGTAGATCGCAGGCGCTCCTGTCTGTGATGCAGCGTCAAGGGTAACCGCAGCCGTGATCTCCGAGCTGATAGTCCATGCTGCCGCAAACGTCGTCGAACTGTTCGTGCAGATGGTTGTTGTCTTGCAAACGTCCCCATCTGTTGACTCAGGGATCGTGGCTGCACGATCCGTTACAGCCTTGCAGATAAGATACCTGTCATCTCGACTGTTAGTGATACGAGGTTCTAATAAAACCCCATGTCATTCCAAGCATGTGTGTCAATTTGTACCTCTCTATCTACATTATTCCGTGATTTATTCAGTTTTCAAATTTATACTGACTTTTTGGTCACCCGATAGATAAGGAACAGGAGAGGGCCCGTAATGCTACCTCGGAGAACGTCAAAAATCACTTCTGTTTTATTCGATAACTTTCCGTCAGCTACTACGAACTGTGACCTCTGACAGGAAATCACAAATTCAGTCACATTACTGAGGCGATATCCCATAAGCACGCAAGTTCCCTACAAGCCACTTGTGAGGTACAGTGTCAAAAGTCTTCCGGAAATCTAGAAATGCAGAATCAATGTAAAATCTTTGGTCAATAGCAGTCAACACTTCGTCTGTGTAAAGAGCTAGTTGTGTTTCAAAAGAACGACATTTTCTAAATCTGTGTTGAATGTGTGCCAATAGACCGTTCTCTTCGAGGTAATTCATAATGTTCGAACACAATATATGTCCCACAATCCTGCTGCATATCAAAGTTAATGATATGCGCGTGTAATTTAGTGGATTACTCCTACTGCCTTTCTTGAATATTGGTCTGACTTGTGCAAATTTCTAGTCTTTCGGTACGCTTCTTCCGTCGAGTGAGCGGTTGTGTATGATTGTTAACTATGGAGCTACTGCATCACTTTACTCTGAAAGGAACCTAATTTGCACACAGTCTGGACCGGAAGACTTAGTGTTATTAAGTGATTTAAGTTGCTTCTTGTGGACCTCAGGTTGTGCCTACACGCCGCATCCATTTCTCCATCACAACAAGGCTTGTGCAGTTAGTAGCCGTGCCCGCCTTTCTTCGCTACGGTCGCAGGTTCGAATCCTGCCTCGGGCATGGATGTTTGTGATGTCCTTAGGTTAGTTAGGTTTAACTAGTTCTAAGTTCTAGGGGACTAATGACCTCGGCAGTTGAGTCCCATAGTGCTCAGGGCCATTTTTTGAACCCGCCTTTCTTATTTTGCAGTTCACATTCTATAGGAATGTACCCTCTCAATTCCCATGTCTCTCCAGCTCCTGGAATCATGGTATGGAGCCAGAAAGATCGTCGTCTGTCTTTCGTCGGATCCTCTGGTCACGCCCCTTGTCCCAGTTCCTTAATGGTCGCTCAGACGCAACGTAGGACGGACACTGCATTTCAAAAACATAATGCTAAGGTGATGATTCTGCTTAGCACATAGGCTGGAAGACACGGTCATAGGCATAGAGTGTGGAAACTTGAGTTGCACTCAGAAATTTTAGATTAACAACAAAAATTCCTGATACATCGTATACTGTGAGGTGGCGTCCACATCACGATGGAAGGGATCATATGGCATTATTGTCTGGGACTCCATCTAGGGTTGTTTGTTCGCCATGTGCAAGTCTTCCTATTTGACCCTGCATCAGAGACTTACGTGTCTTTATGATGAAGATCAAATGAAATTATTAGGATAGAAAGAAATTAAAGACACTAGATACCAGTGGGCATTGACTTATATCAATGGGGCAAGTTGAACATTTGTGCCAGACTGGGCTTCGAACCGTGGTCTCCTGTTTGCTAGGCAGATGTTCTGGCCACTACACTATCCAGACACAGTGGTCACCACAACTTATGCCCGCTCAGCCACCATCGTCGCAACTGCAATGATATCGCTTCGACCTTTCCTCCTTCGGCAGCGGAGCTGATCTCACAAGTGTGTATATATATTGTACCGGCTAGTTGAGAGCCATTCCCTGCCGTGTGGGTTGGGCATAAAACATCTTTGAATCACGTTGTGAATCTAATTGTGTGAACTAGCACTTGAAAATTGATCTCGTTTTTTATTTCCAGGGATATTTCGTATACTTTCAACTACGACGGATCCAAAGAAAGTGATTTTATTTATTACACAGCAATCGGGTGCCAATCTACTTTTTTTTTAATTTTTGTTCCCCTAATAATTTGATTTAGTTGCCAAATGGTTCAAATGGCTCTAAGCAATATGGGACTTAACATCTGAGGTCATCAGTCCCCTAGACTTAGAACTACTTAAACCTAACTAACTAAGGACATCACACACATCCATGCCCGAGGCAGGATTCGAAGCTGCGACCGTAGCAGCAGCGCGGTTCAGGACTGAAGCGCCTAGAACCGCTCGGCCACAACGGCCGGCGATTTAGTTAACTTCGTAGTCAATATGCCTGCGATAAATCCTATTATCAGTTTGTAACAGGTTGATCAGCTTTTCTCAGTAACCCTTGAATATTCACAGATAAAATTGTCTATGTACTACCTGATTTTTGGGATTTAGAAAACACAGAGAAAGTCTCGTGTATATTTTGTTTTATTGACACAATTCGCTTCTTAAATTAATGAGAGATGGCACTGGGGAATCAATGAAGAAGGAGTTGATCCTAGTATGTATCGTTTCGGTATAATAACAGTCTTTACCACATTCCTTCGCGTTCCTATCACCAAAGATACGATTTCCATGAAACTGTCTTTTACTACTAATATCTGATAAATCATAAATATGTCTCCGGCTTTACAATGTCTAAGCTTCTTAATTCTGCCGACACGATATTAATTATAAGTTCGAGATCTTTCAGTGTCTGTTCAGCACAAATTTAGCCTTTTCACGGGCACTATATCTCTCGTCTCGTTTATTAGCAGAATCGCCTTGACAACGCTCGGCAAAGATATTAGTATGACAATATCCAACCATTTTCCGTCCCAATATCTCAAAATAATCTATTATTCATCACTCCAATGTCTAACCCAGTTATGAGAATGATATTTAATTATGCTTATAATCCCTAGCTTCGGGCTATCACGGAATACCGCGAACATGCACCATTGGAAACAAAGACTCAAGAGAGATAACAATGCTGCCGGCCGAAGTGGCCGTGCGGTTAAAGGCGCTGCAGTCTGCAACCGCGAGACCGCTACGGTCGCAGGTTCGAAACCTGCCTCGGGCATGGATGTTTGTGATGTCCTTAGGTTAGTTAGGTTTAACTAGTTCTAAGTTCTAGGGGACTAATGACCTCAGCAGTTGAGTCCCATAGTGCTCAGAGCCATTTTAGATATCAATGCTGCACATTGGTTTATATATTATGTTCAAAACAAAACGCAGCTCAGTTATGTCTTCCTTGAATTCCCTTTGTACTACTTTGCGTTATTCTATTTCGAATATCGACTCTTTGTAAAATTTTAACTAACTGTTTCTTCGAAAGAATACGACCATTTTTTGGCTCTTGGATCATTTTGTATTACAGAATTTAATCTAATATTCGTTTCTGAATACCCACTCTCTAAAGAGCAGTTACAAACTGCATGTACTACCCTAGCACGCCTTCTGTCAGATCCAAATTCTCAACATATACCACACACTACCAGTATAGTATTACCCTCATAACTTGCAGCTTCTGGGCAATTCCTGTAAGAGTCCGAGCTTGGTGTGCGTCTACACTGAAGGGATGACTGAGTGTCATGGCCTTAATTAATTATACATGTGGTGTCTATTCTTTCAGACATGTCTGAAAGTACAGACATCATTGTGATCCTACATCCACTATGTATGGTACAAGGTTTCAACTTGCCCCATTCATATAAACCAGTGCTCATTGGCAGCTAACATCTTTGATTCCTTTGAGTCTTGATTCATAGTGGCTGCAGGATCAAAAATGTGGCTGTTCTTCTGGACGTATCCAAAAGAACGGACATCGCATGTATAATGAAATGACTAATACGGGGTGTTCAAAAGGTCTCTCCGCCGTGCCGTATGATTGTTAGTCGCGCGTGCCGTATGCTGCGGTGAATATACCGAAATGAAACTCAGTGAAATACAAGTTATTAATTTATTAAATATTCATTATTACTTACAAATTTTCACATTAAATGTTGAAAGTATCCCCTATGTTTTTGAATACACAATTCAATTCATCTAACCATGTTCCCAAACGGAAGCTGCAACATTTCTTCTGTAACAGAAGCAGTGAAATTGGATGTTGCAGTTTTCAAATTCATCGATGGATTTTCGACGGTTTTTATAGACAGTTGCTTTCGCTGCACTCCAGAAGAAAAAGTCAGGTAGTGTTAGGTCAGGCGATCGTGGAGGTCAAACTCTCTGTGAAATCATACGATCACCAAAAACATCACCAAGCAATGACATTGAAACGCGGGCTGTATGCTCGGTTGTACCATCTTGCTGAAAATAACCGTTTAGTATTTCACTTAACACAAGTTCTCCTATGAATTGATACAAAATATCACTGCAGTATCGTTGTGCTTTTATTGTTTCGTTGAAAAATATGGGACCCACAATCCGACGTCCAGAAATTGCAATCCAAACTCCTATTTTTACAGAAGTAAGTGATTCCTCGTGAATACAAGGGATTTGCAGTACTCCTCATACGAGAATTTTGCGAGTTCATGTACCCGGATAAATGAGACCACGTCTCATCACTGAAAAACGTTTCATTAAGAATATCCCTCCCATTTTGTTGAATGAAATTTTCGAATCATTGACAATAATGCAGTCTCTTGCCATGATCAGTGTTTTTCAGTTCTTGCACAACTGACACTTGTATGGGAAAAGTTCTAATTTTTTCCTTGCAGCTGTATGGGCCGTTCCTACACTAACATCGATTTCCTGGGCGAGTTTTCTTACTGACTTGTCCGGACTCGTGGAAATTTTATCGGAAATATCGAGTAGTTCATCCTCAGACAAAACGCTAGGACGACCACTTCTTGGTGCATGTATCACTGAGCCCGTACTTCGAAATTTGTTAACCAAATCTCGCATAGTATCGCGATATGGGAGTGTTGTCTTCGGGAAAACTGAATTAAATGTTTGACGAACTGAAACTGTGTATTTTGGACACTTGTTCGACTAAAAACACACATTCTTCATGGTTAGCATTTCAACAGTGACAAAAACGAAACAGACGAACAAAGGAACTAAATTTAAACGTCCACGTCAACACTTAACGACACACACCAACGATACTACTGACGCTGTCTGAGATAAACGAAACAATGGAATGTTGGGAGAGTTCACTTGAAGGGAAGTAACCCAGGCAGGCAAACAATCATACGGCACTGAGGAGAGACTTTCTGAACACCCCGTACAACACAACCACTCAATATCAGAGAGAAAAAAATTCTTACCCGTCCAGGAATCGGATTCGGGATCCCAAAATCGAGAGGCAATAACTTTGACCGCTGGTCCATAAAATGTTGACGACATTAAGGTATTGAATGTAGACAGCGTGCAGCTACTCACTGGGTGTATGGTGAGCACGTAGCTGGTAGGCGACTTGAGTGTGGGTGCAGCCCTGGTGAGCACGTGCCACAAGCTCATGACGTAGACGGCGCACGTGGACAGGACCGCCACCGTGGAGACGGCGATGACCCACACCAGCACCGGACTCAGCTCTGCAAAGCAGGAAGGGGAACTTACAGGGTGTGCTCCAGCCCTCATAGTCTGTCAACAGTGGAATGCTTCTGAGAATTGCATTCAGGTGAAACATAGTCGTACGCTGAAGAGAAACTCATATAGCATTGAAACTTATTGGCAGATTAAAACTGTGTGCCGGACCGAGACTCGAACTCGGGACCTTTGCCTTTCGTGGGCAAGTGCTCTACCAACTGAGCTACCCAAGCACGACTCACGCCCCGTCCTCACAGCTTTACTTCTGCCAGTACCTCGTCTCCTATCTTCCAAACTTTGCAGAAGTGCTCCTGCGAACCTTGCAGAACTAGCACTCCTGAAAGAAAGGATATTGCGGAAACATGGCTTAGCCACAGCCTGAGGGGTGTTTCCAGAATGAGATTTTCACTCTGCAGCGGAGTGTAGGCTGATATAAACTTCCTGGCAGATTAAAACTGTGTGCCAGACAGAGACTCGAACTCGGGACCTTTGCCTTTCGCGGGCAAGTGCTCTACCAACTGAGCTACCCAAGCACGACTGTAAAGTTTGGAACGTAGGAGACGCGGTACTGGCAGAAGTAAAGCTTTGAGGACGGGGTGTGAGTCGTGCTTGGGTAGCTCAGTTGGTAGATCACTTCCCCGCGAAAGGCAAAGGTCCCGAGTTCGAGTCTCGGTCTGGCACACAGTTTTAATCTTCCAGGAAGTTTCATATCAGTGCACACTCCGCTGCAGAGTGAAAATCTCATTCAGGAATCATATATCATTGTTGGCTGGGAGGCCCCAATAGGTTGTTCGGCCACCTAATAGGAAACTTCCTCTGTACACAAAGAGCCCTTTCCACAAGCTTTGGGAGGGCTATAGATGAGACAAAACGGTATGACCACTACCCAACCGGGTATTAATTGCCGCATGATGGCGTTACGGGCTCGTGACACGACAAGGAAAGTACGAGGGCCATCCAAAAAGTAACAGACATTTTGGTCTGTCGCGGCGGTGAGCGGTGCTATAGCGGCCATCTTGGTGTTATAACGGTCCTACATTCAGTACGCAGTGGTAGCGGGTGGACTGCGTTTCCGCTACTTTGCTTTTTGTGACATGTTAAAATGTGTGCTGCTACAGAAACTCCTGTCTCTTCTGACATGCGTTTTGTGATTAGGTTTTTGTTGATAAAAAACTGAAAACCAGTTGAAACTCATCGCGAGCTTAGTGATGTGTACGGAAAAAGAATAATGAGTTAAAGCCGAGCGAGGCAGTGGTGCATTGATTTTAAAAATGGCCGTACCAGTGTTCACAATGAGGACCGTAGTGGTAGGTCTAGCCTTGTGGCTGGCGGACTGGTAATAGAAATCAACGACAAAATTTGTGAGAATCGTCGTTTTACGATTACGGAGCTCACAACATCCTTCCCAAATTTCACTGAGTTTGCGCCTGACACTGTGGCAGGCAAGCTTGGTTACCAAAAAAATTGTGCTTAGGTGGGTTCCCAAAATCCTAACGAAAGACCACAAAAATCAGATTGGCTGCAGCACTGACCTTCCTCGAAGATTACAAGAAAAATAGTAACAAAGTTATCGATCGGCCAGCCAGTGTGGCCGAGCAGTCCTAGGCGCTTCAGTCTGGAACCGAGCGACCGCTATGGTCGCAGGTTCGTATCCTACCTCGGGCATGGATGTGTGTGGTGTCCTTAAGTTAGTTAGATGTACGTAGTTCTAAGGTCTAGGGGACTGATGACCTCAGATGTTGAGTCCCATAGTGCTCAGAGCTGTTTGAACCATTTAGTTATCGATCGTATTGTTACTGGGGGTGATACTTGGGTGGAATCAAAAGGCAGTCAGTGGAGTGTGGACATACAAATTCTCCAAAGAAACCAAGGAAGTGTTTGCAAACGCTGTCAGCAAGAAAGATCATGGCCATTATGTTTTGAGATTCTAAAGAAGTGATTCTCGTTGATTTCCTTTAACGTGAGACAACAATTAGCTCAGAAAGATATTGTCCATCACTGACAAAGTTAAGGCAGACGGTATAAAACAAGCGTCAGGGAAAACTTAGCGCAAAAATTTTCTTTTTTTCATTACAACGCACTGCAAACATGGTCAATCGTATCCGAGAGCACTTACGAGGTTGTGGACGGCAGATGTTTCATCAGCCCAAATATGGCGCTGAGCGACTACCACTTCTTCTCAACAATGAAGACATGGCTCGCTACACAACACTTTGATACTGGTGCCGAACTGCTTGCCAGTATAAACCAGTGGTTGCATTCGCAGGCGGCAGATTTCTACAGAGGCGTTATTCAAAAACTTGTGCACCAATATGATCAGTGGCTCAGACTGACTGGTGATTATGTAGGAAAATGGCTTAAGAACGTACCCTTAAAATGTATGTAATAAAACGTGGTTTTTCCATATTATTAATTTTTTATTTCTACGTCTACGTCGACATCTGCAACTACACTCATACTCATAAATTAAGGATGGGTGGTTTGCGGGTTTAAATAACTTCTGGGTACGACCATGTGGTGCATTTGACCTGTGGTCGTTGCACGGTGGCGCTGGCAGCAGTCCACATAACGCAGAGGTGTGTTGGTGCAGCGAGTGAGTTTGCAGACGTTTTCAGACGTGCTAATGGTGACTGTGTGTTGAAAATGACTCAAAGAACACATACTGATGAAGTTAAGAGGAGTAGAATACTAGGGCGACTGGAGGCTGGTCAAACAAAGCAGGTCGTAGCACGGGCCCTCCGTGTGCCACAAAGCGTGATCTCAGTATTATTCCAACGATTCCAGCAGACAGGAAACGTGTCCAGCCGCTACAGTACTGGACATCCACAGTGTACAACACCACAAGAAGACCGATATCTCACCATCAGTGCCTGCAGACGGCCACGGAGTAATGCAGGTAGCCTTGCTCGGAACCTTACCGCAGCCACTGGAACAGTTGTCTCCAGACACACAGACTACAGACGACTGAACCGACATGGTTTATTCGCCCAGAGACCTTCAAGGTGCATTCCACTGACCCCTGGTCACAGGAGAGCCCGTAAAGCCTGGTGCCAAGAAAACGTCATTTTGCACCAGTATGTCCGCCTTTTCAGGGGTGCAGTGGGTCCCACCTTCCTCCTGATGGATGAGAACGCACGGCCCTACCGAGCTGCCATCGTGGAGGAGTACCTTGAACCAGAAGATATCAGGCGAATGGAGTGGCCTGCCTGTTCTCCAGACCTAAACCCCATCAAAAACGTCTGGGATGCTCTCGGTCGACGTATCGCTGCACGTCTTCAAACCTCTAGGACACTTCAGGAGATCCGTCAGGCACTGGTGCAAGAATGGGAGTCTATACCACAACAGCTGCTCGATCACCTGATCCAGAGTATGCCAACCCGTTGTGCAGCCTGTGTATATGTGCATGGTGATCATATCCCATATTGATGTCGGGGTACATGCACAGGAAACAGTGGCGTTTTGTAGCACATGTGTTTCGGAACGGTTTTCTCAACTTACCACCAATACCGTGGACTTACAGATCTGAGTCGTGTGTGTTCCCTATGTGCCTATGCTATTAGCGCCAGTTTTGTATAGTGCCACGTTGTGTGGCACCACATTCTGCAATTACCCTTAATTTATGAGCACTAGTGTACATCTAAACTCTGCAGACCACCGTGAAGTGCATGGCAGAGGGTACATCCCACTGTACCAATTATTAGGATTTCTTTCCATTCCATTCACGTTTGGAGCGTGGGAAGAGTAATAGTCTGAATGCCTCTGCGAGTGCTGTAATTATTCTAATCATGTCCTCATGATTCCTATGTGAGTGATACGTAGGAGGTTGTAGTATTATTCCTAGAGTCATCATTTAAACTCGAAACTTCAGTAGTAGACTTTCTCGCGATAGTTGATGTCTACCTTCAAGAGTCTGCCAGTTCAGTTTCTTCAGTATCTCTGTAACACTTTCCTACCGGTCAAACAAACCTGTGACAATTCGTGCTTTCCTTCTCTGTATACATTCAATATCCTCTGTTAGTCCTATCTGGTACAGGTCCCACACACTTGAGCAATATTCCAGAACCGGTAGCACGAGTGATTTGTAGGCGATCTCCTTTGTAGTTAGATTGCACTTCCCCAGTATTCTATGAATAAACCGAAGGCTACCATCTGCTTTACCCCAAAATGAGCCTATGTGATGATTCCATTTCACATTCCTACAATGTGTTACACCCAGGTATTTGTATGAGTAGGCCGATTCCAACTGTGACCCACTGATATTATACTCATCGGATACAACGTTTTTCCGTTTTGTGAAGTGCACAATTTTACATTTTTGAACATTTAAACCAAGTTGCTGGTCTCCACACCACTTAGAAATCTTATCAAGATCTGACTGAATATTTATGCAGCTTGTTTCAGATAGTACTTCATCATATACAACTGCATCACCTGCAAAAAGCCTAAGGTTACTGAGACATGTTTACTTAGGGAAAAGGCAGATTTCGGTGTAGACAGGTCTTACTCAGTTACCGTTGGTTGCTCAGTTCGTTTTTTTTTTTTTTTCAATCACGTACACTTTATTTGGAACCAACTGCATATAAGGATGACAATAAGGAACAATTATCAAATTTGACTGTTAAGGCAATATCTAATTAAAATTTCTTTAGACCAATTGCATTCACAGCTGAAGGCCTTATTGATCATAAATTCAAATTATTTGTCAGGTGAAGACCCCAATATTAATAATTCAAAACCATTTGACAGCTGAAGGCTTCGATAGCAAATTCTTACTAAAATATTGTAAAAAAGGACAATCATATTAAGAGACAATATCTAGTTAAAAATTCTTAATATAAAACTGCATTCACTGCTGAAGGCCTTATTGACAAGAAATTCAAATTATTTGTTGGCTGAAGGCCCCAATAGTAATTATTCAAAAACAATTTGACGGCTGAAAACCTAGATAGCAAATTCTTACTAAAATATTATAAAATGGGCAATCATATTGAGAGACAATACCTAATTAAAAATTCTTAAGACAAATTGCATTCATGGCTGAAGGCCTTATTGACTATCGTCACAATCTGATCAAATCAAAAGAGAAGTGGGCCTCAGACAGTGCTCCAAGGATCGACCTGGGAAAGTCGCTCAACTTCATAAACGATGAGACAGGCAGGCAAGAGTTGTATTCACTTAACCAGATGGCATTTCAAATTAGTGACAGTTTAAACGCCGACCAACACTCTTGCACCTTCTACCCAACGTCTGATAACCAACACAACAATGGGATAACCCAGGCAAGGCGGAACCGGCGGACAGCACTGCGTCTTCAGAATCCGGTACTTAGAACATCCAGAAGCAGAAGGAACCGCTACGACGAAAGTAGTCCAAAAGAAACAAATATCGGAGCCACAATCAAGGAGGCTGTCAAACTACACTCCTTACTGGACAGCAGTGGCAAGGCGTGGAAAGGTACACTGCTGCGAAAATACGCTAACCTCCAGGGCAGGTAACTGGGGCGTTAGCGGCCACTAGGCAGAGAAATACCGCTAGTTGAACTTCGTCAATAAACACAAGGAAATCAATCATAATAATGAAAGGTGGAGGACGGCTAATTAATTTCGCCAACTCCAAACACTCCACTTGTTGCTCTTCATCTCAGCGACCCTGCGAGCAACAACGTGCAAACAAACGGCATCATCTCAAGGTTTCACTGCTGGGTTAATGTTCACTCTACTCAAATGTCCTGGGTCCGGTGGATAACGAGGTTGTCGCCATCGCAACTACGGGGTGCATTCAAGTTCTAAGGCCTCCGATGTTTTTTCTTATTCACCCGAAATCGATGAAACTGGCGTTACTTCTCGACGTAATCGCCCTGCAGACGTACACATTTTTCACAACGCTGACACCATGATTCCATGGCAGCGGCGAAGGCTTCTTTGGGAGTCTGTTTTGACCACTGGAAAATCGCTGAGGCAATAGCAGCACAGCTGATGAATGTGCGGCCACGGAGAGTGTCTTTCATTGTTGGAAAAAGCCAAATGTCACTAGGAGCCAGGTCAGGTGGGTAGGGAGCATGAGGAATCACTTCAAAGTTGTTATTACGAAGAAACTGTTGCGTAACGTTAGCTCGATGTGCGGGTGCGTTGTCTTGGTGAAACAGCACACGCGCAGTCCTTCCCGGCCGTTTTTATTGCAGTGCAGGAAGGAATTTGTTCTTCAAAACATTTTCGTAGGATGCACCAGTTACCGTAGTGCCCTTTGCAACGCAATGGGTAAGGATTACGCCCTAGCTGTCCCAGAACATGGACACCATCATTTTTTCAGCACTGGGGGTTACCCGAAATTTTTTTGGGGGCGGTGAATCTGTGTGCTTCCATTGAGCTGACTGGCGCTTTGTTTCTGGATTGAAAAATGGCATCCACATCTCATCCACTGTCACAACCGATGAAAAGAAAGTCTCATTCCTGCTGTCGTTGCGCGTCAACATTGCTCGGCAACATGCCACACGGGCAGCCATGTGGTCGTCCGTCAGCATTCGTGGCACCCACCTGGATGACACTTTTCGGATTTTCAGGTCGTCATGCAGGATTGTGTGCACAGAACCCACAGAAATGCCAACTCTGGAGGCGATCTGTTCAACAGTCATTCGGCGATCCCCCAAAACAATTATCTCCACTTTCTCGATCATGTCGTCAGACAGGCTTGTGCGAGCCAGAGGTTGTTTCGGTTTGTTGTCACACGATGTTCTGCCTTCATTAAACTGTCACACCCACAAACGCACTTTCGACACATCCATAACTCCATCACCACATGTCTCCTTCAACTGTCGATGAATTTCAATTGGTTTCACACCACGCAAATTCAGAAAACGAATGATTGCACACTGTTCAAGTAAGGAAAACGTCGCCATTTTAAGTATTTAAAACAGTTCTCATTCTCGCCGCTAGCGGTAAAATACCATCTGCCGTACGGTGCTGCCATCTCTGGGACGTATTGACAATGAACGCGGCCTCATTTGAAAACAATGTGCATATTTCTAACTTTTTTCAGTCCGGAGAAAAAAAATCGGAGGCCTTAGAACTTGAATGCACCTCGTACAGCCTCTCGATCCGGCAGTGCCTGCGTGCCGCCAGTGGTCCCAGCGTGGCATTGCGCTGTCGGACCTCACTGCTGTTCCATCCCAACCAAACTGCCCGACACACTCCAACCCAGAAGACACTAGACGTTCTTCCATGGTACTAGGTATCGACAACTGCTGCTGCTGCCACTCACAGACAGACAATGCTAGCAAACGTAGTGGCGCCAGTAAACTCGAGAAGAAAACGAGATGCCACTATCCCTATTACACGATGCCAACCTACCAATGGCACCAACATGATCTGCAACACGGATCAGTTACTATCAATATTGTCTTCAAGGTCATTAATATACAACTTGAACAGCAAGGGACCCAACATACTTCCCTGGGCACACCCGAAATTATTTCTAGATCTGACGATGACTCTCTATCTAATATACCACCACCCTGCATCTTCCCTGTCACGTTCTCCGTCCAAATTTCACTTGATGCCCCATATGATGGTACTTTTGACAATAACTGGTGTCGTACTGAGTCAAATGTTTTTCTGAAATCAAGAAATACAGCATCTATCATTCTGGTTTGATCCAGTGTAAGAAAGATGGGACTTGGGTTTCACATGATCGATGTTTTCGAAATCCATGCTAGTTGGCATGGAAGAGGTCTTTCTGTTCGAGATACTTCATTATATTTGTGCTTAGAATATGTTCTAAAATTTTGCAACAAACCAATGTCAAGGATATCGGACGGTTGTTTTGTGGATCACTTGTATTACCCGTTTTTTAGACGTGTGTGACTTCAGCCTTTTTCCAGGAACTGGGCATAGATTTTTGTTCGAGGGATCTAAAACACAGGGTGAGCACAAATTCTTACCGTGATTATAACAATTCATTACAGAATAACCGTTTGACATGATAATTTACATATGATGCCGTTACATAGGTTAGTGTTACTAGCTTTTTTAAGACCACTTACGTTAGTAAACCTCAACATGTGCTCCCTTGCTAGCTCGGAGAATGTCGACACGGTATTCCAGTTCCCGCCAGGTGTTTCGTAACATGTGTTCTGTCACAGTTCCCAAAGCAGCTTACATCCTAGCTTTCAGTTCGTCGACGTCAGCAACTGGTGTGACGAAGACTCTGTCCTTGATATAGCCCCAGAAAAAAAAGTGAAAGGGCTTAATGTCTGGAGAGGGGAGTAATGTCCGAATCAGTGGATTGGAAGGAGCAATCCAACACCCTGGCCACCCCGATCTCCAGACATTCGTCTGAAGAACATTCAGCAAAATTCGGGCGAATGATTTGGCTATGCAAACCGCTCGACATGAATCCCGTCGGACATATAAGAGACATAATCGAGTGGTCAGTTTCTGCACGACATCCTGTGCCGGCAACACTTTCGCAGTTACGGATGATTATACAGGCAACATGGCTCAATATTTCTACAGGGGCTTCCAACGATTTATTGAGTCCATGACAGGTCGAGTTGCAGCATTCTATTAAATAAATTAGAAGCATTTCAGTTTGAAGAGGAAAAATGACAATCTTAAATTAAAAGTAGATGGCACCTCTATAGGCTGCGTATAGGTAGCTAATGACTGGTTTCGATCATACCTAACAGATAAGGTACAAAGAGTAGAGATAGCACATACTTCAAATAGATCCAAACATTTAGTAAAACACTTACCAGAACGCAAATATATTAATAAAGGGGTTCCACAAGGTAGCATATTAGGACCAATACTATCCCTGATATACATCAATGACTTTCCCAGTAGTGTTACTCATGGTGAAAAAATTCTGTTCGCTGATGACAGCAATATCATAGTCACTGAGAAAACAAGAGAACTCCTTGCCGAGAAAGCAAGTGAAACTCTCAAGGAAGTTTATGATTGGCCAATAAGTAATAAAGTGACATTGAACATAAAGGAAACTAATGCCATGAATTTCAGTTTGAAGAGGAAAAATGACAATCTTAAATTAAAAGTAGATGGGACCTCTATAGGCTGCGTAACAAATGCAAAATTTATAGGAATCAATATTGAGTATCAGTTGAAGTGGCGTGAACACACAAAGGTACTTACAAACAGAATGTCAGCAGCCTGTTATGCTCTTAGAATCCTATCATCAGTGTGTAACATGCAGTGTCTTTTAGTTACATATTATTCACATGTACACTCAATTCTTAGCTATGGCATTCTTTTTTGGGGAATAAACACACATATTATGAACACAATTTTCAAACTCCAGAAAAGAGCAATAAGGGTAATAACCAAAAATACTAGTCGAACTCATTGTAAAGATCTGCTCAAAACACTGGGGATTTTAACTGCTCCATGTGAATACATTTACCAGTCAGTTGTACACATCAAAAATAACATTGGTAATTATTGTACAAACAGCTCTGTCCATGACCATGCAACAAGAGATAGACTCAACTTACATTTACCAAGAAAAAATAACATAAAACTCAAAACAGCAGCATTTTCTACCAAGGAATAATATTATACAATAAATTACCAAAAAAAATTAAAGAAATTGCAAAAACACGCTTATTTAAAAAGGCAGCTAAAAAGTACCTGTTACGCAATACATTTTATACACTGAAGGATTACGTAGATGAAACAGAGTAGGGATTTCATAAAAAATGTTCTACAAATAAATAACAGCAATAATGATTATAAAACATCCCACATTCCACGTAACACCTTCAATCTGTTTTTTTTCTTTGTTTTTTCCTTTCTAGAAATACTTATCCCCATGCTATGCATAGCTGAATACTAACACCTCTTCCTCTTTCTAAGCTCAACATCTCACTCATTATGGAGGGATGCTGACTCAGTTTTTCAGGATAGTTAATGGGAAGTTGAGGTACAGAAAATGGTCCAGAGACCACCAGTGTGTGTGTGTGTGTGTGTGTGTGTGTTGTGAGTGAAGTGTTATGAAAGAATGTGTGTATAGTGTGTGCAGTGACTGATGGTGATATATGAGTGACCAGTGTGGCATTACGTTATTTAATAAGTTATTTGTAAAAGAAGTATTGTATACCAGGAGTAAATCTAATGATTGTCTATAACTAGAAGTCTGTAAATATATGTGTAAACGAATTAGCTTATTTTAAATTGGTCTAAACTTGTAAATACACTCCTGGAAATGGAAAAAAGAACACATTGACACCGGTGTGTCAGACCCACCATACTTGCTCCCGACACTGCGAGAGGGCTGTACAAGCAATGATCACACGCACGGCACAGCGGACACACCAGGAACCGCGGTGTTGGCCGTCGAATGGCGCTAGCTGCGCAGCATTTGTGCACCGCCGCCGTCAGTGTCAGCCAGTTTGCCGTGGCATACGGAGCTCCATCGCAGTCTTTAACACTGGTAGCATGCCGCGACAGCGTGGACGTGAACCGTATGTGCAGTTGACGGACTTTGAGCGAGGGCGTATAGTGGGCATGCGGGAGGCCGGGTGGACTTACCGCCGAATTGCTCAACACGTGGGGCGTGAGGTCTCCACAGTACATCGATGTTGTCGCCAGTGGTCGGCGGAAGGTGCACGTGCCCGTCGACCTGGGGCCGGACCGCAGCGACGCACGGATGCATGCCAAGACCGTAGGATCCTATGCAGTGCCGTAGGGGACCGCACCGCCACTTCCCAGCAAATTAGGGACACTGTTGCTCCTGGGGTATCGGCGAGGACCATTCGCAACCGTCTCCATGAAGCTGGGCTACGGTCCCGCACACCGTTAGGCCGTCTTCCGCTCACGCCCCAACATCGTGCAGCCCGCCTCCAGTGGTGTCGCGACAGGCGTGAATGGAGGGACGAATGGAGACGTGTCGTCTTCAGCGATGAGAGTCGCTTCTGCCTTGGTGCCAATGATGGTCGTATGCGTGTTTGGCGCCGTGCAGGTGAGCGCCACAATCAGGACTGCATACGACCAAGGCACACAGAGCCAACACCCGGTATCATGGTGTGGGGAGTGATCTCCTACACTGGCCGTACACCACTGGTGATCGTCGAGGAGACACTGAATAGTGCACGGTACATCCAAACCGTCATCGAACCCATCGTTCTACCATTCCTAGACCGGCAAGGGAACTTGCTGTTCCAACAGGACAATGCACGTCCGCATGTATCCCGTGCCACCCAACGTGCTCTAGAAGGTGTAAGTCAACTACCCTGGCCAGCAAGATCTCCGGATCTGTCCCCCATTGAGCATGTTTGGGACTGGATGAAGCGTCGTCTCACGCGGTCTGCACGTCCAGCACGAACGCTGGTCCAACTGAGGCGCCAGGTGGAAATGGCATGGCAAGCCGTTCCACAGGACTACATCCAGCATCTCTACGATCGTCTCCATGGGAGAATAGCAGCCTGCATTGCTGCGAAAGGTGGATATACACTGTACTAGTGCCGACATTGTGCATGCTCTGTTGCCTGTGTCTATGTGCCTGTGGTTCTGTCAGTGTGATCATGTGATGTATCTGACCCCAGGAATGTGTCAATAAAGTTTCCCCTTCCTGGGACAATGAATTCACGGTGTTCTTATTTCAATTTCCAGGAGTGTACTTTGACATGTCTTGTATCCTTGTAAAAATAGATCTACGGATGAATAAAGCTGCTACTACTATTACTACTACTACTACTACTACTACTAAAACGAGGTCCGACACGATATTAGGAGGTATCACATGACTTTTGTCTCCTCAGTGTAGACCGACCTTGAGCTGGGCGAGTGATGATAAGGACAAGATGGCATGAAGCATTTCCATATTCTGCGAAAATACGAAGTGAAATGTGGTTTTCGGCCACCATCTAAGACTAGAGCCCGTTTAGGATCACTAAAGGATGATCTGAGTTTGCGAAAGGCGGATCTCTTATCACATTTCTTGTAGCTGTGCCATGTCATATACAGGATGTCCCAGGAGGAGTGATCATTATTCAGGGTTATGACAGGAATGATCATTCGAAGCAAAAAAGTCTAGCAAACGTGTGCTCTAAAACGCTTACCTTAAAAGGTATGAGCACTTGACCAGTTGAAGAGTTGAGTAGCGAAGATTAACAAGTGCCCATAGCTCTTAAAGTATGCACTTTTGAGCTCATGTTTACTGGACATTTGTTTCTTGTTTTGGTCCATACTAATTCCTCCCAAAGTACGGAAAGCAAAATGCTGCCATTAGAAGAGATTTATTTGACAGTACCACAGCTGAAGTAGTGGTCCAACTCTCAGGCTATGCATTTTAAAGACCATTTTTAACTAACCCCCGAAGCAAACGTGAGTTTAACGTGTCTGTCTGTCCGTGACATCGTAGCTCCAAAATAGATCCGATTTTAACGTAGTTTTTTTTATTTGAAATATGGTTTCATCAGAATGGAAAATGGAAATGCCGTGTGGCCAGGGCCTCCCGTAAGGTTGACCGTTCGCCTGGTGCAAGTCTTTCGAGTTGACGCCTCTTCGGTGACTTGCGTGTCGATGGAGATGAAATGATGATGATAAGGGCAACACAACACCCAGTCCCTGAGCGGAGAAAATCTCCGACGCAGCCGAGAATCGAATCCGGGCCATAAGGAAAGACAGTTCGTCGCGCTGACCACTCAAGCTACCAGGGGCGCACTTGATTGGAATAATTCTTAGCAATGGTCAATGAAAGCCTGTTCAGCCGTTTAAATTTCAACAGCTTAAGTAAGTAAAAATGTTTCCTGCCGGTGCGATCTCTTTATATAGGCTGCGTAATACGTAAGAGTTACATCAGGTTACGTCGTACCAGACTGTAGAGCTCAAAAAGATCTAAATAAAATTTCGCGAGAACATATCTTTTACGGTTGAGCAGCAATGATGATTTTTGTCTTTTGAAGTAGCATTTTTGTCTTTAGAAGTAGCGTGTTTCAGCACCTGCAAAGCAGAAGAACTGTAAAAGATTAACATATGGTCTCGCTACCTTTTGTGTATTTCTTTTTGAGGTGTACAATTCAGTACAAAGTCGAATTGTTTTCCCCTAATAGTTCAAATGGTTCAAATGGCTCTAAGCATTATGGGACATACTATCTGAGGTCATCAGTCCCCTAGCCTTAGAGCTACTTAAACCTAATCAGCCTAAGGACATCACACATACCCATGCCCGAGGCAGGATTCGAACCTGCAATCTTAGCAGCAGCGCTGTTCCAGACTGAAGCGCCTAGAATCCCTCGGCCACAGCGGCCGGCTTTCCCCTAATAGTCTAGGCAGCCAATTGCAAGAGAGCGTAATGGCAGCCCAATTTCTTTCGACTTGATTTAGTACTATCGCCATTGCTTATTTATTATGTTACCTAAATTAGGTAAATATATACTAAAACGTAGTCGATGAATATACATGTGAATCAGAAAAAATGAACAACGCAAATCACAATGGTAAGATGCGATGATAGTGTTTAATGCACTTAAATTGCTAATAGTAATGCATTTTAATTACCAATATCAGCTCAAAACCGCACGTGCGATAATACATTGCCATACTCTTGCAACTTTAATAACATTTATGAAAATACATCTACTGCCCGAATACGAAGATTTCGGCGTCTCAATTCGTGTTTCGTTCCGGAAAGTGTGAATACGGGTATAAGAGTGTTGACTGTGCCTTGAATACCAATAAAAAACAAAGTTTTAAAAGTTGTAAATAAAACACAACTTAAAAAAAAACACAAAAACCTCTAAAAAGTAAAGAAATAATATGTACTGCCCGTTAAGATTAATACAAGTAGTAATAATTTGATCCGAGCGTCGTCCCGTCGGGGACCACTAAATAAATAAAATAAAAACAGATACATCTAAAACGATAAAGTGTGGAATTTAAATAGAAGAAAACTACTTAAGCAACGTAGGTAAATACACTAATGTTCAGAAAGAAACAGAACACCTTGCGCGAATAGAGATGTTGTTGTTGTTGTTGTGGTCTTCAGTCCTGAGACTGGTTTGATGCAGCTCTCCATGCTACTATATCCTGTGCAAGCTTCATCTCCCAGTACCTACTGCAACCTACATCCTTTTGAATATGTTTAGTGTATTCACCTCTTGGTCTCGCTCTACGATTTTTACCCTCCACGCTGCCCTCCAATACTAAATTGGTGATCCCTTGATGCCTCAGAACATGTCCTACCAACCGATCCCTTCTTCTAGTCAAATTGTGCCATAAATTTTTCTTCTCTCCAATTCTATTCAATACCTCCTCATTAGTTATGTGATCTACCCATCTAATCTTCAGCATTCTTCTGTAGCACTACATGTCGAAAGCTTCTATTCTATTCTTGTCTAAACTATTTATCGTCCACGTTTCACTTCCATACCTGGCTACACTCCATGCAAATACTTTCAGAAACGACTTCCTGACACTTAAATCTACACTCGATGTTAACAAATTTCTATTCTTTAGAAACGCTTTCCTTGCCATTGCCAGTCTACATTTTATATCCTCTCTACTTCGACCATCATCAGTTATTTTGCTCCCCAAATAGCAAAACTCATTTACTACTTTAAGCGTGTCACTTCCTAATCTGATTCCCTCAGCATCAACCAACTTAATTCCATTATCCTCGTTTTGCTTTTGTTGATGTTCATCTTATATCCTCCTTTCAAGACACTGTCCATTCCGCTCACCTGATCTTCCAGGTCCTTTGCAGTCTCTGATAGAATTACAATGTCATCGGCGAACATCAAAGTTTTTATTTCTTCTCCATGGATTTTAATTCCTACTTCGAATTTTTCTTTTGTTTCCTTTACTGCTTGCTCAATATACAGAGTGATAGGCTGCAACCTTGTCTCACTCCCCTCCCAACCATTGCTTCCCTTTCATGCCCCTCGACTCTTGTAACTGCTATCTGGTTTCTGTACAAATTGTAGATAGCCTTTCGCTCCTTGTATTTTACCTCTGCCATCTTCAGAATTTTAAAGAGAGTATTCCAGTCAACATTGTCAAAAGCTTTCTCTAAGTCTACAAAGGCTAGAAACGAAAGATTTGCCTTTCCTTAATCTATTTTCTAAGCTAAGTCGTAGGGTCAGTATTGGCTCACGCGTTCCAACATTTCTACGGAATCCAAACTGATCTTCCCGGAGGTCGGCTTCTACCAGTTTTTCCATTCGTCTGTAAAGAATTCTTGTTAGTATTTTGCAGCCGTGGCTCATTAAACTGATAGTTCGGTAATTTTCACATCTGTCAACACCTGCTTTCCTTGGGATTGGAATTATTTATTCTTCTTGACGTGTGAGGGTATTCACCCTGACTCATACATCTTGCTCACCAGATTGTAGAGACAGGACGTTAATATTCACAGGACATGTACATTGGTGTGTTCTGCAGAAATGGTTTGCATTTCAGTCACCTCGGTTCACCATGTGTCCTGTTGCCTAGTAGACACAGGGTCCGCCATGGGTTCAAATGGCTCTGAGCACTATGGGACTTCACTGCTGAGGTCATCAGTCCCCTAGAACTTAGAACCACTTCAACCTAACTAACCTAACGACATCACACACATCCATGCCTGAGGCAGGATTCGAACCTGCGGCGTAGCGGTCGCGCGGTTCCAGACTGTAGCGGCCAGATCCGCTCGGCCACCCCGGCCGGCTGTCCGCCATGGGCCCTTGTAACCTGTTCCATGCTTGATGGCACGACGCGTATAAGACGCGAACGGCGTTCTGCGGTATAATCATCCATACTGCATTCACCTGGTTCCAAATTTGACCTTTGGTGGTCGGCATTGGGTCACAACACTGTACGCGTCATTTCACCGTATCCTATCCCACACATTTCTGATTGGAGACAAGCCTGATGTCCTGGCGGACCAGGGCAAAAGGCCGCCATTCTGTGCGGATGCACACATATTCCCCGAACTCTTACGGGGCTTGGTAAGAATGTTTTCCACGAGTAATGAGTGTGTTGCGGAGGGACACTACGAATGTAGTGTGTGGACATACAAGGTGAGAATGCGGGTCCCGCGGGAGGCGTGCGCGAGATAGTCCCTGCAGTCGCACTACCCTCTGTGCCATCGATGGCTTAGATGGATAGAGCGTCTGCCATGTAAGCAGGACGTCATGGGTTCGAGTCCCGATCGGGAAACATATTTTCACCTGTCCCCGGTGATATACACTCCTGGAAATGGAAAAAAGAACACATTGACACCGGTGTGTCAGACCCACCATACTTGCTCCGGACACTGCGAGAGGGCTGTACAAGCAATGATCACACGCACGGCACAGCGGACACACCAGGAACCGCGGTGTTGGCCGTCGAATGGCGCTAGCTGCGCAGCGTTTGTGCACCGCCGCCGTCAGTGTCAGCCAGTTTGCCGTGGCATACGGAGCTCCATCGCAGTCTTTAACACTGGTAGCATGCCGCGACAGCGTGGACGTGAACCGTATGTGCAGTTGACGGACTTTGAGCGAGGGCGTATAGTGGGCATGCGGGAGGCCGGGTGGACGTACCGCCGAATTGCTCAACACGTGGGGCGTGAGGTCTCCACAGTACATCGATGTTGTCGCCAGTGGTCGGCGGAAGGTGCACGTGCCCGTCGACCTGGGACCGGACCGCAGCGACGCACGGATGCACGCCAAGACCGTAGGATCCTACGCAGTGCCGTAGGGGACCGCACCGCCACTTCCCAGCAAATTAGGGACACTGTTGCTCCTGGGGTATCGGCGAGGACCATTCGCAACCGTCTCCATGAAGCTGGGCTACGGTCCCGCACACCGTTAGGCCGTCTTCCGCTCACGCCCCAACATCGTGCAGCCCGCCTCCAGTGGTGTCGCGACAGGCGTGAATGGAGGGACGAATGGAGACGTGTCGTCTTCAGCGATGAGAGTCGCTTCTGCCTTGGTGCCAATGATGGTCGTATGCGTGTTTGGCGCCGTGCAGGTGAGCGCCACAATCAGGACTGCATACGACCGAGGCACACAGGGCCAACACCCGGCATCATGGTGTGGGGAGCGATCTCCTACACTGGCCGTACACCACTGGTGATCGTCGAGGGGACACTGAATAGTGCACGGTACATCCAAACCGTCATCGAACCCATCGTTGTACCATTCCTAGACCGGCAAGGGAACTTGCTGTTCCAACAGGACAATGCACGTCCGCATGTATCCCGTGCCACCCAACGTGCTCTAAAAGGTGTAAGTCAACTACCCTGGCCAGCAAGATCTCCGGATCTGTCCCCCATTGAGCATGTTTGGGACTGGATGAAGCGTCGTCTCACGCGGTCTGCACGTCCAGCACGAACGCTGGTCCAACTGAGGCGCCAGGTGGAAATGGCATGGCAAGCCGTTCCACAGGACTACATCCAGCATCTCTACGATCGTCTCCATGGGAGAATAGCAACCTGCATTGCTGCAAAAGGTGGATATACACTGTACTAGTGCCGACATTGTGCATGCTCTGTTGCCTGTGTCTATGTGCCTGTGGTTCTGTCAGTGTGATCATGTGATGTATCTGACCCCAGGAATGTGTCAATAAAGTTTCCCCTTCCTGGGACAATGAATTCACGGTGTTCTTATTTCAATTTCCAGGAGTGTATATCAACGCCCGTTATCAGCTGAAGTTAGTAACGTAATTGTAATTTCACTATAAAAAAAAGTCCATGGAGATTGTCACTGATATAGGCTATGGAGGCACCTGTGAAAGACCACGAAAACGCTAACTTCATGATGATGAAGAAGCGGACTCTGAAGTTTTTCTGACTCGAAGGGAAAAATTTAGAGTCGAAAAATTTCTCCCAGTACTCGGCAATCTGTACGCCGAATTAGTGAGGAGCAGGTAAAGCTATAGAACACTGTTGGACTCCTTCACAGTTTTCAGTAATCTTAAGAACGGTTCACCTGACTATGTTATTGAACATGCAGCAAAACTCGAAGCGTCATATGACACAGGTTTAGAGACTTCCTTCCCTACTGAATGTGTACATTTCGCGGAACTTTTGAAATCTTCGTAGATTAGTAATATGCCAGTCGAAATGAGTAAATTTTTACGAAAATAGAGGTTTCCGAATGTTGACATTGCTCTTACAATTGCTCAGCAGAACGCTCGTTTTCGGCTCTTAACAGACTGAAATCTTAGGAGAGATTGAACGCCTTGTCCATTCTTCACATCGAAGCCGACCGGCTAACTGATAACTGTCTGAACTATGAATATGACCAATGTGTTTTCTGCCGTCAAAGCCAGACACAAACTTTGCTGACTGGTGAGTTTGTTTACTATTCATATCAGTTTAAAAAAATTTAAGATTATAATGTGATTTTTATCATAACTTAGAGCACATTCATAGGATTTACAAACTACGTATTACCTGTTTATTTTACAACTGCCGATGGCAGAACGCGGAATTAAACCTCGTTTACGTGCAGACGTGACCGAAGCCACCCGACAATAGTAAACAATAACCGAATGATCCACGCCGCTCGGCGCTGTACAGTTAAGTCATACTGATACTGTAGTATATTACAACTGATGCGTATTCTTGGCGTCTGCTGAAATGTACAGTTATCGCGGAATATACGTTATCGGAGCGTACGCTCATATGAAAAAGTGTTAATAAATAACGTAGTTCAGCTATGTCGATAGATACGTAAAAGCTTTGCTCCTACCGTTAGAAAAGAGCTGTTCCTAGACCAGTAGCTGCAGTACAAAACTGTTCAGACCCTACATCGATTAAAGGTTCTGTGTACACTTGTTATGTAGCATCTAGCTACATAAACCCTAATGCTCTTCAGGTTAACTATTAGATAGTAAAACAAATTTGATTTTTCCGTACTAATCTGTAAAATTATGTAATAGCAAATCCATTTCTGGGTTTTTTAGTCTGTATTTAGTTATTAGTTCGTGCACCGAAATCTCTTTTTCATTTTCATTTCTTACGCTTTCCTATAGATTCACGTATTAATACCCAGCGTTTTTTTCCGCTACACATTCAAGTTATTAGATCGTAAAACGACAGTTTAATTTTAATTTTTAATTTTTAATGCATCTGTGTAAAAGTAAGTATTAATTTCTAATGTATGACCCGTTCGCTTCAATTTTTAGATCGTAACACAACTTTTTTATTTTCACTTTCAACGGTTTCGTGTAAAAGAACATATTAAAAGTGAATGTATAACAAAAATCCGTTGTCTCCTACACACTCTGCTGAATTTTAAGGCCATAAAAGAAAAATTATTTTCTTTGCGTTTGTTTTTGTAGTCTTTCGACAATGCAGTTTTAAGTCTTTTTTATCCGCTGCCGTACACCAAGTGCAGCGCAGGAACCATATTACATTTTGATTGGGCGCGACTAGACCGCTGACGCGTCCTTGAGAACAACGAATAGCAGAGTACGGAAACAGCTCCCAGTGCTCCCACCCAAAACGGCAATTGTGAAGTGATCGGGTAATATTATTTTAAAAGTTTTTTTGGGGGTGGGTATATAATATGGCGTGCCTAGGGACGCAAAAATTTTAAATCCGCCACTGATGTTAACACGATTCACATTGTGATTTCTCCCGGCGTATTTGATAATCAAAATATCCACGGGCGTACTGCCGGTCTATTCGCCATCATCAGGTGAACTGACGTCAGATGGCGACATGTATGATCGCCGAAATATTGTGCCTGTTGGACACTGTAGACCGACAGCACACCCATGGATATTTTGATTACGATTCACATTGTCATACCGCTGACGAGGCGAATCTTAAGAAATAGCGTCAGTGGTGTCGGTCTGCCAATCAGAGGTTTGGAAATGATCACGCGAGGAGTAGACTGGGAAGCGCAGTCGAGCAGGTCTCTCGTCCTCTTGACAACCAGCTTCCATCCCAGTCACACGCACCTTCCTGGTCGTCATGGACGCCGTGTTCACTCTCTCTGTCGCTGACCTCTCCAGATTCTGATGTCTCCCGGATTTTTATATCTCAACCAGGCAGTCTTCTACTCTCATGCTCATAAATTAAGGATAATGCTGATACATGGTAAAACAACGCTCTGGTGGGCGGTTTGTGGGTTTAAATCACCTCGGGGTATGACCATGCGGTGCATTTGACCTGCGGTCGTCGCACGGTGGCGCTGGCAGCAGTCCACATACGCAGAGGTGTGTTGGTGCATGTCAGAGTACGGTGCAGTAAGTGTGCAGACGTTTTCAGACGTGCTAATGGTGACTGTGTGTTGGGAATGGCTCAAAGAACACATTTGATGACGTTATGAGGGGTAGAATACTAGGGCGATTGGAGGCTGGTCAACCACAGGTAGGTCGTAGCACGGGCCCTCCGTCTACCACGAAGTGTGATCTCAAGATTATGGCAACGATTCCAGCAGACAGGAAATGTGTCCAGGCGCTACAGTGCGGGACGTCCGCAGTGTTCAACACCACAAGAAGACCGATATCTCACCTTCAGTGCCCGCAGATGGCCACGGAGTACTGCAGGTAGCCTTGCTCGTAACCTTACCGCAGCCACTGGAAGTTGTCTCCAGACACACTGTCTACAGACGACCGAACAGACACGGTTTATTCGCCCGGAGACCTGCAAAGTGCATTCCATTGATACCTGGTCACAGGAGAGCCCATAAAGCCTAGTATCAAGAACACAGTACATGGTCATTGGAACATTGGTCCCATGTTCACGGACGAGTCCAGGTATAGTCTGAACGGTGATTCTCGCCGGGTTTTCATCTGGCGTGAACCAGGAACCAGATACCAACCTCTTAATGTCCTTGAAAGGGACCTGTATGGGGGTCGTGGTTTGATGGTGTGGAGCGGGACTATGATTGGTGCACGTACACCCCTGCATGTCTTTGTAACAGGTCAGGTGTATAAGGACGTCATTTTGCACCAGTATGTCCGCCCTTTCGGGGGTGCAGTGGGTCCCACCTTCTTCCTGATGGATGATAACGCACGGACCCACCGAGCTGCCGTGGTGGAGGAGCACCTTGAAACAGAGGATATCAGGCGAATGGAGTGGCTTGCCTCTTCTCCAAATCTAAACCCCATCGAGCAAGTCTGGGATGCTCTCACAGTTCAGGAGCTCCGATAGGCACTGGTGCCAGAATGAGAGGCTATACCCCAGCAGCTGCTCGACCACATGATCCAGAGTATGCCAACCCGTTGTGCGGCCTGTGTACGTGTGCATGGTGATCATAACCCATACTGATGTCGGAGTACATGCACAGGAAACAGTGGCTTTTCGTAGCACATGTGTTTCGGGACGGTTTTCTCAACTTATCACCAATACCGTGGACTTACAGATCTGAGTCGTGTGTCTTCCCCACGTGCCTATGCTATTAGCGCCAGTTTTGTGTAGTGCCACGTTGTGTGGCACCACATTCTGCAATTATCCTTAATTTATGAGCATGAGTGTATTTACAACCATGGTTTGATTACATAATCACCCACTAAATGCTGACCGCCTTCACAGGCCATTCTGAACAAATAGCGTCAGAAGTGGGATTCGAAAGCTTAATCTCAAGTTCGAAATGTTACTTTCTTTACTTTTTCGTGACCGAAGCTGTCAGTTTTTCGGCCTAGTACTGTGTTAAGTAAAAATCTCCAGGATTGCTTAGCCAGAGGTCGTCTACAGAGCAACGCAGATGACAGTTTCCGCACGTTAAAAGATGTTCCATGTTTTGTATTTCTCTACAGTCGCACTTATGGTCATCAGATTTTAATAGACTCCATTTTATCAGATTGGTGCCGAAAAGGGGTACACCAATTCTGAGACGGTTTAACATTTTCTGTTTCCATTTTTCTAACCTATAGTTTAACTGAACACCACATGGTGGATGTTCTGAAATAGGCTAGCCGACAGGGAGTTCATCCAAAGCGTAACCGAGGAGCTGATATATTGATTTTAGGCTTTTTAACCCACAAAGGATGCCATATAGAGGATGGCACTCATTAAATGTCTTTTTGAACTGCGCATAAGATCATGAGCTACTGTATGAGACTTGAGATGCTGAAACCTGAAGCTTGGTAGAGCTTTACCTGTAGAGTGGGTTTCATGCATTCTGTGACTAAGCTACAGGTTTTGTTAAGGCTTATGTCGATCTTCTCTGTATGTACCGATCTAGAGCAGACAGGGCACGTGTACTCAGATCCGCAAAAGCAAACTGCTAAAGAGGTGCTTCCAAACACAGTAGCTTTGGCGCTCCCGCTTACTGCCAGTTAGCTTGGAAAGGTGGCTGGTGTTGATGATGTGTGGGTGGAACAGGTAAAGCACTTCGGACCAAATGCTAAAAATTATGTGTTAAGCCTATTTAACCACTGCTGAGAAACCTTCAAATGGTTCAAATGGCTCTGAGCACTATGGGGCTTAACATCTGAGGTCATCAGTCCCCTAAACTTAGAACTACTTAAACCTAAATAACCTAAGGACATCACACACATCCATGCACGAGAGAGGATTTGAACCTACGACCGTAGTAGCAGCACAGTTCCGGACTGAAGCGCCTAGAACTGCTCAGCCACAGCGGCCGACTGAGAAACCTTCAAAACCTCTAAACTACAGAGGAAGTGCAACGTAATAGCCCCCATAAAACTTTTTCGAATTTCGCGCAGGGTCTTACTACTATGTAAATATCACCATTAAATATGACCATTAACGAAATGATGGGCAATCATCACGAAACTGACATACAAAGCTACAAGTACAGCAGAAATCAATTTTTTTTACCAAATAATTTCTGTAAAATCGGTTGAGATAGATTGCAGGTTGTGCGCCTCGATTTTGTCATCGGCGACCGGCTGAAAGGCGCCAAACACTGTCGTCCTCCCCTTCCGCACAAACGAATGAACTCGCCCAGCACGTTGGACGAAAATTGGTCACTGTTTACTGGCGACTGTAACCTGACGAGGACTTCATCATATTGTAGTGCCTATGTTGTTCAGAAGCACGTTGCAATGCATGCGAAAGGAACACTAACGTACTTCTGACGAACACAGCCACTGCTGTATCGTAACAAAAACATAGTTGTACAATGTGCGACAATAAAGTAATGTGACTGGTTTTCTTTGCAAGATGTGGCAACCCTGAAGGCTTGTGTAGGCACAATATCTTTGACCTTGGTCTATAAGCTGCTTCTAGTCCAAGCGGCACATCGATGCAACTGCTCAGTCGTGAGTTGTGCTGTAATAAGTTAACACGTGTTTGTGTCTCTCGTCACGGAAGTGGAACCGCATAATATTGCTTACGGTATGCTATTTCTTTCCGCGTTAAATTGGGTGAAAATGCAACGACAGCTTACGGTAAGCTTCGGAAAGCTTTTGGAGAGTAGGTTATGTCAAGAGCTCAAGTACTTCGTTGGCATAAAACGTTTAGTGAAGGCAGAACGAATGTTGAACATGAAGACCGCAGTGGACGATCATCAACCTCACGGACGGATGTCAACTTGGCCAGGGTGCGTGAACTCGTACGATCTGATCGAAGACTATCAGTGAAAATGATTGCAGAAGAACTGAACATCAATCGAGAAACGGTTTGTCTAATAAGAACTGAAGATCTTGGTATGAGAAAGATTTGTGCAAAAATGGCCCGCAAAAATCTCACACCACAACAGCGAGAAACACTGAAAAATGTGGCAGCCGATCTGTTAGAGCAAACGGAAATCGATCCAGAATAGTTGAGCAATGTTATCACCGGCGATGAAAGTTCGTTTTTTCAGTACGATCCAGAGACAAAACGCCAAAGTTCGCAATGGTGCTCAAAGGGATCACCCAGACCAAAAAAACCTCGCATGTCAAAGTCAAAAGTGAAATGCATGCTTGTGTGCTTCTTTGATTGCAAGGGAATTGTTCATAAAGAGTGGGTGCCTCCTGGACAAACAGTTAACCTATATTACTACAAAGAAATTTTAGAAAGATTTCATAAAAAGAGTTCTTCGTGTCCGTGCCAACATTGCTGATAATAGGATTCTGCATCACGATAATGCGCCATCGCATACTGCTCCGTCAGTACAGCAATTTTTAACCTCAAAACAAACGTCAGTACTACCACAGCCACCTTATTCACCAGATATCGCTCTGTGCGACTTTTTTCTATTCCCAAGGGTCAAAACAGCAGTCAAGGGACACCATTTTCAAACAACACAACATGTCCAAAAAGCTGTGACGAAGGTCTTGGAGGATATTACAGAAGATGAGTTCCAGAAATGTTATCACCAATGGCAGAAGCGCTGGAAAAAGTGTGTGCAATCAGAAGGGAACACCTTTGAAGGAGACAACACCAAACTTAACTAAAACGGTAAGCAACATTTTTTTTCCCACAGTCTCATCACTTTATTGTCGCACCTCGTATAAAGCCAGTAACAGTTATTATTATCGATAAAAAACAACACAGGTGTAGCAAATGAAGGAACAATGCCTGCAAGTATAGTATAAACAGTATAAATATACAGTGTGTGCCTAAAGTCTT
This sequence comes from Schistocerca americana, assembly GCF_021461395.2. Lineage (NCBI taxonomy): Eukaryota > Metazoa > Arthropoda > Insecta > Orthoptera > Acrididae > Schistocerca > Schistocerca americana. Next base: position 152,368,942 of record NC_060128.1, on the reverse strand, counting down.
TGTACAATTATGAATATTTGTTTTACGAAAACAATAGAACTTAGAAAATTTTGGTCTGTGACATATGAAAGAATAAATCGTCAGGTTTGTTTGCATATCTTTGTTGCAGGCAGAAGCTGAATAGAGAGCACTACAATCGCTGTTGTAAGATGCGTCATGCGAGGAGCGCAGTGTAGTCTGTGGTATCACGAGACAAAATCTGTTACTGTGCAGCGATATTTTCGATGATAGGAAGAGAACAATTATTCGCGCGAACGAAGTTGACACCTGGCGCGGTGGCTGATGGGAGCGACTCTAAATGGGAAGTGCCTTTACGGTCGCTCCCATGAGCCACCGCGCCAGGTGTCAACTTTGTTTGCGCGTGTAATACTGTTGTGTGGTACGTAAAGTTTAAACAGACCGGCAGTGTGTTGGATCTTCCGCGAACAGTGCGGCCATCGGTCAGTGAACAAGATGTCAGAGCTGTGCAACAGGCGTTCTTACGAAGCCCTTCCCAATCTATTTGCGGCGCACTCGTGAATTAGGGGTTTCTAGGTCAACAGAGCGAAGAGATAAGACCCACGTTACGACCAGATGATTGGAACTTTTTCCAGCTGAGTAAATGGCACAGTTCAAGACCAGCAATGACTGTCTTCAACGAATTTGTTTTTCAGATGAGCCAAGTTTCCACACATCAGGTAAAGTTAACAAGCACTATGTGGAGAAATGGGGTTCAGAAGCTATACACCTTGCCTCAGATCACGTAAAGGATTCCCCTAAAATGAATGTGTGGTGCACGTTTGATGCAAAATAGAGTCAATGCCCTTTCCTTTTTTTAACATCATTAGACGGTAGAGACACTGAATAATACAGACACTACCAGTCAGCCTGTCTTTTTTGTCGAAAAATCACCAACAGATACCTGTACGTGGATATGCTAGAGCAGCCTGCAGGACTGCAACTGAGAAACTTGCAGCGTGAAGCGATTTTCCAGCACGATGGTTCACCACCACTCTGGGAATCATATTGTCGAAATTTTATTATTGAAACATTTCCTGACAGGTGGCTTGGGCGTGCTGGCCCGACCACTTGGCCAGCAAGATCACCAGACATAACGGTTTTAGATTTCTTTTTGTTGGGTTACATTAAGGACAAGGTTTCCGCTACGAAATGGCTCTGAGCACTATGGGACTCAACATCTGAAGTCATCAGTCCCCTAGAACTTAGAACTACTTAAACCTAACTAACCTAAGGACATCACACACATCCATGCCCGAGGCAGGATTCGAACCTGCGACCGTAGCAGTCGCGCGGTTCCGCACTGAAGCGCCTAGAACCGCTCGGCCACCGCGGCCGGCAAGGTTTACGCTACGCAAGTAGCTGATCTGGATACATCAAGAAGACAGATAACAAATGCTGTTACTGGTGTTAGCAATGAATGGTGTCCAGCGTATGGTGTGTGATCGAATATCTATTAGACATTTTTCGAGCAACAAGTTTATTGACACCGCAACCAAAACTTGCTGATTTATTCTTTCATTTGGCACAAACCACAAATTTGTACACTACTGGGCATTAAAATTGCTACTCCACGAAGATGACGTGCTACAGATGCGAAATTTAACCGACAGGAAGAAGATGCTGTAATATGCAAATGATTAGCTTTTCAGAGAATTCACACAAGGTTGGCGCCGGTGGCGACACCTACAACGTGCTGATATGAGGAAAGTTTCCAACCGATTTCTCTTACACAAACAGCAGTTGATCGGCGTTGCCTTGAAACGGTGTTGTGATACCTCGTGTAAGGAGGAGAAATGCGTACCATCACGTTTCCGACTTTTACAAAGGTCGGATTATAGCCTATCGCGATTGCGGTTTATCGTATCGCGACTCTGCTGCTCGCGTTGGTCGATATCCAATGACTGTTAGCAGAATATGGAATCTGTGGTTTCAGGAGGGTAATACGGAACGCCGTGCTGGATCCCAACGGCCTCGTATCACTAGCAGTCGACATGACAGACATCTTATCCACACGGCTGTGAAGAATCGTGCAGCCACGTCTCGATCCCTGAGTCAACAGATGAGGACGTTTACAAGACAACAACCATCTGCACGAACAATTCGACGACATTTGCAGCAGCATGGACTATCAGCTCGGAGACCATGGCTGCGGTTACCCTTGACGCTGCATCACTGCTGGGTGCACGAATGGCAAAATGTCATTTTTTCGCATGAATGCAGGTTCTGTTTACAGCATCGTGATGGTCGCAACCGTGTTTGGCGACATCGCGGTGAACGCACGTTGGAGGCGTGTATTCGTCATCGCCTTACTGGCGTATCACCCGGCGTGATGGTATGGGGTGCCATTGGTTACACGTGTTGGTCACCTCTTGTTCGCAATAGTGGACGTTATATTTGAGATGTGTTACGACCTGTGGCCCTACCCTTCATTCGATCCCGGCGAAACCCTACATTTCAGCGGGATAATGCACGACCTCATGTTGCAGGTCCTGTACGGGCCTTCCTGGATACTGAAAATGTTCGACTGCTGCTCTGGCCAGCACATTCTCCATATCTCTCACCAATTGAAAACGTCTGGTCAATGGTGGCCGAGCAATTGGCTCGTCACAATACTCCAGTCGCTACTCTTGATGAACTGTGGTATCGTGTTGAAGCTGCATGGGCAGCTGTACCTGTACACACCATTCAAGCTCTGTTTCACTCAATGCGCAGGCGTTTCATGGCCGTTATTACGGCCAGAGGTGGATTAGATTAAATTAGATTAGATTAGATTAATACTAGTTCCATGGATCATGAATACGATATTTCGTAATGATGTGGAACGAGTCGAATTTTTTTTTTTTTTTTTTTTTTTACAAACTGTGTTTGCCATCTCCTTATCATCTGATGTCAAATGGTGTAGCAGAACATTAATAACAATGAAGAAAGTTTGTTAATTTTCTTAAGGCTCAGTACTCAGCTTTTCCACAGTCTTTCCTGACAGAATAGCTTTTTTAAAATTGTATTTAAATTCTACATATGATAACACACGGTAAATGAGACAAAAGGAGCAAAAACTGACACTGTTCTGTACAATGCACTAACAAAACTCCACACAATTTTCTCATATAATTCTAGTATGATAAAAATTACATTCTTTGAAAGGAATTGGAATGACTGTCGGAGATGAACGACAGGCAAAGGAACACAAAACCTCAGTTTCCAGAAGAGAGCAGAATTCAAGTCACCTCTGAGTGCATTCTGCAGCATAGAAGAAAACAGCTTATTTTGAGATGACACTTGCATAGGCTGACATTGGCAGTGGTGGATACTACAAAAATAGTACCTATATGGATCTACATATACTGCTGACTTCATAACTGGAAAGCCTAGTTGGTGTAGCTAACAGTGCTTTTGATTTGATTTATGCTGGAGGAATCCATCTGTATTTCAGAAAATAATTCTCACTTCATGTATGGAGGACACACACAATTTTTGGTTCCTGAAACCACTACACTATGAGAATGTGAGGCTCAGCAGCACCATGTTGTGAAGTATATTTAGCCTCATTACTCGCTTATTGGCAGCAATCATAACTATCGGCCAGATTGTGGACTGTAATGTGTTCTCACAATGTGTGTGGGTTTTCTCCAGATTTGATAGTCCCTTATAGGATTACAGTGTTTGGGATAGTTATTAAGTAAACTAAATTAAAAACATTATCTCAGCAAGGAAAACATGTGGACTACATGAATTTTATCATATCACATCACTGTTTGAAATGTCCACACTACACAAACAGCAACTTATTTATTTATTTAAACCCTTCAGACATAGTGCACACTCTGGAAAATACTTGCTTCTGTATTGCCATAATCTTTCTGGTACGGGAATTCAGGTTACAGAGAAGGTACATATATTTGATTCGCATGTTTGTTTGTAAAACAGCACTGGCATTTTCATTTTTATATCTCCGAGCGTCTTATTTCAGAGCTCGAAAGCCATTGTTAATTGTTTTCTTTTACATGTTTCTGTGAGCCATGCACCAATCATCTGTAGGTAAGTTTCTTCGTTACCCTTATGTTACATACTTTTTGATCTGTGGATTTCCATCATTGTTACACACACATTATCTTGTGTACTGTCTATACCTGTTAAATTAGCTTTTTCTCCCTGAACATAAAATTTGCTTAAGCTGTGGAAGATGCCTGCTTATCACATATTATGGCTACGAGACCTGCTGTATGTCTTACCAATGCTTAGAGTTGTCTTCTTAATTTTTTAGTAGATATGAGGAAGGCAATATCCGCATAAGCAAATATCCTCAGTGCATTGCAGGATACACAAATACAGCATAATACTATGGGTACTTAAAAGGCAACTGGAGGATAAGTTTAACCACACAATATTTGTCACCTGCTTTGAAACAGGTGAAAGCAGAATAATTTAAAGCAGCTTAATGTTGGTTTATTAAAAACGTATAGGCTAGAAAGGTTGTTGGGTTGTTGAGACACCGAGATAAAAATAGCCTTAGTTATTAGCTGTTACAAATCAAACATGTCTTCACACATTACTCAATCTGCTACATACACAAAGCTTCATTTTCAAATAATTATCTTTTATTCTGATCAATAGGATGGTGAACTCAGTAAGACCACAGCTGAATATTTTTCAGTCCTTATTCAAGTTTCTATCTTGCCTTTAATGAACATTAAGAGTAAAGTAAACATTTAGAACTGGTGCAGAGAGGGACTTTGTCTTTTTACTTATACCAACACTTACGACCGGATGATTTACATACTCTCTGTAGAACCAAGTGCTAACAAGACGTTCACAAAATACCTACATTTTATCACCATTATTGTTAAACATGTCTGCTCCAGACATCCATGAAGCAAGGGGAGGGAGGAAGTCATTGGGTGGAATTCAACTGTGACCAGACAACATAACTTCTGGGTACTGATTTCTTAGGATATATGCACCCAAATTTCGTGAAAATGTAATCACATGTCAGTTCTAGTATAATGTATTTGTCCAATGAATACCCGTTTATCATCTGCATTTCTTGTTGGTGTAGCAATTTTAATGGCCAGTAGTGTCATTTCTGTAGCTTTTGTAAAATACAATTGATAATTGTATAAAGTCTTTAGGCCCACCCTTAGACTGACCATCACTCGTTCCGAGCTTTGTGTCTTTGAATTTCTGAGCTACGTGGAGTTGCTTACCTGTGTAGTAGTCCTTGACAGAGGGCAGTTGGCTGTGGGCGCAGTCGGTGTCATTATCAGTAGGGCCTTCCAGCAGCCCGTCCCTCCGGACGCTCCAGGCCACCTCGCTCACCGACTGGAAGTCTCTGCTCATGTTGGACAGATCTCGGCCGGATCCTGGACAACAGCATCCGCGTTTCCAGTCGCCACTTCTGTTACTCACTTCATTACACTACACACGCACATTCAGGAAGCTTCGTGACACTTTACACTAACGTCTTAGGTACCCGTCCTGAGTATTTTCCATACAGGGATAACTGGAATAACGAGACCAAAAATGCTCCAGAACCTGTAATGTTAAAGACTGTTTCCCGAGTAGGATTCTGGACAGGTACTCGTGAAGAACGGTTGATAATGAGATTCCTTTGAGGTAGTATGCACTGGGGAGATAGCTATAAGATTCTTATCACTCACACATCGACGCTTCACTTATATGAGTAGAATAGTTCCAGCACCAGTGATCACTGATGACACACGCTTAGTCACACACAAACAGATGAGAATATATTTTACGTGTACTTGAATCTCTCCAAAGATACGTTAATGGCTGCATGTTGGCAGTAAGCTGCTCAGTTTTTAAATATACCTCCGTTTGTCGTCCTCTGTGCCTGCTGGAATAGCGTCATACGCTTCAGCTGCCAGCTTTGTTAGCAGCGTCTGAATTTGGCGTCTCTGAAATGAGGACAGGAGAGGTCGATATGCCGACAGCACAGCCGGCGCACTTGTACTTCACGTCGGCTGTCGCTGGTGTCTGACGTCACGAAACAAGCAGCAGATTTTCTCGAGAAACCCAGATCCAAAGTACTTTCGGATTCCCTACTTTTAGGGAACGCCATATTGGACGTTCACTGCACCAAAAGCTCCTGTCTGCAACAGAGAAACAGGCGACGAGGCCGTCGTATGATTATCTATTTACTTGCTCATATAATGAAACGAAGAGTGAACAAGCGAGAAAAAAGTTCCTAGAAGTACTGGCGGAACTAAAGCTGTGAGGATGGGGCGTGAGTCGTCCTTGGGTAGCTCAGTCGGTATGCCGGCACGGTAGCTCAGCGTGTTCGCAGAGGGTTAGCAGCCCTCTGTAATAAAAAAACTGAGTTAACCGATCAAAGACGAACTTAAACGGATGTCTTACGACGTCCGCCCCGAGCACATACAACGAACGAAAACAAAGGAAAGGAGAATTAAAAAAAAAAAGAAAAAGTCGGTAGAGCACTTCCCCGAGAAAGGCAAAGGTCCCGAGTTCGAGTCTCGGTCCGGCACACAGTTTTAATCTGCCAAGAAGTTTCAAGAAAAAAGTTCTTTACGGAAGACTTCCTTTATTTTTCCCCAAGGCTTCGATTGCGTACACATTTGATACATGCACGGTCACAGCTCCTCCTCCTCGCGTCTCTCTGTCCATCCCATCTTCCCACCCCTATCTGTCAGTCTTCTCCTCAACACTCTGTTTCATCACCACCTCCTCCTCCACCTCCTCTCTCTCTCTTTGTCCAACTCCTCTGCCCCCTCTCTGACCTTATCTTCCTCCCCCTTCCCTCTCTCCAAATCCCCTCCCTCCTCTTTCTATCCATCTTCAGTTTGTTTATTTAATCGTCCATGGACGCTGCCTTTGTAAGATTTATCCATGTCGTACTTTCTAGTTAACGTTTAATATCATTGTCGTTTACACACTAATGTTTTCCTAGTATGTGCAGTAGCATCACTGTATTGCACATGACTTGGATTACCCATATTACGTCTTCAATAATTTTAATTTTTATTACAGTTTAATTTTAATCTTTTTTATTCCTTCTTTTTAAGTATAGGTTTATCAGTCCCATATTAGTCTTTTGGTAACTTAAGGAGAGGCATCGGTGAAATTTCAACCGTATCTTAAAAAATCTGAGGGAGCTGACAATTTAATTCATAACATACTTTGCCATCCTGAATTTAGTGGGTAAATCCAATCTGCTATACAATATTTTTTCGAACATTTCAAATTTTTTAGTTTTGAAAAAAATCATTATTTTTTCAAACCCATACCTAGAGTTGTTTGGAATGTATTCACAAAAAAGTGTGAGGCAAAACTGTTTAAAAGTGGCGGACGAGAAGCATTTTTTTATTGAGGTGATTTCGATTTTTACAAAAACGTCAAAGGATGGTTAATTTTCTCTCATTAGATATATCCACATCAAAAAACGTTTTGCATCACCCCGGTTCCCAGAACTCCAAAAGATAGACTTTGACTGTGGATATTGTATCACATAGAATGAGATTTTCACTCTGCAGCGGAGTGTGCGCTGATATGAAACTTCCTGGCAGATTAAAACTGTGTGCCCGACCGAGACTCGAACTCGGGACCTTTGCCTTTCGCGGGCAAGTGCTCTACCATCTGAGCTACCGAAGCACGACTCACGCCCGGTACTCACAGCTTTACTTCTGCCAGTATCTCGTCTCCTACCTTCCAAACTTAACAGAAGCTCTTCTGCGAACCTTGCAGAACTAGCACTCCTGAAAGAAAGGATATAGCGGAGACATGGCTTAGCCACAGCCTGAGGGATGTTTCCAGAATGAGATTTTCACTCTGCAGCGGAGTGTGCGCTGATATGAAACTTCCTGGCAGATTAAAACTGTGTGCCCGACCGAGACTCGAACTCGGGACCTTTGCCTTTCGCGGGCAAGTGCTCTACCATCTGAGCTACCGAAGCACGACTCACGCCCGGTACTCACAGCTTTACTTCTGCCAGTATCTCGTCTCCTACCTTCCAAACTTAACAGAAGCTCTTCTGCGAACCTTGCAGAACTAGCACTCCTGAAAGAAAGGATATAGCGGAGACATGGCTTAGCCACAGCCTGGGGGATGTTTCCAGAATGAGATTTTCACTCTGCAGCGGAGTGTGCGCTGATATGAAACTTCCTGGCAGATTAAAACTGTGTGCCCGACCGAGACTCGAACTCGGGACCTTTGCCTTTCGCGGGCAAGTGCTCTACCATCTGAGCTACCGAAGCACGACTCACGCCCGGTACTCACAGCTTTACTTCTGCCAGTATCTCGTCTCCTACCTTCCAAACTTAACAGAAGCTCTTCTGCGAACCTTGCAGAACTAGCACTCCTGAAAGAAAGGATATAGCGGAGACATGGCTTAGCCACAGCCTGAGGGATGTTTCCAGAATGAGATTTTCACTCTGCAGCGGAGTGTGCGCTGATATGAAACTTCCTGGCAGATTAAAACTGTGTGCCCGACCGAGACTCGAACTCGGGACCTTTGCCTTTCGCGGGCAAGTGCTCTACCATCTGAGCTACCGAAGCACGACTCACGCCCGGTACTCACAGCTTTACTTCTGCCAGTATCTCGTCTCCTACCTTCCAAACTTAACAGAAGCTCTTCTGCGAACCTTGCAGAACTAGCACTCCTGAAAGAAAGGATATAGCGGAGACATGGCTTAGCCACAGCCTGGGGGATGTTTCCAGAATGAGATTTTCACTCTGCAGCGGAGTGTGCGCTGATATGAAACTTCCTGGCAGATTAAAACTGTGTGGCCGACCGAGACTCGAACTCGGGACCTTTGCCTTTCGCGGGCAAGTGCTCTACCATCTGAGCTACCGAAGCACGACTCACGCCCGGTACTCACAGCTTTACTTCTGCCAGTATCTCGTCTCCTACCTTCCAAACTTAACAGAAGCTCTTCTGCGAACCTTGCAGAACTAGCACTCCTGAAAGAAAGGATATAGCGGAGACATGGCTTAGCCACAGCCTGGGGGATGTTTCCAGAATGAGATTTTCACTCTGCAGCGGAGTGTGCGCTGAAATGAAACTTCCTGGCAGATTAAAACTGTGTGCCCGACCGAGACTCGAACTCGGGACCTTTGCCTTTCGCGGGCAAGTGCTCTACCATCTGAGCTACCGAAGCACGACTCACGCCCGGTACTCACAGCTTTACTTCTGCCAGTATCTCGTCTCCTACCTTCCAAACTTAACAGAAGCTCTTCTGCGAACCTTGCAGAACTAGCACTCCTGAAAGAAAGGATATAGCGGAGACATGGCTTAGCCACAGCCTGGGGGATGTTTCCAGAATGAGATTTTCACTCTGCAGCGGAGTGTGCGCTGATATGAAACTTCCTGGCAGATTAAAACTGTGTGCCCGACCGAGACTCGAACTCGGGACCTTTGCCTTTCGCGGGCAAGTGCTCTACCATCTGAGCTACCGAAGCACGACTCACGCCCGGTACTCACAGCTTTACTTCTGCCAGTATCTCGTCTCCTACCTTCCAAACTTAACAGAAGCTCTTCTGCGAACCTTGCAGAACTAGCACTCCTGAAAGAAAGGATATAGCGGAGACATGGCTTAGCCACAGCCTGGGGGATGTTTCCAGAATGAGATTTTCACTCTGCAGCGGAGTGTGCGCTGATATGAAACTTCCTGGCAGATTAAAACTGTGTGCCCGACCGAGACTCGAACTCGGGACCTTTGCCTTTCGCGGGCAAGTGCTCTACCATCTGAGCTACCGAAGCACGACTCACGCCCGGTACTCACAGCTTTACTTCTGCCAGTATCTCGTCTCCTACCTTCCAAACTTAACAGAAGCTCTTCTGCGAACCTTGCAGAACTAGCACTCCTGAAAGAAAGGATATAGCGGAGACATGGCTTAGCCACAGCCTGAGGGATGTTTCCAGAATGAGATTTTCACTCTGCAGCGGAGTGTGCGCTGATATGAAACTTCCTGGCAGATTAAAACTGTGTGCCCGACCGAGACTCGAACTCGGGACCTTTGCCTTTCGCGGGCAAGTGCTCTACCATCTGAGCTACCGAAGCACGACTCACGCCCGGTACTCACAGCTTTACTTCTGCCAGTATCTCGTCTCCTACCTTCCAAACTTAACAGAAGCTCTTCTGCGAACCTTGCAGAACTAGCACTCCTGAAAGAAAGGATATAGCGGAGACATGGCTTAGCCACAGCCTGGGGGATGTTTCCAGAATGAGATTTTCACTCTGCAGCGGAGTGTGCGCTGATATGAAACTTCCTGGCAGATTAAAACTGTGTGCCCGACCGAGACTCGAACTCGGGACCTTTGCCTTTCGCGGGCAAGTGCTCTACCATCTGAGCTACCGAAGCACGACTCACGCCCGGTACTCACAGCTTTACTTCTGCCAGTATCTCGTCTCCTACCTTCCAAACTTAACAGAAGCTCTTCTGCGAACCTTGCAGAACTAGCACTCCTGAAAGAAAGGATATAGCGGAGACATGGCTTAGCCACAGCCTGGGGGATGTTTCCAGAATGAGATTTTCACTCTGCAGCGGAGTGTGCGCTGAAATGAAACTTCCTGGCAGATTAAAACTGTGTGCCCGACCGAGACTCGAACTCGGGACCTTTGCCTTTCGCGGGCAAGTGCTCTACCATCTGAGCTACCGAAGCACGACTCACGCCCGGTACTCACAGCTTTACTTCTGCCAGTATCTCGTCTCCTACCTTCCAAACTTAACAGAAGCTCTTCTGCGAACCTTGCAGAACTAGCACTCCTGAAAGAAAGGATATAGCGGAGACATGGCTTAGCCACAGCCTGAGGGATGTTTCCAGAATGAGATTTTCACTCTGCAGCGGAGTGTGCGCTGATATGAAACTTCCTGGCAGATTAAAACTGTGTGCCCGACCGAGACTCGAACTCGGGACCTTTGCCTTTCGCGGGCAAGTGCTCTACCATCTGAGCTACCGAAGCACGACTCACGCCCGGTACTCACAGCTTTACTTCTGCCAGTATCTCGTCTCCTGCTTTCCAAACTTAACAGAAGCTCTTCTGCGAACCTTGCAGAACTAGCACTCCTGAAAGAAAGGATATAGCGGAGACATGGCTTAGCCACAGCCTGAGGGATGTTTCCAGAATGAGATTTTCACTCTGCAGCGGAGTGTGCGCTGATATGAAACTTCCTGGCAGATTAAAACTGTGTGCCCGACCGAGACTCGAACTCGGGACCTTTGCCTTTCGCGGGCAAGTGCTCTACCATCTGAGCTACCGAAGCACGACTCACGCCCGGTACTCACAGCTTCTGTTAAGTTTGGAAGGTAGGAGACGAGATACTGGCAGAAGTAAAGCTGTGAGTACCGGGCGTGAGTCGTGCTTCGGTAGCTCAGATGGTAGAGCACTTGCCCGCGAAAGGCAAAGGTCCCGAGTTCGAGTCTCGGTCGGGCACACAGTTTTAATCTGCCAGGAAGTTTCATTGTATCACATAGTCCACTTGATTGTTTAGAGATGTCATTAAACCCGCCCAAAGATATAAACAACCATGCGTTAGCAGCGCCTATTAGACGGAGGTGGTCCGACAGTCGATCAGTTCCAGTCAGTTCACCAGGAAGAAGGTACACGGCTCGTGTTTCTGTAGCCCAACCATGCCTAGACGGTCAACACTGCGGTTCAAAAAAATGGTTCAAATGGCTCTGAGCACTATGGGACTTAACATCTGTGGTCATCAGTCCCCTAGAACTTAGAACTACTTAAACCTAACTAACCTAAGGACATCACACACATCCCTGCCCGAGGCAGGATTCGAACCTGCGACCGTACCGCGGTTCGATCGCGTCTGCAATGTTTCTTTGTGCCAGGAAGAGCTCTTAACAAGGGATGTGTCCAGGTGTCTCGGAGTGAACCAAAGCGATGTTCGAACATGGAGGGCATACAGAGAGACAGGAACTGTCGATGACATGCCTCACTCAGGCCCCCAAGGGCTACTACTGCAGTGGATGACCGCTACCTACGGATTACAGCTCGGAGGAACACTGACAGCAACGCCACCATACAGAATAATGCTTTTCGTGCAGCCACAGGACGTCGTGTTACGACTCAAACTGTGCGCAATAGGCTGCATGATGCGCTACTTCACTCCCGACGTCCATGGCGAGGTCCATCTTTGCAACCACGACACCACGCAGCGCAGTACAGATGGGCCCAACAACATGCCGAATGGACCGCTCGGGATTGGTAACACGTTCTCCTCACCGATGAGTGTCGCATAGCAGGCCGGGGTGGCAGAGAGGTTCTAGGCGCTACAGTCTGGAACGGCGCGACCGCAACGGTCGCAAGTTTGAATCCTGCTTTGGGCATGGATGTGTGTGCTGTCCTTAGGTTAGTTAGGTTTAAGTAGTTCTAAGGTCTAGGGGACATCAGATGTTGGGTCCCATAGTGCTCAGAGCCATTTGAACCATTTGAAGTGTCGCATATGCTTTCAACCAGACAGTCGTCGGAGACGTGATTGGAAGCAACCCGGTCAGGCTGAACGCCTTAGACACACTGTCCAGCGAGTGCAGCAAGGTGGAGGTTCCCTGCTGTTTCGGGGTAGCATTATGTGGGGCTGACGTACGCCACTGGTGGTCATGGAAGACGCCGTAACGGCTGTACGATACGTGAATGCCTTAATCCGATCGATAATGCAGCCATATTGGCAGCATACTGGCGAGGTAGTGTTCATGGATGACAATTCGCGTCCCCATGGTGCACATCTTGTGAATGACTTCCTTCAGGATAACGACATCGCTCGACTAGCGTGGCAGCATGTTCTCCAGACATGAACCCCAACGCACGTGCCTAGGATGGATTTAGAAGATCTGTTGATGAACGTCGTTACCCACCAACCACTCTGAGGGATCTACGCCGAATCGACATTGAGGAGTGGGACAATCTGGACCGACACTGCCTTGATTAACTTGTAGATAGTATGCCACGACGAATACAGGCATGCATCAATGCAAGAGGATGTGCTACTGGGTATTAGAGTTACCGGTGTGTACAGCAATCTGGACCACCACCTCTGAAGGACTCGCTGAATGGTGTTACAAAATGCGAAGTGTGGTTTTCATGAGCAGTGAAATGGGCGGAAATGCTGTTTATGTTGATCTCTTTCCAGTTTCCTGTACATGTTCTGGAACGCTCGGAACCGAGGTGATGCAAACTTTTTTTGATGCATGTATATGTACAATGCAGAAATTTAATTGAAACAGTAATTTTCTATGAATATGTCGGTATATGTGTCTAAATTGTACATACACTCCTGGAAATGGAAAAAAGAACACATTGACACCGGTGTGTCAGACCCACCATACTTGCTCCGGACACTGCGAGAGGGCTGTACAAGCAATGATCACACGCACGGCACAGCGGACACACCAGGAACCGCGGTGTTGGCCGTCGAATGGCGCTAGCTGCGCAGCATTTGTGCACCGCCTCCGTCAGTGTCAGCCAGTTTGCCGTGGCATACGGAGCTCCATCGCAGTCTTTAACACTGGTAGCATGCCGCGACAGCGTGGACGTGAACCGTATGTGCAGTTGACGGACTTTGAGCGAGGGCGTATAGTGGGCATGCGGGAGGCCGGGTGGACGTACCGCCGAATTGCTCAACACGTGGGGCGTGAGGTCTCCACAGTACATCGATGTTGTCGCCAGTGGTCGGCGGAAGGTGCACGTGCCCGTCGACCTGGGACCGGACCGCAGCGACGCACGGATGCACGCCAAGACCGTAGGATCCTACGCAGTGCCGTAGGGGACCGCACCGCCACTTCCCAGCAAATTAGGGACACTGTTGCTCCTGGGGTATCGGCGAGGACCATTCGCAACCGTCTCCATGAAGCTGGGCTACGGTCCCGCACACCGTTAGGCCGTCTTCCGCTCACGCCCCAACATCGTGCAGCCCGCCTCCAGTGGTGTCGCGACAGGCGTGAATGGAGGGACGAATGGAGACGTGTCGTCTTCAGCGATGAGAGTCGCTTCTGCCTTGGTGCCAATGATGGTCGTATGCGTGTTTGGCGCCGTGCAGGTGAGCGCCACAATCAGGACTGCATACGACCGAGGCACACAGGGCCGAACACCCGGCATCATGGTGTGGGGAGCGATCTCCTACACTGGCCGTACACCACTGGTGATCGTCGAGGGGACACTGAATAGTGCACGGTACATCCAAACCGCCATCGAACCCATCGTTCTACCATTCCTAGACCGGCAAGGGAACTTGCTGTTCCAACAGGACAATGCACGTCCGCATGTATCCCGTGCCACCCAACGTGCTCTAGAAGGTGTACGTCAACTACCCTGGCCAGCAAGATCTCCGGATCTGTCCCCCATTGAGCATGTTTGGGACTGGATGAAGCGTCGTCTCACGCGGTCTGCACGTCCAGCACGAACGCTGGTCCAACTGAGGCGCCAGGTGGAAATGGCATGGCAAGCCGTTCCACAGGACTACATCCAGCATCTCTACGATCGTCTCCATGGGAGAATAGCAGCCTGCATTGCTGCGAAAGGTGGATATACACTGTACTAGTGCCGACATTGTGCATGCTCTGTTGCCTGTGTCTATGTGCCTGTGGTTCTGTCAGTGTGATCATGTGATGTATCTGACCCCAGGAATGTGTCAATGAAGTTTCCCCTTCCTGGGACAATGAATTCACGGTGTTCTTATTTCAATTTCCAGGAGTGTATATTGGAACATAGTTTATATACTTTACATAAAACGCCCGCGCAGTCTACCAACCCTAATGCGATGCGGCGTCTAGGAGAGATCCACTTGCATTTCGCGTGCCCTGCAGCTGTATCTGAGGCTGACGACTTGCCCGTGCTGACGCAGCGGAGATGGGAAAGTGGGATGTAATATGTAAGTTGAAAATAAAGAATACAATTTTCAAACTATCAAGTCGTCTTCTATTTAGTTTTCCTTCATCCTGGGCCGTTCATTGTATAATATCGTAGTAATTCTATTTTATGTTAATTCCTTGTCCTGTATTAAGAATACAAAATTTTATCCAGAATGAGATTTTCACTCTGCAGCGGAGTGTGCGCTGATATGAAACTTCCTGGCAGATTAAAACTGCGTACTGGCAGAAGTGAAGCTATGAGAACGGGGCGTGAGTCATGCCTGGGTAGCTCAGTTAGTAGAGCACTTGCCCGTGAAAGGCAAAGGTCCCGAGTTCGAGTGTCGGTCCGTCACACAGTTTTAGTCTGCCAGGAAGTTTCACAAAACTTTTATTATTGATTTACAGTTTTCGTATACATGTAATGTTGAAAAGGTAACTACACTTGAATGGCCAAAACGAAAAAAATTGCTGCTCCTCTGTCAATTTTTTTTTCTCAAAACATTTTTGTGAATACATTCCATAGTAGCCAACAACTGCACGTATGGATTTGGAAAAATAACGACTTTATTTCAAAACTCAATAATTCAAAAGTGATGAAATAAACTTTATTTAGCAAATTGGATGTTTCCGCTGAATTCGGTTCATCTAGATATGTTATGAAATAAATTTTCAGCCCCCTGCGATTTTTCGGCGACCGTGATGAAATTTCAGCGCTCCCTCCCCTTAAGTTACCAGCGCCATCGATCGTGCTTTCGCTGTATTAGCGCGGCTGTATGCGGCCATCTGCCGCTTAGTAATTCTAGTGCAGCTGCCGGTTAGAGAGCTCAACTGTTTGGCATCCAGGCCAATACTTATGCGCGGTTCTGCGCTGTGCTCTCCTTCATGTTGTAACAGTTTAAACGCATTTGTAATTCTTCGGTGGTTTTCTTTGTTAGTTGGTCCGATGTCTTTTCCATTGTGGCTGTGGGTTGGTTTCCGAAACTTTCTGCCTAGGTTACCAAAGTTCCTTTTAGTTATTCTGACGAACGGATTTTCATCTAGACGGTTTTATGTGTATGTGGCTGATGTAGAGTTTTGTTAGCAGGCTCAGTGAACTCAAAAATGGCTCTGAGCACTACGGGGCTTAACTTCTGAGGTCATCAGTGCCCTAGAACTTAGAACTACTTAAACCTAAGGACATCACACACATCCATGCACGAGGCAGGATTCGAACCTGCGACCGTAGCAGCAGCGCGGTTCCGGACTGAAGATTCTAGAACCGCTCGTCCACAGCGGCCGGTGCGCAATGAACTTCATTTCACAGTTTTACGTGTGCGTTGTCTGCGGATTTCATTAAATGCTTGGCGCAGGTTACAAGGGAAACTTCCTATCGCACCCCTCCCCCCCCCCCCCCCTCCCCCGCCCGCCCCCTCAGATTTAGTGGTAAGATGACCCTGTGGATTCCTGTCAAAAACCGAACACAGATCAAGCATGAAAAGAGGAAGAAGATGTACTGAACTAGTTCAATCTGCTCTTTTTTCCACAAAATTATGAATTGGCCATGCGGTCGTTGACGAATCTGTTCGCGGTATTCAGATATGTGTCCGTGTCGTGGAGCAACGTCCTTTTGCAGCACTGAGGTGTAAGGAAGGGACCTTCACATGTACGTGCCTCCTGCTTGTTCTACACAAGTACCACATGTTAGCGGTCTTGCGTTCCGTTTTGGAAGTTTTGACTCTAGAATTCCTTCGTTGCAACTCAGTTCACATCAGTTTATTTCTCGTTTTCATCTCTGTCGGAGGTCTATGCGGCATCTCGCTTGCTGTCTCTATTCATCACATTTACGAGGGTCACTCCAAAAGAAATGCACACTATTTTTGTAAAAATGCAGTTTTCATCACGCATATGTGAAAGTTTTACAGTGCGTAGATACATCCTTTCAAACTTCGTTCAACCTGTTCCCGTGAGTGGCGCCGTCACAGCATGTCTTCAAGATGGCTGCTACAGTTGACGTTCGTCAGAAGCAACGCGCTGTCATAGAATTCCTGTGCTGTGAAAACGAGACACTGGGAAACATCCACAAGAGGTTGAAAAAGGTGTATGGAGATGCTGCTGTCGATCGCAGTACAGTTAGTCGGTGGGCAACCAGGTTACGTGATGAAAGCGGGCACGGCAATATTGAGGATTGTCCTCGCAGCGGCAGGCCTCGTACTGCACACACTCCACACAATGTGCAGAGAGTTAACGAATTGGTGACTGCTGACAGACGCATCACAGTGAACGAATTGTCACGCTGCGTTGGGATAGGGGAAGGAAGTGTTTGCAGAATACTGAAAGTGTTGGCGTTAAAAAAAGGTTTGTGCCAGGTGGGTTCCCAGGATGTTGCCAGTGGCTCACAAAGAAACAAGAAAAACGGTATGCAGCGAAACTTTGGAACAGTACGAGAATGGTGGAGATGAATTTCTTGGAAGAACTGCGACAAGTGATGAAACATGGCTCCATCATTTTTCACCAGAGACGTAGAGGCAATCAATGGAGTGGCATCATGCAAATTCACCCAAGGAAAAAAGATTCAAAGCTACACCTTCTGCTGGAAAAGTTATGGCTACGGTGTTTTTCGATTCCAAAGGATTCTTGCTTGTGGACGTCATGCCAAGTGGAACCACCATAAATTCTGATGCATATGTAACGACACTGAAGAAACTTCAAGTTCGACTGAGTCGTGTTCGACCACATCGGCAAAAGCAGGATGTTTTGCTGTTGCACGACAATGCACGGCCACATGTCAGTCAGAAAACCATGGAAGCGATGACAAAACTCGGATGGACAACACTGAAACAGCCGCCTTACAGTCCTGACCTCATCTCTTTGGGAAACTGAAGGACTCTCTTCGTGGAACAAGGTTTGAAGATGATGACTCCCTTGGGCACGCTGCCAAACAGTGGCTCCAACAGGTTGGTCCAGAATTTTACCGCGCGGGTATACAGGCGCTGGTTCCAAGATGGCATAAGGCAGTTGACAGGGATGGAAATTATGTTGAGAAACGAAAATATTGTTCCTGAAGGATGAATCTCCACACTGAAACTTTCAAACATGTAGGATAAAAGATAGATTTTTAAAAAAATAGTGTGCATTTCTTTTGGAGTTACGCACGTACTTGCGACGGTAATATATTCTTACCACATGACTCATGCTCTATAACCAGTGTCTAGCATGACAACTGCTGAAACTGCAGAAGGAGAGCAGACACGTCAATGGCCAGACGGAAGGTACACATTTTTGCGAATATGGACAACCTTCAGCTGTATAATGCAATGACGACAATGAAAATTTGTGCCGAACGGGTACTCGAACCCGGATTTGCTACTTGTTGCGAGCGGTCGCCCTGGGCTCTATGTGCACGACTCACGGCCGCACCCAAACTTACACAGCCTGTACTCGCACACCCATTATGTACGACGGGCGTTTGAAAAGTCTGTGCAAATTTAGAAACTACACTCCTGGAAATGGAAAAAAGAACACATTGACACCGGTGTGTCAGACCCACAATACTTGCTCCGGACACTGCGAGAGGGCTGTACAAGCAATGATCACACGCACGGCACAGCGGACACACCAGGAACCGCGGTGTTGGCCGTCGAATGGCGCTAGCTGCGCACCATTTGTGCACCGCCGCCGTCAGTGTCAGCCAGTTTGCCGTGGCATACGGAGCTCCATCGCAGTCTTTAACACTGGTAGCATGCCGCGACAGCGTGGACGTGAACCGTATGTGCAGTTGACGGACTTTGAGCGAGGGCGTATAGTGGGCATGCGGGAGGCCGGGTGGACGTACCGCCGAATTGCTCAACACGTGGGGCGTGAGGTCTCCACAGTACATCGATGTTCTCGCCAGTGGTCGGCGGAAGGTGCACGTGCCCGTCGACCTGGGACCGGACCGCAGCGACGCACGGATGCACGCCAAGACCGTAGGATCCTACGCAGTGCCGTAGGGGACCGCACCGCCATTTCCCTGCAAATTAGGGACACTGTTACTCCCGGGGTATCGGCGAGGACCATTCGCAACCGTCTCCATGAAGCTGGGCTGCGGTCCCGCACACCGTTAGGCCGTCTTCCGCTCACGCCCCAACATCGTGCAGCCCGCCTCCAGTGGTGTCGCGACAGGCGTGAATGGAGGGACGAATGGAGACGTGTCGTCTTCAGCGATGAGAGTCGCTTCTGCCTTGGTGCCAATGATGGTCGTATGCGTGTTTGGCGCCGTGCAGGTGAGCGCCACAATCAGGACTGCATACGACCGAGGCACACAGATCCAACACCCGGCATCATGGTATGGGGAGCGATCTCCTACACTGGCCGTACACCACTGGTGATCGTCGAGGGGACACTGAATAGTGCACGGTACATCCAAACCGTCATCGAACCCATCGTTCTACCATTCCTAGACCGGCAAGGGAACTTGCTGTTCCAACAGGACAATGCACGTCCGCATGTATCCCGTGCCACCCAACGTGCTCTAGAAGGTGTAAGTCAACTACCCTGGCCAGCAAGATCTCCGGATCTGTCCCCCATTGAGCATGTGTGGGACTGGATGAAGCGTCGTCTCACGCGGTCTGCACGTCCAGCACGAACGCTGGTCCAACTGAGGCGCCAGGTGGAAATGGCATGGCAAGCCGTTCCACAGGACTACATCCAGCATCTCTACGATCGTCTCCATGGGAGAATAGCAGCCTGCATTGCCGCGAAAGGTGGATATACACTGTACTAGTGCCGACATTGTGCATGCTCTGTTGCCTGTGTCTATGTGCCTGTGGTTCTGTCAGTGTGATCATGTGATGTATCTGACCCCAGGAATGTGTCAATAAAGTTTCCCCTTCCTGGGACAATGAATTCACGGTGTTCTTATTTCAATTTCCAGGAGTGTACTTACGTGTTTGGGATAAACCTTTTTCACCTTTCGACGTAGTCTCCTTTTGAACTTATACACTTCGTTGGCGCTGTTCTAATTTGTTGATCCCTTTCGAATGATAGGAATTGTCCAAGTCTGCAAAACAGCTATTAGTTGCCGCAATCACCTCCTCGTTTGAATAAAATCTTTGTCCCGCCAGCCATTTCTTTAAATTAGGGAACAAATAGTAGTCCAAGGGAGCCCAGTCTCGAAAATAGGGTGGATGTGAAACGAGTTGGAATCCTATGTCCATTAATTTTGCGAGCAAAACTGCTGAGGTGTGCTGGTGCATTGTCGTGCTGGAAAAGGACACTTTTGCGGTCCAATCGCCGGCGTTTTTCTTGCAGCTCGGTTTTCAAACACTCCAATAAGATGAATAATATTCACCTATAATAGTTTTACCCTTTTCCAGATAGTCGATGATGATTATCCCTTGCAAATCCCCAAAGACAGTCGCCATAACCTTTCCGGCAGAAGGAATGGTCTTCGCCTTTTTTGGTGCAGATTCTCCCCTGGTAACCCGTTGTTTAGATTGTTGTTCGGTCTCAGAAGTATCGCAATATATCCATGTTAAATCCACAGTGACGAAACGACGTTTTAAGTCCTGCAGATTCTTCCTGAACAGCTGCAAACCATCCTTGCAACACTTTACACGATTCCGTTTTTGGTCAAGCGTGAGCAGTCGCGGAACCCATCTTGCGGATAGCTTTCTCATGTCCAAATGTTTATGCAAAATATTATGTACCCGTTCGTTCGAGATGCCCACAGCACCAGCAAATCTCACGCACCTTAACTCTTCTCTCATCCATCACCACATCATGGATTTTATCAATGGTTTCTGGAGTCATAACCTCCATAGGGCGTCCAGAACGTTCACCATTTCTTGTGCCCAATGGCCACTCCGAAAATTTTGAAATCACTTATCAACTGTTCTAATCGAAGGTGAAGAGTCACCGTAATGTTTATAAAGCTTTCCTTTAGTCTCCTGAGGCGTTTTTCCTTTCATAAAATAATGTTTAATCACCACACGAAATTCTTTTTCGTCCATATTTTGACAATCATTCGACTTCCTTGGTTCACACGAATGCCAAACATAAAGAAATAGATCAATATGGCTGAAAGTTGGTGTCCGTTCTTTCCAGAGATGCTACTAACTAAACATGACATCGTTGCGCTCCGGTGGTGCCATCTCTCTGACTTCGCACAGACTTTTCAAACGCCCATCGTATATTCCCGTACAGCGGAGACGTTTTACTTGAATGTCGCTTGCCCGATGTCGGTGGTTAAATACGACATTGCGGTGCCTGTATTATTACCAATTACGATGCACAGATCCTTCGGACATGAATGCATGCATGCAGGCACTGGGGCGACTATAAAAAGCACTCCGTCTTCAGGCCACAAGTGGCCCATCGGGACCATCCGACCGCCGTGTCTTCCTCATTGAGGATGTGGATAGGAGGAGCTTGTGGTCAGTACACCACTCTCCCGTTTGTTATGATGGTTTTCTTTGACCGGAGCCGCTACTATTCGGTCAAGTAGCTCCTGAATTGGCATCACGAGGCTGAGTGCACCTCGAAAAATGGCAACAGCACATGGTGGCTGGATGGTCACCCACCCAAGTGACGGCCACGCCCGACAGCGCTTAACTCCGATGACCTCATGGGAACCGGTGTATCCACTCCGGCAAGGCCATTGCCCGGGGCGACTATAACCATTATGAAATACAATAAATGTATTCAGAGTTGCGAATATGGACAAGCTTAATCTGTATAACTGAATGATCACAGTGAAAATTTGAGTATCGTAATTCGTAATAACGCAGGCACTGCACTATTGCAATTGTCCACTGATACCAGGTAAGCTACTTTCAAGTAAAACGTCTTCCCCATGCGGGAATATACACAATGGATGTACGAATACAGGCTGTAGACACTTGATTGACGACATATTGAAGTTCGGCTCTGGCTGTGAGTTGTGTTCGGACAGGCAAATGGCGCTGGCACGGTAGCTCGGCGTGTTCGGTCAGAGGGTTTAGCTGCCCTCTGTAATAAAAAAAACTGAGTGTACTGTTCAACGAACATCCTGACCGAGTGTCATCAGATGTTCGCCATTAACAAAGTCAACCAACAATATAGAACAAAATGAAAATAAAAAAGTCGGCATGCTAGCTCAATGTGTTCGGTCAGAGGGTTTAGCTACCCTCTGTAATAAAAAACTGAGTGAACAGATCAACGAACAACCTGAATGAATGTCATCGGATGTCCGCCATGAACAAAGTCAACGAACAATATAGAACAAAATTTAAAAAAAAAACGGCATGGTAGCTCAGTGTGTTCGGTCAGAGAGTTTATCTACCCTCTGTAATAAAAAACTGAGTGAACGGATCAACGAACAACCTTAACGAGTGACATTGGACGTCCGCCACGAACAAAGTCAACGAACAAAATGAAAAAAAAAAAAAATCGGCACGGTCGCTCAGCGTGTTCGCTCAGATTGTTTAGCTACCCTCTGTAATAAAAAAGTGAGTGATGGATCAACGAACAACCTGAACGAGTGTAATCGGATGTCTGTCACGAACAAAGTAAACGAACAATATAGAACAAAATGAAAATAAAAATAGTTGGCATGCTAGCTAGCGTGTACGGCCAGAGGATTTAGCTACCCTCTGTAATAAAAAAATGACTGAACGGATCAAGGAACATCCTGAACGAGTGTCATCGGACGTCCGCCATGAACAAAGTCTACCAACACTATAGAACAAAATGGAAAAAAAAGCTGGCACGGTAGCTCAGCGTGTTTGGTCAGAGGGTTTAGCTACCCTCTGTAATAAAAAACTGAGTGAACGGATCAACGAACACGCAGAACGAGTGTCATCGGACATCTACCACGAACAAAGTCAACGAACAATATAGAACAAAATTAAAATAAAAAAAGTTGGCATGCTACCTCAGTGTGTTCGGTCAGAGGGTTTAGCTACCCTCTGTAATAAGAAAATGACTGAACGGATCAAGGAACAACCTGAATGAGTGTCATTGGACGTCCGCCACGAACAAAGTCAACGAACAAAATGAAAAAAAAAAGGCACGGTAGCTCAGCGTGTTCGGTCAGAGGGTTTATCTACCCTCTGGAATAAAAAAAAACTGAGTGATGGATCAGCGAACATCTTGAACGAGTGTCATCGGACGTCTGCCACGAACAAAGGTGACGACCAAAATAAAACAAAATGGGGAAGAAGAAAATGGTAAGGCGAACGCTCGCGATAAGCAGGAGATTGGGGTTCGATTCCCGGTCCGGCATAAATTTTCACTGTCGTCATTCGGTTACACAGCTGACGATTGTCCTTATTCGCAACTGCGAGTACTTTTTCGTAATTACACAGGCACAGCAATATCGTACTTATTTAATTAGTCACCTTTTTGAGTTTAGATAATCCGATGATATTGCAAACGGCTGAAAGCAAGGGAAACTACAGCCGTAATTTTTCCCGAGGGCATCCAGCTTTATCCCCGATGTTATTCAATTTGTCTATTGAGCAAAAGAAAAATTCGGAGTAGGAATTAAAATCCATGGAAAAGAAATAACAACTTTGAGGTTCGCCGATGACATTGTAATTCTGTCAGAGACAGCAAAGGACCTGGGAGAGCAGTTGAACGGAATGGACAGTGTCCTGAAAGGAGGATATAAGATGAACAGCAACAAAAGCAAAACGAGGATAATGGAACGTAGTCGAATTAAATCGGGTGATGCTGAGGGCATTAGATTAGAAAATGAGACGTTTAAAGTAGGAAGTGAGTTTTGCTATTTGGGGAGCAAAACAACTGATGACGGTCGAAGTAGGATATAAAACGTAAACTGGCAATGGCAAGGAAAGCGTTTCTGCAGAAGAAAAATTTGTTAACATCGAGTGTAGATTTACGTGTCAGGGAGTCGGTTCTGAAAGTATTTGTGTGGAGTGTAGCCATGTATGGAAGTGAAACGTGGACGATAAATAGTTTAGAAAAGAAGAGAATAGAAGCTTTCGAAATGTGGCGCTAGAGAAGAATGCTGAAGATTAGATGGGTAGATCACGTAAGTGATGAAGAGGTATTGAATAGAATTGGGGGGAAGAGAAATTTGTGGCAGAGCTTGACTAGAAGAGGGGATCGCTTGGTAGGACATATTCTGAAGCATCAAGGGATCACCAATTTAGCATTGGAGGGCAGCGAGGAAGGTAAAAATCGTAGAGGGAGACCAAGAGATGAATACACTAAATAGATTCAGAAGGATGTAGGCTGTAGTTGGTACTGGGAGATGAAGAAGCTTGCACAGGATAGAGTAGCATGGAGAGCTGCATCAAACCAGTCTCTGGACTGAAGACCACAACAACAATGCGATGATGCCTTGTCATGGAGAAGCGCTTTATTTTTAAAGTAACTTTGCAACCGTGACTGTTTTGCTATCAATATATAGATATCCTATAGTTTTGATTGCACTCCGCTCAAACATTTGACAAGAAACAGAAAAGTTAACTCACCTATTAGTCCAATATGGTACTCATCCAAGTCTAGTCTAATTCGGTACCCATCCAAGTCAAAGACGGGTGGTGACGTTTGAGCGCCATAGGTGGTACCATTGGTGAGGTTCCTTCAGTGCACTTCGCGACGGTGTAGACGTATAAGCGCCAGACACACGCGGACATGACAACCGGCGCGGCTTCTAGTGTCTCTGTGTGGTTGCGTTTCATCTGGCGGTAATACCGCGTTATCAGCGAGGCCGTCTCTCCAAGGCGAACTGATAGCGGGCCTTAGCCTTTTGTCTCCACCGCGTACCCCTCAGCATACGAGACCGTGAAAGTTTCGCGATGTCGCCGGCGTGTCGAAATCATCCATCTAGAAATCGACAACAAATTGTCAAAGTCACTGTTTGGGTTTCTAAGGCGTTCCGATATTGACAACGCTATTTACACATATAGCGAGAATGTTCTTTATTCGATACACAACAATTTTTTTTTAAATACACTCATGCTCATTAAGGATAATGCTGATACATGCTGAAACAACGCTCTGGTGGGCGGTTTGCGGGTTTAAATCACCTCGGGGTATGACCTTGCGGTGCATTTGTCCTGCGGTCATCGCGCGGTGGCGCTGGCGGCAGTCCACAAACGCAGAGGTGTGTTGGTGCTGCGAGTAAGTGTGCAGACATTTACCGACGTGCTAATAGTGTGTGTTAAAATTGACTCAAAGAACACATATTGATGACGTTATGAGGGGTAGAATACTAGGGTGACTGGAGGATGGTTAAACACAGCAGGTCGTAGCACGGGTCCTCCGTGTGCCACAAAGTGTGATCTTAAGATTATGGCAACGATTCCAGCAGACAGGAAACATGTCCAGGCGCTACAGTGCTGGACGACGATAGTGTGCAACACCACAAGAAGACCGATATCTCACCATCAGTGCCCGCAGACGGCCACGGAGTACTGCACGTAGCCTAGCCTGGGACCTTACTGCAGCCACTGGAACAGTTGTCTCCAGACACACAGTCTACAGTCGACTGAACAGACGCGGTTTATTCGCCCAGAGACCTGCAAGGTGCATTCCACTGACCCCTGGTCACAGGAGACCCCATAAAGCCTGGTGTCAAGAACATAGTACATGGTCATTGGAACTGTGGTCCCAGGTTTTGTTCTCGGACGAGTACAGGTGTAGTCTGTTCTCGCCGGGTTTCATCTGGCATGAACCAGGAACAATATACCAACCCCTTAATATCCTTGAAGGGGACCTGTATGGAGGTCATGGTTTGATGTTGTGGGGTGGGATTATGATTGGTGCACGTACACCCCTGCATGTCTTTTACAGAGGAACTGTAGCATATCAGGTGTATTGGGACGTCATTTTGCAGCTGTATGTCCGCCTTTTCAGGGGTGCCGTGGGTCCCACCTTCCTCCTGATGGATGATAACGCACGGCCCCACCGGGCTGCCATCGTGGAGGAGTACATGGAAACAGAAGATATCAGGCGAATGGAGTGGCCTGCCTGTTCTCCAGACCTAAACCCCATCGAGCACGTCTGGGATGCACTCGGTCGACGTATCGCTGCACGTCTTCAAACCCCTTCGACACTTCAGGAGCTCCGACAGGCACTGGTACAAGAATGGGAGGCTATACCCCAGCAGCTGCTCGACCGCCTGATCCAGAGCATGCCAAACCGTTGTGCGATCTGTGTACATGTGCGTAGTGATCATATCCCATATTGATGTCGGGGTACATGCGCAGGAAACAGTGGCGTTTTGTAACACACGTATTTCGGGACGGTTTTCTCGACTTATCGCCTCTACCGTGGACTTACAGATCTGTGTCGCGTGTGTTTCCTATGTGCCTATGCTATTAGCGCCAGTTTTGTGTAGTGCCACGTTGTGTGGGACCACATTCTCCAATTATTGTTAATTTATGAGCATGAGTGCATTACGTGTTGGTCCCACAAGGTGCCACCTTACGGCCCATATTTATTCTTGCGTATATCAATCATCTTTCTTCAGTAACACTATCAGATGCCAAATTTGTTTCCTTTGCAGATGATAAAATATTGCAATACGAGTAAATAACAAATTAAGTATAGTCTTACACACTGTAGTTAATGCAATTGTAATGAGTTAAAAATGGTTCCCACCCAATTCTTTATCACTAAACTTTGAAAATACACTAGGCAGTTCAGAGGTTATAAGAGGTTTCCTCCCAGTTACATCGAAAACGTAACGGAAAGCCGACAAGAGAGGTTGACGGTGCCAAATTCTTGAGATGAAAACGGAAATGCCGTGTGGCTGGGGCCTCCCATCGGGTAGACCGTTTGCCTGCTGCAAGTTTTTCGAGTTGTCGCAGTTTGGGCGACTTGCGTGTCGATGGGGATGAAATGATGATGGTAAGGACAGCACAACACAGAGTCTGTGAGTGGAGATAATCTCCGACCCAGCTGGGAATCGAACCCGGGTCGTGAGGTATGACATTCCATCGCGCTGACCACTCAGCTACCAGGAGTGGCCATTCTTGAGACTACAATTAGACAATAAAAAAGAGTAACGAAGAGCAACAGAAATGAGTTTAGCGATAAATTCAACACAAACATTTGCTGCCACGATGTACACGGAGTGAACTAACTCAATTTTGGAAACAAAATAAGGACTTACATGCGAAGCGAGGAGGACATAAAAACAGATTAGCACAGGCAAAGAGGGAATTCCTGTCCAAAATAAGTCTAGCGCTATAAAAAATAGGACTTAATCTGAGGAAGAAATTCCTGAGAATGTACGATTGGAGCACAGCAATGTATGGTAGTGAATCATGGACTATGGGAAAACTGGAAGAGAAGAGAATCGAAGCACTTGAGCTGTGTGTGGCCGGCCAGTGTGGCCGAGCGGTTCTAGGCGCTTCAATCCGGTACCGCGCTGCTGCTACGGTCGCAGGTTCGAATCTTGCCTCGGGCATGGATGTGTCTGATTTCCTTAGGTTAGTTAGGTTTAAGTAGTTCTAAGTCTAGGGGACTGATGACCTCAGATGTTGAGTCCAATAGTGCTTAGAGCCATTTGAACCATCTGAACTAGAGTGAGATATAGAGGGGAAAAATGGAAGGCAAACAGAGATTGGAATATATCCGGCAAGTAATTGAGGAGTACAATGCAAGTGCTACTCTGACGTGATGAGGCTGGCACAAGAAAGGAACCAGTCAGAAGAATTACGACTAAAAGGGAAAAAAATCGAAAATCTGGCTTCATGACCAGCTGGGTCGGACATTATCTCCACTCACAGACTCTGTGTTGTGCTGTCCTTACCATCATCATTTGTACGTTAGTCACACATTTGGCAAGGTACATATCTCAGGTATCAATCGTCTGTCTTTTACGGGTTCGATCGCCTTTCAGGAATCCATGATTATGGATCCCACCGATTCGCTTATATTAGAGCAGAGCGAAATGTTGTTCGTGAAACGTGACTCTTTGCAAACGCCCTGTGGTTTTGGAACTGAAGCTACTGTTTACCGACGAGCGTTGTTATATTCGTAATTTAATCCTGCCTAATAACGGACGTCATTCATAGGCTATTCAGAAATTACGCCGTAAATGTTAAGCCTTCTCCCTCATATTGTTAACATCTATACTATGTCACGAAATTGCTAAAGGGATGCACGGTGCGAACTCCAAGTGCAGGTTATCTATCTAACGGCTTCCAGGGGCAAAAAAAATTTAATCTTCAGTATTTCGTGTAATTACTGACATACTTTAAAACGCCGCCATCACCCACTCACTAAGCGGTATAATCTTACGTTAATATTTAACATAATTAAGTCACACATAAACAGTGTTTGTATCTTGAGACAGGGCGTGCAAATTACACAGATATATTGATCTAGTATTTCGAAACTTTTTATCGTTGACAGCAACCACTAAAATAGAAAAACATATCTTACTGCATTTTCGCTGTTCACACACTAAAACTTCAGCAGCAGGCATGATTTTTTTCGATTATTATCCTTTAAGAGAATGATTGAACTTGAGTAGTCATGATTTCTTCTTCTCCCCAAATTCTTTTCATGCGCTCGCTGTGCTCTCTCTAACATTCTTCCTAACATTTATTCCCTGTTCTTTTCTCGGTGATTCTTTATGATGTTTCTGAACTGTTCTTGATTGTTTGCTGTCTTGTGTGATTTCCAGTTCCTTAATGTCTTCTTCTGTTCCACTGATCCACTTTAACTTGTTCGTACTACTGTTCGCTAGGTCAAAGATTTGCGTTGTGAGCCTGTTCTTATTCATCCTGCTGATATGTCCACAAAATTACATCTTTCTCTTTCTAAAGGTGTCCGTCACTGTTTCTATCTCTGTGTAGATCTCTCTTGTTGGCCTCTTTATCCAGGTTCCTTCACAAAACACTGGTCCAAATATTTTCCTCAGAATTTTTCGTTCTTGCTTTTCAATTTGATTTTGCTATGACCATGAATCATTGTAGTTTCTGCAGCACAGAGTGCTCCTGGTAGACCCACTGTGTTGTAATGCCGTAGTTTTGCATTGACAGAAATAGGTTTTTTATTGTAGTGATTCCAAGTGATTCTATATGCATTCTGTGATTTGGAATTCTTTCTTGATTGGCTATGGAGTTCACTCCTGATGGCTGGATTATCTCTCCTGGATATTTGAAGTGCGCAACTCGTGAGTTGTAATGGGGAGATTATTTCCAGGCTTGCTTCTATGTATTGAGTCTTCTCATAGGGGATTTGTAGGCCAGTCCTCTGTGAGATTTCGTGAAGCTTCTCCAGTGCAAGTTTGGCTTCTCCTGTGTTGTTGGTAAGAATGGCAAGCTCGCTTCAAACTAATTCTCTGCTCTTTTTTAAACCCGAGTTGAATTCCCTCTGTTTCCTTTTCCCATGTCTTCACAATAAAACACGATGTTTTAATGTGTTACTTCCTTAATACTAAGGATATAAAATGTAGACTGGCAATGGCAAGGAAAGCTTTTCTGAAGGAAGGGAAATTTGTTAACATCGAGTACAGATTTAAATGTTAGGAAGTTGTTTCTGAAAGTATTTGTATGGAGTGTAGCCATGTATGGAAGTGCAACGTTTAGACAAGAAGAGAATAGAAGCTTTTGAAATGTGGTGCCACAGAAGAATGCTGAAGATTAGATGGGTAGATCACATAACTAATGAGGAGGTAATAAATAGAACTGGGGAGAAGAGAAATTTGTGGCCCAATTTGACTAGAAGAAGGGATCGGTTGGTAGGACATATTCTGAGGCATCGAGAGATCACCAATTTAGCATTGGAGGGCAGCGTGGAGGGTAAAGACCGAAGAGGGAGACCAAGAGATAAATACACTATGCAAATTCAGAAGGTTGTAGGTTGCAGTAGGTACTGGCAGATGAAGAAGCTTGGACAGGATAGAGTAGCATGGACAGCTGCATCAAACCAGTCTCAGGACTGAAGACCAAAACAACAACTACTAAATCTATTAGCAACACATTTTGCAGCCAGTATCTACATATATCTGTGACTGGATTATGATAAAATTATATCATTAAATGACACATACGGCTCAGGTGTTATGACGTCATAAAACTGAGATGCGTGAAGAACCAGTTCTCTCTTAAAACTATGATGAGGTCCCATACTCCGAGGAGCGTAGGGGACGATGCCGACGAGGCAAGATCCTAGCGGAGGTGATTTGCCATTGCCTTCCTCCGACCGTAATGGGGATGAAGACGACACAACAACACCCACTCATCTCGGGGCAGGGAAAAATCCCTTACCCGCCGGGAATCGAACCGGGGACCCCGTGCGCGTGAAGCCAGAACGCTACCACAAGACCACGAGCTGCCTACGGCCAGACTTAAATCATCCTGAATGAGATTTTCACTCTGTAGCGGAGTGTGCGCTGATATGAAACTTCCTGGCAGATTAAAACTGTGTTCCGGACCGAGGCTCGGACTCGGGACCTTTGCTTTTCGCGGGCAAGTGCTCTACCATCTGAGCTACCGAAGCACGACTCACGCCCGGTCCTCACAGCTTTACTTCTGCCAGTACCTCGTCTCCTACCTTCCAAACTTTACAGAAGCTCTCCTGCGAACCTTGCAAAACAAGCACTCCTGAAAGAAAGGATATTGCGGAGACATGGCTTAGCCACAGCATGGGAATGTTCCCAGAATGATATTTTCACTCTGCAGCGGAGTGTGAGCTGATATGAAACTTTCTGGCAGATTAAAACTGTGTGCCGGACGTAGACTCGAACTCGGGACCTTTGCCTTCCTGTTTGATAACGAGAACCCATAGCAACTTCCAACAAACTTTAAGGATAATTTCAATCCTTTTCTAAGAAATTAGGCCACGGGCAAATTATCGAAAATTATAGCTGGAGCCACGAATAATGGCGGTCGAGTATAGGATTGTTCTGCGCACCTACGTCCGCATCCTCCGACAGCCAATGAGCATACAGAATTGTTCCGAGCGCTCTGCTGCGAATGTCGTAGCTTAGCAAACTTTTTTTCTATTCCTTTATTTTGCCTTTGGGTTACAGGGACAATACAGCCAACAACGGTTATAAAATTCTAAAGAAACACAATCACAGGAAAGCAAATATTAAACGTGAAGGTAGCGAGTTGTTTAGTGAATTTCTGTTTCATATTTAGCGAGTTGTCATCGCAGATGGTGATGGCAAGTGACAAATTCTGCATAAGCAAGCGAGAGACAATTTGCATATGCTTTCATCAAGCGCAAGATCACCCACACGCGCGTTCTGCAACTGTCGCTTGGAATCGGCAACAATGCAATCCACGTCCGTTCCTCGACATGCGCGAAACCGCCATCTTTCGTGGATCAGACTACTATAAAACCAACATAATCAGCGTTTTGCGTCTTCAACCATCAACGTCAAATACTTAACACATAAACTCACTTGTGAAGTAATCAGCCGTTTGACACTGTTTTAATTATGTGAGGTCGGTTCCTTAATTAGTTCGGGCTGGAGATGTTGCTAGTATCGCAGAATGCATAAATCTAGTACTTTCTCGAATTCTATAGTTTTTGCGCAGTTTATGTAAAACGTTGATGTAGATACAAATGATAATAACTGCACACATGTCCTGTACTTAATATCGTTTTTTATGTCTGGGGATGGCCTGTTTTTGACCAAAACTGGTAGTTTCAATATTATGACACACAGATATTGCGCAAAATTGTGGTTTTTGCGAAACTAAAAATACGTTTTATCATGTGCGTCGTTGAAAATCTTGAGACTACGCTGAACATCGCAGAACAATGTCAGAAAATTAAAGTAATCAAGAACACAGCGCCTTCGCGCCCTTGTTTTGAAGTCCACAATCTGCTAAGTCAGACTAACTGTCTTTGCGTCATTCAGTATGATAAGGGAGATAGCAAAACACAAGTGGAGCATCGCTGTCGATCCGTGTTACGTAAATGAGCAGGAGATAGAAGAGAATTTTATGTCAGAAGCTATATGAGAGTTGCCTTTTCTTTAACGAGAAACATCGAAAGAAAAAACCATTTTTGAAAATATAAAACTGTCTATTGTTTCTCAAAGTATGCCCCACGCCTTCTCAATTTATACAGTTCTCCATGCATTCAAACGAATTATGGAAACAGTATCCCTACTCTGATGGTTTTCGAGGGACTCAAAACAGATTCTTGAGATGTTTCTGTCGGCATATTATTTGTTTGACGTAAGGGAACAAAAGGAAGTCGTTAGGCGATAAATCAGGCGAATACAGTCAATGGTACATTAATTCCATCTTTTTCTCAGTCAAATCATCGATTATTTGAAGTTCTGTGAGAGATTAGACTGTCGATCTACCATTGTCGTGTGAAGAATGCTGCAACATTTTTTTCCTTTTTTCCTGATTTCAGTCTTGACTTGCGCCGAACTTTACTGTCATATACCACTCATTGTTAACTGTTCTTTGAAAATCTATTTTAAAGCAATGCCCGCAAAATTTCAAATGTAACCAAAGAAACAAGCGATCATTATCTCGGAGAACTTTGCGTACGAAACAGTTCTCTCTGTTTCGGTTTCTGTGGGAACACCCAAACAGTTTATGGGCTTTTTTTTTTTTTTTTGCTTTATTTGTGGCCTTCGATATATGATACGCTACAAATTAACTGACATATCCTACACGCGTGCACACTAGTGACTCACATGGAATATTTACATCGCGTATAAACATAGTAATTATGTCGTGATATGTTCATCCACTAAAAAGTTATTTATATACTTATCGTAATGAAAAATGCTCCTGTCGTAGCACAAACAATGGCGAATATGTCCTGGGCAGAATTAGGGAACCAACTTTTCGACATATCTAGCAGCTTCAAACACATTTAAATCAGAGCATCTTGACATATTAGCCTTTCTTTACTTGTTAATATTAGTAGCTATGTCAAGTAATATAATTCATCGTGTCAAGGAAAGTAACATGATACAAAATGTCATGTATAACGTGACACATGTCATCGTGTCATCCAACATGGCATCTGTCATGTACAATATGATGCAACGTGTCATTCAAGTTTAAATGCGTGCATCTCCACTCTGGGGGAATTTTTTTATACGGGGGTCATCATCTTTTATTCTACATGTTTGAAAGTTTTACAGTGTGTAGATACATCCTTTAGGAACAATATTTTCATTTCTCCACATAATTTCCATCCCCCTCAACTGCCTTACGCCATCTTGAAACCAGGGCACGTAGGCTATACCCGCACGGTAAAATTCTGGACCAACCTGTTGGAGCCACTGTTTGGCAGCGTGCACAAGGAAGTCATCATCTTGAAACCTTGTTCCACGAAGAAAGTCTTTCAGTTTCCCAAAGAGATGATAGTCACATGGAGCCAGGTCAGGACTGTAAGGCGGGTGTTTCAGTGTTGTCCATCCGGGTTTTGTGATCGCTTCCGTGGTTTTTTGACTGACATGTGGCCGTGCATTGTCGTGCAACAGCAAAACATCCTGCTTTTGCCGATGTAGTCGAAGACGACTCAGTCGAGCTTGAAGTTTCTTCGGTGTCGTTTCATATGCGTCAGAATTTATGGTAGTTCCACTTGGCATGATGTTCACAAGCAAGAGTCCAGAATCGAAAAACACCATAGCCATAACTTTTCCAGCAGAAAGTGTGGTTTTGATTTTTTTTCCTTGAGTGAATTTGCATGATGCCACTCCATTGATTGCCTCTTCGTCTCTGGTGAAAAATGATGGAGCCATGTTTCATCACCTGTCGCAATTCTTCCAAGAAATTCATTTCCACCATTCTCGTACTGTTCCGAAAGTTCGCTGCATACCGTTTTTCTTGTTTCTTTGTGAGCTACTGTCAACATCCTGGGAACCCACCTGGCACAAACCTTTTTTAACGCCAACACTTTCAGTATTCTGCAAACACTTCCTTCCCCTATCCCAACGTAGCGTGACAATTCCTTCACCGTGATGCGTCTGTCAGCAGTCACCAATTTGTTAACTCTCTGCACATTGTCCGGAGTGTGCGCAGTACGCGGCGTGCCTTTGCGAGGGCAATCCTCAATATTGGCGTGCCAGCTTTCATCACGTAACCTGCTTGCACACCGGCTAACTGTACTGCGATCGACAGCAGCATCTCCGTACACCTGTTTCAGCCTCTTGTGGATGTTTCCGTCTCATTTTCACAGCACAGGAATTCTATGACAGCACCTTGCTTCTGACGAACGTCAAGTGTAGCAGCTATCTTGAAGACATGCTGTAACGGCGCCTCACGGGAACAGGTTGAACTAAGTTTGAAAAAAAGCGAGAAGGCTGTATCTACACACTGTAAAATATTCACACATGCAAAATAAAAACTGTATTTTTACAAAAATAGTGGGCATTTCTTTTGGAGTGACCCGCACTCTCGAATACCTCCTATTTTAGAAGCATCCCACTCTCTAGAAGCACATAAAAAAATGAAATAATCGTATGGCAGGGTTGGCCGGGAGGTCCCATTCAGGTTCGACAGCCAAGTTCAAGTCTTATTTCAGTCGGCGCCACATTTGGGGACTTGCGGCCGATAATGAGGACAACACAACACCCAGACCACGAGCGGTGAAATTCTCCAACCCGTTGGGGATCGAACCCGGACCCACTGTATGACAGGCAAGCACGTTAACACCCAGCTAAGCAGGCGGACTCTAGAAGCACCTAAATTTGTGTCTGTTTGTTCCTGCACCCCTCACCATACGTGTAACAATGAATGAGTCTGAGAGCTCATTGCGCTGGAAAAGTCAGGTTAAGTCGTGAAAAAGCGCGAGTATGTCAAGATGTTTCGATTTTAAATGTCTTCGAAGCTTCCATGCTTCGAAAAGCTAGTTCCCCCCCCCCCCCCCCTCCCCCTTTTTTTTTTTACATCCATAACTCTGTCCAGGACATATTCCGTGCTACAACAGGAGCATTTTTGAAATTCTAGTTCCTAACTTTTACTCTACCATGATACTGACATTAGACCGCTATGTTGTTTTCTTGACCCGGACGATGACTTCTCCGGTGCAGGTTTCTTTAATCGTCTTTAGGAACATTTTGCTTCTATCGTGGCAAAGGATAAAGCTTTCGTAAAACAACACGACAACCGTTAATCACATGTATTTGTCTACCTTCGTACCAAATTTTAAGCGATTCACAAAAGTATTTGAAACACAGAAGCAGCGTGCATAAAAACTCACAAATGTGTTTTATCGTATGCATGCATTTTTTATTTATTTGATTCACTTTAAACCTTTTCCTCGTAATCAGTTCTCGTAGGAATGACTTTTACGTGCTATATTTAGTTCGACTTTAAACCATCGTATCTCGACAACGGATATACACTACTGGCCATTAAAATTTATACGCCAAGAAGAAATGCAGTTGATAAAGGGATATTCATTGGACAAATATATTATACTAGAACTGACATGTGATTACATTTTCACGCAGTTTGGGTGCATAGATCCTGAGAAATCGGTACACAGAACAACCACCTCTGGCCGTAATAACGGCCTTGATACCCCTGGGCATTGAGTTAAACAGAGCTTGGATGGCGTACAGCTGCCCATGCAGCTTCAACAAAATACCACAGTTCGTCAAGAGTAGTGACTGGCGTATTGTGACGAGCCAGTTGCTCTGCCACCATTGACCAGACGTTTTCAATTCGTAACAGATCTGGAGAATGTGCTTCCAGGGCATCAGTCGAACATTTTCTGTATCCAGAAAGGCCCGTACAGGACCTGCAACATGCGCTCGTGCATTATCCTGCTGAAATGTAGGGTTTCGCAGGGATCGAATGAACGGTAGAGCCACGGGTCATAACACATCTGAAATGTAACGTCCACTGTTCAAAGTGCCATCAATGCGAACAAGAGGTGACCGAGACGTGTTGAAAGATGGCTACACTGAGCCACAGCGCCAGAGATTGCGCCAAAGAGTATTATTCCGCCGCCTCCACCAACGCCACCTAGGAACAAGGCCTCACAACGCGACTCGTGACGTCACGACTAGGGGTCCGAAATACCGAGCGGCTTGTTAGGCTCTACGCCACGTATATGAAAACATTAAACAGTTTCCTGGTAGACTACTCACTGCTTTATACACAAATCTGTAAACAAACGCTAATCATTCTCACAGGAGAATTACATTGTTCAAATTTCGTAAACTATAGCTCCAAAGGTGAAAATACTTTTTAATTTCCGTCACTCGCGTTTTGAAAATGCGAATTTCTAATTCCATAACTCTGACAGCACTATTTTCACCGTGTATGTCACCTTGCATAATTTAATTTAAAATGAGGTACCGCAATTGGAAAGACTGACAATCTATCGAAGCAGGTACTCTGGGACTTGTATCTATGTCAAATTCTAGTTTCGTATGACAGATACCTCATTTGGCAGTCATCTACAGTTTTATACTTAAGAAAACATTACCGTACAGAAACCTGTGTAAACTTCACTGAACCTTCTACATACTACTTAGTTTAAGAGATTTGCCAGTAGAAGACTAGGTAGTGTTAAGTTATTAGGTATTATAAATTGACATGGGAATCACACATTAGAATCATTACAAACTCTGACAAACTTGCCCACTGTAAGCCATTGTTTATCAGCTTGAAAATATTAATTGTTATAAATTTGCACATTTTCACTGTTCTACTGTATACAAAGACTAACTTAACAGAATACCAGCTTAGGCAGGATTTACACTCTCATGGAACTGAGGTTTATCTGAAGAATGGGACACCACCCATCGGCTTCATGTAACGACATATCTTAAGAACCTATTATTACTTTTTACTGTACAAACTGATCCATTTATATTCACCCATCCACATACTGATCCCCATCTTTTAATTAAAATACTTGTCATTTGATACACTGATCATTGGCAATGGGTATTACAGCATTGTAAAAATTTAAAATGTCATCTATAGTGCCATTTGTGAAAGCAGATGAGTGGTATCCCAATCTTCAGTAATGCCAGAACTAGAAATAGTGTGCATCTTCACATACCTTACTGCAGATTATCTAAATCATAGAACAGCAATGTAGTGAGTATGAAGCTGTTCAACAAACTGCCTCTAGAATGGGTAGAAGCTTTATTTGATTTATTCAAGCACAAGTAGTACAGTTGGTTATCAGTAAATCCTCCCTACTCACTTGAATGTATGAGTGTAAATATCACAGTGATAACTGCTCGGTGAGTGTACCATAATTTCCTTAATGATTTCAATTTAAGATGTACTACACAAATCGTTTTAGCTTGAATATTTTACTTTATGGAAAATCTGTTGTAACATTGTTTTTTAATTTGTGTAAAGTAATTTTTGTATACATGCTGTATACTTTTTAAACATTTGTAATTTGACTGTCTATTGCTGCAATAGCTAAACGACAATTAAATTCTTTTACTATTCACTATTTAATGTTGTCCCAGAGGAAAAAAAGCACTGCTATTCCAAATACATTATCAATTTCTCTCAAATGAAGAATGGCTTAAGTTATGTATTGTCCTCCCCCCTCCCCGAAATATTGGTTGTATTGACAGACTGGACCTGTTCTGCAGATTAATATTTACTTATGATGGCAGACTAGCATGCTAATACTAGCAATGAATTGTTCTCCTTGTGAGAATAATTAATTTACTGATTGGACAAAAATATATACAAAAACTTGTCAACCACAGAGCAGGAGCAGCATTAATTATATATTTACTGATGAACAGAAAAGACTATTCCCCTAATTCTATGAGATTGGGGTTTCACAGAGAATTTGTGGTAACAAATTAATCTGTAGCAAAGCCTCATGTTTACGGCTGCACCATTTCGAAGAGAGCAGAAGGGGTCCAATACATAACATTTACCAACAAGATGTATGGGATACTGTGCATGAAATAAAAACAGAAAATAGAAATAAACATTTATTTCACATCATCTTCCCAAGCCCCAAACAGTATAATTTAACATTTTTTCAATCTTTTGTACACAGTTACATTTTTAACAGTAGTTACATCATTTCTCCTCTTGGTGTAATTGTTTAGCAAAACAGTATGCAATTCATGACTGAATCAATTGAGTGTTTATTTTTACAGTGAAACCCATAAAAAAGATTGCTGGGAATGTTGTGGGATGCTACCTTCACAAGTACATTTCTCTGATTTGCCTGTTCTAAAAATAAAATTTCCTGGTCTTTCAGAATTTTCTGTAGAGTTAAATAGACATATGTCACACACACTACTACATCATCTGCAGGATATGTCAACCCTCCTCTGTCTTTTACCATAATCAAATCATCACCACCCTGCTTCATTTCATCCGTAGTAAGGAATACCTTACAATATTCACAATGGTTTTTTTTAATAGCTTGGTGTGAGCAGTAACCTGCTATGTAATGCAGCAGTGGCCAAGTGTTCTCATCTATTCCATCAACATCATTTTCATCTACTGCTACATTTAAAAATTCTGGTATTGATGTTTCTTTTAATCCCTGAATTTGAGTATGAGTAGAAAAAATATCAGTGGTCTTAATAACAACATCCCCAACTACTTTCGACCGAAGCACAAGGGAAAACATAGACTGTGCCCTTAGTTTTTGTTCAGTTTCAAAAACTTGTCTTAGAGAAACATGATAATTTCCCCCACATAGCTGGCGGTATTTGCCGAACCTGTCTTCTAAACTGTCTGTCTGTACTTTTCCTAACAGCAAATCTGATCTGTTTTTCTCAGAATGCCAGTAGTCACTGAAGTCTATCAAAGCACCAGTTGTGTGTTTCAAAGCGCTATGTGTCTCTCGAGTAAGTTTTCTTTCATCACTACACTCTTCCCAAGAACATAACCATGAGATGAAGCACTGTAAGAATTCTTGTATGTGATGGGATTTACTAGTCGCAGGCTCTTGGAAAATATTTCTTAACCTCTGTCCCTTGAGTAATGTTTTTACATTTACAATATCCCACCAACGATTTATTATTTTTATGAATGTTGCAGTACTTTCCCAGTTGCTAATTGCTTTCTTTGAACCAAATGTGTCCAAAGCAACAACTGTCGTATCACTGAAAATACGCAACACTAACTTGACATTTTGGCGCTCAATTGAGTTAGGAAATAGAGACTTCAAAGTTAAGGAACTGCCATATTGCAATAGTTCATCTTTTTCTATCAAGTGCAATTCTTTCAGTGCTCCAACAGAAGACAAACCTCCCTTCAAACTGTCACTGAAGTCAGGAAAACACAAGATCTGCTCCTTTTGGTTAAACCAGTTATTGCGGATACACTTCAAAATATGGACAGTGTCCACAAAATAATACAATGGGCGATTTGGAGAAGACTGTACAGGGTGATCATACTTTATTTTCACATCTGGAGGAGTAGAAAACTTAGACATTGCTTTCTTATTAATTGCATTATTGTCTGCTACTATACCAACCACCTCAAATCCAACTGCTTCTAATTTAACAATGACTGCTTTAATGTAAGAGAACAGAACATCACCCTGAATAGTATGAACTGGCAGAATAGATACCACATCCTTGTAAGGTGATTCCATGCTCTGAACCATAAAAACATAGGCGCTGGTTGCACACAAAAATTTTTCAGTGTTAAAGGCACATCCTACAACATTTCCAGCTTTGTAATCAAGCTGAGACTTCAGACGAATTTCATCCATCAACAGGAGCACAGTTTTATCATCTGAGGATAAAGTACCTACTTTATTTGTGATGTAGCTCATAAACTGATGACCCTGTTGCTCAATGACAGGATTTGTTGAGAGTTTACTACAAAGCCTTGAAAGGGTGTTAGGACTAGGCATAGAAAAACTGTCAGTGTTCCTCAAAAATTTGTAAGCATGTGGGCTTATAGAATGTACTAATGACCACATTATCATAGAGTTAGTATCATACCTAAATTGAGTTGAACTTCTGCACTTCAAAAATGAAATCTGTTCCTTCAAAAATGTAATTTTAGTTTCGTTTCCTGGCAACTTTTCTAATAAATTTTGCAATAACTGGTCAATTAAAGACAAAATGTTATCTACAGGAGCCTCAGAACTATTATACAGAAGATAAATGTTCTTAAGAACATCACTTACCACCTGTATGTTGTTTACTTTCATGGGAAATTTCATGTTTCCAATACATTTCACTTCAATATCATTATTGAAGACACTGAGTAATAAACCACTGCTTATAACTACGTGGCAAAAAATTCTTGGGTAAGGATTATGCTTTAGTAACACTAGTCTCACACTGTCAGATTTGTTTATCACTACCCAGTCACTGTGCTTTTCACATTCACTCAACTTTGTTTTCATTTGTTCTAAACTATCGAACGATATCGCATCAATCATTTTCGCATGTGTGTCCACACTTTCTTGGATAGCAATTTGAAGAGCACGATTTTCTAAACGCCCCCTACGAATTTCTGGGTCCTCTCGTACTGCAGTTTGATGACTCGACAAGTAAGATGGGCATCCAGGCAACTTCGATGGGATAGCATCTGAAAAAATTAATAACGAAGTATGAAACCGATCTCACAGCATATAAGTGAAATAAAGATAGTTCTTACGCCACTGTACTTTACTAAGAGCGTGTTTCGTAACTCACCTTTTCTCAAGCGTCGACGATCCAACGGTGCTGTCAAGAGTATACCAGTTTTCGGGTCATACATACTGGTACTGCTTAAAATGTCGTCCTTGTTGAAATGCAGTTCACATATCTACAAACAAGCATACAGTTCTCTTTAAAACATATAACGAAAATTAACGAGGTATGAGATTATAAATATGTTCTTCTGTTTACTGTATTTTGTTCAGCTGTACTACATTTCAAGTAACTACGACACACTAACCAAACAAATACACTGATACTTACAACAGAGTGCTTACTCGGTGTCCAGTCTTGTCTGTGAACAGCCGATAACCATTTTCGTCTTAAATTCTCGTCAGATGGAAAATAAAATACACTGACTTTAGGTCCATTATCGTAATTGCCCCTGCAATTCGGCATACAACACCTTCGGGGCATCGTAACTGAGTATAGATCAAATAACCACTCACGAACAGCACAAAGTACAACATGGAAACGCTACGAATCACGTGTGTCGGTAGTCGGTTCCTAGCTTCTCAGACCCCTACCCGTGACGTCACAGGTTCCTTAGACTCACGATGTGAGGCCTTGTTCCTAGGTGGCGTTGCCTCCACTGGCAGTGCTTGTCGAGAACTCGTAGTAGGCAGTGCTTGCTGAGATGTCGTAGTGAAGAGTGCTTGTCGAGAACTCGTAGTAGGCAGTGCTTGCTGAGATGTGGTAGTGAAAAGTTCTTGTCGAGATGTCGTAGTAGTGAGTGCTTGTTCCATGTTTTATCCAGTTATTTGATGGGCTAGATAGCAGATGTTGTTCTAATGGAGATGTTGTAATGCTTAGAGTGCTTTTCGTCAATATATATGAAGGTAA
Source organism: Schistocerca americana (assembly GCF_021461395.2). NCBI lineage: Eukaryota > Metazoa > Arthropoda > Insecta > Orthoptera > Acrididae > Schistocerca > Schistocerca americana. The sequence goes on along the minus strand of NC_060128.1, from coordinate 152,327,744 downwards.
CAAAATTCGGTTTTTTTTCTCATTATTTCAATGTCTTGAATAATGCGTCATTACAGGTTCAGTCAACAAAGCATCTGGCTTGTGTTCTTGTATTAGAGTGTAATTCTGGTTTTCTTGCGCAATTATAGTATTTCTATTTTTTAATTACTTCAGTATAAATGATATTTAAAATTTCTTGTCTTATTGAAGAAGAACCGTGCCAGATGCGTATGTTGAATCACACTTCCACACACAGAACAGTTGTGCTTTGTTGGGTTCGTAGGTTTTATAGTTGCTGGGGACTTAATTAATTGATTGTATTAACGGAAATTTTCATTTCATTCTTTGTTGCTGTTCTATGCAGTCAGATTGCGTAGTAAAACTAGTCAGGGCCAACCGTTTACGAGACTTCGTAATCGGACATACAGTGACAAAAATTAAAAAGTATTTGCATTTCATATCTTAATAATTAAGCCCCCATGCACGTGGCGACCACTGCTTCGGATCGTCCCTTGGAATTCTTCTGATTGTATAAATAGCAGACAGCAGTATTGTTGTAGTAATTTGTAGTTTAGTAATTGTAGTCTATATTGCATGTGTAGATTTGGTAATTGTCATTCTTCTAATGGTATTTTGCAAAATTTAATTTTTATTGCCTTGTCTACGGGTTTGACAATTTAGTGCAATTATTTCAATTGTTCGTTAATCGTGTTTGAGGGAAACATTTCGTGTGAATGGTATTGTTGGAGATAAAGTGTCATTGTGTGTAATTTTCATATAGTGACGAGTTTTGTATGTTTTGTAAATGATTACGCGATCGATGAAAAAGGCAAAAATGATGGATAGTGAGAATGACGAAATTGTTAACATGGCGAACTCGCCAACAGAGGCAAACAGGATCATAAATAATGAAGTGGGAAACAATTTAATAAATCGGGAAGATAGTCCGGAACCATTTCAAAATTTTTCTCAATCAGAAAATTCACAGAATACGAGATTAACGATAGAAGATTCTGGAATAGTATCGAACACAGATAGCTTTACAGCTATGACGAAGGAAACTGGTTTTGCGGGAAATGTTGGGGGCGAAAAGAATTTCGAACAAGTTAATATGGAGCAGTTGATGAGTGCAATATTAAATTTACGATCTGAATTAAAAACAGATGGGGAACAATGGAAACACGGTTAGACTCACTGGGATCACAGTTGGAATCTAAATTTAAAACAGAGATGGGAACTTTGGCAACGCGGTTAGACTCACAAATAAGAACAATTAAAACTGAGATGGGAACAAGGGAAACACGGTTAGACTCACGAATAGGAACATGTTTCAGAAATATGAAAGATGAATTAAAGAAAGAAATCAGAGAAGAAGTACAACCGATTTTGAATGCTCACAATAATAGATTAATTGCAGTAGAGATTAGACAAAAGAAACAGGATAGAGAACAGGAAGAAAGAGATCGCGTGATAGTACAAAAATTTTCAGAGTTAAATTTGCAACATGCACACGATAAGGAAGAAATATTTGACAGAATCGAGGAATCCGTACCAAATGACAGAATAAATAATCTAATACAACAATATGAACAGTTAACTATCAAATGTGTCAATACTGAAACCCGAGTCGCGACACTTACAGAAGACGTAAATAAACAGAAAGAACAAATAGGTGATTTATCGGAAAGAGTTGAGGAGATTTAAGATAAATTGACAAGTCTTAGTTTAAATGGGGACAGAGATTCAGATGATACAGCACCATTGCCATTTGCAGAAACCGAAGAGTATCAGAACAGAAATAAACATGTTGAAAATCAGGGAAAATTTAATGAACGCGTTAAAAGGGAAGTTGAGGCATTACGAAAGCAAGTCAAACAAATCGAAGGCGAAATTGTAGGAAAAGACAGTAGAAGAAATTTAGAATCACAGATAGCAGAGGGGTTTGAAGAAAGTAATTTATTTCATTTACGAGAAGCAACAAGAGAGCGCCAGGCGCGCGAACTTGACAATAATCGACATTCGGACTGGGACAGACGCGATAGGTCTTTGTCGCCACGAGGCGAAAACTTTGACTATAAACACTTTTTGACTGTTCGGAAATTTAAGATCTTTCGTAATTCTAAGAATGACATACATCCATGTTCATGGATAGATCAATTTATGTACGCACTTCCACGAAACTGGCCACTAAGTCACAAACTAGAAATTATGTGCGGCTATTAAAGTCCTCAGGGGATTCACTACACTAAGTGAATATTTGCCGTAGCGTGCATAGGGCCCCGAGCTGTAGTGGTGCTATTTCCCTCTTAGTTTTCTGCACCGCTGCCTACTCTTTTACTATTCTTTGCATCTGTCAAAACAACTCTTCGACTATCAATCTATCTAGAGAATCGTTAAAGAATAACCAGATATGACTATTTTACCTAAAAGTGATTTCGGAAATTACCCTTTGGACTTACTGTATCTTCATCAGCATTCATTCGTAGTTTAAACGAAATTTTACCTTTTTATCTTCGTGACAATATTACTTCATATGTTGACGATATTCTTATTGCTAAACGTTCTTGGAGTGAGCACATCAAAATTTTGGTTTCATTATTACGTATTTTTGCAAGAGTTGGCATTACAGTGAACTTGGAAAAATCTGAATTTGGTCGTTCTCAGGTGAAATTTCTCGGTCACATTATTTCTACAGAAGGTATTCTTCCTGATCCAGAAAAACTAGACGCTATTCGTAATTATGCTGTTCCTACCACAAAACGTGATGTTCGTAGTTTCCTTGGTGTCTGTAATTTTCTTAGACGCTTTGTTAGATTGGACAATTTGGCCACACCTCGTTTATGTGAACTATCCGGAAAGAATTCTAATTGGTGTTGGGATGAGGAAGCTCAATCAGAATTTGAACAACTTCGTGATGCTTTAGTTGCTGCTCCACTTCTTTCACATCCGGATTTATCTAAAGATTTTTGTTTGGCGACGGACTCATCATACAAAGGCCTAGGTGCACATTTATTTCAAGAGATAGAAGATAACGGTGTTGTAGTGCAGAAAACTATTGCCGATCTGTTCTTGCCAAATGCAAATTATGTCAAAAGGCTAAACCGCCAACGATTTCTCACAGAGCACCGTTGTTTCCTGTCATTCCAGCGAAATTAAAGGACATAGCTGCAGTCGATTTGTTCGGTCCAGTGGTTCGTTCTACTAATGGTTTTGCGTACATTTTGGTAGCAGTGGAATTGACATCAAAATATGTGTGTTTTACACCTTTACGCAAAGCAACAGCTCGTTCAGTATCTAATGCTTTCATTAAACATTTTCTTAAAGAAGTTGGTCATGTTGATAAGGTTATATCAGATAATGGATCACAGTTTCGTTCTAAAATTTGGCTTCGTACTCTACGGCGTCGTAAGATTAAACCAATTTTCATTTCACTTTTTCACCCTCAATCTAATGCTTCAGAGAGATGGATGAAGGAAATCAATAAATTGTGTCGACTTTATTGTCATCAGAATCACAGAACTTGGGATCAGTATCTTCATATTTTTTAAAACATTCTGAATGAACTTCCTAATGACTCAACTTCTTTACCGCCAATACTGATATTAAAAAACAAAGCACCGACAAATCGCATTTCTGAAATCGTTCCTTTTCCGCCTACACGGAAACTGCGGCATTCTGAAGTTGTCAACCTGGCTCTACGAAATATTGCATCTGCGGCTGCTAGAAGAGAGAAATCAGCTAAACATCCTGGTCGTTTAAAAATCTTGTCAGTTGGTCAGAAGGTGTTAATTAAGTCTCATCGTTTGTCTCACAAAGGAAAAGGCTTGTGTCGCAAATTTTTTCTGCTTTATAACGGTCCATATAGAATTCGCAAAATTATTCATGATAACACTGTTGAAGTAGAAACTCTTAAATCTCGGCGCTCTAAGGGACTACATCATATATCAAACGTTAAAATTTTTGTGGAATGACATACTTGTGAGAAACTAACAGCTACATGTAAACACGCAGAGAGTACAAGGATACCGCGCTGTGTTTTGGCGGCGGCACATACTCAAAGCAACAGTCAAGTCTGCGCGCCGCACAAGGCAGTCGTTGGCCGCAAACAATTACTTCCTACGTCACGCGCCTACAGCTGATCGAGCGCTCAGTGCGAATGCACTGACAGCCGTAAACAAATACACAGTCTAATTTCTCCGATTAAATTCAGTATAAAACTATAGTGACTTGGTAAATTATGTTATTAACGTTCAGTATTTTTCAGGATACGGTTGTATAAAATATTTAAGAACTTCAGGTAAATTCTCTGCGTGTCCGACGTTAAGACGACTTGCTATGGAGAAAATTTCAGGAAGAATGTAATTTCGAAAAAAAAATAATAAACTAAAAAGGGTAACTATTAATTGAGTTTATTTTTCAGGTAACATAATTCCACTTAGGTACGTACTTTAGACGTAATTTGCTGCTCGCGATTACGTGATTCATACTTTGTGCTAAATTTCATGTTCTATGAATTTACTTGTGAAGCGACGTGCTTGCGTACATTTACTGATTTTGACAATGATTGATTAATGAACAGTGTTGTTATTTGTATATATTATGCTTTTTCACTGATGTCATATTTTTTAATTATGTGCCTGCTGTGCTTATTTATTTAAATTATAATTGTCAACTGATTAATTGTGCTGATATAATTATGTATGTAAGTTATACTTTGTGATTTATCTGCTTGCGCCTTCATGTTTACTTATTAAGATTACATATGGACATTTATTTGCTTATGCTGATATGATGCTAATGACCTGTTTATTACGTAAGTTATATATTTGCTGCTTTGCGTATGGATTGCACATTTACACATTTCTGTTTTGTTGTCATAACTACTCTTTAATTTGGTACATAGAAATGCTGATATACAGTGTACGAACATAGAGTTTAGGTTACACTATGGTATTAATTATTGTTCGCTTGGCAGAGCCTCGTTGTAGGGATTGTGCTGCATCCACTTGTTGACATTCTGTTCTCTACTGGTATATTTACTCGCTATTGCATGTTTTGCTTACGCTCAGTGCCTTGTATTTTTAAGATAAGAAAATGAACTGCTATAATTCTACGAACGAAATTAGTACAAGAAACTTCATAGAAGTCACATGAGCTGGAGGTTTTATGGAAGCTGTATAAATTTATGTTACTAGGAAGGAAGCTAACGACATGACACACCAACATTAGGTTTAGACCATTGACGGTTATTACACAGCATTTTTCGTGAGCAATTGAAATAGGAAGTGACACTTGACACAAGAAATACTCCACATGTTTGCTTCTGCCATGATTCTTGAAGTGATGTACACACTGTGAAATATTATGATCATTCACACTCCGTAATCGTACTTAATTACTGAGAGTTATTCGAACTAAAGTCTGTTAGAGGTCATGTATGCATTTCTTTTATTTAATGATGGACAAGGTAACCAAAATGTATTTTATGATTCATAATGAGTAGAAGATTTGGGTTAGATGGATTACACAGAGGTTGTGTGTGGACATTGTGTCTTCGGATTGTATGGGATGATGAACTGAAGTTTGCACTAGAATTTTATCTGTACTTGTTCGAGGAGACTGACTAGAGGAAAGAGTTGTTATGGAAGTGAAATGATATTGGTAATAAGGTTTATATGTATCGATGTATTGAAGAGGTATTATTGAGGTATTGAGATTATGTGAAGTTGATGATTATTGGAGTTTTGGTGGATAAGAGGTAAAGTAAGTGAGTAGCATATTTTTTTTTTTTTTTTTTTTTTGTTTATATGGAACAAGGAGGATGAAGATGGCAGACTAGAACACTCAAGTAGAAGGAAGATTGTATACACACACACTTTGTTAAATCACTAAGCAGTATATATTTTTTTTGACAGAGGAAGCATTTGCATATCTTGGCTCACTGACAGTTGTTCAGCAACCGTACATTTTGATCTGGCTTGGCAAACATTGGTCTTGACATGATGACTACGACGTTGACTGACTGTTATTGACTGTTTTACATTGCTGCCACTACTACTTGATACACATGATGAACATCAAATTTTGACAGAATTGCATTTACACAGTTAACACTATTCAATTACACAGTAGCACTTAATGTGGACGAAAGATGAGTGAGTGTGTTTTGTGTGTTTTCCCTTCCTAATCCCAGATAAGTGGTACCGACTTATCTCCTAAATATTATTTTACTTGTTTGTTGTGGCTTGCACTGACACCCATAAATATTATAGGTTTACTGATATTTGTGTATTTGTAATAGTTAATATGACAACTATCTGACATCATTTGTGTGTTTGTTATAATTTGTATGTTTAGTGTAAGAGCATTGATCATAATTTTGTAAAAGCAATTGTGTGTGCATTCAAACTGTTGTTCACACCTGCACCTGTTCAACATTGATGTGTGACACTTAGAAATGTTTAATTTCTGCTGATGAACTGTCTGATTAGTGTTGGTGAATATTATGGACTGTTACCTGCACTTGTTCAACATAATGGGTGCCACTTAGAAATGTTTAATTTCTGCTGATGAACTGTGTGATTAGTGATAGTGAATATAATGGACTGTTACTTGCACTTTTTCTACATGATTGGTGCCACTAGGACATGTTTAATTTCTGCTTATAAACTCTGATGAACAGTGTGATTAGTGATAGTGAATATTATGGACTGCTGTCTGGACCTGCTCATCATTGCTAGGTGCCACTGATGAACTGCTTCTACTGACATAATGTCACTTGTTGCTGTCTGCACCTGCTCAACATTGCTGGGTGCCACTATTGGAACTGCTTCTACTGAAATGATGTTACTTCTTGCTGTCTGCACCTGTTCAACATTACTGGGTGCCACAGATGGAACTGCTTCTACTGAAATGTTGTCACTTGTTGCTGTCTGCACCTGTTCAACATTACTGAGTGCCACAGATGGAACTGCTTCTACTGAAATGTTGTCACTTGTTGGTGTCTGCACCTGTTCAACATTGCTGGGTGCCACTAATGGAACTGCTTCTGCTGAATGATGTCACTTGTTGGTGTCTGCACCTGTTGACCATTGCTGGGTGCTACTGCTGGAACTAATCATTGAAAGCATTTTATGTGAACATTTGTATAAACTGATTTTTTGTGTATTGTGTAAACTATTATGTAAAGTCACATGTATGAAAGAATTTGTATTGCTTACTGTATTTTATATATTAGGTTATTGAAAGGTCAGTGCAAAGCCAAAATTTTATCTAATTATGTGATATTTACGTATTAATATTATTTTTTATTTTTGTCTGTATTTTTGTGGACGAATTTGGTGGTATTTTCACCACCAATGCTGGCAAAAATACCATCAAATTCTGGCTCGTGGAGGAAGGGCATATGAAAGGTGGCTACACTGAGCCACAGAGCCAGAGATTGCGCCAAAGAGTTTTATTCCGTTGCCTCCACTGGCAGTGCTTGTCGAGGACTCGTAGTAGGCAGTGCTTGCTGAGATGTGGTAGTGAAAAGTTCTTGTCGAGATGTCGTAGTAGTGAGTGCTTGTTCCATGTTTTATGCAGTTATTTGATGGGCTAGATAGCAGATGTTGTTCTAATGGAGATGTTGTAATGATTAGAGAGCTTTTCGTCAATATATATGAAGGTAACAAAACTCGGTTTTTTTTCTCATTATTTCAATGTCTTGAATAATGCGTCATTACAGGTTCAGTCAACAAAGCATCTGGCTTGTGTTCTTGTATTAGAGTGTAATTCTGGTTTTCTTGCGCAGTTATAGTATTTCTATTTTTTAATTACTTCAGTATAAATGATATTTAAAATTTCTTGTCTTATTGAAGAAGAACCGTGCCAGATGCGTACGTTGAATCACACTTCCACACACAGAACAGTTATACTTGTGCTTTGTTGGGTTCGTAGGTTTTATAGTTGCTGGGGACTTAATTAATTGATTGTATTAACGCAAATTTTCATTTCATTCTTTGTTGTTGTTCTATGCAGTCAGATTACGTACTAAAACTAGTCAGGGCCAACCGTTTACGAGACTACGTAATCGGACATACAACTACTAAAAATTAAAAATTATTTGCATTAAAATAATAATTAAGCCCCCATGCAGTGTAACCAACGGCACCCCATACCACCACGCCGGGTGATACGCCAGTATGGCGATGACGAATACACGCTTCCAATATGCGTCCATCGCGATGTCTCCAAACACGGATGCGACCATCATGATGCTGTAAACAGAACCTGGAGTCATCCGAAAAAATGACGTTTTGCCATTCGTGCACCCAGGTTCGTCGTCGAATACACCGTCGCAGGCGCTCCTGGCAGTGATGCAGCGTCAAGGGTAACCGCAGCCATGGTCTCCGAACTCATAGTCCGTGCTGCTGCGAACATCGTCGAACTGTTCGTGCAGATGGTTGTCTTGCAAACGTCCCCATCTGTTGACTCAGGGATCGAGACGTGGCTGTACGATCCGTTACAGCCATGCGGATAAGATGCCTGTCATCTTGACTGCTAGTGATACGAGGCCATTGGGATCCAGCACGGCGTTCCGTATTACCCTCCTGAACCCACCGATTCCATGTTCTGCCAAAAGAGCATTGGATCTCGACCAACGCGAGCAGCAATGTCGCGATACGATAAACCGCAATCGCGATAGGCTAGAATCCGACCTTTATCAAAGTCGGAAACGTGATGGTACGCATTTCTCCTCCTTACACGAGGCATCACAACAACGTTTCACCAGGCAACGCCGGTCAACTGCTGTTTGTGTATGAGAAATCGGTTGGAAACTTTCCTGGTGTCATCACGTTGTAGGTGTCGCCACCGGCGCCAACCTTGTGTGAATGCTCTGAAAAGCTAATCATTTGCATATCACAGCATCTTCTTGCTGTCAGTTAAATTTCGCGTCTGTAGCACGTCATCTTCGTGGTGTAGCAATTTTAATTACCAGTAGTGTAGATTATTGGATAAAAAAATTTCTGTCTGAGATTTTGCTTTATCCATTTATCTACCTTCGCGCAAAGTTTGAGCCGATTCGTACAAGTTCAAAATAGGGAAGTGGCGCCCTTTAAAATCCACCCAGAAAAACGTGTTCGTTTGTACGTAAAATCCAAACGAAGCACTACTTTTTCAAACAGTTAAAACTCACCTTAGACCGTGGTCCGATACACTGAGGGACCAAATTTGAACCATCTCTCGCTCTCCCTCCAGTGTGGAGTTATTTACACCGATCAGCGAGAACATTATAACCACTCTCCTACTACCAACATAAACCAGTCCAGTGTATAGCAGCGTCACCTGGCGAGGAATGACTGCTAGTCAGACACGTGCGGTGCATGTAGTATCCGGGAGCGTGCTCTCCGTGTGCAGAATCGGGAAGGAGCGCTATTTATCTGAAATTGACTGATGACGTATTGAGAGGGCGCGGAGGCTCGGCACGAGTATTTCGAAAAATGAACGACTTGCCGGGTTTTCGAGGAGTGCTGTGGTGAACGTCTTCAACACGCTGTGAAACCACACCCAGACGTCATGGACCTGGGTGGCCGCCCCTCATTACAAATGTCGGATGTATGCTGGGCAGACTGGTAAAAAAGGACAGGCAGCGAACTGCGGTGGGACTACCACCATACTCTAATGCTGGGCAGAATACAGGGTTATTACAAATGATTGAACAGATTTCACAGCTCTACAATAACTTTATTATTTGAGATATTTTCACAATGCTTTGCACACAAATATAAAAACTCAAAAAGTTTTTTTAGGCATTCACAAATGTTCGATATGTGCCCCTTTAGTGATTCGGCAGACATCAAGCCGATAATCAAGTTCCTCCCACACTCGGCGCAGCATGTCCCCATCAATGAGTTCGAAAGCATCGTTGATGCGAGCTCGCAGTTCTGGCACGTTTCTTGGTAGAGGAGGTTTAAACACTGAATCTTTCACATAACCCTACAGAAAGAAATTGTATGGGGTTAAGTCGGGAGAGCGTGGAGGCCATGACATGAATTGCTGATCATGATCTCCACCACGACCGATCCATCGGTTTTCCAATCTCCTGTTTAAGAAATGCCGAACATCACGATGGAAGTGCGGTGGAGCACCATACTGTTGAAAGATGAAGTCTGCGCTGTCGGTCTCCAGTTGTGGCATGAGCCAATTTTCCAGCATGTCCAGATACACGTGTCGTGTATCGTTTTTTTTGGCAGAAGAAAAAGGGGCCGTAAACTTTAAACCGTGAGATTGCACAAAACACGTTAACTTTTGGTGAATTGCGAATTTGCTGCATGAATGCGTGACGATTCTCTACTGCCCAGATTCGCACATTGTGTCTGTTCACTTCACCATTAAGAAAAAATGTTGCTTCATCACTGAAAACAAGTTTCGCACTGAATGCATCCTCTTCCATGAGCTGTTGCAACCGCGCCGAAAATTCAAAGCATTTGACTTTGTCATCGGGTGTCAGGGCTTGTAGCAATTGTAAACGGTAAGGCATCTGCTTTAGCCTTTTCCGTAAGATTTTCCAAACCGTCGGCTGTGGTACGTTTAGCTCCCTGCTTGCTTTATTCGTCGACTTCCGCGGGCTACGCGTGAAACTTGCCCGCACGCGCTCAACCATTTCTTCGCTCACTGCAGGCCGACCCGTTGATTTCCCCTTACAGAGGCATCCAGAAGCTTTAAACTGCACATACCATTGCCGAATGGAGTTAGCAGTTGATGGATCTTTGTTTAACTTTGTCCTGAAGTGTCGTTGCACTGTTATGACTGACTGATGTGAGTGCATTTCAAGCACGACATACGATTTCTCGGCTCCTGTCTCCATTTTGTCTCACTGCGCTCTCAAGCGCTCTGGGAGCAGAAACCTGAAGTGCGGCTTCAGCCGAACAAAACTTTATGAGTTTTTCTACGTATCTGTAGTGTGTCGTGACCATATGTCAATGAATGGAGCTACAGTGAATTTATGAAATCGCTTCAATCATTTCTAATAGCCCTGTACAAGTGTGTCTAAATACACAGTTTGTGGTGTCACCGCCAGACACCACACTTGCTACGTGGTGGCCTTTAAATCGGCCGCGGTCCGGCGGTATACGTCGGACCCGCGTGTCGCCACTATCAGTGATTTGCAGACCGAGCGCCGCCACACGGCAGGTCTAGAGAGACTTCCTAGCACTCGCCCCAGTTGTACAACCGACTTTGCTAGCCATGGTTCACTGACAAAATACACTCTCATTTGCCGAGACGATAGTTTAGCATAGCCTTCAGCTACGTCATTTGCTACGACCTAGCAAGGCGCCATATTCAGTTACTATTGATATTGTGGATCATGTACCGTCAAGAGCAACGTTCATCATTAATGGATTAAAGTTAAGTATTCCACCAGCTAAGTCCGTTTTTCTAAAATTCTAATTTCCTTGTCCTGTTCCAGACCTCACGCCAGCCTGCGTGACCTAAAACGCGTGCCTTTCGGCCTCCTCTAGTAACACGGTGTTGGCTCTCCTGACAACCAAAACACAGTGCTCCAAACATTCCTAACGATGGACCTCCATAGCTGACGACCCTGTGCATGTGCCAATGTTAACACCACGACATCGGCAACTACGACTGAAATGGGCACGTGACCATCAGCATTGGATGTTGGTACACTGGTAGAACGTTGCATGGCACACAATAAAAATAAAATATCGGAACGGTAGTAAGACAGATGACGGACGATAACAGGCAGATCGATCGAATGTTCCGGTTAGAACTGAATGCGCCGAACTGTGTCGACTGATTTCATTCTATTTCTCCCATAGACCTATATAGACCCATAGACTAGTTTCATTCGAAACAAATGAACGAATGACAGTTCTTCGGATACGTAAAACTACAACCAAATGAATCGATTGGTTACATTTGTTTGTTCCCATCAGTAGTTTGTAAAGTGTCAGGCAAATCCAACACCTTCCATGAAAACCCTGACATGATAAGCAAATCCAGTAGTATCTCACACAGTTCTGAATAAATCGTGACATTAAATTAACCAAAGTAATACGAGTAACAAGTGAGCAAATGGAATACCACAGACTAACACAAGAATGCCTAAATGCATGTCATACCTTCCCACCGTGAGACAGACGCAGTTCCGAGGGGAGAAACGAGAACAGAAGCCGAGAGCAGAACCGTGTTAAGCGAGAAGGCCCTACGATAAGGGACGGACACCCACGTCGCCACCTAACCGCTATGACTACACCACCCGCAAGTTTTAGCGTGAGACTTTTTCGCGTCTCTGTTACGTTAGTACCACCCCCCAGCCCATGTTAAAAGATAGAGCCCTCTGGATCTTACGATAACGCTAAAAGGACCACACCAGCTGCAAGTTTTAGCGTGAGACTTTCTCGCTTCTCTGTTACGTTGCAAACTTTAAAAACATTGCCCCACCACGAAAAGTATAACGTTTCTCATTGGATAGACAGAATTTCTGTAGGTGGAGCTTAAGGTTAACATTGAGACCCTGATTGGTCAGATGAAAACACAGCCAGATAGTTTTTTTTTTAAACCAACTTCGGTAAATTGTAGTAAGGAGAAGTTAGAGGGGAGTTGCTTCGGAGACGGCGAGGTGAGCGGAGCTGTGCTGTCCGCCGCCCACTGACGCTCAGAGCGTGTTTTTTAGGGAATTGACTAGTTTGAACCTGGGACCTGTTGCTGGTAAGGAGACGCCAGACCACATATGACATGTAGAAATCAGAAGAGTTCAGTGAGACTAGCGATGATATAACCAAATACTTAATGATTTCAGCGTCAGCTCCACTGCACTCCCTGTAAAGGAATCTTGATACTAACTAAATTTACTGGAAGGGGTTCAAGGCTTTCCTATTTTTAGTTAGCTGGTAAAATAACGTCGAAAAAGCAGCTAAGTTCACCATTGGAAATTTTATTCTAGTCACAAAACATCGTTTATAAATTGCGCTATTGATAAAAGGAAATGTTTTAATACAGGATGGTAAAAACCAACTGCGTTCAACAAAAATGTGAACGAATATTCCCTGAATGGGTTTCCAAGTTCTACAGACATTTAGACAAGATTTTCTCAGACAAGTAGGTCGAGTGGAACGAATAATTTCGGATAATGGCCCACAGTACAAATCAGTACAATGGCAGAACACTTTAAAACAACACAAAATAAAACCCATCTACATATCTAAGTACAAACCTAGCGTAAATCCAGCAGTACGATCTATGAAGGACATAGGCACTTTATGCCAATTATATGCAAGCAAAAGACACAACACTCGGGATATAGACCTTAAAGATTTTCAAGAAGTAATAAATGAAATGTCACATAGCACTACACTACTACCTCCAGTTACTGTACTTAAAAATATTGAACCCCCAAACATAACCAGAGAAAATGTTAGATTTCCTATTGTACCACGTCGACAGCATAAACAAGTAATAGCAACAGCACTCTCCAACATCAGAAAGACAGCCATTAAAAGAAAAGAAAGAGGAGATAGAACGGCAATTAAAAGAACATTCTCAGTAGGCCAGAAAGTATTTGTGAAAACACACTATCTCTCCAGCAAACAGAAACACAAAATACATAAGTTTTACGCTGCATACAAAGGACCTGTCATAATTAGCTGAATTGCTCATGGTAATGCTGTGGAACTAATGAACCCAAAAACAGGCAAAACCTTAGGACTCCACCATGTGAGCCATTTCAAAAAGTTTGAAGATTAATTTTATTACTGGTAAATAATCAGCACAATATTTCAAGATTATGTTGCAGATAAGATCGTCAGGAGAAAGAAGAATGAAGAGAGAGGAAGGTGGGAAAAAGAAAGTAGTTTCAATAATAACACCAATAGTACCATAGATTAAGGTGAAGGGATAAAGCGTAGATAGTCTAACAGCATGAAATACGAAAATGCTATACACCACAAAAAACACTCCACAAAAAAATAAAAAAACGAATTTGAGGATTTCTTGTAGAAGTTAAGACTCAAAATATCTTAGAATTGTAACATGGAAAGGGCGCTGAAATTTGTAAAGCTTTTAAAAAGGCGCAAAAATAATGTAGGTACTAGACATATGTTAGATGACTATAAGTAAAACTTTTTGTAAGAACCATTGTAAAAACTCCAGCAAAGACCAGATGCAATGACCCACAAGTTGCAACGCGAGAAGTATCAAGAAAGAAAAGGACATAATTAGCAAGACACGATTCCTACAAGGCAGAAGCGTCGAGAGAAGGGAAAGGACAGCGAGACCAACAGAAGGCCCTTGTAACTGAAGTGGGCAGTAAATTTGCCCGCTAGGCGTAACCCTGCTGGAACAAACACGGACCCACACAGTAGCGGAACCCTGCAGTGACGCAACGGAACGCCGAACGCCGGAAAGGTCTCCGAGCGCCCCCACTCAGCGGAGCGAGCAAAACACGGCCCAACGAGAAGACCACTTTGGTAAGCCACCACTGGCAAGAAATATGTGTAAAAGTCACACTACCGCTATTAAACAGCACGCTGATGCACGAAACTGAAGAAAACGTCCACAAAGTAAAAATGACATGCCCAAACAATTTATCAAACTGTTACTAGGAGGAGAACTTCAAAGCGACTAGTTATCAACAAATATTTCCATATCCTGCCCAGAGAAGAACCAAGAATCAAGTAAGAAGCAGAGAAAAAGCAGGAAGAACAGAAGTTGAAGATTCACAAGATTGAGACCAAGAAAGAAGATGGGTGAAGAATAGACGACATACCTTCCCAAATCCCTATCCTATTATAAACTAGTTGTCTGCGAAGTATTACAACGAAAAACGACTGCTTCCAGCGACACATAATGATGACTTTCACGCATACAAAGCCAGTAAACCATGAGATTCTGCACTCACAGCTCCATTCCATTATGGGATCTCCACAACAGCAACACACACTTGCAAAGCCAACAAGGAACGACGAACAAAGCTGTACATCAAATACTTGCCCACATCCATCTCGCTCAAGTCCATCACCTTCGTGCAAAAACATTCGCCAACCTCATGCTTAAACATTCATAGGATTGTGTGAACATGTGAAATCAAATTATGTGATGTAGGAATTGTGCAAAAGAAACGTGTGAAAAACTAAATAAGTTAAACACACCAGACAACTAATAAACTACAAAATAACAGTCATTGACTATTGACTTCAATAAAAATATACTATCGATAAAAATAAGTCATTAGTTCTGAGATGGACAGTATATAAAGAACAAAAGTAAGGCATAATAAACACTAAAACTATATGCCACTTATTTTCTCCTCATAAAAATAAAAGAATAACTATATTTTACTTATTTTCTCCTTGGATGTTTCCCATTTTTTTAACATTTGTACCATTTGTTAGGATAATATCTCAATACTTGTGTATGTATATTTCTTTGTCAAAGCAATTCTTGGAAATAATTCTTATTTGTTAGTGTAACAATGTTGAAATGAGTGTCTAGAAACAAAAACATTTTTACTTGTACATGATATTTAGAAAATGTGTTAGGAATAGATTTTACTCAATTACTACATTTATAAAAATAAATATATTTCTAAGAAAATCGATGTGAAAGCCCCTCACTTTCGATAACAAACTTCTTAAAAAACAAACTTCACACTTAAATAAAGAAAGAAAATAATTAAAAATTAATAATAGCATAAAAATATTCTTCTCTTGTCATTTTTAATTATAATGTGGATGAATATAAAAATATAAATTAGTAATACAAACTAGCATAGAACCAGAATAACGTGGCTGAACAGTAGGCAACAAAATTTAGATAAAGGAATAATTTTTTACTGAACTTAGACAACGATTCAATCATTGCCTAACTTCAGTGCAAAAATTAAGTTCGAAGGGTGGTGATATGTAAGGTGTCAGGCAAATCCAACACCTTCCATGAAAACCCTGACATGATAAGCAAATCCAGTAGTATGTCATATAACTCCGAATAAATCGTGACATTAAATTAACCAAAGTAATACGAGTAACAAGTGAGCAAATGGAATACCACAGACTAACACAAGAATGCCTAAATGCATGTCATACCTTACCACCGTGAGACAGATGCAGTTCCGAGGGGAGAAACGAGAACAGAAGCCGAGAATAGAACCGTGTTAAGCGAGAAGGCCCTACGATCGGGGATGGACACCCACATCGCCAGCTAACCGCTATGACTACACCACCCGCAAGTTTTAGCGTGAGACTTTTTCGCGTCTCTGTTACGTTAGGACCACCCCCAGCCCATGTTAAAAGCTAGAGCCCTCCAGAAGAACAGCATAGATCTTACGATAACACAAAAAGGGCTACACCACCCGCAAGTTTTAGCGTGAGACTTTTTCGCGTCTCTGTTACGTTGCAAACTTTAAAAACATTGCCCCACCACGAAAAGTATAACGTTTCTCATTGGATAGACAGAATTTCTGTAGGCAGAGCTTAAGGTTAACATTGAGACCCTGATTGGTCAGATGAAAACACAGCCAGATAGTTTTTTTTTTTAAACCAACTTCGGTAAATTGTAGTAAGGAGAAGTTAGAGGGGAGTTGCTTCGGAGATGGCGAGGTGAGCGGAGCTGTGCTGTCCGCCGCCCACTGACAAACTCCGACAAGGTAATGAACGCACGCGATGCCGCATAACAGCGCATAAAGCTTCACTCAGAACTGCAGAAGTCTCATCTGTTGCATCCCCTTTTTACGTAATACTAGTGTCGGTCGTCAATCAAAGCTCATGGTGTTCACATTTGCCACCTAAAGTAAAAATTTGAAACGCGATGATTTTTCTGTTATATAGTTATTGAGAAGCCACATCAGCCACTGTAATTTACGACAAGTTAGATAAGTAATTAAAGATAATTGAGGGTCACTGTAGACCATTTTGATAGTTTTCTCTTTTGTGAAACTTAATTTAAACCTAGATTATAGATGTGATATGGCATAGGTCATCCTTCGATTCATTGTAGAACTTGGAAACCCATTCAGGTAATATTCGTTCACATTTTTGTTGAACGCAGTTGGTTTTTACCATCCTGTATTAAAACATTTCCTTTTATCAATAGTGCAATTTATAATCGATGTTTTGTGAGTAGAATAAAATTTCCAATGGTGAACTTAACTGCTTTTTCGACGTTATTTTACCAGCTAACTAAAAATAGGAAAGCCTAGAACCCCTTCCTCTAAATTTAGTTAGCATTAAGATTCCTTTACAGGGAGTGCAGTGGAGCTGACGCTGAAATCATTAAGTATTTGGTTGTATCATCGCTAGTCTCACTGAACTCTTCTGAATTCTACATGTCTCCTTACCAGAAACAGGTCCCAGGTTCAAACTAGCCAATTCCCTAAAAAACACGCTCAGAGCGTCGTAGCGCGGAAGTGGTAGGGAGACACGATATAGAACAAACAGACACCACGCAGAATGTTTAGAAGTTACAAACTTGTTATACGGTTTTCAGATTTCTTTGGCCGAAGTTTTTGTGTATTTTATTGCACTCATTGACACGAGCCTGCGTTTTGAGCGTCGGTCAAGAGAAGAGCTCTTTCTCGCTGCTAAATTTTCGTGCAAAACATAACGTTTCATAGTCTTCCAAAAGCCCATTCCATCTCACAGTAAAGTCACTTTTCATGCCTCTTCAGTCATGTTCCTCACACTGTCAGTTTTCTGGATTGACAACTGGTTTCAATCAATCTTTACGAAGTCTACTGCTGAAGGATTTGATTCCGCACAACCACGCCGAAATTACTCAAATCATTTGCCAACAGTCTTTTCCAAAAGTGTTTGCTTACCAAAAGTTTAAAGGAGCTGTAATGTGCACCAAGCACATCCTAGCTGCTTTACATCTACACCTGTCTTTCGAAAACAACTGATGGACTCCCCACATCATTCTGTGCCATCCCACACCATTGGTCAGAGAGTAGCAGCAGTCGCACTAGGGAATTACTGTCCAATCTGCCGATTCCCTGTAACATTCTGTGCCATCTCACACCGTTTGTCAAAGAGTAACAGCAGTCAGACTAAGAAATTATGGTCCAATCTGCAGACTCCCTGCAACATTCTGTGGCATCTCACTCCATTGGTCACAGAGTAGCAGCAGTCGGATTAGGGAATTACGGTCCAATCCGTAGATTCCCTACAACATTCTGTGCCATCCCACACTATTGGGCAGAGAGTAGCGGCAGTCCAACTAGGGAGTTACGGTCCAATCTGCAGACTCCCTGTAACATTCTGTGCTATCTCACACCATTGGTCAGAGCGTAGCAGCAGTCAGACTAGGGACTTACAGTCCAATCCGTAGACTCTCTATAACATTCTCTGTCATCCCACACCATTGGTCAGAGAGTAGCAGCAGTTGGACTATGAAGTTACAGTCCAATCCACAGACTACCTGCAACATTGTGTCTCATTCCACAGCATTGGTCAGAGAGTAGCAGCAGTCAGACTAGGGAATTACGGTCCAATTCGCAAACTCTCTATAACATTCTCTGCCAACCCACACCATTGGTCAGAGTAGCAGCAGTTGGACTACGGAATTATGGTCTTATCCGCAGACTCCGTGTAACATTCTGCGCCATCTCACCCCATTGGCCAGACAGTAGCAACTGTCGGACTCGGAAATTACCGTCCAATCTGCAACCTCCCTATAACATTCTGTGCCATCCCCCACTATTGGTCAGAGAGTAGCAGCAGTTGGACTAGGGAGTTACGGACCAATCCACAGACTACCTGCAACATTGTGTTCCATTCCACACCATTGGTCAGAGAGTTACTGCAGTCGGACTAATTACAGTTCAGTCTGCAGACTCCCTGCAACATTCTGTGCCATCCCACATCATTGACCAGACAATAGCAGCAGTCGGACTAGGGAGTTACGGTTCAGTCTGCAGACTCCCTGCAACACTCTGTGTTGTCTCATACCAATGGCGAGAGAGGTGCAGCAGTCGGACAATGAAATTACCATACGATGCAGAGGCTGCAATCAACAGCATAACACAAACGATTGCATTAGACTACTGTCGTGACTGGGAAGCATGGATTGCTGGTGAGTGTTCAGTGATCAATTGGGGTTATGCACATGACCATATTCAGCGAATAATTGTGTCGACCTAGAAAGAGGTCACATTTTTCAAATGTTTCAGAGAGATTGAACGGTGTTACTCTTGGTGTTATGACATGAAAAGTCATCGAGTGTGACTTTAGGTCACAGCCGGTGGTGATTCAAGGTAGGCTTATGGCGCAGCAGTACATCACAAACATCCTGCGTCCTCACATGTTACGTTTTGTGCTATTTTTCAACAGGACAACGCTCATCCACACATGGCATTTGTCCATGTGAACGGTCTGCGTGATATTGAGGAACTAGTGTCCACCAGGATCCTCAGCTCTCTCCCCAATGGAAAAGGTGTGGTGTCATCTCTGACGTCAAATCTCCCACTTTGTCAGTACCCTCATACATCAAGGACGAGTTACAACAGTTGTCGGCCAGCGTGGCTCAGGAGAGGATACAACGCCTTTGCAACCCTTGCCGACCGAGTAAGGGAATCAATTAAACCCAGAGGGAATGCAACGTCATACTCATAAGCTGACTCATACTGCCATGTTCTTCATCAGTTTGCCTCGACTTTGTAATCACTGAAATATGGGCATGTACCCTCCCAAGCTGTGAAGTTTCGTCTCCTATGCCCTATTGGGTTCTTCTTTTTCCCTCGCTCAGTACGCAAACGAAACAGGACGTAAAATCTTTTATACCGTCATGGAGTGGCCCCGCTTTGCACTATATCGTTTCTGGCGGCGTAAATGTGAATTTATAGCTGTAGTAAGCCACTGCAGTGCGAATGACTTAGAGCAGGGGTATCCAACCTTTAGAGGACGGATATTTCTGGGCCACAGAAACCCGCTGCGCAAAAAATACGATCAGTTTATCATAACGTTACATCTCTTACAGATCGTGTCTTAGGTGCCCACTTCCTGGGCCACAGATTGGAGACTACTGACTAAGAGGGACGGCAGAGCACGTGTGTCTATTGTGTCCCCGTGTGCGCCGTCATTCTCGTTGTGCACAACACAGAGATAAGTGGGCAAATTGCTTGCCCAGTATAGAACTTATCTTGGACAACATACTGAATATCTCAAGCGTCATCGCGGTTCAAGCGCTGCCAACACGATAACACTGCAAATCTCCACTCTGTGGCAACAGTGGAACGAGCGGGACAATGACGCCCCGAGACACGCCTGGAAGCAAAACGTTCCCGTTATTAGCCTTTATTCCGTCGCACGGAGTCCGCAGTTTTCATCTATATCTATACACCACAATCCACCTTGCGGAGCGTGGCGGAGGGTACTCTGTGCCCCACTGTCACTTTCCATTCTTTCTTGTTCCAGTCGCAAATACACTCATGCTCATAAATTAAGGATAATGCTGATACGTGGTGAAACAACCCTCTGGTGGGTTGTTTGCGAGTTTAAATCAGCTTGGGGTATGATCATGCGGTGCATTTGACCTGCGGTCGTCGCACGGTGGCGCTGGCAGCAGTCTAGATACGCAGAGTATGGTGCAGCGAATAAGTGTGCAGACGTTTTCACACGTGCTAATGGTGACTGTGTGTTGAAAATGGCTCAAATAACACGTATTGGTGACGTTATGAGGGGTAGAATACTAGGGCGACTGGAGGCTGGTCAAACACAGAAGGGCGTAGCACGGGCCCTCCATGTGCCACAAAGTGTGATCTCAAGATTGTGGCGACGATTCCAGGAGACAGGAAACGTGTCCAGGCGCTACAGTACGGGACGTCCACAGTGTAAAGCACCACAAGAAGACCGATATCTCACCACCATCAGTGCCTGCAGACGGCCACGGCGTACTGCAGGTAGCCTTGCTCGGGACCTTACTGCAGCCACTGGAACAGTTGTCTCCAGACACAGAGTCTAAAGACGACTGAACAGACGCCGTTTATTCGCCCGGAGACCTGCAAGTTGCATTCCACTGACCCCTGGTCACAGGAGAGCCCATAAAGCCTGGTGTCAAGAACACAGTACATGGTCATTGGAACAGTGGTCCCGGGTTATGTTCACGGACGAGTCCGGGTATAGTCTGAACAGTGATTCACGCCGGGTTTTCATCTGGCGTGAACCAGGAACCAGATATTAACCCCTTAATGTCCTTGAGAGAGACCTATATGGGGGTCGTGATTTGATGGTGTGTGGTGAGATTATGATTGGTGCACGTACACCCCTGCATGTCTTTGACAGAGGAACTGTAACAGGTCAGGTGTTTCGGGACGTCATTTTGCACCAGTATGTCCGCCTTTGCAGGGGTGCAGTGGGTCCCACCTTCCTGCTGATGGATGATAACGCACGTCCCCACCGAGCTGCCATCGTGAAGGAGTAGTTCAAAGCCGTAGGACACTTCAGGAGCTCCGACATGCATTGGTGCAAGAATGGGAGGCTATACTCCAGCAGCAGCTCGACCACCTGATCCAGAGTATGTCAACCCGTTGTGCTGTCTGTGTGTAACCTCCCCCTCACTTACCGACCTTAATGACAGTGAAAAATGAAACCGCGTGTACCTAATGGGAGTTTTGGAAAAGCAATCGTCACCGAAGTTAACCAGTCGGTAAAGAGGGAGGAAAGGGTTACATCTAAATGAAAGGAAATGTGCTAATGAAACTGGTGGAAATTAATTTTGAAAAGGGGTAAAGTTAATAAAGAAAGTAAATGTGCAGCCGTTACATTAACAATTAACTAGCGGTAATTAGGTATTTGAGATTTGGGGAAATCACGGTCGCCAGTCCTAAGGACAATTACTATAGTAACTGAAAAAGAAAGATTATTACACATATAATTAGCACTAGAAGCGTGGCAACTGAAGGTTGACACGTGTAGTGTGAAAACTGAAAGTTTGTCAGAAGTAATAAATTTCGCTACACCCTGACTTAATTTAGCAAAAGAATTAATAAAACCGGAAAATCGAAAGTTAATTTAGTGACTGAAGTTAATAGTGAGCTTTCTTTCTGAAGCACATCGAAATTCAGTAAAATACAGTTAGTCTTGGACTACCTCAACAATCGTTTCAAAAGCTACTTGAATCTACGCAATTTAGAAATAAGAGATTTAACTTTGAACTTGAATTAAATGATTCTGAACTATTAACAATAGTAAAATTTAGTACGTACCAAGCTGAGCTGCAGTCACAGGTAAGCTAAAATATGCTAACAAAACTCGCACTCTAAATTTGTACTCGTGTAACCTAAATATTGTAGCCAGCTACTGAACTTTGAAATTAAAGCAGTGAAATCTAATCATATTATTTTAATGCTGGCGTTTGAATTTCAACGACACTCGGGTTCATTTCGGAAAAGGAAGGGACCCTGCTTGGCAATGCAATTGGGACAATGAGCAACAAAGGTTCATGCTAAGTTGCTGTAATTTTGCGAGGCAAATGGAACAATTTGAAAAACTGAGGTCTGCCATACAGTTCTGAAACTTTACGTGCTTTTAGTCTTCCTTGTTGGTTGATTGAAGGTTTGAAGCCGTCGATCGAGGAGGTGGCGACAGTCACTCGTTGTCGGCCGTCGCTGTTGCAGAAGCTGGATGTTGGCGCGCCTTCTTCTCGACACGGTCACCAGGCGAAACGGGCTCTTGATGTGCGCCAGCTAATGCTTCCCGTCCGCGACACCATGTCAGAAACTATCATCGCGAGTCGAGCGCAATTACATGCTGCCAAACCCCGAAAGCGCGGCAACTCGCGGGAGCGTCACACAACACCTCTGCTCCACTCGCTACTCCCGCCACACTCCGACTGCCCGCGCCCCACGCGGCAGAGTTAACACTCCCAAAGATCCTACACACTTTGATTCTGCACACGGCCCATCGATGTAATCGTTCGATAGCAGTTTTCCCTAGGCAAGACCCAGCGTAAAAATACAAATAATATTTACGAAACAAACCAATTATACATCGACATGAGTGCATAAATATATATATATATATATACAAACAGTAAAACAATTACAATATATAAAGAGACAGAAATGTCATATCTTGAGGCAACAAAACAAGGAAAAAAAATAATAGTACAATAGATGGAAATAGGAGGATATGCATTTCCGGCGTTACATGTGTACGTGTGCATGGTGATCATATCCCGTATTGACATTGGGGTACTTGCTCTGGAAACAGTGGCGTTTTGTAGCACATGTGTTTCAGGGCGGTTTTCTCATCAACTTATCACCAATACCGTGGACTTACAGATCTGTGTCGTGTGTGTTCCCTATATGTCTATGGTATTAGCGCCAGTTTTGTGTTGAGCATGAGTATAGTTCACGGGAAGCACAATTGCCAGCAAGCCACCATATTAGCTCGTATCTAATTTTATATTCACGGTCTTTTCGCGAGATATACTTAGGAGATATTATTTGTTGAGTCTTCTAAGAACGTACGCTCTCAAAACTTAAAATAGTAAAAACACACCGTGATGCAGAACGCCTCTCTTGCAGCAGCTGCTACTGGAGTTCGTTGATCATCTCTGCGCCACTTCCTTACGTACTAAACGAAGCTGTAACGAAACATGCCGCCCTTCTTTGGATCTTATCTGTTTCCTCTATCAGTCCTATCTGATATTGATCCCATACTGACGAGAAATCTTCAAGTGTTGGTCGAATGAGTGTTTTGTAAGCTACTTCTTTGTTCATGTACTACCTTTCCTGAGGATTCTCTCAGTGAATCTCAGTCAGGCTGCTGGCAAACACACTTTTAATTTTATGTGGTCATTCCAATTTAGATCGGTCGGTGCACATGCTTGGGGTTTCTTGTTGAAGCAATTCCTTTCAGTGATTGTTCTGCGATTGTGTAATCATGCAATAGAGGGTCTTTCTCTCGGTGTGTTTGCAGTACGTCATATCTGTTTACGTGCAGGGCCAGTTACAACTCCCTGCACCATTTTTCAATACTCTGCAGTTCTTTCTGCATTTCCCTACAATTTTCTAGAGTCGCGACTTTTCGGTGTACGAGGTCTGTTCAAACAATTCCGGAACTTTGTCCACATAATTTTTCTACGCTTACCTTTTACTCATTGTGGATGGTCTCCATCGAAACACTCTCCTCCACAACTGATACACCACTCCCAAGGCCGTTTCCACTTCCAGAAGCAGTCTCGGTACGCCTCTTGCTGGACTGTACGAAGCGCCGTTTGTGAATTTTCCCGTTTGTGAATTTTCTTTTATCTCGTCTGTCATTGCAAATTTTCGTCCTTTCAGCGGGTTTTTCAGCTTTGGAAATTAAAAATAAATCCACAGGGGGCCAGGTCTGGAGAGTATGGAGGTTGAAGCAGCACAGTGATTTCGTAATTTGTGCAATAGTCACGCACGGGTGATTATATTATTTGAATCTGTGGTATCATTCAGTCTGTTGCTGTGCATTTAATAT
Source organism: Schistocerca americana (assembly GCF_021461395.2). Taxonomy (NCBI): domain Eukaryota; kingdom Metazoa; phylum Arthropoda; class Insecta; order Orthoptera; family Acrididae; genus Schistocerca; species Schistocerca americana. The sequence continues at coordinate 152,303,316 of NC_060128.1, read as the reverse complement.
AAGAGAACACCCAAACACGAAATATACATGCACATCACGTTATTGGCATTGCCCTTATTGATGTCGATTTTTCATATCCATTGGTGTACCATTAACATACTTTGATCTCCTTGTCCATGAATCAATATTAAAATGACAGAGTAAGTAATAGATCCACAGCTGTAACAAGCTTTTAAGTTACATTTAATTTTTGCACAATCACATGCACTGCGTGTAATGATATAACCTGGTTTGCTTTGAGACACAATATTTACTTTAGCACACCCTGTGTGCTATACACAGTGTGTACTTAGCATGGCCCCAAATGCAACAGCTGCGACAATCCGTAACTTTATTCTTGCAACTTTGGATGAGATGAGGTACAACAGACTTCACTTAATGCACCTTCACTTTGACTCATGCACAAGAGTACCAGTATACCGACTTGAACCCAAAAGCTCTGTAGGTGTGCTCCTTACAATTACTGAAGCCATTCCTCACTTTCCTGCTATGCCATGTATGCAACCAGAGAAAACAACACCTGCTTCAAAAGGTTGTTGCCCCCACGCCAGCATCGTCCTTGCTGACCATAACCCTCTGGTGTTGATGTGCATACCGACTCAGTTAGGGTCTTGGAATAGGCTTCCCACATAACTGCTTTCCTCGGTGTCTCTCCAGTATGACTCTGTCACGCTGTCCACTCTCCAAGCTCCACGGCAGTGTCACTTACAGTGGTTTTATCTGCCACAACGATTGCCCTCTGGTGGGGCTAGTGCCACACCTCCAAGAACAAGATTGCTGGACCCAGGGAAAATAGTCGTGCTATTCGACAACACACAATATGACTTATACACTCCTGGAAATTGAAATAAGAACACCGTTAATTCATGTCCCAGGAAGGGGAAACTTTATTGACACATTCCTGGGGTCAGATACATCACATGATCACACTGACAGAACCACAGGCACATAGACACAGGCAACAGAGCATGCACAATGTCGGCACTAGTACAGTGTATATCCACCTTTCGCAGCAATGCAGGCTGCTATTCTCCCATGGAGACGATCGTAGAGATGCTGGATGTAGTCCTGTGGAACGGCTTGCCATGCCATTTCCACCTGGCGCCTCAGTTGGACCAGCGTTCGTGCTGGACGTGCAGACCGCGTGAGACGACGCTTCATCCAGTCCCAAACATGCTCAATGGGGGACAGATCCGGAGATCTTGCTGGCCAGGGTAGTTGACTTACACCTTCTACAGCACGTTGGGTGGCACGGGATACATGCGGACGTGCATTGTCCTGTTGGAACAGCAAGTTCCCTTGCCGGTCTAGGAATGGTAAAACGATGGGTTCGATGACGGTTTGGATGTACCGTGCACTATTCAGTGTCCCCTCGACGATCACCAGTGGTGTACGGCCAGTGAAGGAGATCACTCCCCACACCATGATGCCGGGTGTTGGCCCTGTGTGCCTCGGTCGTATGCAGTCCTGATTGTGGCGCTCACCTGCACGGCGCCAAACACGCATACGACCATCATTGGCACCAAGGGAGAAGCGACTCTCATCGCTGAAGACGACACGTCTCCATTCGTCCCTCCATTCACGCCTGTTGCGACACCACTGGAGGCGGGCTGCACGATGTTGGGGCGTGAGCGGAAGACGGCCTAACGGTGTGCGGGACCGTAGCCCAGCTTCATGGAGACGGTTGCGAATGGTCCTCGCCGATACCCCAGGAGCAACAGTGTCCCTAATTTGCTGGGAAGTGGCGGTGCGGTCCCCTACGGCACTGCGTAGGATCCTACGGTCTTGGCGTGCATCCGTGCGTCGCTGTGGTCCGGTCCCAGGTCGACGGGCACGTGCATCTTCCGCCGACCACTGGCGACAACATCGATGTACTGTGGAGACCTCACGCCCCACGTGTTGAGCAATTCGGCGGTACGTCCACCCGGCCTCCCGCATGCCCACTATACGCCCTCACTCAAAGTCCGTCAACTGCACATACGTTTCACGTCCACGCTGTCGCGGCATGCTACCAGTGTTAAAGACTGCGATGGAGCTCCGTATGCCACGGCAAACTGGCTGACACTGACGGCGGCGGTGCACAAATGCTGCGCAGCTAGCGCCATTCGACGGCCAACACCGCGGTTCCTGGTGTGTCCGCTGTGCCGTGCGTGTGATCATTGCTTGTACAGCCCTCTCGCAGTGTCCGGAGCAAGTATGGTGGGTCTGACACACCGGTGTCAATGTGTTCAAATGGTTCAAATGGCTCTGAGCACTATGGGACTCAACTGCTGAGGTCATCAGTCCCCTAGAACTTAGAACTAGTTAAACCTAACTAACCTAAGGACATCACAAACATCCATGCCCGAGGCAGGATTCGAACCTGCGACCGTAGCGGTCTTGCGGTTCCAGACTGCAGCGCCTTTAACCGCACGGCCACTTCGGCCGGCGTCAATGTGTTCTTTTTTCCATTTCCAGGAGTGTATATCAATTGCACTGTAAACGAGGTACACATGTATTGGTTTTTAATTATCAACCAAGGATAGTGTGAATGTCTATGCTTTAGTCATACAGAGAATACTGTTCACTGCATGTCAATTATGCCTTAGGTAATTATTGGTTTTGCACAACACCTTTCTTCAGTAAACACTTATTGACAAAAATACAGTACTACTATATACAGTATATGATCAAAATTATCCAGGCATTTGGCTGAAAATGACTTGCAAGTTCGTGGCGCCCTCCACTGGTAATGCTGGAATTCAATATGGTGTTGGCCCACCCTTAGCCTTGATGACAGTTTCCCCTCTAGCAGCCATCCGTTCAATCAAGTGCTGGAAGGTTTCTTGGGGAATGGCAGCCCATTCTTCACGGAATGCTGCACTGAGGAAAGGTATCAACGTCGGTCGGTGAGGTCTGGCACGAAGTCGGCATTTCAAAACATCCCAGAGGTGTTCTACAGGATTCAGGTGTGCAGGCCAGTCCATTACGGGGATATTATTGTCGTGTAACCATTCAGCCACAGGCCGTGTGTTATGAACAGGTGCTTTATCATGTCGAAAGGTGCAATCGTCGTTCCCAGATTGCTCTTCAACAGTGGGACACAATAAGGTGTTTAAAACATCAATGTTGGCCTGTGCTGTGATAGTACCATGCAAAACAACAAGGGGTGCAAGCCCCCTCCGTAAAAAACTCGATCACACCATAACACTACCGCCTCTGAACTCTACTGTTGGCGCTACACACGCTGGCAGATGACGTTCACCGGGCATTCGCCATACCCAGGCCCTGCCATCGGACAGCCACATTGTGTACCGTGACTCGTCACTCCACACAACGTGTTTCCAGTGTTCAATCGTCCAATGGTTACACTCCTTACTCCAAGCGAGGCATCGTTCGGCATTTACTGGCGTGATATGTGGTTTATGAGCAGACGCTCGACCATGAAATCCAAGTTTTCTCACCTCCCGCCTAACTGTCATAGTACTTGCAGTGTATTCTGATGCAGTTTGGAATCCTGTGTGATGGTCTGGATAGATGTCTGTCTACTACACATTACAACCCTTTTCAACTGTCAGCGGTCTCTGTCAGTCAACAGACGAGGTCGGCCTGTAAGCTTTCATACTGTATGTGTCCTTTCACGTTCTCACTTCACTATCACCTCGGAAACAGTGGACCTAGGGACGTTTAGGAGTGTGGAAATCTTGCGTACAGACGTATGAGACAAGTGTCACGCAGTCACCTGACCACGTTCGAAGTCCGTCAGTTCCGTGGAGCGCCCCATTCTGCTCTCTCACGATGTCGAATGAGGGCCGGCCGAGGTGGCCGAGCGGTTCTAGGCGCTACAGTCTGGGACCGCGCGACCGCTACGGTCGCAGATTCGAATCCTGCCTCAGGCATGGATGTGTGTGGTGTCCTTATGTTAGTTAGGTTTAAGTACTTCTAAGTTCTAGTCCCCTAGTAGTTGTAAGTCTGAGTCCCATAGGGCTCAGAGCCATTTTTTTGACTGTTGAGGTCACTGCTATGGAGTACATGGCAGTAGGTGGCAGTACAATGCACCTAATATGAAAAACATATGTTTTTGGGAGTGTCCGGATACTTTTGATCTCATAGTGTACACTGTCAGACAAAGAAAGTGAAATACTCAGAAGAAATGGTCAGATGTCAATGTAACTTCATTCGTGTACCTACCATTAGTGGATATGTAAACTATTACAGTTGCAATATTCTGTGACAGGAGGAACGCCCACCAGAATACATTAGCTTTGTTCACATATGGTATTGCTACTAGCCCCGGTCAGGTATTCAAGAGCCATCAACAGTTTCTGATGTTGACTGATCACTAAGCACACAGAGATACTCATGAACGACAACATTATCAGCGCTTCAGAGATTTTTCAGTGGGGCTTCATTGTGGATCTCCATTTGGCTGGCTGGTCGAATTGTGCAATATTCAGATTTCTAGGACATTCAGACGATAGTTGCCTGATGTTTGACTGCATGGAAATATGATGGCAAGCATACTCATCATCTAGGTCCCAGTCAACATCTGACCGCCACAATGGAAGGCCATTGTACTGTGCACCAATCACATCGTAACTCATTCATATTTGTGTCTGCCATCCAAAAACAATAGACTCCCTCCTACATTCTGTGTGATCCTGCATCATTTGGTGAAGACTAACTGCAGCCAAATCACTGAATTGTGGTCCCATGTGTTGGCTGCTGTTAACAACACAACATAAATGTCTGCCTTTGGAGTGGAAGTGTGGACTGCTGGTGAACGGCGTTACATTGCCTTCAGCAACGAGTGGGGGATCTGCACTACCGTGGATGACCACTGTCGGCAAGTATGGCAGCAACCTAGTGAGAGGTCGCATTCTTCCAATGTTTTATAGAGGCAAAGTGGTGTTGTTCCTGGGGTCATGTTGTGGGGAGCCATAAAATATGATTTCAGATAATCGATGGTAGCAACTGAGGGAGCTGATGGCACAATGGTACATGCATCCTCATGTGTTACCTCTCATGCAGTAGTATTGTAGTGCCCTTTTTCAACAGTACAATGTTCGTCCACATATGGCACATGTCTCTATCAACTGTTTACATGATGTTGGGGTAATCCTTTGAGTGCCAAGGGCCCCACATCTCTCCGTAATAGAACATGCATGGGACCAGTTGGGACATTAGCTCTGTGCCAGTATCTTGGATATCTGCTTAGCTGTGCAGTCGAATGTGTGGCTTTCCAGGCGGGAAGGAGCGCCCAGTCCCCGGGACAAATCCGCCTGGCAGACTTGTGTTGAGGTCCGGTGAGCTGGCCGGTCTATGGATGGCTTTTAGGCGGTTTTCTATCTGCCTTGGCGAATGCGGGCTGGTTTCCCTTTCTCCGCCTCAGTTACATTATGTCACTATGTCGGTGATTGCAGTGCAAACAAGTTCTCCATGTACGCGTATACCACCATTACTCTACAACACAAACATAGGGGTTACACTTGTCTGGTGTGAGATGATCCCGGGGGGGGGTTACACTGGGGGCCGAACCGCACAATAACCCTGAAAGAGTGGTTTGGTGTAGGGTGGCGGAGGGGTGAAGTGGACTGCGGTAGTCATCGTGGGGCTGTGGACCACTGTGGCTGCAGCAGGGACAGAGCCTCTCCATCGTTTCCAGGCCCCCAGTTAACATACAATACAATTCAGGATACTAACGACCTATTACAAAAGTTTTGGGCCACCTCAATAGAAGATACAACACCATTATGACACCCTTCCCAACCGAATCAATGCATGCAACCAGGCCAGAGAGGGTGGCCACACTACTGTCATGTTCTTTGTAGATTTCACTCGATTTTGTAATCACTGCAAGAGCGTCACATTCCCTCTCAATCTGTGTAGTTTAATTTCGTTTCACCTTTCCCTTCCAGGCTTTTCACTGTTTTTGTCAGGCAGTATACATATGTCAGTTGAGGTATTACACGTCACGCATATAACTGGCTCAACATCCCCACTTCACTGACGCAAGCTGCAACCGTCTGCTGCTATGAATAGTGGCGTGTACTACGGCGGTGTGTAACATGATACTGTTGTTCACATAGTGTAGATCTTAATAACAAACATTGTCATTGCAGATCGCCATGTGACAACTAAGGGAAGTGAGGAAGGGTCAAGTGGTACACAATATCTGTGGTGTTACCGCCAGACACCATAGTTGCTAGGTGGTAGCCTTTAAATCGGCCGCGGTCCGTTAGTATATGCCGGACCCGCATGTCGCCACTGTCAGTGATTGCAGACCGAGCGCCGCCACACGGCAGGTCTAGAGAGACTTCCTAGCACTCAGCCCAGTTGTACAGCCGACTTTGCTAGCGATGGTTCACTGACAAATTACGCTCTCATTTGCCGAGACGATAGTTAGCACAGCCTTCAGCTACGTCATTTGCTATGACCTAGCAAGGCGCCATTATCATTTGCTATTTATCTTGTGATGCATGTACCGTCAGACCGATGTTCACCAATTATGGATTAAAGTTAAGTATTCCCGCAGCTACGTACGTTCTTTGCTACTATAACTTCCTTTACCTGTTCGAGACCTCACGCCAGCCTGCGTGAGCTTAAACGCGTGCCTTTCGTCTACCCTCATTGTGGATTGGCTGTCTTGCCAGTCCACAACAATATCAATCTTAACATGTTAAAAAATCCTGTGTTACTGTATGTAATACCGCACCTAGAAATGTTAATAAAATGGCAACCTAAATAAAATAACGTGATATTAAGCAGCTATAGTAGCGCTTTTGTCAACAGTTCTCAACTTGTGCGATGCAACATGAGGCGCTGAGCACCCACTTATGAATACTGTATCTGCCTATGACCAATCCGAGCATATGATATTAAATATGCAGTAAATAGTTACAATTTTACTGGTCTTGTGCACAAAACACAACAAGGAGGAAGCCACACAAAGGTGAATAGTCTTGGGAGTAAAATACAGAATGGTATGCCATTTATGGCGAAAAGAATATTGTTTAGTGGTGAACTGTAGTGCATCACCTTCTACTGAGGCTCAAGGATCTGTCTCTTAACAATGGTGAAATGTATCAAATTTTCATATCGTCAGATACCAGTTTTATTCTGTATTTTTGTAGTCTTTGAAAATGACGGAAAGTCGAAACGCGTAAGGCTGATGAAAAATAAAAGTTTGATCAGGACATAGTGTAACTATTAAAAGTGCATCCGATGGCCACGTTATCTAATAGCATTTTCATGCAAATTGCAATCAATTATCAGTATTATCCACATAAGTCCATCCATATTTACCATTAAATAATAGCTATATATCCATCTTATAAGAGCAAAAGAGGAATCTTGTGTCAGTGTCCTTTATTTTAGATTGTAGCTGGCAGAAGGTAACTTAAACTGAAATATCTTATATTGCACTTCTATGAAGTACCATTTTTCTGAAACTAATGGCTTGTTATGACTGAGTAATGTAACAAAAAGTTTGAAAGTATACTAATGTTTAGAGTTCACTCAGCCACATCCATAGCAGAAAATATTCTTCACTCGTATCTCCCATTCGAATAACAATTTTCCATCTTTTGGTGAATGCTTCGGAGCAAAAAAGCTATACAGCACCTAGAATTACTCCTGTAAATATATAAATTATTTGTGTTCACTCAAGCTAGGTTTAATATAGTAAAAGTAACAGAAAGCTGTTTGGTTGTTGTTTTTCTCACTTATTAGTATTATCCACATAACAACAACCATATTTATCACAAAGTAATTGTTATCTGTGTGTCATAAGAACATAGGTACTTCTCATTCAGCTGACAGGAATCTTTAGCTGTTGAATCTACATAATCATAAAAGTGGATGGAGTGACTAGCAAGTTATGTTTTTAAATTTCTTTAGAATTGTCAAACAAATTGTCTCATGTTCTTTTTCTTCTTTCATAAATGACACTGTTCTACCAGTAAAGCAGTTACTACTGATACTCAAATACCTTGTCTGTGTGATTTTTTTCTGTTCATTGGATACTTCATTGGTTCTGACAAGGGGACAGATAGCAAGATTATTGAAAAGGGTCTATGTGACACTGGAGAACATATACAAGAGACAGTTTTGTTAATTAGTTCAGCTCTATCATGTAATTAAGGGAAAATAAAATAAATGCACTTATATGGAATGATATTCTTTTATTCTGATCCTAATTTTGAACTTAACGTTTTTTTAACTAATACAGTTCTTCCTCCTGTCTCTTGTTCTTGTCATGCTACTTTTGAAGCAGCACCCCGAACTCTAATTCTGCCACATTTTAGAACAGATATTTTTATTCTGAAACTAAAACTAACAGTTTTAAGCTAAAATGACTGTAGAAAATGAACACAGTGAAGGTGTCATGCCTCCAGTTACTTCCCCTTCCCTCCCAGATTAAATATGACAGCTCAAGATGTTTGCAAAAGCCAAAATCATGTATGAAATAGCTACTGTTCCTCAAACATTTACAGTGAGTTATGATGATAGCTTCCAATTTCGATATTTTCCATAGATACTTTTCTACCCCAGGATTATAAAAAAGATTATTGTTGTTTATTGCAAATGTTGGCATCTTATACTTCATATACATGCTCAACATAATTGTTAATAATCACATCATAGAAACAAGATTTATAAATGTCAAACAACTGCAGATGTGGAGGAGGAGGATATTAGTGTTTAACGTCCCGTCGACAACGAGGTCATTAGAGACGGAGCGCAAGCTCGTGTTAGGGAAGGATGGGGAAGGAAATCGGCCGTGCCCTTTCAAAGGAACCATCCCGGCATTTGCCTGAAGCGATTTAGGGAAATCACGGAAAACCTAAATCAGGATGGCCGGAGATGGGATTGAACCGTCGTCCTCCCGAATGCGAGTCCAGTGTGCTAACCACTGCGCCACCTCGCTCGGTACAGATGTGGATGCAAAATGTTCAGTACTACAGCAAAGATACTTTCTATGGAAAGTCTTGCTGCTGTAATGAATGAAACATTCTAAGACATAAATACAACAGCAAGTTATCCAGTTTACCTCTCAGAATTCTCATTCAAATCAATCTCAATTTTGGCTGCGATGTCACAGTTGAAGACTCTGGGAAGAACCACTGTTTCACGAATCAGACAGCTTTTCACAGTTCCTTTTATATTATGTCCCTACTTGACTGTGGCGTGTTCCTTGACAACTTTATCAATTCGCAAATTTCATTGTACACAACATGGAACTCACATTCCACGTATAGGCACCGCTGCTACCTTTTCTAGGCATTGTATTTATGTGTTCCTTTCTTCACGCGCGTGGGGGATATCGTTGGCCTGTTGTAGCTGCTCTGTTGATCTGTGTGAAGTTGTTTTTCAAAGGAAAGCGTTGTATTTTTTTCTCGTATTTTATTCAGAAATCTAGAAAGTTTTCTTACTTGTCAAACAACACACACCTTATCATTTAACTAATTTTACGACAAGTCGTTATACTATTATACATGCAAGTATCCAGCAAACTTAGTTTACTGTCTTGCACAAACGTTTTCAACTTTTCATTGAATGAGACCGCAGAAGTTTTCGTGTTTTCTGCTACACTCTTGAACTCTTCTACAGTATCAACCAACCTCAAAATATCCTCAAACGAATAATTTTGCGACCTGGAACGCTTATCGCTCACGTTGGATCTACGATTCGCTACTTCTGCAGTCAACGAATCAACGATTAAGGTAACTTACGTAAGTAACTAATTATGAAATGACGTAAGCGAAAATACGCAGTGTTTTCCAAAGTTGTCACCAACTTAACTGGCCGGGATCGCTATTCCGGAAATTCCTAACTGGAGAACAAAATGTTGTCGTACAACGCGCAGTCTAAGTTAACCCGGAGAAATTATTTGAGGGGAACGGAAGTCAGATCAGTAGATGTGGTGTTCATGTGCAGACAAACAAATGACAAAAATTAAAAAGAAAAACTGGATGATTTATTGAAGAGAAAGAGCTCCACCAACTGAACAAGTCAATAAGATGTTGCTTCAACTCTTGCTCTAGACTCTAGAGATTGGTCACCATGGAGGTACAAGACCTCCATGTTGGTCACGTCCTAACGTATACTCTGACGCTGTCTTGTGTTTTGCATCTCGGATGCTACCTTCATACAACAAAGATTATCGCTGGCATACAGGATAACACGTGCGCCGTTGTTTTTTGTTTACAAGTGGACGGAACGAGAGCTGGTACTTTAATCGCACTATAGCGATTTTTGGAAGCATTCACGATGTATTTAATGTATTATCTTGACGGAAATGGTGACAGAGTGTATACTCTGAAGAAAGTCGATCCGAAGGGCAGACCCACGGCATCAGCTCATCCTGGTAAGTACATTTCGTCTCGGACTAACGTACTGAAACAATTCGCTAACTAGGGTTGGCTTGCTTATATTAGGAGACTGCACAAGAGAGATTTTAGCAATAGATGTTATTCTCTATATTTGTCATCTACTACTGATTGTAATTGAATATACGAATCACCCAAACAATTGGTGCTATTTACTGATACACAAATTCTTTGCAGCCCGATTTTCACCAGAGGATAAATACTCCCGAGAGAGAATAATGACAAAGAGAAGATTTTATTTGCTTCCAACGCAACAGCCACAGTACGCCTGCTGATAACGCAGTCGAGTGAGGTGAAAAGGAATGCAAACAGTGGAACACTGGTTTATTTTGTTCGTGTTTTTGTAGTGAATTTGTGTAATGTTTGTTAATTGAACATAACGTGCTAGTGAGAAATTGCGAACGTATTAAAGGACTCCATGTAGTAGTTTCATTCTAAAATTATATCGTGCTCTAATTGAAATATATTGATGTTATAAGGAGTGTTCGTTTCCTTTTGACAGAATTTTGTTAAAATAATGCAGTTAGAATTCCAGCAGACACCTCTGTGACGATGTTACAGTATTATGCAATGAAATACAAAGTGGTGGTGTAAGCATTTTGATTTAAATGTTAAGAATGTTTTAAAATTGCTTAGCGTTTTGACAGTTGGACATGGTTGACACTATAAGAAGCATTGTGTTTAAGTGCATTTTGACTAAGAGTTTGTACTCAAATATCTAATAAAGAGTGGTACATAACGGATATAAAGTTGAGTATTAACACACTGTATTACTTACTCCTGCATTGTTTCAATTGCTGTAATATGAAAAGACGGAAATCGGAAACGCTCAACACAATTGGTTGTATGCTAGTTTTTAGTGTGATAGAGGCAGTGAACTTGAGAAGTAAGCTTTTCAACAAGACCTTCAGGAATACTACACTAAACATGACAGGACTTAATGTGGAATTAGAATTTGATATGTTGTAAAGGGTGCACTGAACCATACCATTGTTTTTTCTAACCAGAATAAGCCTAATGAATGGTGTCTTGTTAATATTGATCAGTTGTTCCTAGAGTTGGCTTAAATGCTGTAACATTAGTGTGTCCTAGAGCATTTATATGTATATGTAGTTTAGTTAGTTCCATGTTCCATCAGTCATTCATAATTTCTGTCAGCACTGACTTCGTCAGAACTGGGCATACTTGTCTGTAACCTGATTTATATAACATAGTATCATTTTATGTCTGTCAGTCAGTGTTTCTTATTTCAAACTAACAAGTTTCAGATAATTATGGCAGTGAAATTTATTGTTCTCCCAATGGTAGTTACCCTGTAACTACAGAAAATGATCTGAAAATGCCAGTTTGAAATAATAAAAAAGCTGTGATTGACAGACAAAAAAATAAGCCAATTTTACTCAATAATAGAGCTCTTGAGTTGTTGACAGACACACAAAAAAGAATGGAAACATGTTGGTGTTCAGAAAAAGTCTTTTGCCAAGGTAGAGACGTTTTATCGTAACTTCCCTGCCATATTTACTGATTTTATAGCTTACTATTGGCATGTATTATTTTTATGTGCAGTTACATGTTGACCATTTTTACATTTCATACTACCAGAAGGGTTAAAAATTTACTACTAGAAGTACAGAAGAACTGACTAAAGTTAAGTTTTTTACCTTCTCCCTCTCTGGAATCTTCGTTGTGGTGACAAAATTATCTGTTCCTCAGCTCGAGATCTAGGTTAGGTTGGAAGTTGATAATTTAAATATGTGTTGAGGAAGCCAACAAATATGAGAGCAGAAAATCTGGTTGTTGTAACAAATTGACTGGTAGTGAAGTCCAATGGTTATGTTGGTGCCATATTGAAATACACAAGGTGGGGGAGCGGAGGGGTGCCCAGTATATAACTTTTACTGAACGGCCTTCCATACACGATGTACTTCGAATAATTTATTTTTTTTTCCAAATGTAGGCCTATAATACTGTAATTAACAGAGGTTTGGTTAAGGTTTAGGAACACTTTGCTAACTGTCAAACTTTGTTTCATCAAAGAATTTTTGTTACTGCATGTTGCACATCTTTGAACCATTGACAGCTTTAATAATAAGTGATGTTGGTCATGTTTAGCTAACAGCATATCCTCTCTACTTGGGTTCATGGAGTATATAATTTCTAAATGAAGAGCAATTCCAGATTTTGCCTCGAGATGCTGAGTACAGAAAATCCAGGTGAGTGTTGTGTATTGAAAGCTAGCCATGAACAGAAGGTGTTGTGCTTAAGTGTTTGCGGTCAGTTATGTTCCTATTGTTATCAGTGTGTTCATCCTAAAATTTGAAACAGCCATACTTTTGCACTTAAAGGTTGATTTTCATCAGACTAATCTGTTGACAATTTTAAGGATACTTGTGCTCAAGGTACAATAAATACAGTGGTTGAGAAACATTGAAGCAAGTAACTTGGGGTGCCTTTAAGGATTAATGCTTGATTTCACCTGGCAAGATTAAGACCTTCAGGCCATCTCTTAATCTTTAGTCAGTACACAGTAATTATAATTATATTCGACAGCCACATAAGTGTCGAAACTTTAAATCTTGCTTTATACTTTTGAACTGTTGCAGTTCACCCCAGTATGGAGCAGAGTGCAACATGTACTGGTATACATTGCAATGAGCATGAAAAAAATATTAGTGTTGACAAAACTTGTATTATTCAACTGCTTCAGAATACAATTACATGATGGGAAAAAGGAATTCTTTGAAAGTGATGTCAATTTATTTTACAGTATTTAGTGAACATTAACTTTCTATATTGATATCAGATTAAAGGCATCTGTGCTTACTGGTACAGTGAACTTTGTTCTTGCCAGGGAGTCCTACATAACAGTAGTCTTGAGTAGCTGGCCTAATGATTTATTCTTTGGCCTCATTCTGACCGTTAATATCCTCATGGTGTGAGTAAACTGAAGGATCATTAGTTTCAGCTTGCACTGTTCCAGGCAAGTTCGGTTCTTTTGAAAATAGGTTTCTTTTTCCAGTTTCAGTATTATTTTTCTGTTTCATTTTCCTCTGTCTTGAATGATCTTCGAACACTTGTTTAACTTCGTTAAATGTAGCAGCATAGCTTGTTTGCAGTACTGAGAATGCTTCGCACCAGTTAGTAAATATGCGATTTATTTACTCGCAACGTGTTTCAGGAGTACCTTGCCCCATTATCAAGTGCTATAAAATGAGAAAACATTCAATAAATTGTGATTTTACACATGTAAATATTTATATTTCCTATAGTATAATGTACCTTTAAAGGTTCAGTGCCATTAAGTGCCGTCAAAAGCAAAGAGCCAGCTGCAAACATCCGTTGTTGTTGTTGTGGTCGTGGTCGTGGTCTTCAGTACTGAGACTGGTTTGATGCAGCTCTCCATGCTACTCTACCCTGTGCAAGCTTCATCATCTCCCAGTACTTACTGCAACCTGCATCCTTCTGAATCTGCTTAGTGTAGTCATCTCTTGGTGTCCCTCTACGATTTTTACCCTCCACGCTGCCCTCCATTAGTAAATTGGTGATCCCTTGGTGCCTCTTTTAGAACATGTCCTACCAACCCATCCCTTCTAGTCAAGTTGTGCCACAAACTTCTCTCCTCTCCAATTCTATTCAATACCTCCTCATTAGTTATGTGATCTACCCATCTAATCTTCAGCATTCTTCTGTAGCACCACATTTCGAAAGCTTCTATTCTCTTCTTGTCCATACTATTTATCGTCCATGTTTCACTTCCATACATGGCTACATTCCATACAAATACTTTCAGAAATGACTTCCTGATTCTTAAATTTATGCTCGATGTTAAAAAATTTCTCTTCTTCAGAAACACTTTCCTTGCCATTGCCAGTCTACATTTTATATCCTCTCTACTTCGACCATAATCAGTTATTTAGCTCCCCAAATAGCAATACTATTTTACTACTTTAAGTGTCTCATTTCCTAATCTAATTCCCTCAGCACCGCCCGACTTAATTCGACTACATTCCATTATCCTCGTTTTGCTTTTGTTGATGTTCATCTTGTATTCTCCTTTCAAGATGCTATCCATTCCGTTCAGCTGCTCTTCCAAGTCCTCTGCTGTCTCTGACAGAATTACAATGTCATCAGCGAACCTCAAAGGTTTTATTTCTTCTGCCTGGATTTTAATACCTACTCCAAATTTTTCTTTTGTTTCCTTTACTGCTTGCTCAATATACAGATTGAATAACATCGGGGAGTGGCTATAGCCCTGTCTCACTCCCTTCCCAACCACTGCTTCCCTTTCATGCCCCTCGACGCTTATGACCGCCATCTGGTTTCTGTACAAGTTGTAAATAGCCTTTCGCTCCCTGTATTTTACCCCTGCCACCTTCAGAATTTGAAAGAGAGTATTCCAGTCAACATTGTCAAAAGCTTTCTCTAAGTCTACAAATGCTAGAAATGTGGGTTTGCCTTTCCTTAATCTTTCTTCTAAGATAAGTTGTAGGGTCAGTATTGCCTCACGTGTTCCCGTATTTCTACGGAATCCAAACTGATCTCCCCCGAGGTCGGCTTCTACTAGTTTTTCCATTCGTCTGTAAAGAATTCGCGTTAGTATTTTGCAGCCGTGACTTATTAAACTGATAGTTCGGTAATTTTTGCGTATGTCAACACCTGCTTTCTTTGGGATTGGAATTATTATATTCTTCTTGAAGTCTGAGGGTATTTCGCCTGTCTCATATATCTTGCTCACCAGATGGTAGAGTTTTGTCAGGACTGGCTCTCCCAAGGCTGTCAGTAGTTCTAATGGATTGTCTGCTCCTGGGACGTTGTTTTGACTCAGGTCTTTCACACAGTATCATATCTCCCATTTCATCTTCATCTACATGCTCTTCCATTTCCATAATATTGTCCTCAACTACATCGCCATTGTATAGACCCTCTATATACTCCTTCCACCTTTCTGTTTTGACGACTCTCTTGACCGTCAATACAGGTTGTATGTCTCTGCCCTGCTACTCCCTGGAGTTTGCTTTCGTCACCTCCTTCTACACCTTGATTTTTCACTCCCTGCAACCTTTAGAGTGGACGAGAGCCACACGCCACCTTGGCTCCAGGCTCAGGTTTGCGTTCACCTTGACCTCAGCTTGCTCTCAAAGGAGGTTACCCCCGGTTCGGTATACCACTCCCGTTTTGTCGAACTTCGTTCGAAGTTCATTAATATGACCTTCATTTATACAGATGGCTCTAAGACCAATGACGAGGTCGGGTGTTCTTTTATTGTTGGGGCACAAAGTTTCAAATATCGGCTCCATGGCCATTGTTCGGTCTTCACAGCTGAGCTCTTTGCCCTCTACCAGGCTGTTCTTTACATCTGCCGCCACCGACATTCTGCTTGTGTCATCTGCTCCAATTCCCTGAGCGCCATCCAGAGCCTCACTGATCCATATCCGGTTCACCCTTTCGTGCACCGGATCAAACGCTCTCTTCAGCAGCTGGTGGACGATGGTTCTCCGGTTAGCTTTATGTGGGTTCCTGGCCATGTCGGTATCCCTGGGAACGAAGCTGCAGATGCCGCGGCCAAGGCTGCGGTCCTCTAGCCTAGGACAGCTTCTTGTTGTGTCCCTTCATCAGATTGTAGCAGGGTTATTTGTCGGCGCATTTTATCGCTGTGGCATGCCGATTGGGCTGCACTTACGGACAACAAACTTCGGGCCTTGAAACCTCTTCCCGCGGCTCGGACGACCTCTTCACGCCCTTCTCGGCGGGAGGAGGTAGTTTTGGCCCAGTTGCGAATTGGACACTGCCGGTTCAGCCATCGCCATCTGCTGACGGCTGCGCCGGCGCCATTCTGCCCATGTGGGCAATTGCTGACGGTCCGCCACATTTTAACGTCCTATCCGGATTTTAATACACTGCGTCTTGATCTTGGCCTGCCATGTACTCTGGATGCCATTTTAGTGGATGACCCAGGAGCAGCTGCTCGCGTTCTTCGTTTTATCAACTTGACAAACCCGTCTAAGGACATTTGATTATGCTGTTTTTTTTTTTTTAATCCTATGCCTGTCAATCTGTCTTCTATCGTGCTTTCCCTTTTAGTCACTGTTTTAAACTTGTACCTCGCGGTGCATTCCTAACGTAGTCTAGGCGCTAATGACCATTGAAGTTGTGCGCCCTAAAACCACAAAAAAAAAAAAAAAAAAAAAAAAAAAAAACACCTTTCTGCTCTGCCTTCTTTGCTTAGAACTGGGTTTCTATCTGAGCTCTTGATATTCATACAAGTGGTTCTCTTTTCTGCAAAAGTCTCTTTAAATTCCCTGTAGGCAGTATCTATCTTGCCCCTGGTGCGACAATCCTCTACATCCAGAATGAGATTTTCACTCTGCAGCGGAGTGTGCGCTGATATGAAACTTGATTGCAGATTAAAACTGTGTGGCGGACCAAGACTCGAACTCGGGACCTTTGCCTTTCGCGGGCAAGTGCTCTACCAGCTGAGCTACCCAAGCATGACTCACGCCCTGTCCTCACAGCTTTCCTTCTGCCAGTACCTCGCCTCCTGCCTTCCAAACTTTACAGAAGCTCTCCCGTGAACCCTGTAGAACTAGCACTCCTGAAAGAAGGGATATTGCGGAGACATGGCTTAGCCTCAGCCTGGGGGGTGGTTCCAGAATGAGATTTTCACTCATATCGGCGCACACTCCGCTGCAGGGGGAAAATCTCCTGGAAACATCCCGCAGGCTGTGGCTAAGCCATGTCTCCGCATATCCTTTCTTTCAGGAGTGCTAGTTCTCCAGGGTTTGCAGGATAGCTTCTGTAAAGTTCGGAAGGTAGGAGGCGAGGTACTGGCAGAAGTAAAGCTGTGAGTATGGGGTGTGAGTTGTGCTTGGGTAGCTCAGTTGGTAGAGCACTTGCCCATGAAAGGCAAAGGTCCCAAGTTCGAGTCTCAGTCCGGCACACAGTTTTAATCTGCCAGGAAGTTTCAAGCCTCTACATACTTACATTTGTCCTCTGCCATCCCTGCTTAGCCATTTTGCACTTTCTGTCGATCTCATTTTTGAGACGTTTGTATTCCTTTTTGCCTGCTTCATTTACAGCATTTCTATATTTTCTCCTTTCATCAATTAAGTGCAATATTTCTTCTGTTACCCAAGGGTTTCTGGTAGCCGTCGTCTTTTTACCTACTTTATCCTCTGCTACCTTCACTATTTCATCTCTCAAAGCTACCCATTCTCCTTCTACTGTATTTCTTTGCCCCATTCCTGTCAATTGTCCCCTTATTCTCCCTGAAACTCTGTACAACCTCTGGTTCTTTCAGTTTATCCAGGTCCCATCTTCTTAAATTTCCACCTTTTTGCGGTTTCTTCAGTTTTAATCTACAGTTCATAATCAATAGATTGTGGTCAGAGTCCACATCTGCCCCTGGAAAAGTCTTACAATTAAAAACCTGGTTCCTAAATCTCTGTCTTACCATTATATAATGTATCTGCAACCTGTCAGTATCTCCAGGCTTCTTCCATGTATATAACCTTCTTTTATGATTCTTGAACCAAGTGTTAGCTGTGATTAAGTTGTGCTCTGTGCAAAATTCTACCAGGCGGCTTCCTCTTTCATGTCTTACCCCCCAATCCTTATTCACCTGCTACGTTTCCTTCTCTCCCTTTTCCTACTGCCGAATTCCAGTCACCCATGACTATTAAATTTTCGTCTCCCTTCACAATCTGAATAATTTCTTTTATTTCATCATACATTTCTTCAATTTTTTCGTCATCTGCAGAGCTAGTTGGCATATAAACTTGTACTACTGTAGTAGGCGAAGGCTTCTTGTCTATCTTGACCACAATAATGCTGTTTCACTATGCTGTTTGTAGTAGCTTACCTGCACTCCTATTTTTTTTTATTCATTATTAAACCTACTCCTGCATTACCCCTATTTGATTTTGTATTTATAACCCTGTATTCACCTGACCAAAAGTCTTGTTCCTCCTGCCACCAAACTTCACTAGTTCCCACTATATCTAACTTTAACCTATCCATTTCCCTTTTCAAATTTTCTAACCTACCTGCCCGATTAAGGGATCTGACATTCCACGCTCTGATCCGTAAAATGCCAGTTTTCTTTCTCTTGATAAAGACGTCCTCTTGAGTAGTCCCTGCCTGGAGGATCGAATGGGGGACTATTTTACCTCCGGAATATTTTACCCAAGAGGACGCCATCATCATTTAACCATACAGCAAAGCTGCATGCCCTCAGGAAAAATTATGGCTGTAGTTCACCTTGCTTTCAGCCGTTCGCTGCACCAGCACAGCAAGTCCGTTTTGGTTAGTGTTACAAGGCCAGATCGGTCAATGATCCAGACTGTTGTCCCTGCAACTATTGAAAAGGCTGTTGTCTGGCCTCTCAACAGATACCCCTCCGTTGTGGTTGCACCTATGGTACGGCTATCTGTATCGCTGAGGCACGCAAGCCTTCCCACCAATGGCAAGGTCCATGGTTCATGGGGGGGGGGGGGGGGGGGGGGGTTAGTTACAAAACTCAATCAGAAACATATCATGTTGGTGCAGAATTCTCTCATAAATCTCAGTTGTTAACTGAAGACAGCCACCTTCACTTACAATAGATAGTACTATCCTGTAATATACATATCACTGCCACCCAATGATGCTACTTTTGTACTGTGAAATCTTTGAGCAGTACGTCAAGTCCTTGCAACACCTAAAGACCACCACAACATTTATGTTGCAATGTGTACACCCGTATATAATTGCCAGCAGGACACATTTAAACTTAACACTGCTATGTAGAATAAATTTGTGGCTCCTCCTTGAATAGGACATTGCTAAAGTGTGCACAGAAATGTCTTGGACACTTCCCTCTACTCATTTAACATGTTGATGCATTTCTCTCCTAAAGTGCAAAATATCTTATCACCCCCTAAATTTGACAGCAACCCCCTGTTTCTTTGAACTGCAGTACACTCATGATGTCTGTGATCGTACACATCCATACTCTGCAAACACCATGAAGTACATGGAAGTTATGCTCCATCTTACCGGTTATTAGGGTTTCTTCCCATTCCATTCATGTATGGAGCACATGAAGAATTGTTCCTCAAATTCCTCTGTGCCTGCTGAAATCATTCTAATGTTGCCCTCATGATTGCTATGTGAGCGATATGTATTGGGTGTAGTATATTCGCAGAGTCGTCATTCAAAGCTGGTTCTTGAAATTTTGTTACTAAACTTTCATGTTATAGTTTACATCTATCTTCAAGAGTATATCAGATTATTTTAGTCAGTATCTCTTGTTATACTCTCCCAAGGATCAAACAAAACTGCGACCACTCACACTGCCCTTATCTGTTTGTGTTCAGGATCCCCTGTTAGTCCTATTTGGTTTGGGTTCCACACATTTGAGCAATATTTTAGAAACAGCAACATGAGTGATTTGTAAGCAACCTCCTTTGTAGACTGGTTTCACTTCCCCTGTATTCTACCAATAAACCTAAGTCTACCATTGACAGCCTCTGAGATCATTTCATATCTCTACAGGGTGTTACGCCCAGGTATTTGCAGTAGTCACAGGATACTACATTTTTCTCATTTTATGATGCACATTTTTTAACATTTAAAGAAAATTGCCAAACTTTGCACCACTTTGAAATCCTATCAAGATCTAACTACAGCTTCTTTCAGACAGTACTTCACCATAGACATCTGCATCATCTGCAAAATGTCTTAGGTGACTACTAATATTGTTCACAAGGTCATTAAATACAACATGAATAGCAAGGGCCCCAACAGACTTCCATGGGGCACACCTGAAGTTACTTTGACATCTGACGATGGCTCTCTATGAACTATGCTGGTGGGGTAATTAAGACCAGTGACGGCTGAGGTGAGAATGGTAGTGTATTGCTGCAAAGAGTCTGCATCTAAATAAATGTGTTGGCTCAAATGCCAAGGCTGTATGAGAGGGAACATTTGACATGAAAAGGGTGACAACTGTTAAAATGTAAGCACTGTTATCTGTTCGTAGGTTTAATGCGAACAGAAGTGAGCAGTTGGCCTTCATTGAGGATGAGATCAATATCAAAGAAGGTGACGTGGGATTTGGAATAGGACAATGTGAAATTTCATTGGAGGGAGGTATTCAGAGATTCCAGGAATTTTCACAGGTCAGCCTCACTGAGAGTCCATATTGCAAACAGGACATCAGTGTATCTAAACCAAACTAGGGCCTGAAGACTTTATCCTAGAAAAGCCTCCACTGCCATCC
Source organism: Schistocerca americana (assembly GCF_021461395.2). Taxonomy (NCBI): domain Eukaryota; kingdom Metazoa; phylum Arthropoda; class Insecta; order Orthoptera; family Acrididae; genus Schistocerca; species Schistocerca americana. The sequence goes on along the minus strand of NC_060128.1, from coordinate 152,282,688 downwards.
TGGTTCCCGTGGCTGTACCCCTGACCTGTTTGTATGTCTGCCCCTCAAAGCTGAAGTAGTTGTTGGTATGTGTAAAGCTGGTTAAGGTGAGCAGGAAGGATGTCATAGGTTTGGAATCAGGTGAACGCTGACTGAGGAAATGTTCAGAGCAGGCAGACCATGTACGTGGGGGATGTAGGTGTAGAGGGAGATAGCATCAATGGTGACAAGCGAGATGTGTGGTGGTAGTGGGACGGGCAAGGATTTAGGAAATGGTTGGTGTCTTTGACATAGGAGAGAAGTCTGGACTATGGAACCCGCCAGGTTAGCCGAGAGCGCTAATGCACTGCTTCCTGGACTCGGGTAAGCGTGCTGGCCCCGGACTGAATCCGCCCACCAGATTAACGATGAGGGCCAGTGTGCCGGCCAGCCTGGATGTGGGTTTTAGGCGGTTTTCCACATCCTTCTAGGTGAATACCAGGCTGGTTCCCATGTTCCGCCTCAGTTACACGACTCTCAGACATTTGACACACATCCACACTTTTCCATGCGTTACACTAGATGCAGACAGATGGGGTACTCTGATTCCGTCCCAGGAGGGTATAGGGTGGCGGCAGGAAGGGCATCCGACCACCCCTTCACGTTAACATGCCAAATCCGGTGTAACCACGCCAGCCCCGCGCACAGTGCGGGACCAAGGCGTAAGCGATAAATAGAAGTCTGTGCTATGGGTTGCAGTTGCTGATAAACTAAGGCATGTATATGTTTGATGGGTGCTTTGAAGCTAGCAACTGTAGGATGGCCAGGATGATTGGGTTTGTGGATCTTGGGAAGAAGGTAAAAGATGGGAGTACATGGTTTGGATGAGGTAAGTTCTATAGATTGAGGTGTTAATCGTTGAGTGCCCTGAGGTTTTAAGGTGGTGTGCAGGTCAGTTTGAATCAGGGGATGGAATCTTGATGGCAGATGCTGTACATAGAAGTGTCAGATAGCTGGCATAGACCTTCGCACATTCCTTTCAGTCAAGTACCACAGTGGTCGGTCCTTTGTATTCTGGGAGGATAATGATGGAGTCATCAGCTTTTCGTAAACACGGAGCCTGGGTTTCTGCAAAGGAAGGTTAGGGTCATGTTGTAGGGACCTGAGGAAAGGTTGTGAAACAATGCTGGATGTGAGGAATTCTTGGAAGGCTTGTAAGGGATTATCCTGAGGTAGTGGTGGATCAAGTTAGGATTGTGGTCGGAACTACTCAAGGCAGGATTCAATGTCAGGTTTATGAAAACCTAACTGAGGGGCTGTTAACAAGTTCTGCTCTGTGGAATGAGTCCGTATTGTCATACACCACCTTCTCAAACATTTTGGAAAAGACTGGAAGAAGTGATATAGGCCTGTGATTAAAGGTGGTTTTCTTATCTCCAGTTTTGTAGATGGGTGATACTACAGCATATTGAAGTATATCATGAAAAATGCACTGAGTCAGTTATTCATCACAAAGATAGCTGAAGGTTGACCATATTAGGTCAGCATAAGATTTTCATATTCTACTGGAAGCACCATAATAGCCAGCAAAACTACTACCTTTTAGTGACCTGACAAATTTTATACTTTTAAGCGTTGTATTTTTGAAACTGATGTCCCTTGGTGGTGCATGACTGTCTGCACAAGTAAATCTAATGTATCTATATTCTGTTGTTTATTAGTGGGTACAATGTTTGCTGCCACTGTGAGGAAGTAATCATTGCATTTGTGGTCCAATGATTTGAAGTTATCGCCATTTCTGACAGACCTGCATTCTGTGGAGTCAATTTCATTTGCATCACTATGTTGTCTGTTTTATTTTTTGTAATATTCCTGAAAGTTTTTGTCTTATTCTTGGAGGGCTTTATTCGTTGAGCATAGTACATGATTCTTGCATTATTAATGGCAGACTAGAGGATTTTACAATACTGATGACAATGAAGTTTCAAATCTTGACTACCATTTGTTCTCTGACTTAGTAAGAGCTGTCCCTTCCTAACACATGACACGTTAATCCCAGGAGTTATCCACTTATTACCATTGCTTCTCTTCGTTTTTGACCTTATTTGTTTTACGTTAAACTAGACTCAAATTTTCCAGTTAACTTTAGATGAGCATAGGTCAAATATGATTTAAACTTGAATGATTACTAAGCCTTCTTTTTGCCTCTGCTCCCCCATGACTAATGGTCGTGTTAGTACGATAGAAATTGTAAATGAGTTGTCAAATCACTGCCGGCAGCCTTAGAAATATAAATTTCTGCAAAAATAGATAGTTTCGGAGATGTCTGACGTACCAACGGAGTGTGGTAAAAATATAAACTAGCAACAGAATACAAGCTATGAATTCAAAACGCCCACCGCACAGCAGTGAGCTAAACCTATCGATCACATGCTGTACGTGTTCGGAGTAGTCACACATACTTACGATTTTTCATAAGTTGTGTCTATTATGTACGTACAGTCTTTATGATACTATGAACTGATTATCAGATTGCTTTCAAGATTTTGTGAATAAATGTTCGTTAATCTGATACACAACTAAAACGTAAATAAATGTTTTCACCTCCGTCTAACGCGATATCACGCCTCTAATTAATCGACTTTAAACAAATCGATAATTACCACTATCGATACGAAGAAATTTCAGAAGCGCGCAACAAAAAAGTGTTCAGGGATGTTATGATTTTATCGCTTGTTCTCAGCGTTTGAGAATTATTCGAGTAGTTACCGTCGATAGCAAATAATTACTTTTGTCATCCAATAGTCGTATGACTATTATTCTTCGCATAGTGCGTTGAAAGACGAGAGGTAATTATAACTGCGTAGTTTGTTGAGTGTTGTAAACCAATATTTGTATGATAGTTATTGTTAAAGGATCCATTTCAGTATTGTGTTGTGTGTTGCGGCATGTGCGTAGCTGATAGTTTTAGGGATAATGTAAGTGGAGTGAAGGGATAAACCAGCTGAACAATCTCTCCACAATGCCCAAATAGATATACCGGTAATACCCTTTTTGTTGTTTGCAATATCAGTGCCGATAATGGGACATTTACAAGGCCTAGCACAAATAAAAAACTATATAAAGAGTTATTAGAAAATCACAAAGTAATCATATCCTGATAACCAGCTACCAATATGTAGCGGGCATTTAGGAATGTTACATATTCTATTGCGGAACCAGCACTACATGAGCGTTTACCTTTAATGTTTGTGTTGACGCTAGTTACGGTAGTATGTCCTAGAGAAGATTTCATTGTTGATCAAATGTTACACTGACAGACACTGGAATCAAGCCTAATTCATTGTAACAAGTAACCTAAACTCTGTATCTGAAGAACACCTCTATCTGATGCTTTGCCATATGTGGCGAAATTTGGTCTAGAATAACTCTTATCATTTGCATCTGCTGGTTTCCCATTAATGTACCCTATAGTGTGTGGAAAATTCTCTCCTCGTTTCCAAGTCTTTCACTATTGTGGACTAGTTGCATTCTTATTCAAGAACGTAGAAAATGAATAAAAATAATGTAAAATTTTAATTTGGCAGTTACAATAGCAAGTATATAATTATTACAGTGTACTATTGTTAAATCTGCAAAATGAAGCATGAGAAGTGTAAAATATACACCTTGTAAAAGAAAACTAGCCATAATGGAAAGGATGGATTGCTGAGCACCATAAAGTTAACATGTTAAGTTGCAGACGGACACAGTGGACTGTTACACACTAAGCTTGTGGGCGAAGCTTTCATCAGAAAAGAAAGGAAAACAAACACATTCACACAAGCAGCTACACCTCACACACGTTAACACTATTTTTGGCCCCATAGAAGAGTTGGAGGTACACATTCTAGGCATGTATAGATCATGCATAAGCCTTGTGCAGGATAGTTTATCCAGCAAACTGTGAAGAAATTGCCAGACAGATCTCCTACATATAAACAAACCTGCAGCCCTATTGATTTGTTACTATGGGCTATAACAGGAGGACTTGTCAAATTTGGAAAGATGTAGCTGTGAAGATGAGGTACATATCAGATTGTAAACATTGCTTATTAGCTTTTTCATAATGGAAATGGGAGAAATAAAACTTTCATACAATATTTGATGTCAGTGCTGCTACTACTTCAGTAAATATTCCTGCCACCAGTGTGGTTTTTGCAAGTTGTTGTCAAACCATTGGAATTATCAGTAGCAGTGATTTGCAGGACTCACTTCCATCATATACATCGCATTTTAGTGACATCATTTGTTAACAAATTGCAGATAGTTCTAACTTTCATTGTGTATGTAATTATTTTACAAGTAAAAGATTTAATACAAAGTTAATGTAAAAGAAATCCTCCACTTACTTTTCAGACAGTTGAAACACAGCAAACCCTTAGTGAGGGGATGATGGAAGTTTTGGGACGATAAGAACACTGAGTAAAACATGTTCTTTAAGGGGCTAAACACAATAATAATAGTAATGGAACTGCTTTTTCCATTTTGTGATTTGTTGCCACAATTACCTAGCAAACATTAACGATATTGTTTTTCAGGTAGTAATTTGTGTTTTTTTTTATGGTATAGTTAGTTTTTTTTTAGAGAACTTGGGGTATAAAACTTTCTAGTCGCACTTGCTTTAAAAGTTTTGACCTCATGCATAATTTTTGAATCACTTGTTTGTAGGTCCTCTCAGGCCCTTGGACCAAAGTCCTCCACATGTGACACACATCTCCTTTACTCAAGAGGACCAGCATAAGGGGGTTTATAATGCTCTAGCTCTGATATTTACAGAGATACAGATGTGTATTTTTCAAGCACCAGGTCCTGCATGACAGGTGTGTTGTGTGAAAATATTATCAACCTGCTGTTCATGCCAGCCTGCACCTCAGGGAGAGGTTGAGATGGATATAGGAGGAGATGGAGAGAGTTCAGGAAGGGGATGGATAGGGGGTAAGGTGAGCCAGGAAGATATGTTAGGGAGAGAGGGGGCAGGAGGAGTGAACAGAGAGGGTGAGGAGGAGGAGATGGACAGAGAGAGGGGAGGACAAGGTGGGCCGAGGAATGGTGGCAAGGAGATGGACAGAAAGAAGGGAGGGAAGAGGAGATGTGCTGAGAGGTGGAAGAAGGAGATGCACAGAGGGAGGGGAAGATGGACGTGGTCAGCGAGAGGTGTGGAAGAGACGAACAAAGAGAGGGAGGAGGAGAGAGAGAGACAGAGGGAATGGGAAGGAGGGTGTGGGCAGACGGAAGAGGTGGACAAGAGAGATGGGGAGGAAGTGGAGAACACAGAGAGAGGGAGGAGGAGATGGACAAGGAAGGATAGGAGGAGATGTTCGTGTATATGAGTCAAACACTATGCGAGCGAAGCTTCAGCGAAGGAACTAGTGTACTGTAAATAGAACTCAGTATTTATCGGTAAAAAAATGTTTTCTCGGAAATGTACTGTTGTAACGATGTAAATACAAATATAGTAATAGCAGATAAACAACAGTTGTATAGTAAAACCAGGCAGACAGCAACTTTTTTCAAAGGAGCAGCACTCACACGATTAAATTTAGATGGTATAACCTCTTCAGTGTATGGGTGCACATTGTGAACTTTGACAATGCAGTTCATAAAATTAATAAACTGTTTTTACCAACTCAAGACTTGCATCACACATTTGTGCAGGGTGTATAGTTTCAGATTTTTCTTGCTAGATTGCACCACACTCAGATTGCAGTGCAGCTTCTGATGTTGACTCAGCAGAATGGCGAAGAGTGTGTATAAATGTCACATGAAAGGTGTACTTCACTACAAGAACCGTGTGCAAGAAATGAAATTATATTTATGTGTACTAAAAAAAATGGGCTTTTCAGAATTTCATGAGTGTGTTGTATTTATAGACAAAAAAGTTTTCTTTGAAATGTACTGTTGTAACCATGTAAATACAAAGCTAGTAATAGCAGATAAACAGCAGTTGTAAAATATTTTTTCTTTTACTAGTACACCTTAAGTACACATACAAATAAAAGTTAAAACAGTATAATTTAGAATGTAATCATGTGTAAAAATAATAAAACAAACAGTGAAAACATTTTTTGTGCTTATTTTATCACTGGGACTGAAGAGGATAAATATAAATAGCATTAAGCAGTGTACTAATACTTCGCTGTTACTACAATATTAAGTTTCTGTGATGTCGTTGTCTTATGTTGATGTATACTGTGACTTGTTCCACATCCATGAAGGTTCTCCAATTTGATGGGACCTATTGAACATGATGAAAAAATTGAGAAAAAAGGCAAATAGTGGTTCCAAATGTGAACTAAGAACTATGTCAGTGAACTCACAAATTGTATTGTGTGAACAGTAAGTATGATCAGCTTTACATGTGAATGTTCAATGTAGGCAATCAGGTCACAAACCCATCCACATGGGCAATCGCTTGTATCCAGCTGTAAAGTATGGCTGAGAAATTGAGTATTTTATATATGTAAAAATATAAGCAGTTTTGCTAAAAGAATTTTTTTAAGTGGGGTGGAGGGGGGGGGGGGGTGGGAGGATGGGGTGCAGTTGTCAAGACCGCTATTTTGGTGTAAGGGACATTTGGCATCTCGTGGCTCATTGGAGAGTAATGCAGTCAAAAATTTGATTTCTTACCACCATTTATCATTGTACTGCACTGAAAATGTGTGCACAACAATGCGGATACCGACAGTGTGCTTGTCTCATTAGGAACAAAACTTGTTCCTTTCACTCACAGCACTTGCTGTTGACCACAGTAATGCACACTTTACTGTTCGCATTCAAGCTTGCATTCAGTACTGTTCTGTTCCATCTTTGGTTGGTTATTCCATCCGTGTTGTACTTAATAGTGATATACATTATGTGCAGAACTTCCAAAATATCTGGAGAAAGCATCTACAATGAATAAACTCAAAGGTAATCCCAAAATTTATGCTACACTATCACCCTATTGGTCTAAGCTTGCTACATCAACCAGTGTAAAGGTGGCAGGAGAACATGTCGACTATGTCGTAAAAAAGTTAGGCTTCACGCTTGAAAGAAAGAAGAAGACAGAGTAGTGCAGATAGGTTTATTTATGAAGAGTTGACTGATATTCGCCTCAACTATCGCTTCACTGAATGTAATGGAAGACCAACATGAAGACACTAGGCTGGGCGGTTCCCACATTGACAGCTACCACGTAACATCTGAGTGTTGTTACGTTACTTTTTGTTGTGCAATGTACGTTTTGGTGATTCCATACAACAGGCTTTTTCATTATTGTAAAGGCATTTTACCAAAACAAAGGAAACTGGGATAGGAAACCAAATAAATGACTATAACATTGTTACTCTCTAATGAGCTGTTGGCGAAACAGGATCCCTATACTAAATCCCTCGCAAAATATCACTGAACAATTTACAAAAAATTTTCAGTGGAGTTTGTGTTCACTACGTATAATTTTATCTATATCAATTAAGGGCCTGGCAGAGGGTTCATTGCACCACCTTCAACCTATGTCTCTACTGTTCCTCTCACAGACAGCGCATGGGAAAAACAAACACTTAAATTTTTCTATGTAAGTTCTGGTTTGTCTTATTTTATTATGATGATCATTCCTCTCTATGTAGGAGTGTACCAACAAAATATTTTCACACTCTGAGGAGAAAGTTGGAGATTAAAATTTCACGAGAAGATCCTGCCACATTGAAAAACGCCTTTGTTTTAATGATTGCCATCCCATTTTGCATATCATATCGGTGGCAATCTCTCCCCTGTTTCATGCTAGTACAAAACGAGCTGCCCTTCTTCGAACTGTTTCGAAGGTCTCCTATCTGATGCGGATCCCACATGACACAGCACTACTCCAGACGAGGGCAGACAAGCATACAGTCAGAAGAGGGCAGACAAGCACACAGTAGGCAGTCTGTTTCACAGACCTGTTGCATCTTGCAAGTGTTCCGCCAATAAATTGTAGTCTTCGGTTGGCTTTACCTGTACGTCTTTAGTTGAATTAACAGCCTTTAGATTTGTGTAGTTTTTTGTGACACCAAAATTTAATGATTCCTTTTAGTCTCACCACACTTTTCATTATTTAGAGTTAATCGTTACTTTTCACACCATACAGATGTCTTGCCTAAATCATTGTGCAATTTGTTTTAGTCACCTGATGACTTTATAAGATGGCAAATGACAGCATCATCTGCAAACAGATTGTCTCCTAAATCGTTTATGTAGATCAGGAACATCAGAGGGCCTATAACACGTCCTTGGGAAATGTCAGATATTATCTATGTTTTACTTATGACTTTCTGTTGGTTACTTCAAACTGTGATCTTACTGACAGAAAATCACAAACCCAGTTGCACAGCTGAGACCCTAGTCCATAAACACACAATTTTATTAGAAGTCACTTGTGTAGTACAATGTCAAAAGCCTTCGTGAAATCTGAAAACATGGAATCAGTTTGACGTCCCCTGTCAGTAGTACTAATTACTTCATGAGAATAAAGAGCTAGTTCTGTTTCACAAGAATGATATTTTCTGAATCTTTGTTGGCTATTTGTCAATAACCTAAATCATTTTCTTCAAGGTAACTCAATATTCAAACACAGTATATGTTCCAGGAACTTACTGGAAATCAATGTTAGCGAAATGGGTGTGTAATTCAGCAGGTTACTCATATTTCCTTTCTTGGTTGTTGGTGTGACTTGTGCAACTTTCCAGCCTTTAGGTACAGGTCTTTCGGTGAACAAATGGTTGTGTATGATCGCTAGGTATGGATTGTTGTTTAAACATACTCACAAATAAACCTGACTGGTATACAGTCTGGAACAGAGGCCTTGCCTCTATTAAATAATTTAAGCTGCTTTGCTATAACAAGGATATTTACTTCGAAATTACTCAAGTTAGCAGTTGTTCTTGGTTTGAATTCTAGAATAATTACTTGGTACTGTCATCAGTAACGTCACCATTGTTGTCACGCAGTGAAGGTACTGATTGTGTCTTTCTGTTGGCAGAATTTCTTTGGATTTTCTGCCAGATTCTGAGACAGAGTTTCGAAAACTATTGAAAGGATCTCGCATTGAAGTACGTGATAAATTTCAAGCTTCTAAAAACTTCACCAGTCTTGGGGACTTATGTGTTCTTTTAAATTTGGCATGCTTTCCTCGTTGCTTCTGCAATAATGTTCTGACCTGTTTTGTGTACCTTGGGGGATCGGTACCAACCCTTAGTAATTTAATTGGTGTATGTCTCAATAGCCATCAATACTATTGATTTGAACTTTCCAATTCATCTTTTTTTACCAAGCATGGTAGTGCAGTGATTAGCACAGTGGACTCTACATCTACAGTGATACTCCGCAAGTCACCATATGATGTGTGGTGAAGGTTATCCTGTACCACTACTAGTAATTTCCTTTTCTCTTCCACTCGCAAATAGCGCAAGGAAAAAACATACAAGCCCTAATATGTCCAATCTTATCATTGTGGTGTACACGAAATGTACATTGGCATCAGTAGAATTGTTCTGCAGTCAGCCTCAAATGGCAGTTCTCAAAATCTTCTCATTAGTGCTCCTTGAAAATAATATCACCTTCCCTCCCCTGCTTCCCATTTATTGAATTCCTGAAGCATCGCCGTAATACTTGCATGTTGATTGAAGCAACCAGTAACAAATCTAGCAACGTGCCTTGAATTCATTTAATGCGACCTAGTGCAGATCCCAAACACTCGAACAGTATTCAACAATGGTTACAGTACTGTTCTATATGTGATCTCCTTTACAGATGAACCACATTTCTTGAAATTCTCCCAATAAGCCGAAGTTGACCGCTCACCTTCCCTAGTACAATCCTTACATGTGCATTCCATTTTTTATTGCTACATATTTAATTGATGTGACTGTGTCAAGCAGCATACTGGTAATACTTTACTTGAATGTTATGGGTTTGTTTTTCCTTCTCATCTGCATTAACTTACATTTTTCTTCATTTAGAGCCTTTTATCACACCAACTAGAAATTTTGTGTAAGTCATCTTATATCCTCCTACAGTTAGTCAATGACGACACATCCTCATACATAACAGCATCGTCAGCAAACAATCGCAGACTGATGCTTACTTTGTCCGCCCAGTTATTTATATGCATAGAAAATAACAGGGGCGCTGTCACACTTCCCTCTCATCTGCATTAACTTACATTTTTCTTCATTTAGAGCCTTTTATCACACCAACTAGAAATTTTGTGTAAGTCATCTTATATCCTCCTACAGTTAGTCAATGACGACACATCCTCATACATAACAGCATCGTCAGCAAACAGTCGCAGACTGATGCTTACTTTGTCCGCCCAGTTATTTATATGCATAGAAAATAACAGGGGCGCTGTCACACTTCCCTCGAGCACTCCTGATGATACCTTTATCTCTGACGAACACTCGCCAATGAGAACATCATACCAGGTTCTATTACGTAAAAAATTTTCAAGCCACTCACATAACATGGGAACCTATTCTGTATGCTTGTACCTTCGTTAACAGTCAGCAGTATGGCACCATGTCAAATACTCTATGAAAATCCAGGAATATGGAATCTACTTGTTGCCCTACGTTCATAGTTTGCAGTATATCGTGAAAAAAGGACAAGCTGAGTTCCGCACGAGCGATGCTTTCTAAAGCCATGCTGTTACATGGACGGATGCTTTTCTCTCTCTCAAGGAAGTCTGTTGTATTCGGACTGAGAATATGTTCAGGGATCCTGCAGCAAACCAGTGTTAAAGATATTTGCTGTAATTTTGTGGGGCCATTCTTTTAATCTTCTGATATACCGGAGCAACCTGCACTTTTCTGTAGTCATTGGGACTTTGCACTGGGAGAGAGATTTGTGATAAATGCAAACTAAATAAGGGGCCAGTGCTGTAGAGTACTCTTTGTAAAACTGAATTGGGATCCCATCAGGACCTGGTGACTTACTTGCTTTCATCTCTTTCAATTGATTCTCTACACAATGGATGCTTATTACTAAGTCCTCCATACAGGAGTCTATGGCGATGGTCAAATGATGGTGTAATTGTATGATTCTCCGGCGTGAACGATTTCTTAAATGTGAAATGTAAAACTTTGGCTTTACTTTTGCTGTTGTCTGCTGCCACACCAGACTAATTAATGAATGACTGGATCAGAGCCTTAGACCCACTTAGTGATTTTACACAGGACTAGAATTTTCTGAGGTTCTCAGCAAGATCTATTACTAAGGTATGTTGATGGTAATTGTTGTAACCTTCACACATCGATCATTTTACAGATTTACGAATTTCTGTTAACTGCATGTATGATTTACAATCTCTTTAAACTTAACCCATAATTCCTCTATCCCTATTGTACTGGAACTAAATGATGCCAATTCATTGTCTTAAGTGGGGTACTAACAACTGCCTATCTGCTCTTTCTAGCAGAAATACCCTCCTAGTTTAGGAGGAAGACGATCCAAATCCCCATCAGGCCGTCCAGATTTAGGTTCTCTGTGATTTCCCGAAATTGGTGCTGGCAAATGATGGAATGATTTCTTTGTAAAAGGCACAGCTGATTTACATCCCCCTCTTCCCCTATCCCAAGCCTGAGCTCTGTCTCTAAATGACGTCACTTCATGGATATTAAACTCTACATGTTTCTTCCTTACTTGCTTCCAATTCCTTTGCAGAATAAATAAAATTCTTCTCAGCTGCAAAATAACTTTCTTAATGCTCGCCATTTATTTATCTTCTTACTACAGATAATACCCTTGACAAGATTAATACACTATTATACATTCACAAACTGTTCCCTTTTGCCAGACAAGTGAGAATTGACTCATTTTGTGATACCGATTATGTATTTACAATGCTTTCACATTTCCTTTTTGTCTTTATTTTTTACAATGAAAAGCAACAAGGCTCTGGACAGTGTGGCTCCCATCGCTACAAATTTTTGTGTCAGTTGACAAAGACAATATCACAGTATCGGGATCTTGAAAACTCCACCTTAAACAAAAAAATAATTTGTGTGAATGTATTGGCAATACAGGTGATGTAAATAATGTAAAGTATAAAATTACAGATGCCAACCTGATGTTGCTTAGAAGGGAAACACAGAAGTGCTACCACCAGTATAGTAGAACTTCAATTAACCATCACTTTTGGCACCAGGTGGTGGTCAGAGTGGTAAAAAGGTCAGACAATCAGAGGAAAATAAGACAACTCATTTACAGAGTTCAGAACAATTTAGTAAATCACATTTAAGTCAAAAATATTACATTTCTAATAAACAGCAAGAGAAACAGAAAATATTGGACACTGTAAATCTATTTTAAAAACAGAGAGAGAGAGAGAGAGTGTGTGTGTGTGTGTGTGTCCTATTGCTTACCACTATACTGTTGCAAAACAAGAGCAAGGATCTGATCATCTTCAAGTTCTTAATTCGTAATAGTATCAATGTCACTTTCTTCTATCCATTCCTCTATATTAGCACGATGGGTACCATTCTGAAGAGTTTATAATCCAGCAACTCAATCTACAGTGTCTGACATTATTTCTGGAGGCTTTTGCTTTTGGCTTAAGCTTGGAAAACGTTTCTTCCATTATTTCTGTGGAATGATTTTTCTAAGTTCTTCCCAAGCTTTGGCAGCCATGTAGTGAATTGCATATTTTATGTTGAAGCTTCTCATTGCTTCAAAAAGCTCACAACTTTCTTCTGTTGTCTCTAACAAAGCGCTGATGTATTTCCTCGTGTAACGTTGTTCTAACCACCCAGTAACATCCAGGTCCATTGGTTATGGGGAAGGGGGGCAAAAACATAGCTTTTATGCAACTTTGTTGGCTTTTATGCAATCTTGTTGGAGCTCAGACTCAGAGGGGTAGCTTGGCACTTGCCTGCGAATACAATCGCACTGAGTTGGCAAACTCGATCGATAACGCTGGCACACTGTTTGGTGCAAAGCACAGATGCATGATCGGACGCATGGTTAGGTAATCCGAGGAGTTGGTTAATCGGAGGTTGGATCATCATGGTTCTACTATATTTGTAATACTACAGAAAACCACATAATTTTAGCCATGGGGAAAGCAGGTACCAGATTCATATTTATTGAAAGAAAAGTGATACTTGTTTGGTCAGTTCTTCAGTAGAGCTTGTTAGTTTTGGATTAATGGAAGGTAGAGAAAACATTGAAAAACGAGCTTCGTGATTTGTCTGGGATTTGTTTAGCCAGCACGAGAGTGTCGCAGAAATTTTTTACAAACAGCAGTGGGAGACTTTCCAAGAAAAATGTTGAGCTTCGTAGAGAGCATTATTCACTAAATTCAGAGAATTTACATTCAACCATGACTTGTGAAACATATTTTCTTTAACATATGATTTGTGTAATGACTCCAGTGCTAAATGTAGAGAAATTTAGGCTCATATAGAGTGATAACCAACACCCTCTCTTCCCACGTAGAATATGCGATACAGAATACAAATGGAGGAAATGTACCTCTGGGACACACAATATAGAGGCTTTTGAGTACAGATTTAGATGTAACTTGTATGGTGAGCTTGATTGTGAAAGTGAATGTGTTTAACTCATTTTATTATTTGCCTGTGTTATATGCTACAACTAGTTCTCCTTTTATTTGTACCTTCCAAGATTGTAAATATATGCTTAGTAGTAAAAATATTGGTCACCATCTGTTGGTCACTTTGGAATAGTGAGGTGATGTAGAACTATTACCAGGGGCTATTACCAGGCACTCACATGACCCTGGACCATTGACATGTCATATCAGTGAAGTGATGCATATACGCCAGTCAGTTGTGTGAAATCAGTACAGTAAGATGGGTCTGTGTACAGATGCAAAAGAATTAAGCTGTTGAATTTGGATGTGCCCTTGTCTGCACTGTGTATGAAGTTGGTCAATTTGTTAGCGTATTAATGCAGCCTACCCAGTGAATCTATATGAAAGATGTACTACTTGTTGCTATGTAATTCAATGCATGAACAGTAGTTGTAAAAAGAACCTAACAGTCGGAGAACAGAGGCTAATGTCACACATCATCAGTGAGAATCAGTTTCAAGTCCAAAAGGAACTAAAGGCCATCAGTGACTAGGTCCATCTCAACCAGTTTCCAAATGAACATTTCAAACGGAACTGGTTGCAGTAGACATTAGGAATAAGGTGCCTCTCTAATGCCCATTGCTCACAGCAGCACATGAAGCTGCACATCTTATTTCACACAGAATTTGTTTAGTGTAATCCAGTGAGTCAGTGGATGCAAGGCCAAGGCAACCAGTTTCCAAGTGAACACCCTGAATGGAATTGCATGCAGTAGGCATTAGAAATTAGGTATCTCTGTAATGGCCATTGCTCACAGTGGCACATGAATCTGCACATCTTCGAGGGCCGAATGACACAGAAAATGAACAGTAAATGACAGAAGGCATGTAGTGTGATCCAATGAGTTACTTTTTCATCTCTCTTTCAATTGATGTAAGGCATTTAGTGCACTGAGCGCCAAATGAGATGTTTAACCCTCAGTGTGTGACAGGTGTAGTTCAGGTTGGAGGTGGTTCTGTGTTTTGGGGGTGTCTTTCACACCATGATTTGTGCCCACTCATTCAGATTACAGTGAACATGAACTGGGATATTTATTTCAAAATTCTTGACAAGCAAGTGTTGCCCTTTCTTCTACAGCGTGATCCATATAAACCTGAACTAGTTTAATGAGTCATAATTTTGTAACCAATAATAGGGCACATTTGTAGTTTTGGGAGATGAAGTCCTCACAGCAAATGTTGGAAGTGGCCCCCACCAGCATCAATGCTCAACAGTACTTATTTCATCATATTCTGCGACATTCTGTGAAGTGTGTCCTCACCAGTGTTGCTTATTTCATGTGTAATGGCCTTATGGAGTTCTTTAATAGTCCGTGGTCTAATCTCATACACTCAGCTTTTAAGATACCCACACAAGAAAAAAATCTGGGTGGGTTAGGTCATGTGATGGGAGGGAGGGCAGAGTTTTTGAGATAATTCGGTCATCAAAGGAACTGGTTACATGTTGCATGGACACGTTAGAAAATGGCTCTGAGCACTATGGGACTTAACATCTGATGTCATCAGTCCCCTAGAACTTAGAACTACTTAAACCTAACTAACCTAAGGACATCACACACACATCCATGCCCGAGCAGGATTTGAACCTGCGACCGTAGCGGTCGCGCAGTTCCAGACTGTAGCGCCTAGGACACGTTAGACATTGGGTTAACAATCCTGGAAGCTGACACTGCACACCACACTCCAACCTTTTCATCATGCACTGGTGGTTTGTGGATGGTACAGGGGTTTACACCAACTCAGTATATGCTGTTTTGTGTGTCGATGTAACCTGAAAGATGGAATCGTGCATCATCTGTAAACTAAGTTAATGTCTTGACATTCAGTCAGGAATCCCTAAAACTATTGACAGTAACACATTCTTTTCTCATGATCTGTTTCTTGCAATGCTTACATCATTACACTCTGTATGGTAGCAATGCTGATTTCTTTGCAGCTTTCTGACATTGCGATTGAAATGCCTGTCTCCTGGCTTAATCACAAGCAGAGTTTTCTAAGCAACTTCAAACATTACCAATAACCTCTGCACTCAGTGATGGTCTATGTTTACCACTGTCACTGTTTAGTACACCAGTTATCTCCAGCTTCCTTAACAATTAATAAAATTGTTGCTTTTCTTGGAGAATCGCAAACATTGAATTCTCTTCAGAAAATCGCACATATTGAATTCTCTTTGGAATGCCCATTTCATTGAAACCAATGAGTCTGCCCTCCATTATGTTTTCACTATAAAAACCCGCTCTTGAAGTGCTTATTGCATGTTTCTACCAGCTCAAGACTGCAAACGAATCATTAATTTGCTCCTTATTGTCATGCAGTAAGAACTAAACACTCACAGACTTCACAAGCAGTGATGGATGAGGCTACGAACTAACTGACACAATCCAAGCAAGTGTGGCATTATACCAAACAAAGAACCTCATGGTCAGGAACAACAATCAACTTGCCAACAACGGGTAGTACTTTGACTCTCCCAGAGCTACTGAAATCATTAAAACAACTCTCTCATTTCTACAAGCTTTCAGAGGGAAATTATGACCTATTGAATTAGTTCAGGTTTACTTGTGTCTCCCTCTACATATTTATCATGAGTGTGCTGTGGAGACTTGCATCTTTCAAGACAACAAAAACCATGTAAACTGGTTTGCACACACAACGTTTGTGGTTTGACGAACACAGAGGCTCCCTATTGCACCTCAAGTGACCTGTTTAGCTTCGTAATCTTAATCGGGTGGAAAATGTCTGGCTGTTTTGAACAGTAGGTGAAATGCACCAATCAGCATCCCTGTAATTTGGTAGCTCTGTAGGATCTAATTATCAAGGAGTGGCTTCAGCTTGTAACATCCCCCCAGGCTGTAATTCAGATTAAATATGCACTTAAATTGTGTGTATATCAACGTAATTACAAAGTTTGGTATCATTTCAGTAACTCTTGGCAGAAAAAGTCACAGTTTTATTTGAGAACTTGAATGTTCTGTTGTTGAAGATATCTGATGATTATATCTGCTCACTGCAGTAACATAGTCATGAGGTGTGTTATTTGGCATGGTTGGTACTCGAAATAATAACATGTATGCAATAAATCTAATCACACATTTAGTGTAATGATTTTCAAACTACTTTGGTTGAATTTCCACAAAACTTTGATGCACACCTACTGACATGATCTTGTGCACTTACATGAACAAAATTTGCACTGGTTTCACAGGTACAGCCACTGAATTGTAAATATGTTCTTAATAATCAAAACCAGTGTGTATATTATTAACAGTTATATTTTAACTAAATTATAATTACAAAAAATGGATTATAGAGTTATAGAAATCCGTCATGGCGTAATGAATAAAACATAAACACAGATTTTCTACTCATAGTCAAGTAATAGACATCCTTTTAGATTCTGTTTTGTGAAATATATGTTTTTACCAGTCAGAAGTCTTCACATCATAGCTAAACCCAATTAATTTACCAAACATGTTACTAATGGTTGTTTTTCAAAACTCAGTGTTATGCAGAGACACATTTTTACTTCTATTTGGGATTATGAAAATACTAGTAATTTTGCTGTGTTTATATGGCAAACATAGTTAAGTAGTAGTGATATTGGTTATGCTTGTAAGTGACATAGTGAATAGTAAGTAGTCAGTGTTAGTCATTCGTCAATAGCGCATCTTGGTCTGTTACATTACAAACTGGATATGGCATACCTGAAGGAACCTGTCGACTCTCTTCCTTGCCAGATTAAGTTCGTTATCAAGGCTGGACACGGTGCTACAAGGTATTAGCGTGATGTCTCCGGTGAATTGACTTAATTTTCTGTCTTGAGTGTTAACTACTTTTATTTGAGTTTCACTTGTTCAAGTCTTGAAATCGCATTCAAATTTATATCCCTACATAATTAACATGTGTGCTTTCCCAATAGGCTATGGGTTCCATTTACATCGGTGATTTCCCGGATGAAATCCTCCTACACATCTTCTCGTACCTGTCCCGAGAGGAGCTGGCCGCAGGGCCGAGCCACGTGAACCGGCGATGGCAGGCTGTGTGTAATGATGACACACTCTGGCGCGACAGTGACTACGTCGTCGGTGAAAACCAGACTGATGAAGAGGCCCTGTCGCTGGTGATGAGCATGCCACAGCTGCGAGTGCTCAGGCTGCAGCGCATGCTACCATCTGGCATGCTGCAGCACGTGTTCCGCACGTGCCACAGCCTCACCGAGCTCGAGATACACTGGTAAGTCCAGCTGTCAACTATTGAAAGCTTGGTGGGTCGGTATGTTTCCTGTAAAGTACTCCAGGGTGGCTAGCGACATAGGAGTGCAGAATAATTATAAATAAAAACAAAAAGTTACAAGTCACTAAACTGTGTGTGTGTGTGGGGGGGGGGGGGGGGGGGGGGAAGAGAGTGTGTGTGTGTGTGTGTGTGTGTGTGTGTATTTACAGTGCATTCTGGGGGCTTTGGTCCATATTCAGATGTCAGTTCCATTGTTTAGCTCAGGTGCATTGCTCGGTAAACTGACCATCATGAAATATCTAGAATATTTTAAATAAGTGTCTTTTATTGCAGAATTTCTTCTTACTAATCCCCCAAAAACATTCTGCACTCAAAATGATCAATTTGAAACATTGTAGATATTTCAACATCATTAGTTTCTCAGGAGCAAAGTATGTGTGATAAACACCGGAAATGTCATTTGATGATAGAGCAAAGCCTCAAAAACACTTTAAATTCATTGACTGGTTACTTTGTGTATGTGTTTATATTTTAGAGTTTCCATCATTTAAGAAAAAAGAAATAAGGGTTGGGAAACATGGACATTTACTGCCAATAATTGTAACGTACTCATTCTCACCTAACCGTAAAGAATTATCTATTCCATGTACATTTCATTCCAATATAATGCATATTTTGCACATTGTGAAGAAAACAGATAACTAGCATTGGAACAAAATTTTCATTTATCTGATTTACTTCATTGCTGGCATGATGAATAAAATCTTCCGCACTGGCTGTTTTATAAACTGTCATGGCAAAGCAAAATGATTGCTTAGAGCCTAGTCCCATCGTCAAGATAAAAGTGGATAGCATGCTAAAAGTGGTTGTCTGTGATTAAATTTACTATACAGCACCATGCTGTAAACAAGATAAAAGTGTGCACAGCATCAACATAAACTGTACTGGTGGGTCAGTAGTGTCCTGGCAATTGCAGGCTGTTGTTAACAGTTACAGGTATCTCAGGTTCTTTGTAAGATTCACATACATCAAGGTGAGTAAATATTTAAAATGTAAACAGTGAGCACACTTTCAGACTTTGTTATCAACAGATACAGCATCTATTTCTATTCTTGTTGGTAAATTTTCTCCAACCACAACTTAGTTCAGTTGTGAACTATTCTTGCAACTGACTCCCACAAAAGCTACGTCAGTGCCCTAGCAAAGTCGTGTGTTCACAAGAGATGGTGTGATAAACAAAGATGATGCATTTCAGACATATAAAACCAATATTGTTATTTTTAATGCAATTTCTTTACAAAATTACATTTTTAGTGTTAATATTGTCATAATCATTTTTTTTATTACATGTATTATGTCTCATCACTTTCTATACTTTCTTTTTGCCTTTATGTTTTTGTCTTCGGCCCCCTCCATTCACCCCACCCTCCCTCTGTCCCTCCCTACCTCTCTCTCTCTCTCTCTCTCTCTCTCTCTCTCTCTCTCTCTCTCTTTTGACTGAAGCTGGCAAAGCTGGCATAGTGCTTACCAACGTACTTTTACCTACTTATTCTGACAACACCCCACTCCCTTCCTCCCATTTCATCTTGTCCCCCCTCTCATTGGGGCTGAGTTACCTACCCCCTTTTAAACATCCCCAACATATTGCTCTTTTAGAAGGAACTTTTGTTCTGATTCGTTATTTTTACATCTGCCTATTGGCAGTACTGGTATTTCACTTCCTGAAAGTAATTACTGACCAGCAATTCTTCTTCATAAATAATTTTATCATGTTGCTGTCCAGGACAATGTTAGTCCATATTTCAAGGTTTTCTTTTTATGGAAATTGAAATTATGATGTTATTGTACACCACCACTTGTGTTGTTGCACACAGATTGTGCAGCAGTAGTTTGAGCCATTGTCGTTATTGTGTTCCGCCCTCAGGAGACACAAGCTGTTGCCCTCTGAGCTCAGCTGCCTGGTCGAGAACTGCCCCAACATAGAGAGGCTTGTAGTGCCTGGCCAGCGAACAACGGTCGAGCATCTGGAGGTATGGCCCACCTGCTGGAGTGAGGTTGCTCTGTTTGCAGCTGACAGAAGCATATTATTCTTCTTGTGTGCATGCAATAATAGCAGTTTTAAGGTCGATTCACACTCGATGTCGTGGAACAGAATGCATTTCTTACAGCAACATTTACACAGTCTGTCGACAGAATGGGGCCAGAACGAGACGGTGACATCACGGATTCCCCAGAAGGAAGGTGTGACATTTACACATCAGTTGATGAAGGGAGGGGGTGGCATTGTCCTCTGTCATTGGAATTTAACCTATTCTCAGTGAGTTCATTCGTACTGTAGGACTGAATTTTGCTCTTTTTTGTCTTCTTAGTCTTTATTTTGTTTGCTTTGCATTGTGACACTTTGAGAAGGTGTTTGTGGATTTTTGATATTTTTCCTGTGTGTGTTGTTTTACAAAAGAAGTCTAATATGTGAAAGTGAAAACTGCTTTACGCTTTACAATACCTAGAGAAGGAGAAAGTGTACACTATACGTAAATAAGGATGTAAATTGATGAAACCATTTTCATTAAAAAAAATTTAACAGTGAAAACGTCAATTGTATTGAACAAGAGAACTACAGTTTTTGGAAGTAACTGCAACCAGTCACCTCTTCACAGTAAAGTTTCTATTTTACCAAGAGTAGCCTCAAGTTACCAGGCACCTCTTCGTCAGATTGTGATCACCTGTAGTGTTGTGGGGGTCGTTGGGTAAAGGTACTTGCATCTTTGAGATTAATTGTGGTGCACAGATCATTTTGGGAAACATGGTTTGGTTACTTCCTGTAAAGCATATGGGAGTTGTTATCTGGATGTAATGAACATAACTAAACAAACTGTTGTAGGGGTCATGACGTGACCCGTACTGTGGCAGGAGTTTAGCTGCTGGCAAAACAGGATGGAATGTCATTTTCCACAAATCAGGATGGAGGCCTGGTGATGTAGGTGGCCATGCGTTAGCATTTCATCGGAACGACAGGCTGTGTGTGTGGGAAGCCACAGTTTCTGGTAACAGCATCGTGGCAGAAGCCTGCAGCTACAGGTGGCAAAGTCTGTGGGTGACAGATGGCTGCGCCATCTTGTACTACTGCAAATGCTGTCTGTCTCGTAGTTATTGAGTGGTATAAATTGAATCACACAGTACACAGTACGTACATGGTTACTGCTAAGTACAAAGAACATCTGAAAATGATGATCTGATTTTTTGGGTAGGGGAGAGGGAGGGTATACATGATAGTTGCTTGGTAATACATCTCCAACAGCAATGCTTCCATCTTGGAATTGGAACTGGTTGAGTGATACTGGTTAGCGTAGTTTGTGGTGTCAGCTTACTGAATGTGTGGCTTTTGGTCCTGAATAGGCTCTCTTAGCGAATGGTGCCTTGTCTTCAGGCCAAAGCTGGTCCCTTCTCTGTGATGTCATTCTGTTGTTTGGTGCAAGAAGAGTTCATTGCCTCCTCTCAAAGCTGTGGCACAACACTGTGTTTTCCCAAATGAGTTGTTCCTACGGCTGCAAATAACTATACAGCAAAATCCCACAGACAATGCTAAGAACAGGTACTGTCGTACAAGAAGGTGCTAAATGACTTGAAACTGGTCAAGGTAAAATAGAAGTTGTATTGTACCATCGCAAAAGACAATTGTGTGCGTTTATTGCTGGAAACCTTTATTCATCTCATTCACAGAGTTCCACATTGTAATAGATAAAAGTTTTAACTGTACCATTGACGTTATTCAGTACTTAGAAAGAAGACAAAAAACATAATGGATAACATGAATACATTCTACATATTTCCACCTAAATATTTTTGATGTGTTTCTATGCATATACAGGTTGGACCCCAGCATTGGTCAGTATTCAGAGATGTGACAGCAACGATCATTAGAAGCAAAATAATGCAGTAAACTTGGGCTCTAAAATGCATACCTTAACAGCTATAAGCATTTCTTCATCTTCAGTACTGTGAAATAAATCTCTACTACTGCAAGCCTTTTGCTTCCCATATTTTGAGAGGCTGTAGTGTGGATCAAAAGAAGAACAAAAAAGCCCAGTAAACAGGGGCTCAAAAGTTCATACCTTAAGAACTGTGAGCACTTGTTCAGTAGAAAAGATGTGTTCCACAGTATCGAAAATGAACAAGTGCTCATAGCTCTTAAGGTATGCAATTTAATGCCCATGTTTACTAGACTTTTTTTGCTTCAAATGATCATCCTTGTCATATCCTTGGATCTTGACTGTTCTCCTGGGACACTGTGTTCCTGTGTGCAAGTAAATGTCATACTTTGAAAAGTTTGGGTCACCCATTTCCTATTTTTTAATCTTTCAAAGCTGTGTGTAACGAAATTTTGCTATGGCCATCAGTAAACCTATCATTGCTAGTTCCTTAATTCCGATGCTAAATTCCAGTTTTTTGTATCATGGATTGTAACTCCTAATCTGACTTTCATCATTCGATATTGGGCTAATTGATGTGACATACTGATATTCTGTGAGGACACCTCCATTTGATTATGACACTACCTTCCATTCCACTGACATCCAGAATGAATCGACCTTAGTTGATTGTGCAACAGGATTATATGTTGAGAATTAACCATTTAAGTGTAGAGAACTTCCATGGTATACAAAGTGCAGTGTGCCTGGTTTACACTTGCAACCAGTTGTCACATAAAAGTGTCTACATAATACTGCTAACTCTTCCCTAAAGTTGATGGTTACATTGGAACTAATCAGCACCTGTGGCATGGGAAGTAGTGCAGACTCAGGGATGTAACCACCAATTCATGGATGCTGCAGTTGGAGGGTTGATGGTCAGTATTTTGCATGGACATAATATGAAATTATTTTGTAGCAAGATATTTTGTCTAACTTTACAATTTCACACTTCCCCTGCTTTTTTTGGATTTCTACAAGTAATTCATCATTTAATTCTAGCTCTTACCAGTACTATATCTTTCCTGTGTACTGACAGGTGATGTGAGCATTACAACTGGCTCTAAAAATAAGAGTGCACCATTCGGAAATCAAAATTATTGTGAGAGTACAAAATGGTACGTTCCTTAAATTATTCAAGAAGCTAGAGACAAAGAAGAAAACAAGTAAAAAGAGGGATAAATTTACACTGATAATGGAAAGTGAAAAATGTTATAAACAGGAAGATTGTACAGGACTAGTTACTTTTGTGACAGACCTTGAACTCAGTTTCATAATACTTCCCTATTTCCTTGTTAGGCGTAATGTACGTGGACCAGTCACATTGATGTGACAACCAACTATGTTCAGCAACAACATACAATAACTGCTCACACACAGCTTGGGACAGCACTAGAAGTGGAGGGTATACGTTGGGTAGACACAGAAAACGGTGCAGTCATTGGCTGATGCGGAAATGAAGTGATCTATCTAACATCCAAACGGGTATGATCATTGGATTTTGGGCCAATGGTGGAATTTCTGAAATGGCTGAATTTGTAAACTTTTGACATGCCACCATGCTTGGCAAAATGGTGCTATCCAAAACCAGCACCAAGGCAACTGCCATAGATGAAAAAGACAGTGATGGAACTGATTCACTGATGCAGGACATCATTAAAAACTGTCCTTGACAAAAAAATTAAATGACATGGTTAATATTAAAGAGACCATAGACTTCTGTAATTATCACTCTTATGGGATCACTCACCCATTTGAAAAGAATAGAGGCAGTAGCTCAAAAGAAAAAGCAACAGAACTGCTGTGTCAGACTAAATTCACTCACAAAAAAATTAATCCAACATACAAAAAGTGAAATTATCTCCTCAGCCTTATGCAAAACCTTGCAGTATTGTTGATGAAACATGTTGCTGTGTGGTGCATCTTTAAATTATTTAATGAGTCCAAATTTCATAAATTCAATTATTCAAAAATCAGTAAAATAAATCCAAAATTCTGTGCCAGACAAGCTATTTCAGTAAATGAAGCTGTTATCTAAAGCTGAGCATGTTCCAATAATGTTCCGACTATTTAGACTTGTAATTGAAAATAATTTATTCTAGGATTTTAATTACAATAATACATAGTTGTGGATGAACCGGAAACAAGGATTGAAAAGATCACTTACTTTAAAGTTGACGTAATGAGCAGTGCACAAGAGCAGAAAAGTAAAATTGTCGTTGTTGACATTCTGGGCTTTTGTTCTTTGGAACAGGAAGATGTTCACATGTACACACTGCTAATGCCTGTTCGTTTATTCTGGTTTAGTACTTTGAGGACTTGCCTCTTTCAGTTTGGGAAGATATCTGAAACATGGAGACAATGGAAAGAACAATTAACAAGATGGCAGAATTAATTTCAGTAGGCAGGGCAGGATACTTTATCAGGATAGAACAATCTAAGAAATCCTCACACTGTTTGTCAAATAGAGACTATTAATGAAACAGTTGTACGAGCATAAAGCAAAACATACATTTCCTTTGTTATAACTGCATGTTGTTGTTGTTGTGGTCTTCAGTCCTGAGACTGGTTTGATGCAGCTCTCCATGCTAATCTATCCTGTGCAAGCTCCTTCATCTCCCAGTACCTACTGCAACCTACATCCTTCAGGATCTGCTTAGTGTATTCATCTCTTGGTCTCTCTCTGCTATTTTTACCCTCCACACTGCCCTCCAATGCTAAATTTGTGATCCCTCGATGCCTCAGGACGCGTCCTACCAACCGATCCCTTCTTCTAGTCAAGTTGTGCCACAAACTTCTCTTCTCCCCAATCCTATTCAATACCTTCTCATTAGTTACGTGATCTACCCACCTAATCTTCAACATTCTTCTGTAGCACCACATTTCGAAAGCTTCTATTCTCTTCTTGTCCAAACTATTTATTGTCCATGTTTCACTTCCATACATGGCTACACTCCATACAAATACTTTCAGAAACGACTTCTGACACTTAAATCTGTACTCGATGTTAACAAATTTCTCTTCTTCAGAAACGCTTTCCTTGCCATTGCCAGTCTACATTTCATATCCTCTCTACTTTGACCATCATCAGTTATTTTGCTCCCCAAATAGCAAAACTCCTTTACTACTTTAAGTGTGTCATTTCCTAATCTAATTCCTTCAGCATCACCCGACTTAATTCGACTACATTCCATTATCCTTGTTTTGCTTTTGTTGATGTTCATCTTATATCCTCCTTTCAAGACACTGTCCATTCCATTCAACTGCTCTTCCAAGTCCTTTGCTGTCTCTGACAGAATTACAATGTCATCAGCGAACCTCAAAGGTTTTATTTCTTCTGCCTGGATTTTAATACCTACTCCAAATTTTTCTTTTGTTTCCTTTACTGCTTGCTCAATATACAGATTGAATAACATCGAGAAGAGGCTACAACCCTGTCTCACTCCCTTCCCAACCACTGCTTCCCTTTCATACCCCTCGACTCTTATAACTGCCATCTGGTTTCTGTACAAATTGTAAATAGCCTTTCGCTCCCTGTATTTTACCCCTGCCACCTTTAGAATTTGAAAGAGAGTATTCCGGTCAACATTATCAAAAGCTTTCTCTAAGTCTACAAATGCTAGAAATGTAGGTTTGACTTTCCCTAATCTTTCTTCTAAGGTAAGTCGTAAGGTCAGTATTGCCTCACGTGTTCCAACATTTCTATGGAATCCAAACTGATCTTCCCCGAGGTCGGCTCTACCAGTTTTTCCATTCGTCTGTAAATAATTCGTGTTGGTATTTTGCAGCTGTGACTTATTAAAGTGATAGTTCGATAATTTTCACATCTGTCAACACCTGCTTTCTTTGGGATTGGAATTATTATATTCTTCTTGAAGTCCGAGAGAATTTCACCTGTCTTATACATCTTGCTCACCAGATGGTAGAGTTTTGTCAGGGCTGGCTCTCCCAAGGTCGTCAGTAGTTCTAATGGAATGTTGTCTATTCCCGGGGCCTTGTTCCGACTCAGATCTTTCAGTGCTCTGTCAAACTCTTCACGCAATATTGTACCTCCCATTTAATCTTCATCTACATCCTCTTCCATTTCCAAAATATTGTACTCCAGTACATCAGCCTTGTATAGACCCTCTATATACTCCTTCCACCTTTCTGCTTTCCCCTCTTTGCTTAGAACTGGGTTTCCATCTGAGCTCTTGATATTCATGCAAGTGGCTCTCGTTCCTCCAAAGGTCTCTTTAATTTTTCTGTAGGCTGTATCTATCTTACCCCTAGTCAGATAAGCCTCCACATCCTTACATTTGTCCTCTAGCCATGCCTGCTTAGCCATTTTGCACTTCCTGTCGATCTCATTTTTGAGACGTTTGTATTCCTTTTTGCCTGCTTCGTTTACTGCATTTTTATATTTTCTCCTTTCATCAATTAAATTCAATATTTCTTCTGTTACCCAAGGATTTCTACTAGCCCTCATCTTTTTACCTACTTGATCCTCTGCTGCCTTCACTACTTCATCCCTCAGAGCTACCCATTCTTCTTCTACTGTATTTCTTTCCCCCATTTCTCTCAATTGTTCCCTTATGCTCTCCCTGAAACTCTGTACAACCTCTGGTTTAGTCAGTTTATCCAGGTCCCATCTCCTTAAATTCCTACCTTTTTGCAGTTTCTTCAGTTTTAATCTACAGTTCATAACCAATAGATTGTGGTCAGAGCCCATATCTGCCCCTGGAAATGTCCTACAATTTAAAACCTGGTTCCTAAATCTCTGTCTTACCATTATATAATCTATCTGATACCTTTTAGTATCTGCATGTGATGTAGTAATTTTTGATTTCCTTGTGGCAGTCTCAGTTCATACTGTGCAGTATTAAATTAATTTAGATTAATCCTGTTCATATGGTTGCATAATGATATAACTGCATGTTTGCCAGTAACTGAGGAAATATTATATATGTTATTCATGAGTACCTCCAGGCTTTCAGAAGATGAATGAATGCTCGAAAACTACAAAATGTACAGAAAAATTACACATATCAGTGGATAGAACATCTCTCCAGGTTTTTATTTCTAATATACGCTGCGGCTTAGTTGCAGAGCACACCACTAGGAAGCAGGCATGTCAGAACACAGCATATAATGGAGCAATGCTTGCATTTCGTGTCCTCGAATTTGCATAAGTTGATTTCTACTGACAAAGTGGCCTGGCAAAGTGAATCTTCATAATGTGCATGTTTAGGGGCGCAGAACATTCACACGAGAATGTGGAACATACTTGTGATTCATCTAAAGTTAATGTCTGCTACACCATGTCCTCTCCAAAATTATAGTGACCAATTTTCTTTGTGAAGAAAACTATGACTGTTGTACCTGGACGTGCTGCAGCAATGGTTAATGTCACAATTATAGTACAACAGTTGAGACAGTGCTCGGCCACACTTTGTTTTAGATGGCAGGAGTTTGAATATTGTATTGATGATTGCTACCTCACATATAGTGTCTGTATTGAGCACCTGTAAAGTGAGTTAAAAGTTTGTAGAAATGCTCTATCCACTGATATGTGTTAGTTTTCTGTGTGTCTTAAAGTTTTCATGCAGTCATCTTCTGAAACCACAGATGTAGTTATGAATAATCTGTATATTGGTTTGTTTACATTTTATGGAGCCCTTTTTATGATTTTGGACGTAAAATTTAATAGATATTGTTGTAAATCTTTTCTATAGGTAGAAATACTAAATCTTATATTTGTCATAAATCACAATAATCTTCTTGGTGTCTGGAACTCAAGTAAAAGTCTCTTTGCTCATCTTCCATATTAATTTCTGTGCTTTTATTTATGAAGTATCATCAATGGCAATTTCGTACAATCCTTTCTTTTAGGAACAAAGGTTGCAACTCAGCTAACAATAGGAGCGTTTAGTTGCTGACAGGCACGCGCCTGTACACACACACACACACACACACACACACACACACACACACACAGCTGCTGCTGCTGCTGTCCACTACTTCTCTGAATGTTTCTAGTGGCAGTCTACCTTTGTATCATCATCAATTAAACCACCTTTTAATGAAATAGGTACATACTATTACTCTGTGCTTTCCATCTCAGGAACAGGGAGGCATCAAGAAAATTCAATGTGTCTTGAAATAGCACCAATTTTGACCAACTTCAAAGTACCTAGGAGGAGCAATACTGGACTGTGCCCCACTGTCAGAAAACATTTCTCCAGTGTCATACAGGAAACCAGCACTTGGAGTAACATGTTGAAAACGTTCAGAGCCACTGACACAG
This sequence comes from Schistocerca americana, assembly GCF_021461395.2. Taxonomy (NCBI): domain Eukaryota; kingdom Metazoa; phylum Arthropoda; class Insecta; order Orthoptera; family Acrididae; genus Schistocerca; species Schistocerca americana. The sequence continues at coordinate 152,254,596 of NC_060128.1, read as the reverse complement.
GACCTAAGAAACAAGTTCTTACGACCAGTGCCTTGGCCCTTCGCTACTCTGCAGTGGAGTATGCCTCCACTGTTTGGTGTAAATCACCTCATGCCAAAACTGTGCACCCTGCAATAAACAAAGTTTGCAGGCTATTACAGGGTACTTAAAACCAACACCTGTTGGGAAGATTTATTGTCTTCTGGTATCTCACCTTCAAATATTTGTTGAGAAGTTGCTGCCAATCTTGAATGACTGAAGCCATAGAACTTTGGTTTGGCCATTAACTACATCAGCCTAAGATAGTGGTGCAAAATGACTGGGCACTTATAAGTTGGGGCAAGTACCCACTATAAAAGTCTGGGCAAATGTCCCAAATACCTGGTAATTTATGCAATTTAAAGATAATTTGTAAGTGGTGCTTATGAAAAAAAAAAAAAAATTAATCCGATATCCTGTATCAGAAAAGGTGTTTTGCAACACTGCTTCTTTAGGGGTTATCAAAGCTTCTTGAGAGTTAGGGAAGAGTTATTAGAGGACATAAACAGGCCTGTAAACATGACTTTTTGCATCTTTCATGACGTCAGTTCTTGGGGTAGTACATAAAAAAAGAAGAAGAAGAGGAAGAGGAAACAACATTCGAGTTGAAAAGTAATTTTTCAAAAAAAAAAAAAAAAAAAAAAAAAAAAAAAAAAAAAAAAAAAAAAAAAAAAAAAAAAAAAAAACATTGTTCTCAATCAGTTTCTTGAACTTCACAAGTTGGAGAATCATGAAATTCTGACTCTGCCTTAGCTTCACCTGAATATAACTGGAATTAGAGTAAAAAATGTTTATCCATAATGAATTTAATTAGGGATGCGTCATTTTCAGACTCTTGATTCCACTATTCCAAGAATTGCTGTTTCTCTAGGAATTGACTGTTATCAGAAATGAACAATTCCCTCATTTTGGGTATCAAATCTTTGTTATTAAATCTTTTTTATATTCATGTTCTCATTTTATCTTTGCAACAGTGCAGCCATATGAAAGTAGATAAAGAAAGGAGCAGAATAGAAAAGTATAATTGTCTCAAATTGCACTATAGCTAACAGTAAAGCTTCTTCTTCTTCCTCTTCTTTTGTTCACTGAAAACAGTTAGAACATTTAAGAATACATTTATCATTAAAAAACTCTTGTCAGTTGTTTAATGCATTTAGTAATAATTTTGTTATTAATAATCATTCATCAGTAATAATCAGAGATTCAACATAAATTATAGAGAGATCTAAGGACAACACAGCTGTTCAACAAGGTGTGTGTGTGTGTGAGAGAGAGAGAGAGAGTAGGGCTGCTAAAACGAAAATGGACATTATAAATTATAAGCAGCTGTCAACAAGCAGCACCCTTTCTCGGTACAGCAAGTTAAAAAAAATAAAAATAAAAAATGAAAAAAGAAGTTCAGTCTTAGCAATAAATACAAATTATAATATTGTTAGCTTTAAGTCAGTGTAAATATTTACTAACTTTTCATGTTGGTAGTATCATCACATCCCTTAATGTAATTGGTAAATTGTACATTCTAGCAGCAAAAACTTTAAAAAATACTTTTTTTTTATAAATACTATGATTTTGGGCTTTTGCCCCATCCACATCACTAGTCTAGGATAAAATCAATAAAAAGTTTGCTTAAAACAGCAGAACTTTCGAAACTCCATCCAGACAAGACAACAATTTTTCAATGGAATTGTGAGGCATCTGGCCAGCCACAACAAGGAGTATTGTGTTTGGAGGCCCCTTAACCACTTAGGAACTGGTGCTGGGAAGGCAAAGTCCTCCCTTAAACTTCAGGGTTTCACTTCACAGGAACTTATGCTTGCAAATGATAGTGCCCTAGGTGTGGCTCAGTTTTTGACAAATGTCATCTGCTTTGCAAATTTAGTCACTGATATTTCTGATATATTATATGCAGAAAAATTCACAGCTCTGGAATGTGTTTACTAATCTATCAGTTGTTTGTTTATTTTTTTTATTTTTATTTTTTTGTTTTTGTCCCCCCCCCCCCCCCCCTCTCTTAGGAGCTGCCATAGAGCCCAAAGTTTTATTAGTTTCTACTGTTCAAAACCTGTCAATATCTGTCCATTGCATTCTGGGAAGTTTATGATGTGTATACGTAGAGGATTACTGGTTGACCAGAGTATTGGAATAGTCTCACTTCCTCCTAGTGATTTGTTTCTTAAAGTATATGAGGTGCCATACTATCTGTCGACAGTCTTTTCCGTAACTTACTTTCCATAGCTGTTAAGTTCATTGAAAATATTTCCCATGTATTTAAAGCTGTCTGTTCGTTTCAGTGACCAGTCACTGACTACTAGATGTTTCTTTCCATTGTCAGTTTTACTGAAGACACCATACTCCTGTTTTCTCCTCATTTATTTGGAGCCCTGCCTGTAGCACCATGTTTCTGTATGTACTGGTCATGTCAATGAGGTGGTGTGTGTTTTTACTTACTAGGACAATGGGACTTTCATAGACATAGTGAGATAGATCTACTCCGCATACTTTTATTCCTCTTGGTTGACACTTGGAATTTTCTGTCAGTTCCTTCTAGTACTAGGTTTATTAGTACTTTGGATTACATGTATTCTTGTCCTGGACCAGATTTCGCCCAAGAACTCCAACAGATTCCCTTCTGCCAGTTGTAACTTTGCAGAATGGTTTTCCTAACAGATCCTCTCTAGTCACTAATCGTACAGGGTTGTCCTAACAGATCCTCTCTAGTCACTAATCGTACAGGGCAAAAGTAATTCTCATAATACATTTAATATGTTTGGTCAGTGTATGCTTTTTAAAATCTATGAAGAGGAGCTGAGTATCAGTATTAAAATGCAAGCTTGATGTCTTTCTCCTATACCTGTACTAGTTACTGTCCTACACTGTGTTAGGCTGTTTGTAATATCTGGCTTGACAATCATAGAAATAAATTAAACACTATTATTTACAATTTAATACACAAAATTTGAAGTTGGTTCAAAGTTTCATACTAACAAAAAGTTTGAATGGTTCCGTACACATGACGACACACACGAAATGCATCAGTCGAATGCAGATAAATTACTCACTAAAGTCAGAGATTACTTATGAGTATGAAACATGAAGGGAAAAAAAAAGTTTGATAAAATGGGGAACAAGTACAGTGATAGCTTATTGTTTTCAGATTTCGTTGGAGTATTTTCTTTAAAAACCACAATTTCATTGCATATATTTTTGTGTAACTTTAAATATAAGGAAAGTTTATTTTTTGTTACTCTTGAACACTAACCATATTCATAAAAGTGTCACACGTGTTACAGCTCATTAGCAAGATGGAAAACCTGAAGTCACTGCGATTTGAGTATCGGACATTGACGTATCAGCCTTTCAGGCTGCAACAGCTAGCTGATGGCTGCCCCAAACTTCGATGTCTGGAGATTCCTCTCCAGTTCTGTGCTGGTGATGAACTGGACAACTTTCTTGCTGTTAAGGCTGGACAGATAGAAGCACTGGAGCTCCGATGGATGACGTCAGATAGGAGGTGAGCTCATTAGTTAACAAAATGTGCACAATCACCAGGAAAAACTTTGTGGACATTTATGTGAAAGATGTATTTGTGTTGTTTTACCTAGTGCTGTGAACAGAGCAACAAGCTTTGATGAAAGTTTTGATGATTTCCCAACAGATAACATGCACTGAAGACATTTCAGTTCCTGGAAGTGATATGTGATAAAGATGCATATTTGCTTATTCAGTAAAAACTCTAACGTCAGTTCCAGGTCTCTAGGAAATGAGCCTTTACACAAGTACATTATCAGATTTGTGTTTTAATTTGGGGTATGGTTAAACACAAGTTAAATGTGCTGTGTATGAATACTGTCGCAGGGATGTTATTTTAGTTGTGTAAGCTGTGGCATATGTTTAGTGGATTACTATTTCTGCAATATAAGTTTTATAGCTCTTCATTAGTAATTGTCTCCCCTATGCTAACCATCAATTTGTGAATAGATGCATTTTCTAAACTGAGCAGAGTTGACTTTAGAAGATTCACAGTGCTGGCTGACAAACTTTGTGAGAGTTTTTGGGCTGATCTAAATTGTCAGAGTTTTCCACGAAATCAGTTGAAACTTGTTTGAATATTGGAATGAAAATAACAGTAACTAGAGGTACCTTCAAGAGGAAATGTTGGATAGAACCCATTGATAGTTCGTAAATCTGAAAGTCTGAATGTTGAATGATCCTCTGTACTTGTTTTGGACTTCAGTTTTTGTAAGTTCGGCAGAGTGAAGTGACCAGGTTAGCATCCTCCCAAGCATAAGCAAACACTATAGCTTTTCACGAGTTGGGAACTTGTAAAGGTGAAAATTGTGTTGCATAGAAATTGGCACCGTTAAATTCAGCAATAGGGCTTCATAAGAAATTACTCTAGTGTTTTATAAGCACCTAGTGTTTAAAGGGATTCTACAGAGACTTAATTGTGTTTTAGCCTCTGTATGCTGGGGATAAAAGCAAACTAGAGAATGCTTTGGTTGAAGGAACAGACTAGTCCACATTTGTTAAAATTGAAATAAGCTTACATGGTTGCTTTGTATGGCTTATTGATTCTTGTATGTGTAACCATCCTTCTGTGCTTATATTTTGAGATCTGAGAAAGTTGGTAATAACCAATTGGTCTGTTAAATGATGCGTGTTATCGATGTATAATTTTTGGTCCAGTGACCAGATTAGGTGTCTTTCTGTTAGCAGCTAGCAGTGTGGTTCAGGTGTAGATGCTGATGAATCAACCTCATCTTTGAACTGAAACAGAGCTAAGACCATTTTGAAACAATTTCACAAGTATAGGAGTGAATGGATTAGGTCCAGGTCCATCAGTAAAATGTTTTCCCAATGACATCAATGTAATTATGTCACATAGCAGAATTGAGTGCATCTCAGTGTTGCCCACACTAAGTGGTCATTAACAGCAGATATTGGTTGCGAGAAGAGGAGGAGGAGGCATGTTACAAAATAATTTCTGTACTGGGATTATCCAGTAAAAGATAAGACACCAGAAAATCTTTCGAAAAGTAACACAGGTGAAAACAATGCGCACTGTACATTAGTGTCCAACAATTGATGCGTGATTGCTTTAGTTAATCAAGAGTGGTATAATTCTTAACATAGTGGAAGACAAGCCACACAAATTAAAGATATCTACAATTCGTCTGGGAAGCCAGGACACACAAAGCAAAAGCTAGTTTTTCATGCATCTCAGTGTTTGTGGCCTCATATCTCCTGAACTATGTGTCTTAGAATGACACAATTTTTCGAGTAGATTCAGTCGTATATGTAGATACTGTCTGTAACCTGTGTTGGAAATAGAGTCAGTAGTACAGAACTAATAAATACCAAGTCACTCCTAATGCTGACGTTTTACTGCAAGAATAGAGAAAGTGTAGCAAGCAATAAACATTTTTTACTGTCATCATTTTGCAGGGGCTGTCAGTAAGAAAAAATTTCATAAAGGTTTGAAATAATGTGTAAACTTTATAGGAAGTCCCTAAGTGCTCTCATTGTCAAATACTGGATGAATAAAGTCTGGGTATTAGCTGGCCATCAATTACTCAGCCTCAAGACAGACACACAATTTCTAACTGTAATACTTGTCTTATTGAGTTAAACATTTAATATAAGATTATACCTCTTAATGAGTTGATTATGACAGTGTTTAAATTCAGTCAACAATCAAGCGAAATATTAATAAAAAAAAATCCCCTGGAAGTCATTGGAAAATGGAAACTGGAACTGAGGCCCAACTTCCACAATAGTCGTTTGGTAACATAGATGGGGGAGAGAGGCTTGTATTAGTTTTGGGAGAGGAGCAGGGGTGCAGGAAATGGAGATGTATTTATTGCTAAATTAAATTCTAAACTACAGCAGACCGGTGTAGTAACACTGTTCACTTTTACGTCGCACTTCACTTAGCTTAGACCGGGACTGTGTCCTAGGCATGCCTGATGTTAACTGACTGGGCACGGCCCGTGCTGCCTGAGTTGTTGTTGTTGTTACGCCGGCAGAGGTCGCCTCTGAATTCTCGCGTGCCCTCTGGTGGACGGGACTCTACTTGCGGCAACTACCGTCCGTGACGCGCCGTGCCAATGTGCGCCTCCCACGATCTTTCTGGTGGCTACTGCACTCCTCCTCCTTCGGGGGGTGAAGCCACTGTGATCCACTGCGTCGGAAGGTGGAGCGTCGGGCAGGAGCGATGACCTCCACATCCATTGGATGGCCGGAGTCGAGGGGATCTGCCAACCCTCGAGCCGGAACCTTCGAATACGGCTGGAAGTGACCCACACGAAGAGGCCCCGGTCGTCCCACAACCGGAGCCCGGGACAGAACGGGCGACAAGCTGTCGAACTCCGGATCCTGTTCCACCTTGGGAGGGGCAAGACCCAGTGGTGGGGACGAAGGGGAAGGGACGACCACAGGTGAACCAGCCTCCTGAGAAACCGGGCCTGCTAGGGGGGCCGGCTCTCGCTGGGGCATATCGACCAATGGCGATGCTGGTGCTGGAGCTACTGGAGGCTGCCAAGGCTGAGAACACTTGCAGTGTGGCAGAGTCACAGTGGGGAGAGGAGGTACCGTCCCCTGTGAAACCAACACAGGTGCCGGCAATGGGGAAGCCGGTGTCCGAGAGGTCGGAGGGTGGGTGCCCGAACGTGGACGTAGCTGATTTTGGTGACGACGTACCACCCGGTCCCCCGCCTGCAAGATATAGAGCCGGCGGCCATTTCGGCGCAGGACCACCGCCGGTATCCAATGTGGATTGCGACCAAACCCACGGGCCCAGACCGACATACCCAGTGGAAAGTCAGGTACTCTGTTTTGTGAAGACTGGCGAGGACCAGGCCGGAGGAGGTGCAGCAGAGTCCTAGGTTGACGCCCATGGAGGAGCTCTGCGGGGCTGCGTTCTCCCATTGGTGTGGTCCGGTATGCCGTCAAGAAAAACGTCAATGCTTCCTCCGCAGGAAATTCGTGCACATACTTTTTCATCTGCGTCTTAAATGTGCGCACCATGCGCTCGGCTTCCCCATTCGATTGTGGATGGAAGAGGGGAGAGCAAACGTGCCGAATACCAAAGCGCCTACAAAAATCCTGGAAGGTCTGCGAAATAAACTGCAGTCCATTGTCCGAGACCAGGATGATTGGCAGACCTTCCACAGAAAAGATTTTTGCTAGTGCCTGGATTGCAACTTCTGAAGTGGTTGAGGAGCAGCGAACCACATATGGGAATCGGGAATAAGCGTCAATGACAATGAGCCAAAAGCCATTGAGAAACGGGCCCGCAAAATCGATGTGGACACGTTCCCATGCTTGGGTTGCCGGCGGCCATGAAGAGAACGCTGCCCTGAGAGATGCTTGTTGGCTCGCACACTGGGAACAGGCGGCCACCAAGTGCACAATTTCTCTGTCAATACCGGGCCAGTACACATGTCTGCGAGCCAAGGTTTTAGTACAGGAAACACCCCAGTGCCCCGCATGTAATAACGTGAGGACCTCCCTTCGTAAACTTGCAGGAACAACCACACGAGGAGCTGTATCATCGGTAGCCAGAAGGAGAACTCCTTCCAAGACCGAGAGGCGGTCTCGTAGAAGAAAATAATTACGAAGAGGGTCCGAGGCCCGGCCCGGAGGGCGGGATGACCACCCCTGCTGAATGAGGCGAACTACTTGCCGGGGAACCGGGTCAGCTGCCGTTTCCCTGGCGACTCGAGAACTAGTGATCGGGAAGCCATCAACCGCTTGGCGGGACGCCACATCCAAATGAAAACACATAATCTCCTCTCGATCGAACGTAGGATCCGGGCCCACCGGAAGACGGGAAAGAGTGTCGGTGTTGGCATGCTGTCCTGTAGGGCAAAAATGAATGTCATAATGGTACTTAGAGAAGAACAAGGCCCAGCACTGTAGTCTGTGGGCCGCCCTATCCGGAATCTGAGAGGCGGGGCCAAATAACGATATTAACGGCTTATGGTCAGTGATTAACTGAAACTTCGTGCCATACAAGAAAGGGTGAAACTTGGTAACAGCGTAGACAATGGCCAAAGCCACTTTTTCCGCCTGGGAGTAATGGGCCTGCGCGGGACAAAGCGTTTTTGACACAAACGCCAGTAGTTGCTCAGAACCATCTGCGTTGCGATGGGCCAGGACCGCCCCCACCCCATACTGCGAAGCATCTGTAGCCAGGACCAACGGCTTATTGGGATCAAAAGTAGCCAAACAAGGGGCTGACGTGAGGAGGCCCTTCAACGAGGTGAACGCTCGCTCGCATGCAGGCGACCAATCAAAAGGAACACCCTTGTGCAGAAGGCAGTACAGGGGGTGGGCCAAAGCCACTTTTTCCGCCTGGGAGTAATGGGCCTGCGCGGGACAAAGCGTTTTTGACACAAACGCCAGTAGTTGCTCAGAACCATCTGCGTTGCGATGGGCCAGGACCGCCCCCACCCCATACTGCGAAGCATCTGTAGCCAGGACCAACGGCTTATTGGGATCAAAAGTAGCCAAACAAGGGGCTGACGTGAGGAGGCCCTTCAACGAGGTGAACGCTCGCTCGCATGCAGGCGACCAATCAAAAGGAACACCCTTGTGCAGAAGGCAGTACAGGGGGTGGGCCAAAGCCACTTTTTCCGCCTGGGAGTAATGGGCCTGCGCGGGACAAAGCGTTTTTGACACAAACGCCAGTAGTTGCTCAGAACCATCTGCGTTGCGATGGGCCAGGACCGCCCCCACCCCATACTGCGAAGCATCTGTAGCCAGGACCAACGGCTTATTGGGATCAAAAGTAGCCAAACGTGAGGAGGCCCTTCAACGAGGTGAACGCTCGCTCGCATGCAGGCGACCAATCAAAAGGAACACCCTTGTGCAGAAGGCAGTACAGGGGGTGGGCCAAAGCCACTTTTTCCGCCTGGGAGTAATGGGCCTGCGCGGGACAAAGCGTTTTTGACACAAACGCCAGTAGTTGCTCAGAACCATCTGCGTTGCGATGGGCCAGGACCGCCCCCACCCCATACTGCGAAGCATCTGTAGCCAGGACCAACGGCTTATTGGGATCAAAAGTAGCCAAACAAGGGGCTGACGTGAGGAGGCCCTTCAACGAGGTGAACGCTCGCTCGCATGCAGGCGACCAATCAAAAGGAACACCCTTGTGCAGAAGGCAGTACAGGGGGTGGGCTATAGTGGAAGCCCTGGGAATGAACCGGTGGTAATAGGCTATCTTGCCTAAAAAAGCTTGTAACGCTTTCAGCGAAGCGGGCCGAGGAAGGTTGACGATACCTTGGAACAAACTTCCTAGTGGCTGGATGCCGTGCCGAGAGATGGTGTAGCCCACATACTCAATGGATGGTTGGAAGAAGGTTGACTTATGCAGGTTGCAACGCAAGCCCACAGACCTGAATTTGAGAAAGAGGGTGCGAAGGTTGTGCAAGTGTTCCTTTGTGCTGCGGCCTGTGTCAATTATGTCATCCAGGTAATTAATACAGTGAGGGATTGTCGACGTGACATGCTCAAGATAACGCTGGAATATCGCCGGGGCACTGGATATTCCAAAGGCCAACCGCTGGTATTGGTAAAGGTCAAACGGGGTGTTGACGACCGCCAGCCGTTTGGAGTCCTCATCAAGTGGTATCTGATGAAAAGCCTCCGACAGATCGATTTTCGAAAAATATTGGCCTCCCGCCACGGCGGAGAACAATTCATCAGCACGAGGCAAAGGATAGGTGTCCACCACCAATTGGGAATTAATGGTGGCCTTGAAATCGCCACAAAGACGTAATTTTCCCGAGGCCTTCCTTACAATAACGAGGGGCGAAGCCCACTCTCTGGAAGAAATGGGAAGAACGACCCCTAGGGCTGTCAGCCGGTGTAGCTCTTCCTTGACCTGAGGGCGGAGAGCCAAGGGGATCTGCCTTGCGTGTAGAAAACGCGGGTGAGCCGACGCCTTCAACGATAAGTGAGCTTCAAAATCTGAAACACGCCCCAGGCCCTCCTCAAAAATATTGGGAAAGTCTGAGATCAAAGATTCCAATGATTGATAGGGAACGTCTTCGGAGACCAACTGTATGGTGTCAGCGATAGAAAAACCGAAAGCTTGAAAGGCATCCAGGCCAAAAAGGTTAGCGGAGCTCGCATCACTGACAACAATAAAAGTAATAGGCCGAGTGACTGATTTGTAAGTCACGTCGGTAGTGAATTGACCCAGTAGGGGAATGAACTGTTTACCATAACCGCGTAGACGTCGGTAAACTGGCGACAACGGGGGCGATCCAAGGTCGGAATAAGTTTGTGCATTCAACAACGAAACTGCCGCACCTGTATCTACTTGCAGTTGTAACCGGCGTGACCGAACCGACACCTCGATAAAGAGTTTGCATGCCGATGCGTCGGGAGCCTGGCCCAATGAAACTTCCTGAATGTCAATGTCCATGTCCTCTGTACCTGCTTCCTTCGATTCTTTTGAGGCTGAGCGGCAAACTTTAGCAATGTGACCTTTGTTATTACATTTGCGACAAACGGCCCAACGCTGGGGGCATTCTGACCAATCATGATGTATATAGCACGACGCACAGGACAGCAACAGGGGCCAGCGGCCGGAATTCTGTTTACACGCCGTGCGGGAGCGGCCGTAACGGCCGGATTGTACCGCTCGCACGTCGTCCACCCCGGACACAGTGGACGCGGCCGCGCTGCCCTGAACCTCTGCGACATCGCACCACGCTCCCAGCTGTTGACCTGCTGCGTGAGAGACTTCATACGATTGAGCAATGGACAGGACTTCCTCGAGGGAAGGGTCTTCTAACTGCCGGACCTCCCTATCAGGGGCCGAACGAACAATGACGTCGCGTACCATAACGTGGGCATACGACTCTCGCGACTGCTCCGTGACAAAATGACACTTGTGACTAAGACCGTGCAGGGTAGCGGCCCACGCCCGGTAAGACTGATGGGGCTGTTTCTTGCATTGATAGAACTCAACCCTAGCCGCCACAACATGCGTGCGGCGGCGATAATATGAAGACAGCAATGAACACAATGCGTCAAAAGACAAGGACAAGGGTTCCTGCAACGGCACTAGCTGCCGCAAAACTTGATACAGCGAGGGAGATATCCAAGACAAGAAGAGAGCACGACATACCTCCGCATCGGCAACATGAAACGCCTGGAAATGCTGCTTAAGGCGACGTTCATATGCGTCCCAATCCTCCGCCGTCTTGTCATATGAGTGAAAGGGAGGAGGGAACTGCGCCGGAGCAGACGGCGTGGAGAGCAACGCCGGAAGCACTTGTTTCATGGTGGCCATGAGCTCCATCTGCTGCGCAACCAAAACCCGCACCAAATCCTCCATGCCGTGGAGAAGCTGCGAAACCGGAACAACGATGCAACACGCGAAAGAACGACCCTACTCGTCGCCAATTGTGTAGTAACACTTAGCGTAGACTGGGACTGTGCCCTAGGCATACCCGATGTTAACTGACTGGGCACGGCCCGTGCTGCCGGAGTTGTTCTTGTTGTTGTTGTTATGCCGGCAGAGGTCGCCTCCGAATTCTCGCGTGCCCTCTGATGGACGGGACTCTACTTGCGGCAACTACCGTTCGTGACGCGCCGTGCCAATGTGCACCTCCCGCAATCTTTCTGGTGGCTACTGCAACCGGCATGAGGAAGAGCTAGAGCTTGAAAACTAGTAAAATACTGTCTCTATGATGTGTTTCTGGGCACCACACGTCAGTCAGCTATAGATGAGTGGCTGCTTTTCCTTTACTTTACGTATTATCCGTCCGGGAATTGCCTACACTGTTGTTATAAAACTCGCAATTGTTTATTAAACTGCAAACATACCTAATGCTACCACTTTATAATAAGTACTTACTACTTATAATGTACTTAACTGGGAGAGTATTGAGTCTTCCGCGTGGTATTTTGCTGTCAGACAGATACTCGCCAATGCTTCCAGTGTTCATATTTTAGCAGTTTTTTATATGTACTTGTACCACCAGAAAAACGTTGCAAATTGAAGTTACAGTGCTGTTGGAAGCTTTTTAGGAGACAGAACTGTGTGGTGTGGTATTTTCAGCTGTGAAGAGACTAGCAGCAAATAGTACAATAGTTCAAAGATTTCTTGACAGTTTGTTCTGGGCACACTTGCTACCATTCATTGTCATTTTCCATGTTCCACCTTCCTTGAAATAACAACATCTGTGTGTTTTTGGGTAGGATGCAAGTTCATTTTACAAATATAATTTTTCACTGTAGTGGGAGGCAGTTGCCATGCCTTCATCTGACTATACAGCCACAAGTCATAAATGAAAGATAAAAATGTGTTTTAGTAATAGGAAGAAGAGGTGGGAAGAGCATATTTACTTGTTCGCTCAGTTTTGATCCAGTCTATTAGACATACTTCTGAGCCAATCACAGTAATAACTGTGATAATAATAAGAAGAAATAAAAATAATTTATTGCAGCAGATATCTTGTGTTCCTTTTGTAGATGTGTGTTGCCAATGGTGGCAACTCTGTGTGGTGCAAGTTTGAAACGCCTGACCTTGGGATGGTATGACGTGCCTATCGACAGGATTGCCAGTGCCCTGTTCTCGTTGCGTGACCTCGTAAACCTGCAGGAGTTGGCGGCACCGTACGCATATGGGCTGCCACCCGGTATACTGGCACAGGTATTCAGTGGGGCAGCAATCTGTAGACTGGTGAGTGTTAAGTCACACAGGCAACAGAAATTTAAGAAGTAGAAGTATTATTTTATGTGTAATAAATGATTTGACACAAACGATATTTTATTAAGAGATCATATGACAGATACTAAATTATTCTCCTGTGTGGCATTCCTGATGTAAAACATCCTTTTGGTTGCTCGTTGGCCATTTTCTATCGCAATATTTTTTTATTTGTAATCAGTTGTAAAAGTCCTGATGTCTTTGTTCAAGAGGAACATTGGGAAGTTAATTTATGTGGTGATGGATTTATTATATTATCTGCTTTCAAAAGCTGACCTACCAAAATTACATTTATTAATCATACACAGTGCATTTTTGTGTGGAATTTGAATCAATAAAAATAAACAGTAAAAGTGTCCCTACCGCATGAATGTAATCAGAGCATGTCATAATCACTTTTATTTTCAGAAAATTATAAATTTTGGATCTTTGCAAAAGTTCATAGAGCATACTCTGAATACCTTCCATTTTTTGATCATACACTAGTTATTATTCATAAACTCATGGTCTGTTTTTTATGTTACTTATATATGAGAAACAAACAGAACATAAATTTCACAAAACAGAACCTAGTTAGTTTCATGTTCCATGGATCATTTGTTGTTCCATGGATCATTTGTATGACTAATAGTAATGATGTGGAATGAGTCATCATTCACATTAAAAATTAATTTGTAAATATGGCTACATACTGACCATTTAATAAGGGATGTTCCTTTTTTAATACAGATTTGAGTTAGTAATCCCTACCCACCACATTTTACAGACTACAAAAAATAGAAATTCTGCTACGAAATTGATGGAGTTGTCAAGGAGAAATGCTTACAGTTTACTTTCAAATTTAACTTTTATGCCTGCCAGTATAATGGTTCCCGTCCTTACGTGAGTTGTGTGTGTGTGTGTGTGTGTGTGTGTGTGTGGTCTATTATTCACGAAGGCCTTAATGGCCAAAAGCTTTATTTGTGACAGTCTTTTTGTTGTGCCTATCTGCGACTCAGCATCTCTGCTATATGGTGAGTAGCGACTTTCCTTTTCATAATAGTGTTACATTCCATCTTGGATTTTCCATTGTTTGATTAATATATGATTCCATTTTATATTACACTTTGCTCAACTGAGGTAATGCACAAGACTTATTGCTATTGTGATAAGCTTCCTAATCAACCTAAAAAAAAAAAAACAAGTAACAATAATTTACTGCGTAACAAGAACAGCATCTATGTGTCATCATGGAACTCTTCCTCTCAGTATCTTTGGCCTGCGCTGCTGTCATAACAACAGCCTGTTTATACTACGGGGCAGAAAAACTCAAGTCTATGGTGCTTGCACACCTACCCAATGGTGTGGGGGGTGGGGGTGTAGTATCAGATTATTTTGAAAGAAGATCAAATATATTGAATAATAGTCTATTTACGGCATAGTGAAATTAGGCCTTACTTGTGATTGCGCCAGGCAGTTTTGTTCAACTTTTGTAGTCATGTCTTCCTCAGTTGCGTATAATATCACAATATATTGATTTTAGAGCCGTATGACTACAACTGAATGAAACACAATTATCACACCATATGCATTTCGCCTTTGCTCTCTGCAAGACATCTTCAGTGGAAGGTTGCATTCATGATTTTCTAAAAAGTAAAACTTATCAATACACCGTAATAAAGGCAATTTTGTGTTTGTATGATATGATATGTGATCAAGAAGTTTGGTTGCAGCATTGTGCACTGCTTTTCTGTCCAAATCAGTCTTAATGTAGATTAATGAATGTCATTATTTTTACTGGTTTTGTGATTATGTATATCGTTATTCATTTTGAACTGTAGTGGATTATTTACAACAAACTTCATGAGGGAGTAAATAGACTGTGATGCAGTAGTCAAAATACGTGACTCCTTAAACAGATGTCTACAAGATGATTGTGAATGAGTGCCGTATATTATCCTCACAGCCCTTTTCTGAACAGTGAGGATTTTCTCTATTAAAGAAGAGTTACTCCAAAAAATTACTCCATATTGCATTGTTGAGAGAAAATACGCAAAATACGTTAACTTACTGATTTGTCTCTCCCAAAGATTTGTAATAATTCAAAACATAAATATGGCTAAACTGAGTTGTTTGGAAATCATAAAATGTGTTTTTTCCAGTTTAAAATTCTTATCTGTATGGACGCCTAACATATTTGAAGTTTCTACCACAGTTATTATTTCCTCTCGATATGGTACTCTTATCATTGATGTAGCACTGAATAAGTTGTTTGTTTATGTTTCTCGTTAAGATTTTGTATTGGGTGTGCTGTTGCTCTAGCACGGCACACATGCTGGGTACGTAAGAGCCAAATTGATGGACCAAAGATGGAGAACAGTACAGAGTCCTTACTGACTCACAGCATAGTCCAGCATTCTTTCAATAACCACTCTGAAGACACATAACTTCCTCCTGTATCTTCCTGCACTGAGATCCATGTGATATCTCTCTCTTGTGGTTTATAGCTCTGTCATGTGCCTCTCTTGTTATTTGATACTACTCAAGAGCAGATAGGTTTTCTGCCACAGTTCGTTCTGTTTATTTTGACATGACTGTAAATTTTCAGTTTCTTTCAAATATCCATAACCTAAGCTACCTGCATCTGTTGTGCATTGAACTGGTGTTCAGATTGAAACTTTTAGTCTGGTAATCTGAGTATGTACTTGGGTGCTGTGGGCAATTGCATCGGCAGTAACCCAAGCACATCTTTACCGTCTGTGGTCTGTTACAGGAAACCATATTGCTCTGCTGCCTGTAGACAACAGGCAACATTGCTTCATCAGCTGTGTGTGCTGAGGTATCACATAAATCTTTATCAGAAGAAGAGTGAGTCAAAAAAGAAATTAAGAACTAAAAACTGCCCTCCAGGATAAGAAAAAATTGTGTAAGTTGTAGGTGAAAATATTGAAAAGGCTACTAAATATTTCACGGTACACTGTATTTATCATTTGCTGTACCATTGAAATGACATAGGTAGATGCACTGCGAATTGCAAGATGTTTCTTTGAACAGAACTGCCAGAAACTCGTGGGAAGAGACTTATGTGTAAGGCTTTGTTTCTAAGAGTGCTTCAAAGTTCACACCAATCGTGTAAATTTTAAACACGTTAAAGGTCTGTTGTTAACAGTTTCTGAAGATTTGATTAACTTTTGACAAATAACAATGATAATAATAATATAACAATAGTAATAATGGTAATAATAATAATAATGTCATATGGCTTAAAGGCCTCATGCAAGTGTTTAAGTTGCATGCCATTTCGATGACGTGCGTGTCCCTGAGCTAACAGCATCTGGTGCTCCCAGACAGGCACCCATCCGAGTACTAACTGGGCCCAATGTTGCTTAATTTGGTGATCAGGCAAGAATTGTTGTATTGAACATGGCAAGAGCATTGGCAAGTTTCAACAAATAACTTCTGAGCTGGAACCATTGAACTAAAATACTGAATTCTTGCACCAGCCAGCCATGTGAACTGCCGCCTAGGCTAGAGAATGTAAACTACTGGCTTGAATGTTTAAGACTGCTTTCTGGAGGGTCACAATGTAAACCACATAATTAAAATAAACAGACTCACTGTGATCGAATTTACAGGGATTGTCCAGAAAGTATTGCTCGTATAGGTTCAACAACTTAAAATTGTTTAAGCATGACCCTTCTACAGTATCACATTTTTTCCAGCGTTATTACTCTGCATCATAAACTTTTTGGAACACCTCAATCAGATGCTCTTCAGGGAAGCCATCAAAGTAGCTTGCACATTGTCCATGACTAAAGATGCTTTCCTTTGAGATCCCTTTTTCCAGGGCCATGTCGGGACTGTAGGGCAGCTATGGCACTTTTGTCACGCTTGATACGTGTTGGGTAGAGTGTAATAACAAAGCGGTGTGAGCCAGCATGTTGTCATGGTGCAGTTTCCACAATGGATGGAACTCCTTGTGAATGTGGGCAACACTGTGATTCAGCCTCTGAAGCACTGCCTTACAAAATTCAGCCCAGGGGGTACCAACTCATAGTGTACTATTTCCTTTGCATTAAAAAATTACAACAATGCACATGGACTTCATCCTGGACATGTTCATGCGAGGCTTTTCTGGTGCAGCGAAGACATCGTGTGCCATTCTGCACTCTGCTGCTTTGACTCTGAGTTAGACTGAAAGACCCATGACATCCCCAAGTGGTCATGTTGTCGAGGAAATTGGGATCATCTTCACAGAGTTACTGGGATTCTTCACACACTTCCACTCGGTGTTGATTTTGATCATTGGTCAAAAGTCTAGGCACAAGTTTTGTGCAAATCTTCCACATAGCTGAGTTTACCAATACAGTCTCATGGAGAACAGTTTTTGGCAAGTCCAATATTTCTGAAATCAAGCAAACACTCATTCGATGGTCTGAATTCAGTAACTGGCACACACTTGTTGAGCTTCTCGTGAAGCTTTATTGCATAGCATTGCTTAAAGTTTTCTATATTGTGGGTTTGACACAACTGCTACATAGAGGTTTGTGAAAGAAGCCATCCTATTCCTACAAGAGCGTGAAGACAATTGAGTGACCTACTGCTGGGAAGCTAATGGTCCCCCAGAAACGATCCTGCCACTCTACAACATGTAGTCAGATCACAAAAAATTGCAACGCATTAGTTTCTGGACCCACCCTGTATATCTCTGTCACCACTGACTGCTCACAGACAACTTGGTGTTCTGTACACTTGGCACATATGAGACTGGTGCTAGGAGAAACAGTGAACAGGTTAATTCGAGAAGGCAGCGAGAAGTAAGCAAATGTGTTACTGGTTTTCAGAAGAAGCTGGACTTGCGCAGCAGTGGCCTAGCCGTAGACGACGACGCACTGTTGGCAATCTGTCGGTCTTGCTTGGAGCTGTGCGAGCTTCTGCTTGGTGGCTGCAGGCAAATCTCAGATGCAGGGCTCCAGTTGCTGGGCAGTGGGCTGGAGACACTGGACCTGTCCAACTGCTGCTCGCTGGGTGGAGGCGCTATCACGGCCATTGCCAGGTGCTGCCCAGGGCTGCGAAACCTCCAGCTCCAGTGCCAGGACATGTCCAGGTGTGTGTGTGTGTGTGTGTAATAGTTCCTTCTTGTATGTGTCTATCAAGAGTACTAAGCATTTCACCTTGTGAAGGTAACTACTTGCAGGTAATTCTTTGTCGTAATTTATTAGTTTTCTGAATTGAATTTTCCTTTGTTACCAAATATGAGGGGTGATAAAAGGTAACGGAATGTTTTGTTTCTCTTAAAGAGTTTTTATTTATTGATCAACATCAACTTTGTTCCCTCCAAAGTAATCCCCTTCAAACATAATACACTTATGCCAGCACTGTTTCCAATCCTGGAAGCACTTTTCATTCTAGTGTTCAGCTCCTTCAACAATTTTGTTTTTAGCTCATCAAGGGGGGAAAAATTGTGTCCTTTCGTGGTTCTCTTCAGCCATGAGAATAGAAAAAAGTCAAAGGGGCTCCTGTCTGGTGAACACAGTGGCTGAGGCAACATAACAGTTCTTTTTTTTTTTGCCAAAAAATCACGAACAAGCACTGTTTTGTGGGAGGGGATATTATCATGATGGAATTTCCACAAGTGGTTTTGATCCCATTGTAATAAAAGAAAACAGTGAGGAGAACCACATGTGATCGAACTTGTCAAATTTTTTTTGGGTCTTTGCTCTTCAGATATTTTCCACTGTGATGATTGGGCCTTGGTTTCGATGTCATACACATATACTTATGTTTCATCGACTTGTTATATCCATGAGTAGAGCCAAGTGTGAATTGCATTGTTAATAACAAAACGAGGAACTGTTAAGGCATTGTTAATAACAACAGGGGAAACTATAATATTAAAAGAAGCAACAGTAATGTATTTAGGCACGGCAAGAGGAGCGACAGACCTGGAAGTGGGCTGGCTGGCCGGCGCCAGGCTGATGGGCAGCCGAGTTTGATAACGAATTACCAGGTGTACCGGTATGAAATGAGCGTTTTTTTGTGAAAATGAAATACTAATTTTGAATTGAAAAGTAAAAACATTTTATTCAAAGTACTGACCATTGCTTTCTATACATTTTGACCACCTATCTGGCAATTTGTGGACATCCCACCAATAGAAATGTTCGTCTTTTGGAGCAAACCGATCAGACACCCAATTTTCGAGGAGTAAACCAATCAGACACGCAATTTTCGACTTCTTCGTAGGAATCGAAGTGTTCCTTAGCCAATGTGTGTCCCATTAATGAAAACAAATGGTAGTCACAAGGGGCCAAGCCTGGTGAATACGGCGGGTGGGGTAGCAGCTCCCAGCCAAGTGTTTTGATTGTGTCCTGAACCAGTTTTGCTTTGTGTGCAGGTGCATTGTCGTCTAAAAAAATTACTTTGCCATGTCTTCTGGCCCATTCTGGTCTTTTTTCGATCAATGCATAGTTCAAATTGATCATTTGTTGTCTGTAGCAATTAATATTCACAGTTTCACCGGTTTTTAAAAGCTCATGATACACCACACCTTTCTGATCCCACCAAACACAGAGCATTGTCTTCTTGCTGAATCGATCCGGTTTTGCAGTCGATGTTGATGGGTGTCCCGGATTAACCCATGATTTCTCCCATTTAGGATTCTTAAAATAAATCCATTTTTCATCGTCAGTAACAATTCAATGCAAAACTGATTTTCTTTCATGTCTTTGAAGCAAAATTTGACAAATGGTTTTTCGGTTTTCCACCTGTCTTTCATTCAATTCACGTGGCACCCATTTTCCACACTTTTTGATCTTTCCAATATCTCTCAAACGGTCAGAAATTGTTTGTTGTGCAACATTTAGCATTGCTGGCATTTGTTTCTGATTCAAAGTGTCATCTTCATCCAATATTGCTTGCATTTCGGCATATTTGAACTTTTTTGGTGGTATTCCACGTTTTTCATTTCTTACATCAAAATCATTATTTCTGAACCGTTGAAACCATCTTTTGCATGTTGCTTCTGATAGAGCATGATCACCATATGCCTTGACAAGCATTCAATGCGACTCTGCAGCTTTTTTTTTCAAATGAAAACAAAAAATTAATGCTGTCTGCAAATCATCACTTTTTGGTACAAAATTCGACATTGTTAACACGATGAAAACATATGATGTTGTTTGTTCCATGACTTGATGTATACTAAATATCTTTGACAGATGTCATACCAACCAAACAAAAAAAAATTAGGGCTCGTTCACAACAAATGTTTCCTATCGACACATTTGTATCTTAACGCTCATTTCAAACTGGTACACATGGTAAAAGCTATAAGCTATAAAGGCACAAAGAGGGCACTGTGTACCTCTGACAACAGGGTCCTTGATAAGGATTAGGACTAAAGTTAATTGGTGAACAGAATGTGTGTGACGAGAGGGAGAAAGAGAGAGGCCTTTTGGTTGGCACAGCACTACGTCATGAGAAGTTGATACAGGGCTAGGATGCAGTGTGTGACCATATTAAGAGAGGCATCTCTACTCCTCCACTCAGCCTCTGAAGAACAGTACACATTATGTCATGGCAATAGCTGGCAGGGTCAAAGGGGAGAAGTATATAAAACTTGTCAGCAAGACACTCTGAGAGAGAGATCGGTAGGCAGTAGATCGGTAGAAGAGTGTTAGACAGAGGTCTGATGCAAGGAGCTGCAGGGAGAGCCAGGGGTTGTTGCAGAGTTAGCATCCGGAGCTGACAATCAGATAGGCAGCAGCTGTGGGACTCTGGATTAGCCGTATGGGTCGCATGTGAGGAGCAGACGGAACGACAACTGTCATCTGCAGTCTCTGTATCAGACTTGGCTGCTCATTGCAAACGTCTCAACCAGAGTAGATAGGATTTCATTCTGTGTATTCTGAATAATCTTCAGATTGTTGAATGATGTTTCTGGAGAGTTACTTCTATTATCTCCCAGCCTATCTACCTTTACACCAGAGATTGTAACTTCTTAGCTAGTTCAAAAGTCTCCCTCGCACTACGACCAATCACCTAATCTGTTGTTATGAACCGTGTCGTTCAGTCTCAAGTAAAACCCACGCTTTGGATGCAACAAACCGTTGTAACCGTGTTTAGAAGCTCTGGATTGTTGTTGACTTCAGTCAGCAATTCCTTAGTGATGTCTACACTATGTTGGTTTTGGTTGAAATTCAAGTATTTTGGAACAAACTTTGCCACTACACATTTCATGCCCTAAACATCCAAACAAAATGCTTGAAATGAGCTGCAGGATATGCAGAAACCATCAGCAAACTCTCTGACGATGATTCAGTGATTCTTCAGAACATTTTCCTTACTTCCTCCACATTGTCATCAGTAATTGACATGCCAGGGTGTCCAAGGCAATTCAATTTTTCAAGCAAAATTTAATGCAGATTCTTTGATCATCTTTTTCGAAAGTAAAAATTTATCAGGCACTCGAAAATACATATAACCTTTGTAGCTATCAACAAACTGATTATTCAAAACAGCTGCAAATACAAACCTACATCAGGAATATGCGTACCAACAAGATAAAAAACCATTTTTTTTTTATAAATTGGATGTATAAAAATGAGCCAAAAAATTATGATCACCTATTTAATAGTGTGCTGGGCCATCCAGGAATGGAGTACAGTACCAGTTCTGCATGGTACGGATTCGACAGGTCGTCGGTAGGTTTCCAGCGTGTCGTGGCACCAGATGTCTACACACATGTCGCACAATTCCTGTAAATTACGAGCTGATGGCATGTGCATGCTGATATCATTCCAGATGTGGTCCATCAGGGCCAAATCAAATGAATTTGTTGGCTGAGAGATTCATGTGAGTTCTCTGTCATGCTTCTCAAGCCACTGTACTACATTTCTGGCCTTGTAATACTGACAGTTATCGTGCTAGAAGGTACCATTGCCATCAGGGAAGACATCGAGCATGAATGGACACAGGTAGTCCACAATAATGTACTGTAGTCCACAACTTTCATGATCCATTAGATTCCTGCCACAGTTCCCATGGAAGCCCAGCACCATGGTGCAATGCACGGTCAAGTAGCTGTCTGCCAGGATGATGGCATAACCGGACACGACCATCAATCTGTTGTAACAAGAAACACGATGTTTCCTGTCAGGCTCCAATGTTGAAGATCCTGTGCCCACGGCAATCATAATTGGCAGTGTTGATGAATCAACATTGAGACACACAAAGGCCATCTGCTGCACAGCCCCACATTCAACAATGTGCTCTGAATGGTGTGCTGCGATATGCTGCTTTACAGAAAAGGCAAGCTGTCGACACCCACATTCTGAATTAAGTATGGACATCCAACAGCTTGTCACCCATTGTCATTTTCCCTGTCCTTCAACCACTTTCCTTTCATGACCATGACAGTAGAGCATACGAAATATTTGTCTGTTACATCTATTGTCGCAAAAGGCTTTTTATATGCAGTTCAGGTCTTGTGTAAAGTTCGCCTTTGGAGCAGATGGTGGTGGCTGCTGAAAGTGTGCAGATACAGGCCTATGTGCACAAGTTCTATATATGCTGCGGCTCAGAAACCCACAGGATTTTTGTGGATAAGGTGTCAAGGGAGGGGAAGCCACTGCCTTAAAGTTCGAGACAGAGGTCAGAAAAGACGGTGACTCGCTCTTCCGTGACATCTTTGTTGACCAAAAACCATACAGGTGCCTCAGCTGCAGTCTGTGCAGAAAACACACTCATACAGACCCGTACCAGCACACTTTTGACCACCACTACCCCTCTGAAAAGTGGTCTGTTCCAGGACCGAGTTCATTCAGTGGAATCTCTGACGCCAAAAACTTAACACAACTTAACTGCCCATGAAAAGTGTTGTGCGAGAGTAACTGCAACAAACAAATATTGCAGGCACCTTCCGGAGATACCCGCAAGCTGAACTGTACAAATGAGGAGAACAAAAAGTGGCTTGTTTTTGCCATGTGTTGTATAATTACATTCAGTGACACCTCTGTCATCACAGAGACTAATAGTGCATAGTATAACGTAATTATAGAGGCTGTAGAGACCAAAATATCCTAATTTCAGAAGCTATGAAGACCAAAATATCCAATAACACCTTCAGTATAGACAGCAATTAGCAGATTAGCTCAGTATGCAAGCTGCACATTCCAAGATTAAAGAGATAAGGCAGATGCATGATGAAAACTCTGGCTTATACAGTGACAGACGAAACACCAATGGCATCGCAGCCGGTACTGTGCCTGTGTAGGGAGAGGCCCAGCAACCGCACGGCACTTGGTTGCACTTGACAGTGATTGCAATTCTGGGAAAATTTTATTCAATGCTTGTCTTTCCTCATATTTTTGTTTTATGAAATATTATTGAGGACAATGCTCAAGCAAAGAATTACATCTAAGATATAACTTGGCACTTTTTACAAGGGTGGGGAATGCCAGTAGGGGAGGAATCAATCAGAAGTGTTATCAAGAGTCTTGTCATGCCTCCTTCATGCTCCACCAGAGAGCACTCTTCTCTCTCCCCTACCCATAACCTGTTATCCACTCCCCAGTTGCATTCCAGTCTGCGATGGCAGTCGTGTGCTTGAGGTGTGCTTACTTGTGTGAGTGTTTCCTTGTCTGAAAAACGCTTAGGGTCAAAGCTAAAAAAATGTGTAACAGTGTTTCCGTTGTTTCTGTCTGCATCTCAATGTGTCATCGTTATCGTGAGCAGTAGTATTATCTTTTGCCTTATATTGTTAATTTAATATGATAGTTCTATCTTACAGACAATTTGCATTAATTTGTTGAATTTGCATTAATTTGCTCAAAATAGAAAATTGTAAATTTCAGTACCAAACATTTCAGAATTAATCGAAAAAGTATACGTGGATCTTCAGTACGTATCAACTAAGATATTTGATTGGTTTCAGGAAAGGGCTATATTGTCACCTTTTTTCAAATGAACAAGTCAGTAAATGATTTCATTCTGTCCAAGTTTGAGGCCCTATCACAAATTCATTAAACTGTACTTCATGAATGAATACTAAAAGCAAGTGCACCTACTATTTTATTGAGAAATTTGAACACATCTCGATTTTCCAGCGGAACAAAGCACTGCATAATAAGTGTCAAAAATATTTTGATTGAGTGCTGGACAAACTGTTTTTATACCAGGAATACCAATAATACTCACAGAGTTACCATTCCAGTTCAAATGGCTCCAGATTCCCATTAACACTCACTCACCCTTGGTATAACAATTAACAAAGCACAAGTCCAGACACTGAACGTTGTTGGAATTGAACTAAGCGTGCATTGTTTGTCATATAGTCAGTTGTACATGGCCATGCCACGTGTGACATCAGTACGTAATATTTTCTTCTTGCATCTGATCAATGTAGTATACAAGTAAATATATTAAATATGCAAATAATATCTGCTTGGCCACAGTTAAAAGTAAACAGTAAGCTTTTAAGGGCTTCTTCTAGAGGCTAAACTCAGCAAACTTTGTTCAACACGATGATTAGAATCTGGAGTTAATTTTCCATAACCTAACAGTGTTACCTGATTTTTAATCTTAACTCTAAGCACTGCCCTTTAAACAAAATTATTGCAACATCAGACAAATAATCTAGCCATAGGCATTTAGTGCTACCCTTGCAAAGCCAGTGTGGTTTGCTAGCCCTGTATAAATTTGGCCCGCTGCATTTGAAAGTATGTGCTGATGGGCAATGTTTGGTCTTACCACAACAGGTAAAGTTAATAATTGATGTGTGTCACTTCATATTACAATCTGTTTTCATTTTGGGGAAGTGTATGATTGCAACACTGATACAGCCATATATCATAGTAATAGATATGCGTATTTATGCTGTAAGGTAAAAATAAACAAACCTTCTTTCCTTCTCATCATGTCCGGTAAGTCTACCCTGACCCAGGGTTCTGGGGGACTTTTCCAAACACTCTCCCCTTTTCCTAAACCTTACCAGTCCTTTCACTTCACTCCTCTTCCCTCACTTTCAACTTTTCTGCCAGGAGAAGGACTCACTGTCCTTGAAAGCTTGCAAACTGTCATACCTTTTTATGTGTTTGTGTTCTCCTGCCTCCTCTTGGTGAGTAGATTTTTTTATCTCTCCAAGTACATTTTCATACATTCTGTAAAGATTTTCTGTTATTCAGACCACAATATAAGCTCAAAGATTAAATGAAGCCATCAGTTATAACCCTGGATGAACCAACATCAACAAAGAGGGGGGTGTATCCACGGGAGTTGTGGATGTGGGTATTTACTGATGGGACCTCAGTTAAATGCTACACAGGTAGCTCTACCTTGAAACTGAGATTCTTCAGTAAGGGTTCACACCATCACATGTCAAGTGCCTGCCATTACCAGTACACCACAACAGAGTGTCAGTGCACTGGTAGTATGTGAGTAGTGAGATGTACGTAGACACATAACAGAAGTGCATTTGACGAGCCCACCCCTTGTTTGACCTAGCTTTAACCAAGGGAGAAGCTGAAAATCATTGTATTAATGCTGTAGTTCCATGCATCAGATGTCAACTGACAAGTACTTTTAATTAAACTGTAGAAATTTTTGATGTGTATCAGTTATCTGTACTAAACATTTTCTCCGCAGATTACGTCCTGGATTGCGCCACCTATTAGGACTTAAAAAGTTAGAGACGCTGGACTTGACTTCCAGCATTGTGTCCGTCTTGCCACTGGGACTGTTCCCGAAACACCTCCACAATCTGAGGATGCTCAAACTCTCCTTCTGTGAGGGAATTGGCGTAGGCGGCTTACAGGTGTTGCGTACTCTGATGCCCCAGCTAAAGATCGTCATAGGTGACCTTGTTGGGCCAGAGGATCGTTGAAACTACAAAAGGTAAATCTGTCAGCATTAATACAACTTGGTGAAATGTTTATGTCACCCACATCTTTTCAAGTATTGTCCCCTTATACGCGTGTGTGTACGCGCGTGCGCGCGCGCGCGCACGCGCACACACACACACACACACACACACACACACACACACACACACACATTCTTTTCAATCCCCACTGTCTTATCATACACAGGTATTTTACACATTTCTCGCCAACTCTTACACATTCACTACATATCAATTAAGTTTCACATAAATTTGGAATTATCATGACACAAAATATCAAATCAGTTTTGTAGAGACTTCATATTGGTGTCACAAACAATTCTAATATTGAAGTACAAAAGTCTGTAATAGGGTAGCAACAAATGTTACTTATAGAATAATAATAATAATAATTTAAAAAAAAAAACTGTTTGG
This sequence comes from Schistocerca americana, assembly GCF_021461395.2. Taxonomy (NCBI): domain Eukaryota; kingdom Metazoa; phylum Arthropoda; class Insecta; order Orthoptera; family Acrididae; genus Schistocerca; species Schistocerca americana. Next base: position 152,228,557 of record NC_060128.1, on the reverse strand, counting down.
TTCTGCCACACCCGTGTATGCCACAGGGTTGGAAATTAATGGAATTACTATTAGATGATGAATGCACTTTGGGAGAGTTATGCTGTTCATCTCTTAGTAATAATCACCCCTGTGTTTTGAACAAAACATTAATGCAAAATATTGTACAAAACTGCCATGTACCTGCATTACTTTACAAACTACCATTTTCCACTCAAGATGTGTCTATGTGTCTGTGGTGAGTGAGTGGCCTTGAGCCAAGATTAATGTAGCCACTACTAATTCTTATCTTGGTCCATAAAAAACAACTTCTGTCTTTACAGGAAATATTTTTCACACATGAATAACCTCATACTGAAGCTTAGTCTTTCAGTACTGCTCACAAAGAAAATTTACTGTTTTCAAGATCACCATAACAGTAGAAAAAATAATCAAACAGCGAAGAGCAATAAACAACAAAAGAGGAATACCAAAGACACATATGGGAGACAAAAAGCACACTAGGACCCAAGTGGACTGCCAGCCCTTTTTTCATGACATATTGATGGTAAATGAGATGGAAGAAGATGGGGAACAACAACTGTGTAACTGAAGTTAGAAAGCTAGCTGGGTAGGACTAAGGATTGCATGAAGCAAAATAAAAACACAGTACCACTGGCAATTGGAAAAGTCCTGAAAGTAACGTGCAGAAGGTGGCCAAATTTATTTACCTATATCTGCATACATATGTCACAAGCCACTGTATGATGCATGGCAGAGGTTATCACGTACACTACTAGTCAGTTTCCTTTTCTGTTCCGCTTGTAAATAGAATGGGGGAGGGGGCTAACGAGCGACTATATGACTCCGTACAATTACTGATATGGCTTGTCTTAGCAGTTGTCATGTGAAATGTATGTTGGTGGCAGTGCAATCATTCTGAAGCCAGCTGCAAATGCCAGTTCTCTAAATTTTCTCAATAGTGTTTCGCGAAAAGAACATTGTCCTCCAGGGATCCCCATTTGAGTTTCCATATCTTCTCTAAAAACAGGAAGGAACAGTAACAGTGAGGTAGTAATAGAGAGAATAATGAAGATAAGGTGAGGTTTCTGTATGCCTCCCTCCCCCACCCCCTCCACACACAAACAGTAAAATAAATATCTTCAGAACAAAGACCACACATTGTAAGGCAATGGTGGTAAAGCTGTATCATATGTAGGTGAGGTGGTAAAATGAAGACCGGGTATGGATCAATTAGAGAAAGAAGAGAAAAAAATATTGAGGAAAATGAAAGAGGCCTGACAACAGATGCAAAGACCTGTCAAAGAACTATACCATACCAAAGTATCAGGAGAAATAAGACTGAAAAGGGTGAGATATGTGACACATGTGATCAGGATGCATATGAGCAAGAAAGGGGAGGGGGGGGGGGTTGGAATGACAATAGGAAAGATGCGAACCTGCTGGGTTGTTAAATTTGGGAAGGATTGCACAAAGATGAGGATCAAGGTGAATGGGATGGAAGTGCAAACTGTCAATAGGCCAAATGTCGACAGTAAAGCATGGAGTGTTGGCAGTGGAGCAGAGAAGAGGATACTGAAGATCTCAAAAGAAGTGTGTGAGAGAAGACAGAAAAGTGTGAAGAAGTTTTGAGGGAGAAGAAGAAAACTCAATCTATGAATGTGCTCCACAAGAGCCATAATGAAAGAGGAAGTCACATTTCAGAATACACAAAACAGTATCAGATGTTCATTTTTCCAATAATGGTTACTTGGCAAGGTATAGCAGTGATCAAGGCACCGGATTGGCATTCCAGAGAAACGGACTTCAGAACCATTAGGGCTATCTTTATTTAGGTTTCCTTAAATCTATTAAGACAAATGCTGGGATGGTTCTTTTGGAAAGTACATGGCTTCCTCATTCATGTCATACATGAGTTCATGCTTTGTCTCTAAAGTCTTCATTGCCTTCAGGATGCTAAACCTTGATCTACCTACATCTATTTGACAGTGATAGTAATCTATAAAATTACAAATATTATCTTTCTGGAAATTGTCCAATGTTGCAATTTACTTATTCTACAAGCACTTTTTCTCTGTTATCTTCATCTTTGTGATGCAGTGTCATCATAGAGTTCACTGTATTGTTGTGTCCTTTTTCTTACAAAATGTTTTGAAGATTTTGAAATTCCCTTCATTGAGTAGTCATTTTTCTCCTTTTACAAACAGTTTCTTTCACTGAAATCACAGGTTTTGTGCTTGTCTGTGTATCATGCTATTCTTCCTTGTTTAGCTTCAACTGTCGAACTTTCACCCTTCACTACACTAGAAGTAGTTGAAAGAAAATAGAACTAATCCATAAAATTTGGGAAATCAGTCATAACCAAACTTTGTCCTGCAGTTGTATGAACCAGTTAATACACCATGACAATGTGAAGGTACGAAATAGAATTGAATTATAACTAAAAAGCTAAACTAGACAAAGCTAACAACTGCAGATTGTGGCACTTGTTTGAACAAATGATACCTTTCGTCTGGCCTCTGAAGTCACTCTTGGGTCATTCCAGCAACTGGCAGAGAAGGTTGAGAAGCCGAGCATTGCGCATGGAGTTTCAATGAAGCTTACAGCTTGTAGCATTGTCGCCAGAACTAATCGTTGCTATATGGTTCTGAGTCAAGTGGAAGGGCTGAACCAGAGACTTCGAAGGTTCTGTAATGATCAAGGCTGCGACTTTATGCACTTCGCCATAGGGATGAGAACTGAAGGGTTCCCCTAAATGGGCCAGGTTCATGCTACACATCAGAGGCCACTACATATGTATTTGACTGTTTGTGGGGTACACACAAGGATTTATTAGATTAGGTGACTCTCCATCAAATCCAGGTAATGATAGCTGTAGCAGATCTAGAACTATCAGTGTAACATCAAAAGAAATTCCTCCGAAAGGAGAGTGAGTTAAAATCTTAAAGGTTAACTGCTAAAATGTTTGCAGCAAAGTGCCGGAGTTTTGTATTTGTCACAATCCAGCATGATAGAAATTGAAGCTGCATGTGAAATTGTTTGATGTAACTGTCAACTTTAGAGAATACCTCAGTTCACTGGTATGTATTAATTGGTGGACATTTTAATCATCCAACAATCAGTTGGGAAAATTTGAGTTTTGTTTGTGGAGGGCATGATGAGACATCCAGTGAAACATTACTGAATGCCTTCTCGGAAAACTACATAGAACAGATAGTTTGGAACTTCACTCTTGATGAAAGTGTATTCGAGCTAATGGCAACAAGTGGACCTGAACTCTACGAGGATGTCCACACCGAAACAGGTATCAGTGACTATGATGCAGTTTGTTTGTTTTATTTGTTTGAGGGCCCAGAAACAACTAAGGTCATAAGTGCCCAAGCCATAACCTTAGATGATCAAGAAGTAAAAGAACTTAAAAAGCGACTATATGTCAAGCCCATTTGACAGAAGGAAAGTGAGCTAATAAAAATGACTTCAGTGTGGAGAAAGATCCAATTGCTTTAGAGACAGTGGAGGTCCCAAACGAAAGATTAAATGTCCTTTATCATATTGCTACGACAGATAGAAAATAAAACACGGTTGTGGCAACAATGATTACCAAAGTACAAAGGACAACTAAACGAGTTGAAAGTTGTACATGTTCAGTAAACTAGATAAAAATCAGTAGTGTCATATCAGTGAGGAACTTGAGACTTCAGAACAGGACAGGAGCATGTAGAGGAACTATGGCTCAAGTTTAAAAGGGTACTTGACCATGCATTGTATAGATACATATGCATTAGAACAATTCATAATTGGAGGGACTCCCCATGGTATACAATGACTGTAAAGAAACCTCAAAAGAAATAGAGATTACTGCATAACAGCTGTAAAATAAAGGATAGAGGTATAGATAGAGATGCTGAATGAAACACGTTTGGCTGTCTAGAGAGCAATGCATGAAGCCTTCAGTGACATCCATCAAATGATCTTCCACAAAACCCAAAGAAATTCTGATCGTATGTAAAGGCTGTTAGTGGCACCAAAGTTAGTGTCCAGCCCCTAGCAAATGAGACAGAAACTGAAATTGGAGGTAGCAAAGCAAATACTGAAATGCTTAACTCTCTTTCCAAATGTTCCTTTAAAAAGAAAAACCGAGGATAATTGTTCCAATTTAATCCTTGATCATTAAAACCGAGCTCCAGGGTGCAATGTAATCCCTATCAGATTTCATACTGAATTTGTGGCTGAGTTAGCCTCTCTGTTAATGATAATCTATCATTGATCCCTCGAACCAAAAAAAACCTGCCAGTATTAGGAAGAAAGCACAGGTCACAACCGTTTACAAGAACGGTAGTAGAAGCGATCCACAAAGCTACTGCCCAGTATCCTTGACATTGATTTGTTGTATAATCTTAGAACATATTCTGAGCTCAAAACATAATAAGGTGTCTCAAACAGAATGTCCTCCCCATCCCAGCCAGCATGAGTTCCAAAAACATCAATCATGCAAAACCAAACTCAGACTTTTCTCACAAGACATACTGAAAGCTTTGGCTAAAGGCAGAAATGTAGATGCAGTATTTCTTTATTTATGAAAAGTATTTGATGCAGTACCACACCTATGCTTATCGTGTGATCGTATGGGATACCAATCTAAATTTGTGACTGGAATGAGGATCTTTTGATAGGAGGGCACGGCACGTTATCTTGGATGGAGAGTCATCATCAGATGTAGAAGTAACTTCGAGTGTGCCCCGGGAAGTGTGTTGGGACCTTTGCTGTTCATGTTGTATATTAATGGCCTTGTAGAGAGTATTAACAGTAACCTCAGATGTTTTACAGATGATGTGCTTATCTGTAATGAAGTACAATGTGGAAGATGCTGCATAAATCTTCAGTCAGATCATGATAAAATTTCAAAGTGGTGCAAAGATTGGTAACTTGCTTCAAGTGTTCAAAAATGTAAAATTATGGATTTCACAAAACAAAACAAAAAAAGTAGTATCCTAAGTCTGTCAGTATAATATCCACAAGTCACTATTGGAATTGCTCAACTCGTGCAAATATCTGAGTGTGAAACTTTGTAGGAATATGAAATGGAATGATCTAGGCTCAGTGGTTCACTTTGGTTTATTGGTAGAATACTGGGGAAGTGCAATCAGTCTATAAAGGAGATTGCTTACAAGTTACTCATGCGACTGGGTCTAGAATATTTCTGAAGTGTGTGGGACCTGTATCAGATAGGACAAATGGGGGATATTGAACATATAAAGAGAAGGGCAGCACAAATGGTCACAGGTTCATTTGACCTGTGGGAGAGTGTCATTGAGTGAAAGAATGGAACTGGCAGATTCTTCAAGATATACACTAACTATCCCAAGGAAGTTTACTAACAAAGTTTCAAGAACAGGCTTTAAATGATGATGCTGGGAATATACCGCAACCCCCTGCACAGGTCTCACTTGGGGATCGTGGGGACAAGAGTAGAATAATTGCAGCACACACAGAGGCATTCAGTCAGTCATTCTTCCCGTGCTCCATATGTGAATGGAACAGGAAAAAACCCTAATTACTGGCACAATGGGATGTATCCTCTGCCAAGCACTTTGTGGTGGTTTGCAGGGTATAGATGTAGGTGCAGAAAAGCACTGGATTGAATATGAGAAACTTGTTGATTATTATGCACCCACACTTTGACTAAATCTCTTGGGGCATTTAATTTTGAAATAAAAGTAACTGTGAAACTGATATCTTTGCTGTTTTGTAGCAATACTGTTAAGGATGACTAAAGTAAGTTTAGTCGCCCTATAGAAGACCAATGCAAAGGTGGTCGAAACATCAGTTTCATAGTTGTGTCTAGTATTTCAGAATGATGTGGCCTAATGCCCAGAAGTGTTTTATTCAAACTGACCCTGACCATGGAAGCCTATGCACTTCCACCACCACATTTGTTTTTGAATGTGATGGCACACCTCCTGCTAGCTGCTTAACTGCCCAGGCAATATCTGTCATAGGCCAACTCTCTCTGGTCACTGAGCAACGGAACAGCGCTACTGAACTGTGGGCACCAAAGATTCATTTTCAGGACTTGAATGTATTCTTTATTTACTCTGTTTGTTACTCAAGAACAGCCACTTAATTAAATGTTGTCTCATATCCAAATAAACAGGGCAGAAAAATTACTCTTTGTTGTGTACTACATACCTATTATCAATTTGAAATGACTCACTGTTACAGACACATTATACACAAGAACGTGTGTAGGTACAATTCTTTTGTGAAATGCACTGGTAACATTCTTTTCCCCCCTCAGATATTGAAAAGCAAATTGTTTTTTAATCATGAGCCCTTGGATTATATATTAATTTTGAAACATTATTTGATTAATGAGTCAGTGTATTGTCATTTCAGTGCATATGCTGACACTGTACCAAGAATTATGAATCCAGTAAACAGGCAACTTGATAACATTGATATTCAAGGTTTGTACAGAAAATGACAGGATAAGATTGATAAGTTCACTTGTCTATTCGTCATAAGGACTGTGTGATCTGGCCATCATAACTGAAAACAATCCTTCTGAAAAATCTAACGCATACCTAATAGTCCTCAGAATGTGACGGCACACCTTTTGCTCGCTGCTTAACTGCTCAGGCAATATCTGTCATAGGCTGACTTTCCAGTGCTTTATTACTATATAAGATAGTAGTATTGGTAATAGTAATAGTAGTAGTAATGAAAAATCTAATGAATACCTAATAGTCCTCAGAATGTGACGGCACACCTCCTGCTCTCTGCTTAACTGCTCAGGCAGTATCTGTCATAGGCTGACTTTCCAGTGCTTTATTACGATATTAAGTAGTAGTATTAGTGATAGTAGTAGTAATTGATTATATGTGGCAGTAATAATAAGTAAGGTGTATACAACTTGTTGCATTCTTTCTTGGATATTTAAAGGAATAAATTGTTCCTGTAGTTACAATTTTCAGCGTGCTTTGTTTCTTTCTAGGTCATGCACTTGTATTCAAGTAAGGAACAGAAACTGCTGGCTGCTTGCAAGTGCACTTGATCATAACAGGACTCTGTGGGAAAAGGTTACCAGCAGAGAGTTCTGAAGAAAAAGTTTGTGGAATTTTCTTGTAGTAGTCAATTATACACGGGTCTTCCATAATTATTTTGTATGTGTTATGCAGCTTTTGACAAGGAACTTTCATATTTTTAATATTGTTACCATTTTTATAGTGTTTTCATCATTGTTGGCATTTCCCTTGTTATTGAAAGTATTGTTGTGAACTTACCTAATAACACTTAATGGAAATGATCAGAGCAAGAAGACTGTTCAGTCAGCAATTTTGTTACTTTTTGTAGAGAAATAAATGGGAACACAGGCATTATTTAAAAAACTTGCCAATTTTTTTAAGATTTTCGTTGGAAATCGTTAACTGTTATTGCTCTTACCACAGCATCCAAACTCAAACGAGTAATGAAAAGAAAATTGGATGTTATTAATCATTTTACTAAGACAGTAGTCTTTATCAGAAACTACATGAACCTCACAGGTTGTGCCACATTACACCATGATTCCAAACTTGGCTCCTTCTTCCATAAATCATCATGGGAAGAAAGTATTGATAGTCACATCAACACCACTAACATGCTATGTTAACTTAGACAGTTGCTGCGACCAGGGAGGAAACAAGGGTTAGTTAAGGAGAGCTTCAAAAAATGGAGGGGAAACAGGTTTCTCAGGCTTAAGTTGAAAAAGACCCATCTGTTATGAGTCAAATGTAAAGGAAAAGGCCTTTTCTGACAAATCAAGAATATTAAACTGTTATCCTCCTTTCACAATTTTGTTAGCATGTGTTACAAATCATAATGGTTTTGGTACAAAGGGCATAAACCTGATTTGTATGGACGAAAGATTCATATAAATCACACAACATACTGAGGGAGGTATAATATAGTTGACGTAAGAAGATCACTCCCCCTATGAACCATGGACCTTGCCGTTGGTGGGGAGGCTTGCGTGCTTCAGCGATACAGATAGCCATACCATAGGTGCAACCACAATGGAGGGGTATCTGTTGAGAGGCCAGACAAACGTGGTTCCTGAAGAGGGGCAGCAGCCTTTTCAGTAGTTGCAGGGGCAACAGTCTGGATGATTGACTGATCTGGCCTTGTAATGCTAACCAAAACAGCCTTGCTGTTGTGGTGCTGCGAACGGCTGAAAGCAAGGAGAAACTACAGCCGTAATTTTTCCCTAGGGCATGCAGCTTTACTGTATGATTAAATGATGATGGCATCCTCTTGGGTAAAATATTCCGGAGGTAAAATTGTCCCCCAATCGGATCTCCGGGCGGGGCTACCCAGGAGGACGTCGTTATCAGGAGAAAGAAAACTGGCGTTCTACGGTTCAGAGCATGGAATGTCAGATCCCTTTATCGGACAGGTAGGTTAGAAAATTTAAATAGGGAAATGGATAGGTTAAAGTTAGATATAGTGAGAATTAGTGAAGTTTGGTGGCAGGAGGAACAAGACTTTTGGTCAGGTGAATACACAGTTGTAAATACAAAATCAAATAGGGGTAATGCAAGAGTAGGTTTAATAATGAATAAAAAAATAGGAGTGCGGGTAAGCTACTACAAACAGCATAGTGAACGCATTATTGTGGCCAAGATAGATATGAAGCCCACACGTACTACTGTAGTACAAGTTTATATGCCAACTAGCTCTGCAGATGATGAAGAAATTGAAGAAATGTATGATGAGATAAAAGAAATTATTCAGATAGTGAAGGGAGACAAAAATTTAATAGTCATGGGTGACTGGAATTCGGTAGTAGGAAAAGGGAGAGAAGGAAAAGTAGTAGGTGAATATGGATTGGGGGAAGAAATGAAAGAGGAAGCCGCCTGGTAGAATTTTGCACAGAGCACAACTTAATCATAGCTAACACTTTGTTCAAGAATAATCAAAGAGGGTTGTATACATGGAAGAAGCACGGAAATACTGACAGGTTTCAGATAGATTATATAATGGTAAGAGAGAGATTCAGGAACCAGGTTTTAAATTGTAAAACATTTCCAGGGGCAGATGTGGACTCTGACCACAATCTATTGGTTATGAACTGTAGATTAAAACTGAAGAAACTGCAAAAAGGTGGGAATTTAAGGAGATGGGACCTGGATAAACTGAAAGAACCAGATGATGTACAGAGTTTCAGGGAGAGCATAAGGGAACAATTGACAGGAATGAGGGAAAGAAATACAGTAGAAGAAGAATGGGTAGCTTTGAGGGATGAAATAATGAATGTAGCAGAGGATAAAGTAGGTAAAAAGATGAGGGCTACTAGAAATCCTTGGGTAACAGAAGAAATATTGAACTAATTGATGAAAGGAGAAAATATAAAAATGCAGTAAATAAAGCAGGCAAAAAGGAATACAAACGTCTCAAAAATGAGACCAACAGGAAGTGCAAAATGGCTAAGCAGGGATGGCTAGAGGACAAATGTAAGGATGTAGAGGCTTATCTCATGAGGGTTAAGATAGACACTGCCTACAGGAAAATTAAAGAGACCTTCGGAGAAAAGAGAACCACTTGTATGAAGATCAAGAGCTCAGATGGTAACCCAGTTCTAAGCAAAGAAGGGAAAGGAGAAAGGTGGAAGGAGTATATAGAGGGTCTATACAAGGGCGATGTTCTTGAGGACAATATTATGGAAATGGAAGAGGATGTAGATGAAGATGAAATGGGAGATATGATACTGCGTGAAGAGTTTGACAGAGCACTGAAAGACCTAAGTCGAAACAAGGCCCCGGGAGTAGACAACATTCCATTAGAACTACTGATAGCCTTGGGAGAGCCAGCCCTGACAAAACTCTACCATCTGGTGAGCAAGATGTATAAGACAGGTGAAATTCTCTCGGACTTCAAGAAGAATATAATAATTCCAATCCCAAAGAAAGCAGGTGTTGACAGATGTGAAAATTATCGAACTATCAGTTTAATAAGTCACAGCTGCAAAATACTAACGCAAATTCTTTACAGACGAATGGAAAAACTGGTAGATGCCAACCTCGGGGAAGATCAGTTTGGATTCAGTAGAAATATTGGAACACGTGAGGCAGTACTGACCCTACGACTTACCTTAGAAGAAAGATTCAGGAAAGGCAAACCTATGTTTGTAGCATTTGCAGACTTAGAGAAAGCTTTTGACAATGTTGACTGGAATACTCTCTTTCAAATTCTGAAGGTGGCAGGAGTAGAATAAAGGGAGCGAAGGGCTATTTATAATTTGTACAGAAAGCAGATGGCAGTTATAAGAGTCGAGGGACCTGAAGCAGTGGTTGGGAAGGGAGTGAGACAGGGTTGTAGCCTTTCCCCGATGCTATTCAACCTGTATATTGAGCAAGCAGTAAAGGAAACAAAAGAAAAGTTCGGAGTAGGCATTAAAATCCATGGAGAAGAAATAAAAACTTTAAGGTTCGCTGATGACATCGTAATTCTGTCAGAGACAACAAAGGACTTGGAAGAGCAGTTGAACGGAATGAACTGTGTCTTGTAAGGAGGGTATAAGATGAACATCAACAAAAGGAAAACAAGGATAATGGAATGTAGTCGAATTCAGTCGGGTGATGCTGAGGGAATTAGATTAGGAAATGACACACTAAAGTAGTAAAGAAGTTTTGCTATTTGGGGAGCAAAATAACTGATGATGGTCAAAGTAGAGAGGATATAAAATGTAGACTGTGCAATGGCAAAAAAAGCGTTTCTGAAGAAGAGAAATTTGTTAACATCGAGTATTGATTTAAGTGTCAGGAAGTCGTTTCTGAAAGTATTTGTATGGAGTGTAGCCATGTATGGACGTGAAATATGGACGATAAATAGTTTAGACAAGAAGAGAATAGAAGCTTTCGAAATGTGATGCTACAGAATAATGCTGAAGATTAGATGGGCAGATCACATAACTAATGAGGGGGTATTGAATAGAACTGGGGAGAAGAAGAGTTTGTGGCACAACTTGAATAGAAGAAGGGATCGGTTGGTAGGACATGTTCTGAGGCATCAAGGGATCACCAATTTAGTAATGGAGGGCAGCGTGGAGAGTAAAAATCGTAGAGGGAGACCAAGAAATGAATACACTAAGCAGATTCAGAAGGATGTAGGCTGCAGTATATACTGGAAGATGAAGAAGCTTGCACAGGGTAGAGTAGCATGGAGAGCTGCATCAAACCAGTCTCAGGACTGAAGACCACAACAACAACAACAAGATCAGTGACATTTGCAGTGGCCTGACTGCAGCAGCTTCGCACGCCTATCTCAACCAGTCATGTAACACAGTTTTGTAAATGTCTGTTGCAACACCACACTATTTACAGAATTCTATTCAGACAGCTCTTGTGTTCGTCAGTGTTATGGCGTGACTTATGGTTGCTCATCCAATTCTCAGAATTCAGGGAGATAGGTCAGAGGTGACTCCAGGTGTATGCATCTTTCTCATTAATTTCCTACATGTTCCCACTACATTTGAGGTCAGTTGACCTGGGTGAGTCAGACCCACACCTTTATACATAGAGTGATCCTCAGAGAATTGTGATACAGTTTGGGAGGGAAAAGGTGACTCACTGTTGCTGTTTTTTGCTTTGTGTGCATCAGACCACGCACGAGCAGTTAGTAATATGGTACGGTGTGGCTGGTGTAGATCAATATTATGTAATGAAAATACAGTATTTTCTAAAGTTAATGAAGTGTGCTTTTCTTTGAATTTATAAAGCAAAAATGTGATTGAGGTAAGATCATGTTTATATTCTGACTATGGTGCGGGAAGTATTTATGTTTTATATATTTGTGCAATGATTACTAGCCAAAAAAATGTACAGTGTATTGGAAAACATATATTTGTTACCAATTCAAAGCCAATATAAAAATATTATTTCATATTTTATTTTTTAGTTGATGAATTAGTATTTTTAAACATATAAATATTATGATATAAGTAAAAAGATTAAAATCACAAGGGCAAAGATTCCATATGAAAAAAGAATAAACAGAAGAAAAGATTAGAGTAAATAAGAAATTAATAAAATGGTGTGGCAAAGCACTAGAAATGAGGAAAAACATATATTCAGAACAATTAATTAAAAGAAAATATGTATCTCAGCCATTACAATGAAAAAAATTGATGGCACCCCATAGTACCTGAATCCACAATCATCACACTGGACTCGCATTCGGGAGGACGACGGTTCAATCCCGTCTCCGGCCATCCTGATTTAGGTTTTCCGTGATTTCCCTAAATCGTTTCAGGCAAATGCCGGGATGGTTCCTTTGAAAGGGCACGGCCGATTTCCTTCCCAATCCGTCCCTAACCCGAGCTTGCGCTCCGTCTCTAATGACCTCGTTGTCGATGGGACGTTAAACACTAACCACCACCACCACAATCATCATCTTAACAGCTAAAGAACTGAATCACTAGGCTATGGTGACATTTCCAAGTCACTGTTATATTCAAGGCTCTATTCGATTACAAGAAATACCTTTTTGCCAGTCATTCAAAAATGAGGCTCCATCAGGCTAAACGGCTGGGCATTGATAACTGGGACACTTACCTGCTCCACTGCATAGGTGTTTCAAAAAGTTATTTCCACCCCTTTTCGTGATGTCACCCAACTACTGCCAAAGATCACAGAGTCATGCCAGTGTGTTATGGAGCTTGTAATGCAGAAGAATTAGTGTTGTTTGCTTTATTTAGCACTAAAGGTGAACTCAGACTACTTTGACGTGACGTATTCCCACGTCACGTCAGACAGCGTGGGACTACGTCAGACATGAAGCTGTGTTCACATTGGCCTGACGTATAGCAGCATGAAACAACTACTTCGTCTGCATTGTATTTTCCGACAGTTTGTTTTGAACCTGCAACCATGAATGTAGTGTGTGTTTTTGACATGCTGGATGAAGAAGAAGAAGAAATGGCTGCTCTGTGTATTGCATACATTTGGTCTTTCGAAGAGCGGTTTAAGTGGTATTACAGAGTGACAGAAACTGAATTCTACCATCTCCTGAGCTTGGTTGGTCCGATAATAGAAAAACGCTCCACTCAACTCAGAGTAAGCATTCCGGCGGAGATACGACTTGCAGTTTGCTTGAGGTAAGTGCTAATACTTGATTGTGTTAAATATCTGGGAGGGAAAAAATTATCACAGAGACATTTTGGAGTTTTTATTGATTTTCTTTTCACAAAGTGCGTTTTATTATACATCAGAAAGGTAATTACAAATTACAAAAGTTTTCTTGCTGTTTCTCTTGCCAAGTGTAGGACAACGTTGAGTCCGTTGAGCAGTCCAAGCTGTGTTCAGATCGTTGAGGAGATGGTGTTCAGGAGGATTGATAGAATGATGATGGATTTGCATTAAGAGTATTGTGGTAACCAGGGTTCACCTGAAATGAGCTCCCACGTGCTGCTTGCAACGCTGGCCCCGAAACAATGTTGCTCGCTCTAATTTGCTCTTCAGGACGCAATTTTTTCACATTTTTCGCCATGCTGAGGAAAAAAAGTTCGCATTCATCGTCCACGTTGTCACTTGATGTAGCGTGTGCACTTTGAAGAAGTACTTGGGAGTGCAAGCATTGGTTGTCTTCCATTATTTTAACCATTTCTTGTACGGATGATGTCAAATGTTTTTTTCCAACATTAGGCCTTACGGGCTTCGCTGAAGGTTGAGTAAAAGTTGTTGGAGACTCTGATACATTAGCAGTGAGATTGTCGATGGCCTCCACCATTGTAGGGACTGCACTTTTCAGTATCGTTTCTTGGTGGATTGGATTGGGAACTTTCTGATGAGGCCAATTGTGAGTCTGTTTCATCAATCGGACATAAGCCAGTTTCTTCTCGTGTTCCCATCATAATCTTCATTATTGGGACTGTCTTCCACATTTCCTCAAGTTTTTCTTGTTATGAGAGTTGGATTCAAAAAAGCCATTTTATCTTCAAATTTCCATTTGCTCAAACTCTTTGCTGCCTGACCTGATTTTGTGGCTCTACGGTGTTTAGCCTGGATGTATGCATTCCGCAGTTTATTCCAGTTGTCTTTACATTCATTACCTAGAACAGAGAAATTAGTTTACAATTCTAGGTTAGTCTTTATAGTGCGTTTAAAATTAATTGCGAATTTTGACGTTCGGCGTACCGGAGGTGACATGACTCCGTTACCAAGGCAACACCAATGGCGAGCCAGGTTTTCCCCCAAGCCGCCACTGGTGTCGGCCTGTAAGGCATTCCTGTCGCCAGGCCGCCAAAGAACGTTCTCTGTTCATTATTGTTTCTACCGTTAAAGAATGTTTACCTGGCGGCCAGCTCCTTTTAGACGTGGAGATATTGCTGCCTGCTGGCACGCGTTGGCAACAACACTCCCCTCCACTCGCTCCGTACCGAACTGTCGAAAGTTGCAAGTAATTTTAAATGCGCCGTAGTTATCTATTAATTATTCATTTATTCTCCTTTGGCACTCAAAAGACAAAGGTCGCTTAGTTGCCAAAGGCCAGCATGAAGATCAATAATTCAATAAGTGGGCTTTTTTTCACTGTTCACAGGTACTTGGTGACTGGCAATTCTTACAGAACATTGGGTTTTTATTTTCGGATTGGATTTTCAACTATTGGAGAAATAGTTAGAGTGTTGTGAGGTAATTTGGAAAACTCTACGACCGATTTACATGCCAGAACCAAACAAAGATGAATGGGAACAGATAGCCAAGGATTATGATGAGAAGTGGAATTATCTACACTGCATAGGAGCTTTGGACAGCAAGCACTTTCAAATCTGATGTCCAGCTGGTGCTGGTTCATTGTACTATAACTACAAAGGAATATATGCCATTGTTTTATTGGCTTTGGTAGCTGCAAATTACAAATTCACGCTTGTTGATGTTGGAGCTTACAGCAAAAATAGCGATGGAGGAACTTTTGAGCGATCTGAGATGGGGAAGAGATTTGAAATCAACAAATACGCCGTTCCAAAAGACAAAGAGCTCCTACCAGCAATGGAGATTCCTTATGTAATTAGTGCAGATGAAGCCTTCCCTCTTAAAGCCTATTTGATGCATCCATACAGCAAAGCAGCCATTACAAGTGACGAAGAGAAGGTATACAACTACCGTCATTCAAGAGCTCGACGGACTGTAGAAAATGCGTTCAGAATTCTAGCCGGGCGCTGGAGAATATTTCTAAAGCCTATTGAAACTAAACCAGAAATTGCCGATCTAATAGTTTTAGCTTCCACCTGTCTACACAACATGCTTCGGAATACATCAACAAATATTTCCCTTTTCGAGGAACAAATCAGAATGGAAAGTGAACACATTCATGGTGTAGCCAACCTCGAGCCCATTCGTAGAAATTTCGTGAGAGAAGTGGCCATCACCAGAGATAAGCTCAAAAAGTACTTCGTTTCTGATTATGGTTCAGCAAGTTGTCCTTGGCAATGGCACTCCATTAGAAAGGGTAGAGTTGCTCCACGACATGTCCAGTATTATTTACTTAATATGCGCATTCGTTATAACCGACCATTTTAAGTTCAATTGGGTGTTATTTTAATTACAATTCATATAATCCAGTTTATATAATAGATATCTTTTATATTCATATCTGGTTTTACTTGTTATGGATTGATACTTTTTTCCTATCAATATAAAATATAATGCTTATTGAACTATTATAAATTGTAAAAAAGAAAAACTAATAAAAAATATGGAAAAAGTAACTGTTTTCACTAACCTGTAAATCCGAGTTTTTCTCCTATTTCTTCCCAAGCCTCTTTCCTTGAATGTTGGTTATGATATTCCCGGTTTGTAGGGTCATACAGCACCGGATTTGACCGAACGTATTCAATCAACATCTCCTCCATCTTCAAATAATAACTGCAAACGGTAGAGGAGAAACCACTTCACACTTCTGACGCCTTCCCACGACTGACAAAAATCTAGAACTGTAGATATTCTTCCCACGTGTCATAAGGCGTGTAGCGTCAGATTGCATCATCCAGCGCACTCCCACGTCACGTCAGCTCAATATAAACATAAACGCAGAAAACCCTGTGTTGGATTTTTATATCACGCGCGTTATGATGTGAGCCCACGTGTTTCCACGTCACGTCTGAGTAGTCTGTATTCGCCGTAAGTCCTGTGACTTGCCCAGTTTCAGGCTGCCTTCTTATCTGTTAATTTTGTGTGTAGATGTGTGTTTTTTTTAGTTTTTTTTTTTTTTTTTTTTTTAATTTCTGTAGCATTGTGGTCCATTCTAACATAGTAATGATTGGACTTTAATAAAACATAAATATTGTAGAATCAAATTCATGTTTCTCGAGCCCCAGAATGTGCCTGGCTATTGCAGATTATGCGTGTTTCCCAGAATACAATTGCCCTTGTGTCCTTTAAGCCATTGAAGCTTCTTTTAGCAGTTCCAAGGGGCAGTGCGCGATACTGTTGCAATGTTGCACAACTCCAAGTAATTTTACACCCATTTCTACCTTTTTCTAATCTTTTACATTAAAGTACATGGCATATCCTGTAAAATATGTTAAAATTAATTGTCTCTGGGCGTTTGACACATTAATGCCCAATGGACTGATAAACACTGCTGGCTTCAAATGAAATGTGGGTGTTACTTTCCTATTGCAACTCCCTAGTGGACTGCCCGCCACAGTGTAGTTTCAGCAGGGACGAGCGAGCAGCTGTAGGTAGCAGCAGGTGAAAACCTCACTTGTGTCTGTCAGCACGTGTTGCAGCATCATGCCTGCAACCCCTGTAACAGGAAATATCTTCAGAGATTGTTTCATTCCTGCTTTCTCACTTTGCATAATGACACCTACTCTCCATGCTGCTAGGTTACACCTTACTGTCCACCCTTAACATTATCAACAGTGGCATTTCATCAGCAGTCATACATATTTTGGTTCAGAAACAAATTTGTTATGAACATAAGAGTTTTGGAGGAAATGTTTTCTCATCAGTATAACTTCACTTTATATTTTTGTCAAAGGTAAATCGAGCTTAGTGCCGAAATTGTCACATGGTGCAAAGTGACTAGACTAAGTGAAATGTCAGTGTAGTGTGGGTGTTATGTATACTTTCTGCACGTGCTATAAATTTTGGTGTGGTTGTTTTGGTTTCAAATAATTTTTTTAGCATTTGTTATATCAAAGATTCTGGATTTGAGTACTCTGTCAGTATTGTAGAGTGTGAGTGGAAATGAATAGTGTGAATGATTTAAAATTAGTTTTCCTGCCTTTCTGATGCAGAGAGACTCACTATAATGACACTTGGAAGACCATTACGAAATTTTAAAACTGTGCAAAATATTAACACTAGAAAGAGACAGTTAAAGAGATTAGATTAGATTAGATTAATACTAGTTCCATGGATCATGAATACGATATTTCATAATGATGTGGAACGAGTCAAATTTTCCAGTACATGACATAATTAAGTTAATTTGACAACATACTTAAGTTAATATAACAACTTTTTATTTTTTGTGTTTTTATTTTATTTTTTTAAATATTTTTTTTCTTTCTTTAATTTATATCTAAAAATTCCTCTATGGAGTAGAAGGAGTTGTCATTCAGAAATTCTTTTAATTTCTTCTTAAATACTTGTTGGTTATCTGTCAGACTTTTGATACTATTTGGTAAGTGACCAAAGACTTTAGTGCCAGAGTTATATTTAATCTTGAATAGCGAAGATCATCCTTTCTCCTAGTATTGTAGTTATGCACACTGCTATTACTTTTGAATTGGGTTTGGTTGTTAATAACAAATTTCATAAGAGAGTATATATACTGAGAAGCTACTGTGAATATCCCTAGATCCTTAAATAAATGTCTGCAGGATGATCTTGGGTGGACTCCAGCTATTATTCTGATTACACGCTTTTGTGCAATAAATACTTTATTCCTCAGTGATGAATTACCCCAAAATATGATGCCATATGAAAGCAATAAGTGAAAATAGGCATAGTAAGCTAATTTACTAAGATGTTTATCACCAAAATTTGCATGGACCCTTATTGCATAAGTAGCTGAACTCAAACGTTTCAGCAGATCATCAATGTGTTTCTTCCAATTTAGTCGCTCATCAGTGGACACACCTAAAAATTTGGAATATTCTACCTTAGCTATATGCTTCTGATTAAGGTCTATATTTATTAATGGCGCCATACCATTCACTGTACGGAACTCTATGTACTGTGTCTTATCAAAATTCAGTGATAGTCCATTTACAAGGAACCACGTAGTAATTTTCTGAAAGACAGTATTGACAATTTCATCAGTTAATTCTTGTTTGTCAGGTGTGATTACTATACTTGTAACATCAGCAAAGAGAACTAACTTTGCCTCTTCATGAATATAGAATGGCAAGTCATTAATATATATTAAGAACAACAAAGGACCCAAGACTGACCCTTGTGGAACCCCATTCTTGATAGTTCCCCAGTTTGAGGAATGTGCTGATCTTTGCATATTATGAGAACTACTTATTTCAACTTTCTGCACTCTTCCAGTTAGGTACGAATTAAACCATTTGTGCACTGTCCCACTCATGCCACAATACTTGAGCTTGTCTAGCAGAATTTCATGATTTACACAATCGAAAGCCTTTGAGAGATCACAAAAAATCCCAATGGGTGGTATTCGGGTTATTCAGATCATTCAAAATTTGATTGGTGAAAGCATATATGGCATTTTCTGTTGAAAAACCTTTTCTGGAAACCAAACTGACATTTTGTTAGTACTTCATTTTTACAGATATGTGAAGCTACTCTTGAATACATTACTTTCTCAAAAATTTTGGAACATTTAAAAGGGATATTTATAAAAATAGTGATTCATTATGTGGCTAAGAAGTTAAGAAAGGCGTTATTCTGTTTCCCGTGTCTGCTGTTTGATGGGGAACCTGCAGGGAGCAGAGTAAGTGTCACAGACGTTTAAAGAAATGTAAATCTTCAGTTTTACACATACAGAACTGTTTAAGGCTGTCACTTTCTGCACAACTAGATAGCGTAACTGGAAAGAAAATTGCTAGTTATAATGAAAAAGTTAGGCATTGTAGATAAGTGTGAAATATTTTAATAAACTATATTGTTTCCACATTTCTTTTGAACTGACCTTAAGGGGTTATGATGAAACAGGACTGTCTTCAGACATACATGTTTTCAGGAGACTAATTACTTTTGGTACCCAATTGGATGTGGTACTAAAATTTTATTTAGAAAAAGCAACTTTTTTCAAAGGAACAACAAAAACAATCGAAAGTGAATTTTTACACATTAAGTTTGAGGCATGCCAGGAAGAAATACCAAAACAATATTATAGGAAATGAAATCAGTGACATTTTAAAAATTTTTTCAGATGGCCATTGTCTTCTGTTTCATAATAAGAGACAAACCAAATAGCAAGGGTTCTTGAGTTTTCTGTCTCTTTCAAAACACGACACACTAACATTGCTTGTGTTTACAGATTGAAAGAAGCATAAAGTAAATAAAACTCCCTAAAACAGACTGTGACTCAAAGTATCCTCTGTGTGGTGAATAGCAGCAGTCTATTCTTTCCATATTGTTGTTATTCCATCCTGGACTTTCCAATTTTTAATTTCCCCAAAAACAGACTTAGGTTTAAGCATCCAGTATGGCTGGTTCCTCTGGTGGGATATCAGATTTTTTTATCCCTGTACATAAAATATGCATTGTTATGCTCATCAAGTCAGTTTTGTAATAAACAAGCCAGTATCAACTAACAACACACAGTGATCAAGTGTTGTGGATTTGTTTGCTTTGATGTTGCTCTATTGGGTGGAATTTTCAGTCTTGATCTGTAAACACATTTATGACCACCAGAAAAACGATACATTAAGTAGAAGAACCGGATACTTTAAGGTGACTCTGTAAATGGTGAAACTACAATTTACATGGAGCTTGATCATAAAAAGGTTGTTTCCAATTGGAGTTTTAATTACTGGTTGGAATTCTTCCATAAAGTTATGCCACTAATCAAAGTTACCTTTTTAATATTCTGTCCCAAATTGTTCCACTCCTTTGTATCATTTAGAGGGCTGAAGATCAAGATCTGAGAAGAAATTGTTACCAGCAGTAACGGAAGTACTGACTGCTTGTTGAAGAGAAGGAAATTGGACAATACTGAGTAGGAAAAAGAAGCAAGGCTAAATATCATTTTAGCTTCTCAGATCATTTTGTAGCTTCATTGTTATTTCCTCCAGAGAAATTACTCTTGCATTGGTCTAAGTCCCATGAACATATCTTAATACAGCGTATCCAATGTACACATTTTTTGAACAAGCTGAAACGAGGACACGAACTATTTGCATCCATTTAGTACAGGAATTAAAGTCACTGTGTGGTGCTCTGATTCTATGTTAGTTTTTGTAAATGCAGTTAGTGGCACGGAAGTTAGTTTCTAGTTAATCGCGACTGAAATTGAGGATAGCAAAGCAAAAACTGAAATGCTTAACTCCATTTTCAAACATTCCTTTACAAAGAAAATCTTCAGAGAATTGCCCCAGTTTAATCCTTGTGCTACTGAAAGATGAGTGAAATAAGTGTTAGTGTCAGTGGTGCTGAAAAACATGAAATTATTTAAATTCAACAAAGGTCCACGACCAAATGGAATCCCTATCAGATTCTATACTGAATTTGGGACTAAGTTAGCATCTCTTGTCTATAATCTATTGTAGATCCCTCAAACAAAAAACTGTGCCCGGTTATTGGAAAAAAGCACAGGTAACACCAATCTACAAGAAGGGTAGGTAATGTGATTGTGGTGTGCGTACTGTAAGACCTTCGGTACACACACCATCAGATTATTTGACTTGTCGCTCTAACAAAGTAGGCGAGTGTCAACAATATGTCTTGTGGCCTTATCGTGGCGTGTTTATCTTCTGCCGTTAGGTCAGACGATAGAAATGCCACTTGCACGCTTAGAGTAGCAGATTGACGGTGACCAACTTTAAACAGAACTTGATTAATTTTCACACACATTTATTAAAATAATAAAAAGCGTAGACATTATGTAACTTGATTCTGGATGCTTTTTACGATTGACAATCTGAAGTTCCTTTGGTCTTTGTACGTTAATCTTATTCTCACATATCTCTGATACTTGACAAAGTGTCTATTCATTTATCTTCATGGCTATGTACTGGAATATGATAATCTTATTAGGTGCAGACTGAAACTTGACTATAGACTGGTACAGACAAATGCAGACTGGTGCAGACAAATGCAGACTGACTAATTGGAGGTCTGTACACTCATAATACCTCATGCGTTCATGTATCACTGGGCGAGTGTGATCTGCAAGGATAAAAGGTTCTACATTAGCAGCGATCTCGTTGGCTGCGTTACATATTAATACGCGGATCGGCGGAAGCAGAATTTGGTCCATCTCTAAGGCAGCGCCATCTCGTAGTGTGGAGACGGACGAGCGCTGCGCCTGCGCTGTTGTGCTTAGCGGGGCGCGCTCTAGTGGGAAAGTTGTGTACATGCTGACTACGCGGAACTATGTACACAACAGTGATCCACAAAACTACTATTTAATATCTTTTACATCGATTTGTTATAGAATCTTAGACACATTCTGAGATATCTTGAGCAGAATTGCCTTCTCCATGCCAACTAGCACAGATTCCAAAATGCTGATCATGTGAAACCCAACTTGCACTTACTGAAAGCTTTGGATCAAGGCAATCGGGTAGATGCAGTATTTCCTGATTCCCAAAAAGCATCTGACTCAGCACTAGACTTATGTTTATTATCAAAAGTTGGATCATATGGGGTATCAAGTGAAATTTGTGACTGGACTGAGGACTTTTTGGTAGGGAGGAGACAGCATGTTACCACGGATGGAGAATCATCGTCAGATGTAGAAGCAACTAGAGGTGTGCCCCAGGTAAGTGTGTTGGGACTCTTGCTGTTCATGTTGTATATTAATGGTAAGTGTGTTGGGACTCTTGCTGTTCATGCTGTATATTAATGACCTTGTAGACAATATTAATAGTAACTTCATACATTTTGCAGATGATGCCATTATTTATAATGAAGTACTGTCCAAAAGATGACACATAAATATCCTGTCAGATCTTGATAAGATTCGAAAATGGTGCAAATATTGGAAGCTTGCATTAAATGTTGAAAAATGTGGAATTGTGCACTTAACTAAAAAAATTAGTATCCTTTGACTATAATGTCAATGAGCCACTATTGGAATCAGCCAACTAATAGAAATACCTAGAACTCTTTATAGGAATGTGAAATGGAATGATCACATAGGCTCAGTTGTGGTAAAGCAGGTGGCCTTAGGGTTTATTTGTAGAGTGCTGCGGAACTGCAATCAGTCTACAAAGCATATGGCTTACAAATTACTCGTGTGACTGGTTCTAGAATATTGCTCAAGTGTGTGGACCTCATATCAAACAGGACCAACAGGGGATATTGACCACACACTATGAAGGGCAGAATGAATGGTCACAGGCTTAACTACATAGGTTTCTGCAGCCGCTCACATGATGATTAAAATTGTTTTGGGTCTTGTTGCATCATTATATAAATACTTTAATTACAAACTGTAAAACCAACGTTTCGACCGTATTACAACGGCTTTCCTCAGGGCTGGATTGGTTTTGGTGGAGCAAGGGTGGCTCTGTTTATTTCAGATGATAGGCGTCAATACGTGACATTTGTGAAATTTTATCGGCCCTCGGATTAGGCTAGTCATGACGAAAGGGGAGAGGGTAGGACAGGAGCTATGGGTGAGCTAACTGGCTTGTCAGTGATTGACGACAGTCGGCAAATCGGCGCTTGGCTTCTGGTGGGCAAGTCGTCTTATTGCGCGGAAATGCACTGACAGTTCCCATATAGCTGTTTGTTTAGTTTGTCGCGTCCATGCTCTGTGAGGCATTTACCCTGCGGCCGCTCGCGGCCCGTTGTACTGGGAAGGCGGCAGCCAGGACGGCGAAGTTAATAGCTGTCCTCTCTATCGATGTCTGGCTGCTTGATAATTTCAGTCGCCTCGCGAATTTTACGTTGGCACATCCACGACTTCTTCGCCAGCACGCGAGCTTCCTGGAACAAGGTAGGTGGTGTTCAGCTGTCGCCGATTTGTTATGCTGTGCTAATCGCATATAGCGTTCGTGTCCTGCTTCTCGTGTACTAACTGGTCTCTCCTATATAGACAGCTCCGCACTCACAACGTAGTTAACACTTTGCCGTCCGCATGTCTCGTACAAATTTATTCGCTTGGCGCCGGCAGCACTAGTTCGGATTACTTGGCTCGTCGCCGGCCGCTTGTCACCTTTGCGTTGATGACAAGCTTCAAATACATTGACTTTTGCGCGCTTTAATTTTCCTGAAATCCCCTCTTTTGCCGTATCGTTCGACAAACTCGAATTTTCTTCTCAAGGAACTTTTCTGCAAGTTCTACACTCTTATAATAATCAACCATGCGGAAGTGATGCCACTTTCCATCACAAGGTGTCAATAGTTCCATCATTGTTTTTGCTAAGGGCTGTCCAGCGCCGGAATATATCTTGAATGAGGAAATGTATCCCGTACTCGAATCACACAGTATCCGACTGAGTATGCCGTATTTCGTAATTTTCGACGGATTGTAAACTTTTAAAGTTCAACCGTCCACACCACGGCATCATTCCTTCAATTTGAGATGTTTTGACTTGGATTAAGCGTTTCCTTAAACTTTCTGGAAAAATAATAAATTACTAATTGCACTTTGACAAGCCCGTCGGCATTAGCCAGTTTATTGTTGCTGTCGAAAAAACCTAAAAATGATATTTGTCTGAATAAGTTGCGGTGGAGTCTTATCAGCAGGACGGGTTTCACTAGACATGGCCTGCACCTCAACAGGTATGGGAAGGGGAGGTTGGCAAAGCTTATAGGTGACAGCATAGGTGGGGTTGGTGGGATCACTCATGGGAAAATTCCTGCAGTAGTGGGTGTTAGAGCTGCACCTTTTTTAGATTGAAGTCAGCTGATAGGTATTCCTGCTTAAGGGAAATCTCTCTAACAAAGGAACCACTTTTGACAAAGCTTAGGTATCCGAGTAATGAGGGAATTAGTATATTTCATCAAAATATACAAGGTATTAGAGATAGTGAACTACTTATAGATGTTGACTCTGAAATTATTGGTATATCTGAACACTTCTTAAATAAGAAGATAATTCAGAGGCTTCCTTTACCAGGATACAGGTTGGCTGGCAGCTTTTCGAGCAGCTCTTTGCGGTGTGGGGGAGTAGCCATGTATGTGAAAAACGGCATCCCATTTGAGTCAATTGATGATTCAAAGTACTGCACTGAAAAGGTGTTTGAATGTTGTGCATGTGTGGTTAAATTTAACGGAGCTAAACTTCTAACTGTTGTTATTTATAGATCCCCAGACTCCGATTTCACAACATTTTTGCTAAAGCTAGAGGAGGTTCTTGGTTCACTTTATAGGAAATACAAAAAGTTAGTTATATGTGGTGACTTCAATATTGATTGTATAAGTGATTGTGCAAGGAAGAGGATGCTGGTAGACCTCCTTAATTCATATAATCTTATGCAAACCGTATTCTTTCCAACGAGAGTGCAAGGGAACAGTAGAACGACCATAGACAACATTTTTGTTCATTCCTCATTACTAGAAGGGCATTCTGTTAGCAAAAAGGTGAATGACCTTTCAGATCATGATGCACAAATTTTAACTCTAAAACATTTTTGTGCTTCAACACGTGTTAAATATAGTCATCAGCTGTTTAGGAAAGCTGATCCAGTTGCTGTAGAGACCTTTGTAAACCTTATCAAGGAACAAGAGTGGCAAGATGTTTATAGCGCTGATACAGTAGACGATAAATATAATGCTTCTCTCGTGCTCTTTGAAAGTTGCTTTCCGTTAGAACGTTCAAAACGGGGTACTAGCACAAACAGGCAGCCTGGGTGGCTGACTAGAGGGGTAAGAATATCTTGTAGAACAAAGTGGCAATTATATCAAAACGTTAGAAACAGTGAAAATCTAAATGCAGCAGCCCATTACAAACAGTATTGTAAGGTGCTTAAAATTGTTATCAGGAAGGCAAAAGTATGTGGAATGCAGATAGAATAGCTAAGTCTCAGGGTAAAATTAAAACCATATGGTCAGTCGTAAAGAAAGTGGCTGGTCTGCAGAGACAGGTCGAGGATATAGAATCAGTGTGTAGTGGGAATGTCCGTGTTACTGATAAGTCGCATATATGTACAGTATTTAAAAATCACTTTCTGAATATAGCAGGTGAACTAAATAGAAACCTGGTCCCAACAGGGAATCATATAGCGGAAAAAAGTGTTCCGAGACTGTTACCTGAAATGCTCCTCCATGATACTGACAAGAGGGAGATTGAGTTAATAATTAAACCACTAAAGACCGAGAACTCTCATGGATATGACGGGGTATCTAGCAGAATACTGAAGTATTGTTCTGTGTATGTTAGCCCAGTACTTAGCCATATCTGTAACTTTTCCTTTAGGAGTGGTCGGTTTCCTGACCGATTAAAGTACTCGGTAGTGAAGCCACTTTATAAAAAGGGAGACAGGGATAATGTTGACAATTATAGACCTATTTCTATGCCATCGGTGTTTGCTAAAGTTATCGAGAAGGTTGTGTATACAAGGTTACTGGAGCATTTAAATTCACATAATTTGCTGTCAAATGTTCAGTTTGGTTTTAGAAATGGTTTAACAACTGAAAATGCTATATTCTCTTTTTTCTGTGAGGTTTTGGACGGATTAAATAAAAGGTTGCGAACGCTAGGTGTTTTCTTTGATTTAACGAAGGCTTTTGACTGTGTTGACCACGAAATGTTACTGCAGAAATTGGACCATTATGGAGTAAGGGGAGTAGCTTACAATTGGTTCGCCTCTTACTTTAAGAACAGAAAGCAGAAGGTAATTCTCTGCAATATTGAGAGTGGTAGTGATGTTCAGTCCCAATGGGGCACTGTTAAGTGGGGCCTTCCCCAAGGGTCGGTGCTGGGGCCACTGCTGTTTCTTATTTATATAAATGATATGCCTTCTAGTATTACAGGTGATTCAAAAATATTTCTGTTTGCTGATGACACCAGCTTGGTAGTGAAGGATCTTGTGTGTAATATTGAAACAGTATCAAATAATGTAGTTCATGAAATAAGTTCGTGGCTTGTGGAAAATAATTTGATGCTAAATCACAGTAAGACTCAGTTTTTACAGTTGCTAACTCACAATTCAACAAGAACCGATATTTTGACCAGACAGAATGGGCATATTATAAGCGAGACGGAACAGTTCAAGTTCCTAGGCGTTCAGACAGATAGTAAGGTGTTGTGGAAAGCCCATGTTCAGGATCTTGTTCAGAAACTAAATGCTGCTTTATTTACCATTAGAGCAGTATCTGAAATAAGTGACACTTCAACACGAAAAGTAGTCTACTTCGCATATTTTCATACTCTTACGTCGTATGGTATTATTTTTTGGGGTAATTCTTCTGATTCAAAAAGGGTATTTATGGCTCAAAAACGGGCTGTTCGAGCTATATGTGGTGTAAGTTCGAGAACTTCTTGTCGATCCGTATTCAATAGTCTGGGATTTCTGATATTGCCCTCACAGTATATATTTTCTTTAATGTCGTTTGTTGTTAGCAATATTAGCCTATTCCCAAGAGTTAGCAGCTTTCACTCGGTTAATACTAGGCAGAAATCGAATCTGCATGTGGAATGCACTTCCTTGAATCTTGTGCAGAAAGGAGTGCAGTATTCTGCTGCACCCATTTTCAATAAGCTACCACAAGAACTCAAAAATCTTAGCAGTAGCCCAAACTCTTTTAAGTCTAAACTGAAGAGTTTCCTCATGACAAACTCCTTCTATTCTGTCGAGGAGCTCCTGGAAGAGCTAAAAAATTAAGCAAATTCCAGTGTTACAGTGTTGATTTTCTTTATTTAAATTTACGACTTGTCACCTGAATATGTTTTTTATATTTCATTTTATCTGTTTCTAATATCGTGTTATAATTTCATGTATTGACTCGTTCCTTGACCATGGAGACTTCTCCTTAATTTGGTCCCACGGAACAATAAATAAATAAATAAACATCGTTTTGCGAAATACCGGTGTGTCTACCAACGGACGCTCTGTGTATATTTGGGAAATATGTTTGGACCTGGGGATCCTTCAAATTTATTATTGGTCCTCGGTAAATCAAAGTCTGACCACTGTGCACTGTCTTCTTCGTCTGATTCAGCCGAATCAGTTGGCAGCCGTAGCGTTCGCCGAGTTCTCCTTGGACGTATTTCACTATCTTCCTACGATTCTACTTCACTTTCATTCTTTTGATATCCAGTGTCTTCTTCCCAAGTCGTCCGGAACGTCAGACAAGACGTCCACGGATTCATCGTAAATCATCCTATTGCCTCTTTCGTCCGCCATGATGAAAGGGCACAAGTACATAAAAAGAAACTTGTTGTCATGTGTAACTTACAGTTACCTAAACAAAACACCAACAGAATGCAAAAGATGCTAAAGAGCTGTCGCCGGCCACAGCGCTATACTATGCACAGGACACCACTGTGGTGTCGCCGGCCGTTGACCGCTATTTCGCGCACACCACTGTGGCGTCGCCGAACGGTATAGTGTCAATATACTCCTATAGAATTTAGTTGTTGACTGCATGCTTGGTGGAACCTTATCATGCTGTGGATCCAATGGCTGCTGCGGAAAATCTATTTAACATCTCGTCGGCGGAGTACGTTGCCTAACCGTTCACTGAAGCTCTTCATATACGGTGCACTAGCAAAAGCTTCTCTTCCGTGCATCCTTCTCTTATTTTATTTCGGTTGGCCTCGGTCGCCTTTCTTATAACGTTGTCATAACCGTTGGCGCGAAACGTGTGGTGCAGCTCCCTCAGTTCATCTTTGATAATATTAGTGTCACTTATGCGGCAGGCACGGGAAATTTGCGTGTGCAGAACTGAATACTTCGGAGCTGGCTGGTGGCACCTCCTGGCGCGCAGGTACATTTGTGTGGGTTGGCTTCCGGTACAATGCCCCAGTGTACCATCCGCAGTTATATATAACTCCACGTCCAAAAATTGTAACTCAGCGTGCTGTTCTCGGTTTGGTTGGTTGGTTGGTTTGGGGAAGGAGACCAGACAGCGTGGTCATCGGTCTCATCGGATTAGGGAAGGATGGGGAAGGAAGTCGGCCGTGCCCTTTCAGAGGAACCATCCCGGCATTTGCCTGGAGTGATTTAGGGAAATCACGGAAAACCTAAATCAGGATGGCCGGACGCGGGATTGAACCGTCGTCCTTCCGAATGCGAGTCCAGTGTCTAACCGCTGCGCCACCTCGCTCGGTTGTTCTCGGTTTCGTGAGTGAACTGTATACTCCTGTTCAGGCTGTTTAGCCGCGTGGGATTAGTCGAGCGGTCTGAGGCGCTGCAGTCATAGACTGTGCGGTTGGTCCCGGCGGAAGTTCGAGTCCTCCCTCGGGCATGGGTGTGTGTGTGTTTGTCCTTAGGATAATTTAGGTTAAGTAGTGTGTAAGCTTAGGGACTGATGACCTTAGCAGTTAAGCCCCATAAGATTTCACACACATTTGAAGACACAGGCTGTTTAAATGCTGAAGGAAGCTTCCCAACTGCACCTCCCCATGTGGCCAGACAAAGAATGTGTCATCTACATACCGTAGTTAGCAACGGGGGCGTAATGGTGCAGAAGTTACGGCCGTTTGTTCAAAAGCTTCCATGAACGAATCGCTGATTGGCAGACAGCCGCCAGTCACAGACAACCCGGCTAGCCCCCCAATTGTTTGTTTCCCACCCTGTCCCCTTTCGTCATGACTAGCCTATTATATTCGAGGGCCAATAAAACTTCACAAATATGACGTATTGACACCGATCGTCTGCAATAAATAAGAGCCACCTTTCCTCCACCAAAGCTAGTATAACCCCCTAGGAAGGCCGTTGTAACACCGTCGAAACGTTCGTTTTACAGTTAAAATATTTATTCATGACGCGGTACGACACCAAGAAGAACTTTAGCCATCAAGGCACAGGTCTGTAAAACTCGTGGATGAGTGTCGCTGACACGGCAAGAGGCCAGTTGCATACAGTAATCCTTTCTTTGGATCGCCGAAGCGGGCAGCGAAAATGATCAACACGTTAGCAGCTCGAGTACCAGCGACCTCTAACGTTTCAGTACTGGGGAGACAAGAAAATAAGTGTGTGCTGTACTGGGATTGAGGATACGAACTGCTCTGGCGCAAAGACGAAAGCTGACCCGTCTTATTTAATTATACGTTAGCAGATACGACAATTTCAAATCGTTTTCATCCCGTTTATGAGACACGTAGGCCTATGATTTAAAAGGCGTGCTAGTTTTCTGACAGTAACACGCCATCACTTTTCAAATCATAAATTCTAGTAAAATGTATTATTTATTATGATATGCGGATGAAAAATGTATGTTTCAAGACACGACGTTGACACACACATCCGACTTGCCGAACAATACCCATATGAGCGAATACAGAGATCATTTGGCACGGAAAATTCAAAGGGGAATATGTAATTGGTAGTAGGCCGCTTTTTTGTAGTTACAAGATTTGTAAAATTGGTGCTCCTCCAACACAAACCATCTCAGACAGTCTTTTATAAATAGTCTAGATGACAGGATTGCAAAACCAAATTACCGTGAATGTAAGTGCAGTGTCGATCATCTCCATATTCATCAAGCATACACCCCCTGTATGCGTCTGGGGAAAGGTCCAGTTGACGTGAAGCCTGTGTCTTGGTTCGTCTGTATTGAAGAAGCTCAGTTGTTTGATGATGGCTTACCATCTGACTGCCATCGTGGCTCCACTTTTTTGCTGTACTGCCTTGTTTTCGTAAGATTTTGCTGACAGGGGACGGATACATTCCTGTTGCTCGCGTGTCACCTCGTCTCGAACTGATGCTACGCAATGGCGCCGTATTGTTGAAAGCCGCGGCACGTCGGGATGTGTTGTTTACTCTGAGAGGATATGCAGAAAATAACTACCGCACGATTAAGTAAACTGTCTAGTGATAAAACAGGCAAAAAATGGGGAGAAATTAAAATGGAAAGAAAAAGAGAAAAATTTAGCGAAATCTTTGTGTCGAGAAGTTTTTTGCTATGTTAAAATGATGAAATTTTGTCGTGGAAATCATTCTGACGTAAAGATATGAGAATTACTTCCGTATTTACCCATGTAAAAGATCAGGCTTTATTAGAATACGAACGCCAGTTAATTGAATACATAGGGACTAGATGTTGCGAAGCGTTTCGGTCAAGGCTGTGACAGGTCATCGGTATTCAATGGTGATCAAAAAAATAATTGAGTCACAATTTACATTTTCTCCTTAATGGCGCTGTAGGGGCTAAGAGGCTACTCAAGAAAAAGCCGTGTATTTGGGAAAAGCTGGAAACATCTTTTTTTTGTCACAACTTGGTACGGTGGGAAGAATTAAGAATTTGTTCCGTGATTTCTTCCGAAGTAATGCTAAAGATACTAAATCCACCATGTTGGGCTGGCAGATAACAAGCCGCATGTACACTCAAGAGATTCACTGACATTCTTACGGTTCTGAAAACATAATTCTTAAGAGTAAACAATGTGACAAACGAAGTGTAGCAATAAATTCTAAAAAATAATCTTACCCTTTTCAGATTCAATATTAACCGCAAGAAAGAATTAATGCTCCACGTAAGACGTTGCAGCCTGACAGTATGGACGTTGCAAGCTGCATAGGACTTCTTGCCTAACAAACAAATTAAAAATGTAAATGTCTTGTGACAAGGGCCTCCCGTTGGGTAGACCGTTCTCCGGGTGCAAGTCTCGATTTGACGCCACTTCGGCGACTTGCGCGTCGATGGGGATGAAATGATGATGATTAGGACAACACAACACCCAGTCCCTGAGCGGAGGAAATCTCCGACCCAGCCGGGAATGGAACCCGCGCCCTTAGGAGTGACATTCTGTCGCGCTGACCACTTTTTTTTAATTCTTTGTTGATCTCATTTTGTTCTATTTTGTTCGTGGTACATGTTCGGGGCGGACGTCTCTTGACATCCGTTCAGGTTGTTTGTTGATCCGTTCACTCAGTTTCTTTTATTACAGAGAGTAGCTAACCGTCTGACCGAACACGCTGAGCTACCTTGCCGGCAAAAATATCATTCATTTTCTTCTGTGTTGAAGTTTGTTCGTTCAGCTCGACAACAACACACGTATCGCCCACGTCCATTCAGCTACCGGGGGCGGACGACAAACAAATTAAACGAATATAGAAGCTGGAATGAGATTTTCACTCTGCAGCGGAGTGTGCGCTGATATGAAACTTCCTCGCAGATTAAAACTGTGTCCCCGACCGAGACTCGAACTCGGGACCTTCGCCTTTCGCGGGCAAGTGCTCCACAATCTGAGCTACCGAAGCACGACTCACGCCCGGTACTCACAGCTTTACTTCTGCCAGTATCTCGTCTCCTACCTTCCAAACTTTACAGAAGCTCTCCTGCGAACCTGCAGAACTAGCACTCCTGAAAGAAAGGATATTGCGGAGACATGGCTTAGCCACAGCCTGGGGGATGTTTCCAGGATGAGATTTTCACTCTGCAGCGGAGTGTGCGCTGATATGATACTTCCTGGCAGATTAAAACTGTGTGCCCGATCGAGACTCGAACTCGGGACCTTTGCCTTTCGCGGGCAAGTGCTCCACAATCTGAGCTACCGAAGCACGAATCAGCCCGGTCTCACAGCTTTACTTCTGCCAGTATCTCGTCTCCTACCTTCCAAACTTTACAGAAGCTCTCCTGCGAAACATGCAGAACTAGCACTCCTGAAAGAAAGGATATTGCGGATATAATATAGAAGCTCTTCGACAAGTTTTGCGAGGGCGAGAATGACCTCAGAGTAACAATTTTTCTTTAATGATTAACAATATTTATTCGCAACTAATCAACTCGTTTTTAGGAATGAAGTTCACAGGCTGACTAAAGTGATGCACCCGAATGCGGTGGAGGATACGAAGTGGAACTTCAGGGGTTGAAAGAATATGAGATGTTATTTCAGTGATTACGAAATGGCATCAGATACACGAAGGCCTTGGTCGCTGAGCCCATTTATACCTATAACGTTTCACCCCGTCTGACATCGATAGGCTGACTCGGTTGGGAAGGGTGTGATAAAGCCATTCTATCCTCTCTTAAGGCAAGATGGCACACAACTATTGTAAATGCTCCTGGATATCGTGGATGCTAGCACTGGAGCAGATGCGATGTCTAAGTTCGTCCCACAGGTATTCTATTGGCGACGCATCTGAGGGAGATGATGATGATGTTTGCTCTGTGGGGCGCTCAACTGTGCGGTCAACAGTGCCTGTTGGACTGGTGGGTTTTTAAAGCATTATGTAACCCATAAGTTGGTTCTCTCAACTACGCCAGGACGGAGAATGAGCAGGAAGAGGCGAGGAGGACGAGGAAGAGTCTTCTGCGTGACAGGACACTAACAACAACAAGACAGACTGCACTGCAATGTATTGAGACAGCTTACTCAGCCCCAATGTCCACACACAGCGCACCCATTCCATCATTCACCACAGACGTCAACACTCACAAGGGAACCTCCCCATCGCACCCCCTTCAGATTTAGTTATAAGTTGGCACAGTGGATAGGCCTTGAAAACCTGAACACAGATCAATCGAGAAAACAGGAAGAAGTTGTGTGGAACTATGAAAAAAATAAGCAAAATATACAAACTGAGTAGTCCATGTGCAAGATAGGCAACATCAAGGACGGAGTGCGTTATGGGCGCCGTGGTCCCGTGGTTAGCGTGAGCAGTTGAGGATCGAAAGGTCCTTGGTTCAAGTCTTCCCTTGAGTGAAAAGTTTAATTTTTTTATTTTCAGACAATTATCAAAGTTCAGGCACTCACACATAATCAACTTCGCTCTCCAAAATTCCAGGACACGTTCAGATTTGCTTGGACATATGCAGGATTTGACGGTCTACACACGGAAAAATTTGAAAACGTTAAAAACATATGTTTTGACAGAGCACAGGGAAAACTGTGTGACTGTGAAACTGTTGCATTCATTTGTTGCAGTTTATGTGACAAACTCTTATGTTTTCATCACTTTTTGGGAGTGATTATCACATCCACAAGAAACCCTAAATCGAGCAAGGTAGTAGAATCTTTTTACCCATTCGCCAAGTGTACAAGTTAGGTGGGTCGACAACATATTCCTGTCATGTGACGCACATGCCGTCACCAGTGTCGTATAGAATATATCAGACGTGTTTTCCTGTGGAGGAATCGGTTGACCTATGACCTTGCGACCGAATGTTTTCGGTTCCCATTGGAGAGGCACGTCCTTTCGTCTACTAATCGCACGGTTTTGCGGTGCGGTCGCAAAACAGACACTAAACTTATTACAGTGAACAGAGACGTCAATGAAGGAACGGACGGATCATAACTTTGCGAAAATAAAGAATGTAAAATTTTTACTCGATGGAAGACTTGAACCGAGGACCTCTCGTTCCACAGTTGCTCACGTTAACCACGGGACCATGGCGTTCTAACTCATGTTCTCCTTGATGTTGCATATGTTGCGCATGGACTACTCAGTTTGTATATTTTGCTTATTTTTTCGTAGTTCCACATAACTTCTCCCTGTTTTCTCGATTGATCTGTGTTCAGTTTTTCAAGGCCTATCCACTGTACCGACTTATAACTAAATCTGAGTGGGGTGCAATGGGGAGGTTCCCTTGTCAGAGGCTGGAGAAAACTGCCACAGTTGTGGACACACATGTATGCCAGAGTGTACCACACCAGCCACGGAGGGCACCCAGGGATGAATGGCGTGGTAGGAGTTTGGATATTATCAATATGTCCAGCGGCAACACTTTGCAGGGATTTATGCTGAATTGCAGAGTTTTCCACTGAGAATACATGTGACCGCGGAGACAGCGCAATGCATTCGCTATTCAGCTATGTCGTCCTAGGAAACCATCCGCGTATGTAACACTGTAACTAGCCAAAACGGTGAGCTCTGTTCCGCTTTAAAGCCAATAAATAATCAGATTTTGGATGTTAAAGTTCAATTTTTTATTAGGAAATACAAATAAAAAATTAAGTATTTTAATGATTCTTTATTCTTTATGTATTTTGGTGCATAGCTTCCACTCTTCAATTAAGTACCTTGTGATACACGACATTTTTTGTTTTATTATCAGGCGCAAGAACAAACAACGCAGATGGTCTTCTGACCCTTGAACATGCCACATATAATTGACAATGTGAAAAACATGGATATTCCAGATTTAAAGTACAAACTTTCAAGGATTGGCCTTGTGATTTGTTAATGGTCATGGCGAATGCAAGACGGATTGGAAATTCAAGTCTTTTAAACTCAAACGGCATATCGGTTAGGAAAATCTGCATCCTCGGAATGAGAACTTCCTCACCTTCGAATTTTCCTTTGAGTATCGTCGCGTAAATAACATTGCTTATCAATTTACTTACCACCAAACGCGTACCGTTGCACAGTTTTAGTTGGTTTATGTTTCGAAGCATGATTACTAAGGAGCCAACTTTTAGGCGTAAATTGTGCGGTGGTAAGCCAGGCACATCTAAGGAGTTTAAAAATTCAATTGGATAGTTGGTGGCTTCATCTTCATTTGTTACACAGTCAATAGATTTGAATGAATGCATTTTACCAATGATCTCACTCTGAATTATGTAGTCTAGGTCATCTACATCTTTATTCTTAGCCGCTAAAATTGCTCGCTCACTCAACCATTCATTACTTTTGTAGTTAGTAATGATGTTTGGGAATGCTTTCTTGATAAGTTCGTCTTTCGATGGCACAAAGTTACAGAAATTATGAGGAAATGAAATCAATCCGCTTGATTCTTCGACAGGTACTCGACCATTACCGACAGTCAGCAATTGCCCAGAGAAATCTTCAGCAGATGTATCATTAAGCAATTCAACTCTCATGTTTGTTGTCAGCTGAAGTTTCTTCATATAGTGCCATAGATTCGATGATTTGAGGCAAGCATTTATTTCGTCTGCAGCCGTTGATCTTGGAAGTACTGGCAATGTTTGGCGGAAATCGCCAGACAGTAAAATCATTGCTCCTCCAAAACATCGCGAGTCATTGCGTAGATCTTTCAATGTTCGGTTAAGTGCCTCTAATATACGTTTATGCGCCATTGTGTTTTTTGTCCCAGATGATGATATCGGATGCTGATAAAACATTGGCCATTGCTGAGTTTTTTGTAATATTGCATGTTGGTTCTTCAGTAGCTTGAAGATTTAACGGTAATTTTAATGAGCCGTGATAGACGTTTAGCTGTCATTTGCGTTTTGTTACTCCATGTCAGATGTGTTTTTGCTATACCACGTTTTATAGTGACGTTTAGCTGATATTTTCGTTCTGTTATTCCATGCCAGATGCGTTTTTGTTTTATAGTGGTCGAACGAGATAAAAAGTATCCTATGTCCGTCTCCTGGTTCTAAGCTACCTCTCCACCAATTTTCTTGAGTTATAAATAGTGTAACTAACACGACTTTCTTTTATATATATAGATTACAATTAAATATTACGATTGCAGCTCCAGTCAGATGACAATGGGCAAT
The DNA here is from genome assembly GCF_021461395.2 of Schistocerca americana. NCBI lineage: Eukaryota > Metazoa > Arthropoda > Insecta > Orthoptera > Acrididae > Schistocerca > Schistocerca americana. The sequence continues at coordinate 152,192,878 of NC_060128.1, read as the reverse complement.
GAATGAAGTACCTCCTTCTGTTGGCTGTGGCTCTGGAAATATCAAATCTATATTCCTCTTATGACTGGACATAATTTTCCACATAAATTCCTTCATCCCCCTTATGGCTATAAGTACGTTGAAATCTCAATCTCCCACGTCAAATCTATACCTCTCTTACGATCAGACATAGCCATTTTCTTTGTAAGAGTTGGAACAATGGCTACAGTAACTTTACACCCCAACACAAGCCTGCCAATCTCGGTCAATCTGTCACACATCCCCTGCTAAGTATACTGCATCGCCAGTAACTGAATGCTGGTGGCACCAAACGATACTGAGAGCAAATCCACGATGGATGGACATGCCTCATTTGTTTTTCTTGCGAGTGGCACCAGTGCATCTTACAAAGAGAGACGTAATCGTCTAGTGAGCAACCAGATGTTAAAAAATGATCGCAGCATGTTACTGTCACCCGGCATAAAAATCAGTCTTGGTTCTACAGGTAAACACAAGTATCGCTAACGATATCCATGTTAAAAACTGTATATGCTTTATAAATCGCGGTATGGTATTGCTTCTGAATGAAGTGGTCTTCCGCACAAATATAGACGGTGATCGTGAGGTGTGTATTAACAGGCTGAAAGTCCGGGTGCACGTCGACAGCAGTATAAGCTCGTAATAAAATCACCGTATCACCGACTTTAGAAAGTGATTCGGCTAAGGACTCACACACAGATATACAGAAAAAAGTGCACTGTAACCATAGAATATGTGGTAGGAGGTATCTGGATGCTTTCGAGTACAGTGCTACGTTACATCGTCTGACCAGAAAAAGAGTGCATTTGCGCTAAATGTTGGCAATTGCATTACAATTACAAGCAATTTTGGAATAAGTGGTGACAAGTGCTGTCATGATCATATGGGCAGAAGTGACATAAAATCGATAAAATGACGAATGATACATATAAACAGAGGGAAAATAAGTCAAAATGCGGGGAAATTGAGAGGAATGTGGGAGTAGTTGCATGGCTTCTACTTGGTGCAGGAAAATTGTTGTACGTGGCAACGAGTATGTGATAGCAAGAGGAATACAAGAAAATGTTGACATGGAAGCACCGGCAACCAAGGAAACAGTCATTTTTCGTCGACAGCCACAAGATAGTGGGAGTTGGACGTTTTACGTGGACGACTGCCAAGTGTAGAGCAATAAATTTATATATGTCGGATCACAAGCCCAGGTGTGACCCCAAAGTTATGGGAAACCGCCTTATATATTTTTATAAAGCATCCTTTGCTAAAGAACATCGTATTACCGGTTGAGGTGACTGCAATATACGAGGGTTGTCCAGAAAGTAAGTTCCGATCGGTCGCTAAATGGAAACCACAGTGAAAATCAGAAACATTTTATTTGAAAGAGTTAGCTACACTTTCCAGATACTTCTCTACATAGTCGCCGCTCCGACTTACACATTTGTCGGTGCGTTATACCAAATTTCCAACACCATCGTCATAGAAGGCAGCCGCCTATGCTGTCCAATAATTCTCTATGCTGGTCTATACCGCGAAGCCTGTGCCCCGGTGCTGTCTTCGTATGCAGCGTTTCATGTGAACAGAGATGGTACTCAGGACGAGCCAATTAGTGCTGTATTGTGGGTGATCGAACACTCCCCATAGAAAAGGCTGTAGAAGCGTCTTCGTTGCCCCTGCATAGTGCGGCTGAGAATTGCCACGAAGAAGGAAGTGCGTGGCAGTTGTGTTAGGCGGGTTGCATTCATTAAGGCGAAGCCTCTCAGCAGAACATCCTACTTGGCGGGAGACATCGTTGTTCTGGGCACCTTTACTCGCTTACAGTGCGCTCACAACTGAAAAGGGCGTCTTGATGCGATCGACGGTCATACTAGAGACACTACCCAACACAGCTGTGCAAAGCTTCATTGTGTTTTCACTGTGGTGTCCATTTTGCGACCGAACAGAACTTACTTTCTTGACAACCCTCGTACAACTACAGAAAGGATTTTGTGTTTGATCCTGTACAAGACTGTTTAGGTGTTTTGCATCCTAACAATCAGTATTCACAATGTGCTTATCTGTACTCTCCACCAATTACAACCATGCGGTGTCAGGTAACAAATTCCTTACAGAACAGTTGCTATGCGGTTTTTTAATAACATTCTATTGTATGTCTACTGAGGTAATAGTGACACATGCAAGTTGACTGCTGTCTTAGATGCTTTCCTGCCAAAGAAAACCATCTGCCTCTAAACTGACATGAATCTGCATTAAAGGAGGCTAGAAAATAAATGGAGTGATCGCTTCAGAGGGGTTGTAACCAGGTATGATTTAATGGCAGACTGATGATGTATTTTAGAGAGAGGGAGATGTTGCTGCAGGTCATTTAGCACACATTTAACCTTTTTTTTTTCGTTGTTTGCTTGGATTCATCAGTTGTCTTTTATAACTTACGATCGAGTTGCGTGTTTGGTGTGTGACTTAAAGCGCTATCTACCCGCAATCGTTAACAGCAAACGTCTCCATACCACAGTCAGCAGAGGGCTTCCAACGCAGGTGTGAAGAATCATGTTCATTAATGAAAAACCTACTTCAACACTCTCCTCTAGACGAACTAAGATGTTTGCAAAGTACTCCATTTCTTTGTCGCACCTTGGACATAGCCAGACGCTGTGGCTGAGCGGTTCTGGGCGCGCAAGTCCGGAACCGCGCGCCTGCTACGGTCGCAGGTTCGAGTCCTGCCTCGGGCATAGTTGTGTGTGATGCACTTAGGTTAGTTAGGTTTAAGTAGTTCCTAAGTCTAGGGGACTGATGACCTCAGATGTTAAGTCCCATAGTGCTTAGAGCCATTTGAACCATCTTGGACATAAATCGAGTCTTCAGTTTCATACAGGTATGAAGAGACTGTTATTTGCTTTTCATGATTATCCTATCCAAAATGTATGCATGTGGATCAGGGAGAGGGCAAGTCTTAGAATTTTTTAGTAGGTTGGTGTAAAAGACGCGTTAATATTCTCTTAGAAAACCAAACAGCGCATAGGTATGTCGGCAATATGACCATATACATATGGAAAACTGGAAAAAATATGAAAAATGACAGCGGTAAAATTCGAGGAAAACCTGGTATAATCACGAAAAATCGATGTGAAATAAGTAAAATGTGAAATAAGTAAAAGTTGAGGGAAAGACGATTAAATGTGTAAAATGGCCAAAACCTAGTAAAATATGAAAACTGACTCAGAATACATAAAATTAGAGAAAAATACCATGAAATGACTATTGAGCCAAATCAATACAATTAAATGTTCTGGATACCTTCCACCACGCGCCGTAAGGAGCTACGGAGTATGCTGATGCAGAACATACCCGGTGTCTCTCCTAAGAACCGTCTAGCACATTTGTCTGGTTTTTCAGCAGGTACTTGCTATTTCGTTTTTGTAATGTGCATCTGGAGTCAACCCAAACAAATACCGTTCGTCACGTCTTTTATGCGATACCCTGTATCGACGGAGCGCGTGGATTTTTTTTCCCATATCAAACAAAATTGTTTATAAACCGGAATTTTAGGTGCTCATTACATGAAGCGGTTGCGAATTAGCCTAGTGCGATATGTAAAGTGCATATGTAAAGTTTATTCCACTCCATGATAGGCTGATTGGTACAGCAACCGTTTTTCGTGATTTTATAAAGAAACAGCTTCACTTACAAAGTTACTTTTTGCAACTGGGACTGTTCCTTTATACAGCGAGTAATACTCGTTTGAGCCTGTTCCTTCTATTCATTGCAGAAACGAAATTAAAAATATCCGCCGAAAAATCAAGGAAAATATGACTGACGACATCTGCGAGACACACTGTATATGTGAGAAACAATCTGTCTAATGGTCTACATGTCTCGCTATCGTAGTTGAAACTGGCTAGAAGAAAGAAAACGAAATAGCACGTTTTTGCAGCACAGGACAGAATTTTCTTTCTCTCATTCGGTTTTAACAGAAAAGCTGTAAATTAACGTTTAAAAAAAGTATATAAACTATGTCCGTCCAAATGTTCATTTGAGTATCGTGTAAAAATTTGAAGTTAACCTGTCAAGACTTTCCGAGATTTTTTGGTAACAACGTTGCCCGTTTGGGTTTTACACAAGTATTCAAATATTATGTACATTAGAAGTACAGTGTCTACGTCCGACCGAATGGTCATTATCGTATCGTGTAAAATTGTGAAGTAAATCAAAAGTCTGTTCGAGATTTTTGGTAACGTTTCCGCTTTATGTACACTACTGGCCATTAAAATTGCTACACCATGAAGATGACGTGCTACAGACGCGAAATTAAACTGACAGGAAGAAGATGCTGTGATATACAAATGATTAGCTTTTCAGAGCAATCACACAAGGTTGGCGCCGGTGGCGACACCTACAACGTGCTGACATGAGGAAAGTTTCCAACCGATTTCTCATACGCAAACAGCAGTTGACCGGCGTTGTCTGGTGAAACGTTGTTGTGATGCCTCGTATAAGGAGGAGAAATGCGTACCATCATGTTTTCGACTTAGATAAAAGTCGGATTGTAGCTTATCGCGATTGCGGTTTATCGTATCGTGACATTGCTGCTCGCGTTGGTCGAGACCCAATGTTAGCAGAATATGGAATCGGTGGGTTCAGAAGGGTAATACGGAACGCCGTGCTGGATCCCAACGGCCTCGTATCAATAGCAGTCGAGATGACAGCCATCTTATCCGCATGGCTGTAACGGATCGTGCTGCCACGTCTCGATCCCTGAGTCAACAGATGGGGACGTTTGCAAGACAACAACCATCTGCACGAACAGTTCGACGACGTTTGCAGCAGCATGGACTACCAGCTCGGAGACCGTGGCTGCGGTTACCCTCGATGCTGCATCATTGACAGGGGCGCCTACGATGGTGTATTCAACGACGAACCTGGGTGCACGAATGGCAAAACGTCATTTTTTCGGATGAATCCAGCTTCTGTTTACAGCATCATGAAGGTCGCATTCGTGTTTGGCGACATCGCAGTGAACGCACATTGGGAGCGTGTATTCGTCATCGCCATGCTGGTGTATCACCCGGCGTGATGGTATGGGGTGCCATTGGTTACACGTCTCGGTCACCTCTTGTTCGCATTGACGGCACTTTGAACACTGGACGTTACATTTCAGATGTGTTACGACCCGTGGCTTTACCCTTCATTCGATCCCTGCGAAACCCTACATTTCAGCAGGATAATGCACGACCGCATGTTGCAGGTCCTGTACGGGCCTTTCTGGATGCAGATAATGTTCGACTGCTGCCCTGGCCAGCACATTCTCCAGATCTCTCACGAATTGAAAACGTCTGATCAGTGGTGGCCGAGCAACTGGCTCGTCACAATACGCCAGTCACTACTCTTGATGAACTGTGGGATCGTGTTGAAGCTGCATGGGCAGCTGTACCTGTACACGCCATCCAAGCTCTATCTGACTCAACAATGCCCAGGAGTATCAAGGCCGTTATTACGGCCAGAGGTGGTTGTTCTGGGTACTGATTTCTCAGGATCTATGCACCCAAATTGCGTGAAAATGTAATCACATGTCAGTTATAGTATAATATATTTGTCCAATGAATACCAGTTTATCATCTGCATTTCTTCTTGGTGTAGCAATTTTAATGGCCACTAGTGTAGTACATATATATTTATGTATTACTTATGTTAAAGAAATACATAGCTATGGCCGTCCGATCGTTCATTAGAGTATCGTGTATAAATTAAAAGTAAACTGGTGAAGTCATTTTCCAGAGTACTGGTAAACACGTTAATCAGCGAGTTGTCATATTGTACCGGTATCCTATATAAAACCGGTATGCCTCACGCCTGAGATTCAAGTAACAATGAACTAACTATAAAAGTAGATAACAGTAACATTAAAAAACATGTAGTTACCTGTTTGTAAGATACGATGGACGTGGTGGGCATAGGTTGGTATTGTCACTTCAGAAGTATGAGAGAGTTCAGGGCACTCTCACTTCTGACACGGTGTTATGCCGCTTCATGTTCTTAGGGAATATGGTGTTTATTGCGATTTGACTTCATACATCATGATGAAATGGTGGGCCGTAGTTAATGCTCTTGCTTGCGTGCTCTAGGGAAGGAATAATAGTAAGCTTTACCTGCATTCAAAGGAATAGGGTGCCGATTTAAATGACTGCAGTAAAAGAGCAAGGCGACGGTGGGCCAAGGGAAGCGCGTTTTTCCTGTGGAACCTGGGTGGAAACATTTCCGGACTACAACCTGGTCATGTTGTTAGCAAAAGACACGGCGTAAACAGGTGGGGAAGAGGCCGCGAAGCTGAATCTTTTTTTCCTTTTCCCCAAATAACTTTAAAATCTCTTATTGGTCAAATCGGTGTATACAGAGCAAGGGGCACTCTCCAAGCTTCGAATGCCGCGCTCCAGCTCGTGATTGGCTTGTCCTAAAGTGGGCTTTCGCTACCGAGCTAAGGAGGAAAGCGGACAGAAACAGAAGATGACTGTTGCACTGGCGCTTCGCTAGTAAAGAACTGCAGGTCTCTACCTACACGGTGAGACTTTGCTAGTGTGCCACTTAGATCCTGTGCCAGTCACCTTCTGTACCGTCAGAGGTATTGCTTCGAGCATCACGCACACAACGCGCGATGTGTGTGTGTACTTATTTGTCTTGAGTAGGCCGTCTAAACACTTGACATATTCCGTCACGTTCTAGGCGCGTCAGTCTGGAACAGCGCGACCGCTACGGTCGCAGATTTGAATCCTGCATCGGACATGGATGTGTGTCGTGTCCTTAGGTTAGTTACGTTTAAGTACTTCTAAGTTCTATGGGACTGATGACCTCAGCAGTTAAGTCCCATAGTGCTCAGAGCCATTTGAACCATATTCCGTCACTTATAGCCGTGGCACGGAGTCAAACTGGTTTGGCAGATCAGCAAACGGGTCCACCTGCACACTGGAATCCACCGGGGTTTCAGAGGCTCAGAGGGAAGTACCTGCATTCCGAATTAACAGAGCGCGAGACCGCGCACTTGCGGTTCTCGGGTGCGCGCCATTAATAACAGATTGTTGCCGTCCATAACTTCAGTCACCGAACGCATCGTGGTGTGCCGCCCTGACCAGCAGGAGGGTAAAGTATTCGCTGCTACGGAGTAGCGCTCCAATATATGTTTCTCAGCACCCTGTTCTTTCGAACCATATTTTTCTTTTTTTGGAATAGTTGAGTATAGATTCTCGATGGTGGCGTAGTTTTTGTGCCATAACATCGATTCACATATATGAAGTCAGATAAAGCGATTAGTGTTCCGAGCCGACCGCGGTGGCCGTGCGGTTCTAGGCGCTTCAGTCCGGAACCGCGGGACTGCTACGGTCGCAGGTTCGAATCCTGCCTCGGGCATAGATGTGTGTGTGTCTTTAGGTTTGTTAGGTTTAAGTAGTTCTATATTCTAGGGGACTGATCACATCAGATGTTAAGTCCCATAGTGCTCTGAGCCATTTGAACCATTTGATTAGAGTTCCGGTTAGTGTCGTGTGTCGATCCCCAGCTGGTCACTTTGTCCACCATAGACCCCACGTTAGTGAAAGCATTTGTCAAATAAAAAAGTTTGTGTGACTTTTCTTTAGTCATTTTTGTTTTCTTATGATGTTAAGGGTGAATAAATCTATTGTTATTTAGATCACAACTTCTGCCTGCGTTCTGATTAACAGTACCTTGCCATTTTGATTAAAGTCCATATTCTAAAAGAAAATAATAAGCTTGCAAGTAACTCGTCTAGAAATGATTAGCAGGTACGTAAGGCGTACCGGATTTTTGTGGGACACCCTGTAGTATAGATATGTAGGCAGCACTGACTAAATCACGTGATAATGTCTTTATTAGCACTGAATAATAGTAAACAAACATTACTCAAAATGTTTGTTATTTTCTCCTTATTCTTTTTGCCCTCTGATTATCATGTTAATTAGGATCAGTTTCGTTTCTTCTGGTCTCCATACTTTTCCAATATTCTTCCAGTTTCATATTCTGCAAGCTTCTCTGTCTTCTAGGATCCAGCGTACTTTCGTTCTCTTGTTCATCAGAAACTGTGTTATTTGGTACGGGGGTAATCCCAAAAGTAAGATCTATTTTTTATAAGTACATAGACCTGTTTATTTCTACAATGGTTTACATCAGTTTACAGCTTGAACATTTAGCTATTTTTCGACATAATCACCATTTCTGTCAATGCATTCTTGTAGACGCTGTGGCAGTTTCTGTATGCCCATGTCATACCAGCTCGACGCCATGCTGTTCAGAAAGTTATGAACCTCTTCTTTCACCTCTTCGTCGCAGCTGAATCGCTTGGACCATAATTAACGCTGACAGGTACTGTGAGACACTGAAAAAACTCAAACGGGCAATTCAGAACCGGAGAAGGGGAATGTTGAGCAAGGGCGTACACATTCTCCATGACAACGCTCGCCCACACATCGCTCGGCAAACCGTTGCTCTCCTGCAACAGTTTCAGTGGAACATAATCACCCACACACCCTATAGTCCTGACTTGGCGCCCAGTGACTATCACCTGTTCCCTAGGTTAAAAGAACATTTGGCAGGAAAGCGATTCAGCACTGACGAGGTGAAAGACGAGGTTCATAACTTTGTGAACAGCGTGGCGGCGAGCTGGTATGACATGGGCATACAAAAACTGCCACAGCATCTACAAAAATGCTTCGACAGAAATGGTCATTATGTCGAAAAATAGCTAAATGTTCAAGCTGTAAACTGATGTAAACCATTGTAGAAATAAACAGGTCTATGTACTTATAAAAAAAAAAAAGGAGACCTTACTTTTGGGATTACCCTCTTATATCAACTTTCCCTGGTCGATTCTACGGATGTGTCCGAAGAACAGGCCTCTTCCTGATAGTGTTCGAGGATGTCTCTGTCTTGGTATACAGTCCATGGTTCGTTCTCCTTCTACAAGTATATTGGCCGTCTCCTGTTCGATTATGTCCCATTAGCCGCCTGAGAATGTTCCCAAAGCTATAGTCTCTTAAGTACTAATGATTCTTACTGGGTTCAGACTTTCTGCTGGGTGTAACGCCTCAGGGCGGTTCACTATCTCGTAATGCCTCACTTTTGCAATGATGAAAATGAAGTTCTTGTACATGTTCGCAGTTAGTTCGTATGCTACACTAATTTCGTTTATTCGTGCTTCAGCTGCTTGTTTTTCTGTCAGACCAATTTCTATCCGTTCTCCTAGCTATTTAAATCTCTCCACCTTGTGAACTTTCCCTCCTATTGTCAACCATGTAGGAGCTGCCTCTAAGTTCGTCATAGAGAGGTACTGTGCCTTCTCGATAGACTTGTAGTCCTACTTCCGCGTCCGCAGCTCGTGGTCTTGCGGTAGCGTTCTCGTTTCCCGCGCCCGGGTTCCCAGGTTCGATTCCCGGCGGGGTCAGGGATTTTCTGTGCCTCGTGATGACTGGGTGTTGTGTGCTGTCGTTAGGTTTAAGTTGTTCTAAGTTCTAGGGGACTGATGACCATAGATGTTAAGTCCCATAGTGCTCAGAGCCATTTGAACCATTTTTTCCTACTTCTGCCGCCTGTGTCTATAGCTGCGTGGTTTGATTATTCCGGCAGTATCACAATATCTACATCAATACTCTGTAAACCACTGTGAAGAGTATGGCGGAGGGTAGGTCAAACAGTACCAGTAATTAGGGGTTTTTTCGTTCCATTCACGTATGGAACAAAGAAAAAATTATTTTTAAATGCCTCCGTGCGTGCTGTAATTAATCTAATATTGTCCTAACGATGCCTTCGGGAACGATAGGTCGAGAGTTGTAGTACATTCCTGAAATTGGTTCTTGAAAGTTTATAAGAAGGCTTTGTCTACGTATCGATGTAACGTCTAAGAGTCTTCCAGCTCAGTTTCTTTGGCATCCCTGTCACACTCTGTCACGGACCAAACAACGCCTGTGACCACTTGTGCTGCCCTTCTCTGATATGTTCAATCACTTGTTAGTCCTAATGTAGCGGGACTTTGAATTTCGCCGCGCTACACTCGTTCCCTCAGATATAAATTATACTGTCGCAGCTGTATGAGCGCTCGACGGCAGAGAAAATAAGAAAATGAAGGTACAAAAAAATTGTAACTCTTTTTGTTTTCTACCCGCTTTTGTCTCTCGAGAGCGGAAGCTTAACTTACTTATTAGCTAGTCTTGGTCGGATGAAGACGAAAAAACTTATTGATGTATTGTGGCAGTTTGTATGACATTTGGAGGAGGGAAGAAACGTAAAATACACTGCATTCAATACCATGATAGTTTTAATTTGTATACATCAGTAATTCCTGGACAATGAAAATTATTGCAAAATTTCGGAGCAGCTAAGACTTTTCACGCAGAAATTAAGCAGGAGATTTTTGGAGAACAAGACCTGGACGCCGCACCGGAGAAGACATGTTAACATGGTAAAGGATGAACTCTTATCTAAACCATTTCCCCCTGTTAATCACATTTTGTTATTCTCTGTTCTCTTTCAAATAATTTTTGTAGTGGAAATTGGTTTGACTTTTGTTCAGAAACGCCACAAGGACCACCCCAACAATAGTTTTTCCGAATCACGAAGTCCAATAACTTTTCTGTAATACGAAGTACGATTTGCATTTCATTCTTTCACGATCATTAACGATTTTAAAAACCCCTTTTTATCCACCATTTATTCACACATTTTCAACCTTTTCTTTTCTTCTCTTCTCTTTTTCATTTTTATTAATCGCTACACTAATTGGTACAGGCTCTAGGGACTTCAGCAATATTCTACAACAGTTCGCAAGAATGATTGGTAAGCAGCCTCCTTCACCCACGAAAGAGCCTGCGTGATCATTCCATTTCATATCTCTACAAATTGTTATACGAGTTGGCTAATTCCAACTGAGCGATATTATAGACATCGGATACTACATTTTTTCCGTTTCGTGAAGTGCACATTTTTTTGCGTTTCTGAACGTTTAAAGCAAGTTTCAAATCTTCGCACCACTTTGAAGTCTTATCAACATCAGAATGAACATTATGCAGCTTATTTCATACAGTACTTCATTATAGCTAACTCCATCATCTGTGAAAAGTCTGGGGTTACTATTAATATTGTCCGCAAGATCATTAATGTACAGCGTGGACTACAGGGTCCCAGCACACTTTCCTGGGACACACCGTAAGTTAGTGACCGCTACGGTCGCAGGTTCGAATCCTGCCTCGGGCATGGATGTGTGTGATGTCCATAGGTTAGTTAGGTTTAAGCAGTTCTAAGTTCTAGGGGACTGATGACCTCAGATGTTAAGTCCCACAGTGCTCAGAGCTATATGAGTCACCGTAAGTTACTTCTGCATCTGATGATAAAACTCTCCATCCAAGATACCATGCTGTGTTCAAACGGTTCAAATGGCTCTAAACACTATAAGACTTAACATCTGAGGTCATCAGTCCTCTAGAACTTATAACTACTTAAACCTAACTAACCTAAAGACATCACACACATCCATGCCCGAGGCAAGAATCGAACCTGCGACCGTAGCAGCAGCATGGTTCCGGACTGAAGCGCCTAGAACTGCTCGGCCACAACGGCTGGCTACCATGCTGTGTCCTCCGCGCCAAAAATTCCTCAGTCCAGTCATAAATTTCACTTGATACCCCTTACGATCGTAATTTTGATAATAAGCACACATGTGGTACTGAGTCAAACGCTTTTCGGAAATCAAGCAATACTACGTCTACCTGACTACCTTGATCTAAACTTTCCGTCTGCGAATGCCAGACAATCGATCCGTAGTCCTTTTTTCTTACATCCCACTCGTATTCTACCTACTTTCATTTCTCATCTCAATTACATTGTTCGTAATACACCTCGAATATAAAAAGGCATCCACTGACCTGTAACTGTGGGTAGCCAACAATCACAAGGTAAGTGTAGCTACGGCAGTTCTGGATTTGAGAATCTCCTAATGGGTATCGCCTTTTATGAAGCAAGCAGGTCTCAGTGTAACACCCTCAGCTGTAAGGAGACGCCACATAGGACAGCGACTATGAATAAACCAAATATTACGAACCTCGTAAAACCGGTGCTTTACCATAAACCTACAATTAAGTCTCGCCTTTTTTTACGCAATAAATGCTGTTTAAAGCGGTCTCTGCAGGCGCAAGATTACTGCCTTAATTTGCGCAGTTTGCAGTGTCGGTTATTAGCGCAAGAATAAAAGCTCTATATAACAGCGTGTAAATGGAAGCACAATAAAAGGGCGCTACTGCACTGTGGCTGCAGATTGTATCTACGGCGGAACGCAGCTGCAGAAGTAGCCTGCTTAAGCGCGGGCTGTGCTAACTGCCAGATATTTGCAGCAGCTGTTTACACGTCGCAGTGCGCTAGTTACCTAGCTGGCAAGACTTTCGTTACGCGCCCACACGCGAGGGCCGAAATTACTACGACATACCAGAAAATTTTGTTGGTAAATTATATGCTGAAAGATAACTTAGACAACGCATAGCGCAGAGCAGGAGTTTGGTAAAAAATGTAACAGATCATTCACGTAACACTTTCACGCTGTTTTTTCCTTGCTTCTTTTATTTTCTTTTTTTATCTGTTGTGGAAAACCTTACTCTCAGAGTTATAAAATGTACAATACATTAGCGTGACAAACTTCAGGACATTAATACCTTTCGTATGATGTGTCACTGGCAAAGAACATAGCTCGATGGAACCAGCACCATACATGGAAAGATCAGCAACAGTACAATGCAGAAGCTGACTGATGGAATTACGCAATGAGACGAACAGAAATGATTTATTCAAAGACGATAATTACACTGAAGTCACGGCAGTTCATTATTGTCCCCCGATCGTTAAAAATGGCTGCGCAAGGTTCTCTCGCCATTAAACAGAAGTTAAAATAAACATACCTAAACTAAAAAGTTTTGCATCACCTCGGTTCCGAGTGTTCCGGAATATGTACAGAAAATTGGAAAAGAGATCGCCACGCCGGATTAGCCGAGCAGTCTAAGGCGCTGCAGTCATGGACTGTGCGGCTGGTCCCGGCGGAGGTTCGAGTCCTCCCTCGGGCATGGGCGTGTGTGTTTGTCCTTAGAATAATTTACGTTAAGTAGTGTGTAAGCTTAGGGACTGATGACCTTGGCAGTTAAGTCCCATAAGATTTCACACACATTTGAACTTTTTTTTTTTTTTTTTTTTTTTTTTTTTTTTTTTAATAGAGATCAACATAAACATCATTTCCGCCCTTTTGTATTGCTCATGAAAACTACAAATTGCATGATGTACCACCATACAGCGAGACCTTCAGAGGTGGTGGTCCAGATTGTTGTACACACTGGTACCTCTAATATCCAGTAGCACGTCCTCTTGCATTGATGGATGCTTGTATTCGTCGTGGCATACTATCCAAAAGGCACTGTTGGTCCAGATTGTCCCACTCCTCAACGGCGATTCGGCGTAGATCCCTCAGAGTGGTTGGTGGGTCACGTCGTCCATAAACAGCCCTTTTCAGTCGATCCCAGGCATGTTCGATAGGATTCATGTCTGGAGAACATGCTGGCCAATTTAGTCGAGCGATGTCGTTATTCTGAAGGAAGTCATTCACTAGATGTACACGATGGGGTCGCGAATTGTCCTCCATGAAGACGAATGCCTTGCCACTATGCTGCCGATATGGTTGCAGTATCGATCAGAGGATGGCATTCACGTATCGTACAGCCGTTACGGCGTATGTCGGGTAGACAAACTGCCACACCTAAACATCAGGGAACCTCCACGTTGCTACACTCGCTGGACAGTATGTCTAAGGCGTTCAGCCTGACTGGGTTGCCTCCAAACACGTCTCCGATGATTGTCTGGTTGAAGGCATATGCAACACTCATCGGTGAAGAGAACATGATGCCAATCCTGAGCGGTCCATTAGGCATGTTGTTGGGAGCATCTGTGTAGCGCTGCATGGTGTCGTGGTTGCAAAGATGGGCCTCGCCACGGACGTCGGGAGTGAAGTTCCGCGTCACACAGCCTATTGCGCACAGTTTGAGTCGTAACACGACCTCCTGTGGCAGCACGAAAAGCATTATTCGACATGGTGACGTTGCTGTCAGGGTTCCTCCGAGCCATAATCCGTAGGTAGCGGTCATCCACAGCAGCAAGGGGGCGGCCTGAGCGAGACATGTTATGGACACTTCCTGTCTCTCTGTATCTCCTCCATGTCCGAACAACATCGCTTTGGTTCACTCCGAAACGCCTGGACACTTCCCTTGTTGAGAGCCCTTCCAGGCACAGAGTAATAATGGAGACGCAACCGAACCCCGGTATTGACCGTCTAGGCACGGTTGAACTACAGACGACACGAGCCGTATACCTCCTTCCTATTGGAGTGACTGGAACTGATCGGCTGTCGGACCCCCTCCGTCTAATAAGCGCTGCCCATCCCTCCCAGTCCCTGGAAATGTTTCATTGAGGAACCGACGAACATGCAGTCCCCAATGTGGTGGTGCACCATCTTCCTGGAAAATTGAAGTTGGTTGTAAGTCAGTCAACTGTGGTGCTACTTATTCGGTCAGAAGGTCTAGGTAAACAGCTGCAGTAATTGTTGACTCGTTGAAGGAAAATGGACCAATTGTTCGGTTACACATGATTCTACACCACAAATTCACTTTTGGACTATTTCGGTTACAATGGCGTCTGTGGCATTGTAGCGAGAAGGAAGCGACTCTGCCTTACTTCTCTTGTTTCTGTATCACTAACCTGGTGTTTTGCTGCTTCGGTAGACCCATCACTAATGCTCCTTGCTGACGCATAATTGTCAGATGTACCTGTAACTTGGCTGCTAATGAGCATTCCCGATCGCATAAATGTGCGTAATACTTAGCATAAACCCATGAAGGGAATGCGCGTATGCATTACACGGTGAAGCTCCCTAGTGACGTGGGGGGTGTTCAGATCGCCAGATTCTCACACTGTGTCTGTTTAATGTCCCAGAAACATGAAAAGTTGCCTCTCGCTTGAGGAATGCTTCATCCTCCGAAAAGCGTTTCAGCATGTTGAGTGCAAACTATGTCCATTTTGGCTTGTCATTTGGCTCAGCTGTCTGTAACAGTTGCACTTTGTAAGCGTACAACTGCAAGTTCTTGTGTGCCACTGTCTGGCAGCAGTGCGCATGGACTACGCAGGTGAACGAGTAAAAACGTTTAATACGCGATCGATGTTTTCCTCGGATGTTCTTGGTCGCCCGCTCCTCCCTTTATCCAACACTGTCCCTGTCTCCATAAATTTTTTGTGCCATGCACTGATTGAAGGGCGCGATGCTCGACCTCTTCCATACCTAGTTCTGAAGTTTCGTTGAGTCCGAACATCCGATTTTGTCTCAATAAGCCAGGACACACATTGTGCCTTCTCTTGATGAGTTCCTTCCATCATCAGAGTATCTGAAACACAAAATTTTAGTATATATAAAAACTTTAGTAAACAGTGATTACACCAAAATAAATGGTGTCAAAATATTTCAACAACTGCTGTGTAATAACATTTTGAAGTTGTAAAGGGACTTTATGGACACCCTGCACATCTACACAGATACTCCGTAAGGCACTGTACGGTGCGTGGCGGAGGGTACTCTGTACTACTAGTAGTCATTTCCTTTCCTATTCCACTCGCAAATAGAGCGAGGGAGAGGCTGTCTGTATGCCTGCGTATCAGCCCTAATTTCTCGTATCTTATCTTTGTGGTCCCTACACGCGTTGTATGTTGGCGACAGTAAGATCGTTCAGCAGTCAGCTTCAAATGCCGCTTCTCTAAATTTTCTCAGTGATGTTTCTCCAAAAAAAACGTCGCCTTTTCTTCAGTGATTCCCATTTGAGTTTTCGAAGCACCTCCATAACACCTACGTGTTGTTCAAACCTGTTGCTGTTGTGGTCTTATGTCCTGAGGCAGGTTTGATGCAACTCTCCATGCTACTCTATCCTGTGCTTCTTCATCTCCTAGTAACTACTCGAACCTACAGCCTTCTGAATCTGCTTAGTGTATTCATCTCTTGGTCTCCTTCTACGATTTTTATCCTCCACGCTGCCCTCCAATACTAAATTGGTGATTCCTTGATGCCTCAGAACATGTCCTACCAACCGATCCCTTCTTCTAGTCAAGTTGTGCCACAAACTCCTCCGCAATTCTATTCAGTACCTCGTCATTAGTTATGTGATCTACCCATCTAATCTTCAGCATTCTTCTGTAGCACCACATTTCGAAAGCTTCTATTCTCTTCTTGTCCAAACTATTTTTCGTCCGTGCTTCACTCCAAATACTTTCAGAAAGGACCTCCTGACACTTAAATGTATACTCGATGTTAAAAAATTTCTCTTCTTCAGAAACGCTTTCCTTGCCATTACCAGTCAACATTTTATATCCCCTCTACTTCGACCATCATCAGTTATTTTGCTCCCCAAATAGCAAAAGTCATCTACTACTGTAAGAGTCTCATTTCCTAATCTAATTCCCTCAGCATCACCCGATTTAATTTGACTACATTCCATTATCCTCGTTTTGCTTTTTTGATGTTGCATGGGGGATTAATTAAATATTATTGATTGAAAATATTTTTAGTAGCTGTCTGTCCGATTACGCAAGTCTCGTAAACGGTTGGCCCTGACTAGTATTATTACGCTATCTGACTGCAAAGAACAATGTAAGAAAATTTTCGTAAACACAGTTAATTAATTAAGTCCCCAGCAACTATAAAACCAACAAAACCAATAAGCACAAGAGTCACTGTTCTGTATGTGGGAGTGTGACTCAACGTCCACATCTGGCACGGTTCTTTTCCAACAAGACAAGAATTTTTAAATACCAACTATACTGACGTGACAAAAGAAATTTAGAAAAACTATAATTACGCAAGAAAACCAGAATTCACTCTAATACAAGAACACAAGCCAGATGCTTTGTTGACTGAACCTGTAGTGACGCATTATTTCAGATACACAAATAATAAAAGAACATTGTAATTTTTACCTTCATATATATTGACGAAATGCACTCATTACAATAACATCTGCTATCTCTCCCATCAAATAACTGCATAAAACATGGAACAACACTCTTTACTACCACATCTCACTCCGACTTCACGTCAAGCAGTGCCCACTAGCACATCTCGGTACGAACTCTTAACACATACTGCCCTCTACGAGCTCCCTCCTAGCACTGTCTGCTACGAACTCTCGACAATCACTGTCTGCTATGAACTCTCAACAAGCACTGACTGCCACGAACTCTAAACACGCACTGTGGAGGCGGCTTAATAGTACTCTTTGGCGCTATCTCTGGCGCAGTGGCACAGTGTAGCCACCTTTCATATGCCCCTCCTCCACAGGCCAGAATTTGATGGTATTTTTGCCAGCATTGGTGGTGAAAATACCACCAAATTCGTCCACAAAAATAGATAATATAATACTTAAATATCACATAATTAGTTAAAATTTTGGCTTTGCACTGACCTTTCACTAACCTAATATATGAAATACAGTAAGCAATACAAATTCTTTTCATGCATGTGGCTTTACATAATAGTTTACACAATATACAAAAAATCAGTTTATACAGATGTTCACATAAAATGCTTTCAGTGATTAGTTTATACAAAAAAAAATACTAACAGGTGACATCTTTTCAGTAGAAGCAGTCCATCAGTTGCACCCAGTAAAGTTTAGCAGGTACACCCAGTAACAAGTCACATCAGTTCAGTAGAAGCAATCCATCAGTTGCACCCAGCAATGTTAAGCAGGTGCAGACACCAACAAGTGACATCATTTCAGTAGAAACAGTTCATAAGTAACATCATTTCAGTAGAAGCAGTCAATCAGTTGCACCCAGCAATGTTGAGCAGGTGCAGACACCAACAAGTGACATCATTTCAGCAGAAGCAGTTCCATCTGTGGCACCCAGTAAAGTTCAAGAGGTACACACAGCAACAAGTCACATTAGTTCAGTAGAAGCAGTCCATCAGAGGCACCCAGCAATGTTGAGTAGGTGCAGACAGCAACAAGTGACTTCATTTCAGTAAAAACAGTTCATCAGTTGCACCCAGCAATGTTGAGAGCAGGTGCAGACACCAACAAGTGACACCATTTCAGTAGAAGCAGTCCATCAGTTGCATCAGCAATGTTGATCAGGTGCACACAGCAACAGGGGACATTTTTTCAGTAGAAGCAGTCCATCAGTGGCACCCAGCAAAGTTGAGCAGGTGCAGACAGCAACAAGTGACTTCATTTCAGTAAAAACAGTTCATCAGTTGCACCCAGCAATGTTGAGCAGGTGCAAACAGCAACAAGTGACTTCATTTCAGTAGAAACAGTTCATCAGTTGCACCCAGCAATGTTGAGTGCAGGTGCAGACACCAACAAGTGATACCATTTCAGTAAAAACAGTCCATCTGTGGCACCCAGCAATGTTGAGTAGGTGCAGACAGCAACAAGTGACATTATTTCAGTAGAAGCAGTCCATCAGAGGCACCCAGCAATGTTGAGTAGGTGCAGACAGCAAAAAGTCACCTCTCTCAGCAGAAGCAGTTCGATAAAATTCACTAGCACTGATCACACTGTTCATCAGAGTTTATGATCACAAATTAAACATGTCCTAGTGGCACCAATCATGTAGAAAAGGTACAGGTAACAGTCCATAATTTTTTTTTTTTACAATCACTGATCACACAGTTCATCAGCAGAAATTAAACACGACCAAATGTCACACATCATCTTGAAAAGTGCAGGTAACAGTTCAGAATATTTATCTTCACTAATCAGACAGTTCAGGCATGAACAATAGTTTGAATGCACATACAAATGCTTTTACAGTAACATACAAATCATAACAAACACACAAATGATATCAGATAATTGTCCTATTAACTATTACAATACACAAATACCAGTAAACCTATAATATTCATGGGTGTCAGTGCAAGCCACTACCAACAAATAAAATAATATTTAGGAGATAGGTGGGTAGGATTAGTAAAGGAAAACACACAAAACACACTCACTCATCTTTCATCCACATTAAGTACTACTGTGTAACTGAATAGTGTTAATTGTGTAAATGAAATTCTGTCTAAATCTGATGTTCATCATGTGTATCAAGTAGTACTGGCAGCAATGTATAATAGTCAATAATAGTTAGTCAACGTCATAGTCATCATGTCAAGACCAATGTTTGCCAAGCCAGATCAAAATGTACTGTTGTTGAACAACTGTCAGTGAGCCAAGATATGCAATTACTTCCTCTTTCCAAAAAAAAAGTATATACTGCTTAGTTATTTAACAAAGTGTGTGTATAGACTATCTTCCTTCTATTTGAGTGTTCTAGACTGCCATCTTCATCCTCCTTGTTCCATAAGACCAACAAAAAAAAATATGCTCCTCACTTACTTTACCTCTTATACACCAAAACTCCAATAATCATCAACATCACATAATCTCAATACGTCACTAATACTTCTTCAATACGTCGATACATATAACTCTTATCATCAATATCATTTACCTTTACCTCTTGTCCACAAAAACTCCATAATCATCAACTTCATATAATCTCTATACCTCAATAATACGTCGCTACATATAAACCTCAGCACCAATATCATTTCACTTCCATAACAACTCTCTTCTCTAGTCAGTCTCCTCGAACAAGTACAGATAAAATCCTAATGCAACTTCAATTCAGCATCCCATACAATCCGAAGACACAGTGTCAACACGCAACCTCTGTGTAATCCATCTGAGCCCAATCTTCTACTCATTATAAATTATAAGATACATTTTGGTTCCTTGTCCATCATTAAATAAAAGAAATGCATACTTGACCTCTAACAGACTTAGTTCGAATAACTCTCAGTAATTAAGTACGATTACGGAGTGTGAAAGATCATAATATTTCACAGTGTGTACACCACTTCAAG
Source organism: Schistocerca americana (assembly GCF_021461395.2). NCBI lineage: Eukaryota > Metazoa > Arthropoda > Insecta > Orthoptera > Acrididae > Schistocerca > Schistocerca americana. The sequence goes on along the minus strand of NC_060128.1, from coordinate 152,172,885 downwards.
AATCATAGCAGAAGCAAACATGTGGAGTATTTTTTGTGTCAAGTGTCACTTCCTATTTCAATTGCTCACGAAAATGCAGTGTAATACTGTAAATGGTCTAAACCTAGTTTCGGTCTGTCATGTCGTTAGCCTCCTTCCTATTAGCACAAATTTATACAGCTTCCATAAAACCTCAGCTCATGTGACTTCAATGACTTTCTTGTACTAATGTCGTTCGTCGAATTATAGCAGTTAATTTTTTTATCTTAAAATATAAGGCACTGAGCGTAAGCAAAACTTGCAATAGCGAGTAAATATACCAGTAGAGAACACAATGTCAACAAGTGGATGCAGCTCAAATCCTACAACGAGGCTCTGCCAAGTGAACAATCTATAATTAATACCATAGTGTGACCTAAACTCTATGTTTGTACACCTTATATCAGCATTTCTATATACCAAATTAAAGAGCAGTTATGGCAACAAAACAGAAATGTGTAAATATGTAATCCATACAAAAAGCAGCAAACATATATCTTACGTAATAAACAAGTCATTAGCATCATATCAGCATAAGCAAATAAATGTTCATATGTCATCTTAGCAAGTAAACATGAAGGCGCAAGCAGATAAATCACAAAGTATAACTTACATACATATCAGCACAACTAATCAGGTGACAATTATAATTTAAATAAATAAGCACAGCAGGCACATAATTAAAAAAAATATGACATCAGTGAAAAAGCAGTGCAGCCAAGCGATGCATAATATATACAAATTACAACCCAGTTCATTAATAATCATTGTCAAAATCAGTTAACGTACGCGAGCACGTCGCTTCACAAGTAAATTCATAGAACATGAAATTAGCACAAAGTATGAATCACGTAATCGTGAGCAGCAAATTACGTCTAAAGTACGTACCTAAGTGGAAATTTGTTACCTGAAAAATAAACTCAATTAATAGTTACCCTTTTTTTTTTTTTAGTTAATTAGTTTCTTCTTCGAAATTACATTCTTCCTGAAAATTTCTCGATAGCAGGTCGTCTTAACGTCGGAGACACACAGAATTTACCTGAAGTTCTCAAATATTTTACACAACCGTATCCTGGAAAATACTGAATGTTAATAACAGAATTCATCAAGTCACTATAGCTTTATACTGAATTTAGTCGGAGAAATTAGACTGTGTATTTGTTTACGTCTGTCAGTGCATTCGCACTGAGCGCTCGATCAGCTGTGGGCGCGTGACGTAGGAAGCTATTGTTCGCGGTCAACGACTGCCTTGTGCGGCGCGCAGACTTGACTGTTGCTTTGAGTGTGTGCCGCCGCCAAAACACAGCGCGGTATCCTTGTACTCTCTGCGTGTTTACATCTAGCTGTTAGTTTTTCACAAGTATGTCATTCCACAAAAAATTTTTACGTTTGATATATGATGTATTCCTTTAGAGCGTCGAGATTTAAGAGTTTCTACTTCAACAGTGTTATCATGTATAATTTTGCGAATTCTATATGGACCGTTATAAAGCAGAAAAAATTTGCGACACAAGCCTTTTCCTTTGTGAGACAAACGGTGGGACTTAATTAATACCTTCTGACCAACTGACAAGATTTTTAAACGACCAGGACGTTTAGCTGATTTCTCTCTTCTAGCAGCCGCAGATGCAATATTTTTCAGAGCCAGGTTGACAACTTCAGAATGCCGCAGTTTCCGTGAAGGCGGAAAAGGAACGATTTCAGAAATGCGATTTGTCGGTACCTTATTTTTTAATATTAATAGAGGCGGTAAAGAAGTTGAGTCATTAGGAAGTTCATTCAGAATGTTTTGAAAAATATGAAGGTACTGATCCCAAGTTCTGTGATTCTGATGACAATAAAGACGGCACAATTTATTGATTTCCTTCATCCATCTCTCTGAAGCGTTAGATTGAGGGTGAAAAAGTGAGATGAAGATTGGTTTAATTTTACGACGGTGTAGAGTACGAAGCCAAATTTTAGAACGAAACTGTGATCCATTATCTGATATTACCTTATCAACATGACCAACTTCTTTAAGAAAATGTTTGATGAAAGCATTAGATACTGAACGAGCTGTTGCTTTGCGTAACGGTGTAAAACACACATATTTTGACGTCAACTCCACTGCTACGAAAATGTACGCAAAACCATTAATAGAACGAACCACTGGACCAAACAAATCGACTGCAGCCATCTCCTTTAATTTCGCTGGAATGATGGGAAACAACGGTGCTCTGTGAGAAATCGTTGGAGGCTTAGCCATTTGACATAATTTGCATTTGGCAAGAACAGATCGAATACGTTTTTCCATATTACTGAAGTAACAATTTTCTCGTAATTTATGAAAGCATTTTCTGGGACCAAAGTGCGCATAACTGAGATGCGTATACCAAATCAATTTATTGACCCACTCATCAGGAATACAAACTAACCAAACGGAGTTGTCGACCGATTTTCGTTTAAAAAGAAGTTTCCAGATAGTTCGCAAAAACGAGGTGTGGCCAAATCGTCCAATTTAACAAAGCGTCGAAGAAAATTACAGACACCAAGGAAACTACGAACATCACGTTTTGTGGTAGGAACAGCATAGTTACGAATAACGTCTAATTTCTCTGGATCAGGAAGAATACCTTCTGTAGAAATAATGTAACCGAGAAATTTCACCTGAGAACGAGCAAATTCAGATTTTTCCAAGTTTACTGTAATGCCAACTCTTGGAAAGATACATAACAATGAATCCAAAATTTTGTTGTGCTCACTCCAAGAACGTTTAACAATAAGAATGTCGTCAACATATGAAATAATATTGTCACGAAGAGAAACAGGTAACATTTCGTTTAGGCTACGAATGAATGCTGCTGAAAATATAGTAAGTCCAAACGGTAAATTCCAAAGTCACTTTTGGGTAAAACAGTCATATCCGGTTATTGTTTAATTACTCACTAGATAGATTGACAGTCGAAGAGTTGGTTTGACAGATGCAAAGAATAGTAAAAGAGTAGGCAGCGGTACAGAAAACTAAAAGAGAAATAGCACCACTACAGCTCGGGGCCCTATGCTCGCTACGGCACATATTCACTTAGAGTAGTGAATCCCCTGAGGACTTAATAAGTTCAAACAGTAATTTTCGAAATCTCATTTAGGTAAATAGTCAAATCTGGTTATTGTTTACTTACTCACTAGATAGACTGATAGTCGAAGAGTTGTTTTGACAGATGCAAAGAATAGTAAAAGAGTAGGCAGCGGTACAGAAAACTAAAAGAGAAATAGCACCACTACAGCTCGGGGCCCTATGCTCGCTACGGCACATATTCACTTAGAATAGTGAATCCCCTGAGGACTTAATAAGTTCAAACAGTAATTTTCGAAATCTCATTTAGGTAAATAGTCAAATCTGGTTATTGTTTACTTACTCACTAGATAGACTGATAGTCGAAGAGTTGTTTTGACAGATGCAAAGAATAGTAAAAGAGTAGGCAGCGGTACAGAAAACTAAAAGAGAAATAGCACCACTACAGCTCGGGGCCCTATGCTCGCTACGGCACATATTCACTTAGAATAGTGAATCCCCTGAGGACTTAATAAGTTCAAACAGTAATTTTCGAAATCTCATTTAGGTAAATAGTCAAATCTGGTTATTGTTTACTTACTCACTAGATAGACTGATAGTCGAAGAGTTGTTTTGACAGATGCAAAGAATAGTAAAAGAGTAGGCAGCGGTACAGAAAACTAAAAGAGAAATAGCACCACTACAGCTCGGGGCCCTATGCTCGCTACGGCACATATTCACTTAGAATAGTGAATCCCCTGAGGACTTAATAAGTTCAAACAGTAATTTTCGAAATCTCATTTAGGTAAATAGTCAAATCTGGTTATTGTTTACTTACTCACTAGATAGACTGATAGTCGAAGAGTTGTTTTGACAGATGCAAAGAATAGTAAAAGAGTAGGCAGCGGTACAGAAAACTAAAAGAGAAATAGCACCACTACAGCTCGGGGCCCTATGCTCGCTACGGCACATATTCACTTAGAGTAGTGAATCCCCTGAGGACTTAATAAGTTCAAACAGTAATTTTCGAAATCTCATTTAGGTAAATAGTCAAATCTGGTTATTGTTTACTTACTCACTAGATAGACTGATAGTCGAAGAGTTGTTTTGACAGATGCAAAGAATAGTAAAAGAGTAGGCAGCGGTACAGAAAACTAAAAGAGAAATAGCACCACTACAGCTCGGGGCCCTATGCTCGCTACGGCACATATTCACTTAGAGTAGTGAATCCCCTGAGGACTTAATAAGTTCAAACAGTAATTTTCGAAATCTCATTTAGGTAAATAGTCAAATCTGGTTATTGTTTACTTACTCACTAGATAGACTGATAGTCGAAGAGTTGTTTTGACAGATGCAAAGAATAGTAAAAGAGTAGGCAGCGGTACAGAAAACTAAAAGAGAAATAGCACCACTACAGCTCGGGGCCCTATGCTCGCTACGGCACATATTCACTTAGAGTAGTGAATCCCCTGAGGACTTAATAAGTTCAAACAGTAATTTTCGAAATCTCATTTAGGTAAATAGTCAAATCTGGTTATTGTTTACTTACTCACTAGATAGACTGATAGTCGAAGAGTTGTTTTGACAGATGCAAAGAATAGTAAAAGAGTAGGCAGCGGTACAGAAAACTAAAAGAGAAATAGCACCACTACAGCTCGGGGCCCTATGCTCGCTACGGCACATATTCACTTAGAATAGTGAATCCCCTGAGGACTTTAATAGCCGCACATAATTTCCAGTTTGTGACTTTGTGGCACATCTGGCGGAAGTGCGTACGTAAATTGATCTAGCCATGAACATGGATGTATGTCATCCTTAGAATTACGAAATATCTTAATCTTCCAAACAGTTAAGAAGTGTTTATAGTCAAAGTTTTCGCCTCGTGGCGACAAAGACCTACCGCGTCTGTCCCAGTCCCAATGTTGATTATTGTTAAATTCACGCGCCTGGCGCTCTCTTGTTGCATCCCGTAAATGAAACAAATTATTTTCTTCAAACCCCTCTGCTACCTGTGATTCTAAATTTCTTCTGCTATCTTTTCCTACAATTTCGCCTTCGATCTGCTTGACTTGCTTCCGTAATGCCTCAAATTCCCTTTTCACGCGTTCATTAAATTTTCCCTGATTCTCAACATGCTTATTTATGTTCTGATACTCTTCGGTTTCTGCAAATGGTAATGGGGCTGTATCATCCGAATCTCTGTCCCCATGTAAACTAAGATTTGTCAATTTATCTGAAATTTCCTCAACTCTTTCCGATAAGTCACCTATTTTTTCTTTCTGTTTGTTTACATCTTCCGTAAGTGTCGCGACTCGGGTTTCAGTATTGACACATTTGGTAGTTAACTGTTCATATTGTCGTGTTAGATTATTTATTCTGTCATTTGGTACGGATTCCTCGATTCTTTCAAATATTTCTTCCTTATCCTTTGCACGTTGTAAATTTAACTCTGAAAAATTCTGTACTATCACGCGATCTCTTTCTTCCTGTTCTCTATCCTGTTCCCTTTGTCTGATTTCTACTGCAATTAATCTATTATTGTGAGAATTCAGAATCGGTTGTACTTCTTCCCTGATTTCTTTCTTTAATTCATCTTTCATATTTTTGAAACATGTCCCTATTCGTGAATCTATCCGTGTTTCCAAAGTTCCCATCTCTGTTTTAAATTCAGATCCTAACCGAGTTTCCATTGTTCCCATATCAGTTTTTAATTCAGATCGTAAAGTTCCCATCTCTGTTTCTAAACGTGTTGCCACTGTTTTTAATTCAGATCCCAAATTTAATATTGCACCCATCAACTGCTCCATAGTAGCCGGTTCGCAATTCTTTTCGCGCCTAACATTTCCCGCAAAACCAGTTTCCTTCGTAATAACTGTAAAGCTATCTGTGTTCGATACTATTCCAGAATCTTCTATCGTTAATCTCGTATGCTGTGAATTTTCTGATTGAGAAAAATTTTGAAATGGTTCCGGACTATTTTCCCGACTTATTACATTGTTTTCCACTTCATTATTCATCACACTGTTTTCCTCTGTTGGCGAGTTCGCCATGTCAACAATTTCGTTATTCTCACTATTCATCATTTTTGCCTTTTTCATTGATCGCGTAATCATTTACAAAATATACGAAAGATTCGTCACTGTACGAAAATTACACACGGTGACTCTTTATCTCAACAATACCATTCACATGCAATGACTCCCTCAAACACGATTGATCGGACAATTGAAATAATTGCACTAATTTGTCAAACGCGTATACAAGGCAATAAAATTAAATTTTGAAAAATACCATTAGAAGAATGCCAATTACCAAATCTACACATGCAATATAACCTACAATTACTAAACTACAAATTGCTACAACAATACTACAGTCTACAATTTTCACAATCAGAAGAATCCAAGGGACGATCCGAAGCAGCGGTCGTCACGTGCATGGGGGCTTATTTAATATAATGAAAATGATTTTGATAGCTGTATATCCGATTACGCAGTGTCTCGTAATCGGCTGGCCCTGACTAGTATTATTACGCTATCTGACTGCAAAGAACAATGTAAGAAAATTTTCGTAAACACAGTTAATTAATTAAGTCCCCAGCAACTATAAAACCAACAAAACCAATAAGCACAAGAGTCACTGTTCTGTATGTGGGAGTGTGACTCAACGTCCACATCTGGCACGGTTCTTTTCCAACAAGACAAGAATTTTTAAATACCAACTATACTGACGTGACAAAAGAAATTTAGAAAAACTATAATTACGCAAGAAAACCAGAATTCACTCTAATACAAGAACACAAGCCAGATGCTTTGTTGACTGAACCTGTAGTGACGCATTATTTCAGATACACAAATAATAAAAGAACATTGTAATTTTTACCTTCATATATATTGACGAAATGCACTCATTACAATAACATCTGCTATCTCTCCCATCAAATAACTGCATAAAACATGGAACAACACTCTTTACTACCACATCTCACTCCGACTTCACGACAAGCAGTGCCCACTAGCACATCTCGGTACGAACTCTTAACACATACTGCCCTCTACGAGCTCCCTACTAGCACTGTCTGCTACGAACTCTCGACAATCACTGTCTGCTATGAACTCTCAACAAGCACTGACTGCCACGAACTCTAAACACGCACTGTGGAGGCGGCTTAATAGTACTCTTTGGCGCTATCTCTGGCGCAGTGGCACAGTGTAGCCACCTTTCAATGTTCATATTATCCTCCTTTCAAGACACTGTCCATTCCGTTCAACTGCTCTTCCAGGTTCTTTGCTGTCTCTGACAGAATTACAATGTCATCGGCGAACCTCAAAGTTTTTCTCTCTTCTCCATGGAATTTAATACCTGCTCCGAATTTTTCCTTTGCTTCCTTTACTGCTTGCTCAATATACAGATTGAATAACATCGGGGAGAGGCTACAACCATGTCTCACTCCCTCCTCAACCGCTTTCATGTCCCTCGACTCTTCTAACTGCCATCTGGTTTCTGTACAAATTGTAAATAGCCTTTCGCTCCCTGTGTTTTACCCCTGCCACCTTCAGAATTTGAAAGAGAGTATTCCAGTCAACAATGTCAAAAGCTTTTTCTAAGTCTACAAATGCTAGAAACGTAGGTTTGCCTTTCCTTAAACTTTCTTCTAAGATAAGTCGTAGGGTCAGTATTGCCTCATGTGTTCCAATATTTCTACGGAATCCAAACTGATCTTCCCCGAGGTCAGCTTCTACCAGTTTTTCCATTCGTCTGTAAAGAATTCGCGTTAGTATTTTGCAGCTGTGACTTATTAAACTGATTGTTCGGTAATTTTCACATCTGACAACACCTGCTTTCTTTGGGATTGGAATTATTATATTCTTAACTACCGGTAACAAATCTAGCAGCCCGCCTCTGAACTGCTTCGATGTCTTCCTTTAAACCGACCTGGTACGGATCCCAAATACTCCGGAAATACTCAAGAATAGGTCACACCAACATCCTATATGCGGTCTCCTTTACTGGTGAACCACTCTTGCCTAAAATTCTCACAATAAACCGAAGTCGCCTTCCCCACCGCAGTTCTCACATGCTCCTTCCACCTCATATCGCTTTGCAACGTCAGACCCAGGTATTTAAACGACTTGACTGTCTCAAGCAGGGCACTAATAATACTGAATCCGAACATTACACGTTTGGTCTTCCTACTCATCCGCATTAACCTACACTTTCCCACATTTAGGCTAGCTGCCATTCATCACACCAAGTGGAAATTTTATTTAAGCAGTCTTGTATCTTCTTACAGTGGCTCAACTTCGACACCTTACCGTACACCACGGCATCATCAGCGAACAATTGCAGATTGCTGCCCACACTGTTTGCCAAATGATTTATGTATCTACAGAACAACAGCGGCCCTATCACCCTCCCCTGGGGAGCTCCTAACACATCTACATCTACGTCATTACTCTGCTATTCACAATAAAGTGCTTGGCAGAGGGTTCAAGGAACCACCTTCAAGCTGTGTTCCACTCTCGAACGGCACGCGTGAAAAACGAGCACTTAATTTTTTCTGTGCGAGCCCTGATTTCTGTTATTTTATCGCGATGATCATTTCTCCCTATGTAGGTGGGTGCCAACAGAATGTTTTCACAATCGAAAACTGGTGATTGAAATTTCATGAGAAGATCCAGTCGCAACGAGAAACGCCTTTGTTTTAATGTTGCCACTCCAATTCACGTATCATGTCTGTGACACTATCTCCCCTGTTTCGCGATAATAGAAAATGAGCTGCCCTTCTTTGTACTTTTTCGATGCTATCCGTGAGACCAAACTGATGTGGATCCGGCACCGCACAGCAATACTCCAGAATAGGGCTGACAAGCGTGGTGTAAGCAGTCTCTTTAGTAGATCTGTTGCACCTGCTAAGTGTTCTGCCAATGAATCGCAGTCTTTGCTTTGCTCTGCCCACAATATTATCTATGTGATCGTTCCAGTTTAGGTTATTTGTAATTGTAATAGCTAAGTATTTAGTTGAATTTACAGCCTTCAGATTTGTGTGACGTATCGCGTAATCGAAATTTAGCTGATTTCTTTTAGTACTCATATGAATAACTTCACACTTTTCCTTATTCATGGTCAATTGCCACTTTTCGCACCACGCAGATATCTTATCTAAATCATTTTGCAAGTCGTTTTGATCATCTGATCACTTTACAAGACAATAAATGACTGCATCATTTGCAAACAATCTAAGACGGCTACTCAGATTGTCTCCTATGTCATTAAAATTGATCAGGAACATGCAGAAGGTACTATCACCCTTATGTTGTGCACGTCATTGCAGTAAAAACTTGTCGTCTTCCCGAGTTCAACATCTCATTCATTATATAAGATTGCTGACTCAATTTCTGAAGATACTGAACAGTAGAGGTACACAATATAGTAAAGAGACATCTCCACTACGTTACTGATGTCACTTGATAGTGTGTGTAATGTTATATTATGAAACAATGTGTGGATAATGTGTGCAATGATGGAGTGAGAAATAAATGAACAGTTTAGCCTTTCTGATTATTAAATAGCATCTTTGAAAAGAGTATTGTACACTAGTGACAAAGCAAATGAGGTATCATTGTTGTACACGAATTGACTTTTATTCGGGAGAATGGAGGCTCGAGTCTTCAGGTGGCCACCATGATACGAGTATGTATGAGACTTCTAGCCGCGTCAATTCAGGATAAAACCTCGAGCTTTAGAGTATTTCCACGATCGTCATCGTCAAGCGCAATTGAAAGTCAAAATCACTGTGTGGTGGCCCTTTGTAGCCCAAAGACAGCTTCTGATTGGTGGGAAGTTACGTCGTGCTGTCGCAGACGGTGTCAACGCCGGCGCTGGTGGCGCCCCCGCCCCGCCCCCACCCCCGCAGCAGCGTAAACATTGCGACGAATGTCTCTGGCTCTTCTCTGCATCGAGAGCTCTCTTCCATGCACCGCTGTGATTATATCCGCCATCGCGGTTGAAAATTTTCTTGCGCATTCTTATTTCAGTAGCCTCCTTAATTATAGAGTCTCAGTGTGTGGGAGCCTGAGACAAAACTGTTGTTCCGCCAAACAGTACTTTGTTTGTGAATCTGTGCTCAGGAACTGCGGATTTTCCCAGCTCACAATTTTTAATATGCCGTTGATTTTCTGCACAGTGGCCGGAAACGGTCCGGATGGACTGAGTGGTGTAACTGCTTCCGCATTCACGTGGAATGTTGTAAATTACAGGAATCCTCAGGCTGAGATTGTCCTTAACAGAGCGTAGCATCTTGTTTACCTAAGTTAGGAAATCGGAAAACAGATCTGATACCTCTCTTCCTATGACTTTACCTATTTTGCTGGCTGTAGCTCCGCAGAAGGGAAGGAATGCAGTCGGTGTCTCATCACGTGAATGTTGAACTTTCTACATTTCCTTCTCTTGGTGAATAAATAAATGTCGTGTGACTAGGGCCTCCTGTCGGGCAGTCTTCCGAGTTCACGCCACTTCGGCGACTTACACGTCGATGGCGATGAAATGATGAAGATTAGGACAACACAACATCCAGTCCCTGAGTGCAGAAATCTCCGAACCAGCCGGGAATCGAACCCGCGCCCTTAGGATTGACATTCTGTCGCACTGACCACTCAGCTACCGGGGGTGGAGTCTTGGTGAATGCTGAATTGATATTATGTGATGCATAGCCGTTGTTCCAGAACACGTACTTCAGATGACTGATTTCGAAATCCAAGTGGTCTTCACCAGAATCGGTTTTTGCTCTGTGTACCAGTGTATTTAAAACCGCTCTCTTCTGGACTGGATGGTCGCTCGTATATAAATCAGTATGCGTTAGCTTGTGGTACAGTGATTGGCCAAGAACTCCATCCGACTTTCGTTTTACCAGAACATCTAAAAACGGCAGCGTTACCTCTTTCTCTGTCTCGACGGTGGACTGGATGTTTTAGTGCATGTTGTTCATATGTTCCTGGAAGTGCTCAAGAGTTTCTACGCCGTGTGGCTAGACCATAAACGTGTCGTCAGTATAACGATAACATGAAGATGGACGAAGGGGAGTTGAATTTAACGCACGTTTCTCAAAATATTTCGTAAGGAAGTTGGGCATAGCTGGAGGCAGTGCAGAACCCATACCCATTCTATCCGTCATTTCATAAAATTTACCGCTGTACAGGAAGTATTTGGTTGTCAAACGTGTCGGATACAACTTTATGGTTTCACGAGGAAAATGCTCTGCCAACAGATTCGGTGAGTTCTACCTAGGAACTTTTGTAAATAGTGAGACCACATCCAGGCTGACTAAAACTCGTTTGGGCCAGTTGTAATCTGTTTAATATCCTCAATGCATATCTGAGAGGTTTTCATGTGATGCTGACAGCGGCCGACTATCGGAATCATCAATTTAGTTAAGTATTTGGCCATCCTGTAAGTAGGAGATCCAGTGTCGCTAACAATTGGCCTCCATGGGTACTTTCCTTGTGGACTTCAGGTAATCCATACAGTGTTGGAGGTCTGGCAGCTCGTGCCCTAAGATTTTTGATGACATCCTCCTGCAGACCAGAATTCTTCTGGAGTTCCACCGTTTTTCCGCTATATGGCAGAGATGAGTCCCATTTTTGGCATTTCTACATGTTATCTTCCAACAGTGATGTCACTTTGCTGTGATGTTCAGTGATATTAAGAATAACCGTCACACTTCTCATGTCAACAGTAAGTACCACAAGATCATATCAAATATCAAAGCCTTGCTGATAGTTTTCTTTGGTTTTGAAGGATTGGTTCATCACGAATTCGTGTCACAGGGACAGACTGTCAATCGATGGTACTATCGGCACGTGTAGCGACGCCAGCGAGGAAACGTAAGAAGGAAACTGCTTGAAATGCGGCGAGACAGTTCATGGATCTTGCATCACGATAACCCACCAGCGCACACACCCCTGTTGGTCCGTACGTATTGTACAAAACTGTGCTGCCTCATCCTCTGCATTCTCCAGACCCTGCGGACTTTTTTTTTTTAATTTCCAAAGTTGAAAATCCCATTGAAAAGACGAACATTTTCAATGATAGACGAGCACTCCGTCTTCATGCCACAAGTGGCCCGTCGGGACCATCCGACCGCCGTGTCATCCTTACCTGAGGATGCGGATAGGAGGGGCGTGTGGTCAGCACACCGCTCTCCCAGTAGTTTTGATAGTTTTCTTTGATCGGAGCCGCTACTATTCGGTCGAGTAGCTCCTCAACTGGCATCACGAGGCTGAGTGCACCCCGAAAAATGGCAACAGCGCATGGCGGCCCGGATGGTCACCCATCCAAGTGCCGGCCACGCCCGACAGCCCTTAACTTCGGCGATCCGACGGGAACCGGTGTATCCACTGCGGCAAGGCCGTTGCGTAATAATAGACGAGGTAAAAGAAAATTCGTGAACGGCGCTTCGCGCTATCCAGCGAGAGGCGTAACAAGACTGCTACCGGAAGTGGAAACGGCGTTGTGAGCGGCGTATCAATTGTGGAGGAGAGTATTTCGAAGGAGACCGTGCACAATAAGCAAAAGGTAAGCCTAGAAAAATTTTGCGGACAAAGTTCCGGAATTTTTTGAACACATCTCGTACAAAATTTCGAACTCATGCAACGTGCTGCTGTTGTACGTAACAATCTTAAGTGACGAGCCGAGTAGTCGCTCCTCCGTAATGTGCATTGTAAACACATCGGACAACGAAATACGAGGGCTGTCCAGAAAGTAAGTTACGATTGATTGCGAAATGAAAATCATAGTGAAAATCAGATATGTTTCATTTGTAACAGTTAGCTACACCTTTCAGCTACTTCTCTACGTAGTCGCCGTTCTGACTCAGACATTCGTCGTAGCGTTGTACCAACTTTCCAATACCCTCATCATAGAAGGCAGCCGCCAGTGCTTTCCGCCAATTCTCTACGCTGGCCTAAAGCTCCTCGTCTGTGCCAAAATGTTGTCTTCATAGCCAGCGGTTCGTTTGAGCAGAGATGAAACTCAGTGGGAGACAATTACGGGCTGTGTTGTGGGTAACCAAACATTTCCAATTGAAACGATGCAGGAACATCTTCATTGCCCCTGCAGAATGTGGCTGAGAATTGTCTTGAAGAAGAAACCGCACGACAGTTGTGTAATGTTGGTTGCATAGCTTCAGGGGAAAATTCTCACCAGGCCCTCGTACTTGGCGGGAGACACTATTTTCTATAACATCTTTACGCGCTTACTAAGACTCAGGAATGAAAAGAGCGACATAATTCTACCTAGAGCCATACTAGAGACACTGCCCAACACATCTTTGCAAAGCTTTATCGGATTTTCATAGTCGTTTCCATTTCGCGACCGATCGTAACTTACTTTCTGGACAGCTCTCGTGTTTTTGACGCTCTCAAAAGAGCATAATTGTCTCATTGGAGCTCAGTAGATGGTGCGAAACTGGCACCAGTTCATCAAGTGACTCGCTAACATTGACGCAAGTCATAGCGCTGAAATGGTGTGTATGGGCCTGTCGATAGTGTGGAAACAGAGCAGTAAGACCGTCTGGTGTGTAGACGTGATTGGCTGGCAGGGAAGAGCTACCGAGTGTAACGCATCGAATATATTTGGTCAAATGAAACGAAATGAAATGATCGCATGGCATTGTTGGCCGATAGGCGCCATGCGGGGAAGTTCGGCCGCCGTATTGCAAGTCCTTATTAGTTGACGCCACTTCGGCGACTTGCCAGTCAATGATGATGAAATGATGATATTGAACAGACAACACTACCGCAAGACAACGGGCTGCTGACATATTCGGTCAGAAACGCGCAGATTGGAGCAGCGCCAACCGCAGGCAAGCGCGAATGTTTGCCTTACAAAATACAACAGAAACGTCCCAGCGTTGCGAGGCGAGCCGGCCTGCTGACAAAGGGAACTCACCATCGCACCCCCCCCCCCCCCCCCTCACTCAGATTTAATGGTAAAAGGGTCCAGCGGACAGCCCGTCAAAGACTGAGCTCACATCAAGCATTAAAACAGGAAGCAGTGTTCCATCCTCCCTCTTGCTAATTTTTTCCCCCTGATGGCTCGGGCTCGGCAGTGTCCCTATGAGAGATGCGGCCTTGTATATGAGTACCACGAGAAGATAGTGGAGTACATCTCTAACACGCAGCTTGCTTTAGGTCCTCCTGCCTGCTTCCACCTCATCACAGGTGTCTGTCGGCCACATCGTGCCTCATTTGTTTCACATTTCGACCTTTCTCGTCGACTACAGTTACACACATACCAGTCCCCCAGGCAGGCAGCCACCCAGGACTAAGGATTTTTATAGCCTACCATTGCGCCGTGTTGCCCTGAATGTGATGGAGACCAAACATCCCTCCCTCCAGTGGGCCACAGTGTGGACTACCATTCTCCAGCCCTTCCTCCCTACATACGTCCGGGCACTGTGATATCACATAGTCAACAGGAAATCGAAACAGCGCCTGCACAGCTTTGGCTTGTCAGAATCCCCTCTTTGTCTGCCAGCAACTGGACACTGATGATCACCGTCTGGCCGGCCGCTGTGGCCGAGCGGTTCTACGCGCTTCAGTCCGGAACCGAGCTGCTGCTATGGTCGCAGGTTCGAATCCTACCTCGGATATGGATGTGTCTGCTGTCCTTAGGTTAGTTAGGTTTAAGTAGTTTTAAGTCTAGGGGACTGATGACCTCAGATGTTAAGTCAAATAGCGCTTAGAGCCATTCCATTTTTTTTAATCACCGTCTGACATGCGCCTCTTCGCAAGATGTCTGGCGCTTTGTACAGAAAATCATTGCCCGCTATCTCCGAGTGCCACCAGATACAACCGTACCGCGAATATTTCTGTACCCGAAGGACAAACATTTTCCCGCCTGTTTACAAACAGCCAATGCGGCTCTCGAAAACACCCCACGTTACCGATCATTATTTGCTTTGTTAGACCTCCACTAAGTTCGGGGGTACCTACCCACCTTCCCCTCCACCCCCCAACCCCCCCCCCCCCCCCCTCCGTTTCCGCCGATGCCTAACCCGTCTATGACCGATTCTACCTTTCTACCTCTGACCTCCGTGGATTGGAGAACGCCTCGTGGATTGCGTGGATTATTTCTTTTTTTTTTCCTTTTTTGTTTTGTTTTTCTTTACCCAGCAATTACATTTTTTTCTCTGTCGCTGATGTATGTTCCACACAATTTCATTGTTGTTGTTGTGGTCTTCAGTCCGGAGACTGGTTTGATGCAGCAATTTCATAATAACAGTGAATATCACAAAAACAAAATGCTAATAAATAAACAATAACACCTTCCACTTCTGTTGATTCCTGTGTCTCTTTCCATTGGTGGTGGTGAGCGTGACATTGCGACCAGGCCTCTCGAATAAGCAGCAGTTAAATTAAAACGAGACAGAAAGCAAAAAAGTAAACTGCTTATTACTTCAAAAGTAATCGCCATAGCTGTTAAAGCATTTATCCCACTGTGAGGCAAGACGGAGTTCGAGTCTCGGCCCGGCACACAGATTTAATCTGCCAGGAAGTTTCATGTCAGCACACACTGCGCTGCAGAGTAAAAATTTCATTCTGGAAACATCCCCCACGCTGTGGCTAAGCCATATCTCCGCAATATCCTTTCTTTCAGTAGTGCTAGTTGTGTAAGGTTCGCAGAAGAGCTTCTGTAAGTTTGGAAGGTAGGAGACGAGGTACTGGCACAAGTAAAGCTGTGAGGACGGGGCGTGAGTCGTGCTTGGGTAGCTCAGTCGGTAGAGCACTTGCCCGCGAAAGGCAAAGTTCCCGAGTTCGAGTCTCGGTCCGGCACACAGTTTTAATTTGTCAGGAAGTTTCATATAAGACAGTCAATGCTTTCATAGGAAAACATTTTCTGTTTACTACAGAACCACGACTGAGCCTCTTCGTCCGACGCAAATCGACAGTCACTGATGTCTTTCTTCAGGGCTCAAAAAACATGTAAATAGCGTGGGAGAAATCGGGACTGTATAGAGGACGTGTAAGGACTTCCCAGCGACACTTCTGCAGAGTACTGGAAAAAACCTTGGCAACATGTGGGCCCACCCACATCCTCTGCCGGCCGTTGTGGCCGAGCGGTTCTAGGCGCTTCAGTCTGGAACCGCGCGACCGCTACGGCCGCAGGTTCGAATCCTGCCTCGGGCATGGATGTGTGTGATGTCCTTAGGTTAGTTAGGTTTAAGTAGTTCTAAGTTCTAGGGGACTGATGACCACAGATGTTAAGTCGCATAGTGTTTAGAGCCATTTGAGCCACATCCTCTATACAGTCTCTTTCTCTCTCTCTCTCTCTCTCCCGATTTCCATATTTTCTGGTTCCTAAATAAAGATGTCGGCGGGCTTCGATTTGCTTCAGACCAAGCACTAATGGTACAGTCATGGCTCCGTAGACAACTCCAAACAATTTTCCATGAAGGCATTCACTGTCTTGTCTCGCAGTGGGATAAATGTATTGACAGTTATGGTGGTTCGTTTTGATACAATGACGAGTGTACTTACTTTTTACCACTTGTTCCCTTATCATTTGACTGCCCCTTATGAAGGGTGTATCACCTAAAACTTGCACAGCAAATATTTCGGAAATGGAAAGTGCTATTGATGTGCGGTTTTCACAGGATTTGTAGTTAGGGGTTCGTATTGTTAGCCGATCAACACATTCTATAAGGTCTACAACTTTGCTTCCGCCGTTTTGCAGTAGACGGCATTAGTGGAAAGTAGTGGTGCGAGTCGTTCGTCGTAAGTGTCATACAGTAAGCCTAGGCATTTGAAAACATAACGCCATCAAAATATCAGTCTATTTCTGATCGCATCGTAAAGTTATTCTCGACTGAATACGTCAAATTATGTGCCCAATTCTCGTCATCTGCAGGAGGATTTAATTTGCTGCATCGATATGAAGAAATCTGCGGCTGAGGCTCATAAAAAGCTGGGTAACACCTATGGTGAGACGCCTGTTAGTGACAGAACTTCGTAGGAAATGGTTTCCATGCTTCCATTTTGACGTTGAAGACCGGCATGGTTGTGAAAGAGAGAAAGCTTTAGATGCTACTGCAACCGGCGGGAACAATCCCAGGAGATCGTCATCGAAGGCAATTGATGTGTTTGCGCCGATCACTGTAAGACAAACGGGCACACTACAGCGATAGTCATGAAAAAATGATTTTGCAGCATGACAGTGCACGACCCCATGTCGAAAATCCCATCCAAACATACTTGGAAACTTGGAAATGATAGATTTCACCTATCAGTCGTCCTTTCGAAATTTTATTGGCAGATCTAGATTTCGGCTAGAAACTAGCCATTCTCAATGCGCTATCATTTTTGATCAGTTCATGTAATGCCTGTTGGTCGGGCTTCATCCACAGTTCACATATTCAATGAACTGTGGATGAATCCCGATCAACAGGCAATAGACCGTACAAGAACGAGCTGCGTCCTTGACCACTTATGACCTGCCGGCCGCTGTGGCCGAGCGGTTCTAGGCGCTTCAGTCCAGAACCGCACTGCTGCTGCTGCTGTCCCAGGTTCGAATCCTGCCTGGGGCATGGATGTGTGTGATGTCCTTCGGTTAGTTAGGTTTAAGTAGCTCTACGTCTAGGGGACTGATGACCTCAGTTGTTAAGTCCCATAGTGCTCAGAGTTATTTGAACCGTTTTTTTTTTTTTAATCTGACGGGAACCGGTGTTACCACTCAGGCAAGGCCGTTGACCTTATACAAAACGTGCGAATAATTTCGACCAAAAGTCATTCTCAGATTATTTTGTACTATGCAAAACGCGACATCTCGCATGTGCTTGAAAATGACTTATGATTGGCATTAGCTAGTAGCACGATTTAAATAAAGAACGTTTTCATTACACCTTGCAACAGCCCATGTTTCTTTCATAAAGTACTAGTGAACGCAGCTGTGCTTCGGAATTGCTAAACGTATAACGGAGTTGGACATACGTCCTAATCTCCCGTCGTTCCTTGTACATTTCCTCATCCTCCCCCGACTCTCTGCCCATCACCTTCACACCCCACCCTGTCGTCTCTCTCTCTCTCTCTCTGTCTCTCTGTCTTTGTCTCTCTCTGTCTCTCTCTTTCTCTCTTTCTCCACTATCACTGTCCATCTCTTCCTCACCATCTCTCTCTCTCTCTCTCTCTCTCTCTCTCTCTCTCTCGGTCTCTCTCTCTCTCTCATCTCCTTCTCCGCCTTCTCTCTATCCAGCTTCTCCTAACACCTTCTCTATGTCCATTTCCTCCCCGTTCCCCAACCTCTCTTTACCTACTTCTCCCATTTTCTTTGACCTTCGGCCTTGTTCTTATTGCAAATTCAATTATCGTAGTAGTATTCTAATAATAAGAAGGAAAAAGAATATTTATGGGAGAAAGAAGTTCTCTACTGATTTAGATGCCCTACAATCGTAGTTAAAACTGTTTCCTAAAAAGAAAAACAAACATCACATTGCTTCAGCACAGCACAGCGCAGCACAGCATTTTCTTTCTCGCAATCTGTTGTAACAAAAAAACCTGTGTATTGTTGTTCAAAAATATATATAATCTACGTCTGCATGAATGCTGATTAGAGTATCATGTACAAATCTGAAGTAAATCGGTCAAGTATTTTCCGAGATTTTGGTAAGGACGTTTATCATCTATATATTAGATACACAATTACATTAAAATACATAGTTCTGTCTGTCCAAATGTTCATTTCTCGTGCAAAAATTTAAAGTAAATCAGACAAATACTTCTAGAGATTTTTGGTAACAACGTTTCCCAATGCATATGTAACGAATATATTTACATACTATATATATTCTAAAAAAATAGTATAGCGTACGACTGTCCGAATGTTCATTAGAGTACCGCGTAAAAATTTGTAGTTAATTGGTCTTTATCTTCTCGAGATTTTTGGGAACAACGTTAGACAACGACTTGGCTTTATACCGTAGTACACATGTATGTATATACTTACATATCATATATATTAAAAATACGTTGCCTGTTGTTCGTCCGAATGTTTGTTACTGTATGAACATTCGGACGGACAACAGGCAACGTATTTTTAATATTTTTAATTTAATATGGTATGTAAGTACATACATACATCTGTACCACTGTATAAATCTAATATATATATATAACTGGATGCTGGATACTTTTGAACTGGTACCTTCGCTCATATCGGCATTTTATAGCAGTTATGTTTGCCAAGAATCTAGGGAAGTACTTGATCGATTTGCTGCAGATATTTACACGATACTGTAATAATCGCTGTGACAGGCGTAGACTAAATTTTTTAAAAACTTATATATATATATAAAGTTGTTACAAAAGTCTTGAAAAGTTCTTGAACGATATACTTCAAATTTTTACACAATACTTTAAAAAAAAGTTCGAACTAATATATATATATATATATATATATATATATATATATATTTACACAATACTGTAATAAAAGTTTGAACAATCGGTCATATATATATATATATATATATATGACCGATTGTTCAAACTTCTATTATATATATATATATATATATATGACCGATTCTTCAAACTTTTATTACAGTATTGTGTAAAAATTTGAGGTATATCGTTCAAGAACTTTCAAGATTTTTGCTAACAACTTCTTCCCTTTCTTTACATAGTGTATATATATACATATATATATATATATATATATATATATATATATATATATATATATATATATTTGCATACTATATAAATTTTTTATAAATCTAGTCTACACCTGTCCGAGCATTTGTTACAGTATCGTGTAAAAATCTACAGCAAATCGGTCAAGTACTTCCCTAAATTCTTGGTAAGCAGAACTGCTATAAAATACCGATACGAGCAAAGGTACCAGTTGAAAAGTATCCAGTATCCAGTTATCGATATTGACCCGATACCAATAAGTTGTGTCTCCCTATCCCCACGAATACGTTGCCTCACGTTAAACGCCCATGGCAGGAAGGCATGCAGTGCGAGAAGGTGGCGGGGAATGCACCACGTGCAGCGGGCGAGCTGCATGCAGTCGGCGCGCGCCAGACCAGACGAATGCACTGCGACATCCCCCCCCCCCTCCCTCCCCACCCCTGTCGCCTCCACACACACACACACACACACACACACACACACACAGCAGTCTGGCCCTGAAGCCGCAGCCGCTTCCACCAACCGGCGTCGCCGGCTACTGCAGCCAGACGGCCAGAGCCAGACAAAATAAAACTGCATCGCCCGCGCCCTGTCTCGCCGTCGCGCAGAATTCCGCAGCCGCTTCCTCGCTCGACCCTGACTGGAAAAGAACTGGGAACGGGGTCACCAGCTGTGAGCCCGCCTGATGCAAACCTGCCCGACGTCTTACCTAACAGTCCTACTCGTAACGCCAGTGCAGAAAACCGTTCTTAGGAGGCTCCACTCCTACTTCTGATGGCGTTCCACAGGGTTTAATTATAGGACCACTCCTATTCTATTCACTCTATACACAGGATGGTCCATTGATGGTGGCCGGCCGGAGTGGCCGTGCGGTTCTAGGCGCTACAGTCTGGATCCGAGCGACCGCTACGGTCACAGGTTCGAATCCCGCCTCGGGCATGGATGTGTGTGATGTCCTTAGGTTACTTTGGTTTAATTAGTTCTAAGTTCTAGGCGACTGATGACCTCAGAAGTTAAGTCGCATAGTGCTCAGAGCCATTTGAACCATCGATCGTGACCGGGCTAAATATCTCACGAAATAAGCGTCAAACGAAAAAACTACAAAGAACGAAACTCGTCTAGCTTGAAGGGGGAAACCAGATGGTGCTATGGTTGGCCCGCTAGATGGCGCTGCCATAGGTCAAACGGATATCAAGTGCGTTTTTTTTAAATACGAACCCCCATTTTTATTACATATTCGTGTAAGACGTAAAGAAATATGAATGTTTTAGTTGGACCACTTTTTTTCACTTTGTGACGGCGCTGTAATAGTCACAAACACCTTGCTCACAATTTTAGACGAACAGTTGGAAACAGGCAGGTTTTTAAAATTAAAATGCAGAACGTAGGTACGTTTGAACATTTTATTTCGGTTGTTCCAATATGATACATGTACCTTTGTGAACTTATCATTTCTGAGAACGCATGCTGTTACAGCGTGATTACCTGTAAATACTACATCAGTGCAATAAATGCTCAAAATGACGTCCGTCAATCTCAATGCATTTGGCAATACGTGTAACGACATTCCTCTCAACAGCGAGTAGTTCGCCTTCCGCAATGTTCGCACATGCATTAACAGTGCGCTGACACATGTTGTCAGGCGTTGTCGGTAGATCACGATATCAAATATCCTTCAACTTTCCCCACAGAAAGAAATACAGGGACGTCAGATCCGGTTAACTTCGGGCCACGGTATGGTGCTTCGACGACCAATCCGCTTGTCATGAAATATGCTATTCAGTACCGCTTCAACCGCACGCGAGCTATGTGCCGGACATCCATCATGTTGGAAGTACATGGCCACTCTGTCATGCAGTGAAACATCTTGTAGAACATCGGTAGAACATTACGTAGGAAATCAGCATACATTACACCATTTAGATTGCCATCGACAAAATGGGGGCCAATTATCCTTCCTCCCATAATGCCGCACCATACATTAACCCGCCAAGCTCGCTGATGTTCCACTTGTCGCAGCCATCGTGGATTTTCCGTTGCCCAATAGTGCATATTATGCCGGTTTGCGTTACCGCTGTTGGTGAATGACGCTTCGTCCCTAAATAAAACGTGTGCAAAAACTGTGTCATCGTCCCGTAAATTCTCTTGTGCCCAGTGGCAGAACTGTACACGACGTTCAAAGTCGTCGCCATGCAATTCCTGGTGCATAGAAATATGGTACGGGTGCAATCGATGTTGATGTAGCATTCTCAACACCGACGTTTTTGAGATTCCCGATTCTCGCGCAGTTTGTCTGCTACTGATGTACAGATTAGCCGCCACAGCAGCTAAAACACCTACTTAGTCATCATCATTTGTTACCACCACTGAACATCAGACAAGTATCATATTAGGTTCAAATGGCCCTGAGCACTATGGGACTTAACATCTATGGTCATCAGTCCCCTAGAACTTAGAACTACTTAAACCTAACTAACCTAAGGACATCACACAACACCCAGTCATCACGAGGCAGAGAAAATCCCTGACCCCGCCGGGAAGCGAACCCGGGAACCCGGGCGTGGAAAGCGAGAACGCTACCGCACGACCACGAGCTGCGGACATAATATTAGGAAAGTATAGCAATTGTAGATGTGTAAAATCAAATCCTATTCTCATATGGGTTGTAACTTTTGCAGTGTTATCATCACTAAACATTAGACAAGCATGATATTAGGAAATTTTAGAAATAGCAGACGGGCAAAACGTTGTCTTTGGGCATATCTTCTAAATGAGGTTACCAGATTATCAGAACCTGCCTGCTGGTTGAGTGTTCCACAATGCGTACATTTCTTTAATAAATTGTAATTAATACCACCGATAATGGGCTCACAACACAACAGATGTCTTCCCCGGTGGCAGGAAATAATAGAATATAGCAAACACGGACAGAGTCATGTAGGAAAGGGCCATGACGGTGCACATTGGTTCAAACAAGATGGCTTTCACATTATTTATAGCACAAATTTAAGTCTGGAAATTGGAGACAATTTTTTTAACGAGCTAAGGAATAAAATTTTCTTTGTTTCTTCATACGTGTTAGCCTGTTAGCCGTTATAGGTATTCCATCTACTTGCAACTTCGGTTCGCCTGACAGATACCCTCGTAGGAAAACATGGCAAAAAATATAAAATTTTTTCCAGTTTTTCTTGCATCCCCTTTTACAGCTTGTACCACTTCCATTTGTTGAAAGACTCGAATATCGAGAAAAGGTTGTAGCAAATGATACTAGGCAGAGGGAATTGTAATTTTGTTACTATTACTTAGAGCTTGGTAATTGCCTTTCATTGTGCCCATATTTCTTTCATTCTCTTGCAGTGGGCTTCCCTTCTCTCTTTTTGAGTCTAAATTGTGCCAGTCTTCTTTTTTTGTTTGTGAATTTTAGACCTGGACATCTTCTTGTGTAACTGCTTCCAATTTCAGATCAATTTTAATCTCGCCACTTCATCGTATCCGTTTTGGCTTTACTCCTTTTGTCAAAGAATCCAACTATTTGTTTTGCAAATCTATCTGGATTCATTCTTTGAATATGTCCACAGAATATTAACACGTTTTCCAACGTCACTATGGATATTTGTGAATTGTTTGATCTCTTGTTTACTTCTGAGTAGGTATTATTCGTCTACAAGTTTTGGTCCTAAAATTTATCTTACCATTTTGCGTATTTTGTCTCAGAGTTTGCAGTGTCTGTTTTCCTGTTCATAATTAGTGCCTCTGATCCATAGAAGCATACTGGTTTAATTACAGTGTTGTAATGGCCTACTATTGTGCGCTTGATGTAGATATTTTGGGTATGTCGGTATGCGCCATCTTTCGGCATCTAATTTCGTTTGTTTTCTTTTCGATTCAGTTTTCCTGAATTGTTTCACCGAGGTATTTAAACTTTGGACCTCATTTAATTTTACCATATTTCGTCTCCATAAAGTTAGGTGCATCTTTTTTTCAATAATTCAGTCCGATTTTGGGCTGACGAAACGTCTGGACTGCTAAATCGTCTGCAAATGCTAGGCAATCCAAACATAACTGTCGTCTTCCTAAAGTGATTGGATGGTCAATTCTGAGGACTGATTTCTGTTTGCGCCATTCTCAAGGTTAAAACTGAGAAGTATTGGAGTCAGCCCACCTCCTTGTCTTAGGCCCGTCTTGATTTCGAAAGAATCTGAATTTTCCCCATATATTTACCCTTGATCTTTGTGTCTGACAGTGCCTGTTTTATGGCTGTTTGTATTTGCAGGTCTTGACCTTGTTCTTTTAATACTAGGCACGGTAATTCGCAGTCAACTGAGTCAAAGGATTTTTTTTTCAAATCAACAAATGTGCAGACTAAAATTTTCCTTTAAATTCTCTGACATTTTAGGGTTAGCTTAGGCTCAAAATTTCCTCTGGACACGAACGTCCTGGTCTCAACGCTGCCTGATATTCTCCAATTACTGATTCAAGTTGTTTTTGTACTCTATCTAGAAGACAATAGGATATAATTTTGTATTCAACGGACATTATTGATGTCCCTCTGTAGTTATTTATATCTCTAGCGGGAATTTACGCATTTCTCATGATCATAATTTCATCGCATAGGTAATACGTTTGTAGCAACCAAGATACTGATAGTACGGTTTTATTTTAAATTTAAATGGAATGAAATGGTTTTTGACGGCGCTGGAAAGCTTTTGAAAAGATGACTACAGTGACAAACCGCTCGTTAATTATGGCGTTTGAATTTCTGCAAAAGTATCCAAGGCATATGATAAGTAGAAGCGGGATTTCCATTAAAATGCACGTTGCACGTATTTTCCCATGTTTTCGTCATTTGGAGAGTAAATGCATACTTCTAAGCTTTCATCGGCATAAATGCATGAATTTACACCTTGTATGTATGTATGTATGTATGAAATCGGGGACCTAGAAACGACGGAGAGGCTTCGTCCCGCCGTTGGTTCGCAACCCCACAACAGGCCACAGCAGTCCACCCACCCCACCGCCGGCCCACACCGAACCCAGGCTTATTGTGCGGTTGGGCCCCCAGTGAAACCCCTACGGGAACGTCTCATAGCAGACGAATATAACCCCAAATGTTTGCGTAGTAGAATAATTATGGTGTACGTGTATGTGGAAATGGTGTTCGCGCAGCAATCGCCGACACAGTGTAACTGAGGCGGAATATGAGGAACCAGCCCGCATTCGCCGAGGCAGATCGCCTCAAAAACCATCCACAGGCTGGCCGGCACACCGGACCTCGACACTAATCTTCGGGGCGGATTCGTCCCGGGGACCGGCACGCCTTCCCGCTCGGGAATCAGCGCGTTAGACCGTGCGGCTAGCTAAGCATGCCATTTACACCCTTATAGTGTGTATTGTATCATATTTCTGGCCTCAATGCATATATTGCGATAACTGGCACTTTTTATTGAATTTTTTCATATGAATTACGCCAAAAGTGCAGAAGATGAGTAATTTCTCGAATATTGTTACAGTTTGTAAACATCATAGAGAGCTTTAGCGCCGTCATTGGGCGCGATGAACGTCGGTAGGAATCGATAAATTTATATAAAGTAGGATCCTTTAGCGACGCTGCCCCGTATATGATGAAGGACGGGAGAGCAATTAAAATATTTTATCCTAAAAAAAAATGGTTCAAATGGCTCTGAGCATTATGGGACTTAACATCTGTGGTCATCAGTCCCCTAGAACTTAGAACTACTTAAATCTAACTAACCTAAGGACATCACACACATCCATGCCCGAGGCAGGATTCGAACCTGCGACCGTAGCAGTCGCTCGGTTCCGGACTGAGCGCCTAGAACCGCTAGACCACCGCGGCCGGCTATTTTATCCTAACCTAAAGTATGTTACACGTATGGCCCATGCGCTATTCCTGTAGCTGAAACAGTAGGCCTACGTCTAAAATATGACAATGTGAATACACTAATATCCTCCCCAAACAAAGCAAATAGACACGCAAAAAATGGTTCAAATGGCTGTGAGCACTATGGGACCTATCATCTGTGGTCATCAGTCCCCTAGAACTTAGAACTACTTAAACCTAACTAACCTAAGGACATCACACACATCCATGCCCGAGGCAGGATTCGAACCTGCGACTGTAGCGGTCACGTGGTTCTAGACTGAAGCGCCTGGAACCGCACGGCCGGCAAATAGACGCACAAAACGCAAAGATTTGACAATTCTGGCATAACTAAGTCTAACAGATTTTTTTCGTACTGAAAGTTTTTTTAAAGCACCTATCCGTGCTGACGCATTTGGAGATTTACTGCTACCAGATTTATCTTTGCCACCACAACCTATTTTAACCAGATGGGGGTACGTGGATAAATGCTGCAATCTTTTACCTTGATAATTTTGATGGAGTTACGTCGGTAAGAGGCCGTAGATTCCCACAACTTTATGGAAGTTAACATCTGTTTGCTTCATTCTGTTGGAAAAGCCTTTTTTTTCGATTCTGGGTCGTAGACCCTTTCGAAGTCATTAATGCAGCTTGCATTAAAGGCGTGCAAGAGGCATTCAGAAATAGAAATTAAATATGTTAAAAAATGACGAAATTCCTCCAGTTGTATTAAGGTGTTGGTTTTATTGGCAACTAGTTTCGATGTCGTTACACCATCATCTTCAGGCCCTAAATACAACATACCACACAACCACACATAAACAACCACTGCAACAACAGTAATTTATGAATTATTATGCAAAACAATTCTATTACAACCATATTACATACTGGATAATTTTAATGAACTAATTATATTTTTGGTCATTTCCATTGAAATGCCATCACTCTGGACATTAACCATTTACGTGGTATCACTAAACACAAATGAAGCTGTATATGCACAATCGTTTTATTATAGGTTAATATCAGGTATTAAAAAATGGGAGCATATAAAAACTTAAGCGACAAGCCGTTATTCTAACGGATAATAATATAGGCGTGGAACATTGTAAATATTTAGTTTCTATTTATTTAAATAATGAACTATAAAAAGGAGAACATACGCATTGCCAATCAGACATATGTTAAGTAAACTTCATTGTTTACTAGTAGTGAACGGTGGGCAAGGTAGACTAGAGTTACGTTTGCAAAATTCTGTACTGTCGTCATACTAAAGTAACAATGGCGTATTTACTTAGACAACTTCGGTCCTAACATCACGAAAGAAATGGCAAGGGCCCAAAAAAATGGTGTGAAACAAAAGAAAATTGTCGCTTAAGCTTTTATATACTCCCATTTTTTAATACCTGATATTAACCTATAATAAAACGATTATGCATATACAGCTTCATTTGTATTTAGTGATACCACGTAAATGGTTACTGTCCAAAGTGGAAATGACCAAAAATATAATTCACTCATTAAAATTATCCGTTATGTAATATGGTTATAACAGAATTGTTTTGCATAATAATTCATAAATTACTGTTGTTGCATTGGTTGTTTATGTATGGTATGTTGTATTTAGGGCCTGAAGATGATGATGTAACAACATCGAAACTAGTTGCCAATAAAACCAACACCTTAATACAGCTGGAGGAATTTCGTCATCTTTCAACATATATTATACTAGCTGACGTCCCAAGTCGTCCGTTTCAATTATGGATATACAAAGAAATGAAATGGTCGTATGGCATTGTTGGCCAGGATGTCCCAGTCGGGTTTGGCTGCCAAGTGCAAGTCTTATTTTAGTCGGCGCCACATTGAGCGACTTGAGGCCGATGAGGAGGATGAAATGATATCACCCAGTCCCCGAGCGGAGAAAGTCTCCGACCCGGACGGAACTCGAACCCGGGCCCAGTGCATGGGAGGCAAGCACGTTGGCACCCAGCTAAGTATGCGGACTTCAGAAATAGAGATTTTAAGCAAGACCTGATTTATATGAAATCAAATTTGGCGCATTTGCCTGCAGGAATAACGTAGTTGGAAGCCCCACATAAGTGGAGGACTCTCTGACAGTTATAGAAAAAGTTGAAAATCTTTGCAACTGTCCTACACTGACAAGCCAAAGCATTTTGACCACTTCCCACCCCGACGTTGGATGCCGCCTGGTGACGTTGCAGGCACGTGACGCGGTAACGAAAGTACGTAAGCGGAGTAGACACGGACTGGGGATCACCCTAGCGAAGATATGGGCTGCAAATGGGGAAATCCAGCGAGACAAGCGACTCTGACAAAGGGCAGAGGCTGTGCACGAGTATCTCGGCAATGGCGAAGCTGGTCGAATGTTCACGTGCTACTGTCGTGATCATCTACGGAAAGAGGTAGGAGGACAGTGAAACTACCGCTAGGCACTAAATGGTTTCACGTCCACGGCTTTCCTCTTCACAAAAAAGGGCAAAATGCGGGTACATGCACAAGAGTTTCAGAGCTCACCGTCCATCGTACATTGGTGAACACGGAGCTCCACAGCAATTCAGCCCTACTTGTCCACGAGTTGACCCCCGACATCGCCAATTACGATTGCAGGGGACACATGACCAACGGGATTCAACCGTCGATCAACGGAAACGTGTAAGCTCTTCTGCTGAATTGCACTACTGGCCATTAAAATTGCTACACCAAAAAGAAATGCAGATGATAAACGGATATTCATTGGACAAATATATTATACTAGAACTGACATATGATTACATTTTCACGCAATTTGGGTGCATATATCCTGAGAAATCAGTACCCAGAACAACCACCTGGGCATTGAGTCAAACAGAGCTTGGATGGCGTGTACAGGTACAGCTGCCCATGCAGCATCAACACGATACCAGAGTTCATCAAGAGTAGTGACTGACGTATTGTGACGAGCCAGTAGCTCGGCCACCATTGATCAGACGTTTTCAGTTGGTGAGAGATCTCGAGAATGTGCTGGCCAGGGCAGCAGTCGAAAATTTTCTATACCCAGAAAGACCCGTACAGGACCTGCAACATATGGTCGTGAATTATCCTGCTGAAATGTAGGGTTTCGCAGGGATCGAATGAAGGGTAGAGCCGCGGGTTGTAACACATCTGAAATGTAACGTCCACTGTTCAAAGTGCCGTCAGTGCGAACAAGAGGTGACCGAGCCGTGTAACCAATGGCACGCCATACCATCACGCCGGGTGATACGCCAGTAGGGCGATGACGAATACACGCTTCCAATGTGCGTTGACCGCGATGTCGCCAAACACGAATGCGACCATTATGATGCTGTAAACAGAACCTGGATTCATCCGAAAAAATGACGTTTTGCCATTCGTGCACCCAGGTTCGTCGTTGAGTACACCATGGTAGGTGCTCCTATCTGCGATGCAGCGTCAAGGGCAACCGCAGCCACGGTCTCCGAGCTGATAGTCCGTGCTACTGCAAACGTCGTCGAACTGTTGGTGCAGATGGTTGTTGTCTTGGAAACGTCCCCATTTGTTGACTCAGGGATCGAGACGTGGCTGCACGATCCATTACAGCCATGCGGATAAGATGCCTGTCATCTCGACTGCTAGTGATACGAGCCCGTTGGGATCCAGCACGGCGTTCCGTATTACCCTCCTGAACCCACCGATTCCGTATTCTGTTAACAGTCGTTGGAATTCGACCAACGCGAGCAGCAATGGCGCGATACGATAAACCGCAATCGCGATAAGCTACGACCTGACTTTTATTAAAGTCGGAAACGTGATGGTACGCATTTCTCCTCCTTACACGAGGCATCACAACAACGTTTCACCAGGCAACGCCGATCAACTGCTGTTTGTGTATGGGAAATCGGCTGGAAACTTTCCTCATGTCAGCTTGTTGTAGGTGTCGCCACCGGCGCTAACCCTGTGTGAATGCTCTGAAAAGCTAATCATTTGCATATCACGGCATCTTCTTCCTGTCGGTTAAGTTTCACGACTGTAGCACGTCATCTTCGTGGTTTAACAATTTTAATGGACAGTAGTGTATATTTTTGCTACACTAGGTCGATGGCCGTGTTCTCAAACGCCGTCATCGAGGACGCAGGCTGGTTGGAGCAGTATTATATTATGGCAAACATTCTCCTGCGCTTGCAACCGACCTGTGATAGTAATCGAAGACACGCTGACAGCTGCGAATCACGTGCATCTCTTCGTGCTTGCCGGCCGCGGTGGCCGTGCGGCTCTAGGCGCTCCAGTCCGGAGCCGCGCTGCTGCTACGGTCGCAGGTTCGAATCCTGCCTCGGGCATGGATGTGTGTGATGTCCTTAGGTTAGGTAGGTTTAAGTAGTTCTAAGTTCTAGGGGACTGATGACCACAGCAGTTGAGTCCCATAGTGCTCAGAGCCATTTGAACCATTTTTCTTCGTGCTTGATGTCTTCTCCCACGGCTATGTCATCTTTAAGCAGTGTATTTGTCCGCGTCTCGGAACCAGAACCGTGCTATAGTGGTTTGAGGAGCATTATAGACAACTCATGCTGATGTCTCGGCGACCAAATTCGCCTGATGTGAATCCTATGGAACCCATCTGGATCGCTATTGCGCGCCATCACGGCGTATGCAAATCAGCGACCCATTATTTACGCGTATTACATGACCTGTGCGTAGACATCTAATGCCACATACCAACCAACAGACGGTCGGATCCCTCTGTAAGGTGTCAGGCAAATCCAACACCTTCCATGAATACCCTGATATGATAAGTAAATCCAGTAGTATGTCACATAGCTCCGAATAAATCGTGACATTAAATTAACCAAAGTAATACGAGTAACGAGTGAGCAAATGGAATACCACAGACTAACACAAGAATGCCTAAATGCATGTCATACCTTCCCGCCGTGAGACACCCGCAGTTCCGAAGGGAGAAACGAGAACAGAAGCCGAGAGCAGAACCGTGTTAGCTGGAAGGCCCTACGATAAGGGACGGACACCTACGTCTCCAGCTAACCGCTAGGACCACCCCCCAGCCCATGTTAAAAGCTAGAGCCCTCCAGAAGAACAGTATAGATCTTACGATAACACTAAAAGGACCACACCAGCTGCAAGTTTTAGCGTGAGACTTTCTCGCGTCTCTGTTACGTTGTAAACTT
Organism: Schistocerca americana; assembly: GCF_021461395.2. Lineage (NCBI taxonomy): Eukaryota > Metazoa > Arthropoda > Insecta > Orthoptera > Acrididae > Schistocerca > Schistocerca americana. The sequence goes on along the minus strand of NC_060128.1, from coordinate 152,142,087 downwards.
TAAAAACATTGCCCCACCACGAAACGTGTAACGTTTCTCATTGGATGGACAGAATTTTGTAGGCAGAGCTTAAGGTTAACATTGAGACCCTGATTGGTCAGATGAAACACAGCCAGATAGTTTTTTAAACCAACTTCGGTAAATTGTAGGAAGGAGAAATTAGGACAGAGTTGCTTCCGAGACGGGAAGGAGAGCGGAGCTGTGCTGTCCGCCGCCCCCTGACGAACACCGACAAGGTAATGAAGGCACGCGATGCTGCATAACAGCGCATAAAGCTTCACTCAGAACTGCAGAAGTCTCATCTGTTACACCCCCTTTTGCGTAATACTAGTGTCGATCGTCAATTAAAGCTCATGGTGTTCACATTTGCCACTTGAAGTAAAAATCGGAAACGCGATGATTTTTCTGTTATACAGTTATTGAGAAGCCACATCAGCTACTGTAATTTACGACAAGTTAAATAAGTAATTAAAGATAACTGAGGGTCACTATAGACCATTTTGATAGTTTTCTCTTTTGTGAAACTTAATTTAAACCTAGATTATAGATGTGTTATGGCATAGGTCATCCTTCGATCCATTGTAGAACTTGGAAACCCATTCAGGGAATATTCGTTCACATTTTTGTTGAACACAGTTGGTTTTTACCATCCTGTATTAAAACATTTCCTTTTATCAATAGTGCAATTTATAAACGATGTTTTGTGAGTAGAATAAAATTTCCAATGGTAAAGTTAACTGCGTTTTAGACGTTATTTTACCAGCTAACTAAAAATAGAAAAGCCTTGAACCCCTTCCACTAAATTTAGTTAGTATTAAGATTCTTTTACAGGGAGTGCAGTGGAGCTGACGCTGAAATCATTAAGTATTTGGTTGTATCATCGCTAGTCTCACTGAACTCTTCTGAACTCTACATGTCATGTGTGGTCTGGCGTCTCCTTACCAGCAACAGGTCCCAGGTTCAAACTAAAAAACACGCCCAGAGCGTCGTTGCGCGAAAGTGGTAGGGAGACACGATATATAACAGACAGACACCACGCAGAATGTTAGACCTGATGCACAGAATCAGTCATGGTTTTCGTTCCAAAGACGCACAAACTCGCTATTGGCTGGCTCTGAGCACTATGGGACTTAACATCGGAGGTCATCAGTCCCCTAGAACTTAGAACTACTTGAACCTAACTAACCTAAGGACATCACACACATCCATGCCCGAGGCAGGATTCGAACCTACGACCGTAGCGGTCGCGCGATTCCAGACCGAAGCTCCTAGAACCGCTCGGCCACCTCGGCCGGCAAACACGCTATTAAGCAGCTGGTCATAATGTTTTGGCTCATCAGTGTATGGAGAAATGGGTGTTGCAGCAAAGAATAAGATGAAAATGTTATCGGATGAAATTATGATTTTGAGTTTCTGAAGATGACAAAAATCTATTTTGTATCAAAAACGTAACAGCCTTTCAACTTGATCTGACTTTCTTCTAGATTTCTTCACTAAAGAATGCACCTGCCATTTGACACAGAAAGATTATTTTCTATGTACACAAATGTTCTGTCTGATAAAAGAATGAGCCTGAGTGAAAAAGCTGATGTTTTAGAAGAAATCAGAAATAAATCTAGAATTGAATTTTAGTACCACATATTTTGTTTTGCTGCCTCAATGAGCACGTTTAATGATATGATGCTGCATGAATGTATGCATGTTTTACTATTCGATAGTTCACTAAAACCAGGGCTACAGGTTGATACGCAAAGCGGCCGGAAGCTTAGTGTGGCTCCGACCTTATATGCAGCAAGGAGATAGGCCTAGGCTACTATCATAAAACGCATTTCCTGTTGTTCTTACTTTATACGACACAGACACAGCGATTCTTGAACATGGTCTACTTGTAACAGAAGTGGCTCAGGATAAGTATTGCAAATGTGTGTATGTACTCATGCTTTTAGCGAACGACTTCTTTGGAAACAAGTAAAAAGTCGAAAGGCTTGATGCAACATGAGAGTTTAAATGGTTTAAATGGCTCTAAGCACTGTGGGACTTAACATCTGAGGTCATCGGTCCCCTAGAACGTAGAACTACTTAAACCTAACTAACCTAAGGACATCACACATATCCATGCCCGAGGCAGGATTCGAATCTGCGACCGCAGCAGCGGCGCGGTTCCGGACTGAAGCGCCTAGAACCACTCGGCCACAGCGGCCGGCAACATGATACGAGTGGCCGACTTGGCAGCGTTTATACCACGATAGCCGATTTCAACGGAGTTGCCTTTCAGTTTTAGGACATTTCTCGCAAAGTTTCACGCCTACAATAGTAGGCACAACGTCGCTGGAGTAGATGACATTACCTGGGAGCTACTGATATCATTGGGAGGGCCAGCCATGAATCTGGTGTGCAATATATGATGTAGAAGAAATAGCCTCAGACTTCAAGAAGATTGTAGTAATTCCAACTGCAAAGAAAGTAGTTGCTGACAGGTGTAAAAATTAACGAACTATCAATTTAATATGTCATGGCTGACATGAATTCTTTACAGATGAATGGAAAAACTGGTAGAAGCCGACCTGGGGGAAGATCAGCTTGGATTCCGGAGACATGTAGGAACACACGATGGAATACTGACCCTTCAACTCATCTTAGAAGATAGGCTAAGGAAAGGCAAACTTACTTTTATAGTGTTTGTAGATTTGGACAAATCTTTTGGCAATGACGTCTGGAACACTCTTTGAAATTTTGAAGGTAGCAGAAATAAAATACAGGGAGCAAAAGGTTATACATAACTTGCACAGAAACGGCACTGATAAGAGTTGAAGGGTATGAAAAGGAAGCAGTGTTTGAGAGGAGTAAGACAGAGTTGTAGCCTTTCCCCAATGTTATTCAGTCTTTATTTTGAACAAGCAGTAAAAGAACCCAAAGAAAATTTCGAGAAGGAACTGAAGTTCAGGGAGAAGTAATCAAAGCTCTGAGGTCTGCCGATGACGTAGTTCTGTAAAACGCAGCAAAAAACTGGGAAGAGCAGTTAACTGGAATGAACAGTGTCTTGAGAGGAGGATATAAGATGAACATCAATAAGGAAAACAGAAGTGTGGCGCTGATGGTACGATGACTTATAGTAACACTTTCGTCTCTTCTAATGCTTTTAACTGTACTTATCTCGTAGCACGGTTTTAATTCAATTTTATTAACTTAGGTATTTGAGCAAGATTATATATATATATATATATATATATAAAAAAATCATGTTCAGTTGTAAAATGCGCAGCGGTAACTAATACCTCTGGTTATTTCACACGGTTACCACCATGTATAACTGTAAAACATCAGTCACTGATTTTAGTTACAGCCACCTTATTTGTGTTACGTGCGTAAGTTTTTAAAAAGTATAAAATAATAAATAAAATGTTGCAACATATGATTTCTGAAATAAAGTTAAACATGCAAAGAGGGCGCTGTAGATTGGTATGACGTACAGCCTCTGACATGGCTAGCACAGTTGCGACTAGGTGCATACATAAGTGTTTTTAATTTTTTAACTTACGTTTACTGGTATGTATTTTACGACTGACATACATATAAAGCTTACACAACTGTACATTTAATAAGGCATGCATATCACGTTATTGTACCTGCTTCATCGCATGTTTCTTAGCACTAAAAATGGCCACAAAGTGACCGAATCTAGATATGCAATAAACTTAATTTGCGGCTGACTTCTGTAGCCTTCACTACTTCTTTTCTTGTTGACATGCTTATCGTGCATGTTTAACTTCTGTAAAGGCTACACTCCAGACAAGTACTTTCGGGAAAGTCTTCCTAGCCCTGAAACTAGATGCTAACAAATTCCTTTTTCTCACAGATTGTTTCTGTGCAATAGCCAGTCTGCATTTTATAGCCTCTCTAATTCGGCCATCATCAGTTATTTTACTGCCCAAATAACAAAACCTATCTACTAGTTGAAGTGTCTCATTCCCTAATTTAAAATTCTCAGCATCAGCTGATTCAGTTAGACTACATTCCTTTACATTCCCTCCTTTCAAGAGACTCCATTCGTTTCAATTGCTATTGTAAGTGCTGTGCTATCTCTTGCACAAACCTCATTTTATTTCTACTCACTGAATTTTAATTCCCTCTTTAAATTTTAGTTTCATTACATTCACTCTTCGCTCAATGTACAGATTGAACAGCACCCTGTCTAACTCCCTTCCCAACTAGTGCTTCTCTTTAACACTTACCTCACTGTCTCGGTTGAAGAAGAGGTCAGAAGATTAAACAAACAACAAAATTGTGTGCCCTCTGTTCAATATCATTCGCCGAAAATCTTGTTTCGGTATTTTGAACTTTTTACAGAAAAAAGGCGCTCCAGTTTCAGATGATTCACACTACATAAATGACCTTCAGTCTTACACTGATAAAATAGTGACGATCTAAGAAGAGGAAAATAAGCTGAAGGTTTGGTCAACATGTGCTGAGATGCGATTAAATATAATTCTTTCGAGGACTTCATGAAGATGACACAGAAGTGATATAGGTCGAAAGTTCTTAGCTTCTGTGGGCTTTCAGGTTTCAATGGAGTCACAATTTTTGTTTTTCTCCAGATCTTTGGTATTTGCAGTCTTGAGACACAGATGTTCATCATGTCTAGAATCCACTTCTTGGTCGTTGGCCCAAACATTTTTACTAGTTGCATTCTTAGGTCATCTAAGCCAGCGGCTTTGTTAGTCTTCATTGCGTGTATTGCGGTTTCTAATTCTCCCAGAGAGAAACGTGTGCCAATTTAGTCGTTCTCTTCAGGAAATCTTTGATGTCTTTGGCTTACATATCTTTTCTTTATTTTCCCATTCAACAATAATTGGTGCGCTGTCTGATTAGGCGTTACAGCAGAAATAACTGTGGGAGCGGTCATTGTTAAGGTTCTTCAACAGTTGCCATGCCTTTCTACTATTTTGTTTCATATCAAGTTCTGTCATAAGATTGCACCATTTTTCTTTTCTTGTTGCTGATATGGCTGACATAAAATCTGCTGTTTGTATTGTTCATCAGAAAAGGGATCTTCTTCGAAAAGGCGTTCATATTTGTCCAAAATGGTCTTTGTATCTTTATTCAGTCCTGGTATGTAAGTTGTTCTACATCCCCGAGGAATGTGCCTACGGGAAATAGTTTTAACTAAATTTATAAAAGATTAATAATTTCTGGGGGGGGGGGGGGGGGTCAAGGGTGAGGAGTTTGGAGTCAAGTTTCTTAGCAAATTTATCCCATTGTGCTTGTCTAAAATGAAATATTCTCTTGAAAGGAACATATGTAGTTGAATGGCTGCTTCTACTTTACAGATAATTGCACGATGTTGTGGTTTAGGGATTGGGTCTCCCATCTCTTCCTTCACTTGATGGGGAATATTTCCCTGATACTATCAGGGTTATATCCACGCTTTCATCTCCCACTCCTAAAAGGGTACGGCAATTTTGGATCATGTATGAGCTGTAGACCCATGCATTCTGCCCAGTTTTCAAGGTCTTCTCCGCTTTGATCTGTTTCTCTGTAGCCCCATGGTACACTGTGGCAGTTACAATCTCCCATAACTGTCTTTACTGGATGCAAGTGAAAGTTATCTCTGAAACTAAATTCATTATTTGGGGGACAGCAACTGACCAACTGCGGTACCCCAAAATACCTAGGAGTAAAGCTAGACCGTTCCCTCACCTTCAAAGTCCACTGCAAGGACACAAAAATGAAAGTATCTGCGAGGAACATCATCATTCGGAAAATGACAGGTAACAATTGGGCAGCACAAGCAGATGTTCTTCACACATCTGCATTCTCCTTATGCTTCTCCTCTGCTGAATATGCAGCACCCGTGTGGCAGAGCTCCAATCATGCCAAACAAGTGGACATTGCCCTTAGTGCAACAGGACGCATTGTAACTGGTTGCTTGCGGTGAACTTCTGTTGTTGATAAAATATATCATCTCCACATATCAGAAGAAGAACAGCAGCAGAAAAAAAGAAGCGGAAACAGGAGACAGATCCAAGACACCCCTTGTTCGGATGTAAACACCAATATCCAAGATTAAGATCAAGAAAGTATTCCCTCCGTTCAACATAACCACTCTTAACGTTACCTGCAAATCGTCGAATACAGCTTTGGCATAACTCACCATCAGAGAGGTACTGGAAGAACCCTAAAGAAGATCTTGCTAAAGGACGTCACCTCCCATATAAAACATGGAAGGTCCTCAACAGGCTGAGAACTGGTGTATCCCGATGCAAGGTCAATTTCAAGAAATGGGGTTTCTCTCCAGGAGATGAATTATGCGAATGTGGCGAACAGCAAGATCATCAACACCTGCTCAACTGTAGAAACCTCCCAGCACCGTGCCCGTTGTACGATCTGGTTATCACCAGTGACTCAGCAGTTCAAACGGCGGAATTTTGGATGTCACATGGAATTTAATCATGTACTTACATTGTTTGTAAACTGATGTCATATGGAATGTAATCATGTACTTATATTGTTTGTAAATTTCTGTCTATCGGCTGTATATGTATGTTATGTTATGGACACGAGGTAATAAATAAAAGCTGAAGGTGTGAACTGGAGTTCGTGTTAGAGAGGGTATTGAGCTAGGGTAAGCTGTGCAGCTACATTAGCTATATTGCTGTAATGGGTCCACCTAGGTTCATGTCCCAGTCACGGCACAAATTTTAATTCATTTCTTCAGCTTCCATCATTACCGTAGATAAAGATGAGACCCAAATGTCTCAAGGAAAAATTATTTATATCAGATCTACTGATAAACAGAAGTATCATTGTCAAGCCTAGCACAGCATCAGAACGAGTAATAAAGGAAATATTCAGAACTCTTATTGACTGGTGTACACTTAGAGGAAATACTCTTCATTGAATTCTGTACAACACAAGAACCAGGGCGCATAGAAGACTGTCAAATGTTCCTACAAGATGTAGTATTGCTCAAAACTAGAAGGAAAGTTCCAGCAGTGACATGTCTGGAAAGCAATACCTGTTGAGGTATGTGCCAGTCAGTCCTCTCACTCATATCTGCCCACTCCGTACAAGAAAACTACTACAGGCAGTGCTGCATATGGGTACCACGCATCCTGACACACCCTTCAACCTTTCTTCGCAGTGAAGGATGCACTTTCTCAGACACACCTGGCGCCATTAGGATTGGGTCACATGCATTGGGCACACGCTCCTGTAACATCTGCACACTGTCGCTGGGTTGGGCATACACCGATGTCTTCTAAACCTCACCATCTCCAGAAATACAATGGATCAGGTCCAGTGATCAGGGATGCTATGCTGCCGGACTTCCTCGAGCAATCCATTGCCCATGAAAAGTTGAGCTGAGTTACTGCCTCACGATCTTCAAAATGGTTAAAATGGCTCGAAGCACTATGGGACTTAACATCTGAGGTCATCATCCCCTGGACTTAGAACTACTTACACTGAACTAACCTAAGGACATCACACACATCCATACCCGAGGCAGGATTCGAACCTGCGACGGTTGCAGCAGCGCGGTTCAGGACTGTAGCGCCTAGAGCCGCTCGGCCACAGCGGCCGGCGCCGTACGATCTGTAGCAAATGGTGGCACTCCGTCGTGCATAAACCACAGTCGTTGTTTTATTCCAAGGGTAACGTTCTCCGACTGCGCTGGTTATTCATCTTGCAGAAACAGGTGATACACAGCACCTGTTTAATATTGATATGCATCCAAAATCATATAAAACTTTTTGAAAGATATAACTGCCATTTGATTGTACAACAGGTTTTATTTCACAATCCAGATTTCAGCCTTAGGCCATTTTTAAGTGTTACTACTGCAACAAGTTGAAGCACATTAAAAGTACAAGTATCAGATATATAGCAGGGAAAACAGGTAATTTAACGTGTGGACTGCAATTTGTTCTCTTACTTACTTATCAAAAATCATTATACTTCACTAGAACACAAGCCATCGTCAAAAAAAATGTATCTTCGGTTATATAAACTAATTTTGTCAAAAGTAAATGCGAGAACATTTGTGTAAGAGGCTAATTTACTTGCAGTTAGCATGACTCATTCACTTGATATGGTTGTGGAATAAAATAGATGACCAAATCACACGTTTACGTTTCGCTACACTGTATCTAAGCAGCCACTGACGTGAACATAAGTGAAATGATCGTCAAAGACCATCCATCATAAAGCTTCCCAGTTTGCACCATGCGCTTCATTGTATGTCATGGGAACAAGTAGAGGGACTCTTTATTATATAAGCTGGTTACATTTTCTTTGACCCCCCCCCCCCCCTTTTTTCTGTGTCCTACCTCGAAGTTATGGGCAGTTTACGTTAAGCAGTCCGAAGGAAACGACCAGAGTTGTGGCAAAACCACTTGGGAAATCGCATCACGATAATGCTCCCGCTTACACCTCAATGCTTGTTATGGCTGGCAAAAAAAAAAAAAAAAAAAAAAAAAAGTGTTCGGCGGATACGGCTCCCTGCTACTTGTTTTTTTTTTCTATATCCGAGGTTGAAGAGAACCAAGGCCGTAGTTTTTCCACCGTTTATGAGATAAAAGCAGAATCGCTGAAGGAGTTGAACACAGCAACGAAATCTGGGTTCCAAAAGTGCTTCCAAGGTTGAAAAAAGCGCTGGCACAAATGTATTATATCTAAGGTGGAGCACTTTGAGGGGGCAAAGTTGATGGAATAAATAAAAATTCTTTGAGTAAAACGAAAATTCCCGTTGCTTTTTGATCACACCTCGCGTACTGATAAGAACTTGAATAGGTAATCGCTTATCTTCTCTAACGCTCGAATTCAGCAGCATTTGCTCTATGTGTAATTGCCGATTTACGTGATCAAAGCATTAGAAACTAGCGTATTTTGTATACTTCCTTTCTTTAATATTATACGGAAAAATTTCTTGGGCCAATTCCACACACAGATACAGAAACACACTGTTAGAATACCATCTAGTGTCCATCCTCCACTTTCGCCTACACAACTGTTTAAGAAATTTCGGATACTAACCACAGCGTCACAATACATTTACTCTCAAGTCAAGTTTTTTTGTAAGACTCAGGCATTGATTGAAAGTAGTAGAAGAATTCACAAGTGTAACATTGTGTACAAAACTTCCACCGCTACCCACCACTTTGCCTTACTCTTGCACAGAGAAGAACCAGGTATGTGGCCATAAATGTGTTTGACCACCTCGCTTGCGAATTAAAGGCACGGGCAGGTAGTAACAGTTTTAAAAATAAAACTGTAATAATTTGCCTGTCAATTTCTATTCCAGAGATGAAATTGTGAGTACTCTACTGGCCCTTAAAAGTGCTACACCAAAAAGAAATGCAGATGATAAACGGGTATTCATTGGACAAATATATTATACTAGAACTGACATGTGATTACACTTTCACGCAATTTGGGTTCATAGATCCTGAGAAATCAGTACCCAGAGAAACCACCTCTGGCCGTAATAACGGCCTTGATACGCCTGGGCATTGAGTCAAACAGAGCTCGGATGGCGTGTACAGGTACAGCTGCCCATGCAGCTTCAACACCATACCACAGTTCATCAGGAATAGTCACTGGCTTATTGTGACGAGCCAGTTGCTCGGCCACCATTGACCAGGCGTTTTCAATTGGTGAGAGATCTGGAGAATGTGCTGGCCAGGGCAGCAGTCGAATATTTTCTGTATCCAGAAAGGCCCGTACAGGACCTGCAACATGCGGTCGTGCATTATGCCGCTGAAATGTAGGGTTTCGCAGGGATCGAATGAAGGGTAGAGCCACGGGTCGTAACACATCTGAAATGTAACGTCCACTGTTCAAAACTGCCATCAATGCGAACAAGAGGTGACCGAGACGTGTAACCAGTGGCACCCCATACCATCACGCCGGGTGATACGCCAGTATGGCGATGACGAATACACGCTTCCAATGTGCGTTCACCGCGATGTTGCCAAACACGGATGCGACCATCATGATGCTGTAAACAGAACCTGCATTCATCCGAAAAAATGACGTTTTGCCAATCGTGCAGCCAGGTTCGTCGTTGAGTACACCAACGCAGGCGCTCCTGCCTGTGTTGTAGCGTGAAGGGTAACCGCAACCACGGTCTCAGAGGTGACAGTCCATGCTGCTGCAAACGTCGTCGAACTGTTCGTGCAGATGGTTGTTGTCTTGCAAACGTCCCCATCTGTTGACTCAGGGATCGAGACGTGGCTGCACGATCCGTTACAGCCATGCGGATAAGATGGCTGTCATCTCGACTGCTAGTGATACGAGGCCGTTGGGATCCAGCACGGCGTTCCGTATTACCCTCTTGAACCCACCGATTCCACATTCTGCTAACAGTCATTGGATCTCGACCAACACGAGCAGTAATGTCGCGATACGATAAACCGCAATCGCGATAGGATGCAATCCGACCTTTATCAAAGCAATTTTAACGGCCGGTAGTGTAGATGGTATATATGTGATTAGGCTATATTTATTGTATTTTATTGTGGATTAGGATTAAAATAAAAACTCCAGTTATGTAAATGGATAGCAGCTAGCCACGTTTACGCAGGGAACATGTATCTTATTTGTATTTCACAATTCGGCGAGCTGTCGCGGATATCATGTACGTGACTATCAATAGACACAATCTACGTTAGTGGGCTTCTGCAAATCCTCACTGGTTACGACCACGTCACATGCAACCGCACTGATGTGTTGACGTACGGTGCGACATTCTGGGTCATTGGACATGTCGGCTGTATTTGCAGTCCCTGCAGAATGAGCCGAACCTGGGGCATCTGGTAGAAGACACCCCAGCTGCGAGGCACTGGTTTCAGGACGGTGGTGCACCACCCCATTATTGCAGAAGGGTTGGCGAATACCTCAACAATGTTTACCCGAACGGTGGATAGGTCGTGGTGATGGCACTCAGTGGTCAGCGAGATCGCCAGATTTAACGCTGTTGAATTTTTCATTATGGGGTTACATCAAAGCAAGGGCTTAGGAGACGTAAGCGGAAAATCGAGATGTGTTAAAAGAACGAATACGTCATGCTTGCGCTTCAATATCGGATGAAATGTTCAGAGGTGTCCATGCGGAAAATCGAGATGTGTTAAAAGAACGAATACGTCATGCTTGCGCTTCAATATCGGATGAAATGTTCAGAGGTGTCCATGCGGAAAATCAAGATGTGTTAAAAGAACGAATACGTCATGCTTGCGCTTCAATATCGGATGAAATGTTCAGAGGTGTCCATGCGGAAAATCGAGATGTGTTAAAAGAACGAATACGTCATGCTTGCGCTTCAATATCGGATGAAATGTTCAGAGGTGTCCATGCAAATACCGAGAGGCGCTTACATCAATGCATCCAACAAGGCACACGTTCAACTGAATATTTGTATTATGAATAATGCAGTTATAAAGATCTGTCAGTCTATTGTGTTGGTTTAAAGGAACATCATTTATGACATCCATTATATTCATTGTTCTTCATTACAGCCAAAGATATGATAGCATTTAGTAAAACTGCGAATTATGAAGACAGAACTGGCGTATTTTGTGTTGTTTGTAAATTAACTGTTATATGTTGATATGCCTTGAAACAGATAAGTTTCCTTGTGCGTATTGTTTTGGTCAGGGACAATCATACTACTGCCGGCCGGGGTGGCCGAGCGGTTCTAGGCGCTACAGTCTGGAACCGCGCGATCGCTACAGTCGCAGGTTCGAATCCTGCCTCGGGCATGGATGTGTGTGATGTCCATAGGTTAGTTAGGTTTAAGTAGTTCTAAGTTCTAGGGGACTGATGACCTTAGAAGTGCTCAGAGACATTTGAACCAATGACACTACTACACAGACACCTTTCTCGAGCAGGGTACCTCCACTACAGCAACCAAGTTTCCTAGCGACGAGCTATAGGACCAATTATAGCTGTAAAATGTTTCTTTTCAAGCTCTGGTCTTACGTTTAGCAGGGTCTCCTCTTTTTCGGTGTTGAGTTCCCTTTATTGTTCTACTTCAGCAGAATTTTAGCCGTCTGTGGCATACGGGATTAACTAACGTTAACACAGCACGGCGTGCGTGGCCTGCCTGGTATATGGTTCAAATGGCTCTGAGCACTATGGGACACTGGACTCGTATTCGGGAGCACGACGGTTCAATCCCGCGTCCGGCCATCCTGATTTAGGTTTTCCATGATTTCCCTAAATGCCGGGATGGTTCCTTTCAAAGGGCACGGCCGACTTCCTTCCCCGTCCTTCCCTACTCCGATGAGACCGATGAACTCGCTGTCTGGTCTCCTTCCCCCAAAAACCACCACCACCACCACTATGGGACTTAACATCTGAGGTCATCAGTCCCCTAGAACTTAGAACTGCTTAAATCTAACTAACCTAAGGACATTACACACATCAATGCCCGAGGCAGGATTCGAACCTGCGACCGCAGCGGTCGCGCGGTTCCAGACTGTAGCGCCTAGAACCGCTCGGCCATCGCGGCCGGCCGCCTGGTATAGACCAGATGACTCTCCCGTGAGTCGTCAGCATATTTTGTCTGGTGTTTCGGCAGATGTCTGCAGTTTCGTTTTTGCAGGATGTTGCTAGAGTCAGCCCAAACCATTCTGCTCATCATGTCTTTCATGCGATGCCCAGCGTCGACGAAGCGTCGGCCTGCAGGGAGAGAGTTTTTTTGTAATCGGAGTTTTACATGTCTATTTCCAGATTGTTCGGGGCGGAAGTCTCAAGACACCCGTTCAGGTTGTTCGTTGATCCGTTCACATGGTGTATCATGTTGCTTTACTTGACTCGATGCATTACATGACATGGGTGCAAACACAAACCATTAAAAAAGCGTGAGTATGTCGAGATGTTTTGGTTTAAATGTCTTCTAAGCTGTTAGGTTAAGTCAAGTTTCTTCCTTTACAGCCCTAACTCCGCCGAGAGCATATTCGCCTTTCTTGTGTATGATAGGAGTATTTTTCATTCTGGTAGCATGTCTAGTGGAGGGATAGTGAGCATAAGATATGAGAGATTAGTGGGCAAACGGAGTCATATAGAGAATCATTTGTCCCTCACTCAGTATGCCAGTCGAAAATATTGGTACACTGTACCCTCCGCCATGCTCCGTACAGTGGTTTACTGAGTAAATAAGTAGATGCATATATGTAGTAGTATCGATAGAAGAATTCGTTACTTGCTATGAGCCCTCTTCACAATTCGTTTCCGCTACAGATGTCCGAGAGTGTAGTGTGCGTTTAGTCACCTACATGCTGACTTCTCTTTTCGTTGCAAAAAAAAAAAAAAAAAAAAAAAAAAAAGTTTGGTGTTGCAAACACTAATAAGTATGGAAATCAGACATCCAGCCGAAAAGCTGCTGTCTATGTCGAATCATGCGCAATGAAACACTGATTTATGAAGCAACGTGTGGCATGTGGAAACGTGAAGACCCGATTTTCATTCATTCACATCCAGTCATTCGCATATCGTGTCCCGTAGATTCCACCAAGAAGAAAGATGTCCATCGCCTCGGATTGTACATTAACAGGCAGAAGCAACCACTGGTGGTTCTGTAAAGTATTCTAACAACAAATTATGACAAGTGTAAAGTTACTGAAACTGATGTTCAAAAATGGCTCTGAGCACTATGCGACTTAACTTCTGAGGTCATCAGTCGCCTAGAACTTAGAACTAATTAAACCTAACTAACCTAAGGACATCACACACATCCATGCCCGAGGCAGGATTCGAACCTGCGACCGTAGCGGTCACGCGGTTCCAGACTGAAGCGCCTTTAACCGCACGGCCACACCGGCCGGCAAACTGATGTTTATGGGCTTCCTTCTATAGTACTTCGTATATGCAGTGCTTTTTTCTAAAAAAATGTTCGAGGGTACTCCGACATGGGATATAGTCCAGCGAAAATTAGTTGTAACTGAAGCATGGGATACCACCCATCTGCTTTTAGCCGTGAGGTCATCAACATGTCGAACTACAAAAAGCGGTATCGGACTCTTCAGTTGACTTTACTACAGCTCAAATGAAGCAGACGATATCGAGAAACACACAAACATACAAGAGAATGTGGTGTCGAACACTTCAGTTTACATCACCTCAAATGAAGCATGCGATTTGAGCGTACGCATTTCCGTTTAGCACTACCATCACCTACTATTAGCGGGCGAGAGCACTACACGCTTGTCGAAATGCTTGAAACAGTCAATGACATCGATTTTCCTACCAAAAACTGCACTGGTATCGTTCGTATTGCAATTAACAACACAAAACAATGAAATAGAAATTTACGTCCGTGAAATAAATCTTTGGCACACTTCCAAGTTTTCAACATCGTAAAAAAATTACTTTGTCCACGAAAAAGTTTAGGGGTACGCATCCGCCAGCGTTCCACCAGAAAAACAGCGCTGCGTGTATGTATGTAATGAGAAAGGCAGCCACTTCAGAAACAAAACATCGCTCCTTCTCTTACGCTATCAACCGGCTATTTCTTGTCAAATGTTTCAGCGAAGTGAAAACAACTCCCTAGAAACTAAGCAATGGACTTTTGTCCGAATTTTCACAGCCGAAAGAAGCGTGGGAAAATGGACTGACCAGCGGTGACGCGTAGTTTCGCAAAAAAAAAAAAAAAAAAAAAAATGTGTATTTGAAATTAATCGGGGTAATTAAGAAAAACAGTGATACGAGGGAATATGGTTGTCCAAATTCTCGTATGCAAGCGAAGAGTGGGAAATGGACAAATAGGATGTCAAACTGACCGCCATGTGGTCTAGTTTTGTAAAAAATGTCCTTATTCAAGCTCTTTACAGTTCACTGCCGATGGATGTCAACAATTAACGAATGACAAGCTTAGAGCCCGCTGCTACGCTCGCGTAGTGTTTTATGGTCTGCACAGATTTATTTTTTTTAATTGAATTTTTTATTTTGTTCAAAAATTGCCACACCTTCCAAACTTTACACGCTAAACAAAGCAACAGTAGTATGGTCTTTGTCGAATGTACTTCTGACAAAAAAGCTATTATGGAAGCTGAAGTCCTACGTATTTGTTAATTATGCCTTTTGTGTTCTTGTGATGGTATTTCCATAGAAACTTCATCCCGTAACACATACTTCTTTTTATCTAACCGAGAAATGAAATACCAATCTTTGTAGATCTACCTTTAAATTTTACTAACAGAACAAAATACTTAGCCGGCCGGAGTGGCCGAGCAGTTAAAGGCGCTACAGTCTGGAACCGCACGACCGCTACGGTCGCAGGTTCGAATCCTGCCTCGAGCATGGATGTGTGTGATGTCCTTAGGTTAGTTAGGTTTAAGTAGTTCTTAGTTCTAGGGGACTTATGACCACAGCAGTTGAGTCCCATAGTGCTCAGAGCCATTTGAACCATTTGAACAAAATACTTCCTTTAAAATTTTTATCCCTAATTTTATCCTATTAGTGGCTGAATTTCCAAAATGCTGAAACGCGTACTCCGGAACCGCACTGCTGCTACGGTCACAGGCTCGAATCCTGCCTCGGGTATGGATGTGTGTGATGTCCTTAGGTTAGTTAGGTTTAAGTAGTTCTAAGTCTAGGGGGCTGATGACCTTAGATGTTGTCCCATAGTGCTTAGAGCCATTTGAACCATTGGAAACACGAATTTTTTCATTTCTGACTGAGAAGCCAAATGCCACTTGTCATAGACATAGGTTTAAAAATGCTTTAATAAAGAATTCATATCCCATTAGTGGTTGAACTTCCAAAACCACTGAAACATATTTTTTCTTACCGAGAAGTCATACCAATTTTCGTAGATACAGCTTTAAAAATACTTTAGTAGTACTTTAATAATGACTTATTTTTAAAACACTTTCACTCACTATTTTACCCCCATTGGTGTTAAATTTCAAAAAAATTCTGAAGCATGTATTTCTATGCTATCGAGAAACCAAATGCCGATTTTCGTAGTTCTAGCTTCACAATTGCCTTAACAGCAACATTATGAAAAATCCTTTAATCCCATATTTCATCTCCTTATGGATGGAATTTCGAAAAATCCCTTCTTAAGTGACGTCTGCAGTGCATGATTAACAGCTTCTGCACATTTCAAGTTTCTATCCTTACCATTTTCGGTTGGGTAATGGTAATTCAGTCAGTCAGTCAATCGGGACACTTCCCATTACAATCTGTGATTCCCACAAATAATTAACAGTGAAGTAGAAGAGGCAGTCACAAGATTTAATTGCTCCTTATAATCACATATTCACGCAAGGCGAATTTCATTTCCTTGAGACAATTATAGTATTCGTACGACATTGCCTCTTTCGGACTGATGGCAATTTCCCTTATTGTTACGCAAAAGTAAAATTGTGTGTGGCGTGACACACAACAGTAAAAACGGCCGACTGTAGCCATTATTGTGGAAACAAGCGTTATCAATCATTAACGGACTATGAAACAACTTGTATGACATTATTTAAAATATCTATAAGTAGCCGCTTGCATCATTATTATACGCAATAATTGCAAGTGTTCCCACACACATGATGAAAAGTAGTCAATCAACAACCTGACATTTACTATAAAATTAAATATTTTCTTATAGAAGCAATGCAGACATATAACTACAGAGAGCAACTGTTTTGCAATCACAGAACCTACCTGTGTCAGCAATCATCTTGAAACGTTGAAAATTAACAATGCCTAACGTTTCTTTTGCAAGTAATGTTGAGTCTAATTCTTCATGTGTGCATGGCGACAGCACCGTGCTGCAGTATAATTATTTAAGGTACAATACTTTAAATCCGTTTTTGCAACTACTAAAAATACTAATTTGCCTTACCATATACTGTTAGTTTTATTCATTTAAAACATAGTCAATGGTCTGGAATGAAACACATGTACAAAGTTGCTTTGACGGAAACGAATAGTTTCAAAATATATCGAAGTGCGATTTTGCTTGCAATATTTTTTTCTGACTTCGGCTTATATCTCCAAGAGCCGTCTGCTTGCTCATTCTCCTGGTATTTCTGCGTTTGGCACATATTTTTGGCCTAATTTCAAATTGCCAAGAGACCGTAAACAAAAATTAGTTAGTTACTCAGTTAGTTACTTGTTCCATTGACTAAATTAACGATAAATGTTATGATGGAACGTGTCTACGGAAGAACACGTTACACAACTAAATAAAAAATAAGAAATATTTATACAGTTGCATTTTCAGTTTTTTAAATGATTAATTATCTCTGCTCAAGACTCCCTCAGTGGTATGGAAGGTGGTGTTAAGGAGGAAGCTCTTTACATCTGAAAACATTTTTGCTATCTGCCAGACATTTTACATTCATCGGCGGATTTTCGAAGAGTTTTATAGCTGCATATTTTACAACTTTCTGTGCCAAAGGTAGACTCATTAAAAGGCAATGCAGACTATTTCCTCTCTAGAGTTGCACTTGTGTAGCTCAGCTACTCTTAAACTTAGATGGATAGATGGATTGTTGACAATAAATTTTATAAGTGAGGCTGTGGTTAATATTCCCAGGCGCTAAAAGACATACCTACAACATGTATGTATGTGTGTGAGCTTCAAACATAATTCTACCGATTTTCCTTTGTGCAACGAATACTGTACTTTTCGCCCGAGCGAGGAATTACCGCAGAATATTATCCCGTTAAGCCATCAATGAATGAAAATTTGCAAGATCTTAACTTACTATTATTTCCTTAAAGATGGCTGTTATTTCTACGGTAAAAGTAGCCTAACCGAAACGTATTAGCAGGTCTACTACACGGATATTGCAGTTTAAGTTTTCATTAATGTGCACACCTGTTGTTGTTGTGGTCTTCAGTCCTGAGACTGGTTTGATGCAGCTCTCCATGCTACCCTATCCTGTCAAGTTTCTTCATCTCCCAGTACCTACTGCAACCTACATCCTTCTGAATCTGCTTAGTGTATCCATCTCTTGGTCTCCCTCTATGATTTTTACCCTCCACGCTGCCTTCCAATGCTAAATTTGTGATCCCTTGATGCCTCAGAACATGTCCTACCAACCGGTCATGTGCACACCTAAGAACTCACAATTTTATGTTTCATTTACTATTTCTTGTTGGTTTGCTATTTTAATAGAAGGTGGGGTATTTTTGACAGAACAAAGCTGAGTGAACTGAGTTTAAAGGCAGTCCGTTTGTGGAAAAGCATTCACTAACTTTCGCAAAAACATCTACTATTTTCTCTGTTGATGCTTCTTTGCTAGGGTTCACAAGAATGTTTCTATCATCGCCAAATTCTATGTCCTGATTCAAATAAAATTAACAAATCACTAACATACAGCAGAACAGCAGTGGGCCAATGATCGAATCCTATGGGATTCCCATTGCAATTTCTCCCCATGCTGAAGTATTTTATTACTCGAATATCCTAAGGTAACTCTCTGTGTTGTTTCTTAAATAATAACTAAACCAGGCTTTTGCTGAACTACGAGGTTCATAGAAATTTAACTTCTGTAATTCAGTATCATGTTTTACACGATCAAATATCTTGGATAAGTCACAGAAGACCCCACTTGATGATGTTTTATCATTGAAAGCTTTTATGTGCTCGGTAAATGTATAAGTAGCTCACTCAAGAGAAGGGCAATTTTGAAAGCCAATCTGTGACTGGCTACATATCCCATTAATACACAGGTGGGTGGCAACCCTGGAGTACATTACCTTCTCAAAAATTTTAGGACATATGGTTTGAAATCTGTAGAGCGGTCCTTTTTATACAGAGGCCTAACGATGGCAAATGTCAATCATTATAGGAACACACCTTGAGTTAATTACAAATAAGTAACTAAAAACATTGCATGTTAAAGAGTCATAACATTTTATTGTTTTATTGGAGTATCACAACGACATATGTACGTTTTAGGGTCATGATGAACTTATTTCAGATGGGGATGTCAAATTAATTTTTAGTTTACTAAATGTCCTCTGTATCGCTGATTCAAAATATTGTTTTTCTCACTTTTTTCCAACTATTGGCACCTGTTTTCTCACCTATTTTTAAAAAGCAATAGTGGTGCAATATTTTGTCCCGTATTAGTTTAAGAAACGGAGCTGGAAGCCTTTGTGAAATCAGATCAAGAAAATCAGTGCCATACACAAGAATATCCAGAAAATATGCGTGTAGGCACCACTTCCTGAAGTTAACGGTAACCAGACAAAAATGCCGCAAGTAGAAAGTACATCTCAATTTATTGTGAAATGAGCACTTTTTAGATCTACAAGAAAACGAAAATTGTAAAACCGTTTGATTCCAGGCCACTGACTGTATATCAAATGACTAAATCACATGACAAAAAACTATTCATTTTTAGTTGTTGCAGAGATTTGGATATGAAATACCTTAAGAACAGGCTGAGTTTGATGTTCACACTGTGTCATTGAGGGGTATAAATGTCACTGTTTTTATATCTGCAGACGACGAGAACTATTAATTAAAGCTGTTAAGTCACTTTTACTTTTCTATCAAAGTATGTATCCTTAGACGTGCTTATTTTCATTCATAGCCAGTTTATTGCAACAGACATGCTTCCTGCCACTGGAAGGGCGCGTTTCAACTCATTCGAACATTGTTTTGTTATACACAAAAGTGACTTATGTCATTGGGTATTTTATAAATGATCCCTGTTAATTGAATCAGACCTCTGCATTACAAACTATCATACTGTATAAACATTATGTTTATTCACCTGTGCAAGTACACTTTTGTATGGTTAAGAAAATGTACACTGAGTGGCAGTTTATTAACGTTGGGCGTAGTTTGCAAGATAACAGTGAACACTCGCTAACAGCATTAGAACACAAACTGACATACTACGAATAAAAAAACACCCTTCATTTAGCAGGATACTGTTTGTTGCACAGAATCACGTAATAAGAACATGTGGTGTCCACGCTACAACCTCTAGTACTGATCTCTTTAAATAGTATGGCATACTGACAGTAGCCCCACAATACAGTTATTGTTGTATTGCCTGAGAATTTGTTGTCAGCAATCCACCGTAGTTCGAAAACGTGCGTAGATATGGTGAAGGAAGTAAAAATGATATAAACTATCCATTACTCAGTCTTAATGAGGGCACAGACAGTAGTAAAAAATCTGCCTAGTGATGAGATGGATTTAATACATGGTATAATGGACTTCAAACACAAACTGAAATCATACCTGTTTCACAGTTCCTTCTATTCCATAAATGAATTTCTGGATGTGGAATAACACAATCTCTGTTTGTGTTTGCAAATGTGTGTCTGTGTGTGTGAGAGAGAGATTTAATATCGTGATGTATAAGCCACTGTATACAAGAAAGGAAAAATTAGCTTAAGCCAACACAAATGCTTGGGCCATAATTTTCATTGACAACGTGTACTGAAATTCTGAAGCTCACCCATTCCACGTCATAGTGAGAAAATGCAATTTTGAGCCATGGAATATGCATGTAGCCAAACTAGACTAATGAGCAGTTTGCACTGACATCATCTTTATTGATTTCATGCCCGTCGATCCATTCACACTTCACTGTATTTAATTCATTCCATACAGAGAGTCCCAGAAGGAACGATCAATATTCATGTATTAGCGGGAACTCTCATTTTAAGCAAAAAAATTTCATATGCCATATGGCCTATTCCGAATGGTTCCGGAGGCAGAACACTATTAATATCACTTTTGTATGTTTTTCTTGAATGACTCGAAAATTGCAGCCTCTGGCGAAAAGGTGTCACAATACAAAATTACGCTACATTAAATTTCCTGAAAAGAATTCGTATTAATTTTTTCTGTAAAACTAGCACCTAGAGCGAGATAGTACGGAAAATCTCGAGAGACGAGCATACGATGTGGCTTGAGCAATTTTTGTAGGTCAATTTAGATTCTTGATTTCAGAGATCACAAATCTCCTATATCAATGGTTTGCCTGGACTCCCTCTACACAACTGTGGTACTTTGCAAATAACGACAACTTAATGAATAATACAGAAAATAGATAACAATGTACCGGTGCCTTAAATGTGTCCTATCTCCGAAACCATTCGAAACAAGGCCATATGCACATAAGAGGTTTTTTGCTTCAAATGATGATCCCTGACATATCCATGAACATCCAATATTCCTCCCAGCACACTACTTAATTTTCTGTACAGTATAGATTTGGTGTTTCACATCTCGTTCCAGATAAATTGTGATACATGAAATAAAGAAATAAGGCTGCCTAGTGCACCACCTAGCACACAATGCGCGTTCTCATAGCATCTAACGCTCACAGCTCCGTAAAATCTCCAAGTGAACATTTCTTCCCGTTTAGTATCTCTCACAATAATTTACTCTGACATCACGTTACAAGCATAATGTGAAATTATTTTCTTGACGTGCACGGACGAAAAAAGGGAACGGGAAATATTACAAGAAAACTTAAGAAATCATAGAATGAACACACGCAGCATGGTTTCCTCCCAACGAATATCGAAAATTAACAGTATTTCTAGAAATTTAGTAATTTAAAAAAAAAATGCGTTAGAATGCAGATGCAGAGGTATTTTATGCACAGTAGAAACCGAAATATATTTTTACTGTTGCATCTCTCAGTATGCTCTGACAGTAATTTACCAGAGCAGAAAAAGAGAACGAGTAATATTGTACATAAATTATGGAAATCATAGTATACAATTTTCATCAACAAATATTGAGGATTATTTTTAAAATTAAAAAATTCGTTTGGATTGACACGCACAAATACGAAGTAAAAGCAGGAGTGCATTTTAGTACTCTCATAAAAATGTACTGTGACAGCATGTTAATGGAAGAATATTGTTACTGTTTCTATACGTGCGAGGATGAAACCAGAGGACGTACAATTTTACAAGTAAATTAGGGGATCCATACAATGCATGCAGTCACTATACGATTCTCACTAAATAAAGTCGAGGGCTGTTTTTAAAAACTGATAGCAATTTGAGAAAGATACGTTTGCAGAACGCAATAAAAACCGAAGTGCATTTTTAACACTGTAGCTACCATAAAGATGTGTTTTGAAGGTATTTCGCCGGAATAATGTTTATATTACGTCGTTAGATGGAAGTGAGGATCAAGAAAACGTAGAATTTCACAGATAACTTTCGGAAATCAACAGCCATTATATGATTCTCACCAACACATGTCGAAGGCTATTGATTTAAATTTTTAAAAAAGGCGCGTTTGTATACAAGTGAAGAAGTATGCAATGAAAAGCGAAGCACAATTTTCATACAGTATTTCTCATAACACTTCAATTTGCAGTATAATATTCATATTACTGTCTTGAAATCCAAAGGCGACAGAAGACAAGTGTAATTTTTCTGATAAATGAAGGAAATCCTAAAATAATGACAGCCGGTATGCTTTTCTTGCCAAGAAATATCAGGAATTGTTTTCAAAAGTAGTCTATTCTATTTCTAAACAATGCGTTTGTGTACAGATGTAGGAGTACGTAATAAAAAGCTATGTTTTGAAAGACATCATCTTACACTATTGCAATTACGGCCCTAAGCCATTATCCGGTGCTGATAGTATGTGTGTCAGCTTGCATTACGTTGACATGGATTAAAGCAGTAGTGTAATAAAAACTTATGTCACTTGCGTAAAGATGATGTCCTTCAAAAAAAATTTTGACTGTGAATACCAGCTACAACAAATTAAAAAAAACCTATGTTTTCTTTTTGATGCTGCATTTCTCATATAAATGTGTTCTGTCAGTACTTTACTGACATAGGCCTAATGTTGATATCATATTTTTGAGATGCGAAGTTGAAAAAAAAGAGAGATCGTGATTTTACAGGTAATCAAGGAAGTAGTGGAAATAACACAGCCAGGTACGACTCTCAGCAACAAAGATCCATGTGTTTTTTAAAAATTGTGTCAAAATAAAATAAAATTTCGTTTGTATGCTGTGCGTAAGTATCCAATAAAAAACAAAGCATATTTTTAATGCTGCATCTCTCACTATAATGTAACCTACTACACATTACTGAAATAGTGTTGATTTGATCTTCCTCATATGCAAGGACAAAAAAAAAAATCTGACTTTGCTCGTAAATCTGGAAAAGAACAAAGGCAATCTTCTCTGACCAACAAACATCCAAAATAGTTTCTGAAAACGAAGTTAAGTTTAAAAGAAAAAACGCGTATGTGTACAGATGCAGAATTGCGGAATAAAAGCCAAATATTTTTAACACTGCATCGATCATAACATTTTGTTCTGCACTGCATTACTAGAATAATATTGACATCACTTTCGTGAGACACACGATCGATAAAAGATAATAATGTGCGATTTTATACGTAGCCTGTATCAAGGAAATAGTAGAATGAACACATGAAATATACTATCCAACACACATTGAGCATGTTTTTTAAAATAGTTATTGTTTTTAAATGTGCTGTTGTGTACCGATGCAGAAGTATTTAGTAAAAACCGAAGCACTTTTTAATACTATGTTTTTCATACCAATGGGTCCTGACATACAATCAGTACAATCATTATATTATTTTCTTTAGATGCGACCTTGACGAAAACGGCATGTGCAATTTTGGAGATAGATAATGGAAACCGCAGAACGAACACAGGCAGTATACGATTCTCACAAAAAAACATCGAGAAGCGTATTTAAATAGTGAAACGAATTTTACAAAAATATGCATAGTATAAAGCCTACGTGCAATAAAAACCGAAGCACATCTTTAATACGGCATTTTTGATGGACAAGGTGAAATACTCCAGCGTCATTGCTCATGTATTTCCTCTCATACAGAATCACCTTGTTTACTTGCAACACTAATCACATTATATACTACACTACCACATTGCGAAATGGGACGTTTATTCACCTAGTCACTTTACTTTCAGATGCATTAATTATTAAGTTGTTTTTCTCTCACACACGCAACTTACACACCTACTGTGCACTTCTAATTCGGCTGCTGACTCGTAAATCAGTCACAGAAAAACGAACGTTCGAAGTTTTCGCAGAATGCAACGGCCGCGAACGTCTGTTGCGCCTGCCGAACAAACGAGCGAGCGTTGGCGAATTCCAGCGAGTTGTGCCGAAGAGACTTCCCCTCTGCCCCCTCCCGGGCGCGCTGCAGCCGAGTGCAGCGTAACTGCAATTGCACTTGCAGCGGCTACGCACTGCACTCGGAACTGCGAGTACTGGGAACAGGCGAACAGAGGTGGCGAGGAGATGGCTCCTAGCTCCTAGCTCCCGCGCGCGCTACGGGGCGCTGCCGGATCGAACACACGACCTTCTCGGCCGGAGAAACTCGGCCGCGCATATTAAGGGCCTGGGAGGGAGCAAAATTTAGAAAATTTAAAAAAAGAAATAAAAACCGGTTATATTTATGTGTTACAACGAACATCTCAACAATAATATAGTACTTGAAAGGCATATTCTCATAAAAGTTTATTATTTTATTATTTTCTTTTCTGTTATTCGTAGAATTAAACCTTTCGTTCTGAAAAATAGTTCGCTTCACATAATTGGCATAAAATTTTCTTTCGACTGTGATAGTCGTTCTGTATTTTTAAACAAATGTCATGTGCTAAATTTTCGTATTTTATTTATTTTCCTCGGTGCTGTTCGGACGAGTAAAGCTTTCGTTCTGGAAATTGTGCGCTTTATATTAAGCAGCTAAAATTTTCTTTCTATTGCCAACGTCAATTGTTTGACGATATTAATTCTTTCTACTTAGACAAACATATTGTGTTAAATTTTGGTCTTTTATTTATTTTTATTGATGCTTTTCAGGGGAGCTTTTATCCTGCGGAATTATGAGCTTCATGTAAGTGGCTTAGAATTTTTTTTTACTGCCATGTCAGATGTTTGGCGATAGTTTTTCTTTCCCCTTAGACGACCATTTTGTGCTCATATTTCATTTTTTCTTTATTTTCATTGATGCTGATCGTAGGATAAACTCTTTTGTGTGAGAAATCGTGGCTAAATTTTCGTTACACTGCCGATGTAAATTTTCGTATTTTATTTATTTTTCTCGGTGCTGTTCAGACGAATTAAGCTTTCGTTCTGGAAATTGCGCGCTTTATATTAAGCAGCTACATTTTTTTCTATTGCCAATGTCAATTGTTTGACGATATTAATTCTTCCTATTTAGACAAACATCTTGTTTTAAATTTGGGTCTTTTATTTATTTTTCTTGATGCTTTTCATAGGAGCGTTTATTCTGTGGCATTGTGAGCTTCCTGTAAGTGGCTTAGAATTTTTTATTTTTTTATTTTTTATTTTTTTTTGCAGTGTCAGTTGGTCGGCGATATTTTTTCTTTCTCCTTAGGCGAACATTTTGTGCTAATATTTCATCTTTTCTTTATTTTTATTGATGCTGTTCGTAGGATAAAACATTCGTTTGAGAAATAGTGGCTTAAAATTTTCGTTCCACTGCCAATGTCAGTTGTTAGACGATAATCACTTTCTCCACAGACAAACTTATTGTGCTACATTTTCGTATTTTATTTATTTACTTTGATTGTTCATAGGATTAAAACTTTCATTCTGAAAAATAGTTTGTGTCACGTATGTAGCTTTAAAAATTTTTCCCACCGCCGGTGTCAAATGTTTGGCAATAGCCATTCTTTCTCGTTATCAAATATCTTGTGCTAATCTCCCATTCACGATAGTTCTCTAGCTCACTTTAGAGTATAGCCTCACAATTAGCATAACAAAAGACAACTTTTTAAGACGTATTGGTAACTTTCCAACGTTAAAATTATCGATTTATTATATCTAAGAAGTCAGAAAAATAGCTCGCGATAACTCAAGTAGTGAGAGTGTAAAATGCCATTGGTAATAGAGCCAACACGTCTCTCTCGGATGTTGTGCTTCTTCCACAATTAAATCTCGTCTACTGTTCACGGTTTTCGTAACAGCGGAATATTACTCCCCTATGAAACTTTACCTAAAAAGTGATGATTGTTCTTTACACTTTATTGTAACTTAAAATAATGGGACAACTGGTGTTATGTACTGCATTTCTACATTTATAGTGAAGAACTGCCCTGTACATTTTAAGTTTTTGATATTTAGTACACTTACTACAGCTGACGACCTTCATCAGCCAGAGGCGTACCGTTCATTTTAAACACCTGTGTAAATAAAACTGCACTATAGGCGTATATATATGTGTAACACTGTAAACATTGCGCACATTGGTTTTTCCTCTTCTCCCACACCCCCACCCCCTCTTCACTTCATCTACTTTTCCGTTATCTATTTAATACCTCTGATCCATTCCTGTTAATGTACACCATTCCCTCATTCACTATGCAACCCCTCCCCTCCCCTCACTTTCTTCTCCATTTTTGTATCATTGTACGCTTAGCCTTTTATAATAAGCATTGTCGCTTTTGTGTAAAGGATTTTAAATTGCATCGATGTTTGTGATCATTTACTGTATATAACTGACCAATTTTTAAACATGATTGTGATTCATACCAATATGTAACTGTTTATTTTATAATTGACCATGTATCAATTATTTCACGGTCTTGCAAGATTGTGCTTCTATGTATCTTTAATTACGATGGTGTAAATCGCGTTTTTACATGCACACTGGGAAACTGGCTCTTCAAGCCATATAATGTAAACATTGGTATCTTCTGCCCACTTCAAAGTTAATGTAACCATTTTGTATAATTAAAGAGGCCCGCTACCTGTTCCCACGATATACTACAGAAAGAACTGGAATGTCTTTATGATGGTCTTTGACGATCGTTTGAGTTACATATATGTCAATAGCTGCTTAGACACGGTATGGCGAAATTTATGCCTGTGATTTGGTCATCTATTTTATTCCACAACCGTATCAAGTGAATAAGTCGTGATAATTGCCAGTAAATTAGCCTATTACACAAATATTCTCGCATTTTTTCACAAAATTGGTTTATGTAACCGAAGATACATATTTTGACGATGACTTGCTTTGTATTCAAGTGTAATGATTTTTGATACGTAAGTAGAACAAATCATGCAGCCCACACATTAATTTAACTATTTTTCTGATACATGTACTTTTATTGTGCTTTAATCTGTTGCAGTTGTAACACTTGAAAATGGCCTAACGTCGAAATCTAGATTGTGGAATAAAACCTGTTGGACAGTCAAATGGCGGTTACGCCTTCCAAAAAGCAAGAAAGGCTTTTCTGAAAAAAGGAAATCTGTTAATCGCCAATATGAATTTCGGTGTTAGAAATTCTTCTTGAAGCGTATTTGCTGTGAAGCGTGCCTTGCACGGAAGTGAAAAGTGGTCGAACTAGAATTCGGACAAAAAGAGACTGCAGTAGTTATGCAGAGATAAAAAGGTTTACACAGGATACTCTGGTGTGGAGAGATGAATAAGACGAGTCTTTCGACTAAAGACCACCATAACAACAACGAAAATCCACCACTGCAATTTAATCTTTTACCTGTTTTCGAATTTTACCACATGCCACATGGGAAATTTTTATTGCGTGTGTGTGTGTGTGTGTGTGTGTGTAAATTTCATCTTTTGTGCAAGTAACATCGAATTACTGCACATGTTGACTGATAGCACAAAATATCCGCTGTGTTCCACTTGAAAATGGCTAAAAGTCGAAACTGCAAATTGGAATTCTGTAAATAAATAATTTTGAGTCGAAGGCGTCAGTTACATGTTTCTAGGGTTTCGTACCGCAATGGGTAGAAACGGAACATTTACAAGAGCAATTTACTGTCCGTTTGTCTGTCTCTCTATCCGACTGTTAAAAACCCTTATTCTCAGGAATGGGGATACGCTTCAAGTTGAAATTTATGACACATAATTAAGGTATACGGGGTCCCTTGGCAGTGTAACAAAATTGTAGCTTCAGAGCCAGTACAATCAAAAGATACGGCCATTTATGTGACATATTTCGATACTTGCAAAATGACCCATAACAACCTACAGGGAACTTCCCGTTGGCCTGGGATCACTAAATTTGGCAGTAAGCTAGATTTCACACTGTAAATGAAGGAAAAATTTCCGAAAACTTCTAATTTGTAATTACGATATATCACACGAAAAAAATTTGTAATTTGCTAACTTACTGTCCGTCTGCCCGTCCGTCTGTTAAGACTTCTTTTTCTCAGGAATGGGTAGAGGTATCAAGCTGAAATTTATGTCATATACTAAGGTCTGCACTCGATGGTACTGTATATGCATTAAGCTTTTATGTTCATGCAATCAAAACATACGACCATTTAGGTCAAATATTTTGACACTCGCAAACTCACTCATCAAAACCTCTAGGGTACTTCCCTTTGACGCAGAATCATGAAATTTGGCTGGGAGCAAGGTTTCATAGTACAATAAAGGAAAAATTCCGAAATTTGTTTTAAAAAATTCTATTGCCATTGGAACTTACATTGTGTTCTACATCTGTCAAAAGCACGATAGAAAAATATTACTGATCGCAAACTTAAAATGTAAGCTGTAGTCGTGTTTTAGCAAGTCAATACAAATATTTCATTAAATCTTCTCTTTCTACTCGTAAAACACGAAGTCCCCTGCTCGCTTTTTTATGTATGCCCTGGCTAGTCTCAGGTACTACTGTAGAGATTTTGGTACGCCTGATGTCCTGCCAGTCCCGATATAACAGCCAAAAAATCGTTGAGGTTCTTGGTTCCTAAGATGGATGAATTATCTATCTATACACATAATTAAGTTTGTACGGGGCCTTCAGTGCGCGAATCCTACTTGCAACTGGCCGATTAAAAAAAAAAACTTTATTGCAAAACCAAGCAAAGAAAAATTATACACCATTGCCGATTCGGTTGTTTAAATTAACTATTTTGAATCGAGGGTCAATACCAAAAATCTTCATTAGGCCATCAGATAATTAAGATGAATGAAGTAAGCAAAAAGGTATTGTATCTTCGCTTGTTTTGGCTCTTTCTTTACCCCGAAAATTATATGCACTCTTGTTATCTTTTTCCAGACTGCGGTTCAAATAATTTGAAGATACGTTATTGCTTGCTATTACCTATAAATTTGTCGTTCACATTTAGGTCTACATCTCCAGATTACACTTAAAAAATTAATGACTGTGATTACATTCACTGAATATAATCCGTGGTGATGTAAAGTCTTGAAGTAATTATTATAAAATCAGGACATTTATTAACGAAAACTGATTTTTAGCCTTACTTTCCTGCTCTGTCAATTTCTTCATTTGTAGTCCAAGACTAGCCAACTAGGGACAAACAGCAAATTGTTAGCAGAAAAAGCCAAGGTAACGTTCCATTATCACGTTTAACTGATTCGTTCGCCCAGTATAAGAATCTAAAAACATCCCCTAGAGCTGCTGAGTAATATGGAACTTCACTACTTCAGTTCCACATTTCTCTTGCTTTTCTTCAATATAATAGCATAGGTTCACATCAGTTTCTTTTCTTTATCGAGCGCTGTTAGTACACGCCTGGCTGAAACCTTGTCAGATATTTATCAGAATTTAGGAATATCAGGTCATAATCAGTTATTTTTCATCACTTGCGTCATTTATTTATTTTCCTTCGCAATATTCTTTGGACTAAGAGTTTTATTCTGAGCAATGCTGCGCGTCTTGCAAGTCAATGACGATTGTTTGGCGATAGTCAGTATTTCTCTTTAGTCAAACAACTTGTACTAAATTCCCATTCATGAAGTTTTCAAAACAATGCGAATTAAAATTGTCTTTCTGCGTATCATTATTACTTTTTACAATTTAGTCATTTCATGGTAGTGTGACAGCAAGTACGTAAACAATGTAAT
This sequence comes from Schistocerca americana, assembly GCF_021461395.2. Lineage (NCBI taxonomy): Eukaryota > Metazoa > Arthropoda > Insecta > Orthoptera > Acrididae > Schistocerca > Schistocerca americana. Next base: position 152,112,263 of record NC_060128.1, on the reverse strand, counting down.
TTATGCGCATACAAGTAAAGCCCTGTTTCAACAAGATTATATCCTAGTAACTGAATACATGGCAGAGTGAAACGTTCGCAAAATATCATCCTCAATTCTGGCTGGTAATAAAATTTTAGTCCGTGTTATTGCTACGTACAGATCCTTGGGTTCTTCTAAACAGCTGGAGCATCCGAATTGTAAATAGCAGAGATTACAACTACTTCATTCTGGTGTTCTTCACAGCAAGGAAATTTCGCTATTCTGATTTTGTACAAGTGAGCTGCTTAGGACCCATATCTCAGAACCATTCTTATTAATGAAGTGATCATTCTCTTGGACCTAAAAATGTGGTTGAACCAGTAACTGTTGGTACTGATGACAGAATAGTAGCATAATGTCTACCCTTATCCACTTGTGATAAATTACTACCGTGTTTATGTTTCTGTGGTGTGATTCACACTGATACAAAATTTTTAAAAGCTACAACTCTCGTCCTCGATTATTTAGCCATAAAATACACAGTTTCAATTTCAGCCTTAAACCATTTGCAAGTGGAACACAGAGAATATTTCATACTTCAGCTCACCTCAAAATTTAAAAATAGCGGTCATTTACAGGGTGAGCCCTAACACGACTTACAAAATGTCAGAGGTTGTTCGGGGATATATTCGGATTATTTTTGTTTTTTATGGCCTTGCAGAAAAGTTGTTTGGAACCTGTGATTTTTCGGAGATGATGCAGTTGTCTATAATGTGCTGCCTGAAAAAAATTGCAGTAATATTCAGTAAGGTCATGATAAGATTTGAAAGTGCTGCAAAGATTGCCCACTTACTTTAAATGTCGAACTTCGCAGTTTACAAAACGAAAAATATACTATCCTATGACTACAACATGACTGAGTTACAGGTGGAAGAAAAGATTACGCTAATTTCAGCGCTCCATATGCAAATGGAACGGGAATAAACCTTAATAACTGATACAGTGGGAAGTACCTCTGCTATGCACTCGCAGTAATTTTCAGAGTATGGGCGTAGATGCAGATATAAAGAAAAACGTTTTTGCAAGAAATTTATGGCCAACTTTGAGCCTGACAACATATTAAGTGTTCTGCAATATATGTTAAAGATATAGTATCAAATACTTAAAAATGGCATAAAAGGTGAAAACCTGGGTTTTACTTAACAATAAAACAGTCAAACGGCGGTGTGTTCCTTTAAAACATATTGTACGACTGTTGCTCAACAACATCAAAAACCGCTGTACACGTCTATTTTGTTTGACATAAGAGAACAGAAAGATGTCGTTGCAAGGTAAATCAAGTAAATATCGGGAAAGTAGACATAAATTTGATATTTTTCTCCATTAAACAATAATCAACCACCCTCCCTCCCTCGACCGCGACACTCGATTCCTTAAAGATGCGAACTCTCATGTATAAAATGTCACATGTAATACTGCAGCTACTTTCAACGGTACCGAGCGAGGTGGCCCAGTGGTTAGCACACTGGACTCTCATTCGGGAGGACGACGGTTCAATCCTGCGTCCGGCCATCCTGCTTTAGGTTTTCCGTGATTTCCCTAAATCGCTCCATGCAAATGCGGGGATGGTTCCTTTGAAAGGGCACGGCCGACTTCCTTCCCCGTCCTTCCCTAATCCGATGAGACCGATGACCTCGCTGTCTGGTCTTCTCCCCCAAAACAACCCGACTTTCAACGGTATACGTGGATACTGTCTGGAGAATGAATTGCGAAAAAAGTTAGTAGTAAAGAAGTAATAGAATAAGTTGTCCCTGACGCTGTAATTCTGTTGCACGAAGAGCGAAATTATAGCAAGCGATAAACATTTTTATTTGTTTGATCATTCTGTGTGTGAGGAGTCAGAGAGAAAAAGTTTCGCAAAGTTTGTTGGAAGACGCTAAGGGGTCTCGTTCTCAAATTCTGGGTGAATATAGTCTGAGTAATTTTCGCGCCGTGAGTTACACCGCCTCAAGAGATATATGCAGTTTTAAACTATAATATTTGCCTTACTGTGTCAAACCAGTAAGGTAAGATTTTACCTCCTAATAAGTAGGGTATGACAGCAATACAAAATTTTAAATTCGATCAATAATTAAATGAAGTATTTAAAATCAATTTTTGTTGCCCCTGGCGTCCGTCAGATAGGCAAATTGAACTAGGATATGGATCACGGGATTAGCCATTTAGTAGTATAGATAACAAAGACGTTTCGTTTGTGTTACGATATTCCATACGGATTTTGCATTTCCTCTCGAAATTTTTGAACGTTTCGTGACACCAGTTGTTAAGGGCTGTTTTCGAGCTTCGGTCAAATTAAATGCAATCAATAAGGAACGAATATTTTTTCTATAAATATGCATGTGCAATCTAATGTACTGCAGTTTTCGGTAAACTTACCAAAGAATGCCTGATGCGAACACCTCCTGGATGGTAAGGCCGTACAACTGTGTCGACTCGAAGTTGTGACGCCAGCGAGAAGCGACGAAAGTCATCATCTACCTTGTGTAGTATAAAAAAAACTCGTTGTGCAATGTGATCGTCTTGAGATTGTTATGTAAATGCACAGGAAATGTAGTATGTATCACTAAGTACTGCTTGTGTGAGTTTAACGCAACATAATTTACGTTTATTCGGTTCCATCTTCATAGTGGTTATGAAGTTTCGTGTAGTTACATAGTGGAAACAAGGTTCATGTGTTAAATTTTTTTAAAGGCAGTATAATGAGACAGAAATGGCGCTATTCAATTCCAAGGCAGGGTTTCACAATTGATAGTTATTGAGGGGTAAGTTTAACGTGTACCTTTGTTCTGAATGTAATTTACTAATTCATATTTTAGATTATAGTATATTGTTTGCCGCATCACTTGGCTTGAATATACACTGACGGGTAACAATCGCAACAGCAAAAAATAATTAATATGGAGTAATGATATTTCGGGCATACATTTGTCTAGATAACGTACGAGGGTTGGAACTTAAATAGTGGCCACTATTTATTCACAGTCGATACAAAAGAGTTACATGTTTGCACCTGTTACTGTCCTTCAAAGTAGTCACAAGCGTGGTGTAGAACCCGTTGCCAACGATGTGAAAGGCGTAGTATACCTTTAGCAGAGCCTGTCCTGTTGATGGTGCGAATGGAGCGGTCTGCTGCCTGTCGAATCTCTGGAACAGTTCTGAAGCTAATGCCACCAAGTAGTTCCTTCATCTTCGGAATCAAATCAAAGTCACAACGACTTAAGAGGGGTATTTGAAAAGTCCGTACAAAAATAAAAACTACTTACCTGTTTGGGATAAACCTTTTTTATTTTTCGACATAGTCTCCTTTTAGACTTATACATTTCGTCCAACGCTGTTCTAATTTGTTGATCCCTTCCGAATAATAGGAATTGTCCAATTTTGCAAAATAGCTATTAGTTGCTGCAATCACCACCTCGTTTAAATAAAATCTTTGTGCCGCCAGCCTTTTCTTCAAATTAGGGAACAAATAGTAGTCCGAGGGATCCAAGTCTGGAGAATAGGGGGGATGTGAAACGAGTTAGAATCCTATTTCCATTAATTTTGCGACCACAACTGCTGAGGTGTGTGCTGATACATTGTCGTGATGGAAAAGGACTTTTTTTTGCAGTCCAATTGCCGGCGTTTTTCTTGCAGCTCGGTTTTCAAACGGTCCAATAACGGTGAATAATATTCACCTGAAATAGTTTTACCCTTCTCCAGATAGTCTATGAGGATTATCCCTTGTGAATCCCAAAAGACAGTCACCATAACCTCTCCGGCTGAAGGAATGGTCTTCGCCTTTTTTGTGCAGATTCTCCCTTGGTAACCCATTGTTTAGATTGTTGTTTGGTCTCAGGAGTATAGTAATGTATCCATGTTTCATCCACAGTGATGAAACGACGCTTCCTGCGGATGCTTCCTGAACAGCTGGAGACCATCCTTGCAACACTTCACATGATTCCGTTTTTGGTCAAGCGGGAGCAATCGCGGAACCCATCTTGAGGATAGCTTTCTCATGTCCAAATGTTAATGTAAAATATTAACGACCCATTCATTCGAGATGCCCATAGTACTAGCAATCTCACGCACCTTAATTCTTCTGTCATCCATCACCATATCATGGATTTTATCAATGATTTGTGGAGTCGTAACCGCCACAGGGCGTCCAGAATGTTCAGCATTACTTGTGCCCATATGGCCACTCCGAAAATTTTGAAACCACCTATAAACTGTTCTAATCGAAGGTGCAGAGTCACCGGAATGTTTATCAAGTTTCTCTTTAGTCTCCTGAGGCGTTTAGCCTTTCATAAAGTAATGTTTAATTACCACACGAAATTCTTTCCCGTCCATGTTTTGGCAATCACTCGACTTCCTTGATTCACACGAATGCCAAACACAAAGAAATAGACCAATATGGCTGAAACTTGGTGTGCATTCTTTCCAAAGATGCTACTAACTAAACATGACCTCGATACGAGCCGATGGTGCCATCTCTTGGACTTTGCACGGACTTTTCTAACGCCTCTTGTAAGTCCGGGGAGTATGGTGGATGACACAGTAGTTCCCAGTTCCATCGACCGAATAGAGCAGCCACAGCTTGCGCTGTATGCGCCCGCACATTGTCGTGCAAAATGATGGGTGGGTTGCGCAGAAAGTATCGCCGCTTCTTTCGCAATGCTTGTCGCAGGTGATGCTCCAAAACCGAACAGTAATTCTGTGCATTCACGGTCTGCCGTGGAGGATCTTAATGCGTTACAATAACACCATCACAGTCGTACACCAGAATCACCGTACCTTTAGCCCGCTCCATTCACACCGTCAACAGAACGATATACTACGCCTTCCACATCGCTGGCAACGGGTTCTACGCTACTTTGAAGGACAGTAAAAGGTGCAAACATGAGTAGATAAATGATGGGGCTCCCACCCCAAATCCAATATGGCGACCGTGACGTCACAGGTCTAACGGTACTTGCGTCATCATGTGATGTCACGGCCATCATCTTGGCAGTGTGTGTGTGTGTGTGTGTGTGTGTGTGACTTCACATGATGACGTCATGGTCGCCATCTTGGATTTGGGGTGGGAGCCCCATCATTCATCTACTAACGTGTAACTCTTTTGTATCGGTTGTGAATAAATAGTTGCCACTATTTAAGTTCCAACCCTCGTATTTATCATCACAAGTTCACAGTTAATGTAAGCGTAAGACATACGATTGCAAATGTGAAATGCAGATACATTAATAACAGGAGTAACCGCCAGAATATTGAATGCAAGATGTAGACTTGCATGTGTTCTGTTGTACAGGTGCCAGGTGTCAGTTGGAGTTCTATGCCTGTTGCACTTGGTCGCTCAGTACAGGGACAGGTAATGCTGTTTGTGAACAACGCTGCAGTTGTCGTCCAATGATGTCCTAAATCTGGTGACCGTGCGGGCCAAGGGACATGTAGACAGTCTGTAGAACATGATGGGTTACAACAACAGTATGTCGTCGTGTGACTAGGGCCTCCCATCGGGTAGACCGTTCGCCGGGTGCAGGTCTTTCGATTTGACGCCACTTCGGCGACTTGCGCGTCGATGGGGATGAAATGATGATGATTAGGACAACACAACCCCCAGTCCCTGAGCGGAGAAAATCTCCGACCCAGCCGGGAATCGGACCCGGGCCCTTAGGATTGACATTCTGCCGCGCTGACCACTCAGCTACTGGGGGTGGACACGACGGTATGTGGGTGGTCGAGCGTTATCTTGCTGGAAAACACCCCCTGGAATGCTGCTTATGAATGGCAGCGCAGCAGGTCGATCCACGAGATTGACGTACGAATTTGCAGTCTGGGTGCGTGGGATCACCACGTGAGTGCTCCTGCTGTCATACAAAATCACACCCTAGACCATAACTCCAAGTGTAGGTCCATTGTGTCTAGTTTGCAGACAGGCCCTGAACTGACCTACTCCTAACCAACACACGGTCATCACTGGCGCCTAGACAGAACCAGAAAACACATGAAACCTCCACCCTGCTCTCCAATAAGCTTTCGCTCGGCAACGGTGAAGTCGCAAATAGCAGTGGTTTGGGGTCAGTGGAATGCACGCTACAGGGTGTCTGGCTCGGAGCTGTCTTTGAAGTCTGAGCCGTGGCCGCCGGCGCTAGGGTGTTCTACTTGCATCGCTGATATCGATATTCGGCTGCCTCGCTATCTTTGACTGCTCCCCCGGCGGGTTTTCCGGGTGAACGTGTGACGAGTGAGTCTCCGGTCGGCGTTCAACGAGCCACCTTGTGTCGAAAACAAGGCCGCGTCCCTAACCGTGGTGCACGGGCCTCGCCGTGCTCGCCGCCCTTGTCTTATGTCGCGCCGGTCATTGGGCGCCTTGACGTGCAAAATTGTGGTGCGTTCGTCGTCTCACGCTGAAGAGATTCCCAGCTCGTCATTTACAAGCTCCAAGTTACGTATGACTTTTATTCTGTGTTCAACCAAGAAGATTGTTGAAACGTATGGGTAGCTGCCGGAGATGGTTCCGAACGTGGTTCCACAGTGGTTATACACACCTGGAAATTGAAATAAGAACACCGTGAATTCATTGTCCCAGGAAGGGGAAACTTTATTGACACATTCCTGGGGTCAGATACATCACATGATCACACTGACAGAACCACAGGCACATAGACACAGGCAACAGAGCATGCACAATGTCGGCACTAGTACAGTGTATATCCACCTTTCGCAGCAATGCAGGCTGCTATTCTCCCATGGAGACGATCGTAGAGATGCTGGATGTAGTCCTGTGGAACGGCTTGCCATGCCATTTCCACCTGGCGCCTCAGTTGGACCAGCGTTCGTGCTGGACGTGCAGACCGCGTGAGACGACGCTTCATCCAGTCCCAAACATGCTCAATGGGGGACAGATCCGGAGATCTTGCTGGCCAGGGTAGTTGACTTGCACCTTCTAGAGCACGTTGGATGGCACGGGATACATGCGGACGTGCATTGTCCTGTTGGAACAGCAAGTTCCCTTGCCGGTCTAGTAATGGTAGAACGATGGGTTCGATGACGGTTTGGATGTACCGTGCACTATTCAGTGTCCCCTCGACGATCACCAGTGGTGTACGGCCAGTGTAGGAGATCGCTCCCCACACCATGATGCCGGGTGTTGGCCCTGTGTGCCTCGGTCGTATGCAGTCCTGATTGTGGCGCACACCTGCACGGCGCCAAACACGCATGCGACCATCATTGGCACCAAGGCAGAAGCGACTCTCATCGCTGAAGACGACACGTCTCCATTCGTCCCTCCATTCACGCCTGTCGCGACACCACTGGAGGCGGGCTGCACGATGTTGGGGCGTGAGCGGAAGACGGCATAACGGTGTGCGGGACCGTAGTCCAGCTTCATGGAGACGGTTGCGAATGGTCCTCGCCGATACACCAGGAGCAACAGTGTCCATAATTTGCTGGGAAGTGGCGGTGCGGTCCCCTACGGCACTGCGTAGGATCCTACGGTCTTGGCGTGCATCCGTGCGTCGCTGCGGTCCGGTCCCAGGTCGACGGGCACGTGCACCTTCCGCCGACCACTGGCGACAACATCGATGTACTGTGGAGACCTCACGCCCCACGTGTTGAGCAATTCGGCGGTACGTCCACCCGGCCTCCCGCATGCCCACTATACGCCCTCGCTCAAAGTCCGTCAACTGCACATACGGTTCACGTCCACGCTGTCGCGGCATGCTACCAGTGTTAAAGACTGCGACGGAGCTCCGTATGCCACGGCAAACTGGCTGACACTGACGGCGGCGGTGCACAAATGCTGCGCAGCTAGCGCCATTCGACAGCCAACACCGCGGTTCCTGGTGTGTCCGCTGTGCCGTGCGTGTGATCATTGCTTGTACAGCCCTCTCGCAGTGTCCGGAGCAAGTATGGTGGGTGTGACACACCGGTGTCAATGTGTTCTTTTTTCCATTTCCAGGAGTGTATTTAAAGAGACTTATGTTCCACATTACGCTTCTGTTTATCCGAGGAGTGTGTGTTTTAAGTGCATTTCATGCATATTTTAACTTGTTTTAGCTTTCGGACTGGCTGCGGTTGTGTACGTGCCCGGTAGCCGTAGAGTTGTTAGTTTAATCATTTGTCACGGCAGCATTTGGTATGTTTATTTAATGTTGAAAGTGCCTCAAGGCAACTGCAAGTGATACCTAAAGTTTTCCGTTAATTTTCTGGGAGACGGGTAATGTTAGAATGTTGCTCCGTAAGAATTTCGTGGTGTGTTTTCTATATATTCCAGTGTGGTTGTGATTTAACCTTGTTTTCATTGCAATCTATATGTGCTGCAGGCCATTAGTTAAGACTACTCGTTCCCTGGCGTCGGCGCGGTTATGGATTGTCAGGACCGCTCATTGTGGCGCCGTCGGACTATACAGGGTGTTACAAAAAGGTACGTTCAAACTTTCAGGAAACATTCCTCACACACAAATAAAGAAAAGATGTTATGTGGACATGTGTCCGGAAACGCTTAATTTCCATGTTAGAGCACATTTTAGTTTCGTTCTTCCACCTACGCTCAATGGAGCACGTTATCATGATTTCATACGGGATACTCTACATGTGCTGCTAGAACATGTGCATTTACAAGTACGACACAACATGTGATTCATGCACGATGGAGCTCCTGCACATTTCAGTCGAAGTGTTCGTACGCTTCTCAACAACAGATTCGGTGACCGATGGATTGGTAGAGGCGGACCAATTCCATGGCCTCCACGCTCTCCTGACCTCTACCCTCTTGACTTTCATTTATGGGGGCATTTGAAAGCTCTTGTCTACGCAACCCCGGTACCAAATGTAGAGACTCTTCGTGCTCGTATTGTGGACGGCTGTGATACAATACGTCATTCTCCAGGGCTGCATCAGCGCATCAGGGATTCCACGCGACGGAGAGTGGATGCATGTATCCTCGCTAACGGAGGACATTTTGAACTTTTCCTGTAACAAAGTGTTTGAAGTCACGCTAGTACGTTCTGTTGCTGTGTGTTTCGATTCCATGATTAATGTGATTTGAAGAGAAGTAATAAAATGTGCTCTAACATGGAAAGTAAGCGTTTCCGGACACATGTCCACATAACATATTTTCTTTCTTTGTGTGTGAGGAATGTTTCCTGAAAATTTGGCCGTACCTTTTTGTAACACCCTGTATATAAACATATACCGCCTGCTATGTGACTGCGCACAAGCCGTGGGCAGTGAACGCTTGTGTTGGCTGCCGGCTGTTGCGTTATTGCTTCCAAACACTGCTGTGGGCCTTGACGCTGTTCTCTAAAGTGCAATTTGGGAATCATTCTGAGTCAAAAAATGGTTCAAATGGCTCTGAGCACTACGGGACTTAAGATCTGAGGTCATCAGTCCCCTAGAACTTAGAACTACTTAAACCTAACTAACCTAAGGACATCACACACATCCATACCCGAGGTAGGATTCGAACCTGCGACCGTAGGGGTCGCGCGGTTCCAGACTGAAGCGCCTAGAACCGCTCGGCCACTGCCGCCGGTCATTCTGAGCCATTATATCCGTTAATGAAGTGAGGCCACCCTGTTATAATATTATTGTTTCTGTAACTTATTTTACTGGTTGAGTTATTAGTAGCCATTGTTATTTAACACCTATTTTAATCATTTGTGTATCTTTAATGAACATGCAACTTGTTATTATTTCTGTGTGCAAGTTTTGCGACCGTGGTTGGTCTACCATGTATTTTTAGTATAAGCATGTTTCACTGTGGACCTTTGTGTGGGCAGTTCAGTTTTATTAACTTTTAAGATCTCGTGTTGTTTATGAAGTTTTGGTATTTTGTGGCTGTGTAACTTCTGTTGGAAGTGTATAATGTTATTAGTCTTTTGAGATATGGTCAAACAAGAACGATTGTTAGTGATCGATTCTGAAGTGTTGCCAGAGAGCCAACACCGTGTTGCTAGAGGAGGCCGAAATGCACGCTTTTAAGCTCACGCAGATTGGCGTGAGGTCTGGAACAAGGTAAAGTAATTATCCTATAAAGAAAAGAACGTAGTTCTTGGAATACTTAACTTTAATCCACAATTGGAGAACATCTCTCTTGACGGTACATGTTTTATAATCTCAATATTAACTGGTAATGGCGCCTTGCTAGATCGTAGCAAATGACGTAGCTGAAGGCTATGCTAACTATCGTCTCGGCAAATGAGAGCGTATTTGTCAGTGAACCTTTCCTAGCAAAGTCGGCTGTACAACTGGGCGAGTGCTAGGAAGTCTCTCTAGACCTGCCGTGTGGCGGCGCTCGGTCTGCAATCACTGACAGTGGCGACACGCGGGTCCGACGTATACTGACGGACCGCGGCCGATTTAAAGGCTACCACCTAGCAAGTGTGGTGTCTGGCGGTGACACCACAGATTCTCCAGCGTACCTACTGTCAATGATTTTGGTTGCGGACACAAAATAATATGATTCTTACTCGTGTTTATGTAATTCAATTAAAGTGAAGATTTGTATTTTCCATCAGTAAGAGGGCAAATGTCCGAATTGAAGTTTAAAATGCCGGCCGGAGTGGCCATGCGGTTCTGGGCGCTGCATTGTGGAGCCGGGCGACCGCTACGGTCGCAGGTTCTAATCCTGCCTCGGGCATGGATGTGTGTGATGTCCTTAGGTTAGTTAGGTTTAATTAGTTCTAAGTTCTAGGCGACTGATGACCTGAGCAGTTAAGTCGCATAGTGCTCAGAGCCATTTTTTGAAGTTTATAATAAAATTTGTTTTGAGTCAAATTAAAATTGCACAAGCTTGTCCATCACCAGTGATCTACTTTAATAATTGTGGTGAGATTGTAGTTTTGATTTTCTAAAGAACTGAGTAGGGGTTCAAACCGATTTGTAACAGTCCGTGGTATCATTGTGGTGCCAACTTCTGCTCAAATTGCTGTTTCAGCCTCATCACCATGCGCCAGAGCTATACGCCCAACATGATGGTATTCACTCTCGGTAGTGCAAAGTTACCATCCGGAGCCCTGTCTTCTTTTGACCGTACATTCTCGTGAGCACAGCTGCCAGCAGTCATGTATAGTGGCTAAATTCCTGCCAAGTCTTTCTGCAGTATCTCCGAAGCAACTTTCCTCTTCTCTGCCTCGTACAAACTCAGTGAGGTGTTGATAATGGCGTTTTTGTTACCTTAAAAGCATTCTTGACTGACATAACCTCACCACGTCCGATCTCAAATATAAATAACGCTTGCGACCGTTATAACATGTATTTAAAACAAATCTGATTTGCTTCCTCACAGTGCTACTACTAGCATCACTCTTATGCAGCTGTCACGAAATTTGAACAAACATCATCTCTCAGATGCAGGAACGCGGCCAGCAACTTCAGTTTATGTTATACACATACAGTACTGGCCATTAAAATTGCTACACCACGAAGATGACGTGCTACAGACGCGAAATTTAACTGACGGGAAGAAGATGCTGTGATATGCAAATGATTAGCTTTTCAGAGCATTCACACAACGTTTGTGCCGGTGGCGACACCTACAACGTGCTGACATGAGGAAAGTTTCCAAACGATTTCTCATACACAAACAGCAATTGACCGGCGTTGCCTGGTGAAACGTTGTTGTGATGCCTCGTGTAAGGAGGAGAAATGCGTACCATCACGTTTCCAACCTTGATAAAGGTCGGATTGTAGCCTATCACGATTGCGGTTTATCGTATCGCGACATTGCTGCTCGCATTGGTCGAGATCCAATGACTGTTGGCAGAGTATGGAATCGGTGGGTTCAGGAGGGTAATACGAAACGCCGTGCTGGATCCTAACGGCCTCGTATCACTAGCAGTCGAGATGACAGGCATCTTATCTGCATGGCTCTAACGGATCGTGCAGCCACGTCTCGATCCCTGAGTCAACAGATGGGGACGTTTGCAAGACGACAACCATCTGCACGAACAGTTCGACGACGTTTGCAGCAGCACGGACTATCAGCTCGGAGACCATGGCTGCGGTTACCCTTGACGCTGCATCACAGACAGGAGCGCCTGCGATGGTGTACTCAGCGACCAACCTGGGTGCACAAATGGCAAAACGTCATTTTTTCGGATGAATCCAGGTCCTGTTTACAGCATCGTGATGGTCGAATCCGTGTTTGCCGACATCGCGGTGAACGCACGTTGGAAGCGTGTATTCGTCATCGCCATACTGGCGTATCACCAGGCGTGATGGTATGGGGTGCCATTGGTTACACGTCTCGGTTACCTCTGGTTCGCGTTGACGGCACTTTGAACAGTGGACGCTACATTTCAGATGTGTTACGACCCGTGGCTATACCCTTCATTCGATCCCTGCGAAACCCTATATTTCAGCAGGATAATGCACGACCGCATGTTGCAGGTCCTGTACGGGCCTTTCTGGATACAGAAAATGTTCGACTGCTGCCCTGGCCAGCACATTCTCCAGATCTATCACCAATTGAAAACGTCTGGTGAATGGTGGCCGAGCAACTGGTTTGTCACTATACGCCAGTCACTACTCTTGATGAACTGTGGTATCGTGTTGAAGCTGCATGGGCAGCTGTACCTGTACACGCCATCCAAGCTCTGTTTGACTCAATGCCCAGGCGTATCAAGGCCGTTATTACAGCCAGAGGTTGTTGTTCTGGGTACTGATTTCTCAGGAGCTATGCACCCAAATTGCGTGAAAATGTAATCACATGTCAGTTCTAGTAGAATATATTTGTTCAATGAATACCCGTTTATCATGTGCATTTATTCTTGTTGTAGCAATTTTAATGGCCAGTGGTATAGTTCTTGGGGTTGCGATTTCTTTCCGTAATTGTGTTATGATTATTTCACCGCTCATTTTTCAGACGTGCCACAGGCATTTCAAGCTGGGGAAGCGTGCAGCACAGATGGAAAAACCATAACTGCTCCACTTTCAAAAACCACGGCTTGATTCAAATGCTGTACAGCTTTATCTGTTTTCAGTTGCAAAACAGTCTACAGAGAGTGGTCAGAAAAAAGAGCAGGTGGAGGTAGCAGTTTGAAGGAAAGCGTAAGGATTAGAGTAGCCAGCCATAAGGAATATTTAAAATAAGCCATGATATAAGAGCATTCAGGAACTGAGAAATAAACTTAAAATAATACCTTTACAAAAGAACTGTGTTAAAATAGTGTAAGACTTTTGTGTGTCGACCTATCTGTACAGTCCCATTACTCAGAGTATATTGTGACTGATAATCATTTGAAAACGGGAGTCTAACCAAAAGGAGTTGATTCATTAAAATTCTTGTCGCTGCATTTGTTCTTAAAGTTGTACTGGTAACAGAACATTGTGTAAATAAAACTGACTCTGATGCGCAAGCCTCAGTGTTTTTCTATAAAAATATTATTTCTAGACGTGTGAATGTTGGTTGGGTGGTTGGATGTTTTGGGGAAGGAGACCAGACAGCGTGGTCATCGGTCTCATCGGATTAGGGAAGGACGGGGAAGGAAGTCGGCCGTGCCCTTTCAGAGGAACCATCCCGGCATTTGCCTGGAATGATTTAGGGAAATCACGGAAAACCTAAATCAGGATGGCCGGATGCGGGATTGAACTGTCGTCCTCCCGAATGCGAGTCCAGTGTCTAACCACTGCACCACCTCGCCCGGTCGTGTGAATGTTCTACTGCCTACTGTACACCTAAAAATGCTCCAGATTTTCCTAACATTAAAACTACAAAAATATCAGTTTTCTTCAGAGATGTGACGAGCTTTGTTTACAAATGTACTAGTCATGTTGTACATGCTATGCACCAAATGAATCGCAGTTATGCGTTCTTGATTGTTTTTGTCTCATTTCCACTTACACAATAATATGTGCATTTCCTGTTAACTAACCTCATTCAAATATCAACTCAAAAATCGCCAATTTTACGAGCCACACATTTCTTTTGGCGTTGGTTGCTTTATATTACGATCGTCGTTTGGCAGTGACATAACTTCATGGCTGTCTCTAGGTGGTATTGCTCCATTTTTCGGTTAACTTTAGCACTACCAATGCATTTTCCATAACATGGACCTACTTTATGTCTACCATTAAAAAAGTTAAAAAATACAAAATTAACTAGTTGTTGTTGACTTTTATTAACAGCATACTTTTTAAATACTAAGGCCCAGAATCCGAAAACATCTTTTAGCACAATTTTATTCGTACAAATGGGTTTTCCGCAATGTATCCAGCAAGGAAGGAGTACTTTATGACCACCAGAAAATTGTTTTTAAAAATACAAATTTCTCGTGGTCGTGCGGTAGCGTTCTCGCTTCCCACGCCCGGGTTCCCGGGTTCGATTCCCGGCGGGGTCAGGGATTTTCTCTGCCTCGTGATGGCTGGGTGTTGTGTGCTGTCCTTAGGTTAGTTAGGTTTCAGTAGTTCTGAGTTCTAGGGGACTTATGACCACCGCAGTTGAGTCCCATAGTGCTCAGAGCCATTTGAACCAAATACAAATTTCGTTAATTCACAACATAGTTTTTAAAGATGCATAGATGTGTAAGAAGGATCCTGAAGCTGAAAATATGAATGTGACATTCATTGTGAAAAGTCACATTCACTACTAAGACTTAAATTTTTGGGCTAAATTTTAGGGAAAAATATTAAAGCAATAATTTTTTCAGTTTTTTAAATATAAAGTACATGGCTACGAAGTTTCGGAAGGTGGGCATATGGAACTCACCCCCCCCCCCCTTCCCCTTGGTATTGTAAGTGTTACGTTACAATCCGAAGCTCTTCAAAGATGTTGTGTACACATCGATGTTTTGTTTGGGGAAAAACATTCGGTTTTAGTGGACCTTAACGAAGTTCATCGCTGACAAAAGCACGGCCTCGATGAATTCCTGAGATCCATTGTAAAGTCTTTACTGAAGGGGATTTGACTACCCAAAGTCGAACGAAGCAGTTAGAGAGATTGTTCTTAGGACTCTACAAGAGTCGTAAAAAAAATCATTCAATGGAAACGATCATGCGAATGTTCCATATTTTCTTAAGAGTTTCTTTATTCTAATTTTTTTAATTTCGGTCTATTGTCACATTTGCCTATACGGTGAGGACTGGTTTTGTTGATATTCTGAACATCTTCACATCAGTTAAAACAAATAAAAGATGTGTTAAGTTTTATCTTACAAAGCCAATCAAAGGGCACACATGATAAGTGTGACAGTGTATACCATTGTAGGTGTACTTAATTTTATGTTTGTGCACAGCCACCGTGAGTAACTATTCTACATAAACTATCATGTCAGAGACTATTAAACAGTATGGACAATCACGTTGGAAAGCGTCACCCTCTTTATGTGGTACATCAAGTCATTGTTAAAACAAAACCATAATGTTATCTCTCAACATAACTTTAGAACAGATTTCTAATCAATGCACGCCTCCCTGCAAACTGAAAATTTATTCTGGAAAATATCCCATAGGCCGGCCGCTGTGACCGAGCGGTTCTAGGCGCTTCAGTCTGAAACCGCGCGTCCGATACGGTCGCAGGTTCGAATCCTGCCTCGGGCATGGATGTGTGTGATGTCCTTAGATTAGTTAAGTTTAAGCAGGGGTCCGCCAGCTATACCAGAGGGGTCCCCAAGATGCTATTAGAATAAAAAATATATTAAATGCATATCGTATGATAACAGATTTTTGTTTTGGCCGCTTCCTGCATGAGCAGAGCTTTAGCGAACGCTTAACTTCTGTGTCTAGCAGCTTCCTAGAGCCAACTGACACTAGCACACTCTAGCGCAAAACTAGAATTAGATAGAGGCAAATAGTTCTGCTGTATGCCGTTAGACTGCGCGCGCTGCCTCTTTGCAGCTGACAACTGACAGTCACTTTACACAGAAACTCGCATTTCAGATGACAATCAGCCATTGTTAATTTATTTCCAGTGCTTTCATAGACCGTGTTGTTTACATATTCAATATTCTGCATTAAAACAGTAGTGTTTGTAAAGGGTTGTTTTTCGCGGAAGTTACAGTTCGCGTAGTTAAAAATGGACCGTTGGTTAAAAAGTGGTTCGTTAAAACGAGAAAGGCCTACAGATGAAGAGGAAGATAATGCATTTGATGTTCAAGCAAGTAAGTCAGTAACTCTCGAACCGAAGTTGTCAGTGTCCATTGAACCTAAATCGTCGGCGTCCCTTGAACCTAACCCTTCCAAGATTAGTGTTAAGCTTACTGGAAAAATTAGAAAATATAACTCTGATTACTTGGAAATCGGTTTTACGTTCACTGGACCTGAGCAATAGCCTAAACCTCAATGTGTAATTTGCTATGAAGCCTGGCGTCATCTTGAAACAAAGCACCCAGAGTACAAAAGTAAATCATTAGATTTTTTCAAAAATGAATTAGGAGCGTTGAAAGCATCTCGTAAAACAATTACCAAACACTGTATTGCAAATGTAAATGAAAATGCAACCCTTGCGTCTTATGAGATGGTTCAACTCGTTGCTAAATCTGGGAAAAAACACACAATTGCTGAGGAATTTATACTGACATCAGCAATAATACTTAGCAAAAGAATATTAGGTGATGCAGCTGCTAAGGTAATAGGAAGTGTCTTGCTCTCAAATAATACTGTTCAAAGACGAATTGCTGATATGGCAGTTAATATCGAAGAAACATTGGTGGCTAGACTTTGTATGAGTGTCATGTGCGATCTACAGTTGGATGAAAGCACAGACATATCAAAAAAGTATAATGTTGGTTTTTGCACGATTCTTATGGGAGGACCAAGTGTTCGAAGATTTTCTTGTTTCATGCGAACTACTGCATACAACAGCAGACGATATATTTACTGCATTAAGTAATTATCTCAGTGAACAAGATGTCACCTGGAACAAAATGTGTAGGCTTGTCGACGGATGGAGCAAGGTCAATGGCTGCCAAAAGGACAAGACTTCTAGCTCGTAATAAAGAAGTAGCCCCTGAGGTGAACTGGACTCACTGTTGTATCCATAGTGAAGCCTTAGTAGCCAAAAGATTGCCTGAACCTTTGCAAAAGATACTTAAGGAAGTAGGTCAAATCATCAACTACATTAAAACTCGACACCTACAATCCAGGTAATTTTCTTTGTTGTGTAAAGAGATCGGCAGTGAGCATGAGCAACTTGTTCATACGGAAGTAAGATGGCTTTCTCGAGGTAGGATCTTGTCAAGATTTTTTGAACTTAGAGACGAGATTAGTGTCTTCCTTCTTGACACAAAGTAAGCGGATTTTCTCACTAACTTCTCTTGGCTTTGCTCAGTTGTGTACCTAGCTGATGTGATGTGTTTGAACACTTGAAAGTGTTAAACTTGAGTTTACAAGGAAAAAATGTAGACATGTTCAAAGTTGAGGATAAGATTAGTGCTATGGTCAAAAAGTGTCAGATCTGGGCGTCAAGGATAGAGAACGAGTCAATAACTAATTTTACTTTCAAACAGTTCTTGGAGTCATCAGAGGAGAGTTTGCCTGACCAGATCAAGATCAATGTAGCCGAGTATCTATGCAGCCTCGCCACCACTTTTAGAGAGTATTTCCCTGAACCTGACCCTGATGACAGATGGATTCGAAATCCCTTCAGCTTTGAAGAAATAGACAAAATCCAAGGCCCCAAAGAGCAAGATCAACTTGTGGATTTGTCCAGCTGTGGCATAATGATAAACATTTTCATCAGTGATAAAATTACAGACTTGTGGGCATCAGCATGCAAGGACTACAAGAAACTTGGAGATAAGGCAATTAAAAAGATCCTTCCACTGGCAACCACATATCGGTGTGAGCAAGCATTTTCTTGCATGTGTTTCATGAAAAACAAATATAGGAATCGGCTAGATGTGCGATCGGATTTCAGAGTGAAACTTTCAAGTTTGGAACCTAATATTTCAGAAATAATGGACTCAAAGGTCAGATTGAACTCATCTCATTAAGAACTGAAAATTAAAACTAACTGTATACTGATGAAGTACTCTGTTGTAACTGTTTTTTTTTTTTCAAATAATACCTTGTATGAAATAAATGTTTTCTTATTTTTCACACATGTCTACTCAATGCTATCTCAAGTGTAGTACACTTGAAAGACCAATACACTCAGTTTTAATTTTTTCCTGTCATTTTCAGTTCATACTCAATTTTTTTAAGGAGTTTATTATACTAAACACCCAGATTTGAAGACAAAGATATTGAGCAATAATCAAAAATTTAATAATAACAATGAAGGCTAAATTGAAAAAGTTTTAAGCTCAATATTTTTTCAATAATGAATATGTCAAAGATTTTTCTAAGTACCAAAAATAGAAAACGTATAAAAAGACTCTTAATTTGGCTTTTTAGGTACTTGATACTGTGATATGACAGGGTACCAATCATGCTCGATGAGGGGGTCCTCGAGAAAATTTTGTTGGGAACGCCTGCCTAGTAGTCTATACTAGACTATGTCTAAACCGCAATACGTTTTCTTCCAGGAGTGCTAACCCAAGATGGTATCCAGGAGAACTTACGATGAAGTGACAAAAGTCGTGGGATATCCCCTAACATCGTGTCGGATCTCCTTTTGTCCCACTTAATGAAGCAACCCGATGCGTCATGGACTCGACAAGTCATTACAAGTCCCCTACAGAAATAATGAGCCATGCTGCCTCTATATCCGTCCATAACTCCGAAAGTATTAGCAGTGCAGGATTTTGTGCACGGATTGACCTCTCAATTATGTCCCACAAATGTTCGATATGATTCATGTTGAGCGGTCTGGGTGGCCAAATCATTCACTCGAATTGTCATAAACAACTGTAGCCCAGTAACATGCTGCAATGTCATCCATAAAAAATCCGTCGTTGTTTGGGAACATGAAGCCCAGAATGGTTGCAAATGGTCTCCAAGTGACCATATATATCCACTTCCAGTCAATGATCGGTTCAGTTGGACCAGAGGACACAGTAAATTCCATGTAAACACAGTCCAGATCATTATGGGGGCACCACCGACTTGCACATTGACTTGTTGACAACTTGGGTTCATGGCTTTGTGGGGACTCCACCACAATGGAGCCCTGCCATCAGCTGTTACCAACTGAAGGCAGGACTCATCTGCCCGGGTCACGGTTTTCCAGTGGTCTGAGGTCCAACAGATATTGTCACGAGCCGAGGAGAGGCGCTTTCATGCTGTTAACAAATGCACTCGCCTCGGTCATATGCTGCCATGGCCCACTAACTCCAATTTCGCCACATCGTCTTGGCGGATGCATTCTTCGTATGTCTCACATTGATTTCTGCAGTTATTTGAGGCGGTGTTGCTTGTCTGTTAGCACTGACAACTCTACACAAACGCTGCTGCTCTCGGTCGTTAAGTGTAGGCTGTCGACCACTGTATTGTTCATCGTGAGAGGGAATGCCTGAAATTTGGTATTTTCGGCACACTGTTGACACTATGGATCTCGGTATACTAAATTCTCTGACGATTTCCGAAATCTAATGTCCCATTCTTCTAGCTCCAGCGACCAGTACGCTTCAAAAGAGTGTTAATTCCCACCGTGGGGTCATATTACGTCGTAAATCCTTTCACATGGATGGATGGTGGCAATGGGGTGACGATAGGAACGGTATCCGGCCACTCCTTAAAACTAACATTCCAACTCCGTTGATAGCCATGCCGACCCTGCACCAGTGCGGGACAAAAGCACAAGAAGAAGAAACTTTCCTGTACTAAAAACATGTTTTATCGTAGAATATGATGCCACAAAATGTAAATGTCGTGTGACTAGGGCCTCCCGTTGGGTAGAACGTTCGCCGGGTGCAAGTCTTTCGATTTGACGCCACTTCGGCGACTTGAGCGTCGATGCCGATGAAATGATGATGATTAGGACAAGACAACACCCAGCCCCTGAGCAGAGAAAATCTCCGACCCAGCCGGGAAACGAACCTGGGCCCTTAGGAATGACTTTTTTGCATTTTGTTCGTTATGGTTCATTGTATTTCGTCGCAGCGGACGTCACATGACATCCGTTGAAGTTCGCTGATGATCTTTTCACTCAGTATTTTTTATTGCAGAGGCCAGCCAGCTCTCTGACCGAACACGCTGAGCTACCGTGCCGACAGACATTCAGTCGCGCTGACCACTCAGCTACCGGGAGCAGACATGATGCCACAGACCATTAGTGAATAAAAATAAAAAAAGTAAGTCAACGTTTTTGCAGTTTCGTTTCCGAAATCCGAAATTATCAGTAATGTCAAATTTGCAGAAGTAAGACTAACTTGTGACTTTCAATTCCCATTCTTCCCGATATAAACACCTGAGAACTTAGAATATTCTGTTACTGTTATTGACTTACCGTCATGAATTATTTTTAACGGTGTGGTAAAGCCATGTGCAGTACTGTATAGCATACATTGTGCGTTATCTAAATTTAGTGACAGTAGATTTCCAGATAAGAAGTTATTAATTTTCGAAAAAATATCATTTACATTTTCATTTGTTGAACTTACACCATTAGACGTAATTATAATACATGGATCGTCAGCAAACGAATTATAAGTGCTTCTTAGATACACTACTGGCAATTAAAATTGCTACACCACGAAGATGACGTGCTACAGACGCGAAATTTATCCGATAGGAAGAAGGAAATGCAATCCGAAAACAAAGGAAGTAGGTTACAGTACGCTTGTTCGCCCACAGCTTGAATACTGCTCAGCAGTGTGGGATCCGTACCAGATAGGGTTGATAGAAGAGATACAGAAGATCCAACGGAGAGCAGCGCGCTTCGTTACAGGATCATTTAGTAATCGCGAAAGCGTTACGAAGATGATGGATAAACTCCAGTGGAAGACTCTGCGGGAGAGACGCTCAGTAGCTCGGTACGGGCTTTTGTTAAAGTTTCGAGAACATACCTTCACCGAAGAGTCAAGCAGTATATTGCTCCCTGCTACGTATATCTTGCGAAGAGACCATGAGGATAAAATCAGAGAGATTAGAGCCCACACAGAAACATACCGACAATCCTTCTTTCCACGAACGACACGAGACTGGAATAGAAGGGAAAACTGATAGAGGTACTCAGGGTACCCTCCGCCACACACTGTCAGGTGGCTTGCGGAGTATGGATGTATATGTAGATGTAGAAGATGCTGTGATATGCAAATGATTAGCTTTTCAGAGCATTCACACAAGGTTGGCGCCGGTGGCGACACCTACAACGTGCTGACATGAGGAAAGTTTCCAACCGATTTCTCATACACAAACAGCAGTTGACCAGCGTTACCTGGTGAAACGTTGTTGTGATGCCTCGTGTAAGGAGGAGAAAAGCGTACCATCACGTTTCCGACTTTGATAAAGGTCGAATTGTAGCCTATCGCGATTGCGGTTTATCGTATCGCGACATTGCTGCTCGCGTCGGTCGAGATCCAATGGCTATTAGCACAGTATGGAATCGGTGGGTTCAGGAGGGTAATACGGAACGCCATGGTGGATCTGAACGGCCTCGTATCACTAGCAGTCGAGATGACAGGCATCTTATCCGCATGGCTGTAACGGATCGTGCAGCCACGTCTCGATCCCTGAGTCAACAGTTGGGGACGTTTGCAAGACAACAATCATCTGCACGAACAGTTCGACGACGTTTCCAGCAGCATGGACTATCAGCTCGGAGACCACGGCTGCGCTTACCCTTGACGCTGCATCACAGACAGGAGCGCCTGCGATGGTGTACTCAACGACGAACCTGAGTGCACGAATGGCAAAACGTCATTTTTTTCGGATGAATCCAGGTTTGATTACAGCATCATGATGGTCGCATCCGCGTTTGGCGATATCGCGGTGAACGCACATTGGAAGCGTGTATTCGTCATCGCCACACTGGCGTATCACCTCGGGTGATGGTATGGGGTGCCACTGGTTACACGTCTCGGTCACCTCTTGTTCGCATTGACGGCACTTTGAAGAGTGGACGTTACATTTCAGATGTGTTACGACCCGTGGCTCCACCCTTCATTCGATGCCTGTGAAATCCTACATTTCAACAGGGTAATGCCGAACCGCATGTTGCAGGTCCTGTTCCGACCTTTCTGGATACAGAAAATGTTCGACTGCTGCCCTGGCCAGCACATTCTCCAGATCTCTCACCAACTGAAAACGTTTGGTCAATGGTGGCCGAGCAACTGGCTTGTCACAATACACCAGTCACTACTCTTGATGAACTGTGGTATCGTGTTGAAGCTGCATGGGCAGCTGTACCTGTACACGCCATCCAAGCTCTGTTTGACTCAATGCCCAGGTGTATCAAGGCCGTTATTACGGCCAGAGGAGGTTATTCTGGGTACTGATTCCTCAGGATCTATGCACCCAAATTGCGTGAAAATGTAATTACATGTCAGTTCTAGTATAATATATTTGTAGAATGAATACCCGTTTATCATCTGCATGTTTTCTAGGTGTAGCAATTTTAATGGCGAGTAGTGTATATGGTTGAAGCTAATTTACATGTAACGATGATAAGAACGGAGCTAACATGATCCCTGAGGTACATTTCAGTGATTATTATTTCCAATCTGAAGATGCTGCTTCTTTGTGTACACTCCTTGCATTACTTAATGGAACACTGCGTTGTTTAAGTTGATGAAAACGAGTCATCAGTGAGAACTGTAACAATATAATATTTGAGCTTCTATAGAAGAATACTGTGAACTGCAAAAACATGTATTTTTGACCAGTCATAGAAGATACTGTTTGACGATATTTTCTTAGTAATATTTTGTATAATCTGATATGTGAAATGAGAAATATGATGTTCTGTGGAGAGACTCTCATATAATGCAAACCGAGACTGACTAATTTTCTCAATTTAAGAGAGTTGTGTTACAGTTTCTGCACGCACAATTTTTTCTGGTACCTTTGAGAAGGAGGCAAACAGTTAAACTGCTCTGTAATTACTAAAATCCGTCATCGCCTGTGAGAGTGTTATACATGTGAATGAAAGCATTGTGAATAAATTACACTCATTCTCATAAATTAAGGATAATACTGATAAATGGTGAAACAACCCTCTGGTGGGCGGTTTGCGGGTTTAAATCATCTCAGGGTATGACCATGCGGTGCGTTTGACCTGCGGTCGTCGCACGGTGGCGCTGGCAGCAGTCCACATACGCAGAGGTGTGTTGGTGCATGTCAGAGTACAGTGCAGCAAGTAAGTGTGCAGAAGTTTTCAGACGTGCTAATGGTGACTGTGTGTCGAAAATGGCCCAAAGAACACATATTGATGACGTTATGAGGGGTAGAATACTTGGGCGACTAGAGACTGGTCAAACACAGCAGGTTGTAGCACGGGCCCTCCGTGTGCCACAAAGTGGTAATGATTCCTGCAAACAGGAGAAGTGTCCAGGCGCTACAGTACGGGACGTCTACAGTGTACAACACCACAAGAAGACTGATATCTCACCATCAATGCCCGCAGACGGCCACGGAATACTGCAGGTAGCCTTGCTCGGGACCTTACTGCAGCCACTGGAAGCATTGTCTCCAGACACACAGTCTACAGACGACTGGACATACATGGTTTATTCGCCGGGAGAGCTGCAAGGTGCATTCCATTCACCCCTGGTCATAGGAGAGCCCGTAAAGCCTGGTGTCAAGAACACAGTACATGGTCATAGGAACAGTGGTCCCAGGCTATATTCACGGACGAGCCCAGGTATAGTCTGAACAGTGATTCTCGCCGGGTTTTCATCTGGCGTGAACCAGGAACCAGATACCAACCCCTTAATGTCCTTGAAAGGGACCAGTATGGAGGTTGTGGTTTGATGGTGTGGGGTGCGATTATGTTTGGTGCACGTACACCCCTGCATATCTTTGACAGAGGAACTGAAACACGTCAGGTGTACCGGGACGTCATTTTGCAGCAGTATGTCCGCCTTTTCCACATGGATGATAACGCGCGGCCCTACCGAGCTGCCATCGTGGAGTATCTTGAAATAGAAGATATCAGGCAAATGAAGTGGCCTGCCTATTCACCAGACCTAAACTCCATCGAGCACGTCTGGGATGCTCTCGTCGACGTATCGCTGCACGTCTTCAAACCCCTACGACAGGCACTGCTGCAAGAATGGGAGGCTATACCCCAGCAGCTGCTCGACCACCTGATCCAGAGTATGCCAACCCTTTGTGGAGCCTGTGTACGTGTGCATGATGATCATATCCCATATTGATGTTGGAGTGTATGCGCAGGAAACAGTGGCGTTTTGTAGCACATGTGTTTCTGGACGGTTTTCTCAACTTATCACGAATACCGTGGACCTAAAGATCTGTGTCGTGTGTGTTGCCTATGTGCCTGTGCTATTAACGCCAGTTTTGTGTAGTGCCACATTACGTGGCACCACATTCTGAAATTGTTGTTAATTTATGAGCATGATTGCATGTGCAGAAAAGTGTCCAGGAACCGCAGCTAGTCGAAACCGCAGCTGATGTCACGAGACCCAGACTCAGTCAGCATGAAAAGCGGTAGGGAGTACTGTGCTGTCAGTAGATGTGTAGCGAGAGCAGAATCAGTCTATGAGAAGAGCTCAGTGACTTCGAGCGTGGACTATTCATTGGATTCACCTGAGTAACAGATCCATCAGGGGCATTTCAAGCCTTCTAAATCTGCCCGAGTCGATTGTCAGTGATGATGAAGTAGAAACCCAAAGGAGCAGCTAATCCAATACCAGGCAGGGCTCATGTACTGACAGACAGGAAACGTCGGGCATTGCGGAGGCTGGCCGTAAAAAAATTGCATGAAACTAGCGGAAGGAATCACTCGTGAATTCCGGACTGCTACCACCAGCAATGGCTGTCTGTGTGGAATTAAAAACAATGGGGTACAATGGTCATGCAGAACCTCCCAAACCACACATTTGTGTGATCAGTGTGTAATGTTGTTGCTTTAATTTGCTATGAAAGCGGTGCTGATAGACAATAAAAGCGGGTTAAAAGCTGTGAGCTGTCTGGGGAAGTGAACCTTGCATTACTGCGCAACTGTTTCACCAGGTATCTAGTCTAGCTTACCGAATTCCCAACCAGACTAACATTAATTATAATCTTTTAATAGTCATATGACAACTGGTGATATATATATATATATATATATATATATATATATATATATATATATATATATATATATATATATATATATAAGAGAATTTAAATAGAAAGAAATAAATCAGTTTATATTTGGAAATTTATTTTAACATTGATCATTGAAATTTCAGCATATTAAACTTGATTCATAACTAAACTGGTGCCTTATTTAGGATTGTGAAAATGTGAGATTGTAATCTTACGGAACACATCAAATATGGAGCCAAGATTGGGAGACTGCATACCACACTGCATTCATAAAATAACACGCGAAGAACGTTGAAACATATGCAAGAGGAAATCCATTGTCCTACGGACTTAACAGACACGCGCTTAGCCGGAGATCTTACCGATTCAATTTTCACGCAAAGAAGTAACGTTCGTAGCGCAATCCTGTCCGTCATGTAATTACCACACACTGGTATACTAAATTCATACTAACTCTCTGTGAAATCTTCCCGAAAAGAATAGCTGAGGGCTACACACACCGTTGGGTGGCTTGCGGAGTATCAATGTAGATGTAGATGTACTTTGATGATAACACCACAGGCTTCACGTGGTCAACTTGGTTTACACAAAGAGTGTAACTCCACAATAATTTTGATAATTAAAATAAATTAGATCGAAAAGCAATTTACAAAAGAAAAACCTCGAACTGGTTACTATTGTCTTACTATTAAACTGATGGGTCAAACAATTGTATAAGCACGTGGTACTGGTCTCACAAAGTACACCCCACGTGGGTTGAACATAAAGAAAAGTTGCTATATTGAAGACGAGACTTTATAATCTCACGCACATTCGCATTTAAGATTGATGATCTTAATTAAGAGTTACTGATCAACACGTGGTTCCACTTTACTCAAAAAGTACTGACAAACCAACTACCGGAATATATTCCGAACTTCACACTCGAATTACACAGCGTTGTTATTTAAGATAACATTAGATATTTTAGAGCTAAACCTGAAATAAAGGTGATTAAATTTTCAGTTAGGCTGATCTTAAGAAATCCATTGTCCTACGGACTTAACAGACACGCGCTTAGCCGGAGATCTTACCACTTCAGACGCTCGCCGCGGACTGACTGCCGTGGTCCCTTCCTGAGGGTGGCTCACAAATACAAACGGAAGTGGCCAGAGAGGCAGCTTCCTATACCAACATGACAAGGGACGGACAGGACCATACTAAGAATAGAAACCTCTCTGCTTTTAGAAAGCGTAGCTACCTGTTCCGACGTTGGTCCTACCGTTCTCTAGCAGACAGGCTTGTCTGCTACCCTCAAGCATGCAACTAGCAATACATTTGCTCATTCATCGTCTCACACAGAAGGGAAGGGGGATGACAGTATCTTATCATATACAGTATATAAAAGAAAGCGGATGTAGGTTCCGTATGAGACTGTGTGACATGAATTACATATAAACTGTGTTTTAAAGTGTAGTAGTGTGACAGATCGTTCTTGTTTATGTGTAAAAGTAACACGTTCCATTGCTCAGTCTCCTCCCAGATAGTCAGAAACGCCACAGTAAATTTAGAAAAGGAATTTATGCCGTAAATGACAACAAATTTAAGAAATTAACATGAAAGGATTCCAACAGAGACCTTTCTAGTGATTGAGGTAGAGCAAAGAGCGATGCGACTGGACTATGGATGACAGGGAAAAGAGATTTGGAGTGATGAATCACATTATTCCTAAGCCGTGAGTGGCTCATGTTCCCACCATCAGTGTCGGAGCGTGTGTGGAGCTGTCTGATCGCTACGAGCTTCGTGGTTCACCGACCCAGGACGTCAAAGTTGAGTAGTGGTTTCAACTACCCAAGCCACGTCCATTCATGTTGTGGTGGTTCGTTTCGGTGGTTCGCTGTTGGGGAGGTTTTCCTGTGAGCAACACCGAGTGTTTCTATTGCTGAAATTTAGTCACCATGCGGTGCAATTAACTATATTGGTCGACTACAATTCGAGTGCACCAGCGGGATTTTCTGTCTTCTGGCCGTTAGTGTTCTGGTTACCTGCCCCGGCCACTGATGTAAATTCAGGCAGTGTTCTTTTTGGGTGAAAACTATAATACCGCATTTCAAATTCAAGTGTACCAGCGGAATTTTCTGCCTTGACCACCAATTCAGCGGTTCGGAAGAGTTTCATTCAGATATTCACTCACTTGACGACTTCAGTGAGGGGCTGCCCCGTCTTGTTGTACAATTAAGTTCTCTTCGTGCAGCCTCAGAAACAACCAGTTTTGTAACATAACGAGATACTGCTGACCGTTAACCGTGACCTATTAGATAGTGTCGGAAGTTCCATGCGGCTTTTCGCGGATGATGCTGTAGTATACAGAGAAGTTGCAGCATTAGAAAATTGTAGCGAAATGCAGGAAGATCTGCAGCGGATAGGCACTTGGTGCAGGGAGTGGCAACTGACCCTTAACGTAGACAAATGTAATGTATTGCGAATACATAGAAAGAAGGATCCTTTATTGTACGATTATATGATAGCGGAACAAACACTGGTAGCAGTTACTTCTGTAAAATATCTGGGAGTATGCGTGCGGAACGATTTGAAGTGGAATGATCATATAAAATTAATTGTTGGTAAGGCGGGTACCAGGTTGAGATTCATTGGGAGAGTCCTTAGAAAATGTAGTCCATCAACAAAGGAGGTGGCTTACAAAACACTCGTTCGACCTATACTTGAGTATTGCTCAACAGTGTGGGATCCGTACCAGATCGGGTTGACAGAGGAGATAGAGAAGATCCAAAGAAGAGCGGCGCGTATCGGCACAGGGTTATTTGGTAACCGTGATAGCGTTACGGAGATGTTTAGCAAACTCAAGTGGCAGACTCTGCAAGAGAGGCGCTCTGCATCGCGGTGTAGTTTGCTCGCCAGGTATCGAGAGGGTGCGTTTCTGGATGAGGTATCGAATATATTGCTTCCCCCTACTTATGCCCCCCGAGGAGACCACGAATGTAAAATTAGAGAGATTCGAACGCGCACGGAGGCTTTCAGACAGTCGTTCTTCCAGCGAACCATACGCGACTGGAACAGAAAAGGGAAGTAATGACAGTGGCACGTAAAGTGCCCTCCGCCACACACCGTTGAGTGGCTTGCGGAGTATAAATGTAGATGTAGATGTAGCAGAATGGGCCGGAAACAGATGATCGAGATATCGCACAGAACACATTGACTTTGGGCGAATCTCGTACATGTTCAGTCGCTGCCTGTGGGTTCTGTAGGCCCAAAATTCGAATATTGTGTTTGTTTACCTGACCGATATCATGGAAAGTCGCTTCGTCACTGAACACGATGCGTTGGGCGGAAGTGTTATCATTGTCAATAGCATCAAGAATCTCGTTAGAAAATGCCACATGTTTGCGTTTGTCATCAGGACGCAGAGCTTGTAACAGCTGTAACTTGTACGGCTTCATAACCAACCGGCGTCTCAAAGCACGCCAAATCGTTGTTATAACTCCCCACTGGCACGATGGGTTGACGTTGAAGGACTACGTTGGAAAGCAGTTTGAATTCGTGCAACATTTTCTTCCGAAACACTAGGACGGCCAGGACTCTTAACTTTACATACACATCCTGTCGATAACATCTGTGGATGTTCCACCCATTCGTCTTTGCACTGTAATCGCCGGATGGAGTGGTCGTGCTGTTCTAGGTGCTACAGTCTGGAGCCGCGTGACCGCTACGTTCGCAGGTTCGAATCCTGCATCGGGCATGGATGTGTGTGATGTCCTTAGGTTAGTTAGGATTAAGTAGTTCTTGGGGACTGATGACCACAGCAGTTAAGTCCCATAGTGCTCAGAACCATTTGAACCATTTTGCACTGTAATCAGGGTATTGTACTTCGTAAACTCGAGAACACAAAACTATTTCTGCTGCGGAGTAGCCATTTTAAACATACTACGGTTACCAAGCAAAACAGAACACATCTATTGGCTATTAATATAAACTAGACTGTGTATTCGTTTCTCCAATAGCCGAGCCGAGGCGCAGCGATCGGTAGTTTGGATAAAATCATACTTTGTAAAACGTATATTCTTTTTGAAACACCCTGTATTATCAGTTAATTGTAGGCCATGTAATGGCTACCCTTTGAAAAAAAAATGTGTAGGACAATATGTTTTTGATGAGTTGTTTTTTGATTTGATCCATTATAAATGGTTTTTGAAAGCCTGCGACTGTAGATACAATAGGTTTGTTTATAAATAAATAAATCTTCTGACACCAAAATCCCTGCAACCTCATGTCACCCAAATATCCATAAACAGGCAGCATGCAGGTCAATGCTGCATAGGGCAACAAAAATACCATTGAACCAGGAAAATATGCAACAAGAAATAAACACAGTGAAGAAGATTGCAGTTGCCAATGGTTACAATGCTTCCATGGTTGACACAATCTTAGACAAAGTGAAGAGAAACCCAGGTACAAACTGCACCACAGAAGAAAAAGAGAAAAACAAATATATATCTAGCATTCCATACATAGGCAATGTATCACAGAAGATTGCAAATATTTTCAAAAATCACAGAGCAAAAATTGGGTTTTCTACATCCAATAAACTACACCAAAAACTAATACATAATATAAAGTGTAATCATGATCCATATTCAGACTCTGGAATATACAAGATAACATGCCAGGAATGCGCCAAGTTCTACGTAGGACAAACAGGCCGAAATATCAACACCAGATACACGGAGCACATTAGAGCATACACACACAAAAAAACACTACATCAGCCATAGCAACACACATACATAACACAGGACACCCATTTGGAAAAATAGAGCAAAATGTCAAAGTACTCCACCGACTAAATAAAGGACGTAAAATGGATTTGCTTGAAGAACTGGAGAATATATTCACATTACAGAAAATATGAAGATAAAATATTAAATGAAAAACTTGAAAGTGAATCAGTGAATTTCTTCAGATGTTTCGATAATATACTTAAATAAAAATAGTAAAACATATAAATAAGCACAATTGTAAAATCAATATAAGTAATTCATGAGCCAAACTGTTAAGATAAATAACCTCTGTACAAAAGTATATCATAATCTGTGGAAGACCTATAATGTTATCTCTGTGAACTACCTGTAAGATCTTTGTAACTGTTTTGTTTATATAAGATATTTTCGATGTGTAAAATGTACAAGTTGTGTGTGATGTTAAGTATGTGTGAGACTCTACACAAATGGACCATTAGAAAACTTTAGCCACAAACCTCACGGAAAGAATTGATACCCAACTAAAAATCGCGTTTCTTATGTATTACAGTAAAAGTCAGCAAAATGAAGCAGACTCACACACACTGACAACATCAAAAGAAATGGCTTAACACACATCAAGAAACGCACTTGAAAATGGGAATTATTTCTCGAAACGCGTCGTGCGAATAGTAAAATAAAAAATCGTGACTGGTAGCAGAAGATTTATTTATTTATAAACAAACCTATTGAGTTGTTTTTTAATAAATTTGTTTTGAAGGGTGTCTGAATTAATTTTAGCCCGTCACCTTACCACTCCTTCAAAACTCCTACCATACTAGATTGTTTCAGCGCGGCGGTTCGCCTTTGTCACAAAGGAGCTTCTGTGGTGAACAGTGGCATTCCTGACATGGACTGGATGCCCAGACTGGACAGTTGGCAGCCGTTGCAGGCGGTAGCACTGAAGCACTTGGAAGTAAACATCAGTGGCATAGCGTTAAGAGTTGCTTTGAATACGGTGCAGTGCTCACCATAATTTCCGGATTGTGTCTTGTTATACAGGATTCTTATAATAATATCGTTCTCTGTAGACTTTTCATTCGTTTCGTGTCTTCCATGATTTAAAACCTACGTTAAGTGAAAATCGGTGATGTGTTCAGAAGCTAGTGTTAATTTCTGCTCGTCGTATAATCGTTACGTGTTGTCTTGGATCCATTACAGTGCTTTAAATTATTTCCTGATAGCGTCCGTTTAAGAGTGTTGTTAGAAAATATCCTGCCTTTATAATTATCGCTCACTTTCTGTCTGGTGCTACGTACATTCAACGAACTTTCATCGTATTATTCTACGTTCTGCCTGACGTCTGAAAGCTAGCTGCCCACCTCACTGAAAGTAAGTTTTTACTAATCACAATTGTATTATAGTTTAAGTGCGTTGTAGTGCTTTTTAGTTTGATGTACGAGAGTTGGAACTTTAATAGTGGCAAATATTTATTTACAGCTCGTACAGTATAGATACGTGTTTCAAAGTTTTACTGACCTTCAGAATAGTCACCAGAATTGGGGTCGACCGACCCGTGACATAAGACTTGCGTGGTGTGTGACGTCACGACGGCGCGGAATTTAGTTTGAGAGAGTGATGTGTTTGTAGGTGTCGTTTTGATGCGATCAGTGGTGCTCTCTGGTGGTGTGTTAGGTGATGTTTTTGGTTTAGTTTGCGAGAGTGGCGTCGTGTTTGGATTTTGGGACATTTCGTTTTTATTTCCTTGGTAGGTATGGATATGACTGACAAGGTCAACAGTTTTCGGTTGTCGGCTATGATGGGGGACAGTGCGTTGTCTCTAATAAAATTTCTTCAACTATTCGGATTTTTTGATGGAAGTGTTCAGCATGTCGTGAAGAAATGAGGCTTACTTAAAGTTCCGGTGTCTCGGACCAGGGACAGCTGTATGTGGAAATGTCGTAAGGATAACAGGTCAAGGGAAGTGTTTGATCCCAATGTGTGGCTGTTGGTATTGGTATCTGGAGATGTTTTTGAGCTATATAGGTCAAGGGAAGATGGGTAGATCACTTAACTAATGAGGAGGTATTGAACAGAATTGGGGAGAAGAGGAGTTTGTGGCACAACTTGACAAGAAGAAGGGACCGGTTGGTAGAACATGTTCTGAGGCATCAAAGGATCACAAATTTAGCATTGGAGGGCAGCGTGGAGGTTAAAAATCGTAGAGGGAGACAAAGAGACGAATACACTAAGCAGATTCAGAAGGATGTAGGTTGCAGTAAGTGCTGGGAGATGAAGCTTGCACAGGATAGGGTAGCATGGAGAGCTGCATCAAACCAGTCTCAGGACTGAAGACCACAACAACAACAGGTCAAGGGAAGTGTTAGGTCCTAATTTATGGGATCGGGAGCTGCTGTTGAGCTGTATAGGTCAAGGGAAGTGTTCGATCCCAATTTATGGGATTGGGAGCTGCTGTTAAGCTATATAGGTCAAGGGAAGTGTCCGATTCCAGATGATATTGTGTTTAGTGGTATTTGAGGAGTTTTGTGATGTCGGTTTTTTTCGTCGTTTTGCGTGGTTTTGTATGTGTGGTGTCTAAATTTGTTTATATTTAGTTTGTCCCCACCCAAAAACCGCCTATTTCCCACGCTTGCCCCGTTAGTGTCATTAGGCCTTTTGTGGAACGTGTGTGTCTTTGTTTTTCAATGTATTTTCGTCCTCAAAATGTGTACGTAACGACTTTGTATGCGCCATGTTGGAATCGTGGTTCATGGTCGTTTCCGCCATATTTGTGACGTCATGGGTCAAAGCAGACGGGCGGAATCGGACGCTTCCGTATTTCCCAGAATTTTGTATAACCCGCTGCGATGTGGAAGTCGTGGGATAGTCTTAGCAGTGCCAGTTGTGTTGACAGAGCGGCGCGGTCTATTGCCTGACGAATTTGTAGTAGTTCTGAAGCGAATGCCGTGAAGTGTTTCCTTCAGTCTAGAAATCGAGCTGAACTCATTAGGGCTTAAGTCATGGGAGTGCAGTAGGTGGTAGCAGCCCCATCAGTCAAACAGTAACAGCTTGCACTGTACGTGCTTGAGGACTGTCCTGCAAAACGGTCAGGTCCTGCAGAAAGTGTCATCACTTCTGTCTCTAAGCTGGTCGTAGGTTGTGTTCCAAAAATGAACATCATAGAGACAGAAGTGATGACACTTTCTGCTGGATCTGACCATCATTTTGCAGGATAATGTTCAAGCACGTACAGTGCAAGCTGTTACTGATTTGTTTGACTAATGGGGCTGCTAAGTGCCATACCACCTACTGCACTACCCTGACTTAAGCCCTCGTGAGTTCAACTCGATTTCTAAACTGAAGGAAACACTTCACGGCGTTCACTTTAGAACTGCTGCAACTTCTTCGGGCAATAGGCCGCACTCAACTGGCACTGCTAAGAGTATCCTACAACTTCCACATCGCTGGCAACGGGTTATACACAATGCTGGTGACTACTTTCAAGGTCAGTAAAACTTTGAAACACGTATCTACTTTGTACGAGCTGTAAATAAAGAGTTGCCCCTATTAAAGTTCCAACCCTCGTATGAGTACCGTCCTGTGTGACGAATGTGGATGTTGCCGTAGCTTGTTATGGGAGAAACATGTCAGTGGGTTGGTGTTTCATTGGGTAGAATTCAGCGGGGAAGCTAAAAAAAGGTGTCAGATGAGGCTCTTCCACGGAGCTGTAGATGATGTAGTAGAGACAAGAAAATCTTGAAACAGCGGAAAAAGATTTGTGTCCTCTAGGCAGAATTACAAATGGCATATGTTGAATTAGGTAAGTTGTCCTTTTGGTTGAGCCCCCTGAAAACACAGGGATCACACTTCTGACACCTGAGCTGTGACCTCCTCATGTAAGCCTAGGAGTGGTTGCTCGTCATCCTGGAGCATCGGGACTCCCTGCAATGGCCTCCGTGCGAAATGGCCCTTGCTGTGGCTGGGTGGCACCTGTGGGGAGAGCCCCTGTTCGGAGTGGGTGGTATCAGGGCGGACGCTATGCAAATGAAACGATACAGGTCCAGAACTCTGGCCGTCCTTTTGAATGAAGATGATTCATGCTGCTTCTTCTGTCCCTTCGGCCTTCCCTTCCATGGCTACCCCCTGGGAGGAGGGTCAGGCCCGTCGGCTAGGGGCGAAACCTTTCCCCGGCTATCTGGTTTGCACCAGGACTGATGGGGATACTTTCACCAATACCAAACCTTTATTTTTTGTGGAACACATTGAGGAAAAGTTTGGCGAAGTGGACTCTCTGAGCAAGATTCGCTCAGGTTCGTTGTTGAGCAAAACTGCTTCAGCTGCCCAGTCTGTGGCCCTTCGTGCCTGTGACCATCTTGGCACAATTCCTGTGTCCATTACCGCCCCCCTCCCCAACAGAATATGCTTCAACGTGTCATTTTTCACAGGGACCTCATCCTTCAAACTGAAGATGAACTTAGGGACAATCTAGGATGACAGGGTGTTCACTTCATTCGGCGTGTTCAGAAAGGCCCAAAGGACAATCGCATTGATACTGATTCCTTTATCCTGGCCTTTGAAGGAGATACCCTCCCTGAGAAGGTCAAGATTATGGTTTATCGATGTGACGGGATGCTGTACATCCCACCACCTATGAGATGTTTTAAGTGCTTGCGTTTTGGTCACGTCTTCCCGCTGTTTGCAGACCCCTCTCTGTTCCATGAGGGGAGTTCCTGTGTTCCCCCTCCTGTGAGTGTTAATTGTCATGGTAATCATTCTCCACGTTCGCTGGATTGCCCAGTTTATAAGAATGAAAAGATGATACAGGAGTATAAGTCCCTTGATCGTCTAACCTACACTGAGGCTCGCAAGAAGTATGCATGTATTCATCCTGTGTTAATGACGTCTAGCTATGATTTCGTTACATCTTCACCCCTTCCTCCCCCTTCCTTACCCCAGTCCCGAACCCCTCTCCTCCCCACTCCCCTACCTTTAAACGCCTTCGCACCAAAGCCCATTACTTAATCAAACGGAGCAAACAGGTGTGTTGAGATCGCTTTGTTTCTTCCCTCGGTTTTACTGTCCCTATGTCACGGTTATGGGCTACACTTAGCTCTCTCCAAGGTTGCCATCGGTAGTCTACCCTCTCGTGCTTTGCCCTTCCAGATGGCCTTTGCACAAACCTGTTGATTCTGGCAGAACATCTTGCGACCCATTTTGCAACAGCATCAGCACATACCTCCTATCCAGCTGCTTTTCTTCACCAGAAACAGCGGACCAAAGCTTCCGCTTTATGTTTTACCCCTTGTCAGTCAGAATCTTACAATGAACATTTTACTGAATCGGAACTTCTTTCTGCACTTTCTTCCTCTGGCCCATTCACAACCAATTGCTTCAACATCTCAGTGCTCCACAACGACAACATCTTTTTCGGGTGCTTAACCGTATTTGGTTCCAGAGTGACTTCCCAATGGACGGATAGCATCGCAGTTCAAGTCCTTAAGCCTGGTAAGAACCCTCTGGTTGTCGAAAGCTATCGGCCAATTAGTCTGGCAAACGTTGTTTGCAAGTTACTTGAACAGATAGTAGCCCATCAGCTCAATTGGGCCCTCGAATATCGGGATCTATTGTCCCCTTACCGGTGTGGCTTCTGAGAGGGACAGTCTCCGATCGATCATTTACTTCGCTTGAAATCCGCAGTTTGGCAGGCTTTTTCCCAGCGCCGCCATTTGGTTGCAGTATTTTTCAACATTTGCAAGGCCTATGACAGGGCTTGGTGCCATCATAACTTACGCTTCATGAGTCGGGCCTTTGGGGCCCACTTCCGATTTTTATCCACCAGTTCCTGTTCCATCGGTCGTTCAGCGTTTGGGTTGGTACTGTTTTTACTTCTCCACGGACCCAGTAGGCCGGCCGCTATGGCCGAGCAGTTCTAGGCGCTTCAGTCCGGAACCGCGTTGCTGCTATGGTCGCAGGTTCGAATCCTGACTTGGGCACGGGTGTGTGTGATGTCCTTAGGTTTACGTAGTTCTAAGTCTAGGGGACTGATGACCTCAGATGTTAAGTCCCATAGTGCTTAGAGCCATTTGAACCATTTTGACACAGGAGAATGGCATCCCACAGGGTTCTGTCTTGAGTGTCCTTCTTTTCTTCATTGCTATCGATGGACTTGTGGCCTCTGTCGGTCCCTTGGTCGCCCCTGCCCTGTATGTGGATGATTTCTGCATTTGGGTTAGTTTCTCTTCATGGCCTCTGCAGAGAGGCAGCTCCAGGGTGCTATACGGCGTGCCTCTGCATGGAACCTCACACGGGTTTCGATTCTCTCAAATCCTGGGTGGTCCACTTCTGTCAGCGAACTACGGTCCACCCAGATCATCCAGAACCACACGACTGCTACGGTCGCAAGCTCGACTCCTGCCTTGGGCATGGATGTGTGTGATGTCCTTAGGTTAGTTAGGTTTATGTAGTTCTAAGTTCTGGGGGACTGATGACCTCAGCTGTTAA
This sequence comes from Schistocerca americana, assembly GCF_021461395.2. Classification (NCBI taxonomy): domain Eukaryota; kingdom Metazoa; phylum Arthropoda; class Insecta; order Orthoptera; family Acrididae; genus Schistocerca; species Schistocerca americana. Next base: position 152,075,934 of record NC_060128.1, on the reverse strand, counting down.
GTCCCATAGTGCTCAGAGCTCTTTTGAACCACCCGGATCTAAAGATCTACCTCGATGCACAACGATTACCTGTGGTCCCACAGTTTCGTTTCCTGGGTCTTCTTTTCGACAGGCAGCTCACTTGGCTGCCTCATATCAGACTTCTGAAGATAGGATGTTTCTGTAAACTCAGTGTTTTTCGCTTCCTTCCCCACACCTCTTGGGATGCGGATCGTTCCACTCTTCTCCACCTTTATTGGGTTTTATTGCTGTCTCGCTTGGACTATGGTAGTCAAGTTTATGGTTTGGCTGCTCCTTCCACACTGGGCCTCCTGGATCCGGTCCACCATTGTGGTATCCATTTGGCCACCGGTACCTTCCCTACTAGCCCTGTTGATCGTCTCCGTTTTGCAGCTGGGATCGCCCCCCCCCCCCTCCCCACTTTTCGGTTTGGAAGGCCCAATTCCTGGTTTCTTATGCAATCGCTGTCCATTCCTCTCCCACTCATCCTTCCTATTCTATCCTGTTCCCAGACAAAGGTTGTCGCCCCCCTGATTGCTGCCCTCGGGCGGGTTTACCGGTTGGGTTTCACATTGCATCTCTTTGCTGTGATTTTCAGCTTCCTTCTTGATCCTGTCTCCCACATTCCCTCCCCAACACCCTCCCTTCGTTAGTTCCTTTGCCCAGGATTCGGGTGGATTTCCGCCAAGGTCTGAAAGATTCTGTTCCCCCAATGATGTTCCATTGTTTTTTTTCTGCCGAATTTTATGAGAGTTCTGGGATGCTGTTGTTTTTTTACACCTATGGCTCTAAATCTGTTGATCGCTTGGGATATGCCTTCATGTCCTCTGTTGGCATCTCCTGCCAGCTGCATGTGGGGTGTTTACTGCAGAATTAATGGCACTTTCCCATGTCCTTACCTTTATTAAACACTCCCAACTCAACCACATTTTGTTATGTACGGACTCAATGAGTGGCCTTCAGGTTTTTCCCACCATCCATTGGTCTCAGCCATCCATGACCGTCTCGCTGATCTTCACCATACTGCTTGTTCCGTTGACTTCCTTTTGGTTCCTGACCATGTGGGTATCCCAGGTAATGAGCTTTCTGATTGTTTGGCTGGGGGAGCAATCACTTACCCCCCCCCCCCCCCCCCCACCTTTCTCTGAAACCCCACCTGCAGCGGATTTATGGCCTCATATTAAATCCCACTTCACGCAATGCAATCATGGGCCAACTCTTGGGAGGCTGCCTCCCTGTCTAATAAATGTCGTGTGATTAAGGTGACACCTGTCCCATGGCGTTTTTCCTTCCTCCTCTCCTGAAAGGACTCGACCACCCTCTGTTGTCTCCACATCAGCCATACCAGGCTGACCCATGGTTTTCTTTTGCATTATGAGCCACCTGCACTTTGTGTGGTTGTGGAACCTTCCAGTCAGTTGCACACATTTTGGTGGAATGCCCCCTTCTTTTGGCTCTGCGTACTAAGTACCGACTTCCACGCACTTTACCTTTATTATTGGCAGACGATTCCTGGATGGTAGAACTGGTTCTCAGTTTTCTCTGCGGAAGTTTTATTTTCAGTTCTAAGGTTTTTAATTTCCCTCTGGAGTAGGGGCAGGGCGATGAGGGTTGGGGTATCTCCCACTGTAAGCTGTGTTTGGAGACTCCTGAGTCCCCTCCCTGGCCAAGATCCTCTTTTCTCTCCCTTTTACTCTGTTTTTATCGCTTTTTAGATTTGGTTAGTCTCCTTTTACAATACACCCTTTAACATCCCAGCAGTTGAACGCTTTTGAATAGCAGGTGGTCTTGCCCCTGTGGGTCTGGGGGTTACAGTAGGCCCTGGGTATTCCTCACACGTTTCAGCCTTTATGCAACAGTCCCCTGTAGGGTTTGACCATTTTTCAAAATTTTCCCAAAGAGCGATCCAATTGGGGAAGGGCGCCTTGCATAGTGTCCATCATGCACTGATAACTCCGACATCCTTCATCGATGTGAATCTACACTTCTGGTCATTCTCCAGCTGTTGGGCGACGTCAGAATCCTGGATGCGCTATCCTCCATCCTCTGTGCACTATCGCTTTCTCTGCTGACGATGATAATGGACCGGTTTGCTTGGTTGCACCTGATATCCAGCACAGTAGCCAGTCCATTGTGGTGGGGCCGCCATGTAGCCTGTTGGTCGTAGTCCCCTGAGTACAAAGGGATTGCTCTGCTGATGCCTGCACCGCTAACTCCCCATTTATGCCTAGGAGTAGATGCCCATCACCTTGGGGCATCGGGACTCCCAACAGTGGCCATCCTGCCAGGTCGTCTTTGCTGCGGCTGGGTGGGGAGGGACCCTGGTCGGAGTGGGTGTCATCAGGGCAGATGATGCGCAATGAAGCATACCACATCATCACTTGTGATCACACACCAGCAGTCTCTAAGTGGTCAAGGTCTAACTTCAATGCTAAGAAATATGACCAGAAATCGTTCCCCCCATTGGCCACACCATGTGAGGAACGCCAGGCTAAGGATGGCAGCAAAGTTTATTCATCCCGGTACCTCGTATGTACGAGAGTTGTTGGGGAATGTTCCTTGTCAATGAAATCTCAGTTTTTTGTTGAGCATTTAGAAGACAAGTTTGGGGAGGTGGAGGGCTTGTCCAAAATGTGGTCAGGGTCGGTCTTGATCAAAACAGCTTCCTCTGCCCAGTCACAGGTACTACTCGTCTGTGACAAGGTGGTGGATGTTTCCACTACCATCACACCTCACGAGAGCTTAAATATGGTCCAGGGACCTTCTTTTCCAGTCTGACGATGAGCTGCGCCCCAATTTAGTGTGTCGAGGTATCCATTTCGTCCAGCGCTACCACCAGGGTCCGACAGATAATCAGGTTGCCACCGGTGGCTTCATCTTGCCTTGAAGGGTGATACATTACGCGAGAAGGTCAAAGAGATGATCTACCACTGTGACTTAAAGCCATATATCCCTCTCTCATGCAGTGCTTTAAGTGCTAGAAGTTCGGCCATGTCTTCCCACTGTACTTCCAGCGTCACCTGTTGGGATTGTGGACGTCCTTCCCATTCCAATACTCCATGTGCTCCGCCTCCCATCTGTGTCGACTGTGAAGAGCATCATTCTCCTTGCTCGCCAGACTGCGACCCTGGACTGACTGACCTACACTGAGGCCAAGAGGAAATTTCAGTGCATCTTGTAGCTATGACCTGCTCTTAAGCCGGCGCTAAGAGAACAGTTGTAGCCCCATCAGTTCCACAAATTCCAGTTGGCTATCAGAGCCAAAAGACTACACTTGCGCTGATGGTGGGCGGCACTTCCCTCCCCGTTGCTCCCGCATACCCTACCTTGGGAGCACTGTCTCCCGAACCATTGGGGACACCAGTCCCCACTTCTCAGCTGGAGAAGACTTCTTCGGCTCCTCTCCCTTGGAAGGGGTCCCTTGGGTCACACCCTTCTCAGGTTTCTGCTAGTGGGGAAGATGAATCCTGCCAGTGGATGAAGTGCCCAAAAGTGCCCTTAAATACTTGGGTCGCCACACATTTCAGTAGGGCTCATGGTAGTTACTCAGCCATTGATTTATCACTTTGCAGCCCACTGGAGATCAAATGACAGCCTGTGTGGTAGTGACCATATCCCCATCTTCCTGTCACTCCCCCAGTGTCATGTCCACTGATGCCTACCCAGAAGGACTTTCAACAAGGCAGACTGGGAAGCCTTCACCCTTGCTGTCACCGCCGAATCTCCCTCACAAGGTGCCATCGATGTTGTGGTTGAGCAGGTAATTGCAAACACGATCCCTCGTTCTATGGGGTGCCCCCAGCGAAAGTCGGTACGTTGGTGGTCGCCGGAAGTCGCTGAGGAAATTAAACAGCGACGGCGAGTTCTACAGCGATATAAATGGCACCTTTCCTGGAGTACCTAATAGCCTTTAATCCGCACCTTGCCCGTGTTTGCCAGCTAACCAAAAGGCGGCATCAGGAGTGTTGGGAGAGGTATGTCTCGACCATTGGGTCCCAAGTCTGGATGAAGATCAGACGTCTTTTTGGGTACCAGACCCCAACAGGTGTCCCTAGCGTTACCATCAATGGCGTGCTGTCTACCGACGCAACCACGATTGTTGAGCACTATGTTCTAGCCTTTGCATCGGAGAATTACCCCCCAGCCTTTCGCATTCTCAAACGGCGGGTGGAAGAGAAAGTCCACTCGTTTACTGCACGCCACAGTGAATCCTATAACGCCCCATTTACAGAGTGGGAGCTCCTCATTGCCCTTGCACATTGCCACGACACAGCTCCTGGGTGAGATCGGATCCACAGTCAGATGCTTAAACATCTCTCGTCTGACTACTAGGGCCATCTCCTCGTCATCTTCAACCAGATCTGGTGCAATGGCATCTTTCCATCACAGTGGCGGGAGAACACCCAAACCCGGCAAAAACCCGCTTGATATGGATAGCTATCGGCCCATCAGCCTCACCAACGTTGTTTGTAGGTTGCTGGAACGTATGGTGTGTCTGTGGTTGGGTTGGGTCCTGGAGTCACGTGGCCTACTGGCTCCATGGCAGAGTGGCTTCCGCCAGGGGCGTTCTACCACTGATCTGATAATCTTGTGCCCTCGAGTCTGTCATCCGAATAGCCTTTTCCAGACGCAAACACCTGGTTGCTGTCTTTGATTTACGAAAACGGTATGAACCCACCTGGCGACATCATATCCTTGCCAACATTATACGAGTGGTGTCTCCGGGGCCCACTTCCGATTTTTATCTAAAATTTCCTGTCGATTCGTACTTTCCATGTCCAAGTTGGTGTCTCTCATAGTTCCTCCCATATCCAGGAGAAATGGGTCCTGCAGGGCTCTGTATTGAGTGTATCTCGATTTTTAGTGGCTATTAACGGTCTAGCAGCAACTATAGGGCCGCCCGTCACACCTATTCTGTACGCAGATGACTTCTGCATTTCGTACTGCTCCATCAATATGGGTGTTGCTGACCGGCGCCTACAGGGAGCCATCCACAAGGCGCAGTCATGGGCTCTAGCCCACGGTTTCCAGTTTTCGGCCGCAGTCGTGCGTTATGCACTTCTGTCGCCGTTGTACTGTTCATCTGGAACCAGAACTTTACCTTAATGACGATCCACTCTCTGTAGTGAAGACATAACGATTCTTAGGACTGGCTTTCGACGACCGATTGAGTTGGGTTCCTCACCTTCATCACCTTAAGCGGAACTGCTGGCAGCACCTCAATGCCCTCCGCTGCCTGAGCAACACCAACTGGGGTGCAGATCGCTCTACGCTGCTGCAGGTCTACAGAGCCCTTTTTTGATCCTGCACTGACTATGGGAGTGTGTTTTATGGCTCGGCGGCGCCCTCGGCATTGCTTTTACTCGACACAGTGCACCACTGTGGCGTTCGCCTAGCGACGGGAGCTTTTAGGACGAGTCTGGTGACCAGCGTCCTGGTGGCGGCTGGAGTCCCTCCATTGAAGGTTAGGCGTGCACACGTTCATAGTTCTCCTGCACATCCGGATTACCGTTTCATTTTCCCACGCATAGCGGTTCATCTCCCGCATCAGTGGCCCAGGTTCGGGTCCGATCTCTTCTATCCGAACTGGAGTCCTTGCCTTTACCACCTATACTTTAGGTCCATCCACGTACAGCTCTGCGGTGTACACCAAGGCCGCGGCTTCGCCTGGACCTATCACATGGCCCTAAGAACTCAATTAACCACGCGGCTCTTTGCTGCCAATTCCTGTCGATTCTTGACATGTACTGAGGCCATGAAGTGGTTTACACCGACGGCTCGATGGCCGATCGTCCTTCGATAACCTACAAGCTGTCGACCAGTGCTACCCTCGTCATCCTCTGGTAGCGACCATCCAGTCCATCTACGCCCTAGAACACTCCAGTCGTTGAGTGGTGTTTGTCTGGACCCTAGGTCTTGTCGGAAACCCAGGCAACGAACTTCCCGGGAGGCTAAACGGAAACCGCTTATGGAGATCGGCTTCTCTGAACCTGACCTGCGTTCTGTCTTACGACGCAGGGTTTTTCGGCTTTGGGAGACGGAATGGATTAACAGAACGTGTGTCATTAAGGAGACTATGAATGTGTGGAAGTCTTCTATACAGGCCTGTCGCAGGGAATCAGTTGTCCTCTGCCGGCTCCGCATCGGCCATACGTGGCTAACGCACGGTTACCTCCTCCGTCGCGAGGACCCACCTCGGTGTCGCTGTGGCTCACAAATGACGGTCATCCACCTCTTGCTGGACTGCCCACTTTCAGCCGCTCTGAGGCGGACTTTTAACTTTCCCAGCGCCCTAGCTTCGATGGTGGGCGACAATGCCTCAACAGCAGCTTTAGTTTTACATTTTATTCGTGAGGGTGGCTTTTATCGTTTGATCTAAGTTTTCGTGCGTGTCCTTTGTCCCTCTGTGTCCTCCACTCTAGCATTTTTACGGTGGAGGTTTTAATGTGTTGCAGAGTGGCTGGCTTCTCCTTTTTATTCTCGTGCTTGTCCAGCCACTGTAATCTGCTTTCTTGTTTTACTAACCGTTTCTTGCGTGTCTCTGTTGTTTTCTTGTCCTCTTTTGTTCCTTTTAATGTTTGTTACCTTTCCTTCGTTCTTGTGGTTTCTCCGTTCTTTCCGTTTTGTGTTGTACATCTCGTTTATTTTATTCTCCCTCTTGTAGCATTGTTTTATTCGGAACAATGGACCGATGACGAAGCAGTTTGGGCCCTTCCTCCTCTTTTAAACCAACCAACCAAAGCCCGGGAAATTAAACGCCACCCAATGGCTTGGACAGTCTCCTCTCGCCCCCTCTCGTCGCGATGAGATATTCTTAGCATGGACTGTTGTTTCGGTCACCGTCATTTGTTAAGTGAGGACCCCCCGCCACTGTGAGGTTACTGCAGCAGCCAACCATTGACAGTGCGCCATTTTCTGACCCAATGCCGATTTTATAACCGTTTACGTTTTAATGTACATTGCCATTGTCTGATATTTTAGAAGCTACAGCACGAGCTGCAGATCGAGTTTAATTTTTTATTCGTCGTAGTAATAAAGCGAAGAAAATTTTTCAATCGATTGAACGACCTCCGCAAAGGGGAAGCATTCGTTTTTAGCTATCCCTCTTCTTCAGTCGATTGGACTCTGAGTATTGTCTACTTCAAATTCATTCGATAATCGATCATTTTAAGTTATGACATGGGCGCTTATAACTTCAGCTGTTTGCGCCCTAAAGCAACAACAGACAAACAATTCCATACCATTTCGACAAAAAAAATCGTTGAGATAATCTATGGAACATGTAACTATTTAAATAACTAACTAACCTAAACAAAATGGAACATCTTTGGGATGAGTTCGTTTCAGACCCGAGTGTCCAACATAACAACTTTATCTGGTTTGGACTCTTGAGGAAGAATGGCCTGCCATTCCTCCACAGGCATTCAGACACGTGACTGAAAGTGTCCCAAGCAGAGCTCAAGCCGTTATAAAAGAGAAGGGTGGACACAGCCAATATTGGTGTCCACTACTAAGTGTCCCGATAGCTCTGATCACATAATGTGTGTGAAGCACAAAATATTGTAGTACTTTACTCGAGATATTATAATGTGAGTTCGAGACTAGCTCCAGGGCACAGTTTTAATATGCCAGGAAGTTTCAAAGTAGTGCATTTTTCGCTGAAGAGTGAAATCGTGATTCCAGAGATGTTGGCTAATATTGCAAGGCCATATCAGAAAAACATCACGACTATTGCTTCTGCAACTACTGAAAATGTTGCTGCCGCTCTTCAGGAACCACGCGTTAGCCCAGACACGCAGACAGGTTGAGGTCGTCTTTCCTCGCCATTGCATAGGAACAATGACGCATGGTTTCCTGCTCTGGCGCTACAACCCTCCAATGGCTGGTGCTTGTGGGGTACATATCACTGTGCGCCACATTTTATTAGAATGCGATTTATTTTCAGACCATAGAGCAGCGGCAGATCTAGTGACAGATGTGGCCTCTGTTTTAAGTGGGGTTCACATGAATGTGGTGAGACTTCGAAGGTTTTGTAACATGTCTGTTTACTAAAATTTTACGGACATGTTCTTAATGTTCCAACAGGGTGATTGGATCATCTATGCTTTTTGTAAGTAGTCAGCCAGTTACAGTTTCCTATGCTGCTGTTTTAGCTCCTCTTCGTTTTACTTACCTTTGAACTCCAGCTATAACACCTTCCACCCTTTCGCCATTACCTTACGGGGGAATGTATGTGAAATTGTTCAAAAATGTTTGCCGTCAAAAAAATGGTTCAAATGGCTCTGAGCACTATGGGACTTAACGTCGGAGGTCATCAGTCCCCTAAAACTTAGAACTACTTAAACCTACGGACATCACACACGTCCATACCCGAGGCAGGATTCGAACCTGAGACCGTAGCGGTCGCGCGGTTCCAGACTGAAGCGCCTAGAACCGCTCGGCTACACCGGCCGGTGTTTGCCGTCAGATAGTTCCATAGTTGGTTAGAAATATTGCCTCCAATTTTCAAAGTTTAGATAGTGCTACAGATCATGTAGAGGCCATCTTGTTTCGACCAAAGCACAGTGCCACGCCGCCCTTTCTACATGACTCTGTCCTTGTTTGAGATAGTTCATTATTTCGTGCCATCAGAGAAGACATCTGTACAGTCCATGAGACTGTGAGATCATCTACGACGCGAGTAGTTACAATTTATTAAAGGAATGCGCACATGGTGGAACACAAAACTCAAACAAAAACGCTAATAACCTTGTGTGCAAGAGTGGCCCAAGAATGTTTCTCATCTACTATCGTTAAAATTTCCTCATATGATGCTTGTCTGAAGTTCAATGATGCATTACCAGATTCAGGATCCCTACGAGACTAGCATTTGGTGCACGTTGCTGCACTGAAACCCTATTGAAGAAGACGTGGCTATTGTTAGTTCTAAAGAGCCAGTGAAGTATGTTGCCACAACTGCACGCCAGGAAGATCAGACTAAAAGGAAAGAGCTACACAACAACCAAAAAGACTAAATGTAACGATATTTTTTTCTGGCATTAACGTTACTAAAATCTTTTTTTCTGCATTTCCTGTAACTTTCATTTTCCAGTGCATTACTATTGTGTATGATCCAGCGCTGCCTGCATCTGTTGACACAAATATGCAACCGTGGAGCAGTTCCGCCACTGGCGCAGCCTGTTCTGTATTTAAATTTTTGTGAAATAAAATTTGCTATGTATCATACACATACACTACTGGCCATTAAAATTGATACACCATGAAGATGACGTACTACAGACGCGAAATTTAATGGAAGAAAATGCTGTGATATGCAAATGATAAGATTTTCAGAGCATTCACACAAGGCTGGCGCCGGTGGCGATACCTGCAACGTGCTGACATGAGGGAAGTTTCCAACCGATTTCTCATACATAAACAGCAGTTGAGCGGAGTTTCCTGGTGAAACGTTGTTGTGATGCCTCATGTAAGGAGGAGAAATGCGTACCATCACGTTCCCGACTTTGATAAAGGTCGGATTGTAGCCTTTCGCGATTGCGGTTTATCGTATCCCGACATAGCTGCTCGCGTTGGTCGAGATCCAATGACTGTTAGCAGAATATGGAATCGATGGGTTCAGGAGGGTAATACGGAACGTCGTGCTGGATCCCAACGGTCTCTTATCACTAGCAGTCGAGATATCAGGCATCTTATCCGCATGGCTGTAACGGATCGTGCAGCGATGTCTCCATTCCTGAGTCAACAGATGGGGACGTTTGCAAGACAACAACAGTTCGACGACTTTTGCAGCAGCATAGACTATCAGCTCGGAGATCATGGCTGCGGTTACCCTTCACGCTGCATCACAGACAGGAGCGCCTGCGATGGTGTACTCAACGACGAATCTAGGTGCACGAATCGCAAAACGGCATTTTTTCGGATGAATCCAGGTTCCGTTTACAACATCAAGATGGTCGCATCCGTGTTTAGCGACATCGCAGTGAACGCACATTGGAAGCGTGTATTCGTCGTCGCCATACTGGCGTGTCACCCGGCGTGATGGTATGGGGTGCCATTGGTTACACTTCTCGGTCACCTGTTGTACGCATTGACTGCACTTTGAACAGTGGACGTTACATTGCAGATGTGTTACCATCCGTGGCTCTACCCTTCATTCGATCCCTGCGAAACCCTACATTTCAGCAGGATAATGCGCGACCGCATGTTGCAGGCCCTGTACGAGCCTTTCTGGTTACAGAAAATGTTCGACTGCTGCCCTGGTCAGCACATTCTCGAGATCTCTCACCAATTGAAAACGTCTGGTCAATGGTGGCCGAGCAACTGGCTCGTCACAATACGCCAGTCACTACTCTTGATGAACTCTGGTATCATGTTGAAGCTGCGTGGGTAGCTGTACCTGTACACGCCATCCCACCTCTGTTTGACTCAATGCCCAGGTGTATCAAGGCCGTTATTGCGGCAAGAGGTGGTTGTTCTGGGTACTGATTTTTCAGGACCTATGCATCCAAATTGCGTGAAAATGTAGTCACATGTCAGTTCTAGTATAATATATTTCTCCAATGAATACCCGTTCATCATCTGCATTTCGTCTTGGTGTAGAAATTTTAATGGCCAGTAGTGTAATTGAAAAAAAAAATCTTGTGAGAGCTGTAACACTGATGTTGCACAAACTGGTCCACAGGCTTACTTATCGAATTACTAAGATTAACCTATCACATTTTGAAAGCGATAAGTTACCCTTAAAAAAATGTTGCTCATGTGATAGTATGTGTTTTAAAAGTATCCAGCAACATACTGATCTAATTATTTGACAAAAAAATTTGATAAAATCCAGATTATAGCCAACAAGATAATGATAACATGTGCAAAATTTGGTTCAATTATCTGTCAAACAATTAAAGTTACGTTAAAACTGTGCGCCGGACCGAGACTCGAACTCCGAACCTTTGCCTTTCGCGGGCAAGTGCTCTACCATCTTACCTACCAAAGCAGGATTCACGACCCGTCCTCACAGCTTTACTTCTGCCAGTACCTTGTCTCCTACTTTCCAAACTTCACAGGTGCTCTCCTGCGAACCTTGCAGAACTAGCACACCTGGAAGAAAGGATATTGCGGAGACATGGCTTAGCCACTGCCCGGGGGATGTTTCCAGGTCCCCAGTTCGAGTCTCTGTCTGGCACACAGTTTTAATCTGCCGGGAATTTTCAAATCAGCGCACACTCCGCTGCAGAGTGAAAATCTCATCCTGGAAACATCCCCCAGGTTGTGGCGAAGACATGTCTCCGCAATATCCCTTCTTCCAGGAGAGATAGTTCTGCAAGGTTCGGAGGAGAGCTTCTGTAAAGTTTGGAAAGTATGAGACGAGTTACTGGTGGAAGTAAAGCTGTCAGGACGGGGCGTGAGTCGTGCTTGTGTAGCTCAGATGGTAGAGCACTTGGCCGCGAACGGCAAAGGTCCCGAGTTCGAGTCTCGGTCGGGCACACAGATCTGCCAGGAACTTTCATATCAGCGCACACTCCGCTGCCGAGTGAAAATCTCATTCTGGAAAGTTACGTTAGCTTATATGTATCTGCGTGTTTTTTTATACATCCTGCCTGAAGGTTTGTGAGTTAGTGACTGCGGGGATCAATACGAATGAGGTGGGAGTGAGAGAGAGGGTGAATGTCCTTTTACAGGTTTACTCCTGAGTGTGTGATAGCATTTTTAGCCATTCGTTTCATTTAATATTTTTAAGGACGCTGATAACCTCGCCGCTGAGTGGCCGTAAACACTCTCACTCACTCTCTCTCTCTCTCTCTCTCTCTCTCTCTCTCTCTCTCTCTCTCTCACTCACTCTCTGTCTCTCTCTCTCTCTCTCTCACTCACTCACTCTCTCTCTCTCTCTCTCTCTCTCTCTCTCTCTCTCTCTCTCTCTCTCTCACACACACACACACACACGCACACGCACACGCACACAAAGTTTGAACCTACGGATCTGCCATCTGTATCGTAGAGGCACACAAACCACCCCAACGCGGCATGGTTCCTGCGGAAGGGTGCGATTAATTCCTGTCGGCATGGAGAGGGTACGCCACACGTTACATTCCTCAGCACGTGTCCCGTGAACTTACCCTCCTACCGGTCGGGGCACTGGGGTCGCTGATGCTATTGTGTAAGATGCAGCGCTCCCGGCACCTGTTGACACCCTTATGCAACCGTGGAGCAGATTCCGCTGCTGGCGCAGCTCGTTCTGCAGTGGGGGAGACTGCCTCCTTAGCCTCTTAACTGGGGGTCAGTGACCTCGCTGCAGCTGGCTTACACCGATCCTGCAGTCTGCAGGACGGGTAAACTGCAGTTTTAATTACGACGCTGTCCACCTCGATAGCTGAGTAGTCAGCGCGACGGAATGCCAGGCAAAGGCGCCCGGGTTCGATTCCCGGCTGGGTCGGAGATTTTTCTCCGCTTCGGGACTGGGTGTTGTGCTGTAATCAGCATCATTATCTCATCCCTATCGACACGCAAGTCGCCGAAGTGGCGTCAACTAAAAAAACTTGCACCAGGCGAACGGTCTACCCGAGGGCAGGCTCTAGCCACACAACATTTAATTTCATTACGACGGTCATTCTGTTAGGGTGATGCATGAGTTCTTCACGTTATTGTTCTGCATGTTGGTGTTCCGACTGCTATAGACCTATTTTCTACTTTATTTGTTGCTACTTCAATTTACATATCCTCATTGTGTCATTTGATGGTGAGTGGAGCTGTGGACGCTAGGAAATGGAGCACTAAGTGGAGAAATTGGAACATTTCCAAAACATTTCCAGTGTTTTGAGATCAGTAGAGGGGGTGACGGCAGCGGAGGCAGCTGGAAATGTTTGCGTCGTATAGAGGATGTTGCCATTGGACAGAGGACGGCAAGAAAATAGTTTTCTCGTTTTAAGGAGGGTCGTTTTGACGTTAGTAACAATCCACATTCAGGAAAAACTACAGGGCTCATTCATGTGGAGACGGAGTACAAATTTTATCCCTATTCTGCCAATGTTATTGAATGCTTTGAATAGGTACACTTTCCAAAAGACCTATAAGCAATAAAAAAACGAAATTTTTACTGCATATAATAACATATATGCCTCAATCTATAAGTAAAATGAACAAAATACCTGTTATGGTTTTGAAGAAAAAAAAGTATTTTTCACTACTAAAATTTAATTCTTTTTGTACATTACTATAAAACAGCTTCTGATTGTTTGGTGGTTCTCAATTTACTTGTAATAACTAGTTACCATCTGCAGTACAAATTGATCAAATTTCATGTTTCTAAACCCATTAGTTTATCAAATAATGGTACCTGAAAGTAAAATAATGTAGTTTTGCGAAAAATCCATTTAAAGTATAATATTGCAATTCTAGTATAGTTATTGATGAGAATTATTCACCACTAATATTGTCCTGCACCATACTGAGCATCATCTGAATATTACTGATCTTCTTTTCTTCTCTTGGTCTCTCTTCTTTTCTGTCTGGCTACTTTTGTGCATTTTAAATTAGCAATATCTGCTTTACGGATTCACTCTTTATCTATTTGCACCAAGGATTTTGCAGTATTTCCACTAGGTTTTATGCTCAATTATTCCAAAACATTAAGTTTTTAATTAGACCATCATTGAGGCATAAAATAGCATCATAAACACCAAATTTGCAGGTTGTAAGATGAACAAATAGTTTTCGGTAACCGGTTCCAAATGGCAGAATTGACATATTCATTTAAATTTTGGGTTTTCCCATGAAGGCATTTCTTCAACAAGGTATCTTCACAAAGGTCTCTAAATACGGTTTTAATTTCATTCATTACTGATGCAGGTAAAGAATGTTTGTGGTCATATCTGGCACTTTTCCTGTACTTGCACCAAGTGTCAGGACCATTCGGGCAAAGACCGTGCACTTGATTTTCATTTGTGGGAAAAGATAGCCCATACAGCTTTATTCATGTTTTTTAAATTCCCTACATTTCTTCTTCTGGCCAATCCATAATAATTCTGTAATCTATTTCAGCATTTGTTAGGCGACCTTTACCACCTATCTTCGTACCATCTTCCAATACTATTTTTGACTTTTCTTTCAATAACTTTCTCAACCTGGACCCCATCCTCTTTTGGACAAACAATAGAAGCATGAAATAATATACAAGGAGTAAAAGAATGCTGTGCATTGTCTCTGAATGGCACAAAAAGGAAGATGTGGCATTAAAATGCCAGATTGCACAGAGCGTCAGTAAAACCATCACATCTCACGAAAAAATTGTCGTATTTGTATAAAACAGAAACTACACTGCTGGCCACCGTAAATGCAACACCCTGAAGGAAGCATCCGAATCAAGTGAAATTTATACCATAGATTTGCAGCGATGAGATATGCAACTGATTAGAATTTCAGCGCAGACGCACATCACGCGCGCCTGTGGCGCCACCTCATAGCGCCATTTAAGGCTTGGCGATTTCGACGAGTGTACGTTCGGCACGTGTGTTTACCTTGTGGTTGTTTCACAAGACGATCAGTTATGCCTCGTAGACAACAGCGAACATCGTTTGATCAAGTATCCGAGTTCGACAGAGGAAGGATAGTGGCTTACCGAGATTGTGGATTATCATACAGAGAAATCGCTAGTCGTGTTGGACGAAGCCAAACAACCGTAATGCGGATATGTGACCGTTGGATGCAGGAGGGTACGACGGACCGACGTGGTCGATCGCATTCACCTCGGTGCACCACTGCACGTGCTGATAGGCAAATTGTGCGCATGGCAGTGACGGATCGCTCAGTGACATCCCGAACCATAGCACAGCACATTGCGTCTGTAACGCATCATCCAGTGTCTGCGCGTACCATTCGACGCCGTTTACAGCAGAGTGGTCTGTCCGCAAGACGTCCATTGCTTCGTCTACCATTGACGCAGAACCACAGACGTCTCCGTCGCCAATGGTGTGATGACAGACGGATGTGGACGGCAGAATGGAATGACGTTGTCTTTACTGACGAGGCACGCTTCTGTCTGCAACACTACGATGGTCGGATTCGAGTGTGGAGACACCGTGGAGAGAGGATGCTGGACAGCTGCATTATGCACCGCCACACTGGTCTTGCACCGGGTATTATGGTATGGGGCGGTACTGGATATTACTCTCGCACGCCTCTAGTACGCATTGCCGGTACTTTAAATAGCCGGCGCTACATATCCGAGGTGCTGGAGCCAGTTGTCCTTCCTTACCTTCAGAGCTCGGCCACAGCCATATTTCAACAGGATAATGCGCGACCACACGTGGCAGGCATTGTCCAAAGGTTCTTCGTCAATAACCAGATTGAAGTGCTTCCCTGGCCGGCTCGCTCTCCGGATCTTTCGCCGATAGAAAACATGTGGTCCATGGTTGCTCAACGAGTGACCCAGATTACATCCCCAGCTGCCACACCAGATGATCTTTGGCAGCGTGTGGAAGCTGCTTGGGCTGCTGTACCCCAGGAACACACCCAACGTCTCTTTGACTCAATGCCGAGACGTGTGGCAGTGGTGATCTCCAAGAATGGCGGGTACTCTGGCTACTGATTCTGGCAGGAACCACATGACACAGACGTCTGTAAACGTAATCATTTGATACTTGGTCAACATGTTATCTACAAAATAAATTTTGTTGTGCTACCTCTTGTCCTTCTTGGTGTTGCATTTACGGTGGCCAGCAGTGTATTTCACGCAGGAAAGACCAGGCATTTCAAATATGCTAAAATCTAAAAATCGGTTTTTTGAAGCCCACTTGCCTTCCGTCTTCCCTTAATCGCATTAATCCACAATGATGCACATCAGTGTACTTCAGAGCTGGCAAGTGTGATGAAGTGTAATCACTCCACCATCGTACGACGTTTGCATGCAATGGGGAAAGTTCAAAAATCGGGCGTAAGAGTGCCGCAAGCTCTGAGCCAAAATAATCAAATTCAGCGGGTGACCATACGTGGATCTCTGCTTGCTCGTCCTCAATTCGTTCGTGAACAACGCCTAACATTACTGTCTTGTATCGTTACTGGTGACGAGAAATGGTGTCGTAATGCTAGCATAATGAAAATAAAGTAATGGTTGAGCCCAAACAAAGCAGCAATTCCTCGTACAAAGACCTGCGCGCAGTCACAAAAGGTAATGTTATGCATCTGGGGGAACAGCCGCAGTGTACTGTACTACGAATTACTTCCCCGAGGTGACATTTATTGTCGACAACTGAGACATCTTGCAGACGCACTACAAGAACAACCACCAGAAGACTGCGTGAAATGATATAACGCCCGCCGCATTCTGCTACTCTCACAAAAAATATTATACAGGACGTTGGTTGCGAAATCATTCTGCATCCGCCTTGTTCACCTGATTTTGCGTCCTGGGATGTTCACCTTTCACGCTCTCTATCGCACAACGTTTCAAGAAATTTCTTTTCCGGTGTAATTACACATTACGACGCAAAGAACTACAATACTTTAGATTATGCGCCTAAGATTAAACTGAGAGGAATGTAGAAAATAATTTGAGTCACTTTTGTTTCGTACTACAAGAAGGAGCAAAAAACTCTCGCTTGTTACCTTGTATGTGACGGACGCGTTTTTTTTAAGTGTGCTGCAGGGCAGCCATATTGTATCAATGATTTGTGCGACGAGCGTAAGAGAAAGTCTTATTGTCTCGTGAATAAAATAGTGAAAAATATTCCAGTCTCGCGAGAATTATTTGGATCTACGTAGCATTGTATTACTTTGTTCCACCGTCTTCGCTACAGAAGCCATCGCCGCCTTGGGAACATATCCACGGTCGACAAAGAGAAGAACATTTATGGCGACCAGTGAATTAATATTGTGGCATAAGAACTAATTCCACGTTTAAGGTGAGAACTCTGAATAAATCATTAACGACGTAAAATTCCGAAGTACTGTCAGTCGAAAATGTACATAATATTTCAAGCAAAACTCAATCAGCACTGAATTTGTCCGCATTCAAATCAGTCACAATAGTCCTTAAAAGCCTTTCAAAAAATCTAAAGTTCCATATCCATATTTTTTTCTTTTCGAAAAATCAATAAATTTAATTTCTTTATTTATTTCACCAAACCGGATTAAAGAGCGGTCCTAACAGGAAAAATTTGAAATTTGTGGTAATGTCTTATGCGACCAAAGTGCTGAGGTCATCGGTCCCTAAGCTTACACACGACTTAATCTAATTTAAACTAACTTACGCTAAGGACGACACACACACACACACACACACACACACACACACACACACACGCTGAGGGAGGACTCGAACTTCCGACGGGGGGAGCCGCAAGGACCGTGACAAGAGGCCTTAGCCCTTTGTTTCCTGATATAAGAAAAAATTTACTTTTTGACATTTTCTTTGCAGAATTTATGCTATTGTGGCCTCAAATGACGGTAGGATTTTTTGTAAAATTTTATTTTATTTTTCACAACTTTTTTCTCTCCTGGTACTTAGAAGTACCGTCAGAAACCATGTACAGAATCACAACACGTGCAGAAAAAAGCTCCAATTTTTATAACTTGTACCTTATTCCACATAAATATTAAATATTTTTACATTAGAAAATTAATTAACCGAAATATATTTCTGAATTTTTTTTTTAAAATTTCGCATAAATTTATTCTAGAGCAACTTCACAATACATAGTAACATAGCTATACATTTTTGACAGTATATACATATCACATATTTACTGATACCTCATGAAATTGTAGGAAACAGTTCTTTTTCTCATTGCAGCACAAATACACTTTACATGTACTGCATTCTGAATGTGGTCTCGACTGAATTTTGTTTTTCGCACACATTTCGCATCGTCCTCTTTTACAACTGAACACTACGAAATGGTTTCCTCGGTTGCCAAGACGTACATCCTTCGGAACAGAAAAGTTATCCTTCCTTCTCTTTGGGAGAGATATTTCATCTTTACCAGAGTTTCTCTTTTTGAGATTTGGCACTTGCTGTTCATTCATTAGCCCTAGTGCCACAGCACACCTGAATTCCAGCAATTGCAGTGCCCCATGTAGATTACTGAAAATGACGTAAGCATTGACAGAAGCAATTTCTATTGCTCCCCAGAAGAGACGGTACCACCATTTCTTTGATCGCTTGTCAAGACCATAAGTTGAATGTAATCTGTCTGCATGATCCACACCACCCATGTTTTTATTGTAATCACATACAATAACTGGACATGGTATAGTCATACTAGTTCCATCTTTCTGTTTTCTTGTCACTACGCTCTGCTCAATGCCATGGAAGTTTGACGCAAAATACACTACTTTATTTTCCTTCCATTGAAATACTGCTAGTTCTAAAGATGACACTCTGTGATTTGATTTAGACATTTTTCTTTAGGTAAATTCCCTGGCAAACCTTTCATGTTTGTTCTAATTGTTCCACAGGCAAATGTATTTACCGATTTCTGTGTGAGAAAAAGTGGACAGAACAACTAGTGAGAGGTAACGCGTTGTTGCTACAAGAAAGTGTTCGCACAACCTGACGGTACTAATAAGTCCGCTTTATATTTTCCACTTTATCTCATTCACTTGTAGCGTAATGCTTCAAACTATTATAAAAAAACAAAGAAGGTAAGTACGTACAATGGAAAACTCAACGGAAGTTTCAATAAATTGCGCACAAATTCAGGCAACACCATGGAAACAAGCACATACGATCTTCTGTTTTCACAGCAGCGCGCGAAAAACAATTTCAAGCTCTGACCGCCAGAGAGGTCTATGTATTGCACAATAACATCTATAAAACAATAGAGCAGAGTTACTGTTACGTACCGACGGGCTCTCAGATCACGAAACTGCACCACGAGAAAATAATTAGTCAAAACTTACTGGTACTTTTAAGTACCGTCAGGCAACAAAGGGCTAAACCTCGAGGCTTCCCCGCGCGGCGCCCAAACAGGGCTCAACGACTTCTTCGACTCAAAAGTTAACCCACAGTTCTCAGACTGCTGTAAATAGTGAAGGAGAATATATTATTGATCACTAATGTCTATTACGGAAAAAACGTTACGAACTTAGGCAGCAACGCAGTAAAAGAGAAAAACATTTATTTCTCCATACATTTTTATTCGAGATAATGAAAAAAAATTTACAACGTGCTTTGAAATCTTAGCTATTTTTCTACATAGTCGCCGTACAAATGTAAACATACATCATGAGGTTACTAGAATGAAATTTTCACTCTAGAGCGGAGTGTGCGCTGACATGAAACTTCCTGGCAGATTAAAACTGTGTACCGGACCGAGACTCGAACTCGGAAGCTTTGCCTTTTGCGGGCAAGTGCTCTACCAACTGAGCTACCCAAGCACGACTCACGAGGTACTGGAGGAAGTAAAGCTGTGAGGACGGGGCATGGGTCGTGCTTGGGTAGCTCAGTTGGTAGAGCACTTACCCGCGAAAGGCAAAGCTCCCGAGTTCGAGTCTCGGTCCAACGCACAGTTTTAATCTGACAGTAAGTATATGTCATGGGGCTCCACAAGCTTCTTTGTGCCTTCTGCATACTCAGTTACAGCCAAGGCGAACTGATCGCAAACGTCCTCTTTCATTTGATTGTTATTCCCGGAAGATCTTTCCGCCCAACAAAACCTTCAGCTTGGGAAACGATATGGAAAACACTCGGGGCCACGTTCGTGGTATAAGGCGTGTGTTCACAACATCCCACTTACATTGCCGAAGCGAAGCAGAGTGCGGGAGAGACAACGTCGCTAGACAACACACGCCTTTTGGTTTGAACGGTGCGGCGCATTTATATCTTCTCCTCTAGGCTTAAAGTAGATGAGTAGGATGCCCTTTCGATACTAAAATAGTAAGCCTATAACTCTTTTGGCGCTGAGAATTTGTTTGGCCGTTCTGGATTTCGTTGAGGATTGTGAATGATACCTTTCCATTGCTTGGCGCTTTGACTCTGCACTTCCGTACGAAACCAGGCTGCTTTGGCAGCCAGAGACTGTAGTCGTGTGTGTGTGTGTGTGTGTGTGTGTGTGTGTGTGTGTGTGTGTTGTCTATTCTGATGGTCTGTTTGGCCGAAAGCTTTGTCTGACAGTCTTTTTGTTGTGCTTATCTGCGACTCAGCATGTTCGCTGTGTGGTGAGTGGTGACTATCCTTTTCATAATATTGTGATGGTTAATGTGCAGGCTGACAATTATTGAACTACGAGGGTTGTCAGAAGTTCCGATCGGTCGCGTAATGGAAGCCACAGTGAAAACCAGAAACGTTTTATTTGCAACAGTTAGGTACACCTTTCACCTACTTCTCTACGTAGTCGCCGCTCCAACTTCAAGTTTTGTCGTAGTGTTGTATCAACTTTCCAATATCCTCGTCATACACTCCTGGAAATGGAAAAAAGAACACATTGACACCGGCGTGTCAGACCCACCATATTTGCTCCGGACACTGCGAGAGGGCTGTACAAGCAATGATCACACGCACGGCACAGCGGACACACCAGGAACCGCGGTGTTGGCCGTCGAATGGCGCTAGCTGCGCAGCATTTGTGCACCGCCGCCGTCAGTGCCAGCCAGTTTGCCGTGGCATACGGAGCTCCATCGCAGTCTTTAACACTGGTAGCATGCCGCGACAGCGTGGACGTGAACCGTATGTGCAGTTGACGGACTTTGAGCGAGGGCGTATAGTGGGCATGCGGGAGGCCGGGTGGACGTACCGCCGAACTGCTCAACACGTGGGGCGTGAGGTCTCCACAGTACATCGATGTTGTCGCCAGTGGTCGGCGGAAGGTACACGTGCCCGTCGACCTGGGACCGGACCGCAGCGACGCACGGATGCACGCCAAGACCGTAGGATCCTACGCAGTGCCGTAGGGGACCGCACCGCCACTTCCCAGCAAATTAGGAACACTGTTGCTCCTGGGGTATCGGCGAGGACCATTCGCAACCGTCTCCATGAAGCTGGGCTACGGTCCCGCACACCGTTAGGCCGTCTTCCGCTCACGCCCCAACATCGTGCAGCCCGCCTCCAGTGGTGTCGCGACAGGCGTGAATGGAGGGACGAATGGAGACGTGTCGTCTTCAGCGATGAGAGTCGCTTCTGCCTTGGTGCCAATGATGGTCGTATGCGTGTTTGGCGCCGTGCAGGTGAGCGCCACAATCAGGACTGCATACGACCGAGGCACACAGGGCCAACACCCGGCATCATGGTGTGGGGAGCGATCTCCTACACTGGCCGTACACCACTGGTGATCGTCGAGGGGACACTGAATAGTGCACGGTACATCCAAACCGTCATCGAACCCATCGTTCTACCATTCCTAGACCGGCAAGGGGACTTGCTGTTCCAACAGGACAATGCACGTCCGCATGTATCCCGTGCCACCCAACGTGCTCTAGAAGGTGTAAGTCAACTACCCTGGCCAGCAAGATCTCCGGATCTGTCCCCCATTGAGCATGTTTGGGACTGGATGAAGCGTCGTCTCACGCGGTCTGCACGTCCAGCACGAACGCTGGTCCAACTGAGGCGCCAGGTGGAAATGGCATGGCAAGCCGTTCCACAGGACTACATCCAGCATCTCTACGATCGTCTCCATGGGAGAATAGCAGCCTGCATTGCTGCGAAAGGTGGATATACACTGTACTAGTGCCGACATTGTGCATGCTCTGTTGCCTGTGTCTATGTGCCTGTGGTTCTGTCTGTGTGATCATGTGATGTATCTGACCCCAGGAATGTGTCAATAAAGTTTCCCCTTCCTGGGACAATGAATTCACGGTGTTCTTATTTCAATTTCCAGGAGTGTAGAAAGCAGCCGCCTATGCTTTCGGCCAGTTATCTGCACTCGTCTACAGCTCGTTGTCTGTGGAAAAATTTTGTCTTCATAGCCAGCGGTTGGGATGAGCAGAGATGAGATTCATGTGGAACCAATTACGGACTGTATTGTGGATGATGAAACACGTCTCATCGGAAACGCTGCAGGAGCGTCTTCATTGCCCCTGCAGTGCGCGGCCGAGAACTGGCATGAAAAAGGAACTGCTCGACAATTGTGTTATGTGGGCTGCATGACACAGGCGAAATCTCTAACCAGGCCCTCATACAAGGCGGGAGACGCTATTCCCTACACATCTTTACGTGCTCACTGTTCACTCAAAACTGAAAAGAGCGTCGCTACATGATCGACGGACATACTAGAGACACTGCCCAGAACATCTGTGCAAAGTTTTACGGGATTTTCCCAGTGGTTTCCATTTCGCGACCGACCAGTATTTCTGGACCAACCCTCCTATATAAGAAAAGGGTAAATTAATTACAAACTACTGCGTGCACACACTTTATTCAACATGTAAACGTCACTACAGATATTCGGATTTAGGTTATGACATGTTCGATATGCGTGCCATTGTTGGCGATGATGTGGCGCAGACGAATAGCGAAATTCTGTATGATCCGCTGAAGTGTCGGAACATCGACGCTGTCGTTGACCTTCTGAATGACTGTTTTCATTTAAGCAATGATATTGGGGTTATTGCTATTCACCTTGTCTTTCATATAGCCCCACAGAAAGGAGTCTCAACGATAAAACTCGAGATTACAGAAGAAAATGGAACGAACATTTACAAAGAATGGAGAGTGAGACCCTTCCCTTAAAGGCAAGAAATTATAAGTGCCATGGGAGAAGAGGGAAAGGAAGACCCCGACAGAGATGGGTACCGTAACAGGCAATTCCTGCCTAATACCTGAAGATAAGAAGAAGAAGGAGAAAAAGGAATCGCGTGCGTTCAGATCCGGAGAATGTGGCGGCCAATCGAGGCCTAGGCCAGTGGCCTCTGGGTACCCCAGAGCTAGAATGCGGTCCCCAAAGTGCTCCTCCAGGACATTAAAACTCTCCTGCTTCGATCGGGTCGAGCTCCGTATTGTCGAAATCAAGGTCACTTTAGGTAGTCAACGTGTCATCAAGGTATATCGCATCGACTGTTCCGTGGCTGGACATTGCACACCAAATATGACTTTGGCGCGAATTGTGCCCTCCACCGCTGGTGGCTAGCGGAGTATATATGTAGATGTAGAGCTGTAAAACTTTCAGTATTTCACCAATGGTCAAAGTAGCCTCCACGATATTGCGCCGATCGCGTCACACGATTAACGCCTGCAGGGCCTCATCTTCTCTTTCGGAGATCAAAACATAAGCTCTTGTAAACGAATTCTTTTTGTTAATTGCGTTTTTATTTCTGTGCGTATAAGACTGCTTTTCTCTTCATGCATTAGACCTAATAACGATTGCTTTTTGAATGAGTTAGCTGGTATTGTTATGACAGAGGTTATTCCGCAGAACGTGGGGTTGGGTACAATTATGGCCTTTTTTTTGGGTACTATTGTGACAGAACGACTACTTTATCTCTTTCATTACTGAATGTTCTTCTGACTACTACTCCTAGATGCAATAATTTGGATTTTCAGCAAATACCATCGACGCCTGAGCTTACCCTACCATTTTTTTTTCACGTTAGCCAAAATCCTACCAGAATAATGGGATATCGAAATCGCAAAACTAAAATCTCGGCAATTTCCACAGACACGGAGGAAATAGCGGTTATCAGGCCAGAATTCGAAGAGGAAATAGAGCCAAGAGAACGACAAGCAGATGAAAAAAAAATCATAAATGATTTCACTGAAGAAAAAAGGCAAAAAAAAGGGCAATGAAAATGAAAGCACCTCGACAGTCACCGAGCGGGGTGGCGCAGTGGTTAGACACTGGACTCGCATTCGGGAGGACGACGGTTCAATCCCGCGTCCGGCCATCCTGATTTAGGTTTTCCGTGATTTCCCTAAATCACTCCAGGCAAATGCCGGGATGGTTCCTCTGAAAGGGCACGGCCGACTTCCTTCCCAATTCTTCCCTAATCCGATGAGACCGATGACCACGCTGTCTGGTCTCCTTCCCCAAACCAACCAACCAACCAACCTCGACAGTAATCAGAAAATGAGGAATTTTTCTGTCTTGTTTGTCTGACACAATACACTGAAAGTATGCCTGGACAAATATGACAAGGAAAATGTGTATACTGGTCTCACTTAGAGTTCACAAAAGGCCGTCGCTACTATATTTGCCATAATTGTGGTAAGTCTGATTATAGGCAGGATCACACTGAAATGTTTATTTTGAATTTGTAAAGTAGATGAACTGACCCGTTAATTTTTATTATGTTAAATTCTTTTTTTTCACGAAGACATTATTTGCAGATCGTATTTGATCTTCATTCATTTTTAATATGGAGATCTTTCTTTTTCTGTTTGTTATTGATTATACATAATTTCTAGTGCAGTCTCAGAGTAACTAGTTTTGACTGACTGCAGTGCTGAAGACTATGCAGTGCTGAAGACTGTTGTATGATAAAAGTATGTTGCCAAAGTGCCTTAACAACGAAAATAAAGATACTGCTGCATTAAAATCATGTTTGAATATTGTTTATGTAAGTCACTAGCGGCATCAGGCTTGGCTTTAAACGCAGACTAATAGTTGGGGATAGAGGATGAGACATTCCGTTTCGGAAATCCTTAGGGAATTCAATATTCAGAGTTGTATAGTGCCAAGAATACTAAATTTCGGGCATTACCTCTCACCACGGACAATGCATAGTGGTGTGGGTTGTCTTTACACGGAGTTGACTGGGTTCTCTGGTCCAACTGAGCCCATTCTTGACTGGAAATATCTACTTGGAGACCATTTGCAGCCAATCATGGACTTCATTTTGTCAAACATGTCACTAGGCCGCGATTGTTCCCACTTGGTTTGAAGAACGTTCTGGGCAATCCAAGCGAATGTTCTGGCCACCCAAACCGCCCGAAATGAACCACATGGAACATTATCGAGAGGCAAGTTCGTCCACAAAATCCTGCACCGGCAATACTTTCGCAATTATGGACGGGTACAGAGGTAGCATGACTCAGTAATTGTGTAGGCGACTTCCAACGATTTGTTGATTCGATGGCACCCCCATCTGCCGCATTACACTGGGAAAAAGGTCAGACAGGTTATTAAAAGATATTCCACGATATTTGTCAACACACTGTAAAATTCAATGAAAAATACACTACTCGACTAAAAGAGTGCAGCAGAGAGAAGATGTGGTCGGATGCCAAAGTAGCTTCGTAGACATTTGCACCACCGGCCGGTATGCAAATGATCAAAATTCCAATTCCCTGTGAAAATTGGAACGACCGCCAGAGTGCATGAAGTGTTGTCGTGTTTACTGATGTTACAAAGTCGGGCAGGGAATGTAATGGGACTGAACAGCATCAAATTCTGAATGATTAGTGTGAAGGACGCAGAGATGCCACGTACTCGTGTGAGACAGAGTTATCAGAACCTGCAAGAATGGAAAGGGGCCTCATTATAGGCCTCAATTTCACCAGTTGATCAGATCATTTGTTTTTTTTCCCTTTCTTTTTTCCGGGTCGTCAGTCTTCTGACTGGTTTGATATGCCCCACCACGGATTCATCTACTGTGCCAATCTCTTCATCTCAGAGTAGCACTTGCAACCCTGTCCTCAATTATTTGCTGGATGTATTCCAATCTCTGTCTTCCTCTACCGTTTTTGCACTCTGTTCTGGCTGATCAGTGTACGTCGTACCTCTCTTCTATAGCATCTGCTCTGTGGACGTTGTGCTCTATTTCCAGTATTTGATACCCGGCCAGTGTGGTCGAGGGGTTCTAGGCGCTTCAGTATGGAGCTGCGCGACCGCTACGGTCATAGGTTCGAATCCTGCCTCGGGCATGAATGTGTGTGATGTCGTTACGTTAGTTAGTTTTAAGTAATTCTACATTCTAGGGGACTGATGACCTCAGATGTTAAGCCCCATAGTGCTCAGAACCATTTGGACCATCTAAGCTGGAGCGGCGACTATGTAGAGAAGCATCTGGAAAGTTTAGCTAACTCTTGCAAATAAAATGTTTCTGATTTTCACTGTGGTTTCCATTTAGCGACCGATCGAAACTTACTTTCTGGACAACCCTCTTATATTGCAGTCATCTCTTCATGGATCTGGCTCATCTCCTTGTCTGACAGGCTAGCACATTGAGCATTAATGTGTATGAGCAGGTCGCTATAGTGTTGATGTTGTGTACATAGTTCCGCGTAGTCATCGCGTACACAACTTTTCCACTAGAGCACGCCCCACTAAGCACAACAGCACAGGCGCAGCGCTCGCCCATCTCCGCACTACGAGATGGCGCTGCCATAGAGATGGACCAAATTCTGCTTCCGCCGATCCGCGTATCAATATGTAACGCAGCCAGTGAGATTGCTGCTAACATAGAACCTTTTCTCCTCGCGGATCACACTCACACAGTGATACATGATTGCGCGAGTTATTATAACGAGGGTACAGACCTCTGATTAGTCAGTCTGCATTTGTCTGCACCAGTCTGTACCAGTCTCCATTAATCTGTACCAGTCTGTACGAGTTCTACATTTGTCTGTACCAGTCTATAGTCAAGTTTCAGTCTGCGCCTAATAAGATTACCATATTCCTGTACATAGCCATGAAGATAAGTGTATAGACAATTTTGTCAAGTATCAGAGATATATGTGAGAATAAGATTAACGTACCAATACCAAAGGAACTTCAGTTTGTCAATTGTAAATAGCCTCCAGATCTAAGTAATTTTTATGCTTGTTATTATTTTAATAAATGTGTGTGAAAATTAATCAAGTTCTGTTTAAAGTTGGTTACCATCAATCTGCTACTCTAAGCGTGCAAGTGGCATTTTATCGTCTGACCTAACGACAGAAGATAAACACGCCACGATAAGACCACGAGACATATTGCTGACACTCGCCTACTTCATTAGAGCGACAAGTCAAATAATCTGATGGTATGTGTACTGAAGGTCTTACAGTATGCACACCACAGTTGAATATACCTTTTGTTTAGACTTCTGAGAGAAGCCGTTGTAAAAGTAAATATTTTTCGTCTTCGCAGTGACTGTCTAGAATCACTGGGATCACGTTCCTACTCTGTCTCCGTTGCTTACTATACCGCTCAAAACACTAGCGTGTGATGACAGGCAACTCCAGCCAAGGAGCGTAGGAGAGTTGCATGCCATCAGTCGCTGGAGCAACCGCGAGGCAGCACTCAGCCAGATGGGTGTCAGAAGATTCTTTCAGGAATATTGTTTACGTGCTCGGCAGATATGTGTGTGTGGCACTGAAGGTGTTGCGGAATTGGTCTTAGAAGGGCCGTTTGCCATTGTCTTCAATTTCAACAGTGCACCCTCCCCCTGATCACACCGCAGTAGGGCTGAAGAAGTGTGAACACCTGTTGCTGCTTTGGATCACGTTCACATTTATATGGCCACGGTGTCTGTTCTTTCGGACATGTCCGAAAGAACAGACACCATATCCATATAAGTATATAGTTCTGGCAATACCGGCCATGACCTCCTTCTTCTGTGCAGATGCACGCATATCCACCAAACTCTTATGGGACTTGATAAGAATGTCTTCCACGAGTAATGAGTGTGTTGGGGTGGGACACTACGAATGTAGTGTGTGGTCATACAAGGTGAGAATGTGGGTCTCGCTAGAGGCATGCGCGAGATAGTCCCTGCAGTAGCGCTATATGTCCTCGGTGGTTCAGATGGATAGAGCATCTGCCATGTACGCAGGAGATCCCAGGTTCGAGTCCCGGTCAGGGCACACATTTTCACCTATCCTCGTTCATATATATCAACGCCCGTTAGCAAAAATAGTTCAAATGGCTCTGAGCACTATGGGACTTAACATCGGAGATATCAGTCCCCTAGAACTTAGAACTACTTACACCTAACTAACCTAAGGACATCACACACATCCATGCCCGAGACAGGATTCGAACCTGCGACCGTAGCGGTCGCGCGTTTCCAGACTAAAGCGCCTAGAACCGCTCGGCCACAACGGCCGGCGCCCGTTAGCAGCTGAAGGTATTCATATAATTCTAATTACGTTCACATTTCGTCATATGGTTTTGAACGGTCCATAGTCGATCCATCTTATTGCCAGAGCAAAAACTGTAGCCCTTCTACACTCAAAAGGGATTATATCACGTTCTGTGGGGTAGGATTGAATCGTCCGGAGCAGATGGGGAGGGGGGGGGGGGGGGTGAGCAGTGTGGAGTGTTGTCAAGAACGTCGCACTATTGTCCATCGACTACGAACCGTGTCACTTTCGATCGCAAAATGTGTGGGGATCAAGCAACAGTTGCATCGACGGCCTTAGTGGCACCTCCTGAGGGCTTTGACATGTTTGAAACGTTTTCCTCGGCCACCCATAGGAAAACCGTGCGATTTCCATGCTGGGTATCGCTGTTCTGACCTCCATTGCAGAGAAGTCAAAATAAGGGGTGTCATGTGGGTAAGAGGGTGCGTTACGATCTTTGCATCGTGTAAGAACTCCTCAATGCCGTTTGGCAAAATTGTGATGAAATTTTGTTCCGATGTGACGTCATTAACCCATCTTACAGCTCACATGGACTACACACATGGACTTCTGATCTATGGTCTTTTTATCGTACGTCGCCAAGCCAGAGGGTGACTTTATAGTGCTCAACGCTTCTGTACCATCACATAAGAAGGCCGTGGGCACCTTTGCGCCAAATTTCAAACTTATGCGTCGCTATGGAAACCAGTTACGAGATTTCGAAAGAGTGATGCACTTAGCACTGTGTATTTCTCCAATACGTCTTTGTCTTCGCCCCGTCATGTGCATTCCTGTCTTCCGTGCATGCTGTTCCCAATTTTTCATTTCTCATACATTGAAAGCCTTCAAAATTTAGTATTTTATTCTCAAAAAAGTTTCTTTGTCTTTTTTAATGCTTTCCTTATTTTTGTCATCCATGCTACTGTGGAATTTTTTTCCAGAAATACACGAATATTTGTTTAGTTAGCCTGTCCTCACACGCACGGTAGTGTTATCTGAAGCAGATTAATTTTTTCTTTGTCATTGCTTATGATATTTTGTAGCCGAGCGGCTCTAGGCGCTACAGTCTCGCACCGCGCGACTGCTACGGTTGCAGGTTCGAATCCTCCCTCGGGCATGGATGTATGTGATGTCCTTAGGTTGGTTAGGTTTAAGTAGTTCTAAGTTCTAGGGGACTGATGTCCACAGATTTTAAGTCCCATAGCGCTCAAAGCCATTTGAACCATTTATGATATTTTCCAAATATTTTCGTAGATCTCCTCGTTAATTCTCATATTCCAACCATACGTAGTTCTGAAATGATAATTAAATCAAGACCCTACGCTGTCGAAAGGTGTTGATATACATCAACGGGGACAGTTGAAAATGTGTGCCCCGACTGGGACTCGAACCCGGGATCTGCTGCTTACATGACAGACGCTCTATCCATCTGAGCCAGGGACTTATCTCTTGCAGGCTCCCCGTGAGATCCACATTCCCAACTTAATGTCGACACACTACATTAGTAGTGCCCCTGCCCATTACACTCGTTGCTCGCGGCAGACAATCTTACGGAGTCCCGTAAGAGTTCGGGCAGTACGAGTGCATCCGCACAGAAGAAGAAGAAGAAGGTCAATGGCCGGTTAGCCTTAAATGTATGAAGATGGTACCGTTCTTTCGGACATATACGTACTTCTTGTTGCACTCATTATTTTGTTAATAATCCTTCTTCTAAGTGTGTCTATTCTGTCAAACTTACAGTTAATTACTAAGCGTTCACGTCCATTTGATCATTCTGGTCTTACCACTGCGGTATAGTGTTTTTGTCTTGTTTTACCAGATATGCATTTGATGTTTTAGATATTTTTTGTGAACCAACTACACTCCTGGAAATTGAAATAAGAACACCGTGAATTCATTGTCCCAGGAAGGGGAAACTTTATTGACACATTCCTGGGGTCAGATACATCACATGATCACACTGACAGAACCACAGGCACATAGACACAGGCAACAGAGCATGCACAATGTCGGCACTAGTACAGTGTATATCCACCTTTCGCAGCAATGCAGGCTGCTATTCTCCCATGGAGACGATCGTAGAGATGCTGGATGTAGTCCTGTGGAACGGCTTGCCATGCCATTTCCACCTGGCGCCTCAGTTGGACCAGCGATCGTGCTGGACGTGCAGACCGCGTGAGACGACGCTTCATCCAGTCCCAAACATGCTCAATGGGGGACAGATCCGGAGATCTTGCTGGCCAGGGTAGTTGACTTACACCTTCTAGAGCACGTTGGGTGGCACGGGATACATGCGGACGTGCATTGTCCTGTTGGAACAGCAAGTTCCCTTGACGGTCTAGGAATGGTAGAACGATGGGTTCGATGACGGTTTGAATGTACCGTGCACTATTCAGTGTCCCCTCGACGATCACCAGTGGTGTACGGCCAGTGTAGGAGATCGCTCCCCACACCATGATGCCGGGTGTTGGCCCTGTGTGCCTCGGTCGTATGCAGTCCTGATTGTGGCGCTCACCTGCACGTCGCCAAACACGCATACGACCATCATTGGCACCAAGGCAGAAGCGACTCTCATCGCTGAAGACGACACGTCTCCATTCATCCCTCCATTCACGCCTGTCGCGACAACACTGGAGGCGGGCTGCACGATGTTGGGGCGTGAGCGGAAGACGGCCTAACGGTGTGCGGGACCGTAGCCCAGCTTCATGGAGACGGTTGCGAATGGTCCTCGCCGATACCCCAGGAGCAACAGTGCCCCTAATTTGCTGGGAAGTGGCGGTGCGGTCCCCTACGGCACTGCGTAGGATCCTACGGTCTTGGCGTGCATCCGTGCGTCGCTGCGGTCCGGTCCCAGTTCGATGGGCACGTGCACCTTCCGCCGACCACTGGCGACAACATCGATGTACTGTGGAGACCTCACGCCCCACGTGTTGAGCAATTCGGCGGTACGTCCACCCGGCCTCCCGCATGCCCACTATACGCCCTCGCTCAAAGTCCGTCAACTGCACATACGGTTCACGTCCACGCTGTCGCGGCATGCTACCAGTGTTAAAGACTGCGATGGAGCTCCGTATGCCACGGCAAACTGGCTGACACTGACGGCGGCGGTGCACAAATGCTGCGCAGCTAGCGCCATTCGACGGCCAACACCGCGGTTCCTGGTGTGCCCGCTGTGCCGTGCGTGTGATCATTGCTTGTACAGCCCTCTCGCAGTGTCCGGAGCAAGTATGGTGGGTCTGACACACCGGTGTCAATGTGTTCTTTTTTCCATTTCCAGGAGTGTAGCTCTTTACATTTTTATTAACTCTTACATCTACTGCAAATTTTTCTAGTCCATTATGCTGTATAGTTTGCCCATCGCATTTAAAATTATTAATTCATTCTGTTTTGCCTATGTATTTTGGTGCAAAAAAAAAAAGTTCAAATGGCTCTGAGCACTATGGGATTTAACATCTATGGTCATCAGTCCCCTAGAACTTAGAACTACTTAAACCTAACTAACCTAAGGACATCACACAACACCCAGTCATCACGAGGCAGAGAAAATCCCTGACCCCGCCGGGAATCGAACCCGGGAACCCGGGTGCGGGAAGCGAGAACGCTACCGATTTTGGTGCATTTTTAAATATTTATCATGGATTTCCTTTTTATTTCAACTGAAATCTTGCGACCAGTTATAAATAATTTTCAAAATCGTCTGCAAAAACTGGGCAGCTTACTTTAATTCAATTTGTTTTTCTTCCCAGAATTATTCGTCCAATTTGTGGCATTTTTAAGAACGAAATTTGAGACTAACAGCTTTTTCTGAAACGTAGTGATGCAGTAAAGATGATAAGCCATCTCCTTGTGTGTTTGTTTTCTCTACCTTTTCCTTTCCTCAGTATTCCGAGAGCATCGTATTTGTTGCCAGTTACTACTGTGTGTTAGAATTTTTTCAACCGTAATGTGTTTTGTACATACAGTCTTAATCTTTATTAACGATGTTCCGTCCACATACATAGCTCCTGTCGGCGTGGTATGAACACAGAACGCAAATAAAAATACCAGGTGATCAAAAAGTCAGTATAAATTTGAAAACTTAATAAACCACGGAATTATGTAGATAGAGAGGTAAAAATTGACACACATGCTTGGAATGACATGGGGTTTCATTAGATCAACAACAACAAAAAAAAACAAAGTTCACTAATGTCCGACAGATGGCGCTGGACAGCAAAACTGCTACCACGACGGGTGAGAGGTACGCCGATATGTTACAGAATCGCATTATCCCCAGCCTGGCTGATAAACACCTGCTGGAACGTACGATGTTTATGCAGGATGGCGCTCCACCCTATATTGCTAGACGCGTGAAAGATCTCTAGCGCGCGTCGTTTGGTGATGATCGTGTGCTCAGCCGCCACTTTCGTCATGCTTGGCCTCCCAGGTCCCCAGACCTCAGTCCGTGCGATTATTGGCTTTGGGGTTACCTGAAGTCGCAAGTGTATCGTGATCTACCGACACCTCTAGGGATGCCGAAAGACAACATCCGACACCAATGCCCCACTATAACTCCGGACACGCTTTACAGTGCTGTTCACAACATTATTCCTCGACTGCAGCTATTGTTGAGGAATGATGGTGGACATACTGAGCATTTCCTGTAAAGAACATCATCTTTGCTTTGTCTTATTTTGTTATGCTAATTATTGCTATTCTGATCACACGAAGCGCCATCTGTCGGTCATTTTTTGAACGTTTGTATTTTTTTGGTTCTAATAAAACCCCATGTCATTCCAAGCATGTGTGTCAATTTTTACCTCTCTATCTACATAATTCCGTGATTTATTCAGTTTTCAAATTTATACTTTTATCACCCGGTACACTTCGTTTCTGACTATTAACATAGAATGACTAACTGCGATGAACTCCCTCTCCCTTTTTTTTTTTTTTTAAAAAGAGAGAACCATAACCAAGGCAGTTTGCAGGACGGAGGATATTAACAGAACTTGTCCGCCTAATAGCCAATTAGCCTCCGCAGGCGTTTGGCAAAGCTTCAAGGAAATCTGCCACCACAGCAGCTGACGGGCCAAGCTCTGTCTCCGCTCGAACAGCACAGTCTCACAAAGACAGTCGCCTCTCTCTAGGGGTAACGTAAAACATTACCGAAAGTAAAGACTAAAAGGGTTCTATTACAGTTTAACGATGACTCAAGGTCAATTATTTTCTGCCGACCAAGGCACCACTATCCCGTAAGTGGTCTACGGTGAACAGCGGCCATTGTAGTGTTAAACGTATGCGCGAAATCCCCTGTTCCTTGCATCTCAGGGTCTCTAAAGTTCTGTAGTTGAAATAAAATCTCATAGGTCTTATCCTTTACAAAAATAATTTACTTTCCACCATCTATGGCCCGGAAAATGAAAGACGAAACAGCTCCATCTTTCAGCCTTCCGCAATTCACTTGGTTCGTAAGGAAACAACTTCCTTCGAACATGTCCCGAACATAAAAAAAAAAAGGTTTGCTGTCAGTTGGAAACCTTGCCCTCCATCATTTAACGATTTTCCTAGTAGCTACGGTTCTTAAACAAGAAACCTGCAAATAAATGGATGTTCACTGTATTATTATTACGCTGTAGACATATTTTTCAGGTACGTTCATTAACACACAAAACGTCTAAAACTATCCACGCAACTATAAAAGGTAATATTAGTTCCTTTCTCGAATTTATTTGTGCAGTTATATGCTACGCAACTCTTTACGGCCGGCCGGTGTGGCCGAGAGCTTCTAGGCGCTAGTCTGGAACTGCGTGACCGCTACGATCGCAGGTTCGAATCCTGCCTCGGGCATGGATGTGTGTGATGTCCTTAGGTTAGTTAGGTTTAAGTAGTTATAAGTTCTAGGGGACTGATGACCTCAGAAGTTAAGTCCCATAGTGATCAGAGCCATTTGAACTCTTCACAATTTTTCTTCGCGTAAACTGGAACTTGTAGACACTACAGTTACGACCTATATATATATATATATATATATATATATATATATATATACAGGGTGAGTCACCTAACGTTACCGCTGGATATATTTCGTAAACCACATCAAATACTGACGAACCGATTCCACAGACCGAACGTGAGGAGAGGGGCTAGTGTAATTGTTTAATACAAACCATACAAAAATGCACGGAAGTATGTTTTTTAACACAAACCTACGTTTTTCAAATGGAACCACGTTAGTTTTGTTAGCACATCTGAACATATAAACAAATACGTAATCAGTGCCCTTTGTTGCATTGTAAAATGTTAATTACATCCGGAGATATTATAACCTAAAGTTGACGCTTGAAACCTCCGACGTTCAGTCGCGTGTTGTAACAAACACGGGCCACGGTCGGCGAGCGGTGTCATGCGCATACTGCATCGTCACCGCTTTCACCCGTTTCATGTGTCGCTACATCAGCAATTACATGGTGATGACTTTAATCATCGAGTGCAATTCTGTCAATGGGCATTAACAGAGAATGCGTTGCAATTCTACCTGTTTATCGATGAAGCGGGTTTCACAAACCACGGGGCAGTGAATCTACGGAACATGCATTACTGGTCCGTGGACAATCCTCGCAGGCTCAGACAGGTAGAGCGACAGCGACCGTGGTCTGTAAATGTATGGTGCGGAATCATTGGCGACCACCTCATTGGTCCTCACTTCATTGCAGGGGCCCAGACAGCTGCAACATACATCGCGTTTCTACAGAATGATCTGCCAACGTTGCTCGAAAGTGTCCCACTGGAAACGCGTCGACGTATGTGGTATCAGCATGATGGTGCACCTGCACATTCCACAATTAACACTAGGCTGACCCTTAGCAGGATGTTCGAAGGCCGTTTCATAGGACGTGGAGGACGCATAAATTGGCCAGCCCGTTCTCCTGATCTTACACCTATGGACTTCTTTCTGTGGGGTACGTTAAAGGAGAATGTGTACCGTGATGTGCCTACAACCCCAGAGGATATGAAACAACGTATTGTGGCAGCCTGCGGCGACATTACACCAGATGTACTGCGGCGTGTACGACATTCATTACGCCAGAGATTGCAATTGTGTGCAGCAAATGATGGCCACCACATTGAACATCTATTGGCCTGACATGTCGGGACACACTCTATTCCACTCCGTAATTGAAAACGGAAACCACGTGTGTACGTGTACCTCACCCCTCACGGTAATGTACATGTGCGTCAGTGAAAAGACCAATAAAAAGGTGTTAGCATGTGGACGTAATGTGCTGTTCCAGTCTCTTCTGTACCTAAGGTCCATCACCGTTCCCTTTGGATCCCTACGTAATTCGGTGCTCTCCGATACACACGATCGAACAGCGGAGGAGTGGTACTCGAGCGTCAACTTTAGGTTACAATATCTCTGGATGTAATTAACATTTTACAATGCAACAAACGGCACTGATTACGTATTTGTTTCTTATGTTCAGATGTGCTAACAAAACTAACGGGGTTCCATTTAAAAAAACGTAGGTTTGTGTTAAAAAAAACATACTTCCGTGTATGGTTTATGTTTATGGTTTGTGTTAACCAATTACACTAGCCCCTCTCCTCACGTTCGGTCTGTGGAATCGGTTCGTCAGTATTTGATGTGGTTTACGAAATATATCAAAGCGGTAATGTTAGGTGACTCACCCTGTATATATACACCCCAATAAATACACAGGGTGAGTCACTAACTATTGCCACCAAGAATAATTCCGAAAGTGTAGTAGGAGCTGAAAAGTTTGTGGGACAAAAAGTTGCACGGGACAACGGGGGCCATATTATGACATTGGTTTTTTGTTGGTAGGTGGGGTCGCGACAGAGTTATGAAGGCCAACTTTGTTTTCTTTAAATGGGAGGCTATAGTTTGTTACTTACTTTCCGATAGCGGCTATCGAGACGAATCCAATGATGCGTAACAGTAAGGTCTTTGAAGGTCCTCGAAGGTCAAAAAGGTGGCATGAACGTCCATTTACAGAAGGTGTTCGAAGTGATGACCATTGGTATCAATGTAGTGCTGCAATCTTCTTATCATGGATTGAGTGGTATTCCTTATCACTTCGGCAGTTCTCGAAGCACATGCTCTGACAATTCTCTCTCGTATGTCGTGCAAATAGTAAATATTCGCCGAATACGGCGTATCCATCTAACGTGCCATTGACATGTAAACACCATTCGATTGATTCGCAGTACAACACTAATGGGAACGGTAAGACTAGTAGTATCGTTGAATCAAGCGAATGTGAATGATGTAGTCCTTCGAAGAACAAGTTACTAACGAGGAAATGGAGATTGGTACTCTTGCCACTGTGGTTCGAGATCCTTGTGTTAGTTCGCGTCAAATCGCAAGGGAATCTGGCATGAGCCAGAGTAGTGTTGCTCGAGTTCTGCATCGCCAAAAATATCATTCTTACCATATCAGTATCCACCAAGAATTAAACAGTACAGATCGTATGAGTCGCATTGAATTCTGCCGATGGGCTCAACGTCAGATTCAGAGGGTTGACACATTTCTTAATTTGATTTGATTTATTGACGAGGCAACATTCACGAACCATGGAAATGTTAGTTTGCATAACCTGGATTATTGGACAACTGAAAACCCACGTTTGCTGCGGCAAGTTGCACACCAAAAACAGTTGTCGGTGAATGCATGATGCGGGATTCTGGAGGACATTTCATCGAAGGAAATCTTAGTGGTGGAAAGTACACCACATTCCTGCGAGAAACATTAGGTACGTTGGTAGAAGAAATACCTTTAGGAACAAGGAACAGAGTGTGGTATCAACACGATGGATGTCCGGCACATTTTTCGCCGATGGCTAGAAGTGAGTTGCAGAGACAATTCCCAAATCGTCGGATTGGACGCGTAGGAGATGTGTCGTGGACGGCTTGTTCGCCAAACTTCACGCCTCTGGATTTTTTCGTGTGGGGATTCGTAAAAAGACATTGTTCATAAAGACATTCCAACTACACCTGAAGATATGCGAGAATTTTCAGAGCATGTGCTTCGATAAGTGCCGATGTGATAATACCACTCAATCCACGATAAGAGGATTGCAGCACTGCATTGATACCAATGGTCATCACTTCGAACACCTTCTGTAAATGGACGTTCAGGCCACCTTTTTGACCTTCGTTGACCTTCAAAGACCTTACACATCATTGGATTCGTCTCGATAGCCACTATCAGAAAATGAGTATGAAACTATAGCATCGCATTTAAAAAAACAAAATTGACCTTCATATCTCTGTAGCGACCCTACCTAGCAACAAAAAACCAACGTCATGTTATGGGCCCCATAGTCCCGTGCAACATTTGTCCCACAAACTTTTGAGCTACTCTAATACTTTCGGAGATATTCTTGGTGGCAATAGTTAGTGACTCATCCCGTGTAATGTTCGTTCTGTGTC
This sequence comes from Schistocerca americana, assembly GCF_021461395.2. NCBI lineage: Eukaryota > Metazoa > Arthropoda > Insecta > Orthoptera > Acrididae > Schistocerca > Schistocerca americana. The sequence goes on along the minus strand of NC_060128.1, from coordinate 152,038,541 downwards.
CTTACAAGCCACAGCACGTTTCTATTTAGGAGAAGCTTACCACTACAATGCCATGCAGCCGACCGTTACAGATATCCTACGACTGCAGCGCCCTCTGGGAGTCCAGTTATTTTTTAAGGTCTTTGCTAAAGACAGTTGTTCCGTGTATTTAAAGGACTGTATACTGGGACCAGCGAGAGTTCTTGCAATAAATATTCATGTACACTTGCCATCCTACATAGAGATGTAGACTTGCCATCCTACATAGAGATGTAGACTTGCCATCCTACATAGAGATGTAGACTTGCCATCCTACATAGAGATGTAGACTTGCCATCCTACATAGAGATGTAGACTTGCCATCCTACATAGAGATGTAGACTTGCCATCCTACATAGAGATGTAGGCTTGGCATCCTACATAGAGATGTAGGCTTGGCATCCTACACAGAGATGTAGGCTTGGCATCCAACACAGAGATGTAGGCTTGGCATCCAACACAGAGATGTAGGCTTGGCATCCAACACAGAGATGTAGGCTTGGCATCCAACACAGAGATGTAGGCTTGGCATCCAACACAGAGATGTAGGCTTGGCATACAACACAGAGATGTAGGCTTGGCATCCAACACAGAGATGTAGGCTTGGCATCCAACACAGAGATGTAGGCTTGGCATCCAACACAGAGATGTAGGCTTGGCATACAACACAGAGATGTAGGCTTGGCATACAACACAGAGATGTAGGCTTGGCATACAACACAGAGATGTAGGCTTGGCATACAACACAGAGATGTAGGCTTGGCATACAACACAGAGATGTAGGCTTGGCATACAACACAGAGATGTAGGCTTGGCATACAACACAGAGATGTAGGCTTGGCATACAACACAGAGATGTGGGCTTGGCATCCAACACAGAGATGTGGGCTTGGCATCCAACACAGAGATGTGGGCTTGGCATCCAACACAGAGATGTGGGCTTGGCATCCAACACAGAGATGCGGGCTTGGCATCCAACACAGAGATGTGGGCTTGGCATCCAACACAGAGATGTGGGCTTGGCATCCAACACAGAGATGTGGGCTTGGCATCCAACACAGAGATGTGGGCTTGGCATCCAACACAGAGATGTGGGCTTGGCATCCAACACAGAGATGTGGGCTTGGCATCCAACACAGAGATGTGGGCTTGGCATCCAACACAGAGATGTGGGCTTGGCATCCAACACAGAGATGTGGGCTTGGCATCCAACACAGAGATGTGGGCTTGGCATCCAACACAGAGATGTGGGCTTGGCATCCAACACAGAGATGTGGGCTTGGCATCCAACATAGAGATGTAGACTTGGCATCCAACATAGAGATGTAGACTTGGCATCCAACATAGAGATGTAGACTTGGCATCCAACATAGAGATGTAGACTTGGCATCCAACATAGAGATGTAGACTTGGCATCCAACATAGAGATGTAGACTTGGCATCCAACATAGAGATGTAGACTTGGCATCCAACACAGAGATGTAGACTTGGCATCCAACACAGAGATGTACACTTGGCATCAAACACAGAGATGTACACTTGGCATCAAACACAGAGATGTACACTTGGCATCAAACACAGAGATGTACACTTGGCATCCAACACAGATGTACACTTGGCATCCAACACAGATGTACACTTGGCATCCAACACAGATGTACACTTACCATCCAACACAGATGTACACTTACCATCCAACATAGTGATGTACACTTGCCATCCAACATAAGGTTGGCAGGAAGAGGACCGCTTATGATGGAAAGTAGTTGCTGTATTGAGGTGTCTTCGATAAGCAGCCAGCAACTAACCAGCTCCATCACAGGGCAGACTAGGTATGAACAGATACACTATGTGTTCAAAAGTATCTGGACACCTGGCTAAAAATCACTTACAAGTTCGTGGCGCCCTCTATCAGTAATTCTGGATTTCTTGATGACAGATTCCACTCTCGCAGGTAATTCCTGACCAAGAGAAGTCTACTAGTACCAAACATAGGCCTTAACTTGAGGAAGAAGTTTCTGAGAATGTGTGTTTGGAGTAAAGCATTGTATGGCAGTGAAACATGGACTGTGGGAAAACTAGAACAGAATATAATCGAAGCATTTGAGATGTGGTGCTACAGACGAATGTTGAAAATTAGATGGACTGAAAAGGTAAGGTTTGAGGAGGTTCTACGCAGAATCGGAGAGGAAAGGAATATGTGGAGAACACTGATAAGGAGAAGGGACAGGATGAAAGGACATCAATTAAGACATCGGGGAATGACTTCCATGGTACTAGAGGAAGCAGTAGAGGGCGATGTGTACAATTAACGCTGACAGGCACCGTGAGACTTTGAAAAAACTCAAACGGGCATTTCATTACCGGATAAGTGGAATGTTAAGCAAGGGCGTACACATTCTCCATGACAATGCTCGCCCACACACCGCTTGACAAACCGTTGCTCTGCTGCAACAGTTTCAGTGGAACATAATCACCCACCCACCCTGTAGTCCTGACTTGGCGCCCAGTGACTATCACCTGTTCCCTAGGTTAAAAGAACATTTGACCCGCTGGTGGCCGAGCGATTCTGGCGCTACAGTCTGGAACCGCGCGACCGCTACGGTCGCAGGTTCGAATCCTGCCTCGAGCATGGATGTGTGTGTTGTCCTTAGGTTAGTTAGGTTTAAGTAGTTCTAAGTTCTAGGGGACTTATGACCTCAGCAGTTAAGTCCCATAGTGCTCAGAGCCGTTTGAACTATTTTTGACCCGAAAGCGATTCAGCTCCGACGACGAGGTGAAAGAAGAGGTTCATAACTTTCTGAACAGCATGGCGGCGAGCTGGCATGACATGGGCATACAAAAATGCCATAGCGTCTACAAAAATGCATCGACAGAAATAGTGATTATGTCGAAAAATAGCTAAATGTTCAAGCTGTAAACTGATGTAAACCATTGTAGAAATAAACACGTCTATGTACTTACAAAAAAGGAGGAGACCTTATTTTTGGGATTACCCTCGTATATTTCGCGGAAGGACCATGAAGACAGGATGCAAGAAATTAGGGCTCTTACAGAGAATTTTAGATGGACGTTTTTCCCTCGCTCTGTTTGCATATGGAGTCGGAGAGGAAATAGCTAGTAGTGGTACAAATCACCCGCAGTTATGCACTGAACGGTGGTTTCCGGTACATGTATGTGGTTGAAGATGTAAAACAGGAATATCATAGGCTGCCAAGAGACAGGAAAGTTATTTACATTTCATTGTATTAGGTACAAGGTATCAAGTGTCACACGTCAGTGTGTACCATAGTTAACTAAAAAAATGTGTGTGAAATCTTATGGGACTTAGCTGCTAAGGTCAGCAGTCCCTAAGCTTAGCCGGCCGCGGTGGCCGAGCGGTTCTAGGCGCTACAGTCGGTAACCGCGTGACCGCTACGGTCGCAGGTTCGAATCCTGCCTCGGACATGCCTGTGTGTGATGTCCTTAGGTTAGTTAGGTTTCAGTAGTTCTAAGTTCTAGGGGACTGATGACCTCAGATGTTAAGTCCCATAGTGCTCAGAGCCATTTGAACCAAGCCAAACACTGTTTAACCTAAATTATCCTAAGGACAAACACACACACACACACACACACACACACACACACACACACACACACACACACACACACACACCCATGCCCGAGGGAGGACTCGAACCTCCGCCGGGACCAGCGGCATAGTTAACTCCTATATTGTAACAAACTCTTAACAAATGTTGTTGGTTATTTCATATTGTATTACCACTTATGTGTTCTCGTGATGCCCTGTTAAAGCAAGCGTTTACTTAAAAATAACCGCATGCAACTGCCTCCTCTAGTTAACTACGGCAGCTCTCTGCCACCGAGGATGTTTGGGCTGAATTAATAGTAACGTTCAGTTACAAAATCCGTAAGAGGTACGAAGTTGCCTCCACCACGCACCGTGCTCTGGGTTACGAATTGTGCATGTAGATGCATGCTGTAAGTAATTATTGTTGGTACCCTTCCATACAAGGCCCAACTTCTATGGCTGTCATTTAGCTATCAGAGTTTTGAGATATGTGTTCTCCGTGGAGTTGTAGAACACATCTCTCTTGTCGCATAATATCAGTCTCGTATGTTTATTTGGATAAGTGAAAATTAGGCATCTCTCATCCAGGAGACTAGGTTTATGTAGCCTGTTCAAGGGCAGATACTTCTGGCTTGCTGACTGCTTATCGCCGGACGTGTCTGCAGGTGTTTCCGTCCGTTTATGCGCTCTGCGCTACGTTTATGCTGAGGTTCAGCTGCCAAGCCCTGATCATCTGCATGTAAGGTTAAGCTTGCGTCACCTCCGTGTGCACAGCTGCGTCGCACACCAATGATAGCGTGCTCCATTACCGCTACTGTCACTTGACAGACTCTCTCTCTACCTTTATCTCTACCTCTACATCATTCTCTGTCTTTATAATTTTTCGTCTATCCGCCTGTCTTTGTCTCTCCCTTACTCCGCCTCTGCCTCTGTTTCTCTGTACCTCTGTCTCTCTCTCTCTCTCTCTCTCTCTCTCTCTCTCTCTCTTTCTCTCTCTCTCCCCCTCTTTGTTCTTCTCTGTCCCTTTCTCATCATATTCTCTTTCTCTCTTTGCATCTTTCTCTTTTCCCCGTGCCGGCCGCGGTGGTTTCGCGGTTCTAGGCGCGCAGTCCGGAACCGCGCGACTGCTACGGTCGCAGGTTCGAATCCTGCCTCGGGCATGGATGTGTGTGATGTCCTTAGGTTAGTTAGGCTTAAGTAGTTCTAAGTTCTAGGGGACTGATGACCACAGCTGTTAAGTCCCATAGTGCTCAGAGCCATTTGAACCATCTTTTCCCCGTCTGTTTCCATTTCCCTCTTCCTCTAACTCCTTTCATCTTCTTGTGCCTCTCTGTCTATCTCTCTCCAAGTGCATTTCTTTTTCTTTCTATATATTTTTCAGGATCGCTCTCTGTCTTTTTTTTCATTTCACTCTTCCTCCCTTCTCTCTCTCTCTCTTTCTCTCTCTCTCTCTCTCTCTCTCTCTCTCTCTCTCTCTCTCTCTCTCTCTCTCACACACACACACACACAGACACACACATACATACATATATTATTACCAGTTTTGAAACCATATTCAGCCTCAGAAAACAATTGTACTTAATAATCGGGAATCAGACCCTGTAAATTATGTCTACAAACATCAGACACGCTGCCTCCCGTTGTTTGTCACCTGTGATGCTTCACCGAGCGCGCGGGCTGCAGGAGCGGTCGCCACACAGAGATGCCGCAGATTAACTCCGGTGCGCGTATAGTGCCCCGAGGGCGAGGCTCGGGATTTCGGCGGCCGGCGCCCGTGTTTGTCCCTATAATTGCTTCCCGCCGCCCGCGGGGCTCCTGTGATAAAAGAGCCGGCTGCTTAATTAGCCGATATAGATGGAGATTAAATGATATAAATGCAGATTACGGCCGGACAAAGCGCGCAGACGGCCTAATGCAAACAAAAGCCTAAAAGCGCCGCTATCGCGGGCGCAGTCGCCTGTTTATGGCGGTCGCAAATAAATGTGGCGGGCCGCCAGTGGCGGCGGGAGATCAATGCCGGCAGACACAGCGAGCCCTGATCCGCTTACACGGCCGGACTCTGCTGGCTCTGGGACCCCCGCCTTCCGCAGCCACAGACCACTGCCTGACGGGCCGCCAAAACGGCGCCTCAGCGCGTCAACAAAAGTTTAGGCCGCACGCTATTGTTATTATTTCTTTTCTTTCTCAGACGTTATGTCTGGTTAAAAATGGAAAGTGACGCGGATCTTGATCAAGCGTGACCTCCTTTTAACTGTACGGTATATGTTACATTGCATTTAGTAACTTTTGGGTAATTGAGCAAGTATCAATAATTACAAATTTCTGTAGTTGTATACAAAGTTTGAATGTAGTTGTATTGCGTTGATGTACTGGTGGATATTGTGTGGTATGACTCCTGTAGTTGATAGTATAATTGGTATAATGTCAACTTTATCCTGTTGCCACATGTCCTTGACTTCCTCAGCCAGTTGGATGTATTTTTCAATTTTTTCTCCTGTTTTCTTCTGTATATTTGTTGTATTGGGTATGGATATTTCGATTAGTTGTGTTAATTTCTTCTTTTTATTGGTGAGTATGATGTCAGGTTTGTTATGTGGTTTTGTTTTATCTGTTATAATGGTTCTGTTCCATTATAATTTGTATTCATCATTCTCCAGTACATTTTGTGGTGCATACTTGTATGTGGGAACGTGTTGTTTTGTTTATGTTGTATGGCATGTTGTTGATGTATTATTTTTGCTACATTGTCATGTCTTCTGGGGTATTCTGTATTTGCTAGTATTGTACATCCGCTTGTGATGTGATCTACTGTTTCTATTTGTTGTTTGCAAAGTCTGCATTTATCTGTTGTGGTATTGGGACCTTTAATAATATGCTTGCTGTAATATCTGGTGTTTATTGTTTGATCCTGTATTGCAATCATGAATCCTTCCGTCTCACTGTATACATTGCCTTTTCTTAGCCATGTGTTGGATGCGTCTTGATCTACGTGTGGCTGTGTTAGATGATACGGGTGCTTACCATGTAGTGTATTCTTTTTCCATTTTACTTTCTTCGTATTTGTTGATTTTATGTGATCTAAAGGGTTGTAGAGGTGGTTATGAAATTGTAGTGGTGTATCCGATGTATTTATGAGTCATTGCTTTGTCTATTTTGCTAGTTTCTGCTCGTTCTATAAAGAATTTTCTTAAATTGTCTACCTGTCCGTAATGTAGGTTTTTTATGTCGATAAATCCCCTTCTTCCTTCCTTTCTGCTTAATGTGAATCTTTCTGTTGCTGAATGTATGTGATGTATTCTATATTTGTGGCATTGTGATCGTGTAAGTGTATTGAGTGCTTCTAGGTCTCTTATTATTATTGTTATTATTATTATTATTATTATTACGTAGTATCCTGCGTAGTGGCAGGTCCATGTCTTCGTACAGAGAATTTCTGATTCCACTGTTCCCTGTCTTCAGCTTCTTCCTTCAGTCTGTTGTATCTCCTTCCATCTTTGATGTCGTCCAGATGTTAAATTCTTCTTCTTCCTCGTCCTGCGTTTTCTCTGTGTTTCCCTTAGATGACATCATATATGAGTCCCTCGTGTCTACGTACATGTCCAGTCCAGCTGGTCTTTCTCTGAAGAATTGTACGCAGAATAATCTTCTCTCCTACTCTTCGCAGTACGTTGTCATTTTTTACGCGATCTGTCCACTTTTCCATTCTCCTCCATCACCACATTTCAAAGCTCTCTAAGTATTTTTTCTCCTTCTTTCTCATGGTCCATGTCTCTGCTCCATACAGTGCAATGTTCCAAATGTAGCACTTTATCAGTTTTTTCCTCAATGCCAAACTCAACTTGCTGGTTAGCAGAGTCCTCTTCTTGTTGAAAGCAGCTTTGCCCATGGCGATTCTTGCTTTGATTTAAAAAAATGTTCGAATGTGTGTGAAATCTTATGGTACTTAACTGCTAAGGTCATCAGTCCCTAAGCTTACACACTACATACCCTAAATTCTTTTAAGGACAAACACAAACACACCCATGTCCGAGGGAGGACTCGAACCTCCGCCGGGACCAGCCGCACAGTTCATGAACTCGGATTTCGTTGGTGCAGTGGGCATCCTTTGTGATAAAACTTCCCAAGTACTTGAACTGATTCACAGTTTCCAGTTCCCGATTGGCAACAGTTATCTTCAAGAGTTTCCCGCGTTTTGATATGAGCACTACTTTTGATTTTTCGATGTTGATTTCCATACTGTATTTTCTTCCCTTTTCCACCAATTTGTTCATCATGTGTTGCACTCTATACACCTCAACTAACGACTTACAGCTCCTATATAACAGGCTGAATTGTTCGCCATGTTTTCCCCATCTCTGAGGATTCAGCAGTGTTTACCATGTGAACGGTTAACCTATTAACGCTGCTTTTTACAGTATTTTTTTATAAAATATAGTACACTGAAGGACCAATGGAACAGGTATAGGCATGGCTATTCAAATACAGTCAGAATACGGGGCTGCCGTCAGCAGCGCCTATACAGGGTCGTCCATTGATCCCGACGGGGCCAAATATCTCACGAAATAAGCGTCAAACGAAAAAACTACAAACAACGAAACTTGTCTAGCTTGAAGGGGGAAACCAGATGGCGCTATGGTTGGCCCGCTAGATGGCGCTGCCGTAGGTCAAACGGATATCAACTGCGTTTTTAAAAATAGGAACCCCAATTTTTTATTATACATTCGTGTAGTACGTAAAGAAATATGAATGTTTTAGTTGAACCACTTTCTTCGATTTGTGATAGATGGCGCTCTAATAGTCACAAACATATGGCTCACAATTATAGACGAACAGATGGTAACAGGTAGGTTTTTTAAATTAAAATACAGAACATGGGTACGTTTAAACATTTCATTTCGGTTGTTCCAATGTGATGCATGTACCTTTGTGAACTTATTATTTCTGATAACGCATGCTGTTTCAGCGTGATTACCTGCAAATACCACATTAATGCAATAAATGCTCAAAATGATGTCCGTCAACTTCAACGCATTTGGCAATACGTGTATTCCTCTCAACAGCGAGTAGTTCGCACATGCATTGACAATGCGCTGACGCGTTGTCGGTGGATCACGATAGCAAATATCCTTCAACTTTCCCCAAAGAAATAAATCGGGATACGTCAGATCCGGTGAACGTGCGCGCCACGGTACGGTGCTTCGACGACCAGTCCACCTGTCATGAAATATGCTATTCAATACCTCTTCAACCACACGCGAGCTATGTGCCGGACATCCATCATGTTGGAAGTACATCGCCATTCTGTCATGCAGTGAAACATCTTGTAGTAAGATCGGTAGAACATTACGTAGGAAATCAACGTACATTGCACCATTTAGATTGCCATCGATAAAATGGGGGCCAGTTATCCTTCCTCCCATAATGCCGCACCATACATTAACCCGCCAAGGTCGCTGATCTTCCACTTGTGGCATCCATCGTGGATTTTCCGCTGCCCAATAGTGCATATTATACCGCTTTACGTTACCACTGACGCTTCGTCGCTAAATAGCACGGGTGCAAAAAATCTCTCATCGTCCCGTAATTTGTCTTGTGCCCACTGGCAGAACTGTACACGACGTTCAAAGTCGTCGCCATGCAATTCCTGATTCATAGAAATATGGTACGGGTGCAGTCGATGTTGATGTAACATTCTCAAAACCGACGTTTTTGAGATTGCCGAATCTCGCGTAATTTGTCTGCTACTGATGTGCGGATTAGCTGCAACAGCAGCTAAAACACCTACTTGGGCATCATCATTTGATGCAGGTCGTGGTTGACGTTTCACGTGTGGCTGATCACATCTTGTTTCCTTAAATAACGTAACTATCCGGCGAACGGTCCGGACACTTGGATGATGTCGTCCAGGATACCGAGCAGCATACATAGCACACGCCCTTTGGGCATTTTGATCACAATAGCCATACATCAACACGATATCGACCTTTTCCGCAATTCGTAAACGGTCTACTTTAACACGGGTAACGTATCACGAAGCAAATACCGTCCGCACTGGCGGAATGTCACGTGATACCACGTACTTATACGTTTGTGACTATTACAGCGCCATCTATCACAAAGCGAAAAAAGTGGTCCAACTAAAACATTCATATTTCTTCACGTACTACACGAATATGTAATAAGAAATGGGGTTTCCTATTTTTTTAAAAAACGCAGTTGATATCCGTTTGACCTATGGCAGCGCCATCTAGCGGACCAACCATAGCGCCATCTGGTTTCCCCTTCAAGCTAGATGAGATTCGTTCTTTCTAGTTTTTTCGTTTGATGCTTATTGCGTGAGATATTTGGCCCGGTCAGTATCAGTGGAGCACCCTGTATTATACAACGTCTGGTGCAATTGTTAGACCACTTACTGCTGCTACGATGGCAGGTTATCAAGATTTAAGTGAGTTTGAACATGGTGTTATAGTCGGCGCACGAGCGATGGGACACAGCATCACCGAGGTAGCGACGAAGTGGGGTTCTTCCTGTATGACGAGCCGGCCGAAGTGGCCGTGCGGTTAAAGGCGCTGCAGTCTGGAACCGCAAGACCGCTACGGTCGCAGGTTCGAATCCTGCCTTGGGCATGGATGTTCGTGATGTCCTTAGGTTAGTTAGGTTTAACTGGTTCTAAGTTCTAGGGGACTAATGACCTCAGCAGTTGAGTCCCATAGTGCTCAGAGCCATTTGAACCATTTGAACCTGTATGACGATTTCAAGAGTGTATCGTGAGTATCATCCGGAAAAACATAAAATCTCCGACTTCGCTGCGGTCGGAAAAAGATCCTGCAAGAACGGGACCGACGACGACTGAAGAGAACCGTTCAGCGTGACAGAAAATTGCTGCAGGTTTCAGTGCTGGCCCTCAACAAAATTCAGCGTGTGAACCATTCAACGAATTATCATTGATACGGGCTTTCGGATCCGAAGGCCCACTAATGTACCCTTGATGACAGCACTACACAAAGCTTTACGCCTCAACTGGGCCAGTCAACACCGACACTGCACTGATGATGACTGGAAACATGTTGCCTGGTCGGACGAGTCTCGTTTCAAATTTTATCGAGCGGATGGGCGTGTACGGGTATGGAGACAACCTCATGAATCCATGGACCCTGCATATCAGGGGACTGTTCAGGCCAGTGGAGACGTGGGGCGTTGCACCTGGAGTGGTATGGGACCCCTAATACGTCTAGATACGACTCTGACAGCTGACAGGTTCGTAAGCATCCTGTCTGATCACCTGCATCCATTTATGTTCATTGTGCATTCCGACGGACTTGGGCAATTCCAGCGGGTGAGTGAGACACCCCACACATACAGAATTTCTACAGAGTGGCTCCATGAACACTCTTTTGCGTTTAAACACTTCCGTTGACCACCACACTTCCCAGAAATGAACGTTATTGAGCATATCTGGGTTGCCTGGCAACGTGCTCTTCAGAAGAGATCTCCACCCCCTCGTACAGCCCTCCAGGATTCACGGTGTCAGTTCCCTCCAGCACTACTCCAGACGTTAGTCGAGGCCATGACATGCCGCGTTGCGGCATTTCTGCGTGTTCGCGGGGCCCTACACGATATTAGGCAGATGTTATTTCCTTCCTCTTCAGTGTATTTGATATTGCATGAACCAAACAGTAATTAACGGCTCAAAAAGTTCAAATGGCTCTCAGCACTATGGGACAACACCTGAGGTCATCAGTCACAAGACCAGGAGTGGTTCGAGGAGCACAGTGGTGAGCTCCAGTTGATGTGCTGCCCCCAACTCGCCAGATCTTAACCCAGTCGAACATACATGGTGTTTCAAAAATGACCGGTATATTTGAAACGGCAATAAAAACTAAACGAGCAGCGATAGAAATACACCGTTTGTTGCAATATGCTTGGGACAACAGTACATTTTCAGGCAGACAAACTTTCGAAATTACAGTAGTTACAATTTTCAACAACAGATGGCGCAGCGGTCTGGGAAACTCTATAGTTCGATATTTTCCACATATCCACGATGCGTAGCAATAATATGGCGTAGTCTCTGAATGAAATTACCCGAAACCTTTGACAACGTGTCTGGCGGAATGGCTTCACATGCAGATGAGATGTACTGCTTCAGCTGTTCAATTGTTTCTGGATTCTGGCGGTACACCTGGTCTTTCAAGTGTCCCCACAGAAAGAAGTCACAAGGGTTCATGTCTGGCGAATAGGGAGGCCAATCCACGCCGCCTCCTGTATGTTTCGGATAGCCCAAAGCAATAACACGATCATCGAAATATTCATTCAGGAAATTAAAGACGTCGGCCGTGCGATGTGGCCGGGCACCATCTTGCATAAGCCACGAGGTGTTCGCAGTGTCGTCTAAGGCAGTTTGTACCGCCACAAATTCACGAAGAATGTTCAGATAGCTTGATGCAGTAATCGTTTTAGATCTGAAAAATGGGCCAATGATTCCTCTGGAAGAAATGGCGGCCCAGACCAGTACTTTTTGAGGATGCAGGGACGATGGGACTGCAACATGGGGCTTTTCGGTTCCCCATATGCGCCAGTTCTGTTTATTGACGAAGCCGTCCAGGTAAAAATAAGCTTCGTCAGTAAACCAAATGCTGCCCACATGCATATCGCCATCATCAATCCTGTGCACTATATCGTTAGCGAATGTCTCTCGTGCAGCAATGGTAGCGGCGCTGAGGGGTTGCCGCATTTGAATTTTGTACGGATGGAGGTGTAAACTCTGGCGCATGAGACGATACGTGGACGTTGGCGTCATTTGGACCGCAGCTGCAACACGGCGAACGGAACCCCGAGGCCGCTGTCGGATCACCTGCTGCACTAGCTGCGCGTTGCCCTCTGTGGTTGCCGTACGTGGTCGCCCTACCTTTCCAGCACATTCATCCGTCACGTTCCCAGTCCGTTGACATTTTTCAAACAGATCCTTTATTGTATCGCTTTTCGGTCCTTTGGTTACATTAAACCTCCGTTGAAAACTTCGTCTTGTTGCAACAACACTGTGGTCTAGGCGGTGGAATTCCAACACCAGAAAAATCCTCTGCTCTAAGGAATAAACCATGTTGTCTACAGCACACTTGCACGTTGTGAACAGCACGCGCTTGCAGCAGAAAGACGACGTACAGAATGGCGCACCCACAGACTGCGTTGTCTTCTATATCTTTCACATCACTTGCAGCGCCATCTGTTGTTGAAAATTGTAACTACTGTAATTTCGAAAGTTTGTCCGCCTGAAAATGTACTGTTGTCCCAAGCATATTGCAACAAACGGTGTATTTCTATCGCTGCTCGTTTAGTTTTTATTGCCGTTTCAAATGTACCGGTCATTTTTGAAACACCCTGTATCTGGGCTGTGACTGAACATGGCGTCAAAGCTCATCGCCCCCCTTCCCCGGAATTTACGGGAAACTGGTGACTTGTGTGTGCAGATGTGGTGCCATCTCTCTCCAGCGACCTACTAAGGCCTCATTGCTACAATGCCACGGCGCGTCAGAGCTGTTATCCGTGCAAGGACGATGAGTGTATATGGCCATGTGAAGAATTTTACATACAGTGTTTCAAAACGCAGTAAGTTACCTGGCTTTAAGCGATGTGAGCATAATAACTGCCTAGTCAGCTCCAATTGACAGTCGGCAGCTCGTGGTCTCGCGGTACCGTTCTTGCTTCCCGAGCACGTACTCCTGGGTTCGATTCCCGACAGGGTCAGGAATTTTAACCTGCCTCGAGGTGACTGGGTGTTTGTGTTGTACTCATCATTTCATCATCAATCATTCATGGCGAGACTGGAATTTGTACGGGCGCTGATAACTGCGCAGTTGAGCGCCGCACAAACCATCATCATCAAACTGACAACTGTAAACAATGGATCTGCAATCGACCAGTGAGTTGTGAGGAGTCGGTGCTAAGTAGTGGCTGTACGCCCATACTGTATCGGCCATCCTGATTTAGGTTTTCCGTGATTTCCCTAAATCATTCCAGGTAAATGCCGGGATGGTTCCTCTGAAAGGGCACGGCCGACTTCCTTCCCTAATCCGATGAGACCGATGACCACGCTGTCTGGTCTCCTTTCCCAAAAACAACCAACCAACCAACCAACCATACCGTATTCAGCATGTCGTCACAAATCGTAACGGAGGAACAATTCTAAACCATGTGTTCAAGGAAATGAAGAGGAGCAAAGTACATGCAAAGTTTGTTCCACACATCTAGACTACCCGCCGGCCGAAGTGGCCGTGCGGTTAAAGGCGCTGCAGTCTGGAACCGCAAGACCGCTACGGTCGCAGGTTCGAATCCTGCCTCGGGCATGGATGTTTGTGATGTCCTTAGGTTAGTTAGGTTTAACTAGTTCTAAGTTCTAGGGGACTAATGACCTCAGCAGTTGAGTCCCATAGTGCTCAGAGCCATTTGAACCATTTTTTTCTAGACTACCGACCAAAAACAACGGCGTGTGGACGCTTGCCGCAAATCGATCGAAGTGCAAAACGTGAACACGTTTTTTTTTTAAATAATCATTGTAAGTCACAAGACTTGTCATCAATACGAACGAACCATAAAACTACAAAGTGCAGAAATTCACAGCATATCAAAGGAAAACTTTTGTGACAGTTTCACATCGTTGTATGAACGTTCTGTGCATTCTACTCAAGCGGGGGGGAAATTATGTAGAACACTTCATGTATCAAAAATCATCGTCTTAATTATCTCTGTTTTTATTACTCCAGTCTCAAAACATTTGCGAATGGTTGGGTACGTTGCACGTTTCGTTAAATACAAACATCAAAAAAAGTTTTGCATCACCCCAGTTCCCAGAACTCCTAAAGATAGACATTTACTGTGGATATTGTATCACAGACACAGTCCCTTCGACTGTTCAGAGATGTCACTAAACCCGCCCAAAGATGTAAACAACCATGCAGGAGCAGCTCCTATTAGACGGAGGGTGTCCTACAGCCGATCAGTTCCAGTAATTCAACCAGAAAGGAGGTACACGGCTCATGTTGTCTGTAGTTCGACCATGCCTAAGCGGTCAGTACCGCGGTTCGATCGCGTCCGCATTGTTACTTTATGCCAGGAAGGGCTCTCAACAAGGGAAGTGTCCAGGCGTCTCAGAGTGAACCAAAGCGATGTTGTTCTGTCATGGAGGAGATACGGAGAGACAGGAACTGTCGATGACATGCCTCGCTCAGGCCGCCCAAGGGCTGCTACTGCAGTGGATGACCGCTACCTACGGATTATGGCTCGGAGGAACCCTGACAGCAACGCCATCCTGTTGATTAATGCTTATCGTGCAGACACAGGACGTCGCGTTAAGACTCCTACTGTGCACAGTAGGCTGCATGATGCTCAAATTCACTCCCGACGTTCATGGCGAGGTCCATCTTTGTAACCACGACACCATGCAGCGCGGTAAGATAGGCCCAACAACATGCCGAATGGACCGCTCAGGATTCGCATCACGTTCTCTTCACCGATGAGTGTCGCATATACCTTCAACCAGACAATCGTCGGAGTCGTGTTTGGAGGCAACCCGCTCAGGCTGAACGCCTTAGAGACATTGTCCATCGAGTGCAGCAAGGTGGAGGCTCCTTGCTGTTTTGGGGTGGCGTGGAAGGCGCTGTAACGGTTGTACAACATGTGAATGCCATCCTCCGACCGATAGTGCCAGCGTATTGGCGAGACTTTCGTCTTCATGGATGACAATTCGCGTCCCATCGTTCACATGTTGTGAATGACTTCCTTCAGGATAACGACATCGCTCGACTAGAGTGGCCAGCAGCCTATCGAACATGCCTGGGATGGATTGAAAAGGGATGTTCATGGACGACACAATTCACCAACCTCTCTACGCCGAATCGCGGTTGAGAAATGGGACAATCTGGACCAACAGTGCCTTGATGAACTTGTGGATAGTATGCCACGACGAATACAGGCATGCACCAATGCAAGAGGACGTGCTGCTGGGTATTAGAGGTACCGGTGTGTACACCAATCTGGACCACCAGCTCTGAGGATCTCGCTGTATGGTGGTACAACAAGCAATGTATGGTTTTCATGAGCAATAAAAGGGACGGAAATGATGTTAGTTTGATCTCAATTCCAGTTTTCTGTACAGGTTCCGGAACTCTCGGAACCAATCTGATGCATAATTATTTTTGATGTGTGATTTCCTAACTTTCTACTTCTGGTTTCTTGCAACTCTAGATTATGAATCAAATTTGAGCGCAATAGCTTTGCTGGTAGGCAGTAAATTTAGGGACATTGTTATCAACGCCTCGGAAATATACTGATAAAATTTTAACATTCGGAATGTCTTTTCTTTGTACATACCGTAATCTGATTTCGGTCTCTGCGTGTCGACTGGTGTGCGTTCGTCAGAGGACCTCGGACTATAGCCTAGCCTCAAAAATCCTGTGTGCTGTACTGGTTGCCCTGGTGAGAGCAGTATTTATTCGTATTGAATTACGAACAGTGCAAGGAATTAAGACTTCTATGATTATTGAAAGACGTACTTTAAAAAATTATCGTTCAACATAATTTTATTTAAAAGCAGTATTGATTTATTATGTATGTTATTACTTGTTCTACATTAAAAATATTAATAACTGTGAAATGATTTTATGTAATTAACCACTGCGGTATTGATCTCGGATGTGGATACATTGTAAGTGTACTTGCGTTGCATTTTGATTAAATATACGTGTTTGTTTGCTCTTAAAACCTTTATGTACGTATCTTTAGCATCCCTACATGTTAGGAAACTAATTAATTTTTTCAGAGTATGAGAACGTGCAATTCAGCACGAGCCTATGATTGGTTGTTGTCGGCCAATATTAAACGGCCCAGAACCGCGAAAATAACTTATAAAGAATGAGATTTTCACTCTGCAGCGGAGTGTTTGGAAGGTAGGAGACGAGATACTGGCAGAAGTAAAGCTGTGAGTACCGGGCGTGTGTCGTGCTTCGGTAGCTCAGATGGTAGAGCACTTGCCCGCGAAAGGCAAAGGTCCCAAGTTCGAGTCTCGGTCGGGCACACACTTTTAATCTGCCAGGAAGTTTCATAACTTATAAAGTTTGCATTTTAATTAAATTGTTTACCTTCAGTATCATTATAACTTATTTGCAAAGATTAATAGCAGTTTTCATTAAATTCTTGTGCTTGCCGCATAACGGCTATCTTTTGTGTAAATTCACAGCAATTAATTTCCTTCGAAATGATCAGCGATAAATTT
The DNA here is from genome assembly GCF_021461395.2 of Schistocerca americana. NCBI lineage: Eukaryota > Metazoa > Arthropoda > Insecta > Orthoptera > Acrididae > Schistocerca > Schistocerca americana. Next base: position 152,021,685 of record NC_060128.1, on the reverse strand, counting down.
GTCGCACGATAACATTTCTCTACGCGAACCCATGACATTAAAGCAATACTAATTTCACTGAAATTGCAATGCAAATATAACCTAATATATTTTTTTAAAGATACGAGCTATTACGGTGATTCACACCGCTGTTTACGTGTTTCATATTGCGGGCATTAAACCTTCAAATGATATTTCCATAAAAAAAGACTGTGTAATTTTACAGTGATAAGTTGTCACTACATTAGTGTGTGTGGCGTCATTTGATATTTAACTATACGTATATGTGCCAACAAATCATATAGTTTACCGGCCGTCCATGGTAGCTGAGTGGTCACCGCGACGGAATGTCGTACCTAACGGCCCGGGTTCGAGTCCCGGCTGGGCCAGAGATTTTCTCCGCTCAAGGACTTGGTGTTGTGTTATCCTTATCATTATCATTTCATCCCCATCGACACGCAAGTCGCCGAAGTGGTGTCACCGCCAGACACCACACTTGCTAGGTGGTAGCCTCTAAATCGGCCGCGGCCGGTAGTATACGTCGGACCCGCGTGTCGCCACTATCAGTGATTGCAGACCGAGCGCCGCCACACGGCAGGTCTAGAGAAACTTCCTAGCACTCGCCCCAGTTGTACAACCGACGTTGCCAGCCATGGTTCACTGACAAAATACGTTCTCATTTGCCGAGACGATAGTTAACATAGCCTTCAGCTACGTCATTTGCTACGACCTAGCAAGGCGCCATTATCAGTTGCTATTGATATTGTAAATAATGTACAGACAAGAGCTACGTTCAACATTAATGGATTCAAGTTAAGTATTCCACCAGTTACCTCCTTTTTTCTAAGTTCTAATGTCCTTGTCCTGTTCCAGACCTCACGCCAGCCTGCATGCGTTTCGGCTTCCTCCAAACTCCGTGGGTTGGCTCCTGCCAATCCACAACAGTGTCAACTCGGAAGAGTTGCACCAGGCGAACGGTCTACCCGATGTGAGGCTCTAGCCACACTGCATTTACATTTTACACACTGTTTAACGATTTGCACATATACACACAATTAAAGCAAACCACGTGACGTACAAATAGAAAACAACAATATAAATATTAAAAACAACACAGTGCGCTCCACAAGTACTCCGCTAACTTGTTGAGTACGCTTCGCTTTCGTCACTTTCCCTCGATTTATGGGAAATCAGCGTCGACAATCACATATGGACAGCGGCATCAAACTTCAATTATAATGAAACGCCCGTCATGAGCGCAACATATCTATTTTATGTCTCCATTTCTTGTTTCGCCATTTCCTAATTGTCAAAGAGTCTGAACGTTAAAAGAGAAGCACACAATGAGAAACAGATCTGCGACACAGAGTCACAGACTGAATACAGCTGAACTTGCAGCTATCATAACACTGTTGCTACAAAGTATCACGTTCAACTTTGTGTTACTAAGCAGAAGAGCAAACTGGTTCGCATGTGGCCGCAGAATGATAAGGAAACCAGCGGCGCCAGATAACGTAACGTACAGTAGATGGCATTGTCGTGAAAGGAGTACACGTATGCCCGCATTTACAAAAGGTGACTCGTGTGTACTTTACAATAGTACGCAAGAACATTTGTGTATATGCCTTTCACTTAATAAAAATGAAGTACCTTCATGCTCTGACTCGCGACGCATCTTGTAACCCTAAGTGTGCTTGTAGTTGTAGTATGGTAATCTGCCTCACGGCATGTCCTGTCATGGATTAAGCGTCTTCCACTTTTGTCTGTCCGTAGCCAGTCTTTTCATTTCTGAATATCTGTCTCCTTTTATATCGTCCACCATTTGATATCTTCTTTTTACTCTTCCCCTTTTTCCCTCCACCATTCCTTCTATTCCTTCCTTCAATAAATAGTCCCTCCTCAAACAATGTCCTATCGAGTTCCGTTTTCTCTTTCTAATGACTTTCAGCATGTTTCTTTCTTCTCCAACTCTTCTTCTTTATTCCTTACTCGGTCTTCCCATTTCACTTTTTCCGTTCTTCTCCATATCCCCATGCCTAGCGCCTCCAATCTTCTTTCACCTTCCTTCTTCAATGTCCAGGTCTCCGCACCATATAGTGCAACGCTCCAGATGTAACATTTGGCTAGCCTTTTCCTCAGATCTTTGTTTAGGGGTCCACAAAGTAATTTCTGTTTCCTCTTGAATCCTTCTTTTGCCATTGCAATTCTTTTCCTTAATTTCTGATGAGCAATACATATCATCCATTATTACACTTCCCAAGTAATTGAAGTTATTCACTTGCTCTATTTCCTCTCCTCCTATTTTCATACGGTATTTTCTCCCCTTTCCACCAATTACCATGCTTTTAGTTTTCTTCCTGATAATCTTCATTCCATATTCTTTTAATTTTGTGTTTAGATCATCAAACATTTGTTTCATATCTGTTGCACTCTCTGCCATCAAAGCCACGTCGTCTGCAAATCTTATACACTCCGCTCTCCCACCCGCTATACAAGCTACTCTCCTTCCAGCAAAACTTTCATTAGTAATTTCCTCCAGATATATATTGAACAGTGTGGGTGATAAACAACAACCTTGTCTTACATCTCTCCGCAGTTCTATTTCCTCACTTATTACACCTCCCACTCTTACTCTTGCTCTCTGGTTCAAATATCTAATTAGCCATCTACCTCTCCAGTCAACTCCGTGTTTCCTTAGAATTTCCATCAGTTTGTCCTGTCTGACACAGTCGAAAGCCTTCTCAAGATCAATGAACACAACATACACCTTCCTTTTCTTCTCCATGTACCTCTCCCCTATCACTTTCAGTAGCCCAGTGGCTTCTCTAGTTCCCACTCCTCGCCTATTACGGAATTCAGCTTTGCCTTTTGCCTTTTGTTGAGCGTCCTCAGCATACGATATCAGGCTCACTGTTCTATGTTCCTCACACTTTTTGCTGTTCTTTTTCTTTTCTATAGGTACTAAGATACTTTCTGTCATGTATATTTGATTATACAATTGAATCAACTCCCTTTTCCCTTCTATCTCCAATGACTTTAACAGTTCCGCAGAAATCTCATCAATTCCCATTGCCTTTCCATTTTTCATGTAACCCTAAGCGTGCTTATAAGCGACTGTTAGAGATACACTTGTACTTTCAGTAAATGTGGAAAAATATCTACTTCTTTCACGGCAGCGCCTTATACTGTCCGGTTAAGCCGTCTGGCGCCGCGATTTTTCTTATTGTTCTGTGGCCGCTTTGCAATGAGGCTTAGTAACCCCGAGTACTCTGTATCGTCAGTTAATACATAGATTAAAAGTTTCTTTAAGAATTAGATTGTGTATAATTCTGTTTATTTTGAATTAATTTGTGTGCAAGTTCTGCTGTCTGTACCATTATATTCACATTGTGAAGTACATACACTACTGGCCATTAAAATTGTTACACCACGAAGATGACGTGCTACAGACGTGAAATTTAACCGACAGAAAGAAGATACTGTGATATGCAAATTATTAGCTTTTCAAAGCAATCACACAAGGTTGGCGCCGGTGGCGACACCTACAACATACTGACATGAGGACAGTTTCCAACCGATTTCTCATACACAAACAGCAGTTGACCGGCGTTGCCTGGTGAAACGTTGTTGTGATGCCTCGTGTAAGGAGGATAAATGCGTACCATCACGTTTCCGACTTTGATAAAGGTCTGATTGTAGCCTATCGCGATTGCGCTTTACCGTATCGCGACATTGCTGCTCGCGTTGGTCGAGATCCAATGACTGTTAACAGAATGTGGAATCGGTGGGTTCAGGAGGGTAATACGGAACGCCGTGCTGGATCACATCGGCCTCGTATCACTAGCAGTCGAGATGACAGGCATCTTATGCTCATGGCTGTAAAGGATCGTGCAGCCACGTCTCGATCCCTGAGTCAACAGATGGGGACGTTTGCAAGACAACAACCATCTGCACGAACAGTTCGAGGGCGTTTGCAGCAGCATGGACTATCAGCTCGGAGACCATGGCTGCGGTTACCCTTGACGCTGCATCACAGACAGGAGCGCCTGCGATGGTGTACTCGACGACGAACCTGGGTGCACGAATGGCAAAACATCGTTTTTTGGGATGAATCCAGGTTCTGTTTACAGCATCATGACGGTCGCATCCGTGTTTGGCGACATCGCGGTGAATGCACATTGGAAGCGTGTATTAGTAATCGCCATACTGGCGTACCATCCGGCTTGATGGTATGGGGTGCCATTGGTTACACGTCTCGGTCACCTCTTGTTCGCATTGACGGCACTTTGAGCAGTGGACGTCACATTTGAGATTTGTTACAACTCGTGGCTCTACCCTTCATTCGATCGCTGCGAAACCGTACATTTCAGCAGGATAATGCACGACCGCATGTTGCAGGTCCTGTACGGGCCTTTCTGGATACAGAAAATGTTCCGACTGCTGCCCTGGCCAGAACATTCACCAACTGAAAACGTCTGGTCAATGGTGGCCGAGGAACTGGGTCTTCGCAATACGCCAGTCACTACTCTTGATGAACTGTGGTATCGTGTTGAAGCTGCATGGGCAGCTGTACCTGTACACGCCATCCAAGCTCTGTTTGACTCAATGCCCAGGTGTATGAAGGCCGTTATTACGGCCATTGGTGGTTGTTCTGGGTACTGATTTCTCAGGATCTATGCACCCAAATTGCGTGAAAATGTAATCACATATCAGTTGTAGTATAATATATTTGTCCAATGAATACCCGTTTATCATCTGCATTTCTTCTTGGTGTAGCACTTTTAATGGTCAGTGGTGTACATATCGCAGCCCCTGGACAACGAAACCGGCCCAAAATTTTAATATTTCAAGTTTGAGTCGGTGGAGCACCTCACACCTTTTCATCACTTTATCTGAAAGCCCCCAAGTTGCTGGACGTGTGTCTATATCCGAAAGATGATGTCACTCCAAATTTCGCGCCACAGGCATCATAGTGGCGGTGGTGGCGCCACTACGAGGATGCAAGTCAGGTTTGCGTTAAATACACGCTGTACTGGTCGTGAGCGTTAGTCGCATTTAATAATGGACTTGGTGAGTTGCTGTTAGGGAAGAATGTCTTTAAGGTCAGTATCAACACCTCCTGAGTTTGAACGAGAACGTACGAGGGCAGTTCAATAAGTAATGCAATACATTTTTTTTCTGAAACAGGGGTTGTTTTATTCAGCATTGAAATACACCAGGTTATTCCCCAATCTTTTAGCTACACAACACTATTTTTCAACGTAATCTTCATTCAATGCTACGGCCTTACGCCACCTTGAAATGAGGGCCTGTATGCCTGCACGGTACCATTCCACTGGTCGATGTCGGAGCCAACGTCGTAGTGCATCAATAACTTCTTCATCATCCGCGTAGTGCCTCCCACGGATTGCGTCCTTCATTGGGCCAAGCATATTGAAATCCAACGGTGCGAGATCGGGGCTGTAGGGTGCACGAGGAAAAACAGTCCACTGAGGTTTTGTGAGCTCCTCTCGGGTGCGAAGACTTGTGTGAGGTCTTGCGTTGTCATGAAGAAGGAGAAGTTCGTTCAGATTTTTGTGCCTACGAACACGCTGAAGTCGTTTCTTCAATTTCTGAAGAGTAGCACAATACCCTTCAGAGTTGATCGTTTGACCATGGGGAAGGACATCGAACAGAATAACCCCTTCAGCGTCCCAGAAGACTGTAACCATGACTTTACCGGCTGAGGGTACGGCTTTAAACTCCATTGATTGCCGTTTTGTTTCAGGTTCGAAGTGATGAACCCATGTTTCATCGCCTGTAACAATCTTTGACAAGAAATTGTCACCCTCAGCCACATGACGAGCAAGCAATTCCGCACAGATGGTTCTCCTTTGCTCTTTATGGTGTTCGGTTAGACAACGAGGGACCCAGCGGGAACAAACCTTTGAATATCCCAACTGGTGAACAATTGTGACGGCACTACCAACAGAGATGTCAAGTAGAGCACTGAGTTGTTTGATGGTGATCCGTCAATCATCTCGAACGAGTGTGTTCGCACGCTCCGCCATTGCAGGAGTCACAGCTGTGCACGGCCGGCCCGCACGCGGGAGATCAGACAGTCTTGCTTGACCTTGCGGCGATGATGACACACGCTTTGCACAACGACTCACCGTGCTTTTGCCCACTGCCAGATCACCGTAGACATTCTGCAAGCGCCTATGAATATCTGACATGCCCTGGTTTTCCGCCAAAAGAAACTCGATCACTGCCCATTGTCTGCAACGCACATCCGTTACAGACGCCATTTTAACAGCTCCGTACAGCGCTGCCACCAGTCGGAAGTCAATGAAACTATGCGAGACGAAGCGGGAATGCTTGAAAATATTCCACAAGAAATTTCCGGTTTTTTCATCCAAAATTGGCCGAGAAAAAAAATGTGTTGCATTACTTATTGAACTGCCCTCGTGGATGTTCCTTTCGCGGTGTTGAAAAAAGATTTTTGGACGAAGTAACCATTGAATCTGATAGCTGGCAGGAGTGGTCACGGGAATGTACGGTCGAGCTGGCTCTGGACGGCCACGTGCCACTATTGACAGGGAAGAGCATCATGTTGCACTTATGGCTCTGGCGCATTGTACTGCATCTGCAGCACGAAACTGAGCAGCAGTTGGCACCTCAGTATCACAACCAACTGTTACAAACCGGTTACTTCAGTGACGGCTCCGGGCTATACGCCCTGTAGCGTGCATTCCACTGACCCGAAACCACAGCCATTTGCTACTTCAGTCGTGTCTACATCTACATCTACCATTTATACTCCGCAAGCCACCCAACGGTGTGTGGCGGAGGGCACTTTACGTGCCACTGTCATTACCTCCCTTTCCTGTTCCAGTCACGTATGGTTCGCGGGTAGAACGTCTGTCTGAAAGCCCCCGTGCGGGCTCGAATCTCTCTAATTTTACATTCGTGATCTCCTCGGGAGGTATAAGTAGGGGGAAGCAGTATATTCGATACCTCATCCAGAAACGCACCCTCTCGAAACCTGGCGAGCAAGCTACACCGCGATGCAGAGCGTCTCTCTTGCAGAGTCTGCCACTTGAGTTTGCTAAACATCTCCGTAACGCTATCACGCTTACCAAATAACCCTGTGACGAAACGCGCCGCTCTTCTTTGGATCTTCTCTATCTCCTCCGTCAACCCGATCTGGTACGGATCCCACACTGATGAGCAATACTCAAGTATAGGTCGAACGAGTGTTTTGTGAGCCACCTCCTTTGTTGATGGACTACATTTTCTAAAGACTCTACCAATGTATCTGAACCTGATACCCGCCTTACCAACAATTAATACGATCATTCCACTTCAAATCGTTCCGCACGCATACTCCCAGATATTCTTACCGAAGTAACTGCTACCAGTGTTTGTTCCGCTATCATATAATCATACAATAAAGGATCCTTCTTTCTATGTATTCGCAATACATTACATTTGTCTATGTAAAGGGTCAGTTACCACTCCCTGCACCGAGTGCCTATCCGCTGCAGATCTTCCTGCATTTCGCTGCAATTTTCTAATGCTCCAACTTCTCTGTATACTACAGCATCATCCGCGAAAAGCCGCATGGAACTTCCGACACTAGCGAGAACTCATTGGAAGGCAGGGAGGGCGTCAGGTGTGTTCCCTGATAAAAGCGGTTCTGTCTCGGTGCCAGTGATAGGCGTGTGTTGATTAGGAGAAGTCCAGTTGAGGGCGTGCAACCAACCTGCCTGCGTGCTGGACACACTGGACCCACGCCTGGTGTTGTGGTCTGGGGTACGATTTCGTATGACAGCAGGAGCATTCTAGCGGTTATTCCACGCACTGTGAATGCAAATTTGTACTTTAATCTGGTTCGACCTTTTGTGCTGCCATTCATAAACAGCATTCCATGGGCTGTTTTCCAGTAGGATAACGGTCGCCCACATACAGTTGTTGTAACCCAGCATGCTCTACGCATGTTGACTTGACCTTCCCGATCACCAGATCCGTCTCCAGTCGAGCACACATGGGACTACAGCTCCAGCGTCATCCACAACCAACCCTGTATTGACCAACCAAGTGCGACAGGCATGGAACTCCATCCCACAGACAGTTGGCCTCCGTAAAACACAATGCATGCACGTCTGCATGCTTGCATTCAACATTCTCGTGGTTACACCGGTTATCAATGCACCACCTTTTTATTTTGCATTGGCTTCCTTAGCCTTTACGTTAATGAATGATCTTGTAATTTAGTTACTCAAGTATGTTACGTAGACAAATGTAGTCTCGAAATTTCATTTCTCTACAGCCGGCCGGAGTGGCCGAGCGGTTCTAGGCGCTACAGTCTTGAACCGCACGACCGCTACGGTCGCAGGTTCGATTCCTGCCTCAGGGATGGATGTGTGTGATGTCCTTAGGTTAGTTATGTTTAAGTGGCTCTAAGTTGTAGGGGACTGATGACCTCAGAGGTTAAGTCCCATAGTGCTCAGAGCCATTTTTCATTTCTCTACATTAATTAATTAATTTATTAATTTATTTATTTATTTTTTTGGTGTTGCAATTTTTTGGGTTGAGTGTAGATACGTTGTGCTCAAGACAAGAGTTTCTTTATAATTTTAATTTAATACTGCTGTTCCTATGTGGTTCTCGAAGCTGAATTCAGTAAATGGAGGGAAACCAGCCAAAGCAAAGCGTATTGTGTGTTAACAAGGGGCCTAGAGACGCAACCGTCCACAACCCCACGATGACTACCACAGTTCACTTCGCCCCTCGGCTGCCCCACACCGAACCACTCTTCCAGGGTTATTGTGCGGTACGGCCCCCAGTGGATCCCCCTCCCCCAGGGAACGTCTCACACCAGACGAGTGTAAGCCCTATGTTTTGGTGGTAGAGTAATGGTGGTGTACGTGTACGTGGAGAACTTGTTTGTTCAACAATCGCCGACATAGTGTAGCTGAGGCGGAATGAGGGGAACCAGCCCGCATTCGCCGAGGCAGATGGAAAACCGCCTAAAATCATCCACAGACCGGCCGGCTCACCGGACCTCCGCCGGGCGCATGCATGCCAGGGACGAGGCGCTCCTTCCCAATCCGGAAAGCCGTGCGTTACACCGTACGGCTAACCGGGCGGGCAAAGCAAAGCATACTGAAAACATCGTCACAGTACTTACGGAATGCACCAGTTTTTCTTAGCCTACGCAATAGTCTGAGTTTCTCCAATCGAACGCTGAAAATATTTACCAGCATAAAAAGTATGACTGTTACCCTAGACTAAGCATCTGACTACAATAATGACGTCTCACCTATGGACGTAAAGATAAGGGGAGATGGATGGATGAATGAATGAATGAATGAATGAATGAATGAAAATGAATAAATGAAAATGAATAAATGAATGAAAATAGGCTGTGTTGTCCCACTGAGGGCAAAGGCCTCCTACAAGTAGGGGTAGCAGCTTTTAAAGACTCACGTGGTGAGCCAGTCAGCGTAAGAGGGTACCGCACTTAATGCACACTAAACTTTGGATTGGGCAACGGCCTTGCCGCAATGGATACGCCGATTTCGGTGAGATCACCGAAGTTAAGCGCTGTTGGGCGTGACCAGCACTTGGATGGGTGACCATCCTGCCACCATGAGCTGTTGCCATTTTTCGGGGTGCACTCAGCCTCGTGATGCCAATTGAGGAGCAACTCGACCTAATAGTAGCTGCTTCGGTCAAGAATACCATGTTACGACCGGGAGAGCGGTGTGCTGACCCCACGCCCCTCCTATCCGCATCCTCCTCGGAGGATGACATGGCGGTCGGATGGTCCCGGTAGGCCACTCGTGGCCTGCAGACGGAGTGCTTACACTTTGGATTACACTTGACCACTTAGTTGTAGTTCCAGTTCTTTCCACTCCTTTCTGTTTCTGGCTTTGCTGGTCCACTGTCTTCCTGCTTGTTTTCTGAATACGTAAGTCCGACCATTTGCGTCTTGATCTTCCTGGGAGTCTCTTTCCGATGTAAGTGTCCCATGTGGTACCTCGTGGCGTCCATTTGTCGTCTTGCAGCCTTGCCGCGTGGCCGCCCCATCTCCATTTGGTCTTCGTAGCCTGTTGTGCTATGTCTATTGTTGCTGACATCTTGTGGATCGAGGTGTTCGATATTCTGTCTTCCAGAGAGATGCGAAGGATTTTCCCCTGCATTTTCCTTTGGCATACCTGAAGAGAGCATCTCTCTTTGGTTTTGAGAGCTCATGTCTGACATTCGCGTAATAACACTGTAAAAACGCAGCTTTCGAGTGCCTCCATTTTGAGTCTCCTATTCGGGGTTCTGTCTAGCAACTTGAACTTTATGGCCCACAAAGCTCACCAAGCTAAGGAACGTCTTCGTTTTATTTCTTTTTCCATTTTGTTGTTAAAGGAAATTATTTGGCCTAGGTATATGTATCGTGACACATACGTTAGTTCCATTCCTTCAAGATATATTGGGGTTTCTGATCCATTTCTCATTACTTGCGTTTCAGATTTGTTCATTGTGAGTCCTGACATCTTGCTTTGTGCGTTAAGTTCCTGGAGCATTGATTGCAGTTCCCTTGCAGTTTTGGCGAAGAGGACTATGTCACCAGCGAACCTCAGATTAGTTAGTCTCTTGCCGTTGATCGCACTCCATTTTAGTTTCCTGAATATGTCGTCCAGAATGCAGGTAAATAGTTCTGGGAACATGGGATCCGCTTGTCTAACTCCTCTTTCCACGCGGAAAGGCTGACCTTAATTTTCGGTTTTAACTCTAGCGCAGCTGTGGTTGTGGATGTTTCTTAATAATTGGATGTATTTTGCTTCTACTCCTTGATTTCTTAGTGCTTGAAGTATGTTTGTTTGTTCGATGGTATCGAATACTTCGCTGCAATGAACAAAAGCAAGGTATATTTTGAGGTGGTGATCTTCCGATTTTTCTATCATATGATTAATGGTTTGAATATGGTCCACTGTGCTAAATGCTTTGCGGAATCCTCCTTGGTCTGACGGTTGGTTCTCGTCTAGTGCTCTTATTAATTGCCTTGTCAGTATTTTCTTTTATATGGGTTAGACATCAGGCTTATGCGTCTATAATTGTTCATGTCATCTTTCGTACCTTTTTTGTGCAAAAGTACAATCGAACTTGTTTTCCACTGATCGGGAATGACTTCGGTTTGTATGATTTTGTTGAACACTTCTGTCATGATTGGTGTTAGATCTTGGGCTTCTTTTAAGAGCTCATTGTATATGTTCTCCAGATGATTTTTCATTTTTCAGTTCAGTCCTAACCTCGAGGTTTATTATAGCGGGTATGGTTTCAGTGGTGTTTGGGTCTGGATCGACAAGGTTCCGGTACAAATGGCTCTAAGCACTATGGGACTTAACATCTGAGGTCATCAGTCCCCTAGACTTAGAACTACTTAAACCTAACTAATCTAATGACATCACACACATCCATGCCCGAGGCGGGATTACAACCTGCGACCGTAGCAGCAGTGTGGTTCCGGACTGAAGCGCCTAGAACCGCTCGACCACTGCACCTGGCTTAATAGGAGGATTTTCCCCACATGCCACCCTTCTCCTGTGACCACAGCGAAAATCTGAAAGTAATATTTTTCCTTGCTTATACAGGCCTTAACAAAAAGCTATGGTCAAAATTTCAGGAAACAATGCTCACATGTAGTGGAACAAAATATGGGTGTGGGTCCGGAAACGCTTTATGTTCATGTTAAACCTCAGTTCCTACTACACTTCAACACATTATCTGCTTTGAAACGAAGCCTCGTGCGTGAGCAGCGCATTTGCACGGAAGGTAGGGTAAAAAAGTTGTTGACTGAACCATTCTCAGAAGTGTACCCATGCGAACCTGCACAATGGACTGAGGAAGATATCCTCGACTGAGGGCGAAGTACTAGCGCAACAAGGCGCTTCACCTTCTGGCAGGACGGTTTGGCTAGGGAAATTTCATGGCGTTATTGTTCTGCTTGATTCTTTGTGCTGTGTACCCATGCAGGAAGATTAGCTGCTGGTAGTGCCTGAACATGCTGTTCATGATAAGAATACAGCGGGTTCTCATGTTGCACTCTCCAGACAGTCATGTTGTCGACATTGCTTGTTGCAACTAACTGCTTCGCACTGACACAAGGGCTGGCGTCAGCTGCTAAGCAAGCAAGCACTCCATCTTCAGGCCACAAGCGGCCCATAGGGACCGTCCGACCGCCGAGTCATCCTCAGCTGAGGATGTGGATTTGGGAGGGGGGGGGGGGACCTCTGTGCTCAGCACACCGCTCTCCCGATCGTTATAATGGCTTCCTTTGACCTGAGCCGCTACTATTCGGTCGAGTAGATCCTCAATTGCCATCACGAGCCTGAGTGCACCCCGAAAAATGGCAACAGCGCATGGCAGCAGGATGGTCACCCATCCAAGTGCTGGCCAAGCCCGACAGCGCTTTCCTTCGGTGATCTGACGGGAACCGGTGAATCCACTGTGGCAAGGCCATTGCCGTTGAGACGACGACCAGGCACTTCAAATGTCCTCCTGTCAGGGTATTGTAGTTCTGGAAATCTCTCCCAATATAAACGTCTAGAGCCACGTTCATTACCGTCTGCTAATATGTATGGAAAATGAGCGTCTGTAAACTCCACATCTGAGTGTACTTCCACTGCACTCTACCAGAAACAAAGCCTGTGATGATCAGCTGATGCTACATGTTTCATGCTGGTAGAGCAATGAAATTAGTCTCATGTCAATACAAGCAATAAAGTGAGTCACATGTCAACATTACCTTCGTTCAACTGGAACAACACACACAGCAGTGAACCTTAGAATTACAGCATAGCGTACATTTTAACTAAACGTAACCAAAATTCAAACATGTCATGTAAGAAAACGTTTCATGTAATGCTGGTATGTTCTTTCTTTATTATCGGACCTGCAGCATATATTATGACGCAGCAGAACATTAAGCAAAGAATTAGTAGACAGAACGCTTGTGTAAAAGTTGATTTCGGCTTTATTTCCTTCATCAATACATCTGGAAACAATCCCATTTATTCATATTTTACGTTAGACGTAGTTTATAAAGTTTTTTTTTTTTCACATTGGGTATTGTTCTCACAGAGATATGTCAACTTTGAGTAAAATATTACTCCAGTCCGTATTTGTTGGATGTAATGTTTTTTTCAGTAACGTTTTAAAGTTGTTCGATGATCTGATGTTGCAGATATACGATAATACGGTTTCTATTATTAGTTTGACAGTCGAAGGAATTTAAGTTTGACTGCTTGCTGTTTACTCAGAGATATTTACGTTGTTGATCTCTGAAACTGTTATTAATGTAACAAATTTGCGTGGGCTTCCTCCAGAGCAAGCACAGAAATATTTGGTTTGTAAACAAAAACCGGTTTTCCTTGCTGCACTGTATTTTATTTCTCCCAGACGCGTTTCGCCTTTTTTTACTTTAAGGAATCTTCAGTGGGACCTATAACGATACTGTTTTGTTTTGATATATGTTATTTTTTGGTTATAAAGGAGTTTATATCTCTTTTTTATGTAAATAAGTAATTACTTCAAACTTCCTGGCAAATTAAAACTGTGTGCCGGGCAGAGATTCGAACTCGGTCCCGAGTTCGAGTCTCGGTCCGGCACACAGTTTTAATTTGCCAGGAAGTTTCGTATCAGCGCACACTCCACTGCAGAGTGAAAATCTCATTCTGGAAACATCCCCCAGGGTGTGGCTGCGCTATGTTTCCGCAATATCGTTTCTTCCAGCAATGCTAATTCTGCAAGGTATGCAGAAGAGCTTCTGTGAAGTTTGGAAGGTAGGAGACGAGGTACTGGCAGAATTAAAGCTGTGAGGACGGGTCGTGAGTCGCGCTTGGGTAGCTCAGTCAGTAGAGCACTTACCCGCTAAAGGCAAAGGTCCCGAGTTCGATTCTCGGTCCAGCACACTGTTTTAATTTGCCAGGAAGTTTCATATCAGCGCACACTCCGCTGCAGAGTGAAAATCTCATTCAAGTAACTAGTCTTCTGCCTTAGTTACAGATATTCGTTCGAAAACTGTGCGTTAAAAAGCGTAATTAATGTGAGTTCACAATATGTCTCATGAAATGGTTCAAATGGCTCTGAGCACTATGGGACTGAACATCTGAGGTCATCAGTCCCCTGAGAACTACTTAAAGCTAACTAACCTAAGGACATCACACACATCCATGCCCGAGGCGGGATTCGAACCTATGATCGTAGCGGTGGCGCGGTTCCAGACTGAAGCGCCTAAAACCGCTCGGCCACCACCGCCGGCACCAGAGATTACAAACACATCAATAACCATGGACGTAAAGAAAAAAGAAGGGAGTTGTTATTACGTCACAATCTTGAAGCCGACGTCCGCCATCATATAGCCCAGAACATTAGGTTCATCGCATTCATACCTCCTCGGTTCATCACGGTTATACATCACCATGACGCGACTCGGATGTGCCCCTGTCCAGTTTCGATAGTTGGGGATATCTACTGACCTCTGAGGTCGTCCAAATAGCATCTGGTGCTTTGATTGTGTGGGGACGTCGTTGTTTCATCATGGATGCTGTAACATTATGTGATTGCCTTATCATTTTAAATCATTCACTAATCGAGCAGTCGCTCGGCAACAGCTACAGTTAGCAAATAATGTTGCGAGAATGTAAAAGGTGAACGACCTGTGACGTAACTTGTTTATTGTCGAAGCGCCGTCAGAGATGCAGTGAGTTATTGACTTTGAAAACCGCGGCGCGAAAAACGGACAGAAGAAGAACACTTTTTTACACTTTTTTTTTCTTTTGATGTACGAGATATTCTCGATGAACAGTTACTCATTCTTCTCTTGTCTCCTGTAACCTGTGTCGGACGCGCATGTCTTGCCGCCGTATTATTATTGTTAAAAATAATATTGTTCTAGTGTAAAGTAACTGTGTAATACTAAAAGTGCCTAGCAGTAGATTTATTGTGCGACGTGTATGTGAAAACGTCAAAGGAATTGTTTTCCTTACGAGAAGTGCCAGTCAAAACGGCATCCATGTTAAATCCTTCATTGCGGTGTAAGTTCGTCTATTAATTGCCATAAATTCAGACTTAAATGGAACTGGTGTATGGACTATTTATTTAATATAGAATCTATGTCTCACTCCTTCATGAAGTTATTTAATTTTCTTTATGTTTCTTCCAAATAGAGAGTTCACAGTCACGAATTCTTTCGTCGAGTTCGGACGGAAGTTGCATGCGGCGAAATATTTTCTCCGCGCCATATTCTACTGGTAAATGCATGGTAAACTACGGTCCCTTAGGAAATTCATATTGAGCTATCCAAAAATAATTATATTTTAAATAGGCATTTACTCTCCTCTGCAATGCAACTTCCGACTGATCAGACGATCAAACAAGAAACAGCCGCACACGGTCGGCGTTCGCAAATATGTTTCCACCGCTGATTATAGCTATATGTTACAGCACAAAAGTAAACATATTGTTATAATTAGCGGCTACGAACGGGGACATTTATAACTGTATGTTTATGTATACACATTACGTAAACATATCGTTATAATGCCAGCTTGCATCGTTTATGGATGTACTAATCGATCCGATCGTAATCTGAAGTTTAAAGGAATCACATTTCATTCCTAAGTGGAACCATTCAAGAAATATTTTCTGTTCTATTTATGAATTATGCTTGCGCTGTTTACTTTTATTCTTTCGTGTGGTTTTCATTGCCTTGCAAACCGAAAACGCTCTGACATCGGAGTCACACTGTGTCACCATCACGTCTCCGCACAACACACTGCTATGTATTATTCATTGCGCACATTTTCTCCCTCTTTGAATAAGGTTCTGGACAGAACAACCGGAGACAGCGGTAGTGTGTGTGTGTGTGTGTGTGTGTGTGTGTGTGTGTGTGCGCGCGCGCGTGCGCGCCTTGCCTATTTTCCGAAGAAGGCTTTAGCCGAAAACTTACGTGAACACAGTTGTCATTCCTGCCTGCAGCTCGGCGTATAAGTAGCAATTTGTCTGCTTCACAGTATAGCTATACCCTCCTGACGTTTGTAGTTAATAGTCCACTGTACTTCAATAGATACAATGACGTTCACAATTACAATGCCACAAGAAAAAATGTCTTTCAGTACGTCACAAACAGGGGTTCACAACACTGCAATCAAAAGTTTTGATCACTTACCCAGTGATATACAATGCCTGACTAAACTGAAAACAAAATGTCGAATCAAAACATCTTCAGCTGGCTCAATTTCCAGTTGTTATTTTATTTTAGCATCCAGTTTCAGTACTACATTAGGCCATCTTCAGGCCCCCTGAATTCCGTCTCTGGTCTAGCCAAAATAGGGCGCCTAAAATGTTTCCTTTGGCCTACTCCTTCTGTTTCGCAGAAGACTATTATTGTAATGTGAAAATGAGGATGGGTAGGAATTACTAACATCTATCTTTAATTAAAAAACAAAAATACTAATAAATGATCAGCATAGAGGCATATTTACAAGAAAAATATTAATATAAAATCACTCGTCCCACATCATTACGATTTATCGTGCAAATGATACACGGAACACGTTGATATGTCACAAAACATGGTATAAGCATATGCACTTTAAAAAAATGAAAATAAAATTCAAAAATAAAATGAAGCAGATGATCAAAGGAGACTTAGATTCCAATTGTGATGTTGTCGCAGAAGAAGTTGAGTAGCACAGTCACCGTGGTGTAGTGGTTGTTATACTATATTGTTGCATGGAGGGTCATGAGTTCAAAACTCACCTGAACAGTAAAATTTTAATTTCTATATTCGTTTCGAGTGTATTCTAGAAGTATCCAAAAGTGTCAAGAATCATTGTACTCGAATGTTCTGTAGCTGTATATATACTGTATGTGTTCTGGCCGGAGGCAGTTCGCCCCGCGCTCTTGTATGCGCAAGTGCTGAATCAACCTTCCTTAAGTGAAGTTAGTGTTCCTCATTCATCTAATTACACTTTCTTCTATGTGACAATATGTCTGGTTATTCCAGAGAATCTGGCAGAATTATTGGCGAGAAATTTTCCCGGAAAAGAAGCAAATAGGCTACTGTTGGAAAGGTAGGACTATATGTCACAGAGGTTGAGCTATCATTGCTGAAAAAATGACATACATACATGTTGAAGCAAGACAGCCATTTTACGCAGTCTAAGCATTTGAGATCGTTCCTTTAATCACATTTATAAAATTTCACAACCATATCGGTTTTTATCCTGTAAATTGCTATTATGACACTGAATGACGCATAGTAGTTAAGATTTCAAAGATAGAAGATGTGTAAACTGCAGTGAGACTAATGCACTGACAATATAATGAAACGGGAACTACATTCTGTATGGACGTATATCTCTATACAGTTCTGTTTCCTTGACATTTCAATAATCGTTCACTTTGTTGACGTGCACGAGATGTGATAGCGTGCCATGCTTCTTTCCTCATTGCATACGTTTATGGGGTAACAAAGAACACGTATATAAACTTTTTATTGCAATAGTGAACATTGAAAATGCATACGAGTTGAAAGCTGAAAATGTAACAAACAAGAAGCAGTACTAATGAGCAAACAAGCATTGGTTTCGGTGTTCCAGATTCATTTGCTATCGATACAAATACGGTAAATTTTGTGGCGGCGTTCGTAGGGACAAACAATTCGCTGTAGAAACGGCTTACGAAGTCACCGCCACACTTTTCATAGCGGGCCGACCGGTCCGCTGGAACAGTGAACAGAAAGATGAAAACCCAAACACTCTGATTAAATAAAAGTCGGTACTTATCTTTATTAACGAAGATACAGAAACACAGTAGTGAACTCTGTCTAGTTCGAGTCGGAGCGGCTAGGTCAGTGTCGGCTGACGACAAACAACAACTCTGCTGCGATGAACACACAACTGACTAGCAAGTACACAATTCGGTGGCGAGTATACAACTGAGCGGCGAATACAGAACTGTCCTAGCGCTCGCGACTCCAGCGCTTAAGAACCAGAAGCCAGCGGTGGCGCGCGCAGACTTGCGGCGATTTCCTGTCTCACTGGCGCTGCTTATGCGGACGGCGTCCGGACTTTGGTGCTGCCAACCTTTTGGCAGCGGGCTCGGGTGGCATTACTGGCTAGGATATAACAGTAAATGTGGAACTAAATGGATTACGAAAGCATCCGTTTCACATCACATCCATCTCGTCTTGATTATTCGAAATATATCAACGGAAAATAAATCAACGAGGCGAAACCTCTCGTATTACTACAGTAAATACGCATTCAAGAAGAGGAAAAGTTCGAAACTGCCTCCCTGACACCGTTTATTCATGTAAGCACCCTGATTTTTAGTATTTTAAACAGCTGTTGCGTGCACACGACAGAAATGATGAAGAAGAAGCAACAGTAAACAGTAGTCTGCTAATGTTATGGCCTATTCAACATGGCGGCAGGCCCTGCCCCCTCTGGCTTCAAATGGTTCAAATGGCTCTGAGCACTATTGGACTTAACTTCTGAGGTCATCAGTCCCCTAGAACTTAGAACTACTTAAACCTAACTATCTTAAGGACATCACACACATCCATGCCCGAGGCAGGATTTGAACCTGCAACCGTAGCAGTTGCACAGTTCCAGATTGTAGCGCCTAGAACCGCTCGGCCACTCCGGCCGGCAGCTTCAAAACAACGTACAGCATAATGCTAAAGCACGTAGCAATAGCGGCATCTCCTTTTTTTTATGTCCTTGCCAATAAGAGGCCCATAGATACAAGACCCACAATGACATAAATATCTTTGAGTAGACAACTAGCCGTCAAACTTAAATTTTTACGACTGTCAAAATAATAATAAGAAAAAAAATGTATACTGTACGTGTAGCATGAAATCATCGAACAACTTTAAAATGTTACTGAAAACATGTACATCCAATGGCTACAGACAACAGTAATACTCGTAGTTCACTCAAAGTTGACATACAGCTGTGAGTACAATAGCCAATGTAAAAAAACTTTATAAATTTTATATTGTGTATAATATAAATAAATGTGACGGTTTCCAGATGTACTGTCGAAATCAATAAGCCGAAATAAGTTCGTACACAAAAAAAGTTTGTAGCAGCGTACTACACGGGCGTTCGAAAAGTCCGTGCAAAAATAAAAGCTACTTAAGTGTTTTGGGTAAATCTTTTTTATTTTTCGACATAGTCTCTTTTAGACTTACACACTTTGTCCAACGCTGTTCTAATTTGTTGATCCCCTCCGAATAATAGGAATTGTACCAGTATGCAAAATAGCTATTATTTGCTGCAATGACCTCCTTTTTGAATAAAATATTTGTCGCACCAGCCAATTATTGAAATTCGGGAACAAATAGTAGTCTGAGGTGGCCAAGTCTGGAGAATAGGGGGGGATGTGAAACGAGTTGGAATTCTGTTTCCACTAATTTTGGGACCACAACTGCTGAGGTGTGTGTTTCTGCATTGTCGTAATGGAAAAGGACTTTTTTGCGGTCCAAACGCCGGCGTTTTTCTCTCTGCTCGGTCTTCAAACGGCCCAATAACGATGAATAATATGCACCTGTAATAGTTTTACCCTTTTCCAGATAGTCAATGAGGATTATACCTTGCAAATCCCAAAAGACAGTCGCCATAACCTTTCCGGCCGAAGGAGTGGTCTTCGCCTTTTTTGGTGGTGATTCTCCCTTGGTAGCCCATTGTTTAGATTGTTGTTTGGTCTCAGGAGTATAGTAATGTATCCATGTTTCATCGAAATTGACGAAACAGCGCTTAAAGCCCTGCGGATTCTTCCTGAACAGCTGCAAACAATCCTTGCAACACTTCACACGATTCCGTTTTTGGTCAAGTGTGAGCAATCGCGGAACCCATCTTGCGGATAGCTTTCTCATGTCCAAATGTTTATGCAAAATATTATGTACCCGTTCATTCGAGATGCCCAAAGCACTACCTAGCAATCTCACGCACCTTAACTCGTCTGTCATCCCTCACCACATCATGGATTTTATCAATGATTTCTGGAGTCGTAACCTGCACAGGACATCCAGAATATTCAGCGTTACTTGTGCCCATATGGCCACTCCGAAAATTTTGAAACCACCTATAAACTGTTCTAATCAAAGGTGCAGAGTCACCGTAATGTTTATCGAGCCTCTCTTTAGTCTCCTGAGACGTTTTGCCTTTCATAAAGTAATATTTAATCACCACACGAAATTCTTTGTCGTCCATTTTTTGACAATCCCTCGACTTCCTTGATTCACACGAATGCCAAACACAAAGAAATAGACCAATATGGCTGTAACTTGGTGTGCGTTCTTTCGAAAGATGCTACTAACTAGACATGACCTCGATACGCGTAAGTGGTGCCATCTCTCGGAATTTGCACGGACTTTTCAAACGCCCCTCGTAATTGTCTGCATAATGTCGTAGTAGCACGCTCTGTTTCCCTGTGTCCGCCACGAATAATGTGAATTTCTGCGAATTTCCCACGATTAATGTGACTAGGAAGGGAAGTGGAAAATGAGCTCTGACATGGAAGTAAAGAATTTCCAGATCCATATAACACATTCTATCCCTCTATGTGTGAAACATGTTTTCTCAAAGTTTGGCGGTACCTTTTTGTTACATCCTGTATTTGAAATTGATGTTCTGCCATGCGATACAAGAAAAACATGTGGGTGGGCAACATGTATGAGACAGGAGAAATACCCTCAGACTTCAAGAAGAATATAATAATTCCAATCCCAAAGAAAGCAGGTGTTGACAGATGTGAAAATTACCAAACTATCAGTTTAATAAGTCACAGCTGCAAAATACTAACGCGAATTCTTTACAGACGAATGGAAAAACTGGTATAGGCTGACCTCTGGGAAGATCAGTTTGGATTCCATAGAAATGCTGGAACCCGTGATGCAATACTGACGCTACGACTTATCTGAGAAGAAAGATTAAGGAAAGGCAAACCTACGTTTCTAGCATTTGTAGACTTAGAGAATGCTTTTGACAATGTTGACTGGAATACTCTCTTTCAAATTCTGAAAGTGGCAGGGGTAAAATACAGGGAGCAAAAGGATATTTACAATTTGTACAGAAACCAGATGGCAGTTATAAGAGTCGAGGGACATGAAAGAGAAGCAGTTGTTGGGAAGGGAGTGAGACAGAGGTGTAGCCTCTCCCCGATGTTATTCAATCTGTATATTGAGCAAGCAGTGAAGGAAACAATAGAAAAACTTGGAGTTTCGCCGATGACATTGTAATTCTGTCAAGGACAGAAAAGGACTTGGAAGAGCAGTTGAACGGAATGGATAGTGTCTTGAAAGGAGGATATAAGATGAACATCAACAAAAACAAAACTAGGACAATGGAATGTAGTCAAATTAAGTCGGGTGATGCTGAGGGAATTGGATTAGGAAATAAGACATTTAAAGTAGTAAAGGAGTTTTGCTATTTGGGGAGCAAAATAAATGATGATGGTCGAAGTAGAGTGGATATAAAATGTAGACTGGCAATGGCAAGGAAAGCGTTTCTGAAGAAGAGAAATTTGTTAACATCGAGTATAGATTTAAGTGTCAGGAAGTCGTTTCTGAAAGCATTTGTATGGAGTGTAGCCATGTATGGAAGTGAAACGTGGGCGATAACTAGTATGGACAAGAAGAGAATAGAAGCTTTCGATATGTGGTGCTACAGAAGAATGCTGAAGATTAGAAGGGTAGATCACGTAACTAATGAGGAGGTATTGAATAGAATTGGGGAGAAGAGGAGTTTGTGGCACAACTTGACTAGAACAAGGGATCGGTTGGTAGGACATGTTCTGAGGCATCAAGAAATCACCAGTTTAGTACTGGAGGGCAGCGTGGAGGGTAAAAATCGTAGAGGGAGACCAAGAGATGAATACACTAAGCAGATTCAAAAGGATGTAGGTTCCAGTAGGTACTGGGAGATGATGACTCTTGCACAGGATAGAGTAGCATGGAGAGCTGCATCAAACCAGTCTCAGGACTGAAGACCACAACAACAACAACAGGTTTATTTTAGAGCATGACTCTCACTGAAACATGAAACTGTAACGTCCGAAATTTGTGACTGCGAACTGAGGTGTCACTGTGAAAGATTCGACAGATAGTCCAGTGGAAACGGGCCATTACAGAAATCCTTTGATCATAAATATGTCATTCATTGGGCAGTGTTCGCATTGAGACGCCCGAACTGCCGGCCTGAACTCATTAAAGCCTTCCATCCGCTGTGCAGGGCGGAAAGTGAAGTGCAAACAAAGCGCGGTCCATAAATAATGCCGTGTGGAGCGCGGCGCGGTCCAGCGTCCGCTCCAGCGGAGCGCGCTCATTTCGCGCCCACGCCTCGCTGGAGCCGGCGGCCGCTTGACCGGCCTTTGTTTTGGCAGCAGATGCCGCCCCGGCGAGGGCGCCAGCTGCGGTCCGCCGTTTTTTTTCTCCTTTTTTGGGTAATGCTGCGCCAGTAGCTCATCAGTCAGCTGGCGCGGTCTGTCACAGAGCTCCGTTAATGAAACGATACGTCATCAGGCAGCAGGCGCGGACATCACGGGGGCTTGGGAGGGAGGGGGAAAATAGGCGAAAAAAGGAGGAAATGAGAATAAAAGTGGTGGAATACTCCAACGGCTTCGGCGCGTCGAAATGGCAGGTAACTGTTTAGGACTCACCTTTCACAGATCTGGTTCTGAGTGGAGGTACACGGATAGAGGCTAAACTTGAGAAGCCATGGCAGAGTATGCCTTTCTAAATAGTACGAGGGCGAGTCAAATGAAAGCAAATTTGTAATAAAAAATGGAATTTTCGCGCCGTTATCCTGTAAGTTGGTAAGCGTGCTACAAACAGCGTGCAGAATGGCCTGTAGGTGGCAGCATAGTGCACATGCACACATACCGTCGCAGTATCAGTATAAAGATGGTCGCCCCACTTGCGACTAGCACCAGGGAAGTACTCACACTGCACTCCGTCTTCAGGCCACAAGTGACCCATCGGGACCATTCGACCGCCGTGTCATCCTCAGGTGAGGATGCGGATAGGAGTGTCGCGTGGTCAGCACACCGCTCTCCCGGTCGTTAGGATGGTTTTTTTTTTTTTACCGGAGCCGCTACTATTCGGTCGAGTAGCTCCTCAATTGGCATCACGAGGCTGAGTGCACCCCGAAAAATGGCAACAGCGCATGGCGGCTGGATGGTCACCCATCCAAGCGCCGGTCACGCCCGACAGCGCTTAACTTCGGTGATCTCACGGGAACCAGTGTATCCACTGCGGCGAGGCCGTTGCCACCAGGGAAGTACAGTGTTCTGTTATTCGGTTTTCGCGCAGTGAAGGTGTGAAACCTATTGAAATTCATCGAAGAATGAGGGTTCAGTACGGTGATGCATGTTTATCACAACAACAAGTCTATGAATGCAGTAGGAAGTTCGCAAATGGTGTGACTTCAGTGGAAGATGCTCCTCGTCCAGGTCAGTTGTCACTCCACAGAACATTACAGCAGTTCACAGAACATTACAGCAGTTGAAGCCATAATGAAGGAAAACTGCCGAGTGGCACTGAATGACATTGCAGCATGTTTACAGATTAGTCATGGGTCAGCACACCACATTGTGCATGATGTGCTCCAGTTTCAAAAAGTGTCTGTAAGATGGGTGCCACGGCAGCTGACTCCTGAAATGAGAGAACGACGTGTTGATGCTTGTGAAGGACTTCTTCGGCGCTTTGAACGAGAAGGTGATGGCTTCCTTGCGAGAAGCACTACTGGGGACGAAAACTGGGTTCACTTCCAACAACCAGCAACGAAGAGAGCGAGAAGGGGATGGCGCCATCTCTCATCACCAAGTGATTTCCAAATGTTTGGACCACTGAAAGACGCAATGGGAGGAAATAAATTCCGTTCTGATGAAGAGGTACGCCACACGGTGCATGAGTGGTTGCGCAGACTACCAAAAGAATTTTTTTCTAAGGGAATTTATGCACTTTGTAACCGCTGGAGGACTTTCCTTGAGCGTGGGGGAGATTATGTTGGAAAGTGATACAGCTTTGTACCACTTCTGCACAATAAATAATATTTAAAAATATATTTAAAGTTTTCATTTGACTCACCCTCGTATTATCATTAGGTCGTAAGGGTGTTTATAATTAAAGTGCAGCTACTCACTGAAGTCAAGTGTGGGCTTAAATTCTGATATGGCACGGAAACTCGGTAGATATGTCATGCATTAATGCATAATCAATTTGCACTGGAAAAAACTTAGTTCCAGTTTTGGCCACCAGGTGGAAGTCTGGCGCTGTACAACATCTCGTTGATGTCTCCAGTGCTCATACTGAACAAACTGTGTAAGTGGCGTTTAATAGTAAGAGAAACATGTCCTTCTCACTTGTTTGACCTATTCTGCCCGTGTCTGATTTCTAATTCGTTGCATATGGAAACATTTCAATACATACTAGTAGCCATTAAAATTGCTACACTAGAAAGAAATGCAGATGATAAACAGGTATTAATTGGACAAATATATTATACTAGAACTGACATGTGATTGCATTTTCACGCAATTTGGGTGCATAGTTCCTGAGAAATCAGTACCCAGAACAACCACCTCTGCCTAAATAACGGTTTTGATACGCCTGGGCTTTGAGTCCAACAGAGCTTGGATGGCGTGTACAGGTACAGCTGCCCATGCAGCTTCAACACGATACCACAGTTCAACAAGAGTACTTACTGACGTATTGTGACGAGCCAGCTGCTCGGCCACTATTGACCAGACGTTCCAGTTGGTGAGAGATCTGCAGAATGTGGTGGCCAGGGCTGCAGTCGAACATTTTCTGTATCCAGAACCATGCGGTCGTGCATTATCCTGCTGAAATGTATGGTTTCGCAGGGATCGAATGAAGGGTAGAGCCACGGGTCTTAACACATCTGAAATGTAACGTCCACTGTTCAGAGTGCCGTCAATGCGAACAAGAGGTGACCGAGACGTGTAACCAATGGCACCCCATAGCATCACGCCAGGTGATACGCCAGTATGGCGATGAATACACGCTTCCAAAGTGCGTTCACACCGATGTCGCCAAACATGGATGTGACCATCGTGATGCTGTAAACAGAACCTGGATTCATCTGAAAAAATGATGTTTGGCCATTCGTCCACCCAGGTTCGTCGTTGAGTACACCATCGCAGGCGCTCCTGTGTGTGATGCAGCGTCAAGGGTAACCGCAGACATGGTCTCCAAGCTGATAGTCCACGCTGCTGCAAACGTTGTCGAGCTGTTCGTGCAGATGGTTGTTGTCTTGCAAACGGCCGGCCGATGTGGCCGAGCGGTTCTAGGCGCTACAGTCTGGAACCGCGCGACCGATACGGTCGTAGGTTCGAATCCTGCATTGGGCATGGATGTGTGTGATGCCCTTAGGTTAGTTAGGTTTATGTAGTTCTAAGTTCTAGGGGACTGATGACGTCAGAAGTTAAGTCCCACAGTGCTCACAGCCATTTGAACCATCTTGCAAACGTACCCGTCTGTTGACTCAGGGACCGAGACGTGGCTGCACGATCCGTTACAGCCATGCGGATAAGATGCCTGTCATCTCGAGTGCTAGTGATACGAGGCCGTTGGGATGCAGCACGGCGTTCCGTATTACCCTCCTGAACCCATCGATTCCATATTCTGCTAACAGTCATTGGATCTCGACCAACGCGAGCAGCAATGTCGTGATACGATAAACCGCAATCGCTATAGGCTACAATCCGACTTTTATCAAAGTCGGAAACGTGATGGTACGCGTTTCTCCTCCTTACACGAGGCATCACAACAACGTTTCACCAGGCAACGCCTGTCAACTGCTGTTTGTGTATGAGAAATCAGGTGGAAACTTTCCTCATGTCAGCACGTTGTAGTGTCGCCACCGGCGCCAAGCTTGTGTGAAAGCTCTGAAAAGCTAATCATTTGCATATCACTGCATCTTTTTCCTGTCGGTTAAATTTCGCGTCTGTAGCATGTCATCTTCGTAGTGCATCTTTCTTCATTCACAGCGCCAGGTTTGTTCCTGGTGTATCTGGTGGCCAAAATTGGAACTACTTTCTTTTCAGCATAAATTGTTTCGACATTAACGGATTAGAGTAGCTAGCAAGTTTCGCTGGCATAGCTGCAATAATTACAGCCCGTATTGGATCTCTTTGAGTAACTGCAGTTCGATTATAACCGCCCAGTACTTACAAAGGATGAAGTCACGGAATGATGACCCATTCGTCTGTCATCCACTTACATGTTACCGACAATAGAAAACTTACTGTTTGAGGGCTTTGCTGCAGCGTATATGCAAAAGAGCGAGACACCAATTCGGGTGTATAAGCACCGTCATGTAGCCAAGGAATTAGTGTTGCATTCGTGTCTTTACAATGTGCATGCAGTAAATGCAGAATTGCGAACTATGGCGACGTTGTTACCAGCTGCATCCAAACAGGACCAAGTACTGTTATTACAGTGTGTCCATAAAGCCCCGTTACAACTTCAAAATTTATATTTTAACGACGGTTTTTGAAATATTTTAACAACATTTCTTTCATTATAACGTTTTTTTGACAGTGTTTAACAGACCTCTATATGGGCGCCTTTAGTTGCACGAAGCACATCAAGATGATACTCAATATCTTGCCATGTTCGCTGTACCATAGAATCATCAGTAGTGGCAATGGCATTACGAATCCTTTGCTTCAAATCAGCAGTGTCCCTTATCTGTGTTTGATACACTATATCTTTTACATACGCTCATAAAAAAAGTCCAAGTGAGTGATATCTGGCGAACGCGGTGGCCGAGGAATTGGCCCATCCCTCCCAATCCATCTGCCTGGAAAAGTTCCATTGAGGAACCGACGAACATGCAGTCCCCAATGTGGTGGGGCACCATCTTGCTGGTTGGTTGTAAGTCAATCAGTTGAGGTGCTACATATTCGTTCAGAAGGTCAACCTCTGCAGTAATGGTTGACTCCTTGAAGGAAAATGGACCAATTATTCGGTTGCACATGATTCCACACCACACATTCACTTTTGGACTATCTCGGTGAAGCTCCCTAGTCACATGGGGATGTTCAGATCGCCAGATTCTCACATTATGTCCGTTTAATGTTGAAACACGTATGTATTCATTACCAGCGATGGCGAGGCATGACAGAATCTCTGACCAGAAAGTTATTTATCGTTGCTAGTCTGCGCTTGACCGCGCGAGTGTTCAGTTGTACTCTGTCTGTAGCGTGTAGCGAGTCGGCAGTGGTAGTAGTGAGTGGATGGTTGTACTGAGCAGGTGTCAGCATGCGTCGACGGCGTGTTCTTCTTGCGACTCCGGTCAGGATTGTGGTGGACGATGAGTATTGTTGTAGAAGGTAATGAAGCAGCATTGCGCACATCTAGTAATGTATGTTAATTGTAATTTAATTTGTTCAGAAAAAATGCCCCAATAATATTTTTTTTATAAAGTAAAGCTTTTAAAGAAAAGTAATCGTTCCAATTTAAAGAATATTTCCTATGCATTTCCTCCAAGAATGAAAATTAAATATACGCCACCATTGCACGAAGCTGTGTCGATAGATAAGAGCAGATATAGTTGCAGTTTATTGAGGTAAGAATTTTACTTTTGTTATTCAGAATACAGGGCCGAAGGTCAGCGCTGCTGTCCTTATAGAATTTATCAGGTTTAATTATTTCACAGGGCCGAAGGTCAGCGCTGCTGCCCTTATAAAATTTACCAGATATTATTATTTCTGTTGAGATGTTAGATACGGTTCATGGTTCATTATCTAATATTGTTGTTGGTTTATGGTTAATTTTCATTCCTTAATTTTTGCATTTTCATTTAACAATATTTCGTAAGGAGAGGTTACACTTACCTCAATTTACACATTTATTTATTGTTGCGGAGAGGTTACACTTGCCTCATTATCATTGTCTTACATTTTTGTGGGGAGGTTACAATGTCACAGAAACATGAAAAGTTGCCTCGTCACTGAGAGAAACTCGCTTGAGGAATGCTTCGTCCTCTGAAAGGCGTTCCAGCGTGTTGAGTGCAAACCCTGTCCGTTTTGGCTTTTCATTTGGCTCAAGTGCACTTTGTACTTTGACGGAGCTGTGGGGAGGTGCGCAGTGTGAGGGCAGGCCGGGACTGCTGGCGGCGTGAGGGCACTGTCGGACCGAGGGGCTGTAGCCGACGACCGAACCCAGGACGTTTGAAGTTGGGTGATCCGTGTCCAGTACTGAAACCTCCACAGTTTGAGATCTCGCTGTTGTTTGCGTGTTGCTGCTCCCAGGATTGGTAGGACCAACCGGAACAAGTGGATTCTGTCGGGCTGGGGGAAGCTATTAGCTGCCTTCTACTCCTTGATGTTAATTTGGATTTAGTATTATTCTTTTTAGTGAAGTGCAACCAGCGGTATTTTCTCCTTGTGGCCGCTAACTCCCCAGTTACCTGCCCTGGAGGTTAGCGTACTTTTCCGGCAGTCTACCTTTCCTTCGCGTGTTGATGCTGTCCGACACGGCGTGTAGTTCTACAGGCTCTTGAATTGTACTGTGCATATGTTTTTGGGACGTCTACCTTGCTTCTAGTCTTTCCTTAGGCCTTGGGTGTGCTTCTGAAGACGTGGTGCTGTCCGTCTCTTCGCCCTTACTTAAAAATATTCAAATGGCTCTGAGCACTATGGAACTTAACATCTGTGGTCATCAGTCCCCTAGAACTTAGAACTACTTAACCCTAACTAACCTAAGGACATCACACACATCCATGCCCGAGGCAGGATTCGAACCTGCCACCGTAGCGGTCACGCGGTTCCAGACTGAAGCGCCTATAACCGCACGGCCACACCGGCCGGCCTTAAAAATATTCCATCGTTGTACCGGTGATCGGACTTTATGCGGATTGGTTAGTCGGTCGGCGCTGAAGCTAACCCTAGTGTGAGTTACCATCCTGTTACATGAGTACAACTCTTGGCTGCTTGTCTCACCGCTTACACAGCTGTAGTCACCTTCCTCAAGTCGATCCAGGGAGCACTGTCTGTGGATCACTCTGTCTTACTTCGATAAGTTGTCATAATTGTTTAAAATTTACCTTCCTTACTTGTAATTCAGGCCTTCAGCCGTTGTGTATTTTTTGAAATTGCTTCTGGCCTTCAGCCGACGAATAGTTTTGAACCTTCTTAATCAGACCTTCAGCCGTTGATTGCGTGTAACATTGCTTGTGGCCTTCAGCTGACAGTAACTTGCAGTTCTTCTAATAAGGCTTTCAGCCGCCAGTGTAGTAAAATCTTTTTAAAAATGATTGTTGAGAGTTTTTTTTTTTAAATAAGGAGTATGTGTTTTCTGTCCAACCAACAGTAACTGATTAGGCTCCGTCCACACCTTTACCGCTTTCCCGAAGTCCAACGTCTCAAACAGTCCTAGATATTTTACGATAGTAATTTATCAATAGTTTAGTTGTCAGCAGTGAGTTTCCCTTCCTATGCACTGTATGCGCTATACGTTTCGTTTATTGACGTTCAGGGTCAACTTCCAGAGCCTGCACCATTAATCAGTCTCTACAGGTTATTCTGCAAATCGATACTGTATTCTGGAGTTGCTACTCTCCTATAGACAACCGCATCATGTGCGACCAGTCTTAAAACAGCTGCCGACACTTTCTGCTAGATCATTCACGAGCTGTCCAACGCTCCAGCTAACCCAGAGGTCGGATCCTTCTCTAGCAGACCTCGTACATGCATTGTAAAGAAAGACGGTCCTATCACACTTCCTTGGTGTGCTCCGGATATTACTTTTACCTCTGTCGGTTATGTTCCGTTAAGAGCGACGTGTTAAGCTTTGTCTGCATAGAAGTCTTGAATCCAGTCGGAAATATGGTCCTATACTCGGTAACCTCGAATTTTTTTCACTTAACGGCAGTGTGGGATAGTGTCAATGCATTCCCGAAGTCAAGGAAAACGGCACAACCTGAGTGCCGCTGTCTACAACGCTGCGGATCTCATGGAGAAACAGAGCGAGCTGAGTTTCTAAATATCTCCGGTTGCGGAATCCATGTTGATTTTCATAGAGGAGATTTTCTTTCTCCAAGAAGCCATAAATCTTGAGCATAAAATTCGTTCCATGTTTCTACAACAAATTGACATCAACGATATAGGCCTATAATTATGTGCATCTCTCCTGCGACCCTCCTCGAAAACTTAAGCGACATGAGATTTTTTCCAGTCGCCAGGTACCCTTCGTTCCTCCAGCGAACTACGATAAATTGCTGCTAAAAGTGGAGCTAGTTTTTTCGCATAATCTTTGTGGAACCTTACAGGTATATCATCGCGTCCTGATATTGTTCCACTACTAAGCGATTGTAATTGCTTTTCTGTTCCGCGATCGGTCATCTCAATATCTGACATTTCGACTTTCGTACGATTATTGCAAGGAGGGACCGCATTGCGAACTTCTGCGATGAAACAGTTTAGGCGGATGGAATTATTATTTCGCCCTACTCTCTGTTAATCTTCCGATTCGCCGGCCGTTGTGGCCGAGGACCGGCCTGGGTGGCCGAGCGGCTCTAGGCCCTACAGTCTGGAACCGCGCGACCGCTACGGTCACAGGTTTGAATCCTGCCTGGGGAATGGATGTGTGTGGTGTCCTTAGGTTAGTTAGGTTTAAGTAGTTCTAAGTTCTAGGGGACTGATGACCTCAGATGTCAAGTCCTATAGTGCTCAGAGCCATCTGAACCAATTTGAATCTTCCGCTTCGGTGCCAGAATATATGACTTTGAAATGCTTACTGATTTTACGTAAGACCGAAACCTCTTAAGATTTTTAGTCAAATCGGTTGACAAAATTTTACTTTCTCTCATTGCTCTGTGAGGCTAGTCCCGGCGGAGGTTCGAGTCCTCCCTCGGGCTGGGGCGTGTGTGTTTGTCCTTAGGATAATTTAGGTTAAGTAGTGTGTAAGCTTAGGGACTGATGACGTTAGCAGTTAAGTCCCATAAGATTTCACACATATTTGAACATTTTTTTCTCATTGCTCTCCTTACGCTTATTTTCGATTCGTTCAGCTTTTGTTTGTGTGGTAGGTATTGACTTCTTTTGTGTATTTCATGAAGGTCTCTGTTTACGTAGCAGTTTTGTAACGCGGCTGTTAAACCACTGTTGGTCTTTCCAATCAAAATGGTTCAAATGGCTCTGAGCACTATGCGACTTAAATTCTGAGGTCATCAGTCCCCTAGAACTACTTAAACCTAACTAACCTAAGGTCATCACACACAGCCATGCCCGAGGCAGGATTCGAACCTGCGACCGCAGCGGTCGCGCGGCTCCAAACTGAAGCGCCTAGAACCGCTCGACCACTCCGGCCGGCCGCTGTTAAACCTCGGTCGGTCTTTCCAATACCTTAAGACCTTAATCGAACATATTTGTCTATGACATATGTCGATGTCGTGGTCCTTGACTTCGGAAACGCATTGACACCATCCCACACTGCCGTTTAGAGGAAAAAAAATAGATAAATAAAAAAAACGAGATTACAGAGTATCGGACCATATTTGCGACTGGATTCCTTTGCAGATAGAACTCAACACGTTGAGGTAAAGGTAATTTTCGGAGTACCCCAAGGAAGTGTGATAAGGTCGTCGCTATTTGCGATGTATATACGAGGTCTGTTAGAAAAGTAGTCGACCTCCGGCCGGAAGAAAAGCGGACGTACCTAGGACGTTGGACACCTCGTAAATGATGTAGTAGAAAACATCGGAAGCTGTTTAAGACTGTTCGCAGATGATGCTCTTGTCTATAGGAAGTAGCAATGGCAGAAGACAGCATCGAATTGTAGAATGACCTGCAGAGGACTGATAAATAGTGCATGAGCCGTGGCTAGCTGGCGCCAGTGTTATTTTGTTCATCTATCGTTGAGATCGATTGTGGTTGAGCTAAGCTATCTTTGCTTTTCGCAAGTCTTATCTTGCGGGTTGGCGGGCGAAGCGAGTTGGTTGTTATCCTCCGACGGGTAGCACTCGAGATCTCGTCATTCGCTGGGAGACGAGTGTCAACGGCTGCCGAACGGGCGTGATGACCGTTATACGTTGTGGTGTGAAGTTGGTCGGGCGTTTTTGCGATATGGGCAGCTTGGAGATAAAAGTTCTGTGACTTCTCTGGGAAGAAAATTTGAAGTGTAGCGGTGAAGTTGTGGAACTCGCTCCTTCGTATTACGTACGTGACGTGTGTTGTTGACCGACGCACTCAGATGCATTTAAATTTTATTATTATGGTGAGACTTTCATAGTCGAACTTTAAGAAGGTGTGGAAGAGTTCAGTTGGCCTAGTTAAATGGTGGCCATTATTTGAAAGCTTTCTCAGTTTTCTAGTGCTCTACGTTTCTTGTAATCAAACGATATGTTGGCGTTTTGAAAGCATGCGCTCTATTAATACAGTTGTCCATGTGTAAAATGCTTAAGGTCAAAGTTGCGAATTTGTCAGTAGTGTAGCCGGCTAGTGTGGCCGTGCGGTTCTAGGCGCTTGAGTCTAGAACCGCGTGACCGCTACGGTCGCAGGTTCGAATCCTGCCTCGGGCATGGATGTGTGTGTGATGTCCTTGGGTTAGTTAGGTTTAAGTAGTTCTAAGTTCTAGGGGACTGATGACCACAGATGTTAAGTCCCATAGTGCTCAGAGCCATTTGAACCAATCAGTAGTGTAACGTGTTCCTTTACACACTTGCCCATATATCGAGTCACGGGTTCTGCCGAGTGTTTCTATGTTTCAGAGTTATTGCAATGTCTTTGTGATTCGGGCAGGAACTTTTGATTGTGCCAGCGCCTTGGCGGGGAGTGAAATGTCACCCGAGGTGTAGGCCTGGCAGTGTTTAAGAACCTGGTCACTACCGGGAGTTGTTCACATACCGCCTTCCAATGTTTAGTATTTATCTTCCGCCAAGGCGGGTTAAGCTGGTGGATATATAAATATACGTATCATGTAAGCTGTTCTTATACGAACCTGTTTCCTAAAATATTAGTGACTGGCAACTGGCTAAACTTTAAATTGCATAACATATGCTGAGTTCCTTGCGCAGCTGTTTCTAGTAGTCTTTTATTAACTTGTCTGAGCACGTGAACATTCATTTTTAAAGATCAGTGTTTCTGTTGTAGTTTTCTTATGTAAGTGGTTCTATCATGTTATATAATTGGATCTTAGCTTGGCACTAGTGTTGAAGTGTCATTAAGTCACCCTTTATTGGTAACTGTTTTCATAATATGTATTTTGAGGCAAATCCTATGTGGGAGTTTGAATTTCTGAAGTTTGTCAGTAATTCTGTTTTCTTAATAAGGGAAAATAAATCGAGGGGTATTAGTGCCCGGCAACGTTAAGTTTGTAATTGACCTTTTCACAAGTGCTTCTTTAGCGGATTGAAATAGTAAGTTTATAAGGGTAGTTCAGTGAAGAATGTTTTAAATGTGGCCATCTTAATGTAATAACTGGTTTTAAAGAGTTCGATGAAGTGGCTTTGTAGCCGGCCGGTGTGGCCGAGCCGTTCTAGGCGCTTCAGTCTCGAACCGCACGACCGCTACGGTCGCAGGTTCGAATCCTGCCTCGGGCATGGATGTGTGTGATGTCCTTAGGTTCGTTAGGTTTAAGTAGTTCTAAGTTCTAGGAGACTGATGACATCAGATCCCATAGTGCTCAGAGCCATTTGAACCATTTTTGAAGTGGCTGTGTAATTGATAATTGCAATGCTTAAGGTTTCTATAAATGCCTGGGACTTAAAGTTTTTAAAGGTTTCTCTTAAGGGACTGTTTATTTGAGTATTGAGTATGTTGGGTTTTAACTGTATTTGCAAAGCTTTTTCTAGTGGCTCGTCCACAATTTGTAATTGTCAGATTCCTTAAAAGGCGTAATGTTATAAATTGTGACTACGAACCATGATTCCATCCCGCGTCCTCTTTTATGATATCTAAGGTGTGGTACGAATAAGGGAATCCACGTACCAGTGCAGGCTCTGGCAGTTCACCCTAAACGTCGATAATGTAACGTACAACGCACACGTAGGAAAAGAAACCCATTACTGTACAAGTACAGAATCAACTTGTATTACGTAAACATTTAGGTTATGACGAATAAACGCCCTCTCTTTTTAAGCAACAGTTTAAAAATAGATCGAGGTTGCAGTCGATATCGGGTTTATGAAAATAGCGGGAGTTTAATAGAATTATATCACAACAGAATCAGAGGACTCCGAAGAATGGTGAGTATAAAAAAAGTTAACATGTGTTTAATTACTTCGCAATTTCGAGTGGGTGGTCCTGGGGAACACTGAACGCAGCGTCTAGGATCGAGACGTTAGAGCTGAGTACAGACAGAGCATTAGAGAAGCAGGACGACAACACTGCGACGTAGCGCCTGTTTCCGGAGAGTCGCAATATGGCGGACTCGCGGGCGGCTCAACAGGAAATGACCGCTCTCCAAGATACGGCCCAGGAAATGCGCCCCGCTTCCTGCGCCATTCAGACGCAACTCGACTCTGGAGCACAGAGGTCATGACAGCAAGCATTCCACAGTGGCTGGTTCCTGCATGTTCGGATGGTATGCAGTTTCCGCAACTGTTTGTTTAATTAATGAGAACTCCCTCTGGCTGTTGAGAACTGTACAGAGTGCAGCATGGGTTTTGGCCTTTATATGTGGTTATTTTTAAGAGGTACAACTCACTGTATTTTTTTTCATTTGATGCTGCTTCTGTACAGCATAATTTTCTGGAGCCACATGAAAATGGCCTAAAACGAACGCCGAAACGCTTAGTGGAACCAATAAAGTTCTCCAAAGCAACTGGAGTGTTTTCCGGTAATTAATGAGTTCAGCAGTGGTTCAAATGGCTCTAAGCGCTATGGGACTTAACATCTGAGGTCATCAGTCTCCTACAACTTAGAACTACTTAATCCTAAGTAACCTGAGGACACCACTCACATCCATGCCCTAGGCAAGATTCGAACCTGAGACCGTAGCAGTCGCGCGGTTCCGGACTGAAGTGCCTACAACCGCTCGGCCACCAACCGGGCGTGTGTTTCACAGTAGCAGAAATGAACAAGTACTCATACTTCTCATCGTATGTATTTTAGTGCCCATTTTCTTAGACATTGTTGCTTCCAGTGTTCGTTCCTCTCACATCTCCGAATATTGCCCATTCCTCCTCCAACAGCCTGTATGTTACCAAATGACTGAAAAGAGCGTGCGTTGCCAGTTACAGGTTGCATCCAGGATAATAAACATAAATCGCTGTATTTCATTTAGTTATTGACCGAATTTAAAATTTAAAATGCTGTCTTAATCGATTTGTTTAGATTTTAGACAATAATTTAAGTACTGAAGTTGAAAGCGTGCATATGTCTTCGGACAGCGTAACTCTAGGTGCGAAAATTACTCGGACTATATATTAATCCAGTGTTTATGAATGAGAGCGCTCAGAAATTCTATGCATAATTCTGAACCTTTTCGAAACTCTTCCTCGATGACATCTCTCACAAAATGATGAAAGGAAATAAAGTTCATCGTTTACTACATTTTTTGCCTTGCATGCAGTTAAACTTCAGCACCATGGATTACGTTTTAATTTATTAATTCCTTACTACTAACTCTATTCGCAGAAGATATGAAATACCAAAAACTCAAGATTTTATTGATCCTGGAAGCCGATAGTCAGGCAGCTATGTGATCGTTTTACATGTTTAGGAACATAAGTGAGTAGCCCGCATTGCCCCGGTATATATTATTGCAATTCTATTAGCCCATGTGCTCCTCCCCATTCAGTCTCCGTCCATCTTCTAATTATCTCTCTCTGTCTCTCTGTCCACCTGCTCCCTTTGTATCAATCTGTGCCTCTTTTACCTACTTAGCACTCCCCCTAATGCCATCTTCATCCTCTCTATCGACGACGGTTGTCCAGAAAGTACCGATCGGTCGCGAAATGGAAACCACTGTGAAAATCCGGTAAATCTTCGCACAGATGTGTTGGGCAGTGTCTCCAGTATGCCCGTCGATCGTGTCGCGTCGCTCTTTTCAGTTTTGAGTGAACAGTGAGCACGTAAAGATGTGTAGGGAATAGCGTCTCCCGCCAAGTACGAGGGCCTGGTTAGAGACTTCGCCTGTGTCATACAGCCC
Organism: Schistocerca americana; assembly: GCF_021461395.2. NCBI lineage: Eukaryota > Metazoa > Arthropoda > Insecta > Orthoptera > Acrididae > Schistocerca > Schistocerca americana. Next base: position 151,985,537 of record NC_060128.1, on the reverse strand, counting down.
ACATAACACAATTGTCGAGCGGTTCCTTCTTCCTGCCTATTCTCGGCCACACACTGCAGGGGCAATGAAGACGCTCCTGCAGCCTTTCCGATGATAAGTGTTTGATCACCCACAATACAGTCCGTAACTGGCTCCGCCTGAGCCTCGTCTCTGCTCACATGAACCACTGGCTATGAAGATTTTTCCAGAGACATAGAGCTGCAGACCAGTGCAGATAACTGGCCGAAAGCATAGGGGACTGCTTTCTACGACGAGGATATTGGAAAGTTGATACAACACTACGACAAAACTTGAAGTTGGAGCGGCGACTACGTAGAGAAGTAGGTGGAAAGTGTACCTAACTGTTGCAAATAAAACGTTCCTGATTTTCACTGTGGTTTCCATTTCGCGACCGATCGGAACTTACTTACTCGACAACCCTCGTACATCTACATCATACTCCGCAAGCCACCTAATGGTGTGTGGCGGAAGGTATTTTCGGTACCACTATGTCATCCCTCCAACCCTGTTCTACTAGCGAATAGTACGTGGGAAGGATGACTGTCGGTAAGCCTCTGTATTGGCTGTAATTTCACGAAGTTTCTCCTCGTGGCCAATACGCGAGATGCATGTGGGGGAAGTAATATGTTGTCCGACTCCTGAAAACTGCTGTCAAGAAATTTCAATAGTAAATCTCTCTCTGATGCACAACGCCTCTCTTGTAATGTCTGTCAGTGGAGTTTGTTTAGCATCTACGTAATGCTCTCGCGCCGCTCTTCGTTGGATCTTCTCCATCTCCTCTATCACTCTTACCTGATAGGGATCCCAGACAGATAAACAATACTCAAGAATCAGGGAAAAAAGCGCCTTATAAGCCACTTATTTCGTGGATTAGTTACATTTCCTTAAGATTTTTCCGATGAATCTGGGTCTGGTGTCTCCTTTTCCCACTATCTCTCTTATACGGTCATTTCACTTAAGATCTCTCACGAAATAAGCGTCAAACGAAAAAACTACAAACAACTAAACTTGTCTAGCTTGAAGGGGGAAACCAGATGGCGCTATGGTTGGCCCGCTAGATGGCGCTGCCATTGGCCAAACGGATATCAACTGCGTTTTTTAAATAGGAACCCCCATTTTTATTACATATTCGTGTAAGACGTAAAGAAATATGAATGTTTTAGTTGGACCACTTTTTTAGCTTTGTGACAGATTGCGCTGTAATAGTCATAAACAAATGGCTCACAATTTTAGACGAACAATTGGTAACAGGTAGGTTTTTTAAATTAAAATACAGAACGTAGCTACGTTTGAAAATTTTATTTCGGTCGTTCCAATGTGGTACATGTACCTTTGTGAACTATCATTTCTGAGAACGCATGCTGTTACAGCGTGATTACATGTAAATACCACATTAATGCAATAAATGCTCAAAATGATCTCCGTCAACCTCAACGCATTTGGCAATACGTTTAACGACATTCCTCTCAACAGCGAGAAGTTCGCCTTCCGTAATGTTCGCACATGCATTGACAATGCGCTGACGCATGTTGTCAGGCGTTGTCGGTGGATCACGATAGCAAATATCCATCCACTTTCCCCACAGGAAAAAATGCCGGGACGTCAGATCCGGTGAACAAGCGGGCTTCGACGACCAATCCACCTGTCATGAAATATGCTATTCAATACCGCTTCAACCGCACACTAGCTATGTGCCGGACATCCATCATGTTGTAAGTACATCGCCATTCTGTCATGCAGTGAAATATCTTGTAGTAACATCGGTAGAACATTACGTAGGAATTCAGCATACATTGCACCATTTAGATTGCCATCGATAAAATGGGGGCCAATTATCCTTCCTCCCATAATGCCGCACCATACATTAACCCGCAAAGAATGCTGATGTTCCTCTTGTCGCAGCCATCATGGATTTTCCGTTGTCCAATAGTGTATATTTTGCCAGTTTACGTTACCGCTGTTGGTGAATGACGCTTCGTCGCTAAATAGAACGCGTGCAAAAAATCTGTCATCGTCTGGTAATTTCTCTTGTGCCCAGTGGCAGAACTGTACACGACGTTCAAAGTCGTCGCCATGCAATTCCTGGTGCGGAGAAATATGGTACGGGTGCAATTGATGTTGATGTAGCATTCTCAGCACCGAAGTTTTTGAGATTCCCGATTCTCGTGCAATTTGTCTGCTACTGATGTGCGAATTAGCCGCGACAGCAGCTAAAACACCTACTTGGGCTTCATCATTTGTTGCAGGTCGTGGTTGACGCTTCACATGTGGCTGAACACTTCCTGTTTCCTTAAATAACGTAACTATCCGGCGAACGGTCCGGACACTTGGATGATGTCGTCCAGGATACCGAGCAGCATACATAGCACACGCCCGTTGGGCATTTTGATCACAGTAGCGATACATCAACACGATATCGACATTTTCTGCAAATGGTAAACGATCCATTTTAACACGGGTAATGTATCTCGAAAGAAATACCGTCCGCACTGGCGGAATGTTACGTGATACCACGTACTTATACGTTTGTGACTATTACAGCGCCATCTATCACAAAGCGAAAAAAGTGGTCCAACTAAAACATTCATATTTCTTCACGTACTACACGAATATGTAATTAAAAATGGGGGTTCCTGTTTTAAAAGGAACGCAGTTGATACTCGTTTGACCTATGGTAGCGCCGTCTAGCGGGCCAACCATAGCGCCATCTGGTTTCCCCCTTCAAGCTAGACGAGTTTCGTTCTTTGTAGATTTTTCGTTTGGCACTTATTTTGTGGTATATTTGGTCCAGTCACTATCGATGAACCACCCTGTATATTTTACGGCAGACACTGTATCCAGCTGTTTGTCATCAATAGTGTAGCTGTATAGTGATGGATTTCTTTTCCTGTGTATGCGCAAAATGTAACATTTATTTACGTTCAGGGTTAACTGCCAGCGCCGTCACCGTTCATCAATTCTCTGCAGGTCGTTGTGCAAATTGTTCTGGCGTTGCTACTTTGGCATAGACAACTGCATCACCTACGAATAGTCTTAAAGAGTATCAGACGCTTTCTATTACATCATTTATACATACTGTAAACAGCAACGGTCCTATCTCACTTCCCTGTGGTATTCCGGATATTAATCTTTACATCTGTCGATTTATTTCCGTTAAGAGCGACGTGTTGAGTTCTGTCTGCAAGAAAGTCTTGATTCCAGTCGCAAGTGTGCTCCGATACTCCGTAAGCTCATATTTTTTTCAATGAACGGCAATGCGAGACGGTGTCAAATGCCTTACTGAAATCAAGGAACACGGCATCAGTCGGAGCCCCGATGTCCGCTGCGCTGTGGATCTCATGAAGGAACAGAGCGAGCTGTGTTCTGCATGATCTCTGCTTGCGGAATTCATGTTGATTTTTATAGAGGAGATGTTCGTTTTCCAAAAACGACATAATTCATGAGCATAAAATATGTTCCATAATTCTACAACAGATTGACTTCAACGATGTAGGTCTATAATTGTGTGGATCTGTCTTACGTCCTTTCTTAAAAACGGGAATGACCTGCGCTTTTTTCCAGTCGTTAGGTACCTTTCGTTGCTCAAGCTATCTACGATAAATTACTGCTAAAAGTGGAGCAAGTTCTCTCGCATAATCTTTATAGAATCTTATAGGAAGCTCATCTGGTCGTGAAGCCTTTCCACTACTAAAGCGATTGTAGCTGCTTTTCAGTTCCGCGATTGATTATCTCAATATCTGACATTTCGACTTTCGTACGATTATTGAAAGGAGGGACCGCATTACGAACTTCTGCAATGAAAAAGTTTAGGCAGATCGAATTAGTGTTTAGGCCTTCTTTCTGTTATCTTCCGCTTCGGTGCCGGTGTGTTCGCTGAGAGAATGAATAGATGATTTTGACCCACTTGCTCATTTTACATACGACGAAAATCTCTTACGGTTTTTACTCAGGTCTGTTGACAATGTCTTACTTTCAAAATCATTGAACGCTTCTCGCATTGCTCTCCTTACGTTCATTTTCGCTTCGTTCAGCTTTTGTTTGTCAGCTAGGTTTTCAATTCTCTTGAATCTGAGCTGAAGTGTTCTTTTTTTGCGTAGCGTTTTCTAACACGGCTATTAAACTTTGGTGAATCTTTCCGATCCCTTAAAACGTTGCCGGCCGCGGTGGCCGAGCGGTTCTAGGCGCTTCAGTCTGGAACCACGCGGCGGCTACGGTCGCAGTTTCGAATCCTGCCTCGGGCATGGATGTGTGTGATGTCCTTAGGTTAGTTAGGTTTAAGTAGTTCTAAGTTCTAGGGGACTGATGACCACAGATGTTAAGTCCCATAGTGCTCAGAGCCATTTGAACCTTAAAACGTTACTCGGAACGTACTTGTCTAGGGCTTATTGAACGGTACCTTCGAATTTTTTCCATTTGTTGTCCACATCTTCGTCTTCGTAATCGAATATTTGATGCGAATTGCTGAGATATTCTGAAATCTACATCTACATCCATACTCCGCAAGCCACCTGACGGTGTGTGGCGGAGGGTACCTTGCGTACCTCTATCGGTTCTCTCTTCTATTCCAGTCTTCTATTGTTCGTGGAAGGAAAGATTGTCGGTATGCATCTCTGTGGGCTCTAATCTCTCTGATTTTATCCTCGAGGTCTCTTCGCGAGATATACGAAGCAGGGAGCAATATACTGCTTGACTACTAAATGATCCCGTAACGAAGCGCACTGCTCTCCGTTGGATCTTCTCTCTCTCTTCTATCAACCCTATCTGGTACGGATCCCACACCGGTGAGCAGTATTCAACCAGTGGGCGAACAAGTGTACTGTAACCTACTTGCTTTGTTTTCGGACTGCATTTCCTTAGGATTCTTCCAATGAATCTCAGTCTGGCATCTGCTTTACCAACGATCAACTTTATATGGTCATTCAATTTTAAATCACTCCTAATGCCTACTCCCAGATAATTTATGGAATTAACTGCTTCCAGTTGCTGAGCTCGTATACTGCAGCTAAATGATAAAGGATCTTTCTTTCTATGTATTCGCAGCACATTACACTTGTCTACATTGAGATTGCAGTCTGTATCCTGTCACCCTTGCTGAGCAAATATATCTTCCTACCTTTCTTAACATTCCTTGTAGAACCCGTCGTCATAGATGCTGCCACAGCCTTATCATCACTGATACCTTCCTCTACATTAACTGATTCGATAAGTTCAGGTCTGTTTGTTGCCAGGAAGTCTAAGACGTTACCCTCACGAGCTGGTTCTCTAACTATCTGCTGAAGGTAATATCTGCTGAAGGTAATATCTCTGGCACCAGTTTTAATGGAATAACACTTCCAATCTATACCTGACAAGTTAAAGTCAGACCCCCATTACAACGGCATGATCAGGAAAATTACTAGTGATATTCTGCAAGTTCTGTCTGAAGCGCTCTACAACTACAGATCCTGACCCAGGTTGTCTATAAAAGCATCCATCAGTATTTCTGAGCGTTCTTTGATACTCAATTTCACACAGATTAATTCACATTCGGAATCCGTGATAACCTCGCTAGACTTTATCGAATTATTTACTGCAATAAACACGCCGCCACCATTGGCGACTAACCTATCCTTACGGTAAACATTCCAATCTGAACTTAGGAATTAGTTGTCATTGGCGTCTGGCTTCAACCAACTTTCTGTTTCCAATACTATCTGTCCATTATAACTTTCAGTAAGCGATACTAATTCTGGTACCTTTCCTTGGATGGTCCTGCAGTTTACTAGAATCATCTCCTCCTCTCCCTCTGTTTGTCCATTCCTGCTCCTCCCGCCCCCTGAATATCTCCTCCTCTTCACTTTTTCTGTCAGTTTTCGCCTCCCCCTCTCTCACTCCATCACTTTCTCCTGCATATCTTTCATCTCCTCCTACCTACCTCTCTTCATTTCTTCCCCCTGCATTTCTTCCACCTGTCGCTGTCCATCTCTTCCTCCCTCCTTCTCTCATCACATTATCACCCACATCGCAAAAGCAGGATGCTGGTTTTTATTCCCTCAGTATTTGTTTCCAGATAGTAAATAGTATATGTGTCAAGTTTGGTTGAAATCGACCCACCGTCGTACAAGAAGCTGTCATTGTGTGACTTTGCCCACACACGCACATATAATATACATTTAATATTTTTTACACATATTTGTCTATACACACTCATGCTCATAAATTAAGTATAATTGCAGAATGTGGTGCAACACACAACATGGCACTACACAAAACTTGCTCTAATAGCATAGGCACGTAGGGAACACACGACACAGATTTGTAAGTACACGGTATTGGTAATAAGTTGCGAAAACCGTCCCGAAACACATGTGCTACAAAACGCCACTGTTTCCAGCGCATGTACCCCGACATCAATATGGGATATGATCACCATGCACACATACACAGGCCGCACAACGGGTTGGCATACTCTGGATCAGGTGGTCGAGCAGCTGCTGGGGTACAGCCTCCCATTCTTGCAGCAGTCCCTGTCGGAGCTCCTTAAGTGTCGTAGGGGTTTGAAGACTTGCAGATGTGCTCGATGGGGTTTAGGTCTGGAGAACAGGCAAGCCACTCCATTCGCCTGGTATCTTCTGTTTCAAGGTACTCCTCCACGACAGCAGCTCGGTGGGACCGTGCGTTATCATCCACCAACAAGAAGGTGGGACCCACTGCACCCATGAAAAGGCGGACATACTGGTGCAGAATGACATCCCGATATACCTGACCTGTTACAGTTCCTCTGTCAAAGACATGCAGGGATGTACGTGCACCAATCATAATCCCACCCCACACCATCAAACCACGACCTCCATACAGGTATCTTTCAGGGACATTAAGGGGTTGGTATCTTGTTCTGGTTCACGCCAGATGAAAACCCGGCGACAATCACTGTTCAAGCTATAGCTGGACTCGTCCGTGAACATAACCTGGAACCACTGTTCCAATGACCATGTACTGCGTTCTTGACACCAGGCCTTACGGACTCTCCTGTGACCAGGGGTCCGTGGAATGCACCTTGCAGGTCTCCGGGCGAATAAACCATGTCTGTTCAGTCGTATGGAGAAAGCTGTTTAAGTGGCTGCAGTAAGGTGCCGAGCAAGGCTACCTGCAGTACTCCGTGGCCGTCTGCGGTCACTGATGGTGAGATATCGGTCTTCTTGTGGTGTTGTACACTGTGGATGTCCCGTTCTGTAGCGCCTGAACACGTTTCCTGTCTGCTGGAATCGTTGCCATAATCTCGAGATCACACTTTCTGGCACATGGAGGGCCCCTGTTACGACCTGCTGTGTTTGACCAGCCTCCAGTCGCCCTAGTATTCTACCCCTCATAACGTCATCAGTATGTGTTCTTTGAGCCATTTTCAACACACAGTCTCCATTAGCATGTCTGGAAACGTCTGTACACTTACTAGCTGCACAGTACTCTGACATGCACCAACACACCTCTGCGTATGTGGACTGCTGCCAGCGCCACCGTGCGACGACCGCAGGTCAAATGCACCGCATGGCCATACCCCGAGGTGATTTAAACCCGCAAACCGCCCACCAGAGCGCTATTTCACCATATATCAGCATTATCCTTAATTTATGAGCATAGTGTACTTCACCTGTATCGCTAGCGGATTTCACCCCGCAGTTTCGTTTTCACGCAGCTCAACGTCTGTGACGTGGTATGTCCTGAACTATGTGTTGTCCAACAATATATTTTTGCAGGTACAGTCAGTGGTATATGTCTATTCTGTTTGCAAAATGTGTTGCGAACACAATTGTTGGTAAAGAAGTAAGAAATTAAAACGTCATGTCTGTTGGAGCAGTTCAGTGGCATGAACAGGAAAATGTACTAAGAGGTAAACTTTTTTCCTTTCGACATTTTGTGGGGTGTTGAGCGAGAAAAAAAGTTTGACACTATATGTAAAGTTGGATGAAAGTCACCAAGTGATCTCTTTCTCAGATAACGGATGAGTATAATCTGGCTATTTGCGCTTCGTGAGCTGCTCTTCTTTCTCACCCCTCCGCTTTGAGAAGTAAGTGGTTCTTACACCTATAGCAGTTCTTTCTAAACAGTAACTAATATTCCAAGATGCTAGTACAGGCGGGTGTAAAATGAATGTGCGCAACGGAAAATAATAAACCCTAAAATGATGATTTGGCCCTGTCTGACTACGGAATGGACAGTGTCTTGAAAGTAGGATAATATCAACATCAACATAAGCAAAACGAGGATCATGGAATGTAGTCGAATTACGTCAGGTGATGCTGAGGGTATTAGATTAGGGAATGAGACGCTTAAATTAATAAATGAGTTTCGCTATTTGGGGTGCAAAATAACTGATGATGGTCGCAGTAGAGAGGATATAAAATGTAGACTGGCAATGGCAAGGAAAGCGTTTCTGAAGAAGAGAAATTTGTTAACATCGAGTATAGATATAAGTGTCAGGAAGTCGTTTCTGAAAGTATTCGTATGGAGTGTAGCCATGTATGGAAGTGAAACGTGGACGATAAATAGTTTGGACAAGAAGAGAATAGAAGCTTTCGAAATGTGGTGCTACAGAAGAATGCTAAAGATTAAATGGGTAGATCATGTAACTAATGAGGAGGTATTGAATACGATTGGGGAGAAGAGAAGTTTGTGGCACAACTTGACTAGAAGAAGGGATAGGTTGATAGGACGTGTTCTGAGGCATCAAGGGATCACCAATTTAGTATTGGAGGGCAGCGTGGAGGGTAAAAATCGTAGAGGGAGACCAAGAGATGAATACACTAAGCAGATTAGAAGGATGTAGGCTGCAGTACGTACTGGGAGATGAAAAAGCTTGCACAGGATATAGTAGCACGGAGAGCTGCATCAAACCAGTCTCTGGACTGAAGACAATAACAACAACAACAACAACAACAACAACAACAACAACCACCCTCTGAAGCAGATCTTAGGATCTCTTAATGGACTTTAACATATAAATTATAATCTAAACATAAATGAATGATGAAGGCAACTAATACTACTAATTGATAAACGTTGTTGTTCAATACATATTTATTTTAGGTTGAAATCAAACCTTTAAGTATAATTTTCTATGTTTCCTAACTAATATTACTAATCAATTGCCCAACTCTGCCCCTTATTATGACTGCACGATCTAATATCAATAACGCGAAATGACTGACATCATCTACGTGCCAAACACTAGACGACACTACTTTCAAAGATGATATACGGCGGTGTGGAACCTGAGTGGAAATAAACTAGCGTGATCACAGTTGTTTAGCTTTTATAGCCGTAACACGCCGAAGCAATTCGCGATATCACCGTATGTACTGCGTCTGGTGTGTCGAAGTGATGTTTCTCATACTTGCCTGCGATGATGGAAGAACTCCAGCCACAAAATAAAACAGAAGGCGCTCCTCTGACTAATATACTCTAATACTGTCTTCTCCTATCTGTGTTCTACGGACGAGAAACGCGAATTCCTAGCCACAAGGACGGAGTTCAGATAACGTCTCAACGTAAGCATAGGCAGAGGAAGTGCTCTCAATTACTGAACGCTGCGTACTCAACGACGACTTCCAACCCAGAGGTGAGGTCCAAAATCGTATAGGTTCACAACAGTACAGTGTCTAACTGTTTTAACTATAAACTCTCCTGAGAGCAAAGACAGCAAGTCCGTCTGTACCAACATAGCTGATATCGAGCGACCATCACACACGGGCGCTCACAACGGAAGACCTCGTCTCTCTAGCGCTGGCTTCCCAGCAAGGGTCGGCTCCCCACCCTCGTAATTCCGAAAAAGAATCATATTCCCGAAACCACGGAATATTCTCCCTCTCTACAAATTCTTCCGAACGCCGACCAACCATATTTTAGTCTTTTGTCGTCATGCGCGGAAAGTTTGCGAGGAAATACCTATACTCATACAATGGTACGCTTCTGAGTAAAAATCCGCGGAAATAACCCAGACTTCGTGACTTCCAGGGTGACACTTTCTCGTTCCTCTCAGCTGCGTCAAATATTTTCGTAGTTTCCGACGTATTAATCTTTCCGTCCGGCTACAATACCGGCCAGTCGCTCAGGTGTCCCAGCGTCCGTCTTGTTACTTCCTGTGTGGAGCTGAACCACCACACCTGTGTGGGCCTTCCACCGAGGACTTGAGTCCCGCCTGCCGTTTCATTCCCACTGTCGCTCCCACCTCTACTAGTATAGGCAGTCGTCCATTACGTTGTTCTGATAATAAAGACACTCCGTCATCTTTCATGCAATAAGCGTTAACAATTATTTACAAGGCATATATGACAATGTCAGTCTCCTGTACATATTCATATATACGATGTACAACCTATCACATGATACAAAATTGTTAAGGCTTTCGTGGCCAGTTGTTGACAAACTGTCTCGGGTTCTTCGGCCGACGTTCATCTAATGATTTTACTGGCGTTTCGCCGGCACGAGTGGCTGACATTGTCAAAGCTTCACCCCCCATTGCAGGTGGTGAACTGAAGCCGAGCTCGCGGCCGCAGACTACGAGGTGCATTCAAGTTCTAAGGCCTCCGATTTTTTTTCTTCGGACTGGAAAGAGATAGAAACATGCGCATTGTTTTAAAATGAGGCCGCGTTCATTGTCAATACATCCCAGAGATGGCAGCACCGTACGGCAGATGGAATTTTACCGCCGGCGGTGAGAATGAGAACTGTTTTAAATACTTAAAATGGCGACGTTTTCCTTACTTGAACAGCGTGCAATCATTCGTTTTCTGAATTTGCGTGGTGTGAAACCAATTGAAATTCATAGACAGTTGAAGGAGACATGGGGTGATGGAGTTATGGATGTGTCGAAAGTGCATTCGTGGGTGCGACAGTTTAATGAAGGCAGAACATCGTGTGACAACAAACCGAAACAACCTCGGGCTCGCACAAGCCGGTCTGACGACATGATCGAGAAAGTGGAGAGAATTGTTTTGGGGGATCGCCGAATGACTGTTGAACAGATCGCCTCCAGAGTTGGCATTTCTGTGGGTTCTGTGCACACAATCCTGCATGACGACCTGAAAATGCGAAAAGTGTCACCCAGGTGGGTGCCACGAATGCTGACGGACGACCACATGGCTGCCCGTGTGGCATGTTGCCGAGCAATGTTGACGCGCAACGACAGCACGAATGTGACTTTCTTTTCGTCGGTTGTGACAATGGATGAGACGTGGATGTCATTTTTCAATCCAGAAATAAAGCGCCAGTCAGCTCAATGGAAGCACACAGATTCACCGCCACCAAAAAAATTTCAGGTAACCGCCAGAGCTTAAAAAAATGATGGTGTCCATGTTCTGGGACAGCGAGGGCGTAATCCTTACCCATTGCGTTCCAAAGTGCAATACGGTAACAGGTGCATCCTACGAAAATGTTTTGAAGAACAAATTCCTTCCTGCACTGCAACAAAAACGTCCGGGAAGGGCTGCGCGTGTGCTGTTTCACCAAGACAACGCACCCGCACATCGAGCAAACGTTACGCAACACAACTTTGAAGTGATTCCTCATGCTCCCTACCCACCTGACCTGGCTCCTAGTGACTTTTGGCTTTTTCCAACAATGAAAGACACTCTCCGTGGCCGCACATTCACCAGCCGTGCTGCTATTGCCTCAGCGATTTTCCAGTGGTCAAAACACACTCCTAAAGAAGCATTCGCCGCTGCCATGGAATCATGGCGTCAGCGTTGTGAAAAATGTGTACGTCTGCAGGGCGATTACGTCGAGAAGTAACGCCAGTTTCATCGATTTCGGGTGAGTAGTTAATTAGAAAAAAAATCGGAGGCCTTAGAACTTGAATGCACCTCGTATATGTACCTGGCACGCCAACGTCCGAGGGCTTCTCCGCGGTCGTTTCCGGTGCGGTTCTCCTCTTGCTACCTGCGACGGTCGTTCGCTGCAGTACGGGAAGCCAGGATCCGTTTACCTTAAGGCTTTCCTCTTTCTTGTTGAAACTGTTGCCGTGTTTATTTCTTCAGCTTCTCTAAACAAGCGGGTGTGATAGTGCTTCTCTACAGTCAGAACTTCGGTGTCGGAAAATTTTATTACGTGGTCGGTCTCACTCAGTGCGTGCTCTGCCACGGCCGATTTCTCCACCTGCCCCAGCCTGCAATGTCGCTTATGTTCTTTGATCCTGGTGTTGATTGATCGTCCAGTCATTCCGACATAAAGTTTTCCGAGTGTGCATGGTATGCGGCATATTCCCGACATTGCAAGTGGGTCCCTTTTATCCTTTGCCGATCTAAGACATTCTTTTATCTTCCTTGTCGGTTTGAAAATCATCTTTACGCCGTGTTTGTGCAATATACTGCCGATCTGTCCGTCACTCTGGGAATGTATGGCAGAAAGGCCGTACCCGACGTTTCTTTTCCTGATTTCTTACTTCGCCGAGTGTTTGGCTTGTTACACTTCTAATATAATTTGTGCAGTACCCATTGCTCCTCACAAGGGAACCTCCCCATCGCACCCCCCTCAGATTTAGTTATAAGATGGCACAGTGGATAGGCCTTGAAAAACTGAACACAGATCAATCGAGAAAACAGGAAGAAGTTGTGTGGAACTACGAAAAAAATAAGAAAAATATACAAACTGAGTAGTCCATGCGTAAGATAAGCAACATCATGGATGACACGAGTTCAGTAGCCCCGTGGTTCCGTGGTTAGCGTGAGCAGCTGCAGAACCACAGGTCCTTGGTTCAAGTCTTCCCTCGAGTGAAAATTTCACTTTCTTTATTTTCGCAAAGTTATGATCTGTCCGTTCGTTCATTGACGTGTCTGTTCACTGTAATAAGTTTAGTGTCTGTGTTTTGCGACCACATCGCAAAACCGTGCGATTAGTAGGCGAAAGGACGTGCCTTTCCAATGGGAACCGAAAACATTTGATAGCAAGGTCATAGGTCAAGCGATTCCTCCACAGGAAAACACGTCTGATATATTCTATGCGACACTGGTGACGGCATGTGCGTCGCATGACAGGAATATGTTGTCGACTCACCTAACTTGTACACTTGGCGAATGTGAAAAAAGATTCTTCTAGCTTGCCCGATTTAGGTTTTCTTGTGGATGTGATACTCACTCCCAAAAACGCGCTGTAGTCGACTGACGTCGTGTGTTTCGATGTTTGTTTAGGTGTAGCGTCCACATACTACGGCGCAGTTACCTCACATCGGACGGACCGACGGACAGATAATAATTGTCTGAAAATAAAAGATTAAACTTCTCACTCGAGGGAAGACTTGAACCAAGGACCTCTCGTTCCGCAGCTGCTCACGCTAACCACTGGACCACGGGGCTACTGAACTCGCACTATCCTTGCTGATGCCTATCTTGCGCATGGACTACTCAGTTTGTATATTTTGCTTATTTTTTTCATAGTTCCACACAACTTCTTCCTGTTTTCTCGATTGATCTGTGATCAGTTTTTCAAGGCCTATCCACTGTGCCAACTTATAACTAAATCTGAGGGGGGGTGCGATGGGGAGGTTCCCTTGTCAGAACGCTTTCCAGATGTTGCATTTCGCGATTGAGGTGCTGTGGGTCACATATTCGTTCTGCTCGCGTTACGAGCGTATGAATCATGCATTTTTTCTGGCTCGGGTGGTGGTTTGATGGTTTGTGCAGGTATCGGACCGTGTGTGTCGGTTTTCGGTATACACTATGTCCCAGGTTTTCGCCGTCCCTTGTGACCAGCACGTCTAGAAATGATAGTTTTCTGTCCTTTTCTACTTCCATTGTAAATTTTATGTTGGTGTGGAGGCTGTTCAAGTGCCTTAGGAAGTCACCGAGCTGTTCTCCACCATGGCTCCACACAACGAAAGTATCATCGACGTACCTGTACGACACCTTAGGTTTGCAAGCCGCCGAGTCCAGTGCCTGTGCTTCCAAATATTCCATGAAGAAGTTGGCCACCACTGGACTAAGAGGACTACCCATGTATCACATGGTACCTAATTGTGTTTGTAGATCAGGGCGAAGTATGTGGATGAGTGGCTTGTAAGGTGCGAAATTATAGCCACCTTACAATATGTATACCAAGTTTGCTTGAAATCGATCCAGTGCTTTTGGAGGAGATGTGGAATGTACTTACATACATTTTTATAGTATGTATCTTCACTTACTCGAAATTTTGTTTTTCGCGTTCATTCGTCAGTCACTCCTAGCAATTGTTAATTTCTATTCACGCTTCATTCTCCACATCATGAAGAGAAACGAGCCTCGACGAAGGTGCACGATTGAGCAGTAAAGTTTACGGCCGGCGCTTCCCGCAGACGAGAACAAATGGCTGGCAGGTGATTACGAGCTGCGACGCCTGCTGATCCATACATAAGTCACGAGCCCTGGCCTGGCCCAGCCCCCCACACGCGATCGACTCCGGCCTGCGGTTGGCCGGCAGCGCCTTATACAGGACAGGTGGGCGGCGGGGGCGCCTTATACAGCCTCCCCCTTATTTACGGCGCCCTCCCGCCGCCCCTGACAGCGACGCCATTACGGCAGGCGTCGAGCCCCCTCGACGACGCCCCGGGGCGTGCTGCGTCACTGCGACTCGACCGCTGCCCGCCAGGTCGAGAGGTGGTGACCGTCGGGGAGGGGGGGGGGGGGGGGGTAGGCGGCATCCTCATCGAGGAATCACTGGGTCTACGACATCATCGTCCAGACTGGCCGCCACTGACCCCACTGTAACTTAATAAGTTCTGAAAACACTGCTGGAAAATAGCTGCGATCAGATAAATAGCTGAAATACTAATCAGTCTTCATCACAAGGCTTACTTAAAAATCACTCATCACGTGCAAAAGCTGTGGAAGATAAGAACTATAGAGGAAGATAGATACTGGGAATGCATACATACATACATAAATCCTTGTTCCATAGATCATGAGCACGAGATTTCGTAATGATGTGGAACGTGTCATCAAACAAATATTTTAAAACGTATAGTACCAGTGCTACTCTGAGACAGGAAGGTTGACACACGGGAGGAATTTGTGGCAGATTGTATAATCCAGTCAAAGGGCTGACACAAAAAAAAAGAGAGAAGGCGTACCCAGAGAAGTGTCGTGATCAGGCTGGCAGTATTCATTTATACTGAAGGCGAGGCCAATGATGTTACTATGAGATACAGAGGTTGTGTCTTCTGGCTTCACAAAGGGAATCTTTGCAAGGTGAGTTGTTGTTTTGTACATGTCTCCAGTCCCAGGTTTGGTTTGATGCAGCTCCCCATGCTACTCTATCCTATGCAAGCCTCTTCATCTCCAAATAACTACTGCAACTTACATCCTTCCGAATCTGATTATTCTTTACCTCGTGATCTCCGATTTGTAACCCCCCCCCCCCCCACACACACACATACACTTCCCTCCAGTACTAAACTGGTGGTCCCTTGATGTCTCTAAATGGATCCTCCTCCTAGTTCAGGTTGTGCCACAAATTTATTTTCTCCTCAATTCTATTCAGTATTTCCTCATTAGTTACGTGATCTATCCGTAGAATTTTTACGTAGCACTTCATTTCAAAAGCTTCTAATCTCTTCATGTCTAAACTGTTTACATGGCTACACTCCAGACAAATGCTTCCAGAAAAAGACTCCCTAACACTGTAATCAGTTTTCGATGTTGACAGATTTTGTCTTTTTCAAAACTGCTTTTCTTGCTATAGCCTTGTCTCACTCCATTCTCAACCACTGCTAACTTTTCATGCCCCTCCACTCTTACAGGGTTTCTGTACAAGTTGTAAATAGCCTTTGCTCCATATATTTCACCCCTGCTACCATCAGAATTTTAAAGAGTGTTTTCCAGTCAATATTGTCAAAAACTTTCTCTAAGTCTACAACTGCTATAAATGCAGGTTTGTCTTTTCTTAACCTATCTTCTAAGATCAGTCATGGGATCAATATTGCCTCATGTGTACGTATCTTTCTCTGGAATCCAAATTAATGTTCCCCGAGATCGTCTTATACCAGTTTTTCCATTCTTCCTTAAATAATTCGTACTAAAGTGCGCGTCATTTACGACGGCGGCCGAGTTTAGGTTCGTTCTGCGCATCTGACGTCACAAAACTCAGTCAGCCAATGAAAAGAAAACGACATTGCCAGAGCTCGACTGCAGTGCAGAGCACGGACGAGTGTCTTCAGTTTTAGAAACGTTCAGTCATAAATAAAGTAATTGAACAAAAGCAATGTCTTCATAGCAGACTTTCTATAAAAGAAAGTTTGGAAATAGCATTCTTTATATCAACTGCTTCATATTCTATTAAACCAAACAACCAAATAAGACTCCTAATTCAGGCGATAGCAAGGAAATTCATTCTCACTAACCGCTTTTTCGCAATAAAGAACAGCAGTAATTGTTTATTTCCTATTGTACTTCGACGAAACGTAATTCATAGTCATACCAACAGTGTTTGTCGGTATTTTGCGTGATTCTTTAAAGCACTACACGATGTCTGTTGAACGACAAGCTGCGTTAGCGTAATGGTTACTGTGTTTGGCTGCCCCACAAAAGGTTCAGAGTTCAAATCTTGTTCGGTGCCTAATATTTTCTTTGTGTCTTACTTCATGAATTTTATTCGTTTGAATGTACTTTTTTGAAATTTCTAGTCGCCATACGGAAAGCATACGCTGTGGACAATTACCTCTGCAAACTCTTCAAAATTTCTTGCGATGGTTTACTACACTTAATGCTGCACAATAACTGCGTTGAACATCGAAACACACGCCAGACAATGTGTTAACGAATTTGTGACTGCTGACAGACGCATCACAGTGAACGAATTGTCACGCTACGTTGGGATAGGGGAAGGAAGTGTTTGCAGAATACTGAAAGTGTTGGAGTTAAAAAAGGTTTGTGCCAGGTGGGTTCCCAGGATGTTGACAGTGGCTCACAAAGAAAGAAGAAAAACGGTATGCAATGAACTTTTGGAACAGTACGAGAATGGTGGAGATGAATTTCTTGGAAGAACTGTGACAGGTGATGAAACATAGCTCCGTCATTTTTCACCAGAGACGAAGAGGCAATCAATGGAGTGGCATCATGCAAATTCACCCAAGAAAAAAAATTCGAAACCACACCTTCTGCTGGAAAAGTTATGGCTACGTTGTTTATCGATTCCGTAGGACTCTCGCTTGTGGACATCGTGCCAAGTGGAACCACCATAAATTCTGATGCATATGTGACGACACTGAAGAAACATCAAGCTCGACTGAGTCATGTTCGACCACATTGGCAAAAGCAGGATGTTTTGCTGTTGCACGACAATGCACCGCCAAATGTCAGTCAGAAAACCGTGGAAGCGATCACAAAACTCGGATGGACAACACTGAAACACCCGCCTTACAGTGCTGACCTGGATCCATGTGACTATCTTCTCTTTGGGAAACTGAAAGGTTTGAAGATGATGATTCCCTTGCGCAAGCTGCCAAACAGTGGCTCCAACAGGTTGGTCCAGAATTTTACCATGCATGTATACAGTCGCTGGTTCCAAGATTGCGTAAGGCAGTTGAGAGGGATGGAAATTATTTGGAGAAATGAAAATATTGTTCCTAAAGGATGTATCTACACACTGAAAAACTTTGAAACATGTAGAATAATAGATGGATTTAAAAAACATAGTGTGCATTTCTTTTGGTCCTCATAGATATCGACAAACGCTGCTGCTGCCACTTGCGGACAGACAATGCTACAAAGATAGTGGCGCCAGTAAACAGAAGAAAACGAGACGCCGCTATCCCTATTACACAATGGCAACCTACCAATGGCACCAACGTGAGCTGCACACGGCTCAATCACATCTTAGGCTCCATCAGACAGAAAGAAACAATCATTGGAAGGTCCAGGCTGGATAAAGGAAAGCCATGCCCTGGGGAATGTTTTCGCGGCATTCCCTGGTGATCCCATCGTTCTGGAAGGCACAATGGATCAATACAAGTTTGAATCTACTCTTGGGGACCACGTGCGTTCCTACATGCAGCTTGTTTTTCCTCGACACAATGGCATCTACCACAGCAGGCAAAGCAACATGTCACACAGCTCACACTGTACGTGCGTGGTTTGCAGAGCACCAGAATGAGTTTACCGTACTCACCTGGCCACCAAAGCCCCCAGATTTAAACCCTTCACCAAGAGAGATGGCGTAATGGTTAACACACTGGACTCGCATTCGGGAGGATGACGGTTCAATCCTGCGTCCAGCCATCCTGATTTAGGTTTTCCGCTCCAGGCAAATGCCAGGATGGTCCCATTGAAAGGGCACAGCCGACGTCCTTTCCCGTCCTTCCCTAATCTAATGAGACCGATGACCTCGTAGTTTGGTCTCTTCCCCCAAACAACTCAACCCCCACCAGATTTAAACCCTTCACCAAGCGAGGTGGCGCAGTGATTTGCACACTTTACTCGAATTTGGGAGGATGACGGATCAGACCTGTGTCCGACCATGCTCATTTAGGTTTTCTGTGGTTTTCCTAAACTGCTTCAGGCAAATGCTGGGATGGTTCCTTTGAAAAGGCACCGCCGACTTCCTTCCTCATCCTTCCTCAATCCGATGGCACTGATGAACTTGCCATTGGATCCCCTCCATTCAAATCAACCAACGAACCAAATTAAACCCAATCGAGAATCTTTGAGACCACCTCGATCGGGCTGTTCGTGCCACGGACCCTCAGCCAAGAAAACTGGCGCAGTTGGCCCACGGCACTGGACCCGGCGTGACTCCACATCCCTATTGGTACCTCCCAGAACCTCACCAACTCTCTTCCTGCATGCCTCGCAGCACAAAAACATGGTTCAGATATCTCTGAGCACTATCGGACTTAACACCTCAGGTCATTAGTCCCCTAGAACTTAGAACTACTTAAACCTAACCTAACCTAAGGACATCACACACATCCATGCCCGAGGCAGGATTCGAACCTGCGAACGTAGTGGCTGCGCGGTTCCAGACTTAAGGACCTGTAACTGCTCTGCCACAGCGACAGGCCCTCGTAGCACAGCGAAAGCTAATTATTCAGGTTCTTGACACGTGGTAACATTAATGTGACTTGACAGTGTAAGAGGGCTATTAAGAAAGTAGGGAACGCTTCCGTCTGACGCCGCTAGGCGCGCGCCGATCGCGTATATTTTTGTGTGTGCGTGCTCAGCAGCTCAGTCGGCATCCATCCATAGCAGCGGGAACGTCTCTGCGCGTCTGATTTTTTCGATATTCGAATTTTAAATGTGCGCTGCAATCGAAAATCGCTCCAGTTGTGAGGTGCTGTCTGTGATACGGTTTTTGTCGGCAAAAAGCCTAAAACGTACAGAAATTTATCGTGAACTATGCAAAGTGCAGGGAAACAACGTAATGAGTGAATGTTCCATCCGGAAATGGTGCATTCGGTTTAAAAATAGCCGAACCAACGTTCATGATGAAGAGTGGACGCCCGAGCATTGTGACGTACGATTTTGTTGCTAAAGTTGATGAAACGATTTGTGAGAACCGTTACTTCACAATAACGGAGCTTTGGCTTTCTTTTCCACAATTTTCATGGACTTTCTTTTTTTAAATTGTCACTCAAAAGCTAGGCTACCATAAATTTTGTGCACGATTGGTGCCCAAAATGCTTACAGAGCACCGTAAAGAATAGCGAATAGGGGCAACGTTGACATTTCTGGAGGCCTACCAAAAACATGGAGATTCATTACTGCATCGAATCGTAACTGGTGACGAGACTTGGGTGAAACACGTCAATTGCGAGACAAAATTGCAGTCCATGAAGTGGGGGCAAACAAGGTCCCCCCCCCCTCCAAAAAAAAAAGAACCAAGAAAATGTTTCCAAACCTTGTTAGCAAGGAAGTTGATGGCGACAGTGTTTTGGGATAGGAAAGATGTGCTTACTGATTTTCTCGAACGTGGAGGAATCATAAATTCTGCCCAGTACTGTCAAACTTCGCACAGCCTTAGAAGAGCAGCTCAAAATAAACGCCGAGGAAAGCTGACGTTCAAAATTTTGTTTTTGCACGACAGTTCCCGACATCACACGGCAAACCGCACTAAAGAACTCCTTAATTCATTCAAATGGGAAATTTTCCCTCATCTGCCCTACAGCCCCGATCTTGCAACAAGCGAATTCACCTTGTTTCCCAAGATGAGTAACTGGCTTGCAACGCAGCGCTTTGATGACGACGCGGAACTCCAGGCAGGCGTGACTCACTGGCTGAAGTCTCAGGCGGCAGAATTTTACGACGAAGGTCTTTCAAAGCTTTTCCACCGCTATGATAAGTGCCTCAATATGTTTGTTGACTATGTGGAAAAGTAGTTTGTCAGTCGCTCTTTCAGATCTATATAATAAAATGTATTTCTCGTACTCAGTTCCTTTTTTGTATGCCGAAACGTTCACTACTTTCTGAATGGCCCGCGCAGTTTCACATCTGCCTTCAGCCTTCATTAATTGATACAACATATGTTTCAGGCATGGCATGACGAAACCCTACATTTCAGCAGGATAATGCACGACCGCATGTTACAGGTCCTGTACGGGCCTTTCTGGATACAGAAAATGTTCGACTGTTGCTCTGGCCAGCACATTCTCCAGATCTCTCACCAATTGAAAACATCTGGTCAGTGGTGGCCGAGCAACTGGCTGGTCAAAATACACCAGTCACAACTCGTGAACTGTGGTATGGTGTTGAAGCTCTATGGGCAGCTGTACCTGTACACGCCATCCAAGCTCTGACTCAATGCCCAGGCGTATCAAGGCCGTTATTACGGCCAGAGGTGGTTGTTCTGGGTACTGATTTCTCAGGATCTATACACCCAAATTGCGTATAATATATTTGTCCCATGAATACCCGTTTATAATCTGCATTTCTTCTTGGTGTGGCAATTCTAATGGCCAGTAGTGTGTTTCCGTCAGCGTAGTTTTGAGTCAGCAATGTATGTTTTCCTGGCACTGACACAGCCCAGCACAGAGGCGACGCCGTTGTTTTCCCCGGCTCCCGCCCCTAGCGCCCCTTATATTTATTACCCGCTTCTCCGCGCGCTATCTCGTGCCACACGCCGCCCCGGGCCGAGCCTATTTCGCGGAAGGATCAACAGATGCCGCTCCGGCCGGCGGCTGACACCCAGGAATGCCACCCCAAGAATTTCATTTCCCGCGGGCGTTGTGTGGGGTGGCCGTGGGGATAGGCGCACCGGCGGCTGTCGGTAAGGCGTCCGCGGGCCGAAGTTAATTTGTGGACCGCAGACGCTGCAGGTATGTCGCTGCCCAGAACACAGGCAACACTCCAGGAACAATGAGTCGTGTCTACGTGCAGAGGGGTCAGGGAACTTCGACAAGTAAGGCCTTGTATGCGAGTTAGCAAAAGGGAAACGACGTTTTGGGCATCCGACACTCCACATACAAGGGCTGTGCAGAAAGTAAGTTCCGACCGGTCGCGAAATGGACGGCTTAGTGCAAGCCCGATGAAGCTTTGCACAGATGTGTTGGGCAGTGTCTCTAGTATGACCGTCGATCGCATCAAGCCGCTCTTTTCAGTTGTGAGTGAGTAATGGTGCCTAGAACAACGACGTCTCCCGCCAAGTATGAGGGCCCGCTGAGAGGTTTCGCCTTAATGAATGCAGCCCACCTAACACAACTGCCACGCACTTGCTTCTTCGTGGCGATTCTCAGCCGCACTCTGCAGGGGCAGTGGAGACGCTCCTCCAGCCTTTTCGATGGGAAGTGTTCGATCACCCACAACACAGACCTCATTGCCTCGTCCTGAGTATCATCTCAGTTCACATGAAACGCTAGATACAAAGACAACACATGGGTGCAGGCTATGTGCTATAGACCTGCGTAGAGAATTATCGGAAAGCACAGGTGGCTGCCTTCTATGACAATGGTGTTGTAATTTTGGTATAACGCACCAAAAAACTCTAAGTGCGAGTGGCGACTATGTAGAGAAGTATCTCGATAGTGTAGCTAACTCTTGCAAATAAAATGTTTCTGATTTTCTCTGTGATTTCCATTTAGCGACCGATCAGAACTCAGTTTGAGGACAACTCTCGTATTACACAACTAGCAATTAAAATTAATATACCAAGAAGAAATGCAGATGATAAGTGGGTATTCATTCGACAAATATATTATACTAGAACTGACATGTGATTACATTTTCATGCAGTTTGTGTGCATTGATCCTGAGAAATCAGTACCCCGTACAACCACCTCTGGCCGTAATAACGGCCTTGATACACCTGGGCATTGAGTCAAACAGAACTTGGATGGCGTGTACAGGTACAGCTGCCCATGCAGCTTCAACACGACACCACAGTTCATCATGAGTAGCGACTGGCGTACTGTCACGAGCCAGTTGCTTGGCCACCATTGACCAGACGTTTTCAATTGGTGAGAGATCTGGAGAATGTGCTGGCCAGGGCAGCAGTCGAACATTTTCTGTATCCAGAAAGGCCCATACAGGACCTGTAACATGCGGTCGTGCATTATCCTGCTGAAATGTAGGGTTTCGCAGGGATCCAATGAAAGGTAGAGCCGTGGGTCGTAACACATCTGAAATGTAACGTCCACTGTTCTAAGTGCCGTCAATGAGAACAAGACGTGACCGAGACGTTTAACCTATGGCACCCCATACCATCACGCCGGGTGATACGCCAGTATGGCGATGACGAATACACGCTTCCAATGTGTGTTCACCGCGATGTCACCAAACACAGATGCGACTATCATGATGCTGTAAACAGAACCTGGATTCATCCGAAAAAATGACGTTTTGCCATTCTTGTACCCAGGTTCGTCGTTGAATACATCATCGCAGACGCTCCTGTCTGTGATGCAGCGTCAAGGGTAACTGCAGCCACGGTCTCCGAGCCGATAGTCCATGCTGCTGCAAACGTCATCGAACTGTTCGTGCAGATGATTCTTGTCTTGCAAACGTCCCCATCTGTTGACTCAGGGATCGAGACGTGGCTGCACGATCCGTTACAGCCATGCAGATAAGATGCCTGTCATCTCCACTGCTGCTGATACGAGGCCGTTGGGATCCAGCACGGCGTTCCGTATTAGCCTCCCGAACCCACCGATTCCATATTCTGCTAACAGTCATTGGATCTCGACCCACGCGAGCAGCAATGTCGCGATACGATAAACCGCAATCGCGGTAGGCTACAATCCGACCGTTATCAAAGTCGGAAACGTGATGGTACGCATTTCTCCTCCTTACACGAGGCATGACAACAACGTTTCACCAGACAACGCCGGTCAACTGCTGTTTGTGTATGAGAAATCGGTTGGAAACTTTCTTGATGTCAGTACGTTGTAGGTGTCGCCACCGTCGCCAACCTTGTGTGAATGCTCTGGAAAGCTAATCATTTGCATATCACAGCATCTTCTTCCTGTCGGTTAAATTTCGCGTCTGTAGCACGTCATCTTCGTGGTGTAGTAATTTTAATAGCCAGTTGTGTATTTGCTACCACGCAACCACAATATCAACTGCTAACTTCAACAGGTGGCGGGACTGGAGTTATCCAATGGTGAGCACGTCATGAGGCTACGGAGCGTTGTTGAACTGCTTCGTTGACGAATAAATCACAACAGTGCTACAGTGCTAATGGTGTTGACACACAGCAGAGCAATGGCATATATACACAAAGCAAACATTGCATTATACAACTGTTACCGCAGTTGACATTTCGTTAGAAAGGAACACAAGGAATTTCGCAGAGCGAGAAAGGAGTGGCAGATAAAATATCAGTATTCCTGCAACATGAGTCAGGTGAATGTGTGGTGTTTACGCTCGACTGTGGGGACAATGTACATGAGGAGTACAATGATGACGATACCTCCTTAACAAGTGGCCGTGATACTGGAACATGTGTCTATCCATGTAGTTCATCATCTTTCTGGGAGAGGGAGACACATCTCCAGTGAATCGTGGTAAGGACAATCGTTGTCCAAGGAGCTGGTACTATAGATAATTACAAACCTACAAGATCATCCGCAGCGTAGTAAGGAAACCAATTTCGAATAAGTCTGCAGCAATATGAGCGTGTAGCGCATAAGAAAAACTGACGATATTCAAGGGAGGACAAGGTGCACTTGTTACAACAACTGGTGTTTGCGCTTTTCAAGGATGCTCGATACAATTTACAGGATGTGCAAGAGAGTGACCTAATACGCTGTGCGCACCAAACTATGCGCGATATTTTAACTGATGCTGTGGATGGTTGCATAACTGCAAACAGTGCTACATGTCTGGAAGAAGTAAGATAGCGAAATTTGAAACAAAATGTCAACTTGATGATGCACAGTAAACAGACGAATCGGCCCGAACATTTGTCGATAACATAAACAAACTTATCCCATCGTTCAGTAAAGAAATTCTTTTCAACTCCGACTAACGGAGATTTGAAGAGGAAATGCATGTGAAAGCAACCCTGGCAATTAGAAGTGCTAATGGAGTTGCATCAAGATCAACTAACATCAGTCCCTTAATGCATTCGTATTCAGTAGTGCCAACTGTTCATCTGAATGGTAAATTGACTCGAAAGTCATTCGTTGTGCTGCGACAACTTGGAGGTGTTCTGCCTGTTGCTATTCCTTCTCGTCCGCGTGACTTTGCAATAGGGAATAATTACGTCACAGCAGCCAAGAGAGGCTAAATAGGAGTAAGAGACCTATAACTATGATATGAGCACTGCTTCTTGGCAATATCTGGTCAAAATAACTTGCTTTCGCTTGATTCCTAGTCTGCATATACACTCATGCTCATAAATTAAGGATAATTGCACAATGTGGTTCCACACAAAACTGGCGCTAATAGCATAGGCACATAGGGAACACACACGACACCGATCTGTAAGTCCATGGTATTGGTGATAAGCTGAGAAAACCGTCACGAAACACACATGCTACAAAACGCCACTGTTTCCTGCGCATATACCCCAAGATAAATATGGGATATCATCACCTTGCAAACGTACACAGGCCTTACAATGGGTTGGCATGTTCTGGATCAAGTGGTCGAGCAGCTGCTGGAGTGTAGCCTGCCATTCTTGCACCAGTGCCTGTCGGAGCTCCTGAAATGTCGTAAGGGTTTGAAGACGTGCAGCGATACGTCGACCGCGAGCATCCCAGACGTGTTCGATGGGGTTTAGGTCTGGAGAACAGGCAGGCCACTCCATTCGCCTGATATCTTCTGTTTCGAGGTACTCCTTCACGATGGGAGCTCATTGTGGCCGTGCGTTATCATCCATCAGGAGGAAGCTGGGACCCACTGCACCCTTGAAAAGACAGACATACTGGTGCAATATGATGTCCCGATACACCTGACCTGTTACAGTTCCTCTGTAAATGACATGCAGGGATGTACGTGCACCAATCATAATCCCACCCCACACCATCAAACCACGACCTCCATACAGGTCCCTTTCAAGGACATTAAGGGGTTGGTATCTGGTTCCTGGTTCACGCCCGATGAAAACGCGGAAAATCACTGTTCAGACTATACCTGGACTCGCCCGTGAACATAACCTGGGACCACTGTTCCAATGATCATGTACCATGTTCTTGACACCAGGCTTTATGGACTCTCCTGTGACCAGGGGTCAGTGGAATGCACCATGTCTGTTCAGTCGTCTGTAGACTGTGTGTCCGGAGACAACTATTCCAGTGGCTGTGGTAAGGTGCCGAGTAAGGCTACCTGCAGTACTCCGTGGCCGTCTGCGGGCACTGATGGTGAGATGTCGGTCTTCTTGTGGTGTTGTACGCTGTGGACGTCTCGTAATGTAGCGCCTGCATACGTTTCCTGTCTGCTGGCATCGTTGCCATAATCTTGAGATCACATTTTGTGGCACACGGAGGGCCCGTGCTACGACCTGCTGTGTTTGACCAGCCTCCAGTCGCCCTAGTATTCTACCGCTCATAACATCATCAATATTTCTTTGAGCCACTTTCAACACACTGTCACCATTAGCATGTCTGAAAACGTGTGCACACTTACTCGCTGCACCGTACTCTGGCATGCACCAAAACACCTCTGCATATGTGGACTGCTTCCAGCTCCACCATGCGACGACCATAGGGCAAATGCACCGCATGGTCATACCATGAGGTGACTTAAACCAGCAAACCGCCCACCAGAACGTTGTTTCACCATGTATCAACATTAGCCTTAATTTATGAGCATGAGTGGAGAAATCATTCTGCTTTAGAGCATACCATTCCTCCTGAAAAGCGTCTGACATTGCAATTCATACCACTTGGCACCAATGGACAAATTCAGCCTGTGGATATTTCTTTTTTTTCCGTGCCTATAAAACATATTATCGCACTGTCTTGAAGGATAGCCAGTTCCACGATAAGCTCCACGATAGACTATTTCGCATTTGGTTGGATGCCGTCACATTCCATCAGTTCTCATCATCCCGTTACCTCAATATGATTCTACATGCATTCTTTAAGAATGGATTCCTAGCTGAACGGCATGTACAGTTTTTGGCTCCCAAGGTGTTCGCCATCAAACTTGATGGTACGAACCTTTGTGATCTCTGTGGCGCGCCATTTTTCATTCAGTGTTCAATGTGCAAGTTAATGGTTTGTTTTGAATATTTCTGGTATGTCGACGAAGTCCATTTTGTGTAATGTAGTACAGACATGCCACGCAAGACTGATCTCTGCACCATCCGGACGTTCATTTTCTGTCGCCCTCCTGATGCGTATTGTGAATCATTAGGAGTTCATATTTTTCCTATCGTAACTGTTTACGCATCACTTTCAGGCTTGCGACCCTGCACTCGACGGGTTCCGTGTCAATGACGGGTGGTAGTGTGGTGGAGCGGATAAAAGTACTGACGCTTAGCGTACCCCCAGCTCTTGTCAAAGAGCAGCGCCAGGAAGAGCCTCCAAATTGTATTGGCTGAGCAGGGTGCAGGGGGTGGAGGGGGATGGGGCTAGGAGAGGTGTTGAGATCACAAACAGACGGCTTCCTCAAATCACACATACATAATTTGGCATCTACGGTATATCACTTCCGGTACTTTGTAATACGCTAGAAATATTGAAAGTTTGTCACAATAGCCTAATAAAACAGTGAAGAGAATGTTACCATAATCTTAACATTCCACAAGCAAATATCAAATCTTTCTTTTTTTCATTTGATTTTCCTTAGTTTTTCTCGTTCCAGAATAGTAGTTCAACATTAGTTCTGCTGCTCTAATTTTTGCATTCTCCTAAAGTACCACACTGCCAGATGCCCGCCCAGTTAGCCAAGCAGTCTAATGCATGGCTTTTGGAAGTGGGAAGGAGTGCCCGGTCCCCTGCACGAATCCACCCGGCGGCCTTGCGTCGAGGTCGAGAGAGCCGGCCAGTCTGTGGATGGTTTTAAGGTGGTTTTCCATTTGCCTCGGTGAATGATGGGCTGGTTCCCCTTATTCCGCCTGAGCTACACTATGTCGGCAATTGTTGCGGAAACAAGTTCTCCATGTACGCGTACACCACCATTACTCTATCACGCAAACATTGAGGTTACACACGTCTGACATGAGACGTTCCTTGGCGGGGGGGCTCCACCGGGGCTCGAACCGCACAATAACCCTGGAACCGGTGTGGGGCGGCGGAGGGGTGAAGTGGACTGCGGTAGTCGTTGTGGGTTTGTGGACCACTGCGGCTGCGGCGGGGATGGAGCCTCTCCGTCGTTTCTAGGTCCCCGGTTACAATACTATACAACACAACATTGCCAGATAATTTTTTATTACTAAATACACTGCTAGAAAATAAGGAAGTGAGGCACCAAGGAGGTGAGCAAGGAAACAACACAAAACTTCCAGGCTTCAGAGGGTACGTGATGGTATTTCAGTGATTACAAAACCGAGACAAATTTACAAAGAACTTTGCAGCATGATCACACTTACCAGTATGACGTACCTTCTCTGTCCTGCACACACCCTCTCTCTCAGTTAGGAAGGGTATCATCAAACTGCTGTATCTGCCCCTGAAGCAAGTTGGCCACAAGCTGCAGTAAGTTGTCCTTGATGTTGTGGATGCTGCCACTGGTATATAGTTCACATTCGACATGGTCCCTCACATATTCTAACTGGGACAGTTCACGGAATCTTACTGAAGACATGAGTATCTCAATACCATGAAATCATTTACGTACATGACTGAAAGAACTCGCACAGTTTAAGATCCACAGCTATACTTATTTATTCTCTTATTATTTATTCTTATTATTTATTCTATTTATTCTCCACCTTGTAATTCCTTGTCATTGGCTGTATTAGGTACACCTCTATTAACTTACGCAATAGTGCCATATGAAAGATGAATTTAGTGGACAGCTATATAAGGATGTAGACAGTGACTTGTGGAAGGTTAGGTCAGTCCAGGAAGTGTAAATAAATAGGCAAAGCGGTTAAGGTGATGACTCGTGATAATCAGGAAATCAAGGTTCGAGATCTGATGTGCCATAAATTTTCGTATGTCACTATTGGATGGTATACCAAATATAGAGAATACACAGTCAGTGAATAACTTTCCAGGTATCACGAAAACAGTTCATAGGGATATGTGCCGAGTGTCACTGAGCAGTATCCTGTTGAAAAATGGCACCACCATACTGTCATAGTCCAGAAGTATGTACAGGCAAGCTTTGCAAGTCCTTCTTCGCGCATAAAGTTAATTGATTCTGACTGCTCACTTAAATACTATTTGCTGTAAGCTCATCCGTCCAAAGCTCCTTTTGGCTGATGCTGGAACTCTTGAACTCCGCCGAACTCTTGAACTCTGCCGAGCTCTTGAACTCTGCCGAGCTCTTGAACTCTGCCGAACTCTTGAACTCTGCCGAACTCTTGAACTCTGCCGAACTCTTGAACTCTGCCGAACTCTTGAACTCTGCCGAACTCTTGAACTCTGCCGAACTCTTGAACTCTGCCGAACTCTTGAACTCTGCCGAACTCTTGAACTCTGCCGAACTCTTGAACTCTGCCGAACTCTTGAACTCTGCCGAACTCTTGAACTCTGCCGAACTCTTGAACTCTGCCGAACTCTTGAACTCTGCCGAACTCTTGAACTCTGCCGAACTCTTGAACTCTGCCGAACTCTTGAACTCTGCCGAACTCTTGAACTCTGCCGAACTCTTGAACTCTGCCGAACTCTTGAACTCTGCCGAACTCTTGAACTCTGCCGAACTCTTGAACTCTGCCGAACTCTTGAACTCTGCCGAACTCTTGAACTCTGCCGAACTCTTGAACTCTGCCGAACTATTGAACTCTGCCGAACTCTTGAACTCTGCCGAACTCTTGAACTCTGCCGAACTCTTGAACTCTGCCGAACTATTGAACTCTGCCGAACTATTGAACTCTGCCGAACTCTTGAACTCTGCCGAACTCTTGAACTCTGCCGAACTCTTGAACTCTGCCGAACTATTGAACTCTGCCGAACTATTGAACTCTGTCGAACTCTTGAACTCTGCCGAACTTTTGAACTCTGCCGAACTCTTGAACTCTGCCGAACTATTGAACTCCACTGAACTCTTGAATTCTACCTCACTTGGCATTTGAGGACCTCTATCTACAGCATGTGATGCTGTCTGCTTAGAGATACTCTGAATTTGCAGTCAATCCACATGAAATCAACAGTTTCTCACTGTGTATGGCCTCTTACTGAATTAACAAAAGCAGATTTCACCTAAGTTATAAGACTGACAGCTAATATTCATACTTTGATGATTTTTTTTTGTAACCTTTCATGACTCAGCCACTACACCTGGTTACCTAGTATCATATCCAGTTTCATGTCCTCCAGCTTGCTTAGACCTCGTTACTCATACAATTTTTTTTTCCAGCCTGTGAATAATTTCAGGCTAAAACTCTCCCTTGGGGATCACATGAAATAACTTTTCCAACTACCAACTTACTCTGATGAACCACCTTCTGAACAGTGTGTTGGTACACCTTTAAAAATCGAATATAGCAGCCATTCTGAATGATGTAGATTCAACAAGTCCTTCATAAGTTGCAGAAAGTACATGGCACCACATGTGTATGCACAGGTGACAATTCCCGTAAATTACTGGCCGGTAGTTTGTGTTGGGCACGGATCTGGTGCCAAACAGCCTCCCTCGTGTTCGCATCAGGTGAACATAGTGGCCAACACACCAACGCGAGTTAAATACCATGCCGCTCAAACAACTGTGGTATGATAGTCTCCTGGTGACATGGGCAGTTATCCTGCTGGAAAACTCCACCACTCTCAGGGAAGACACCGAGCATGAAGCGATGCAGTGGTCCACAAATAAGCTCACATAGTGCAAAGCTGTCTGCTCCACAGCTAAAGGGTCAGTGCAGTTGACTGCAATGCAGCGGTCCCAGGTTAGATTGCCTACCGGGTCTGTGATTGTCCATGCTCGTTGACTTGGTGTTGTCCTCATCATCAAATTAGTAGCATAGGTGACTGAAGATGGAAGGCGCCAAGAGAGGGCACTTGCCTCCCCCCTGGAGTACAGAGTTTTTATTCACAGCAGAATTCTCACACACTTGTAATTTTTGAGATTCCGCAAAACCTCTCGTTTAACCAACTGTAGCGTAATGTGGCTGATCGCAGTGAAATAATATAAGGTGGCGCACGAAAAACTGGCCCCGAGTACAGACTGATCGCCAGTTACACACGATTTGCGAACGCTACCAGAAGAATAGATAAACATGTAATGATTAGGCAGTGAAGAAATAACAAATAAGCTAATGCAAACAACATCTCCGAAACAATGAATGACGATTGGTGGGCGACAATGAGCAGTCTAGTACTCGGGGCCGATTTTTCGTGCGCCACCCTGCACCACTGAAATAATATTGCAGGAGTTATCGTATTCTCTTTACAAAATATAACACCAGACACTCGATTATGGAGCGCGGACTTCATTCGGTTGTAAGTCGGTCTGCCTTGCATAACAATGAACATTCCCTTTTACCTTGGATCAAAAAAAGACGGAAAATGGCCACTCGTGTGTGCCGTGCCGACTTCCTCTGTGCCGGCCGAAGTGGCCGTGCGGTTAAAGGCGCTGCAGTCTGGAACCGCAAGACCGCTACGGTCGCAGGTTCGAATCCTGCCTCGGGCATGGATGTTTGTGATGTCCTTAGGTTAGTTAGGTTTAACTAGTTCTAAGTTCTAGGGGACTAATGACCTCAGCAGTTGAGTCCCATAGTGCTCGAGCCATTTGAACGTTTTGAACTTCCTCTGCGTGTGTAATAACAAAAAAATTTTGCCTTTATACAAGTATGTCTTCTGCTGTTTATCGAAATAGTGAAGTAAGGCGTTCTGCTATCTGAAAAAAATGTATGTATTACATACTACATAATTTTATGTAATTTACGTAATTATAAAATACATTTTAATTGCCAGTCGTGGACGCTGAATAGAATATGAAAAGAACCAGAAGTCCAGAGTTCAAAAAAGGTTTGAAACGTATCTAGAACGGTCGTGCGAAGCGAACGAAACGAAACGAACAACTCGATACTGAACTAGCTATGAGCAGTCGGCAGTGGAACTGCGACGAGTGGCCACGCGAAGGAGGACGACTCCGGCCGAGCGAGACCGAGACCGAGACAGATAGGGAAAAGGGACCGAGACTGGAACGAGGGCGGCCGACGTGTCGTAACTGGAACGAGACCGACCGTTTCCCGTTCTCGGGAACTGTAACCAGAAAGCCGCGACCGAAGTGAAATGTGAAAGACTGTTCCTTACAATTCGTTCCTCACTCCTTCTGTTCATCCTGGTGAACCGTTCATTTCGATCCGTTAGTTCGCGAACGGCCCATCTCTAGTAATGATGTGGTGTGAATGAGTTTACAGGATATGTATATGTGATTAGTGTTGACATTATGAGCACATTATTACATTAGACCGACTCGTGCAACTACACTTACCAAGAGATTTATTACTACTACTATTATTATTATTATTATTATTATTATTATTATTACTGTATATTGAGCAAGCAGTAAAGGAAACAAAAGAAGAGTTCGGAGTAGGTATTAAACTCCATGGAGAAGAAATAAAAACTTTGAGGTTCGCCGATGACATTGTAATTCTGTCAGAGACAGCAAAGGGCTTGGAAGAGCAGTTGAACGGAATGGACAGTGTCTTGAAAGGAGGATATAAGATGGTCATCAACAAAAGCAAAACGAGGATAATGGAATGTAGTCGAATTAAATCGGGTAATGCTGCGGGAATTAGATTAGGAAATGAGACGCTTAAAGTAGTAAATGAGTTATGCTATTTGGGGAGCAAAATAACTTATCATGGTCGAAGTAGAGAGGATATAAAATGTAGACTGGCAATGGTAAGGAAAGCGTTTCTGAAGAGGAGAAATTTGTTAACATCGAGTATTGATTTAAGTGTCAGGAAGTCGTTTCTGAAAGTATTTGTATAAAGTGTAGCCATGTATGGAAGTGAAACATGGACGATGAATAGTTTGCACAAGTAGAGAATAGAAGCTTTCGAAATGTGGTGCTACAGAAGAATGCTGAAGATTAGATGGGCTGGTCACATAATTAATGAGGAGGTATTGAATAGAGTTGGGGAGAAGACAAATTTGTGGCACAACTTGACTAGAAAAAGGGATCGGTTGGTAGGACATGTTGTGAGGCCTCAAGGCATCACCAATGTAGTTGGTTCAAATGGCTCTGAGCACTATGGGACTTAACTACTGTGGTCATCAGTCCCCTAGAACTTAGAACTACTTAAACCTAACTAACCTAAGGACATCACACACATCCATGCCCGAGGCAGGATTCGAACCTGCGACCGTAGCAGTCGCGCGGTTCCGGACTGCGCGCCTAGAACCGCTAGACCACCGCGGCCGGCACCAATTTAGTACTGGAGAAAGTGTGGAGGGTAAAAATCGTAGAGGGAGACCAAGAGATGAATACACTAAACAGATTCAGAAGGATGTACGTTGCAGTAGGTACTGGGAGATGAAGAAGCCTGCACAGGATAGAGTAGCATGGAGAGATGCATCAACCCATTCTCTGGACTGAAGACCACAACAAGAACAACAACATTATTAGTATTATTATTTACTGGCCACCACTGTTCAAGTAGAAATTCCTCCGTGGTATAGAAGGACTGGTAAACTTGCTTTGTTATCTGTCAGCCATTTTATGTTATTGGCCGAATGATCATTTTTGTTGCATGCTGACCTTTCTGTAGCAATGACAGCTTGACACTGATGCGACAAAAGTGAGAGAATACCTCCTAATATCGTGTTGGACCTCCTATTGTCCGGCAAGGTGGGGCAATTCGACGTAGCATGGGCTCATGTCGCTGGATGTCCCCTGCAGAAATTCTGAGGCTTGATGGCTCTGTATCTGTCTGTAATTGTGAAAGTGTTGCTGTTGCAGGATTTTGTGCACGAACTGACCTCTGGATTATGTCCGATAAACGTTCGATGTGATTCATGCCGGGCAATCTGGGTGACCAAATCGAATTGTCCAGAATGTTCTTCAAACCAGGTGCGAACAACAGCAGCTGTGTGGCATGGCACATTGTAATCCATAAAAATTCGACCGTTACTTGGGAATATGAAGTCTATGAATGACTGCAGATGATCTCCAGGTAGCCAAACATAACCATTTCCAGTTAGTTATGAGCTCGTTTGGACCAGAGAACCCAGTCCCATCCAAGTAAACAAAGCCCACACCATTATGGAACCACTACCAGCTTCTACAGTGACTTTTTGACAATTTGGCTCCATAGCATCGTGGGATCTACTCCACACGTGACCGCCACTGTCAGATCCTATCATCTGAAAGCGGTACTCATCTGACGAGGCCACGGTTTTCCAGTCGTCTAGGCTGCAAGTGATATCTCATTAGGCCAGGAGAGGCTATGCAGGCGATGTCGCGCTGTTACTAAAGCCACCCACGTCGGTCGCCTGCTGCCACAGCTAATTAAGGGGAGACGGAAGGCAATTTTTATCCCTATTCTGCCAGTGCTATTTTATCCTTTGGATAGGAACACTTTTAAAAAGAACTACAGGTGATAAAACAATGAAATTTTTACTACATATATATATATATATATATATATATATATATATATATATATATATATATAACATATATGCCTCAATTTACAAGTAAAATAAACATAATACCTCTTATGGTTTTGAAGAAAAAAATTTTATTCTTTCACTAGTAAAATTTAGCTTTATTTGTACATTAATTACTATAAAACAGTTTCTGATTGTTTCGTGGTTCTCAATTTACTTGTAATAACTTATTACCATCTGCAGTACAAATTGACCAAATTTCATGTTTCTAACCACATTAGTTTATCAAATAATGGTACCTGAAAGTAAAAAAAATTGTAGTTTTGAGAAAAATCTATTTAAACGTTGCAATTCTAGTATAGTTACTGATGAGAATTACTTACCACTAATATTTTCTTCGACCATATTGAGCATCATCTGAATGATACTGATCTTCTTTTCTTCTCTTGGTCTCTCTTCTTTTCTGTCTGGCTTTCTTTGGGGAACAAACAGTAGTCCGAGGGAAAAAAATGGCTCTGAGCACTATGGGACTTAACATCTATGGTCATCAGTCCCCTAGAACTTAGAACTACTTAAACCTAACTAACCTAAGGACAGCACACAACACCTAGCCATCACGAGGCAGAGAAAATCCCTGACCCCGCCGGGAATCGAACCCGGGAACCCGGGCGTGGGAAGCGAGAACGCTACCGCACGACCACGAGATGCGGGCAGTCCGAGGGAGCCAAGTATGGAGAATAGGGGGGATGTGAAACGAGTTGTAATCCTATTTCCATTAATTATGCGACCACAACTGCTGAGGTGTGTGCTCGTGCATTGTCGTGTTGGAAAAGGACTTTTCTGCGGTCCAATCGCCGGCGTTTTTCTTGACGCTCGGTTTTCAGACGGTCCAATAACGATGAATAATATGCACTTGTAAGAATTTTACCCTTTTCCAGATAGTCGATGAGGATTATCCCTTGCGAATTACAAAAGACAACCGCCATAACTTTTCCGGCCGAGCGAATGGTCTTCGCCTTTTTTGGTGCAGATTCTCCCTTGGTAACCCATTGTTTAGAGTGTTGTTTGGTCTCAGGAGTATAGTAATGTATCCATGTTTCATCCACAGTGACGAAACGACGCTTAAAGTCCTGAACAGGAGCAAACCATCCTTGCAACACTTCACACGATTCCGTTTTTGGTCAAGCGTGAGCAATCGCGGAACCCATCTTGCGGATAGCTTTCTCATGTCCAAATGTTTATGCACAATATTATGTACCCGTTCATTCGAGATGCCCACAGCACCAGCAATCTGACGCACCTTAACTCTTCTGTCATTCGTCACCATATCATGGATTTTATCAATGATTTCTGGAGTCGTAACTTCCACTGGGTGTCCAGAACATTCAGCATCACTTGTGCCCGTATGGCCACTCCGAAAATTTTGAAACCACTTATAAACTGTTCTAATCGAAGGTGCAGAGTCACCATAATGTTTGTCAAGATTCTCTTTAGTCTCCTGACGCGTTTTGCCTTTCATAAAGTAAAGTTTAATCACCACACGAAATTCTTTTTCGTCCATTTTTTAACAATCGCTCGAGTTCCTTCATTCACACGAATTCAAAACACAAAGAAATTGACCAATATGACTCAAATTTGGTATGCGTTGTTTCCAAAGATGCTACTAACTGAACATGACCTCGATACGCGCCGGTGCTGCCCTCTCTCGGACTTTGCACGGGCTTTTCAAACGCCCATCCTAACAACAGTAATAAAATCGGGAGCTAAATTAACGACCCACGAAGGATGTAGGCCACACAGTTGCGATTCAGTTAGAATATTGTTTATTCAAAAGGACACTAATAGCTACAATGCTCGTATTTAGAATTACTATTGCACCCGAGAACTCGTCATGTGAAGCAGAGATCAATTCCAGAATACAAGCAGGAAACCGATCTTACCACAGCGTAGCACAACTGCTTCGGTCCAAATATCTCTCCAGACAGTTCAAGATTCGATTGAACAAAACCCTGATCCAGCCTGTTGTTCTATATGGCTGTGAGACATGGAGTATCCGGAAACAGGACTTCCATAAGCTCCTTGTTTTTGAGAGAAAAGTGCTTCGGAAGATCTTCGATCTGGTTCTGGAATCAGATACAAGGGAATGGAGGATCACATACAACCAAGAGCTTGAGGAACTATACCAGCAGCCCAACATAGCAGGAACTGTCAAAGCCAAACGAATGCAGTGGGCCGGCCATGTGGCCCGGATGGAGGATCACAGATGGCCTCAGAAGCTCCTGGATTTCAGACCTACAGGAAAGAGACTGCCAGGGAGACCCAAGAAGCGTTAGGGGGATGGACTCCATGAAGATTTAAACCAAGTGGCAATAGATGTGAATGGATGGCGGATAGCAGCAATGGACAGAATACAGTGGAGGAGGAAACTTGTAGATGCGTGCGGTCCACTGGGCCTGACCACGTAGTAGTAGTAGTAGTAGTACACCCGAGCGCTTATCCATTTGACACAGTTCGATCATTCACAATCTCATCGCGAATTACAAGTCCAATACTCCACCTCGTTAACCATGAGAAAAGTTCACACCAGGCGCGCGGCTGCTCACCGCTCAGAGACCAAGTCCCGCGATACCACACAACGCGAAATTTTCTGAGCGTTTCACTTCCTAGCTGCCTAAAGGCCGACCGTCAGCTTTCGCGTCTCCACCAGCACTGTCCCTCTCTACCCGTCCCCGGTCGCGTTTTCCCGCGCGCTGCACATCTTTGCTCAACTGACTAGGGCAGTTCGCTTTCCTGAAGCCGTCCATCTGATTGGCTATAGCTTATTCTACATTACTTTACGTTTTAACTTATTTAAATAATCAAAGCTTGACCTCTTTCACGTTCTAAACAATAATATCCATTACATGAGAAAGTCCGCAGCTCGTGGTCTTGCGGTAGGGTTCTCGCCTCCCGCACACGGTGTCCCGGGTTCGACTCCCGGCGTGGTCGGGTATTACTACTGCCTGGAGGTGACTGGGTGTTGTTGTGTCGGTTTCACCAGCATTATTCATCCCCATTAGGACCTTGCCTAGTACAGCGGTGCGGGTCTCCTGCATCATCCCCTATGCTCCTCGTAGTATGGGACCTCATCATCAACATGATAAACTTTAAATTCTTTTACATAAAACCAATAGAATTTCCTTCTTGTCTTTGAATGCCACAGCCAGTAGCCTTGCATGAATGTGCTTTCTGATAAATAAATAAAGAAAAAGTAACTATTATGCACTAAACTTTACAACAAATAATCTATTACCTGATGATTCAATAAGGTGTCATGCTGTCATCATTCAGTGCGTTTGTGTGGAGGAAATGAAATGATGATCTGATACTTAATTGAAAATACTGATAATTTATATTTACTATATCTTTTAAACAAATAAAGTTACAGAGTTGATATTTACAATGTTTGTCATTTTAATGATGCGCTTCTATATGAAATGTCGATCGTTAAGATCGACCAAAGCGTTCAGATCTTAGCATTCAGGTCTTTGTTACAAAACCTGTTAATTTCACTTTAACAGTAAATCCTAAACTATTTTAGATATGATCAATATTCAAGGTTTATTGAGATCACCACGAAAATTTATAGAGGATGGTAGATTAAAACTACTTTGGCTACATTCCCTGAATTACTACAGAATTAAATAGTTTTCAGAAATGTTTCCCTTTATGGCCGATCTTAGGTCGGCCGTATTTCACGCTGCTACGTCTCCGTGCCCACAAACAGCTTCTACAGGTTTTCCATATGATGTAGGTTCTCGTCTGTCTCACTCGCACACTACAGCGTTTAGGCCTCGTTTAGCACAATAGACGCCTGTGAATTTCCCCATCTACATCTATATTTATACTCCGCAAGCCTCCCAACGGTGTGTGGCGGAGGGCACTTTACGTGCCACGGTCATTACCTCCCTTTCCTGTTCCAGTCGTGTATGGTTGGCGGGAAGAACGACTGCCGGAAAGCCTCCGTGCGCGCTCGAATCTCTCTAATTTTACATTCGTGATCTCCTCTGGAGGTATAAGTAGCGGGAAGCAATATTTTCGATACCTCATCCAGAAACGCACCCTCTCGAAACCTGGACAGCAAGCTACACCACGGTGCAGAGCGCCTCTCTTGCAGAGTCTGCCACTTGAGTTTGCTAAACATCTCCGTAACGCCATTACGCTTACCAAACAACCCTGTGACGAAACGCGCCGCTCTTCTTTGGATCTTCTCTATCTCCTCTGTCAACCCGACCTGGTACGGATCCCACACTGATGAGCAATACTCTAGGTCGAACGAGTGTTTTGAAGCCACCTCCTTTGTTGATGGACTACATTTTCCAAGGACTCTCCCAACGAATCTCAACGTGGCACCCGCCTTACCAACAACTAATTTTATATGATCATTCCACTTCAAATCGTTCGGTTCGCATACTCGCAGATATTTTACAGAAGTAACTGCTACCAGTGTTTGTTCCGCTATCATATAATCATACAGTAAAGGATCCTTCTTTCTGTGTATTCGCAATACATTACATTTGTCTATGTTAAGGATCAGTTGCCACTCCCTGCACCAAGTGCCTATCAGCTGCAGATCTTCCTACATTTCGCTGCAATTTTCTAATGCTGCAACTTCTCTGTATACTACAGCATCATTCGCGAAAAGCGTCATGGAACTTCCAACACTATCTACTGGGTCTTTTATACATATTATGAATAGCAATGGTCCCATAACACTCCCCTGTGCCACGCCAGAGGTTACTTTATGTCTGTAGACGTGGCAAATCTGCACACTCTGTGGTTCAAATGGCTCTAAGCACTATGGGACTTAACTGCTGTGGTCATCAGTCCTCTAGAACTTAGAAGTACTTAGACCTAACTAACCTAAGGACATCACACACAGCCATGCACGAGGCAGGATTCGAACCTGCGACCGCAGCAGCAGCGCGGTTTCGGACTGAAGGGCCTACAACCGTTCGGCCACAGCGGCCGGAGCACTCTTTGTGGCGCACGGTTCTGGACGACAGGGTTCGTTTCGCAGTTCCTGAAGGCTGATTCTTTTGGCCATACATTTAAAAGAGAGCGAAATGCTCGTTAACTCTCAGGGGTAATAATAGGCATTCGATCTCGGGGTGAGCACTGATTATAATCTAGAATGAGATTTTCATTCTACAGCGGAGAGTGCGCCGATATGAAACGTCCTGGCAGATTAAAACTGTGTGCCCGACCGAGACTCGAACTCGGGACCTTTGCCTTTGGGGTGAAGTGCTCTACCATCTGAGCTACCCTAGCACGAGTCACGCCCCGTCCTCACAGCTGTACTTCTGTCGGTATCTCGTCTCCTACCTTCCAAACTTTACAGAAGCTCTCCTGCGAACCTTGCAGAACTAGCACTCCTGAAAGAAAGGATATTGCGGAGACATGGCTTAGCCACAGCCTATGGGATGTTTCCAGAATGACATTTTCACAGTTCTGCCAGGAAGTTTCATTGATTATAATGTTTGGCGCATCAGTATGTAAGTGATATATGTATTGAGCAATCTAATTGTTTGTCAGTCCATAATTTGTCAACCTCGCTTTACTGAGGCGATATGCTTCTCTCAGACCGCAGACGCGATCATTAGTCACTCCACGGCCTGCGGTGTGTGGCGAATGGTGGACAGAGGCAGCAGAAACTGACAGGCAGCCATACGTACACAGAGGTGCGCAGCTGCTGTTTGTGCTGCGGCGATCTGCAAAGCACCTGAGACGTAACCCGGCGCTGCCACCTGACAAATAATTCCCGAATCCTCTTACCTCCAGCCCGGCGCTTCCGAGAAATCGCTCACTCGCCTCCATTCATATCGAGCGGAGCCAGCCAAATAGGATCGCCGCCTCTTCCGCTGCTCGCCTCTGCCTCTCCCTCTTCCTGCTCCTCGGCCGCTGCCGTTCCTCCCACAGCGCCGAGACGTGATAAAAGTCATCTCCCCAAACGCCGCCAAAGAATGGCTCGGTCTCCCAGAAACATTCAAATTAGGTCGCTGAAAACTTTCAGTCGCAAACGCTACCTTACACAGACTTATCGAATCTATCATTTATACTCAAGAACGGTTGACATTTTTATGTCAATATGTTGCGTTAGACTCGAACTGCACGCTAGTGTTGGGAGAGGAAGAAGACCAATCCGGCGGCCTAGAGAGAGATGGACGGACTAGGTTAAGGAAGATCTCAAGAGGAGAGGAGTAATTTGGGATGTAGTGGAGGGAGAAAAGCTATACCAGGACAGAAACCAATGGAGGCATATCGTTCACAAAGTTCCTACCCGCCTCGCTGGAAGGAAGTCCTGATGATGATGGTGATGAAATTGTGCTCTGATACTCTGAAGAGATGCATAAGAGTATACAGGGCGGTCCATTGATAGTGACCGGGCCAAATATCTCACGAAATAAGCGTCAAACGAAAAAACTACAGAGAACGAAACTTGTCCAGCTTGAAGAGGTGAAGGGAATGGCAATTGAATCTCAATGTAGACAAGTGTAATGTGCTGCGAATACATAGAAAGATAGTCCCATTATCATTTAGCTACAAAATAGCAGGTCAGCAACTGGAAGCAGTTAATTCCATAAATTATCTGGGAGTAGGCATTAGGAGTGATTTAAAATGGAATGATCATATAAAGTTGATCGTCGGTAAAGCAGATGCCAGACTGAGATTCATTGGAAGAATCCTAAGGAAATGAAATCCGAAAACAAAGGAAGTAGGTTACAGTACGCTTGTTCGCCAACTGCTTGAATAGCGCTCAGCAGTGTGGGATCCGTACCAGACAGGGCTGATAGAAGAGATAGAGAAGATCCAACGGAGAGCAGCGCGCTTCGCTACAGGATCATTTCGTAATCGCGAAAGCGTTACGGAGATGACAGATAAACTCGAGTGGAAGACTCTGCAGGAGAGACGCTCAGTAGCTCGGTACGGGCCTTTGTTTAAGTTTCGAGAACATACCTTCACCGAAGAGTCGAGCAGTATATTGCTCCCACCTACGTATATCTCGCGAAGAGACCATGAGGATAAAATCAGAGAGATTAGAGCCCACACAGAAGCATACCGACAATCCTTTCCAAGAACAATACGAGACTGGAATAGAAGGGAGAACCGATAGAGGTACTCAGGGTACCCTCCGCCACACACCGTCAGGTGGCTTGCGGAGTATGGATGTAGATGTAGATGTAGATGAAGGGGGAAACCAGATGGAGCCATGGTTGGCCCGCTAGATGGCGCTGCCATAGGTCAAACGGATATCAGTTGCGTTTTTTAAAATAGGAACCCCCATTTTTTATTACGTATTCGTGTA
Source organism: Schistocerca americana (assembly GCF_021461395.2). Lineage (NCBI taxonomy): Eukaryota > Metazoa > Arthropoda > Insecta > Orthoptera > Acrididae > Schistocerca > Schistocerca americana. Next base: position 151,944,150 of record NC_060128.1, on the reverse strand, counting down.
GTACGTAAAGAAACATGAATGTCTTAGTTGGACCACCTTTTTTCGCTGTGTGACAGGTGGCGCAGTAATAGTCACAAACATATGGCTCACAATTTTAGACGAGCTGTTGGTAACAGGTAGGTTTTTAAATTAAAATACGGAACGTAGGTACGTTTGAACATTTTATTTCGGCTGTTCCAATGTGATACATGTACCTTTGTGAACTTATCATTTCTGAGAACGCATGCTGTTACAGCGTGATTACCTGAAAATACCACATTAATGCAATAAATGCTCAAAACGATGTCCGTCAACCTCAATGCATTTGGCAATACGTGTAACGACATTCCTCTCAGCACCGACTGTGGACTCCATGTTATTGTAGATATATTGTCGTTGTTTGTTTACATCTCCCAACAACCAATAGGATTTAAACATCTGCATCCGTTCCTCTTCTGTAAACTTCACAGAACATTTCCACTTACACTTTCCCATACACAGAAGTTCCATTTTCCTCTCGTTTAGGATTTTGTTGCCTCTGGTGTGCCTTTCCACTGTTTCATAACTTCTTATTAACATTCCTTATCCAGGTTTTTACATTTTTTTACGCTTAATTCCTTTCTTTGCTGGACTCGTTAATATTATAGAAGTTTCGACTAGGGCGATATTAGAAGCAGTTCCCTCTGTTGGTATTAAGTGCTGTCACTGCCACTCTCACTGACAACGTTGGATGGTACATACGTGGCATCAGTAACATCATCATCATCTTCATCTTCGGAAAATAAACATGAACTTGAGGGAGAATCTGACCTTGTTCCAACAAATGAACTTCCAGCAGAATTAGTCGACCTCCATGTTTGCAGCTGACTCGATGGCAGCAGCTAATACACTCCCTTGAAAATGAAAAATGTCGTATTATAGTGCATAGGTCATTATTATAAGATGAAAAGACGTGTGAAATATTTTCGTGAAAAAAATCGAAGTAACTGGTACATGCTATGTGCGTCCAATAATACGACAGGAAGCAGCAGGGCTATAATTACCAAACATACAAAGCTTGTGTTAAACCATGTTTATTACCTTGCATAAATTAAATACAATAAAACAGGTAAATTTAACAACGTCACAGGAACACAATAAAAATTTTTCTTAAACCCCTGTTAAAATTTGCATAACAAATTCATAAAACATTAACAAAATTTCTGTTGGAGTAAATACTTAATACAATCAAAACTTGCCAAATTCTGATCGCAAAAGACTATACTGCACAATGACTTCTCTTTTGCAAAATAAATTCATACCAAGGCATAAAATAAGGCACACAAGTACTAATAAATGCAACTTCTAAAACTTCAACACTCAGCAATGAAGACACTGGGCACACTAATATCCGACTAAGGAATAATCCAGTTGATGCCAGTACAGCGAGGCACTAATTAAATAACAAACAATCAACAAAAAACTGCGCCTCGGCGTCTAAACATTCCCTGGGAACATACACACATGAAAACCTCCTTTATAAAAATTAAACTTCACAACCAGTACAAGATTTTTTTTTTTTTTTTTTTTTTTTTTTTTTTTTTTTTTTTTTTTTCATCAGTCTACTGACTGGTTTGATGCGGCCCGCCACGAATTCCTTTCCTGTGCTAACCTCTTCAGCTCAGAGTAGCACTTGCAACCTACGTCCTCAATTATTTGCTTGACGTATTCCAATCTCTGTCTTCCTCTACAGTTTTTGCCCTCTACAGCTCCCTCTAGTACCATGGAAGTCATTCCCTCATGTCTTAGCAGATGTCCTATCATCCTGTCCCTTCTCCTTATCAGTGTTTTCCACATATTCCTTTCCTCTCCGATTCTGCGTAGAACCTCCTCATTCCTTACCTTATCAGTCCACTGAATTTTCAACATTCGTCTATAGCACCACATCTCAAATGCTTCGATTCTCTTCTGTTCCGGTTTTCCCACAGTCCATGTTTCACTACCATGCAATACTGTACTCCAGACGTACATCCTCAGAAATTTCTTCCTCAAATTAAGGCCGGTATTTGATATTAGTAGACTTCTCTTGGCCAGAAATGCCTTTTTTGCCATAGCGAGTCTGCTTTTGATGTCCTCCTTGCTCCGTCCGTCATTGGTTATTTTACTGCCTAGGTAGCAGAATTCCTTAACTTCATTGACTTCGTGACCATCAATCCTGATGTTAAGTTTCTCACTGTTCTCATTTCTACTACTTCTTATTACCTTCGTCTTTCTCCGATTTACTCTCAAACCATACTGTGTACTCATTAGACTGTTCATTCCGTTCAGCAGATCATTTAATTCTTCTTCACTTTCACTCACGATAGCAATGTCATCAGCGAATCGTAGCATTGATATCCTTTCACCTTGTATTTTAATTCCACTCCTCAGCCTTTCTTTTATTTCCATCATTGCTTCGTCGATGTACAGATTGAAGAGTAGGGGCGAAAGGCTACAGCCTTGTCTTACACCCTTCTTAAAACGAGCACTTCGTTCTTGATCGTCCACTCTTATTATTCCCTCTTGGTTGTTGTACATATTGTATACGACCCGTCTCTCCCTATAGCTTACCCCTACTTTTTTCAGAAACTCGAACAGCTTGCACCATTTTATATTGTCGAACGCTTTTTCCAAGTCGACAAATCCTATGAAAGTGTCTTGGCTTTTCTTCAGCCTTGCTTCCATTATTAGCCGTAACGTCAGAATTGCCTCTCTCGTCCCTTTACTTTTCCTAAAGCCAAATTGATCGTCATCCCAGCGCATTCTCAATTTTCTTTTCCATTCTTCTGTATATTATTCTTGTAAGCAGCTTCGATGCAGTACAAGATACAAATATAATAAACAAATGGCTGTTAAGGGAGCATAGAATTAATAAGGTGGAGCCTCCAGCAATCTGATGGGACACTAATTATAGAGTGAAACCCAGTTTTACAGGTTTAAATTCATATTTCGAACGAAAGGTGCATTCGCCAAAGCGGCGGCGGAACGAGCTACAAAGCTTAACGACCCGACAGAGTCAGGAACAAAGAGAACAGCAGTACTCACCTTAAGGACGAGATCGAGGCAAACGGCCGGCAACATGGAGTCCGGTCTAACAAATCACAGTTCCACTGGCTACGGGCATGTCGTCAAGCCCCACTGTACCGGAAAAAATACACTGCGCTCCGCACAACAGTACCATAAATCAACTAGAACAGCACACTTGCAATTGCATATTCATGTTACATAAAAGAATAAAACATAACCTTAAAACAGGAAAGCTCACCAAGAATTTGTTTTTAACTCAATACTTGAGAATTCATTTAAACACTACAATCCACGTGTAAATAAGGTTGTTCCTTGAAATGTGATACTAACAGCTGAGTATTACAATAAACGGGCAAGACCCCACCAGAACTACACTTTCATGGAATCTGATATAGTTTTACCAGACAACATAGTATTTTGTTACTCGTAAACTAAGGTGCAAATTTTGGTTCTTAATCACCAACGTTACAACGACGTTAGATATACAGGGCTATTACAAATGATTGAAGCGATTTCATAAATTGACTGTAGCTCCATTCATTGACATATGGTCACAAACGCTACAGATACGTAGAAAAACTCATAAAGTTTTGTTCGGCTGAAGCCGCACTTCAGGTTTCTGCCGCCAGAGCGCTCGAGAGCGCAGTGAGACAAAATGGCGACAGGAGCCGAGAAAGCGTATGTCGTGCTTGAAATGCACTCACATCAGTCAGTCATAACAGTGCAACGACACTTCAGGACGAAGTTCAACAAAGATCCACCAACTGCTAACTCCATTCGGCGATGGTATGCGCAGTTTAAAGCTTCTGGATGCCTCTGTAAGAGGAAATCAACGGGTCGGCCTACAGTGAGCGAAGAAACGGTTGAACGCGTGCGGGCAAGTTTCACGCGTAGCCCGCGGAAGTCGACGAATAAATCAAGCAGGGAGCTAAACGTACCATAGGATGGTGCTCCACCGCACTTCCATCATGATGTTCGGCATTTCTTACACAGGAGATTGGAAAATCGATGGATCGGTCGTGGTGGAGATCATGATAAGCAATTCATGTCATGGCCTCCACGCTCTCCCGACTTAACCCCACGCGATTTCTTTCTGTGGGGTTATGTGAAAGATTCAGTGTTTAAACCTCCTCTACCAAGGAACGTGCCAGAACTGCGAGCTCGAATCAACGATGCTTTCGAACTCATTGATGGGGACATGCTGCGCCGAGTGTGGGAGGAACTTGACTATCGGCTTGATGTCTGCCGAATCACTAAAGGGGCACATATCGAACATTTGTGAATGCCTAAAAAAACGTTTTGAGTTTTTGTATGTGTGTGCAAAGCATTGTGAAAATATCTCAAATAATAAAGTTATTGTAGAGCTGTGAATTCGCTTCAATCATTTGTAATAACCCTGTACTATCACTCAATAACGAGCAGCTCACCAGGCTTCCTTACATGTAGCTGCAGGTCCTTCATCAAGTGGTAGAAAACTAAGATGAAAAGCCCAAGCCCCATTATCATGCTACGTGTAACATAACTTTGAGTTAACAGACTCGTCACCCAATTCACACTGAGGACAACATCAGTTAACCATTAACAAATATAGATAAGCACACAATTGCACCTGTTTAAATCAAACACACACAATATGACCAGGCGCACGGTTAATGCCATACGGCGCTCCGGCAAGCTCTTCTCAACATGCACAGCGTGGCGAGAAAAGCCAAACACGACGCCTCGTGCCAGAACCCAAAACCTTTCTGCCGTCCACTAATACCACGCGCAGCGAGCATGGTTCAAATGGCTCTGAGTACTATAGGAGTTAACTGCTGAGGACATCAGTCCCCTAGAACTTAGGACTACTTAAACATAACTAACCTAAGGACATCACACACATCCATCCCCGAGGCAGGATTCGAACCTGCGACCGTAGCAGTAGCGTCGGCCACAACTGCCGGCTGGGTGTCCAAGATGAAGATTTTGAAGACAGTCAAAACGACGCTGATTTCGAGTATTTAGTATCTCGACATTAATTCAGAGAAGGAAACTGAAAGTAACGTAGTTTTGACAGGTGAGGCCGGTCGGAGTGGCCGAGCGGTTCTAGGCACTACAGTCTGGATCCGCGCGACCGCTACGGTCGCAGGTTCGAATCCTGCCTCGGGCATGGATGTGTTTGATGTCTTGGGTTAGTTAGGTTTAAGTAGTTCTAAGTTCTAGGGGACTGATGACCTCAGAAGTTAAGTCCCATAGCGCTCAGAACCATTTTTTTGTGACGGGTGACGACCATGGTGAAGCGTACTGCTCGATAAGAACAGAAAGATGTTTTTGATGGACAAAATAAAAATAGAAACTGCTGACTAACATTAAATACAAGAAAACTCAGCATTGTTTTGCAGCTGCCTGGATGGAACAGATTCCGAAAAAGCTCGGAGAAAACTTGCTGTTTTGGAGGTATGAGCACGAAATACAGAAATTATTTTTATAAAAACGAAAAACACCAGCCTTTTGTTGCATTTCGTTGAAGTGGAAAACAAGATATCACTGTTAACAGTGTAGTGTTCCCATTTAGTTGGAGAATTGTAGCAGGATGTGCGTGAAATGCATGCAGGCTGAAAGCAATTAAAATTTTATTCACTGCCTCACAAGAATACATAAGGTAATTACTTTCTTCTGCATTTTTTAAACAAAAATTTGCCGAAATTTCTCCCGTGATAGAATTATGGGGTGGAATAATCACTCTAAGACTGAAACGACGAGTACTAAATTCAAAGTTGATTCCAAATACAATTAGTCGTAACTGAAATGCTTTTTTCCACGTAAGTGAGTAGAAACATCCATAGTAGGTACGGGCTGTTATTTCAGTAATACATAAAATAAAATGCAGATTTTACTGTGTTTTCGTTTTCAACTGTTTTAAATTCTGCATTGTGTAAAAAAAAATGTAAATTTCCATGAAGTCTGTTTCCAAGAGTTGTACGGAACGACAGGCAGTTACTAAAATAAAATAGTGGTGTAATATACAAAAAATAAAAAGGCGATCTAAGTGACCCCTCCACAGTAATTGTGTCCCAGTCAACATCCATAGTAGCTAAGGGCTAACGAAATATCGATATATCGATATTTATTCGAATACACACACACACATACACACACACACACACACACACATACACACACACACACACACACACACACACACACACACACACACTCCCTTCACCGACATTTAGATATATTGATACCGAAATGGCAATATACAGTGCCGATATTTTTTATTACATTTTTTCGCAATTTTCGGTAAATACTTGTTGTTTTGAAATTGTAGTAAAGCACAACTTTATTTTTACTGTGTGAAGGAGTCTTACTACTTTTTGAGCTACTATGAAGTCCAGTTTTTCTCTTTGATTGTATGGAGCAAGTATAGGTGTCACAAAGCCAAAAGAAGAACTCCGATTGCACTACGGGGAGGGGGGGGGGGGGGGGAGGGGATGGGATGGATGCCGCTGTGAATGGAATGACAAGATTTCCGATGTGGAGAAACAGCGCACCAGTTGCGTTAATAAACCACTCATCACCATCATAAACTAAAGGCTATGCCTTGTCGATTTAGCCATGTGCCTCTCTCCATTGTCATCCTCTTCAATTCTTCAAATACATTCTTTAGGAACTGGCTGTGTCTCATTATGTGCCCTAGCATTTTTGATTTTCTTCTTCCTGTATACTTTAGTAGCGTTCTGTTCTCATTTCACTTCTCTTAAGACCTGTTCATTAGTTTTTATATCTACCCAGCTTGTTTTCGTCATTCTTCTCCATATCCACATTTCTATTGCTTCCAGTCTCTTATTCTCTGCCTTTCCCAGAGTCCACACTTCACATCCGTATGTCAAGACACTCCAGACCAAAGTTTTGGCAAACTTTTTCCTACTTTCTAGGCTTATATGATTGTCTGTTAGTAAATTTCTGTTGTTTTGGAAAGCCTGGTTTGCCAAGGCTATTCTTCTCTTTATATCTGTGATACATTTATTGTCGTCAGTGATTGTGCTCCCCAAATAACTGAAGTTCTCAACTTGCTCTAGAACAACATCTTCTAGTTTAATATTAACTTTACCATTTTCTTTTGTCTTCTCTACTACCATAGTTTTTGTCGTCTTCTTATTTATTATTAGATGAAATTCTCTTAGGATTTTGGCAAATTTTAGCAACGTAAACTCCATTTCCTTTACTGAGTCAGCAAGTACTACTACATCATCTGCAAAACGGATAAAGTGTATTGGTTCCCTGTTAATTTTAATTCCTTTGGTTATTCTTTTCAATTTTTCAATGGTTTTTTTCAATAAATAAGTTGAACAAATATGGTGATACGAGCATCCTTGCCTTACTCCCCTCCTTATTTTTGCTTTCTTCTTCACAACAGGCCGGCCCGCGGTGGTCTAGCGGTTCTAGGCGCTCAGTCCGGAACCGCGCGACTGCTACGGTCGCAGGTTCGAATCCTGCCTCGGGCATGGACGTTTGTGATGTCCTTAGGTTAATTAGGTTTAAGTAGTTCTAGGGGACTGATGACCACAGCTGTTAAGTCCCATAGTGCTCAGAGCCATTTGGACCATCTTCACACCATTCATTTCTATCTCTGCTTCCTGCCTTTTATACAGGTTCCAGATTAATCTTCTGTCCCTCCAATCAAGATTTATTTCCTTCATTGGTCGGGATAACAATTTCCAATTAACCATGTCAAATGCTTTTTGTAAGTCTATAAAGGTGAAGTAGGTTTTCCTATTAACTCCAATCCTTGTTTCTAATACCATCATCAGAGCTGGTATTGCCTCTCTAGTTCCTTTTCCGGATCTGAAACCAAATTGGTCTTCTCCTAGGTTTGCCTCAATTTTCTTTTTTATTCGATTTTTTAAATTATGTTTAACATTATGTTGAAAGTGTGGGATAGTAAGGAGGTACTTTTATAATTCTCACACTGCACAGCATTTCCTTTTTTTGGGATTATTACTGTTTTGCTGTTGGTGGTTCTTTTCCATCTTCATAGTACTCTTTAATAAGTTTATATAAGTACTCTTTTGTTGACTCTCCAATTTCCTGCCGTATTTCTGCTGGGATGTTATCTGTGCCTGCCGCTTTGCCATTAACGCAACTAGTGTGCTGTTTCTTCACATCGGTATTCTTCAAAACCAGTTACTGAAAATGAGGACCATAACCTAAACGACAAGATTTCTTTTTGAGGTGGGCAGAGACGTGTAAGGGGATATGTGGATGTAATCGACGCTACCAACAGAAACTGCAGTGTTTACCTTCAGCACGCAATTTTGACACTACGGCTGCTAAGTCGCTGGCGTTCGTAGAAATGGGGAAAAAAGGGAAGTCGGCATGAAGTGTTGTGGGCAAACCCAATATGTGACGAAACCGAACCACGGACACGTCGGACACCTTTTACTGTGCCTATTCCATGCAGTTGCCATTGAAAGCAAAGCAGTTAGCGCCAAGCGTGAGCGTGCATCGTTCTCCTTTCAGTTCTTGCTCTAAGAGGGATAAGCAGGATGCTACCTTATTGATGTACAGAATATCTAATAGTAAACCAGTACTCAAATTGTAAGGATCTGGAATTCGGAGCTAAAATATCACAAAATTGAACCAATAAATTTGGGAAGGAAAACAAATGGAATTAAGGTAAACTGCTTGGCTTTTGCGGATGATTTCGCAATACTTTCAGAAAACCTGACAAAAGTAGTCAGTCAAAGAAACATTCTGGAAAAATTAGCAAACAGAACTGGTCTCAACATTTCAGCTGAAAAAACAAAATTCATGACAAATATAGAAAATGCACCAAAATACTTAGAAACACAAATAGGTAAAATATAGCGAGTAAATAAATTTAAATATCTTGGAGAAACTATACAACAGAATGGACTAGAAAAATCTGCAATAGATGTAAGAATTAACAAAATGGAAAGAGCATATGGTTTGACCAAAAATATTTACAACAAGAAATGTATATCTAGAAAAACAAAACTAAAACACTACACCACAGTGGTACGGTCAGAATGTTTATATGGATCTAACGATGAACTATAAGATGGACAAACTAGAGGTACTGGAAAGAAGGATTATTAGAAAAATAATGGGTGCAATGAAAACTGCAGATGGTTGGAAAATAAGAAGTAATGAGGAGATCTACAAAAATATAGAGAAAATATCTGAAGTAATGACCAAACGAAGATAAGCCTTTTTTGGACATCTCTACCGAATGGATGGAAATAGACTAACAAACTATATTTCTGGAAGAAGAAATCGACAATAGCATGGATTACAGAAGTAAGAAAAGATCTTGAAAGAAACAACATTAAAGAATCAGAAATAGCAGAAAGAAACCGTTTTAAAAACAAAATAATACTAAATTTGGAAGGCTTTCAAAGCAGAAGAAATAAAAAATCGGGAACATGGACACAACAAAGGAAAAAGAGGAACTGAAGTTGTTAACGTGATCCTAGTTGGTCAATACGATAAAAAAAATAAAAAATAAATAAATAAAACAGTACTCAATCATGCAGATCTAGAACCGGCAGTACATTTACGATGAGAAGTTGATATTTTTATAGCCGATATTACCCATTCCATTATGTATCGATACACCTTTAGGTATGTCGTATACCGATTCTGGTTTTCTATAAACATCGATACATCGGTTTCCCGATATTTTTTAAAAATATCAACATTCCTAGTTCGTAGATGCGCAACGAAATTCCAGTGCGCGCGCGAGATCGTTAGTAAACATGGGAGCCGAAGAGCGCCGTCCCAACACAGCCATTGTCTTTGATGTGCCGGCGCTGCCCTAAACTTGGTCGTTGTTGTGCAGAGCGGCGCGGTCTGACGTCCCCACCGGCGAACCTCATTTCTCGGTTTTGCGCGGCGCGGATCCACGTGGCTTCAATTTCCTTTGTATCGGGAAACAAACCGTCGCTCTCCGTCGACACTGAGCGTCCCATGGAAGGCTTGATGAGCTCTAATTGTTTGGCCTGACTCCAGCTACACAGTGTGAAAACGAAATAGCCGGTATCTGCTGAAACAACAGAGAAAATGCGACTGAAGACTTTTAAGAGAGAGACTCCGTACCTACAGAGTGATTATAATTAAAGTCCTAGTTCCCCAAAAAAAAAAGAAAAAAAAACACCTCTGTTTAGAATGGAAGCAGATTTGAACAGAGTATTGATTATTTGTAGACTTAGAGAAAGCTTTTGACAATGTTAACTGGAATACTCTCTTTCAAATTCTGAAGGTGGCAGGGGTAAAATACAGGGAGCGAAAGGCTATTTACAATTTGTACAGAAATCAGATGGCAGTTATAAGAGTCGAGGGGCATGAAAGGGAAGTAGTGGTTGGGAAAGGAGTGAGACAGGGTTGTAGCCTCTCCCCGATGTTATTCAATCTGTATATTGAGCAAGCAGTAAAGGAAACAAAAGAAAAATTCGGAGTAGGTATTAAAATTCATGGAGAAGAAGTAAAAACGTTGAGGTTCGCCGATGACATTGTAATTCTGTCAGAGACAGCAAAGGACTTGGAAGAGCAGTTGAACGGAATGGACAGTGTCTTGAAAGGAGGATATAAGATGAACATCAACAAAAGCAAAACGAGGATAATGAAATGTAGTCAAATTAAATCGGGTGATGCTGAGGGAATTAGATTAGGAAATGAGACACTTAAAGTAGTAAAGGAGTTTTGCTATTTAGGGAGTAAAATAACTGATGATGGTCGAAGTAGAGAGGATATAAAATATAGACTGGCAATGGCAAGGAAATCGTTTCTGAAGAAGAGAAATTTGTTAACATCGAGTATAGATTTAAGTATCAGGAAGTCGTTTCTGAAAGTATTTGTATGGAGTGTAGCCATGTATGGAAGTGAAACATGGACGATGAATAGTTTGGACAAGAAGAGAATAGAAGCTTTCGAAATGTGGTGCTACAGAAGAATGCTGAAGATAAGGTGGGTAGATCACGTAACTAATGAGGAGGTATTGAATAGGATTGGGGAGAAGAGAAGTTTGTGGCACAACTTGACTAGAAGAAGGGATCGGTTGGTAGGACATGTTTTGAGGCATCAAGGGATCACAAATTTAGCATTGGAGGGCAGCATGGAGGGTAAAAATCGTAGAGGGACACCAAGAGATGAATACACTAAGCAGATTCAGAAGGATGTAGGTTGCAGTAGGTACTGGGAGATGAAGAAGCTTGCACAGGATAGAGTAGCATGGAGAGCTGCATCAAACCAGTCTCAGGACTGAAGACCACAACAACAACAATATTATTGATGGAGAAGGAAATATTATGGGAACAAAAAAAAAAAAAAAATAAGCTAAATTTTACTTCTGCACAGCGCTGTAAGCGTCGTAACGTTAACGGATTTCGCTGAAAATGATAGATGAATCTAATACAATGGCTATGGTGTGAGTTGGACATTAAACTAACCGTAATGTGCGATGTGCATGACCCAGTGTGAGATTCATGTCGGGTCTCCAGCCGGAACACATCGTCATCTGGGCACAATATTCCGGCGGTTCACCTGGCCGCCATCTTCAGGTGAGTAAGCCGTCGCCAAGTTTGGCATTCAACGGTTGCGGCACCATTAATTAGGTAAGCCCATCCAACACGGCACCACCCAACATCAGATGAGAAAAATCGATTTTTAGGTGTCCTGCTGCCAAAAACCAAAAAAACGCATTAATGCCATCGGTTTCTTAATTGTCCTGAGGTCAGAAACCGCACAAAAAGGAACATCGGTTTCTAGTTATCGTAAACATGGGGCAAGACACGTTCAATGTGCTGTCCACTGCTTTCTGCCACAATATGAATTCGAGGGAAAAAAAGAAAAAAAAAAGCAGATCGGAGTGTCTCAGAGATCACGTTCAGAATACGTTGCACAATGTGTGCTTTCAATTTAGCTACGGTCGCAGGTTCGAATCCTGCCTCGGGCATGGATGTGTGTGATGTTCTTAGGTTTAAGTAGTTCTAAGTTCTAGGGGACTGATGACCTCAGATGTTAAGTCCCATAGGGCTCAGAGCCATTTGAACCATTTTTCAGTTCAGCTAGATTTTCATCGGAGCTGTAAACACACCATCTTTTAGATAACCCTACAGCCAGAATCATACCGATTACGATCTGGTGATAGAGACGGCCAGGCTGTAGGGAAATGACAGCTGATAGTTCTAGCATTTCGGAAATTCCTCTGCAGCAGCCGGTTCACTGGCTGTGCAATGTGCTGAGGGGCGCCATCCTGCATGAAAGTGATCCCACCCACGCATTCGCGCTGTTGGAAGGCTGGAATGACTCACATAGCGTCTACCAGAGACGGTGCAGATAATAGGACCCACAGGACTCATCTCCTCGAAAAAATACGGCCCTACGATAAGCGACGCCGTCGACCCGCGCCACACAAGTACCCTTACAGACTGAAGTGGTAGCGGTTGATATGCGTGCGGATTTTCCGTTGCCCATACCCTGCAACTCTGCGTATTTACATGTACTGAAAGATGTAAATGGGCTTCAGTTGTCCACAGAATGTTCCACGGCCACTCATTTCCGAGTTCCATGCGAGAAAGGATTTCCAGAGCGATGGCAGATGAGCGGGAAGCAACTCCTGCGTGGGTAGCAGTGCAGGATGTTTCCTACAATTTTATTCACCATGCTGTCAGGCGTGTCCGAAGTTCGGGCAACTCCCCCGTGCCCTGTATGTTGCAGACCACTGCCCGACCCCTCTTGCAACGCTGAGGCCGTATCTTCTGCTGACGTCGCACCAGTTGTTTTCCTCCCTCCGCCCCACTGCACTTCCAAAGAAGCTGTCTTTTTGAGTTCCGTAATCATTTTGTCCATATCCTTGGCAGACATCGGACCAACGCCTTTTTTTTATATAGAAACATCTGCAGTCATATTTCTTGCAAAAATTTACCAGCAGCGGGCGATCCTGCTGTGAGACAGTCATGCCGAGCATCTCAGGTGCAAGCTTACGAACAGCTGCGTTCCCTGCGTATTATACGAGGGCTGTCCAGAAAGTAAGTTACGATCAGTCGCGAAATGGAAACGACTATGAAAATCCGGTAAAGCTTTGCAAAGATGTGTTGGGCAGTGTCTCTAGTATGACTCTAGGTAGAATTATGTCGCTCTTTTCATTCCTGAGCTCTTAGAGCGCGCGTAAAGATGTTATAGAAAATAGTGTCTCCCGCCAAGTACGAGGGCCTGCTGAGAATTTTCCCCTGAAGCTATGCAACCAACATTACATAACTGTCGTGCGGTTTCTTCTTCAAGACAATTCTCAGCCTCATTCTGCAGGGGCAATGAAGATGTTCCTGCTTCGTTTCAATTGGAAATGTTTGGTTACCCACAATACAGCCCGTAATTGTCTCCCACTGAGTTTCATCTCTGCTCAAACGAACCGCTGGCTATGGAGACAACATTTTGGCACAGACAAAGAGCTTTAGGCCAGCGTAGAGAATTGGCGGAAAGCACTGGCGGCTGCCTTCTATGATGAGGGTATTGGAAAGTTGGTACAACGCTACGACGAATGTCAGAGTCAGAACGGCGACTACGTAGAGAAGTAGCTGAAAGGTGTAGCTAACTGTTACAGATGAAACATTTCTGATTTTCACTGTGATTTTCATTTCGCGATCAATCGTAACTTACTTTCTGGACAGCCCTCGTATTTTGCGCATTCTGCCACTTATACTGCCTTCTAAAAGTAAAATTCTAGTTAATTTTTTTTTCTATAATGCTTTCTCCTTTTTAAGTAGTAGTCTGTTCTAATCTATGCTACGCTACTAGATGCTATTTGAAACGTGTTATATACACTCCTGGAAATGGAAAACAGAACACATTGACACCGGTGTGTCAGACCCACCATACTTGCTCCGGACACTGCGAGAGGGCTGTACAAGCAATGATCACACGCACGGCACAGCGGACACACCAGGAACCGCGGTGTTGGCCGTCGAATGGCGCTAGCTGCGCAGCATTTGTGCACCGCCGCCGTCAGTGTCAGCCAGTTTGCCGTGGCATACGGAGCTCCATCGCAGTCTTTAACACTGGTAGCATGCCGCGACAGCGTGGACGTGAACCGTATGTGCAGTTGACGGACTTTGAGCGAGGGCGTATAGTGGGCATGCGGGAGGCCGGGTGGACGTACCGCCGAATTGCTCAACACGTGGGGCGTGAGGTCTCCACAGTACATCGATGTTGTCGCCAGTGGTCGGCGGAAGGTGCACGTGCCCGTCGACCTGGGACCGGACCGCAGCGACGCACGGATGCACGCCAAGACCGTAGGATCCTACGCAGTGCCGTAGGGGACCGCACCGCCACTTCCCAGCAAATTAGGGACACTGTTGCTCCTGGGGTATCGGCGAGGACCATTCGCAACCGTCTCCATGAAGCTGGGCTACGGTCCCGCACACCGTTAGGCCGTCTTCCGCTCACGCCCCAACATCGTGCAGCCCGCCTCCAGTGGTGTCGCGACAGGCGTGAATGGAGGGACGAATGGAGATGTGTCGTCTTCAGCGATGAGAGTCGCTTCTGCCTTGGTGCCAATGATGGTCGTATGCGTGTTTGGCCCCGTGCAGGTGAGCGCCACAATCAGGACTGCATACGACCGAGGCACACAGGGCCAACACCCGGCATCATGGTGTGGGGAGCGATCTCCTACACTGGCCGTACACCACTGGTGATCGTCGAGGGGACACTGAATAGTGCACGGTACATCCATACCGTCATCGAACCCATCGTTCTACCATTCCTAGACCGGCAAGGGAACTTGCTGTTCCAACAGGACAATGCACGTCCGCATGTATCCCGTGCCACCCAACGTGCTCTAGAAGGTGTAAGTCAACTACCCTGGCCAGCAAGATCTCCGGATCTGTCCCCCATTGAGCATGTTTGGGACTGGATGAAGCGTCGTCTCACGCGGTCTGCACGTCCAGCACGAACGCTGGTCCAACTGAGGCGCCAGGTGGAAATGGCATGGCAAGCCGTTCCACAGGACTACATCCAGCATCTCTACGATCGTCTCCATGGGAGAATAGCAGCCTGAATTGCTGCGAAAGGTGGATATACACTGTACTAGTGCCGACATTGTGCATGCTCTGTTGCCTGTGTCTATGTGCCTGTGGTTCTGTCAGTGTGATCATGTGATGTATCTGACCCCAGGAATATGTCAATAAAGTTTCCCCTTCCTGGGACAATGAATTCACAGTGTTCTTATTTCAATTTCCAGGAGTGTAGTAGGTAGCTTATCGATACTGCCGGAGCCGTCGTCTAGGATACTCTCCTGCGGTCGCAGCGAGCGGCGCTTTGAACACCGCCTGCAATAAAAGGCCTCCAGGCAAGCGACCAATCTAGACCGCCAGGACGGTGTTGTAAGGACCGGACACCTGGACACCAAGTCCACACTTCATGATTACGTCTAATCGCAAGTTGGTATGAACGCTACACCTACTTGTTGTCTAAGCTCTACCGGCAAACTTCCAATGTACTTAGACGCACGCCCGTGTCGGGTTTCTGCTTATAGTTAGCCGCGTCTGCCGCATGTGGCCAACAGTGTAGCATTTCTTTACCCGCAAGTTGAGCACAATATATTTATTTAAAATGCTCTTGTGTCCAGGGGTTTAGGCATAAGAAAACTAGGCGGCTGATTTTAACAGGCTGCTTATAAAGCCACGTGCTAGTGTTCTAGCAGTAGTGCACACCAGAAGATCCTGAGGAAGATCCCAGCAGAGGGGTCGAAACGACGATCATTTTAGAAGAATCATGACGCGGCCTAATAACCCAGTTACAACGGCCACGAAAGCCTGCAGACTTACACAAAGGAAATTATTTTTAAAGCGGCGTTTTACGTGTCCATTCGATAGAGTGGTCGCAATCCAGCAGCGGCTCAGTAGCGCTGAATGCTTGGCTGTCCAATCTGATGCCGTCGTTACTGCATACCTGGTTATTCTCCGAGTTTTATTGTACCTGTTAACATATGACGACAAAACGGATATCAGAGTGGACTACTCTGCCACTGCCCGATCTAATGAGCACGTAAAACTTCGCCTTAAACATAATTTCCGTTGTATCGGGAAACAAACTGATGCTTTCCGTCGACACTGACCGTCCCATGAAATATGTGATGAGTCTGACATCTGACTCGAGCTACGCAGTGTGAAAACAAAATTGCCAGCATCTGCTGCAAAAGAATTTTGTATTTGTACGCTACTGGACATTAAAATTGCTACACCAAGAAGGGATGGAGATGATAAACGGGTATTCATTGGACAAATGTATTATACTAGAAGTGCCATGCGATTACATTTTCACGCAAATTGGGTGCATAGATCCTGAGAAATCAGTACCCAGAACAACCACATCTGGCCGTAATAACGGCCTTGATACGCCTGGGCATTGAGTCAAACAGAGCTTGGATGGCGTGTACAGGTACAGCTACCCATGCAGCTTCAATACGGTACCACAGTTCACTACGAGTAGTGACTGGCGTATTGTGACGAGCCAGTTGCTCGTCCAACATTGACCAGACGTTTACAATTGGTGAGAGACCTGGAGAATGTGCTGGCCAGGGCAGCAGTCGAACATTTTCTGTATCCAGAAAGGCCCGTACAGGACCTGCAACATGTGGTCGTGCATTATCCTGCTGAAATGTAGGGTTTCGCAGGGATCGAATGAAGGGTAGAGCCAGGGGTCGTAACACATCTGAAATGTAACGTCCACCGTTCAAAGTGCCGTCAATGCGAACAAGAGGCGACCGAGACGTGTAAGCAATGGCACCCCATACCATCAAGCCGGGTGACACGTCAGTTGGGCGATGAAGAATACACGCTTCCAATGTGCGTTCACCGCGATGTCGCCAAACACGGATGCGACCATCATGATGCTGTAAACAGAACCTGGATTCACCCGAAAAAATGACATTTTGCCAGTCGTGCACCCAGGTTCATCGTTGAGTACACCATTGCAGACACTGCTGTCTGTGATGCAGCGTCAAGGGTAACCGCAGCCACAGTCCATGCAGCTTCAAACGACGTCGAACTGTTCCTGGAGATGGTTGTTGTCTTGCAAACGTCCCCATCTGTTGACTCAGGGATCGAGACGTGGCTGCACGATCCGTTTCAGCCATGCCGATAAGATGCCTGTCATCTCGACTGCTAGTGATACGAGGCCGTTAGCATCCAGCACGGCGTTCCGTATTACACTCCTGAACCCACCGATTCCATATTCGGCTAACAGTCATTGGATCTCGACCAACGCGAGCAGCAATGTCGCGGTACGATAAACGACAGCCGACCGAAGTGGCCGAGCGGTTCTGGGCGCTAGAATCTGGAACCGCGCGACCGCTACGGTCGCAGGTTCGAATCCTGCCTCGGGCGTGGATGTGTGTGATGTCCATAGGTTATTTAGGTTTAAGTTGTTCTAAGTTCTAGGGGACTGATGACCTTAGAAGGAAGTCCCATAGTGCTCAGAGCCATTTGAACCATTTTGATAAACCGCAATCGCGATAGGCTACAATCTGACCTTTATCAAAGTCGGAAACGTGATGGTACGCGTTTCTCCTCCTTACACGCTTCACCAGGCAACGCCTGTCAACTGCTGTTTGTGTTAAAGGCGCTGCAGTCTGGAACCGCAAGACCGCTACGGTCGCAGGTTCGAATCCTGCCTCGGGCATGGATGTTTGTGATGTCCTTAGGTTAGTTAGGTTTAACTAGTTCTAAGTTCTAGGGGACTAATGACCTCAGCAGTTGAGTCCCATAGTGCTCAGAGCCATTTGAGCCATTTTTTTGCTGTTTGTGTATAAGAAATCGGTTTTAAACTTTCCTGATGTCAGCACGTTGTAGGTGTCGCCACCGGCGTCAACCTTGTGTGAATGCTCTGAAAAGCTAATCATTTGCACATCACAGCATGTCCTTCCTGTCGGTTAAATGTCGCGTCTGTAGGACGTCATCTTCGTGGCGTAGCAATTTTAATGGCCAATAATGTATTAAATCGTTGGCAGCAAGCCGAATAAAACAAAAACTCCAGTCCTTTCCACCATACTGACGGTATTTTTCCTTTTACAGATCGCGCTCCGGAGGCTGCTAGAGTGCGGAAGGCAGTGCGTGCATCTGATGGCCGAGACGCGTTTCGCCGCAGTGTGGCAGGAAGCGGCGTCCTCAGGAAGGGGAATAATTGTGCGCCACCTGCGCTCCCCCTGCTGATTCGCAATCTGCCTCTCACCGCGGCTAGCAGACTTCTGGCAGCTGCGGCTGTCTGCGTCTGCTTCTGTCTGGGGGTGGGGGGCGGAATGGCGCGGCAGCTAGAGCAGGCGGCTGTCAGCCCGCTGTCACCAGGGGGGGAAGTGGAGGTGCGCGAGAGGCGCCGCGCCCGCTGTCTAATTACATTCCCCCCTCCACTCCCTCCACCCCACCCCCCTCCAACAAGCAGGCAGTGCCAGGGTGATCGCTACGGGCGAACTAAGCCGCCGTAGTTGAGCCAGCCTTACTCACGGCTGGCGAGGAGATAGATACCCTGCCCGTCCAAGGTTCGCTACGTCGGAGCTTTCTTCATCATGTTCTTCACATCCGATAAGAATTTGATTTGCAAGTCCCTTGCTGGTAAAGCATTATTATTGGAACAGGTAATCTGTACGAAGTTTTTCCCAGTTGTGCGGGATAATTATTTATTTGTGCTTTCTGCTACCAGTCACTTTTATTTGTTTTATGTTTACTCTAATACAATACAACGCGTTTCGAACCTGTTCTTTTCATCACCAGGCGGTGATACATACAGAGAAATGTTACTTAAAAATAAATTATCTTAATCTTGACAGGCGAAATTCCCTCAGACTTCAAGAAGAATATAATAATTCCAATCCCAAAGAAAGCAGGTGTTGACAGATGTGAAAATTACCAAACTATCAGTTTAATAAGTCACAGCTGCAAAATACTAACGCGAATTCTTTACAGACGAATGGAAAAACTGGTAGAAGCCGACCTCGGGGAAGATCAGTTTGGATTCCGTAGAAATGTTGGAACACGTGAGGCAATACTGACCCTACGACTTATCTTAGAAGAAAGATAAAGGAAAGGCAAACCTATGTTTTTAGCATTTGTAGACTTAGAGAAAACTTTTGACAATGTTGACTGGAATACTCGCTTTCAAATTCTGAAGGTGGCAGGGGTAAAATACAGGGAGCGAAAGGCTATTTACAATTTGTACAGAAACCAGATGGCAGTTGTAAGAGTTGAGGGGCATGAAAGGGAAGCATTGGTTGGGAAGGGGGTAAGACAGGGTTGTAGCCTCTCCCCGATGTTATTCAATCTGTATAATGAGCAAGCAGTAAAGGAAAAAAAAGAAAAATTTGGAGTAGGAATCAAAATGCATGGAGAAGAAATAAAAACTTTGAGGTTCGCCGATGACATTGTAATTCTGTTGGAGACAGCAAAGGACCTGGAAGAGCAGCTGAACGGAATGGACAGTGTCTTGAAAGAAGGATATAAGGTGAACATCAACAAAAGCAAAATGAGGATAATGGAATGTAGTGAATTAAATCGGGTGATGCTGAGGGTATTAGATTAGGAAACGAGACACTTAAAGTAGAAAATGAGTTTTGCTATGTGTGGAGCAAATTAACTGATGATGGTCGAAGTAGAGAGAATATAAAATGTAAAGTGGCAATGGCACGGAAAGCGTTTCTGAAAAAGAGAAATTTGTTAACATCGAGTATAGATTTAAGTGTCAGGAAGTCATTTCTGAAAGTATTTGTATGGAATGTGGCCATTTATGGAAGTGAAACGTGGACGATAAATAGTTTGGACAAGACGAGAATAGAAGCTTTCGAAATGTGGTGCTACAGAAGAATGCTGAAGATTAGATGGGTAGATCACATAACTAATGAGGAGATATTGAATAGAATTAGGGAGAAAAGAAATTTGTGGCACACCCTGACTAGAAGAGGGGATCGGTTGGTAGGACACGTTCTGAGGCATCGAGGGATCACCAATTTAGTATTGGATAGCAACGTGGACGGTAAAAATCGTAGAGGAAGATTAAGAGATGAATACACTAAGTAGATTCAGAAGGATGTAGGTTGCATCAAACCAGTCTCTGGACTGAAGACCACAACAACAACAAAACAACAACATAATACTACGCGTTTCGAACATGTTCTGTTGATCAACAGGCGTTGATACATACATACATACATACAGAGAAATGTTAGTTAAAAATAAATTGTATTAAACTAAATTTACTTAGAAATTTTTGCCCATTGTTCGTTACTGTACTGGCTAGTGTGGCATTTGGAGGGGTGGGCGGTAGTGGGTGACCAGAAATCGATGTCTTCTGCTGGTTTTTCTTGTTGTTGGTTATGTATGAGTCACAGCCTGTATAAGATGCGGATGGTTTTGCATCAGTTGTGTGTTGCGAAAATCGTGAGAAAGGCTTTTATGACAGTTGATCACTTACGATTTTATCGCCTTGTAGCTTTACTTGCATCATCGGTGAAATGGCGGAGCTGTTGAGTAACATTACACAACTGTACTTCGTCACCGTTTTCCGACGTAATTGTTTCGACATACATGTAAACAACATGCACTTCCTACAAGATGGCGGACTTGTAGCATTTGAGTCAGTATCAGTCATCGAGATTTTGTATCGATATTCTTGGTACTGACAGATTTGTAGTCGTTTATTTACATTGACATATTTTGAATCTATTGAGTTACAACTGGCTTAAGACTGTTGAAGAATTCTGATTGTTTGAATTCGGTAATCTCATTAACAATGTTATCTCCATGTTCTGTATTACGAATGAAAATTTCCATTTCTTCTATGATAATCATTCTTTTACTCTTTCCTATTTTGTGTGCAATTTCGACTTTGTCTTTGATTTTCAAAGTGTGGCCTGTGTCTTTAAAGTGAGTTGCTACTGCTGATTTGTTACATTTATCAAGTCTGTAGCAGTCTAAATGTTATTTGAATCGAATTTTTCCTTGTTTATTTTTCTGCCTCACCTGGACGTTTTTTCCCATCTCAGTTCCACATTTTTTTTTCACAGTAAACCATTAAAAAATCTACATGTCAACTCTGCATTTCACCGTTAAGTGCGTGGTAGAGGGTCATCGAACCACCTTCAAGCTATTTCTCTACCGTTCCACTTCCGGAAGGCGCTCGGGGAAGAACAGCACTTAAATCTTTCAGTGCTAGCTCTGATTTCTCAGGCCGGCCGCAGTGGCCGAGCTGTTCTAGGCGCTACAGTCTGGAGCCGCGTGTCGGCTACGGTCGCAGGCTCGAATCCTGCCCCGGGCATGGATGTGTGTGATGTCCTTAGGTTAGTTAGGTTTAAGTAGTTCTACGATCTAGGGGACTGATGACCTCAGAAGTTAAGTCCCACAGTGCTCAGAGCCATTTTCTGATTCCTCTTATATTATTATGGCGATTGCTTCTCCCTACGCAAGTGGGCGCCAACGGGATATTTTTGCCATCTGAGGAAAAATTGGATGATTTAAATTTCGTGAAAACCTTTCGTCGCAACGAAAAACGCTTTAAATTTAATGACTGGCACCCCAACTCGCGTATCATATGCGTGGCTCTCTCTCTCTCTCTCTCTCTCTCTCTCCCTCTCCCTCCCTCTCCCTCCCCCTCTCCCTCCCCCCCCCTCCCCCCCCAATTTCTCACAAGGGAACCTCCCCATCGCATCCCCCTCAGATTTAGTTATAAATTGACACAGTGGATAGGCCTTGAAAAACTGAACACTGATCAATCGAGAAAACAGGAAGAAGTTATGTGGAACTATGAGAAAAATAAGCATAATATACAAACTGTGTAGTCCATGGGCGACATATGCAACATCAAGGATGGTGTAAGCTCAGGAGCGCCGTGGTCTCGTGGTTAGCGTGAGCAGCTCGGAACGAGAGGTCCTAGATTCGAGTCTTCCCCCGAGTAAAAATTTTATTTTCGCAAAGTTATGATCTGTCCGTTCGTTCATTGACGTCTCTGTTCACTGTAATAAGTTTAGTGTCTGTGTTTTGCGACCGCACCGCAAAACCGTGCGATTAGTAGACGAAAGGACGTGCCTCTCCAATGGGAACCGAAAACATTTGACCGCAAGGTCATAGGTCAACCGATTCATGCACAGGAAAACACGTCTGATATATTCTTTACGACACTGTTGACGGCATGTGCGTCACATGATAGGAATATGTTGTCGACCCACCTAACTTGCACACTTGGCGAATGAGTAAAAAGATTCTTCTACCTTGCCCGATTTAGGTTTTCTTGTGGATGTGATAGTCACTCCAAAAAAAGTGATGAAAACATAAGAGTTTGTCACATAAACTGCATCAAATGAATGCAACAGTTTCAGAGTCGCACAGTTTTCCCTGTGCTCTGTCAAAACATATGTTTTTTTTTTTACGTTTTCAAATGTTTCCGTGCGTAGACCGTCAAATTCTGTGTATGTCCAAGCAAATCTGAACATGTCCTGGAATTTTGGAGAGCGAAGTTGATTATGTGTTAGTGCCTCAACTTTGATAATTATCTGAAAATAAAAAATTGAAATTTTCACCCGATAGAAGATTTGAACCAAAGACCTGTCGTTCCACAGCTGCTCACGCTAACCACGGGACCACGGCGCCCATAAGCTCACGCTCTCCTTGATGTTGCCTACCTTGCACATGGACTACTCAGTTTGTATATTTTGCTTATTTTTTTCATAGTTCCACACAACTTCTTCCTGTTGTCTCGATTGATCCGTGTTCAGTTTTTCAAGGCCTATCCCTGTGCCAACTTATAACTAAATCTGAGGGGGGCGCCATAGCAATTGATAGTTATCGTATGAAGCATGTCTCATCAAGAACAATGTATACAAATGATGGATTGAAGTTAAGTATTCCAGAAGCTACGTACTTTTCTTTATAGCATTCGTTACGTATCCTGTTTCAGACCTCACGCCATCCTGCGTGAGCTTATAGCGTGCATTTCGGCCTTCTCTAGCAATATAACATACCCCACAACACTATCTACGTGATGATTACAATTTAAGTTATTCGTAACTGTAATCTCGAATTATTTAGTTGAATTGGCAGCCTGTAGATTCCTCTCATTTATCGTATAACGGAAATTTAACAAATTTCTTTTTGTACTCATGTAGATAACTTCTCCCTATTCAGACACAATTGCCACTATTGTACCCTGAAGATATATTGTCTAAATCATTCTGCAACTGCTTTTGATCTTCTCATGACTTTACTAATCGGAAAATGACAGCATCATCTGCAAACAATCAGAACAGCTCCTTGGACTGCCTCCTCGATCGTTAATGTAGATTAGGGCCACACAGTACTGTTCTGCATTGGCTCCTTACCTGGCTTGTATTTATCGGGAATCTCTCGGCCTGCACAAAGTCACAAGCGCCTGGAAAAAGATGCAGGTGACTCCAGTATATAAGAAGGGTTAAGAAACCAGATGGCAGTTGTAAGAGTCGAAGGGCATGGAAGGGAAGTAGTGGTTGGGAAGGGAGTGAGACAGGGTTGTAGCCTATCCCCAGTGTTATCCAGTCTGTGTATTGAGCAAGCAGCAAAGGAAACAAAGGAAAAATTTGAAGAAGGAATTAAAATCCATGGGAAAAAATATAAAAAATTGAGGTTTGCCGATGACGTAATTCTGTCAGAGACAGCAAAGGACCTAGAAGAGTAGTTGAACGGAATGGACAATGTCTTAAAAGGAGGATACAAGGTGAACATAAAAAAAGCAAAACTAGGATTATGCAATGTAGTCAAATTAAATCAGGTGGCGCTGAAGGGATTAGATTAAGGAATGAGACATTTAATGTAGTAGATGAGTTCTGCTATTTGGGGACCAAAATAACTGACGACGGTCGAAGTAGAGAGGGTATAAAATGTGGACTGTCAATCGCAAGGAAAGCGTTTCTGAAGAAGAGAAATTTGTTAACATAGAGTATAGATTTAAGTGTCTGGTAGTTTGTACGGAGTGTAGCCAAGTATGAAAGTGAAACGTGGACGACAAATAGTTTAGACAAGAAGAGGAGAGAAGCTTTCGAAATGTGGTGCTACAGGAGAATGCTGAGGATTAGGTGGGTAGATTACGTAACCAAAGAGGAGGTACTGAACACAGGTGGGGAGAAGAGGAATTTGTGGCACAACTTGACTGGAAGAAGGGATCAGTTGGTAGGACATGTTCTGAGGCATCAAGGGCTAACCAATTTAGTCTGATTTGATCCATTATAAATGGTTTTTGAAAGCCTGCGACTGTAGATACAATAGGTTT
Source organism: Schistocerca americana (assembly GCF_021461395.2). Taxonomy (NCBI): domain Eukaryota; kingdom Metazoa; phylum Arthropoda; class Insecta; order Orthoptera; family Acrididae; genus Schistocerca; species Schistocerca americana. The sequence goes on along the minus strand of NC_060128.1, from coordinate 151,919,847 downwards.
GTTTATAAATAATAAATCTTCTGCTACCAGTCACGATTTTTTATTTTACTATTCACACGACGCGTTTCGAGAAATAATTCTCATTTTCAAGTGCGTTTCTTTGATGTGTGTTAAGCCATTTCTTTTGATGTTGTCAGTGTGTGTGAGTCTGCTTCATGTTGTTGGCTTGTAAGTTTTCTAATGGTCCATTTGTGTAGAGTCTCACACACACTTAACATCACACACAACTCTTATATATAAGATATTTTCGATGTGTAAAGTGTACAAGTTGTGTGTGATGTTAAGTGTGTGTGAGACTCTACACAAATGGACCATTAGAAAACTTAAAAGCCAACAAAACGAAGCAGACTCACACACACTGACAACATCAAAAGAAATGGCTTAACACACATCAAAGAAACGCACTTGAAAATGAGAATTATTTCTCGAAACGCGTCGTGCGAATAGTAAAATAAAAAATCGTGACTGGTAGCAGAAGATTTATTATTTATAAACAAACCTATTTAACCAATTTAGTATTGAAGGGCGCCGTGGAGTGTGAAAATCGTAAAGGGAGACAATGACATGAATACACTAAGCAGATTCAGATGGCTGTAGGTTGCAGTAGATACTGGGAGATGAAGAAGCTTGCACAGAATAGAGTAGCATGGAAAGTTGCATCAAACCAGTCTCAGGACTGAAGACCACAACAACAGCAACAACAACACGAGCATATGGAATAAGTTCACAGATATCTGAGTGGCTTGAAGACTTCTTAAACAACAGAAGCCAGTATGTTGTTCTCGACGGCGTGCGTTCATCAGAGACAAGTGTATCGTCAGGAGTGCCACAAGAAGTGTGATTGGACCGCTGTTGTACTGTATACAAAAAAAAAAAAAAAAATGGCTCTGAGCACTATGAGACTTAACATCTGAGGTCATCAGTCCCCTATAACTTAGAACTACTTAAACCTAACTGACCTAAGGACATCACACACATCCATGCCCGAGGCAGGATTCGAACCTGCGCCCGTAGCGGTCGCGCCGTTCCAGACTGTAGCGCCTAGAACCCCTCGGCCACTCCGGCCGGCTACTGTATACACATAAATGATTTGGCGGACAGGGTGGGCAGGAATATGCAGTTGTTTGCTCATGATACTGTAGTGTACGGTAACGTTTCGGATTTGAGTGACTGTAGGAAGATTCAGACAAAATTTCTAGTTGGTATGATGAATGGCAGCTCATACCAACTAGAAATTTTGTCGATGTGGAAAAATGTAAGTTAATGCGGATGAGTAGGAAGAACCAACCTGTAATGTTGCTAGTGTCCTGCTTGACACAGTCAAGTTGTTTAAATATCTGGGCGTAACGCGATATGAGATGGAACAAGTATGTTAGAACCGTGGTAGGGAATGCGAATTGTCGACTTCGCTTTGCTGGGAGAGTTTTAGGAAAGAGTGCTTCACCTGTAAAGGAGACCGCATATAGGACACTGATGTGACCTGTTCATGAGTACAGCGCGAGTATTTGGCATCCTTACCAGATCGGATTGAAGGAAGACGTCGAAGCAATCCAGAGGCGGGCTGCTAGATCTGTTACCGGTAGGTTGGAACAACACGTAAGTGTTACAGAGATGGAAATTCCTGGAGGAAAAAATTGTTCAGATGTCTCTAAGCAATATGGGACTTAACATCTGAGGTCATCAGTCCCATAGACTTCAAACTGCTTAAACCTAACTAACCTAAGGACAGCACACACATCCATGCCCGAGACAGGATTCGAACCTGCGACCGTAGCAGCAGCGCGGTTCCGGACTGAAGCTCCTAGAAACGCTCAGCCACAGCTGTCGGCTCCTGGAGGAAAGTCGACGTTCTTTTCGAGAAATTGGGAAATTTTAGAGAACCGGCATTTGAAGCCGACTGCAGAACGATTCTACTGCCACCAACACATATCACGTAAGGACCACGAAGATAAGGTACGAGAAATTAGGGCTCATACGGAGGCATATAGACAGTAGGATTTTTTCTCTGTCGGGGGTTCGAGTCCTCTCTCGGGCGTGGGTGTGTGTGTGTTGTCCATAGCCTAAGTTAGTTTAAGCTAGATTAAGTAGTGTATAAGCTTAGGGACCGATGACCTAAGCAGTTTGGTCCCATAAGATCTTACCACTAATTTACAATTTTTACAGTAGTTTTTTCCTCGCTCTATTTGCGAATGAAACAGGAAAGGAAATGACTTGTAGCGTACAGGGTGCCCTCCGCCACGCACCATACGGTGTCCTGCGGAGTATGTAGATGTAGAAAGCCTAAAACAGTTGCTTGGGGAACACTAGATATCACTTCTGTTTTACTAGATGACTTTCAGCCAATTACTACACCTTTCTGACAGAAGATCACGGATCCATTCGTACAGCTTCGGCGATGCAATCTGAGATCATCTGTTGATAGCACTCGTTATGAATTATAAACGAATAAAGTGCCAGTTATGTTTCGAAAAAGCCATATTTCCTGAATGAGCGTTGGCTATTTGCCTATGAATCGTTTTCTCCGAGGGAATTCATAATTTTCGAACGAAATGTTCCAAAATATTACTGCACATCGACGTCAGTGGCTGCATCCGTAATTCAGCGGATTACTCCCATTTCCATTTTTCAGTATTGGTGTGACCCGTGCAACTTTCCAGTCATTAGGTACGGTTTTCTCTTCGAGTGAAGAGTTACGCGTGATTGCTAAGTATGGTGTTATTGTATCAGCATACTGTGAAAGGAACCTAACTGGCATACGATGTGGACGAGAAGTGTTGCCCCTATTAAGCGATTCAAGCTGCATCGCTACGTTGAGGATATCTACTATGTTAGTCATTTTGGCAGTTGCGCTTCATTTGAATTGTGAAATATTTACTTCTTCTTTTGTGAAGCAATTTTTGATAACCGTGTTTACTAACTTCGTTTCAGAAGTACTGTCATCGGTAACTTTTACCAAGCAATTAAAATGTCCAAGTGGAACGGAAAATAAACGATAAAAAAATTAAATATCAAAAAATTTGCAGAATTTTCGCGAGATAAATACGTCGACTACAGTGACAGATTCCTTAGCTATATTTTGTTTTTACTTCAACTGTTTCTCCTGTATTTTCCTCCACATTCATGATTTCTCAATTTTTTTCTGCCTTCTCCAAGAGCTCCAGTCATCATCGTTTTTTTTAATGGAAATCTTTGGATCTAGCATTTTCTTTCACAGTGGCTGTCGTGCCTCAGTATATTGTGCAGTAATCTGGAGTCTGTCCATGTCCTTTCCAATTTGTTTGGGCCATGTGTTATTGATGTTTAATTTACCGAAATAAGTGAACAACCTTTTCGTCAGTCTGTTGGGATTCATCCTCTGGATGTGGCAGTAAAAATCTGGTCTTCTTTTAATAATTATATATGTAATTTTTTCAGTTTGTGCATAAAATTCACTATTACGATGTCTTCCGTACTGTATTTTACTCTGTAACTGGTCCGAAAATTATCCTTGGTATTTTTTTTTCTGTGATTTACAGCGGTTCTATCACCTAGTTTCTGTTTAGAGGTATACATTCTGCTGTGTGAAGTGCTACGAAGCTGTGTGTATATTTAGCATTGAGAGATTTATTTTATATATTTATACTTCATTCTTTGAGACTGAGGGGCAAATATTGTCTCAGCAAATTAGAAAACAAAGATAATTAGAGTAATACATCGACAATTAAAAATGGGATTTTGTTTACAGAGTATTCGTGACTATGTTGAAAAACAGTGTCGTGTATAAGTTAACCATAATATTTTTGGTTCAAAATGGTTCAAATGGCTCTGAGCACTATGGGACTTAATTTCTGAGGTTATTAGTCTCCTAGAATTTAGAACTACGTAAACCTAACTAACCTAAGGACATCACACACATCCATGCCCGAGGCAGGATTCGAACCGGAGACCGTAGCGGTCTCACGTTTCCACACCGTAGCGCCTAGAACCGCTCGACCACCCCGGACGGCAATGTGCTTGGTCCAGCACAGGACATATTACCACGTGTTTTGCTGTCGAATCCAGGAAATATTTTTGAAATTGTGTTTTCAGTGGACATGACTTTTCTTTAGAAATGATGTCCGTTTCTAACAATGTGGTATGAAAATATAGCCTATTTAGCAGCAGCACACTCCAGGTCACAGTTATTCCAATCTTTGGCTTTAAAAAAATGCTTATGTTTGCTGAACCAGTAGCGTTAATAGCATTGCTATGTATAGCTGTTTCAACCTGGTCTTAAATGTCACACTTTTCTTTATGTGCAACAGAAAATTCTCCAAAACATGTGTACATTAATCACGTTTATTGTTACTGTCGTTATAGACTTCCAAAAATTTGTATTCCTAGATCAGGTTAACACAAAAAACACACTTTTTTTGCCCATAGACGAACAATGAGACATAAAGTTAATATATATAAAATTATGAACACCGTGCGGACGAGTTGCTTCACACACAAAAACAACGTAAACTTGTAGGCCGTGTCGTGTCGCCAAATGACTGACAATTGAGAAGCAGTGGCGGAATCATCAATCTCAGCGCTTGCTCTGTGGTCGGCTGAGAGAGGCACAGCCTTAAGGGAACGTTTAACAACGCGATGTCGAACATGTGGGTCTAGATAAAAATAAAAATCCTCGCCAGTCGTAAAATTCTCAAACCTCGGAGATTTGTGCAACTCTGCATATTACCTCCGTACTGCACTAAAGAAACAGGACTGAACGTATGGTAAGGCTAGTGATGGATATGTGTCACTTTGAAGTAGGGATGGGGAAAAAACGACCAGTTAAAACCGATACAGGTATTTTAGTTCTGTATAACTGTTATTTTTCGGTATCTGTTTGGCCTCGTTTGGAATGGATGATTTTTTTATGCCCGCACACCCACAGTCGACGCGACTGCACGGATATCGCTTCGCCGTTTCCCCCCAGCATAGGAGCTGATCTCCAAAGTATGTGTATACAGGGTGGTCCATTGATAGTGACCGGGCCAAATATCTCACGAAATAAGCATCAAACGAAAAGAATTACAAAGAACAAAACTCGTCTAGCTTGAAGGGGGAAACCAGATGGCGCTATGGTTGGCCCGCTAGATGGCCCTGCCATAGCTCAAACGCATATCAACTGCGTTTTTTAAAACAGGAACCCCCATTTTTAATTCGTATTCGTGTAGTACTAAAGAAATATGAATGTTTTAGTTGGACCACTTTTTTCGCTTTGTGATAGATGGCGCTGTAATAGTCACAAACGTATAAGTACGTGGTATCACGTAACATTCCGCCAGTGTGGACGATATTTGCTTCGTGATACATTACCCGTGTTAAAATGGACCGTTTACCAATTGCGGAAAAGGACGATATCGTGTTGATGTATGACTATTGTGATCAAAATGCCCCACGGGAGTGTGCTATGTATGCTGCTCAGTATCCTGAACGACATCATCCAAGTGTCCGGACTGTTCGCCGGATAGTTAGGTTATTTAAGGAAACAGGAAGTGTTCAGCCACACGTGAAACGTCAACCACGACCTGCAGCAAATGATGATTCCCAAGTAGATGTTTTAGCTACTGTCACGGCTAATCCGCACATCACTAGCAGACAAACTGCGCGAGAATCGGGAATCTCAAAAACGTCGGTGTCGAGAATGCTACATCGACATCGATTGCACCCGTACCATATTTCTATGCACCAGGAATTGCATGGCGACGACTTTGAACGTCGTGTACAGTTCTGCCACTGGGCACAAGAGAAATTACGGGACGATGACAGATTTTTTGCACGCGTTCTATTTAGCGACTAAGGTTCATTCACCTATAGCGGTAACCTAAACCGGCATAATATGCACTATTGGGCAACGGAAAATTCACGATGGCTGCGACAAGTGAAACATCAGCGACCTTGGCGGGTTAATGTATGGTGCGGCATTATGGGCGGAAGGATAATTGGCCCCCATTTTATCGATGGCGATCTAAATGGTGCAATGTATGCTGATTTCCAACGTAATATTCTACCGATGTTACTACAAGATGTTTCACTGCATGACAGAATGGCGATGTACTTTCAACATGATGGATGTCCGGCACATAGCTCACGTGCGTTTGAAGCGGTATTGAATAGCATATTTCATGACAGGTGGATTGGTCGTCGAAGCACCATTACCGTGGCCCGCACGTTCACCGGATCTGACGTCCCCGAATTTCTTTCTCTGGGGAAAGTTGAAGGATATTTGCTATCGTGATCCACCGACAACGCCTGACAACATGCGTCAGCGCATTATCATTGCATGTGCGAACATCACAGAAGGCGAACTACTCGCTGTTGAGAGGAATGTCGTTACACGTATTCCAAATGCATTGTGGTTGACGGACATCACTTTGAGCATTTATTGTATTAATGTTGTGTTTACAGGTAATCACGCTGAAACAGCATGCGTTCTCAGAAATGAGAAGTTCAAAAAGGTACATGTATCACATTGGATTAACCGAAATAAAATGTTCAAACATACCTAATTTCTGCATTTTAATTTAAAAACCTACCTGTTACCAACTCTTCGCGTAAAATTGTGAGCCATATGTTTGTGACTATTACAGTGCCATCTATCACAAAGCGAAAAAAGTGGGCAGCTAAAACATTCATATTTCTTTACGTACTACAGAAATATGTAATAAAAAATGGGGTTCCTATTTAAACAAAACGCAGTTGATATCCGTTTGACCTATGGCAGCGCCATCTAGCGGCCCAACCATAGCGCCATCTGGTTTTCCCCCTTTAAGCTAGACAAGTTTCGTTCTTTATAGTTTTTTCGTTTGACGCTTATTTCGTGAGATATTTGGCCCGGTCACGATCAATGGACCACTCTATATATTGTCCCGGCTGGTTGAGAACTATTCCCTGCCGTGTGGGTCGGGTATAAAGCATCTCTGATTCACGTCGTGAAACTAATTGTGTGAACTAGCAAACTGAAAATTGATCTCGTTTTGTATTTCCAGAGATATTTCATACACTTTCAACCACGACGGATCCCAAGACAGTGATTTTATTTATTACTCGGGAATAACATAGCAATCGGGTTGCAGTCTATTTTTTTCTAATTTTTGTTTCCCAAATAATTTGATTTAGTTACCTTTGTAGTCAATATGCCTTCGTTAAATCCTATTATCTGTTTGTAACAGTTTGATCAGCTTTTCTCAATAACCCTTGAATGTACTGGCTGATTTTTGGGATTTAGAAAAAACAGAGAAAACTCGTATATATTCTGTTTTATTGACACAATTCACTTCTTAAATTAATGAGAGATGGCACTGGGGACTCAATGAAGCAGGAGTTGGTCCTAGTGTGTATTGTTTCGGTATAATAACAGTCCGTACCACATTCCTTCGCATTCCTATCACCAAAGACATGATCTCCCATGAAACTGTCCTTCACCATTAATATCTGATAAATCATAAATACAGGGCTATTACAAATGATTGAAGCGATTTCATAAATTCACTGTAGCTCCATTCATTGACATAGGGTCACGACACAGTACAGATACGTAGAAAAACTCATAAAGTTTTGTTCGGCTGAAGCCGCACTTCAGGTTTCTGCCGCCAGAGCGCTCGAGAGCGCAGTGAGACAAAATGGCGACAGGAGCCGAGAAAGCGTATGTCGTGCTTGAAATGCACTCACATCAGTCAGTCATAACAGTGCAACGACACTTCAGGACGAAGTTCAACAAAGATTCACCAACTGCTAACTCCATTCGGCGATGGTATGCGCAGTTTAAAGCTTCTGGATGCCTCTGTAAGGGGAAATCGACGGGTCGGCCTACAGTGAGTGAAGAAACGGTTGAACGCGTGCAGGCAAGTTTCACGCGTAGCCCGCGGAAGTCGACGAATAAAGCAAGCAGGGAGCTAAACGTACCATAGGATGGTGCTCCACCGCACTTCCATCATGATGTTCGGCATTTCTTACACAGGAGATTGGAAAACCGATGGATCGGTCGTGGTGGAGATCATGATCAGCAATTCATGTCATGGCCTCCACGCTCTCCCGACTTAACCCCACGCGATTTCTTTCTGTGGGGTTATGTGAAAGATTCAGTGTTTAAACCTCCTCTACCAAGAAACGTGCCAGAACTGCAAGCTCGAATCAACGATGCTTTCGAACTCATTGATGGGGACATGCTGCACCGAGTGTGGGAGGAACTTGATTATTGGCTTGATGTCTGCCGAATCACTAAAGGGGCACATATCGAACATTTGTGAATGCCTAAAAAAACTTTTTGAGTTTTTGTATGTGTGTACAAAGCATTGTGAAAATATCTCAAATAATAAAGTTATTGTAGAGCTGTGAAATCGCTTCAGTCATTTATGATAACCCTGTATGTCTCTGGCTTTACAATATCTAAGCTTCTTAATTCTCACGACACGATATTAATTATACGTTCGAGGTCTTTCAATGTCTGTTCAGCACAAATTTCGTCTTTTCATGGGCACTATATCTCACGTCCCGTCTATTAGCAGAACAGCCTAGACAACAATCGGCAAAGATATTAGTATGATAAGGTCCAACTATTTTCTGTCCCAATATCTCAAAATAATCTATTATCCACCACTCCAATGTCTAATCCAGTTATCAGAATGATATTTAATTAGGCTTATAATCCCTAACTTCCGACTACCACTGAAGACTGCGAACATGCACCACCGAAAACAGAGTCTCAAGAGAGCTAACAATGCTGCGCAATGATTTATATATTATATTCAAAACAAAACGCAGCTCTGTTATGTCATCCTTGAACTCCCTTTGTACCATTATATTGCGTTACTCTTTTTTAAATACCTACTCTTTGTAAAATTTTAACTAACAATTACTTCGAAATACAACTACCGTTTTTTGGCTCTTGGGTCATTTCGTAGTACAGAATTTAACCTAATATTTGTTTTTGAAAACCCACTCTCTACAGACCGGTTACACTAGTGATGCATATGTGTCACTTTGAAGTAGGAATGGGAAAAAAAACCGACCAGTTAAAACCGATACCGGTATTTTAGTTCTGAATAACCAGTAATTTTAGGTATTTGTTTGGCTTCGCTTGGAATAGATGTTTTTTTTCCTTACTAATAACCGAGTGAAAAAATGGTTCAAATGGCTCTGAGCACTATGGGACGCAACTGCTGAGGTCATTAGTGCTCTAGAACTTAGAACTAGTTAAACCTAACTAACCTAAGGACAGCACAAACATCCATGCCCGAGGCAGGATTCGAACCTGCGACCGTAGCGGTCTTGCGGTTCCAGACTGCAGCGCCTTTAACCGCACGGCCACTTCGGCCGGCACCGAGTGAAAGAACCGAAATATCAATTAGCTATAGCAGCAGTACAAAAATTTTAAAACTTTTGGTTTTCAAATAAATGTTTTTTTTTTAATCTAGCAATTATCGCCAGTAAAATTTCCATTGCTTTGAAATATTGCGTTTTATAGTAACAGGAGAGGAAAAAAGAGATCGGTGCTATATTAATAAAAATGCCGATAGAAACGAGCGACAAACACATGGCATAAGAATTGGTGCAGCGTTGCTGAGGGAATAATGTACCGTTAACCACGTGGCGTGGCCTATTATAGGGTACGTATGTAGTCACAGTGTTCAAGACTTGTCCCATCTGGTCTGTACGGTAGTTGCTTACTGTCGTCGTCCGATATCGATTGTATTACAGAATAGCACCATCCCTAGTTTGGACGTATTTTACGCAGTACCAGTGAAGTGCAATGTTCCATTTGCTTTAGAAGATTAAAAACGGGATGAGCCACAACAAACTTGGACATCATTTGAGGAGAAAACTTAAGACTTTACAATTAACCCACAGTTTACGATAAAGATAGTAAGTAGCTGATCCGTTTCTTGTGTCCACATAAAAAAACCTTGATCTGCGTGTAGCCCTTAAAAACGGACAGATTTAACACGAAAACTAAGAGTTCTTAAACCTTACCTCGCGAGGTGACTTTTCTGTAACGTACACTGTAAGGTACAATATTTGTGGTTTACTTATTCTAAAATTAATGACAACTGTGTAAGTTGAAATGACATGTTTAATGTCACAATATTAGCACAAAATAAACGCTTTTACACATTTTCAATGCGACAAAAAAAAAAAAAAAAAAAAAAAAAAACCACTTGTCAGGCTAATGCATCTCATCAACATCAAAAAGTGAAATAATTCTAAACACAACAATATTAAATATTAACTCTCTCATAAGGTTAAAATATCCTAAACACGACAATATTAAAGTTTAACTAGAAGTTTCTTTACAAAATTGTTCTTACACTTACGTTGTGATTGTCAGTACTACGAAAACCGTCCGATTACGGTTCAAAGTTCGGTACAATTTTTAGGATGACAATCAAGTCTACGGTGGATGGTTAGTTGTGTGACAAATTGAGCAAAAGACTACCCAAGGCCGTTCGGGTTTACAGTGGATGCAATCTGGTGAAACAACAAGTTTACCGCTCTGCACATGGTATTTAACTTATGCTGCGACAAGCTGTCATCTGTTAGGCCGCTCTCTTCCGCTGAAATTCCTATAAAACTAATTACACCTTTGCTGAATTTTCCAGCAGAAACTTTTCCTATGTTTCTCATTATGCGAGAGAACATGTACTCACCCGCAGTCTTAGAATGTAGCGATATACACGCGCATCGTTAGAGCAGTGTGCATATCATAATGCCCTCTCAGTTCTCGCAAATAATCGGCTAGTTCGTTTATCCACAGTTGGAGCTAAACAATGCTGCAGATAATTTCTAGCTGGATGTCATCTGCTGTGAACGCAGTGTTCACGCAAATGACTCCTCCGCATCGTACAGAGCGTTATGCGCTCCGTTTTGCTCTTGACGCCAGTTCAGAGAAGAGTTCCCGAAAATTTCCATCTTGTCTTACTCATAGCCGAACTGTCTCCCCACCTGGTTTCTTTTGTTCTTCATGTCACGCCTTTTTTCGACCAATAGGAGCGTTCCTCTTATTTTGAGGAAACTCTCCCTACCATAAAATGGCGTCAAAACTTTGGCTCTTTTCTCCTTCCCAGCGCGTTTCCGCCAATCGGACGTTTTGTGCCCATTCCAGATGCCTAAATGCGTACATTGACTCTGTCATGTGTGTACCACTTGCCAGACATGTGATCGAAAATGCGGTACTGGTCTTGTTCGTATCCATTTGGAATTCCGAAACGCAGTTTTCTAAAAGCTTTCTTTCCTGTTCTCCCACAGATGGTTCATCATACTCGCTCTCCCCATCTGAGGTGGCGCAGTGGTATAAATGGAAATGTCGTGTGGCTAGGGCCTCCCGTCGGGTAGACCGTTCGCCTGGTGCAGGTCTTTCGGTTTGACGCCACTTCGGCGACCTGCGCGTCGATGGGGATGAAATGATGATGATTAGGACAACACAACACCCAGTCCCTGAGCGGAGAAAATTTCCGACCCAGCCGGGAATCGAACCCGGGCCCTTAGGATTGACAGTCTGTCACGCTGACCACTCAGCTACCGGGGCGGACGGCGCAGTGGTTAGCACACTGGACTCGCATTCGGGAGGACGACGGTTCAATCCCGTCTCCAGCCATCCTGATTTAGGTTTTCCGTGATTTCCCTAAATCACTCCAGGCAAATGCCTGGATGGTTCCTTTGAAAGGGCACGGCCGATTTCCTTCCCAATCCTTCCCTAACCCGAGCTTGCGCTCCGTCTCTAATGACCTCGTTGTCGACGGGACGTTAAACACTAACCTCCACCACCTCTCCCCATCTGAGTCACCTGGTCTGTCGTTGACTTTCCGTCTGGGACACCCCTTTAAGTGGTTTCCCTGGTACCCCCTGTAGTGCAGCCTTGCCTCTGCCCTCGTCCCTCTGAATTCCAAACTAAAACGACTCTTGCTACTTGTTTCACCTCCCGCTCAAACATGCATTATAGGAATGGTGAGTTGATTACTGCCGATTGAGTGTCATCCCTTTTTGCATTACATACTGATAGGCAAATTTGCTCATTACCGCCGAATTAAGTTAGGTGTCATATTCATCTTCCCGTTACGATGTACAGGGTGTTCATTAATGAATATCGCGATTTTAATGCTTTATAATATTTTCTATATTAAACTGACAGTGATAAATAATATGTCAAATGAAAGAGCAACTCAGTTTCACCAAAGAACCTTATAAATGTTGAATGTGAGCACCATTTGTCACACGCCACACATCAAGTCTATAGCCGACTTCTTCCCGAACGTTGGTAAGTGTGTCTTCAGTGATTGTAGCAACAGCTGCTTCAATCCGGTTTCAATTCATGGAGGTCTGCTGGTAGTGGAGGCACGTACACACGATCCTTGATGAAGCTCCAAAGGAAAAAATCGCATGGCGTTAGGTCAGGTGAATGTGGAGGCCATGCAAATCAAGCCCTGTCATTGGGCCCCTTGCAACCTATCCAGCTCTTGGGTACAGTGAAGTTCAACCAATCGCGTACTTCACTATGCCAGTGAACATTTATAATGTTCTTGGTAAAACTATTTGAGTTTCTCTTTCATTTGACATATCATTTATAACTGTAAATTTAAAGCAATAAATATTATAAAGCGTTAAAACCCCGATTTTCATTTATAAACACCCTGTATAAAACTCTCATGTAAGGTGCGAATCTGACCTACATTTATTCTGCCACCTTGCAATACCACTATGTTTAAACCGAGATTTAAGGCAAAAATCATTTGAAATTTTTAATTTATGTTATATTTCATTTATTTTTACAATTATTTAAGTGTCATTTAAATTCTTCTAGTTTTTTATTGCACTAAACAAAGCCTGCAGAATTTTACTATTTATGACGCAAAAGCACATAATTTTGTGTGGTTCTTTCAAATAGTGCACATAAATAGACTGTTAGAGTACTGAATTTTACATTCTGAAAAAATATACAATCTCTGTAGCAAATAAAACTCCAAATAAAACTAATTTCCAGGGTGTAAATTTGCACATAAAAATTCGCCCGATAGGCACAAAAAGAAATTCTGTCAATTTCGCGTTCATGGCTGGGAACTACATTTTTCTTATCAGCGCACAGAACACATTCGATTTTAGCAGACACTTTAAGTACACTCAAGCTCATGAATTAAGGATAATTGCAGAATGTGGTGCCACACAACGTGGCACTACACAAAACTGGCGCTAATAGCATAGGCACATAGGGAAGACACACGACACGGATCTGTAAGTCCACGGTATTGGTGATAAGTTGAGAAAACTCGGGATCAGGTGGTCGAGCAGCAGCTGGGGTATAGCCATTCATTCTTGCACCAGTGCCTGTTGGAGCTCCTGAAGTGTCCTAGGGGTTTGAAGATGAGCAGCGATACGTCGACCGAGACCATCCCAGACGTGCGTTATCATCCATCAGGAAGAAGATGGGACCCACTGCACCCCTGAAAAGGTGGACATACTGGTGCGAAATGACGTCCCGATACACCTGACCTGTTACAGTTCCTCTGTCAAAGACTGTGAGTAGGTGTTGGCTACACCACGTAGCGCTCTGTGTGAAAATCACTGACTGTCCTGTGTGCAGTCTGTGGCTGGTTTGCATTGTTGGAATTTGCTATTGTAGTGTTGGGCAGTTGGCTGTTAACAGCGCATAGCATTGCGCAGTTGGAGGTGAGTCGCCAGCAGTGGTGGATGTGGGGAGAGAGACGGCGGAGTTTTGGAGTGGATGACCTGGACGTGCGTCCATGAGAGACAGTACATTTGTAAGACTGGATGTCATGAACTGATACATATATTATGACTTTTGAACACTATTAAGGTAAATACGTTGTTTGTTCTCTATCAAAATCTTTCTTTTGCTAACTATGCCTATCAGTGGTTAGTGCCTTCAGTAGTTTGAATCTTTTATTTAGCTTGCAGTATTGGCGCTCGCTGTATTGCAGTAATTTGAGTAACGAAGATTTTTGTGAGGTATGTGATTTGTGAAAGGTATAGGTTATTGTTGGTCAGGGCCATTCTTTTGTAGCGATTTTTGAAAGTCGGATTGCGTTGCGCTAAAAATATTTTGTGTCAGTTTAGTGTTGATCAGAATAGGCAAAAAGCGACATGTCTGAGTACGTTCAGTTCTGCTCAGCTGTTTGAAAATCAAATAATGTAAGAGGTTTATCAGCACAGTCATTCATAAATTTTTCTAAGGGGACGTTTCATATGTCGACCCTTAGCCGAGGATACCTCACTGGAATCTTCTGATTTTTTCTTGTAGTTTGTGTAATTAGTGTAGCTATTGTTTATTGCTAGCACGTAATTATAGAGAGAATTTCCTTTGTAGTTGTAGTATTTCATTGTTGTACAGTAAAACAGTTGTGGCTTGGATGTAGATTTGCACCAAGTATTTCGCAGCTGCGCTTGCAATTAACGAGATACTATTTTCAGTGCTATGCTAATGTGTTTTCTTAGTTTTGCTCTTCAAATTGTGCTTTGCTTGTTATCGTGCGAAATACGTGATAATTATGGCGTGCGAAAAACATAACACTAAGCTCCAAAGTAAATTGGGAAATGATAGTGTCGACGAGCGTAGCTTATCAGCACCACCGTGTAATGAATTAACAGACATTCAAAGCAGTAATTTGGTAATTTTGCATAGGGAAATGGAGCGGGCGGCAAATAATGGTGTAGACAGTGAAACAATTAGTGAACCGGGAAGCATTATCGGTCGATCGGTCGGCAACAGCTCGCCTCAGGAATCCGAAATGACAGGACACAATCTTGCAAATACTGTAGATTCAGGTTTTGCGTCCTCACCATTTTCTCAAATAAGTCAAGACACATTTTCTGCTTTTCAAAATTCGAATATTGGCGGTTAAAATGCACTGCCGAGTAGCACTGAGGAACATGTTTCAGACAACAATGCATTGTTATTACAATTAATGCAACAAATGGGACAAAAGCTTCAAAAGTTAAACACAATGGAACAAAATCAGAGACAAACACAACAAAAGTTAGACGCAATGGAACAAAATCAAAAACAGTCACAACAACAGCTTCAAAAGTTAGACACCACCCTTGAAAAAACACGTGAAGGCTTAACTACTGAGTTACTTAAAATCGAATTCAAATGTCAAAAAGTCTGTAATGACGTAAAAACACAAATTTGTTAGCATTTTCAACCTTTTTTTTTCATGAAAATGCATTACAGAATAACGAAGCAGCCATAAAGGAACTGCAAACTATTGTTCATGAAAATCACGACACCTTGCAGCTAAAATTCACTCAGTTGCATCTACCGATTCGGTTACGCAACTTGCAAAAACTCAGGAAAACATAAGGACACAGTAGATATGATTTCAACACAAATGGACACTCTGAAACTTGGTTCAGAAAAACACATTGAGGAAATAAGTTCACTATCGGATAAAGTAGCCGAACTTTCGCATCAGTTTAACTTATCTACAAAGGTAGATGATGATCTGAATGACACAAGACCCGTAGCCTTCACTGACACAGAACAGTATGAACAAATTAGAAAATTCAAACAAAATCAAAATCAAATCAATACACAGTACAAAAGAGAAATCCGGGAAGTACAAGATCAGTTGACACAGGTAATACAAGAATTGCATATTTCAGAGGACACTCGCGCTCCAATACGGGAAGAGGGACATAGAAATGCGGAACAGCCACAAAATAATAACACAGGGCACTTCGGAAATTATGAAATAAATTGGCAAGGTACACCGAATTTTGAGGTGGAACCGTCGAAAGAAAGTAACAATGACCGATATGCGACTCGCCGACATGATGATTTTGACTATAAGCTGTTCATTACTATACGTAAATTCAAAATTAAGAATTCTGGCAACGACATTCATCCACAAGCATTCATCCACAAGCAACGCGATCGGTCATTCACGATTGTCACAGTGAAGGAGAATTTAATCATGCCTTCCGCTCAGCATATTGCTCTCAAGTTACACAAGACCGAGTAAAACATAGCATCATAATGATGAAACATTTTGAACAATCTGAATTTTCCAGTCTTGTCAAATATTTCGAAGACATGTTACATAAGAATCAGTATCTTTCTAACCTATACACCCCCTCAGAACTCATCCGCATTTGCTTAATCAAATTGCCTGAACATTTACGACATATTATTTTGGCAGGACGTTGCAAAGATGACATTGAAGCTTTTCAGGGACTGTTACAAGAATTGGAAATTGACGTTGACAATCGCGCAACGTGAAAACAGGAGCACAACAATTACAGGTCACATCCGTCATAATTCTGCGATGACAGAAATAATAACTTGACACGGCAAGGCTATTCTTACAACGTAAATCGTGACGAAAACAGACACCACCCGTATGACAACCGATGGCAGAGTAGTAATAATTACAGGGAAAGATCACCTCTCCGCAGTAATGACTATCTCAGAGACAATCAGAGAAAGAGACAATATGGGAACCAAAATAATTATTATCAAGGAGACAGAATAACTTTAGACGCAACGGTCCACCGTGCAGTTACGATTCCGGGAGAAACTCTCCACCACATGACCGACAAAAAACAAAGTATGTAAACTACCGACCAAACGACAGACCTGAATTTCATCAGAACTGGTGGGATTCAAGCAGGGCAGGGCCCTCTCGACAAGGTGAATTTGTAGAAGTTACATCTCCAAATCCCAATAACGACGGGCGCCAACCAAGAGACAATAGGCAATGACTCACACCGCTGGCAGCCACAAAACGTACTTATGAAGCTGACGACGTAGCTGCCATGGCTAGTAATTACGTAAAAATGGAAGACATTAGGGACATCTTACTCCAGGAACACGACATAAAACATAACAGCATTGCATATCCTGTAATTCACGTTACAGTAAATGACGTAAAATTTACGGCAGTACTTGACTCTGGCAGTCCCATTTCAGTGATTAGTGAAACAGCCTTTAGCAAATGCAACAAATCGAACGATTGCCCCACACTTCCGTTACGTAAGATTAAATTACAAGGTGCAGTCGTTGGAAAAAGTGTAGATGTACGCCAACAAACCAACTTAGAATTATTTTGTCAAAGCCACAGTTCTCTACGAACTTTCTTATTGTTCCATTATTGTCAACGGAAATTATATTTCGAGTAGACTTTTTGAATGAATACAAAGCAATCTTAAGCTTTCACGATGCTGAAATAAGTTTAGAGAAAGAAGGTAAGTCAATAGCTTTGAAATTTGAAGATTGGCTTTCAAACCATGACGAGGAAATTAATCGGCTTTGCCTTCTGTTAGAGAACAGTTCGGAATTTTCGACGGTACTAGATACTAACAATCACTCTGCAAGTACTGACAGGGATGATATCGATGGCATCTTTGATACTAATGAGTTAATTCAGAATAAAATTCAAACAATTGAGAATTGTAATGACACTGATAGGCAGGACCTTTTTTAGATTTTACAAGCACATTCTACAGTTTTTACTCATAAATCAGGAACAATCAAGGGATTTCGATACCAATTTCGTGTTCGTGAGCATACTACATTTTGTGTTAAACCATACGTAATTCCGGCACATTATAGGGACCGTGTTAGAACAGAAATACAATCTACGCTTGACGAGGGCATTATTGAGCCAGAGGTAAGCTCATACAACAATCCATTACATGTTGTTGAGAAGAAAACTGGATTGATCAGGCTTGTCTTAGATTCGAGACAAATCAGTACCATCATCATTCCTGATACAGACAGGCCGCAAACGTTGGAAGATCTTCTTCTAAGTTTTAATGGTCTAAAAGTGTTGTCTTCTATTGATCTCAGATCCAGATTTTATCAGATCGAACTTCATCCAGAATGTAGAAAATGCACAGCTATCTGATCATTTAACTGAGAGAGACAAACATTTTTTTACTACGTCAGTGACAGATGTTTACGTAATTACACAGTTGGATAACTTCATACTTATGAAATTGTATTTTGTCTGTACTTTGTGAACTCTTCATATTTTTTTGGAACCATTGTGACACTATGAGAGCTTTGAGTGATATATTTGGTATGGGATCATGATTTTTAAAGTATGTTTGAGGTAGATGACACTATTGAAATGAGCAGAGTATTTTCTTTAGGTTTTAAAATTATTGGAGGAAGCTACGACGATTTTGAGATTTGACTGAGGTGTTATGATGTTATTCTTACGACGACGATGTGTATTATGCTGTTGAGGTATGTTTATGATCAATAAGCTGATGCTATATGAGGAATTTGATTGTGCTACATATTTATTATGATGAAATATTGAAGAAGTGTCGACGAATATGTATATGTGTAATAAGGTAAGGAATAATGAGTATTGGTTAGGGACTATGATTTGTGAAAAAGGATGTTGGAAACCAAGAATCATACTTTAAGAGTTATGAAATGTCTGTATATGCGTGAAATTTTTGGCCACTATTATATTTATAGGATTTTGTTTCTACACATTTGTAACGCAAATTCCCGACCTGTGAAATTTTTTTATATGAGACTGTTACTGTAGCGGAAACTGCTGTCGTAAATTTTTGGGTAAGAAAGCTAAGTGACCTTGACGTAATGCGTTGTGCCGCCCAGCTGCGCCAGCTGCTTGGAGAAACAGCCATTAGGTGAAGAAAAAAGAGGCCATTAACCTCGATATTTACATACCTTTGTAGAGAGCATCGCAAATATGACACTTTCTGATGTTTACTGAAATGACTAATGAAATGATGAGAAACATTTCACGGCTATTGTCTTGCTAGTTGAGAAATTTTTTACTGCATTATGAAATGCCATATGGCTAGTGAATGACGTTTCATGCCTTGCTTTATGTATTTATTTACTCATTTTGTATAATATCTAGTTTCTAGCTGCAGTGCAGCATTGGTTAAAATAAAATTTAATAGATGTTCTAATGTAAATATTTTCTGTCTACAGATCCATTAAACAATAATTTTATGATCTACTTTCTTAAAAAGAAAGGGGGAACACAAATAGACATTTCCCTTCATAGGAATTGCATAAATAATTTTGTATACTATTTGGTAACTTGTCTGCGAGAGTAAGTTATCATGATGAATCACTCTAGTGTTAAGATGTGACATAGGTATTAAACATTGCCATTATTACTGTAATATTTTTTCTGCTTGAGCTTTGTCATGTTTAGGAATAAGTTACAGCATTTGCTGCTGTTGTTTGCCAGGTATAGTTCTACTGAATTTTACCTCGTGTTAAGCCAGTTTTACTACTGATTAATTTTTCTCGTTTGCTGCACATTGCCTTATATTAGTTGTAATATTCCATTTGCTTTGCTAATTTAGATATACTGTTGCTTGCTTTGCCAATTTACATTTTTTTGTGATTGCTGTTTGTGTTAATTGTTTTGTTCTGTTCCATTGCCTCGTCCCTTAGTATATATATCTGAGCTCAGTAGATTTAAGTTAACTTAAGAGGGGGTAGACTATATAAGAAACTAACTATGAAGAATTGAGAAGCTATATGAAAAATATTTGGGCAAAAATGAGTATTGTACAATGAGAAAAATTTATATAGAAAGAGGATATGAACAAAACAGTAGGGTTTAGGGACAATAGGTATAGGTAGGACTTTTTGGGAATAATGATGAATGAAGGGAGATCTTCAAGAAGTAAAGGATGTTTTGTTTGCAAAATTCTGCAGTAAAACAAACCCTGTCCTTTCCTTTTGTGTCATTCCGCTAGTTGTTTGTGTACCCTTGTGTATTTGTGCTCTTCCTGTGTTTATGTGTTTAGCTGATACGACTTATGTTGTAAAATTTTTCTAATAATATGTTATTTTCTTTGTAAAGATGTTTAGACATTATTTATTCTGTTCTGTTTTAATGCTCATGTGTGAAATTAATGTTTCGAAAACTATTCTCATTATTTTATATATTTACTTATGTCATCATTCCTGTAACACTGATGTATACGTCTCTTTCTATTCTGTTGTAAAGCCTGCATTATAGAAATGTTATCTCTATTATTATGTTTTAATGATGTTTTCTGTATCTTTGTATTCTCATGTTATAAAGCCGGCCGAAGTGGCCGTGCGGTTAAAGGCGCTGCAGTCTGGAACCGCAAGACCGCTACGGTCGCAGGTTCGAATCCTGCCTCGAGCATGGATGTTTGTGATGTCCTTAGGTTAGTTCTAAGTTCTAGGGGACTAATGACCTCAGCAGTTGAGTCCCATAGTGCTCAGACCCATTTGAACCATATTATAAAATTGTAATGGACACCAGTTCATCAAATTAAGTAACTTGTAAGCATACATTTCACTGCACATGTTTCTGTTGGTCATAGTATATGCACAATATGTGAGGAGTTGGGACTGTTAGTGCTTGCACATGTGTTAATAATTCAGCAAGGGACTGGTTAACAGCATTGCTGGTTCTAAGGACATTTCAAAAAAAATTTTTGTGAGAGCACAAGCGGTGGTTCATGCACTTGCTATATTGTCCGCAAGACTCTTCGATGGTGATTGTGCACCTGCACAGTCCCAACAGATGGCTGCTAGCTATCTCTACAAGGACTGAAGTGGGTCTGCACCTTTGATGACCCACCAATACCATTATTTCTACAAGGACTGCAGTGGGTCTGCATCTCTGGTGGCCCACCAATACCATAATCTCTACCAGGACTACAGTGGGTCTGCTCTGTGATGACCTACCTAGCAATATTCTTCAAAACTTCGACTGACTCTGCGGTGGGTTTGTTCTGTTGTGGCCCATTACCTGTATGCATGTCAAGAGTCAGCACTGTCTTTCTGTTGGAAGGACAACACTACTTCTTCAAGACTGCATGGAAATCCACCACTTCGTGTGCATTTTCTTTTACTGCTCAGACATTGAAAAAAAACAACTGCAATTTTACTGTGATGAATGATCAGCACTGTCTTTATGGACTGTGAGAAAATTTTAGCTTTTCACCAACATTGTATCAATAAGTGTGTGCATTTGATATTTTGTTATTGTAATTGTGAAAAATTTTTTCAAATCTGTATTGGTCACGGCCCAAAACAATTTGTAAAATTTTTTGTGGGGCGCATGTGGGCTATGCAAGTAGGCTGTTTAGGTTTTTATGTTGGTAACGCCATGTAGCGCTCTATATGAAAATCACTAACTGTGCTGTTTGCAGTCTGTGGCTGGTTTGCATTGTTGGAATTTGCTATTGTAGTGTTGGGCAGTTGGCTGTTAACAGCGCATAGCATTGCGCAGTTGTAGGTGAGCCACCAGCAGTGGTGGATGTGGGGAGAGAGATTGCGGAGTTTTGAGAGTGGATGATCTGGACGTGTGTCCATGAGAGACAGTAAATTTGTAAGACTGGATGTCATGAACTGATATATATATTATGACTTTTGAACACTATCAAGGTAAATACATTGTTAGTTCTCTATCAAAATCTTTCATTTGCTACCTATGCCTATCAGTAGTTAGTGCCTTCAGTAGTTAGAATCTTTTATTCAGCTGGCAGTATTGGTGCACACTGTATTGCAGTAGTTTGAGTAACGAAGATTTTTGTGAGGTAAGTGATTCATGAAAGGTATAGGTTATTGTTAGTCAGGGCATTCTTTTGTAGGGATTTTTGAAAGTCAGATTGCGTTGCACTAAAAGTATTGTGTGTCAGTTTAGTGTTGATCAGAATAGGTAAAGAGCGAAATGTCTGAGTATGTTCAGTTCTGCTCAGCTGTTTGAAAATGAAATAATGTAAGAGGTTTATCAGCACAGTCATTCATATATTTTTCTAAGTGGACGTTTCAAGACATGCAGGGGTGTACGTGCACCAATCATAATGCGACCCCACACCATCAAACCACGACCTCCATACAGGTCCCTATCAAGGACATCAAGGGGTTGGTATCTGGTTCCTGGTTCACGCTAGATGAAAACCGGGGGAAAATCACAGTTCAGATTACGCCTGGAATCGTCCGTGAACATAACCTGGGACCACTGTTCCGCTGACCATGGACTGTTTTCTTGACACCAGGCTTTACGGGCTCTCCTGTGATCAGGGGTCAGTGGAATGCACTTTGCAGGTCTCTGGGCGAATAAACCATGTCTGTTCAGTCGTCCGTAGACTGTATGTCTGGAGACAACTATTCCAGTGGCTATGGTAAGGTCCGGAGCAAGGCTACCTGCAGTACTCTGTGGCCATCTGCAGGCACTGATGGTGAGATATAGGTCTTCTTGTGGTGTTTTACACTGTGGACGTCCTGTATTGTAGCGCCTGGACACGTTTCCTGTCTGCTGGAATCGTTGCCATAGTCCTGAGATCACACTTTGTGGCACATGGACGGCCCATGCTACGACCTGCTGTTTTGACCAGCCTCCAGTCGCCCTAGTATTCTATCCCTCATAACGTCATCAGTATGTGTTCTTTAGCCATTTTCAACACACATACACCATTAGCACGTCTGAAAATGTCTGGACACTTACTCGCTGCACCATAAGCTGACATGCACCAACGCACCTCTGCGTATGTGTACTGCTGCCAGCTCCACTGTGCGACTACCGCAGGTCAAATGCACTGCCTGGTCATACCCCGAGGGGATTTAAACCCGCAAACCTGCCACCAGAGCGTTGTTTCACCATGTATCAGCATTATCCTCAATTTAATAGCACGAGTGTATTTCACTGAAGAAACAGACCGATACTCGTCACAACTTTCCTGAAGTTCTTCCTCAGAATGATACTCTTGTTCGATAGCAGTACTGTGATCACTGGCTAATGTAAAATCGTTTTTTCCGTTTACTTCTTGATCTATATTACTGACACCTTCCTCCATAGACCGAGTAATAATTTCAAGAAACTCAGAAAAGTGAAAAACGACGCAGATGTGCGAACACATTTTGAGCTATTTGTTACCATACTGAAGAAAACAGGTACGTAGTTCACGAGGCGCGGCCTAAGAGACACCAACACATATCAATGACACGTGTCAAGAAACAAAGAGCGGGTGGAGCACGTGGTGGTCTCACCGTAGACTGCTAGTCTGAGCCACACATAACTGATTTCATCAAAGTGTACGGGCCTGAAGATGGCGTTGACACAACGTCGAAACTAGTAGCGAAGCACTCCGTCTACAGGCCACGAGTGGCCTACCGGGACCATCCGACCGCCGTGTCATCCTCAGTGGAGAATGCGGATAGGAGGGGCGTGGGGTCAGCACACCGCTCTCCCGGTCATTATGATGGTATTCTTGACCGAAGCCGTTACTATTCGGTCGAGTAGCTCCTCATTTGGCATCACGAGGCTGACTGCACCCCGAAAAATAGCAACAGCGCATGGCCGCCTGGATGGTCACCCATCCAAGTACCGACCACGCCCGACAGCGCTTAACTTCGGTGATCTCGCGGGAAGCGGTGTATCCACTGCGGCAAGGACGTTGCCAGTAGCGAAGTAAACATAAAATCTTAAGTACAGCTGGAGGAATTTCATTTTTAATAAAAATTATACCAGCTGTGTCTCACCTTCATCCACTTTAAATATGGATGTATGAAGACAAACACAACCGACAACAAAACATGGTAGGCTTGGCAATTTAAGGAGGGTACGCGGGGGGGGGGGGGGGGGGGTGTATAGAAGCATTCCACCGCAATTGGCCGTGGGGAGCGAGTTCGAAATTTTTCGCGCGGTCTGAGAGACCACACGTCCTGAGTTTAATGGTTAAACATCAGTTTTCACCCTTTATCGCTCACTAATGTCCAACAGTGGTATGATTGTTAATCATAAGACGATTTTTGAGCAGACTTTCAAATAATTAGAATCTGCAGAAGAATACTGGTGATCTGAAACAGTAGTCAACATTACATTCTAGAAGATAGGTTAACTCCCAGCAAAAAAAAAAATTCTCATCAACATTGTTTGGTTGCAGTAGACAAGCTACCTGTAGTAATTAACACAGAAGTGAATTTTATCCATCGTGGATGCTGTCGAACTCCGTGACTGTTCCTTTATGGGGTTGTAGAAAAATATCCGCTACCAGTCACAACAAAAGGTTGTTTATTCGTCACACGACCAGTTTCGGGCTTGCGCCCATCTTCAGGCATTTATACATTCATTTACATGTTTGTACTGTTGGAAATCACCATTATTACAGTTATGCTGTGATGATAGTTTTGCCACTTAGTTACACGCTTATGGTCATTTTCACGTCCATATATCAGGTATAGCTCCATATTACACTATTACAATGTGCATTCGTGAAATACACTATGTTTACATACAAACATGTGGGCTGTGGTCAAAGAGATGTAGCAGAGGTAAAGACGTTGCTCACACAGAAACTCGTAGGTTCTGGTCAAAGAACTTAGCCAGCATAACTGTAATAATGGTGCTTCATCTTTTTGTAAATACAGATATATTTTCGTCAAATGCTGCCTTACCACTTACAATTGTCCCACTTGTATTTGTGTGCTCACCAGCAAATAATTTTTTTTTTTTTGTATTTATACAGTGATCTCCAACAGTACAAACATGTAAATGAATGTATAAACACCTGAAGATGGGCGCAAGCCCGAAACCGATCGTGTGACGAATAAACCACCTTTTATTGTGACTCGTAGCGGACATTTTTCTACAACTCCACAAAACAAAAGTGATACAGAAAATTCATGCACACCAAATGTAAAGGTATTTACAAAAAGAAACGATATGTTGTTTGAACTAAAAGTGCACATCATTTTATAATCGTTTAACAAAAATGTTCACATTGCAGAATAAATAAAAACGAAAACCCACTGATGATGGCACAGTGGTGCCGAAACATGTTTAGGTACTGAGAAAAAAGGTGTTTTGCATAACTGGCGGAGCTGACATACAACAATTTTAACTGCAAACACGGCCAATACAAGGAGCTGCAAATGAAAATGGTGAGTAGTCAACCAATCAACGCAATCACTTTTGAGAAAAACAGCGTACAGTGAGCGGACCAAGTTTTCTTTTATTTAGCTACGATTCAATTCTGTGTATATCGAAACTCAAGGAATCGAAATTTTTCAATCTTTGATTTCTGTATTTATTACGGGAAATAATAGGAATAAAAAAAATAAAATGGGTAATTTCAGAAACCACTTACTTTGAGCGGTTTTAACACTGAGGTTAAGCTCCTATCGAAAAAAAAAAGATATAACCGGAAAACCCGTTGTTTTGGCCATAGCCCTCAACCCTACTTTGAAGTGCAGTACAAAAAATGGCTCTGAGCACTATGGGACTTAACATCTGAGGTCATTAGCCTCCTAGAACTTAGAACTACTTAAACATAACTAACCTAAGAACATCACACACATCGATGCCCGAGGCAGGATTCGAACCTGCGACCGTAACAGTCGCGCGTGTCCAGACTGAAGAAGTGCAGTACAGCATTAAATAAAAATTACATGGCCTGCCACAATAATGGGCAACTTATTTTTTGAAATCTCCTCATAAAACAAAGACTTCTAAATTTTAAATGTTACTGGTGAGGCCCTTGATAGTCTCTGCTTGAACGTGGCCCTGGAGAGAGTCCAGAATATGTGCGCCTACCCAGAGAATAAGAAGAGCCAAAACTTGCAAATGTATATCGTGCGCCTCTGTTATCCGTGAGAGGAGAGACCATCCGTTATTGTTAGGCGGAAATATTTCCGATTGTTGTCGAGGCGGCGGTCGTATAACAGGGAGTTAGGGCCGGCAGATGGCGCTGTTGCCGCACCGTTCCTCGTTACTTTCTCCGATTTCTTTCCCCGCACTCGCGTCTTCCTTATTCCGTTCTCCCCTCCCCCTTTCCCTGTTTCTGCTGCTCGCGCCCGTTCCGTCCGGACGTCTCGGCAATCTCCCGCGTCGCTGCGCGAGACATCTGGACCGACCCGGAAATGAGGTCAGGCTTTCTCTCGCTCGCCAGGAAACAAACAAAAGGCGCCGGCGACGGGTGATGGGGTGCGGGTGGATGTGTGGGGGAGGAGGGAGCTGTGCTCGATGGCGCGTCGGGAATGCCAGGCCAGAGACCCAGCTATCGGAACGCGGCGCGAGTTATGGCGGTGGCGGAAAAACGGTCGCTGCTCTCTGCCAACGCAGAGCCGCGTATCTGACGGGGAAGGCAACGACTAGCTACTGCGTTTCAGCGCAGTACTAAACACGTGCTACACAGCGTATTCTATATACACCACTGGCCATTAAAATGCAGATGATAAACGGGCATTCATTGGACAAATATACTAGAACTGACATGTCATTACATTTTCACGTAGTTTGGGTGCATAGATCCTGAGAAATCAGTACCCAGAACAACCACATCTGGCCGTAATAACGGCCTTATTACGCCTGGGCATTGAGTCAAACAAAGCTTGGATGGCGTGTACAGGTACAGCTGCCCATGCAGCTTCAACACGATACCACAGTTCATCAAGAGTAGTGACTGGCATATTGTGACAAGCCAGTTGCTCGGCCACCATTGACCAGACGTTTTCAATTGGTGAGAGATCTGGAGAATGTGCTGGCCAGGTTAGCAGTCGAACGTTTTTAGTATCCAGAAAGGCCCCTACAGGACCTGCAACATGCGGTCGTGCGTTATCCTGCTGAAATGTAGGGTTTCGCAGGGATCTAATGAAGGGTAGAGCCACGGGTCGTAACACATCTGAAATGTAACGTCCACTGTTCAAAGTGCCGTCAGTGCACCGAGACGTGTAACCAATGGCACGCCGGGTGATACGCCAGTATGCCGATGTCGAATACACGCCGCCAATGTGCGTTCACCGTGATGTCGCCAAACACGGATGCGACCATCGTGATGCTGTAAACAGAACCTGGATTCATCCGAAAAAATGACGTTTTGCCATTAGTGCACCCAGGTTCGTCGTTGAGTACACCATCGCAGGCGCTCCTGCCTGTAATGCAGCGTCAAGGGTAACCGCAGCCATGGTCTCCGAGCTACTAGTCCATGCTGCTGCAAACGTCGTCGAACTGTTCGTACAGATGGTTACTGTCTTCCAAACGTCCCTATCTGTTGACTCAGGGATTGAGACGTGGCTGCATGATCCGTTACAGTCATGCGGATAAGATGCCTGTCATCTCGACTGCTAGTGATACGAGGCCGTTGGGACCCAGCACGGCGTTCCGTATTACCCTCCTGAGCCCACCGATTCCATATTTTGGTAACAGTCATTGGATCTCAACCATCGCGAGCAGCAATGTCGCGATACGATATACCGCAATCGCGATAGGCTACAATGCGACCGTTATCAAAGTCGGAAACGTGATGGTACGCATTTCTCCTCCTTACACGAGGCATCAGAATAACGTTTCACCAGACAACGCCGGTCAACTGCTGTTTGTGTATGAGAAATCGGTTGGAAACTTTCCTCATGTCAGCACGTTGTAGGTGTCGCCACCGGCGCCAACCTTATGTGAATGCTCTGAAAAGCTAATCATTTGCATATCACAGCATCTTCTTCCTGTTGGTTAAATGTCGCGTCTGTAGCACGTCATCTTCGTGGTGTAGCAATTTTAATGGCCAGTAGTGTATATATCTACTTCTATATCTATACCCTGAATACCACTCTGAAGTGCCTCGCATGGGGTATACCCCATTGTACAAATAAATAGGGATTCATCCCCAAGAACGACCAATTTCACGCTGAATTGAGATACACAGTCTAGACACAACTACCAACAACAGTACAGAATCAAACGGTACCAGCATAAGACGAAGCAACAGTCACAAAACACATTACGGGACGCAACTCTTCCCCAGGACAAAACAGAGTAAAACCACTCCACCCCGAAAAAGATACTCAAGAACACGTCATCCCCACTTCTAACGACGTTACTGACACTACCTAACACATGACACAATAGCTCCGACATGGAGAGTGACTAACATAATAATGAACCCAAAACCAAACAAACCCAACATTAACCCCAAATCTTACACTATGTGATCAAAAATATCCGGACACCTGGCTGAAAATGACTTACAAGCTCGTGGCGCCCTCCATCGGTAATGTTGGAATTTAATATGATGTTGGACCACCCTTAGCCCCAATGATAGCTTCCACTCTCGCAGCCACATGTTCAATTAGGTGCTGGAAGGTTTCGTGGGGAATGGCAGCCTTTACGGAGTGCTGCACTGCGGAGAAATATCGATGTCTGTCGACGAGGCTTGGCAAGAAGTCGGCATTCCAAAACATTCCAAGGGTGTTCTATAGGATTCATGTCAGGACTCTGTGCAGGCGAGTCCATTACAGGGATGTTATTGTCTTGTAACTACTACGCCACAAGCCGTGAATTATGAACATGTGCTCCATCGTGTTGAAAGATGCAATTGCGATCCCCAAATTTCTCTTCAACAGTGGGAAGCAAGAAGGTGCTTAAAACATCAATGTAGGCCTGTGCTGTGATAGTGCCACGCAAAGCAACAAGGGGTGCAAGCCCCCTCTATGAAAAACACGACCACATCATAACACCACCGCATCCGAATTTTACTGTTGGCACTAAACACGCTGGCAGATGACGTTCATCAGGCATTCGCCATATCCACACCCTGCCATCTGGGTTCCACATTGTGTCCTGTGATTCGACACTCCACACAACGTTTTTCCACTGTTCAATCGTCCAATGTTTACGCTCCTCACACAAAGCGAGGCGTCGTTTGACATTTACCGGCGTGATGTGTGACTCATGAGCAGCCGCCCGACCATGTAATCCAAGTTTTCTCACCTCCCGCCTGTCATAGTACTTGCAGTGGATCCTGATACAGTTTGGAACTCCTGTGTGATGGTCTGGATAGATGTCTGCCTATTACACATTACGACCCTCTTCAACAGTTGGCGGTCTCTGTCAGTCAACAGACGAGGTCGGCCTGTACGCTTTTGTGCTCTACATGTCTCTTCCCATTTCCACTTCACTATCACATAGGTAACAGTGGACCTATGTATGTTTAGGAGTGTAGAAATCTCGCGTACAGATGTACGACAAGTGACACCCAATCACCTGACCACGTTCGAAGTCCGTGAGTTATGCGGAGCGCCCATTCTGCTCTCTCACGATATCTAATGACTACTGAGGTCGCTGATATGGAGTACCTGGCAGTAGGTGGTAGCACAATGCACCTAATATGAAAGAAGTATGTTTTTGGGGGTGTCCGGATACTTTTGATCACATAGTGTACCAACCAATCGCACTACTCAATGTAATACGCAAGACTTTCGAAATAGTCATTACTAACACTTACCAGATTCATAGAAGGAAGAGAACTAATCCCACACACCAAGCGCGCCCATACCTATGGACATAACTCTTGGCGTAGCTCTCAGGTAAAGGGAAGAAATAGTGTATCCACGTGTTTTCATTTCAATAAAGCGACTTAAAAGTCACTCTTACACAGATTTTTAACATCAGATCTGAAATTTTTTTATAGCTGCTTACAAGTCGCCATTCGTCCTCCAAAATTTTAAAACTATACCATTCCCCAGGTGTAGCCCCCATCCCATAAAAGCGATTGTGTGGGTGCCCTTGCCACACACGAAGTCTGGTTCTAGACGAGATCCGCCGGTATCACATTCTACAGACATAACAAGGTTCTCATTGCACAAAATTTGGTATGATGGTCTACTATTTAAATTAATCGACATAATAATACCGTCGAGAAAGTTGACTCATCAGGTCCTTGCCACTGAATAGCCAACCATGGATCATTAAAGGGATTAAAGTATCTTGTGAAAGGAAAAAGGAAAAGTATCTTTTGGCAAGAACATGCAGAGACTCTGCAGTAGTTGCACACTACAAAAACTACTCAAAAGTTCTAAGAAAGGTTATTAAAAAAACATGCATGTAATGTCAGAAACCGGTTCGTCTGACAACAGAGTTAAGGCAATATGGAATATAATGAAGCAACACACAGGACAACCAACCACAGGAGAGGATAACATTACTATTAAATTGAACGGAGTGGTTATAGATGACAAGTCACAGGTAGCAAATGTATTTAATAATCATTTCTTAAACATGGTAGAAAACATAGAGACCAACAGTTCAAGAGAAAGATCACAGCAATATGTCGAAGAAGTAACTCTCATAAAATTATATCATATGAATGTACCACCAACTTCTACTTTTGAAACTGTGAGGGTCATACATTCTCTCGAGAATAAAAGCTCTTCTGGTTTTGATGATATTTCGAATAGAGTACTAAATATTTGTTCCCATGTAATTCTCCCGAGAATAAAAGCTCTTCTGGTTTTGATGGTATTTCGAATGGAGTACTAAATATTTGTTCCCATGTAATAAGTCGGATATTGCCCGAAATATGTAATGCTTCACTAACAGAGAGACTAAAATATCCCGTCGTTAAACCCCTCTTCAAGAAAGGTGATACGGCGTCAGTAACTACCAACCTATTTCGCTGCTGACATCATTTTCCAAAATTTTTGAGAAAGTTTGTATTCTAGAATAGTATCTCACGTTGGCAACAATAGTATCCCCAGCAAACCAGAGTTTGGGTGGCTTCAAATGGCTCTGAGCACTATGGGACTTAACATCTGTGGTCATCAGTCCCCTAGAACTTGGAACTACTTAAACCTAACTAACCTAAGGACATCACACACATCCATGCCGGAGGGAGGATTCGGACCTGCGACCGTAGCAGTCGCGCGGTTCCGGACTGCGCGCCTAGAACCGATAGACCACCGCGGCCGGCCCAGAGTTTGGGTTTCAGAAGTGTTCCTCTACTGAGAATCCCATATACATTTTCACACACCAGATATTACAAGCATTAAATAACAAAGTAGCACCGGTAGGTATTTTCTGTGACCTATCCAAGGCATTAAATGGTGTGAATCATAGTATACTTCTAGAATCATTGAAGTTTTATGGGACTGATGGTATAGCCAACCAATGGATCATGTCGTATCTAACCAAAAGAATGCAGAAAGTTTCACTTAGTAGTAATTCAACCAACAGAGACCAGGGACATAATTCTGACTGGGGTGAAATCACACATGGGGTTCCCCAATGCTCAAGTTCACTATTGCTTCTCATATACAATATGTGATCAAAAGTATCCGGACACCCCGAAAAACATACGTTTCTCATATTAGGTGAATTTTCTACTGCCAGGTACTCCATATCAGCGACCTCAGTAGTCATTAGACATCGTGAGAGAGCAGAATGGGGCGCTCCGTCTAACTCGCAGACTTCGGACGTGGTCAGGGGATTGGGTGTCGCTTGGGTCATACATCTGTACGCGAGATTTCCACACCCCTAAACGTCCCTAGGTCCACTGTTTTCGATGTGATAGTGAAGTGGAAACGTGGAGAGACACGTACAGCACAAAAGCGTACAGGTCGACCTTGTCTGTTGACTGACAGAGACCGCCAACAATTGAAGACGGTCGTAAGGTGTAATAGGCAGGCCTCTATCCAGACAATCGCACAGGAATTCCAAACTCCAACATGATCCACCGCAAGTACTCTGAAAGTTAGGCAGGAGGTGAGAAAACTTGGATGCTTGGTCGAGCAGCTGCTCATAAGCCACACCTCACGCAGGTAAATGACAAACGACTCCTCAGTTGGTGTAAGGAACGTAAACACTGGACGATTGAACTCTGGAAAAACGTTTTGTGGAGTGACGAACTACGGTACACAATGTGGCGATCCGATGGAGGATGTGGGTATGGCGAATGCCCAGTGAACGTCATCTGTCAGCGCGTGTAGTGCCAACAGTAAAATTCGGAGGATGGTGTTATGGTGTGGTCGTGGTTTTCATGGAGGGGCTTGCAACCCTTGTTGTTTTTCGTGGCACTATCACAGCACAGGCCTACATTGATGATTTAAGCACCTTCTTGCTTCCCACTGTTGAAGAGCAATTCGGGGATGGCGATTGCATCTTTCAACACGATCGAGCACCTGTTCATAATGCACGGCCTGTAGCGGAGTGGTTACACTAGAATAACACCCCTGTAATGGACTGGCCTGCACAGAGTCCTGACCTCAATCCTATAGAATACCTTTGGGATGTTTTGGAACGTCGACTTCGTGCCAGGCCTCACCGACCGACATCAATACCTCTCCTCAGTGCAGCATTCCGTGAAGAATGGGCTGCCATTCCCCAAGAAACCTTCCAACACCTGATTGAACGTATGCCTGCGGGATTGGAAACTGTCATCAAGGATAAGGGTGGGTCAACACCATGTTGAATTCCAGCATTACCGATGGAGGGCACGACGAACTTGTAAGTCATTTTCAGCCAGGTTTCCGAATTTTTTGATCACATATTGTATGTAAATGATCTTCCGTCTAATGTATGACAAGCAGAATTAGTTCTTTTTGCAGATGGCACCAGCACTGTGGTCACGCCCAGCATACAAACAGAAATGGGAGAAACGGTGAACAAAGTTCTGAAAAGTGTCATTGACTGGTTTTCTGCGAATGGTCTCACCCTGAAATTCACAAAGACACATCATATTCAGTTTTGGACCTCTAGGGGTACTGCATCAGTGATAAGTGTAACGCATGGCGATGAAATAATACATAAGGTGAAACTCCAAAATTCTTAGGTGTCCATATTGATAAGAGTTTAAATTGGGAAAAAACATATTTTTGAATTCCTAAAACAACTTAGTTCAACCACATTTGCACTTAAAATTATAGCATATTTTTGGGAGGGAGAAATCAGTAAGTTGACATTTTTTGCTTATTTTCATTCAGGAATGTCATATGGAATAATGTTCTGGGGTAACTTATCTTTAAGAAAGAAGGTCTTCATTGCCCAAAAACGTGATGTCAGAACAATATGTTGTGCTCACTCACGACCATCTTGTATACGTCTGTTTAAGGAGTTGGGCATTCTGACTACAGCTGGACACTATATTTATTTCCTGCTGAAGTTTGTTGTAAATAACCCATCACAGTGTGTGTGTAGTAGCGGTAGTAATAGTATTTATTCATCTGTAGATATATTTTTACAAGGATATAGGACATGTCAAAGAACTTACAAGTTTAGACCAATTTAAAATAAGCTAATTCGTATACACATACATTTACAGACTTCTAGTTAGAGACAATCATTAAATTTACTCCTGATATACAATACTTCTTTTACAAATAACTTATTAAATAATGTAATGCCACTCTGTTTATTCATATCCCACTATCAGTCACTGCACACATTATTATATTATTATTTCATAACACTTCACACACACACACACACACACACACACACACACACTGGTGATCTCTGGGCCATTTTGTGTACAACAACTTCCCATTTGCTATCCTGAAAAACTGAGTCAGCATCCCTTTATAATGAGTGAGATGTTGAGCTCAGAAAGAGGAAGAGGTGTTAGTATTGTGCAATGCATAACTTGGGGATAAGTTTTTCTAGAAAAGGAAAAAAGAAGGGAAAAAAACATAGTGTGAAGGTGTTCTGTGGAATGTTGGATGTTTCATAATCATTATTGTTATTTATTTGTATAACTTTTTTTACCAAACACCTACTCTGTTTTATCTAAGTAATACCTCAATGTATAAAATGTATTGTGTAACAGGTACTTTTTAGCTGCCTTTTTAAATAAGTGAATTTTTGCAATTTCTTTTATCTCTTTTGGTAATTTATTGTGCAGTTTTATTCCTTCGTAGAAAATGCTGTTTTGAGTTTTATGTTTATTTTTTCTTGGCAAATGTAAGTTGGGTCTAGCTCTTGTTCGATGGTCATGGACAGAGCTGTTTCTGCAGTGTGCGTGTGTGTTTTGCAGGATTTGCGGTTCACGTTATACAGTATTTTCACCTTTGGGTTTCTGCAGTTTTGTATTATGTCTGTCGCTTAGCGTTTGTGTGTGGGACATTGGTGCTGGCAGTGGTGTCTGTTGACAACGTTGATCTTTTTTGGTTAGTTAGTCCTTGCCTTCCTGAATATCGGCCGACTGTCGGCCTAGTAAATGTGGAGGAAATTGGTTGCCTGTTGTCCATCTTGTTATTTCTTCGTTAACAACTTCTCGGTGTGTGCCATGTTTGTTTTTTGGCCATGATCCTGGGAGGGTATGTCTAATTGTGCGTTTGTCTGCTTCTTTTCCTAGGGTGAGTTGGCAGTAGATCGCTAATGCCATGTTGTTGTTGTGGTCTTCAGTCCTGAGACTGGTTTGATGCAGCTCTCCATGCTACTCTATCATGTGCAAGCTTCTTCATCTCCCAGTACCTACTGCAACCTACATCCTTCTGAATCTGCTTAGTGTATTCATCTCTTGGTCTCCCTCTACGATTTTTACCCTCCACGCTGCCCTCCAATACTAAATTGGTGATCCCTTGATGTCCTACCAACCGATCCCTTCTTCTGGTCAAGTTGTGCCACAAACTTCTCTTCTCCCCAATCCTATTCAATACATCCTCATTAGTTATCTGATCTACCCATCTAATCCTCAGCATTCTTCTGCAGCACCACATTTCGAAAGCTTCTATTCTCTTCTTGTCCAAACCATTTATCGTCCATGTTTCACTTCAATACATGGCTACACTCCATACAAATACTTTCAGAAATGACTTCCTGACACTTAAATCAATACTGGATGTTAACAAATTTCTCTTCTTCAGAAACACTTTCCTTGCCATTGCCAGTCTACATTTTATATCCTCTCTACTTCGACCATCATCAGTTATTTTGCTCCCCAAATGGCAAAACTCCTTTACTACTTTAAGTGCCTCATTTCCTAATCTAATTCCCTCACCATCACCCGACTTACTTAGACTACATTCCATTACCTTGTTTTGCTTTTGTTGATGTTCATCTTATATCCTCCTTTCAAGACACTGTCCATTCCATTCAACTGCTCTTCCAAGTCCTTTGCTGTCTCTGACAGAATTACAATGTCATCGGCGAACCTCAAAGTTTTTATTTCTTCCCCATGAATTTTAATACCTACTCGGAGTTTTTCTTTTGTTTCCTTTACTGCTTGCTCAATATACAGATTGAATAACATCGGGGAGAGGCTACAACCCTGTCTCACTCCCTTCCCAACCACTGCTTCCCTTTCGTGCCCCTCGACTCTTATAACTGCCATCTGGTTTCTGTACAAATTGTAAATAGCCTTTCGCTCCCTGCATTTTACCCCTGCCACCTTTAGAATTTGAAAGAGAGTATTCCAGTCAACATTGTCAAAAGCTTTCTCTAAGTCTACAAACGCTAGAAACGTAGGTTTGCCTTTCCTTAATCTTTCTTCTAAGATAAGTAGTAGGGTCAGTATTGCCTCACGTGTTCCAGTGTTTCTACGGAATCCAAACTGATCTTCCCCGAGGTTTGCTTCTACTAGTTTTTCCATTCGTCTGTAAAGAATTCGTGTTAGTATTTTGCAGCTGTGACTTATTAAACTGATAGTTCGGTAATTTTCACATCTGTCAACACCTGCTTTCTTTGGGATTGGAATTATTATATTCTTCTTGAAGTCTGAGGGTATTTCGCCTGTTTCATACATCTTGCTCACCAGATGGTAGAGTTTTGTCAGGACTGGCTCTCCCAAGGCCGTCAGTAGTTCCAATGGAATGTTGTCTACTCCGGGGGCCTTGTTTCGACTCAGGTCTTTCAGTGCTCTGTCAAACTCTTCACGCAGTATCATATCTCCCATTTCATCTTCATCTACATCCTCTTCCATTTCCGCTTATGCCATATATTGTACAAATTGTAAAATATCTTATGCCATATATTGTACAAATTGTAAAATATCTACGTCCAGCCACACCACAAACATCACACGTTAAACACACCAATAATCATATAACACATCTAAATGAATTGATAAAAAAATGTCGAGCAAGGTGACGCAGTGGTTAGAACGCTGTACTCGCATTCGGGAGGTTGACAGTTCACGTCCAGCCATCCTGATTTAGGTTTTCCATGATATCCCTAAATCACTTCGGGCAAATGCCTGGATGGTTCCTTTGAAAGAGCACGGCCGACGACTTCCTTCTCCATCCTTCTCTAATCCAATGCGGCCGATGACCTCCTGTTTCGTCCGATCCCCCGAATCAACCAACCAACAACAAAGTAATCCAAATACGACATAACTAAATACTGGATTTCAGGATGGTTTGTAAGATAATTTTAAGGTTGTACGTAACTCTCCTCCGTCTGAACAGAGCCCGGAAGGCCCAACGGCACCAACCGACCGCCATGTCATCTTCAGCTGAAGACGTTACTGGACGCGAATATGGAGGGACATGTGGTCAGCACAGCACTCTCCCGGCCATTGTCAATTTTCGTGACCATAGCGGCTGCTCCTCAGTCAGGAAGCTCCTCAATTGGCTGAGTGCGCCCCGCTTGCCAACAGCGGTCGGCAGATCCGGACGGTCACCCACCCAAGTGCTAGCCAAGCCCGACAGCGCTTAACTTCGGTGATCTGAGGGGAACCGGTGTTACTACTGAGCCGAGGCCTTCAGAAAGGTATTGAGTAAGAAACACTGTAAAAGAATAACAAAAATGGAAAAAATATGTAATAAATGTGCAACGCTGGGTCTTTTAGAGCTCAAGCTCTCAGTGGTCCGCCTAAACTCCTTCAGAGGCGAAAATGAAAAAAAAAAACGCCTTGCATCAGTCTTTTGTTAGGGAGGGCTGCAAGCAGTCCTTTGTACCAGAGTGTCTCAGGAAGTCTGTAGCTACCCAGAAGCTGTATGATGTGTGTGAGAGAGATCTGTTCAGAGATGAGCGATGTTAACTGCCACCCTGTTGAAGAAATTCTGCTAGGGTTGTTATGAGCCCCATACTCACGTCCACTGTTAATGCTGATGCCTTGTTGGAGTTCGCGAGCCTCCATCCAGTGATGCCTTTGGTACAGTGGGCCTCTTACCCACGTCGGCAGCTGATGTCACCTTCCGGGCCTCTGCCCACACCTGCTGTCGCTGTTACCCTGGGAATGGTGGGCCTCTACCCACATCTGCTGTCGCTGTTACCTCAGGAACGGTGGGCCTCTGCCCACATCTGCTGTCGCTGTTACCACAGGAACGGTGGGCCTCTGCCCACATCTGCTGTCGCTGTTACCTCAGGGACGGTGGCCTTCTGCCCACATCTGCTGTCGCTGTTACCTCGGGAACGGTAGGCCTCTGCCGACATCTGCTGTCGCTGTTACCTCAGGGATGGTGGGCCTCTGCCCACATCTGCTGTCGCTGTTACCTCAGGAACGGTGGGCCTCTGCCCACATCTGCTGTCGCTGTTACCACAGGAACGGTGGGCCTCTGCCCACATCTGCTGTCGCTGTTACCTCAGGGACGGTGGCCTTCTGCCCACATCTGCTGTCGCTGTTACCTCGGGAACGGTGGGCCTCTGCCCACATCTGCTGTCGCTGTTACCTCGGGAACGGTGGGCGTCTGCCCACATCTGCTGTCGCTGTTACCTCAGGGACGGTGGGCCTCTGCCCACATCTGCTGTCACTGTTACCTCGGGAACGATGGG
The DNA here is from genome assembly GCF_021461395.2 of Schistocerca americana. NCBI lineage: Eukaryota > Metazoa > Arthropoda > Insecta > Orthoptera > Acrididae > Schistocerca > Schistocerca americana. The sequence goes on along the minus strand of NC_060128.1, from coordinate 151,882,426 downwards.
CCTCTGCCCACATCTGCTGTCGCTGTTACCTCGGGAACGGTGGGCCTCTACCCACATCTGCTGTCGCTGTTACCTCAGGGACGGTGGGCCTCTGCCCACATCTGCTGTCACTGTTACCTCGGGACCGATGGGCCTCTGCCCACATCTGCTGTCGCTGTTACCTCAGTAACGGTGGGCCTCTGCCCACATCTGCTGTCGCTGTACCTCGGGAACGGTGGGCCTCTCCCCACATCTGCTGTCGCTGTTACCACAGGAACGGTGGGCCTCTGCTCACATCTGCTGTCGCTGTTACCTCGGGAACGGTGGGCCTCTGCCCACATCTGCTGTCGCTGTTACCTCGGGAACGGTGGGCGTCTGCCCACATCTGCTGTCGCTGTTACCTCGGGAACGGTAGGCCTCTGCCGACATCTGCTGTCGCTGTTACCTCAGGGATGGTGGGCCTCTGCCCACATCTGCTGTCGCTGTTACCTCAGGAACGGTGGGCCTCTGCCCACATCTGCTGTCGCTGTTACCACAGGAACGGTGGGCCTCTGCCCACATCTGCTGTCGCTGTTACCTCAGGGACGGTGGCCTTCTGCCCACATCTGCTGTCGCTGTTACCTCGGGAACGGTGGGCCTCTGCCCACATCTGCTGTCGCTGTTACCTCGGGAACGGTGGGCGTCTGCCCACATCTGCTGTCGCTGTTACCTCAGGGACGGTGGGCCTCTGCCCACATCTGCTGTCACTGTTACCTCGGGAACGATGGGCCTCTGCCCACATCTGCTGTCGCTGTTACCTCGGGAACGGTGGGCCTCTACCCACATCTGCTGTCGCTGTTACCTCAGGGACGGTGGGCCTCTGCCCACATCTGCTGTCACTGTTACCTCGGGACCGATGGGCCTCTGCCCACATCTGCTGTCGCTGTTACCTCAGTAACGGTGGGCCTCTGCCCACATCTGCTGTCGCTGTACCTCGGGAACGGTGGGCCTCTCCCCACATCTGCTGTCGCTGTTACCACAGGAACGGTGGGCCTCTGCTCACATCTGCTGTCGCTGTTACCTCGGGAACGGTGGGCCTCTGCCCACATCTGCTGTCGCTGTTACCTCGGGAACGGTGGGCGTCTGCCCACATCTGCTGTCGCTGTTACCTCAGGGACGGTGGGCCTCTGCCCACATCTGCTGTCACTGTTACCTCAGGAACGGTGGGCCACTGCCCACATCTGCTGTCGCTGTTACCTCGGAAATGGTGGGCCTCTGCCTACATCTGCCGTCACTGTTACCTCGGGAACGGTGGGCCTCTTCCCACATCTGCTGTCGCCGTTGCCTCGGAAATGGTGGGCCTCTGCCCACGTCTGCTGTTGCTGCTACTTCTCAAACTGTGGACGCCTTGGCCCACGTCTGTAGATACTCTCCATCCTAAGCCTCTCGTACTCCATTACTCGTTCCATTGCACCTATTCCAGTATCCTGTGTGTCTACTTCCCTTAGATGAGCACCTAGCTAACTCCACACCTGGCGCCCAATTTTTCCTCGGTTTGAGGAAGGCCGGCGTGTACCAGATTCCGTGTCAATGTGGCAAGTCGTATATTGGTCAGACGATGCGTACCGTCGAGGATCGATGCCGTGAACACCAGAGGCACACTCGACTGATGTATCCGAGCAAGTCGGCGGTCGCTGAACATTGTTTGTCGGAAAATCACGCCATGGAGTATGACCGCACGAGGATTCTGGTACAGACGTCGAGATACTGGGACAGCGTTGTTAGAGAGGCCATCGAAATTCGCACCAATGACGACCTCATAAACCGTGACTGTGGCTATAATCTTAACAAGGCTTGGGAACCAGCGATCGGGTTAATCGAAAGTAAATCGAGCAAACGTATAGTTGTGACGACCACGGCGGACAGAGCCATCACACCGACGTCATCTCAGACGCCGTCGCAATCTGCTCCACCGCGCGACCGTGGCGCGGGGCGCGGACGGCGGAGGGAGCGCGCCGCGGGCGGAGGGTATTTAAATCGGCCGCCGCCGCGACCTAACCCAGTTCCCTCTGAGCAGCCATAGCGTACGGATCTCCGTGCCGGCACGTTCACAGGAGCTCAGTCCGTCAGTTCACCTGACGATGGCGACATGTATGATCGCCGAAATATTGTACCCGTTGGACACTATAGACCGGCAGCATACCCGTGGATATTTTGACAACACATACCGATTACAAAGACTTTAGTCAGTAATACGCTACTGGCCATTAATATTGCTACACTATGAATATGATGTACTACGGATGCGAAATTTAACCGACAGAAAGAAGATGCTGTGAGATGCAAATGATTAGCTTTTCAGAGCATTCACACAAGGTAGGCGCCGGTGGCGACACCTACAATGTGCTGACATGTGGAAAGTTTCCAACCGATTTCTCATACGCAAACAGCAGTTGACCGGTGTTGCCTGGTGAAACGTTGTTGTGATGCCTCGTGTGAGGAGGAGAAATGCGTACCATCACGTATCCGACTTTGATAAAGGTGATTGTAGCCTATTGCGATTGCGGTTTATCGTATCGCGACATTGCTGCTCGCGTTGGTCGAGATCCAATGACTGTTAGCAGAATATGGAACCGGTGGGTTCAGGAGGGTAATACGGAACGCCGTGCTGGATCCCAACGGCCTCGTATCACTAGCAGTCGAGATGACAGGCATCTTATCCGCATGGCTGTAACGGATCGTGCAGCCACGTCTCGATCCCTGAGACAACAGAGGGGACGTTTGCAAGACAACAACCATCTGCACGAACAGTTCGACGACGTTTGCAGCAGCATGGACTATCAGCTCGGTGACCGTGGTTGCCGTTACCCTTGACGCTGCATCACAGACAGGAGCGCCTGCGATGGTGTACACGACGACGAACCTGGGTGCTCGAATGGCAAAACGTATTTTTTTCGGATGAATCCAGGTCCTGTTTACAGCATCGTGATGGTCGCATCCGTGTTTGGCGACATCGCGGTGAACGCACATTGGACAAGTATATTCGTCATCGCCATACTGGCGTATCACATGGCGTGATGGTATGGGGTGCCGTTGGTTACACGTCTCGGTCACCTCTTGTTCGCATCGACGGCACTTTGAACAGTGGACGCTACATTTCAGATGTGCTATGACTCATGGCTCTACCCTTCATTCGATCCCTGCGAAACCCTACATTTCAGGAGGATAATGGACGATCCCATGTTGCAGGTCCTACACGGGCCTTTCTGGATACAGAAAATTTTCAACTGCTGCCCTGGCCAGCACATTCTCCAGATGTCTCACCAATTGAAAACGTCTGGTCAATGGTGGCCGAGGAACTGGCTCGTCACAATACGCCAGTCACTACTGTTAATGAAGTGTGGTATCGTGTTGAAGCTGCATGGGCAGCTGTGACTGTACACGCCATGCAAGCTCTGTTTGACTCAATGCCCAGGCATATCAAGGCCGTTATTACGGCCAGAGGTGGTTGTTCTGGGTACTGATTTCTCAGGACCTTTGCACCCAAATTACGTGAAAATGTAATCACATGTCAGTTCTAGTATAATACAGTATATAAGTCCAGTGAATACCCGTTTATAATCTGCATTTCCTCTTGGTGTAGCAATTTTAATGGCCAGTAGTGTAATATATTCTCCTTCGTTATTTACAATAGTGTACCGATGCTGGGGTAACTTTCGATTCCGCGATTGTAGGAATCACGTGGTTTTGAGGCGAAGAACTCCTCGAGCCATGTTCGGAGCGCATTTTCATCCGGAAATTAAGTTCCTTGAACGTTGTTCGATAGACAGTGGGAAAGGTGAAAATCTCATGGCATAAGATCAGGTGAATAAGGTGGGTGTGAAATGACTTCCCAACTCCTCTACGGTGTTTTTTGCCAGTCCAGCAGAATGCGGGAGGGCGGGCGTTCTCATAAAGTAGCATTACTTCGCCCAGTCTTCCTGGTCCTTGTTCTTCGACTGCACCTACAAAAGTCTCAGTACTTGATTGTCGAGCTCTTAAGGAAATCTGCGAAATGCCACGAGTAATGAGGATAATGGGTAATGGGCACTCCATTAGTAGTGTGTGGATAAGTTCAGGCCGTCCGTTGTGGCCGAGCGGTTCTAGGCACTTCAGTCCGGAACTGCGTTGCTGCTACGGTCACAGGTCCGAATCCTGCCTCGGGAATGGCTGTATGTGATGTCCTTAGGTTAGTTAGGTTTAAGTAGTTCTAAGTCTAGGGGACTGATGACCTCAGAAGTTAAGTCCCATAGTGCTCAGAGCCATTTGAACCATTTGATAAGTTCAGAAGTTGGGTCTGACGAGAAGCATGCAAAGGTAGTCCGTTTGACTTCTTTGTCCGGATGGCTTAGTGGTCAGAGCATCTGCCTACAAGCAGAAGACCCAACTTTCCACATTGACTTAAATCAATGCCCACTTGAGGCCAATGTCTGCAATTCTTTTGTGTCTTTGTACTAGGAGATATTGCTTTGTTCGAGCTCGACCATTGCTTTCTCGTCCCTTTCTCGTCACCAGTAACGAGACAAGGTAAGAATGGTCGGTGTACGTTCATGAGCCAGTTCATAACGAGCAAGGAAAGATGCACATATACATATGGCCACCGATCGATTTTTGTGATTTTGGCTCAGAGTACCCACAAATGTTCAAATGTGTGTGAAATCTTACGGGACTTAACTGCTAAGGTGATCACTCCCTACGCTTACACACTACTTAACCTAAATTATCCTAAGGACAAACACACACACCTATGCCCGAGGGAGGACTCGAACCTCCGCCGGGACCAGCCGTGCAGTCCATGACTTAGACCGCTCAGCTAATCCCGCGTGGCAGAGTACCCACATAACCGATTTTTAAAACTTCCCTACACCATGCAATTGTTGTACGATGGTGAAATGATTACAGTTCATCACATTTGCCAGTTATGGTGTATAATGACGTAGATCGTTGTAGATTAATGCGTATAAACGATATTCATCAAACCCCGAAGCGCTTCCTGAACGTGGAGAGTCACTAACGTCAAAACGATCCTCGTTAATGTTCCGATTTCTACACTTGGTAGTGCATGTTCTAACATCCACAGCTCCACTCACTATCTCCACAAAATGACAATATGTAAACTCAAAATGCAACAGTGAACCACAAATAAAAAATTACAGTCGATAAATAAACCCATAGCTACCGACATGACAACATGCAAAACAAGAACGCTACAAACGTATGCACGAACCTCATAATTCTGCAACGAATTCAAGCTACTCAAACGAAGAAATAAGTAGTTGCAGTGAAACTTCCTGGCACGTTAAAAGTGTGTGCCGGACCGAGACTCGAACTCGAGACTTTGCCTTTCGCAGACAAGTGCTGTACCAACTGAGCTACCCAAGCACGACTCACGCCCCGTCCTCACAGCGTCACTTCAGCCAGTACCTCGCCTCCTACCTTCCAAACATTACAGAAGCTCTTCTGCGAACCTTGCAGAACTAGCACTCCTGAAAGAAAGGATATTCCGGAGACATGGCTTAGCCACATCCCGGGGGATGTTTCGAGAATGAGATTTTCACTCTGTAGCGGAGCGTGTGCTGATATGAAACTCAGCTGCAGAGTGAAAATTTCATTCTGGAAACATCCCTCAGGCTGTGGCTAAGCCATGTCTCCGCAATATCCTTTCTTCCAGGAGGGCTAGTTCTGCATGGTTCGCAGGAGAGCTTCTGTGAAGTTTGGAAGGTAGGAGGCGAAATACTGGCAGAAATAAAGCTGTGAGGACGGGGCGTGAGTCATGCTTGGGTAGCTCAGATGGTAGAGCACTTTCCCGCGAAAGGCAAAGGTCACGAGTTCGAGTCTAGATCCGGGCCACAGTTTTAATCGGCCAGGAAGTTTCATATCAGCGCACACTTCGCTGCAGGGTGAAATTTCAAGTAGTTGCAGTGTTATTTCCTTGCGCTTAAACACTTTAGTCCAGTGCTTCAACAGCTAACTACTGAATAAACATTAAACGTGTAATCAAATTACTCCCCTGAACGCACTTTAACAGATGAGTCGTTTTATCTACTGAGTATTCAGATTCATATGATGTTACTGTATCAATTATATGTCCGCAAACCACTAAATATCGACAGGAACTGCCATGTATTAGACAACATCACCCTTACACGGGACACTACAAGGTGGTCCATTTATAGTGACAGGGCCAAATATCTCACGAAATAAGCATCAAACGAAAAAATACAAAGAACGGAACTCATCTAGCTTGAAGGTAAAAACCAGATAGCGCTATCTTTGGCCCGCTAGATGGCGCTGCCATAGATCAAACGAATATCAACTGCATTTTTTTAAAATAGGAACCCCCATTTTTTATTACATATTCGTGTAGTACGTACAGAAATATGAATGTTTTAGTTGGACCACTTTTTTCGCTTTGTGATAGATGGCGCTGTAACAGTCACAAACATATCAGTACGTGGTATCACGTAACATTCCGCCAGTGCAGACGGTATTTGCTTCGTGATACATTACCCGTGTTAAAATGGACCGTTTACCAATTGCAGAAAAGGTCGATATCGTGTTGATGTATGGCTATTGTGATCAAAATGCCCAAAGGGCGTGTGCTATGTATGTTGCTCGGTATCCTGGACGACATCATCCAAGTGTCCGGACTGTTCGCCGGGTAGTTCCGTTATTTAAGGAAACAGGAAGTGTTCAGCCACATGTGAAACGTCGACCACGAGCTGCAACAAATGATGATGCCCTTGTAGGTGTTTTAGCTGCTGTCGCGGCCAATCCGCGACTACTTTGAACGTCGTGTACAGTTCTGCCACTGGGCACAATAGAAAATACGGGACAGATTTTTTGCACGCGTTCTATTTAGCGACGAAGTGTCATTCACCAACAGCGGTAACGTAAACCGGTATAATATGCACTACTGGACAACGAAAAATCCACGATGGCTGCGACAAATGAAACATCAGCGACCTTGGCGGGTTAATGTATGGTGCGGCATTATGGGAGGAAGGATAATTGGCCCCCATTTTATCGATGGCAGTCTAAATGGTGCAGTGTATGCTAATTTCCTACGTAATGTTCTACCGATGTTACTACAAGATGTTTCACTGCAAGACAGAATGGCGATGTACTTCCATCATGATGGATGTCCGGCACATATGTCGCGTACAGTTGAAGCGGTATTGAATAGCATATTTCATGACAGGTGGATTGGTCGTCGAAGCACCATACCATGGCCCGCACGTTCACCGGTTCTAACGTCCCCGGATTTCTTTCTGTGGGGAAAGTTGAAGGATATTTGGCTATCGTGATCCACCGACCACGCCTAAAAACAAGCGTCAGCGCTTTGTCAATGCATGTGCGAACATTACGGAAGGCGAACTATTCGCTGTTGAGAGGAATGTCGTTACACGTATTGGCAAATGCATTGAGGTTGACGGACATAATTTTGAGCATTTATTGCATTAATGTAGTATTTACAGGTAATGACACTGTAACAGCATGCGTTCTCAGAAATGATAAGTTCGCAAAGGTACATGTATCACATTGGAACAATCGAAATAAAATGTTCAAACGTACCAACGTTCTGTATTTTAATTTAAAAAACGTGCCTGTTACCAACTGTTCGTCTAAAATTGTGAGCCATATGTTTGTGACTACTACAGCCCCATCTATCACAAAGCGAATAAAGTGGTCCAACAAAAACATTCATATTTCTTTACGTACTACACGAATATGTAATAAAAAATGGGGGTTCCTATTTAAAAAAACGCAGTTGATATCCGTTTGACCTATGGCAGCACCATCTAGCGGGCCAACTATAGCGCCATCTGGTTTCCCCCTTCAAGCTAGTCAAGTTTCGTTCTTTGTAGGTTTCTCGCTTGACGCTTATTGCGCGAGATATTTGGCCCGGCCACGTTCAATGGACCACCCTGTATATTGCGCTCAATACTGAGCGAGCGTCAATAGTTTTGAAGTTCAACAGTTTCTTTCAATATATTGCGCAAACAATCAACACAGCTCTCAGACGGTCAATAAAAATTGAGCGTGAGAAGGCCGTTTTAGAGCCCCTTTCAATGCGAATTAAGTCCCACGAATATGAGGTAATACCGCAGTGAGCGGACTTGACATTTAAAGGTCGTGACTGCTACCAGTCGGGTATAGTGTCCTTTTGTATTGACCTCCGTGTCGACGGGACACTGCAGTCGCACAGTACTGAATTGGAGTCTGCATCCACATTGTACAACAGTCTGCGCAAACATTCTGTCGAACGAAACTAAACGAGCCCCAGGCGCTATGCGGGTTGCATAAGGCCCAGTGACCCGTCCCCACGACTGCCGCTGCTGCTGCAGCCGTCGCGGCAGCCCGTATATTTTCGCGAAACCATCCTCTGCTCTCGCGCCAATGACAAACCAGACCCCTCGCGCGCTCCATGAATTATGTAAACGTCTCTCCTCTGTGCGCGCGCACACGCACACTTGTGTGTTTGGCAATACACGCGTGACGTCACAGCCATCCCTCTTTATTGGAGGAACGAATGAAGTCGGCAAACACTGGCGAGGCCGCGAAAGCACACTGCCGCGCCGCAGAGTCGGCGCACACAGAGAAAGGGAGGAAAAAACATATATCCGTAACGCGTCAACCGTGAACGGAATATTGCTCCCGCGCCAGAAAGACGAGCGACATGCACAGATGCGCCCCGAATAAATACGGGATGTCACTTGTAAATTACGAAAGAAGCTCCAGGGGACACACACAGCGCTTTCGGGCTGGCTGGCGCGTACAGAATATTTTCCTCTACCGCGTGGCGTTAATATCCGGTCGAGATCAAAAGCCTTCGGCACAGCGTTCGATTAATTAGAAACGCGCGCGTTGTAAATATATACAAAGAATGCCAAAGAAATTCAGATGACACGTATTTTATTTTCTACCACACGGTGGTGGCTCCCTATTTAGAATATTACAAAAATTTCCCTGAAATTCCGCTCCGAGCAAACGGTACATTCTTTTAAAGTTTGTGACAGCTTTTTTTCTTCTTGCATTTTGTTTTTCAGTATGCTATTACGTAGGGATTTCAGAGAGTAAGCAACTAGGACTGTGACGAAAGTTTTTTAGCAGTTCCTAAACTGGAAGTGTGATGACAATGGGTTTGTTTCAGTTTGAAAGAACGCCCTTTTTCGACATTGGAGCATGCACGTGCAGTTCATCCACCGCTGGATTTCGTACATGGCTGCGAACGTTGAGTGAAGACGCAAGCAGTACTCAGACAAAGTGCAAGAAGCGGTACTGAGTAAGACAAAGTGCGAGTTGGATCTATCGAGCAGCGATTTTCGTACAGTGATACATGAGGGGCTTTCAATTTTAATTTTGTCTCTGTTTGTAGTGCTGACACATTCGTCCACCAGTGGGTTCCTTTAATTTTAATTTTAATAATGGACAGCCTCAGTTGCACCGCTTACCTAGAATTTACCTAGGTCTCAGCCGGGATAACCCAATCTTCTTCAGAGTAACAGTACCTATCGTTTGTCCATAGTGGACATCGTCAAGCTAAAGCTACAAATCCATGTATTATCGTCAAACTGTAAAACTTATCTGGCACTGCCTCGGCCCCACTTCGCGACCGCGATGCGACAGCCACGAGTGCTGTACCTTGACGATGCCCACTAGGGACAAACGGTAGATACTGTTATTCTGAAGAACGTTGGGTTATCCCGACTGAAACCTAGGTAAATTCTAGGTAAACGGTGCAACTGAGGCTGTTCATTATTAAAATTAAAATTAATATCTTTACAGGTGCTGACAGGGGCGCGATATGTTGAAGATATTTAATTCATCTTTTTCTGAAAACAGGTTGGTTTTATTCAGGATTCCAATACACCATATTATTCCCCACTCTTTTCGCAACAAAGCTCTATTTTTCAACATATGCGACGACCGTACGCCACCTTGTAACGCCGGAAATGCATATACTCCTATTTCCATCTATTGTACTATTATTTTTTTTTCATTGTTTTGTTACCTCAAGATATGACATTTCTGTCTCTTTATATATTGTAATTGTTTTACTGTTTGTATATATATATTTATGCACTCATGTCGATGTATAATTGGTTTGTTTCGTAAATATTATTTGTATTTTTACGCTGGGTCTTGCCTAGGGAAAACTGCTATCGAACGATTACATCGATAGGTCGTGTGAAGAATCAAAGTGTGTAGGATCTTTGGTAGGGTTAACTCTGCCGCGTGGAGCGCGGGCAGAACAGTGAGAGTCTGGCGGGAGTAGCGAGTGGAGCAGGTGTTGTGTGACGCTCCCGCGAGTTGCCGCGCTTTCGGGGTTTGGCAGCATGTAATTGCGCTCGACTCGCGATGATAGTTTCTGACATGGTGTCGCGGACGGGAAGCATTAGCTGGCGCACATCAAGAGCCCGTTTCGCCTGGTGACCGTGTCGAGAAGAAGGCGCGTCAACATCCAGCTTCTGCAACAGCGACGGCCGACAATGAGTGACTGTCGCCACTTCCTGGATCGACGGCTTCAAACCTTCAATCAACCAACAAGGAAGACTAAAAGCACGTAAAGTTTCAGAACTGTATGGCAGACCTCAGCTTTTCAAATTGTTCCATTTGCCTCGCAAAATTACAGCAACTTAGCATGAACCTTTGTTGCTCATTGTCCCAATTGCATTGCCAAGCAGGGTCCCTTCCTTTTCCGAAATGAACCCGAGTGTCGTTGAAATTCAAACGCCAGCATTAAAATAATATAATTAGATTTCACTGCTTTAATTTCAAAGTTCAGTAGCTGGCTACAATATTTAGGTTACACGAGCACAAATTTAGAGTGCGAGTTTTGTTAGCATATTTTAGCTTACCTGTGACTGCAGCTCAGCTTGGTACGTACTAAATTTTACTATTGTTAATAGTTCAGAATCATTTAATTCAAGTTCAAAGTTAAATCTCTTGTTTCTAAATTGCGTAGAGTCAAGTTGCTTTTGAAATGATTGTTGAGGTAGTCCAAGACTAACCGTATCTTACTGGATTTCGATGTGCTTCAGAAAGAAAGCTCACTATTAACTTCAGTCACTAAATTAACTTTCGATTTTCCGGTTTTATTAATTCTTTTGCTAAATTAAGTCAGAGTGTAGCGAAATTTATTACTTCTGACAAACTTTCAGTTTTCGCACTACACGTGTCAACCTTCAGTTGCCACGCTTCTAGTGTTAATTATATGTGTAATAACCTTTCTTTTTCAGTTACTATAGTAATTGTCCTTAGGACTGGCGACCGTGATTTCCTCCAAATCTCAAATATCTAATTACCGCTAGTTAATTGTTAACGTAACGGCCGCACATTTACTTTCTTTATTAACTTTACCCCTTTTCAAAATTAATTTCCACCAGTTTCATTTGGATTTTTCCTTTCATTTAGATGTAACCCTTTCCTCCCTCTTTACCGATAGATTAACTTCGGTGACGATTTCCCAAATTTCCATTAGGTACACGCGGTTTAATTTTTCACTGTCATTAAGGTCGATAAGTGAGGGGGAGGTTACACGTGGCGACCGTGACAGGACATATTGTTAGGACCTTACTGGCAGGGAGGGAGATGGGGAGGGGTCGGCTGTATGCTCGCATAGTACCATTTCGACGTCGGAGAAAGTGACTTGCTGCGCCAATACCCTTCCACGTAATGCTTCCCGCAGACTGGAACCTTCATTCGACCGAACAGATGGAAGTCGGAACACCAGGAACGCAGCGGGCACAAACCTTTGAGTTTCACAGCTGATGAACGAATGTGTCAGCACTACAAACAGAGACATCCAGTTGTGCAGCGAGGTGATTATGATCCGTCGATCATCGATCACCTTGAGCGAGAATGTCCGCATGTTCCCACACCTCTGGAGTCACCTCTGGTGGACGAATGTTTCAGCACTACGAACACAGACCTTCAATTGCGCAGAGAGGTGATTATGATCCATCGATCACCTCGAATGAGAGTGTCCGCACGTTCCAACGCTGCTGGAGTCACAGCTGTGGGCGGCCGCCCGGCATGCGGGGGATCGAACAGGTTAGCGCATGGCTGTTGCCAAAATGACAGACGCCCTACCCAATGACTCACCGTGCTTTTATTCCGTGATTGGTCTCCGTAGACAGTCAGCAAGCACCTATGAATATCTGCGATGCTCTGGTTTTACGTCAAAAGGAACTCAAGGACAGTTCTGTCCTTGGGTCACGTATAGCGCCGCTGGAGCAGGAATTTTCCATGATGCTCCACAACACATTTCGGATTTTTGTCAACCGAAATTGACCGAGAAAAAGATGTGTTGCATTACCTACTGAACGCCGCTCTTATTACGAATACGGACATAAGTTAAATACAAAAGACTGCCGCTCTTCTCTGGTAAGTGTTTTTGGTGAGTCTGCTCCTTCTAGGACCATCGTTGGAAGTTGGTTTTGTGAATTTCAAGCAGTCAGGAGTCTATTGAAACTGAAACTCGTCCCGGTCGCCCAGCAACGGCAGTGGCCCAAGAAAACATTGATACTGTCAGGACACTGATGGAAAATTATCCTCATCTCACTTTTTGCGACGCACAAGAAACCCTAAGCAATGGATCGACTGAGGTGCAGACCATCATTCTCGATATTTAGGTCTATCCGAGAGATGTTCTATTTGTTTGCCACATTCCCCGACAGAAGCCCAAACACACATAAGAATATCCTGTAATGTAAAATTAAAAACACCTTCAGTCGTCTGCATTTTGGATATAACTTATTCACGCGACCGGCGTTCCACTCCCTGACCAACGTGTAGGAGGAATCCGACCTCATATGGACTCTATAAACAGAACGTATTGCTCACATTCCCCAGCTGAAATTCTAGACGCTGGTCAGGCGACCCAAAGATGGCGTAGTGAAACGCTGAAACTGGTCGCATAAATAAATTAAATGCAAAATAATTTTACATTTTATACTGAACAGCCAAAGTTCCTCAACCGTCTTGCACAGTGATGGACATACAGAGGATTCATTGGCGTCGTTTTTTCCTTAAACAATTGGACAAGGGGTGTTCCAAAGGCACTTGCAATATCTTCACAGATGATGAAACATGGGTGTCCCGTTGTGACCCCGAAACGAAGACTTCAGTACGGTGCTTTTCAGATGAGGAACCACCCAGGTATGTTTGGAAAAGTAGGAGGTCGGGAAATAATATGATAGCCATTGCGTTCATCACGATGGATCACTTCACCTCTTTGACTCTGGACACGCGTTGTACAGTCAATGCTGAGTAGTACATGACTGGATGTTTGCCGCAAATCGGCGCCACATGGAGGCCAAAACACCCAAACGAAGAATGGACGCCTTCTTCTGAATCAAGATAATGCCTCTGCACATACGGCTGCCAAAACAATGGACTTTTTGGAGAAGAAAAACGTGAGAGAGTTAGACCAACCAGTTCTTCCTGTTGCCAAAGACGAAGGAATAAATTCGTGGGCAGCGTTTTTCATATGAAGATCTGTCTCAGTATAAAACAGTGGTGCAAGTAGTTTGGACCGAGACATTTTTGAAGTGGTTTCAAAGGATGGAAAATTGTCTAACAAGGGGAGGCCGCCAATTGTGAAATTCAGATTCGATTCATACTGCGCATAATAAAAGCTCATGGCCAGAGGTGTAATGTGGCAAAGCACCAAGATGCACTTCTCAGCTGTTGTCGAGAAAATCGGCAGTTAAAAGTAACCGTTGCGGTGAAATACTCTCTACGATTGATATAAGCGCTCGGGTTCGTAAGCCGAAGGTCGCCGGATCGAATCTCGCGCCATGCAATTTTTTTTATTATTAGTTTTTGTTATTCATATATATATATATATATATATATATATATATATATATATAAACTATTAATGAATTGCTTATGCATGTTGGTGAAGGCGGATCGCTCTCCAATTGCACCGCCTCCATTTTTCCGTTTGTTTAACAGGGTGTACCAAAGCTCTCACGTCCGCACTGATTTCGACGATGTTATAAGTTGCGCTAGGGACCGCATCTACCTTCTTTCGAAGTTAGCAGGCAACTAGGCTGTTATGCGGCGGCTCGTTTCGGCCCATTCAACATCTGTCCTTCAAGTGTAACGAGCGAGTAACGGAGTTTATATTTCATACCTGCCACAGCAAATTTGTGTTCGTGGGGTCTCTATTCTAATTCGAACGTTTGACTTACGCTAATGAAGACAATAACATTTGTGAAATACAACTTTGTTTGCGGAAAACATAATGATGTTCGAAGTAGCCAGTTTTTCCACGACAAACGACTTTCAACAACTTATTATATGCATAATTGTTGCAACTGATTCCCGGGAATTATATATATATATATATATATATATATATATATATATATATATATATATATATACTATTAATGAATTGCTTATGCATCTTGGTGAAGGCGGATCGCTCTCCAATTGTACCGCCTCCATTTCTCCGTTTGTTTAACAGGGTGTATACATATATAATCAGTGCGGACGCGAGAGCTTTGGTACACCCTGTTAAACAAACGGAGAAATGGAGGCGGTACAATTGGAGAGCGATCCGCCTTCACCAAGATGCATATATATATATGAATAACAAAAAATAATAATAAAAAAAATTGCTTTGCGCGAGATTCGATCCGGCGACCTTCGGCTTACGAAACCGAGCGCTTACCGCTGCGCCACGACGCTGTAGAAGATTATCAATCGTAGAGAGTATTTCACCGCAACGGCTACTTTTAACTGTCGATTTTCTCGACAACGGCTGAGAAGTGCATCTTGGTGCTTTGCCACATTACACCTCTGGCCATGAGCTTTTATTATGCGCAGTATGAATCGAATCTGAATTTCACAATTGGCGGCCTCCCCTTGTAAGTGCTCATGGAGAGTGTCCTGATAAGTTGTAACAGTCAGTAGTATAGCAAATAATTTTTTTTTCTGAATTTCTGCTAAGAACTTTTAGCATAACCCTCACAAACATGTCGCTCTACGGTAAAAACCATTGCCCAACAAGAGTGATACATTCTGAGAAGAGAGCAGAGATTCCGGGTTTCCTGCAAACACGGTTGTACTGAGGTACGGATAAAAGGTGTGTCATAGTGTGCGAGTGAAGTGTCGTAGCTACTGGAAGCGTACTGCTATGCTGAAGCACAGAGGGCAGTACGATTCTTGTGAGAGACACGTCCAAACTGCGCACAGATGCACCGTGGAATTCTGGCGGTATGTGGGCCGAAGTGAAATGTGTCGCATATTTAAAATGAGTGAATAATGAGAATATTATAAGTGAACTTAAGCTGGAATTGCCAATACAATCAGCAAATAGACTTTTAGATGACCTAACACTTGCAGGACATAAGTTGGATGAGGTACAAAGTGAGACTGAGTACCAGGAGAGAAGTGCCTCTAGCAACTTCTGGGATTTCATGGGCTATGGTGTAGTAATTATACTAATAGCATGTTGTCTATGCACATATTGTAAATGTTGCTTGGGACTATTTTAAATTTCTGTGCAAAACAATGGGTAACTATTATTGGAGAAAACTATCGTAAATCAGTGCCCAGAGAGGGATATTGTCAAGTACCGTAAACCAGGTATACTTTGACCGCCGTGGTTACTTTGACCACTCAAGCACGAAAAGTTTTACATCTGTCTGCAGGCTCTTAGTTGCGTCTTTTGTGGATGCTCTTTGGTGGAAAAGTTCCGTCAATATACGCTAGATGTTGCACATGTAGTGCGGATTTTCTTACGCAGCAGTTGGCGAACCTGGTGATACTTGAAGGTGTTTACAAAAAAGTGCGTTTAATGTTGGTTGTCCAAAGTCCACCAACATCTCATAACAACAAAGCCATCGGTTCCTCCATTAATTTTCGTAGCAGACCACTGATTTTTTTTCGTATGTATACATCGACCAGTATATTGCTTTTTCTGAGGTCATGTGCATGACGTCTCTGTTTCGGGGGCTACTTTGACCGCGGTTCAGTGTTACCCCAGGCTTGTCATTGTGTTCTTATGCTTCTATTGTTCTCCTGCACAAGTACAATATGCCGAGAAGTCATAGAAAGGCGCCTGGTGCAAGACAGTATAACACTTACAGTGAAAAAAACATGCAGATTGCATTAGACGAAATTAAAAGTGGCACAATTTCAATCAATGCAGCATCAAAGAAATACAGTATTGCCAAAGGAACACTATATAATAAGGTGTATTCAAAACATGAACTTAAATGTGGAAGACCAAGTGTATTTACAAATGAAGAAGAAGAAACATTTGTTCATTGTGCTTTGACAGTTAGTGAATGGGGTTTTCCTTTTAATGTGCAATACTTGCGCTATTTGGGAAAGCTATATTTAGATACAAGAGGAAAAAAGTATCTCAATTTGGTGCAGCCAATACACCTGGTGTTGAATGGGTCTCCAGTTTTGTGAAGCGTCATAAGGATCTCTTATCTCATCGGAAATGCCAGACCTTGAAGACTTCAAAAGCAGAAATTACTGCAAGTTCACTTCAAGAGTATTTTGATCATCTGAAAGTCTCATTAACAGTAAGAAATTCCGCTGATATGAAACCACCTTGTAGAATGTTCACTTATGATGAAATAAACCTATGCGACAATCGAGGTATGAAGAAATGTCTTTTTAAACGTGGCGT
The DNA here is from genome assembly GCF_021461395.2 of Schistocerca americana. Classification (NCBI taxonomy): domain Eukaryota; kingdom Metazoa; phylum Arthropoda; class Insecta; order Orthoptera; family Acrididae; genus Schistocerca; species Schistocerca americana. Next base: position 151,865,766 of record NC_060128.1, on the reverse strand, counting down.
TAAGTATTCAGAACGTGTGTCAGTTATGTTTTGTGGATCGGAATCAGGGCAAATTCTTCCACCTTACCTGGTGTACAAAGCTGAACACATGTGGGACTCTTGGACAGAAGGTGGGCCAAAATTTGCTTGGTACAATAGAAGCCGATCTGGCTGGTTTCGTGCAAACATATTTTGTGACTGGTTTCAAAATTTATTCATCGCAGATGTAAGAAAGTTTGACAGTCAAGTTGCTCTCATAGGTGACAATCTTTCCAGTCATTTCTCACCACAGATGTTACAATTAGCAAAGGATCACAACGTTGTCTTCGTATGCCTTCCCAAGAATGCAACACATTTGTGTCAACCACTAGATGTAGCATTTTATGGCCCTATGAAGAAGTATTGGAGACATATCATTGACACATGGAAGAAACGTCAAAGGAGGAAGTTACAAGCAATCACTAAGGAAAGCTTTCCCAAGCTTTTGGAAATTCTTTGTGAGAGAGTCTGTGACATGAAGCAATGAATCAGTATCCCAGAATTTGATTGCGGGCTTCAATAAATGTGGGATTGTGCCCCTTAACCCAGATAAAGTGATTGAACACTTGCCTGATAATCCCTCTAAGTGTTTGGATACTATTCCTCCTATTGTTTCAAATGGTGTTGCGAAAATCTTGCAAAACATGAGACATGGAGGTGAGGGCAATTCTGGTAACGCTAATAACAGGTGGAGAAAGATAAATGTACCCCCAGAACAGGGAATAACACCACAGGATATTGACGCTGCTTCAAGCTCTGAGGCCAGAACGACTGGGAAGAAAATAAACAGAGGACAGAAAAGGAGATGTGCACGAGAAAGCAGCATGTCATCAGATGCTGAATCTGTGAACAGCTCAGATATTTGGGATATGGATAGCTGATATTGTGACTATGCAGAGGAACTAATGATGTGGAATCACTGGAGACCAATGATACAAGAGATCAGCACCCTTTTGAACATAATTTATTAAACAGTGTTGATGACAGTAACAGCGTAGAGCTCACTAACACAAACATTAACTGTCAGTATATAGATGAAGGTTCATTTGTGATTGTTAATGTACCTACAACAAATAAAAACAAATGTCAGCCATACATTGTTCAAATTATGTTTGTCGTTTAAGCAGTGGTTCAGGTGTGACGTATAATGTCAAATAACTTCAAAAACAAGGGAAGAAGATTGTCTGGCGGCAAGTGCCAGACACAGACTTGATACGTGAAGAACAGGTAGCCCTAATTCTCACTGCACCAGATGTTCTAAAACGGGGTTTATGTTTAATTTGGATGAACTTGAGCGTATTATGCTGAACTAATTTTGGGGCTATATGTGTAGTACTCCATCCTAGTAACTTTCATTATTTTTATAATTTTGATGATGGATCAGACTGTTTCATTTATGTACCTCATTATGTTTTCTATTTTATAAAGCTCAATAAAGCACTTAAAATAAATTTTGACCAACGTATTTATTTCTGGGTGGTCAAAGTTTCACTGTGTTGTTGAAATAATGACCACAGATGGAATCGTAGTTGACAGTTGTGGCAAAGAGAGAGGCCAGTCAATGACCCCAAACCCATGGTAGCTTTCATCACTAACAATGTTTCCCGTATTTACCTCTGTATTTTATAAAATGTGTAAGTAGGCTGTTTAGGTTTTTTTATTGGTAACGCCACCTTTGTATAAAAATCACTGGCTGTGCTGTGTGCAGTCTGTGGCTAGTTTGCATTGTTGTCTGCCATTGTAGTGTTGGGCAGCAGCAGCTGCATGTGAACAGCGCGTAGCGTTGCGCAGTTGGAGGTGAGCCGCCAGCAGTGGTGGATGTGGGGAGAGAGATGGCGGAGTTTTGAAATTTGTCATGAACTGCTATATTTATATATGATGATATCAAGGTAAATACATTGTTTGTTCTCTATTAATATCTTTCATTTGCTAACTATCCCTATCAGTAGTTAGTGCCTTCCATAGTTTGAATCTTTTATTTAGCTGGCAGTAGTGGCGCTCGCTGTATTGCAGTAGCTTGAGCAGCGAAGATTTTTGTGAGGTAAGTGAATTGTGAAAGGTATAGTTTAATGTTAGTCAGGGCCATTCTTTTGTAGGGAATTTTGAAAGTCAGATTGCGTTGCGCTAACAAAATATTGTGTGTCAGTTTAAGCACAGTCATGTATAATTGTTTAAAGGGGACGTTTCAAATGTGTTGTACTGATTACTGTGTAATCCTTTCATACATGTCCTCATATTGAGAAACTTAAACGCCACTCCAGTTAAAAAAAAGTCATGATAATCACATTTGAATCTGAAAACTGGTCAAAGTATACCCAGTCTACGGTACCCATATCTAGAGACAGTGAAAAGATAATTTTTGGCAGATTTCTAACGCCTGCTAGATATGTTAGAAGTGAGGTTAGAAGTGGTGTTTATCAAAGTGTTAAGACAAAAATGGACAAATGTTGAAGGGTGATAACATTGGTAAAAAATGTGAAAACTAGCGAAAAAGGGTTTTCTCTTTCAAGGACTAAAATTTTATTTATGTTATGAAGTGTACGTCAATGTATCATGTGTAATTCATGGTAAAGTTGATTGTAAAACAGTATATGTTCCCATTCTACCAGAAAGAAAATTGGTAGGATAACACGAGATGTCTCCTATTGTAAAATAAAATGTATCTTTATTCTAGGTACGAGAATATGTAATAATCATATTAAGTGCGCAATGTAAAAATGTAAATGTTTCTCTTGCAGGAAAAGATTGATTTATAAGTATTTCTGTCGTGGACAGTTGTAAAGCAGTTGTGTGTCGTCTGAGCATTATTGTAAAGTAAATGTGTTCGTTTCCCTGTTAATGGAATAAGATTTGTGAAGAGCCTTGTATAAAAATTTGTAATCGCTGAGGCAGTGGCGGAAACATGTTGTTGTTGTTGTGGTCTTCAGTCCTGAGACTGGTTTTATGCAGCCCTCCATGCTACTCTATCCTGTGCACGCTTTTTCATCTCCCAGTACCTACTGCAACCTACATCCTTCTGAATCTGCTTAGTGTATTCGTCTCTTGGTCTCCCTCTACGATTTTTACCCTCCACGCTGCCCTCCAATACTAAATTGGTGATCCCTTGATGCCTCAGAACGTGTCCTACCAACCGATCCCTTCTTCTGGTCAAGTTGTGCCACAAACTTCTTTTCTCCCCAATCCTATTCAATACTTCCTCATTAGTTATGTGATCTACCCATCTAATCTTCAGCATTCTTCTGTAGCACCACATTTCGAAAGCTTCTATTCTCTTCTTGTCCAAACTATTTATCGTCCATGTTTCACTTCCATACATGGCTACACTCCATACAGATACTTTCAGAAATGACTTCCTGACACTTAAATCTATACTCGATGTTAACAAATTTCTCTTCTTCAGAAACCCTTTCCTTGCCATTGCCAGCCTACATTTTATATCCTCTCTACTTCGACCATCATCAGTTATTTTGCTCCCCAAATAGCAAAACTCCTTTACTACGTTAAGTGTCTCATTTCCTAATCTAATTCCCTCAGCATCACCCGACTTAACTAGACTACATTCCATTATCCTTGTTTTGCTTCTGTTGATGTTCATCTTATATCCTCCTTTCAAGACACTGTCCATTCCATTCAACTGCTCTTCCAAGTCCTTTGCTGTGTCTGACAGAATTACAATGTCATCGGCGAACCTCAAAGTTTTTATTTCTTCTCCATGAATTTTAATACCTACTCTGAATTTTTCCTTTGTTTCCTTTACTGCTTGCTCAATATACAGATTGAACAACATCGGGGAGTGGCTACAACCCTGTCTTACTCCCTTCCCAACCACTGCTTCCCTTTCATGTCCCTCGACTCTTATAACTGGGCTGTGTGGTTAAAGGAGCTGCAGTTTGGAACCGCAAGACCGCTACGGTCGCAGGTTCGAATCCTGCCTCGGGCGTGGATGTTTGTGATGTCCTTAGGTTAGTTAGGTTTAACTAGTTCTAAGTTCTAGGGGACTAATGACCTCTGCAGTTGAGTCCCATAGTGCTCAGAGCCATTTTACCCATCTTATAACTGCCATGTGGTTTCTGTACAAATTGTAAATAGCCTTATGGGAGGCGAACCCCCCACCCCTTGCGGGACCGGTTTGTTTCTTTCGTCAGTAGACTGGACTAAATCGAGGTATCGAGTAGTTGTACTTTCCTACGTAAGATGCGCGTCCGCGTCATCGTATTTATCGTATTTTACACGTTTCTATTTAGCATATAAATAGCTTACACACACCTACGAGAGAAGTAGCGGCTAATCTAGTGATCCCGATACGTTATTCTGTCTGGCATTTGCTCGAGAAAAGTCGCTAATATTCTACTGTTTTCTGGTACAGAGAACTTTCCACACGTAGTGTTATGAATACGGACTGTTCGCCGAATAGGAACCTAGTTTACATTCAGAAACAGAAATGTTGTTGTTGTTGTGGTCTTCAGTTCAGAGACTGGCTTGATGCAGCTCTCTATGCTACTCTATCCTGTGCAAGCTTCATCATCTCCCAGTACCTACTGCAGCCTACATCCTTCTGAATCTGCTTAGTGTATTCATCTCTTGGTCTCCCTCTACGATTTTTACCCTCCAAGCTGCCCTCCAGTACTAAATTGGTGATCCCTTGATGCCTCAGAACATGTCCTACCAACTGATCCCTTCTTCTATATTAAGACTGAAGCTGTAGCAAGTGCAAGTGTGAAGATTAGTCAAGAGTGATAGTGATTATTTGATTGTGAAGTATTAATAATAGTAATTCACAGTAATTTCTCAGTACACAAATTGTTACGATTCTCGTAACAATAGTTTCCCATACCTAACTCCTATTACGTTTTATTGATGCGTATATCTCCGGTAATAGCAACTTTCGAGAAGATTCCTAAAACCGCACTGTTACTATAGAAGTCTACCTGCTTCTCCTGCTACAGTAGAATTAAGTTTTTCAACACTGCAGCGTACAAAGACATGACTGAGGTCGACAATGAATGAGGATCGACTTAATGACTTAGCTCTGTTGAACACTCTCTAACATTCTCCGCGGTGTCTGTTTGTTCTATATCGTGTCTCCCTACCACTTTCGCGCAACGACGCTCTGAGCGTGTTTTTTAGGGAATTGACTAGTTTGAACCTGGGACCTGTTGCTGGTAAGGAGACGCCAGACCACATATGACATGTAGAGTTCAGAAGAGTTCAGTGAGACTAGCGATGATATAACCAAATACTTAATGATTTCAGCGTCAGCTCCACTGCACTCCCTGTAAAAGAATCTTAATACTAACTAAATTTAGTGGAAGCGGTTCAAGGCTTTCCCATTTTTAGTTAGCTGGTAAAATAACGTCGAAAAAGCAGTTAAGTTTACCATTGGAAATTTTATTCTACTCACAAAACATTGTTTATAAATTGCACTATTGATAAAAGGAAATGTTTTAATACAGGATGATAAAAACCAACTGCGTTCAACAAAAATGTGAACGAATATTCCCTGAGTGGGTTTCCAAGTTCTACAATGGATCGAAGAATGACTTATGCCATATCACATCTATAATCTAGGTTTAAATTAAGTTTCACAAGAGAGAAAACTATCAAAATGGTCTACAGTGACCCTCAATTATTTTTAATTACTTATCTAACTTGTCGTAAATTACAGTGGCTGATGTGGCTTCTCAATAATTATATAACAGAGAAATCATTGCATTTCAAATTTTAACTTATGTAGCAAATGTGAACAGCATGAGCTTTAATTGACGATCGACACTAGTATTACGCAAAAAGGGGGGGGGGGGGGGGGTATCTGGTGAGACTTCTGCAGTTCTGAGAGAAGCTTTATGCGCTGTTATGCAGCATCACGTGCGTTCATTACCTTGTCGGTGTTCGTCAGGGGGTGGCGGGCAGCATAGCTCCGCTCACCTCGCCGTCTCGGAAGCAACTCTCTCCTAACTTCTCCTTACTACAATTTACCGAAGTTAGTTTAAAAAAATTATCTGGCTGTGTTTTCATCTGACCAATCAGGGTCTCAATGTTAACCTTAAGCTCCGCCTACAAAAATTCTGTCTATCCAATGAGAAACGTTATACTTTTCGTGGTGGGGCAATGTTTTAAAGTTTGCAACGTAACAGAGACGCGAAAAAGTCTCACGCTAAAACTTGCAGCTGGTGTGGTCCTTTTAGTGTTATCGTAAGATCTATACTGTTCTTCTGGAGGGCTCTAGCTTTTAACATGGGCTGGGGGGTGGTCCTGACGTAACAGAGACGCGAAAAAGTCTCACGCTAAAACTTGCGGCTGGGGTGGCCCTTTTAGTGTTATCGTAAGATCTATACTGTTCTTCTGGAGGGCTGTAGCTTTTAACATGGGCTGGGGGGTGGTCCTAGTGGTTAGCTGGCGACGTGGGTGTCCGTCCCTTATCGTAGGGCCTTCTAGCTTAACACGGTTCTGCCCTCGGCTTCTGTTCTCGTTTCTCCCCTCGGAACTGCGCCTGTCTCACGGTGGGAAGGTATGACATGCATTTAGGCATTCTTGTGTTAGTCTGTGCTATTCCATTTGCTCACTCGTTACTCGTAATACTTTGGTTAATTTAATGTCACGATTTATTCGGAGCTATGTGACATACTACTGCATTTGCTTATCATGTCAGGGTTTTCATGGAAGGTGTTGGATTTGCCTGACACCTTACAACTCACCTTGACATTGTCCTACTCACGATGAAATTAACCAATTTTCCAGGAAGAATAGGCGCATCGAATTCATCGTTTAAGAAAGAGAACCACAACAGTGTAAGATTGCATTGTCTTGTATATGAGTATAATAAGTTTTATTTAAACACTCTTCAACTTTGCATGTGACTTGGTTATTTTTATTACGGTAAATGTACAGGTAGTTCAAGATATCTTTAGCGCCAGTTCCTTGAGGTTTTTCTATATCTGCCTCTGCGCTGAGGACAGTGCCTACAAATTTTTACCTAAGCTGGATAGGTGTCGCATTTTTAAAAAATGCAACGCCTGAAAGGCAACTGAACAGAACGCAGGATGAATACGTTTTCTAGAAAATACTCAGAGTACGAAGGAGACACCACAGGAAGAGCTTTGGTTTGGGCGTTGGCCGGAAATGTTACACGAAGTCAGGAGGTGTTACGTGGATAGCAGCGAGGCGCGGGAGTGCGTTGTCAGTGACCGTACACTGTCATACGAGAGCTGCAGGGAGGAGGCCGGAAGCGCCGATGTGGGAGGTGCGGCATTGCCTACTGCACAGTATAAAGGAGGAGGTGGCGGCGGCGTCTGAAAGGAGAGTTCAGTAGAGACGGCGGTCCAGCAGGCCCGAGGCCTGGATCTGCAGTACTCGCTTTGGCCTTTCAAAAATTTATTTTGGTTTGAGTCTTACGTGATGGGCCTTCAGCCGATTATTAAATTAAATTTGCTTTGCGATTAAGGTGTCAGGTTGTTTGGGCCTTCAGCCTAGTGGAAAGAACTCGCTCTGATTCTGCTCACACTCATACGTAGCCGCGTGCCTCCCTCCGTGAGGATGATGACGATGATGTTTGGTTTGTGGGGTGCTCAACTGCGCGTTTGTCGGCGCCCATACAAATTCCCAACATTTTGCTAAGTCCAAACTCGCCACTTTCGTGAATGATGAAGGGGCAGGTAAAAATCCCTGACCTCGCTGGAAATCGAACCGGGGACCCCGTGCTCAGAAAGCGAGAACGCGACCGCGAGACCACGAGCTGCGGACCCTCCCACCATAGGATTCTACAATCAGTAGTAGTTTACTTTTATCCGAGTCATTATCCAATGCTTGCTCAGGCGAGCAGTTAAATATTGTAATTATTCAAGTCTTGCCTTTATTCGATTATTTCCCGACCGATTTCTATAACTCTTGCAAGCTTACAGTTAGCCATCTCCACGTTAGCTGACTGGACGGACCATCTCCAGTCTGCAGTGTCACTGACCGTCTTGATGGCTCGCTGGACGCGACAAATGGTGCCAACCATTTGACAAAGGTCACACAGACGTGTGTGATGCTGATAGGGAAGAAAGGCTGTCGATACCAACCGCACATGACGATGTCCAGTCAGTCTTCTCGGCAAGGTGAAAGAAAATCTCGGAAGAAGAGATTTTCCAATGCTGAGGACGTTCGCACAGTGGCTCTCAAATGGTTCCCTGACCGTGGAGTGGATTTCTATTCTCGAAGAAACCAACGATTGGTAAGACGTTCATACCGTTATTTACAGAGACTTGTATCTGTGTCATTTTGAAGTGTAGCGCACCATTCAGTAAAGTTTACTTGCATTGCCATAACAATGTATAGGGTAAGGTGGGGTAAATCCGACCTAGTAATTTCTTTTGGCTATAAAACGCCTATCCGAGGTCGGATCTTGACGTTATATACATTAAATTGTAGGTGATATAAAGGAGCAACTGTTTGCAAAATATTTTTTTTACACCATCAATAGTTTCTCAAATATCCGCATTTTAAGAAAAGTCCATTTTTGCTAGTTGCAAATTTGGGAAATAATTACATCCAATAGTGTTTTTTACATAAATGAACAAAAAGTATTTGAGTCGTGGTAAAAATTGCTGTTTTGAAGAGCGCGCCGCAGCGTGAAGCAGTCGCCCTCTGTTTCTGGTGGTGCCGCTGTGGCAATCGCAGCTTTGGTGTCTCCCTCTGGTGGGAAAGGGGAAAGGTTGCCTGTTGACGTGCATTTAAGGGGCACTAGGAGCTCGCCAGTCGGTCCACCCGCTCCTTCCGCCTCCATGATTTCTACCTCACCATTTATGGCCGTCCTATCCACCTCACTCCTACCCTCAAATACCTTGGCCTCACCCTCGACCGCCACCTCACCTGGACTCCCCATCTCCTTACCATCCAAAACAAAGCTCACAACCGCCTCTGCCTCCTGAAACTCCTGTCCGGCTGGACATGGGGTCTGCATCCTTCCACCATCCTCCACACCTACAAATCCATGATCCGCCCCATCCTTTGTTATGCCAGCATCGCTTGGATTTCCGCCCCTCCCCGGTTCTATAAAGCCCTCCAAATCCTCGAACGCCATGCACTCTGCCTCGCCTTCTGCATCCGCCTTCCGTCCCCCACGCGCATCCTCTATGACCTCATCCCCTTCCCCCACCTTCTCCTTTTCCTTGAACACATCCGCACACTATATATTGTCCGCCGCCTTGATCCCCCTCACCCCCCGGTATCTCCCTTCCTCTCCACTCCCAACCAGTTGCCGCGCCTTTACCGTTGTGTCCCCCCCTCTGTCCATCTCCACACCCTCCGTCTCCTTTTCCAACACAAGTTCCACCGTCTACCACTCCCGGATGATGAGCTTCGCCCTGACATCTACCCTTCCTACCAACTCTAACCCCCTCTTCCTGCCTCCTCCTCAGTGCTCCCTCTCCTCCCCCTCCCTCCTTCTGAGCGGATTTCCCCTCCTACTCCCCCTCCATCTCTTGTGCCTTCTTTCAGTGTCTCTGCGCTCCCTCCTGCCCTGTCTTCCCTTTTCCTCTCCCGCCCCATGTGTCTCGTGCCTCTTCGTGAACCCACGGTTGCCCCTCCTCTCTTCATCCCGCCGCTTCCCCAGCTGCCCCATGCTCTCCCCTCCTTTTCCATCCTCTTTGCCCTTTCCCTCGGCAGGTCCCATCTGGTAGTTTTATTCTTCGTCGTGTGTGCTCCAAGTGGGTTTTAAGTGTGTTGTTTCGGAGTGTTTTTAATACTGTGGCCAACTTTTAACCTGTGCATGCGCATCCAGTGTCTTCTCTGTGTTTTCAGAATCGCCAACTGCGTTTTTTAACTTTCTGGTGACTTTTTTAACTGTCCCCAATGAACGTCTACATGTCAGTGTATTTTTACCTCCATTTTCTCCCCTTACTCTGTTTTATGTTCCCCTTTTTTCCTCCTTATGTATGTATTATTTTATTCTTGTTTTAGTTGTCATGTCACTCGGCTGAAGAGCGGCGGATTGTGCTGCTGACAGCACTCCCCTGCCCATATGGGGCAGGGGAATGAAATCACAATAAAGAAAAAAAAAATCGCCAGTCGGTCAGTTGGTCAGCCGAGTCAGTGTGGGGCAGTCAGTGTCTGTCTGCCATCCAGAGTGCTAGTATGTGTTAAGCCGCCAGACTGTACGAGTTTGTTCAGGCAATGGTCATTGGCGGTTGGATCGAACGGTTGGTCGGACGCGCACTGAGACACGAGATGACTTGTCCGTCTTGAGCGTCGGCGTATGTGAGGTCGCTACGTCAGTCCAGTGGGTCGCGCCGTATAGCGAGGGGTAGTGACTTCGCGGCCGACACGAGAGCAACAGGAGTCAACCCACTGGCCGGTGCGAGCTGCGACGCCGTGAGACGGGAGATCGGCGCGCCTTCCTGCGTCCGTTGAAGCGGCTGGCAGCGCCCGGTTCGGGAGAGCGTTTTGGGGGTGCTGTGACAGGTCTTCGCCAGACATCGCAGTTTATTAGAAGTTAAGTGATTCGTGATATGTTGTTTCATTTACTTGTTAAATTCTACTTGTTTTCTTGGTCAGTAGCTCGTCCCCAACTTGCTCGTCTGTCTCCCGTCCGCATTTGTTAGGCAGTTGGTGTCTGTCTGTCTGTCCGTCTGCCGTACGTTAATAGCTGCCTCTGTCATGTTTGTCAGATTCGATGTTAACGAATTTATTGCTTGAAGTGTAACGGGCGAATTCCTGAAATATGTTTTTATCTTGCCTATCATATTGACAGGCGGTATATGTGAAGTGTAGAGCATGTTTGGCCAACCTCGTATATTTTATGTAAGACTGCATTTCATGGGTTTTTATTTAAATGGTCATTTTAGGATATAAAGTTGCCACACTTCCACCGTAAGAGTTTTCTTTTTTTTTTAAATCAAGTTCCACCTTCGGTGGCAAGTTAATATTTTAATGTTAGTGTTTTGTACCATTTACATCCCTTCTACGGGGTGCATAGTTTATGTGCTTGTGTGAGTTGTTAAAATTTTTAGTTTAAAGTAATCTGGTGTGTTGCAGATTTGCACCAGTGTAGTCTTTCAGAGGTTGTTGTGAGCGGTCGTGACTACGGCCGTGTCAAAAGGGAACGGCAAGGTTCTCAGCCCGAAAGCTCATACAATCAAAAATTGTTCTTTCTGCCTCTGAATGAATTGTAACTTGATATTAACAAGGTGCTTTCTGATTATAACTTTAAATCTGTTTAAAAAAAGGCTTTTAGGAATAAAAATCTCCATTTGTTGAAAGAAATTTGATTTGTTTTCATCAGTTACCCACTGGCAACTAATTCCACGCTCACATAGTGTGATTAAATGAGTTAATGTTCTTGATGAATCGCTAGCAAATAAAGTAAATTCTTAAGAAAAGGTTTTGAAAGTAAATTCATGGTTCAGTATTAAAAAAATAACGATGTTTAAATGTACTGAAAGTTAAATGAATATAAATTTTAATTTAAAATAGATGATTTCATTGCACGGTGGTGCTACAGCATTGTCGAACTCGGAATGTTAAAATCGCGAGCGACAGCTCGTAAAGACATTCCCATTTGCATTGCACCAACTGCTCGGCGAATATCGTCCTGATTGCGTTTTGTCGTTTTTCGTTTGTAATTTCGTACCATTTTCCTAAAAATAAACAAAAATTCACTTTGTTTCCATAAATAAATAATTCCATACACATAAACGATAAAAAAATATGCGGTCGCATTCACCCCACCATTTAGCGGTCGGATTTATCCCACCATGCCGTTTTTCACTTAACACACAAAGAAACAATTTGCACGAAATTTCTAACAAAAACGACACATACACTGAGTCGGTCATTAAATGCACTACAAAATCACTTACCGTTTGTTTTGCGATCGTTTTATTTAATAAGATAAATCTAGTGATGCACTTTGCACAAAAATTAAATTGAAACAATCGAAAACACACTTGTCTTTTTAGTGTCTAAATGTCAAAACGCGGCAAAGCTGCCAAGGTGACATTTTCGTTATTTCGAATGCTCTATATGGTAACACTAATGCGAAATCGCTCCGCTTTGCTGTTTCTCACAAATAGAGGGCGGTCGGGTTTATCCATCCAGTCAGATTTACCCCACCTTACCCTAATTTCCAGAATGAGATTTTCACTCTGCAGCGGAGTGTGCGCTGATATGAAACTTCCTGGCAGATTAAAACTGTGTGCCCGACCGAGACTCGAACTCGGGACCTTTGCCTTTCGCGGGCAAGTGCTCTACCAGCTGAGCTACCGAAGCACGACTCACGCCCGGTACTCACAGCTTTACTTCTGCCAGTACCTCGTCTCCTACCTTCCAAACTTTACATAAGCTCTCCTGCGAACCTGCAGAACTAGCACTCCTGAAAGAAAGGATATTGCGGAGACATGGCTTAGCCACAGCCTGGGGGATGTTTCCAGAATGAGATTTTCACTCTGCAGCGGAGTGTGCGCTGATATGAAACTTCCTGGCAGATTAAAACTGTGTGCCCAACCGAGACTCGAACTCGAGACCTTTGCCTTTCGCGGGCAAGTGCTCTACCATCTGAGCTACCGAAGCACGACTCACGCCCGGTACTCACAGCTTTACTTCTGCCAGTACCTCGTCTCCTACCTTCCAAACTTTACAGAAGCTCTCCTGCGAACCTGCAGAACTTTTTTGTTTTGGTCGTTCCCTCGCTTAAGAACATTGCACTGAACGACTCACGCAAATTTTTAAAATAAAGCGCCCCCTTATTAGAAATGTTAATAGAGTTACTACTGCATGGGACGTACCGCTGTTGTAAAGTCAGTACTGAATGTTGTATCGGAATTCCTTTACTTTTCTTGTACTTTTCATTCCACTGGTCATGGCCAGGGGGCAGGGAGCATTTCAGTTTATTTCTGGGACAATGTTTCCAATCGTCCAAGGAAAAAATTAAAGTGTGCATGCGCACGCACGTGTGCTGGTATTGTTAGATCTGATAAGTGACATTAACCTAGAACGAGGGAGAAAGTCGTAGTTAGAGAGGTAAGTGAGAGACGGATGTGTGTTAAAAAACTGGAAACAGCGGCTAAATGTTGCCTCATTTTGTCGTTTTTTGGTGGAGTTTGAAGCAGTAGAAAAGTTGGAATGGAGCGAGGTAACTGTTTGATGAAGTCGAGATTGGGGGACGTACGATCCCCTGTGTTCTCTACATTGGGACTAAGTGCTGAGTTAAAAATACAACTGTTACGTAGGGAATGGAAAAATTATTCCTTTCGGCTACGAAAAAGAAGCGATGAGAGTCCAGTTATTCTGCAACTATTGTGACTGCATGTTTCCGTAATGTAGAGTGCTCTTGTGAAATAAATAAGGAGATACAAATTATAAGATTTCTATGCCTGGGCACCTAATGGAAGTTCCCACACTATGAAGAAAACATCTCGTTCACACTCCCCCACCTTAAATTCTGTCAGACGATTTCTCACTTCTGAGAACTGAAAAACTTTCTGGGAAAGGTTTCTTGTGCGGCAGATAAATTAAAATAACAGCCAACATTTTTCGTCTATTAGAATTACAGGAGCCATTTAACTTTGTTCGGTAGTATGTCAACAATAAATAGTATAGTCATACGCAGATAACTGCATAGAGTCTAACTAAGGCGTTAGCAGAGAAGTAAGGATCGTTGATATCCGGGAGTGCAAAACTGAATTATAATTGATGATGATGATGATGATGAGGTCCCATACTCCGAGGAGCGTAGGGGACGATGCTGGAGACCCTCACCGATGTATCAGGCCAGATCCTAGCGGAGGTGGTTTGCCATTGCCTTCCTCCGACCGTAATGGGGATGAATGAAGAAGATGATGAAGACGACACATCAACACCTAGTCATCTCGTGGCAGGGAAAATCCCTGGCCCCTCCGGGAATCGAACCCGGGACCCCGTACGCGGGAAGCGAGAATGCTACCGCAAGACCACTAGCTGCGGACAGAGCACGTGGTCGCGGGTTCGATTCCCTGCGGGGTCAAAGATTTTTTTCTGTCTCGAGATGACTGGGTGTTGTTGTGTCGTCTTCATCATCATCATTCACCCCCATTACGGTCGGAGGAAGTCAATGGCAAACCACTTCCACTAGGACCTTGCCTAGTACGGCGGTGTGGGTCTCCCGCATCGTCCCCTACGCTCCTCGGAATATGGGACCTCATCATCATCAAGTACTAAAAGAAATCAGCTAAACTTCGATTACGCGGTAAGTCACACAAATATGAAGGCTGTAAATTCAACTAAATATTTAGGGATTGCAGTCATAAATAATCCAAACCGAAACGATCACATAGATAATATTGTGGGTAGAGCAAACCAAAGACTGCGATTCATTGGCAGAACACTTAGAAGGTGCAACAGGTCTGCTAAAGAGACTGCTTACACCACGCATGTCCGCCCTATTCTGGAGTACTGCTGTGCGGTGTAGGATCCGCATCATGTGGGACTGACGGATGACATTGAAAAAGGACAAAGAAAGGCAGTTCGGTTTGTATTATCGCGAAATAGGGAAGATAGTGTCATAGACAAGATACGTGAATTGGAGTGGCAATCATTAAAACAAAGTCGTTTTTCGTTGCGACGGGATCTTCTCATGAAATTTCAATCACCAGTTTTCTCCTCCGATTGCGAAAACATTCAGTCGGCACCCACCTACATAGGGAGAAATGATCATCACGATAAAATAAGAGAAATCAGGGCTCGCACAGAAAAATTTAAGTGCTCGTTTTTCCCGCGTGCCGTTCGAGAGTGGAAAAGTAGAGAGACAGCTTGAAGGTGGTTCATTGAACCCTCTGCCAGGCACTTTATTGTTTATAGGAGAGTAATCACGTAGATGTAGATATCCGTTCCAGACGCCATTTTGAGGGCTACTAGCGGCGCCGCCACCACAAGATTTATGAAACGATAGCAACTGAATCGGGAATTTATCAACATGTTTCACAGCAAAATATGCATTCTTTCAATCGAAATTGGACCCAGGAAGGATAAGTCTTGTATTACTTATCGAACGTCCGCATAATTACATAAAAAGATTAATTCACGTGTTTCGTGCTCAATTTACGCCTCATTAACGGAAATTAAGGCATCACTTTGCGGCCCCCATCGGAACTCTCTCAGCTCGGCGCTTAATGATTTTCTCCTGTCTTTACAAATCCGAAGTTTGTCGCATCGGCCGCCAAACTCCCTCCGCCGGGAACACCACTTTAGGACAGGGTCGTTAGCTTGTAAGAAGGGAAGAGCAAAAGAGGGTAGCGGGAATGGGTAATGATAAATCCGCTGTGTGTGTGTGTGTGTGTGTGTGTGTGTGTGTGTGTGTGTGTGTCAAATACGCATTTTACGACCAGATAATAAATTGAACGAATGCAAAAGGCAGTTTCTTAATAGAGCAGGGAGGAGTTCCGTGGTCTGGGCGAACTCTTGTAAATGTTTTCCGCCGGGATGGGGGCACTCGACGGGTGAGCGGCGGGGACCTGGGGTTGCCGGGCTGCAGGGGCGAGTTTGCCGCAAGTTTCCCAGCGCGGCGCCGCCTGCTGCTCTCGTACGTAGACGACAGGCAGATTGCGGGGAACGGAATTATATTTTAAATTATTAGCTCTTTCGCCGCCGTCGTGGCCGCAAAGAGAGCGCACGTGAAAGAAAATGAAATTCCCGATGTCGGCTTTGACTGAAAGTTGTTTTAAGAAGATTTAGTGGACGGCCAGAGGGAATTTTCCCCCTTTTCCTTCCTTTTTTTTTCTGCCTGGCGATTCCGGAGGAGCGAGCGGTCACAAAAGGAGGATGAACAGAGGGAGAGAGCGAGGAGGGGACTCACGGGCTGCCGACCGGACGCCTTTTGATGCGGGCGGGCAGATGACGCCACGGGCGAGAGCCGAGCGATTTGTGAAGGGAAGGCCGGCCGCCCCTTCAAGCAGCCCTCGTATTCTGATCGCGCAGTGGAGGCTTTCACGGCGGGTTGTCACAGTCGCTGGTGGGTCTTCCGAGTTGTACGAGGGGGTACCCAAGAAAACCGGAATTATTTTTTAAAAGCTATATATTTTCAAATCGTTTTCAAAACAACCTTATCCCCTTCGAAATACTCTCTATTACAATACAATTTTCTCTAAAACTGAGAAGGTGAGACCGTGGCTGTGTACAATCAGTGCTTTTTTTCTAAAAAAAAAAGTTAGAGGGTACTCCGCCATTGGATATAATGCAGCGAAAATTACTTATAACTGAAGCATGGGATACCACTCATCTGCTTTTAGCCATGACGTCATCAACATGTCGAACTACAAAAAAAAAAAAAAAAAAAAAAAAAAAAAAAAAAAAAAAAAAAAAACAGGTATCGGACTCTTCAGTTGACTTGATGCAAAGAAACCATTTCTTAGTTTCTGGAACCACCTGAAGATGACACAAGTACTGTAGCCCAAGGCTGTGCAATGTTCATGCCTTGTTTATTTCTTTCTACGACTAAACTTCCTACTTCTTTGCAATTTCTGCAGACAAGTTTATTGTTTGAAACGACCAACCAGTCATTTTTCTCACAAAATGTAATTTCTTGTTTCAAAGTCCATCATTCTGGACGATCATTTAATTTTCTATCATGCACACGTTCGTTCACTGCATTTTCACACCTAGATTCACTGCTCAGGTTTACAGTTTCACCTCCGTCATCCACTGATGTTGAACTTCCTGGCTTTTCACTCGCACAAGAATTATTGGCAGTTTTTTTGTTTTTTAGATGCAGGAGAACAAGTAAAATAGTTTGTTAGTTTTCTGCTCATCTCTCACCTCCAACTTAACTTACAAGTTGCAACGAAAGACAAGACACACTGTAAAATTTCGCACAACCGACAAGAACGGAACAGTCCGCAGCTCGTGGTCGTGCGGTAGTGTTCTCGCTTCCCGCGCCCGGGTTCCCGGGTTCGAGTCCCGGCAGGGTCAGGGATTTTCTCTGCCTCGTGATGACTGGGTGTTGTGTGATGTCTTAGGTTAGTTAGGTTTAAGTAGTTCTAAGTTGTAGGGGACCGATGACCATAGCTGTTAAGTCCCGTAGTGCTCAGAGCCATTTGAACCATTTGAACCAACAACGGAACAGCAAACGCAAACGAATAAAGAACAACAAAACAAAGATGGTAATGAATCGCGAAGGATCATGGTATTGGGACTGTAGAGACATCTATCGGTAGCTCGGCGTCTGAGCGTACGCATATCCTTTTAGCACTACCATCGCCCACTATTAGCGGGCGATGGCACTACATGCCTGTCGAACTGGCTGCCAGCGATTCAGTTGTCGAGAACGGTTGCCGCACCTTTGAAATGCTTGAAACAGTCAATGACATCGCTTTTCCCACTAAAAACTTCACTGGTATCGTTCGTAATGCAACTATCGACACGAAAAAATGAAATAAAATCTTTGGCACTGTTCCAAGTTCTCAACATCGTAAAAAAATTACTTTGTCGACGAAGAAGTTTAGGGGTACGCATCCCCCAGCGTTCCCCCAGAAAAACAGCACTGTGTACAATTAATGTAGGTTGATTCTTAAAAAGAAGAAGACAGCAACCAGCCACTATTAATACTGCTATTTATTTAAGTAAATAGCGCCGTAACCGGTTTCGAACTGACAGGTTCATATCAGACGGCTGTTTACGAGATTTTCAAGATTACATAATCGTCAGTTTTTTGATTTTTATTCTTTCACTGGGGCGAAATATTCTTCGTGCGTTCATGCCATCGAAAATTCCGCCCGATTTTGTTGCGAAGTGGCAGGAATGTATTTTTCAAATATTCCAAAATATATGCAGCACTTATATGATTTGCACTTCACCATATTGTGCAAAGCACCTCACACAAACACACACACAAACACACACACAAACACTCACACAAACACACACACACAAACACACACACACACAAACACACACAAACACACACACACACACACACACACACACACACACACACACAAACACCAAAAAGTATTTGGCACATGTGAAGCAGACACAAAGATTGCAATTTTGCAAATACTGTATTTGTAAAATTGCAATCTTTGTGTTTGCTTCACATGTGGCAATACTTTTTGGTGTTTTGCAAATGAAACTGCCTTTTCCTGCCGCTAGTTATTTTATTCATCCCATACGCGTTTCGCCTTCTCCTTTTCTAAGGCATCATCAGTGGGATGATTTGCTGATGTGTGTTTCCTCACATCTGGTCTGGAGGTCGCACTACCACTTTTATCACTGTTCTATATTCACATCGTTGTGTTTTCGCCATCCACGCACTGTTCAGCATGTTTCTCACTCTTTTTTGTGGTGGACTATCGTTCTTCTGTCACATGATACAACTATTTCGTCGTACACTTCTTTTCACGGCGTAAATATTGCGACTCCATTACGTGTTGGCCACACAAACAAACTTGTTATTCACGCCATGCCGGGCATTTCCAGGTAATAGAGGAAACACGTGATGGAGTCGCAATACTTACGCTGTGAAAAGAAGGGTACGACGAAATCGTTGCATCAAGTGACAGAAGAACGGTAGTCCACCACAAAAAAGAGTGAGAAACATGGTGAACAGTGTGTGGACGACTAAAACACAAATATGTGAACATAAAAAAAGGCTCTGAGCACTATGGAACTTAACTTCTGAGGTCATCAGTCGCCTAGAACTACTTAAACCTAACTAACCTAAGGACATCACACACATCCATGCCCGAGGCAGGATTCGAACCTGCGACGGTAGGGGTCGCGCGGTTCCAGACTGTAGCTCCTAGAACCGCTCGGCCACTACGGCCGGCGATGTGAATATAGGTGATAAAAGTGGTAGTGCGATCTCCAGACCAGATGTGAGGAAACGCACATCAGCAAATAATCCCATTGATGATGCCTTAGAAAAGGAGAAGGCGAAACGCGTATGGGATGAATAAAATAACTAGCAGCAGGAAAAGGCAGTTTCATTTGCAAAACATCAAAAAGTATTTGCCACATGTGAAGCAGACACAAAGATTGCAATTTTACAAATACAGTATTTGTAAAATTGCAATCTTTGTGTCTCCTTCACATGTGGCAAATACTTTTTGGTGTGTGTGTGTGTTTGTGTGTGTGTGTGTGTGTGTGTGTGTGTGTGTGAGGTGCTTTGCGCAATGTGGTAAAGTGCAAATCATGTTAAGTGCTGCATTTATTTTCAATATTTGAAAAATACACTCCTGTAACTTCGTAACAAATTCGCGCGGAATTTTCGATGGACGAACACACCAAGAATATTTCGCCACAGTTGAAGAATAAAAATCAAAAACGTGACGATTATGTAAATTGTACCTTGCAAATCTCGTGAACTGCCGTCTGACATGAACTTGTCAGTTCGAAACCGGTTACGGCGCTGTTTACTTAAATAAATACTCTCTATTACATCTAATATACTTTGTCCCTATGACGCTCCTACTGCTAGAAATATTTTTTGTAGCCGTCTTTAGAAATGGCTGATAGTTCCTCCCTCGCTTTTTTCCTTGACTTAAAAAAATTCAATGTTGTCAAATAGGTGTCCTTTCATGCCCCTCTTCATGCGTGGAAATAAAAAAACAATCGCACGGAACCAGGTCAGGTGAGTTAGGTGCCTGGGGCAGCAGAACCTTGCCATTTTCAGCCCAAAACCGTCTAACGAATTGGATGTGTGTGCAGGTGTGTTGTTGTGGTGAAAGATCAACTCTCCTGTCTGCCACAAACGGGGTCCATTTTGACGAACACTGTTGTGGAATCTTCTTTTGCTTCCAAATAAAACGTTTGCTTGACGATCTGCCAGCCGGTGTGACCGTGCGGTTCTAAGCGCTTCAGTTTGGAACAGTGTGACCGCTACGGTCGCAGGTTCGAATCCTGCCTCGTGCATGGCTGTGTGTGATGTCCTTCGGTTACTTAGGTTTAAGTAGCTCTAAGTTCTAGGGGACTGATGACCTCAGAAGTTAAGTCCCATAGTGTTCAGAGCCATTTGACCAATTTGATTGACGATCTGATCTGGGAGTCAAAGTCTGAATGAGCTATGACGTTATCTTGGATCTCCATGTTGTGCTCCGGAACACTTGTGCGTGCACCAGCATTGTGCTCTTTCGGCAGAGATGCCACAGATCACCATCTATCCTACTTTCACAGAGCAGACAAGCCTCAGAACCTCAAGTTCTCAGAACCTCAAGTTCACTACACAAGCAGTGGTAGTTGTCCTTCCCGTAGATGCTCACGACAGTATCACGTGAACATTCGACCAGCTTCGCCGTTTTCGAGATACTCGTTCGTAGGCTCTGCGTAAAAATAATCTGTCCTTTGTGAAAGTCGCTTATCTGAATTCAATTTGCAGCTCATATCTTCGCTATGGTGATCCCCGGTCCGTGTCCGCTCCCCTGACAAACTTTCATTATCGCATCAAGTACCCATAACGCTAGCAGGTGGCATCCAACGTTGCGGTGGGCAGTGGTCATAATGTTTTGGATTATCAGCGTATCTCTAAGAACCTACTAAGGAAGCGTCAGTGCCACGCAGAATCGCTAGTTTACTGTGTTCCAAAGATGGGCCAACACGGTATTAATCATAATGTTTCCATTCGAAACTTCCTGGCGGATTAAAACTGTGTGCCGGACCGAGACTCGAACTCGGGACGTTTGCCTTTCGCGGGCAAGTGCTCTACCATCTGAGCTACCCAAGCACGACTCGCGCCCCGTCCTCACAGCTTTAATTCCGACTGTACCTCGTCTCCTACCTTCCAAACTTCATCCCCCAGGCTGTGGCTAAGGCATGTCTTCGAAATATCCTTTCTTGCAGGAGTGCTAGTTCTGCAAGGTTCGAGGAGAGCTTCTGTAAAGTTTGGAAGATAGGAGACCAAATACTGGCAGAAGTAAAGCTGTGAGGACGGGGCGTGTCTCGTGCTTGGGTAGCTCAGTTGGTAGAGCACTTGCCCGCGAAAGGCAAAGGTCCCGAGTTTGAGTCTCGGTCCGGCACACAGTTTTAATCTGCCAGGAAGTTTCATATCAGCGCACACTCCGCTGCAGAGTGAAAATCTCATTCTGGAAACATCCCCCAGGCTATGGCTAACCCATGTCTCCCCAATAGCCTTTCTTCCATGAGTGCTAGTTCTGCAAGGTTCGCAGGAGAGCTTCTGTAAAGTTTGGAAGGTAGGAGACGAGATAATGGCAGAAGTAAAGCTGTGAGGACGGGGCGTGAGTCGTGCTTGGGTAGCTCAGATGGTAGAGCACTTGCCCTCGAAAGGCAAAGGTCCCGAGTTTGAGTCTCGGTCCGGCACACAGTTTTAATCTGCCAGGAAGTTTCAACACGGTGAAAGAACTGTGCGAAGTATTGGCATTAACCGGCTATATATCGTAAATACTAAAGACATTGCATAATTCCGACCTAACCGCACCGCGTGATTAATAAACTTTTAATAATAAAACGTCGCACGCGTAACGACAACGCACACACTGGAACTATTATTATCGCGCCAGTGCTGCCAGCTGATTCGACTACAACGGAGACGTGGACCACCGCCGTAATTGGAACATTAATGGAACAGCAGGATCCATCATTATCTTGACGCCACGAACCAGGATTAACTTCACACATCGTCTGCGCGGACCACCGCTGACGTCATCACACTGCCTGCGGCAACAGTTAAGACATTAAAAGAAAATTATTATGTTCTCTCTCATTTCAAAATTACAGACAATTGCAGTTAAATTAGCTATTTTAAAAATACTGTTACAATATCAAGGTTCAATTTAGTTTGGTTCCAATAAATATTCTTTCCATTATTTCATCTTGTTGACAATGCTGAAAACCCGCCAAATTAAAGTTTAATTAACAATTTTCTTTCAAAATTCTTCTCAGACATTTTGCTGCTCATCATAATTTTATTTCAATGTTTGTGTGTAACTTGTTTTGGAGGGAGTACATATTTTTTTTTGTGCAGTAAAATTAGTTACCATAAAAGTACGTATATTACCAGGTGATGTTATCCACCATTACTGCTTGAAAACTCACTAATAGTATTTTTGCACCTATTTTCTCATTGGCTGTCAGCTTCAAAACAAAATTACGTATTTCGTGGGTATCTAGCAGATGCGCGATGTCTATGTAGGCCCCTTGAATATTTTTTTTTTACTTTTGCAGGGTTACTGGAATTATATTGACTTTAGTTGTTCATTTGGCCCCCGTTAAAGTGATTTATCGCATCTATATAATAATTGTACTGAATTACCCAATTTATTTTTTTTATTACGTAAACATTGGCATACCATATTTACATTAAAATTGACGTCTTATTGGCCCCACATAAGATTCTGCACGTTCTGACAAAGACTTTTAACACCATATCTCTAATACTCTACTGATTAATTTGGCTTTTGTTTTATTTAATGTTACGTCGTTGAGCTTCTGTAAATGTGTTTGATTGAATCGATAACACAAAATTGTTTACGCCTTTCTTTGTATAGACTTTGATGTCATGATTTGATTCTATGCAATGTAGTATATCTTGTCATTTAAATTTTTTGTCTCAATTGGAGGGAGAGAAAACTTACTGTATATATTTGGAATTTGTTTAAATAATTTTGGTAGAAATGTCAACATGTGCAAATGTTCTGTTTTATTTAATGTATATGGTTACTGTTATGTAAACTGCTGATCCTCGCTTAGGGTTCTTAGTTATTCTGTGAATAAGAGGTAGCGTGGTTCCCCTCGGGAACGGAACTGTGTAGCGCGCGCAAATTGTGGTTGGCCTTGGTAGAAAAGGTGGAACAAGAGTCAGTCGGGGACGAGCTACCAAACTGAGCAATGCCATGTAAAAGTTGTATATTGTGCTGGTTCCGAGAGAGGCATTTTCTGCTACTTTCCAATGCCTCGGAAGGATGGATAAATAGCTGGAACGATTCTGGCTCTGAGCACTATGGGACTTAACATCTGAGGTCATCAGTCCCCTAGAACTTAGAACTACTTAAACCTAACTAACCTAAGGACATCACACACATCCACGCCCGAGGCAGGATTCGAACCTGCGACCGTAGCAGTCGCGCGGTTCCGGACTCAAGCGCCTAGAACCGCTCGGCCAACGATTCTGGAATTGGTATTCATCATCGCCACCAAGAAGGACCAGAGTCCAGCAATTCTGTCTGCAAATCCGCCTACCGACATGCAGTTGCCACCTCATTGCGCAATCACTGTAAAGGAGTACTATAATAATGTACAGTGAAGGATCAGCTTATTGGGTGATTTAGTGTGCACAAATATAACTTATAACTGAATTTATGTACCTACCTTGATTTTTTCCCTATCACAACACCCCTCAGGTTCCTCTCCATGTGAACTATGATTACCGAGTGTCCTATTTTGTGGAAAAAATGAAAGCCTCAAAGTTAGACAGTTAATTACATAATGTTGTTTGATCTTTGATGGAAGGGGATATTCAGATTTACTGTGGATTTAGTGAAATTGCGGGAGGCAGTAAATGTAGTTTTGTGAAGTTTCAAAGTCACCTATTTAATCATTTACTTGAAAGTAGAAGACTGTGGTAATAAAGACAATTTGCTGTTTCTTTTATAAATTAAAGTTCTTAAAATCGAGGCTTATAAAGTTTTGCTTAGTTAATGATCATAGTGCTACCTGTAGTAAATTTTAAAAGGTGAGTCTGTTTCTTACAAATATGTTAATTTTGTGTCTCACTATAGTAAAAGTGGAAAACTGCAGTTGTGGAAAGTTATATGTTCATGGTTGCTAAGTGTTTGTCTCTATTGTGTATTGGAAGTGCATATTACTAGTATAACAGGATCCACAGTTTGTCTATTGTGCTAATGCTAGGTAACAAGTAATGGGAAGACCACTATTTATGAAAACCATAACTTGTTTATTCAAAAGATAGTGAGAAGCAACTTGTTAGTGGATTTAAATTAACTTTCGTTTTAAATAGTAAAGTGTTTAACTGAGAGAGACTTAACCTATGTCCAATTTGTGATCCTGCAGTGAATGTTAATAGTAATGTTATAAAGACCATTCAGTTTGAACAAGCCCTGAAAGTAATAGTGTGTTTCGGTATCTCTTATATTTTTGCTAATAGTTTGTGCTGCTCTAGCTGTTAGCTTCAATCTTACCGTAAACATATGTATGTGTCAGAGTTCATTGCTCTCGCGTGTGACAAAGTATAGGTTGTGTTTATCCGTTAAAGTTACTAATAACTATTTTCTTGAACAAGAATGTTAATGTGTCTCTTGCCTAATTAGGCTGGCGACCGTTTTCTTTATCCAATAAACAGTGCAGATAGGCAAAAAGTTTGTTTGTTACTGTTCGAATATTTACGTAATTCTGACTTTCATCTCCGATAAGCCACCCCCGTTAGGTACAACTCGGTCAACATAACAAAATTCCTCTCAGAGGGTAACACTGCTCTGTTGCTTTATACCATAATTGTTTTAACTAGATAGTTATATTTCACGACCTGCCTCCTATTTTAAGGTTATGGTATAGCAGTAGCAGACGGGAGTGTTATAGACTATGTGAAATTCTTTTTTTGTCCATGACTAACGGGGGTAGTCTGATTCCTTGTGTAAATCATGTTTTATTATTTAAAAGATTTTTTTTTTCAGAAGTATGGCTGACATCGAAATAAGTATCCAAGGAATAGAAAAGCAACTGTAATCACTCAAAGAGGAAAGTCCACTGGACCTGACGGGATACCAATTCGATTCTACACAGAGTACGCGAAAGAACTTGCCCCCCTTCTAACAGCCGTGTACCGCAAGTCTCTAGAGGAACGGAAGATTCCAAATGGTTGGAAAAGAGCACAGGTAGTCCCAGTCTTCAAGAAGGGCCGTCGAGCAGATGCGCAAAACTATAGACTTATATCCCTGACGTCGATCTGTTGTAGAATTTTAGAACATGTTTTTTGCTCGAGTATCATGTCGTTTTTTGCTCGCGTGTCATGTCATTTTTGGAAACCCAGAATCTACTCTGTAGGAATCAAAATGGATTCCGGAAACAGCGATCGTGTGAGACACAACTCGCTTTATTTGTTTATGAGACCCAGAAAATATTAGATACAGGCTCCCAGGAAGATGCTAGTTTCCGTGACTTCCGGAAGGCGTTCGATACAGTTCCGCACTGTCGCCTGATAAACAAAGTAAGAGCCTACGGAATATCAGACCAGTTGTGGGCTGGATTGAAGAGTTTTTATCAAGCAGAACACAGCATGTTGTTCTCAATGGAGAGACGTCTACAGACGTTAAATTAACCTCTGGCGTGCCACAGGGGAGTGTTATGGGACCATTTCTTTTCACAATATATATAAATGACCTAGTAGATAGTGTCGGAAGTTCCATGCGGCTTTTCGCGGATGATACTTTAGTATACAGAGAAGTTGCAGCATTAGAAAATTGCAGCGAAATGCAGGAAGATCTGCAGCGGATAGGCACTTGGTGCAGGGAGTGGCAACTGACCCTTAACATAGACAAATGTAATGTATTGCGAATACATAGAAAGAAGGATCCTTTATTTTATGATTATATGATAGCGGAACAAACACTGTTAGCAGTTACTTCTGTAAAATATCTGGGAGTATGCGTGCGGAACGATTTGAAGTGGAATGATCATATAAAATTAATTGTTGGTAAGGCGGCTGCCAGGTTGAGATTCATTGGGAGAGTCCTTAGAAAATGTAGTCCATCAACAAAGGAGATGGCTTACAAAACACTCGTTCGACCTATACTTGAGTATTGCTCATGAGCGTGGAATCCGTGCCAGGTAGGGTTGACAGAGGAGATAGAGAAGATCCAAAGAAGAGCGGCGCGTTTCGTCACAGGGTTATTTGGTAAGCGTGATAGCGTTACGGAGATGTTTAGCAAACTCAAGTGGCAGACTCTGCAAGAGAGGCGCTCTGCATCGCGGTGTGGCTTGCTGTCCAGGTTTCGAGAGGGTGCGTTTCTGGATGACGTATCGAGTATATTGCTTCCCCCTACTTATACCTCCCGAGGAGATCACGAATGTAAAATTAGAGAGATTCGAGCGCGCACGGAGGCTTTCAGACAGTCGTTCTTCCCGCGAACCATACGCGACTGGAACAGGAAAGGGAGGTAATGACAGTGGCACGTAAAGTGCCCTCCGCCACACACAGTTGGGTGGCTTGCGGAGTATAAATGTAGATGTAGATGAACCAGTGTCTTTACAAGCTCCAGGTGCTGTCGAACGTTCCGCCACGGCATGACGCCGTCGTTAAGAAGTGTCAGTCGTGCGGTCCTTGACAGGCGCTCCTTGTCAGAAGTTGGAAATCTCGTCTCCAGGGCGGCTACTTAGAGAATGAGGGAAATGTCTCACTCAAGTTTCCTCGCTGCCTCCTCCGCCAGTGGCGGGGGTGCGAGACCGGCGGAGAGCGAGGGCGGCCAGAGAAGCGGAACGACATTTAAAATCATTAGGCGACGCACCGCAAGCTTAAAATAAAGGGAAAAAAAGTACGCGCCCGAGGAAATTAAATTTCCGCTATTGGCCGCCACTGAAAAGTTGTTTTAAGAAGATTTGCTCTCCCACCACAGGGGCGGCCGAGATCTAGTGGGGTGGGGGTGGAGGGGGTGGGGTGGGAGAGACGCTGTGGAGGGTGACGAGGACAGTGTTTCATGAGGGTGGCCACCCCCGCCTGTGCTACCGATGATAGGGTCGAGTTTCTGCGGTAGAGAGAGGCAAATATTAGGGGAGCGATTCGGGGGCGCAAGACGAACGGTTTCCAGAGCGTGCTCCTAGTACACTTTGCGGGTTAGTACCGCTGTTCCTGTGTGGTTGTCGACGCTGAATTCAATAAATCGAAGGAAACTAGCGAAAACAAAGAATAAAGAGAGTGTTGTACCTTGGGACACTTATCGTACGTTGGCCTCTACCCAGCCTTGTAATAGCAGTTTAGTACGAATTGTCCCGCGAGGAACGGTCGATATTCAGGGATATGACTACTATCATCCTCATAAAGTTCTCCACAAAATTAATGTACCAGGCCAATCCTCTCATCTGTCAAATAGCAAAGCTAGCGTCTCCTATCTTGCTCCTGAGATGCCTTCCCCTTCATCTATCTCTATTAGCCAGGGAATCTTCTTTTCCTTTATATTTCCTTAATTATGTTTCATCATGTCTATTCTTCTCCTCCCTTCACCATGAGTCTCCCTCATACTCCCTGCTGCCAGCACTCCTATCTAAAATTTGTCTCTTCAATAATGTCTGATTATAACAGTACTTATGATCTACGAATATAAACTCTATATGTATGTATTTTTCCAGGTGTACTTATCTAATTGTTTATTTCACTTTTTGTACTAGATGTAGTTTAACATGCCTACTAAAACGTATGAATGTAAAATAAGTAGAATGCCTGGTTAGATGTAAGAGAGGGCCTGATGGCCCTAATCTTGCCAGGTTAAATAAATCAATAAATAAAATCAATAAATAAAATGACAGGAGTGATCATTTGCTGGCCGAGGTGGCCGAGCGGTTCTAGGCGCTTCAGTCTGAAACCGCGATGCTGCTACAGTCGCAGGTTCGAATCTTGCCTCGGACATGGATGTGTGTGATGTCCTTAGGTTAGTGAGGTATAAGTAGTTCTAAGTCTAGGGGACTGATGACATCAGATGTTAAGTTTCATAGTGCTTAGAGCCATTTTGTGAACTGTACCCCCTCGTCTGAACCATCGACCAGGGAATACACGATTGAGATACGTCGGGACGTTAACGGCGAAGTGAGCTGGAGCACCATAATGTAGCAGTCACAAACCCTTCGAATCATCAGTGGCACTTCTTCCAGCAGGGAAGGCAAAGTCACTCGCAATAAACGCCGATAGTTCGCAATAAAGGCCGATAGTTCCGGCCTGTTAGGCGACGTGGAAGGAAGCCTGGTCCCAAAATAAGGTCGTCACTCATCTTGGCCCACTCATTTCGGCTACACTGATGATGATGATTCACTGTCACTATACCAGAGAGGTGTCCGCCCCCGGTAGCTGAGTGGTCAGTGCGACAGAATGTCAATTCTGAGGGCCCGGGTTCGATTCCCGGCTGGGTCGCAGATTTTCTCCACTAATGGACTGGGTGTTGTGTCGTTCTAATCATCATCATTTCATCCCCATTGACGTGCACGTCGCCGACGTGGCGTCAAATCGAAAGACTTGCACCCGGCGAACGGTCTAGCCGACGGGTGGCCCTAGTCACACGACCAGAGGGGTTCCGCATACTAATCCAGGGATGAATGTTATAAAAGTTGAAGATACCACTCTGCATAAAGGTTGCCTCATCTGTGAATAGAATAGATGACATAAATCCCAGAATCGTGATTGCCTGGTGAAGAAACCAGTGACAAAACTGCTCCCGATGTGGAAAGTCAGTCGCTGATGAGCCCTACAGACAGTTGTAAGTGTAGTAACAATTGTCACAGAGAATGTTCTACACGGTCGTCTGGCTTACCCTGTGCTGGTGAGCTAACTGCCTGACACTGACAGGGCGGTAGCGTTCTCCAGTGTTAATCACATTTTCCTCCAAGTCTGGTGTCCGAACATTTCGGGTATGTCCTTCATGATTTCATGCTCCCTGAAACGACCTTGTCTCAGACAAACGACGAAGTACTGTTGCAAACATTGAATGCTGTGATTGTTGTCGGCGAGGATAGGTCTCCCAATACAACCTTGCCTCCCACAGCCAGTTGCCATTTGCCTTTCCATAAGCAAACACCATGTCGGAAAGCTGTCGATTCGAATACAGAACCACTGTGTACAACGCTATATCACATCCACTACAAGGTGAGTCAGCAAGCGAAATAAATCGGACACAAAATTACCAGTTATTATGGCAGAAGAAGGAGCTACGATGTGATGTATGAGGAACAGTATCAGCCTCTAGGAGGAAACCATGCATATTGTAACTGTGGCTGCATGGTACAGCGCGTACTGTTGCAAAGTGTGATAGAATAATGGTCTCTAGCATGCAAACTTCTGTGGCCTTCTCCACCAGACATCACGGCGCCTAGAGTATCAGCAACCAAACTGACAGCCTGCAGCCGCGGGTTGCCCGCCTCGCAGGCACACCGAAGCACTACACAACCGAATGGCAATATTGATGAACGGCCACAGCAACAACCACAACAACACCACAGCAAAGACACCAGGGGCCACTACCGGCCCACATATACATAAGGAAGAGCTCGCTGCAGACCCCGGAACTATTTTCACACGTCAACCACGTGATGGAAAACAGTTCCGAGGTACTCATCCGCCGAAGCGCTATAAAGGCCGGCGCTCGGCCGCACATCGGCAGTTCATCGACCGACAGCAGACGTGGATAGCTGCCGCCCCGGCAGCCCGGCTTGGATCTTCTCGCTGATCTCTGGATTAGGCTTGGTATATCGGAGAAGTCTCTGGCGGAGACTAGTAGGAATTTATTTCTGTTGTTTTCTTATTCTTGTATGTAGTTGTGATTCGAAGACGGATCGCTGTTTTGTGTTGGTGTTATACTTGGAGAAGTGTTTTGGTTAATTGAACAGTCCAATAAATTTTTTTTGGACTCTGATCGTTAGTTTCTTCTGCTTACGCAGACATATCACAAACCATGCATTTCTGGACATTAAACCTTTTTTATTCCGTATCCTCTCATCGATCAATCCCTGGAGTTTGTACACAGTGGAAAAATCACCCTGTATAACAAGTTTCAAAAATATACAGAATTTTATCATAAAATTCTATAACTGAAGAATTAACAATAGTTTCCAAACAGCGATAATACAGGGTGTTTCAAAAATGACCGGTACATTTGAAACGGCAATAAAAACTAAACGAGCAGCGATAGAAGTACACCGTTTGTTGCAATATGCTTGGGACAACAGTACATTTTCAGGCGGACAAACTTTCGAAATTACAGTAGTTACAGTTTTCAACAACAGATGGCGCTGCAAGTGATGTGAAAGATATAGAAGACAACGCAGTCTGTGGGTGCGCCATTCTGTACGTCGTCTTTCTGCTGTAAGCGTGTGCTGTTCACAACGTGCAAGTGTGCTGTAGACAACATGGTTTATTCCTTAGAACAGAGAATTTTTCTGGTGTTGGAATTCCACCGCCTAGAACATAGTGTTGTTGCAACAAGACGAAGTTTTCAACGGAGGTTTAATGTAACCAAAGGACCGAAAAGCGATACAATAAAGGATCTGTTTGAAAAATTTCAACGGACTGGGAACGTGACGGATGAACGTGCTGGAAAGGTAGGGCGACCGCGTACGGCAACCACAGAGGGCAACGCGCAGCTAGTGCAGCAGGTGATCCAACAGCGGCCTCGGATTTCCGTTCGCCGTGTTGCAGCTGTGGTCCAAATGACGCCAACGTCCACGTATCGTCTCATGCGCCAGAGTTTACACCTCTATCCATACAAAATTCAAACGCGGCAACCCCTCAGCGCCGCTACCATTGCTGCACGAGAGACATTCGCTAACGATATAGTGCACAGGATTGATGACGGCGATATGCATGTGGGCAGCATTTGGTTTACTGAAGAAGCTTATTTTTACCTGGACGGCTTCGTCAATAAACAGAACTGGCGCATATGTTGCAGTCCCATCGTCCCTGCATCCTCAAAAAGTACTGGTCTGGGCCGCCATTTCTTCCAAAGGAATCATTGGCCCATTTTTCAGATCCGAAACGATTACTGCATCACGCTATCTGGACATTCTTCGTGAATTTGTGGCGGTACAAACTGCCTTAGACGACACTGCGAACACCTCGTGGATTATGCAAGATGGTGCCCGGCCACATCGCACGGCCGACGTCTTTAATTTCCTGAATGAATATTTCGATGATCGTGTGATTGCTTTGGGCTATCCGAAACATACAGGAGGCGGCGTGGATTGGCCTCCCTATTCGCCAGACATGAACCCCTGTGACTTCTTTCTGTGGGGACACTTGAAAGACCAGGTGTACCGCCAGAATCCAGAAACAATTAAACAGCTGAAGCAGTACATCTCATCTGCATGTGAAGCCATTCCGCCAGACGCGTTGTCAAAGGTTTCGGGTAATTTCATTCAGAGACTACGCCATACTATTGCTACGCATGGTGGATATGTGGAAAATATCGTACTATAGAGGTTCCCAGACCACAGCGCCATCTGTTGTTGAAAATTGTAACTACTGTAATTTCGAAAGTTTGTCTGCCTGAAAATGTACTGTTGTCCCAAGCATATTGCAACAAACGGTGTATTTCTATCGCTGCTCGTTTAGTTTTTATTGCCGTTTCTTCCTGTGTAGGTCGGTGTCAACAAAATATTTTCGCATTCTGAGGAGAAAGTTAGTGATTGGAATTTCGTGAGAAGATTCCGTCGCAACGAACAATGTCTTTCTTTTAATGACGTGCCGGCCGCAGTGGCCGAGCGGTTCTAGGCGCTACAGTCCGGAACCGCGCGACTGCCTCGGGCATGGATGTGTGTGATGTCCTTAGGTTAGTTAGGTTTAAGTAGTTCTAAGTTCTAGGGGACTGATGACCTCAGCAGTTAAGTCCCATAGTGCTCAGAGCCATTTGAACCATTTAATGATGTACAGCCCAAATCCTGTACCATTTCTGTGACACTCTCCCATATATCACTATAATACACAACGTGCTGCCCTTCTTTGAACTTTTTCGATGTACCCCGTCAGTGCTCGCTGGTAAGGATCCCACACCACGCAGCAGTATTCTAAAAGAGGACGGACAAGCGTAGTGTAGGCAGTCTCCTTAGTAGATCTGTTACATTTTCCAAGTGTCTTGCCAATAAAACGCAGCCTTTGGTTAGCCTTCCCCACTACATTTTCTGTGTGTTCCTTTCAGTTTAAGTTGTTCGTAATTGTAATACCTAGGTATTTAGTTGAATTTACGGCTTTTAGATTAGACTGGTTTATCGTGTAAAAGAAGTTTAACGAATTCCTTTTAGCACTCATGTTGATGACCTCTCACTTTTCGTTATTTAGGGTCAACTCCTAATTTTCGCAAGATTCATATATATTTTCTAAATCGTTTTGCAATTTGTTTTGACTTTTTGATTACTTAATTAGTCGATAAACGACAGAGTCATCTGCTAATAACCTAAGACGGGTGTTCAGTTTGTCTCCCAAATCGTTTATATACACTCCTGGAAATTGAAATAAGAACACCGTGAATTCATTGTCCCAGGAAGGGGAAACTTTATTGACACATTCCTGGGGTCAGATACATCACATGATCACACTGACAGAACCACAGGCACATAGACACAGGCAACAGAGCATGCACAATGTCGGCACTAGTACAGTGCATATCCACCTTTCGCAGCAATGCAGGCTGCTATTCTCCCATGGAGACGATCGTAGAGATGCTGGATGTAGTCCTGTGGAACGGCTTGCCATGCCATTTCCACCTGGCGCCTCAGTTGGACCAGCGTTCGTGCTGGACGTGCAGACCGCGTGAGACGACGCTTCATCCAGTCCCAAACATGCTCAATGGGGGACAGATCCGGAGATCTTGCTGGCCAGGGTAGTTGACTTACACCTTCTAGAGCACGTTGGGTGGCACGGGATACATGCGGACGTGCATTGTCCTGTTGGAACAGCAAGTTCCCTTGCCGGTCTAGGAATGGTAGAACGATGGGTTCGATGACGGTTTGGATGTACCGTGCACTATTCAGTGTCCCCTCGACGATCACCAGTGGTGTACGGCCAGTGTAGGAGATCGCTCCCCACACCATGATGCCGGGTGTTGGCCCTGTGTGCCTCGGTCGTATGCAGTCCTGATTGTGGCGCTCACCTGCACGGCGCCAAACACGCATACGACCATCATTGGCACCAAGGCAGAAGCGACTCTCATCGCTGAAGACGACACGTCTCCATTCGTCCCTCCATTCACGCCTGTCGCGACACCACTGGAGGCGGGCTGCACGATGTTGGGGCGTGAGTGGAAGACGGCCTAACGGTGTGCGGGACCGTAGCCCAGCTTCATGGAGACGGTTGCGAATGGTCCTCGCCGATACCCCAGGAGCAACAGTGTCCCTAATTTGCTGGGAAGTGGCGGTGCGGTCCCCTACGGCACTGCGTAGGATCCTACGGTCTTGGCGTGCATCCGTGCGTCGCTGCGGTCTGGTCCCAGGTCGACGGGCACGTGCACCTTCCGCCGACCACTGGCGACAACATCGATGTACTGTGGAGACCTCACGCCCCACGTGTTGAGCAATTCGGCGGTACGTCCACCCGGCCTCCCGCATGCCCACTATACGCCCTCGCTCAAAGTCCGTCAACTGCACATACGGTTCACGTCCACGCTGTCGCGGCATGCTACCAGTGTTAAAGACTGCGATGGAGCTCCGTATGCCACGGCAAAATGGCTGACACTGACGGCGGCGGTGCACAAATGCTGCGCAGCTAGCGCCATTCGACGGCCAACACCGCGGTTCCTGGTGTGTCCGCTGTGCCGTGCGTGTGATCATTGCTTGTACAGCCCTCTCGCAGTGTCCGGAGCAAGTATGGTGGGTCTGACACACCGGTGTCAATGTGTTCTTTTTTCCATTTCCAGGAGTGTAGATAAGGAACAGCAAAGGGCGTATAACACTACCTTGGGGAACACCATAAATCACTTCCATTTTACTCGATGACTTTCCGTCAATTACCACGAACTGTGACCTCTCTGACAGGAAATCACAAAACCAGTCACATGACTGAGACGATATTCCATAGGCACGCTATTTCACTACAAGCCGCTTGTGTGGCACAGTGTCAAAGGCCTTCTGGAAATCCAGAAATACGGAATCGATCCGAAATTCTTTGTCAATAGCACTCAACACTTCATGTGAATAAAGAGCTAGTTGTGTTTCACAGGAACGTTTTCTAAACCCACATTGGCTGTGTGTCAATAGACAGTTTTGTTTGAGATAATTCATAACGGTCACTAGATTGATACACCAAGCAGAAAACATGATATGTTCCTAGGTCACTATCCTCCAGGTACAACACTCTCCCCTAGGTAGTCTATGAAGCTTTGTGAGACAAGGAGATCACTTTCTGCACTTACAATGAAAACTCTCATCTTGAATACACCATACTTATTTTATTTCTTTCTTGCGCGTTCCCTGTTACACCATTATCAAAGGATTTTGATTTTGTGTTATACCTTATTTAGAGACCTGGTGCCTTACATTTTGTAACAGATCGTTCATTTTACAGCTTTTCATGTAGATTACATAACATATTCCATATTACAAACAGCAATTACTGTTTTCAGCAATTACAATTGAAGTAATAATAAATTAAAAATACGTTAGAAGCTGAACGAAAAAAAATATTCAAATTATAAGAAGATATTATGATAGACGTGGACAGTACGAGAGAGAGAGAGAGAGAGAGAGAGAGAGAGAAAGAAATGTTACCCTATCTGAGATAGCCTGGTCTGAAAGCCTCGGAACCAATTCGAACCTTACAGTCCCAGTTCGCTATAGTTTAATTTGCAGATTAATATTTCTAAACACTATTTGCAAAAACACTATAACTGTTACGTACATTGTGGATAGCGCAGTGGTGTGTCAGTGTAAGGTATGTTATTTATTTTATTATTTTGAGCTTTTCCTCATTACAGAGGCTTATCTCCAACATAATAATTTACCTGGAAATGACAATACAAACAATAAACATTCTTAAACTATACTCTCAAAATATTTCTCCATGTGTTTCGATCTTGCGTGTTCTCTTCCTCTGCGCCCATTCTCCTCATTGTGTGCTGTACATTTTGGAGCCAGGTGGTCACAGGTCGTCCTCTTCTTCTTCTCCACTCCGGTTCCCACTCCAGTATAAATTTTGGTATTCTGGCTTCCTCCATTCGTCGTACATGCCCGTACCACTGTAATTTCTTCCTATCCATTACTTCATATATTCTTTCTTTTATTTCCATTCTCCTTATTACTTCGGTGTTCCTTATCTTTTCTTTCCTGGAGATTCTTGCCGATCTTCTCCAAAAGTCCATCTCTAGAGCTTGTAATTTTTTAATGTGCTTCATGTTAATTGTCCAGGTCTCCGTTCCATACAGAACCACACTCTCTAATATGGATTTGTATATTAATTTTTTAGTTCTGCTCATTACATTCCTGCTCCATAAGACTGAGTTAAGCATCCCAATGACCCTCCGTCCGCTACTAATTCTTTTATTGATTTCTGACTGATTTTCCCTCGATTTCTAAAATGGATCCCAAATAACAGAAAGTGTTTATCTTTTTGATTTTCTTTCCTTCAATGTATAGCTCATCTGAATCATTAGTCAAGTATTCTGTTTTTTGGTAATTAATCTTCAAACCCCAAGTTTTGTATGCTACTGCTAGTTGATTGCACATATAGTTAGCATTCTCCCCATCTTGTGCTACGACTACTTGATCATCAGCAAATAATAAATGATGTAGGTAAACTCCATCTCTTATTTCTAATCCCATACTATTATATTTACGAGACCCTGTTCTAAGGCTAATATCTATATAGATTTTAAATAATGATGGTGACATGGGACAGCCCTGTAAAAGGCCTTTGCTTGTTCTAAATTTCTGTGAAAGTTTATTACCAACTTTCACTTGGCAAATGTTATCTTTATACATCTGTTGTATTATTTTAATCAAGGAATGGTTTATGTTTGCCATATGTAGTGCTCTCCAAAGTATTTTTCTTGGAACAGTATCATACGCTTTTTCTAGATCTATGAAAATTAATCCTATACTTTTTGATTTTTCCCTATGTTTCTCCAAAATCTGTCGTTATGTGAAAATATGGTCTACACATGATCTCCCAGCCGTGAATCCACATTGTTCTTCTTGGGTTCTAAAATTTTTTTCCAGTTTGTTTTTAATTACTTTCGCAAAAATTCTCATTAATGTGTTTGTAACACAAATTACTCGATAGTTTGAACAAATTTTGCGATCCCCTTCATTAAATATTGTATTAATGTAACCTAGCTTCATTTCGTTGGGTATTGAATCTCCATGTATCATTTTGTTGAAGAGCTGTGTTATCAGTTTCACAATTTTGTCACCACCATATTTCAGACACTCCAGATTGATATTGCCTGGTCCCGGTGATTTACCATTCTTTCCTGTTCTCAACGCCTGAAGTACTTCACTTTCTAAAATATGGATCTCATCATCTTCATGTCCTTTATCTTCCCCTGTTCCTTCTTCTAGATATTCTTCTCTGTCCTCATTTAATAATTTTTGGAAATACTCTTCCCATTCCTATTGTGTTATCAGTTGGAGATTAGTTTTGCTTTTTGTATCCTGTCGAAGCCCTTTCAATACTGACCATGCTTCTTTTGCTCTTTCAAATCCTAATTTGCTATTCACCTTGGCACATGTTCTTTCCCATGCTTCATTTTTTGCCATCTTTATTTATTTCGTCACTTCATTCTTCTTTTCCTTGTATATTGACCTTGTTTCTTCTGATTTATCATTCAACCACTGAAGGAACGCATTTCGTTTTTCTCTAATGAGGACCTCTAGTTCCTCTGACCACCAATCTGCTGCACGGTTGTGGTTGCTATCTTTTTTACCCAACACCTCTGTTGCTATGATTTTCACATTAGCTTTTATATAGTCATATATTTCCTCTGTACTTCCTTCAAATGATTCAACCAGTTTCCTTTCCATCCTGGCCGCAAAGAGTGTTCTGATACTTTCGTCTTGTAGGCTGTCAATATTAAAAGGTAAATTTTCATCTTTCTCAGTCTGGTTCGTTTTATTTATGTTACTTGTATCACTCCTTGCATTCTTCCATGGCCAGAAAGACTTCATTTTCACTAGATAGTGGTCTGATCCACACTGGGCTTCTCTATAAGATGTGACGTCTACTGCCTTGAAACTACTTGTTTGCCTGATGATAATATAATCTATTATAGAACGAAGTTCTTTGGTGTTCTGTTGCCAAGTATATTATGAATGTCCTTATGTTTGAAAAATGTGTTGGTAATTTTTAGATCAAATTGTTCACAAATTGCAATCAATCGTTCTCCATTGTCATTATATTCGTCCTCTCCATGTTTTCCTACTATTCTACAAGATTCTCTAATTCCTACCCTTCCATTCAGATCTCCCATGATAATCAGTTCCTTTCTTCTTGGGATTTTTTCAATAGTCTCCCTGAGGGTGTCCCAAAATGTATCGTTCTCCTTATCTTTTGTGTCGTTCGTGGGTGCATATACGCCAATAATCACAACTTCCCTAGCAAATAATGTCATTTCAACAGTTATTATACGTTGATTGATGAATGTCCAATTTGTGATTCTTTCTTTCCATGATTTTTTTATCATAATGGAGACTCCTGCTTTGGCTCTTACTGCTTTTGATACCCCACTCCAGATATGTACATAATTATCCAGTTCTTCTTCTCCTTGGCCTTTCTTCTTTGTTTCAGAGAGTACGACAACATCCATGTTGAACATGTCAAGTTCTGCGGGGAGTAAATTTATTTTAGTGGAAATACTTTGCACATTCCAGCATCCAAACATAATTTTCCGTTTCTCATTGCCAGTTCGTCGTCCAAAGTTCCAATTTTTCCGAGGCATATTATTAGGTTTTTTAGCATTTTTATGTTTTTATGTGAGTGAGGAGCTGGCCCACTGCACAACCCCCAACCTGGAGGACCAGGTAATTTTTACTCAAGGTTTTCTTCGTTTAGCCTTTGATAAGCCAATATCATACTACAAGGCAGCAGTTGCTAGTTTTGGTCCACCCCGGGTATTTTATTTCCCCGGTACCCAATATCTGGTGAGCATTCCCCTATCCGCCACCTGGGGAGGCGCCCGATGGGAGACCAGCAAACTCCACACGGGAGGTATGTTATTTCTTGGGGTTATTAATTAATCTTCAGTTCCTATATTATGTGTCTTGAATTTCACCTGTTCTGTTGCTTACATGCATGCATGCGTGTCCTCGCCAGCGGCTCCATCAGTCGTTTAGTCCGTATTGTGGCGAGCGGGCTCGGATGTGGCTTGCAAAACCGAGCTTTGATTTGGAGATCCGGTCGCACGAAGTGCAATACAGTTGCCCAGTGGAGTTATACATGTAGATGTAATTATGCTTGGGCTTAGATGTGCGGAGCTTTCGTTTA
This sequence comes from Schistocerca americana, assembly GCF_021461395.2. Lineage (NCBI taxonomy): Eukaryota > Metazoa > Arthropoda > Insecta > Orthoptera > Acrididae > Schistocerca > Schistocerca americana. The sequence goes on along the minus strand of NC_060128.1, from coordinate 151,827,674 downwards.
TCGTCCAGGTTCTTTAGGCGGATACGCTCGAGTTGTTGCACACTCTTGTGTACCATTGGGAGCCACTCTGATCGGTGCAGTGCTAGCTCCTCCCAACGTTTGCTCGGAATGCCACAGGCTGTGAGGTGGCTTTTGATGGTGTCTTTATATCCCAGGTGCTGGCCACCTTGCCGCCGCTTTCCACACGAGAGCTCTGAGTAGGCCACCGCTTTGGGAAGTCTACTGTCGTCCATGCGTATGATATGCCCACTCCATCTCAGTTGGTGTTTCAGTAAGAGAGCTTCAATGCCAGGCAGTTTCACTCGACGCAAAAGCTCTGTGTTTGCAACACGGTCTTCCCATTTCATGAGGAGAATTGATCTCTGACAACGAAGATGAATCGTGTCTAGCCTCCTAATGTCAGCTTTATTACAGCACCAGGTTTCCGAGGCGTAAAGTAAAGTTGGTAAAATTATTGCTTTGTAGACCGCAGTTTTAGCTTGCAGTCTGAGATCATGTGATTTCCATACTCGGTGATTCAGTTTGCCGAAAACTGAAGCTGCATTCGCTATACGAGCTGCAGTTTCTGTTGTCAGGTTGTTGTCGCTTCTAATTTGGCTACCTAGATATTTAAAGTGTGACGCGTTTTCCAAATGTTTGTTGTCTAACCGTAGCGGTCGCGCGGTTCCAGACTGTAGCGCCAGAACCGCTCGGCCACCATCGGCAGGCCTCTCCAAACATACATGAACCTTACAAATGGTTCAAATGGCTCTGAGCACTATGGGACTTAACATCTGTGGTCATCAGTCCCCTAGAACTTAGACCTAGTTAAACCTAACTAACCTAAGGACATCACACACATCCATGCCCGAGGCAGGATTCGAACCTGCGACCGTAGCAGTCCCGCGGTTCCGGACTGAGCGCCTAGAACCGCTAGACCACCATGGCCGGCCATGAACCTTACATACCAAGTGTTCAGTTACAAATGTTACATCCAAACAGTGGTTCTGGCGCTGCAGTCTGGAACCGCGAGACCGCTATGGTCGCAGGTTCGAATCCTGCCTCGGGCATGGCTGTGTGTGATGTCCTTAGGTTAGTTAGGTTTACGTAGTTCTAAGTTCTAGGGGACTAATGACCTCATCAGTTGAGTCCCATAGTGCTCAGAGCCATTTGAACCATCCAAACAGTGGTATAATGACCCCGTATTGGATATGCTTGCTGTTTATATTTAAGCTAGGACAGGTTTACAGAGGCGAATGCATTACATTGTTTATTCTCATAGAATTTAATTACACTACGGCCATTAAAATTGTTACACCATGAAGATGATGTACTAAAGATGCGGAATTTAACCGACAGGAAGAAGATGCCGTGATATGCAAATGATTAACTTTTCAGAGCATTCACACAAGGTTGGCGCCGGTGGCGACACCTACAACGTGCTGACATGAGGAAAGTTTCCAACCGATCTCACATACACAAACAGCAGTTGACCGGTGTTGCCTGGTGAAATGTTGTCGTGATGCCTCGTGTAAGGAGAAGAAATGCGTACCATCAAGTTTCCGACTTTGATAAAGGTCGGATTGTAGCATATCGCGATTGCGGTTTATCGTATCGCGACACTGCTGCTCGCGTTGGTAGAGATCCAATGACTGTTAGCAGAATATGGAATCGGTGGGTTCAGGAGGGTAATACAGAACGCCGTGCTAGATACCGATGGCCTCGTATCACTAGCAGTCGAGATGACACGCATCTTATCCGCATGGCTGTAACGGATCGTGCAGCCACGTCTCGATCCCTGAGTCAACAGATGGGGACGTTTCCAAGACAACAACCATCTGCACGAACAGTTCGACGACGTTTGCAGCAGCATGGACTATCAGCTCGGAGACCATGGCTGCGATTACCCTTGACGCTGCATCATAGACAGGACCGCCTGCGATGTTGTACTCAACGACGAACCTGGGTGCACGAATGACAAAACGTCATTTCTTCGGATGAATCGAGGTTCTGTTTACAGCATCACGATGGTCGCATCCGTGTTCGGCGACATCGCGGTGAACGCACATTGGAAGCGTGTATTCGTCATCGCCATACTGGAGTATCACCTGGCGTGATGGTGTGGGGTGCCATTGGTTACACGTCTCGGTCACCTCTTGTTCGCATTGACGGCACTTTGAACAGTGGACGTTGCATTTCAGATGTGTTACGACCTGTGGCTCTACCCTTCATTCGATCCCTGCGAAATCCTACATTTCAGCAGGATAATGCATGACCGCATGTTGCAGGTCCTGTACGGGCCTTTTTGGTTACGGAAAATGTTCGACTGCTGCCCTGGCCAGCACATTCTCCAGATCTCTGACCAATTGAAAACGTCTGGTCAATGGCGGCCGAGCAACTGGCTCGTCACAATACGCCAGTCACTACTCTTGATGAACTGTGGTATCGTGCTGAAGCTGCATGGGTAGGTGTACCTGTACACGCCATCCAAGCTCTGTTTGACTCAATGCCCAGGCGTATCGAGGCCGTTATTACGGCCTGAGGTGGTTGTCCAGGGTACTGATTTCTCAGGATCTATGCACCCAAATTGCGAGAAAATGTAATCACATGTCAGTTTTAGTATAATATATTTGTCCAATGTTACCCGTTTATCATCCGCATTTCTTCTTGGTGTAGCAATTTTAATCGCCAGTTGTGTATTTTAGATGCTGTGTAAGGTCGCCTGTGGCACGCGTTCGTGAATGCTGTTTGAATGAATGTGTATGTCAGTGTCGCTGTCTGTGCTGGTGCACGAATTGGAACTGCTGTCCTATGTGCTTCGTGTGTGTCGCAGTATTCTTTTAAACGGCGGTGTCTGTCTGTATTCGTCATGTAATGTCCTCTGCAAAAGGGGAAATAAAAATATAAATTGACATAAAATTGTAAAGCCGTGGGGCTAGCCACTGTATCACTGCGTTGCTTTATTTACTCAAAAATAAATAAATATATATATATATAAAGCCACATAAAGTACCTCGAAACCTTCCACCGTCATTTTTCCAGGAACGGTAGAGTATCTAAGGATAAGCCAAGACACATTTTGGCCTATTTTAACCCCTCTTCCACTGAGCCAAGTTTGTCGGTCATCGGATTGTGGCACTTGCCGTGTTCTCCTCGAAAGCGTAAGTGCAAATTGGCTCGTATGCGGCCGTAGAACGGTAAAAGAAAACAGTGCCGCTAGATAGCGGAATACATGCTTTTCAGCACTTAACAAAAAAAAATGATAAAGTGTGTGTTTTATATAATTTATTGCTCCACAGAGAATAAACGAAGTCATGACGTGCCTTTTGTTTATTGTTCCGGCAGTCGCCACAAAGGCGTTGTTTTTGTTTTGTTAGGTAACAGTCTACACGAGGGTGTAGCGTTGCTTTGTTAGTTGATAGCCGCTATACAGGCGTTGTTTTGTTTTATTACGTGATAGCCGCCAAATAAGTGCTGTTTTGATTTGTTTTGTTAGGTGATAGTTGCTACAGAAGCGTTGTTTTGTTTCCAGTTACGTGAGTAAACATAGCTGGTGCAAGGCTGGCTTTCGATGAACGGAAGGCAGTTCAGAAGTGGTATTTCAAGTACGTAAACATTCATGAGGTTTAACGCCAATAGCGGAATGAGTTTCAAACAGAACCACCGACACGAGTAACAACTGCGTGCATTCGAGACAAATTCGAAGTCAAAGGCTGTGTTGCAGATGTACATGAACAACGATCTGGACGACTTATAAAGCAAGGAAGTCCAGCAAAGTACAGTGATGTGGTACAATTTGCTCGCCCACCACAAAAGTCTGTGGGGAGTTGCGGTTTCAAAAATGTTGCGCCTGAAGGCACACCATATTATATGCCCCCCCCCCCCCAAAAAAGAAAAACATGTTTTAAATAATAACTATTACCCGATCACTTCACAATTGCCGCTTTGGGTCGGAGCGCTGTGAGCTATTTCCATACTCTGCTAATCGTAGTTCTGAAGCACGCGTCAGCGGTCCAGTCGCTCTCAATCAAAATGTAATATGGTTCCTGAACTGTACTTGGTGTACGACAGCGGATAAAACAAACTTAAAACGGCATTGTGTTAACACAGTCTTCTGTCGAAAGACAACAGAAACGAACACAAGGAAAATGACTTTTCTTTTATGGGCTAAAAATTCAGCAGAGCGTGTAGGACACAACGGATTTTTGTTACACATTCACTTTTGTTGTTGTTGTTGTTGTTGTGGTCTTCAGTACTGAGACTGGTTTGATGCAGCTCTCCATGCTACTCTATCCTGTGCAAGCTTCTTCATCTCCCAGTACCTACTGCAACCTACATCCTTCTGAATCTGCTCAGTGTATTCAACTCTTGGTCTCCCTCTACGATTTCTACCCTCCACGCTGCTTCCAATGCTAAATTTGTGATCCCTTGATGCCGCAGAACATGTCCTACCAACCGGTCACTTCTTTTTGTCAAGTTGTGCCACAAACTCCTCTTCTCCCCAATTCTATTCAATACCTCCTCATTAGTTATGTCATCTATCCACCTAATCTTCAGCATTCTTCTGTAGCACCACATTTCGAAAGCTTCTATTCTCTTCTTGTCCAAACTATTTATCGTCCATGTTTCACTTCCATACATGGCTACACTCCATACAAATACTTTCAGAAACGACTTCCTGACACTTAAATCTATACTCGATGTTAACAAATTTCTCTTCTTCAGAAACGCTTTCCTTGCCATTGCCAGTCTGCATTTTATATCCTCTCTACTTCGACCATCAACAGTTATTTTGCTCCCCAAATAGCAAAACTCCTTTACTACTTCAAGCGTCTCATTTCCTAATCTAATTCCCTCAGCATCACCCGACTTAATTCGACTACATTCCATTATCCTCGTTTTGCTTTTGTTGATGTTCATCTTATATCTTCCTTTCAAGACACTGTCCATTCCGTTCAACTGCTCTTCCAAGTCCTTTGCTGTCTCTGACAGAATTACAATGTCATGGGCGAACCTCAAAGTTTTTATTTCTTCTCCATGGATTTTAATTCCTACTCCGAATTTTTCTTTTGTTTCCTTTACTGCTTGGTCAATATACAGATTGAATAACATCGGGGATAAGCTACAATGCTGTCTCACTCCCTTCTCAACCACTGTTTCCCTTTCATGCCCCTCGACTCTTATAACTGCCATCTGGTTTCTGTACAAATTGTAAATAGCCTTTTACTCCCTGTATTTTACTCCTGCCACCTATAGAATTTGAAAGAGAGTATTCCATTCAATTTTACACGAAACCGTCGAAAATTAAAATAAAAAAATTGTATTACGACCTAAAAATTGAAGCGAACATGTCATACATTAGAAATTAATACGTACTTTTACACAGATGCGTTCAAAATAAAAATAAAAATGTCTTTTTACTATCTAATAACTTGATGTAGCAGATAAAAAACGTTCTGTATTAATACGTGAATATATAGCAATACGTAAGAAATGAAAATGAAATAGAGATTTCGGTGCACGAACTAATAACTAAATACAGACCAACAAACACGGAGGTAGATTTGCTATTACATAATTTTACAGACTAGTACGGAAAAATCAAATTTGTTTTATAATCTAATAGTTAACGTGTAAAGTATTAGGGTCTGTGTAGCTAGATGCTACATAATAAGTGTACGCAATACCTTTAATCCATGTAAGGGGCTGAATAGTTTTGCACTGCAGCTACTGCTCTCACCACAGCTCTTACTAACGGTATTAGCAAAGCTTTTACGTATTTATCGACATAACTGAACTACGTTATTTATTAACAGTTTTTCAAGTGAGCGTACTCTCCGATAACGTATATTTCTGTGATAACTGTACATTTCAGCAGACGCCAAGAATACGCATGAGTTGTAATATACTACAGTATCAGTATGACTTAATTGTACAGAACCGAGCGCCCTGGGTCATTCGGGTATAGTTTAGTATTGTCGGATGGCTTCGGTCACGTCTGCACGTAAACGAAGTTAAGTTCCGCGTTCTGCCATCGTCAATTGTAAAATGAACAGGTAATACGTAGTTTATAAATCCAATGAATGTGCTCTAAGTTATAATAAAAATCACATTATAATCTTAAATTTTTAAAACTAATATGAATAAACCTTAAGAACAATAAAGCACCAGGGGAAGACATGATAATTGCAGAAATGTGGAAAAGTGTGGATAATACAACTCAAGAAAAACTACTGGGAATAATCAATGAGATTTGGGGAACGGAACGTATACCGGAAGAATGGAAAACTGCATTAATCCACCCCATCTTCAAGAAAGGGGATAAAACCGATGCAAATAACTACAGAGGGATATCTTTACTTCCGGTAACGTATAAAATTCTATCTAAGGCCCTACAAAACAGATTGGAGAAACAACTTGATCAAGAAATTGGTGAATACCAAGCAGGCTTTAGGAAGGGAAGATCTTGTGTGGAGCAAATTTTAAACTTGAAGTTAATTATTAAATATAGACGATTAAGAGGAAAAGACATCTTTATCACGTTTGTTGACTTCAAGAAGGCGTACGACTCCGTTGACAGAACAACCTTGGTTAACATCCTTAGTGAGTTTGGAGCAGACAAGAAAAGAGTCGCAATCGTCAAAGAAACACTTACGGATACCTATGCAAAAATAGAGTTCCGTGGTGAGGTATCCAGACCATTCAAAATCAGAACAGGGTTGTCACCTACCCTATTCAGCTGTGTGTTAGAAAAAGTTATTAGAGAGTGGAGGAAGAAAACGACTGAAGAAGGAATACAAAAAATCAGATTAGGAAGAATAAAGGATGGATTAGAAGTAGACTGCCTCGCTTTTGCTGATGACTTAGCGATTCTGGCAGGAAGTTTGGAAGAAGCAGTCAAACAGAGCAATATTCTGAATGAAACAGCAGAAAAAGCAGGACTGAAAATCTCCTTTGAAAAGACAGAGTGCCTAACTAATGTAAAAGAGGCACCGAACAATATGATTACAAAGTATGGCCAGATAAAGAAGGTTTCTAATTTCAAATATTTAGGGGAAATCATCCAGCCCAATGCTTCAGATAAAGAAGGAAATAAAACAAGAACAAGAAAAATGGAAATGGCATTCCAGCTAACAAAGAATGTGTACAACAAAAAAGTATCAATTAACGCAAAAATAAGGCACTACAACACTGTGATTAAGCCAGAGTGTCTGTATGCATCCGAATGTTTAGCAATGAACACTAACAAGGAAATGGAAGCTATAGCAAAAAAGGAGCGAGAAATCATTAGAAGAGTACTTGGGCCGAGGTTTGAGAATGGGACTTGGAAGCTTAGAAGTAATAGAGAAGTGTATGACAAAATTGAGAAAGTGGGAGATACTACGAGGAAGAGAAGAGTAAGCTTTTACGCCCATTTGAAAAGAATGAATGATGAAAGGCTGACAAAGAAAATATTCATGTTTTTTGACAAGAACCCCGGAACCCAAATTACCTGGTTCAAAGAAGTCAAAGCAGACTTAGAGGAGATGGGTATAGGAGAAGATGATATAACCAACAGAGACTTAATAAGAGACAAAATTCAACATTTTGAAGGATTTGAAGTGAAGAAGAGAAGAACTGGAGGAACAGTGTGGACAGAAGACCGAAGGGAGCAGCACAGAGAGAGGATGAAGACATACTGGCAGAAGAGAAAAGAGGAGGAGCGCAATAGGAGAAATGTACATTGAAAAATAGTTGTTTAACGCGGTCCCTAGACGGCCAAAATCGGAATTTAAAAAAATATATATATATGAATAGTAAACAAACTCACCAGTCAGCAAAGTTTGGGTCTGGCTTTGACGGCAGAAAACTCATTGATCACATCTTCATACTTAATATGGTTATCAGTTAGGAGGTCGGTTTCGAGTGAAGAATGGACACGGCGTTCAATCTCTCCTCAGACAACGTAGAACGTAGGTACAATTTCATTCGGAAACATGGACTGTAACCTCTCTTTTCTTAAAAATTTACTTATTTCGGCTGGTACACCACTAATTTCAGAAGATTTCAAAAGTTCTGCGAAATGTACACATTCACTAGGTAAGGGAGACTCTAAATCTGTGCCATATGACGCTTGGAGTTTTGCTGCACGTTCAGCAATGTCGTCAGGTGAGCTGTTCTTAAGGTTACTGAAAACTGTGAAGCAGTCCAACAGTGTTCTATAGCTTTCCTTCCTCCTGACTAATTCGGTGTACAAGTTGTCGAGTACTCGGAGAAATGTTTCGACTCTAAATCTTTCCCTTCCAGTCAGAAAAACTTCTTCAGAATCTGCTTCTTGGTCATCATGAAGTTTGCGTTTTCGTGATCTTTTGTAGGTGCATTCATAGCCTGTATCAGTCACAATCTCCATGGATTTATTTTCATAATAGTCGAACATGCCACGAATAGATGCAATAAATCCTCCAAGTGATTCGTATAATTCATGCACTATTTTAGTATCTATATTTACACTTTGCAATTTCAGATTTACGCTATTAAATCTCTGGAGTATGTCCTTCCTAACTTTCATCGTGAGTACTGTTTCTACTCTGCTGAGTTGATTCAATAAAGCTGAAGCCTCATTTCGCTCAAGTGTTTCTTCAAACGTATTATTGGCAATATGTGTGAGGGCATTGATAACGCCCTCCCAGTCTTCATATAGACGAACACGCGCTTCCTTTTGCTGGCCAACGTGTTTCTGATAAACTGTTTACCGATTTGCTTCCTAGTTTCATGAAAGAAAGAAGTTTATCCCAGCGCTGTGTAGAAGCAGAGAACAAATTATAAAGGTTTTGCACTACATTTAAAAATGAACATGCTTCTCGATGACAGCTTGCAGCACTTGTGCCGACTAAATTCAAAGAATGTGCTGCACAAGGCACATAATGCGCTTTCGGATTTTGTTCTTTAATGCGTGCCTGCAAACCAGTGTAGGTTCCTGACATATTGCTTGGGTTGTCATACGACTGGCATTTACAGTCAGTGATATCAATGGAATTTGCAGACAGGACATTTAGTATGGCCTCAGCTAAGTTTTCGGACTTGTATTCCGGGTTTGGTAAAAACAGAAAGAAACGTTCAACAGGTTCACCATTCCTGTTCACATATCTTAATATGAAAGCTAATTCATCAGTATGTGAAATGTCTGCAATAGAATCTACTATTATAGAGAAATATTTGGCCTGTTTTATTTCACTTATGATAATTCTTTTTATTCGCTCAGAAAGAAGCTCTATTATTTCATCGCAGATTGTTGAAGAAAGATAACATGTATGTCGCTGCCCTGGATTTCCATATCGTTCAATGTGCTCTGGAAGCAAAGGATCAAACTCGGCTAGAAATTCAAGAGACATCATAAATTGACCATTATGTAATGAATGGAATCTTTCAACGTGTCCACGTAGGGGAAGTCCTCGACTTGTTAGCTTCTTCACTACTGCAAACACCCTTTTAACACACTGCGCCAGTACATTTTTCTGTCTCACCATAACACGAAATGGTTATCTATTGTTCCAAGTGACTTTTTTCTTCTTAAGAGTGATAGAATTTTTGTGTTTAAGTGAATTCTCATGATAAGATAAAATATTAGAAATATTTTTCCAATCTGCAATACCATTGCCGGCCGGAGTGGCCGAGCGGTTAAAGGCGCTACAGTCTGGAACCGCACGACCGCTACGGTCACAGGTTCGAATCCTGCCTCGGGCATGGATGTGTGTGATGTCCTTAGGTTAGTTAGGTTTAAGTAGTTCTAAGTTCTAGGGGACTTATGACCACAGCAGTTGAGTCCCATAGTGCTCAGAGCCATTTGAACCATTTTTTTGCAATACCATTGGTAGCAATCGCGGCCTTACCTCCGAACAATTTACATGGAGAACAAAAAACAGCACCGGTCCACGAACGCACATCGACGGCACTGTTTCCAATCGTGCCGAGAGGTAGGGTCTGGAGCAGCGAGGAGTGGAGTCGCGCTCTCTTTTTCGGATGACAGCAGATTCTGTCTGAGTACTGATTCTGGACGACAGCAGATTCAGTTTGAGTATAATGATTCTGGACGTACCGTCCATATGGTGTGAGGTAAAAACACTTGATGCAGTGAAGAACATTGTCGAACATGATCGATTTTGTGGTCGAGATGTTATGTTGGGAGGGGCCATACTGTTGCATGAGCGTACTGACCTCCAAATCTTTGAACACGGAGCACTCACCGTTCGACGTTATTGCGGCACTATATTGCTTCGCTATGTGCGTCTTTACAGAGCTGCATTCGGCCCTGACCTTATTATTACAGATTACAATGAGTAATCATACACTGCGAAGCATCACCAACTCTCTTGTGGTTCCCTTTTTAGGCACTCCACGTCGACGTCTGCTCGTAGATACGTACCGTCGGTAGGTTTTCCAGCTTTACTTCCCGACGTGACAGCGACGACTCTCCGATGAGGTGCGGGCCTTGTGTTTTGCTATTACTGCGAGTCTTGTAAATATCACTTTTATTTAGTAATTTGCCCGGCTAAAACTCTCCCCTTTTATGATTAAGACAGCCCACGCCACCTTTCGGAGGGAGTGGGGACGTCAAAGAGTCACAAAAGTTCATATTAAGCAGTCCGTAAAACAAGTAAACGTTCGCTTCAGTCAGCGTGTTAGTTAATGCCTACGCTTTCCGCTAGATGGTGCTGACTTACTGGCTTACTGCTGAATAGCTTTGGTTCCATAAAACCTTCACTGATTAGTACTAGCTAAATGAAATAAGTACAACACTCTTGTATTTCACTTTCACTCTTTATTCAAGGATTAAGATGGTGATGAATGATGGTCTATTTAAAAGGTTCCTAGCCTGGAGGAATCTAAATAGTCCGCAAATGCCGATATGCACGCGCTCTACGTCCAGATTCGCAACTTACGGCACGCGACACTTTCAAAAGTCCACACGTTAATATCTTAACACCGGTAGCTCTGAATTCACTCGTATCAGCAGATAATTTGAGTTTCTGCCGTCTATATGTCCGTAAAGTTCCAATCTAGCTCTAAAGACCTAAAATCCCCTTAATACGCCGTTGCTACCAACTGTCAGAGATCGTACACTACATCACTTTTAATCTCCGTAATATTCTAACAGTTTATCGTGAATCTTTATACGATAAAATCCAATCTAGTTATTGTCTCGCTGACTGACACGGGTTCCCCGCCCTTTAACGAAACAATCAAGGAAAAAAGGCGGCAATAATGACGATCAGGCCTTTTTATAGGTTTTCCATCACAAGAGCTTAACGCCACTGCCTTCTCCATGACGGAGCTTCCGTGGCTTTGCTGTACTTAGACGTTAAACTACTTGCTGATATACTATAATTTTGATCTGCAATTACCGAACTCTGATTCTACACTATTTTCCCCTGTAAAAATTCTGTTCTTAATTTTAAATTATGCTTTCTATTGCTTTTATCACTGTAAACTGAACCGAAGTGTTACAACTGTCATACACTGAAGAGACAAAGAAACTGATACACCTGCCTAACATTGTGTAGAGCCACCGCGAGCACGCAGAACTTCCACATCACGGCGTGGCATGAACTCGACTAATGCCTGAGGTTAAGCTGGAGGGAACTGACACCATGAATCCTGCAGGGTTGTTCATAAATCCGTAAGAATACTAGGGGCGGAGATCTCTTCTGAACAGCACGTCGCAAGGCATCCCAGATATGCTCAATAAGGTTCACGTCAGGGGAGTTTGGTGGCCAGCGGAAGTGTTTAAACTCAGAAGAGTGTCCCTGGAGCCATTCCGTAGCAATTCTGGACGTGTGGGGTGTCGCATTGTCCTGCTGGAATTGCCCAAGTCTGTCGGAATACACAATGGGCATGAATGGATGCAACTGATCAGACAGGATGCTTACGTACGTGTCACCTGTCAGAGTCGTCTCTAGGCGTATCAGGGGTTGCATATCAATCCAACTCCCCACACCATTACAGACCCTCCATCCTCTTGAACAGTCCCCGGCTGACATGCAGAGTCCATGGATTCATTAGGGTGTCTCCATACCCATACATATGCTCTATACAATTTGAAACGAGACTCGTCCAACCAGGCAACATGTTTCCAGTCATCAACAGTCCAGTCTCGGTGTTGACGGGCTCAGGCGAGGCATAAAGCTTTGTGTCGTGCAGTCATCAAGGGTACACGCCTTGGTTTCGGCTCCTAAAGCCTATATCGATGATGTTTCGTTGAATGATTCGCACGCTGACACTTGTTGATGATCCAGCATTGGAGTCTGCAGCAATTTGCGGAAGGATTGCACTTCTGTCACTTTCAACGATTCTCTTCAGTCGTCGTTGGTCCCGTTCTTGCAGGATCTTTTTCCGGCCGCAGCGATGTCGGAGATTTGATTTGCCAGATTCCTAATATTCCCGGTACACTAGCGAAATGGTCGCACGGAAAAATCCCCACTTCATCGCTACTTCGGAGATGCTGTGTCCCATCGCTCGTGTGCCGACTAGAGCACCACGTTTAAACTCACTTAAATCTTGAATACCTGCCATTATAGCAGCAGTAGTGAGGGTTGGAATGTGTATCGGAAAGACAGATTAGACACCGCAGGAGGTGGTGTCTTCATAGCAGTTAACAAAAATATTGTGTCTACAGAGATCGAAGTAGAGTGTGATTGTGAAGTTATCTGGACACGTTTAACAGGGCTAGGAGAAATAAAGGTAATTTTTGGGCGTGATTAACGGCCACCAGGTTCCACCGTGACAGTTCTAGAATCATTCAAAGGGAGTCTACACTTTGTATCGCAGAAGTACCCGGATCATGCTATATTAGTCGGAGGCGACTTCAACCTACCTAGTATAGACTGGGATGTCTATGGATTCATTACAGGTGGTACAGACAAACCTTCGTGTGAATTACTTTTGAAGGCATTATGCGAAAACTGTCGTGTGCAGCTAAATCGACAGCCAACGCGTAATGTAAATATTTTAGATCTGGTAGCCACGAACAGACGAGACCTCATCGACGGTGTCAGTGTTGAGACAGGGATTAGTGATCATGATGTTGTCATTACGACTATGGTTACGAAAGTTAAAAAGTCGCTCAAGAAGGCTAGGAGAGTATACTTACTAGAAAGATCAGATAAGCAGTTGTTAGCATCCCACTTAGTAAATGAATCGACTCCATTTACATCCGGTACGATGGACGTGGAAGAATTATGGGCAAATTTTAAATACATTGTAAATCACGCATCGGAGAAGTATGTGCCGAAAAAGTGGGTTACGGACGGAAAAGACCCACTGTGGTTTAACAGCGCAATTCGGAGAATGCTCAGGAAGCGGTAAAAGAAAGATCGGGAGAATGAGAACAGGCAAAAGTTAGTAGAGATCCGTGTTGCTGTAAAAAGAGCGATGCACGAAGTATTCAACCACTACCACCGTCATACCTTAGCAAAAGATCTTGCTGAAAACCCAAGGAAATTCTGGCCTTACGTAAAATCGGTAAGCGGGTCGAAGGCTTCCATCAGTCACTCACTGATCAGTCTGGCCTGGCAATGGAAGACAGCAAAACGAAAGCTGAAATTTTAAATTTAGCATTTGAGAGATCTTTCACGCAGGAGGATCGTACAAACATACCGCCGTTTGAGTCTCGTACAGATTCCCGTATGGATGACATAGTGATACACATCCCTGGGGTTGTGAAGCAGCTGAATGGGTTGAAAATAAATAAATCGCCAGGTCCTGATGGGATTCCAATTCGGTTTTACAGAGAGTACTCTACTGCATTGGCTCGTTACTTAGCGCCGGCCGGCGGGGCAGAGCGGTTCTAGGCGCTTCAGTCTGGAGCCGCGTGACCACTACGGTCGCAGGTTCGAATCCTGCCTCGGGCATGGCTGTGTGTGATGTCCTTAGGTTAGTTAGGTTTACGTAGTTCTAAGTTCTAGGGGACTAATGACCTCAGATGTTAGGTCCCATAGTGCTCAGAGCCATTTGAACCTTACTTAGCTTGCATTTATCGCGAATCTCTTGCCCAACGCAAAGTCCCGAGCGACTGGAAGAAAGCGCAGGTGACGCCTGTATATAAGAAGGATAGAAGGACGGATTCTCAAAATTACAGACCATTATCCTTAACATTGGTTTGTTCTCGAACATATTCTCAGTTCTAATATAATGAATTTCCTTGAGACAGAGAAGTTGCTGCCCATGCATCAGCACGACTTTAGAAAGCATCGCTCCTGCGAAACGCAACTCGCCCTTTTTTCACATGATATCTTGTGAACCATGCTTTCCTTGACTTCCGGAAAGCGTTTGACTCGGTGCCCCACTGCAGACTCTTAACTAAGGTACGAGCATATGGGATTGGTTCCCAAATATGTGAGTGGCTCAAAGACTTCTTAAGTAATAGAACCCAGTACGTTGTCCTCGATGGTGAGTGTTCATCGGAGGTGAGGGTATCATCTGGAGTGCCCCAGGGAAGTGTGGTAGGTCCGCTGTTGTTTTCTATCTACATAAATGATCTTTTGGATAGGGTGGATAGCAATGTGCGGCTGTTTGCTGATGATGCTGTGATGTACGGGAAGGTGTCGTCGTTGAGTGACTGTAGGAGGATACAAGATGACTTGGACAGGATTTGGGATTGGTGTAAAGAATGGCAGCTAACTCTAAATACAGATAAATGTAAATTAATGCAGATGAATAGGAAAAAGAATCCCGTAATGTTTGAATACTCCATTAGTAGTGCAGCGCTTGACACAGTCACGTCGATTAAATATTTGGGCGTAACATTGCAGAGCGATATGAAGTGGGACAAGCATGTAGTGGCAGTTGTGGGGAAGGCGGATAGTCATCTTCGGTTCATTGGTAGAATTTTGGGAAGATGTGGTTCATCTGTAAAGGGGACCGCTTATAAAACACTAATACGACCTATTCTTGAGTGCTGCTCGAGCGTTTGGTATCACTATCAGGTCGGATTGAGGAGGACATAGAAGCAAACTCAGAGGCGGGCTGCTAGATTTGTTACTGGTTGGTTTGATCATCACGCGAGTGTTACTGAAATGCTTTAGGAACTCGGGTGGGAGTCTCTGGAGGAAAAGAGGCGTTCTCTTCGTGAATCGCTACTGAGGAAATTTAGAGAACCAGCATTTGAGGCTGACTGCAGTACAATTTTACTGCCACCAACTTACATTTCGCGCAAAGACCACAAAGATAATATAAGAGAGATTAGGGCTCGTACAGAGGCATGTAGGCAGTCATTTTTCCCTCGTTCTGTTTGGGAGTGGAACAGGGAGAGAAGATGCTAGTTGTAGTACGAGGTACCCTCCGCCACGCACCGTATGGTGGATTGCGGAGTATGTATGTAGATGTAGATGTAGAGTAATCGATGTAACAACTGCGCCAGACACTTGCCTTGTGTAGGCGTTGCTGACTGCAGCACCATATTCTGCCTGTTTACATATATCTGTTTTTGAATACGCATGCCTATACCAGTTTCTTTGGCGCTTCAGTATATAACTTATCTCGGTGATGTGCTTGGGCGGTGGTGAATAGGCGCTTACATTTCAAGAACTTCGGCATAGCACCTTCATCTCGGCACCGTGACAGAAAGGCGAGAGAGGACATCAATCGCGCTTTTTGTACCGACGCCTTGACCAACGACGGAAGAAGAAAGCGCGATTAATGTCCTCTGTCGCTTTCTGTCACGGTGCCGAGATGAAGGTGCTATACCGAAGTTCTCGACAGGTAAGTGTCTATTCACCACCGCCTAAGCACATTGTATCTCCGACAGAATGGAACGAGCTTTCCTTCGTGAGCGAATTCATACATCACGGAGAGACTTGGCAAGAACGGATCAGGAATTTTTGGACATTTTCTATCAACTGAGTAGCAGAATGCATCGAGACGACTGGGACAAGATTTTCTACAACAAGTGGCCACGAAAGCCTCAACAATTTTGTATTATCTCGGTGACTTCAGCGTAATTATTGTCTTTGAGTAAAAGTCTCAGTCCTGTCCGTCTCATTGTGTATCTCTTCGGGTTACCCTGTGTACGATATTGTAGCAGTTCTTTTTATGTATGGCCCGAGTTTCATCGAGCAGCGACACACGATGCGTCCATAAGTTTTACACAGCCTTGACCAGCCACTGGAGCGGTGCGCCCGCAGCGAGCCTTCCGCAGTGCCGGAGGCATCTCCCGGGCAGATAAACGACGTTTGTCCATTTAATCTGGCGAGTGCAGAAACCGCGTTAGCCGTGTAATTAAACGCGGACTTCGCCGAAGCACGCACTCGCATCAAAGCGAGTCTGACGTCAGCCGGTGCCGACAATTACTCTAATTACCGCGTCCGCTTCTATAATTCCTATTCCGCTGAAATAATTATACGGCGTAATGGAATTTCCGCGATTTTTACTCGATTATTCAATAACACGGCGGTAACATCGTTTGTCTGGCTTTACGTTACTGCGTGGCCGTGCATACCGAGTACCCATCGTAGCCTACATTCTGCTCAACTGCAGCCTGTGGGACTCACGCACCTGTGGCGTTCGGATTTTTTTCGTCTTTTCGTTGCCATTTCGGTTTATGCCAGTGGGAGCATAAGCAACACAACAGCAATCACACCGACAGACGTTACTAAATTTTCAGTATAGGCTGAAACATGTTTTACAGACAGATATGCTACGGTCGCAGGTTCGAATCCTGCCCCGGGCATGGATGTGTGTGATTTTCTTAGGTTGGTTAGGTTTAAGTCGTTCTCAGTTCTAGGGGAATGATGACCAAAGAAGTTAAGTCTCATAGTGCTCAGAGCCATTTGAACCATTTTGAACAGACAGATTAAAATGTAAATGTCGTGTGACTAGGGCCTCCCGTCGGGTAAACCCTACGCCGAATGCAAGTCTTTCGATTTGACGCCACTTCGGCGACTTGCGCGTCGATGGGGATGAAATGATGAGCGGAGAAAATCTCCGACCCAGCCGGGAATCGAAACCAGGCCCTTAGGATTGACATTCTGTCGCGCTAACCACTCTTTTTTTTATCGTTGTGTTTGGTCGTTGCGGACGTCACATGACGCAGCGCCGTATCTGTTGATCGTTCCACTCAGTTTTTTTTTATTACAGAGGCCAACCAGCACTCTGACCGAACACGCTGAGCTACCGTGCCGGCGGACTACAGACAGATGAAATGAAATGATCCTACAGCATTGATGGTTGTAGGTCTCCATATGCCGCCGAGGTGCAAATCATTCCAGATGACGCCACAATGGGCGACTTGCGAATCGATGATGATCAAGTGATGATAACTACAATGCAACACCCAGTCCACGAGCGGACAAAATCTCCGACCTGGCCGAGAATTGAACCGAGGCCCGCTGCGTAGCAGTCAGACGCTCTCACCACCTTTTTTCTGACCTTGTGTTGTTGTTGTTGTTGTTGTTGTGGTCTTCAGTCCTGAGATTGGTTTGATACAGCTCTCCATGCTACTCTATCCGGTGCAAGCTTTATCATCTCCCAGTACTTACTGCAACCTACATCCTTCTGAATCTGCTTAGTATATTCATCTCTTGGTCTCCCTCTACGATTTTTACCCTCCACGCTGCCCTCCAATGCTAAATTTGTGATCCCTTGATGCCTCAGAACATGTCCTACCAATTGATTCCTTCTTCTTGTCATGTTGTGCCACAAAATCCTCTTCTCCCCAATTCTATTCAATACCTCCTCATTAGTTATGTGATCTACCCATCTAATTTTCAGCATTCTTCTGTAGCACCACATTTCGAAAGCTCCTATTCTCTTCTTGTGCAAACTATTTATCGTCCATGTTTCACTTCCATACATGGCTACACTCCATACAAATACTTTCAGAAACGACTTCCTGACACTTAAATCTATAATCGATGTTAACAAATTTCTCTTCTGCAGAAACGCTTTCCTTGCCATTGCCAGTCTACATTTTATATCCTCTCTACTTCGACCATCATCAGTTATTTTGCTCCCCAAATAGCAAAACTCCTTTACTACTTTAAGTGTCTCATTTCCTAATCTGATTCCCTCAGCATCACCCGACTTAATTCGACTACATTCCATTATCTTCGTTTTGCTTTTGTTGATGTTCATCTTATATCCTCCTTTCAAGACACTTTCCATTCCGTTCAACTGCTCTTCCAAGTCCTTTGCTGTGTCTGACAGAATTACAATGTCATCGGCGAACCTCAAAGTTTTTATTTCTTCTCCATGGATTTTAATACCTACTCCGAATTTTTCTTTTGTTTCCTTTACTGCTTGCTCAATATACAGATGGAATAACATTGGGGAGAGGCTACAAACCCTGTCTCACTCCCTTCCCAACCACTGCTTCCCTTTCGTGCCCCTCGACTCGTATAACTGCTATCTGGTTTCTGTACAAATTGTAAATAGCCTTTCGCTCCCTGTATTTTACCCCTGCCACCTTTAGAATTTGAAAGAGAGTATTCAACATTGTCAAAAGCTTTCTCTAAGTCTACAAATGCTAGAAACGTAGGTTTGCCTTTCCTTAATCTTTCTTCTAAGATAAGTCGTAAAGTCAGTATTGCTTCACGTGTTCCGACATTTCTACGGAATCCAAACTGATCTTCCCCGAGGTCGGCTTCTACCAGTTTTTCCATTCGTCTGTAAAGAATTTGCGTTAATATTTTGCAGCTGTGACTTATTAAATTGATAGTTCGGTAATTTCGCCTGCCTCATACATCTTGCTCAGCACATGGTAGAGTTTTGTCAGGACTGGCTCTCCCAAGGCCGTCAATAGTTATTGTTCGTTAATATTCGTTGCGTTGCATTTGTTCGGGGCGAACGTCCCATGACACCTGTTCGAGTGCAACGTTGACCCGTTAGCTCAGTTTTTTTATTACGGAGGGTAACTAATCCTCTGACTGAACACGCTGAGGAGGTACCGCGCCGCGGACCACAGCTAAGACAGCTTTACAGACAACCTCTGAGGTTTGAAGATCGTACTGTAATTCTGTCAGACACAGTAAAGGAAATAGAAAAGCCGTTCAACGGAATGGGTAACGTCTTGAAAAGAGGTTGTGAGAGGATCAACGACAAACGGAAAACAAGGTTAATGGCATGTAGTCGAATTCAGTCAGGCGTTGCTGAGGGAATGAGAATAGGAAATGAGACACTAAAAATAATAGGTCAGTTTTGCTATTTGTGCAGGAAAGTAACTGATGATGACCGAAGTGGGTGTGATATAAAATGAATACTGGCAACAACCGCTGAAGATTAGATTGGTAGATGGAGTAGCTAATCAGGAGGAGCTGAATTGGATTGGAGAGAAAAGAAATTTGTTACACAACTTGGCTAAAAAAGGAATCGGTTGAGGCCGGACGCTGTGGCCGAGCGGTTCTAGGCGCTTCAGTCCGAAACCGCGCGAACGCTACGGTAGCAGGTTCGAATCCTGCCTCGGACATGGATGTGTGTGATGCCCTTAGGTTAGTTAGGTTTAAGTAGTTCTGTTCTAGGGGACTGATGACCTCATATGTTAAGTCCCATAGAGCTCAGAGGCATTTGAACCATTTGGATCGGTTGACAGGACACATTCTGAGGCATCAAGGGATCACCAATTTGGTAATGGAAAGACTCTGTGGGGTTAAATTGTAGAGGGAGACCAAGGGATGAAAACAGTAAGTAGGTTTAAATAGAATAGGTTGCAGTAGTTATATAGAGGCCTACACAGGATAGAGTAGCGTGGAGAGCTGCATCAAACCAGTCTTCGGCCTGAAATCACTAAAATAAGACATATAAAAAGTAGCTGAGAAAGGCTCATTTCGCTTAGTCCCCCTTTTGTTTTCTGAATTGGAAAAAAAGTGCAGTTAATCATCTCATTTGTATAGCGTTTACGAGGGGGGGGTTCATCAACTAATACAACACTTGTTTATCTTGGCCAGTTTCGGTTGAAAAAATGAGGAATTTGTTACGGAACATCACTGAACATTCCCGCTTTAGCAACTATAGTGTCCGCCCCCGGTAACTGAGCTGTAGCAGGCACGGTAGCTCAGCGTGTTCGGTCAGAGGGTTAATCGATCAACAACGAACTTAAACGGATGTCTTATGACGTCCGCCCCGAGCAGATGCAACGAACATAAGCGAACAAAATGAGATTTAAAATAAATATATCAATCCTAAGGCACGGGGTTCGAGTCCCGGCTGGGTCAGAGATTTTGTCCGCTCAGGGACTAGGTGTTATGTTGTCCTAAACGTCATCAGTTCATCCCCATCGACGCGCAAATAGCCGAAGTGGCGTCAAATCGAAAGACTTGCACCTGGCGAACGGTCTAACCGACGGGAGGCCCCAGTCACACGACTACACTACAGCAACGATAGTTTCATGGCGGCGCTGTACGTAGTTGTCAAAATGACGTCCGTAACGAAGGTGCGTACCAATAAGATAGCCCTCACTGTGTTTCTTTTGGTGGAAAGCCAGAGCATAACAGCTAGTGAACAAAAGGACAGTGAGTTGTTGCGCGAGGTGTCTGTCATCATCGTAACAAAGTCGCGCAGACCTGTCCAGGCTCTCGCGTGCCGGCCAGCTGCACACAGCTGTGGCGCCCGCAATGTTGAAACGTGCGGACACTCTCATTCGAGGTGATCGACTGGACGTCTCCGTTAGTAGTGCTAACACACTCGTGCGCCACCCAGCGTACTCAAAGGTATGTGCCCACTGGATTCTTCGCCTCCTAACAAGAGCACCGGACCATTTGTGCAGAATTACTTGCGCGTTACGAGGCTGATGGTGACAATTTTTTGTTGAAAATCGTCACAGACGATAAAACATGGGTTGGTGACTTCGAACCAGAAATAAACGGCAATCCATGGAGTGGTGCCACACTAACTCTCCTCCGAAGGAAAAGTTCAAGGCCACAGCCTCAGCTGGTAAAGTCATGGTGATGGTCTTCTGGGAGTGTGAAGCGGTTATCCGCTTCTCAAAGATTCCGACTTCCCTGAAGAGGTCACAAAGAAGTTACGACCCACGGCCCCTGTTTCTCTGAGGCTGTACGGCTTACCGGAAGTCCACAAGGAACACGTCCCGTTACGTCCTATTATCAGTAATATTGGTGTCCCGACGTATCGTCTCGCCAAGTACCTCAAGGAGCTGCTCAGCTCTCACGTGGGGACATGTCCACACCATGTCCATAACTCTTTGGATTTCTTGGGACCCATCAATCCTCCCTCGTGGTGCAACGATCAACTCTGGAGTGTATTGTGCTACCCTTAGGAAATTGAAAAAACAGCTCTAGTATGTCTGTCACCACAAAAATGCAAACAAACTACTTCTTCTCCATGGCAACGCAAGGCCTCACACAAGTTTGCACACCCAAGAG
The DNA here is from genome assembly GCF_021461395.2 of Schistocerca americana. Classification (NCBI taxonomy): domain Eukaryota; kingdom Metazoa; phylum Arthropoda; class Insecta; order Orthoptera; family Acrididae; genus Schistocerca; species Schistocerca americana. The sequence goes on along the minus strand of NC_060128.1, from coordinate 151,806,348 downwards.
GAGCTCACAAAACTTCATTGGACTGTTCTTCCTCATCCACCCTACAGCCTGTATCTTGCTCCTTTCATCTGTTTGGCCCAATGAAGATTGCACTCCATGGGAAGCAGTACAAATAAAGCTATCCAACTGCAGAGCCAGGTAAACACAAGCTACCGCTACCAGGAGCTGCTGCCGATGTGCCGTCACTACCTATCGCTACTGGGAGATCGGAATGAGCTAGCGCTGTCTTACTAAACGACTCACAATGCAAGAGATATCACATATTATGTTGATTGGAACAGCTGTAATTACCACTGCATCAGACAAGTCATCCAGCTGTAAATACTTAGTGCTACCTGTGCGAAGCCCGGGAAGTCCACTAGTAAGTTATAAACTTGCGAGTCCTCCGAGGATCTATGCAAGTGGATATGAGGTCTGACATCAACAGAGTGCCTGAATTATGTGCAGAGCTTTTCTCTTCCCTTCGTCCGCAGCTCGTGGTCTAGAGGCTAGCATTGCTACCACTGCATCAGACAAGTCATCCAGCTGTAAATACTTAGTGCTACCTGTGCGAAGCCCGGGAAGTCCACTAGTAAGTTATAAACTTGCGAGTCCTCCGAGGATCTATGCAAGTGGATATGAGGTCTGACATCAACAGAGTGCCTGAATTATGTGCAGAGCTTTTCTCTTCCCTTCGTCCGCAGCTCGTGGTCTAGAGGCTAGCATTGCTACCCCTGGATCACGGGGTCGCGGGTTCGATTCCCGGCCGGGTTGGGGATTTTCTCTGCCTGGGGACTGGGTGTTTGCGTGTCCTCATCATTTCATCATCATCCTCATCATTCGTGACAGTAGTTAGATTAGACTGTGAAGAAAATTGGACTGTGAACAAATTGGGAGTTTGTATGGGCGCTGATGACCGCTCAGTTGAGTGTCCCACAAACCAAACATCATCATCATCTCTTCCCTTCACTTTCTGTGTCTCACTCTTTAAACCTATCTGTGACTCTTTTGTCTAGTTAGGTAGGTGAAAGCAGTGATACAGCACTAATGAAATAAAAAATGGACCACGTCTCAAAATGTACTGCCCTGACAGCGTCTTTTGGCAAGATTTTTTTGCGTTTTCATTGGGCAGTGTCTGAGTTAAAATAGCACAGTATGAAGCCGAGATACCACACAGATGTGAGATGAACGACTGACCGAGACACCGTCTCTATACTACTCCTGCCCCCACGGAGCTCTGCCGGCGTGAAAGGAATGGGTCTGCCTATGGAAACCCATGTAGTACATCATGGGTGAAGGATCAAGCTTATGATAATGAGAGAACTTAGGGACTGTCCAGCAAAAATCTGATTAGAAAGTGATAATAGGAGTTGAAATAAGGTAGCACAGATTTGAGCTGAAATGCAAGTAGCTAGCTATGAAATAGCAATCAAGAATAGGTAGCACCAGTTGAAGTTGGTAGAGTGCCTGTAACCAATCAAATTTATCAGTGATATTACAGATCTTATGGAGCACAATATGCAGATCGAATCTGCCTGGGAAGAGAGGTGAAGTAGCAAGATTTTAGTGAGAGTTCTCCAAGCATTATGTAAGTAATGCAACTGTACAAACTTTATCATGGACTCTTCTTGTGAGTAGCTTAAGTCCTTCTGACAAATTATTGTCCTTATATATTAAATAGCGGATTTTACAACATAATGATAAGACGTAGTCAGTTAAAAGGATGATGTATAACATGGGGAACATGATGAATACAGTGTGAGATGTGTTGATGAAGAGAGATATAGATACGAGGGGTGTTTGAAAAGTCTGTGCAAAAATAAAAACTACTTACGTGTTTGGGGTAAACCTTTTTTATTTTTCGACATAGTCTCCTTTTAGATTTATACACTTTGTCCAACTTTGTTGATCCCTTCCGAATAATAGGAATTGTCCAAGTCTGCAAAATAGCTATTAGTTGCTGCAGTCACCTCCTCATTTGAATAAAATCTTTGTCCCGCCAGACATTTCTTCAAATTGGGGAACAAACAGTAGTCCGAGGGAGCCATGTCTGGAGAGTATGGGGGACTTGAAACGGAATCTTATTTCCATTAATTTTGCGACGACAACTGCTGAGGTGGGTGCTGGTATACTGTCGTGATGGAAAAGGAATTTTTTGCGATCCAATCGCCGGCGTTTTTCTTGCAGTCCCTTGGTAACCCATTGTTTAGATTGTTGTTTGGTCTCAGGAGTATAGTAATGTATCCATGTTTCATCCACAGTGACGAAACGACGTTTAAAGTCCTGCAGATTCTTCCTGAACAGCCGTAAACCATCCTTGCAACACTTCACACGATTCCGTTTTTGGTCAAGCGTGAGCAATCGCGGAACCCATCTTGCAGATAGCTTTCTCATGTCCAAATATTTATGCAAAATATTTTGTACCCATTCATTCGAGATGCCCACAGCACTTGCAATCTCATGCACCTTAACTCATCAGTCATCCATCACCTTATCATGGATTTTATCAATGATTTCTGAAGTCGTAACCTCCACAGGGCGTCTAGAATGATCAGCATCATTTGTGCCCATATGACCACTCCGAAAAAATTGAAACCACTTATTGTTCTAATCGAAGGTGAAGAGTCACCGTAATGTTTATCAAGCTTCTCTTTAGTCTCCTGAGGCCTTTTGCCTTTCATAAAGTAATGTTTAATCACCACACGAAATTCTTCTTCGTCCATTTTTTGACAATCACTCGACTTCCTTGATTCCCACAAATGCCAAACACAAAGAAATAGACCAATATGCTACTAACTAAACATGACCTCGATACGCGCCGGTGGCGCAATCTCTCAGACTTTGCACGGACTTTTCAAACATATGTCCAGATTCTGTAATTTTAGATAGGGCCGGCCGAAGTGGCCGTGCGGTTAAAGGCGCTGCAGTCTGGCACCGCAAGACCGCTACGGTCGCAGGTTCGAATCCTGCCTCGGGCATGGATGTTTGTGATGTCCTTAGGTTAGTTAGGTTTAACTAGTTCTAAGTTCTAGGGGACTAATGACCTCAGCAGTTGAGTCCCATAGTGCTCAGAGCCATTTGAACCATTTTTTTTTAGATAGGGAAAGTGGGTATGGTGTTCAGATTATGTTATTGTACAGACCCTCTCAAAATCCCAAAATGCTATGATTTAACAGTGTTGCAGAAGGGACAAGGCAATCTCATAGACTGTCAGTGGTTTAAGGACTAGCTATGCCTTGAGACTCTGTGGGTCAACGTAGGAAGTGTTGTATGACACAGCGAATGAACTACGTAAAAAGTGGACTGAGTATGAAAATTGAAGACAAAAGTAATCACTCGAGCCAAAGTGTATAAATTTATCAGCTATTCTGGTATCACCATTAAATGTACGTGCTCTTCAGAACCAGATAGTGACTAGAACTCCATGAACTCTGGAGAGATTTCTTGTTTTTAAGTGTGGCTAAGCGAAATGCACTGAATGTCCATTCTAGCACCATCACAGCCGTCCTTCAGAACAGCAGCAGCACACTAAATTAGGGGACTGAATTTCTCTGAAGAGGATAGGAATGTCAAAGTGCAGATGGAATGCCATGACACAGGGGAATTTTGAGATGTGGTGACCCACTTACCATCCTGAAGACATGTGGCTGATGACACATTCTGACCTGCTACTTCTGGTGTTACATAGTGTGATAAGATTATGCACTGATGCAACATTATATCATTGACCATACGTATCACCACTGCCAGGCAGAGAACAACATGGCAAGAGGGTACTGCAAATAGGCATACCTGATAGCCTACCAGTAGTGAAGAGTTCCACGACAGGGTGCAGCAGACATTAGTGTCGGGTCAGAGACCCTCCTCCAGCCAACTGCCAGCCACACTCCTTGGTGACCAACATCTGATACCATTGGGGTGTCCATGGAATCCAGTGAGCCTATGCCAAGTCACTGTCAGCTGCAATAACGACAGCCACTCTGGCTTACAAGAATGCTGCACTAGCCTCAGCTGTCCACTTCTGGTGCTACTCAGTGCCTTGTCAGCACACTGCCTCTTAGCAGCACGTGTGGAATTCAGAAATGACTGTCTCTGCTACACCAATATGAAGGCATCTTGGATGTATGCCAGGCTGCACCAACTGTATGAGTCTGCATACTTGTATCTGCTCCAAATTAACTTAGCAGTGAAGAGTTTCCCTAAGCTCCATCTCACTTGATCTACTTTTCTGCAGCAATCCTCACCACTAACAGACTCCTGTCTCCCTCACCAGCCCATCAAATCCAGAACTACCGGATGGGGGAGGGGCTGTACCATCCTGACATCAGACAAACGGCTCACCACATTTTTGTAGTGGTTGTACGAGGTTGGTTTGAAAAGTTCTTGGAACGGAATAGAAAAAAAGTACTTACATCACTGAAACTTTTTTTATTTTTCCATGTAGTCTCCTTGTAGATTAATGCACTTAGTTCAACAATGTTCCAGTGCCTTAATCACATCTTGAAAATGAGTTTCCTACAGGCCTGCAAAATAGTTGTCAACTCCACCTATCAATTCCTTGTTTGAAGTGAATCCTTGTCCACCAAGAAAAATTTTCAGTTATGGGAAGAGATGGAAGTCTGATGGAGCCATATCAGGTGAATAAGGAAGGTGTGGCAACAGTTCATACCTTAGTTCGTGTAATTTCGCCATGGCGATGGCACATGGGTGCGGCTGCGCGTCAAGAGTCGCAGCACCCATCTACGTCTACATCTACATCTACATGATTACTCTGCAATTCACATTTAAGTGCTTGGCAGAGGGTTCATCGAACCACAATCATACTATCTCTCTACCATTCCACTCCCGAACAGCGCGCGGGAAAAACGAACACCTAAACCTTTCTGTTCGAGCTCTGATTTCTCTTATTTTATTTTGATGATCATTCCTACCTATGTAGGTTGGGCTCAACAAAATATTTACGCATTCGGAAGAGAAAGTTGGTGACTGAAGTTTCGTAAATAGATCTCGGCTCGACGAAAAATGTATTTGCTTTAATGACTTCCATCCCAACTCGCGTATCATATCTGCCACACTCTCTCCCCTATTACGTGATAATACAAAACGAGCTGCCCTTTTTTGCACCCTTTCGATGTCCTCCGTCAATCCCACCTGGTAAGGATCCCACACCGCGCAGCAATATTCTAACAGAGGACGAACGAGTGTAGTGTAAGCTGTCTCTTTAGTGGACTTCACTAGGTCCTCCTCAGCCCAGAGTGTTATGTTCCTGGACGTTGACCTCTTCCTCTCTGATGGCTCCAGCCACACCTTTGTCCACATTAAAACCAACAACCACCTACCTGCATATCGGCAGCTGTCATCTCTTCCACACCAAAAAATGCCTTCCGTAGAGCCTGGCTACTTGTGGACAGCATATCTGCAGTGATGAGAACTGCCTTGCCCAGTTTGCTGAAGGTCCCACAAAGGTCTCCACAGACAGACACTACTGCCCTGACCTAGCCCACAAATAGGTTTCCCATGCCATATCCCCACACACTCTCAATCCTCCCACCATCCCCAAGAACCAGCTACAAAGGAACATTCCTTTCATCACCCACTACCATCCCGAACTGGAACTGAACCACATCCTTTACGTTTTTTTATTTTTTTAAATCTATTGTCATGCTCTGAAGTTAAGGACATCCTACCCAAGATCTTTCCCACCCTTCCTAAAGTGGTTTTCTGTCACCCAGTCAACCTCCACCACATCCTAGTCAATCCCTATGCCACTCCCATTCCCAAACTGTTGTACAGGGATCATATCTCTGTGGAAGACCCAGGTGCAAGACCTGCCCATTATACCGACCCAGCACTTTCTATTCCAGTCCCGTCACAGGGGTATCCTACTCCATTGGAGGCCAGGCCACCTGTGAAAGCAACTCTGCTACAATCATTGTTCAGCTTTTTTTATTGGTATGATGACCAATCAGCTGTCCAAAAGGATGAATGGCCACAACCGAACTGTGGCCGAGAGTAAAGTGAGCCACACTCTGGCACAACATGGAGCTGTACATAACATACTTGATTTCAGAGGCTGTTTCACAGCCAAGTCCGTTTGGATCCCCCCCTCCACCACCAGCTTTTCTGAACTGCACGGATGTGAATTACCTTTACAACACATTCTCCACTCCTGAAATCATCCTAGCCTCAATTTACGGTAACCTACTGTTCTCATACCATCCATGCAACTGTTTACGCCCCTCTGTGCTGTCATCTCACAATTCACCTCCCCTCACCCATCTTGCACATTGCTGTCTGCTGTTACAACCTCTGGTATTTTCCCCTTTGTTCCTCCTCTTCTTTCCCCTCCAAGTTTTTCTCCCTCCTCCCCCACCCATTCAGCCATCCAATACTCCATCTATCAACTCTGTCCTGTCACTTTTAGTCTTGGTATGGTCCATTAGACAGTGGCAATTCCTTTCCCCCTCTCCTCCCTCCCTTCTATACCTTGCTATCCCTCTCCCTTCCCCACCATGCTCCAGGTTGTTGCCCCTATGTAACAATTGCAGTCTGGCTGGTGTGCACAGAGGTGGCAGTCTTGTGAGTGTGCAATGTGGTTGCTTGTGTGAATGGGTGTGCATTTCTCTTTTTTGAAGAAGGCTTTGGCTGAAAGCTTATATGTAACATTTTTATCATGCCTGTCTGCAACTCAGTATGTCATCTTTATGGTGAGTAGCAGTCTACCTTTTCATAATACTGTTCATATACCAACCTGTATTTTTCACTGTTTGAAACACTAATTTTCACGTAAAAGTGAGCTTCATTTTATAACCCAAATAAATAATATAAATATCCGTTTCTAATTGTATGTTTTCTTTCATGTGATTTTCTATACAGAGATTTACTAGAAACTTCCTTTCTTTTTCACCATTTGGCATTTTTGCATGTTACATCATACAGCTGTCATTTACTAGAAACTCTGAAGAAGGAATATGTCTTATGATAACTGTCCTATCAAATAGAGATACTGTGGTTGGCCTCCCATGAATCATGGTTGGCATATTGTTATTGCAAAAATCATAAAAATCAATCTCTGTATTAATGGAAATATAGTTTGAGTGTTCTGCTGAATTCATAATAACATCGTCTCAGATTGTTTTGAGGCATTGCATCATACTGTAGTGAAGCACTCATATCTAAGAAGAGGTTATACAGGTGAATAAATGAGAATAATACATGGAAGTTAGCCCTAAACAAACTACAGTTGTATTAAAGGCATCTGACTGAAACCGCTGTTTGTGTGCATCTAGTAATAGTAGCAGTAGGAGCAGTAGTAATAGTAGTAGTAGTTTTATTCATCTGTAGATTACTTTTATAAAGATATTGGACATGTCATGGAATTAAAATTTAAGAATAACAAAATATCATAATTCATAAATAAGGCATTTACATACTTACAGGCACAGTCCAACAAGGAGGGGGCACATAGTCAGCTGTGGCCTTAAAACAGAAATCATCCCTCCATTTGCCAGATATAATTTAGTGAAACCACACAGAACCTAAATCAGGATGGCTGGATGATGATTCAAGCTTTCATTCTCATGAATACAACTACTTCATTTGGTTGATCCCTAGAGTACAATACTGTTTCACAAAGAAGTTATTTATTAATGCAAAAGGCTAGTGCTACACTGTTACCTTGCCCCTCACTTCCAGTCACTGCACACAGTACACACACATTGTTTCATAACATAACACTGCATGCACTATTAGGAATTATCAAGGCCATTGTGACAAATTTTGGTTTCCATTAAGTGTTCTGCAAATTTCCATTTGTTAACTTGAAGAATCGAGTCAATATTCTTCTACAATGAATGTGATGTTGAACTCAGAAATAGCATAAGGTGTTAGTATTATACAGTGCATAGCTTTGGGAGTAAGGGTTTCCAGAACAGAAAAGAAAGAGAAATAAAAGGGAAAAAATGAAGGAAAAAAGCTAGCATGAAAGTGTGTGAAATGGTAGATGTTTTACTACTACTACCATTATTATTATTATTATTATTATTATTATTATTATTTATTTGTGCTACATCCTCCTACCAAACTCCTACTCAGTTGGATCTAAGTACTAGAATGTATTGCTTAACAGAGACTTTTTAACTCCCATTCTAAATAAATTTGTTTTAGTAACATGTATTTAACAGTGCTGTAGTTTCTTTGATATGTCATTTTTATGCATTTGCTAGTATGATGTATCTTAGATATGATTGATTTAATCAGTCATGATGGAGTGCCTCCAACAAAATTGTGAACCCCGAACATGGGGCTTTCGCTCTGGATCATGTAAGTATTTTGCAAGTGTTAGAAGGACTGTTACCCAATAAAATACACATCCTCTACTGCATGTCTGCTAAGTGAAGTAAATACATGATAGAGGAAAACAGTACTGAATGATAATAAAGTCATTAGAACAATCTAAGAACAGCTTTTACTTACTTCCTAGCTTGATGATATTTTATTTATCCTCAGGCACAAAATCTGTCATGAGTGAAACTGATAATAGCAAACTTTGGTGTGGAATGACCGTACAGCAATACAGCAATAAAAAATGCTTGGAATGAGATAAACTGAGGGATGCCAGTGTGAAATGGCTGCAGGGAAATGGAAAGAAAAAATAATAATAATGTTTATTGGAATGATTAACTAAGCATGTAGGGAAGCCAAAACAACTATCTGTGATATTAAAAGCAACAGCACCAACATTAAGACTGCAAGAGGAACTCCACTGTTAAATGCAAAGGATAGGCGAAAAGAATACGTCAAAGGCCTCTACGAGATAGAGGAGCTAATGTGATAGAAGATGAAATGGTAGTCAATAAGTAAGACACAGGGGATTGAGTATTAGAGTTGGAGTTGAACAGAGTCTTAGAAGAATTGTGATCAAATAAGGTGGGGGACACAGGCTACATTCCTTTGCAATTTTTAAAATCATTGGTTGGAGTGGCAACCAAATGATTATTGGGTTGTATCTGTGAGTCTGGGAACACACTATCATATTTCTTGAAAAATATAATTTACACATTCCAGATACGTGTGAGAACTATCATATAATCAGCTTACCATCTCTTGGCTACAAGTCACTAAAAAGAATAACATAGAGGAGAATGGAACAGAAAGTTGATAATACAGTACGGGAAGTTGTGACAGAATGTAAATAACTGATTTATAGCTTGTCAAAGGATTTCTTACAAAAGCTTCTATTATTTCGTGAGTGGATGAGTGGTCTTCTTCACCCCTCAATCATGAAGCTGAAAATTTGTTAGATGACACACAGGTTGATTCTAGAGAATTTAAATCAACCAATCAACCAGTAAGGCACGTCTGACATTACATTACTTTTATCGTTTTCCATGGATCCCTTGGAGAGGAATATCTGGGGTGTGGTTGTGGTGTGGAAAGTCAGACCTCTTTTTTTTTTTTACTTGGTAATGGAGGAAAGACTTAAGAAAAAACAAGCCAGAGCTATAGGATCTGTCAACATGGGAAAAAGTGTTCAATATTGCAAAGCTTCCTAAATTCTAAGGAAAATGCTTGTAAGGTAGGGCAAAAAGCATATAATATAAAATATGACCAGCATGAGGTAAAAATAACAGTGGAATACCATGAACAAAGTTTTAAAAATTGTGTAAGACATGGATATAGTCATTAGTTCCTACTTCTCAGTTTATACATTGAAGAAGCAAATCTGTTAATAAAACAAAGATACAGGAGTGGGATTAAAATTCACAGTGAAAGGATACCCATGACAAGATTCACTGATGGCATTTACTATTAGCACTCCGGAAGTACTGCAGGATCAGCTGCCCAGAATTAACAGTCTAATGAGCTTACACTATGCACTGAGAGCAAACCAAAGAGAGACAAAATCAGTGAGGAGTTGCATAAATGAAATTAGTGATAAACTAATTGGAGACCATGAAGTAGGCAAAGTGAAAGCATTCTGCTACCTTGTAAGCAAAATATTACATGACAGACAAAGCAAGGAAGATACAAAATGCAGACTAGAACACGTAAAGAAAGCATTCTTGGCCAAAAGAAGTCTCTTAGTATTCAACATGAGCTTTAATTTAGGAAGAAATTTTTGAGAATGTACGTTTTGAGCACATCATTATATAGTAGTCAATAACAGGCTGTGGGAAAACTGTAACAGAAGAGAGTGAAAGTGTTTAGTATCTAGTGCTGTAGAAGGATGTTTAGAATTAATGAACTGTTAAGAAATGAGGAGGTTCTTTGCAGAACTGACAAAGAAAGAAACAAATGGAGAACACTGACAGTAAGAAAGGTCAGGATGATAGGACACACGTTAAGGCATCAAAGAATAACTTCCGTGGTGCAAGAGTGAGTTGTAGAGGGTAAACACTGTAGGGGGGAGAAGGAGATTGAAACCCATCCAACAAACAATGGAGCTCATTGAGTGTAAGTGTTACTCTGAGATGAAGAGGTCGGCATAGAAGAGTAATTCATAACAGATTGCAGCAAACTAGTCAGAAGACTCATGATAAAACAAATATCTTACTCAAATATCCTAAATAAAATTAAAAAAATAGAATTAAACACAAAGAAAACTTACTGAATGAATTTCCAAGAAAATCTAAACAGCCCAATTCAGTTTATACATTTGTACAACCAAAAATACTATGTGAAAGAGAACAATGGCACTTCACTAAGAAGGCTGTTGTGGTAAAGCTGCTGTTTGCATGGTGCTATTTTGGTTTGGTACTATAGATATTTATGCTTTATGTGGCACAGTTCAATAAACCGAGATGATAATTACAGCTAATTTACCATTTATCTCACCGTTAATAAGGTCAAAAATGGTACTTTTGCTGCAAATAATAGTGTTGAACTGTGCTTCAAAGTGGAAGTTCAGACAACTGAGCAGAATATTTGGATATAGGGACTGAATTCTGCTTAACTTGTAACATTCATATCAAACAGATCTCGAATTTGCTAAAATAGAGACGGATGAGATGGTCTGTGTTTAGTTGTGGTAGGAAAATTCTATTTTTGAAGTATTAGTTAAAAACAGAAGGTGAGCAGTAAAATAGGAAGAGCATTGGCATTTTTCATAGTAACTGTAGCTGTTTTACTCCTAATGTACATACACATATACAAAGTACAATAATTTAGAAGTAATCCCCACAGGCATCACTAAGAGTAGAAAAGCACTAGTCATAATTCGTTGTTAGTTTATTTTACATAAGTTGCCTGTGGTAGCTGTTTATGCCTATGCCTGTATAATTAGTTGTTAGTTTATTTTGCATAAGTGGGATGCAGTCACTGCTTATGCTTATACCTGTATAACTTGACCTATTTCACAGGATGACATTAACGGGACAGATATGTAAATGAATTTTCGTCTGATACTTCATACAAAATTACTGAAACGAACTTGATTTTATACATAAAAGCTATATTGTCTACGGATTCAATAAACATTACGTTACGTGATTGGATTGAGTGGTATTGTACAACGAAATCGTCTCGTAGCGTACAATATAATTAAAAGGTGTTGATGTATGTGATCACATATATTCCTTAAAATCCGCTTATACAAAGTCAGTAAGAACCGTTCATCTCCATGAGACGCAGGATGCGGCGACAATTGTAAGACCCTGACAGAGAAGAAAGACATTCAAGTGAACCGCTCTCCAGAGTGCGTTAGGCAGTTGTTTGAACCATGTGATTTTGCGCGCGAAATAACAGAAGTAAATAAACGGATTGAGAGCTGTAGTGGCGTGTGGAGTGTTGACGTGAAGTGTAGCGCGGAAAGTGAATTGCTGGTTTGTGCCTTCCAAACATTGACACAGAAGTCTACATGTGTGTGGTGGAATGAAATAAACCGTGCAAAACGTATCAAACGAGAAAATCTAAATTTTATTTGCCATGTCTTCTTTGTTATTTGCTGAATTAGCGGCAACTTGCAATGCTCTCGGCTTCTCTGATGGTAGTAAATACTATCCGGATACACACTGTAAAGGTTAGTATGGTTTACACTTAATGTAAAATGTTAATAACTTACCGCCGTCTTCATTAGGATTTTGTTTTGTCGGGAAATATTCGTGGTGTAATACCTAACAATGACTTCTCGAAACAATTTGTTTTAGCCGAGGGAGTGTGTCACTGAGCAATTTTATGATAAATGTCTGTCAAACTTATCTGTCTGTTGACACAATTATTGTATTTTTGATCAGAGTGTTTTGAAATTAAGTTACTTACAAGGGGCTGCTTTATTTGGTGTGCATTACAGTTTTATTTGTTAATTTGTCAAATGTGAGCTGTACAATTTTTGATAAATATGCGTGACGCCTGTTAGATTTCGCCGAGGATGGTTTACTTTTAAAAATTAACTAATATCAGTGTTTCACATGAAGGAATTTTATTATTGTCACAACCAAAACTGCTGTCACCATTTCAGTAGTTAACCATGCAGGGAAACTAACTGCCCAGTGTGTATAAGGGATTGAGCTATGTGGCGGGTGTGGTTTTGTCATAGATATCACTGTTTGATTTATTTATTTATCTATTCAAGGGTCATCTCACAGTGATACCGGATTTGTCATCTGCCAAATGCTCATTTCCATCATAATACAGTACCTCAAAATTACATACGCACAGAATGTAGAACTAAGATATGAGGGTAGGACAGGTGCCGGCCATGGCCCTGCTGAAGGAACCATGCTGGAATTTCCCCGTAATGATTTAGGGAAAACATGGAAAACATAGATCAGCATGTGTGGACAGAGAAAAATCTGTCCTCCCAAATATGAGGTCATTGTCTTAATGACAGCACTGCCTTATTTGGTTAGCCGCTATTGTTCAATGTTCTTTTACTTACGCACAATCTCCACAAGGAAATTAAATTGATATCATTACAGGTATAGTCTAGTAACATTAACTGACAGTATAGTTATGCAGCCATATCACATGTAACTGCATCATGCCGACATCATTGTTTATCTATATAACTCACAACATTCTCATGTTGGATTCTATTATGTGTGGATAACAGTACACTACTAACTTGCACAGTATTGTGAATTTTTGCTTAGTTTGGCCACCAGCATTTTTAAATGCGATTGAAATCATATATCCCTGACAACTCCTTCTATACCATAGGTGAATTTTTGAATAGGAATAAATAAATCAATAGGCATAATATATATATTTTGTGCCATTTAAGGGCATGGAGTAGGTAACAAAAATTTCACCCCTTTTTTTTAAAAACCCATCATTCATGTGTGCATTTCTTATGCACTTGGCACACTCCACATCATAACAGTTACCTTGAGATTGATCAGTGGAACTTGTAACTAACTAACTAACTAACTCTTCAGAATATTAGCACATTTTATAAATATTTGTGCTTTGTGTTATAGCAACATTGAAGTTCTTGTCTTGTCAGCTAGCAACGATATGGAAATGCCAGTCATGTCTGTGATACTAGCAGTTTCCATATTTTGAAATCATAGGCCCTGGCTGTGCAACAGTGTTCGTGATAAATGCTACGTACATAACACATTTGCCATCTCCTATTTTTGTGAACAATATCTGACATCATTAGAAAAGTCATGAAAGCTAAAAATTGCATAAATGGTCTGTATGTTGCCATTTCTTCCACAGAGAAGTTGTACTGACATGCGAGAGGTTGCAGTTCTGGTCTAGGGAACTTGTAAATAACTTAACTGTCAGTAAGTCCACCTTGCATGTAGTCACATTTTTAGACGGTGTTCTTTATGCATTACCTTAACCTGTCATTCCTCCTACACATTTTTTTTTTCATTGTATATTAACGTAGTATTTCGACATGTAACTGGTAGGTATTCATTTGTCATATGGCGTACGTTAAGAATGGCTATACATATCCAGAGATTACTAAGTTGCTAAATAACATTAAAGACAACTCTACAGCATAATATAGGTGAATATCACCATCTTTTATATAATTTGTCACACCATTAGTCACCGCCAGGAAGTCTTCAAATGACCCTCGTAGGCACGTGAAGGACATGTTCATAAGACATGAGCAACTGTCTGTCATTCAAACTGCTGCCACAATATGATGATGAAGATTTGCCCCACTTGCGGAGACTGTATGCGTATCTTCCACGGGCCATTCAGTTCCGTTTCAGAGTTGTCCAAATAGTCCGAGGGTGGTCAAATCCAGGAGGTTTTCCTGGATCCAGGGCAGTTTCAGGCATTGTGGTTGAAAGTTTTGTTGCAAGCAGCATTTCCATCCATTGATGGCATTGAACACTGGCTGCAATGAGAGTGGGATGTCTTGACCCTCAACTTCTTCACTCCACACGGAATACATCAGTCGATACTGGAACGTCAGGGTTATCAGCAGTCTTCTGGTATTCACATAGTAGTGCACTCTATCATCTGGTATCATAAATTGGAATTTGACTTGAGATAGATAACCAGTATGTTGGAGTAGATGGTGTTGATCTGCTAGCAATGTGCATAGATTCATTAAGTTGTACATCTTTCTTTTCCACTTATGGACTATTAAGCCAGACAGATATACAGTACTCTGCTGCTGAGTCTATCAGTCTGAGTGCTGACGTGCAAAAAGTGTTCGCTGACGATCTCCTAGTTAAACTGAATTTTTCAAAGACCTGGATTCTCACGGTTCTTTTCACAACCCTCCAGCTATAACTAGTTGTGTTGTGCGTTTACTCATCTTTATATGTAGAACTCTGAACATGGAGAGGTTTATTGAAAGAGGTACTGAAAGTTCAAAATCAAAATTGGTCCAAATGAAAAGAGAATAAGGAGGTAAAGAATAAAGCCTGCTCTAACCTAATATTTACACTTATTTTTCTAGAGTTTGCATCCTCCATATTGTTGTTTCATTCACGGTCATTGGGATTCTCTTCATGCAACATATTATGGATCAAGTGGGTCAAATGAGTCAGGTGGCATAGTGATTATACTGGATTCAAATTTGTCAGGATGATGGTTCCAGTCTGCTTTGGGCCATCCTGATTTAGGTTTTCTGTGAATTTCCTAAATCACTTCATGAAAATGCAGGGATTGTTCTCTTAAAAGAACACAGCTGATTTTCTTTCCTACCCTTCCCTAACCCGAGCATGACCTCATTGTCGACAGACGTTAAACACTAATCTCTTTATCAACTGAAGTACTTAGTACTGCAAGATTCTGTTTGTGCTCCGTAATTCATCACTGAATTATCTTCTGTTTTACTACTGAATGTAACTAGTTATAATTTTATGTTTTATAACTGAGAAATAAAGATTTGTAATTCTTAATGGAAAACTGGCATATGAACTAAAAATGACACATGAATAGAAGTTGGAATATACGAGGGTAGAGTAAGTGCTATCTGTGGCGATTTCCACAGAGTTTAATTGGCTCATGTACTTTGCCTGATAATTTCGTACTTTGGCCTACTCTGATGTGTAGATCATGCACAACCTTTGAAATCCTAATGCGGACATCCTTCATGTGGCTTTCTCATGTTAATTTTCGAGGCTAATTAGTGTAGGTTGTTTCAGCTGATGGTAATGCCAGTAGAACATAATATTGTCTGCCTTCATTGTACATATTTGTAAAATGTTTTACACCAGACTTCATGGTGTGTTGGGGGTGGGGGGGTAAGTGGGATCAGTTACATCTCATGGTCACATTTAGTGTTTCTGCAGGGTGAAGTAGTTCCCTGCTACAGTCTTTTCTTTGGCAGGAAGATTATGTGCTTTTCCACCCAAACACTGCATGCCCACATGCAGCCATTGGGATGCAATGCGCTATTTGTGGTGTACAATGATTGCCCTGGCTGGCAAGACCACCAGATCTTTCGCCAATTGAACACGTATGGGGGATGCTGAAACAGGAATTTGCTTGTTTTCCAGAGCTTCCAAGAAGCATTGCTGAATGACAACAAAAGGCGCATGGGACAGTCTATCATAGTAGGATGCTGTTTGCCATCACTTTTATGTGAGACTACTCACACATGTTGCCACCAGAAAGGGGGAGGGGGGGCTGCAGGCAGCGGGGGGACACTGTGCATTGATGCGACTGTTCAGGCGTACATTACTGTGACGTGTGTTTCATTCTGTCTAAATTTGTTGTCATGTATGACTACAATGGTGAACTCCCCCGAGCAGTGTATTATTGATCACTAAATACAACTACAAAATCTTTGTCATATAAAATGCTGAATTCCATTAGTGGATAATTCTTGAAGTTACTTGAGGTCTGGCTCTTCACTTGTTACTACAATTTCTTTAAGCCACTTTACAGTCTTTTTTGCAGCAGTAATCTACTAAGCTTGCCGATTTTTTCGACACAACTTTTTGCTGCCAAAGAGAGCATGTGGACAAAACATGATATTTGACTTTTCCTTCTCCATGCAATTTCCACTCCTTTGGCCTCTACGCTGATGTCATTATGAAATAGGTACAGAAAAAGATTTATACTCAAATGGGGCACCCTCAAGGGAAGACTTTTTATGTGTTCACTAGTGTATACCATTATTATTCATTACTAATGATATCAGTGGCTCAGAAAAGTGTTCAATATGTGGCCACAAAAGTCTAAGCAGTTGCCCAACAACATGCCATGTCTGACATGTAGTAAAGCAAATTTTATATCTATCTGAAAATCATTTTCTCTGTCACCTTCTTGTACTTGACAGACAAATTTTAGTTACAAACTAGTAACATATATTTTATATCTATCTGAAAATCATTTTCTCTGTCACCTTCTTGTACTTGACAGACACATTTTAGTTACAAACTAGTAACATATATAGCTTTAAATTAAACTCAGGTGTATCAGTATTTACATTTTTGGCATATTATTAAAGACTAATATGGTCATGCTTTTACAATTTAAACCAATGCGCAGTTAATTAACCTTCAGTGGCTAGCCTTTAGCCATTTTCATAATCAAATCACGTGTCTGGCCCTTATAAACTGAGTCAGTAACTAACTAAAGCCGTCCACAGTAAGAATACTATAGTACAGTGCTTTATTCATCCAAGGATCATTTTACAATGTACAGAACTTGTCAGCAACACAAGGAACAACATAAGTCGTATATATAGACACATAAATATAGGCATGTGTGTTTAGTGAGGAGAATACAGGTGGTTGGCCACAGGCCTGTTGTAAGAGGTAGAGCAGAGAGAGAGTACATGCATTGTTGCTCTCTTACAGAGACCGTGAGAGATCTGATTCGCTACCTGAGGCGTGACGATGAAAACCACGAAATCCGCCGACACTTGGGTGAGGCGCAAGTGCTGCAGACAGACCTCTTGCCCATCCTCAAACAGGAGTGGAAGGATTCTGATCTCTTTGATGTTGTCATCAGGTGAGCGGATGAAACTAGTTGTTATTCTTACTCTTTCGTTAAACACTGCAGAATATTGTGTAGTGATTATATCTTGTGTGAGTGGCTCTTTCGTATGTTGCAGGTGCTTGCAAGTGATATTTTAATACACCCCTGTGATTTACAGTCTTTTAACAGTGTGTGGTGCCCATGTACCAAATGAAATGAGATTTGAAATTTTCTGTTAGTGTTCAAGTTGCTCTGTTAACCATTTTTATTATTTTAACAAAAACTTAAAATTCTTAGTGTATTTGGGCATCTTAAAGATGGTCCTTCAAAAAAATTAAACCGCACCTATATCCGTTTCAGCACTGATAGTTAAGAATTCAGCTGCTGGAGAGCATCTGGTCCCACATTTGTAGCCTGGGTGTCATGTCATGGTTGAAGTGATTGCCACTAGATATCGTCTTTACTGTGTGTTGCTTTGGATACTCGACAGCAAAGTGCATGCTTTAAGCCTCTCTCCTGTATTGGTGTTTGGGCAGTGCTTTTAAAAAAGTATAGTTGTAGTGATCCTGTGTTTGACATTAAATTTAGCAGCTCAGAAAGCAACGTTGAATGTGATGTTACTTCATTAGAGACCGAAAGTGACAATAGTTCGTCAGTTGAGTGACAAGTGCTTGCCTATGGTACCAGATAAATACATCCACTCTGTTCCACTTATGCTCTCATGAAACTTTTGCGAAATACATGGTTATATTTCAGAGCTACACACAAACTAAAAAAGACCTCAGAGCTACACACAAACTAAAAAAATACTTAAAGTTTCAAGGTATATCCATTAAAGTCCAGTGCCTGGGTATACTCTCAATTTTATTGTTGGTAACCTTCAAAATTTTGTAACTAATTATTCTGACCTTTGAAAGCTATGTATGAGGATTGGAGCTTTAATAGTGGCAACTATTTATTTACAGCTTGTACAAAATAGATACGTGTTTCAAAGTTTTACCAATCTTCAAAGTAGTCACCAGCATTGTGTATAACCTGTTGCCAGTGATCTCAAAGTTGTAGGATTCTCTTAGCAGTGCCAGTGGTGTTGACAATTCGAGCGGCACAGTCTGTCAGCGATGAATTTGTAGCAGTTCTGAAGCGAATGCCGTGACGTGTTTCCTTCAGTTTAGAAATCGAGTTGAAATCACGAGGGCTTAAGTCAGGGGAGTGCAGTAGGTGGTTATAGTACTTAGCAGCCCTATCAGTCAAACAAATCAGTAACAGCTTGCACTCTACGTGCTTGAGCATTGTGCTGCAAAATGATGGTCTTGTCCTGTAGAAAGTGTCATCACTTCTGTCTCTGTGCTGTTCATTTTTGGATCACAACCTATGACTAGCATAGAGACAGAAGTGATGGCACTTTCTGCAGGACCTGACCATCATTTTGCAGGACAATGCTCAAACATGTACAGTGAAAGCTGTAACTGATTTGTTTGACTGACGGGGCTGCTATGTGCTATACCACCTACTGCACTCCCCTGACTTAAGCCCTCGTGAGTTCAACTCGATTTCTAAACTGAAGGAAACACTTCAAGGCATTCGCTTCAGATCTGCTACAAATTCGTCGGGCAATAGACTGCGCTGCTCAAACTGTCAACACGGCACTGCTAAGAGAATCCTACAACTTCCACATCACTGGCAATAGGCTATACACAATGCTGGTGACTACTTTGAAGGTCAGTAAAACTTGGAAACACGTATCTATTTTGTATGATCTGTAAATAAATAGTTGCCACTATTAAAGTTCCAACCCTCTTATGTCTATATGTAATGTCATTCATTGTAGGATGTTTTTCATTCATTAAAAAATATTTTTTGAAACATAATTTTTAAAAAATCAACGTCTTAAGGTGCTAAAGATAACATTTATTCCTGTAATGTAAAATCCTAAATAGAATACAAGCAGTACAATGGATAATGACTACCAGACATCATATACTGTAATTGTTGAGAAGTGGCTAGGCATATAAACTAGAACTTTACCTTTTCAACTGAACTTTTGAACTGAAGCGATGAATGAAAATTCGTACCAATGCTGAGATTTGAACCAAGGTCTCCAGCTCACTTGGCAGATGTACTAACCACTATGTAATCCTAGAATAGTGGCTTTGCACAACTGTACAGAGTACCCTAGCACAACAAAAATTTGAACTGAGGTTGGGGTTCAAATCCATATATCCAGCTCACTAGGTAGATGTACTAACCACTATGCAAGCCTGATGCAGCGACTTTGCGCAACTGCATGGGCTATCATAGCACTAGTTGGAGAATCTCTGCAATGCTGTTTGAGTTTGGAGGGTACCAAGTGGGTTGAGGTGTGAATGGGAATTTAGATTGAGGAAGAATGTGTGCTAGGGTAGTCCGTGCGGTTTTACCAGCCCACTTTGCCAGCGTAGTGATTAGCACATCTGCCCAGTGAACAAGAGACCTGGGTTTGAATCCCGCCTTTCATAGAAATTTCCATTCATCGCTTCAGTCTCCATTTATACAACATACATTCACAATATCCTATACGAGGACTTCCTGGATCTGGAAGCTGACAGAAGTCAGCATCTATGGGGTAAAAGTGTTTTGTGTCCAGCTGCAGCCAACATTAGTGTTCTTACAATTCAGTAACCATGCATTGCTGTAGCTTTTATGAAGTAATTATCGCACTGTGCTGTGCCAAACCAATGAGAACATGTGTAGTGATGAAAGCTAGGCTTGTTCCCCTGCTTTTCCTCTCCCGATGTGGCTGCCCACATACTGGGTATCAGTAGACGGAGCTTACTTCTTCCACTCTCAGCACCTCCCTGAGAATTTGTTCAGGACGTTGTGAACAAACTATACAAGTACTGTACATTTTCTCATTGTAACATCTGCTTTACAAAGTATTTTTTTACCTGCATGTAATGAACTTACCTGCCTCCATAGCTGCATTTGTTAACGTATGTATGTGGTTGTGCTCAATTCCAATGTAACCAGTTCAAATCCTGATGGCAGATGAAATTTTCATTGCTGCTGTTTGGAGAGAGAGGTGGTAGCACACAGTTTCTGAGCACCAGACTTTGCACCAAAATCCTGACTTAAATTCTAAACCTCTACGCAGTGCCTCTTGCAGTGAAGACGTGTAACACTGTTTGACGGTGTTCCGTCCATTGGATGAAGACGTTAAGCTCGCCTGTTCCCTTTTGTGCTATTGAGAGTATTGTGTTGTGTGTAGGCACCAGATTTTACCTTTTCCCTTCTCTCTTTGTCACACAACCCAAACTTGACATCACGCTGTACAAGCAGTTATCCATAGGACACAGATACATACCTGTTACGCACCTGACACTTGATAACAGTGTTTTGAGGAGGCAATGACTTACAGCATCTAGAAATTTTTAGAAAATCGTGGTTTGCGTACAGCTATTTTGTCACTTTATCAAACTACCAGTTTTGGTCACAAATGAACCATCCTCAGATGTCCACATACCACGAAAAAGGCACAAAATTAGGCACATTGTGTAGTAACAGAAACAATTGTTATAAGCTAATTACTATTCATGGCCTGTTGTGTACTTACAATGTGACATCATAATCAGATCATGACATAACATATTTTTACAAGGTTCATGCTGCAAACTAACACGTTAATTCAGCTATACTACTGAAACATGACAAATCATACCTATTTACAAGCATCATGCCATAAACTAACATGCTAATCCAGCTATACTATTGGAGCACGTGCAGCGCACAACAGATACTGTGGCAAAGCACATGACGATACTGAAATGGCGTGTGATCTTCAGTCACAAAACATCAGCAGAGGTGGTAGAATCATAAGAAAGACACTGTGCAGGGCCAATGAACACTCTTTCGGATTATATCTCAGGTACTAACCTGTGATAACCTTCCTGTCATTAACTCAGTCACGAAATTAAAGGCACCAATTTAAAAGTGAAGGCAGTTTTAAATGAACAGGATGGCTGAAAATTTTATTTTCTACAATGATATACTGTAATATGCCCATAATTTATAGGCAAATTTTCTATGATTTGACAAAATGCTATGTTCAGCCACCGTGTTAGTATAGTAATGTCTTCTTGTTCTACTTAGTTGTGTCAGTTTGGTGATTCAGGCAATGGTGAGAGGAGTAACCCAATTTAAGCTGGTACTTTAGATATAATTTTTGTTACAATTGTACCTTCTTTGCTGATGCAATTTGGTTTATGGCATGATGCTTGTTAATAGTTACGATTTGTCATGCATTTCATTATGATGTCACATTGCAAGTATACAATTTGTCACTAACGTCGATTAGTGTGTTATGTTTGTTTTTGTAATTACTGATTGTGTATAAGTTTTTCATATTTAAGATATGTAGATATCTGAGGACGGACAATTTATGACCGAAACTGGTTGTTTAACAAAGTGACAGTGCACCTGTATGCCAACTGTGGTTTCCCAAAAATTTGATAAGAAATGGGAGAAAGGCAACAGTAGAGATCTCCAGTAGGACATTGCCCAGGAAGAAAAGTGGGATTGCTGCACTCTCTCCAACACTCATTTCCTCAGAATGAGACTAGTTTGACATAATAGTGTGAAGTGGATGACAAGAGTTTGTTGTATATTGATGACATTGTAATTGATAAATAACCTTAGTTAAGAACAATAAATTCTGTAGAACATTTGCAGTTTGTTTTCCATTTATGGATATATAATATTTTCACGAAACAATGACTAGACAATCCATTAATGTGATCAATATGACTCCTATTCTTTTGCTCATGACTGTGGTGTACAGTGTGCCTATTTCTTTCACAGGCTGCTGGTTAATCTGACGAATCCAGCCCTGCTCCTGTACCGGGAAGAGCTTCCTGTAGACAAGGTGTCGAGAAATTACTACTTGCAAATCATATCACAGTTACAAGCTTACAAGAAGGCTTTCACCGATTCAGATGTGTGGGAAGTAATCAAGATGAAACTCAGTAAACTCCTTGAGACGGTAGGTACAAGTATTTTTGGCAGTTTATGGCTTAGCTACCTAAAATTTATTATTATTATTGTTTATTGTTTACATCAGAAATCAACTTCATAGTTACTGTCTTAAAGGGACAACGACATATGTAATATGAGTGCCTGTTTTTATTTGGTGCTAATGGTTACTTTACTCATTATGGATGAATGTTTCCTTTGATCACACAAAAACAGATCAATACTGTATATTAAATATTGTATGAGCGTTGGATCTGTACCTGCAATTATTCCCATTAACCTGTTGATGGCAATGAACACACCATTTAGGCAGACCAGTACTGTAGTAGAAGATATTCATGTACCAATAATCAGTTACAAATGGTATATGGTAATAAATGCAGAGATGAGCTAAATTCTTTCATTTATTCTGTATTGCTCATTTACTTACGTTGACAACTGCTGTTTCTCAGCATACGAGCAATTTTTGCTAATTGTCAATCCAGGTATTTCATGGATGTGATGTGAAACATGCATGCTTTTTGTAAAAAGGACATTTAACTTTTTGTATATATTGGTTGCAGATTCCTTCTTGATAATGTCATAAGATTGGTATTGAATTGTGAAATTGTAAATAGTACAGGCAGTGGCAAACATGAAATTTCTTTAAAAAATTTGTAAGACTGTGATTCCAAACTAAATACAATTATGCTCATGAAACAAGTTTTTCGTGGTGGTCATTTTTGCAGCAGCTGTGACTTTTGCATGTTGCACATTAAGTTATTTTTATTCAACTTGTGTACCCACACATGTTTTGCTTTGGTTTTTGCTTTAGTTAAAAGGCATCCTCAGTGAAATATATTTTTTTCCCCTCCTGCACACTTAGTTTTAAAACATTCTATTGAAATTTGTATAATAAAATGGAAAAGTACTTATTGATCAGCATCTTAATTCACTAATAAGTCAAACACTTTCTCTCATGTGGCAAACTGATTGAAAGTGTGCCATTTTTCTTGTGGTCATTGTTTTCAAAACATAGCACTGTAATGCCAACTTTCTCAGGTTTTGCTTTCAACTGTCTATTCTTTGACTATATGTGGGCTGATGTAAGTGCTCTCTCTCTCTCTCTCTCTCTCTCTCTCTCTCTCTCTCTCTCTCTCTCTCTGTGTGTGTGTGTGTGTGTGTGTGTGTGTGTGTGTGTGTGTGGGGGGGGGGGGGGGCATTTGCGGGGAATGTGTGTTTATGTGTGGGCACATGGGTGCATGCCTTATATTTAATTTTTAATTTTTACTGTTTATTATCATTCTTTTTATTTATTTTTCGTATATATACTTAAGAGAGAAATGAGCTTTCTGATCATCTGTTGGGATTACTGTCTGTTATATGGTAAGTCAGTGTAAACAGAGAGTGGTTAGTCATACTCACTACATCAATTAGTAGTAGCTTCTTTTCAGCCTTTGTTATGTATATATGGTAATTTTCTTGTAAGGTTAGGAGATTTCTTTCATAACATATTCTAACTACTTTCATGTCCTTCTCTGTTGCAGTAGGTTTTTGATTACTTCCTTATAAATGTTCTGCAAAAGTGTAGTGGCTTATTTCCATGCTCTGTTTTGTTGTTTGTACTAGGTGTCAAATGTTTTGGTGATATGTCCTACATATCTTCCATCATATGTGTTGTATTGCAGTTGATACATTCCTGGTTTCTGGTAGATGTCTGTGTCTTTTGTTATCTTTGGATTGAACTATCTGTTTTGAATGCTATGTTTATGCCTTGTGTTTTGAAAACGTAGAGGTCATTGTTTACCATCTTAAATCTTTTTCCTTGTTTTCATGTGTTGTTTGTGTCGTTGTTCTGTTGCTGTGTGTGCAGCATGCAGGTACTTTTCATTTGAATTAATGTAATTTATGCTCATGAAAGGTTGATTCAGACTGGGAGGCTTCCTGCGGTAGTTGAGTGGTTGAGGCACCTGCCCACAAAGAGCAAGAAATCTGGGTCAGAGTCTCAGAGTGCTGTAAATGTTCAATAGTGACGACATATTCAGAGGAAAAGTGTGGCTATAATCTGAACGAGCATGACCTGTTTCATACTTACTAGTTGCTCAAAGCACATAAAGTTTTGGCAGTCACTTTGATAACGTTCTCCATTCCAGGAGTGGGAGGAGCGTGGAGAGGAGAAGAGCCTGATGATCGAGCGGATGCTGATCCTAGCACGGAACGTGCTGCAGGTGCCGGCCGATGTTGCTGCAGAGAAGCTCTCTGATAGTGAACCAAGTGTCCACGACCAGGTCAGCACGCTTCGTCTCACGGTGGAGTCTAATTTTTGTGGCTGAATGTTGTGCGTATGGCACTCAACAATTACCTCTAAAATGTGTGCCCTGCATCTGCTCTTAATATCAGGGGCCTCTCAGTTAACAACGTACAATAGAGTGATACATTTTTTTAACTTTTAAAATTTAAGGAGGTATCTCATGTATCATATTGGGTATGAGTGTCAAACTGGCACTATAGTTCTATGTCAAATCGGGATGCTGTTTAGTGATCTGGTGTACTGAGATGATTCATGTTACTGTGTCTGCTCCAGCGTGACATTTCACCGAATACGTTAAAACAGTAAGTAAATGGCTTTCTGGCACTGAAGTGAATGACTTGACTGCACTTCAGTTTGTCAGATTGTCCGATGATGTCTGACTTTGACGTGAAACTATTGGGTCACATTGGCACTCACATTGAGCCTGATACCTGAGAAGTTTTCCTTTGAGACATCTGCCAGGAGCAACTTCAGTCTCAATTACAATTAACTCAGAACAATTAAAATGATTTTTTAAAAAGAACAAACAAATCCAGAAGTTCCTTCTCAGTTCCCTGAAGTACAGGTAAGTGGTATAACAAACAAGGAAAATTTTCCATGTATGTTTGTAGATAGACGAAGCATACTGCCATAGGGAGACACATTGGCCATCTTGTAAACTATTTTGTTGTATATTTGAGCCTCAGATCCAAAATGTCTAACCTTAGGCAGAAGTATAAACTGAAGAGCCAAAGAAACTGGTACACCTGTCTAATATTTGTGTAGGGCACGCACGAGGATGCAGAAGTGCTGCAACACAAAGTGACATGGACTTGACTAATGCCTGAGGTAGTGCTGGAGGGAATGGACACCATGAATCATGCAGCGCTGTCCATAAATCTATAAGAGCATGAGGAGGAGGAGATCTCTTCTGCACAGCATGTTCCGAGGCATCCCAGATATGCTCAATAATGTACGTTTCTCGGGAGTTTGGTAGCCAGCGGAAGTGTTTAAACGTTCCTGGGGCTACTCTGTAGCAATTCTGGGTGTGTGGGGTGTAACATTGTCCTGCTGGAATGGACACAATCAGCCCAAATAAAAGGGGAGTGATCCACAGACATTGCTCTAAGGATTGACCAGAGAAAAGTCCGTACAGCTGTGTAAGCGGTGAGGAAGGCAGCCAAGAGTTATGCTCACCTAACAGGATGGCAACTCAAACTAGGGACAGTTTAATCGCTTATCAGTCCCATTAGGAAATCCACCTAATGTGTGATAACCAATACAGTGATGGAATAATTCAAGTGAGGGCGAAGTGACAGACAGCACTGCATCTTCAGAATCCGGTGTTGAAAACATCAAAAGGCAGAAGGAACCACTACAACCAAAGTAGACCCAAAAAACCACAATCCACACTGCAATCGAAGAGGCTGTCAAACTACATGTCTTGCCAGACAGCATCGGCAAGCCGAGGAAAAGTACACTGGCCCAAAAATATGCTAACCTCTAGGGCAGGTAACTGGGGCGTTAGCGGCCACTAGGCAGTAAAATACCACCGGTTGCGCTTCACCAAATAATAACACAAAATTAAAAAACTAATAACAGGCAGTAGAAGATGGCTAATAGATCCGCCAACTCGACACGCTCCACTTGCTGCTGCTCGTTGGACGGTGACCCTCGAGCAGCAACGCACAAACAAACGGCGTGATCACAGAATAGTGGAGGTTTCACTACTGGATTAATGTTCATTCAACTCAACATGCTGAGTCCGGTGGACGACGAGGTTGTGGCCCTCGTAACTACAGCTCCTTGATCCGGCAGTGCATGCATGCCGCCAGCGGTCCCGGCACGTCCTCACGCTGCCAGACCTCCTCACTGCTGCTCCATCCCAACCAAACTACCGACACACCCGACCTTGAAAACACTTGATGTCCTTCCAGAGATAGTACCACGGTACTAGATATCGATAAATGCTGCTGCTGCCGCCACTCGCGGAGAGACAACACTAGAAACTTAGTGGCGCCAGTAAACACGAGAAGAAAACAAGACACCACTATCCCTATTATACGATGCTGACGTGCCGACAGCACCAACGCGAGCCGCATACGGCTCAACAGTGTCCCGGTGTTGAACTGTTCGGGTACTACTTGTCAAGGTTCCAGTTGACACATCTGACCGTCACGAGGATGAATCATTGTATTGTGCACCAACCCCTCACCTATGCATCTGCCATCCAAGAGTTAGCAATGGACTCCCTGCAACATTGGATGTCACGCTGCAGTCAGAGACTAGCAGCAACGTGACTTCGACCTGCAAGTCGCCAAAGTGGCGTCAACTCGAAAGACTTGCTCCGGGCGAACAGTCTACCTGACGGGGGGCCCTAGCCACACGGCATATTCATTTTAGCAACGTGACTGAGAATTACCATCTGGTGCATAGGTTGCATTAGTGGTGGTGCTGTGTTTGGGAAGCATAGACTACTGACGTATGGCGTCACACTGGGTTCGATGATGGGTCACAGTTCTATCCCACCATGGATCGCCACTAGTGGTGAGTGTGGTGATGACGTGGGGAGCACATGCATTCTTCCAATCTTTTGCAGAGAGGTGGTGTTACTCCTGGAATCTTGATATGGAGACCCATTGGGCACGGTTTCAGGTCACAGCTGCTAGTGATTTGAGGGGATTCTGACAGCACAACAGTACATCACGAACAGTCTCCATCCTTAAGCATTAGCCCTTGTGCAACAGTATTGCAGTTTCATTTTTCAGTAGGACAATAATGTTCGTCTGCACACGGCACACGTGTCTATGAACTGTTTGTGTGATGTGACGTTCAGGTACTCGCGAGGTGCACAGATCTGTCCCTGACAGAACCCTTGTGGGATCAGCTCTAGACCTCAACTCTGTCCCAGTACCCAGTTGTTGGCAGATTGCCTCAGGAGAGGATGCAATGGCTTTATGATGCCCTTCTGAACCGAATTGGTGCATGAATTTGGGTCAGAGTGGGTTCAATGTCATTCTGATAAGTGGCCTCATATGGTCATGTACTTTGTATATGTGACTCATTTGTGGATCACTAAATAAAATCACATACCCTGTCAGCCCACACAATTTCGCTCCATTTCTTCCTCCATTTCAGGATGCTTGACCTTTTTCTCTTTGACAGTCTGTAATTTTTAAGAAATGAAATGATTTTATAACATTGTTGGCCATTCTTAGACCCTAAGGAATAAGAGAATGTGTTTTAATCAGCAGAAAGAAGCCCTACTGTGCCACTATTTGTGCTAAAGGTGGAGCAATTTAAAGCTGCCCCTGTATGTGTGAATGATATAAATGATTGTTGTCTTCATACTATAAAATGAGGGTTACAACATTAATAGTGCCAACTGTTTATTTACATCTTCTACAAAATAGAGACAAATCAAACAATGGAAAATCCAGGATGGAATGTAACAATACCAGAGAAGGAAAGTTGCTACTCACCATATAGCGGAGATGCTGAGTCGCAATAGGCACAACAAAAAGATTCACACAGTTATAGCTTTTGGCCATTGAGGCCTTTGTCAGCAGTAGACACACACACACACACACACACACACACACACACACACACAACTTTCACACACATCTGCAGTCTCAGAGAGCTGGCGTGTGTGTATGTGTGTCTACTGCTGACAACGGCCTCAATGGCCGAAAGCTATAATTGTGTGAATCTTTTTGTTGGGCCTATCGCGACTCAGCATCTCCGCTATATCGTGAGTAGCAACTTTCCTTCTCTGGTATTGTTACAAAATAGAGACGTGTATCTAAGTTTTCCTGTCCTTAAGAGCAGTCACCAGCATTGTGTATAACCCGTCGCCAGTGATGTGGTAGTTGTAGGATACCCATAGCAGTGCCAATGTGTTGATAGTTTGAGTGAAGTGGTCTGTTGACTGACAAATCTATGTAACAGTACTGAAGTGAATGCCACAAAATGTTTCCTTCAATTTAGGAATCGAGCTGAAGTCACAAGGGCTTAAGTGTGGGGAGTGATGATTGGTGCAGCACTTCCCAGTCCCCCAGATTGAACAGATCAGATCAGGCATAACTTTTACCATATGTGCCAGAGCATTGTACTGCAAAATGGCAATTAGATTAGTGTTGCTAATGTTTGTACTTACCAGATGTGTTCATTTGAATCCATGCACATTAGCACTTCCATTGGTCCAAGCACTTCTGCATGAAAATTTCTATGAGCGTGTTCAATACCTCTGCCATTATTACTGTCTGACAAGCTACTCACTCTAATATAAAACAACAAATACTTCTTTAGCAATTTAAGGAGTTTTATGTCTTTCCCATCGGACTGTATTCAGTAAAATGAGTTTCAAACTGTGCTTTGCAACAAAAATAAACAAAAGTGCTCATGCGTGAATGAAAGAATATGAACAATTTTTTTTTTAAATTAATCCTTGCCTTTAAAAACTTTGTAAGAAGAGTAATGTATTCAGAAAAATTATTTTAAACTGCATTTCAAAATTTGTAAAATTTATTTTCTCTGGACATTTGCAGAAGTGTCTGATGTCGTGCAGAATATTATGTATATGAAATCTGAAAAGTGTAGTCACAAAATTTGTTTCACTGCTTGACAGGTACTTTGGGCACTGCACGTCTCAGGCATGGTCGATATCTTCCTGTACCTGGCCAGTTCTGAAAATGAACAACAATACTACATGCATATTCTTGAGGTATGATGCTGCATGTATTTTGTAGTCTTATGAATTATGTTTAAAATATGTGTAATACAGGCTTGCTAAATTCCACTGGCACATTGAAACTATAATGTTTTTGATGCATTGCCCTTTTCGAGTGTTCCTTTAAAATACGTGAATGACATGAACTAGCTTTCATTTTTCTAATTGGCGAGCTACCTGAGAGCTTGAAGACAGCTGAATTCTCCCTCATATTTTTTAATTCTTACTGGATTAATTATAGATAGTTTTTATTGTTTTGGAGATGGAAATTCTTTAACGGAAAAACATTCGGGAATGAAGAAAAGCTGCCACTGACCACAGATAGTTGATAGATGGCTCTGACACACACTTAACAGATTGTAAAATTGCATGGGTGGTGTGTTTAGGTGCTTTTGTGAGTGTGTTTACTTCCACCATAAAAAGAGCAAAATATCTCAGTATAATATAATTTTCTGATCTGTTATATGTGCTTATGAGCTAGCTGTCAGTGGGTGGAATTTGAGTGATTGCATTCTCTCATGTATATTTGTATTTCTGAGTAGTCAGTTTCATTGGCATTAATTTTATCATTGAATCATTATGCTTGGAAGTAATAACTAAGTTCTAAAGTGCTGAGAAGTATGCTTAGTTGGTAAGAGACCATCCTGTAAAGCTTAGAAAACTAAGTTTTGATGTGGGATTTGATATAATAGAAGCTACAAAATTTGCATTCAAACATTGGTGTGGGCAGATGTACAAACACACATGGTGAATTCTGAGGGCTTGAAAACATTCTGAATCTTCAACTTATTTATATTTTGTGTCTCAACACTGACTGGAATAATGTTAATAGTGGCTAAATATGGCTCCAGTTTATAAAATAAATTAGAGTGTTATTATTTTGGTGAAGGTAGAGATGCTGGGTAGACATGTTACAGCAACAGTCTCAGCAGTTATTGGCCTTTCATCAACCTGTTACAAAGTTAGTACTAGCTGTACTAGAACTACTTTTGTTTTGTTGTGTTTGTTACAAATGACATTAGAGAATAAAGTGGTTAAAGAATTGCTTAGAAATAATGAAAGGGTGTGAACTGTTAACAACTGTTCTCAAGGTTTGTGGTTCTTGCAGAGAAAAACATAGATAGGCCACTTAAGCTTGTGTAAATGAGTGATGATACAGTGAATTTCTCAAAATATTTCATGTACGAGAATTTTTTTTTTTTTTTTCTGGGCACCAAGCTTATTTATGATAGGTGGCATATTTTTTCCTCCTATGAATATTTTGATTGCAATAAAAAGCCTCCAGGTATTTTAATTTGTTGATAACTTTTTAATTTCAGCATTTTTGTTATCAATTTTGGAAAGGACTGTCTGAAGTGTTTCATAGTTTGATCAGTATGAAGAAGAGGAACATTTTGCTTTGCTGTATGGATGAGCTGGTGAGGAGCCATGTAATGCAGTCAGAGCGTTGCCTATCTCCTGCATCTCCCCCTTTCCTCAGCTGCCCCTCAGCTCTGTCTTTGTATTGTATCTCCCCCTATCTGGCAGTATTGTTGTCACCGAGTGATTTAATGTAACAGCCCCCAGTGCATCTCGTGCCAGAAGAAAGCAATTCAGAAGCCCTGCAACCCCCTTTTGTGAGGCACGTGTTTACTGCTGGAATAGGGGAGCCGTAGGATGCAAAACTTTCTCCTTGGCTTCTGTTGGTGACCCTTAACTCCATTTATGTGCTCCCACTGGGATAACATTAACTTGTACACCAGTGCTTTCTGCTTAGCTAACTAAATTACTTCATTCTGTGGGGTTGCAGGGATATTAATGGGTTTTCGTAATAAACCATCCCTGCACATGAGCCATAGGTTGCATTCTTTTATGTGAAACATCATTGTGTCAGTATAAAAAAAGTTTAAACAATCTTTAAAAAGACTGCTACTGTTAAAGGTCTCTATAAAAACTGTTTAAAATTTTAATAAGCAGTATAAGAATAACAGCTAATTTGGTTGTAAATAGAAATAGAATAAGTTAATACAACATATGAAATACGCTGCTGAATGACACAGGTAGGCTACTACACATCGGTTCAATATTTTTTTAAAAAAAATTGCAGTCTCTGGTTCGACCACAGAAAGTTTATAATTTTACATAAAATGCTTCCTGTTAGCACTGGTGTGGTTAATTCTTCAGAACTTCGACAGATTGCTTCTAATGTCCACTCCAAATTGAAAATAAAAAAGTGGCTCATTTGACATCTCTAACCTCTTTCCATACCAATTTGTACACAAAACAGCTTAGTGTCGGAAAAGGTGAACTACCTCTGGTGTGATGTTTTCATCACATTTTTAAGTATTCCTACCAAATGGGGTTATTTTGGTTAAATTACACATGGTGAAATCTGTATCCTCTTTCTGTTTGAACTATTTGTTGTTCACCTTAAACAGTTCAGACAGTGTAGCAGAATGCTGAAGATTATGTGTGTAGATTGAATAACTGAAAAAAGAAGTTTACTGTTGTAAATATTTTTATTTTTAAAATCTTATAGTTTTTAATTTTTATTAGTTTTCTTTGAATTATGTAGTAGCTCTTCCTGTGACCAGCTAGTTTTGGCTCACATGGTCCTGCAGAATGTGACAAATTAAATTCAGTAACTGAAGCAAATGATAAGTTTTCTCTATACCTTAGGCCTATTTTAGGCAACAGACACTTTTGCACCATGCAGGACTCTAGTTAAGACTTAGGTTTTTAACAAAGTTTTATGATCTTCTTGCTTTTTTTGTGTGTGAACTTCCATTCTTGCATGTCCGTGGGTCAAAATCTGTGTAAATAAACTGTATGTAACAGAGTGATATGTATAAATATCTGGATCACTGCAAACAGATAGTTTCCCTGATGCTGCGAGAACAGAAGCCGGACGAGCTGGCAGTCGCTGCACCTGAACGCAGCATCGAGGAGAAGACACGGGACGAGGCGCGGCTTCTGGCAGTGCGTAACGAGGAGATACGCCGCCGGCAGGAGCTGGAAAGACGTTTCCGAGGAGCCAGGTGCGTCCTGTGTGGAACTGAGATATTATTTTGGTAACACTTACCACTGTTCAGTGTAATAGGATTGTAATTCTCCTCCTGGAGGTAGTCATCGTATGTATGAGTATTTAGCAGATGATATTCAAAAGAAATTATATTTAGTAGCACTCTAGTTGTAAGCAGAAGAAATGGCAGTTAAATCTTCATGTAGTAGCTTCAGCTGTGTCCAGACACACAACTCAGTAAATTGGCCTAACACTGAACAAGTTTTTCTTATTCTGAAACAGTAAACATTCTACGTAATGGAGGTAGAGACATAGAGATTGAGGGGAACTGATAATTCAAAGCATTTGAAATGCTTTTTCTTTCAGGCTAATATGGGAATATTTTTCTTGATTAGTTGTGACAATTATTAAAAACTTCTGGAATAACTGTCATCAGTCACTGTTTTGAGTAGTAGTGTTTGTCAATAAAGCATTTATTCATTTTAACAATATATTGCAGTAGAAAAATGCAAATTATGGCTGTAGAAAGTCATGCTTATGCTTTTGGTTAGGGCTAGACTGCTGGCAAGTGAAAAATTTCTTGCTGGGGTTGATTACAGGAACACCTGCAAAATTGTTTCTAATCTCTCTGTTTTTCTGTACGTCAGTTTCATTGAATGCTGGTAAATTTCTCCAGCATACTGTCTGACTTCCAAAATTAAGCTAAAATAATAAGGAAGTCCTTGGTGAAATATAATAGAAACAGTAAAGGTAAAAGCTCAATGTATAGTTGAGTTCTGATAGGCACCTAAACAAGATTAAGACCATTACTAATTTTCAAGTGAATCCTTGTATGGGGCTCGCATAGAGAGAGAGAGAGAGAGAGAGAGAGAGACAGAGAGAGAGTGTGTGTGTGTGTGTGTGTGTGTGTGTGTGTGTGTGTGTGATCTGAAGAAAGACTTGTCCAGAGGCCAGCAACTTTCTCTGTCCTATGTAATTGTGTAGGCTCCTTTGGCCAGAGTCAGTTGACACAAAAGTGTGGTACATGCCCAGGAAACATTTGTGTCAGCTTTCTCTGCCTTATATTTAGATTAAAGTTCAGTCTTGATCACGTTATGTCTGTTTTAATGAGTAACCGGTTTCGGTTTTTTCTATAAAACCATCATCAGACCTGTGAATAAATTTTAAGAAATACTAGATACCAATCTTTAAATGAATGAAAAAGTCTAATGATGTCAATTTTTTTTTTTTTTAACAAAATAAAATAAAATTAGTTATACCCATTGGCTCCTTTGGGTTGGTAGGTGGAGCTCTCCTTGCTGCTGTGCAGTCAACTGATGGTTATGAGTGCTAAGCATGAGCTTAAATATGCAGAGGCTCCGCCTACTTCCTGTCACACTACTTCATAACTGCCAATCAGCGTTCATAATATGACGCCATCGTCAAAGTATAAAAGTAGGAAATACACTAATAACATAAAATTGATTCATTTAAATATCTGATTAACAGATAATAGTTGTGTCTACAACTTATTTATATTTTGAATAAAAACAGTGAATTACGATGTGTGATAGCTGTGCCCTCTATGGACAACCTTAATATTATTACAGTGCCAGTTACTTCAAAGATGTAAAATCCTTGGCGTTGTGGTATATATCGATTATACCAAGTCGCCTACATCACAATTGCATCTTTGTTGGATGCTGCAGAATCGTCTTGTTTTCACTGTAGTTTTTATGGCAATGTTCTTTATAGCATTAAGTTAGCAGCTAATAGTACGTTCAACATTTTATTTTTATTTCTTATTTTTTATTTTATGTATATCTGAATAACTGATGAGACTGCTGATGCAGCATATTTTACATACATTGCTTTTGCCATGGGTATAACTAATCTTATATTTAAAAAACAAAAGAGTAGATGCTTTTATTATAAAATTTCGTCAAAAAGGTCGTAATAATATTTTTCGCGAAAATCTAATTGTTCATTGAGCAGCATTGATGATTTGGTTTTCAAATGAGCATATATCTCGATTTCTTCTAGGATATTCATAAGTAAGCCTTTATTTGCATAATGAAGAACTTGTAAATTCTGTTGTACTGTCCCCTCAGCATGATTATTGAATGTTATATGATGACCAAAAACAGACTTTGTTCGTGAGGTACCTGACGTATGTTCTTTGTACCTTACTGCAAAATTTCGACCTGTTTGGCCGATATATATTTTCTCACAGTCTCTACATTGGATCTTGTACACTCCTGATCTGGTAGATTTTCCATTATCTTTATTTACGGTATGTCTTAATTTTTGCTGTAAAGTATTGTCAGTTGTAAATGCTATTGTTATTCCAGAATTTTTGAATAAGTTAGTGATTCTATCTGATATGTTTCCCATATATGTCATCTTAATATATTTTGGATTACTTATTAGTGGAGTACTTCGTGATTGTTGTACTTTATTAAAAATGATATCTACCTGTCGTGTGTCGAAAGAGTTGGTTTTTGCAATTTGTTTTAAGATGGTCATTTCCTTTTTGATCTCATTAGCTTCTAGCGGTAATTTTAGTATTCGGTGTATCATAGACTTAAAAAATGCTTTTTTATACTTGTCAGGATGACATGATGTAGCATTAATAATAACATCAGTGGTTGTAGGTTTCCTGTATATGGTGAATAAATGTTTCCCGTTGTTATTAGTTATCGTGAGATCTAGGTAGTTAATGGATTTTCGATTTTCATGCTCAACTGTAAATTGTAACTTCGGATGCATAGAGTTTAATTTTATAGCAAGTTTCTCAATTTCGTCTTTTGAACCATTATAAAGTAATAATGTATCGTCTACATATCGCTTGTAATATATGATTTTATTTGCGATATCAGGGTTATTTTTCAGGAATTGCGTCTCAATGTGGTTTACGAAAATGTCTGCTACTGTCCCAGCCAAAGAATTTCCCATTGCTAAGCCATCTTTCTGACAATAGATTTTAGTATTAAATGAGAAATAATTGTAATCTAAAGTGCATTCAAGTAGTTCTATAAGTTCGATTATTTCGTCTTTAGTCATATTTTTGTATTGTATTAAGTTATCCCTAATTATATTAATCGTCTCAGTAATTGGTATATTTGTATATAAATTTTTAATATCTAATGAGGCGAAATTTGCACTAGTTGGAATGTCTATGTTGTGGATTTGTTGTGTTAGTTCATAACTGTTTTTGATACTGAAGTTGCTGTCATATGTATAGAATGCTTTCAAAATTTTATTAAGTTTCATATTTAGTTTATATGAAGGACTACTTCTGTAGTTGACAATAGGTCGTATAGATTTCTCTTTTTTATGCAGTTTAATCTGTGATCTTAATTTAGGTATTTGGGGATTCATATTTTTCATCATATTTTTTTCCCTCAGGGGTCAAGAGGTGATTATTTTCATCGACTAGTTTCTTAATCTTTAATTGGAACTTTGGAGTGGGGTCTTTAGTTACTTCAACGATCCCATTTTCATTAAAAAATGAGAGTGTTTTAAATATATAATCGTCTTCTTATAGAACTACTTGAATGCACTTTAGATTACAATTATTTCTCATTTAATACTAAAATCTATTGTCAGAAAGATGGCTTAGCAATGGGAAATTCTTTGGCTGGGACAGTAGCAGACATTTTCGTAAACCACATTGAGACGCAATTCCTGAAAAATAACCCTGATATCGCAAATAAAATCATATATTACAAGCGATATGTAGACGATACATTATTACTTTATAATGGTTCAAAAGACGAAATTGAGAAACTTGCTATAAAATTAAACTCTATGCATCCGAAGTTACAATTTACAGTTGAGCATGAAAATCGAAAATCCATTAACTACCTAGATCTCACGATAACTAATAACAACGGGAAACATTTATTCACCATATACAGGAAACCTACAACCACTGATGTTATTATTAATGCTACATCATGTCATCCTGACAAGTATAAAAAAGCATTTTTTAAGTCTATGATACACCGAATACTAAAATTACCGCTAGAAGCTAATGAGATCAAAAAGGAAATGACCATCTTAAAACAAATTGCAAAAACCAACTCTTTCGACACACGACAGGTAGATATCATTTTTAATAAAGTGCAACAATCACGAAGTACTCCACTAATAAGTAATCCAAAATATATTAAGATGACATATATGGGAAACATATCAGATAGAATCACTAACTTATTCAAAAATTCTGGAATAACAATAGCATTTACAACTGACAATACTTTACAGCAAAAATTAAGACATACCGTAAATAAAGATAATGGAAAATCTACCAGATCAGGAGTGTACAAGATCCAATGTAGAGACTGTGAGAAAATATATATCGGCCAAACAGGTCGAAATTTTGCAGTAAGGTACAAAGAACATACGTCAGGTACCTCACGAACAAAGTCTGTTTTTGGTCATCATATAACATTCAATAATCATGCTGAGGGGACAGTACAACAGAATTTACAAGTTCTTCATTATGCAAATAAAGGCTTACTTATGAATATCCTAGAAGAAATCGAGATATATGCTCATTTGAAAACCAAATCATCAATGCTGCTCAATGAACAATTAGATTTTCGCGAAAAATATTATTACGACCTTTTTGACGAAATTTTATAATAAAAGCATCTACTCTTTTGTTTTTTAAATATAAGATTAGTTATACCCATGGCAAAAGCAATGTATGTAAAATATGCTGCATCAGCAGTCTCATCAGTTATTCAGATATACATAAAATAAAAAATAAGAAATAAAAATAAAATGTTGAACGTACTATTAGCTGCTAACTTAATGCTATAAAGAACATTGCCATAAAAACTACAGTGAAAACAAGACGATTCTGCAGCATCCAACAAAGATGCAATTGTGATGTAGGCGACTTGGTATAATCGATATATACCACAACGCCAAGGATTTTACATCTTTGAAGTAACTGGCTCTGTAATAATATTAAGGTTGTCCATAGAGGGCACAGCTATCACACATCGTAATTCACTGTTTTTATTCAAAATATAAATAAGTTGTAGACACAACTATTATCTGTTAATCAGATATTTAAATGAATCAATTTTATGTTATTAGTGTATTTCCTACTTTTATACTTTGACGATGGCGTCATATTATGAACGCTGATTGGCAGTTATGAAGTAGTGTGACAGGAAGTAGGCGGAGCCTCTGCATATTTAAGCTCATGCTTAGCACTCATAACCATCAGTTGACTGCACAGCAGCAAGGAGAGCTCCACCTACCAACCCAAAGGAGCCAATGGGTATAACTAATTTTATTTTATTTTGTTAAAAAAAAAAATTTGACATCATTAGACTTTTTCATTCATTTAAAGATTGGTATCTAGTATTTCTTAAAATTTATTCACAGGTCTGATGATGGTTTTATAGAAAAAACCGAAACCGGTTACTCATTAAAACAGACATAACGTGATCAAGACTGAACTTTAATCTAAATATAACAATTAATTGGTCACTGAATTCCAAAAATGTTTACCAAAATTTCTCTGCCTTGCTTATCTGCCTGTCGACGATTCAACACAGGAACTATAGCTATACTTAGAGCTGTTACCTTTACTCTTTCAGATATTGACTGAGATCAAACTAATAAAGTAATGTAATCAACAACTTGGAGACTGGTTTGAACACAGCATCCTATTGGGGGTGGTTTTCCCATGCTGTCGTACCTGTGAACTGAGACACTCATTCAATTATTGAGATGTAAAGAACTTTTAATTTGATTGCCAAGAATCATGATATAGTTTGTGTTTTTCTTATACACAAATTATTGATGAGTGAATTGACTTAATTAAAATAGAAAGAAATGTTATACAGATGATAAGCGCTGAAAATGTGCGTTTTTCAGATTTGTAGTCTTCAACATGCAGTATCTGATCAAAAGTATGTTGACACCTATTAGTGGACGTTAATATGTGCTTCATCTGTATGACAGCTTACTGCTAAGAAGACATTGAGGTGCCCAGAAGTGCCCTCAGGAACCAGAACCAGACACGACAGCAATTTCGAACAGTGGGGCCCAGTTTGAAGTTGATATTCTGACTTATCCCGTAGATGGTCCATTGGGTTCAGACCGGGACTCTGGGCAGGTTACTCCATTTCAGGAATGTTATTCTCCACAAACAATTCCCTCATAGGTGCATTGTCACAGTAATACCAACAGTCGTCATCTTCAGACTGTTCCTATACTCCATACAGTACACAATACCTTTAAGTGTGTTCGTATCCTTCTGGATTTAGAGTTTTCTTAAGTGCAGTAAGGAGACCGTGGTTTAATTTGGAAAACACTCCTCTACCATAACACCGCCTTAATACTTCATTATTGCCACTACACGTGATGGCAGTTAATGTTCCTGAGACAATCGCCAAACCCAAACACTACCATAGGATTCTCATATAATTCGTCACTCGTTTTCAATCATCCCTGCCCATTGGCATTGTTCTTTATGCCACTTCAAGCACCATTTAGCATTGACTCCAGAAATGTGTGGGTTATGGAGAGTTGCTCAACCTTTGTACCACATTCTTTTCAACATCCTACTCACAGTAGCTAAGCTGCATGAACTGCTGGTAGCACTTACAACCGTTCTCTGCAGCGCTCTGTGTCCGTCAGTATGTGAGGTCTATCTGATCTCGGCTTGGGAATGGTTGTTCATGTTTCCACTTCACAGTCGTATGAGCACCAGTCAACTTGGGCAGCCTTAGAAGTGTTGAAATGCCCCTGATGGATTTGTACCTAGGTTGACACCCAGTGGCATGTCCACCTGTAAGGTCACTGAGCTCTCCCAGCTGAGCTATTCTGCTATTACTGCTTCTCCTCCTTTAATACTGACGGATGTGCCTCTCGTGACATCTAGCCATCAGTTCTACATTACACAGGGGTGCCGAGATACTTCTGATCGAGTAGTGTATACCTACTCCAGTCCCTGACCCACACAAGCTGAGCTAGAGTTCCATCTCTTACATATTTTGTAGTTTCTAATGCTTTGTTCAAAGCAAATGATACTTTCTAGAGCTTAAACATGAATTTAATTACACTATTTTTTGCGTATTAATGCTGTATTGCACAGAATTCTGTGTGTGGACTTGGGAGGGCAAGTGACTCGCACACATATGGTTCTCTCTCTCTCTCTCTCTCTCTCTCTCTCTCTCTCTCTCTCTGTGTGTGTGTGTGTGTGTGTGTGTGTGTGTGTGTGTGTGTGTGTGTGAAAAACATAAAGCACAGAGATGTCCAACTTCAGTGTACTAAGAGTGACACAATACTGGGACAAAATGCTCAAGACGACTTCATCTCTCAGAGCACACTGATTCGTTGCTCCGCTGGGTATATTGTGTTATCATTTTGGAATGTATCATTTGAGTACTTGCTATAATGTACTTTTTTCCTCCTGGTGTAATGTCTTTACAAATGACCGTTCTTTCTAGAATTTTAGTTGTTTCTCATGTTATATTTTAAGAATAATATACATGCTTGTAATTAATGATCTGTGCATTGTTCTTAATATTCTGAAATACTGATTATTTCTTGTCAAGTTTATTATGAAAATCTGAGATGAGAATATTGGTTTGAAATAATTTTTACAATTAAAATAGTAAACTGTCATAGTGAAGTGCAATATATGTGATTCATTTAGAAGTTTCTAGTCTTAGTAGTATAAATTAAAATGATTATAATACTGGGACAACTGTTAATTTAAACTTTGTCCAATTTGTTATTCTCATTTCTTCTTAATGCATACATACACTCCCACTCTATTAATTTTTTAAAAAAAGTGTCTGTTTTGTCTACAGGCATTCAAGATTTGGTGGAACATTTGTACTAAAGGACTTTAAGTCTATAAGTGACCGCAATTTGATCTACCATAAGCCGTTAAACAAACTTGATGACTTAACATTTGACCATGAAAAGGTAATATTTCAATAATTCATGTAGCTGTACTTACTCAGTTTGTTGTTGTTTTGTGCCATATTCAAAAACAATTGTCAGAGGCAAGTAAGTTAACTGTTCATTATGTCAAAAGCAATCACCATAACTATTAATACATTTATCCTACTGTGAGACAAGATGGTCATTACCTTTGTGGAAACATGTTTACAGCTGGCTACAGAACTGTGACTGTACCCAGACATACCACCTTGTCTGAATCAAATAAATTGCCAAAATTGTCTTTCTTCAGGGCTCCAAGAACATGTAAATTGCATGGGGAGAAATCAGGACTGCATGGAGGATGAGCAAGGGCTTCCAGTGAAACCTATGCAGCATATTTGAAACAACCTTGGCAACATATGGGCCTGCCCATGGCATTGATAGTCTTGTCTCCCAGTGGGATAAATGTATTAACTGTTATGGTGATTAATGAACAGTCAGCTTACTTGTTTTCCACCTATCTCCTTTTCATTTGACTGCTGCGTATACATAATACGGAATGACAGACATAATTCAGTGAGTGCAGTGCCTGTATTTTAGAGTGTCTGTACAGCTCATTGCATCAGTCACCGCTGATGATATGTAGCCATATTAAGTTATGAAATGTATTTACAAATTGTAAATAGAATATTACAACAGCTATATGGTTTATTGTCTACGCATAAAGATTTGTACCGGACCAGGGCTCGAACCTAGATTTCTCACTTATCGGAAGTGGTCGCCTTAACCACTTTGGCTATCCATGCACACTTCCCAGTCCAAACCACACTTCCATACATCAACGTGTAGACATATCATAGTGCTCGCACACCATTTGTGTGATTCCCACGAAATACAGTCAGAGAAGTGTCTCCCTATGTGGGACTTAGATGAACAGTGTGCGAGCACTATGGGATATAGACACTGTGACATATGGAAGTTTGGATTGGTCCAGGACGCGTGCGCAGGTAGCCAGAATGTTTAAGGTGACAGCAGCACATGACAAATTGGAAATCTGGATTCGAGATTAGTCCAGCATAAATTTTCATGTGTCTGTAGTAAACCATACTGCTGTTGTAACAATGAATTCACAATTTGCAAATACATTTCATTACAGACATAATGACAACAATGGAAATTCCACAAGTGGAACAATTAACAATAATGTATGTGTGTGTGTGTGTGTGTGTGTGTGTGTGTGTGTGTGTGTGTGTGTGAAAAGTACCTTAGGTATATGAGCAACCTCGTTTCTCTTTCTTCAATATATTTTTTAAAAAATGTGTGTCTTCTTTCTGTTCTCCATTTCTTTTGAGTAATCATAACATTTATGCAGTCTCTGAAAAACATTGTTCTTTTTGATGATTATGGTAAACAACATATTGGTTCATTGCTTATTTATTCCATATTTATAGGTATACATTACAAACCATTGGGGACTGCATAGAAGAGGGTACTTCCCATTGTATTACATAATAGGGATTCTTCAGTTTCTATTCGTGTATGTAGTGTGGGAAGAATGACCGCTTGAATGCATGCTGAAATAACCTAATCTTGTATTTGCAACCCTTACAGGAGCAAATATGTAGATGCTTGTATATTACTGGATTCATCACTTAATACTGGTGATTAAAAGTATGTAAATAGGCTTTTACAGGTTAGTTTACATCTATCTACAAGAATTTGCCAGTTCAGGTTCTTCAGCATTTCTGTGGTGTCAAACAAACCTATGACCATTTCTGCTGTCCTTCTTTGTGTATACACAAAAAGTGATATAACACACTTAAATAATCTGTGCATTAGTGGGACACTTATGACAGAATAGAAACAGAGTTTATTAATCTGAGAGGAAATACGAGAAATTATTTGTGTTACATTTATGGATAGACATGGAGTTTGATTAATGTGTCTTCAAATTTTGCAGCACAAGGTAAAGACACCAAAGAATCGCCAACCACTGAAGAGTGAAGTTGTTGAACGGAGATCTGCATACAGTGTTCGCCTCTTCCTAAAAGAATTCTGTTCTGAATTTCTGATCGGAGCATACAACACTCTGATGTACCATGTCAAAGTGAGTAGAAAGTAGTTGGTATGAAGAAGACAGGTGCCACGTAACTATATTCTCTTCTTTGCTAATTCACCATTTTCTCATTTTGTTTATACAGAGCAACCTGGTGCGAGCTAAAACTCAAGCAAATGACGAGTCCTATTATCTGTGGGCGATGAAATTTTTCATGGAGTTTAACAGGAACTACAAGTTCCAAGTGAAGCTTGTCAGGTGAATCCTCTCTCTGATTCTGTCGGATTTACTTCTGGAATGCATATTTATGATTCTCTGAGGCAAGAAATCAAATGAGAAACATTTAATTGTTATACGAGTAACAAATGGAGACTGTTTTGATGGAGCCCTCCATCCTATTTCACCTGTGTGTGCCTACTGCAACCTATTTGATCCTATTTACTGTATTCCATCATTGGTCTCTCCCAACAATTTCTTCCTCACTCGCTGTAATTCTCTTCATTATAAAATTGATGACTGTTTTATTTACAGAATATGTATTATCAAACAAACTCTTCATTTTGCCAAGTTGGGCCACAATTTTTTTTTTTTTTTTTTTTTTTTTTTTTTTTTTTTTTTTTTTTTTTTTTTTTTTTTTTTTTTTTTCCAATTTGATTCAGTGCCTGCTCATTAGTTATCTGATTTATGAATCTAGTCTTCTGCTTCTTCTACACCACCACATTTCTCTAACCTGTCTGCTATCCATGTTTCACTTCTTTACAAAGTTACTTTGCAGACAAATGCCTTCAGAAAACACTTCCTAACATTTTAATTTATATTA
This sequence comes from Schistocerca americana, assembly GCF_021461395.2. NCBI lineage: Eukaryota > Metazoa > Arthropoda > Insecta > Orthoptera > Acrididae > Schistocerca > Schistocerca americana. Next base: position 151,763,245 of record NC_060128.1, on the reverse strand, counting down.
GATGTTAAAAAATTTCAAGTTTTGGAAATGCCTTTCTTGCTATAGGCAGTCTACATTTTATGTAATCCCTACTTTGGTGATTGCCAATTATTTTGCTGCCCAAATTGCAGAACACGTCTACTTTTAAGGTAATGGTATAATGAAAAGGATAGTTGCACCTCACCATATAGTGAAGATGCCGAGTTGCAGAAAGGCACAACAAAAAGACTGCTACGCAATTATCTTTCGGCCAACAAGGCCTTTGTCAAAGTTAGATATAACACACGCACGCATGCACGCATGCACACACACACACACACACACACACACACACACACACACACACACACACACTGGTGGAGGAAAGAATCCAAATGGCCCAAGTCGTGGGGTGGTCAATGATGTTCTTGCCCACAGCTCCAGTGATCAACTGGCTGGTTCTCATACCAACATAAAAAGCTGTGCCGTGATGGCAGCAGAGTTGGTTTATGACATGGTTACTTTCACAGATAGCTTGACCTCATTTAGGTTAGGATGAGCCTGTGACAGGACAGGAATAGGAACTGCTGGGTGGCTGGATTGGGCAGATGTTGCTCCTGGATCTTCCACAGAGAGATGATCCCTACAAGAAGTGGTTGGAAGTTGGAATGGCCTAGAGATGGATAGGATATTTTGTAGTTTGGGTTAGGAGCAAGTAATTTCTTAAGGATAATAAACTAGAAGTTGAAAGCTGTCTTAAAGTTTGCGTACAGGAATTCTGCATCAACAAGGCTGACTATTTATGTTCTAGTAGTGTCCATAGAAACAGCTTCATTCCTTCCTTTTCATTAAAAAATTTGAAAGCATGCAGTACTAGTCCTTGTGTTAGAATTAGAGAGACATTGTGGAAATATTTAGTTAGGAATTTCTGAAATTTATTTTTCAGAAGTTGAAAACCAAGCCCCCCACTAAATTACAGTCATCATACACTCATCACTGTAATCTGTGCTTTGTGGCGATACGTTGTAGAATATGTGTATAATGAACACCATTCTCCCAGCCTAGATGCAAACATCATTTTTTTTTTTTTTTTACAGTGACATGTGTGCCCCCATAGCTTTTGTTTGGCCAGTTAAAGCAGACTGTCAGTTAACAAAAATTAAGCTTCAGCTCAACATTGTTTTGAAAACGAGATTGTTTTCATTTGTATGGATGTAATGGCAGAGATTTAAATGCTAAATTGAGCCTTTTGAATTGCCTAAACAAATTGCAGCTAACCGGCAGAACAAGTGCGCCAGCATATGATAAATGGCATTTCGCGGTCTGCTGGAGGTAATACATTCCCCTGCCACAGCACAGATGCTTGTGCCATTTACATCGTGAACGGTGGTCTCGTTTGAGTGATCGACCAATTTGCATGTATTGTTCTATGCTGGAAAAAAATGAAGTACTGTGCAAATGAGAAGCTATTTTTTTAAAAAAACCGACAACATGTAAATTAATGCATTTAAGCAAACAAGAATTGCTTCACAGCCACTTGACATTTAAATTGGCCATGCCAGCTAAACACGGTGAACTAAATATGCAAAATATTGTGAAGTGAATATAACTGTAGCCAAGACAATTGGTTAGGACAATGAAGGGAAGTGTCCAAGAAAGGATAAAAAATTATCATCGTATTTGCATACTCCCCTCTAAGATAATTGAGAAGGTCATATACAATTGAATAGAAGTATTTCTCGATGAAGTTGTATCATTGACAAGGTGCCAGTTTGAATTTCTTCAATCAAAAGTAATTTTCCTTTGGAGCTTACTCTGACATACACAAGGCTTCGAGTCTCATTAATCACTCACTGTGGATTCAGAAGCTAGAAATGTATGGTCTTAATGGTGAAGCAAATCATGGTCTTAGTGGTATAGCAAATCCCAGTCTTTCTTAGCATCTGAAAGCAAATGTTAAAAGCACAAGCACAGAATCTGAACAAACTCTGATGTAGCCATGATAAGCTGTGAAGTTCCACAAGTGTCTGTTCCAGCCCTCTTGTCGTACTGCTTGTTATTAATGATCTTACATAAATCTCCCAATTGCTTTAACTGTTTTTTCTTTTCTGTCTTTTTATTTTTTAACTATTAATTTATCAAATGAATTTTTTTTTGTAAATAAAAATCTTATAATGGATAAACCACAATTTTCCTGTTACAATTAAAGTACAAATACTAGTTTCGGTTGCTATGTGGAACCATCTTCAGATCATTTGGAATGTAAAAAGGTGGTGAATATGCACTGGAGAGCATTATTAGCTCTAATCATTCAATGACACAATGACACGTAATACCAAGACAGTGGCATTACGTTGTTTAAAAACATCACCATGAGCAAGCCTGTACCCATAAGCTCGCAGTATGATGGTAATAAAGGAAAATAGCCAGTTGCATAAGTAAAAGCTGCATCAAAAGCTCATTGTTTACAATAGTGTAGCAGGTATTATAGTGAGCTCAGTATATGTAACAGTTCCAAAAATTGTCAGTTGTACTGTAACCTGGCTTACAAAAGAATGATCCTGAATGCCGTATGAAATAGACATCTTTTTAAAATGTTGAAGATCAAAAGGAAAATGCCATAAGCCCACCAGCCTGACGAGACATTTCAAAATGATCTTCATCTTCACGTTCCAGAATTAGTCAATATTGTGTATGGGGGAACAAAAGGAGAAGTGCACAACCATCATAAACAAGCTAAGGCAAAAACTTATCTGGTGAACCATAGGTTGAGCAGAGATTATGAAGGACTGAGGAATATGGATAGCCTACATATCAACAAACTAACCTGTTTGATTAGAAATAAAACCATTCTTACTGGGGGAATCTAAAGGAGATGGTAATGAAACACACTTTTCATTCTGTTGAGAGTACCCCCCCGCCCCCTCCCCCCATGAACCATGGACCTTGCCATTGGTGGGGAGGCTTGCGTGCCTCAAGGACACAGATAGCCGTACCGTAGATGCAACCACTACGGAGGGGTATCTGTTGAGAGGCCAAACAAACATGTGGTTCCTGAAGAGGGGCCGCAGCCTTTTCAGTAGTTGCAGGGGCAACAGTCTGGATGACTGACTGATCTGGCCTAGTAACACTAATCAAAACGGCCTTGCTGTGCTGGTACTGCGAACGGCTGAAAGCAAGGGGAAACTACAGCCGTAATTTTTCCTGAGGGCATGCAGCTTTACTGTATGGTTAAATGATGATGGCATCCTCTTGGGTAAAATATTCCGGAGGTAAAATAGTCCCCCATTCGGATCTCTGGGCGGGGACTACTCAAGAGGACGTCGTTATCAGGAGAAAGAAAACTGGCGTTCTATGGATTGGAGCGTGGAATGTCAGATCCCTTAATCGGGCAGGTAGGTTAGAAAATTTAAAAAGGGAAATGGATAGGTTAAAGTTAGATATAGTGGGAATTAGTGAGGTTCGTTGGCAGGAGGAACAAGACTTTTGATCAGGTGAATACAGGGTTATAAATACAAAATCAAATAGGGGTAATGCAGGAGTAGGTTTAATAATGAATAAAAAAATAGGAGTGCGGGTAAGCTACTACAAACAGCATAGTGAACGCATTATTGTGGCCAAGATAGACACGAAGCCCATGCCTGCTACAGTAGTACAAGTTTATATGCCAACTAGCTCTGCAGATGAAGAAGAAATTGATGAAATGTATGATGAGATAAAAGAAATTATTCAGATAGTGAAGGGAGTTGAAAATTTAATAGTCATGGGTGACTGGAATTCGAGAGTAGGAAAAGGGAGAGAAGGAAACATAGTAGGTGAATATGGATTGGGGGAGAGAAATGAAAGAGGAAGCCGTCTGGTAGAATTTTGCACAGAGCATAACTTAATCATAGCTAACACTTGGTTCAAGAATCATAAAAGAAGGTTGTATACATGGAAGAATCCTGGGGATACTAGAAGGTATCAGATAGATTATATAATGGTAAGACAGAGATTTAGGAACCAGGTTTTAAATTGTAAGGCATTTCCAGGGGCAGATGTGGACTCTGACCACAATCTATTGGTTATGAACTGTAGATTAAAACTGAAGAAACTGCAAAAAGGTGGGAATTTAAGGAGATAGGACCTGGATAAACTGACAAAACCAGAGGTTGTACAGAGTTTCAGGGAGAGCATAAGGGAACAATTGACAGGAATGGGGGAAAGAAATACAGTAGAAGAAGAATGGGTAGCTATGAGGGATGAAGTAGTGAAGGCAGCAGAGGATCAAGTAGGTATAAAGATGAAGGCTAGTAGAAATCCTTGAGTAACAGAAGAAATATTGAATTTAATTGATGAAAGGAGAAAATACAAAAATGCAGTAAATGAAGCAGGCAAAAAGGAATACAAACTTCTCAAAAATGAGATCGACAGGAAGTGCAAAATGGCTAAGCAGGGATGGCTAGTGGACAAATGTAAGGATGTAGAGGCTTATCTCACTAGGGGTAAGATAGATACTGCCTACAGGAAAATTAAAGAGACCTTTGGAGAAAAGAGAACCATTTGTATGAATATCAAGAGCTCAGATGGAAACCCAGTTCTAAGCAAAAAAGGGAAAGCAGAAAGGTGGAGGGAGTATATAAAGGGTCTATACAGGGGCGATGTTCTTGAGGACAATATTATGGAAATGGAAGAGGATGTAGAGGAAGATGAAATGGGAGATATGATACTGCGTGAAGAGTTTGACAGAGCACTGAAAGACCTAAGTCGAAACAAGGTCCGGGAGTAGACAACATTCCATTAGAACTACTGACAGCCTTGGGAGAACCAGTCCTGACATAACTCTACCATCTGGTGAGCAGGATGTATGAGACAGGCGAAATTCCGTCAGACTTCAAGAAGAATATAATAATTCCAATCCCAAAGAAATCAGGTGTTGACAGATGTGAAAATTACCGAACTATCAGTTTAATAAGTCACAGCTGCAAAATACTAACACAAATTCTTTACCGACGAATGGAAAAACTGGTAGAAGCTGACCTCGGGGAAGATTAGTTTGGATTCCGTAGAAATGTTGGAACATGTGAGGCAATACTGACCCCACGACTTATCTTAGAAGAAAGATTAAGGAAAGGCAAACCTACGTTTCTAGCGTTTGTAGACTTAGAGAAAGCTTTTGACAATGTTGACTGGAATACTCTCTTTCAAATTCTGAAGGTGGCAGGGGTAAAATACAGGGAGCAAAAGGCTATTTACAATTTGTACAGAAACTAGATGGCAGTTATAAGAGTCGAGGGACATGAAAGGGAAGCAGTGGTTGGGAAGGGAGTGAGACAGGGTTGTAGCCTCTCCCTGATGCTATTCAATTTGTATATTGAGCAAGCAGTAAAGGAAACAAAAGAAAAGTTTGGAGTAGGTATGAAAATCCATGGAGGAGAAATAAAAACTTTGAGGTTTGCTGATGACATTGTAATTGTGTCAGAAACAGCAAAGGACTTGGAAGAGCAGTTGAACGGAATGGACAGTGTCTTGAAAGGAGGATATAAGATGAACATCAACAAAAGCAAAACGAGGATCATGGAATGTAGTCGAATTAAGTCGGGTGATGCTGAGGGAATTAGATTAGGAAATGAGATACTTAAAGTAGTAAAGGAGTTTTGCTATTTGGGGAGAAAAATAACTGATGATGGTCGAAGTAGAGAGGATATAAAATGTAGGCTGGCAATGGCAAGGAAAGCGTTTCTGAAGAAGAGAAATTTGTTAATGTCGAGTATTGATTTAAGTGTTAGGAAGTCGTTTCTGAAAGTATTTGTATGGAGTGTAGCCATGTATGAAAGTGAAATGTGGATGATATATAGTTTAGACAAGAAGAGAATAGAAGCTTTCGAAATGTGGTGCTACAGAAGAATGCTGAAGATTAGATGGGTAGATCACATAACTAATGAGGAGGTATTGAATAGAATTGGGGAGAAGAGGAGTTTGTGGCACAACTTGACTAAAAGAAGGGATCGGTTGGTAGGACATGTTCTGAGCCATCAAGGGATCACCAATTTAGTACTGGAGGGCAGTGTGGAGGGTAAAAATCATAGAGGGAGACCAAGAGGTGAATACACTAAGCAGATTAAGAAGGATGTAGGCTGCAGTAAGTACTGAGAGATGAAGAAGCTTGCACAGGATAGAGTAGCATGGAGAACTGCATCAAACCAGTCTCAGGACTGAAGACCATAACAACAACATGATGAGTACCTGGAGGCAAATTTGTATTAAATATATGAGCTTATCCTCTCCGCCATGCTATGTAAATCTTAAGAAAACTATTATACTGTGAAGGCTTTCACAGCCAGATATCATAGTTGCTGATGAATCTTCCAGAATGTATGTTTCATCCAGTGCAACTCTGGACAAATCGTCAGGAACCAAAAAGTTTCTTCGACCATGGCCATACAGCCTTTTAAGACTCATGAGCTATTAAGTAACTATGTTCTGAAAATATTACGACACAGTCAGGTGGCTTGCGGTGTATGGATGTAGATGTAGAACTGTGTTTGTGGTTTCTGTTATTTTCGTGCCTTGTTCTAAGCATAAATATTCAAGCTGTTAAAAGTTTAGGAGTAAAGGAGTCAATCGTCTAACAGGAAAAGTATTGAAGGCAGAGTCCCCATTATTTTTTTTGTGCCTGTTGACAACTCAACACTTCTACTATATTCAGTGAGTTATTGCTTTGAATCCTAAATTATTTTTAATTCTTCCCGAAGTTTCTTTACAATATTTATTTTGCTTGTCATGTATCTTGTACATCTGTATACTGTGAAATTCATGGAATAAGTGCAAAAACAGCTGTACCTCACTTTTGACAAATATTTTGGGAAAACATGTGTGTTTTGTGTGTGTGTGTGTGTGTGTGTGTGTGTGTGTGTGTGTGTGTGTATTGGTGATGTTATCCACTTACACAGACATTTGTGATAGTTAGTTCTAGATATATTAGAACAAAATAACAACTTCATAAAAAGCCACTGCTGCTTTCCTTGTATATCCAGTTCTTCCAAAAATTGACAAGGACTGTTATCAGCTGTCTATATACGGACGAAAATCTACATCTATTTAACAGAAACATTTAGAGTATTGTGGAATGTACCGGGTACTTATAATTGAATGAACAGTGTTCCGAGTGCTGCAGTGTCGGCTGTGTGCATTACAGGACTCTGAAACATCGTGGGTACATTTATTAATAGGTGCGCTCGTTGAGTATAGATCCACTTTCTGCCACCAGGTGTAAATATGGTACTGTAAGAAATTAGAATGTGAAATGTTTCCTGTTTTGATGTCAGTATACGTTTGTTGCTTAATGACGTGTGTCGATTTCTTTTGTGAAGTGTCTGCTGGTGTAAAGGGTTAAGAAGGTCAAAGTCTTTCATACGGAATGCAATGGCTATTGAGGAGGAAGACAGTGTGCTGTTGGTAAAGTTCTTTAATCAGTACGGCAGCAATAGCAGCGCTACATTACGGGAATGTCGACAGCAGGGACACTGTGACGGGGCCGCACTTGAGTAAAAGGGCTGAAGAATATGATGGTGAATTTTGAAGATACAGGTGAATTAGTTGCTACAACAGGGAGAGGAAGGTGGTCGATTCCCATGGCAATTGTTGTTGAAGTTGTTGTTATAGCCAACTGAGTAGCACACAACTAACTTCAGCCAGTGCGTGAGCTGTGTCACAGAAATGCTCTCATCCCTGGTCAACAGCTCAGAAGATTTTCCAACTCTTTTACACTGATATCCCACTAGGTTCAGAATGTGCACCAAATGAAGCCCCAAGATAGCCTGCAACATTGGACTTTGCCCTTCCTTATTGGCACACAGGGAAATGGTTGACATGGTCAGGGTATATTCTCTGGACAGATAAGGCACATTTTACTCTGCACTGTCGCATATGGAATTCTACTCTGCCACATTTTGTACAGGAACATCTACTGCACAGAGCTTATGTGGATGTGTGGTGTGGTTTCACAAGCTCTTTTATTCACGGTCCTCTTTTGTTTGAGGAGATGACACTTTGTGGGTCTGTTAAATGTACAGCGACATCTTCATGTTACCTCCTTGTGCTATATCTAATTCCAGCTTTGCAACAATGGAACTGTGTCCACACCACTATTTCGTGCAAGATGGGGCAACACTGCATGTTACTTGCCAGGTGAAAAATTCACTTCAAGAAACCTTTTGTAATGACCACATTATCTCTAACCAATGCATGTGATTTTTGATTGTGGTGATATCTGAAATCTGAAAGATTGTGTCTATCAGGGATGTAGCCTGACTCTTCTTGATATGAAGGATAGCATATGACGACATATCGCTCTGATTACACCCAGTATGCTGTGAGCAACTGTCAACCATACTGTGTTACGGATGCAGCGTGTTGCTGAGTTGGAAGACTATATTGAACACATCTTATAACTTGTGACCATATCCTAATAAATGTCCCAGAAGCACCGTGATCACTTGTTTGATCATTCCTCCCTTTTTCCTGCATCCACACCCAATTCTGACTGCTTACAGCCCCGTATTTTCACCTGGTACCAGAAACTAGGCCTATTATTATTTAAGAGTAATCTTCGAGCGCACCAATTAACGAACGTACCTATGTCATTTCAGCATCCTGCGATGTATACAGTCCATACTGCAGAATTCGGAACACCGTCAGTTTTATTATAACAACCCGGTACATCTCTGAGTCTATATATTCTATATTCTGAAAAATTTTAGCTGATTATGTCATAGAACGGTACTGAGTGAAAGTTTGCTACCAAGCGTATCTGAAGATAAGTATAATGAGAGAGATGTCTAAGTGGAATATCGGGCCAAATAGAGCTTTGTATTTTGTTTATGAGCCTATTATAAGGTAGTTCTGTGTTTCTGCTACTACTTGGCTCTCTTTCCATATTAGACATATTGTCAGTTAATTGATCATTTGTTATAGATATATTTTTATATTAGCTACATAGCAGACTCCCATATGTGATGATCTTGCTTATAATATTATTTATGTGAAGAAGGGGAGTTGTGGCTAAGTGCTGAAATATAGAACAGCCTGCAACAAGCAATAGAATGAAACCTTGTTTCAAGCTGTTTATTGACAATTCAGGTGTCGATACAGTAAAGGTGCTATATCTTGTAGGAGAAACAAAAAATATTTGTGAATATGTTAAAAAGGAGCTGTGTTTATATAACATTATTTAGTTATTTTTTTTATATATATATATATATATATATATATATATATATATATTTTTTTTTTTTTTTTTTTTTTTTTTTTTTTTTTTGTGGATACAGTTGTTTTTAGCTATACATCTCACACTCTAGTGTCACGTGTACTTTCAGTTTGCTCAGCAGGATGCTACAAATTGAACAAGTATCTGAACTTTTAGAGATGTTTTCTGAAAACTCAGCAGTAGAACTTCACATCAGTGCTCATTGTGGAATGGGATATCTGACGTGCACATTACATACTGTAGATGTTTAAATTTTGCATTAAATATAGGTTACAAATTTCCTAGCAGATTAAAACTGTACACGGGATCGGGACTCAAACCCGAAATGTTACTTTTTGTACAAAAATATTGTACTGGCTGAGCCACCGAAGCACTACTCACGGCGTACTCCCACATCTTTATTTCCACCAGTACCTCATCCGCTACCTTCCGGATTCACAGAAGTTCTCCTGTGGAAGTTGTGGGACTAGCACTCCTGGGAGAAAGGATATCACAGAGAAATGGCTTAAATGTAGTCTGTGGAAGTGTTTCCAGGAAGAATTTTCACTTTGCAGTAAATTAAACTATGTGTGATTTACATGCTTTCTTACATCAGCAACTCGGTTGCTGATTCACAGAGTTTTGAAACATTTTATATGAAACCATTACTAAACCACATTTTTTTCTGTTTGTGCAGTGAGACAATGTCGGTTCAAACATTCCACTTTGTGCAAACCCAGATGGAAAGCTGCTACGCCAACATGGTATGCGACAAGAAGAAAATTTCACTCTGGTCTCGCCGTATGCATGTGGCGCTGAAGGCCTACCAGGTTAGTACAACTGTTTGCATTGGCAGTTCATTTATTCCCATGTAAAATGTCTAAATGTGCAGCTCTGAGGAATGTTGATTTCGCATTAGAGAATTATTCTGTCCTGTACATCAACGCAAGGATGTTGTATGAGCCATCAATAAAATGTTTACAACAGTGTGAATGGATACTTCGGCCTTAGAGCATACTTGCTTTTCTCATTCGCATTGCTGACTGCTTGTAGAGGGGATAGGATAAACTAGATTACAGAGATCCATTTCCAACCAAGTAATACATACCTATTAAATATTTTCACTCTACACATTGGCCGTGAAGAACACTGAAACTAGCGAAATATTCACATTACTGTAGCACTTTTTTCTGAGTGTTTTATGTTGTTATGGAAATCATATTGAATTTTATTTTATAGAAGATTTAACATCACATTTCTACAAGGTGTACAACTTTGCTTCTGCCATTTGCCGATAGGTGGCAAGTAAGGTAAGTAGCGGTCGAAAGAAACAGATCGCAGACGTCAGGCAGTTAGCTTGAACCTCGGTTAAAATAACCTCATTCTTGATTGATAACATCAGTTTATGAGCCCAATTCTCTTCATTTGTGGGAGGTGTTACTGTTTGTTTCGATATAAAGAAAACAGTGGCCGAGTCTCATCGTATGCTCTCAAGTACATATGGTAAGGACGTTATTAGTGAAAGAACATGTTGTGAGTGGTTTCAATGCTTCAAGAACGGTGATTTTAACTTTGTAGACCGGCATAGTGGTGGAAGAGAGAATGTTGTCAAAGATGCAGAATTGGAGACATTGCTGTGTGTGCAACATAAAGTTGTTCTTGATTGAAAATTTCAGTTTACGAGCCAAATTCTCGTCATTTGCCGGAGGGTTACGGGGATTTCTGCATCGCATTGTGACCAGGGACGAAAAATGGGTTCATTACGATATCCCTAGACGCAAAAAATCATGGGGATATCCTGGTCATGCTTCCACGTCAACGGCCATACCGAATATTCATGACTCCAAGATAATTGCTCTGCATTTAATGGGATCAGCTCAGCGTCTTGTACTATGAGCTGTTAAAACCAAGTGAAACAATCACAGATACTCGTTATCTAACGCAATTAATGCGTTTGAGCAGAGCATTAAAAGACAAACGGCCGCAATACAGCGAGAGGCACGGTAAAGTTATTTTGCGGCATGACAACGCTCGACCCCATGTTGCAAAAGAGGTCAAAACGTACTTGGAAACGTTAAAATGGGAAGTCCTACACCACCCGCCGTATTCTCCAGACATTGCTCCCTCTGACTATCACCTGTTTAAATCAATAGTGCATGGCCTGGCTGATCAACACTTCCAATCTCATGAAGAAGTCACAAATTGAATCGATTCGAGGATTGCTTCAAAAGATGAACAATTTTTTCGACGCGGGAATCGTACACTGCCTGAAAGATGCGAGAAAGTAGTGGCCAATGATGGAAAATACTTTGAATGATGCATGTGTAACCAGTTTTAAACCCTCAGTATTGGGGAAAAAACGACGGAAGCAAAGTTGTACTTCTTGTATTATATTAGATACTTTTACACCAGGCGTTTTCTCAGGTTATTCACAGTTGTCTTGTAACGCAGTGTTTCACAACTATTGCACTGTGTGATTCTATTACTTTAGTCTCTTACAGAAAAGTATCTCTGGATAACTTGATTTTTATTCATTGTTGATGACCTCATGCAACTGCACACCAGATTAAATAAAATATTGTTATACTTCATTTTCATGTATGTTTGTATAATATGCTAATACCGGCCTGCAGTCAAGAACACACACAGGCACACTCACAGTGCTTAATATGATACTGGTTCTACATTGGAGCGGTGGCACTGCATGTGCGGTCAAACAACTGCCTTCAGCAGTCCACCCATATTAGCTGGTACCCAAGGAATGACTAAGTTCCAACCTCAAGTAACTCCAACCATGGGCAGAGCTGTTAATGAGTCATGGCTGTAGTGCAGAATGGTTGTGACAGTATGTTGTTGAATGAAGAAGTTGCAGATGTGTGAGTAATACCCTAATCACAATGAGCCATGCGTGTGACTCATAATTTAGGATTACATGTAACAACTCATCAAATAGCGGAAGCAGTTAGTTGTTGACAGACATCTTAACAAGATTGAAAAATTTACTAGCTTTCGGACACACACAAACCCCTCCTCCCCCCTTTCTCTTTCTCTACAGCTCAAAAAAAGATTCATCCAAAAACAAGCAAAGATACCAGTCTTGTTGAGGTGTCTGATGACAGCCAATTGCCTCTTCTACTCGCTGAGTTGTTCCCTTTACCCTTAAATTATTTACAACTACTGCTTGCTTCCATTACTGTATTTGTGTCTATAATGAATTAAGTTTTGAGACAGCTTTCAGGTTGCCTGTTACAGTGACAAGACACGAATGCCATTGGTTTGTTTAAATTACAGAAATGTTAACAGTAAGAAGAAAAATATTGTGTGTTAGTGAATTACGGGTAAACAGTTTTCTCATTGTTATCCAAAAATGAGATGAATGGTTAAAACTCACGTTTCAGTTCATGTACCCTACTACAGTAAAAATTTAACAGGGTCTGGTATGGATTGTAAGAATCGCTTAATAAGTATGACTCAGTAAGAGTGTCATTTTAACAGTTATATTAATACTGCCATACTTAAGTTGTTGACCCTCTTTCTCAAAGAAAGAAAGAAAGAAAAAGATGTGTTTTATTATTGGAAATGAACTCTATAACTGAACTGTAAAAACCGCTGGGAAGTCTACCACATATTCAAGGTGATGCAAAGATTGGCAACTTGCTTTAAATGTTCAGAAATGTAAAATTTTGCACTTCACTAGAGAGGGAAAAATGTAGTATGACTACAACATGAATGAGTCAGAGTTGAAATTGACCAACTCGTACAAATATATGGACGTTAAGATCTGTTGGGACAAATACATGGTATGTTAAATGGAATGATCACATAAGCTCAGTTATAGGTAAAGCAGGATGTTGACTGCAGTTCATTGGTAGAATGCCAGGGAAATGCAGTCAGTCTACAAAGGAGATTGCATGCAAAATGGTCATGCGACCCAATCCTAGTGTGTGGGATCGATACCAAATTGGACTAACAGGTGATATTGAATGTATACGTACAAGGGCAGCATAAATGGTCACAGATTTGTTTGACCCATGGGAGTGTGTCACAGGGATCCTGAAAGATCTGAGGTGGCAGACACTTGAAGTAAAACCCAAGCTATCCTGTGAAAGCCTAGAACCAACTTTTAAATGACGAACCGGACAAGGCGGTGCAGTTGTTAGCACGCTGGATTTGGGTGGACTTGCAGTCTGGAGGAAGATGGTTCATATCCCTGTCTTGCCATCCAGATTTAGGTTTTTCATGATTTATGTCCACCGGTATCTCTTCATGTACTTTTCAAAGTTGACGGAAGTTCTCCTGAATCCCTTGTCCAGGCTAGCACTCCAAAAAATAAGGATATTTTGGACACATGGCTTACCACAGCCTTTGGGATTGTTTCCAGAGTGGATTTTTCGTTCTGTTGTGGGATATGTGCTGATTTGAGCTCGTGGAAGCCAAACAAACCTGTTATCATTCCTGCTGCCTTTTTTTAAAAATATACTTTCAGTTTCTGCTGTTTGGCTCATTTGGTATAAGTTCTGCATTCTTAAGCAATGTTATAAGATGTGACATACGTGTTCTTGGAACTGATCTGCTCTGTAAACAGCAGAGGGAGATTACTTTGCAGGAAATAAAGTTGATGTTGATGAATAAATAAAGACTCTGTAAGAAAAACAAAAATTTCACAACAGAAGTTACTTACACTTCTGCTGATAAATCCTCCATTCGTAATAATGTGCTACATCATCCTTACCAAGAAATCGTCATTGTGGTCACATATTTTGTTTGATGCCTCATATGATTGTACTATTGTCGTCGGGGAGATCAGTTGATTTACTTACCTCTAAAGGAATATTACCAGAGATAATCACAGTAAAGTAGAGGCACAAAGTAGAACAGGTCAAGTGAAATGTGCATTGGTCAGGCATTGAGGGGATGTGGAGTGTCACAATATAATTGCCTCTAAAGTTTGGAAAAGCCTTTGGAAAAAATATTTGGAGTGTTTCTCTGTGCTATGAACACATGAAAAACATGGAGCGGACCAACAAGATAACGTATTAGGAGGTTCTTGAAAGAGAAGGTGAAAGAACAATTCTGTGGAAAACTGTCGTAACCGTTATGAATTGTTCTACTCTAACAACACCTGAGAAATGGTTGGAAAAGAGGCCAGTAATACTAGTACAAGATACTCTCTACGATACATCATGCAGCTGCCTACAGAGAATGAGTGCAGGTTAATTTATACTGTGGTTTGTTGAATTACTGTCTGCTCTATTTTTCGTCATCTGCAGCTGTTGGCATCAGGTAATGGACTGGCAGCTTCAAAAGATATGTCCAGTTCTATCGATTGTTGTGGGGAACTGACCTTCACTTGCTTTGAATGTGACCATACACATTTCAACAGTTGTCATATGTATAGTTTCTGTATTATTGCTAGCATTAGTAGTATAATGTTCAGTAATTTTAAAATCATATTTTTACATGTTTCAGGAACTTCTGATGACCTTAATAGCCATGGACAAGTCTGACGATGCAGTGGTGAGGAACTCCTCAAGAGTCATAAAGAGCAATATCTTCTATGTCATTGAATACCGAGAGCTCATTTTCACATTGCTGATTAATTTCTCAGAAACAAAAATGTCAAGGTATGTCTGCTTTCAAAGCTGTGTATTATTTCGTCGGCTTTATTATCATTTAAAAATGCTGATCAAGATACACACATGGATTAAGCAATGGAAACCCACATAAAAATATGGCTTCTTGTAACTTGGCTATATCATACAAAATTTGTAAATGTGTATGAAGGAATGTCCACGCACTTAGCTTGATGTACATATCAGTAACATCTTTGGTGAGTGATCATGGAAATTAATATGGTGAAGTAGCAATGGTTTATAGCAGCCAATGATGTGTTCATGTTAGTACTTATTTTTTTAAACTGGTTGATTCTGACCTAGGCAACAAGCTTGAATTACCAGCAATAGGTTTGTAATCAGATCATACTGGCAGTGAAAAACAGATTGTTATGTGATGCAAAAAGAAATAAACACATAGAAAACTAGTCAGACGAAGCTTATAGTTAAAGGCTCTGAGATGGAGCCACTGCAAAAGATATATTAAAATACACTTCTCAGTAATGAATGGATTACAGAATTGAAATTATCAGGATGCATTTCATATACATCCCTCATGGATTTAAATAATGGTAGTCAACATTTTTATAACTGTTGATATCGAATGATGTTTTTTGAACCGATAGTAGCTACTCTGAAGGCTGCAGCTTGAAATCCCAGTTAGCTCCATTTAGCAGAGATTATGGGGCATGGTTTGTACACAGTACATCTTTGGGCATTTTGAAGGCTCAGTTCATTCAGACTAAGGTTTTACATCTACATCTGCATGTATACTTTGCAAATCACATTTAAGTGCCTGGCAGAGGGTTCATCGAACCACCTTCGCAGTTTTCTATTATTCTAATCTCTTATAGCACGCAGAAAGAATGAACACCTATATCTTCCCATGCGAGCTCTGATTTCCCTTGTTTTATCATAGTGATAGTTTCTCCCTATGTAGGTCAGCATCAACAAAACATTTTCTCATTCAGAGGACAAAGTAGGTGATTGGAATTTCGTGAGAAGATTCCTCTGTAACAAAAAAAAGCCTTTGTTTTAGTGATGTCCATCCCAAATCCTGTATCATTTCAGTGACACTCTCCCCCCATTTCGCGATAATACAAAACGTGCTGCCCTTCTTTGAATTTGTTTGATGTACTCCGTCAATCTTATGTGGTAAGGATCCCACGCTACGCAGCAGTATTCTAAAAGAGGACCGAACTGTGTACTGTAGGCAGTGTCATTAGCAGATCTGTTATACCTTGTAAGGGTCCTACTAATAAAACGCTATCTTTGGTTAGCCTTCCCCCACAACATTTTCTGTGTGTTCCTTCCTATTTAAGTTCGTAATTGTAATGCCTAGGTGTTTAGTTGAATTTACAGCCTTTAAGTTTGACTGATTTATCATGTAACCGAAGTTTAATGGATTCCTTTTAGCACTCATGTGGATGAGCTCACACTTTTTGTTATTTAGGGTCAATTGCCAATTTTCCCACCATACAGATATTTTTTCTAAATCATTTTGCAATTTGTTTTGATCTTGTGATGACTTAACTAGTTGATAAACTACAGCGTCATCTGCAAACAACCTAAGACAGCTTCTCAGATTGTCTCCAAAATTGTTTATATAGATAAGGAACAGCAAAGGGCCTATAACACTACCTTGGGGAACGCCAGAAATCACTTCTGTTTCACTCGATGACTTTCCGTCAATTACTACGAACTGTGACCTTCCTGACAGGAAATCTTGAATCCAGTCACATAGCTGAGACAATATTCCATAAGCACTCTATTTCACTACAAGCTGCTTGCGTGGTACAGTGTGAAAAGCCTTCTGGAACTCCAGAAATACAGAATCAGTTTGAAATCCCTTGTCAATAGCATCCAACACTACAGGTGAGTAAAGAGATGGTTGTGTTTCACAAGAATGACATTTTTCTAAATCCGTGTTGACTGTATGTCAACAGACAGTTTTCTCTGAGGTAATTCATAATGTTTGAACGCAATATATGTCCCAAAATCCTGCTGCATATCGATGATAATGATATGGGCCTGTAATTTAGTGGGTTACTGCTACTACCTTTTTTGAATATTGGTGTGATATGTGCAACTTTCCAGTTGTTGAGTACGGATCGTTCGTCGAGCAAACGGTTGTATATGATTATTACGTATGGAGCTATTGCATTGGCATACTCTGAAAGGAACCTAATTGGCATACAGTCTGGACCAGAAGACTTGCTTTTATTAAGTGATTTAAGTTGCTTCACTACTGTGAGGATATTTACTTCTACAGTACTCATGTTGGCAGCTGTTTTTGATTCGAATTCTAGAATATTTACTTCATATTCTTTGGTGAAGGGATTTCCTAAGGCTGTGATTAGTAACTCTGCTTTAGCAACACTGTCTTCGATAGTATCTCCATTGCTATCGTGCAGAGAAGGCATTGATTCTGTCTTGGTGCTAGCGTACTTCACATACGACCAGAATCTCTTTAGATTTTCTGCCAGGTTTGGAGACAAAGTTTCGTTGTTGAAACTATTACAAGCATTTCGCACTGAAGCTAAATTTTGAGCTTCCATAAGAGATTGCCAATGTTTGAGATTTTGTGCCTGTTTAAATGTGGTATGTTTTTTTCGTTGTTTCTGCAATAGTGTTCTGACCCCTTTTGTGTACCAAGGAGGATCAGCTCCATTGTTTGTTTATTTATTCGGCATAAATCTCACAATTGCTGCCAATACTATTTCTTTGAATTCAAAACATATCTGGCCTACACTTGCATTGTTAATTTGGAAGGACTGGAGACTGTCTCTCAGGAAGATGTCAAGTGAATTTTTATCTGCGTTTTTGAATAAATATATTTTTTGTTTATTTTTGGAGGATTTGGGGGTTACAAAATTCAATCTCACTATGACAATTCTGTGTTCACTAATCCCTGTATCCATTTTGATGCTCGTTATCAACTCAGTTTTATTTTTTGATGAGAGGTCAAGTGCGTTTTCACAACTGTTTACTATTCACGTGGGCTCATGAACTAACTGCTCTAAATAATTTTCAGAAAATGCTTTTAGAACAATTTTGGATTATGTTTGATGCGTACCTTCTGAATTAAACGTGTATTTTCGTGAACATCTGAAGGGTAAATTAAAGTCACCTCCAATTATAATTGTATGAGTTGAGTACGTGTTTGAAATCAAACTCAAGTTTCCTTTGAACCTTTCAGCAATTGTCTCATCTGAGTTGGGAGGTCGGTGAAAGGATCCAATTATTATATTATTCTGGTTGCCAAGAATGACCTCTGCCTATACTAACTCAGAGGAACTATGTACTTCAATTTTGCAACAAGAAAACTACTTCTAACAGCAACAAAAATGCCACTGTCAACTGTGCTTAATTTATCCTTCCAGAACATCGTTAGGTTCTTCGCAACAATTTCAGCTGAATTTATCTCTGGCTTTAGCCAGCTTTCAGGGCGTATAACAATTTGAGCATCGGTGCTTGGAACTCTGATAACACAGTGATGACAGTTTACAGCTGTTATACGAAAGGTTCTTGTATCTACATTCTTCCTGTGCCTGGCCTGCACCCTTTGTGACTGAAACCCGTTTAGTGTTTTCCCAAGACCCTCTAACCTAAAAAACCACTCAGTCCACGCCACACGGCCCCTGCTACCTGTGTATGTAGTCTTCGGTATGTAGTGGACTCCTGAGCACCTCAGCAGAACCCGAAACCCAACCACCCTATGGCGCAAGTCACGGAATCTGCAGCCCACACGGTCACGGAACCATCTGAGCCTCTTGATTTAGACCTTCACTCAGCACTCTTTAACAGCCTGCACATGTTTTCTCGCATACACTGGAACCTTGCATACACTGAACCTTCATTATCGAGTCCCTGCCTCAGTAGATCTGTATTATGCTTCAGTGTATCATTGAATGCCATTTAATATTAATGTTTTGATAGTGTTGAAGACAGTTCCTTGACTTTCTGGCATTGGCGATTGTATCAGATAGAGGAAAATCGTGTTAGGGTTGTAAATGTCTCACTAGACCGCACTAGAATGTGGTAACATATATGGTACCGCCTAGTGAGAGTTTCTAGATTTATTACAGGAGATAAGAGCACAAAACATGTCCTGTTATTAAGTTGCTAAGAATTTTGTTGATTGCTGACGGTATTTAAGAGATAAAGTAAGTCATTAGCAAGTTTATTTTTGTAACTGTATAGTGCTTAAAACCTTGTGTGTTGTATTTCCTTTGCAAATAACTGTAGCATACCTTGAGTCTGTGAACAGCACAATATGAATTAAGTGCGCAATTTTTTAGGCAAAAATTTGGAACGTGAGCTTAAGAGTACAGTGAATGATATTGCTCCACCCAAACCCACTCTAAACACCACTCAAACAATGGAAACTCTAGGTAGGAATATCAACAATGTAGGAAAAGACAGATGGCTGCTTACCATAAAGAAGACATGTTAGGTTGCAGACAGGCACAATTCATAGATCTATCATGTGGGAGGCAAGCAGCAGTGTGGAGAAGAGGCAGGGGAAGGGGTAGTAGTGTACGGGTCTGGGGAGAGAAACAAACACTTTCAGGTGTAGTGTGCAGGGCCTAGAATGCCAACAGGCTCAGCGTCAGAAGGTTGTGTGGCAGGGAGCTGGGAAAAATGGAGCAAAAAAGGAGAGGAGCAGATGTATTGGCTAGGGGCAGCAAATAAACAGGGTGGGAGATGAGAATGGGGAGGAGATGATAGGACAGAGGGGGTGGGAACTGTTGGGTGGAGTTTGATGTTGTTTATCAGTAGTCTCAATTCTGCTACTGCTTATTACTTTTGTCTCCCTTCAGTTTTCTCTCAATCCGTGTTATTAATTCCTTTCACCCTGAGTTTTTATCCCACTCTGAACCTTTCTTACATTTCCATTATTGCTTCACTGATAGAACATTAGGGGCGAAAGACAAAATCCGTGCCTTAGATCCTTTCTGATATTAGTGTTTTTTTGCAAACTTCTCTTGTAGTCTGTACTTCTGCAACTCACTATATTCAGCCATACTTTATAACAGTATGTCATTCTTTGTAGTGTGTGAAAAGGGCCAGCAATTTATAGCAGTCTGTTTGCAGGGCCTACTTGCGAGACCTGGTAGTGACTGCACACATCTTCCTCAGGATGCTGGAGCAGTTTTCCGCAAAGGGAACAATTGTGGTACAGAAACCAGTGAGATCGAAGCCAAAGCGCAAGAAGAGTAAGTACTCTGTTGTTATTTTGTAGTGATTTATGATAATAGTGTGAGAAGGATAAATTGCTGCTCACTTGAGTAGCAATCTATACATTTCATAATATTGTCATTATTTCATCCTGAATTTTCCATTGTGGTTTATGTTAATGTGAACTTTTCATTAATGCTAAGTGTTTGCTGAATTGTAAACAGCTGATTTAAAAACCAATTATGTCACTTGTGGCTTTCTAGTGAAAATTGTCAGTGCTTTTGATTTCTTTATGGATCTTAATGCTTGTTCTCACATGGTTTCCAACAGTAGGAAACCTATGTGACTGACCACTTCTGTAACAGATCATTGGTCCTTTAGGTAAATTTCTTTGAAGAAATTAGAATTTGGATTGGCTCCCCACTGAAACAGGAGCAGTGAGACAAAGGAACTTTTTTTTTTTTAGGAGTTCTGTACCTTTAACTCATTTTTTTTAACTTAAAAAAAAAATCATGAGGAGATTTTAAAAAAAGGGGGAGGACAGCATGTGGAGAAAGCCGTAGCACATACAGGTGCTTGAAGGGACTGGAAAGTCACATCAAACCTTGGATCAAGATGGACAGAAACAGGAGGTGTTCCAGAAGTGTCAGCTAATGACTGAGAGCCACATTGTAGAGCGCTGATAGCTGAAAGGTGTTAGCTAAACATAAAAAAATAGATGCAAACCAAAGCTTTATTATAATAGGAGACAGGAGAAAGGAAAGGTGCTCAAAAATTAATTAAGTATGCTCAGATGAAGAAAGGGCTGACTCAGGAATGCACCCATCATGATAAGAAATCTTGAAATGCCAAAACTGTGCCTAAGCCGAGTGATAGTTATTCTGAGGCTCTTGGTTTAGTCTAGTTAGCTGGGGCTATAATGATGATGAATGACAACAAAATGTCTATGCTAATGACAAAAACTGCAAAGTCATCTGCACAATGGATCATGCTTCCAAGATATATGGGTGCAGTGAATATTAGTTACCAGTGTAAAATTCAAACATTAACTGAGAACTTTTCTTCTGGAAATCAGGTTCACTACTACCGCAACACACTATAAATAAGACTGGCATGTTGTTGTCCCTAAAACTCAGCCTAGTAGCAATAGCTCATAACATTTGTAGGGGCAGTGAGAAAGTGAATGCCTAGGCAACATTCTAACAATACAGATAAGAAAGTCTACACAAAGACGTGGTACTACCAATTTACCCCTGGACAAGTGTTCATAGAAACTATGGGTCTCACATTGGGTGTAAAATTCAATGTGGCTGCAGCAAAAAATTACCTGAAGTGAAGTGCATCAGAAAATCTTCTTGTGTTGTAAGTAGCAGTATACTTTCACACAAGAGCAATAATCTTTTCAAGTACAGTATTAGTCATACCTCACACAATGGAATGCAAATGTAAGGGAGTTGGGCATTACTGTATCAAATGCTGATAACTCTGTCTCACACAAGTTCGAGGCATCTTGTGTCCTTCACAGAAATCACTCAACATCTGACACTGTTTATGCCCTGTATACAGTTTACCAGGCACGGCAACAGCGCTAAACGTGAAGATCACTGTTACACTTGTGTGACTCTACTGCATCTCACAGAGAATTGTAACTCCTTATCATTTACATATGCCACTGACAAACAGTTTTCATCTGCCAGGAAGTTTAAGATCAGCACTCTACTGCAGAGTAGAAATTCATTAGGTGTTTCTCGTATAAAATTCACAACTGTGCTGCCTAGTATTAGAAGCGTATAAACTGAAATGCCAAAGAAACTGGTATGGGCAAATACAGAGATATGTAAACAGACAGAATACGGCACAGTGGTCAGCAACACCTGTGTAAGAAAACAAGTTGTTAAATCGGTTACTGCTGCTACAATGGCAGGTTATCAAGATTTAAGGGAGTTTGAGCATGGTGTTATAGTCGGCACATGAGCAATGGGACACAGCATCTCCGAGGTAGTGATGAAGTGGGGATTTTCCTGTATGACGATTTCACGAGTATACCATGACTATCAGGAATCAGGTAAAACACCAAATTTTCAGCATTGCTGCAGCCAGAAAAAGATCGTGCAAGAATGGGACCAATGATGACTGAAGAGAAATTCAACGGGACAGAAATGCAACCCTTCCACAAATTACTGCAGATTTTAGAGCTGGGCCACCAACAAGTGTCAGTATGTGAACAGTTCAATGAAACATCATCAATATGGGCTTTTGGAGCCGAAGGCCCACTCATGTACCCTTGATGACTGTGCGACACAAAGCTTTAAGCCTTCCTCGGCCCATCGGCACCGACATTGGACTGTTGATGTTTCCTGGTCGCAGTAGTCTCATTTCAAATTGTATCAAGCTGATGGACATCAAGGGGTATGGAGACAACCTCATGAGTCCATGGACCCTGCATGTCAGCAGGGGACTGTTCAAGCTGATGGAGGCGCTGTAAGGGTGTGGGGTGTGTGCAGTTGGAGTGATATGGACCCTGATACGTCTAGGCATGACTCTGACGTGACAGGTATGTAAGCATCCTGTCTGATCCGCGCATCCATTCACGTCCATTGCACATTCTAACGGACTTGGACAATTCCATCAGGACAATGTGACACCCTACGTATTCAGAATTGCTAGAGTGGCTGCAAGAACTCTCTTCTGAGCTTAGGCACTTTCGCTGGCCACCAAACTGCCCAGACATTAACATTACTGAGCATATCTGGGATGCCTTGCAACATCCTGTTCAGCCGGCCGGTGTGGCCAAGTGGTTCTATGCACTTCAGTCTCGAACCACGCGACCGCTACGGTCGCAGGCTCGAATCCTGCCTCGGACATGGATGTGTGTGATGTCCTTAGGTTAGTTAGGTTTAAGTAGTTCTAAGTTCTAGGGGACTGATGACCTCAGATGTTAAGTCCCATAGTGCTCAGAGCCATTTGAACCAACATCCTGTTCAGAAGGGATCTCCACCCTTCTTACTCTTACAGATTTATGGACAGCCCTGCATGATTCATGGTGTCAATTCCCTCCAACACTATTTGAGACATTACTCGAGTCCATGCCACGTCGTGTTTTGGCACTTCTGCGTGCTCGCTGAGGCCCTACGCAATGTTAGGCAGGTGTATCAGTTTCATTAGCTTTTCAGTGTACCCTGTCCGCAGGAATTTCATACTCGTAACTATCTACTGGTCTGTCTGATGCATGTGGTAATGTAACATACTAAACTGTGTGCCCTCTTTATACAAATGGTCATTTGAAGTAGGCCTAAAAAGTAGTTTTCTTTGTCTGCCAGAGCCAGCGACAGTCACGGCCCCACCTGTCGAACCCAGGCCACCGGCAGAGGTCTGGGACGAAGAACTGGGGCCTCAGATGTCTGTAGCTCTACAGCATACAACAGAACTTCCTGTGGCAGTGCCTTTTGATGTCGCGTCAGAAAAAGAAATTGATGATCAGAAGTAAGTACCTGTATTTCAGTAACATGTGTCTCAACCTGTAGAGATTTTATGATGCTCATAGTGTACATAATTCATAGATAGAGAGAAATGTAGGTAAGTAAGATGTACCTGCCAATATCTGGAGCTGAGTCTGCCGTATGAATCTTAACCGTTGTAGCATGTAAGAGCTCTGATGCTGTGTTTGAAACTCAACTGAATTATTTTTGTTGGATAAGGCATGTAGACGTTGATTTGTACCTTTGCTCTGAGTTAATGCATTGGTGAATCTGAATGTCAATTAAAACAAACTTAAACCCATTTCAGTCTCATGCTGTAATGACACATAATATTTTTGTTGTTGATGTATGTTTAAAGGATTTTGATGTGAAGAAATTTTGTGACACTAGAAAATTGTAGTGAACTGCAGGAAGACCTGCAGAGGATCGATGGTCGGTGCAGGGACTGGCAACTGACGCCCAACATAAACAAATGTAATATATTGTGAATATGTAGACAGAAAGACCCTTTAGTGTATGGTTACAAAACTGCATAAGAATCAGTTTAAGGAGTTACTTCTGTGAAATATCTAGGAGTATGTGTATGGAGCAGTTTGAAGGGGACTGACCACATAAAAAGAATTGCAAGATGCCACACTGAGATTGATTGGAAGAATCCACAAGAAATGTAGTCCATCAACAAAGGAAGTTGCCTACAAAACCCTTGTTCGATCAGTACTGGAATACTGCTTGTCAGTGTTGTTGTGGTCTCCAGTCCAGAGACTGGTTTGATGCAGCTCTCCATGCTACTCTATCCCGTGCGAGCTTCTTCATCTCCCAGTACCTACTGCAGCCTACATCCTTCTGAATCTGTTTAGTGTATTCATCTCTTGGTCTCCCTCTTGGATTTTTACCCTCCATGCTGCCCTCCAATTCTAAATTGGTGATCCCTTGATGCCTCAGAACATGTCCTACCAACCGATTCCTTCTTCTAGTCAAGTTGTGCCACAAATTTCTCTTCTCCCCAATTCTATTCAATACTTCCTCATTAGTTATGTGATCTACCCATCTAATCTTCAGCATTCTTCTGTAGCACCACATTTCAAAAGCTTCTATTCCCTTCTTGTCTAAACTATTTATCGTCCATATTTCACTTCCATACATAGCTACACTCATGCAAATACTTTCAGAAACGATTTCTTGACACTTAAATCTATACTCGATGTTAACAAATTTGTCTTCTTCAGAAACGCTTTCCTTGCCATTGCCAATCTACATTTTATATCCTCTCTACTTCGACCATCATCAGTTATTTTGCACCCCAAATAGCAAAACTCATTTACTACTTTAAGCGTCTCATTTCCTAATCTAATTCCCACAGCATCACCCGATTTAATTCGACTACATTCTGTTATCCTTGTTTTGCTTTTGTTGATGTTCATCTTATATCCTCCTTTCAAGACACTGTTCATTCCATTCAGCTGCTCTTCCAGGTCCTTTGCTGTCTCTGACAGAATTACAATCACTGGACTCGCATTTGAGAGGACGACGGTTCAATCCCGCGTCCGGCCATCCTGATTTAGGTTTTCCGTGATTGCCCTAAATCGCTCCAGGCAAATGGCAGGATGGCATGGCCGACTTCCTTCCCCGTCCTTCCCTAATCTCATAAGACCGATGACCTCGCTGTCTGGTCTCCTTCCCCAAAAACAACAAACAACAGAATTACAGTGTCTTCGGCGAACCTCAAAGTTTTTATTTCTTCTCCATGGATTTTAATTCCTACTCAGAATTTTTCTTTTGTTTCCTTTACTGCTTGCTCAATATACAGATTGAATAACATCGGGGATAGGCTACAATCCTGTCTCACTCCCTTCCCAACCACTGCTTCACTTTTATGCTCCTCAACTCTTATAACTAGTTTCTGTACAAATTGTAAATAGACTTTCACTCCCTATATTTTATTCCTGCCACCTTTAGAATTTGCAAGAGAATATTCCAGTCAACATTGTCAAAAGCTTTCTAAGCCTACAAATGCTAGAAACGTAGGTTTTCCTTTCCTTAATTTATGTTCTAAGATAAGTCGTAGGGTCAGTATTGCCTCACGTGTTCCAACATTTCTACTTTCTATTAGCCCTCGTCTTTTTACCTACTTAATCCTCTGCTACCTTCACTATTTCATTCACCTACTACGTTTCCTTCTCTTCCTTTTCCTACTATCGAGTTCCAGTCACCCATGACTATTAAATTTTCGTCTCCCTTCACTATGTGAATAATGTCTTTTATCTCATCATACATTTCATCAATCTCTTTGTCATCTGCGGAGCTAGTTGGCATATGAACTTGTACCACTGTGGGCTTCGTATCTATCCTGGCCACAATAATGCCTGTCAGTACGGGATCCGTACCAGATAGAATTGATAGATGAAATAGAGAAGACCCAAAGAAAAGCAACACTTTTTGTTACAGATACATTCAATAAGTGCAGAAGCGGCTCTGAAATTCCCAGTCAACTCCAGTGGCAGATGCTGCAAGAGATTGGTTCTGTATCACGATGTGGTCTAGTGTTAAAGTTCTGAATGTGTATATTCTTAGAAGAGTCAACCAGTATGTTCCTTCCTGCTACATATATCTTGCGAGTAGTCTGTCAAGATAAAACAAGATTTTAGCCTACGCAGAAGCTTACTGGCAATTATTCTCCCTGCAATCCTTATGTGACTGGAATAGGGAAAGGGGAGAGTGAGTCTGGAACACATAGTACCCTTCGCCACATACCGTAACGTGGCTTGTTAAGTGTAGATGTAGATGTGGATTTGTACATGTATCTGATTTTTTTTATTTCCCACATACATACATACATCATTATTTACATTTAAAACAAAGATGATGTGACTTACCAAACAAAAGCGCTGGCAGGTCGATAGAGACACAAACAAACACAAACGTACACACAAAATTCAAGCTTTCGCAACAAACTGTTGCCTCAACAGGAAAGAGGGAAGGAGAGGGAAAGACGAAAGGATGTGGGTTTTAAGGGAGAGGGTAAGGAGTCATTCCAATCCCGGGAGCGGAAAGACTTACCTTGGGGGAAAAAATGACGGGTATACGCTCGCACACACACACATATCCATCCACACATATCCATCCACACATATACAGACACAAGCAGACATCAGATGTTTGTGTTTGTTTGTGTGTCTATCGACCTGCCAGCGCTTTCGTTTGGTAAGTCACATCATCTTTGTTTTTAGATATATTTTTCCCCACGTGGAATGTTTCCCTCTATTATATCATTATTTACATTCATTGAAATAAGAATGAGGAGTCTGATCGTATCCTAATTTCAACTGAAAATACTCTGCTGATGTGCTGTGCTGGTTAGTGTAATCATGTGCATTGATCATATGTGGTGTAAATAAATGAGAATTGAATATTAACACTGTTCTTCGAGCTACTTTGTGAAGTATTACTATGGCTGTCCACATATGTCCCCATCTGGCAAACCTCTACCTGTAGATGTCAGCAAATAGAATGAGACAAAAAGCTGTTATATTTAAATATTTTGGAAACTGGAAATACTGACATTTCATTCATACTAGAGGCATTAGTGATTGTTCAAACTTTTGTTTTGAAAATTATTTTCTGGAACAATCTCACACACTTTCAAGCAGAAATTACTGGTTTTGGCTGTCACTGGCCAGCTTCAGATCATGAGAGGGATGCAGTAGTTCATACCAACCATTGATCGACAATATAATTTTCTGAGTGGTCGGTGTTTCCATAATGTGACTTGAAGATGGCGGGTGATGATCAAAATGGGTAATTCTTTATTGAAATTGTGTGTGATTATGCTGGAAGGTAAACTACTTTAAAGCCAACTTTGGAGACTGCAGAAGATTTTGAAATTAGCTCTACAGCAGGGGTTTTGGTTCCCAATAAAGTTCAGTACTTGTGAGAAATCCTATGACAAAAGTATTCAAATGTCAGCTGTTTAGTAGAAAAGAGACAACATCATGTGCTGTTAAGCTTTGTAATTGGCATAGCTTTTGGAATGTAGTAACCACAATTCCAAAACTATGGCGATTTCACAGAAAAATAAAGGGAAATACACTGAAAGATGGAGAAACATCACTGAAATGTGTATGGGTGAAGGATCTTTCAAAATAGAATTATTGTGAAGCAAACATGGACGTAAAAAACAAACTTTCATAAAGAAAAACTAACAGTCTGCTCATGTAATTTTAACTTTAGAGGCAGGTTTAAAATGCTAATGCCAATTTTTTTACAATTTAAATAAGTATTTTGGTATGAATTGGTGAAAGCCAATTTTTTACAGTTTTTAATAAGTATTTTGGTATGAATTGGTGAAATTTATTCTGTATTACATTTCCATTCCTTTTAACAGGTCTGACTGTGTGAAGAAGATCCAGCGACTTCTTAGGCAAAGTGAATTCGAAATGGCCATAGCCCTGCTCAGGGCAGCAAGGTATGTATCAGAGGACTTCTCTTTTTGTTTTTTGTAAGCCCAGTTGTATTCACTAAATCATACTGTACTGACTGACAAAAGATAATGTACAGGATCTTGGACTGTTATTATGAAATATTCTCTTCACGGGATTGTGGCTTTTAAATCATTGTTTCTGATTTTCGTATGAGTGAGTGCAATCCTTTAGAATTTCGGGGGGAACAGTACATTAATAAAATGTTGTATGCTCTCATGCCTCACATTTTATGTTAAAATTTGCAATATAAAAGGCACAATGCTGCTATAAATTTGTCAAACATTTAATTACATTACCAATTTATGCCCTTAAGACTTTTCAAACATATTCAGATAATATTCATTCCCATTCAGGTGAACTATAAAAACATGATGGCAATTGTATAAATGCTTTTGTTGTTGATTAAACACTCAACACCATAAATTAGATTCGTACAAAAAAATTAAATTGCTACTATGATAAATGATAGGTTGACAAATGAACACAAAATATCAGATCTTTGGTAAAATGAGGTTTATTATTTCCAAATTCTACCAATGGTAAACACATGTTGGTAAGTGGCTGGTCCATGTAGTAAGCAAGGAGCCAACAGAGTGGAGCAATTCGCATATGTCAGTTGGCTGTTTGGACCTGACACAGTAGACAAACAAACAATACGGCAGTGGAGTACCAATTCTATTGTGGCAATATAACAAATAGAATGGTAGCCATCAACTGTTAAGTGGAATCTGACCTTTGTTAAACTTTGATAGACACATAAGGAATATTTATGCTTGTGTGTGTGTGTGTGTGTGTGTGTGTGTGTGTGTGTGTGTGTGTGTGTGTGTGTGGGCGCGCGCGCGCATATGTACGTATGTACATATGCGCGCGTGACAGAGAGAGAGTGAGAGGAGGGGGGGGGGGCATAACTTAGTTAGGAAATGTGATTCTGTATAGGGATAATCTTACACTTTGAAGGTAATGTATTCAGGTCCTCTACTAGAAAGCAGCCAATATTCAGTATACTGTTAAAGCTTTATCTTTACTTACTGACAAGCTAAGATGGTGGTGGAATAGACAGTCCCAGTATGTGTGACTTAATTCAGTCATTCTGTTTCTCAGTTCTAAAGAACGCATTGAAGGAGAAATTCAGCATAAAATCTTTGTGCCATTTATGGACCTTCAACAATGTACAACCTCTGACAATAAATTTCAGTGCATGAAGTCACAACGGTTGATTGGGCAACACTGGTGACTCGCAACACTGCACCTGCGTAATGGCTGTTGTTGACAACCTGCCCTAACCATTGTTCAGTTGAGCATCGTGTGTGTTTCCTATTAGACCCGTTGGACAAAGTGCCTGTTTGGTGTGTTGGTTCTGAAATGAGAACAGGACAATGAATGAGCAAAGGATCAATTTAAGTTTTGCTTTAAGTTTGGCAAGACACCGAAAGAAACGTGTACAATGCTGACAGGTGTTTATGGGTATCAAGCAATGTCCATGAAGTGCGTGTATGAGTGGTTCGCTTGTTTTCAAAGAGGCCGGGAAAGTGTTTCTGACAATCCCTGTAGTGGATGACTGGTGACCGCTGTCAGTGATGAAAACATTGAGAAAGTGAGTACAATAATTACGAACAACTGTCGATTAACTGTGCGCATGATAGTGAATTAACTGCAGATGAATGTGACCCGTGCAACAAATTTTTGCCCAGGAGTTAGGGAAGAGGAAAACGTATTGCCGTCTTGTAACACATCATTTAATTGACAATCAGAAGCAGGCACGTTTAGAGGCTTCACAGGATTTTGTCAAAATGGTGGATGCGACACCCAATTTCTTGAACCATGTTGTCACTGAGGATGAAACCTGATGTCTTCGGTACGACCCTGAAACGAAACGGCAAAGCATGGAATGGCATTCTCCGACATCACCTTGTCGGAAAAAGGCCAGAATTGAAAAACCATGCATCAAGATAATGCTCATCACCTTTATCGATAGTCGAGGCATTATCCGCAAGGAATTTCTACCTGAGGGAACGACATTGAACACTGCACGGTATGTTGAAATTCTTACCTGTTTCGTACAATGACCCCAGAACACACATGGTTCCTGGATTTTTTTTCATGACAACGCTTGCCCACACACAGCCAATACTGTCAAACAGTTCCTGGCAAAAAAGGAGGTGGTGCAACTTAAATGTCCACCATACTTGCTGGATCTCAGTCTTCCAGATTTCTTTGTATTCCCTTGACTTTCAAGGTACACCTTGCAGAGCCTGTGTTTACTAGATACTGTCCCCGCCGCCACACACCGTCAGGTAGCTTGTGGAGTATGGATGTAGATGTAGATATAGATATATTTTTCTTGTTTGATCCATCCTACCACACACATACTGCAGCGTTTTTTAATTTACTAAAACTGGCAGAGTTGCTGTGAAAACAATATGTACAGAACAGCGTTAGAATGGTGACGTGGGAGCAATATAGGTGGATTTCGTTGGGTTGGGAGTATTAGTAATGTCCAAAATGTATGGTTAAACACTTTCAAAGCTGTGAAATTTCATTAGGAATTGAGAATGTGATGTATGGAGGTATGAGGTAGTTTTGGTTCGCAACAATACTTGTTTCCATATTGCCTGGTTTGGTTGCCATTTGTATTGCTGAACATTTTCAACTTTGAAACCATTTTGAAATGTGAACACATGCTCAAGGCATCAGTGTGGATGCAGTTCAGAGTTGAGGAACTATACAATTGACACTTACAGTAGTGTGCCGCAAAGAGTCAGCTTTAATATTGCCACTTTGGCATTGGAGAGATGGCCAAAATCAGAGGCTGTTCTAAAATCTTATGCCCATATTTCGGCAAATGTATTTTCATAAGAAGAAGAAAAACATGGCTATGTGTGTGTCATCAGAATCTACATCAAACCATTGCCACTGAAAAAAGTTCTGGTATACATGGGGATGTCACAAGCAGAACACGAAGATACAGAGAGAGTGTATGAGGACATTGATGCTGACAGCCATGTTAACAGCAACGACAAGTGCTAATCAATAATTGAAGACTTCGTCCGGAAGAACGTCATCCACACAATCGCAAAGATAGCAAGGACATGTCAATGTGAGAATTATCGCACTGTGATCTTGACTGCTCAAGTGACTGACCATACCAGATTAATATACAGAAGAGTGAAGAAGAAAAGCAAGGATGTGTTAGATGGCAGTCAGTTTGGCTTTGTGAAAAGCAAATTTACTAAAGAGGAAATTCTGACATTGAGCTTGATAACAGAGGCAAGACTTAAGAAAAATCTTGATCTTTTCATAGGATTAGTTAACTTAAAATAAGAATTTGGCAGTGTAAAATGGTGCAAGATTATTTAAATCCTCAGGAAAATAGGTGTAAATTGTAGGGAAAGACTGCTAATATACTCTATCTGATAAGAAAATACCTGCACATGTATTAGTGGACATCATTATAGTGTGTGTCCATTATTCACCTTCTTGATGAACTCTGCCTCAGGACACTTTTAATGAGGTGTCGGACTGTCTGCAATGGAATGGCAGTCTATTCTTCCTTAAAAGTCAAAACCAGATCACGGTGATACTGAACACTAGAGCAAATTCGACGTTCTGACACATCCCTATGGTGTTTTAGTGGACTCGTGTCGAGACTCTGGGCAGATCAGTCAGTTTGAGGAATGTTATTGTCCACAATCCATTGCATCATACCACGGTGCATTGTCTGAACTGTTCCTCTGTCTATATAAAATGTTCGTAGAATGACGGCTTTCACGACCGGATGACTTAGCTGCTGGTACACCTTTCGGGATGTGAGGTCATGGTTCAAGAAACTATTCTGTTAATGATGTTTCATCCAGGACTGTGCTGGGGATCTTCAGAGACGCTCCTCCCCTGACTCTTGCCGACTGACTGGTCGATCATCAGAGAGCGACATATATACTTTAGGAAAGGTGGCGTGGTCGAAGTATCACGTGATGAGCAGAGGTAATCCTTGTCAAAGATGAAACTTAAGTATCGATTGTCGTCGAAGATAAAATTGTCTAGCCATTCTGGAGAGCTACTGTCCATATGTCGCTAAGTTTCGTTGCCTCCTCTTTTCTATTAAAATTATCCTGATGCCTATAAATTACAATGGCTTCTCTACGTAGTTGTGGATAATAACTGGATGTTGTAGATAAAATTTCTGTTTTAGAAAACTTCACTTTGTGGTTTCCTGACTGAAGAGCATGCTCTGCTACAGCTGACTTCTCTATTTTTTCTAGCCCGCAAAGACTTTTGTGCTCTTTTAGCCATGGACTTACTCTCCTGTCGGTAGTTCCAATATAAACTTTACCACACATACACGGAATTTTGTATACACCACATGTCGACAGAGGAGCGCGTTTATCCTTCACAGATTGGAGTACTTGACTTATTTTCTTTGTTGGTCTAAGAACTGGTATGATGCCATGTTTCTGTGAAATCTTAACCGATCTGATCCGTTACTTTTTGTAATAAAAGGGAGAGAAAATGTATTTTTTCATCATTGTGGTTCATCCTTGTCCTTTGGTCTTCTGTTCCTTGGTCACAAAATTCTCTTTACCTCTTTCCCTGAGTAGCTATTTTTCTAAAAGGCCTGCATTCATATGTTTTATTTCAGCTTCCAGATGTTCTGACATGCATATCCGCTCGGCTCTATCGACAATACTTTTAATGACACCTCTCTTATGTTGTGGATGGTGATTGGAATTTTTATCCAAATATCTTTCGGTATGTGTTACTTTCCGAAAAACTTTGTTCCAAATTTCCACTGGATCGTCTCATAACTAAAACATCCAAGAAAGATATTCTGTAATCATTTTCCATTTCCATAGTGAACTGGATTTTTGGATTAATTTTATTTAGATGATCAAAGAATTAAAAATCCAAAAATCCAGTTCACCATGGAAAAGGAAAATGATAACAGAATATCTTTTTCGGATGTTTTAGTTATGAGACGATCCAGTGGAAGTTTGGAACATAAAATTTTTCGGAAAGTAACACATACCGACATATTTGCATAAAAATTCCAATCACCATCCACAACAAAAGACAGGTGTCATTAAAAGTCTTGTCGATAGAGCCGAGCGGATATGCACATTGGAACACCTGGATGTTGAAATAAAACATTTGAAGCAGACCTTCAAGAAAAATGGCTACTCAGAGAAAGAGGTAAAGAGAATTTTGCGACCAAGGAACCAAAGACTGAAGGAGAAGGATGAATCTCAACGACGTAAAAATACAGTTTCTCTCCCTTTTATTAAAAAAGTAACGGAATAGATCGGTAAGATTTTACAGAAACATGACATCAGACTGGTCTTTAGACCAACAAATAGAATAAATCAAGTACTCCGATCTGTGAAGGACAAACACCCTCCTCTGTCGACATGTGGAGTATACAAAATTCCGTGTGCGTGTGGTAAAGTTTATATAGGAACTACCAAGAGGAGTGAAAATACATGGCTAAAAGAGCACAAAAGCCTTTGCCGACTAGGAAAAACAAAGAAATCAGCTGTAGCAGAGTGTGCTCTTCAGTCAGGAAACCACAAAATGAAGTTTTCTGAAACAGAAATTTTATATACAATGTCAAATTATTATCCACCACAATGCAGAGAAACCATTGAAATTTATAGACATCAGCATAATTTTAATAGAAAAGAGGAGGCAGTGAAACTTAGCAACATATGGACAGTAGCTCTGCAGAATGGCTAGACAATTTTATTTTCGATGACAATCGATAGTTAAATTTTATCTTTGACAAGGATTATCTCTGCTCATCACGTGATACTTCGACCACGCCCCCTTTCCTACGGTATATATGTCACTCTTGGACGTGTGACCAGTCAGTTGGCAAGACTTAGCTTAGGAGTACCTCTGTAGATGTCCAGCGCAGTCCTGGACAGAACGTCACGAACGGAAGAGTTACTTGATCCGCGACCTCACATCCATAAAATTAGTTTGTATCCTTTCACATTTAGTATTTTTTTTTAATCCCAATAGGAAGATCACAAACTAACAATGAAAAACTGCCCTATACTAAACCACCACCTCACGCACAATTCACTGTCAGCACTATACTTGATGGCAGGTGATGTTCTCAAGGAATTTGCAAAAACCAAACCCTTTCATTGGATTGCCATGGAGTAAAATGTGCACGTAGTATGCAATAGTCCACTGTCCATTGGTTCTACTCTTTACACCACCTCAAGTGTTGCATAACATCAACTACAGAAATGTGTTGCTTGCAAGGATTTGCTCAGCCAATGTGACCAACTCTTTTTAACTTTTTATGCACAGTCATTGAACTTCTGGTAGCACTTTGGAATTCACAAGGTGTTAATTCCACAGTCATTGAACTTCTGGTAGCACTTTGGAATTCACAAGGTGTTAATTCCACTGATTGAACAATTGTTTACAACCGTCCTCTGTAATGCTTGACGTCCATTTCCATCAGTACATGAGGTTGCCTCATTTCTGTTCAGCTGTGGCTATTTCTGTGTGTTACCAGTCACATTATGAACAGTGGCGTGGGTAGATTTATAAGGGTTGTAAAATCCCTGATGGATTTGTTAGTCAGGTGATATCCAGTGACTAATCTGAGCTCTACACAATACCCCACACCTACTTTTATACTGATGTGTCTGCCTCTCTGGACATTACTTGGGATGTTGGGATACTTCTGATGAGAGGGTTTGCAATACGTACAAGAAGCAAGAGGGAACGTCAAGGATGGAAGGCTAAAAATGAAGTACTTGGGTTAGAAAGGGGATGGGGGCTGCAGCCTTCTTCTGCTACTGTTCAACCTGTATATTAAAGAAGCAATGACAGAAACATGTGGAAGGGAATTGTGGACTGTGGGGAAAGGAAGGAAGGGCTTGAGTCATGGTGTTACAGAAGGATGCTGAAAATGAAATGCAGTAGTCATCCACAGAATCATTGAGTACAGGAATATGGCGAAAATGTGGACAAGAAGAAGGGGTGGGTTGATAGGATTTGTGTTAAGGCAATAGGGTAACTACCATGGTACTTGAGGGTAAAAACTGTAGGGGAAAACAGAGACTGGTATATATTCAACAAGTAATCACTTTGGATGTAAACACTACTCTGAAATGAGGAGGTTCACATGAAAGAGGAAGTTGTGCAAGAAAGGGGGGGGGGGGGGGGAGTTATAAGCAGTAGTGCAGCATCCTGAAATTCAGACTGTGCATAATCCTTTCCAAAATAAGCTGATGTTTGTTGACACCCTGTGACTCTAACATGGATTCATTCAACTGCTACAAGTTGGAAGAGGATGAAGTACAGAATGAGATATTCTCAATCAAACAGATACAAACACCACAAAAAACGTGTTGTTCAATATAGCCAGTCATTGCCTTGTGGTATAGTCTTTTTTTATTCATAGTTATATTATCAGGTAATCAGATTTTCTTAGAATTGCTTCTTGTTTGTTTTTGCTTCATCAGTTGGCCAATATGAACTTTTGCTCAAGATAGATTACAGACATGAGAATCCTGCTCTAAATGCAAACACACAAGTGGAATTTCTGTAATGTGTGAATATATTTGTCTTTCAGGGAAGTGTGGCCAGAAAACGATGTTTTTGGTGCAGCTAATGCTTCACTCACTGACGAGTATGATATCTTCAGGGACATTTATATTGCAGACTTGAATCGTGAGTACATAATTGTTTGAACTGATTGTTTTTAAAGAGTGTGTAATTATTTTCCGTGGGAGAAGATTGGGAGAGGCTTTGTGAACAACCTGCATAAGCAGAAACATTTCAGGAAGAAGAAGAGGAATAAGAAAATGAACAGCAGCAACAACATGCAACATACATTAAATAACATCCTTTTCTATTTGGGTTTGTGGGTGGGCGTATTGTTGAATTTATTGTGAGGTTTAACGTCCAGTTTCTCGAGGGAGATGTGACATTCAAATTCAAATTAACAATACACAAAGCGTAGGAAGAAACTGGTAGAATAATATGTGAATACAGGTGTGGTTGTTCCTGTGCCCAGCCCACTTTAAAGGCTTGTAAAGGTAAGTGAAGAAATGTAAGGACATATTTTACTTGTTGTGGCTTGTTATGATTGAGGCAAGAATATTTTATGATGCTCCATTGAAACAATATCTCCCAGAAAAGTGCAAACAAATTTGTGCAGG
This sequence comes from Schistocerca americana, assembly GCF_021461395.2. Taxonomy (NCBI): domain Eukaryota; kingdom Metazoa; phylum Arthropoda; class Insecta; order Orthoptera; family Acrididae; genus Schistocerca; species Schistocerca americana. The sequence continues at coordinate 151,727,134 of NC_060128.1, read as the reverse complement.
GTCTGTGGACCCTACTGATTTGGGAGCACATTTGTGCTTCACCTTCTTTTCTCATTAATCTAACTCCGTAGAATTCTTGTCTGAAGACTCAATACTGTGTCACTTATTGACAGTATTGTGAAACATAATTTGACTCATTTTTTGAAGATTTGCGTAGTGCAGATTCCGACGCTGTTCCGTTATGGTGTACTGTATTGCCAGGCTATGGAATACTGAGTATAAAATTTATTGGACAGCAGCTTTTTACCTGTTTCTCTTATAACGATCTTACTTTTGACCCACTATTTTATGCAACAGACTGTACAGGTCAGTTCGTTTATTATTTACCATAACTTTAGGATAAGTCATAATGTTTTAAAATGTAAACTTCACCATTTTGTTTTATTGACACCTGATCTGTGCAACTTGCTTTGAGTACGAATTCATTCTCTTGCCTCTTTTTGTTTCTTGCTAATGTAGCCTATGAAAATTACGTGTTGCAGTTTCTTTCTTTTTCATTTTTTCCCTAATTTGTGGAAAATGTGCAGCCATCCCCAGAACTATAAACTTCATAGTCACGTAGAAATAACAACAGCCATCCCCAGTACTATAAACTTCATAGTCACATAGAAATAACATCAGAGAATGATGAATTTTTTTTTAATGATTAGATGTACAAATTAAAAGGTTGCCATGCCACATGCCGTAAAAACTGCAAATTTTACCACAAAAAGATGCTACATTTTCTGGAGCCTACTCATTAGTCTTTATACAAATTATCTGAAAAGTTCAGTTAGCTAATAGCAATTAGCAATCTCCATTGTAAATCTATATGACAAATAGTAATGTACTGTAAACTAGACTCAGGATTTACAGTTGTGTTTCTTTGACAAATACCATTGAAATCAAGTGCTTAGTGCTTAGAAATTGACTGTTAACAAAAAGTGATTCCCCGCCCCTGCAAATGGATTTGCTTGTTTTTTTCTTTTGGCTGTGTTTAACCTTTCAACAATTGAGTTGTTCTTTTGAAAATAGCACCATTTTGACGCCTATATTTAAGGTTTTTCTCTACATTATTTATCTTTTCCCACACAATTCGATAATTACAAAATCTGCAAAGTATCTTTCTTAGCCGTGTGGCCCATATTTGACAACCCATCAGATAGAACTGATAAGACACTTACCATAGACATAAAATAAAAAATAACTGTATTCACGTGTTAGGGAAGACTTTCGGCATGGTCAAAACTAATGCTTGTACCAAGAACTCTATTTGACTGATGTGTTGTGCGATTGTGTCTGTTGGCGACATTCTGTAATCAAGAAATTTCCTCTTCAAGGCCATTTTATTAACTGCGGATCGCTGTTCATGAATAGTCTTTAGTCTGACCCACATTTCCTCTGCATTTGTGCACGTCATAACAGATTGCAGTTGTTCAAATTCCATCGCAGTAGATAGAATGAGCATCGCCTTCGCATTTAAGTCATCCCAAGCGGTTTGACTCTCACCGGCTTCATTTGGGCTCGGTTTCCCCTCGACGATATCAAGCATGTTTTTAGCACAAAAAATAATTTGCAACTGATATTTCCACAGTTGGAAATTTTTACCATCAAATTTTGGATACTGTACATTTTCAATTTATCCATCTTTGTATCGGTGGAATGTACGTCAAACTTATAATACTCAGTGCAAAATGAGAACGAAGGTTTTCCACAGTAGACCAGCAAAATACAACGGTTCCAGAACTTGAGTGTCACGGTTCACGCGAATAAAGCTCCGATCAAAAGCAATGAATTCACAGAACAGAAACAGATACCATATGTATGCGTTTGCCTGGCCCCGTAGCCTGATGTCTTTATTATATTTGGCAGAAAATCACAGAACGAAATACGGTAAATTGGAGTAAAAATAACTTATTGCTCCTTTCTTTATTGCAGCAAATTCCATGACAAGCAGTTAATTCACAGAACAGTGAATATGTCTGCTTGTGTCTGTATATGTGTGGATGGATATGTGTGTGTGTGCGAGTGTATACCCGTCCTTTTTTCCCCCTAAGGTAAGTCTTTCCGCTCCCGGGATTGGAATGACTCCTTACCCTCTCCCTTAAAACCCACTTCCTTTCGTCTTTCCCTCTCCTTCCCTCTTTCCTGATGAGGCAACAGTTTGTTGCGAAAGCTTGAATTTTGTGTGTATGTTTGTGTTTGTTTGTGTGTCTGTCGACCTGCCAGCACTTTCATTTGGTAAGTCACATCATCTTTGTTTTTAGATATATTTTTCCTACGTGGAATGTTTCCCTCTATTATAACTATATATATAAACAAAGATGATGTGACTTACCGAACGAAAGCGCTGGCAGGTCGATAGACACACAAACAAACACACAAAAATATATATTTATATACTTTTTAGTGATTTGATCAATTCTGTAATCTTCTTAGGGGTTGTGTTTTTGGAACTAAAGTCTTTAGTTCAAAGGCATAACACGCAGAACCTAGCTTCTCAGTTAGTTTATGTGAGTGTTGACTCTGTTTTAAATTGTCATCAAATTCAGTTATGAGATGTTACTCGGGTGTGCCACAATCCAATCGGCACGCACATTCATGTGTGTTGAGAAAACATTTAGGGGCACTCCGTGCAACACGAGCTCAGTGCATCCCCACTGGAAGCAGTCGTGCAGGCTGCCACCATGTAGAATTCATGAGGCGGGTCAACGAAGGCTGGCGGAGCAGGTGGGAGGAGAGAGGGAGAACAGGGCCCAGTCCCGGAGCCGCTGAATTATCAAGTTGAGCTCAGCACGCTCCCTCGAGTGCCCTGCGTACACGTGCGTGAGAGGTCACTACACTACATATGTACTGTGTGTGATGCATCTGATGTTTTGGGGGAGATTTTATTGGTCCCCAGATGTGTAATGCTGAGTTGTATTCACTGACATGAGATCTGTGGAATCAATATGAATGAATTGCACAAAATGCAGTGATGTGCTACTAGTGAAGCAGGCCCAGAAAGGGAAGTGTATTGGGACATTCCCTGCTTATGTTGAATATTAATTAGTTCACAGACCATGTAAGTGGTTATGACCCATTCTAAAATATTACCTAAGTATGTGGGAAATAACCCACAAAAATGTCCAATTAGATCTTTATACATTTCAAAGCAGTGAAAAGACTGGCAACTTGCTTTAAATATTCAGAAACATGAAACTGTGTGTTTCATAAAATGAAAAATATAGAAGGTTAGATGGGTAGATCACATAACTAATGAGGAGGTACTGAATAGGATTGGGGAGAAGAGAAGTTTGTGGCACAACTTACTAGAAGAAGGGATCGGCTGGTAGGACATGTTCTGAAGCATCAAGGGATCACCCATTTAGTATTGGAGGGCAGCATGGAGGGTAAAAATCGTAGAGGGAGACCAAGAGATGAATACACTAAGCAGATTCAGAAGGATGTAGGTTGCAGTAGGTACTGGGAGATGAAGAATCTTGCACCGGGTAGAGTAGCATGGAGAGCTGCATCAAACCAGTCTCAGGACTGAAGACCACAACAACAACAACATTACTACACTATCAGTGGCTAACATACAGAATCTTCCAACTTGTACAATTCTGGATGTAATAATTGGTGGGGATATCAAATGCAATGATCACATATGTTCAGTCATAGGTAAAGAAGACTTCAATTCATTGACAGGATACTGCGAAAATACAATCAGTCTACAGAGGATATTGCTTAAAAAAACACTGGTGCAATCCATCTTAGAACACTTCTCGGTCATGTAGGACTTATTCCAAATAGAACCATAGTTTCTAAACGGGGGGTAATTAGCTCCCTGAGCAGTAAAATGTAATTTCCTGAGGGTAAAAACTAAAAGTTCTATTGTGTTTCAGTCACAAAATTAAATTATTTTTGAAAGATTATTACTATTTCATAAGATTGAATAGTGATGACAAAAGGTTTCAAATAGTAGCATTAACACATTACACAATGTAGTGGAGGTTACAGTTTTTGGAAGTGAATGTATGAAGTTCTTCCTCATGCACAGATGGGTCCAGAAAAATGTAGACACTCTTTGATAGTCTGTATTAATGTAACAAAATGTCGTACCATCACAATTCTTGCATGGGGGGAATGTTATTTTGTGTGTTCAAAGTGATCCCACTTAGCAGGCAAACAATCCTGTTAGTCGAACTATGGCTGTCTGTGCTGCGGTGTGATAGCCAGATAGCCTCACAGGACACCTTAATTGTTTCTAGTAGCTCGTTCTGTACAGCTTGCTTCTGTTGACAGACTTCATTTTTCAAGGTCCTCCATTGGTGTAAGTCAAGAGGTGTAAGGTCTGGAGACCATGGTAGGTACCCCTCTTCAACCTATGCATCGTCAAGGTAGATTTTCATCTGCATCTCTGACAACTCTGCTGTAGTGAGATGGAGCACCATCTTGTTATAGGTAAAATCTTTCACTTCCAAACACCTATTGTTTGGGCAGCAGGTAAAATTGATGTTTGCAGCATATGAAGATACACCTCACCTGTTATGGTACCTTCAAAGAAGAATGTGCCAATCAAACCGTGCGATGACAGACCACACTACACATTAACACCCAGTAGATTAACATGTTTGTCCAAGTGAACTTGAGTATTTTCAGGAGCCCGATACACACAGTTGTGGCTGTTAACAGTACTGTTCAGTTTGAATTGTGCCTCGTCAGACCAGATAACCATCCCTATAAACTATTCATTGTCTCAAAGTATGCCTTCAGACCATTCACACTACTCAATCTTTCAATACAGGTTGTCCCCATTCATAGCATGCAGTGATCTAGAAATGTACACTTTCCAGTTTGCAGGCTTCAGAATTCATTGTGCACTTGATAGGCTTACCCACTTTCATGTGACCCTACTTCACAGATTTTTTAGGTGATCTAGTAAAATTCTACAACATAGCAGCACTGGAAGCTAGTCTTGATGTTTTTGGTCAGCCAGAACTTCCCTTATGCAGCATTACCGTTGTCTTCAAATTCATTCCGAATACCATAAATTGTTGTACATGTTGGTAACTGCGTTCTGTACACATTACATTACAAATTACATCATTGCTGTTGTACCGCCATCAAGTTTCCGTACTTCCAGTACCACTTCGGTATGGCCTTGCATTGCTGAAATGACAATCTTACTTCATTCATCACTGCACTGTCATCTGCTTGAAAATGCATGCCAAGGGACTACACTACCATGCAAGATTGCAAAAATATGTCATTTTGTTCCAAAAATATTAACTATCAAAGAATGTCGACATTTTTCTGGCCCCCTCTGTAGTCCACTCATTAGTCCGACTAATACTTGTACACGCCCAAGTTACATTGGAATGTGTGTCGTTATAATTATGTTCAGTCTACATGACTGCTTGTAATACTCTGATGATAGCTGCACTGGCATTTGAAATCTAGACCTGCAATGCAATAAAAAGACAGTTGATGTCACAACTGATGCTGACTTTCTTTCTGTCCTAAATTGAAAAATTGTACCAAACTGTGACTCTTGTCCAGATTTTCTGCTTTTAATGAGCAGTCAGTTTAACCACTGATCTATCTGAGCGTTTGCCTCCAGGCCGGACTCAAACTTTCATTGTCAGCGATGATTCTTTTGGTTACTTCTGAACCCATGGTTTTCTCTGATGCATAGACTCAAATATTCCTGAGATGATAACACGTTGATATGTGGTACATCTGTTTACTGAACGGGAACACACTAATCTTGGCCTGTAATGTAGTCTTTATTTGGCATCTCACCATTACTTGGTTGGGTATATATATCCCAGTCATCACATCTGTTAGAAACCATATATACAGTCCTATGTCACATTTTCCTTAGCACTTGAAATTGCACTTAGAATCATTGCAAATCTTGGGGAGAGGCAAATCAGTAAGGTGACATATTTTACATATTTTCATTCAATAGTGTTATATGGAATAATGTTCTTGGGTAACTCATCTTGAAGAAAGTAAGATTCATTGTGCAAAAATGTGCTGTAAGAATAATATGTGATGCTCGCTCATTGTCATCTTGTAGGCATCATTTTAAGGAGATAGGCATTCTGACTACTGCTTCACAGTATTTTTATTCCCTCATGAAGTTTGCTGTAAATAATTCACTGAAGTTCAAAAGGAACAGTGACGTACATAATTACAGTACCAGAAGGAGAAATTCATTAATCCATATTAAGGTTGTCTTTCGCACAAAAAGGTGTGCACAAAGTGGGAACCAAAATTTTTGATAACATAAAATGACTCTTTTCACAACATTACAATCTATTGTGCAAAATGATCCGCAGAACATGTGCCTAACTACTTTCGGGCAGACCATCACTATTTTGGGCACTGACAATCCGCCGGCCTGTAGTAGGAGACGACTATATGATTTTTGACAGATCTGACAATGGAGATATCCTGAAAAGGGTAATGGTGAGCTATTCTAGATGTGGTTGGGGAAATCTCAGACAGAACGGATTTCATTTCAGGGCATGTTTTTAGGAAGTCATGGCCTTGTCGAAGTAGCTGATTAATACATTCAAGACCAGGATAATACTGAATGATAAGTGGTGTACTCCTAAGTTGTTTTTAAGGGGGATCAGTAGAACCAGGATTGGAGGTTGATGGTGCAGGAAATCTGTATTTGAATTAAGCTGGCCGGGTAATTATGTCCAGTGGACGCTGAGATGAGAAAGATGGAGTATTGCTGTAAAAAGTTAGTGTCTGAACCATACACATTAAACCCACTAACAAAGGGAGAGCCACCTGTAAAGTGACATATGTCATACCAGCTATTATGTAAACACTGTTCGGCCTCTTACATCGGCATCAGTTCGGATGAATGGACATAGGCAGAGGACATATATTGGCAATACACAATATCCTGTTGCAGACCATGCACTACAATATGACAGTCATGACCTCGGTGCCTGTTTCGCAACGTGTGCCATCTGCCTTGTTCCCCCAGACACCAGTTTCTCAGAGCTCTGTAGGTGGAAACTGGTGCTACAACATGTCCTCCATTCTCGCCCAACTGCACCTGGCCTTGATGTACATTAATTTCTTTGGTCTCAGCATTTCTTTACAGTAACTATTCCTTTCTCCACTCTGTTTTAGTTTCCTACATCTTTCATTTTCTGACCTGTCTATTTTTCACCATCCACCTCCCACCCCTCTCACATACAATGCACTTAGCTTTTCGCTCTTATTAACTCGTGCATGTGTGTCTTGCATATTACTCTATCTTCCAGCTTTAAACTATCAGGTTTTCAAATCTTGCGCGATGTAGTCCCGAACAATCAGTCTTTCCTTCTCATCCCGTCCGGTAAGTCTCCCTTGAACCGAGATTCTGGTTTACGCCTTTGAACTGTATCCCTTTTCCTAAACCTCACTAGTCCTTTTTCTTTACACCTATTCCTCCCCCTTCAACCCTTCCACCTGATGAAGGAGCCACTGGGTCCAAAAGCTTGCATATGAAATACTTTTTACATGTCTGAGGCAATACTGACCTTACGACTTATCTTAGAAGAAAGATTAAGGAAAGGCAAATCCACGTTTCTAGGATTTGTAGACTTAGAGAAAGCTTTTGACAATGCTGACTGGAATACTCTCTTTCAAATTCTAAAGGTGGCAGGGGTAAAATACAGGGAGCGGAAGGCTATTTACAATTTGTACAGAAACCAGATAGCAGTTATAAGAGTCGAGGGGAACAAAAGGGAAGCAGTGGTTGGGAAGGGAGTGAGACAGGGTTGTAGCCTCTCCTCGATGTTATTCAATCTGTATATTGAGCAAGCAGTAAAAGAAACAAAAGAAAAATTTGGAGTAGGTATTAAAATCCATGGAGAATAAATTAAAACTTTGAGGTTCACTGATGACATTGTAATTCTGTCAGAGACAGCAAAGGACTTGAAAGAGCAGTTGAATGGAATGGACAATGTCTTGAAAGGAGGATATAAGATGAACATCAACGATAGCAAAACGAGGATAATGGAATGTAGTCGAATTAAGTCGGGTGATGCTGAGGGAATTAGATTAGGAAATGAGACACTTAAAAGTAGTAAAGGAGTTTTGCTATTTGGGGTGCAAAATAACTGATGATGGTCGAAGTAGAGAGGATATAAAATATAGACTGGCAATGGCAAGGCAGGCGTATCTGAAGAAGAGAAATTTGTTAACATCGAGTATAGATTTAAGTGTCAGGAAGTTGTTTCTGAAAGTATTTGTATGGAGTGTAGCCATGTATGGAAGTGAAACATGGACGATAAGTAGTTTAGACAAGAAGAGAATAGAAGCTTTCGAAATGTGGTGCTACAGAAGAATGCTGAAGATTAGATGGGTAGATCACATAACTAATGAGGCAGTATTGAATAGAATTCAATAGAAGAGGAGTTTGTGGCACAACATGACAAGAAGAAGGAATCAATTGGTAGGACATGTTCTGAGGCATCAAGGGATCACAAATTTAGCATTGGAGGGCAGCATGGAGGGTAAAAATTGTCGAGGGAGACCAAAAGATGAATACACTAAGCAGATTCAGAAGGATGTAGGTTGCAGTAAGTACTGGGAGATGAAGAAGCTTGCACAGGATAGAGTAGCATGGAGAGCTGCATCAAACCAGTCTCAGGACTGAAGACCACAACAATAACAACAACAACAACATGTCTGTTCTCCAGCTGTCACTTGGTGAACAACTTTTTTATCTATCCAGTTACGTTATGTTAAGAATAATAAAAACTTTTTTTCAAACTTGTAAAATATGAAGTGCACAACTAGATTACAGTATTTACAAAGGTGAACATAAAGTACTCCCCCCATCCCCCAGCCTTTGATTGGTATAGTTAATGTTAGACCTAAGGAAAATTCAATTGAGAAAGCTGATAAATTGTGACAGAATTGCTGGGCAACACGTGTTTTCGTTAGGCGAAATGTGCAGTATTGTGAATCAATGCATATTAAAGTAAAAATGACTGCAATGTCCTAGTTTTTGGGACTGTTACTTCCTTCCTCAGGAAGATATTTACATACTCTTGTCCTCTTATCCTGGGATATGAGATGACCTCCCCTTCCTTTTATCCTCACCCAACCTGTTCCTCTCCGTCACTTTTACTTTGATGTTCGTGTGTCGGTAGTATTACACATTTTACCTCCAGGCAGTAAGTACTGGCTGCCATCAATTATTAATGTTAGATCTGGAACACTCATAACTCCAGCTGTAAATCATAATAATAAATAATAACTTCTTGTTCAGTTTCACAGACTTATCATGATTTTTATTCATTTATTTATTTTTCAATTTAGAACTGGGCAGTAACCCCCTCACCCTCAATTCTGTAAACAATTTAACATGTATAAAACAACTTCATATGTCTCATTATTTTACAAAAGAGGTAATATGTTAAATACTTGATATTAAGCATGTAAGCAAGAAGCAGCTTCAATAAGGTTCTTTAATATGACATATTGTGTTAAACATGTAATGTAAGATTATAACATCTTAATGCGTAGATTACGACAATATTTTAAATTTTTAGATTCGTGAGCAGTTAAATGAAATTCTTAAAATACAACTTTCGTTGCCCCTGGAAGGTGTTAGATATAGTCAATCTGAAAATGGGACTTTGTGCTTGCGTGCCTGTATGTCTGTTTTGACCATTTAGTAATATAAGTTTTAATGAGGGAGCACATGTATTTCAATACTGTGAGAAGCTGTGGTTAAAACAGAGATTTTACAGGACAAATATTTGTTGGACAATCTTTGCAAATCATCCCTTGGCATTTATCTTGTCACATGTCTTCTGTAATAATAATAATAATAATAATAAAATTAGTATTGTTATAACTGGTTATTATTATCATTATTATTATTATTATTATTATTACAATTACTGCTACTACTAATACTACCATTTGATGCTACTCAGATAGACTATTTTAGAAAGCTGCAGTTCATGTATATTTTGCTAGAAAAATAATTCCTAGTTGAAAATCAAAAGAACTGATTTAACTGTTCTTGAATGCAAAATGTATGGTATTTATCCAAAGCACAGTGTAATCGGATCATAAACCAATAAGTACATTGATTAGCGTTTGGCAAACAGTGCAAGCAATCTGTTGAACGCTGATATTTGCCTCTAAAAACCACCCTCCTTAGTTAATAATCGTGCAATCAGTCGTCTATCGATTGATTTAAAACCGAGCTTAGTTTCTTGATTTTCCTCTGAAAAATGTGTAACTGCTAATGTCTCTGGGTCTCATTAATATTATTTGATGACATGTAACATTCTAGCACACTTTCAAGTCACCGACTTATTATTAATTAAGGTAGTAGGATAGAAATTCCATCTTTATGTTCTTGTTGTTTTGCTGTAGGACAGTGAACATAAGCGTATTAGTTCCTCATAGTGTTCGGGATCTGCAAGAGGATAAAGGGGCTTGGTGTTGTTTCCTTCTCTGAGAGTGAAGCAGAAATACAGAAATAGTTATTCTCAAGTGTCTATATTTGCCTGCAGTCAATACACCATCATTCATAAGAAATGTAATTTTATACTATGAAACAGTAGCAAAAATCCTTTCATCTTTACTCCCGAGAATATGCAAACGTCTCCAAATACATTCAGTAGGGAGCTTTGTACAAACATCATTACTACCACATTTCCAACAGTGAATATTTATCATCACTGAAGTTTAAAAAAAGTCAGGGCAAAAATATGCCATTTGTCTTTGCTTTATGACAGCCTCGTAATTTCAAGGTAATAAATTCAAATTCTACAAGCTTAAAATAGGCTCCGACTTACATCAGAACGTATGATAAAAAGTTATTGGGTCTGATGATAAGACTATCTCTCACAAATACAGTAATTTTTGACATAATTTTCCTTCAACCAAAAAGTTATTTGATATCTGCATTGCAATTGAAATCTATCATGCATTTTTTGTATGTTCAGTCTATGTTCTCAGTGCAGATTTTTGTTTTAGCAGTTTGTCTTATTTCAGACTATATGTATTATCTCACCTCTTAAGCTTTAATGAACTGAATGTCGCAAACGTTTAAATAGTCACATTGAGGTATGGCAATGTTTGCTGTGGTTGATCGTCACATCATCCTTAACACAATTGGTTTTGCTTTTGCACTGAGGTGTCTCATTTTCTGTTTGTTTGACTTATTCTAAGGTTTGTCCATGGATAACATTTAGTTTTCACACTTGTTAAGACTGTAAATGTAAAATATATAAAACAGTTCAGTGAAATATTTTCTATTAAAAATAATTACACTTACAGAAGAATTTGCATATTTCAAATCTCTTTACAGTAAACAATCTGGGAAGCACATTTACACACATTGTTGTCTGGTAGAAGAAAAGCTTTTGTAAAAAAATATACAGCTTTTTTGGCACAATATTTTGTAGGGGAAAAATTTCTTACAATACAATTACATAGACATCTGGGAATGCAAGATAGGCTGGAGGATTTTAACATTTCTGTACTTTACACTGTTCTTTCCTTTTTTATATTTAAGAAGTCCTTAAATGTATGAACTGATGTAGTGCGCACTTGGAAAATTACCAAAATTGTGTTAGTAGAACATGTATGTCCACCATGCACTGTTATCGGCACAATTTGTTTATAAAACTTTTGTGATGAATGTGTGAAATGACAATTTGGTACCACTTTTCAAGTGCAGATCATTTAGTTGAAATAAAAATTTTAATGTGGTGATGAAAGTTCAATCTAATTACTCTGTAAATCTGTCTAGTTTGTAACATTACAAACCTAGCACATATATTAACTGTAAGAGAGAAAGACAATGCTAATGTGTTGTATTATTGCATTAAAATGTATTACAATTTCCTGACATCTTGTTGCAACATAGTACACCTCCCTACTATTTAAAAACCTGTGCAGAGAACATATCACTTAATCTACAATGTTACAAGTCCTTCATCTGCCCTTTAAAGTAAAACATTTAAATCATTTACTTGAAGGGGATATTTTGAACACAGCCACACCATAAACTTTGAAGTGCCATGATATTTTCGGATCGTACGTACTTGTATTCTCAAAAGACGTACTAGTATATTAATCAGGTTCTTCTGACAAGCTGTTTGGTCAATATGAGTGTGCATAAAGAAGGGAAACATGAAGGTATTTGAAAGTGAGATCATTCTCTGGTAGTGTATACTTATTGTGAGTGCGTTATTAAATAGTCCTGCAGTATGTGAAAAATACATACTAGTACTACCACCATTTAATCTACCAAAACACTCTCATAGCAAAAGGAATTGAAAACCAAAATAAGGACTTAACACGACTATTAAATTGTCACACTTACACAGAAACTTTGAAGTTTTCTGGAATGCAACACAACATGTATGTTGAAGAGTGAAACTGTTGAAGATATGTTGTTGTATGAAGTTGATATCCTGAAGGCTGTTGTTATCCATGATGATGCAGTTGGCATGTAAATGGTTTTTCAGTGGACAGCAGTTAGAACAGCTGTAGCACATTTAACCAGCAAATTGTATCTCATAATTCTCACTCTTGATGGCAGACACATTTCCACATATGCATTTACATGACACAGATCTAAGTTAGTGTATATAATTTTACAGGAATTGATCTGTAGACTTGTTACTGCACTCACACTTCTCGCTGGATGATTTTTATTTTTGATGTCTGTTAAAAAAGTCTTCGGATATCTCTTTCAGTTTGATGGAATTTTGTTTTTAATACCGTTTCCATGTCCAGTTATTATTGAGCTGGTAGGTGGAAAGCCATATATTTATCCTTCTGATTTATTGTGAAATATATATGATTTGTAATGGAGTGACATGATGACAATGGTTATGCAGTGTCTACGGATGGTGTGGTTAATAGACAGATATACATGCAGTAACTGGTTCTTTGTGAAACAGTTAAATATAAAATCATTTCCTTTTGTGCGTTTTTGTATCATTGACATTCGTTCTTTCTCTTGGCCTGTCTGCTCCACTATATTCACTTCCAGCAAGTACAACAGTATAAATTCTGTCAGCGCTGTTTGCTGTTCCACTGGTTATTCAGTCATTGAATGGGTCTTATATTTTTCTCTGTATGTGCAAATAACAAGTTGTCATGCATTATACTCTTGCCTATTCTCTGTAGGTTATAGATTTGAAGAGAGCCATGAAATTACCACATTGTCACTGCATTATGATTTTCAGACAGATGGTAACTAATACAAAGAGACATTTGTGTTCTATATACTCTCTAGATTTCTTCTGGAGCTTTCACAGCCCATTCATCTAAAATATTCACTTTTAAATGTTACTTTAGAATTGTAGCCTCATTTGAGATGATGACAGTTCCATTATTATGAATGTTTCCATATAACAGACATCAGTTTTCATATGTTATCTGCTTGACTACCATATTCGTAATCTTAATACTGATATAGCAGCTCACAAGGCCTCTTGCTATGAGTCTATATGTGGTTTACGGCTTCTGGAGGAAATTGTCAAAATAATTTCCGAATATCCATTAATTATGAAAAGATGATTTGATGGGTATTATTTCAATTTATTGTCAATGTTGACCATGCTTTATATTCCATTTGGAACCTGTTGGACATCTGGTTTAAATGGAGAGTCATCGATTACATTATAGCTCATGTTTCGTAAGATGCAGTGCAATTCCAATATTATGCAGAGATGATTTCATTGGTTCGTGTTTGTGTGTACTGCGCTTTTTTGCACTGCCATCACTTCTGTTTTGATGTTGTGTTTGTGGTACTTCCAGGCATCTGATTTATCAGTTAGGCTGTTTGGTGGTACATTGCCCAAAACATTTAGCTGTAATTTTTATATTCTGATTATTACATTACCCAGTGTCAGAATAATTGACATCTGCTTGCTGTAATGCTGTAGTCTCACAAAAATTTTACTGTGGATGTGAGATCGTATGACAGTGAACCTTTGTAATTGGATAATCCGAGTTTGTGAAGCGGACATTGACATTCCACAAATATGGTTTTCTTGTTTCTTTGCACCCCCATTTGTTTGGAGGTAATGACTCACATCTATAAAAGTGACATTCAACAGAACTTTTTGAAATCTCAGGTATCTCTCGCAAGCAGTGGAATGTTTGCCGCATCGGGCCCTCGTGGCGATCGTCACCAGAGTTCTGTCATCGTACGCACTTCGATATCCTCGTCTGCCCCGCCACCAAATCCGTAGTCGTCTTCCTCGCGCTGCCTGCTGTAACCGCCAAAAGCTACGGTGTTGCTCCCACTCCCACCTGCCGCTCGCTTGGCAGCCAGGTGCGGCAGTGCGGCGCCGAGGGCAGCGACGAGAGCAGCCCCGACGGCGAGGAGTACGAACATGCCGGGGTGAGAACCGCTGTGCGCTGTCGAGGGCAGCTCTTCGTCCTCGGCCTCCTCGTCACCCACTTGGCGACTGTAGAATGCTTCCCTTTCGTTTCCAGGTCCGTCCCCTCTGTGTCCCAACTCCAGAAATGCTTCTCTGATACGCCCGTATCCGGCAGGGGCCAGCTCCCCATCTGCAAATGTCCCTTCAGCAGTAGTCCTGTATCCTTCCACTTTTAAAATTGTGCTCTCACGGGTCCTTACACCCTCACCATCTTCGTCTGAACTCTCAGTCGATTCGCGGAGGACTTTCGATATACGTTGCCGTATCACTTCAGAGGCATCCTTCCCAATTTCTTGAGTTGTTCTTCCTCCCTCTCCTAAAGTAGCTACAGATGTCGGCCGTTGCCAGACAGTAAGCAGTGAATCGCTAAGTGACTGACTTTGATGCCCAGATACTGTGCTCACGAAGTTATCGTCACTATGATCTTCAGGGTGACTGTAAGGCCTGTTTGGGTCCATAGTTTCCCTGTATTCATTCACAGTTGCACTGGTCCCTACAATATCCTTTCCATGGTTACCAACATTACTGTGACTCCCATCCACCGAATGTGTTACTTCAATTGAATGAGGCCCTTCTTGTTCTAGTGAATCGTCCTTTGCTGTTATGTTGTCAGTATCTTCATTGACGAGATTATACGTTACCAGCCCACTATTAGCATTTGGTGGGGTGCCACGTCTTGAGTTAATTCTTATCCTCTTTTGTACTCCACTCTTGTGTAACAGTTCATCTGATCTGCCAGTGGCAACAAGCAATGTGTCTGGACTTGGTGTCGTGGGTGTGCCTTTTCTACTAGGTTCTGCCTCAGAAGAAAGGGTGCCAATGTTTGAAGCAGTGCTCGTACTAAGCACCTCGCGAGCAGCTTTGCCAGCCTCAGCAACTGGCTGTTTCTCTGTGGTAGCAAAATTATTTGTCTCAGTAATTCGCCACCTCTCATTGTCTTCCAAATTAGTCGGTGTTTCTGCTGTTGAAGACATGTGATGAGAATTGTTGCTTGTTTTACCAATTGTTGTTGCTAAGTTTTGCATATTACTATACTCCACGTGCTGGCTGGTGCCTGGAAGTTCACTGCTAGTTCCTTCCACTTCATATTCCACAGCCATCTTTTTGTCATATGTTCCATTTATAACACTAGCCAGATCAGTATCAGCATAATGTTGTGTTTTCACATGTTTTCCTGCTTTTTCTGACTTGGGGATCAGCTCCAAAACAGGATTCTGCGTTGTCAATACATTTAAAGAAGGGTGCTCCTTTCGAGCAGTAGTTTTGGCCATGCTTTGTGGTTGAGCATTGTGAATTTCTTGCTGTCTTAATAAATTGGCAGTAACTTCTGGCCAAGTGGCTGTCGTCTGCTCATCTTTGTAATGGACAGCATAGAATGGACTGCCAACAGTTCCAACATGGTGATGTGTACCTTGTTCATTTTGTGCCTTTTGAACACTGTTAGTAGGGTCCAGATTCTCTCTTTTTTCGTTGAATGTTGTTGCCTTCCTCGTGTATTGTTCATCCTGCTCTTTTGGCCAAGGAATCCGGCCAACTTGACTTCTTGTTGGGGCTTTCCACTGTCTCACTGATGCCTGCGGTGTTTTCTGATGTTTTCTTGACATCACATTTTGCTTTGAATGGGTAATAGACAGCTCATCTTGAGGTTTCATTGTAGGATGAGTATAGACAGTATGATTTTGCCTTTCTTTTGTGATACGTATAGACCATGTCGTCTGCTTTTCATCAGTGTTCATTCTGGTTGGAACTGTTGTACCGGATGGATGTTGTCCTGGTTTACTGTGTAACACTCTCTGTGACCCACTGGCTAAAATATTCTTTTTTGTGGCTGTGCTGGCAGATGAACTCACATTCAACAATTTGATTACCCTGATTACATGTGATGCTGCCTTGACAGAACGGAGTGTGGTGACGTCAGCAGGTCGTGGTCGTGTAGTGTTTTCACTGTGCGATGTTAGAACTGTGATATTGAGTATTACTCTGCTTTCCCCTGGACGAACTAGACTTCCCTCATTTGAATGTGTTTGTTGCACTGTTTCGTTTAGTGCGTGCACTGCAGTATTTTTTTGAGGTTGTGGCTGGGATAGGTGAGTAACTTCTGTGACAGTGGATGTCTGCATGTCCAGTGGCACTGTCACAGGAGCTAATCCACATGGTTGTTCTACTTGTCCAAGTAGAGGATTGCTCTGTGCTTGTCCTAAACATTCTATGGCAGTGCTTGCAAGTGTTGCTTTGGTATCTGGCAGGGAACTAACAGTAGTAACACTATTACTAGCATCAGTATTAAGAGACATACTTGGGGAAGTAAGATGGATGAGTGAACTTAATGAGACTGTCTGTATGTCTGTAGACATAGTCACTCCAGATAATGTAGCTGAGGGCAACCATTCAGATGCAGTCACAGTGTCACTGGTTGGTGATACAGAACTGTCAGATGGTGATCCATACCTTTGACTGGAACTTCCATCGCTGTCTGATGTGCTGAATGATCTACTGGCCTCCGTCTGGCTGTCAGAGTCGTTGGCAAAATGAGTGTCAGTGATGGGTTGATGTGGTGCAGCAGGTTGATGTGGTGCAGCAGGTTGATGTGGTGCAGCTGTTGCCGGTGACAAAGTAGTGACGAGTCTGGTGTTACCATTCTTGTCTCGACGAGTTGACGCACCTCTGCCCATTGTAGTGTGTTGCCCGCCAGTTGAAAATTCCCTGCTGGGGACTGTAGTGGTCTGTTGTTGAGGCTGAAGATTCTTCGGTGGAATTGTGATGGTAGGAGCATGAAATAGTATGGTGTGTGTTGTGTAAGGTCTAGACAGGGTCATTTGTGCAGGGGGAGGCTTTTGCCACCCTTTTAGGCTTCTAGTTAGTTTCTCTTCCGTAAGCTGATTGACTGGCATGCCCCGCAGTGGCGGTGGTTCAGCACAAAATGCTTTGGCTCCAATGTTGTCCTGTTGTTTGTCTCGATCATTCACTTCTGACAGCTGGTGAAGCCACTGTGCCAACCACAGTACCTCCTCCATTGTGCAGCTCCAGGGGTTGTCTGCCAGATGTAAGAGTCTGAGACGAGGGAGGAGGAGTGGCAAATCAGGCCGCAGCTGGGTCAGGCCCACATTTTCCAGGTTGAGCTCTCTGAGCTGTCCACAAGCAGCCAGTGTTGCAGAATCCTCAAGCAGACCACGAGCCAGCTCTGGACTGCCGTCCAACTGAAGAAGCTCCAGTCGCTCTGGTGCAGCAACTGGGAAGGCTGTGGATGTGTAGTCTGTGGAGGTGTCCCATGTTAGGTTCGAAAGGCGTAGGTTTGTGAGACCGAGAGGACCAGATATCAGTGGCAGTGGGGAAACTAGGGGATTCCCAGATAGGTCCAGTTCTTGAAGTGATGGTAGAGCTGAGAAAGTTCCGTGGACAATGTTTGTGATATGGCAGTATGTAAGTGATAAAACTCTCAGCCTTGGCAGGCCTCGGAAATCGGCCGGTGTCAGCTCGGTGATGGGATTGTAATCCAGTGTCAGGAGCTTCAGACCAGCTGGTAGACTGCGAGGCACAAAATTTAAAGCATTACCAGCTAGTAGCAGTGTGGCAAGCAGTTCGAGGCGTCCCAGCGCATCTTCCTCCACTTCAGAGAGTCCATTGTGGCGCAAGTCAAGCAGTGCCAGCAGTGGGTAACTATCTGCATCTCCACAGCGTACAGTTGTGACGGCATTGTCTGCGAGGTGCAGTGTTCTTACAGATTGCGTCAGCGCCTCTGGGAGACGGGTCAGGGCTGCTGCCGTAGCATCCACCGCTCGCAGTCGTCCACCGGCCAAAAGCAGTCTGCGAAGTGGTGCATTGCGTGATACATCCAGTTCAGCAAGAGATGATAGCGCTAGTGCTGGTGCTGGGAGTGCCGACAGCGCATTTTCACTCAAGTCCAATTTTTGTAACGATACCAATGGGGCAAAGCAGTCATCTGCAAGTGCACGCAGTCTATTTGCTGACAAGTTGAGGTGTAGTAACACCACAAGACCATCCAACCAACCAGCCTCCAGGCACTCCAATTTATTGCCACTCAAGTCGAGCCGCTCCAGTGATGTTACACCATTGAATGCACCACGTTCCATATCGACGATGGCATTGAATGCCAGGTCTAACACTAGAAGTGCTGACAGTCCAGTAAATGCCCCCTTGTGGAGCTTCTGCATTCCATTCTCCCTAAGATGCAGCTCTTCCAGTGCTGACAGACCCGAGAAGCTTCCCACAGTCAAATTATTGTGTGAAAGATCCAGTCTGATAAGCCCTGAGAGACCACGGAAGGATTCTGCATGCAGTTCAGCTATTGCATTTCCTGACAGGTTGAGTAGCTCCAAAGCAGGCAGATATTGAAAGGCCCCTGCCTCTAGGAAGCTTATATTATTGGATGACAAATCGAGTGTGAGAAGGGCTGGTAGTCCAACATTTCCGTACCATGTCGTACGGACTGTAGTCAGCCTGTTTTTCGACAGGTCGATGTGTTCCAGCAGTGGCAGAGACGACAGGGCTCCATCGTCGATGGCTGCCACAGCGTTGCCAGAGATGTCTAGCACCCTGAGGACAGCCAGCCTCGTCGAGAGCCAATCTGAGCGGAGTGTGTCCAATAGGTTCCCTCGGAGTCGCAGGCGTTGGAGAGTTGGCGGAAGGCTGGTCGTCTCGATGCGGCGGACCAAGCAGTAGGACACGTCCATCTCTTCCAGGCGAACAAAGTTGCGGAAGGCGCCACGCCGCAAGGTCTGTAGGTGGCACTGGCGTACGTGGAGAGCCACAATATTGGACAAAGGGCTGGAAACGGCATCCGCTGTCATTGCCGAAGAACCACCTCCGTAGAGTGCGGCCATCACGTCTGTGCAGACACCAGCTGCATGGGCACAAGTACACCACGTCCCATTGCTGGCGTCATTCCAGACTCCTGGACTGATCTCCGGTCTGCCGTGCCCCGGTCTGCCTCCAGCACCGAGCACTACCACCAAGAGGAGAGTACAAATCGTAGTTGCCGTTCCAGGACTCATGTCTGCCTTTGGAGGTCACCGTGGTTTGCCTACTTCCGACTGTCCATGTCCCAGCACGGTTTCCATTTTACGAGAGACGAAACTCTGGCCCAGACTGTTCGACCACTGTCTATAATAGTTCATCACTTCAAAGTCAAGTGCTTCATGCTTCGAGTAATTTTAGAATACTGACTATTAAAGTATTCCTTTTTGTCCTCTTCAGGGCTCTGTTGTCAATGATCTGAGATGACCTTACAGGAAATGCCAGGTCGTATTTGATCGTTTTTTTCTTCTCTGCAGTTCTCGAGTCTGACCCACTCTGTTGATACGTCAGCGAATAGTAATAGTCGATAAATGCAAGGTAGCACACGTCGGACAACCTAAAGTCGTCTAATTCACCATTTCATTTCGCCGTTATGGCCGCACAGAACACAAAAAAATAACACACACATCTCTGGCGAATTTTTGTACTTGTCATGTCACAGCTTCAAACTTTATCCACAACAGGGACAAAAACACAAATAACCACACGTTTTGCATCGCCGGAGTTTCCAAGTAAACTCGTCCCCACAGTTACCTAAATTCTTGAGTTGTCAGTCACACGATCCAGGAAATAACGAAGCAGCAACGTGGTTTAGTAAAGGATTGGAAGTCATCCTCGAAGAACACTTCAAAAGCCTGTCGGTGGCAAATGAAAATTCATGCTTGCAGCGCGTTTAATACCGTTATGATCGTCCTTGAGCACAAAGTTGGAGTTTTCCAGGCGTGTAATGTGTGTTAAAATATGAGAGGCCCTCCCGCCGTTTTTTATTTTTCAGCTCTTTTTTTTCTGCTGACGGCGTCACTGCGATGCTCTCGTATCCGCGCGCAGGGCCGACGATCAAATTAAAGCGCGCTAGCCGTTTCGAGGCGGAAGCGCACGTCGGAGAGCGAGATGATTGATCGCTCAGTTTCACGGCGGGGCAGAGTTCATTATTTCGCAGCCTGACAGCCCGTTACGTTTCCCCTTTCGCGTCAAACAACGGAACAATATCACTCCAATTTCCCCCCCTGACGCGATGAGCTACGAGGTGGTGAAAATGCTCAGCGGCGCTTTTGCTCCAGCGTTCCCCGGAACAGCTATTTCAGCGAAACTGGTTCGTTTTCTTGCTCGACACTCTGGAAAATTTGCCAGTAGGCTGACAACTTTCGGGGTCGTATTTCGATATGAGCTTTCCTTCACCAATTAATTCTCCAGAAGTGGATGAGCTGTTAGATGACTAGATAGTAGCATCCTTTTTATTCTTTGGTAATGCCGACTAGCAAACTTGCAGACTTGATTCTCGTTGGGACGATCTGCTTTTTCACAGTCTGGAACTTCCTCAGAAGTTATCTGTATTGTCCGTTTGGCAAATTGCACTTGTTTCAACTATGTGTCGGCTACTGATCCCAGTTTTCAGTACACTGTATTTATGAACACTTGCTTGATAACGCAAATCTGCCAGGCTTCCGAAACGATTTGCCTCTTTATTTTGTATTTGTCCGGCGATGGACACCACAGCGAAACGTGGTTCCAACTTCACTATCTCTCGATTTCCGTTTTCGTTTCCTTCCTGGTTGTTATTTAGAGTCCTGCGCTAACTGCGTTGGCTTTTCGATCACTGGCCGTGTTGTGTCAGCTCCCTGCCCGAGGAAGCCATTAATGTCCCAACCGATACTGCGGCGAGGGGAAGGGGGTGCTTTGGCAGTTCAGTTGTTTGTCCACCACTGTTTCGTCGGAATTGGCTGCAGTTTGCGCGCTGTTCAACAGATTGCCGCCCCCTGCTGTGTTTATACAATAATTTCGGCAGATTGCTTTCCTCTGTTGACTGATTGAGCTAGAGGGGGTTGGGGAGAGTTCTCCCACACACACGAACACACCGCCGTTATTAAATTTCAGCGATATATTTGTTTAATCAAGGTCTATTTTTTTTTTTTTTACTCTAGCGGCACGGGTGCTGCGCTTTGGAGGGCGCGAGAGCGCAAAATGGCCCTGAATGGTGGTCCCAGTTGACTGCGCAAATACGGGCGCACGTGCACTCACACACACGTGTGCGCGGAGAGGTCCAAGCGAACAAATTCGCTATGCGGCCGACTAGGGGAGGAGAGAGAAGAGGGTGCGAGGGGGGATCGAATGCGAAATCGCTGCGCTGGTCTCCCTTACGCTGTGGGGGCGCAGCTGTGATTGTACCTCTCGGCCCTCGGGGGACAATTAATAATAATTATTCTATGCAGAATTACAGGCAGCCCAGTGAGCGGGAATTGGTTTATTTAGAGGATGCCGAGTGCAACAAAATTACGGCGCATGATGCTTTCTCCTCTCTATCATTTTTTTGAACTGCCGTCGCATTAGCTGCTCGCGTACAGATTAAAGGTGACAGGCGAAAAACATTTGTTGTTGCGTCTTCTTTCCCTCTTGCGTAAGTTGTGGAAATTACTGTCAAGTCAGTTTACTCCTCAGTACCACGTACTTATTCTTTTCCTATGAGGCAGAATTAACGTACGCGTTGACACAGTTCAGTAATCAGTTCCCCGTTGATTAGCTTGACAACCAGGCTGGAGTTCAGACTATTGTCACGCAAAAATTTTAATTTCTCTTCACTTTTTTGATACGGCACTTCTATCACAACAACGATATCACCATTTTTTTCATAATGCCCAATTCTCTGGCTTCTCAGAGTCACACGTCTTTTTAAAAATGCCACCTGTCTTTACAGAACAGTATTAATTTCAGCGTTTATCTGCTAGTGCTCGCTTTAATGTAAAAAACTGTTTTTCTTTTGTATCCCAAATGTATTTGATATAGCCCAGCGAAGCTGTTTTCTTCTGGTACGCACCATACATCAGAAATTCGTTTCGGATAGAAGTCTTGTTGTACGGCAGTGGGATGGGGGAAGTGATTCAGTTTGATTTGTGAGCAGTACAGCGCCGTCTTCAGCTGTCGAAACAGACGCGCTTCGCACGTATTGCCTCGCTCGCGATGCTCTCTGAATTTTTCAGCATCTTCTTCTGCAGGTTTCCAAGAGGAAGAGCGGTCGGAGACAGATGTACTGCCTCGGGCGCCGTTCTACTCAATTTCTGCGAGTGCTTTTTGTTCCTCGCGTCCGCCGTATTGGAGTGTTGTTTATCTTCATTTGCCGCCCGTGAGTCCAGATTTTCGTAAAGGTCGTTCTTTCGCGGGGGCCAGCACCGGGAGAGAGAGAGAGTTACCAAATTAGGTTAGTAACCGCCGGGAACAGTTTATCCAGAGCGACTTTTGTGTTAGTGCGCCCCGGGCTAGACTGGCAAACGCGGGGGTGGTCTGTGCGCGCACGTTGTTGCGGTGGCCGGTTTCCCGTCTGCGGAAACCAGATTATGTACTCTCCGCGCGCTAGGGTAGCTGCTGTTTGGTTTTCAATACTGTTTGCAGTTTACGCGTTCGCTGCTTGCCTCCACCGAGAGCAAAGCAGGTCTGTTGGACTTGAGGGTAGGGGGGTAGGGAACTCGCGTGGGTGGGACTAACGATCGCTTTGAGTGAGTTAGCAGCACACCGCACGTCGCACTGCCCTCGTCTCTCTCTCTTTCTCTCTCTCTCCCCTCTCTCTTCTCCCTCCGGCAGAGCAGCGTACAGAATCCACTCCGGACCCTGGGACAACTGCTGCGATTTTCGCAGTGCCGCTTCGCAGCTCACCCTCTTCTACCCGTCTCGCGCACCGCCGAACAAAAAACTCGCAAATGACTCACTTCCCTTCGCACTTTTCCTTTCTCACGCCGGATGATGCTGACAGCGATGGATGTGGCGCCAGTCTATACGTCTTCTGTCCGTTGAGCCAGCAAGCTTTCCGGATCGCCGTACACTCTTATATAGAATGCAGTGATTTCATTCGTCGCTGAGATTTTTGAGAAAAGAATTCCACAAGTACGTGGAGCACTCGAGGCAGTGTTTGTGTTAAAATTGGCGATTCATGCACTGAACGAATTTTTATACTATAATGCGTTTTTGTCCGAAATTATTTTCAACCTGTGCTGTTAGGTCAAAATAGAACACGACTTTCATCCAGATAATAACTTTGCACCCTTCCATTGTCTCTGTTTTTTCGCACAATTTTTTTGTATTAGGTACATGGTAGTCCTCTTATTCACGGAAAAAGACACTGTTCTTCTTTTCAGCAGACCTGACAACACTCGAGCTTATTATTCGAAAAACTTAGCAGAATAAGGTGTTTTTTTGATTGCCATTGCTGAACGTGACAGACGTGTGCAGCAGTGCTTGTTTTAATCCAACTGTCGTGTATCCAGGTGGTTCAGGGCAAGAACTTGACAACAGTATTGCACACGAAATGTATATTGTTCAGTATTAGTGATGATCAAATTATATATCTGCTTGAGACAGACGGTATTTTTGCTGTTTCAGTAACGACTGTACCATCGAAAACAGCAGTGTTGAGGGGCAGTACTAACCGACGCGGGCGAAAGAAACCGGTAACTTACGAACGAGACAGTCCACACGCTGGGAAAAAACGAGCGGGTTGTATTTCGAATGCGACTCGGCACACGATGTCCCTGTCACGCGACTCGGCTGACGCGGATGAAGTTGTTTCGCGAACGCAAAATCGTAACTCCACGCACGCCCGAGTAACTGTGTCGTTGCGAAAAAAAAAATAACGAAAATGCGTATGGTCGAATGTGGCAGTAGTGTCTGTATGGCACTTCGCGTCAACGCGGCTCGCGGCCGACTCGTCGGAAACGTGACCACAGCTCCGTCTGGCGCGACGGCAGATCTGTGACTAACCCCTGTCGCCGGCTGCGTTGTGGTCCATAGGGTTGCATATGCGCCTGTGTGCGTGAGTCCATTCTGGAGGCTGGGAAACGCCGCGCGCGCATGCGCGCTCGCCACGATCGAAACTGCGGGCTCGGGCTGCACTAGCGCCTCTCGTGGGCTCTTCGGAAGGCAGCAATGGCCCGACAGTTGCGGCATTAGAATGTCGACGGCAGCCAATGGGAGAACATGCCTGCCGTGTGTTTTAAAAACGGCACGATTTTTTTTTTTTCATTTTGTTCGAGCTAGTTCGTTTTGGTCTGGGCGGACGTCACAAGACATCCGTTCAAGTTGATCGTTGATTCCTTGACTCAGTTTTTTTATTATAGAGGGCGAGCAGCCCTCTGACCGAACACGCTGAGCTACCGTGTCGGCACACGATTGGATTAGCGTTGCGGAGCATATACAAGTAAACGACAGCTCCATCTCAGAACTACAACCACCTCAATTTGATAATTATCAAAATACAGGCCTACCCCTACAACGGCAAAATTACTCATTACCTCTCGGCAAATTTATGTTAAGTGCATGTCAGAGAGTACTTAACTTTCGTACCAGGTTGCAGGGCTTCTTACTGTTCCAGCCACATATGGGTGCTGTAATGAATCTAATTTCTCCTTACGGGAGCGACACGCAAGAGTCGTAGGGTATTCCTGGCTTTAACATTTAAAGTTGGTTCTTGGAACTTTGTATCTAGGCTTTCTCGGGATAGTTTGCTCCCGTCTTCAAGTATCTGCCAGTTCATTTTCTTCAGCATCTCCGTGAACTATCCCCACCTGTGACCATTCGTGCGGACCTTCTCGGAATACGTTCCATATCCCTTCGTTATAGACAGATGCAACATCTCGAAAAGCTATTGCAGAGTTGCTATCTACGATTTTCCGAAATTCTTTCACCAAAGGAGACGAAATAAATATTCCAGAATTGGAACCAAGAATAACTGCCAACATGAGAAATTAGAAGAAGGTATCCTCGATCTAGCAAAGCGGCTTAAACCACTTAATAAAGGCAAGGTCTCCGGTCCTGATTGTATTCCAGTCAGCTTCCCCTCAGAGTATGCTGACACAATGGCTCCATATTTAGCAATCTTATACAGCCTATTGCTCGGCGAAAGATTCGTACCTAAAGACTTTGAACATTCAGTTATCGCGAAGGAAACGATTTATTGACAAACAGTCAACACGAATTCACAAAATTTCGTTCTTCTGAAACACAACTAGCCCTGTGTTCTCAAACCGTAATGTCGGCTATTGACAGCGTATGTCATATTGAACCCATATTTATAGGTTTCCAGAAGGCTTTTGACGCGATATCTCACAAGCGACTTCTAATCAAATTGCGTGCCTACGGAGTATTGTCTCGGTTGTGAAACCGGATTCGTGATTTCATGTCAGAAGGGTCACAGTTCGTAGTAACTGATGAAAAGTTATCGAGTAAAAAGAAGTAATGTATGGCGTTCCCCTAGTAAGTGTTAAAAGCTTTCTGCTATTCCTGATCTACATAAATAATTTAGGAGACAACCTGAGTGGCACTCTTAGATTGTTTGCAGATGGTGCTGTCCATTACCAACTTACAAAATCATCAGATGATCAAAACATTTTAGACAAGATATATCTACTGTGCGAAGAGTGGCATTTGACTCAAAATAATGAAACGTGTGAAGTCATACGTGTGAGTGACAAAAGGAATCCGCTAAATTTCGATCACAGGATAAACCACAGGTATAAAGGCTGTAAATTCAGCTAAATGCTTATCGATTACGGTTACGAATGACTTAAGTTAGAACGATCACATAGATAATGTTGTGGGTAAAGCAAACCAAACTAAAACAAAGGCGTTTTTCGTGACGGCAGGATCTTCTCATAAAATTTCAATCACCAACTTTCTCTCCAGAGTGTGAAAATATTATGTTGGCGCCCAGTGGAGGACTGATCATCAAAATAAAATAAGAGAAATCAGGGCTCGCCCTGTTCTATAATGGAACGATAGAGAAATAGTTTGAAGGTGATTCGATGATCCCTCTGCCAGACACTTAATTGTAAATTGCAGAGTAATCATGTAGATCCAGATGAAAGCCCAATGTTACTATTAATATTGTCTGCTAGGTAATTAATACACAACGTAAACAGCAAGGGTCCCTACACACTTCCCCTGTGTTATTTCTACATTTTTCGATTACTCCCTATCCCCGTGCTCTGCCTATCAAGAAATCCTCAATGCAGTCACAAATTTCTCGTCAGTGTAGTACTGAATAAAATGCTTCTCGGAAATACGGCATCTACTTGACTGCCTTGATCCATCGCTTACAGAAAAAGAACTCTGCTACTCTTAAAAAACGCATTATTCCCCTTAAATATCTTACAGAACTTTGTCTGGGAAAATTTTCCTCTTGGCCTGGTCGCAGTGTTAATTATTTCATTAGGCTCATGTCAGAAACAGTAGGGTAACTGATGTTACCTGAATATTCGTGCCACACGCATTTCGCCATTTAATTCCAAAAGCTTAATCAATTATCCGAAATTACTATACAACTGTTCAAATTCCCTTCCTGAATATGTTCACCAGTATTTTTAGATTTAAAACTATTCGTTTGGCTCGTCGATTTGTGATTTTTCATTAATAAGAGCGAAATCACTTACACAAATTAACGAGATAATTGAACCCTTTTTAATACAGATATGTATTTAGTAGGCGTTGTATCGTATCTGCAGAAAACTACTGACAATCTTAACGTAACTTCAGACTATTGGTGACCATTAATTGCGTAAGAAATTCGAGTTGCATTGATTTGAATATGTTACATCACGAATCGCCAATGTCAAGGAGAGAATATCCTGATATAGATCCGATGGAAGGTAAGTTTATAAGTATTCATAATTGACGGCGATTTTACCATTGAATGTACTGCAGCAGTTTCACTATCCCCGTGGTGCAGACTTCTTCGTGTTACGCGATTGTGAAGTATTTTATGTCTATTTTGCTTCCGTAACACTTAAATAACGACAGACTCCTTCTAATGCAGGCAACTTGGGTATAAAGTTGTAGCTCGAGCACCAATCTTTGTTCATATATTCGTAACCACGAGCAGTATTAGCAGTAGCTCCGCGATCTTTTAGTCACAATAATTGAACACCGCCGCTCATCTTTTTCAACAGGCGTTCGCTCTAACTTCTTTGACTTGCATGAAACTCGTATTCTAACCTGTTTTTCCTCAGCGAATAATAACGCACATACTTTTGACGACTAAAACTTCTGAATATATCCACAGATTGTGTGTATTAATTACACTGTTGAGAACATTGCGTGATGTGACGATAACAGTTGTCATCGTAAGGGACAAACTGCCTCAGACGCATGCTAGTTGGGGAAAAAACTATTCGTAGACCGTTGTTCATGTGGAATAATTTTACTTATTTGAACTAAAGATCAAAATCGGAGAAGTTATTTTGTAAAATAACAATGACACTAATCGGTACATATAAAATGATTAACTAAATTAGCCTTCTACAATAAGTAAATAAAAATTGTGTACCAGCTGGCTTCACATAGTGGAGGAAAATGCATTCATACACCTAGAAATGTAAACATAGAAACGACTGACGAACCGCTTGCATCAAGTAACGCCTTCAGTGGCAAGATGTATCTCGTACATGTTGATTCTGATACCCGGTGAGCAAAATGGGTCGCAAAGGGAAGAAAAAGACTGTAAAGGAAACGCAAATAGTTATCTCCCAATGTGAAAAGGGAAAATCATTTTCCGAAATAGCTGATATGATTGGAAGAAGCCGGGTAAACGTGAAGTCCGTAATATCGCGATTTAGAGAAAGAAATACTCTCATTAATAGCGAAAGAAGAGGTCGACCACAGAAGGTAACGCAAAGAGAAAGAAATTCGGGGTGTTTTAAGTCTCTCCGCAGTGCCGTATGATTTTTAGCCGCGTGTGCCGT
Source organism: Schistocerca americana (assembly GCF_021461395.2). Lineage (NCBI taxonomy): Eukaryota > Metazoa > Arthropoda > Insecta > Orthoptera > Acrididae > Schistocerca > Schistocerca americana. Next base: position 151,698,972 of record NC_060128.1, on the reverse strand, counting down.
ATGATTGTTCGTCTGCCTGGGTTACTTCCCTTCTAGTGGACTCTCCCAACATTCCACTGTTTCGTTTATCTCAGCCGGCGTCAGTAGTATCGTTGGTGTGTGTCGTTACGTGTTGACGTGAATGTTTAAGTTTAGTTCCTTTGTTTCGTCTTTGTCACTGTTAAAATGCTAACCATTGAAGAACGTGTGTTTTCAGTCGAACAAGTGTTCAAAACTGGCGGTAAACACACAGTTTCAGTTCGTCAAATATTTAATCCAGTTTTCCCGCAGACAACACACCCACATCGCGATACTGTGCGAGATTTGATTAACAAATTTCAAAGTACGGATTCAGTGAAAGATGAACCGAGAAGTGTTTGGCTCAAATAGCTTTGAGCACTATGGGACTTAACATCTATAGTCATCAGTCCCCTAGAACTTAGAACTACTTAAACCTAACTAACCTAAGGACATCACACAACACCCAGGCATCACGAGGCAGAGAAAATCCCTGACCCCGCCGGGAATCGAACCCGGGAACCCGGGCGTGGGAAGCGAGAACGCTACCGCACGACCACGAGCTGCGGACGAGAAGTGTTTGTCCCAGCGTTTTGTCTGAGGATAAACTACTCGATATTTTCGATAAAATGTCGATGAGTCCGAACAAGTTTGTAAGAAAACACCCCCAGGAAATCGATGTTAGTGTCGTAACGGCCCACACAGCTGTAAGGAAAAAATTAGAACTTTTCCCATATAAAGGGACAATCGTGCAAGAACTGAAAAATACTGATCATGCATGAGACTGCATTATTCTCAATGTTTCAAATATTTCGTTCAACAAAATGGAAGGGATATTCTTAATGAAATGTTTATCACTGATGAGGCGTGGTTTCATTTATCCGGGTACATGAACTCGCAAAATTCTCGTATGTGGAGTACTGCAAATCCATTGCGTATTCATGAGGAACCACTTCATTCTTTGAAAATAGGCATTTGGATTGCAATTTCTAGACGCCGTATTGTGGATTCCATATTTTTCAACGTAACATTAAACGCACAACGATACTGCAGTGATATTCTGTACCCATTCACAGGAGAACTTGTGTTAAGTGAAATACTGAACGGTTATTTTCAACAAGATGGTGCAACCGCGCGCACAGTTCGCGTTTCAATGTCACTGCTTGCTGATGTTTTTGGTGATCGCATAATTTCACAGGGACTTTGGCCTCCGTGTCCGCAGCTCGTGGTCGTGCGGTAGCGTTCTCGCTTCCCACGCCCCGGTTCCCGGGTTCGATTCCCGGCGGGGTCAGGGATTTTCTCTGCGTCGTGATAACTGGGTGTTGTGTGATGTCCTTAGGTTAGTTAGGTTTAAGTAGTTCTAAGTTCTAGGGGACTGATGACCACAGATGTTAAGTCCCATAGTGCTCAGAGCCATTTGAACCCCCACGATCGCCTGACCTAACACCACCTGACTTTTTCTTGTGGGGTGCAGCGATAGCAACTGTCTATAAAAACCGTCCAAAATCCATCGATGAATTGAAAACTGCAGTATCCACTTTCACTGCTTCTGTTACAGAAGAAATGTTACAGCTTGTGTTTGGAAACATGGTTAGACGAATTGAATTGTGTATTCAACAACAGGGGGGACATTTTCAACATTTAATGTGAAAATTTGTAAGTGAAAATGAATACCCAATAAATTAATAACTTGTGTTTCACTGAGTTTCATTTCGGCTTATTCACTGCGGCATACGGCACGCGCGGCTAACAGTCATACGGCACTGCGGAGAGACTTTTTGAACACCCCGTATATTAATAAGGATGGTCAAAAAGGATCCTAACTTCACAGCTTCTATATTGTCTGGGCATGTTAATGATCAGTTGGGGAAGAAAATCATCCCGATGACTGTTCACTATAGAAGTAGCGGCAGATTATGGAGCTAGGGTATCTGGAAGAAAACTATACATCAACAAGAAGAACAAGAAATTGAGACTGTTCCTGATATTCGTAGACGGTCTTCCGTCTAGTATAAACAAGTAGATGACACTAGTGTTGTAACAAGTCCAAGCATACGTACAGAAAGAGAAGAAATGAGTAAGCAAAGTTCTTAAAAGTATCATTGACTGTTTTTCTGTGAATGGTCTCACCCTCAATTTTAAAAAGACACAACATATTCAGTCCTGCTACTACACAAGTGACACGTGCAAGACATGGTGAGGAAATAATAAATAGGGTGGAAACTTGAAAATTCTTAGGGGTCCGTATCGATGAGAATTTAAATGGGAAAAAACATGTTTTGGAATGCCTGAATCAAGTTAGTTCAGCCACATTTGCGCTTAGAATCATTGCAGATCTTGAGGAGAGAAAAATCAGCAAGTCGACATATTCTGCATATTTTCGTTCAGTAATGTCGTATGGAATAATGCTCTGGAGTAACTCATCTTTAAGAAAGAAAATTTTCATTGCTCAAAAACTCCCTGTAAGAATGATTATTCTGTAAAATTTTTTGTTTATTTGTAGACGAAATCACTTTCTTATAATCAGTTCCGGCCATACAGTGACCATCTTCTGATTTTAAAGGCGGCATACACTGAACACAGGTTCATGCATTTGATGACAACGCATGAACCTGTGTCCAGTGTATGCCGCCTTTAAAATCAGAAGATGGTCATTGTGTGGCTGGAACTGGTCATAAATAAGTGATTGCGTATATAAATAAACAAAAACTTTTTACGGAATAATATGTGCTGCTCGCCGACGATCGTCTTGTGGACATCAGTTTAAAGAAATCGGCATTTCTAACTACTGCTTCACACTATACTTATTTCCTCATGAATTTTGTTGTAAATAATCAACTACAGTCGAAAAGGAGCAATGATGTACATAATTACAGTACCAGAAGGAAAAATGACATTCTTGAGTCCAAGAAGAAGTGCACAGTGCTCTGACAAAAAATTTTGATCACTTACCCAGTGATACAGGAAGTCTGACCGACAGGAAAGGAAAATTTCGTAACAAATTGAGAAAGTTTCTCCTTGACAACTCCCATTCCGTAGAATAATTTCTGTTACTATTATGTGTAAAAGGTGGAGGGGGAAAAAAGATCAGAATTGTTCAGAATGTAACCGTATGTATAAATTGCGGTGTCAGTCTAAAATGACTCGCTCCACCTCATTACGATCTGTCGTGTAAAATGATACACGAAACTGTAAATAAGTAACGCCGAAGTGCCTGCCATTAGCCTAAGAACAATTGAACATGAAATTTGTTCTGTCGCGGTTACCATTCGGAATATGGCATGCGTCCATACGAGATACATTGCGTCAAATGAGCGTTCCTGTCATGTCCGCGAATATTGACCATCCATGGTCGGAGGCCCTTATTTAAGTAGCCGCTGCCGGCACTGGGACTGCTAAGCCGGGAGCAGGATATTGTATCAGAGCGGCGGAGGGAGGAAGGAAGGAAGGGGAAGAATGAGGGTCTCTGTACGCTCCTCACGAAACGCCGTGACAGTGGCAAGAGCAACACGCGCTGGCATATTGGAAAAATGACAGGAAGAGAAATGAAGCAAAGCCGGGCAGCGCCGCGGGCGTGACTCACATACCGTAGGCGGCCGACTGCAGCGGCGTGGGGCAACGATCCGTCAGCCGCGCCGGTCAAATAGCGGATATTGAAGGGGGGGGGGGGGGGCGTGTCAGCTGCTCTAGCAGCTAATTCCCCTCTAGGTGAACGACCGCCGATACTGTCCCTGCAGGTAGTGGGGAGAGAAGACGCTCTCAGCCGTATCGTGTTTTGGACTGCGAATGCCATAGTCGAGAGCGGCAGAATATGGACAATTGATAAACCGTTCCCAACACCGTTTCCACTTCCGGAATTACGCTTGGCGCGGCTCTTGCTGGATCGCGCGAGGCGCCATCTGCGAATTTTATCTAGTCTATCGTTGCAAGTCTACGCTACTGGCCATTAAAATTGCTACACCACGAAGATGACATGCTACAGACGCGAAATTTAACCGACGGGAAGAAGATGCTGTGACATGCAAATGATTACCTTTTCAGAGCATTCATACAAGGTTGGCGCCGGTGGCGACACCTACAATGTACTGACATGAGGAAAGTTTCCAACCGATTTCTCATACACAAACAGCGGTTCACAGGCGTTGCCTGGTGAAACGTTGTTGTGCTGCCTCGTGTAAGGAGGTGAAATGCGTACCATCACGTTTCCGACTTTGATAAAGGTCGGATTGTAGCCTATCGCGATTGCAGTTTATCGTATCACGACATTACTGCTCGCGTTGGTCGAGATCCAATGACTGTTAGCAGAATATGGAATCGGTGGGTTCAGGAGGGTAATGCGGAACGCCGTGCTGGATCCCAACGGCCTCGTATCACTAGCAGTCGAGATGACAGACATCTTATCCGCATGGCTGTAACGGATCGTGCAGCCACGTCTCGATCCCTGAGTCAACAGATGGGGACGTTTGCAAGACAACAACCATCTGCTCGAACAGTTCGACGACGTTTGCAGCAGCATGGACTATCAGCTCGGAGACCACGGCTGCGGTTACCCTGGACGCTGCATCACAGACAGGAGCACCTGCGATGGTGTACTCGACGACGAACCTGGGTGCACGAATGGCAAAACATCATTTTTTCGGATGAATCCAGGTTGTGTTTATAGCATCATGATGGTCGCATCCGTGTTTGGCGACATCGCGGTGAACGCACATTGGAAGCATGTATCCGTCATCGCCATACTGGCGTATCACCCGGCGTGATGGTATGGGGTGCCATTGATTACACGTCTCGGTCACCTCTTGTTCGCATTGACGGCACTTTGAACAGTGGACGTTACATTTCAGATGTGTTACGACCCGTGGCTCTACCCTTCATTTCAGCAGGATAATGCACGACCGCATGTTTCAGGTCCTGTACGGGCCTTCCTGGATACAGAAAACGTTCGACTGGTGCCCTGGCCAGCACATTCTCCAGATCTCTCACCAATTGAAAAAGTCTGGTCAATGGTGGCCGAGCAACTGGCTCGTAACTATGCGCCAGTCACTGCTCTTGATGAACTGTGATATCGTGTTCAAGCTGCATGGGCAGCTGTATCTGTACACGCCATCCAAGCTCTGTTTGACTCAATGCCCAGGCGTGTATTTCTCGGGATCTATGCACCCAAATTGAGTGAAAATGTAATCACATGTGAGTTGTAGTATAATATATTTGTTCAATGAATACCCGTTTATCGTCTGCATTTCTTCTTGGTGTAGGAATTTTAATGGCCAATAGTGTACGTCCTTCAAACGGGGGTTTCAACTTTGAGAATAAAAAAATAAAAGAATCGCAAGGGCCAGGCCTGGACGGTATGAGGGATGACACAGCTCGGTGATTTCTTTTTATCTGTCCAATAGTCACGCACCAACAGGGATGGATGTGCGGGAGGACCCGCTGTAATGATTGAAACTTGGTCTCAACGTCATGACTGTCTCATCACCAGCTGTTGTTGTTGTCTTCAGTCTTGAGACTAGTTTGATGCAACTCTCCATGCCACTCTATCCTGTGCAAGCTTTTTCATCTCCCAGTACCTACTGCAGCCTACATCCCTCTGAATCTGCTTAGTGTATTCATCTCTTGGTCTCCCTCTACGATTTTTACCCTCCACGCTGCCCTCCAATACCAAATTGGTGATCCCTTGATGCCTCAGAACATGTCCTACCTCTTCTAGTCAAGTTGTGCCACAAACTCTTCTCCCCAATCCTATTCAGTACCTCCTCATTAGTTATGTGATCTACCCATCTAATCTTCAGCATTCTTCTGTAGCACCACATTTCGAAAGCTTCTATTCTCTTCTTGTCTAAACTATTTATCGTCCATGTTTCACTTCCATACATGGCTACACTCCATACATATACTTTCAGAAACGACTTCCTGACACTTAAATCTATACTCGATGTTAACAAATTTCTCTTCTTCAGAAACGCTTTCCTTGCCATTGCCAGTCTACATTTTATATCCTCTCTACTTCGACCATCATCAGTTATTTTGCTCCCCAAATAGCAAAACTCCTTTACTACTTTAAGTGTCTCATTTTCTAATCGAATTCCCTCAGCATCACCCGACTTAATTCGACTACATTCTATTATCCTCGTTTTGCTTTTGTTGATGTTCATCTGATATCCTCCTTTCAAGACACTGTCCATTCCGTTCAACCATACAGATATCTTTTATAAATCGTTTTACAATTTGTTTTGAACTTCTAAAGACTGTAGTAGACGATAAACGACAACATCATCAGCAAACAACCTAAGACAGTAGGACACATTTTCTCCTAAATCGTTTATATAGATAAGGACCTTCAGAGGGACTGTAACGTTACCTTGGGGAACACCAGAAATCACTTCTGTTTTACTCGATGACGTTCCCTCAGGTACTTCTGTGGCAGGAAACTAAGAATCCAGTCGCATAACTGAGGCGATATTCCATAAGCACACAATCTGATTACAAGGCGCTAGTGTGGTACAGTGTCAAAAGCCTTCTGGAAATCTAGAAATATGGAATCTATTTGAAATCTCTTGTCAACATCACTCAGCGCTTCGTGTTTGTAAAGAGCTAGTTGTGTTTGACAAGAACGATGTTTTCTAAATCCGTGTTGACAGTGTGTCAACAGACTGTTCGAACACAATATAATGTTCCAAAGTCCTGTTGCATATCGACGTTAATGATATGGGCCTGTAATTTAGTGGGTTACTCCTACTGCCTTTCTTGAATATCGGTGTGATCTGTGCAACTTTCCAATTAGATTTGTAATTGTAATCGCCAGTCTTTAAATTTTTGTAGTTTATCGTGTTTTAGACCTCACACTTCTCATTATTTTGCTTCATTTGTCACGTTTCGCACTGTACATTTATCTTGTCTAAATCATTTTGCAATTCGTTTTGAACTTACGATGTCCGTAACAGCATCATCTGCAAACCATCTAACAAGGGGAGGCCGCCAATTGTGAAATTCAGACTAGATTCATACTGCGCATAATAAAAGCTCATGGCCAGAGGTGTAATGTGGCAAAGCACCAAGATGCACTTCTCAGCCGTTGTCGAGAAAATCGACAGTTAAAAGAAACCGTTGCGGTGAAATACTCTCTACGATTAATGAATTTCTACAGCGTCGTGGCGCAGCGGTAAGCGCTTGGGTTTTTAATCCGAAGGTCGCCGGATCGAATCTCGCGCCATGCAACCTTTTTTTTTTTAGTATTTATTTTTTTAATTCAAATATATATATATATATATATATATATAATTCCCGGCAATCAGTTGCAACAATTATGCATACAATAAGTTGTTGAAAGTCGGTTGTCGTGGAAAAACTGGCGACTTCGAACATCGTTATGTTTTCCGCAAACAAAGTTGTATTTCACAAATGTTATTAATTGTCTTCATAATGTTAACCACGTATAATATGTATTTTGATAAGGTACCATTTATTTTACACCACAAATTAACTCTTTCATTGGTATTAATCTTCCTTCTGTTCCGGGTATACAATAAAAAAGGCTTGTCTGTTGTCACAGTAGCAGTACCATAATCTCTGCTTCCAACAACACCAATAGAAAATGTTTTATAACAGATAATATCTCTGTCATAGTAAGCCTCCAATCCTTGTAAAGGCTTCTCACTTCCTCTCACCAAAGCAACTGTCATCCACGAATTACCTGGAACAACTTCATTTGTCGTACAAGAAAAAGTAATTTTACAGCCAACAAATGTTATTGGACCAGACAGTATCTCCTGTTGAGACACAGGGCTTGGTGTCTCGTCAAAACTAAAAACAGTTTTATAAACAGGCATTCTGCTCCTCCTAGTGTATCTCCTACGACGGTACGGCATGGCTGTGTGCTGCGTGCTGCTGCCTGCAGTCGACTGATGCAGAAACAGGAAGCGCGCCGAGCGCTCCATTCACGAGCGTCTTATCGCTACGTCACTTCCGCTGATAAATCTTGATTTTTGCCCGCCGCGAGCTAAGTAATACTAGAGCTCGCGGCTGCCTACTGCCTCGCCCAGCGGCTAAGTCCCGCTCAAGGCCACCCGCCTATAAGGCGCCGCACACAGCCTTATAGGCGGGTGGCCTTGAGCGGGACTTAGCCGCTGGGCGAGGCAGTAGGCAGCCGCGAGCTCTAGTATTACTTAGCTCGCGGCGGGCAAAAATCAAGATTTATCAGCGGAAGTGACGTAGCGATAAGACGCTCGTGAATGGAGCGCTCGGCGCGCTTCCTGTTTCTGCATCAGTCGACTGCAGGCAGCAGCACGCAGCACACAGCCATGCCGTACCGTCGTAGGAGATACACTAGGAGGAGCAGAATGCCTGTTTATAAAACTGTTTTTAGTTTTGACGAGACACCAAGCCCTGTGTCTCAACAGGAGATACTGTCTGGTCCAATAACATTTGTTGGCTGTAAAATTACTTTTTCTTGTACGACAAATGAAGTTGTTCCAGGTAATTCGTGGATGACAGTTGCTTTGGTGAGAGGAAGTGAGAAGCCTTTACAAGGATTGGAGGCTTACTATGACAGAGATATTATCTGTTATAAAACATTTTCTATTGGTGTTGTTGGAAGCAGAGATTATGGTACTGCTACTGTGACAACAGACAAGCCTTTTTTATTGTATACCCGGAACAGAAGGAAGATTAATACCAATGAAAGAGTTAATTTGTGGTGTAAAATAAATGGTACCTTATCAAAATACATTGTTGTACATATATATATATATAATATATATATAATATATATATATATAATTCCCGGCAATCAGTTGCAACAATTATGCATACAATAAGTTGTTGAAAGTCGGTTGTCGTGGAAAAACTGGCGACTTCGAACATCGTTATGTTTTCCGCAAACAAAGTTGTATTTCACAAATGTTATTAATTGTCTTCATAATGTTAACCACGTATAGTTAACGGAAGACGTAGAAACGATATTCCGAAACGAATACGTATAGCGTAAGTCAAACGTTCGAATTAGAATAGAGACCCCACGAACACAAATTTTCTGTGGCAGGTATGAAATATAAACTCCGTTACTCGCTCGTTACACTTGAAGGACAGATGTTGAATGGGCCGAAACGAGCCACCGCATAACAGCGTAGTTGCCTGCTAACTTCGAAAGAAGGTAGATGCGGTCCCTAGCGCAACTTATAACATCGTCGAAAATCAGTGCGGACGGGAGAGCTTTTCGTACAGCCTGTTAAAAAAAAACGGAAAAATGGAGGCGGTACAATTGGAGAGCGATCCGCCTTCACCAACATGCATAAGCAATTCATTAATAGTTTATATATATATATATATATATATATATATATATATATATATATATATTTGAATTACAAAAACTAATAATAAAAAAAATTGCATGGCGCGAGATTCGATCCAGTGTCCTCCGGATTACGAACCCGAGCGCTTACCGCTGCGCCACGACGCTGCAGAAAATTATTAATCGTAGAGAGTATTTCACCGCAACGGTTTCTTTTAACTGTCGATTTTCTCGACAACGGCTGAGAAGTGCATCTTGGTGCTTTGCCACATTACACCTCTGGCCATGAGCTTTTATTATGCGCAGTATGAATCGAATCTGAATTTCACAATTGGCGGCCTCCCCTTGTAAGTAGGCTGCTCAGATACTAACCTAAATCGTTTATATAGAAAAGGAACAGCAGAGGGTCTATAACAATTCCTCGACGAACTCCAGATATAACATTAGTCTATCTAGACGACTTCCTGCCAGTGACTACGAACTGTGACCTTTCCGACAGTGAATCACGAATGCAGTCGCGCAGCCGAGACGATATTCCAGACACATGCACTGTAATTCAGGATACCTAAAGGGACTCCATATAGGTTCTGTTAAATGGACGAAGCACATACAGAAGCTTAATTTGGTGTTCTTTACTGCCGTTTGAAGATACCAAATGCAAATCCATTGCTATATATCATCGTGACCCCTCGCTACTTTGAGTTGCTTTGCTGTGTATCAAAAACAGTGTATCCGGCGTTGGGAAATAACTTTGATGTACGGTGTAGCGCGATGGTGCTAATATTCCCCTCGTGCAGTTACCGACCGACTCATCTGCAAGAAATCGCATTACTCGGGGAGTTTTTAATTTGCGCTCCACAAGACTCGTAACTGCTCTCCATTATTTACGGTGCAACCGCAGCCCTTTGGAGTTCAGCGGACGAGTCCGTTACTCCTTTTTTGTTCAAATGCGTCGCTCCCAATCTGTTTTAAAGCTTTGTCTGTACGCTTTCACGGAAATGATAGTTTTAATTGAGCGGCGCTGACCGCAGACACGGTAACAGCTGGCGGAGTTGCAAACACAGCACATCGAATACAGTTCGTTTCTTCCATCTGAACATGCGCCGGCTATATAACATCATTCACTTGTTCTGTCCATTTCATCGCGAACCTATTTCGGTAAGCAAATTGCCTATACTATCGAAATTTTAAAAAAGTTTGCGTTCTATTCGAGCTAATAGAAAGCAAAAACGTGAAAAACGAAAGGAGATGTACTGGAAGTTGTAAGCTGGAAATGACTAAACATTTACAGCTTATTACTGGAGCCCAACGCGTGCACCTCTCAGGGACAGGACTCGTTTGTGTAAGGGAATTCCGTTCCGCTTGGGTACGCAAAAAAGGTAAACGTTTTGTTGCGTAACGAATCCTTTAGCACAGGGCTATGCCACCATCAGCCGTCCGTGTCTTACTCACGTTTGGAAAAGTGACATGCTTTACATAATAACAGACGACTTGCCCTGGCTTCGCACTGGTGTCACTAGCAGAACTAAAGGTAATATCAGAAATTGAGTCCGCCTTGATGCAAAACACCTTGTTATTCGTTTATTTCTTTATTCTCCCAAACTAGTTTCGGCGACAAATATCACCATTACCATTGGTTTTTTTAATCTAAAACATGCAGAAAATAGCACGGTTACACAAACACAGTAGCACATTATTACTTTTTTTTACTATTCGTTTTTTTAAATGTAGTTTACTATGGATATTTTCATACTACCTTATTTATTGTATGTTACAGCATGTTTTAAGCAATTATTGTCGCTGTTTGCGACATATTTTCTGTGCGCTTTATTTCTGTTGCCGTTTTTTACTTAGCGAACATCATGTCATCTGCAACCATGTGAGCGGCTTTTAGTAAACAAATACTAAAAGGTGAACTTCGTGTGTCAGCAATATATACTTGGGGTTGTGGTAGTGTTGTGGGTACCAGTTATTTGGTGTGTACTGTGCTGTTACTTAGCTGTTCGTGTACTCACATTCGTTGGATGGTATGTAGCTGCTTTTATACACAGAAAAACAAAACTTTCGGCACTTTGTTTCTGATCCAGAATATTACGCCATCTTGTTGTTCGCGTGTGTCGCGAGAGGTGTATCGCATGTGGCGAGAAAGGCTATGAAAACTTTACCGCGAATTACGACGACTTCTGTTCATTATTTAACTCTCCGTATGCGATGGGGAAGTGGTTCTTTTGCGTGTGTGTGCTTTCTGTTCTGTGTCCTTCGTCATTTCTCTCAGAGCGGTAAAGTGTGTGCTGTTGCAAAGTGTTGTGTTTTCGTTTATAACATTAAAGCGCACCGGTAGCACTAGCAGAATTGAATGGGGAAAGACAGGGAGACGGACGACAATATCGCTCAAATTCAAGATTTTTTTCTCAATACCGAACTGCAGAAGCCAAATGGGGTTTGCTGCAATAAATAAAGCATACATTGAAGTTTTCATTAGTACTTTTTGATTGAAAAATGTTGATATCTTCACTGTCCAATTCGAATTTTTCCGAGGCAGCTCTGACGGGAGGTAGATCGACGGTTGTCGCTATAACTCCGGTTCTGGTTATCTGAAACATGAAATTAACGTATCACACATCCTTACAGGCGTAATTTTAGTTCGTTGTAGGAAAAAAAGAAACTAACTTTAGGTAAAATTATAAATATTTGAAAAAAAAATCGGCTACGATGAACTGAAGAAAATTCAATTTACTTCAAGGGAGAGCAAAAATCATTAAAATCGGATGAAAATTACTGGGGCGACGACAACCATGCCGAAAAACATGGTTTTGAGAAAAACGCGTTTAATGTTACATGTATTTATCATAATAAAAGAAAAGGACAAAGCTTGAAACTTGCTGGCTTATTATCGATGCTTGGTCCATAACAACTATCGGCCTGGCTAGTGGATGGCCTACTCGAAGTCCTTTTCGTCGTCGCTGAGCACATCGCCGCCGGCATCTTTATTGTCACATAATCGACGCATTTCATCGCCGATTTTGATTTGAAGCGCATTTGCCACGTGCATTAATGCTGTATGTCTACATTGGATAGACATACGGCCAAACTTGAAGTAATGTTGACAGTTTCTCTTAAGCTGGATATTATTTTTGGAACATATCTCCAAATGAGGCTGTTGAAACTTTCGTTCTTTGAGTAAAAACGCTCAAACAATGCTCAAGCAAATCAGGTTTACTGAAATGTCGTTTCGTGTTATAACTTTGCAGTTCACTGTTTGCTTTAGCTCCAAACGCTCGCATAATCGTTACTTTTTGGAGTCCGCGCAAAATATTTTGGGGAATAGTTCTTCAATGTATGTACATTTGAATTTCGTAATAAAAAAAAATCGAGTTTTTTCTACCGTCGCCGTGCCGCTCCCCTGAAGGACAAAAGTGTAAGTTTCGCATGCTGTGTCGCTGCCAAGTAACATAGCTCGATGAAACGTAGACAGTGCACAGAAATAACTGCTATAGTATAGCACAGAAGCTGATAACTAAAAGAAAAGGTGGGACGTGAGTTTTAGGGGGAGGCGGGGGGGGGGGGGGGGGAGGGGGAGCGCAAGTTCATGAAAAACACACACTATTTAAAAGATACACGAATTCCATAATTTTCAAGATACGGCAAAGAAATTTTGTTCCATGCTTTGCATGAAATTCACATTCACTGTTAAGTTCCTTAGGTAATATAGATTTCACGTATTTATGGATCTTAAATTTTATTTTCAATAAAATAATATATGTACTTTTTTCAGAAACTATTCAAGACATTAAAAAAAAAGACCTGTGCCTAATCTCTGTGCATTTAGTAAGTTTCTCTCACCCGATCAAAAATGGTTCAAATGGCTCTGAGCACTATGGGACTTAACATCTGAGATCATCAGTCCCCTAGAACTTAGAACTACTTAAAACTACCAACCTAAGAACATCACACACATCCATGCCCGAGGCAGTATTCGAACCTGCGACCATGGCGGTCGCGCGATTACAGACTGAAGCGTCTAGAACCGCTCGGCCACACTGGCCCTCACCAAATCTTTAAATACATCGAATAGAAGAATTTTAATAATTTTTTATTTATAATTCTGTTAGTATAATATAAAAATCACCCAAAATTCGAAGCACTTTAGCGCCATATTTCAGCTTACACCGAGAATTTCCAAATGTACTCCTGAGACAACATTTATTGGGTTCTACATCTACATCTATACTCCGCAAGCCACCTGACGGTTTGTGGCGGAGGGTACCTTGAGTACCTCTATCGGTTCTCCCTTCTATTCCAGTCTCGTATTGTTCGTGGAAAGAAAGATTGTCGATAAGCCTTTATGTGGGCTCTAATCTCACTGGTTTTATCCTCATGGTCTCTTCGCGAAATAAGAATACAAAGAAATAAGTGTACAAAATTCCATAATTCTAGCCTTTGTAGATTCCGAGAAAAGTAATTTTCAGGAAATGCAATTCAAAGTTCAGCCTCACCTTGTTTTCGAATGTCACCTGTTGAGAAGACGCCAGATTTGTACTCAGGATCCTCTGTCCCTTCAAGGTTTCTCTTCTGGTTTCTTGTTTTCTGTCTTTTTTACTTTACTAGGTCGTCACCTGATATTTCAGTTTTTCCGAAGGCGTAGTATATCGTTAGCAGAGCCTGTTATGCTGATGGTGCGAATGGAGCGGTCTACTGCCTGTCGAATCTCTGGAGCAGTTCTGAATCGAATGCCACGAAGTGGTTCCTTCATCTTCGGAATCAAATCAAAGTCACAAGGACTTACGTCCGGGGAGTATGGTGGATGGTACAGTACTTCCCAGTCCCGTCGACCGAACAGAGCAGCCACAGATGTGTTAGGATAACACCATCACAGTCGTACACGAGAATCGCCATAACTTCAGACCGCTCCATTCGCACCATCAACAGAACAGGCTCTGCTAACGGTGTACCACGCCTTCCACATCGCTGGCAACGGGGTCTACACAACGCTGGTGACTACTTTGAAGCACAGTAACAGGTGCAGACATGTAACTCTTTTGTATCGGTTGTAAATAAATAGTTTCCACTATTTAAGTTCCAACATTCGTATTATCTTAACTCACAATTCTAGCCAATACATAGATTATTTGACTGCACGATCTGACCTACTTGTTGTTATTTGCAGCGAAATACCTGTGGGGCATGAACGCAGACGTACGCGACTCGACCCTATGACTGTATCGAACTATTCTTTCAAAATAGAGGCGTGCATTGCCCACGTACTAAAGTACGTGTAACACGCGTAAAGACGCAATTGGTTTGCTCGTAATGGATGCTGTTCAGTAGAGCAGCTGCTCAACAGTAACCGTTAAAGTACCTTCGCACAGCAGTACGCAGCTGGTGAGCTAAGGTCCGTTTTGTTGCCCTTCATGACGAGCCATGCGGGGCTTACATTTCAGCAAGATAATGCCCGCCCGAACATGGAGATCGTTTCTACTGCTTGTCTTTCTGCTTTCCAAACCCTACCTAGGCCTGCAATCACGAGAGAATTCTGAAACAGTGGTCTATTAAGTGAGTAACAGAGGAAAAGTAAGGTCAGTATCTTATGAAAAAGCAGATCCTCGGTACAAAATAAGCGTATTATGTCTTCACATATGTCCTTCAAAACCCATAGCATTTATCGTTTGACCGGCTATCGATGGCTTGAAAATTACATTGTTTCATCGAAGAACTCTGTCGATAATGAAATTTTGCTTAATAACCATACGGCAAAATACTCTCCTCTTTGTGTGCTATCATTTGCCAAACTCTCATTTCGACATCTCAACCCGTTTGTGAAATATTAGGAATGTTGTTGATATTTCGCTCTGCCTGTATCGCTGGCGCAGGAGATCGCGATTGAGCGTGCTACGTCAGATCAATTTTCTCGTGATTGGTAACAGACAGACTTCCACCCAAGTCTAAATAAAATTTCAATATGTTAGCTAATTTTCATACGCTGCAACATAAAAGAGCTGCTTGGAGAAGAGCACAGGTAATTCCAGTTTTCAACAAGGGTCGTCGAGCAGATGCGCAAAACTATAGGCCTATATCTTTGACATCAATCTGTTGTAGAATTTTTGAACATGTTTTTTGCTCGAGTATCATGTCATTTTTGGAAACCCAGAATCTACTCTGTAGGAATCGACATGGATTCCGGAAACAGCGATCGTGTGACACACCCAAATCGCTTTATTTGTTCACGAGACCCAGAAAAATATTAGATACGGGCTCCCAGGTAGATGCCATTTTTTCCTTGATTTCCGGAAGGCGTTCGATACAGTTCCGCACTGTCGCCTGATAAACCAAATAAGAGCCTACGGAACATCAGACAAGCTGTGTGGCTGGATTGAAGAGTTTTTAGCAAACAGAACACAGCATGTTGTTCTCAATGGAGAGACGTCTACAGACGTTAAAGTAACCTCTGGCGTGCCACAGCGGAGTGTTATGGGACCATTGCTTTTCACAATATATATAAATGACCTAGTAGATAGTGTGGGAAGTTCCAAGCGGCTTTTCGCGGATGATGCTGTAGTATACAGAGACGTTGCAGCATTAAAAAATTGCGGTGAAATGCAGGAAGAACTGCAACAGATAGGCACTTGGCGCAGGGGGAGTAGCAACTGACCTTTAACATAGACAAATGTAACGTATTGCGAATACATAGAGAGAAGGATCCTTTATTATATGATTATATGATAGCGGAACAAACACTGGTAGCAGTTACTTCTGTAAAATATCTGGGAGTATGCGCACGGAACGATTTGAAGTGGAATGATCATGTAAAATTAATTGTTAGTATGGCGGGTGCCAGGTTGAGATTCATTGGGAGAGTCCTTAGAAAATGAAGTCCATCAACAAAGGAGGTGGCTTACAAAACACTCGTTCGACCTATACTTGAGTATTGCTCATCAGTGTGGGATCCTTACCAGATCGGATTGACGGAGGAGATAGAGAAGATCCAAAGAAGAGCGGCGCGTTTCGTCACAGGGTTATTTGGTAGGCGTGGTAGCGTTACGGAGATGTTTAGCAAACTCAAATGGCAGACTCTGCAAGACAGGCGCTCTGCATTGCGGTGTAGCTTGCTGTCCAGGTTTCGAGAGAGTGCGTTTCTGGATGAGTTATCGAATGTATTGCTCTCCCCCCCCCCCTCCCCCCCCCCACTTATACCTGCAGAGAAGATCACGAATGTAAAATTAGAGAGATTGAAGCGCGCACGGAGGCTTTCCGGCAGTCGTTCTTCCCGCGAACCATACGCGACTGGAACAGGAAAAGGAGGGAATGACAATGGCACATACATAAAGTGCCCCCCCCCCCCCCGCCACACACCGTACGGTGGCTTGCAGAGTATAAATGTAGATGTAGATGAAGGGGCCAAATGACGGACGTGCCAGATGTACCCTCCGCACACACTGTAAGGTGGCTCGTAGACAACAGATGTAGACGATGAATCTCGTGCCGTCCCGTTGAGGGCAACAGAAATGCGCTCAACACAGTGTCCGCGACGATAAAAAGAAGGCCCAAAATGAGTGAGGGTTGGCGAGATGGCCTCTCCAGCTTCATGGACCGGAGAACATTACGGGGTGAAGGATGCGTGGTCCGACCGGCGATGCGTCACCTTATAACGGCCAGCGCTGCAACTATCTACAAATAGCTATTGCCGTCTCCTTGCCGTGACCACGGTCGTATCTCTTCCGTCCTGGCCGTCTTAAGGGAGCTCCCGGTACCTCGAGATCGATAGTGTCCACTTCTGACCGCATTTGTCGTTCCCCGACCTCCGTTCCAGCCATTCCGGCCACTAGCGTCTTATTACCCTCCGTAATTTTCAGAAGAAGGACTTCTGCAGACTTATCTCAATCTCTCAATTGCCCCTTAATGTAGAAGTTTGTGCCAGATTTGTTTTCGTAGAAGAAAAGCGAACGTTTCTTGTCCCATCGGAAGCAATGCTGACTCCACAAATATATGCGGACGAAAAAAAATTTATGACAGTTGTGCGGAGATGGAATACGTGGACATTTCTGCGGAAGCCAAGACACTTCAGGTAGTTTTTTTTTTTTTTGCTCTTACATTCGTTGGCTTTGCTGACTTACAACTAAACTGCCACGTTCCAATCTAACCTAGATCTCACCTACAGCTACAGATCAATCTGTCACTACAACAAGTAATTTTGATTTCACATTCGTTAGCCTCGCCAACTCAGAAACGGACTGTCACATTCCAGCCTCACCTATACTTCGGGCTAAGCTACAGATCAATCTGTCGCCAGTGCCAGTTTTCACATTCATTCGCTCAGCCAACACGCAACAAAACTGCCACCTTTCGACCTAACCAGGGCCTCCTCTGAATACAGGCAAACCAGCCTGTAACTGGAAAACACTACTTATCTACATTTCAACGCAAAGGGAAAACAAGAGCCACCACGAAGAAATTATCCGAATAGGACGGAAATCAGTAGATTTATATGTACAAACAAATGGTTACAATTTCAGAAAAAAATGGATGATTTATTCAAGAGAACGAGCTGCACAAATTGTGCTCGTTAATAACGCCTTACAACATTTCTGGCCCTCATGCAAGCAATTATTCGGCTTGGCACTGATGGAAAGAGTTGTTGGATGTCGTTCTGAGTGATGTCATGCCAAATTCTGCCGAACTGGCGAAAACACACTTGACCTCTTAGCCACAAACAATCCAGAGCTAATAGAGAGCATCATGACTGATATAGGGATTAGTGATCACAAGGTCGTTGTAGCCAGGCTCAATACCGTTTCTTCCAAATCCACCAGAAACAAACGCAAAATAATTTTATTTAAAAAAGCGAATAAAGTGTCACTAGAAACCTTCTTAAGAGACAATCTCCTTTCCTTCCGAACTGGCTATTCAAATGCAGACGAGCTGTGGCTCAAATTCTGAGATATAGTAGCAACAGCAATTGAGAGATTCATACCTCGTAAATTGGTAAGAGATGGAACTCATCCCCCATGGTACACAAAACAGGTCCTAACGCTGTTGCAGAGGCATCGGAAAAAGCATGCGAAGTTCATGTGGTTGTTGTTGTTGTGTTCTTCAGTCCTGAGACTGGTTTGATGCAGCTCTCCGTGCTACTCTATCCTGTGCAAGCTTCTTCATCTCCCAGTACCTACTGCAACCTACATCCTTCTGAATCTGCTTAGTGTATTCATCTCTTGGTCTCCCTCTACGATTTTTACCCTCCACGCTGCCCTCCAGTACTAAATTGGTGACCCCTTGATGCCTCAGAACATGTCCTACCAACCGATCCCTTCTTCTGGTCAAGTTGTGCCACAAACTTCTCTTCTACCCAATCTTATTCAATACTTCCTCAATAGTTACGTGATCTACCCATCTAATCTTCAGCATTCTTCTGTAGCACCACATTTCGAAAGCGTCTATTCTCTTCTTGTCCAAACTATTTATCGTCCACGTTTCACTTCCATACATGGCTACACTCCATACAAATACTTTCAGAAATGACTTCCTGACACTTAAATCTATACTCGATGTTAACAAATTTCTCTTCTTCAGAAACGCATTCCTTGCCATTGCCAGTCTACATTTTATATCCACTCTACTTCGACCATCATCAGTTACTTTGCTCCCCAAATAGCAAAACTCCTTTACTACTTTTAAGTGTCTCATTTCCTAATCTAATTCCCTCAGCATCACCCGACTTAATTCGACTACATTCCATTATCCTCGTTTTGCTTCTGTTGATGTTCATCTTATACCCTCCTTTCAAGACACTGTCCATTCCATTCAACTGCTCTTCCAAGTCCTTTGCTGTTTCTGACAGAATTACAATGTCATCGGCGAACCTCGAGGTTTTTATTTCTTCTCCATCGATTTTAATTCCTACTCCGAATTTTTCTTTTGTTTCCTTTACTGCTTGCTCAATATACAGATTGAATAACATCGGGGAGAGGCTACAACCCTGTCTTACTCCCTTCCCAACAACTGCTGCCCTTTCATACCACTCGACTCTTATAACTGCCATCTGTTTTCTGTACAAATTGTAAATAGCCTTTCGCTCCCTGTATTTTACCCCTGCCACCTTTAGAATTTGAAAGAGAGTATTCCAGTCAACATTGTCAAAAGCTTTCTCTAAGTCTACAAATGCTAGAAACGTAGGTTTGCCTTTCCTTAATCTTTCATCTAAGATAAGTCGTAAGGTCAGTATTGCCTCACGTGTTCCAGTATTTCTACGGAATCCAAACTGATCTTCCCCGAGGTCGGCTTCTACCAGTTTTTCCGTTCGTCTGTAAAGAATACGTGTTACTATTTTGCAGCCGTGGCTTCTTGAAGTCTGAGGGCATTTCGCCTGTGTAACACATCTTGCTCACCAGATGGTAGAGTTATATCAGGACTGGCTCTCCCAAGGCTATCAGTAGTTCTAATGGAATGTTGTCTACTCCCGGGGACTTGTTTCGACTTAGGTTTCTCAGTGCTCTGTCAAACTCTTCACGCAGTATCATATCTCCCATTTCATCTTCATCTACATCCTCTTCCATTTCCTAATATTGTCCTCAAGTACATCGTCCTTGTATAAACCCTCTATATACTCCTTCCACCTTTCTGCTTTCCCTTCTTTGCTTAGAACTGGGTTTCCATCTCGGCTCTTGATATTCATACAAGTGGTTCTCTTTTCTCCAAAGGTCTCTTTAATTTTGCTGTAGGCAGAATCTGTCTTACCCCTAATGATATACGCCCCTAGACCCTTACATTTGTCCTCCAGCCATCCCTGCTTACCCATTTTGCAATTCCTGTCGATCTCATTTTTGAGACGTTTGTATTCCTTTTTGCCTGCTTCATTTACTGCCTTTTTATTTTTTCTCCTTTTATCAATTAAATTCAATATCTCTTCTGTTACCCAAAGATTTCTATTAGCCCTCGTCTTTTTACCTACTTGATCCTCTGCTACCTTCAGTATTTCGTCTCTCAAAGCTACCCATTCTTCTTCTACTGTATTTCTTTCCCCCATTCTTGTCAGTCGTTCGCAAATCTCTCCCTGAAGCTCTCTACAACCTCTGGTTCTTTCAGTTTATCTTGGTCCCATCTCCTCAATTTCCCACTTTTTTGCAGTTTCTTCAGTTTTAATCTACAGTTCATAACCAATAGATTGTGGCAGAGTCCTCATCTTCCCCTGGAAATGCCCTACAATTTAAAACCTGGTTCCTAAATTTCTGTCTTACCATTATATAATCTGACACACCGCGAGATAAAAAAAAAGTCATTTAGAGAAAAACGCGTTTGAAGTTTCGACTACATATAAATGCAATATTATGCAACTTACGTTCAATCTGCTATTCCCGGTCCGTAAACTAGTCCTTCCTCATAGAGGGCGTTCTGCTCGATCTGGGCCATCCTGCGCTGCTCCAGAGCCGCTCGTACGGCCGGTGACAAGCGGTTTTCGGCCGCTTGAATCCGGTGGTCGTCCGAATGCTTGGCGAACTGCGTCGAATAGAGTCCCAGAGTGACGTCCATCGTTGTCACGGCCTTCAGATTTGTTGAATACCCTTCGTTGAAACTGCTCACTGCCAGGAAAGTCGCAATCTCCACAGTCCTCGCGCCAGAATGCAAACGCTCGGGGGCTGACCTCCAAACACACGCGCTCAAACATTCATTGGAATTTTGTGTGTTTCCTCCAAAACACCGGTACAATAGCTCGTCCTCCGAAAGAAAAAGAGTGGTGCGTGAAAAGGGCCGATTTCAGGCAGGTGCATTTCTTTTGTCCAATCGCGAATAACTAACATTTCCGTTCCGTATTCGGAAAAACCGTTTCAGGGGTGGATTCTAAACACTTTTATGGATTCAGAAATGCAACTTATAAAAAGATTTAAATTAAAAGTTCAATGGTGAAGATTTATCAAATTATGCAGATATATTATTAAATTGAGGAGCATTATATTCTGATAATAATCCAAATAAAATAAGATTAAGTAAAGATAATAAATATAAATATTTAATAAAACCAATTGTTGGTGATTATTTTCCAACCTTAAGATTACCAACTATAGATGATTCTTCAGAAATAAGTTCTCCTGAACAACAAAAAATAGGTGAATGTTTAGTTAAAAAATATACAGATAAATCAATTGAATATATTTGTATGAATGATGTAGACAATTAATTGATAGATTTTTTGAACCAAAAGGTAGTAAACCTCCCTTTAGTACATATTGTTTGCTCATTAGGCTGTGCATTACATCCGACAGGTCCTGCAATAACTCTTCCATTTTACTGACAGTAACAGTGTTACTAGCGAATCTGATCATTCATGAACTCTACCCTGAATTTTAATGCCGCTCCCAATCCTTTATTTCACGTCGGCCACTAGTTCTTCGATATGGAAGTTGAACGATAGAAAGAAAGAGTGCATCCTCGCCGCGAATGGCGTTCTTGATGAGAACGCTTCTCTGTCCGCCTTTTTGAGGCAGTGTGTGGAGTGACGGGTTAATGTGATGTAAATCTCTCTGCGCTGCTGCGGAACAGAGCGGAAGAGACCCCCTACAATCTCTCTGCGCTGCTGCGGAACAGAGCGGAAGAGACCCCCCACCCCCACCCGCAGCTTTCCGACCACTGTGCAGAACTCTCGCGGACAGCTCTGCCCTGATTTGCGCGCCTCGGAACAGAGTTAGCAGCCGCCGCGCGCGCCTCCACGTCCAGATTGAAGCACAGCAGACGTTTACACACACACACACACACACACACACACACACACACACAGAGAGAGAGAGAGAGAGAGAGAGAGAGAGAGAGAGAGAGAGCTGCTCGCTTAGTTTCTCGCGGAGAGAACGGAACGAGCAACCGCTGCGCCGCTTCTCACACTTTGCGCAGAAGTCGGACTGCAACAACAGCGGCGAGGAGGCGCGCTTCCCCCACCACCCTGCCGCGCTGTGTGTGTGTGTGTGTGTGTGTGTGTGTGTGTGTTGCCCCAGTTAACGGCCGCCGTCTTACAGAGAGATGGGCCCGACTGCGCGGGCGCTTTCGGGTCCCGGCTGCCGTCGGAGTAATGGCGGCCAGTTAGTGTTAGTGTTGGGGTCTATTGGAGAGCACAGCTGTTGCGGCGGTCGCTTCCAGAATTTACTGTCGGACGCGGTGCTCGCTCGGAGCCGTTTCCTAGCCTTCTGCCGCAGCCTAGGACGCCGTTTTCCTCTCCATGCGCTCGTGCAACCGGGTGCGTTTCTATATAATTCTCTGACCCAGTATAAATACTGCCGCACTTAACCTCACGCGAAACTGAAGCAGCGGTCGTAGTCCGAATTTATTGGCAGGACTCCGGGGCTCCGATTCGAGCTTTTTCCTGTTGTCAGAACCAAGAAGTGGGCGGACGCAGGATGGGGGCGCGAGGTCTGCGACAGAAGTACCGTCAAATGGGGTGAACATGACCGATTTTGGACTTCAAACGTCAATGTGTTGGTTTTTCTGTGGTCTCAATTTTCCTCTAACAGGTCGTAAAAACAGTGCGTCAGTCAACTTCACGCCACCTGGGGATGGAAAAAAAAATGGTTCAAATGGCTCTGAGTACTACGGGACATAAGTTCTGAGGTCATCAGCCCCCTAGACTTAGAACTACTTAAACCTAACTAACCTAAGGACATCACACACTTCCATGCCCGAGGCAGGATTCGAACCTGCGACCGTAGCGGTCGCACGGTTCCAGACTGTAGCGCCTAGAAACGGTCAACCACTCGGGCCGGCCCTGGGGATGAAGCTGACCGATGAACTGTTATGCGACAATTGTGAATTGTTTATAACTCTAGGATGAATTTGTTTTGAAACCTAATCAGCAATTGAAAAATTAATCAGGCCTATTAACTAAATTTGAATACTAATTTCAGGCTAACGTACAAAGAATTTAAGGACAAAAATAAAAAAAAAAAATATGATCAACAATTTGCCTCATCAAATTCCGAAAGAACAGACACTGTTTCTTCTCAACATAGGAATACCACACCTAGCCGGTTGCAAATAACTGTTTGGTACACTGACTTAAAGCCTTATAAAGTAACAAATACAAAATTAAGTATGACAAAAAGCATTAGCAAAGATGAAACTTGTCACGACGTACCTGTACAAAGGCAACTTATTTAAAATTAACGTTCAAAGGCTACTTACTTAAAATTAGCCGGCCCATGTGGCCGAGCGGTTCTAGGCGCTTCAGTCCGAAACCGTGCTGCAGCTACAGTCGCAGGTTCGAATCCTGCCTCGGGCATGAATGTGTGTGATGTCCTTAGTTTAGTTAGGTTTAAGTAGTTCTAAGTCCAAGGGACTGGTGACCTCACATGTTAAGTCCCATAGTGCTTAGAGTAGGGTGACCAAACGTCCCGGAAAACCGGGATTGTCCCGGTTTTCATCCCTATGTTCCGGTGTCCCGAAAATTTGTTTCGGGACGCTCAAAAGTCCCGGAATTCAGTTTTTAAATATATTGCGTGAAACTTTCTCAAATTTTTGGGATTTCGCTATATTAAAGGAAATACAACACAAGAAATTAATATATTTTAGCTTATTTGTCTAATACCTCCATTGTCCCATACTAGTAATCGCAGTATCAGTATTGATACACTCAGGCAATAATTTACTTTGAGCGGTACTTTGGCCAACAAGTAGCAAGTTGTATTATTGTAACAGAGCTATGAAACCGTCCGATTGTCGGCCCACTTACTCACACACTCGTTGTCAGAACAGTGTATAGTTGACGTTTTGTCAGACAAACTGCAGTAGTTTTTTCTCATATTAGTGGTATTATTGTTGCAGTACTGTGAAACGCAATGCCGAAACGTGCCTGCAAGTTCAGTGACTGTTACTCCAAGCCGGCCGCGGTGGTCTAGCGGTTCTAGGCGCTCAGTCAGGAACCGCGCGACTGCTACGGTCGCAGGCTCGAATCCTGCCTCGGGCATGGATGTGTGTGATGTCCTTAGGTTAGTTAGGTTTAAGTAGTTCTAAGTTCTAGGGGACTTATGACCACAGATGTTGAGTCCCATAGTGCTCAGAACAATTTGAACCATTTTATTACTCCAAGGAATGGAATTTCATTAAGAAAGGTCGTTTTGATTACGAAGCAGAGTGTTCCGTATGTAACTGTTTTATTAATATAAGTCATGGTGGACGTTCCGATATAGTTGATCACATCAGGTCAAAGAAACACATTAACAGATACAGTGCACCGAGCTGCAGTAAAACTCTACAAAATTATTTTGTGAAACATCAGTCAAGTGAAGAGACGAAAGTTCGAGCAGCCGAGCTTACACTAGCCTACCACACGGTAAAACATCACCAAACTTTTAGATCTAGTGATTGTACTAATAAGCTTAACAGCATTGTGTTTGATGATTCTTGCATTGCAAAAAAGTTTAGTTCAGCAAGAACTAAAGTGCCAGCCTTGGTGAAAGGAGTTATTGCTCCCCAGAGTGCAAAGGAAAGCCTTGAATACATCAAAAAGTCTTCTTTCTACGGGATATCCACTGATGCAATCATAAGGCCACTAAAATATTTTCGTTTGTTGTTCAGTTTTTCGATATTAATCAGGGAATTCAGACCAAACTTTTGAAGGTGCGTTCCCTACCTAATGAAACATCTGACGAAGTTTCAAGATTTTGTATGAATACTATCGAAATGTTTGATCTTGAGAAAAATAAGTGTGTGGCATTTTGTGGAGACAACACCAACACAAACATTGAAGACCTTGCACACGTTTACACAATAGCGTGCAGACATCTGCTGACAGTTTAAGCTGTGATGTTGAAACTATCGTCATGAATGTATACTCACACTTTTACATATATACTGTTAGAACAGAGAGGCTTAAGGAATTCTGTGATTATGTGGGAACTGAATATTTGAATGTAATGTGTCACTTCAGAACTCGCTGGTTATCACTGTTTCCAGCAGTTGAAAGAGTAATCCACCTGTTTCCTAAATGAAGACAAAGCCCCCAAAATATTGGTTCAGTTTTTCAGTAACCCTTTAAGTGAAGCCTACTTATGGTTCATTCACAGTCAGCTTAGCACTTTGCAGCGTGAGATAAAGGAAATTGGGCGATGCACGAAAAGTGTAATAGAGGTAAATGATGTTTTGAAAAATACTCTGGAAACTGTTACTAAGAGGAGAGAACAGTCCGCATCTCGTGGCCGTGCGGTAGCGTTGTCGTTTCCCACGCCCGGGTTCGATTCCCTGCGGGGTCAGGGATTTTCTCTGCCTCGTCATGACTGGGTGTTGTGTGCTGTCCTTAGGTTAGTTAGGTTTAAGTAGTTCTAAGTTCTAGGGGACTGATGACCATAGATGTTAAGTCCCATAGTGCTCACAGCCATTTGAACCATTTAGGAGAGAACAGCAGTTCATATCTTTTAATGTTAAAACTGTCCTTAAAGAGCAGAAGTATCAGAAGCCACGGAAAGGAGTTTTAGAGAAGAAGTTAACAAGTTTTATGACACTTGTGTAGAATATCTCAGCAAGTGGAGCGCCTCATATTTACCCTCATCGCCGGTGTTTGATTGGATGTCACTGAAGAGAGTGCCAAAATGGGAAAGTGTTGAAGAGACAATTTCTTATTCGAAGAGTAAAGAGATTGAAATCGGTGATTCCATTCTCTTTGATCAGTTCAGCATACTGACAAATTTTGTTGAAGAAAGTCTTCACAAGTGG
This sequence comes from Schistocerca americana, assembly GCF_021461395.2. NCBI lineage: Eukaryota > Metazoa > Arthropoda > Insecta > Orthoptera > Acrididae > Schistocerca > Schistocerca americana. The sequence goes on along the minus strand of NC_060128.1, from coordinate 151,673,003 downwards.
AATGATGAAAAAAAAGGAAAAAAAACACCATTGGAATGTCATGAGAAGTGGGTGAGTTTTTTTAAAAAAAGCTCTGACTGTCTTCAGCATTACTCTGAGTTGGTAATAATTGCAAGGTATTTATTTGCAATCCCAGCCCATAATGCCAATGTGGAAAGAATATTTTCGTTCATGAATATCCAGTGGACTGATGAAAGAAACAGAATGGAGGTGGACTCTCTTGAAGCAATCCTGCAGATCCTGTACAACTACAAAATGGATTGTGCCGAGTTTTATGACTGTGTCTCAAAGAACAAAGACATGATCAGGAAGGCTGGAGGCAGTGAAAAATACCATTTTCTCCAAGGACAGTCAATTCCATTTACAAGTGTACAGTAATATTAAAGCGCATGTTAATATTAATTGATTAAAAGTTGAATGGCTGTAAAACTTTGTAAAATCGTAATACATTTCTTTATTACTGTATATGTTTATTAAATGTCATTAATTATACAGATAATCTAGATTGTATCAATCTTTTGTATCTTCTTATTAGTTGTAATAATCGGGTTAACAAAATGTATCAACAAAACATTAATATTTAAAATTAAGAAACCTGGGTACATGTGGAATGAGGTGGCCATTAGCACCTGGGCGAATGTGTCCCGGTTTTCACCGAAAATAATTTGGTCACCGTAGCTTAGAGCCATTTAACTTAAAATTACATTGCGAGAAAGCAGTGGTCAGGATTAAGAGCAAATCTGCTCAAGTAACTCTTTCTTCTTTAGCTGAGAAGCTCCTGTTCTACGATGAGGTGCCATTAAGCATATTTATTAGGGCACCTTTGAGAATTTTATACGCTGTTAGCCGAGTTAATATTTTTCCTATTAAAATTCCTATGAGAGACACTTCTAAAATATGTAGGCTATATTTCTTTAGTTTACCTAATTTTGCGTTTGCACACACGATGTTTTTACAGCTCTTACTGTCTCAGCTGTCTGATGTAACAAACAGAAAATTTATAAGTTTACGTAATGACACTTGCAACAACGAATATCCCACTAGACCGTTATAGACAATTGTTGCTGCATTCACTGTCTCATATTGTTGCTGCTTTCGTTGCGTCACGTCCGTGACCCATTCACGAATGTTTAAAAAAACCGTTCAAGAAAAGACTTCACATTCATCCCTGAGCGTACGAAGAATTTCCAATGTTTCATATATCAGTCTATAAATAATAGATTATTTGTTATTGCTCCAGTTGTCGTTGTGAAGGGTCATTGGACGGCAGACATAATACCTATGCATGTAAGTCGTTACATGCAAGTCACACGAATGCAAGTTTTAGCTCATCAAAAAAGTTTAAAAAATCAGTTCTCCTGAAAACGATTAGGATTTAGATAGTGGTTCGTAATATTTCACACCTAGCGATTGCCACAAATACAGAACGTTAGAGCAGAAAACATACCTAAAGTAAAGAATTTTCGTCACATTCAACATAAAATGCTTTTTTGAAATTTTCGGTTTCAGCACAGCGGTTAAATTCAACCCGTTTGCCGGTATCTGTCTTGAGCGTCGACAGGCATGTGAAAGAAGAGAGCTGTGCCAAAATTAGCGCAATAGAATTGTGACTTTCTTATTAAATTTTATGAAATGTACGACACGCGACTGTCTATATGTGCTTTATTAACACTCCGGCTTTGGTTAATAATCATCGTAACCGGATAAAAGTGCAGATTTACATAACATGTCATATCCTATCAGTGTGGCAATATTCATTGTGACTTATTTACTGTCGGAACTTTTCGTGTTACTGATTTTTAAGTTCGAACTTTTCAGACCTGTTAGTTTAAATAGTATATTCTGCATATGGTTTTTTTGCAATCAACTACAATAATTATAAATACGAAAAACTTGGAGAAGTTGTCGGTGGATCCTTGCTGAGCGATTTCCGATGGCTCGTTACAGGAATAAATTGATGCTAATCTGATGGACTTATAATGTCTTTGGAACTGTGACAGATGGCTTTTGATATTAAATGCGAACCAATCAATTACTCATTATGACATCACGACGGTAATTCTGTCCGTGTGGGGATATGTTCTGACCTCAATGTACGAAGCAAATTATGTGAACAGTGCAGCAATCATACAAAAAGTGGACACTATTCTTGTTCATCTACTCTGCAAGCTACCGTAGAGTGCACGGCTGAGGGTGCATAGTACTATGTTATCGCTGGTGATTTCCTATTCCATTTGCGTATATTCTCATGTAGGCAGCATGATGATCGCACAGTCGTCTTCGAATATGGGTTCCCTAAATTTACTCATCCGTTTTCTTCAACCGAAACGTCCAGAGTTTCGGATTCAAACCCAGCCACTTCTTAAATCTATTCATATATACGTAAAATGTGTATGTGTTTTCCTCATCCGCTCGTAAACTACTGGACCGATTTCAACCAGACTTGCTGCACATATCCCGTACTGCCAGACAACAGTCGTTACGGGGGTCAGAATCACCTACCTGTCATAGTTCACGACATATGACGTACACTGTGTGATCACAAGTATCCGGACACCCCCAAAAGCATACGTTTTTCGTATTAGGTGCATTGTGCTGCCACGTACTCCATATCGGCGACCTCAGTAGTCATTAGACATCGTGAGAGAGCAGAATGGGGCGCTCCGCGGAACTCACGGACTTCGAACGTGGTCAGGTGATTGGGTGTCAAATGTGTCACACGTCTGTACGCGGATTTCCACACTCCTAAACATCCCTAGGCCCACTGTTTCCGATGTTATAGTGAAGTGGAAACGTGAAGGAACACGTACAGCAGAAAAGCGTGCAGGCCGACCTCGTATGTTGACTGACAGAGACTGCCGACAGTTGAAGAGAGACGTAATGTGTTACAGGCGCCGGCCGATGGTGGCCGGGCGGTTCTAGGCGCTTCTGTCTGGAACCGCGCGACCGCTACGGTCGCAGGTTCGAATCCTGCCTCGGGCATGGATGTGTGTTATGTCCTTAGGTTAGTTAGGTGTAAGTAATTCTAAGTTCTAGGGGAGTGATGACCTGAGATGTTAAGTCCCATAGAGCTCAGAGCCATTTTGTTACAGGCAGGCATCTATCCAGACCATCACACAGGAATTACAAACTGCATCAGGATCCACAGCAAGTACTATGACAGTTAGGTGGGAGGTGAGAAAACTTGGATTTCATGGTCGAGCGGCTGCTCATAAGCCACACATCACGGCGGTAAATGCCGAACGACGCCTCGCTTGGTGTAAGGAGCGTAAACATTGGACGATTGAACAGTGGAAAAACGTTTGGAATGACGAATCACGGTACACAATGTGGCAATCCGATTGCAGGATGTGGGTATGGCGAATGCCCGGTGAACGTCATCTGCCAGCGTGTGTAGTGCCAACATTAAAATTCGGACGCTATTGTGTTATTGTGTGGTCGTGTTTTTGTTGTTTTGCGTGGCACTATCACAGCACAGGCCAACATTGTTGTTTTAAGCACCTTCTTGCTTCCCACTGTTGAATTCTTTCTTCCCACTGTTGAAGAGCCATTCGGCGATGGCGATTGGATCTTTCAACACGATGGAGCACCTGTTCATAATGCACGGCTTGTGGCGGAGTGGTTACACGACAGTAACATCCCTGTAGTGGACTGGCCTGCGCAGAGTCCTGACCTGAATCCTACATAACACCTTTGTGATGTTATGGAACGCCGACTTCGTGCCAGGGGTCACCGACCGACATCGATACCTCTCCTCAATGCAGCACTCCATGAAGAATGGCCAGCCTTTCCCCATGAAACCTTCCAGCACCTGATTGAACGTATGCCTGCGAGAGTGGAAGCTGTCATCAGGACTAAGGGTGGGCCAACACCATATTGAATTCCAGCATTAACAAGGGAGGGCGCCACGAACTTGTACGTCGTTTTCAGCCAGGTGTCCGGATGCTTTTGATCACATAGTGTAGTTCATGAGATAAGGCGTCATAAACACTGAGATGCGTGAATAGCTGCCGCACTGTGCATGACTTTTAAATTTATAACTTCTCAGCTACTAAATCTATTGGCAACATAATTCGCAGGCAGTATTCATATATGTCGCTCAATGTTCCAGCAGGAGTGTATCGTTGTACGACACATAATTGAAGTGATATGTTGTCATAAGCACTGAGAGACGCGAAAAAATTCAATGCTCCATCATTCCTGAAGATTAACTACACTACTGGCCGTTAAAGTTGCTACACCACGAAGATGACGTGCTACAGACGCGAAATTTAACCGACAGGAAGAAGATGCTGTGATATGCAAATGATTAGCTTTTCAGAGCATTCACACAAGGTTGGCGCCGGTGCCGACACCTACAACGTGCTGACTTGAGGAAACTTTCCAACCGATTTCTCATACACAAACAGCAATTGACCGGCGTTGCCTGGTGAAACGTCGTTGTGATGCCTCGTGTAAGGAGGAGAAATGCGTACCATCACGTTTCCGACTTTGATAAAGGTCGGATTGTAGCCTATCGCGATTGCAGTTTATCGTATCCCGACATTGCTGCTCGCGTTGTTCGAGATCCAATGACTGTTAGCAGAATATGGAATCGGTGGGTTCAGGAGGGTAATGCGGAACGCCGTGCTGGATGCCAACGGCCTCGTATCACTAGCAGTCGAGATGACAGCCATCTTATCCGCATGGCTGTAAGGGATCATGCAGCCACGCCTCGATCCCTGAGTCAACAGATGGGGACATTTGCAAGACGACAACCATCTGCACGAACAGTTCGACGACGTTTGCAACAGCATGGACTATCAGCTCGGAGACCACGGCTGCGGTTACCCTTGACGCTGCATCACAGACAGGAGCGCCTGCGATGGTGTAGTCAACGACGAACCTGGGTACACGAATGGCAACGCGTCATCTTTTCGGATGAATCCAGTTCCTATTTACAGCATCATGATGGTCGCATCCGTGTTTGGCGACATCGCGGTGAACGCACATTGGAAGCCTGTATTCGTCATCGCCATACTGGCGTATGGTATGGGGTGAAATTGGTTACACGTCTCGGTCACCGCATTGACGGCATTTTGAACAGTGGACGTTAAATTTCAGGTGTGTTACGACCCGAGGCTCTACCCTTCATTCGATCCCTGCAGGATAATGCACGACTGCATGTTGCAGGTCATGTACGGGCCTTTCTGGATACAGAAAACGTTCGACTGCTGTCCTGGCCAGCACATTCTCCAGATCTCTCACCAATTGAAAACGTCTGGTCAACAGCGGCCGAGCAGCTGGCTCGATACAATACGCCAGTCACTACTCTTGATAAACTGTGGTATCGTGCTGAAGCTGCATGGGCCATCCAAGATCTGTTTGACTCAATGCCCAGGCGTATCAAGGCCGTTATTGCGGTGCGGTAAAAGGCCAGAGGTGGTTGTTCTGGGTACTGATTTCTCAGGATCTATGCACCCAAACTGCGTGAAAATGTAATCACATGCCAGTTCTAGAATAATATATTTGTCCATTCTTGGTGTAGCAATTTTAATGGCCAGTGGTGTATATTGTTCTTAGAGTTGAATACTGTTCTTAGAAGGAGATGAATCAGCGGCATTAGTCAATGGAAACCACTGCTTAAAAGCCACATAAATGTTTATCCGCAGGACATGTGTCATGTAATTGAAAAATGTGTCATGATGATCTCTCCATTGGGGAAAAATCCCGTACTAGTCTCCAGTTGCAACCTCAGAGGGGATTGCCAAGGTGGAGGAAAGGATCCAGCTGATGGGTGGACCGAGTGAGGTGACCATCTGAAAAAGATTGAATAACCGAAGAGAGGGTAACAATCTGAGAGTCGGGACGTGGAATGCCAGAAGTTTGAACACTGTAGGGAAGCTGTAGTGGGAATCATTGAAGTGAAATGCAAATAAGATGCAGATTTCTGGTGAGACGAATATGTTGTCATATCAACAGCAACAGAATGTAGTATAATAGAGTATAATAGGAGTAGATTTGGTTATTGGTTATGAATAAGAAAGTAGGGCAGAAGATGAGTTACTGTGAACAGTTTTGTGTTAGGTTATTCTCTTCAGATACGCCAGCAAACCAACGCCGTAGTAAGAGTTCAGGCACACATGGCGTTGTCGCAAGCTGAAGATGAAGAGATAGAGAGAGAGAGTATATGAGATATTGAACTGGTAATTCAGTACGTAATGTTGTTGAATTGGTAATTCAGTACGTAATGTTATTGAACTGATAATTCAGTACGTAATGTGAGATGGAACTTTAACATCGTTGGGATTGTAACTCGGTTGTGGCAGAAGGTGTAGAAGAAAGAGTTACGAGATAATGTAATCTTGGTAGTAAGAATGAGAGAGAAGAAAGACCAATTGAGTTCTCCAATAATTGCAGTCAGTAATAGCAAATACACTGTTCAAATGATCAAAAATCACAAAAAGAGGACTTGTAAAAGGCCTGGATGTACGGAAAGGATCCAGTTGATGGGTGGACCGAGCGAGGTGGCGCAGTGGTCGCACATTATTCGGGAGGACGACGGTTAAATTCCGCGTCCGGTCATCCTGATTTAGGTTTTCCGTGAATTCCCTAGATCACTTCAGCCAAATGCCGGGATGGTTCCTTTGAAAGGGCACGGCCGATTTCCTTCCCCATCCTTCCCTAGGCCGAGCTTCTGTTCCGCCTCTAATGACCTCGTTGTCGACGGGACGTTAAACACCTCCTCCTCCAGCTGATCAGCTGATGGTAGTCAGAGATTCCGAAATCAGATATTGGATTGTAAGGCATACTACTAAGGAGGGCAACGTGGTTTTCCCCTGCACTATATTCGCAATGTGGTTGTCTGTTAGACCGTTCAGTCAGCTGATATTCAGGCCATTCCATGTACCTGTGGCTGTACGCTGCCCTTCACGTGGCCACTTCGACTATTTTAAGGTATTTTCCGTTACTTTATTTGTCTGAGCTTTTCCCTCCCCTTTGTTTACCTTCATACATGTATTCCCGGTTTTTGTGCTTTTTAAGTTTATAAACTTGGTTTTGTTGCAGTGTATTTTGTTCGAAAGTTCTTTATTGAGAATGTAGATGGTTTGTTATCATCGTTCTGACTAACCATCCTACTAACCAGTGATATGTAGGGTCGAACGCTGTGGTAGCCTTTTGTGACCGGTAATTTGCTTGGCGAATTGTGTTATTTATACACACATCAAAAAAAGTTTTGCATCACCCCGCTTTCCAGAACTCCTGAAGATAGACGTTGACTGTGGATGTTGTATCGCAGAGGCAGTCCCTTTGACTGTTCAGAGATGTCACTTGCCCGCGCCCAGAGATGTAAACAAACATGCATGAGCAGCGCCTATTAGACGGGGGGGGGGGGGGGGGGTCCGACAGCCGATGAGTTCCAGTCATTCCACCAGGAAGGAGGTACACCGTTCGTGTTGTCTGAAGTCGAACCGTGCCTAGGCGGTCAACACTGCGGTTCCATCGCGTCGCGTCCGCATTCTTACTTCTTGCTAGGAAGGGCTCTCAACAAGGGAAGTGTCCAGGCGTCTCAGAGTGAACCAAAGCGATGTTGTTCGGACATGGGGGAGACAGTAACTGTCGATGACATGCCTCGCTCAGGCCGCCCAAGGGCTACTACGGGAGTGTATGACCACTGCCTACGGATAATGCCTCGGAAGAACCCTGACAGCAACGCCACCATGTTGAATAATGCTTTTCGTGCAGTCGCAGGACGTGTTACGACTGAAACTGTGCGCAGTAGGCTGCATGATGCGCGATTTCACTCCCGACGTCCATGGCGAGGTCCATCTTTGCAACCACGACACCATGCAGCACGGTACAGATGGGCCCAACAACATGCCGAATGGACCGCTCAGGACTGGCATCACGTTCTCTTCACCGATGAGTGTCACGTATGCCTTCAACCAGACAAACGTCGGAGACCTGTAGACGACCCGGTCTGGGTGAACGCCTTAGGCACACTGTCCACCGAGTGCAGCAAGGTGGAGGTTCCCTGCCGTTTTGAGGTAGCATTATGTGGGGCCGACGTACGCCGCTGGTGGTGATGGAAGGCGCCGTAACGGCTGTGCGATACGTGAATGCCATCCTCCGACCGATAGTGCAACTACACTCCTGGAAATGGAAAAAAGAACACATTGACACCGGTGTGTCAGACCCACCATACTTGCTCCGGACACTGCGAGAGGGCTGTACAAGCAATGATTACACGCACGGCACAGCGGACACACCAGGAACCGCGGTGTTGGCCGTCGAATGGCGCTAGCTGCGCAGCATTTGTGCACCGCCGCCGTCAGTGTCAGCCAGTTTGCCGTGGCATACGGAGCTCCATCGCAGTCTTTAACACTGTTAGCATGCCGCGACAGCGTGGACGTGAACCGTATGTGCAGTTGACGGACTTTGAGCGAGGGCGTATAGTGGGCATGCGGGAGGCCGGGTGGACGTACCGCCGAAATGCTCAACACGTGGGGCGTGAGGTCTCCACAGTACATCGATGTTGTCGCCAGTGGTCGGCGGAAGGTGCACGTGCCCGTCGACCTGGGACCGGACCGCAGCGACGCACGGATGCACGCCAAGATGGTAGGATCCTACGCAGTGCCGTAGGGGACCGCACCGCCACTTCCCAGCAAATTAGGGACACTGTTGCTCCTGGGGTATCGGCGAGGACCATTCGCAACCGTCTCCATGAAGCTGGGCTACGGTCCCGCACACCGTTAGGCCGTCTTCCGCTCACGCCCCAACATCGTGCAGCCCGCCTCCAGTGGTGTCGCGACAGGCGTGAATGGAGGGACGAATGGAGACGTGTCGTCTTCAGCGATGAGAGTCGCTTCTGCCTTGGTGTCAATGATGGTCGTATGCGTGTTTGGCGCCGTGCAGGTGAGCGCCACAATCAGGACTGCATACGACCGAGGCACACAGGGCCAACACCCGGCATCATGGTGTGGGGAGCGATCTCCTACACTGGCCGTACACCACTGGTGATCGTCGAGGGGACACTGAATAGTGCACGGTACATCCAAACCGTCATCGAACCCATCGTTCTACCATTCCTAGACCGGCAAGGGAACTTGCTGTTCCAACAGGACAATGCACGTCCGCATGTATCCCGTGCCACCCAACGTGCTCTAGAAGGTGTAAGTCAACTACCCTGGCCAGCAAGATCTCCGGATCTGTCCCCCATTGAGCATGTTTGGGACTGGATGAAGCGTCGTCTCACGCGGTCTGCACGTCCAGCACGAACGCTGGTCCAACTGAGGCGCCAGGTGGAAATGGCATGGCAAGCCGTTCCACAGGACTACATCCAGCATCTCTACGATCGTCTCCATGGGAGAATAGCAGCCTGCATTGCTGCGAAAGGTGGACATACACTGTACTAGTGCCGACATTGTGCATGCTCTGTTGCCTGTGTCTATGTGCCTGTGGTTCTGTCAGTGTGATCATGTGATGTATCTGACCCCAGGAATGTGTCAATAAAGTTTCCCCTTCCTGGGACAATGAATTCACGGTGTTCTTATTTCAATTTCCAGGAGTGTATATCGGCAGCATATTGGCGAGGCATTCGTGTTCATGGAAAACAATTCGCGGCCCCATCGTGCACATATTGTGAATGGCTTCCTTCAGGATAACGACATCGCTCGACTAGAGTGGCCAGCATGTTCTGCAGACATGAACCCTATCGAACATGCCTGGGATAGATTGAAAAGCGCTGCTTATGGACGACGTTACCCACCAACCTCTCTGAGGGATCTACGCCGAATCACCGTTGAGGAGTGGGACAATCTGGACCAACAGCGCCTTGATGGAGTTGTGGATAGTATGCCACGACAAATACAGGCATGCATCAGTGCGAGAGGACATGCTGCTGGGTATTAGAGGTACCGGTGTGTACAGCAGCAATCTGGACCACTACCTCTGAAGGTCTCGCTGTATGGTGGTACAACATGCAATGTGTGGTTTTCATGAGCAGTAAAAAGGGCGGAAATGTTCTTGTTGAGCTGTCTTCCAATTTTCTGTACAGGTTCCGGAACTCTCGGAACCGAGGTGATGCAAAACTTTTTTTGATGTGGGTAATAAAAATAGCTTTACAGCCGAGGCTCTCTGTTTATATAAGAACGAGACATATTGAACATGCATCCGTGTGATCCTAAAGGGCCGAAATGAACCAAATAAATTGAAACTTTGACTACCACACTTTCGTACATTTAACAGAGTTGGAGACGCCAGAGTTTTGACTTTGGACACGGTCTACGCGCTTTGTAACTCCTTTCGCCTTCCGGTGGCGGGCCGAGAAGAGAAGACGCCACATTCCCTGTTCCGGCTGGCGCGCGCTCCTATTCACGTCCACGCGGGGCTGGTAACGCATCACTGGCCGCTCCCCCCTCTCTTCTTTCGTGTTCGGTCGAGGACGAGATTTGTTTACTCCGGTATTTCACTGCGTATTTTCTCCTGCTCCGCTTGAAAGCGTTCCTCTGCTCACTCGTTTGTGCGCCTTTAGCGGAGGAATCTTCGGTCGAAACTTCGCAGCATGCTTTTGACTGCCGTACCAATCACGCGGCGAGATGCACCGCGGGAACACACACGCCTCCACTTTGCTGTTTGCTGGCAGTTCACTGTGCCTTCTACGGCTCCTCGTATGTGCTAGAGACGACACCACGGAATCTGTGGACTACGCCGGTATTGGTTCACAAGTTGCTGGGATTTCAGCTGATGTATCGTCTCCCCTTTACACGATATTTCATCAGCGTCTGTGTTTCGGTAGAGCAAATGATTAAGTTACTTAAAAGAAAATCCGAGTAAATACCAGTAGGACTCAAGTATCGAAGGTTCCGTACAAGGTTATGTATCTTGTGTATACATATAGTTCATCTGTCACGAGAATCGAGAATTTCCTCGAGTTTTACCTCTTATCAATACCCATACTGGCAAAATATCAAAATGTGTGACATAAATGGCCGTATATTGCATGCATTGTGTCGGAAGCTTAAGGTTTTTACACCGCCACGATCAAAGACTTGTGACATAAAAGAAATGGTTCTGAATACTATGGGTCATAACTTCTAAGGTCATCAGTCCCCTAGAACTTAGAACTACTTAAACCTAACTAACCTAATTACAATACACACATCCATGCCCGAGGCAGGATTCGAACCTGCGGCCGTAGCGGTCACGCGGTTCCAGACTGAAGTACCTAGAACCGCTAGGGCCACCTCGGCCGGCCATGTGACATAAGATTTCGACTTGATACCTTCGCCCGTTCCTGAGAAAACGGGCCGGCTGTGGTGGCCGAGCGGTTGTAGGCGCTTCAGTCCGGAACCGCGCGACTGCTACGGTCGCAGGTTCGAATCCTGCCTCGGGCATGGATGTGTGTGATGTCGTTAGGCTAGGTTACGTGTAAGTAGTTCTAAGTTCTAGAGGACTGATGACCCCAGATGTTAAGTCCCATAGTACTCAGAGCCATTTGAACCATTTGAGCCGCGCGGGATTAGCCGAGCGATCTTGGGCGCTGTAGTCATGGACTGTGCGGCTGGTCCCGGCAGAGGTTCGAGTCCTCCCTCGGGCATGGGTGTGTGTGTTTGTCCTTAGGATAATTTAGGTTAAGTAGTGTGTAAGCTTAGGGACTGATGACCTTAGCAGTTATGTCCCATAATATTTCACACACATTTGAACATTTTTTTGAACCATTTGAGAAAACGGGTTTTAACAGATGGACGGACAGACAGATGGATAACTAATGACACATTTTGTTCGTGATTTAGTTATAAATTAATTTTCGGAAATTTTTGCTTACTTGTACAGTGAAAGATTGCTTCTTTCCAAATTTCATGATTATAAAACAAAGGGGTAAGTTATCCTTGAGGTTTTGACGAGTCAATTTGCGAGTATCAAAACTGTGTGTCATCAATGGCCCTATTATCTTTTGCTGCATTGACCTACAAGCTTTATTTTATTACGGTATCAGGGGCCACAGACTTTACGTGCTATGTGACATAAATGTCATCTTCTTACGTCTACTTGGTCCTGAGAAAAAGAGGTCTTAACAGTATAACGTGGGCGTGTCATTTTGATTTTTGTAAGTTATCGCTGTGCACGTCTGAGAGAGATCATTTTACGTTACTGCTCAACAATCTTTGGTCTTCTTGCTGCACAGTCTTCGCCTCTACGCTTTCTGATAAACATTCTTAGCTGAAGTGTGGTAGATAATGGACGTATTACGTAGTGCTGTGTTGGCTAGTGATTATAAAGGACAGCAAGAATGATGTGTCTACTGAAGAGCGAAAAGAATATAAATTTTGAATTTTATATATATATATATATATATATATATATATATATATATATATATATATATATATATATATATATATACAGGGTGGTCCATTGACCGTGACCGGGCCAAATATCTCACGGAATAAGCTTCAAACGAAAAAACTGCAAAGAACGAAACTCGTCTAGCTTGAAGGGGGAAACCAGATTGCGCTATGCTTGGCCTGCTAGATGGCGCTGCCATAGGTCAAACGGATATCAACTGCGTTTTTTTAAATAGGAGCCCCCATTTTTTATTACATATTCGTGTAATACGTAAAGAAATATGAATGTTTTAGTTGGACCACTTTTTTCGCTTTGTGATAGATGGCGCTGTAATAGTAACAAACATATGCCTCACAATTTTAGACGAACAGTTGGTAACAGCTAGGTTTTTTAAATTAAAATACAGAACATAGCTACCTTTGAACATTTTATTTCGGTTGTTCCAGTGTGATACATGTGCCTTTGTGAACGTATCACATCTGAGAACGGATGCTGTTACAGCATGATTACCTGTAAATACCACATGAATGCAATAAATGCTCAAAATGATGTCCGTAAAACTAAGTCCATTTGGCAATACGTGTAACGACATTCCTCTCAACAGCGAGTAGTCGCCTTCCGTAATGTTCGCACATGCACTGACGATGCGCTGACGCATGTTGTCAGGCGTTGTCGGTGGATCACAATAGCAAATATTCAACTTTCCTCACAGAAAGAAATCCGGGGACGTCAGATCCGGTGAACGTACGGACCATGGTATGGTGCTTCGACAACTAATCCACCTGTCATGAAATATGCTATTCAGTACCGCTTCAACTGCACGCGAGCTATGGCTAGACGTCCACCATGTTGGAAGTACATCGCCATTCTGTTATGCAGTGAAACATCGGTAGAACATTACGTAGGAAATCAGCATACATTGCATCATTTAGATTGCCATCGATAAAATGAGGGCCAATTATCCTTCCTCCCATAATGCCGCACCATACATTAACCCGCCAACGTCGCTGATGTTCCACTTGTCGCAGCCATCGTGGATTTTCCGTTGCCCAATAGTGCATATTATGCCGGTTTACGTTACCGCTGTTGGTGAATGACGCTTCGTCGCTAAATAGATCGCGTGCAAAAAATCTGTCATCGTCCCGTAATTTCTCTTGTGCCCGGTGGCAGAACTGTACACGGCGTTCAAAGTCGTCGCAGTGCCTGGTGCTTAGAAATATGGTACGGGTGCAATCGATGTTGATGTAGCATTCTCAACACCGACGTTTTTTAGATTCCCGATTCTCGCGCAATTTGTCTGCTACTGATATGCGGATTAGCCGCGACAGCAGCTAAAACACCTACTTGGGCATCACCATTTGTTGCAGGTCGTGGTTGACGTTTCACATGTGGCTGAACACTTCCTGTTTCCTTAAATAACGTAACTATCCGGCGAACGGTCCGGACACTTGGACGATGTCGTCCAGGATACCGAGCAGCATACATAGCACTCGCCCGTTGGGCATTTTGATCACAATAGCCATACATCGACTTTTCCGCAATTGGTAAACGGTCCATTGTAACACGGCTAATGTATCACGAAGCAATTACCGTCCGCTCTGGCGGAATGTTACGTGCTACCAAGTTGTTATACCGTTTGTGACTATTACAGCCCCATCTATCACAAATAGAAAAAAGTGGTCCAACTAAAACATTCATATTTTTTTAAGTACTACTGTATATAAGAGAGAAGAAGTTTGAACTAAGGCTGTAGCACTGCTAAGGTAGTTTGTCGGAATGATTATTGTCAGCTAGTTAAGTTTGTTCACTTGCTCAGAGCTGAGAGAAAGTCTGCACTACTTTCCTGATCATTCATTAACATGCCAACTGATTGGACTATTTGACTTTTATTGAAATCCTGTGCTAACGTTGTATCCCTTGTAAGTCATTGTTCACTTTGTTAAGCATAGTAGTGTCAAGACCAAGCAAAGTTTTAGTCTGTCTCTTTGAATACATGCTTCATTGTCTTGCAATACCATTTCATAGGAATAATTACTCGCCCCATCCCACTGTTTAAAGAAGGTTTATCATTATGTTTTACCACATTTCGCCGGCGGCCTTGCCGCAGTGGTAACACTGGTTCCCGTGAGATCACCGAAGTTACGCGCTGTCGGGCTGGGCTAGCACTTGGATGGGTGACCATCCGGTCTGCCGAGTGCTGTTGGCAAGCGGGGTGCACTCAGCCCTTGTGAGGCAAACTGAGGAGATACTTGATTGAGAAGTAGCGGCTCCGGTCTCATAAACTGACGTACGGCCCTCAGTTTTCGTGCTTTGCCCTCAAATTCTTTAAAACTGGTAGATAACAACAAATGTCCTTAATTTCGTATTTTTTTGTCCTCAGTATTTGAGATACCAAAATAATGGAAATAAGAAGAACGTGCTGAACATATTAAACTAGAACTCTACTGTGTATACCAGCGTAACCAAATTTGGCATCAAATACTTATTTCATTTCATTGCAAGCATATGGGCTAATAATCGCGTGGAACTATTTTCCGGTATGCATGCATTTTTTCTTGAGTTTAGAAATTGTGATATACTGATGGCAGACATGCCGAAGTATCAGACGGGTAATCCGGATAATTGTGGTGTTATATTGTTTCTCTTTTAATTGAAGCGTTTTTAAAATGAACAGTAAATCTAATCTGTTCGAGCATCCAGTTTCTTGTGGTTAAATAAATAATTGAACCTTGATTGCATTTTCTGTTTAGAGTTCTACAACTTTTATTTGTCGCCCTGGTGGCACAGTGGTCGAAGCGGTTGGCTTCTGATTATTTGTGGGAGATAGGTGTGGGTTCGAATCCCTGGCCCTTTCCCATCCCTGAAGCCAGTGGCCCTAAATTAAGGACGAGCGACTCCTTACAGCCCATTGAGTTGCTTACTCCGTCTTCAGGCCACGAGTGGCCTACCGGGACCATCCGACCGCCGTGTCATCCTCAGTGGAGGATGCGGGTAGGATGGGCGTGGGGTCAGCACACCGCTCTCCCGGTCGTTATGATGGTATTCTTGACCGAAGCCGCTACTATTCGGTCGAGTAGCTCCTCAATTGGCATCACGAGGCTGAGTGCACCCCGAAAAGCGGCAACAGCGCATGGCGACGTGGATGGTCGCCCATCCATGTGCCGACCACCCCCGACAGCGCTTAACTTCGGTGATCTCACCGGAACCGGTGTATCCACTGTTGAGTTGCTTACGGTGGCCGTTAAATGTATGTATGTATGGTATTCTGCCTTCCGGCAGGTCTTGTCATGGATTAAGCCTCTTCCACTTTTGTTTGTCCATAGCCAGTTTTTTCATTTCTGAATATTTGCCTCCTTTCGTATTGTCCAGCACTTGATATCTTCTTTTTCCTCTTCCCGTTTTTCCCTCCACCATTCCTTCTATTCCTTCCGTCAGTAAACACTCCCTCGTCAAACAATGTCCAATCCAGTTCCGTTTTCTCTTTCTGACGACTTTCACCTTGTTTCTTTCTTCTCCAACTCTTCTTGATACTTCTTCATTCCTTACTCGGTCTTCCCACTTCACTTTTTCCATTCTTCTCCGTATCCACATCTCTAGTGCCTCCAATCTTCTTTCATCTTCCTTCCTCAATGTCCAGGTCTTCGCACCATGTAGTGCCACGCTCCAGATGTAGCATTTGGCAAGTCTTTTCCTCAGATCTTTGTTTAGTGGTCTTAAAAACTTATGTTAAATAAGTAAAGACGTATTACGTAACTGTTCCGTATACTTCTGAAAACAATTCGGTGTTTCAATGGTTCCTACTTTTCATATTTAGCCCTCATTTGCTCAGTTTTTCCGCTTTTCGATTTGAAATTAATTTTTTCCCCACTCCGCCGAATCCAGAATTTTGCTGCCATAGGAGGCCGCCTAGCCTTGCCTAATGCTAGAAACTGCCGTGCATAGTGTCAGACAACCTTTACGAAAGATTGTCATATAGTCCATATGTATGTGAAATGCATAAACGGTGTGTATTAGTATTATAAGAGTATCATCAGAGACAAGGGTATCGTATGGAGTGCCCCAAGGGAGTGTGATAGGACCACTGTTGTTCTCTGTATACATAAATGATTTGGCTTATGTGGTGGGCACAAATCTGCAGTTGTTTGCTGATGATACCGTGGTGTACGGTAAGGTGTCGAAGCTGAGTGACTGTAGGAATATACAAGACGACTTAGACAAAATTTCCAGGTAGTATGAAGAATGGCAGCTAGCCCTAAATGTGGAGAAATGTAAGTTAAAGTGGATGAGTAGGAAGGTCAAACCTCTACTGTTCAGATACAGTATTACTAGTGTCCTACTTGGCACAGTCAAGTCTTTAAATATCTGGGCGTAACGTTGCATAGCGATATGAGGTGCAACGTGAATGTGAGAACTGTGGTAGGGAAGGCGAACGGTCGACTTCGATTGGGGAGAATTTTAGGAAAGAGTGGTTCGCCTGGAAAGGAGACCGCATGTAGAATGCTTGTGCGACCTGTTCGTGAGTACTGCTCGAGTGTTTGGAATCCTACCAGGTCGGATTGAAGGAAGACATCGAAGCAATTCAGAGGCGGGCTGCTAGATTTGTTACCGATAGGTTTCAACAACAAGTAACTGTTACGAAAATGCTTTGGGAACTCAAATGGGAATCCCTGGAGGATAGGAGACTTTCTTCTCGAGCAACGCTATTGAGAAAATTTAGAGAACTGGCATTTGAAGCTGACTGCCCAACGATTCTATTGCCGCCAACATAGATTGTACGTAAGGGCCACGAAGATAGGACACGAGAAATTAGGGTTCATATGAAGCAGGCAAAAAGGAATACAAACGTCTCGAAAATGAGATCGACAGGAAGCGCAAAATTGCTAAGCAGGGATGGCTACTGGACAAATGTAAGGATGTAGAGGCGTATATCACTAGGGGTAAGATAGATACTGCCTACGGGAAAATTAAAGAGGCCTTTGGAAAAAAGAGAACCACTTGCATAAAGATCAAGAGCTCAGATGGAAACCCAGTTCTAAGCGAAGAAGGGAAAGCAGAAAGGTGGAAGGAGTATTTAGAGGGTCTCTACAAGGGCGACGTACTTGAGGACAATATTATGGAAATGGAACAGGATGTAGATGAAGATGAAATGGGAGATATGGTACTGCGTGAAGAGTTTGACAGAGCACTGAAAGACCTGAGTCGAAACAAGGTCCCCGGAGTAGACAGCATTCCATTAGAACTACTGATAGCCTTGGCAGAGCCAGCCCTGACAAAACTCTACCATCTGGTGATCAAGATGGATGAGACAGGCGAAATACCCCCAGACTTCAAGAAGAATATAATAATTGCAATCCCAAAGAAAGCATGTGTGACAGATGTGAAAATTACCGAATTATCAGTTTAATAAGCCACGGCTGCAAAATACTAATACGAATTCTTTACAGAGGAATGGAAAAACTGGTAGAAGCCGATCTCGGGGAAGATGAGTTGCAATACTGACCCTATGACTTACCTTAGAAAATAGATTAAAGAAAGGCAAACCTACGTTTCTAGTTTTTGTAGACTTAGAGAAAGCTTTTGACAATATTGGCTGGAATACTCTATTTTAAATTCTAAAGGTGGCAGGGATAAAATACAGGGAGCGAAAGGCTATTTACAATTTGTACAGAAAGCAGATGGCAGTGATAAGAGTCGAGGGACATGAAAGGGAAGCAGTGGTTGGGAAGGGAGTGAGAAAGGGTTGTAGCCTATCCCCGATGATATTCAATCTGTATATTGAGCAAGCAGTGAAGGAAACAAAAGAAAAATTCGGAGTAGGAATTAATATTCCATGGAGAAGAAACAAAAACATTGAGGTTCGCCGATGACATTGTAATTCTGTCAGAGACAGCAAAGGGCCTGGAAGAGCAGCTGAACGGAATGGACAGTGTCTTGAAAGGCGGATGTAAGATGAACATCAACAAAGGCAAAACGAGGATAATGGAATGTAGTTGAATTAAATCGGGTGACGCTGAGGGAATTAAATTAGGAAATGAGACTCTTAAAGTAGTAAACGAGTTTTGCTATTGAAGGAGCAAAATAAGTGATGACGGTCGAAGTAGAGAGGATATAAAATGTATACTGGCAATGACATGGAAAGCGTTTTGGAAACAGAGAAATTTGCTAACAACGAGTGTAGATTTAAGTGCCCTGAAGTCGTTTCTGAAAGTATTTGTGTGGAGTGTAGCCATATATGGAAGTGAAACGTGGACGATAAATAGTTTAGACAAGTAGGGAATAGAAGCTTTCGAAATGTGGTGCTACAGAAGAATGCTGAAGATTAGATGGGTAGATCACATAACTAATGAGGAGGTATTGAATAGAATTGGGGAGAAGAGAAATTTGTGGTAGAACTTGACTAGTAGAAGGAATCGGTTGGTAGGACATATTCTGAGGCATCAAGGGATCACCAATTTAGTATTGGAGGTCAACGTGTAGGGTAAAAACCGGAGACCAAGAGATGAATACACTAAGCAGATTCAGAAGGATGCAGTAGGTACTGGGAGATGAAGAAGCTTGCACAGGATGGAGTAGCATGGAGAGCTGCATCAAACCAGTCTCTTGACTGAAGACCACAACAACAACGGAGGCATACAGACAGTCGTTTTGCCTTCGCTGTGTTTACGAGTGGAACAGGAAAGGAAATGACATAGTGGTACAGGATAGCTTCCGCCACGTACCGTACGCTGGCTTGCGGAGTATCTATGTCTATAATCTTTTCCGTCTTGTGTGTTCTTCCATTGACTTTTCAGATGTGAGTTTTTAACGATTGAGTGATTTAGTGAAAATACATTTTAAATCTCCTTCATGGTCTTATTCGCTTCATTAGAGCTAGTATTCGACCCATCACATCCACTGGCTCCGTAATGGATCTGGTTCGTTTTACTTTCGAAATGCGGAACTGAGAGATAATTCGTTGGAGCCCTGTCGAGCACTGCGAGAAGTTCGTTTATTAAAATCGTTCCCTGTGAAGTTGGGCCGTTTGGTCTAAATTACGCCTCTCATCATTTCGAGGGTTCCGCATTAAGGGGAGGACAGTTTGGGCTGTTAAATTCAGCTCTGCCTTGCTCGGCCCATCTCTTACTTCCAGCAGAGAGTGTGTTTGTGTGTGTGTGTGTGTGCAGGTGGAGGAAGCGGAATAGAAATATTCGCCGGCCTGTCTGGCTGCGTTAACAGCGGTGACATCTGTCGGCAGCATCCCGACTCGCTGCAGCAGGGGAAGGGGACGCATATTAAGCCTCCCCCATATTCTCCGCACCCTCCCCGCCGGTTCCCCCCCCCCACCTTGCGGAACAGGCCGTGTCTGCGCTGTTTACATCACTGAGTTTTCATCTCAGTCCGTACCAGCAGAACATTGTGTGCAGGAACTGTTTAGTTTCAGCCGTGTTTTCGCTAACATTGCGTTCTTTCTGCATATAGTAATTAAGTCATCAGGCGATATACGGGATGGTCCATTGATAGTGACCGAGCCAAATATCTCACGAAATAAGCGCCAAACGAAAAAACTACAAGGAACGAAACTCGTCTAGCTTGAAGGGGAAACCATATGGCGCTATGGTTGGCCCGCTAGATGGCGCTGCCATAGGTCAAACGGATATCAACTGCGTTTTTTTAAAATAGGAACCCTCATTTTTTATTACATATTCGTGTACTACGTAAAGAATTATCATTGTTTTGGTTGGACCAATTTTTTCGCTTTGTGATGGATGGCGCTGTAATAGTCACAAACGTAACATTCCGCCAGTGCGGACGTATTTGCTTCGTGATACATTACCCGTGTTAAAATGGACCGTTTACAGATTGCGGAAAAGTCGATATCGTGTTGATGTATGGCTATTGTGATCAAAATGCCCAACGGGCTTGTGCTATGTATGCTGCGCGGTATCCTGGACGACATCATCCAAGTGTCCGGACCGTTCGCCGGATAGTTACGTTATTTAAGTGAACAGGAAGTTTTCAGCCACATGTGAAACGTCAACCACGATGTGCGACAAATGATGATGCCCAAGTAGGTGTTTTAGCTGCTGTCGCGGCTAATCCGCACATCAGTAGCAGACAAACTGCGCGAGAATCGGGAACCTCAAAAACGTCTGTGTTGAGAATGCACGCATACGATATTTCTGTGCACCAGGAATTGCATGGCGACGGCTTTGAACGTCGTGTACAGTTCTGCCACTGGGCACAAGAGAAATTACGGGACAATGAGAGATTTTTTGCACGCGTTCTATTTAGCGACGAAGCGTCATTCACCAACAGAGGTAACGTAAACCGGCATAATTTGCACTGTTGGGCAACGGAAAATCCTAGATGACTGCGAAAAGTGGAACATCAGCGACCTTGGCGGGTTAATGTATAGTGCGGCATTATGGGAGGAGGGATAATTGGCCCACATTTTATCGATGGCAATCTAAATCGTGCCATGTATGCTGATTTCCTACGTAATTTTCTACCGATGTTACTACAAGATGTTTCACTGCATGACAGAATGACGATGTACTTCCAACATGATGGATGTCCGGCACATAGCTCGCGTGCGGTTGAAGCGGTATTGAATAGCGTATTTCATGACAGGTGGATTGGTCGTCGAAATACCATACCGTGGCCCGCACGTTCACCGGATCTGACTTCCCCGGATTGCTTTCTGTGGGGAAAGTTGAAGGATATTTGCCGTCGTGATCCACCGACAACGGCTGACAACATGCGTCAGCGCATTGTCAATGCATGTGCGAACAATACGGAAGGCGAACTACTCGCTATAAAGAGGAATGTCGGTATACGTATTGCCAAATGCATTGAGGTTGACGGACATCATTTTGAGCATTTATTGCATTAGTGTGATATTTACAGGTAATCACACTGTAACAAGCTAGACAAGTTTCGTTCGTTGTAGTTTTTTCGTTTGTCGCTTATTTCGTGAGATATTTGGCCCGGTCACGATCAATGGACCACCCTGTACACTCTAAGACCAACGACGCACAACGGAGTTATAAAAATGGGACAGAAATCGGTAGATGTGATGTACATGTACAGACAGACAAATGAAAAAAGTTTCAAAAAAATTTGATTATTTCTTCAAGAGAACAAGCTTAACAAATCGAGGAAGTCAGTAACGATTTCATCCACCTCTGGCCCTTACGCAAGCAGTCATTTAGCTTGGCATTGATTTATAGAGGTGCAGGGTGTCCTCATGATGGTTACCGTGCCTAATTCGTCCAATTGATGCGTCAGATCGTCAAAATCGCGACCTTATTGCTTCAAACGTTTACAAGTGCGGAGGGATCCGGCGACCTTGCTGGCCAAGATACGGTTTGACAAGTTCGAAGGCAAGCAGTAGAAACTCTTGCCATTTGTGGGCGGGGATTATCTTGTCGAAATGTAAGCCCAGGATGGCTTATGTAACAAACAGCCAGCGTTGTTAGCAAAAATTTGCTAAAGTTCTTTGCCTATTTATTTCAGATTTTTACGCTATACTCTCATATTCAGACGGACATAAGCTATACTTTTTAAAACAGCTATGTACAGATTTTGTGTTAAAACAGACTCCAAGAAAGAAAATGCTGTTTTGTGCTATGAAAGTGAAAGATTTAGTTTTCTTTCTCGCTGTCAGTTTTAACGACGATAACAGAGCATTGGAACCTTTATACAAATCTCTTCTCCTATATACACCACTAGCCATTATAATTGCTACACCACGAAGATGACGTGCTACAGACGTGATATTTAGCCGACAGGAAGAAGACACTGTGATACGCAAATGATAAGCTTTTCAGAGCATTCACACAACGTTGGCGCCGGTGGCGACACCTACAACGTGCTGACATGGGGAAAGTTTCCAACCGATTTCTCATACACAAACAGCAGTTGACCGGCGTTGCCTGGTGAAACGTTGTTGTGATGCCTCGTGTAAGGAGGAGAAATGCGTACCATCAGGTTTCCGACTTTGATAATCGTCGGGTTGTAGCCTATCGCGATTGCGGTTTATCGTATCGCGACATTGCAGCTCGCGTTGGTCGAGATCCAATGACTGTTAGCAGAATAGGTCGGTTCAGGACGGTAATACGGAACGCCGTGCTAGATCCCAACGGCCTCGTACCACTAGCAGTCGAGATGACAGGCATCTTATCCGCATGGCCGTAAAGGATCGTGCAGCCACGTCTCGATCCCTGAGTCAACAGATGGAGACGTTTGCGAGACAACCAAGACAACAACTACCTGCACGAACTGCACGAATAGTTCGACGGCGTTTGCAGCAGCATGGACTATCAGCTCGGAGACCATAGCTGCGGTTACTCTTTGACGCTGCATCACAGACAGGAGGGCCTGCGATGGTGTACTCAACGGCGAACCTGGGTGCGCGAATGGCAAAACCATCAGTTTTTCGGATGAATCCAGGTTCTGGTTACAGCATTACGATGGTCGCGTCCGTGTTTGGCGACATCGCGGTGAACGCACATTGGAAGCGTGTATTCGTCATCGCCATACTGACGTATCACCCAGCCTGATGGTATGGGGTGCCATTGGTTACACGTCTCGGTCACTTTTTGTTCGCATTGACGGCACTTTGAACAGTGCACGTTACGTTTCAGATGTGTTAAGACCCGTGGCTCTACCCTTCTTCCAATCCCTGCGAAACCCTACATTTCAGCAGGATAATGCACGCACGACCGCATGTTGCAGGACCTGTACGGGCCTTTCTGGATACAGAAAATGTTCGACTGCTGCCCTGGCCAGCACATTCTCCAGATCTCTCAGCAATTGAAAACTTCTGGTCAATGGTGGCCGAGCAACTGGCTCGTCACAATACGTCAGTCACTACTCTTGATGAACTGTGGTATCGTGATGAAGCTGCATGGGCAGCTGTGTACCTGTACAGGCCATCCAAGCTCTGTTTGAGTCAATGCTCAGGCGTATCAAGGTTGTTATGAGGGCTAGAGGTGGTTGTTCTGCGTACTGATTTCTCAGGATGTATGCACCCCAATTGCTTGAAAATGTAATCACATGCCAATTCTAGTATAATATATTTGTCCAGTGAATATCCGTTTATCATCTGCATTTCTTTTTGGTGTAGCAATTTTAATGGCCAGTAGTGTATTACTAGTATTTTCTCCTTACACATAATTTTACGCCAAAATTGTGTACGCAACAGTTTTCTGTTTTATTTTCATCCTCGCAGTCAGTTTAACAGAAAACAGAGAAGTTGTATTTATGACTAACTTTGTAATTCTAGCCGTTCGCAGACTAAAACTGTGCGAAATACTATCTTCCTAGCTGCTATCCGCACAGATCTAGCAGATGGATACGTCTCTCCCATACTCGGTATAATCGCTCTTTCCCTTTACTAAGTTGTTAACATTGGTTGTAGTGAATATAAAAGTCAAAAGAGAGAAAGGGCGATCACAGTGATGATGTGGAGGAGGAAAATCGACAAAGCCTGCGTTGTCGGCGTATGTTTAACACTGTTGTCGGCGTATGTTTAACACGATGATGCGTTATCATGTGAAGATGATTAATGAGTTTTGTGCGTAAGAATTAACTTTTCAATTAGATAACGCTTATAAATCGGCATCAGACTCGTTATCATGCAACTGATTTAAAATACTTTCGTTTTTTGGAACGTACTGTGAACACTTACGACAACGACATTGTGGCCAATCAGATGCATCGCCATATTAAGACGACCGACAAGGAAGAATGGTTGAAAAACGTTAAAATTATCAGATGAGGACAAGGAGTAAATTAAATGATACAAGTGAATAAAGGAAATATTCATCTTACAGACGTGTTCGAATTATTACACTAAAGACCTTTTTTTCCAAAACTTTACATTTATTACAAATGACTCTGAGCACTATGGGAGTCAACTGCTGAGGTCATCAGTCCCCTAGAACTCTGAACTACTTAAACCTAACTAACCTAAGGACATCACAGGATTCGAAACTGCGACCGTAGCGGTCTCGCGGTTCCAGACTGTAGCGCCTAGAACCGTTCGGGCACACCGGCCGGCTTACTTTTATTACACATTTACATACACCTACAGATTATTTTTGTACATTCAATACTTTGTATGCATGCCTTTGTTCTTAATCAACATTTTTATCCTGTTTGGCATAGTTTTTATTAACTTTCACATGACATTTTAATATCATTGTCATGGTACGAGATTTCCTCTAGTTTCTCCATGAGATCTTGTTTGGTGGTTGTTGTAAATTTCCTTATCCTCTGTTTCACAATAGCCCATAAATATTCAATTGGGTTCATATTAGGGCTGTTCCCCGGCCAGGGCAACACTTTCAGCTGCTTTTCTTCCAAGTACTTGGAAACACTTCTGGCTCAACCACTCATTTATTTGGGGAAAAAGTTCCTTTTCAAGGATTTTTTTATGTTGTTCTTGCCACATTGTCCCTTCAACAATGTGTAATCTGCCAGGACCTTTCACGGACGACATCACACTTCGGACCATAACGGAAGTTGTGTGCTTCACACATTGCTGCACACACTCAGCTTTGAACTGTTCTCGAGGTCTGCGACGAAACATACTGGCTGCTTTCTTCCATCACGGTAAATACAGATTCATCACTGAAGCATACCTTAAGTATGTGTACAAAATTGCAAGTTAGAAGAGTTGGGAATAGTAGCATAGGAGACCTCAACAGTCCCAAAAATAAAATGTGCATTTCTTTATATCAATAAAACATCACAATTTCAAGCCAAAACTCCTAACTTTCGAGATCACACCCACTTAATTTACCACATCATTGCACATACCTTAGCCTGGTCCTCACTTGTCCACTCCTGAAGTTGTTTAGCCCACTGCAATCTTTTGGCTTTCATGGCAGATATGATTTTCTGTTTTTTTTTTCCTTGGTCGGAATGCCTTTAATCCACATTCAAACAAACTCCTCCTCACTGTCACAGGTGAAACTTCAACACCCAAACCTTTCAGCTGATGGCTCATGTCTGTAGAAGTAAGTTTACGGTTCATTGTTGCCATGTTTGTAAGTCTTCTCATTGTTCTAGGACTGATTTTTCTTTTAAGTCCACATTTTCCTTTCCTGTTTGGCTTGTATTCACCACCTTTCTGCTGACAATTTTCTGTGATATTCTCACTCTGTCAGCAATTTCTTGCTGTGTATAACGATTTTCAGGAAGAAGTGCTACCACAGCCGAAACTTTCCGAGGTGAAACATCTTTTGTCTTCCTCATAAATCACTTTCTTTGGAACTCCACGATTTATTCCTATAGGTAAAAATATGCACGTTCACAAGCTATATAATGTCTTGTTAATGTAGCAAGATGCTGATAGAATAAATAACAAGCTGAAGTTCACCACAGAAAAAACAAATGGTTCAAATGGCTCTGAACACTATGGGACTTAACTTCTGAGGTCATCAGTCCCCTAGAACTTAGAACTACTTAAACCTAACTAACCTAAGGACATCACACACATCCATGCCCGAGGCAGGATTCGAACCTGCGACCGTAGAGGTCGATCGGTTCGAGACTGTAGCTCCTAGAACCGCTCGGCCACCCCGGCCGGCAGAAAAAAAAAACTGCCGGCCGCTGTGGGAGAGCGGTTCTAGGGCCTTCCGTCCCGAACCGCGCTGCTGCTACGGTCGCAGGTTCGAATCCTGCCTCAGGCATGGTTGTGTGTGATGTCCGTAGGTTAGTTAGGTTTAAGTAGTTCTAAGTCTAGGGGACGGATGACCTCAGATGTTAAGTCCCATAGTGGTCAGAGCCATTTGAATTCATTTGAACATAAAACATTACTGTAAACACAGTTTCAAAGCATGTGCACAGACAATCAACACAACACGATTTTGAGGGAAAATGACAAATGTTACCAACTGTGAAAAATTCAATGAAATGTGAGTTGCTTGGAAGGGAAATTTCGTGGCATCAATCAAATCATTAAAACAAATCAATTATTACACTTTTCTCTCCTATTTTTACACCAGAAAACTTAAAAGCCGGCCGGAGTGGCCGAGCTGTTAAAGGCGCTACAGTCTGGAACCGCACGACCGTTACGGTCGCAGGTTCGACTCCTGCCTCGGGCATGGATGTGTGTGATGTCCTTAGGTTAGTTAGGTTTAAGTAATTCTAAGTTCTAGGGGACTTATGACCACAGCAGTTGAGCCCCATAGTGCTCAGAGCCATTTGAACCAAAACTTAAAGAGTATCAGAAATAATCGTTTAGTCTAATAATTTGAATGCGTCTGTAGTGTAATTCAGCTTGTCTAAAATAACATCATTAAGAAACCACCATTTATTTCATCCGTTCCCTAAAACGGTTACTGCAGAAGACAGTGCAAGACAGTTTCGAGACACCAGAATTTATCCGAAAAAGAAATTCGCAGCGAAAAAAATGTCATTCTGATATCCGGATTCTGTGATAATGATGCCAAATTGTGGTATTACACCTGTATGCCAATTATTCCAACAGATTTACTGATTCATTTTAAGCGACTTCGATTCCCAGTCGAGGTTTTGTGTGCAACAACAATAAGCACGGCTCAAGCTGTGAAGGGGGGCGGGGGGGGGGGGGGGGGGGACGAAATTAGGACGTGCTTCCAAAATGCCATATATATTTAGCCATTGCGAAGCATTACTGGTTTCGTTAGTTACAGATAACTGCAACACGTGCAAGAAGTCGTTAGTTTTAACATTGTCGGCGAGTTCATTAATATACAACACGAGGAGTAAGGGACCCAATGCGCTTCCTTAGATAACACTCTAAGTTACGAGTACTTGATACGTCTGTCGAGGATTCTCCACCCAAGAAAACATGTTGCTTCTCCCCAACCAAAAAGTCCCCAATTCAGCAACAAATTTCACCTGGTACCTCATATGATTTTCCCCAAATATCTCACTGCCATCAATTTCGGGCCAAATAACACAGATATCGGAGTGTGGAGGCCTGTAGTGTCATCCGACTAATCGGAATCTTTACAAGGCGTGGATTTGACCGACAACTCGGTGAGGCTATTGATTCCTAGTGTGTGGAGGTTTCACTGTCAGACTGACCTTGAAACCACATCAGATCTCTGTCATATATAAAACCTTCTTCCGTGACTCTTGATACGTTAGCAATGATCAGACTGTGTTCTGAGCAAGATTCTAGTGCGCGACTTCCCTTTCGTTTCTCTCTTCATTGTCCCTCTGTTTTTACTTCTCTTCCTTTTCCTACTGTCTAATACTGCATCACAATAAAATTTTCATCTTTTTTGACTGCCTGGATAATTTCTTTTATCTTCTTGTACATTCTTTTAAATGTCTTCATCACCTGGAAGAATAGTAGCGATATAATTATAATTGTACTAATGGAAGGGTTTTGGTTTGTGTCTAAGGATGGAAAACGCAGTACTATTTTTTTAAATAATAAATTACCGTACCTGCACCTGGAATGTCTTATCCAAGGCATACATTTTCATTTCACCTCATTAAATTTTTTACGTCTCCCTGTTTCGACGGTACTATCTCGGTTTATCTTGCACCTAGCAGTATTCTTTGGCCTTATGAGCAATGAGCGGTGTTATAACCCAGTTCGGGTCCGAGAGAGAGAAGCTTTGCAGCTTTACAGTTTGATGTGACATTACCAGAGTGAACATCAAGGATGAAAAGCCTACTGTATTTCGTATTTTATGTAAGAACGAAGAGCACAGCCTAAATTCCTGGTTATGCATCCCTAGAGAAATTCGCAGCTCTCTCTCTCTCTCTCTCTCTCTCTCTCTCTCTCTCTCTCTCTCTCTCTCTCTCTCTCGTTCGCTCACACACACACACACACACACACGCAAGCGCGCGGGTGGGAAGAATGCTTGTTGCACGTTGGTTGGTGGGTGTAGGTACGATGAGATGACAGCAGTATCCGTCATTGTACTCTTCCGATGAATGTCACACTCAATCCTTGTATCCTGTAAGGAAGTTTTTACATCTAAGTAGGTTAGCGATTCTCCCTGACTGTACTGTATGGTAAATTCAACCTTTCCACGTACAGCATTCATTTTATCAACGAAGGTACGACATTCCACCTTAGAACTGTTGTACAGCAGAAATACAGGGTGAGCACAAAGTCTTGCCCTGATTATAACAATTTATTACAGAATACCCGTTTGTCATAATAATTTACATTTGATGCCGTTACATAGGTTAGTGTTAAGACCACTTACGTTAGTAAACCAACGTGTGCTCCATTGGTAGCTCGGAGAATGTCAAGGCGGTATTCCAGTTCCCGCCAGGTGTTCCGCAACATGTGTTCTGTCACAGTACCCCACCACACCTTGTGTCCCGACCTTCAGTTCGTCAACTTCAGCAACAGGCGTGATGAAAACTCTGTCCTTTCCCTACGTGAGCCTCATCCGTACACTCAACTACGTGCTCTTTTCTTCGACCAATTTCCCGTTATTATTTTTAAATGCGAACATTTTAGATTAGCCTTTACCGTGACTGCTATCGATATCGAATGAAACAACTATTTTACAGCTACCAGTCACTGTTCGTGTATATCGACAATGCGTTTCGAAGGTTATAATCTCATCATCAGGTGGATTTACATCTGTCAGTATGACACATGCGTATGTTGTGTTACGATTTTGGGGTCTATCGTTACACATGACATGTGAACTGTCATATTTTGAGGCGGTTTCTACTTAATTGAATGTGCTGTGTCGTCATCGCTTAACATAAAATGTTCGCATTTAAAATTAATATGCCCAGTCATGCAATCAACGCTCTTTTCGAGTACAAAAACGCCTCAGAAAAACTTGCAATGACCACATGGCACATTCACTTCAGTAGAAATAGTCTCAAAATACGACAGTTTACACATGATATATTAGGATAGACCTCAAAATCGTAACACAAAACACACACACACATATGTCATACTACCACATGTAAAGTCGCCTGGTGATGGAGGTTTAAACCATCTAAACGCGTTGTCGATGTAAATAACCAGTGACTGGTAACAGTAAACTCGTCCTTTCATTCCTGTTATTACTTGCAGTTCCCAACGTGGAACTCCACCCTGCCATCACTTTCGGTCCCTCATGCACAAAAGTGATCCGATCTTCAAAATCATTTTACATCCAAACGATACATTTCCGGGCATGGGCTCCTAATCAAAACTGTATCTGTTAACAAGGAGATGCCACGACGTTGGGATCACAGATCTATTTCAAACTTTATAACAACATAACGTGCAAGTAGGAAGATGCACTACTCTGGCAATTCCAAGAAAATCGCAAGAGAGGTGGCTTGTGCTTAGGTGGTGGACGTTAGAGTTCATGGTGGTCATACACCTGGCCATTAAAATTACTACACCAAGAAGAAATGCAGATGATAAACAAGTATTCATTGGACAAATTTATTATACTAGAACTGACATGTGCTTACATTTTCACGCAGTTTGGGTGCATAGATCCTGAGAAATCAGTACCCAGAACAACCACCTCTGGCCGCAATAACGGCCTTGATACGTCTTGGCATTGAGTCAAACAGAGCTTGGATGGCGTGTACAGGTACAGTTGCTCATGCAGCTTCAACACGATACCACAGTTCGTCAAGAGTACTGACTGGTGTATTGTGACGAGCCAGTTGCTCGGCCACCATTGAGCAGACGTTTTCAATTGCTGAGAGATCTGGAGAATGTGCTGGCCAGGGCAGCATTCGAACATTTTCTGTATCCAAAGTCCCGTACAGGACCTGCAACATGCGGTCGTGCATTATCCTGCTGAAATGTAGGGTTTCGCGGGGATCGAATGAAGGGTAGAGCCACGGGTCTTAACACATCTGAAATGTAACGTCCACTGTTCAAAGTGCCGTCAGTGCGAACAAGAGGTGACCGAGACGTGTAACCAATGGCACCCAATACCATCACGCCGGGTGATACGCCAGTATGGCGATGACGAATACACGCCTCCAATGTGCGTTCACCGCAATGTCGCCAAACACGGATGCGACCATCATGATGCTGTAAACAGAACCTCGATTCATCGGAAAAAATGACGTTTTGCCATTCGTCGTTGAGTACACCATCGCAGGCGCTCCTATCAGTGATGCAGCGTCAAGGGTAACCGCAGCCATGGTCTCCGAGCTGATAGTCCATGCTGCTGCAAACGTCGTCAAACTGTTCGTGCAGAGGGTTGTTGTCTTGCAAACGTCCCCATCTGCTGACTCAGGGATCTAGACGTGGCTGCACGATCCGTTACAGCCATGCGGATAAGATGGCTGTCATCTCGACTGCTAGTGATACGAGGCCGTTGGGATCCAGCACGGCGTTCCGTATTACCCACCTGAACCCACCGATTCCATATTCTGCTAACAGTCATTGCATCTCGACCAACGCGAGCAGCAGCATTTCTCCTCCTTACACGAGGCATCGCAACAACGTTTTACCAGGCAACGCCGGTCAACTGCTGTTTGTGTATGAGAGATCGGTTGGAAACTTTCCCATGTCAGCACGTTGTAGGTGTCGCCACTGGCGCCAGCCTTGTGTGAATGCTTTGAAAAGCTAATCATTTGCATATCACAGCATCTTCTTCCTGTCGGTTAAATTTCGAGGCTGTAGCAAGTCATCTTCGTGGTGTAGCAATTTTCATGGCCAGTAGTGTATTTAAGTTCCAACCCTCGTGCTTGCACATTGCATTGTTTTAACGGCCTGTTAAAGGTGTAAAAAGTTTGAAGTAAATCAGTGATAACAACGTCGGGACCTCTCCTTGTAACCCCGCTACAACCCGCAGAA
The DNA here is from genome assembly GCF_021461395.2 of Schistocerca americana. NCBI lineage: Eukaryota > Metazoa > Arthropoda > Insecta > Orthoptera > Acrididae > Schistocerca > Schistocerca americana. The sequence continues at coordinate 151,641,901 of NC_060128.1, read as the reverse complement.
GCCTCTGATAAGAATTGTGGAACTGCCTGTAGAGTGTCCTGGCAGCAGAGGTGCAGGGAGTGGTCGTCCAGCGGGGGGCAGACAGTAGCGCCAGCACAAAGCAGACGCAGGGAGTGCTCCGCTCCGGCGATGCCCGGGGCACGCGGCAAAACGCGGGTCCGGGATGAAATTAAGCAGGGGAGGCCAGACCGGGGCTAACGCTGTTTCCCTTTATCTGCCGCCCGGCGTCCGCGCGGGGATTACTCTCGCACAGCCCGGCCGCCGCAGCGAGCCGTGTAACTCATTTACCTGCGTGTTTATCTCCTGGCGCGCGCGTGGGCTCCGGCCGTAAAACACTTGTTCCGCTGCCGTAGTACCTGTCCACCGGCAGTAGAGCCAGCTGCAATAGAGCCAGCTGCCGTGCTTGGCCGCACTGAGTACACTGCGGTGACAGAAGTCGTGGAACACCTCGTAATATCCTGCAGGATCTCCTTTTGCTCGCCGTAGTGCGACAACCAGACGCGCCATTTGAGTCACCTGCAGCGATGATGCTCGATCAATGTCAACTCAAATTGTGTGAAACAAACAATATGCCGCGCTGTCTACAAAACAGCAAAGACTTAAAACTTCCTGGCAGATTAAAACTGTGTGCCCGACCGAGACTCGAACTCGGGATCTTCGCCTTTCGCGGGCAAGTGCTCTACCATCTGAGCCACCGAAGCACGACTCACGCCCGGTCCTCACAGCTTTACTTCTGCCAGTATCTCGTCTCCTACCTTCCAAACTTTACAGAAGCTCTCCTGCGAACCTTGCAGTATCCTTTCTTTCAGGAGTGCTAGTTCTGCAAGGTTCGCAGGAGAGCTTCTGTAAAGTTTGGAAGGTAGGAGACGAGATACTGGCAGAAGTAAAGCTGTGAGGACGGGGCGTGAGTCGTGCTTCGGTAGCTCACATGCTAGAGCACTTGCCCGCGAAAGGCAAAGGTCCCGTGGTCGAGTCTCGGTCGGGCACACAGTTTTAATCTGCCAGGAAGTTTCATATCAGCGCACACTCCGCTGCAGAGTGAAAATCTCATTCTGGAAGCAAAGACTTACTTTCCTCCTATCCGGCAGCCCAGGAAAGATTTTCTTTTCCCGCCAGTTTCCAGATGGAGGAGGGGATGGGAGGGGATTGGAGGAGGACAAGAACCGCACTTTGGTCGTGGTGTTTGCAACTGTACTTAGGCTCATTCACTACCTATTTTACACGTGGCTGATCTGCAGAGGAGGTTGGTAGTGAACGGTTGCATTTGCGCCCCTAATAGTGAGTCATACACCGTGGTCCATTCATAGTGACCGGACCCCATACCTCTCGAAATAAAGTTTGAGGATATTTGCTATAGTGATCCACCGACAACGCCTGACAACATGCGTCAGCGCATTGTCAATGCGTGTGTGAACATTAGGGAAGGCGAACTACTCGCTGTTGAGAGGAATGTCGTTTCACGTATTGCCAAATGCATTCAGGTTGACGGACGTCATTTTGAGCATTTATTGCATTAATGTGGTATTTGCAGGTAATCACGTTGTAACAGCATTCGTTCTCAGAAATGACAAGGTACATGTATCACATTGGATTAACCGAAATAAAATGTTCAAACATACCTACGTTCTGTATTTTAATTTGAAAACCTACCTGTTACCAACTCTTCGCGTAAAATTGTGACCCATATGTTTGTGACTATTACAGCGCCATCTATCACAAAGCGAAAAAACTGGGCAACTAAAACATTCACATTTCTTTACGTACTACACGAATATGTAATAAAAAATGGGCTTCCTATTTAAACAAAACGCAGTTAATATTCGTTTGACCTATGGCAGTGCCATCTAGCGGGCCAACCATAGCGCCATCCGGTTTCCACCTTCAAGCTAGACAAGTTTCGTCCTTTGTAGTTGTTTCGTTTGGCGCTTATTTCGTGAGATATTTTGCCCGGTCACGATCAATGGACCACCCTGTATGTTGGCTAGCCTTTGAACAGCAGTACATTAATACACAGTTGTCTATACCACAACCTTGCGAAAATGACGTACACTATACAAGTTCAGATTCTAACTTTGTAGCCATGCATTTTTAAATTCACAAATAAATCCGATCTGGATGAATAATAATCGGTGCAATTCGTACACATGGTTTATTATCTCACACCTACACACTTTCAAGTTGTTGCTTCACAGTTTATTCGCATACACTGGCTTCCATGCTTATAGTAGCGGCACTTTGCCGCTCCGAACTTACCACCACAACGGTCAACGACCAAAGACCTCCTTTTCCCGCTCATATCTCCAGTCCTGAGTCGGCTCACGTGACACTACATTAATCAAAATCATTGCTGAACATGGCCACAATTCGTTTACAATTTTTATGAGATTAGAATACTTAAACCTAAATACATTATATAATTTTACACACATTTATCACCACATAATTTCCTAATTCGTATCAATTAAAAAAAACTATGCAACAGAACTATGACGCTCATTAAAACACAAAACAAGTATTTTCATGTCCATTTTGCTTTATACTATTTTGACTCTGCATTTAATACATAATTTTATTCTTGAGCACGGAAAATTAAAATCACAACTAATTAATGACATGCTGTCAGATTTACATAATTAGAAATAATTCGGTGTTTTGGTGCTACAAAGATCTTCATAATAAAATAACGACTTACTATGCAGTTGTTCTACACATCTTTATAACTTAATTCTACTACGAAACGTTTTGACTGAAGTACACCAGCCCAACATATTATTTCTGCTGCTGTGCTTTAAATTTAAATTGCGAACTACTTGGAAGAGCTCCATCCCCGTTACCTTATATGTTGTGAACTAGCCCAGTTGGTTTGCGAACCTCAATGACACACAAAAATTGATATTCCCACCAATAAATCTAATTTTACCGCCATTTCCAGGGGTGGGGGCGGATGGCGTTAGATTAGTGGAGGTAGCCCGATTGACCTATTTTCCAGACAAATTTATATTTCCCGCCATGACTTCAGTGCGATGTCGCTCATCTATGGCCGCCATCTTGGATTCGTCACCTTGAATGAATTTGACAACAATGCGGAATAGGGCGATGCCCACTTGGCCTGTGTCTGGTTGCGAAAGTGCTGCCACTGCACGAACTGACCTCTCGATATGTCCAATAAACATCTAATGGGATACAGGTCGGGCTATATGAGTGTCCAGAATGTTCTTCAAACCAGTCGCGAACAACTGTGGCCCGGCGACATGACGCATTGTCATCCATAAAAATTCCATTGGTGTTTGAGAACATTAAGTCCATGATCGCTCCAAATGGTCTCCAAGTTGCTGAACATAACCAGGACCCAGTCCATTCAATGTAAACACAACCCACACTATTTCGTAGCCACCACCAGCTTGCACACTGCCTTGTCGACAACCTGGGTCCATGTCTTCGCTGGAGTCTGTGCCACACTCCAACCCTACTATCAGCTCTTACCAACTGAAATCGGATCTCGTCCGACTAGGCCACGATTTTCCAGTCGTCGATGGTCCAGCCGATATGGTCACGATCCCAGGAGAGCCCCTCCAGACAATGTCGTGCTGTCATGGCGCATTTGTCATCCATAAAAATTCCATTGGTGTTTGGGAACATTAAGTCCGTCGCTCCAAATGGTCTCCAAGTTGCTGAACATAACCAGGACCCAGTCCATTCCATGTAAACACAACCGACACTATTTCGGAGCTAGCACCAGCTTGCACACTGCCTTGTCGACACCGAAGTCCATGCCTTCTGTTGGGTCTGCCCACACTCCATCCCTACAGTCAGCTCTTACCAACTGAAATCCGGTCTCGTCCGACCAGGCCACGGTTTTCCAGTCGTTGACGGTCCAGCCGATATGGTCACGATCCCAGGAGAGGCCCTCCAGACAATGTGGCCTGCTGCCATTGCGCATTAACGACAAATTTCGCCGCACTGTCCGAACAGATACGTTCGTCCTACGTCCCACGTCGATTTCTGTGGTTATTTCACGCATTGTTGCTTGTCTGTTAGCACTGACAACTTTGCGCAAACTCCGCTGCCCTCGGTCATCAAGTGGAGGCCGTCGACTAGTGCGTTGTCCGTGGGGAGAGGTAATCCCAAAAATTTGCTATTCTCGTCACACTCTTGATGTGGTGTCACCGCCTGACACCACTCTTGCTAGGTGGTAGCCTTTAAACCGTCCGCGGTCCGTTAGTATACGTCGGACCCGCGTGTCGCCACTATCAGTGATTGCAGACCGAGCGCCGCCACACAGCAGGTCTACAGAGACTTCCTAGCACTCGCCCCAGTTGTACAACCGACTTTGCTAGCGATGGTCCACTGACAAATTACGCTCTCATTTGCCCAGACGATAGTTAGCATAGCCTTCAGCTACGTCATTTGCTACGACCTAGCAAGGCGCCATTATCAGTTACTATTGATGCTGTAAATCATGTACCGTCAAGAGCGATGTTCACCATTTATGGATTAAAGTTAAGTATTCCAACAGCTACGTCCTTTTTTGCTAAAGTCTAACTTCCTTGTCCTGTTCCAGACCTCACGCCAGCCTGCGTGAGCTAAAACGCGTGCCTTTCGGCTTCTTCTCATAGTGGGTTGGCTCTCTTGTCAAACCACAACACTTGAATCTGCAGATCTCGAAATATTGATTTTCCCAACGATTTCCGAAATGTAATGTCTCATGCGTCTAGCTCCAACTAGCATTCCTCATTAAAAGTCTGTTAATTCACTGTGCGGCTATAAACACGTCGGAAACCTTTTCACATGAATTATCTTTGACAAATAACAGCTCCGCCTATGCACCACGCTTTTATACCTTATCTACGCGATATACGAGGTGCGACAATAAAGTAATGAGACTGATGCGAAAAAAAAAATGTTACTTACCGTTTTAGTCAAGTTTAGTGTTGTTTCCTTCAAAGTAGTTCCCTTCTCACTGCACACACCTTTTCCAGCGCTTCTGCCATTGATGGTAACATTACTGGAACTCATCTTCTGTAGTATCCTCCAAGACCCTCGGCACAGTTTTTTTTTTTTTTTTTTTTTTTTTTTTTTTTTTTTTTTTTTTTTTTTTTTTTGGACATCTTGCGTTGTTTGAAAATGGTTTCCCTTGACCGCCGTTTTGACTCTTGGAAGAAGAAGAAAAAAGTCGCACGGAGCGATATCTGGTGAATCAGATGGCTGTGGTAGTACTGAAATTTGTTTTGATGTTAAAAATTGCTGTACTGACAGTGCGGTATGAGATGGCGCGTTATCGTGATGCAGAATCCAGTTATTAGCAATGTTGGCGCGGACACGAAGAACTCTCTTTTTACAGCCGGCCGAAGTGGCCGTGCGGTTAAAGGCGCTGCAGTCTGGAACCGCAAGACCGCTACGGTCGCAGGTTCGAATCCTGCCTCGGGCATGGATGTTTGTGATGTCCTTAGGTTAGTTAGGTTTAACTAGTTCTAAGTTCTAGGGGACTAATGACCTCAGCAGTTGAGTCCCATAGCGCTCAGAGCCATTTCTAACTCTTTTTACGAAATCTTTCTAAAGTTCCTTTGTAGTAATATTAGTTAACTGTTTGTCCAGGAGGCATCCAATCTTTATGAACAATTCACTTGGAATCAGAAAAGCACACAATCATATGTTTCACTTTTGGCTTTGACATGCGAGCTTTTCTTTTGTCTGGATGATCCCATTGAGCACCATTGCGAACTTAGGCGTTTTGTCTCTGGATCGTACTGAAAAAAACAACTTTCATCACCAGTTCAAATGGTTCAAATGGCTTTGAGCACTATGGGACTGAACTGCTGAGGTCATCAGTCCCGTACAACTTAGAACTACTTAAACCTAACTAACCTAAGGACATCACACATCCATGCCTGAGGCAGGATTCGAACCTGCGACCGTAGCGGTCGCGCGGTTCCAGACTGTAGCGCCTAGAACCGCTCGGCCACTTCGGCCGGCTTTCATCACCAGTGATAACACGGCTGAACAATTCTGGATTGATTTCCGTTTGCTCTAACAGATCGGCTGCCACATTTTTCCATGTTTCTCGCTGTTGTGCTGTGAGATTTGTGGGGACAATTTTTGCACAAATATTTCTCATACCAAGATCTTCAGTTCTTTTGCAATCATATTCGCGGATAATCTTCGATCAGATCACACGAGTTCATGCACACTAGCCAAGTTGACATCTGGCCGCGAGGTTGATGGTCGTCCACTGCGGTCTTCATCTTCAACATTCGTTCTGCGTTCACTAAACATTTTATGGCAACGAAAAACTTGAGCCCTTAACATAAACTCCTCCCCAAAACCTTTGCCGGCCGCGGTGGTCTAGCGGTTCAGGCGCTCAGTCCGGAACCGCGCGACTACAACGGTCGCAGGTTCGAATCCTGCCTCGGGCATGGATGTGTGTGATGTCCTTAGGTTAGTTAGGTTTAAGTAGTTCTAAGTTCTAGGGGACTGATGACCACAGATGTTAAGTCCCATAGTGCTCAGAACCAAAACCCTTCTGAAGCTTACCGTAAGTTGCCGTCTCGGTTTCACCCAATTTAACGCAAAAAGAAATGGCATACCGTTGCGCAATATTATGTGGTTCCATTTCCATGACGAGGGACACAAACATGTGTTAACTTCTTACAGCGAAACTCAAGACGGAGCAGTTGCATCGATGTGCAGCTTGAAGCAGCTTATAGACCAAGGTCAAAGATATTGTACCTACGCAAGCCTGCAGGGTTGCCACATCTTGCAAAGAAAATCAGTCTCATTACTTTATTGTCGCACCTCGTATGTGCGTATTGCTGTCCAATGCCTTTTGCCACCTCAGTATACTACACACTGCACTGACATCAGTAATCACCACTTTGGAGCTGTGAGTCTTCATGCAAGGTGACGGCAAAATTAGGAAGAATGTGCAGTGCCCACAGAAATGGCGTGGCGGTGACGTGGCACGGACAGGTCGTAGACAGAGCAGAGCGCGTTGAGACGGCGCTGCCATATGGGCCTAGACGACGTCACGACAGCATAGTGGCAAATATGCTGACTAGACCAAACCTAGGTGGCGATGCATTCCATATTTTCCAACTCATTAGACGTTTAACATTCGATGTTTTCCTTATACTCTTACGGAAATAAAGTCATATCACTAAGGACGACTTGCGCGACGTTAACGAAAGTTGCCAGGCATGCTTCTACATCTGAAAGATGATGCCTATTCAAAGTCACGCTTGTCGTCCTAGTAGCGCCACATTTGAGATTGGACACAGTGAGCTGATGTTAGTCAAGAATACCTTTATGGCGACAAAGACGTTCAAGATAATTCTTAATGTGATTGTGATGGAACGACAGTATGAGATAAGTCACATTTGCCTTCGTATGTACATAATGTGAATGCTAATCAGCAAGACATTTCATACACCAGTTAATCAGTCATTAACAACTAATATGACAACGCTCCTTGCCAAACCTGCCTGTGAACGCAAGGTAAAATACTAATAATTTTTATAAAATTTGCATGTCTCTAACTGAAAAACGTGAACTCTTAGTAAGATGAAAATTATACGACAATTGGAGTGTTCCGTGCTGAACATTTTGTTATTAGTCACATTAGTTTCATACTGACGTCATTGAAATTTTTTGCGAAAAACTACGTTTTTTATTTGCCCGTCCATACTTCTAATCTGTGCACTCACTAACTGTTTTACCTGGATGCTTGAAATTTTATGTACAAATTAATTTCTAAAAAGTAGGCTACATTCATGTTGTTTCAGTCACAAGTTTTTGTTCTAGAAATGTGTTGAGAGTCCGTTTGTGTCTGTAGTCTATGGCTCTGAGCACTATGGGACTTAACTTCTGAAGTCATCAGTCCCCTAGAACTTAGAACTACTTAAACCTAACCAACCTAAGGACATCACACATATCCATGCCCGAGGCAGGATTCGAACCTGCGACCGTAGCGGCCGCGCGGTTCCAGACTGTCGCGCTTAAAACCGCTCGGCCACTCCGGCCGGCGTCTGTAGTCTCCTCCAAATAGTGTCCTGAAACTTCCCATGAAATTTCAGACCTCTAGCTCAAATAGACTTTTTGTGCATAAAATAAATACGTCAGAAAATTTAAGTCTCGGGAAATTCATTTCGAACTTACATTTGATGTATGACTTACCTCTGTTGTTCCTATTACATTCCTGTTTTGCAGTCTTCTTGGTTTACATATTCCTCATCTTCTCTCTTCTTGTTTCTTCTTGTTATTCTGGCGTGTTTAGTTCCCTCAAGGGCCCACATTTCAGCTTCGGCCGCTCTCAGGGAATCAGTTGCCATCACTGATTGTTTCAAATTGAACCCATAATATATTCCTAGCAACTCTAAAACTTCACAACTGCTGACTGCCTCATCTTTAGAACAAATTACAGTATTACGCCTAATATTATAGTTTTGCATCCAACGAACACTGTTTTCGGCAAGCATTCGCATGATTTATCAAGATGTTCCGTGAAACTACTGTTCCATTATCAAGTGTTGATAATTCACCGAATACGAATATTTGAGATTGTGTCTTCAGGCACTGAGTCTACGTAACATCCAGTCAGTTTGTAGATGCACTTTTAGAGTCTCTACTGACGAAATAAAGGGATTGCCGTAAAACTTTCTTTTTCCAGTACTAAATCACTTTTTGGAGGCATAACAACTTTCGTAAACGACAAAAGAGTAAAATTCGAATTGCAGAAAAGTTTGCAAGAGAAACAACCCGGGAAAACAAAAGATAAACACAGGAAAAGAGAAGAGCATCGCAAACCGTATCATCTAATAGGGCTGCCAACTCGAAAATGAATTTTATAACGTCTTTTTCTTGAACATTCGACGCGTGAAAGCAGCGGAAGAATGTGTATTGCCGCACACCGAGAGAGCTTTAATTTTGGTTTTTAGCAACTTTCCAATGTCCAATTGTGTTCTTTTAACTAATATTTTGTTTAAAAAAGTCAAAACATCAGTTTAAGGGGGAAAAAACAATTTTTTGAAGTCGAATCACAAGCAAGTGATCTTAATCAAAATAATCCATTAATTTTAAAATAATTATGAAAATTTTGGAGAAGTATAACATTACTGTGTAAAATTCCAAAACACTGCTGATATCTCTTTGGCTTTCAGGCCAAAAGCCACAAATTAAAAAAAAAAATTGACGCACAATACGATCATATCGTAAACAACATTCAAATGCGATTTTGTGCGTAAGAAGCCCATTGTACAATCTTTCTTTGTTTAAAGAATGTAGACGGTATTCCTCCTACTTGCTTTCTGCTGTAATGCTGACATGTAACTTAACAGTACATCCAAGCATGAAGTACGCTTTATGTCAAGTTGTTGATTCTTCCTGGCGCCTTCATGTTTTAGTAGTTTTTATGGCAAGTGATGTAAAGCGGAAAACCTCCTGTACCCGTTATCAGATGGAATTACCCCGATTTTAACAGAGGCATATATGCAACGCAATATATCAGAAACCAATAGCAAACATTACTTCACGCTGCCGGAATCACTTACAACACAGCAAGCAGACGCCCGAAATTTTTTCGAAATAAACCCTCTACCGGCGAACACGGCACGAATTTTGGCAGCTCATTTGTCTCCACTGATTTCAATTACCTTTCCGGCTGATCGATTTTGCAAGTAATTGAAATTTAATAAAGGACTCATTTCTGAAATTTAATATAGGAGAAAATGTTTCGAATTTAATTTGTGAGTAAATATATGCGCGAAAATTAATTACTTCGCCGTCGCCCCCAAATCCTGGCGCTAATATGGCGTCAGTTATGAAGTTTCGTGCATAATTAAATGAATCTCTTTCCGTGACGGTATGACGTCCGCGCAGTTCTTCCAGCAGAAATATTTTCTCCATTACAGATTCACATCGGCTGACAAATTTTTCACGTCAATTGCACGTATAATCAAGTGAAATATTTGTAATTTTCTGTTCGCGAAAACCGTGTTATTGAGTACTCGGACTAGGTAATTGATGTTACATTCGATTACGCCTCCGCTTCTGCCAGTTCTTCCTCGTTACATACGAATATTTAGAGGCAGGGCCACAGCTGTGTCGGTGGGCTCTAGCTCTTGCCTGGTTGATTCAGTCGGTAAGAGCATTTTTCCGCGAAAGACGGGGTTCTGCGGTCGAGTCCCGATCCGGCTCATAATATTAATCTGCCAAGAACTTTACAAACCGGCGCACTCCCCGCTGCAGAGTGTTGGATTCATTCAGGGTCAAAGCGACTCTACGGTACGAGTTGTCAGCATTCACCAGTAACGCTGTCTCAAGATGACCCCCCCCCCCCACCCACCTTCCGTATACTGTGTATAATAATCGCCAAACGTTCTTAGTTGTGGAAAGATCCGGCAACCTTGCTGCCAAAGGTAGGATTCGGCAAGAAGGAAGATATTAATTTTGATTTTAATAATGAACAGCCTCAGTTGCACCGTTTACCTACAATTTACCTAGGTTTCGGTCGGGGTAACGCAACCTTCTTCAGAATAACAGTATCTGCAGCGGGGTGTGCGCCGGTTTGTAAAGTACTTGGCAGATTAATGCTGTGTGCCGGATCGGGACTCGACCGCAGAACCCTGCCTTTCGCGGGAAAATACTCTAACCGACTGAAGGTGGCAGAGGTAAAATACAGGGAGCGAAAGGCTATTTACAGTTTGTACAGAAAGCAGATGGCAGTTTGAGTCGAGGGACATGAAAGGGAAGCACTGGTTGGGAAGGGAGTGACACAGGGTTGTAGCCTATCCCCGATGTTATTCAATCTGTATATTGAGCAAGCAATAAAGGAAACAAAAGAAAAATTCGGAGTAGGTATTAAAATCCATGGAGAAGAAATAAAAACTTTGAGGTTCGCCGATGACATTGTAATTCTGTCAGAAACAGCAAAGGACTTCGAAGAGCAGTTGAACGGAATGGACAGTGTCTTGAAAGGAGGGTATAAGGTGAACATCAACAAAAGCAAAATGAGGATAATGGAATGTAGTCGAATTAAGTCGGGTGATGCTGAGGGAATTAGATTAGGAAATGAGACACTTAAAGTAGTAAAGGAGTTTTGCTGTTTGGGGAGCAAAATAACTGATGATGGTCGAACTAGAAAGGATATAAAATGTAGACGCAATGGTAAGGAAAGCGTTTCTGAAGAACAAAAATTTGTTAACATCAAGTATAGATTTAAATGTCAGGAAGTCGTTTCTGAAAGTATTTGTATGGAGTGTAGCCATGTATGGAAGTGAAACGTGGACGATAAATAGTTTAGATAAGAAGATAATAGAAGCTTTCGAAATGTGGTGCTACAGAAGAATGCTGAAGATTAGATGAGTAGATCACATAACTAATGAGGAGGTACTGAATGGGATTGGGGAGGAGTTTGTGGCACAACTTGACTAGACGAAGGGATCGGTTGGTAGGACATGTTCTGAGTCATCAAGGGATCACCAATTTAGTGTTGGAGGGCAGCGTGGAGGGTAAAATTCGTAGAGGGAGACCAAGAGATGAATACACTAAGCAGATTCAGAAGGATGTAGGTTGCAGTAGGTACTGGGAGATGAAGAAGCTTGCACAGGATAGAGTAGCATGGAGAGCTGCATCAAACCAGTCTCAGGACTGAAGCCGGCCGCGGTGGTCTAGCGGTTCTAGGCCCGCAGTCCGGAACCGCGCGACTGCTACTGTCGCAGGTTCGAATCCTGCCTCGGGCATGGATGTGTGTGATGTCCTTAGGTTAGTTAGGTTTAAGTAGTTCTAAGTTCTAGGGGACTGATGACCACAGTAGTTAAGTCCCATAGTGCTCAGAGCCATTTTCAGGACTAAAGACCACAACAACAACATCGTTTGTCCATAGTGGACATAGTCAAGCTAAAACTACAAATCCATAAATTATCGTCAGACAGTAAAACTTATCTGGAACTGCCTCGGCCCCACTTCGAGACCGTGATGCGGCAGCCACGAGTGCTGTACTGAGTTCAAGTTTCATTCGAAATGAAACCACTGGAGTTGTACGTACTTTTGATTTATACACACACACACACACAAAAAAGATTTGTATCACACCGGTTCCCAGAACTCCTGAAGATAGCCGTTGAGTGTGGGTATTGTATCACAGACACGGTCCCTTTGACCGTTGAGAGATGTCACCAAACCCGCCCTAAGATGTAAAGAAACCATGCATGAGCAGCGCCTATTATACCAAGGAGGTCCGACAGCCGATCAGTTCCAGTCATTCCACCAGGAAGGAGGTACACGGCTCCTGTTGTCTTCAGTTGAACCATGCCTAAGTAAATACCGCGATTCGATGGCGTTCGCATTGTCCCTTTGTGCTATGAAGGGCTCTCAACAAGGGAAGTGTCCAAGCGTCTCGGAGTGAACCAAAGCGATGTTGTTCGGACATGGAGGAGATACAGAGAGACAGGAACTGTCGATGACATGCCTCGCTCAGGCCGCCCAAGGGCTGCTACTGCAGTGGATGATCGCTACCTACTGATTATGGCCCGGAGGAACCCTGACAGCAACGCCACCAGGTTGAATAATGCTTTTCGTGCAGCCACAGGACGTCGTGTTACGACCAAACTGGCGTGATAAGCTGCATGATGCGCAACTTCACTCCCGACGTCCATGGCGAGGTCCATCTTTGCAACCACGACACCATACAGCGCGGTACAGTTGGGCCCAACAACTCGCCGAATTGACTGCTCAGGATTGGCATCACGTACTCTTCACCGATGAGTTTCGCATATGCCTCCAACCAGACAGTCGTCGGAGACGAGATTGGAGGCAACCCGGTCAGGCGGAACGCCTCACTGTCCAGCGAGTGCAGCAAGTTGGAGGTTCCCTGCTGTTTTGGGGTGGCATTATGTGGGGCCGACGTACGCCGCTGGTGGTCACGGAAGGCGCCGTACCGACTGTAGGATACGTGAATGCCATCCTCCGATCGATAGTGCAGCCATATCGGCAGCATATTGGCGAGGCATTCGTCTTCATGGACGTCAATTTGCGCCCCCATCGTGCACATCCTATGAATGCCTTCCTTCAGGATAACGACATCGATCAGCTAGAGTAACCAGCATGTTCTCCAGACATGTACCCTATCGAACATACCTGGGATGGTTCGGAAAGGGTTGTTTATGGACGACGTGACCCACCAACCCCTCTGTGGAATCTACGTTTAGTCGCCGTTGAGGAGTGGGACAATCTGGACCAACAGTTCCTTGCTGAACCAACAGTGCCTTGCTGGACTAGTGGATAGTATGCTACGACGAATACAGGCATGCATCAATGCTAGAGGACGTGCTACTGGGTATTAGACGTACGGGCGTGTACAGCAATCTGGACCACCACCTCTGAAAGTCTCCCTATATGGTGTTACAACATGCAGTGTGTGGTTTTTCATGAGCAATAAAAAAGGCGGAAATGATGTTTATGTTGATCTCTATTTCAATTTTCTGCAGAGGCTCACGAACTCTCGGAACCGAGGTGATGCAAACATTTTTCCAATTGTATATTTATCAAAGATTACAGCTATTTTTGCTTGTTATTTAGGACTATAATTTGTTTTAGGCATTGTTAATAGACGTTTCGAGATATGGAATTGTGTCTAGCAAAAACACGACTTTACTCTTCAAATATGACTCTTGAAATGATGAGTGGTTGAAAACCGTATGTGCAAGTCGTTCCAAAGTGAAACCATCTCCTTAAAACAAATTATTATTTTTTAAATTTTTGCCAATATCTCTTGGTACCATTGCTTGCTATGATGATAAAGATCAATTTTGTGAAAAATTTCTAAAATTTTTTTTGTGTTGTAGGGACTGATAGGATTAAACGTCTAGTTTGACAAGCATGGGACAGGTAGTCGGCCGTGGCCTTAAGCACACCGGCATATGAATTAATTTAGGGGAACCACGGAAAACCTAAATAAGGATGGGCGAGTGAAGATTGGAGCCTCCAGCCTCCTGAATGCAAGGCCAGTCTGTTCGAAACAATGAGACCTCATTCGGTTTATTAAAAAAAATACTGTTTTACAAGGAAGTTATTTATTAAAGTAAAAGACTAATGCTACACTGCCCAACCACGTCTCACTCCCAGGAATTGCACGCACTACAGATGTTGTTAAATAACATAACATTACACAAACTGTCAGCTGACGTCAGCACCAAAGTGACGATGCGTGGTTTCTATCTTGCGTACCGCAACTTCTCATTTTCTAGCTTGAAAAATTTAATCAGCATCCCGCTATGGTGAATGATATTGTGAGCTGAGAAAGAGGATGAGGTGTTAGTATTATACATTCCATAGGTATGAAAGTAAGTTTTGCCAGAAAAGGGAAAAAGAAGGAAAAGCAGTGCTAAGTGAAATAATATATGTTTTATTGTCGTTGTCATCTATATATACAAAAGGCATTGTACTGACAGTGGCTGATTCATCACAGCCCAGCGCAAACCGCTAAGGATAGAAACCTGAAATTTGGAGAGGATGTTGAGTTTACACTGAAGGCATCGTTTAAGAATGGATAGTTCAAAATTCCACTACTAAGTCGGTGAAATAGGCGATGAAAGGCCTTTTGATAATATGTCGCTATGAGGCAATTTGAAGGTAGAACTACGGAAAAATATGTGGTTTCTCAGTTAAAAATTAAAAAAAAAAATACGTGTTTCACTGGTTTTGGAAATTCAAGCCCCTAAAGGGGTGAAATAGGGGATGGAAATTTTAAAGAAAATATTTCCTTATACTAAAAATTTTTTGAAGGTAATTGTATGGAAATAGCTATTTCACTTCTCTGGTGGATATAAAGAAATACGTCTTAAGAGATGCAAGTTTCTGTGGAAAGGACGCAAAAGGCATGATTAACAACCACCTTGGACTCCAACTACCAGACTCGTTTTTTGGTCAGAAGTACATTCGTAAAGGACCAAGCTTCTTTGGCCTCAATTAGCGTGAAATGTTTTGAACGTGTTGCAGTTTGTGATCAACGTAGGAATTCGGTTAAAGAAAAGCAAAAAGAATCTGTGTAGACCATACAGTCTACTCGAGCCAAAGCAGCGGGCACTAGGCTACTTATCGTTTACAAGTGTTACATTTTTTTAAAATCAAACCTGTACTCTGTGTTACCAAAGTGATCCTTCAATGTATAGAATGTATTGCTTAACAGGTATTTTGTAACTGCCATTTTAAGAAGTTTCTTTTTATTATCTCTTTGATCTCTCATGGTAATTTATGGCACCGTTTTATTCCTTGGTAGAAAAGCTGTTTTGAGTTTTGTTTTTAATCTTTCTTGATAAATGTAATTTCAGTCTAGCTCGTGTTCCATGGTCATGGACAAAGCTGTTTGTGCAGTAATTATGTCATTTTTTATGTGTACAACTGATTTGTAAATGTAGTGGTGTGATGTGGTCAAAATTGTCAGTTTTTGAACAGATTGTTACAATGAACTCGACTACTTTTTTTGGTTATTACTCTTACGGCCCTTAACTGCAGTTTGAAAACTGTGTTCGCATGTTGTGCATGTGTCCACCAAAAACGAATTCTACAGCTAAGAACGGAGTGTTTACACGAACACTGGCTGTTACAAACTTATGACAGGACTCTAAGGAGAAAATGTGTGTATTTCCGTGCGACTGTCACTCAGTCGCAGGATTGGAAATTACTCTGTGGGTCATAAATTTGTTTGGTGTCCACAGAACTAAGCAGAAACGCTGACGTTGCTAAATACGACCAGAATTACGTATTTCAAAATGACATTTCAACATTCGCAGCTTCGTTGAAAACTGTACTCGCACCCTCACTGTGGCAACTTTGAGGTCGACGCTGTAGAATAAAGTTGAGAAAAGCAACAGTTGTTAGTAACTAAATATCCGTAAAGTTTGAATATTGCCATGTACAGAGGCAGATGGCGATGTTAGACTTCTGGGTGGGGTTGGGGGAGGGAGGGGGGGGGGGATGGACTCGGAATCCCAGCAGAGTCAGCAAATAACTACGTGGAGAGCTCTGTGACAGCAAAGTAAAGTGTAAATACTGCGATACTAAAATAAAGAAGGCAGAGATTTTTCAGAAACGTGCTGTTAACGTCATATGTAAACAGACACCATCCGGCGCGGATGTCAACTGACGGATGTACTGTGTAGAGAAAGAGGAGTCCCCCTGTTGGTATCGTTTCCGAGCAGTGGTATGGGGTGTGTTACTAGAAACGCCATTATCCCTTCTGGCTAGCAAATACTGTGCCGACCCTCCCTCAACCTGTGTACATGACGACCAAATACGTCCCCTAACTCCGTGACAACAGGAGCTTCACAAAAATAACGGAAAAAAAACTTTTTTGTGCAAAACAAGTAAGCTGTTTCACGGAATGTTCCCCTTTTACAATTTATTCAGGTTCGTGTGCGTTCGAACCAGTTCTGGGCACCTTTTTACCACTCAGTGCGGGTAAATAGCTTTGAAAGGACTCAGCAAATCGCAGAAGTGACGAAATCTCTCTCTCTCTCTCTCTCTCTCTCTCTCTCTCTCTCTCTCTCTCTCTCTAACTAGGTCTCTGCTCCGGATTTGCACGGGGAGCAACATCTCTGGCGAGACCACTTGTCTGGCGTAGCGGTAGTAAACTACATACTCAAACCTTTCTCGTGAATGTGTCTGTGTATCAGTGAAAACCGTACCACAATCCCTACAATAGCTGCTGAGATTAGCCTTGGCGGACAGACAGAAAAATGCCGCGGCGAACTTCAGTGGTACGTATAGGTGATCAAAAAATTATAAAACTACCTGGCAGATTAAAATTGTGTGCCGGACCGAGACTCGAACTCGGGAGCTTTACCTTTCGCTGGCAAGTGCTCTGCCATCTGAGCTATCCAAGCTCGACTCACGCCCCGCCCTCACAGCTTTACTTCTACCAGTATCTCGTCTCCTACCTTCCAGACTTCAGAGAAGCTCTCCTGCCAATCTTGCAGAACTAACACTCCTGGAAGAAAGGATATTGCGGAGACATGGCTTAGCCACAGCCGGGGGGATGTTTCCACAATGAGTTTTTCACTCTGCAGCGGATTGTGCGCTGATATGAAAGTTCTTGGCAGATTAAAACTGTGTGCCGGACCGAGACTCGAACTCGGGGCCTTTGGCTTTCGCGGGCAAGTGCTCTACCATCTAAAAAATGATGCGTTAGCCGGGGAGTCCGCTGTGACGGTTCTAGAGGCATTCAAAGATTGTCTACAGTCGGTAGCCCTTAAATACCTAGACCATGGAGTACTAGCTGCAGGCGACTTTAACCTACTGTGTATCGATGATGTTTGATAAGTCACTCCCTATTTTTAAATGTTTATAATTTCTTTAATTAGGAACCAATTTTCTTAGAACTACTTTTGTTAGAGACAGCACTCCACGAACTTGTATTTGACTTCATTTTCGACCTCTGCGTGAGCACCAGCATTCCTGCGCATTTTTTTAAATTATTTATTTATTTATTTATTTTTTAACGAACTGGTACGTGCGATACTGCAGGGTGAAACATGTAAAGTGGAACATTGGCTGACACATCAGGTGTTACTGCTTCACATTAATCCAAGTTTCGTGTTTTTCTTTTGTAAACCTCCTCCTTGGCCGACTCGTAGAGAAATAAAAATCGCAGGGCGTTGAATCAGGGTTTCGGTCAGGCCATTCACGTGCGCCACGTTTGTCAATCCACCGACATGGGAAATGATCATGCAGCCATTAACGGACGTCATTTGCAAAATGTGCGGCTGCTCCTTCCTGCCTGAAGTAAAGCTGTTTGTTCTTCCATCGTGAAAATACTGGCCATACACGATCTTGAAGCGTTTCCGGGTACTTTTCGGCGTTCATTGTGTTTTCCAGAAAGATAGGATCAACATCTTCGGATGACGTGGTACCACACCATGCTGTCATCTTCGGACGCCCCCGCACTTTTTCAGCACATTCGTGCCCAATAATGGCAGTTACGCCTGTTTACAAAGTGTGCAAAACTGTCTCATCAGTCCACAGAATGTTCTCAAAAAGTTCAAGCCAATCATCATCCCAACCCAACAATTTATTTATTTTTTTCCAAACTCCATTCTTCTCTCACAGTCGTTAGTAAACAATTGCTGGACATACTGTGGCTTCCACAGTGTCACGGCGTAAAAGAGACACCTTTGTTACGAATAGTTGCAACTGCGTAATGAAAGACTAATTTCACGAGATCCCTGACGCAGTTAGTTCCTAGGTATCCTCGTGAACATCTCGGGAACTCTGTCAACATTCTGTGGTCTCCTAGAAGTTGATGGTCTTCCTGATTTTGCATCGGCGACACTCCTTGTTGTTAGTAATTTGGAATGGCAATGTTTAACAGTTTTTGTATCCAGTGTTACATGAATCGCTCATTCAGCCCTCCACCAACTTTGTACCCACACCACAGATCCCCAGGCGCTCCAGTCTGGAACTGCGTGACCGCTACGGTCGCAGTTTCGAATCCTGCCTCGGGCATGGATTTAGGTTTAAGTAGTTCAAAGTTCTAGGGGACTGATGACCAAAGAAGTTAAGTCCCATAGTGCTCAGAGCCATTTTTGAACAGATCCCCAGATCTCATAACGAGCTGCTATTTTGACCCGTTCTTCCACAGTCAATACAAACGGTATTTTACAACTGAAACAAACAAAAAAAGTTACACATAACCTCAGGGAGTGCTGTTTCTAACAAAAGTAGTAAAAAATGGAGTGATACCCTTTAGACTGGGATGTCTATGGAGTCATTGCGCGAGGGAGAAAGGGGCCGTTTACAGACAGACAGTTGTGCGAAGTACTTTTCAACACTTTTTCTTAAATTTCTTCAATACATACGGCTGTTGGTAAATCATTGCAACAAGAAGTTTATTACTTTATGTTAAACATACCTGTTGTGCTTGCCTATAGGTCTAAAGAACTGGTTTTATTAGTTGCTACACATGCTGAATGAAATAACTACTTGTATATGATCACATACTGTACATCGCATATTAAGATACAAGTTACTGTCGAGAGCTTTCAGCAGATAGTGGTATCGACTAGTACAATAATGGATATTTACTGTCAAACACCCCCCCCCCCTTTCAAGGTACAGTTCAGTAATGATCCACTGTGGAATGTAGCGCAGTGTCTTCAGTGAAGGTCTGTTGTCTTACAGTAAGTCTAAGTCACTTTCGTAGTAAGACTTGTTTGTAAAAAAGTAAGAATTGCTCATTTACGGGGAAAAAAAAAGATTTCCCGGGGTGCGAAACTGGTGATTTTCCTGCGATTAGGTTTGTCATCGATTCCTATACAGAGTATCGCAGCGTAATGGTGGATCTTGTGTGGCGGCGAGCGGCCGCGAGTACAGAAAACAGGACGCAAATTGAGGCGCCCCCATTATGCAGGTCACTAAGCTGATTTCGCACGCCATTGGCCGCTGCATTGTAATTAGGCCAGAGCGCGTCATAGGCTAATTATCTGATTTGGAACGTGATTAGGCGGGCTGTTGTTCTCGTAGACGTGAGGCGCGTGCTCTGCTTGTGTACGGAGCCACTAGGGCTACAATAGGCGACACAGGCGCCGATGTACAGCGACTAGCCGTAAACACGTAGGCGCTATACGGCGAGGGTCGCCGGTAGCTGGCGCTGGTACTGACGCGCGACGTGTGAAGATCGTGGCGAAGGCTGTCATTCGTTGTTGATCAAACCTCTTTTAAATTCTGAAGGTGGCAGGGGTAAAATACAGGGAGCGAAAGGCTATTTACAATTTGTACAGAAACCAGATGGCAGTTATAAGAGTCGAGGGCCAAGAAAGGGAAGCAGTGGTTGGGAAGGGAGTGAGACAGGGTTGTAGCCTCCCCCCGATGTAATTCAATCTGTATATTGAGCAAGCAGTAAAGGAAACACAAGAAAAATTTGGAGTAGGCATTAAAATCCATGGAGAAGAAATAAAAACTTTGAGGTTCGCCGATGACATTGTAATTAGGTCAGAGACAGCAAAGGACCTGATGTGCAGCTGAACGGAGTGGACAGTGTCTTGAAAGGAGGATATAAGATGAACATCAACAAAAACAAAACGAGGATAATGGAATGTAGTCGAATTAAGTCGGGTGATGTCGAGGGAATTAGATTAGGAAATGAGAAACTTAAAGTAGTAAAGAGAGTTTCGCTCTTTGGGGAGCAAAATAACTGATGACGGTCGAAGTAGAGAGGATATAAAATGTAGACTGGCAATGACAAGGAAAGCGTTTCTGAAGAAGAGAAATTTATTAACATCGAGTATAGATGTGTCAGGAAGTCGTTTCTGAAAGTATTTGTATGGAGTGTAGCCATGTATGGAAGTGAAACGTGGACGATAAATAGTTTGGACAAGAAGAGAATAGAAGCTTTCGAAATGTGGTGCTTCAGAAGAATGCTGTAGATTAGATGGGTAGATCACGTAACTAATGAGGAGGTATTGAATAGAATTGGGGAGAAGAGGAGTTTGTGGCACAACTTGACTAGAAGAAGGCATCCGTTGGTAGGACATGTTCTGAGGCATCAAGGGATCACAAATTTAGCATTGGAGAGCAGCGTGGAGGGTAAAAATCTTAGAGGGAGACCAAGAGATGAATACACCAAGCAGATTCAGAAGGATGTAGGTTGCAGTAAGTACTGGGAGGTGAAGAAGCTTGCACAGGATGGAGTAGCATGGAGAGCTGCATCAAACCAGTCTCAGGACTGAAGACCACAACAACAACATCTTTTAAGTGGTGATCCTCCCCCGCTTTGTCCCCACTGCTCTCAACTGTGGACGGTGAGACACCTTTTACTTCAGTGCCCCTATTTTACCCCGCTTCGCGCCCTTATACAGCTGCCGCCTGGTGTATCTTCCATTTTAGCCACGCGCGCTCAGCCGATTGCGTCCACGAGTTTGTGTGTGAGTGAGATGACGTCGGTCATTTGAAGCTCTTTTTGGGGGAAAACAACCCCCCCCCCCCTCCACCCCTTCCATAGTGGTTTTCCAAGTTTTCTTTCTGTTTTTTAGTTTCCCCATTTTTTCAGTTTCATTCCCATTACTGCTGATTTTTTTACCTGAGCCACAGGCAGGTGCTAATGACCGTAGCAGTTTTGCGCCCTAAAACCATATAGGGCAAACTGGACGTGCTTTCACCATCAAATATAAAGAACATCTTTTGAGAAAGAACGGCACCAGTCCCCTAAATTCATCCTTTGCCGATCATCTCTTAATTATTGGACACGTGCCTAAAGCCACAGGCGATAACAATATTCTGCATACCGAAAAGAAGGGGCGTAGGTTACATGTCTTAGAGGAATTGGAGACTATCAGACATCTCTCTCCTTCTCAACGAACAGCTGCAGCTGCGAAATAAAAACTTTTTTGACTGTATAAAGCCATTGCTTGATCTTTGATTCAGATTTGCCCATGCAGTTTACCGAAATGTTTTCCTGTCACATGTTTGCTAGTTTCTTGTATGTGATAACTGACTTTTTTTTACGTTACAAAATGTATCTCTGTTTAAAGCAGACAAATATGTAACTTCATCTTTGTATTATTAGTGCTTACGTTATGCCTGAATCTGCTTCATTACTTTTTCATGTGTCTGGTTTTGAATGTACAGTAGCCTACTTGTTTCTTCGGTTACTAGATGGCGCTCGTAGCAACACCATGTTTACTTGCGCACACTTTCTAACGTGGCCACCTCAGTCTTGTTGCAACCCTTGTTCACTCAAGTACGAGCAGCCCTTAACGGCTCGCCATCTTATTTACAACTATTCATAACGTCGCCTTTCCGGGTTAGATTTTTTAAAATGTGACTTGTAAGTACTCCATCTCTTTCCAGTCAGTACAAACGTTAATTTTATTAATGTATTATATACCTAATATGTTTTAGAACAGTTAGTTTAATTCTGAAGACGACGCTCATAGTAGCGTCGAAACCTGGGCAATTTTGACTTCATAATTGTGACCGAGGGATTACTTGTTCTAATATAATTCTGATAGGGTCACTGAACCTTAGCAGCTATGTTCAAAGTTTTATAACAAAAAAAAAAATTAAAACTTCCGTAGAGCGGAAGTCCACCACTGCGTGGTTTTCACATCCTGGATAAGCTGAAGAGAAAGACACGCGTCGACGTAGGTTACAGTCGGACGAGAAAGTGCATGAGTGGGGTACGGTTGTGAATCTGTCGGCGGCAGACCCCGCTCTGCGGAACAAGAATTGATCGTTTCGTGTCCCACGGGGATAAATGTCTTGGCCGGCGTGGTGGGTGCTTAAGCCGTCGGCACACGGACTGTGCTGTCGAATGTTAACGTTGAGCGTGCCAGGTTCAGCGTGCTGCTGAACGCTCAGACACGATGCGGCTTGTACATACGGTACGTGGGCCCCAACGTAGTATACGCGATCGCAACGCACTCCAGCGGCAGTTTGAGGGATGTTTCTAGTTCGTAAATCACACTGTTCACTCAACGGGCGCGCGTAAAAGTCCCACATTAGCTCTATTGAAACGTACATTTCCTCCATCTTCACGAAAAGGAAAGTACCATGTCCAATCAATAAGGACACAGGCTTATAAAAGTTCCATTACAAACAGTGCGATAAAAATTTGGAATACTTCTCCGCATAAGATAAACATTATTTCATCATTCCCACATTTTAGCAAAACCCCAAGGTCAGTCTTACTTGATCACTGTTCCTACCCAGTAGCAGAATCTTTACAACATGTGAATTACGAAGCGTAAACAAAAAAGGAGCAAAATATTTTTATACAAGTAGCGCAAGCTGTCCTGTAGATTAAACCAATCGAACAAAGTCATCCCTCAAAAAAAGGTGAACTTATAATTACGTAACATCAAATATTATAGCATATACTTGTATTAAACCAATAATAAAGTATCAGAACCTAATAAAAACGCGAATGTTAGGAAAAAAATTTTGAAGTGTCAAGACGCGAACCACCAACCAAACAGCTCAATTCAGGACAGTGACGCTACTCATTACGCCAGACCAACAACACATCCTTTGATCTTAATCATAGCATGTTACCCCTAGCTGAAAACCTTAATCGTAGATACGTTACTAATTGAGATTTAATTATAACAAATTGTACCAAGAACAATGCGTTTTGGGTGGATCTTCAGTGTGTCGCTGCCTTCAAATAGCCTACCCTCACAATATGCAAGTTACAATAACTCTTTTGCCACGAATTTGATGTTTCTCATTATCTTATTGGAACGAATCACACAGTTAACAACGGGTTTTCCAGTGATTCTCAGTTTGCTGGTTCTCAGAAACGGCATTATATATATATATATATATATATATATATATATATATATATATATATATATATGGTGTTACAAGAAGGTACGGCCAACTTTCAGGAAACATTCCTCACACACAAAGAAATAAAATATGTTGTGTGGACATGTGACCGGAAACGCTTACTTTCCATGTTAGAGCTCATTTTATTACTTCTCATCAAATCACATGAATCATGGAATGGAAACACACAGCAACAGAACGTACCAGCGTGACTTCAAACACTTTGTTACAGGAAATGTTCAAAATGTCCTCTGTTAGCGAGGATACATGCATCCACCCTCCGTCGCATGGAATCCCTGGTGAGCTGATGCAGCCCTGGAGAATGGCATATTGTATCACAGCCGTCCACAATACGAGCTCGAAGAGTCTCTACATTTGGTACCGGGGTTGCGTAGACAAGAGCTTTCAAATGCTCCCATAAATGAAAGTCAAGAGGGTTGAGGTCAGGAGAGCGTGGAGGGCATGGAATTGGTCCGCCTCTACCAATCCATCCGTCACCGAATCTGTTGTTGAGAAGCGTACGAACTCTTCGACTGAAATGTGCAGGAGCTCCATCCTGCATGAACCACATGTTGTGTCGTACTTGTAAAGGCACATGTTCTAGCAGCACAGGTAGAGTGTCCCGTATGAAATCATGATAACGTGCTCCATTGAGCGTAGGTGAAAGAACATGGGGCCCAATCAAGACATCACCAACAATGCCTGCCCAAACGTTCACAGAAAATCTGTGTTGATGACGTGATTGCACAATTGCGTGCGGATTCTCGTCACCCCACACATGTTGATTGTGAAAATTTACAATTTGATCACGTTGGAATGAAGCCTCATCCGTAAAGAGAACATTTGCACTGAAATGAGGACTGACACATTGTTGGATGAACCATTCGCAGAAGTGTACCCGTGGAGGCCAATCAGCTGCTGATAGTGCCTGCACACGCTGTACATGGTACGGAAACAACTGGTTCTCCCGTAGCACTCTCCATACAGTGACGTGGTCAACGTTACCTTGTACAGCAGCAACTTCTCTGACGCTGACATTAGGGTTATCGTCAACTGCACGAAGAATTGCCTCGTCCATTGCAGGTGTCCTCGTCTTTCTAGGTCTTCCCCAGTCGCGAGTCATAGGCTGGAATGTTCCGCGCTCCCTAAGACGCCGATCAATTGCTTCGAACGTCTTCCTGTCGGGACACCTTCGTTCTGGAAATCTGTCTCGATACAAACGTACCGCGCCACGGCTATTGCCCCGTGCTAATCCATACATCAAATTGGCATCTGCCAACTCCACATTTGTAAACATTGCACTGACTGCAAAACCACGTTCGTGATGAACACTAAGCTGTTGATGCTACATACTGATGTGCTTGATGCTAGTACTGTAGAGCAATGAGTCGCGTGTCAACACAAGCACCGAAGTCAACATTACCTTCCTTCAATTGGGCCAACTGGCGGTGAATCGAGGAGGTGCAGTACATACTGACGAAACTAAAATGAGCTCTAACATGGAAATTAAGCGTTTCCGGACACATGTCCACATAACACCTTTCCGTTATTTGTGTGTGAGGAATGTTTCCTGAAAGTTTGGCCGTACCTTTTTGTAACACCCTGTATATATATATATATATATATATATATATATATGCTTGAAATGAGTGCCAATATGGCGCCTCACAACTCTGTAGTGAAGGGAGACGGCGTGCGTGTGACGTAGGTGGCGTTGTGCCATCTTATTGGTCAACGATCAGACGCACGCTCAGAATATCTGACATGCCCGATATTGCTCTGCACGCTCGGAAAGACTCCCGAACGTGCTATTCCACGCTATGACGTCAGAAACTCAGCACGCTCAACGTTCGGATGCACGGTCCGTGTGCCGACGGCTTTATGAATGGAACCTTTCCGTGGTCCCGTTGTTGCGAGCGCTCGGTTTGATTGCCCGTCATAGATGAAGGTGCGAGAGCTATCGGGATGCAGGTGGTTATTTGTGTGCCCTGCGCTGACGCTGACCGCTCAGTGCGACTGGCTCGCCGCCTCACGGCGAACCGACGGCGGCGTAAGCTGCGTCGCAGACAAGGCGACGCCGCCCACCGCCACCCCCGGCGGTATTAAGCCGACCTCGGCAGCGCCCGGGGCGCAGCCTGGGCGCTAATTAAAATTTATCCCACCCCCACTAGGCGCCCCCGCCCCCAGAGTCCGCCCCCAGGCCGCCGGTGAGGCGGCGGATGCGTCGCCATCGCCCGCCACCCACACCCGCCACTAAACACTTCTTAATTTTCCGGCCACCCCCGCGGTCGCCGGCCGGCGGGACGGTGCCGACCAGCGAAAGTCGGGGGAGAAAGCAGAGAGAAGGGGTGAGTAAGTGCAGAGGAGTGAGGGGGAGGAGGAGAGAAAAAGAAACAGCAAAAAAGAAGGGCCCAGTAATTGTGATAAACGCCCCGCAACGCGGACCAAAGCTCCAGGTGGGCAGACAGAGAGCAAGAGCTGTAGCGGGCCGCAATGGAAGATTGAGAGGGGAGCGGCATAGTGTCTGCTGCTCTGCCTACCCTGTTCTACCCGTGGGCTGCGAGGCGTGTGCTACGGGCCTCGTCCACAGTGTCTGCCGACCGAGCAGCGTCCGGATATACGAGGGCGTTTGGAAAGTCGGTGCAAAAATAAAAACTACTTACGTGTTTGGGGATAAACCCTTTTTATTTCTCGACATAGTCTCCTTTCAGAGTTACACACCGCGTCCAGCGCTGTTCTAAATTGTTGATCCCTTCCGAATAGTAGGAATTGTTCAAGTCTGCAAAATAGCTACACTACTCGCCAATAAAATTGCTACATCACGAAGATGACGTTCTACAGACGCGAAATTTAACCGAGAGGAAGAAGATGCTGTGGTATGCAAATAATTAGCTTTTCAGAGCATTCACAGAAGGTTGGCGCCGGTGGTGACACCTACAACGTGCTGACATGAGGAAAGTTTCCAACCGGTTTCTCATACACAAACAGCAGTTGAACGGCCTTGCCTGGTGAAACGTTGTTGTGTTGCCGCGAGTAAGGAGGAGAAATGCGTACCATCACGTTTCTGACTTTGATAAAGGTCGGATTGTAGCCTATCGCGAATTGTGGTTTATCGTATCGCGACTTTGCTGCTCGCGTTGGTCCAGATCCAATGACTGTTAGCAGAATATGGAATCGGTGGGTTCAGGAGGATAATACGGAACGCCGTGCTGGATCCCAACGGCCTCGTATCACTAGCAGGCGAGATGACAGGCATCTTATCCGCATGGCTGTAACGGATCGTGCAGCCACGTCTCGATCCCTGAGTCAACAGATGGGGACGTTTGCAACATCTGCACGAACAATTCGACGACGTTTGCGGCAGCATGGACTATGAGCTCGGAGAACATGGCTGCGCTTACCCTCGACGTTGCATCACAGACAGGAGCGCCTGCGACGGTGTACTCAACGATGAACCTGGGTGCACGAATGGCAAAACGTCATTGTTTCGGATGAATCCAGGTTCTGCTTACAGCATCATGATGGTCGCATCCGTGTTTGGCGACATCGCGGTGAACGCACTTTGGAAGCGTGTATTCGTCACCGCCATACTGGCGTATCACCCGGCGTGATGGTATGGGGTGCCATTGGTTACACGTCTCGGTCACCTCTTGTTCGCATCGACGGCATTTTGAACAGTGGACGTTACATTTCAGATGTGTTACGACCCATGGTTCTACCCTTCTTTCGATCCCTGCGAAACCCTACATTTCAGCAGGATAATGCACCACCGCATGTTGCAGGTCCTGTACGGGCCTTTCTGGATATAGAAAATTTCGACTGTTGCCCTGGCCAGCACATTCTCCTGATCTCTCGCCAATTGAAAACGTCTGGTCAATGGTGGCCGATCAACTGCCTCGTCACAATACGCCAGTCACTACTCTTGATGTTCTGTGGTATCGTGTTGAAGTTGCATGGGCAGCTGTACCTGTACACGCCATCCAAGCTCTGTTTGACTCAATGCCCAGGCGTATCAAGGCCGTTATTACGGCCAGAGGTGGTTGTTCTGGGTACTGATTTCTCAGGACCTACGCACCCAAATTGCGTGAAAATGTAATCACATGTCAGTTCTAGTATAATATATTTGTCCAATGAATACCCGTTTATCATCTGCATTTCTTCTTCGTGTAACATTTTTAATGGCCAGTAGTGTATTAGTTGCTGCCATAATCTCTTCGTCTGAATAAAATCTTTGTCCCGACAGTCATTTCTTCAAATTGGGGAACAAATAGTAGTCCGAGGAAGCTGTGATTTCCCTAAATCGCTCCAGGCAAATGCCGGGATGGTTCCTTTCAAAGGGCACGGCCGACTTCCTTCCCTAATCCGATGAGACCGATGACCTCGCTGTCTGGTCTCCTTCCCCAAACCAACCAACCAACCGAGGAAGCCAAGTCTGGGGAATAGGGGGGATGTGAAACGAGTTGGAATCCTATTTCCACTACTTTTGCGACCACAGCTGCTGAGGTGTGTGCTGGTGCATTGTCGTGATGGATAGGACTTTCCTGCTGTTCAATCGCCGGGCGTTTCTCTCGCATCTCGGTTCAAAATGGCTGTAAGCACTATAGGGCGTAACAACCAAAATGTTCAGATGTGTCTGAAATCTTATGGGACTTAACCACTAAGGTCATCAGTCGCTAACCTTACACACTACTTAACCTAAATTATCCTAAGGACAAACACACCCGAGGGAGGACTCGAAGCTCCGCTGGGATCAGCCGCACAGTCCATGACTGCAGCGTCCAAGACCGCTCGGCTAATCCCGCGCGGCATAGGACTTAACATCTGAGGTCATCAGTCCCCTAGACTTAGAACTACTTAAACCTAACTAACCTAAGGACATCACACGCATCCATGCCCGAGGCAGGATTCGAACCTGCGACCGTAGCAGCAGCGCGCTTCTGGACTGGACCGCGGCTGTCTTGCAGCTCGGTTTTCAAACGATGAATAATATGCACTTGTAGTAGTTTTACCCTTTTCCAGATAGTCGATGAGGATTATCCCTTGCGAATCCGAAAAGACAGTCGCCGTAACCTTTCCGGCCGAAGGAATGGTCTTCGCCTTTTTTGGTGCAGATTCTCCCTTGGTAACTCATTGTTTAGATTGTTGTTTGGTCTCAGGAGTATAGTGATGTATCCATGTTTCATCCACAGCGATGAAACGTCGCTTAAAGTCCTGCAGATTCTTCCTGAACAGCTGCAAACCATCCTTGCAACACTTTACACGATTCAGTTTTTGGTCAAGCGTGAGCAATCGCGGAATCCATCTTGCGGACAGCTTTCTCATGTCCAAATATTTATGCAGAATATTATGTACACGTTCATTCGAGATGCCCACAGCACTAGCAATCTCACGCACCCCATGCCGCAAAACCCGTCAAAATGTACATGGAAACGCCGCAATGAGAAGTCGTATCCCTCCCGCCGCATTCTCCATACGTTGCTCTCTGTGACTACCACCGTTTTCGATCAGTGCCGTACAGTCTGGCTGACCAGCACTTCTGATCATATGAACAAGTCATTTTCATGGATCCCCACAAAAGACGCGCAGTTCTTCCGACACGGGATTTGTATGCTATCCGAAATATGGAAGAATATAGTGGCCACCGATGGGCAATACTGTGAATCATAATTTTTTCACAATGAAGCCCCGAACTTCGAGAAAAAAACGGCGGAAGTAAAGTTGTCGATCTAGTATGTTTAAATGTAACACTCAAATAATTTTAAAAAAATGTATGTCAGAGGTAAGTGGTGTGTTTAGTTGAAAGAGAAATAAAGAAGACCGTTTTACTAAAAGGGCACTATGGGAATTAAGGTTTGTGATTTTGAAAATGTGCGTCATGTCTCTCAGATATACTACCCTAAGACAAGTGATACATTTATTCAGTGACCCGTCCAGATAGTCGCGCGCGTTAGGACGCTGTTACCAGGGCTCAGGGAGTCGCGCCGGCTCATACTCGAATATTGTCGCCGCATGAACAGCGAGTGCCGGTGTTCCAGGAACCCCCATGTGTACGAGTACTGCAGCCTGCAACACGAAAGAAAATGGATTAATTTACCTAAGTTAATTTTTTCGGTGTGTGTGTGTGTGTGTGTGTGTGTGTGTGTGTGTGTGTGTTTGAAGGGGGCTGGGGTACTGGCAGGAACCGTTTTATGTTATTATTTCCCAGCTCGCCGGCATGCCAGTCAAAGTTGCTCTCAGGCTACACAGCGTGAATCTCCATATATCTGCGCGGTGGCACGGCATTGTTGTAAAGGTGCGCCACAGATTTCCGCCCTGGCGGGAGGAGCCGAGGGGAGCGAAAAAGTGTAGGCGCACGGCAGAGTAATTGGGATAAATGCCCTCCGGCAGTGGCTGGGGAAGTGAAACAGGGGGTGGGGGTTAAGTAAGGGGTGCCTTGTAGCTCCGTCCACCTACCGCCAGCTTTGTCCGTACCTGCCAGGCGAACCAGCGACCATAGCCGCCACAAACGGCTAAGCACAAAGAACAGCTTGTAACTGCTCACGCTGCAGCTTCTTCGTTTCAGGGGAATCCAACCGCACGATAAGGATGAGGTGGTCTTTGTCAACTTACACGATGCTGCATTTACGTATGAAAGAAAATAAAATTCTCAGCATCACGAAGTACACTGATGTGACAAAACTCATGCGATACCGATATGCACGTATACAGACGGCGGTAGTATCGCTTACACAAAGTACAGGGTTATTACAAATGATTGAAGCGATTTCACAGCTCTACAATATCTTTATTATTTGAGATATTTTCACAATGCTTTGCACACACATACAAAAAGTCAAAAAGTTTTTTTAGGCATTCACAAATGTTCGATATGTGCCCCTTTAGTGATTCGGCAGACATCAAGCCGATAATCAAGTTCCTCCCACACTCGGCGCAGCATGTGCCCCCATCAATGAGTTCGAAAGCATCGTTGATTCGAGCTCGCAGCTCTGGCACGTTTCTTGGTAGAGGAGGTTTAAACACTGAATCTTTCACTTAACCCCACAGAAAGAAATCGCGTGGGGTTAAGTCGGGAGAGCGTGGAGGCCATGACATGAATTGCTGATCGTGATCTCCACCACGACCGATCCATCGGTTTTCCAATCTCCTGTTTAAGAAATGCCGAACATCATGATGGAAGTGCGGTTGAGCACCATCCTGTTGAAAGATGAAGTCGGCGCTGTCGGTCTCCAGTTGTGGCATGAGCCAATTTTCCAGCATGTCCAGATACACGTATCCTGTAACGTTTTTTTCGCAGAAGAAAAAGGGGCCGTAAACTTTAAACCGTGAGATTGCACAAAACGCGTTAACTTTTGGTGAATTGCGAATTTGCTGCACGAATGCGTGAGGATTCTCTACCGCCCAGATTCGCACATTGTGTCTGTTCACTTCACCATTAACAAAAAATGTTGCTTCATCACTGAAAACAAGTTTCGCACTGAACGCATCCTCTTCCATGAGCTGTTGCAACCGCGCCGAAAATTCAAAGCGTTTGACTTTGTCATCGGGTGTCAGGGCTTGTAGCAAATGTAAACGGTAAGGCTTCTGCTTTAGCCTTTTCCGTAAGATTTTCCAAACCGTCGGCTGTGGTACGTTTAGCTCCCTGCTTGCTTTATTCGTCGACTTCCGCAGGCTACGCGTGAAACTTGCCCGCACACGTTCAACCGTTTCTTCGCTCACTGCAGGCCGACCCGTTGATTTCCCCTTACAGAGGCATCCAGAAGCTTTAAACTGCGCATACCAACGCCGAATGGAGTTAGCAGTTGGTGCATCTTTGTTGAACTTCGTCCTGAAGTGTCGTTGCGCTGTTATGACTGACTGATGTGAGTGCATTTCAAGCACGACATACGCTTTCTGGGCTCCTGTCGCCATTTTGTCTCACTGCGCTCTCGAGCGCTCTGGCGGCATAAACCTGAAGTGCGGCTTCAGCCGAACAAGACTTTATGAGTTTTTCTACGTATCTGTAGTGTGTCGTGCCCATATGTCAATGAATAGAGCTACAGTGAATTTATGAAATCGCTTCAATCATTTGTAATAGCCCTGTACAGGGTGAGTCGCGTGAGACGTAACACCACCTTTATTCTGGGGGCGATTGCACATATCGGCATGCGGTTTTCGGCGAATCATAGCGGACTATGGGGCACATACGTTGCTACATGCACAATTATCACAACGTTCATATTGACCGAGATACTGGGGCAAGTAGGTGTTTTTTAAATGGGACGCTATACTTTTTTTACCATAATTCGAACGCTCTGGAAAAGACGCGTATAGTGATGTAACGCATGTTGCTATTGTGATTCAAACTTCGCTTAAAAGAGGGCGGCTGAGGATTTACCTTCGTAGCGTAGGCCGTGCATGCTGCATAGAGCACGGCAACTCGGCCTGTGGGTCGCGCGAGGCGTTTTTACAGTCCGCAGCCGCTTCCGACCGCCTCGACCTTCAATCGTACAACATTTCCCAACGTCTTTTAAGCCAAGTTTGAATCACAATAGCAACTATACGCGTCTTTTCCAGAGCGTTCGAATGATAGTAAAAAAAGTATAGTGTCCCATTTAAAAAACATGTACTTGCCTCATTATATCGGTCAATATAAACGTTGTGATAATTGTGCATGCACCAACGTATGTGCCCTATAGTCATGCGATACCGATATCCACGTATACAGACGGCGGTAGTATCGCTTACACAAAGTATAAAAGGGCACTACACGTGCGCAGCTATCATTTGTACTCTGGTAATTCATGTGAAAAGTTTCCGACGTGATTATGGACGCACGACTTGAATTAACAGACTCTGAACGCGGAATGGTATATGGAGCCAGATGCGATCTAACGCACCAATCGAACAGAATCTGGAACGATATCCCTCACAAGGA
This sequence comes from Schistocerca americana, assembly GCF_021461395.2. NCBI lineage: Eukaryota > Metazoa > Arthropoda > Insecta > Orthoptera > Acrididae > Schistocerca > Schistocerca americana. The sequence continues at coordinate 151,609,671 of NC_060128.1, read as the reverse complement.
CATCCAACAATCCTATCAATCCGTGCCATGCCGACTAACCGCTTGCATAAAGGCCAGAAGTCGACCAACGCGTTACTGACTTGTTCAGTTTGTGAAGCTCTTTCTCTTGCCTAAATCGTCCAGTTTTTATGAATTTGTAATAAATTCATTGTCTGTACATGTACATCACATCTACCGATTTCCGTCCCATTCGGATGAGAATCATCATGTAGTCCACTCACGAATGTGGTAGGTTAAGAAATCCTCAATCGACCGATTCTAGAGAATTGCTGGTCACTATCTGGGACCCACACCAGATATGATCGGTAGAGGAAAGAGAGCATCGCGTCTCAGTCAGCGCCACAGCGTCACCGGCAGTCTGATAAAAATCCAGTGGCATACCTGCCAACTTTCAAAAACAGAAACCCAGAAGATTCCAAATCGTAAAAATTTAACGCGTGCATGCGTCGCAAGGTGTTCAAACATAGCGACAAAAGACTACACAGAAAGATATTACAAATAATGTTACCACATATAATGTAGGCTACATTTTAAGGCCACTATTTTCGAACTGTGACGTTATGTACTTACACAGGTTACGTGCTGATGAGTGTTCATTTGCTGTCACTTAACATTGGGAACAGTTCACACACTACACAAAAATGAGCTTTCCTTGACTTAATCTTGCAAGTCACAACACGAACGACACTGTCAAAACTACTAAACTGAACATTTATTTACATTTACAAAATTTTCTCAGGTTCACAGAACACTGGCTATATTCCATCACAGGTTGCAGGACTGTTCATATAACATGGACCACGGCTTCTTGTATTCGAAACAGAAATGGATCCCAGAGTTTCATTCGACATCGAGAAACTAAACTGATTGCGATTCTTCTTCACCAAGCTGAACGCACGCTCACACTAGGCATTGCTCTACGGTTAAGTCAGAACAGAACGCACTGGCCTACATAACCTATATATAGCACTTTGGAATATCATCAGCTCGTACTGAGGCGTTCAGAGTCGTTTTTCCCTCGCGCAATCCACGAGTGGTACACATGGCGAGGGGGAGGCAGGGGGGGGGGGGGACATGACGTTGGCGCGAATAGTGCCCTACGACACACACCGCTTGGTGGCTAGCGGGGTATATATGTAGATGTAGATGTATGGGAGATTCTACACACATCAAAAAAAAGTTCTGCGTCACCTCACCTCCCAGAACTCCTCAAGGTAGACGTTGACTGTGGATATTGTATCACAGACACTGTCCCTTTGACTGTTCAGAGATGTCCCGCCTAAAGATGTAAACAAACATGCATGAGCAGCGCCTATTAGACGGAGGGGTTCCGACAGCCGATCAGTTCCAGTCATTCCACCAGGGAGGAGGTACACAGCTCGTGTTGTATGTAGTTCAACCATGCCTAGACGGTCAATACCGCCGTTCGATCGCGTCCGCATTGTTATTTTATGCCTGGAAGGGCTCTCAACAAGGGAAGTGACCAAGCGTCTCGGAGTCAACCAAAGCGATGTTGTTCGGACGTGGAGGAGATACAGAGAGACAGGAACTGTCGATGACATGCCTCGCTCAGGCCGCCCAAGGGCTACTACTGCAGTGCATGACCGCTACATACGGATTATGGCTCGGAGGAACCCTGTCAGCAACGTCACCGTGTTGAACAACGCTTATCGTGCAGCCACAGGACGTCGTGTTACGACTCAAACTGTGCGCAACTTCACTCCCGACGTCCATGGCGAAGTCTATCTTTGCAACCACGACACCATACAACGCGGTACAGATGGGCCCAACAATATGCTGAATGGACCGCTCAGGATTGGCATCACGTTCTCTTCACCGATGAGTGTCGCATATGCTTTCAACCGGACAATCGTCGGAGACGTGTTTGGAGGCAATCCGGTCATGCTGAACGCCTTAGACATACTGTTCAGCGAGTGCAGCAAGGTGGCAGTTCCCTCCTGTTTTGGGGTGGCATTATGTGGGGTCGACGTGCGCCGCTGGTGGTCATGGAAGGCGCCGTATTGGTTGTACGATACGCGAATGCCATCCTCCGACCGGTAGTGCAACCATATTGGCGAAGCATTCGTCTTCATGGAGGACAATTCGCAACCCCATCGTGCACATATTGTGAATGACTTCCTTCAGGATAACGACATCGCTCGGCTAGAGTGGCCAGCATGTTCTCTAGGCATGAACCCTACCGAACATGCCTGGGATATACTGAAAAGGGTTGTTTATGGACGACGTGACCCACCAACCACTGTGATGGATCTACCCCGAATCGCCGTTGAGGAGTGGGACAACTGGACCAACAGTGCCTTGATGAACTTGTGGATAGTATGCCACGACGAATACAGCCGTGCATCAATGGAAGCAACACTGCATGAAGAAGCTGCACAATTCGATGTAGGACGTACGACGAACGTATCCGTTAGGGCGGTGCGGGGAAATTTGGATTTAATCGGCATTGGCAGCAGACAACTGAAGCGAGTGCCTTTGCTAATAGCACGACATCGCCTGCAGCGCCTCTCCTGGACTCGTGACCGTATCGATTGGGTCCTGTACGACGGTAAATGCGTGGCGTGGTCAGATGAATCCCGATTTTAGTTGGTAGCAGCTGATGCTAGACCTCGAGTATGGCGCAGACCCCACGAACCCATAGAACCAATTTGTCTGCAAGACACTGTGTAAGCTGGTGGTGGCTCTATAATGGTGTGGTTTGTGTTTACATGGATTGGACTGGGTCCTCTCGTCCAACTGAACAGATCGTTGACTGGAAATGGCTATGTTCGGTTAGCTGGAGACCATTTGCAGCCATTCATGGAGTTCATGTTCCCAAACAACGAAGGAAGTGTTATGGATGGCAATGCGTCATATCACGTGGCCACAATTGTTCACAACTGGTTTGAAGAACATTGTGGACACTTCGAGCGAATGATTTGGCCGTCCAGATCTCCCGACATGAATCTTATCGAACATTTATGAGACATAATCCAGAAGTCAGTTCACGCACACAATCCTGCGCCGAATATTCTCAATTATGGACGGTTGTAGAGGCATCGTGGCTGAATATTTCTGGAGCTGACCTCCAGTGACTTGTTGCATCCATGCCACGTCGAGTTGCTACACTAAGCTGGAAGAAATTACGTCTGACAGGATATTAGGAAGTATCGCAAGACGTGTTAGATCAGTTTAATTCAACGTCGAGGCTTTCTCCCCAGACAGTTACATGCATCTGAGTATTGCCAAAAGAGCTCTTCTTTCAAGCAGACAGTCACGACACGCTGAGCGGATCACATGAATTGTTGCTTGCGAACCAGCAACATTAACCGTATAAGCACTCCGTCTTCAGGCCACGAGTGGCCTACCGGGACCATCCGACCGCCGTGTCATCCTCATGGAGGATGCGGATAGGAGGGGCATTGGGTCAGCACACCGCTCTCCCGGTCGTTATGATGGTATTCTTGAACGAAGCCGCTACTGTTCGGTCGAGTAGCTCGTCAGTTGGCATCACGAGGCTGAGTGCACCCCGAAAAATTGGCAACAGCGCATGGCGGCTCGGGTGGTCACCCATCCAAGTGCCGACCACGCCCGACAGCGCTTAACTTCGGTGATCTCACGGGAACCAGTGTATCCACTGCGGCAAGGCCGTTGCCCGTTAACCGTATAAGGGGACCGTAAAAACTTTCCCCCACGGATTTGATTCATATTTACAGAATGACGACCATAACTTGAACATACATAAATAAGAAGACGCAACTGACAACCGTTTTGGCCAAAATCGAGTTTGAAAGTTTTGCTTGTGTTAGTATACTTTGTACACAAAATAGAGTTTGAAAGTTTTGCTTGTGTTAGTATACTTTGTACGGTGGCCAATATTCAAGGAGTCCGTAGCCGAGCGTCCGAGAACTTAATTTCAGAAAGGTGAGGTCCATGGATCGAATCTCCTTGCTGACACTTATTTTTTAATTTCCACGTAATTCTAACAACAGTTACATTATGAGTGTGCAAATTATCAGTATGTATTTGTTCACTTATTATTTTCATAATTTTTATCCTGAAGAACGCGAAAATTTTTCGTAAGGTAGATTGGAAATAAAAAAGGGCATACAATAAGTTTCAGTCGAATCAGTATAGTAATTTTTTTTACATTATTGTATGTACATTTGTGAGAAGTATAATGTGTAACCTATGAGGCACTGCTGGAGGCACTGATCATAGAAACACGGTAAAACAATTATTATGCGATGTAAAGCAGTTTTTATAAACGCAAAATTTTTCATGTGCATGTTTTTTTAACGTGTCTATTGCAAAGGAAACTTGGTTTATCTTGTAACTCTTCAGGCTTTCCCGGCGATCTAATGACATCTTGGGTTGTCGGGAACAACCGACAACCCAAGTTGGTTTATCTTCATAAAAGACTCTCTGTCATCACAGAATTGCGTAGCCTTCCATTTATATCCATTGTTAGAATTACGCGGGGGAAGAAAGAAAGTACCGGCAGCGAGATTCGATACACGCCCTTATGAGACTAAGCGTTCATTTGCTCGGCTGCGCAATCCTTGATTACTAGCGACCTTTTACGAAGTGCATAAAAACGCCTAAAATTTTCAAAGTCCATTTTCTCGAAAACGGTTGAGATTTGCGTCTTCCTATTTATGTGTTATGTTGAAGTCCTAGTGGTGCTCTACACACCATATCAAAAATGATTCAAATGTCTCTGAGCACTATGGGACTTAACGTCTGAGGTCATCAGTCCCCTAGAACGTAGAACTAGTTAAACTTAACTAACCTAAGGACATCACACAGATCCATGCCCGAGGCAGGATACGAACCTGCAACCGCAGCGGTCGTGCGCATCCAGGCTGAAGCGCCTAGAACCGCTCGGTTACAGCGGCCGGATGCACACCATATCAAAATGAAGGAAATCGGTGAAGGAAGGTTGTTACGGACCTTTTGTTAGTGATAGAAATCCTTATCAATCGTCGCAATTGGATGCAAAAAATCATTTCATGATTCCTCAGACTGTCAGTGCGAGCAAAGTAGTGCCCTGTCACTAATGATACAGGAAGTGTCGCAGCGTTGTCTGGGGTGAGAGGTAAAGCCTGAAATTTGGTATTCTCGGCCCACTCTTGCCCCTGTGAATCTCGGAATACTGAACTGCCTATCGATTTTCGAAATAGAATCTCCCGTGTTTTTAGCTGCAACTACCATTTCGCGTTCAATGTCTGTTAATTCCTCCGGAAAGACTCAAAATCATGAAAAGTTCAATTTTTACTTTTTTGCGTTTTCTGAATCTGCAGACTATTACCTTTTAATAGATATATAATTTATTCAATTCCGAAGACTACAACTATTTTTAATTTTTTTTTGAAATGTGTTCTACATGGGCGTGACCCACTGTGGCGCTGTTAAACTGCTGTCAAATGGTGTTATTATTAACGTCCGTGTTCATCGGGTACATTTTAGTGATGTGAGATAAAGTATGTGTTGTGGCTAACCTGTGATGGTTCAATATATATCGCTGGTGTGATTGTCGATCGTTTCATGTTTATTTACTCTGTCGTTATCTCGAAAATATTCGTAATTAATCCTGTTTCTTATTAATTCTGTTTCTTGAGTCTCTGTTTTGTTGAAGTATAATAATGAGTAAGAGTTAAGTTATTAGAAATCCTCTGAAGGCTTTTGAGGAAAGGAGAAATGTTGGAAAGCCAAAGGTATGTGTTATTACTGTAAACAATAAAGACGATAACCAAGTGAGTGAACCTAACCTCTCAAGTACACCTGCCCATAGCAGTCAAAGTGGGAAAGAAAATACTTCACAGAAGAAGCTTGGTTCAATGAGTGAAAACTATGAATGTTTTATGGGCGAATCGGATGTGAATGAAATATTTGATATGTCGGTTCTCAAAGGAATTTTTCAAACTGTGTAAGATGTATTCATTGTAGTGAAGTTGGTCTGGAACTCTCCATAATAAAGCACGTAGGACTTGCTAGTGAAATACAACTGAAATGTGATAAGTGTTCATACATGACCACCTTTTGGAACAGTGTTGCAGTAACTGCAACTGAAGAAAATGATAGCAAAATCTACGAACACAACAACGAGCGATGCTTGCTTTAGACAAGGAACGCCTTCGGGCTGCAGACAGGGCTGTAAAGAGTCTAGAAATACAAGCAAGAGTAAACAGGAGGAGGAACAAGAGGAAGCTGGAGGAGGAGTTTGCAGAGGATGAAGATAATCCATCCTATGGACCTGGAATGCACTAAAAAGTTAATCCAATCTTTGTCGCTCGATTCCCAAAACTGTTATTTTCTCATACTAATTACATGTTTTCTAAGGATCTTCCAAACATATTCGTTTCAAACTTTCAGTAAATGTTATACAGTACCTTCTGCATAATTTAACACAGCCTTTTTCCAAAAAACTGTATATTTTTGAATATATAAATAAAAAATTGCAAAAAAATGTTGTGAATTTTCATTACAATTGAAAAAAAATCATCTTTAATAACTGAACTAAAATTTTGTAAAATCCCTGTGTTAAGTTGTAGCCCATATTCCAATAAATGATCTGTAAAAAGTTCAACTTCCTACCTCAAATACTTTGCGAGGAAAGATGTAATTTATAAGCGTTATTTTAACATTGCAAGTATAGGGCGTTCCGGAGCCCCTTAACATGAATCGCCTGAGTACAGATGACAGCTCCGCCAGTGCACTGCCCTTTTACGAGGGTAATCCCAAAAGTGAGGTCTCCTATTTTTGTATAAGTACATAGACCTGTTTATTTCTACAATGGCTTACATCAGTTTACAGCTTGAACATTTAGCTCTTTTTTTATATAATCACCATTTCTGTCGATGCATTTCTGTAGACGCTGTGGCAGTTTTTGTATGCCCATGTCATACCAGCTCGCCGCCATGCTGTTCAGAAAGTTATGAACCTTCCGGCCAAATGGTCTTTTTAACGTATGGAACAGGTGATAGTCACTGGGCGCCAAGTCAGGACTATAGGGTGGGTGGGTGATTATGTTCCACTGAAACTGTTGCAGGAGAGCAACGGTTTGCCGCGCGATGTGTGGGCGAGCGTTGTCATGGAGAATGTGTACACCCTTGCTCAACATTCCTCTTCTCAGGTTCTGAATTGCCCGCTTGAATTTTTTCAGAGTCTCACAGTACCTGTCAGCGTTAATTGTGGTCCCAGCGATGCAGCTCCGACGACGAGGTGAAAGAATAGGTTCATAGCTTTCCGAACAGCATGGCGGCGAGCTGGTATGACATGGGCATACAGAAACTGCCACGGCGTCTACAAAATGGTTCAAATAGCTCTGAGCACTACGGGACTTAACATCTGAGGTCATCAGTCCCCTAGAACTTAGAACTACTTAAACCTAACTAACCTAAACATCCGTGCCCGAGGCAGGATTCGAACCTGCGACCGTGGCGGTCGCGCGGTTCCAGACTGAAGCGCCTAGAACAGCTCGGTCACAACAGCCGGCACACCGTCTAGAAAAATGCATTAACAGAAATGGTGATTATGTCGAAAAATAGCTAAATGTTCAAGCTCTAAGCTGATGTAAACCACTGTAGAAGTAAACAGGTCTATGTACTTATAAAAAAAATAGAAGACCTTTCTTTTAGGATTACCCTCGTATATCTCTAGTGCGCGATACTGTCGCCATCTGTATGCGTTCTTATCATCGCTACCACGTGACTTCTGTCATCTCCGTATATGAGTTTTATTTGTTGACTGCTCCTTCGTAAATTTCATCATGCTTTTGTTTTTGTAGCGATACATAGTCGTAAATGTCACATAACATTGAAAAACAGTGTATGAACGCTTGCTGGTGATGCGTGAACTCTCTCTTTAGTACTACGCTATCTCATGATGGCCCAGAAACACGAGTTCAGGGTCATAACGAACAATTAAATAAACGTTATTGTGGAATATGAATGTGTTTATGTGTGTGCATTCGTCCAAGTACCGACGGAATATTTTATCATCATCATCATTTAAGACTAATTATGCCTTTCAACGTTCAGTCTGGAGCATAGTACCCCTTGTAAAATTCCTCCATGATCCCCTATTCAGTGCTAAAATTGGTGCCTCTTCTGATCTTAAGCCTATTACTTCAAAATCATTCTTAACCGAATCCAGGTACCTTCTCGTTGGTCTTCCCCGACTCCTCCTACCCTCTACTGCTGAACCCATGTCTCTTGGGTAACCTTGCTTCTCCCATGCGTGTAACATGACCCCATCATCTAAGCATGTTCGCCCTGACTGCTACATCTATAGAGTTCATTCCCAATTTTTCTTTGATTTCCTCATTGTGGACACCCTCCTGCCATTGTTCCCATCTACTAGTGCCTGCAATCATCCTAGCTACTTTCATATCCGTAACATCAACCTTATTGATGGGGTAACCTGAATCCACCCAGCTTTCGCTCCCATACAACAAAGTTGCTCGAAAGATTGAACGGTGCACAGATAACTTAGTTTCGGTACTGACTTCCTTCTTGCAGAAGAGAGTAGATCGTAGCTGAACGCTCACTGCATTAGCTTTGCTACACCTCGCTTCCAGTTCTTTCGCTATGTTGCCATCCTGTGAGAATATGAATCCTAAGTACTTGAAACCTAGCCGGCCGCGGTGGCCGTGCGGTTCTAAGCGCTTCAGTTTGGAACCGCGTGACCGCTATGGTCGCAGGTTCGAATCCTGCCTCGGGCATGGATGTGTGTGATGTTCTTAAGTTAGTTAGGTTTAAGTAGTTCTAATTTCTAGGGGACTGATGACCTGAGAAGTTAAGTCCCATAGTGCTCAGAGCCATTTGAACCATTTTTTACTTGAAACCATCCACCTGTTCTTACTGTGTTCCTCCTATTTGACACTCAATCCGTTTATATCTCTTTCCCACTGACATTACTTTCGTTTTGGAGATGCTAATCTTCATACCATAGTCCTTACATTTCTGATCTAGCTCTGAAATATTACTTTGCAAACTTTCAATCGAATCTGCCATCACAACTAAGTCATCCGCATATGCGAGACTGCCTATTTTGTGTTCACATATCCTAATCTCACCCAGCCAGTCTATTGTTTCCAACATATGATCCATAAATAATATGAACAACAGTGGAGACAGGTTGCAGCCTTGTCTTACCCCTGAAACTACTCTGAACTCAATTTACCGTCAACTCTAACTGCTGCCTGACTATCTATGTAATGATCTTTCGTTGCTTGCAAAAGTTTGCCTCCTATTCCATAATCTCGTAGAACAGACAATAACTTCCTCCTAGGAATCCGGGTCATATGCCTTTTCTAGATCTATAAAGCATAGATACAATTCCCTGTTTCACTCGTAACACTTCTCCATTATTTACCGTAAACTAAAGATCTGGTCCTGACAACGTCTAAGAGGCCTAAACCCACAGTGATTTTCATCCAATTTGTCCTCAACTAATACTCGAACTTTCCTTTCAACAATACCTGAGAAGATTTTACTCACAACGCTGATTAAAGATTGGTAGCTGTTACAATCCTTTCTGTTTCCATGTTTAAAGATTGGTGTGATTAGTGCTTTCGTCCAGTCTGATGGAACCTGTCCCGACTCCCACGCCATTTCAGTTATCCTGTGTAGCCATTTAAGACCTGACATTCCACTGTATTTGATGAGCTCCGACAAAATTTCATCAACCCCAGCCGCTTTATTGCACTGCAATATTTTATCAATATTACAAATTTTATATATGAAGACAGTAACTGTTCTCGAAAGAACAGAATGCTGTTGATGACCGTGCAGATTTTCCCTGGAATAAATGATGACTAACTGAAACCCTCAGCTGCTGACAGGTGTTGTTGATACACCTCGATGTGGACAGCTAAAAATGTGTGCCCCGAGCGGGACTCGAACCCGGGATCTCCTGCTTACATGGCAGACGCTCTATCCATCTGAGCCACCGAAGAGACAGATGAATAGCGCGACTGCAGGGACTTATCCCTTGCACGCTTCCCGTGAGACTCACATTCCCAACTGTCCACAATTCTACATATGTAATGTACCTTATAGACATTTGTCCATCCACTCGTTACTCGCGCACGCTTTGGCGATTCCAGTAAGAGTTCGGCCAACCTGTTCGCATTCGCACAGACGAAGGTCAATGGCTGAGTAGCATTTAACTATATATATATATATGAAGATAGTAACTGTTCTCGAAAGAACAGAACCACTGATGACCGAAACTACCATTTCATTCTAGAGAAGCTACAAGGTCATCAGTGGTATCTGTTCTATCGAGAACAGTTACTGTCTTCATATAAACAGTAATGTGTTGTCTTTGGGAATGAATAGTGGCTCTGGATGCACGTTCTATACCCAGTGCCACGGGGGCTCACTCTTAGGTTGGTTGGTTGGTTTTGGGGAAGGAGACCAGACAGCGTGGTCATCGGTCTCATCGGATAATGGAAGGATGGGGAAGGAAGTCGGCCGTGCCCTTTCAGAAGAACCATCCCGGCATTTGCCTGGAGTGATTTAGGGAAATCACGGAAAACCTAAATCAGGATGGCCGGACGCGGGATTGAACCGTCGTCCTCCCGAATGCGAGTCCAGTGTCTAACCACTGCGCCACCTCGCTCTCACTCTTAGGTCCGATTTTGTTTTCCTCGCGTGTCAATCACATTTCGCCGGTTCTGCCCTTTTCTACATATCATTTCTATGCCTATGACCTCCAGCTTCAATGAAGTGCCAGACCTGAACATATCAATACTGCGACAGTGCAAAAGAATGAAGATCTATCTGTAGGGCTAAAATAGGCCAAATGCAAAAAGTCTGAAGTACTCTTAGTATTCCGACAGAAATCAGTTAAGTTCAGAATTCCGCGACCAGTTGCGTCTTATTCCGACCGACAGTATTCCCATACCACTTCAGATAAAAAGGGAAGAACTTGGGTGTAATTTTGGCTGAGCACCTCACCTGGACAGGGTGCAATGTACCCGAAGACTTGCGCTTGGCTCTATGCCCGAATATATTTCCACAGAATGTGAAAGGCACATTAGTGCAATCATTCGTTCTACCGAACTCCACTGTTTCGAAGTAATTCAAACGACACGGACAATGAAAACCCTACAGGGTGGCGGGGAAAGTTAACCGACGACTTTTTGTCGAAATTTTGTGTTAATGTAATACCGGTAAACGTCCCATGCTTTCAAAAGAATCCCATGTAACGGTTAAATATTTGATGTTGAGACTGAAAGACAGTTCGATCAAGGTTTCGTGCGGTTCTAGGCGCTACAGTCCGGAGCCACGAGACCGCTACGGTCGCAGGTTCGAATCGTGCCTCGGTCATAGATGTGTGTGTGATGTTCTTAGGTTCAAATGGCTCTGAGCACTATGGGACTTAACTTCTGAGGTCATCAGTCCCCTACACTTAGAACTACTTCAACCTAACTAACCTAAGGACATCACACACATCCATGCCCGAGGCACGATTCGAACCTGCGACCGTAGCGGTCTCGCGGCTCCAGACTGTAGCGCCTAGAACCGCACGAAACCTTGATCGAACTGTCTTTCACTCTCGACATCAAATATTTAAGCATTAGATGGGGTTCTTTTAAAAGCATGGGACGTTTACCGGTATTACATTAACACAAAATTTCGACAAAAAGTCATCGGTTAACTTTCCCCGCCACCCTGTAGGGTTTTCATTGTCCGTGTCGTTTGGATTACTTCGAAACAGTGGAGTTCGGTAGATTGCACTAGTGTGCCTTTCACATCCTGCACAGGTCTTCAGGCATACTGCGCTAAGATTCCCTGCCCAGCTGAGGTGGCAGCCAAAGTTACACCCAAGTTCTTCGCACTGTTCTGAAGTGGTATTGGAATACTGTCGAGCGAAATAAGACGCAACTGTTCACGGAATTCTGAACTTACCTGATATCTGTCGGAATACTAAGATTACTTCAAAGTTTTTGCATTTGGCATATTTTACCACTGAAGACAGATCATCATTCATTTGCACTGTCGCAGTGTTGATATGTTCACGTCTGGCGATTCATTGAAGCTTGAGGTCATAGGCATTGAAATGATATGAAGAAAAGGGCAGAACCGGCGAAATGTGATCGACACGCGAGGAAAACAAAATTGGATCTAAGAACGAGCCCCCGTGGCACTGCGTATAGAACATGCATCCAGAGCCACTATTCATTCCCAAAGACAACACGTTACTGTTTATATGAAGACAGTAACTGTTTTCGAAAGAGCAGTTACCACTGATGACCGTGTAGCTTCTCTAGAATGAAATGGTAATTTCGGTCATCAGTGGTTCTGTTCTTTCGAGAGCAGTTACTATCTTCATATATGTAGTTAAAGGCTACCCAGCCATTGACCTTCGTCTGTGCGAATGCGAACAGGTTGCCCGAACTCTTACTGGAATCGCCAAAGCGTGCGCGAGTAACGAGTGAATGGACACATGTCTATAAGGTACATTACATATGTAGAATTGTGGACAGTTGGGAATGTGAGTCTCACGGGAAGCGTGCAAGGGGTAAGTCCCTGCAGTCGCGCTATTCATCTGTGTCCTCAGTGGCTCAGATGGATGGAGCGTCTGCCATGTAAGCAGGAGATCCCGGGTTCAAGTCCCGCTCGGGGCACACATTTTGAGCTGTCCACATCGAGGTATATCAACAACACCTGTCGGCAGCTGAGGGTTTCAGGTAGTAATCATTTATTACAAATTTTAGTTGAGGTCCATTGAGGGTGTGGTTTCTGCACGGCGACGAGCCAGTGGCTACAGTTATAGGGAGGAGGAAGCGTTGTCCCCTGGGCTGCCCTTGGCGACTTTAGGGTCGCGCACAGGGGCGGCCGGCCGTGTCGTCCCCCGCGCATACGACGCCTCGGCTCGCATCGATTTCGGCTGCGAACTGTTGCACCCCCGTCTCCGCGCTGCCAACGCCACGTCATCCCACGTCACGGCAGACAGGGCTCGCCTGCTGATTCGGTGACAGGGGACAGCCATAGAGTAGAAATATCTCTGGAGTGAGCATTCAGAAGCGCAGAATTGATTTTGTGTTGTCAACATACGTTGCCACAATGGTCACGTGATCTCGGGACGCCGTAGATTTGTCCGACATTTGTCCTATAATATATGAATGTTGTCATATCGCTAGTAAAGACAGATTCTCTTTGTAAGTGCTGTGGACTTCGTGTGGTGTCACCGCCAGACAACACACTTACTAGGTGGTAGTCTTTAAATCGGCCGCGGTCCGTTAGTATACGTCGGACCCGCGTGTCGCCGCTGTCAGTGATTGCAGACCGAGCGCCGCCACACGGCAGGTCTAGAGAGACTTCCTAGCACTCGCCCCAGTTGTACAGCCGACTTTGCTAGCGATGGTTCACTGACAAATTACACTCTCATTTGCCGAGACGATAGTTAGAATAGCCTTCAGCTACGTCATTTGCTACGACCTAGCAAGGCGCCATTATCAATTGCTATTTATCTTGTGATGCATGTACCGTCAGACCGATGTTCACCAATTATGCATTAAAGTTAAGTATTCCAGAAGCTACGTACTTTTCTTGCTAGTATAATTACTTTACCTGTTCCAGACCTCACGCCAGCCTGCGTGAGGTTTAACGCGTGCCTTTCGGCTATCTCATAGTGGCTTGCTTGGCTGTCTTGTCAAGTCACAACTCTTCGCATAGACGTGTTGGAGGCACCATAGCACAGGGTGTCTACGTCCCGGGACAACCGGGAGATCCGGGAAAAACCCGGGAATTTTTTCATCCGGAAATTTTTCATTGTTTTAGTTTTCATTTAAATTTTTGTGATTTCGACTGGTAAGACCCAATACTCTAACAAAAAAATTTACTGTATCCCGCCTCTGCAGAATAATAGTGCAGCAACAAAACATGAACGAGAGAAAAAAAAAACGAAGATAAAACATAAGTCGCAAAGAAAACGCGCCATATACAACAAAACACAGTGCTCATACAAGCGTCTGCCAACAGCAAAGTGTGTCAAAGGCTTTAGGAAGACTGTGCAGTGCTTCTTAACAACAAATTGCCTCCAATGAGCGTGACGTGACAGTTTTTTTACATTAGATTCGTTTTAGTGCAAGATCTTTCAATGTTTCACACGTACAAACATGCGGGCCTCCTGCGTCATCGTCGCTGCGCAAGTGCAGTGACGCCTGTTATCTGGCGCTCTCTGGCAACTCCTGAAACGTACCTTTCTAGTAGGTCACGGAAAAATATTGCGAGTATTGCTTTCAAAAGCGTTACTTCCAAAGTAAACTTCCTTTTATATAAGATTAACTATGTGAGAGAGTGTACGACGAATTTCTTAAATCATATAGCGTTTGACTCTCATTTAAAAATCAACTCTTTGGGGACGACCATATAAAGAATTTCGAGCTCAGAAGATCAGACATTTACGTCGTTATTATAAAATTTTACTGACACATTTATATATGCCGGCCGAAGTGGCCGTGCGGTTAAAGGCGCTGCAGTCTGGAACCGCAAGACCGCTACGGTCGCAGGTTCGAATCCTGCCTCGGGCATGGATGTTTGTGATGTCCTTAGGTTAGTTAGGTTTAACTAGTTCTAAGTTCTAGGGGACTGATGACCTCAGCAGTTGAGTCCCATAGTGCTCAGAGCCATTTGAACCATTTTTTTTGACACATTTATGTGATGCATGACGCGCAAAAAAGATCAACAATATATGTGGAAGCTTAGCTACTCTTGCAGCTTATTAATCTTAGAGACCAATATTATATGTGATAGCTTTGCTTTTCTTGTAGTAACAATTGTACATTAGTTTAAGCCATTCATTTTTCTTGTTTGTGTGTTCGCGCTACTTAAGAGTGATCTTGCTATTGGCTGACTACATCACGTGTCAAATGCTGTCATCAGCTGGCGAGATCACGTGACACGAGGTATGACTGGCTTACAAACGCTCGTCGCAGTCTCGATTTCTATCCTTCGTAAAGTAACATGCGTTGTTTAGTGGAATTCGAATTTATACCTTCGTAACACGAAAATATGCAGTGTGTATGTTGCTGCACATCAAAGATCTTTCCAAAACGTGTTTTTGCCCCTGAGTTTCATTTTCGAAAGTGCCGTGAAATTCTACGCCGGTGTATAAAACCATAAACCGTAAAAGGATTTATAAGTGCCGAGAAAAAGTATACTTTCATTTAACACGGAAAAACAGTTTTTTCATCCGGGACAAAGTGTATTTTCAACCGGAAAATCCGGGAATTATTTTTCCTTGTCCATGTAGACACCCTGAACAGTTTACGTCTGATATTTGAAGTAAATTAGGCTCTTAGCTTTGAATAGCAAAATGAACGAGCATGACGTCACAGAAGCTTCACGTCAGCATGTATTTAAATGTCTCATGTCACATCTCGTCAAGTCGCTTAACACAGTACTGAACGGCGAAATTGGGGTTTTGAGTCACCATCCCTAATATGCATAAAATGTTAGAGTATAGTATCAGAACTGAAGAGCTAATAACGACAAAATTTGTCAATGGCCGAAGCAAACTTTATAACCTATGTTCTTGATCGATTATGTTTGGTAAATTACTGAGAAGTGAGACAACGTTTCAAAACATCGACAATTATTTACTAGGGAAAATATGTACATTCATACACATCAAAGAAAGCTTCAAACGAATTAATGAAGCCTGTTAAACTTATCCATTATGTTTTTTCTTACGTAATTAATAACATCATAAACAACTGTATTTTACTCCTTCATTAAAGCTGACTTTTTTGCTTAAAATGTCATATGGTGGAGTTTGCTTCGTCTACTTACGTTCTTATACATATACATTGTGGGCGTCAGCGCCGTTGTGTTATTGTAAAACCTAAATAACTTTTCGCCTTCAGGTATACGATCTCGGTTGTGTAAGAAAGTGGATAAAATATCCCAGTCGTCATGGAACATCTCCAATCTGTCACTAAAACAAAGCGCTAATATAAAATACAGATTATGAAGGTACAACAGTACGAAATCCACTATTATAAGGAGAATGAGCGCGGTGAAAATAGGTTAACTTAAGATGTTAACAGACTGGTACCGTTAAAATTTTCTTCCCGAGAAACCTTGACGCACCGTGAAATGACGTGACGTTCCGTTGACGACCTGTGCGAATGCCTCCATTCGAAAGGTATTGTAGAATGTTTTGGTGTTATGTGGCGAGACGTGACGTCACCAGATGGCGGACGCGAATTGGCGCTAAACAATCGACGCCGTCCCTAGATCACGTGACAATTCCAGTTTAATGTTGACAACAAGCGCAGGAAGCAATGCTCACTCCAGAGATATTTCTACTCTATGGGGACAGCGCCCCTCAGTACTGCAGCCGCGAAATTTCCCTCAGTGGCATTTTTTCCGCGTGCTCTTCGTCCGAATGAGGCGCCCTGTACCACAGCGTTCAAAGATATTGAACAGTACTATGCAACTATGTTTTCTCTTTTAAGTCATCACTCTTCTGCGTGGTTTAAAGCGCCCCCCCCCCCCCCCCCATTTCTTTTTAGACAACATAGTTGCGTGAACAGCGATTGGTTTACTTATAATCAATTATTCAAAACGACAGTCACAATCGCATTATTTATTTTGTCGCCAACCGGTTTGAACCCGTGATGGGGTCATCTTCAGGGCAATTTACACCATTTGGTCGCTCGCTGGAGTCGTCACCCTGCCTGTGCACGGTTGGTAACTGTAGTGTTGGCAGAAGAGCCAACACCGTGTTACTAGTGGAGGCCGAAATGCACGCGTTTTAGCTCAGGCAGGCTGGCGTGCGGTCTGGAACATGACAAGGAATTAGAATTCAGAAAGCGGACGTAATTAGTTTGATACTTAACTTTAATCCATTAATGATGATCGTCGCTCTTGGCGGTACATGATTCACAATATTGTCTGTTCAGAATTGATTCTAATTACTGAATATGGCGCCTTGCTAGGTCGTAGCAAATGACGTAGCTGAAGGCTATGCTAAACTATCGCCTCTGCAAATGAGAGCGTATGTAGTCAGTGAACCATCGCTAGCAAAGTCGGCTGTACAACTGGGGCGAGTGCTAGGGAGTCTCTCTAGACTAGACCTGCCGTGTGGCGGCGCCCCGTCTGCAATCACTGATAGTGGCGACAGGTGGGTCCGACGTATACTAACGGACCGCGGCCGATTTAAAGCTACCACCTAGGAAGTGTGGTGTCAGGCGGTGACACCACAGTAACTGGACACGAAAGCAAAGTATACCTTTATCTTTCAAACGTTAAGTACACTGACGCGCGGGATTAGCCGAGCGGTCTCTCTAGACTAGACCTGCCGTGTGGCGGCGCCCCGTCTGCAATCACCGATAGTGGCGACAGGTGGGTCCGACGTATACTAACGGACCGCGGCCGATTTAAAGCTACCACCTAGCAAGTGTGGTGTCAGGTGGTGACACCACAGTAACTGGACACGAAAGCAAAGTATACCTTTATCTTTCAAACGTCAAGTACACTGACGCGCGGGATTAGCCGAGCGGTCTGAGGCACTGCAGTCATGGACTGTGCGGCTGGTCCCGGCGGAGGTTCGAGTCCTCCCTCGGGCATGGGTGTGCGTGTTTGTCCTTAGGATAATTTAGGTTAAGTAGTGTGTAAGCTTAGGGACTGATGACCTTAGCAGTTATGTGTCATAAGATTTCACGCTCATTTGAACATTTTTGTTAAGTACACTACAAAACATCATTACACCCTGGATCCTTTACATAAAAGTAACTGGAATGTCCAACAGGTGTCGAAAACTAAGTGGAAACAATCATTCACGCCTTCATAATTCGACTTTACAGTAACTACATGCGCCGTATATGTTATGTCCGCACTATAACACAACAAATATTTCGTGATAACCAAATTCATTTGACCTTTTGTCACTTAAAACTTAAGTTCGACTACACAACACTTCGCTGGCTGTAGCGCCAAGGCGAAATCAGAGTCGCTAGTAGAGAATAAAAGTCCAAACCACTGCCAACCAGTCGATACTGACGCGTCACAAGTTTCCAGCCAGGGAGGCCACAGTACGGTTCGGTCGTCGTGAATCCAGCAGCCGGGTAGTAACACAGTCATCGGCGAAGGTTGAACTGGTTAAACGGGCTCAGGGAGCTAGCTTAAATCCGCAGGTCCGGCCAATCAGAGTGTCGGTAGATGGCGCCCTTATACGGTTGCAAGGGCAGCGGCGCCAGGGTAATCCGTATCGATAGTGGTGTGTACGCTGCCGCTAACCCCGCGACGACGCGTTCACTGGCGCCAGTTGTTGACATCGTGTGCTGCGCCAGCGGTACTCGCTGTGTGCCGCGCGTGTTGTAGCACGCCGCGCCGAGTTGACGGCTGCTGTGCGGCGGCCGATACGACAGTATACATATACGTTCATCTGCGGTGTCCGTTCCCATTCTTCAGTGAAGGCCCATGAGGGTTCTTGGAGAGTGTTGTGGAACAGAACGACCACGAACACGTCTGTGAAGCGTGTCCTACAAGTGCGTGATAGGATTTGTTCGTGACTTACCATTGTCTACTCCGTTCCTTCAGTATCCAGGCTTCGTAAGACTCCCTGCTGACGCCCTCCGTGTAGGCCCCGCCGTTAGAAGGAATTCGGGACCACCACCGTGAGCAGCAGCCGCCACATGGTCGAACAGAATCCGTCCGATGTACTGACTGGTGGTAAGGCGACCTTGGAAAACGACAAGATCGCTATGGCTGGCAACACTTAAGCCTTTCCAAAAGATCACAGAACCTTGGCCGAATCCGTCGGTTTCCGGGACAACAGTTGGCAGTTACCGCTCATCAGGAGTCTCCGCACACGAACACGGCCATCGCCTTGCGTCAGAGGATATCCGGGCACGTCTGTGAAGAACACGTTTCTCCAGCGACGAATTTGCCAGTTGACATGGTAATGTCAGAACTGAACGAGCTGCGAAATGAGGTTTCAGTCGGGTACGCGAAATGGATGTCTGGGTCTCACGGTCATTTCTCCTAACCTGTGCACTGCAGTCAGATCGGACACAGCGGCTCTTCTAAGATCGTCTTGGAATGGGCTGTCATCCGTTCCATGCAAGCCCAGAGATGGCCACGGTCTTCACGTGGGGCTGTAATGCGTCGACGGCCGTCTCCAGCTCGTCTTGCGTACTCACCTACCTCCCTGTAGCGTGCCCACAATCCATATATGTCATAAGGAAAGGCACTGGCATCCTTTTTGGGTCAAACAGACCGACCTTGCAACTTGCTGTGCTTTAAGATGTGGCATTGCATGGGCTTGGTTGAGTACAACGTCTACAAATGACAACTGCCATCTCTGGACCTCGCTAAAACGGACTGACACACCGGTCTTCCTTCCGAGGGGTCACCTCACACTGTAATGCTTAACACAACCAGTGGGTGGCAATCGATTTCAGTTGTTGCCTACATTGAAAGCGAAGATCTCAAGTCATACAGTATGGCCGTAGGTACCACCCGTATCAGAATAGATTTACCATACCGGAGGTTGATACACGAGTTCCCCCAGTCCTTTGGAACAGTGTATTAACA
Organism: Schistocerca americana; assembly: GCF_021461395.2. NCBI lineage: Eukaryota > Metazoa > Arthropoda > Insecta > Orthoptera > Acrididae > Schistocerca > Schistocerca americana. The sequence goes on along the minus strand of NC_060128.1, from coordinate 151,590,112 downwards.
CATGTGCTATCATCCTATTTCTTCTGGCAACTGTTCTGCACATATTTCCTTCCTCGCCGATTCTGTGGAGAACTTCCTCATTCCTCGCCTTATCAGTCCATCTTATTTCCAACACCCTGTTATCGCACCACATCTGAAACGCTACGAGTACCTTTCTTCCCCCACCCCCCTTTTCTTCCTCTTGTAAGCCAAAGGCTCGTCTGATATGTGTCAATTTACAAGTTCTGCAAGAGTTATTTTTATTGTCTTCGTTGTGTGACGATTAGTGCTGTACATACAGTAGTGATTGCTATTGCAGTATTATTATTGTTATTCTATTATGTACTGCTGATATACTATGCATACTGCGATGTCGACCCATTAAAGCGGTCCCTAGACGGTCAGTAATATTGTACAGTATTATGGTCGTTCCCCGTAGACTGCTCTGTAATATTCTGGTTGTGAATGTTGGACGGTAAAGACGCCGCTGCTGCGGTAATTCCTCTACTTTGTTGCAGACAGAAAAAAAGGGTTATGAAAATTGGTTCAGGTAGCGTCAATGATCATTCACGGAAACTTGTTGAGAGAAATGAGGTCGAATGAGAAAACGAAAAATTATGTTAAATTTTGGTGCGTTTTTGGTAAATTACTAAAATGATTCTCCCCTCAAATTGGCGTTCCCATAAGTAGGTACACTCACCCTCCCTCCCAAATCTCCTACTCACCCCCTCCCCCCGCCCCCTTCCTCTCTCTCTCTCTCTCTCTCTCTCTCTCTCTCTCTCTCTCTCTCTCTCACACACACACACACACACACACACACACACACACACGTGATAAATTTCTTCGGATGCGCACATTCCCATCATTGAATATCAAAATACCACAGTGAGATTCGCAGTTTCACCATGTCAGTACTCACCTGTTACGCCACTTTTCCTCGCTATTGGAAATTCTTTCGAAGACTTGAAATTTGCAACTGTAGTTTCGCCTTACCTTATATGGGACGTAGTTATGGAAACGTGTCATGCAATAATACGAGCACTAAAGGCTTATATTCGGGTAAGTAACGTGTACACAGAGATAAATATCTATATATGCAGTTTTGTTTGTAACTCTGGATTACTTAAATTTTTGAAAAACCCCTTGCTTCATGGATGTTCTCTATATTTTCTGAGCAACAAATCATAAGATTCACAATTCTTAATACTTCTGTTTTTGTACTTATCTGGCCTGACATCCCAGAATGCCGGAAATGATCTCTTCATTTCGACGGATCTAATAATAATGCTCTTTCGTCTTGTTTGGACTCATTTTCCACACAACAACAACAACAACAAACCTAACGTAACCCAACACCATCTCTTTGGTCTGTGTAGCACGCGAGATACTGACAAGGGCCGGCCGGGGCGGCCGAGCGGTTCTAGGCGCTACAGACTGGAACCGCGCGACCGCTACGGTCGCAGGTTCGAATCCTGCCTCGGGCATGGATGTAAGTCCCATAGTGCTCAGAGCCATTTGAACCATACTGACAAGGATAGTGCCAGTGCTGCCCACAGAGGGCATAATACTTCCGGAAAGGGCAAATACGAGGGTTGGAACTTAAATAGTGGCAACTATTTATTCACAACCGATACAAGAGAGTTAAATGTTTGCACCTGTTACTGTCCTTCAAAGTAGTCACCAGCGTTGTGTGGAACCCGTTGCCAGAGATGTGGAAGGCGTAGTATACCGTTAGCAGAACCTGTTCTGTTGATGGTACGAATGGGGCGGTCTACTGCCTGTCGAATCTCTGGAACAGTTCTGAAGCGAATGCCACGAAGTGGTTCCTTCATCTTCGGAATTAAATCAAGGTCACAAGTCCGTGGAGTATGCTGGATGCTACAGTACTTCCCAGTCACATCGACCGAACAGAGCAGCCACAGCTTGCGCTGTATGCGCCCGCGCATTGTCGTGCAAAATGATGGGTGGGTTGCGCAGAAAGTGTCGCCGCTTCTTTCGCAATGCTGGTCGCAGGTGATGCCCCAAAAACGAACAATAATACTGTACATTGACGGTCTGCCGTGGAGGAACGTAATGCGTTAGGATAACACCATCATAGTCGTACACGAGAATCACCACAATTTAGACCGCTCCATTTGCACCAACAACAGAACAGGCTCTACTAACGGTATACTACGCCTTCCACATCCCTGGCGACGGGTCCTACACAACGCTGTTGACTACTTTGAAGGACAGTAACAGGTGCAAATATGTAACTCTTTTGTGAGATGTTTTTAATCCCAGTCTTTGATGACGATGTCAATTCTTTTGATGAAGACTGAGTTTCAGTCAGTAATGACCATTCTCAGACCTTTCCTACACCATGTCCTAAAGTGATAAGGCCGTAATGACATCGTCAAAACATATAGATGTACTCAGCACAGCTTCGTCATATAGGTGTAAAATAAGGTGTAGAATAGGCCATATTGTCCACACAGTCATTTTTGGAACTGGCTGCTAGATCTACGTGACGATGCTGTGCTGAGTACGTTTATGTGTTTTGACGATGACATTAAGGCCGCATCACTTTAGGACATGGTGTAGGAAAGATCTGAGGATGGTCGTTACTGACTGAAACTGGTCATCGTCAAAAGAATTGATATTGTGATCACAGACTGGAATAAAAAACATTTGACAGTATTGGATCACTGTTCACATACTACGGCAAGAAAAAAGGAATAAAAGGGAGATAGTGTTAATACTTTCATCCTTCTTTACCTCCTCTGCATTACTGCAGATGACGTGTCACTGAGCGCATTTGTACTGTGCATGCAGTACACGTGAGATGCTTAGTTGTTTCCACTGCCCTGTGTGGAATACGTAAGTTCTTGTACACTTCACTAACCTGCTGTCTTCATGATGATGATGTCCCCAGCGCTGAAAACAGCACGCAGGTCGTGGATTCTTTTTCTTGAGGCTGAAATTAATTTCGCAAGGAACTGCTGCTACGAATAAACTATAACTCATTTAGGATGCCACTCGCGTTTTTATTGATATAGACACGAGAAACTATTCTTGATCACAACGTATTGAACATATCTTTCCACAGGCATTATATCTGGCTAAAATAACATGAAATACATCCTGCCACAGACCACATGTCTGTCTACTGGAATCGTCAGAACTGGAGAATAAAATTACATGAAACATACTGCTATAACAGACAACATTTATGTCTACTGGAACGGTCAGAACTGGAGAGCCGGACTGCCCGTGACACTTTGCGCGCCAAGCCAGCAAGACGAGACCCGAACGCCACCGAAGTGCATCGTCCGTAATATCGTCAGTCTTTTGTTTTAGTAATACTTTGATTTTAATAATTGTGAAATGGCTGATTGATAACCGGCTGTTGAGAGATGTTTATTTTTAAAAAAAATGACGTAATTTGGATGACAGGTTTAATTAATAATAGCAACTAAAGTTTAACGTTTTGGGGCCCTAGGCAGAAGTGGCCGAGCGGTTCTGGGCGCTTCAGTCTGGAACCGCGCGACCGCTACGGTCGCAGGTTCGAATCCTGCCTCGGGCATGGATGTGTGTTATGTCCTTAGGTTAGTTAGGTTTAAGTAGTTCTAAATTCTAGGGGACTGATGACCTTAGAAGTTAAGTCCCATAGTGCTCAGAGCCATTTGAACCATTTTTTTCGGCGCCCTACCGCCGAACACAGCAGCCAATCACAGAGCAGCAGCATCATGCAGGCGGTCTTTCTCACGGGAATGGTACCGAATCTAACATCTGCCACCGGTACCTCATCCCACATTGCGTCATCTCTATGCTTCTTGCATCTCTCCCTGGGAATAGCTTCCTGGAGCCTAATATGATGGCTGAATAAGCCAGAAATATTAAAATACGCGACTATGTAGCAGCTCTTTTGTATCGGTTGTGAATAAATAGTTGCCACTATTTAAGTTCCAACCCTCGTATTTCGAAAGTTTTCGATGTTCTCAATATTATTGCGCAACCTTTCAATCTCACACCTACACGTTCATTATTATTGCGCATCCGGGAAATATTGTCAAAGTTATTGACCGTCTAGCAGCCGCATAAAAATATGCGGTTGGGTGTGAGAGAGGTCCTGAAGACCGTCACCTTGGCAAGTGGAATAAGCTGGCGCCACTTGCGTGGTTGCTGAGGAAGCAGAGGCCTTGCGCTGCGACATTGGCGGTGGAGGCGGCGGCGACTCGCGACCCAGCGGTGATGGCAATCTTTAGAATCTCTCCCCGCTGCAGCAGCGTCCGCGCCCCCATTCGATTTCGTTTTATTTGCACTCCGGAAGAGCCCGTTGTGAGGGAAAAAGTTTGCTCCCGCCGAGGAAGCCGTATAATCTATTCGAGAGCAGATACTGCTGCGACTTGGAGAAAGTCTCCTCTGCGTGCGAGGCCGGCCTCGCGCAACACGACTGGGCGACTTCACAGTCCGTTCGCCTTTGCTGTGTAACCGGTCACTTCTGGCGCCACGTTTCCACTGTGCGTAATTTGACGCCGAACCGTGCGTGGCTAGATGTAACAAAGGTCCTGAAGACCCTCCTCTGCGTCTTAAAGTCGAACTGTGTGGTATTACCGGCAGTCCCTTTTCCCAAACTCTTAAGCCGTCAGCACACGGACCGTGCATCCGAACGTTGAGGGTTGAGCGTGCCGAGTTTTTGACGTCATAGCGTGGAACAGCACGTTCAGGAGTGGTTGCAGAGCAGTATCTAGCATGACAGATGTTCTGAACGTGCGTCTGAACGTTGACCAATGAGATAGCACGACGCCACCTACGTCACATGCACGCCATCATTTATCACGAATCTCTTGCCCAACGTGAAGTCCCGAGCGACTGGAAAAAAGCGCAGGTGACGCCTGTATATAAGAAGGGTAGAAGGACGGATCCTCAAAATTACAGCCTAATATCCTTAACTTCGGTTTGTTGCAGGATTCTCGAACATATTCTCAGTTCGTATATAATGAATTTCCTTGAGACAGAGAAGTTGCTGTCCATGCATCAGCACGGCTTTAGAAAGCATCGCTCCTGCGAAACGCAACTCGCCCTTTTTTCACATGATATCTTGCGAACCATGGATGAAGGGTATCAGACGGATGCCATATTCCTTGACTTCCGGAAAGCGTTTGACTCGGTGCCCCACTGCCGACTCCTAACTAAGGTACGAGCATATGAGATTGGTTCCCAAGTATGTGAGTGGCTCGAAGACTTCTTAAGTAATAGAACCCAGTACGTCGTGCTCGATGGTGGGTGTTCATCGGAGGTGAGGGTATCATCTGGAGTGCCCCAGGGAAGTGTGATAGGTCCGCTGTTGTTTTCTATCTACATAAATGTTCTTTTGGATAGGGTGGATAGCAATGTACGGCTGTTTGCTGATGATGCTGGGGTGTACGGGAAGGTGTCGTCGTTGAGTGACTGTCGGAGGGTACAAGATGACTTGCACAGGATTTGTGATTGGTGTAAAGAATGGTACCTAACTCTAAACATAGATAAATGTAAATTAATGCAGATGAATAGGAAAAAGAATCCCGTAATGTTTGAATACTCCATTAGTAGTGTAGCGCTTGACACAGTCACGATTAAATATTTGGGCGTAACATTGCAGAGCGATATGAAGTGGAACAAGCATGTAATGGCAGTTGTGGGGAAGGCGGATAGTCGTCTTCGGTTCACTGCTAGAATTCTGGGAAGATGTGGTTCACCTGGAAAGGGGACCGCTTATGAAACACTAATACGACCAATTCTTGAGTACTGCTCGAGCGTTTGGGATCCCTGTCAGGTCGGATTGAGGGAGGACATAGAAGCAATTCAGAAGCTGCTACATTTGTTACTGGTAAGTTTGACCATCACGCGAGTGTTACGGAAATACTTTAGGAACTCGGGTGGGAGTCTCTGGAGGAAAGGAATCGCTACTGAGGAAATTTAGAGAACCAGCATTTGAGGTTGACTGCAGTATAATTTTACTGCCGCCAACTTATATTTCGCGGAAAGACCACAAAGATAAGATGAGAGAGATTAGGGCTCGTACAGAGGCATATAGGCAGTCATTTTTCCCTCGTTCTGTTTGGGAGTGGAACAGGAAGAGAAGATGCTAGTTGTGGTACGAGGTACCCTCCGCCACGCACCGTATGGTGGATTGCGTAGTATATATGTAGATGTAGATCTCCCTTCAGCACAGAGTCGTGAGACGCCATATTGGCACTCATTTCAAGCCTGTACGTATATATGCCACTCCTGAGCACCGGCAAGTTGAGAATCACTGGAAAACACCTTGTCAACTGTGTGATTCGTTGAAATAAAGTAATGTGAAACATCATATTCGTGGCAAAAGAATTATTGTAATTTGAGTATTATGAGAGTATGCCATTGGAAGGCAACGACACACTGAGGATCCACTAAAAACGTATTGTTCTCGCTACAATTTGTTATAATTTTATTTAGTAATATAGCCCCGATTAAAGCTTTTAGCAAGTGGCAAGATGCTTGGATTGTGTATGAATAACCTATTGAGAGCCTAGCGTAGTGAGTAGTGTCATTGGTTCTAGAACAGGATGCTAGTTATGACGGTGGTTCGCGTCTCGCCACGGCAATTTTTTTCCCCCTAACATTCGCTTTTTAAATAGGTTCATATGCCTTATTATTAGTTTAATAGAAGTATATACTATAATATATAAACTTGTCGTAGGTTGTGTTCCAAAAATGAACAGCATAGAGACAGAAGTGATGACATTTTCTGCGGGACCTGACCATCATTTTGCAGGGCAATGCTCAAGCACGTACAGTGCAAGCTGTTACTGATTTGTTTGACTGATGACTAAGTGCTATACCACCTACTGCACTCCCCTGACCTAACCCCTCGTGAGTTCACCTCGATTCCTAAACTGAAGGAAACACTTCACGGCATTCACTTTAGAACTGCTACAAATTCGTCGGGCAATAGACCGCGCCGCTCGAACTGTCAACACAGCTGGCACTGCAAAGAGTATCCTACGACTTCCACATCGCTGGCAACGGGTTATACACAAAGCTGGTGACTACTTTAGGGGCAGTAAAACTTTGAAACACGTATCTATTTTGTACGAGCTGTAAATAAGTAGTTGCCACTATTAAAGTTCCAACCCTCGTATATTGTTACAAATACAGGGTATTCAGGTTAAACATATGATAATCAAAATGTAATAACTTGAAAAGTGACTGACATATTTATTGACGGTATGGTTCTAGAACTACCGCAACTTTTTTTTGCGGACCTAATACACCTCGATATGCGCGCTATTAGTGGCGCGACAGACATGGGGTTTGTATTCCATTTCCCTCCAAGCGTTTCGCAGCACCACAGGCAGCAATATTTACGATAGCTGCACGAATGGCGCAGATCTGGTTGACCACGAACTGTTGTATGGTATACACTTGATTCTTGGTAAACCCTACACAAAAGAAGTGGCGTTATGTCTGAGTTTCTAGGAGACCAAGCAGTCGATGGACAACTTTCCCAATCCAGCGATCTGGGAACTCACGATCCAAGAAATCCCTCATTATGTCTGCAAAATGGCATGGTGCGCCATCTTGTTGAAAGATGACGTCACGGGGAAGTTGTGGAACGGTATGCAGCCGCAAGACGTTGCTACGTTAACTGTAGGGTCCGCAAAGAAGAGTGGGTCTACAGTCCTGTCCTTCAAAAATCCATGACACAAATTCACTTTCGGAGAATCACTTTCGCACTCTGTCACTACGTGAGGGGAATCTGGTCCCCAGTGCGGCAGTTGTACGTGTTTACTGTGTCAGAAGTGTGGGAATGTAGCATGGTCGGAGAAGCAGCAAAAATCGAGGACTGTCTCGTTTTCATCCAGTTTTTGCCAGAATTGTCTCCGCGAATGCCTTGCGTGGCAGCCTGTGCTCAGGTCCTTGATGTAGTGGCGAAGCTGCAGTTAGTACACTCGTAGGCGCAATCTTTTATGAACGACATCGTATACTGTCGAGTGAGGTAACTAACTGCCTACTTATGTAAGTCTGCAGGCTTTCGAGGCCGTTGTCACTGAAGTTAAAATCTTCTGGGTTGTTAGGCCGCGTCATGCTTCTTCTAAAATGTTCGACGTTTCCTCTGCTGGGATCTTCCTCAGGATCTTGTGGTGTCCACTACTGCTAGAACACTGTCAGAGACGAGTGTCGCGTCCACTTATAAAGGGGGAGTTTTCTCTCGTTCGTGCTGGAGAAGTGATAGTGTTGGTTACAATTAATATGGCTACCATTGGTGGGCCATAGTCATAGGCTAATATTCCCGTTCTCATGCAGGAGAAGGGGCGTTGGTAGCTCGTCTCCTGTGGATACCGTTGGCGGTCCATCGTCATTGGATAGAAAGCCACTATTCCACACTTACGCTAGAGATGGGTTATTGGTTGAAATGCCTGCTACCGCTATTGGTTGGCCATCAGTGGCTAGATTCGAAACGGACAGAGCAAGCCGGCTGGTGTGGCCGAGCGGTTCTAGGCGCTATAATCTGGGACCGGGCGACCGCTACGGTAGCAGGTTCGAATCCTGCCTCGGACATGGATGTGTGTGATGTCCTTAGATTAGTTAGGTTTAAGTAGTTCTAAGTTCTAGGGTACTGATGACACTGATGACCTCAGCAGTTAAGTCCCATAGTGCTCAAGAGCCATTTTTTTTTTTTTTTTACAGAGCAAGAGAGGGGGAATGTTTACCCAAAATATTATTGTCCGCCGAGGTGACGTGCAGCGCGTTGTTTATGCCGCTCACACTCCGCGGCCGCGTATTTACTTCCTTGATGGCGGGGAGCCACGATACCGGAAGCCCCTAGCCGTCCTCTCTATTGAAATTAGATGCATTCTTAGAAATTTCAACCGCTCCTCGGACCTTTCTTCTATAAATGTTTGTTTCTTTAGCCATGTACACGTACGTTATTAAAATCGATGTCAGAGCCACAGTTCTGGTGATGTTCCGCTAGTTGCGATTTAGCACTTTGTTTTAGCCGCATGTGCCGTTCGTGTTCCTTAATGTGTTCTTTAACAGGTCTTCCCGTTTCGCCTATATACACTTTACCGCAGCCACATGGCACTTGATACACGCCGGCCGGGGTGGCCGAGCGGTTCTAGGCGCTACAGCCTAGAACCGCGCGACCGCTACGGTCGCAGGTTCGAATCCTGCCTCGGGCATGGATGTGTGTGATGTCCTTAGGTTAGATAGGTTTAAGTAGTTCTAAGTTCTAGGGGACTGATGACCTTAGAAGTTGAGTCCCATAGTGCTCAGAGCCATCTGAGCCATCTTGATAGACGCCTGCATAAGTGTAAAATAGTGTCTTTCCATCCAGTGGCGATGAACACCAATGGTATCCACAGTAGATGAGCTACCAACGCCCCTACTTCCGCATTAGCCTATGACTATGGCCCACCAATGGTAACCATATGAATTGTAACCAACACTATCACTTCTCCTGCTCGAACGAGAGAAAACTCCCCCTTTGTAAGTGGACGCGACACTCGTTTCTGACAGTGTTCTAGCAGTAGTGGACACCAAAAGATCCTGAGGAAGATCCCAGCAGAGGGGTCGAAACGTCGAACATTTTGGAAGAAACATGACGCGACCTAACATCCCAGAGGAAAACTTCAGTAACTGTCTACTTGTTTGTCGGACTGATTTACGAGGGCTCCGCTGGAAGGAGGTACGGATTAATTCACCAGTAGCCTCATGAACAGCGTGATTGGCATGGTGGTCCGACGTCGAACGCGAACTTCCAGTTTCCCGAAGCCGCTTGTCCCATTTCTTGATTCTTATGTGAGTGGGAACATCGTCAGTTGGTGGCAGTCCATTCTCACGCCGAAAACGACGAAGTACATCTACATTTATACTCCGCAAGCCACCCAACGGTGTGTGGCGAGTACCAGTGTAACAAGCTTTAGTCAGCGACAGAAAGCACACACATCATCTGCTGTTGAATCCAATGGCCGCTGACGCTCTTCTACGTCAACTGCGTGCCCTGCACCAACTGCCGCATTCAATTAACCGAAAAGATTTTGAGTTATCATGCTTGTAGAAGCAAACTCTCAATACGTATCCTGTACACACTGTATGTGCATTACAATGAAAAGCACTCCGTCTTCAGGCCACAAGTCGCCCATCGGGACCATCCGACCGCCGTGTCATCCTCAGGTGAGGATACAGATAGGAGGGGCGTGTGGCCAGCACACCGCTCTCCCGGTCGTTAAGATGGTTTTCTTTGACCGGAGCCGCTGCTGTTCGGTCGAGTAGCTCCTCAATTTGTATCACGAGGCTGAGTGCACCCCGAAATATGGCAACAGGGCATGGCGGCCTGGATGGTCACCCATCCAAGTGTCGGCCACGCCCGACAGCGCTTAACTTGGGTGGTCTCACTGGAACCTGTGTATCCAGTGCAACAAGGCCGTTATATGCATTACAATGCACTACTCTATTTTTAGTTGCTTTGATAATATTCGCCACAAATCTGAAAGCCTTTAGTGCCGTTTTTCGTTGTCTGTGAAGGAAAGGATTAAATGATAAAAAGAAGCTGATGTGCTACTATTCGACCAATTATTTTTGCATCAGTTAACGACAGTGCAACGGATTTGTACACAAACGCAGTTACGTTTAACTAGCTGTTTTATTTTTTAATTAAAGGTAATCTTATATTCATAAGACGGGACTATATTACCTCTGCGACAAGGCTGAGAACCCCTGGCGATGCCCTTTTTTAATCAGGAGCGGTGGACGCTCGCGTTTACCGGCGGAAATTCCTCGCTGGAGACGGGAAAGCAAGATTTATTGGCGCGTATAAAAATTTATGTACCAGGTAATTAGATGGGAAAAAAGGGAGCTCGCTTCTTCTTCCTTCTCCTCCCCCTCCTCTTCTTCGCTGTGAATGTGGCACCCCTTCTTTCACCCTCATTCGCCATGTTGACTTACAATTTGTCACCGACAGTAGCGTTTAACTTTTAATTGTGTTATTTCACGTTTTATCACTCCTGCGACGTTCGGAATATTGGAGTGTTTCTCGGGTATTTAATAGTAATTATGGTTTCTTATTGGTTTTGTTTCAGTTCTGATGTGAATAAGCATATTGATGAACAGTTCAAGTTGGAACCATCACATTGACATTGTAGTGGGATGGGGAACCAGAGGCTTCGGTTTATTGGCAGAGTAAAAGGTGCAACATGCCTACTAGAGAGACAGTCTTCACTACTATTATCCGTCCTCATCTACTGTTCTGCTTGATGGAGGAAATCCATAAGATTTGTATTATCACTACATGAAGGAGAGAGTTTCGCAGATAATACACTACTGGCCATTAAAATTTCTACACCAAGAAGAAATGCAAATGATAAACGGGTATTCATCGGGAAAATATATTATACTACAACTGACATGTGATTACATTTTCACGCAGTTTGGGTGCATAGATCCTGAGAAATCAGTACCCAGAACAACCACCTCTGGCCGTAATAACGGCCTTGATACGCCTGGGCATTGAGTCAAACAGAGCTTGTGTGTACAGGTACAGCTGCTTGTGCAGCTTCGACACGATACCACAGTTGATCAAACGTAGTGACTGGCGTATTGTGACGAGCCAGTAGCTCGGCCATCTTTGACCAGACGTTTTCAATTGGTGAGAGATCTGGAGAATGTGCTGGCCAGGGCAGCAGTCGAACATTTTCAGTATCCAGAAAGGCCCCTACAGGACCTGCAACATGCGGTCGTGCATTATCCTGCTGAAATATAGGGTTTCCCAAGGGATCGAATGAAGGGTAGAGCCCCGGGTCGTAACAAATCTGAAATGTAACGTCCGCTGTTCAAAGTGCCGTTAATGTGAACAAGAGGTGACCGAGACGTGTAACCAATGGCACCCCATACCATCACGCCGGGCGATATGCCAATATGGCGATGGGCAATACACGCTTCCAATGTGCGTTCACCGCGATGTCGCCAAACCCGGATTCATCCGAATTGGTTCAAATGGCTCTGAGCACTATGGGACTTAACTTCTGAGGTCATCAGTCCCCTAGAACTTACAACTACTTAAACCGAACCAACCTAAGGACATCACACACATCCATGCCCGGTGCAGGATACAAACCTGCGACCGTAGCAGTCGCGCGGTTCCGAACTGAGCGCCTAGAACCGCTCGGCCACCACGGCGATTCATCCGAAAAAATGATGTTTTGCCATTCGTGCAACCAGAATCGTCGTTGAGCACACCATCGCAGGCGCTCCTGTCTCTGATGCAGCGTCAAGGGTAACCGCAGCCATGGTCTCCGAGCTGATAGTTCATGCTGCTGCAGACGTCGTCGAACTGTTCGTGCAGATGGTTGTTGTCTTGCAAACGTCCCCATCTGTTGACTCAGGGACCGAGACGTGGCTGGACGATCCTTTACAGCCAGATGTGTCTTCTCGACTGTTAGTGATACGAGGCCGTTGGGATCCAGCACGGCGTTCCGTAGTACCCTCCTGAACCCACCGATTCCATATTCTGCTAACAGTCATTGGATCTGGACCAACGCGAGCAGCAGTGTCGCGATACGATAAATCGCAATCGCGATGGTCTACAATTCGACCTTCATCAAAGTCGGAAACGTGATGGTACGCATTTCTCCTCCTTACACGAGGCATCACAACAACGTTTCACCAGGCAATGCCGGTCAACTGCTGTTTGTGTATGAGAAATCGGTTGGAAACTTTCCTCATGTCAGCACGTTGTAGGTGTCGCCACCGGCGCCAACCTTGTGTTAATGCTCTGGAAAGCTAATCATTTGCATATCACAGCATCTTCTTCCTGTGGGTTAAATTTCGCGTCTGTAGCACGTCATCTTCGTGGTGTAGCAATTTTAATGGCCAGTAGTGTATGTGTAAGGTTGGGAACCCGTGCTGTGAATCTACACACACACACACACACACACACACACACACAGAGAGAGAGAGAGAGAGAGAGAGAGAGAGAGAGAGAGAGAGACCCATATAAATGCATTTCTGTTGTCTTCGTCGATTTAGGAAACTTTAGCGGATTCAATTACTGGGAGACCGCTACAAAGAGAATTTTTTATAAAGTCGACTGCACGCCGGAAATCAAGCCTCTGAAGGTAATTGCCAAACAGAGCAGACGGTTACTGCGAGATAACCCTCTGTCTGTATTTACCGCTATCCGTACTAGCTACGCCGGTCCACATATCACCCGAAGTAATCCGCAGTTCGCGTACAGGCATCTGTGGAGCGTGCTATGAATAATTCAGCAGCGAAGCCATTCCCACGCGCTAAGTCTATGTTCCGATCGTCCGCAATTACCTGCAGTGTGGCATCTCGCCGCACTGGACCCCTACACTGTATTGCGTTACTCCACTCCGCTGTCCTGTACTCCTGCGTAAAGCGTACATCATCCACAGAGTTCGTGCCTATTGGCTGCTGGTCAGCGGCAATGTCGGCGATTGGTTGCTTTGTGCCTAGCACACCATGCCAGGAACGATCCGCAATCAAAGCCGCTGACCGTTGACCTATATAAGGTGATGTCCAGCTGGTCTGACGGAAAATTATTTTCTGAGATACGAAAACTTTGAGGTTTGCCGATGACATTGTAATTCTGTCAGAGACAGCAAAGGAACTGGAAGAGCAGCTGAACGGAATGGACAGTGCCTTGAAAGGAGGATATAAGATGAACATCAACAAAAGCAAAACGAGGATAATGGAATGTAGTCGAATTAAGTCGGGAATTAAATTAGGAAATGCGAGGCGTAAAGTAGTAAATGAGTTTTGCTATTTGGGGAGCAAAATAACTGATGATGGTCGAAGTAGAGAGGATATAAAATGTACACTGGCAATGGCAAGGAAAGCATATCTGAAGAAGAGAACTTTGTTAACATCGCGTATAGATTTAAGTGTCAGGAAGTCGTTTCTGAAAGTATTTGTATGGAGTGTAGCCATGTATGGAAGTGAAACATGGACGATAAATAGTTTGGACAAGAAGTGAATAGAAGCTTTCGAAATGGGGTGCTACAGAAGAATGCTGAAGATTAGATGGGTAGATCACATAACTAATGAGGAGGTATTGAATAGGATTCGGGAGAAGTTTGTGGCACAAGTTGACTTGAAGAAGGGATCGGTTGTTAGGACATGTTCTGAGGCATCAAGGGATCACCAATTTAGTGCAGTACGTACTGGGAGATGAAGAAGCTTGCACAGAATAGAGTAGCATGGAGAGCTGCATCAAACCAGTCTCTGGACTAAAGACCAATACAACAACAATAAGATGCGTAAGTGCTTATTCTATTTTCAGGTTGACAGTTTCACTCTATAGCGGACTGTACACTGATACCATACTTCCGGAGGCTCGAACTCGGGACCTTTGCCTTCGTGGACACGTGCTCTACCGTCTTGAGTTACCCACGCACGGCTGTGAGGACAGCCTTCTAAATGCATCCGTAGGGGGTTCGAGATCTTCCTTTATAACAGACACCAGATGTTTGCCATCATATTCTTGTATCTGCCGTACTACCGATTTATTTTTCATGTGTGACTTGCAGGTGAAGTTAGGGTCGGGAACGTGACACAACCCATCCCCTCTCCACGAGGAATCCAACCCGTGTTCCTAACCTATACCCAATCTGTTGAAGACAATTGGGAGCATGTTACCATCAACAGAACAGGCTCTGCTAACGGTATACTACGCCTTCCACATCGCTGGCAACTGGTTCTACACAACGCTGGTGACTACTTTGAAGGACAGTAACAGGCGCAAACATGTAACTCTTTTGTATCGGTTGTGAATAAATATTCAACTGGCCATTAAAATTGCTACACCATGAAGATGACGTGCTACAGACGCCTCTGCTGTCTCTGACAGAACTACAATGTCATCGGCGAACCTCAAAGTTTTTATTGCTTCTCCGTGGATTTTAATACCTACTCCGAATTTTTCTTTTGTTTCCTTTACTGCTTGCTCAATATGCAGATTGAATAACATCGGGAAGAGGCTACAACCCTGTCTCACTCCCTTCCCAACCACTGCTTCCTGACCGAGCGAGGTGGTGCAGTGGTAGCACACTGGACTCGCATTCGGGAGGACGACGGTTCAATCCCGCGTCCGGCCATCCTGATTTGTGTTTTCCGTGATTTCCTTAAATCGCTCCGGGCAAATGCTGGGATGGTTCCTTTGAAAGGGCACAGCCCACTTCCTTCCCCATCCTTCCCTAATCCGATGACACCGATGACCTCGCTGTTTGGTCTCTTCTCCCAAACAACCCAACCCACTGCTTCCCTTTCATGCCCCTCGGCTCTTATAACTGCCATCTGGTTCCTGTTCAAATTGTAAATAGTCTTTCGCTCCCTGTGTTTTACCCCTGCCACCTTAAGAATATGAAAGAGACTATTCCAATCAACATTGTCAGAAGCTTTCTCTAAGTCTACAAGTGCTAGAAACGTAGGCTTGCCTTTCCTTAATCTATTAAAAATGGTTCAAATGGCTCTGAGCACTATAGGATTTAACATCTTAGGTCATCAGTCCCCTAGAACTTAGAACTACTTAAACCTAACCAACCTAAGGACACCACACACATCCATGCCCGAGGCAGGACTCGAACCTGCGCCGTAGCGGTCGCGCAGTTCCAGACTGAAGCGCCTAGAACCGCTCGGCCACTTCGGCCGGCTCCTTAATCTATTCTCTAAGATAAGTCGTAGGGTCAGTATTGCCTCGCGTATTCCAACATTTCGACGGAATCCAAACTGAACTTCCCCGAGGTCGACTTCTACTAGTTTTTCCATTCATCTGTAAAGAATTTGCTATAGTATTTTGCAGCCGTGACTTATTTAACTGATAGTTCGGTAATTTTCACATCTGTCAACACCTGCTTTCTTTGGGGTTGGAATATTCTTCTTGAAGTCTGAGGGTATTTCATACATCTTGCTCACTAGATGCTAAGAGTTTTGTCAGGACTGGCTCTCCCAAGGCTGTCACTAGTTCTAATGGAATGTTGTCTACTCCCGGGGCCTTGTTTCGACTCACATCCGTTGTAGCATTTGAAAATCTTGACAAGTAAAAAGAAAAACACGAGGCATTAAGTTTTCACTGACCATCTCTAGGAGTCGACAAGGCAATCACAGGCAACCGATCGCCTGAAGCGTAGCTTTGTTCGTGGGACGCGTCAGTAGTGGGAAGGACTAACTCTCCAGATGCCCTGGCGCTCAACCGCCGTTGTTTCGAATTCTTGGCTATAACGCGTCACACGCAGCCACGTGTGATCTCCCCTTCAGCAGCCATGGCGCGTGGTGTGAACATAGGGGAGGACACCCCCTGGTGCCGCTGTATGACATGTGTGCAGCGAGGCAGCCGCCATTAAAATTCCAGCGCTCGTTCATAAAACACGAGTGTTGTTTTTGCAGGGATACCAGTCCACCCCAATGCGCGCACCCAATGTACGCATTCAGTTAACAGAGCAGCTGCGATACATTTCTCCGGTACATTTTTCGCCCTCCCCTAAATCAAATCAGTAACAATACTCCTGATTATTTAAAGAATCGAACTGTCCTTATTACTAAAGCACCGGCTTCGTAGAGCACTTGTAAATGGTACTAATTGACGTTCGTGTATATTTTTCCTATCAGTTTTGTGAATTTTAACAGCACAAAATAAACAATATTACATCGTTGTATTCATGGGTAAAAAGGTTTGTAAATTTGTGGTAAGATCTTATGGGGCCAACCTGCTTAGTTCATCTGCCCCTAAACTTACACACTACTTAATCTAACTTAAACTACACTACCGGTTCAAATGGTTCAAATGGCTCTGAGCACTATGCGACTTAACTTCTCAGGTCATCAGTCGCCTAGAACTTAGAACTAATTAAACCTAACTAACCTAAGGACATCACACACATCCATGCCCGAGGCAGGATTCGAACCTGCGACCGTAGCGGTCGCTCGGTTCCAGACTGTAGCGGCTAGAGCCGCACGGCCACTCCGGCCGGCCTACACTACCGGCCATTAAAATTGATACCCAACGAAGATGACGTGCTACAGACGCGAAATTTAACCGGCAGGAAGAAGGTGCTGTGATATGCAAATGATTAGATTTTCAGAGCATTCACACAAGGTTGGCGCCGGTGGCGACACCTACAACGTGCTGACATGAGGAAAGTTTCCAACCGATTTCTCATACACAAACAGCAGTTGGCCGGCGTTGCCTGGTGAAACGTTGTTGTGATGCCTCGTGTAAGGAGGAGAAATGCGTACCATCACGTTTCCGACTTTGATAAAGGTCGGATTGCAGCCTATCGCGATTGCGGTTTATCGTATCGCATTGCTGCTCGCGTTGGTCGAGATCCAATGACTGTTAGCAGAATATGGAATCGATGGGTTCAGGAGGGTAATGCGGAACGCCGTGCTGAATCCCAATGGCCTTGTATCACTAGCAGTCGAGATGAGAGGCATCTTATCCGCACGGCTGTCACAGAGCGTGCAGCCACGTCCCGATCCCTGAGTCAACAGATGGGGACGTTTGCAAGACAACAACCATCTGCACGAACAGTTCGACGACGTTTGCAGCAACATGGACTGTCAGCTCGGATACCATGGCTGCGGTTACCCTTGACGCCTCATCACAGATAGGAGCGCCTGCGATGGTGTACTCAACGACCAACCTGGGTACACGAAGGGTGAAACGTCATTTTTTCGGATGAATCCATTTTCTGTTTACAGCATCGTGATGGTCGTATCCGTGTTTGGCGACATCGCGGTGAACGCACATTGGAAGCGTGTATTCGTCGTCGCCATACTGGCGTATCACTCGGTGTCATGATATGGGGTGGCATTGGTTGCTCCTCTCGTTCGCGTTGACGGCACTTTGAACAGTGGACGTTACATTTCAGATGTGTTACGACCCGTGGCTCTACCCTTCATTCGATCCCTGCGAAACCCTACATTTCAGCAGGATAATGCACTACGGCATGTTGCAGGTCCTGTATGGGCCTTTCTGGGCTCAGAAAATGTTCGACTGCTGCCCTGGCCAGCACATTCTCCAGATCTCTCACCAATTGAAAACGTCTGGTCGATGGTAGCCGAGCACCTGGCTCGTCACAATACGCCAGTCACTACTCTTGATGAACTGTGGTATCGCATTTAAGCTGCATGGGCATCTGTACCTGTACACGCCATCCAGGCACTGTTCGACTCAATGCCCAGGCGTATCAAGGCCGTTATTACGGCCAGAGGTGGTTGTTCTGGGTACTGATTTCTCAGGATCTATGCACCCAAATTGCGTGAAAATGTAATGACATGTCAGTTCTAGTGTAATATATTTGTCCGATGAATACCCGTTTATCATCTGCATTTCTTGTTGGTGTAGCAATTTTAATGGCCAGTAGTGTAACTTACGTTAAGGACAAAACCCATGCCCGAGAGAGGACTTGAACCTCCGACGGGGGGGAGCCGTGCGGACCGTGACTAGACGCCTAAGACCGCTGCGGCTTATTCATTACGTCTTCTGACTACGAAACTACACTCCTGGAAGTGGAAAAAAGAACACATTGACACCGGTGTGTCAGACCCACCATACTTGCTCCGGACACTGCGAGAGGGCTGTACAAGCAATGATCACACGCACGGCACAGCGGACACACCAGGAACCGCGGTGTTGGCCGTCGAATGGCGCTAGCTGCGCAGCATTTGTGCACCGCCGCCGTCAGTGTCAGCCAGTTTGCCGTGGCATACGGAGCTCCATCGCAGTCTTTAACACTGGTAGCATGCCGCGACAGCGTGGACGTGAACCGTATGTGCAGTTGACGGACTTTGAGCGAGGGCGTATAGTGGGCATGCGGGAGGCCGGGTGGACGTACCGCCGAATTGCTCAACACGTGGGGCGTGAGGTCTCCACAGTACATCGATGTTGTCGCCAGTGGTCGGCGGAAGGTGCACGTGCCCGTCGATCTGGGACCGGACCGCAGCGACGCACGGATGCACGCCAAGACCGTAGGATCCTACGCAGTGCCGTAGGGGACCGCACCGCCACTTCCCAGCAAATTAGGGACACTGTTGCTCCTGGGGTATCGGCGAGGACCATTCGCAACCGTCTCCATGAAGCTGGGCTACGGTCCCGCACACCGTTAGGCCGTCTTCCGCTCATGCCCCAACATCGTGCAGCCCGCCTCCAGTGGTGTCGCGACAGGCGTGAATGGAGGGACGAATTGAGACGTGTCGTCTTCAGCGATGAGAGTCGCTTCTGCCTTGGTGCCAATGATGGTCGTATGCGTGTTTGGCGCCGTGCAGGTGAGCGCCACAATCAGGACTGGTTACGACCGAGGCACACAGGGCCAACACCCGGCATCATGGTGTGGGGAGCGATCTCCTACACTGGCCGTACACCACTGGTGATCGTCGAGGGGACACTGAATAGTGCACGGTACATCCAAACCGTCATCGAACCCATCGTTCTACCATTCCTAGACCGGCAAGTGAACTTGCTGTTCTAACACGACAATGCACGTCCGCATGTATCCCGTGCCACCCAGCGTGCTCTAGAAGGTGTAAGTCAACTACCCTGGCCAGCAAGATCTCCGGATCTGTCCCCCATTGAGCATGTTTGGGACTGGATGAAGCGTCGTCTCACGCGGTCTGCACGTCCAGCACGAACGCTGGTCCAACTGAGGCGCCAGGTGGAAATGGCATGGCAAGCCGTTCCACAGGACTACATCCAGCATCTCTACGATCGTCTCCATGGGAGAATAGCAGCCTGCATTGCTGCGAAAGGTGGATATACACTGTACTAGTGCCGACATTGTGCATGCTCTGTTGCCTGTGTCTATGTGCCTGTGGTTCTGTCAGTGTGATCATGTGATGTATCTGACCCCAGGAATGTGTCAATAAAGTTTCCCCTTCCTGGGACAATGAATTCACGGTGTTCTTATTTCAATTTCCAGGAGTGTATTTACACATCTTCATCACGTCCCTCATTTTCTCTACCAAAAAAGCAAGAAGCTCGTTATGCAACAAAGCAAACCTAATGACGGGTTTAAGAATGTTAACTTTTGTTTTTAGCAGAGAATGACATGCCCGAGGCTGAATGACATGATCAAGGCGTAGATATACTGAATTTGAATGAACTGCAAGTCTGGGTCAGGCTTCATAATACCTTCAAGAACACTGACAGCCACAAAGTCATTCTGGCTCATTTTCGTTGTTATGGTAGGCATACCTAACAAGCTTCGTATGTTAATGTGCGTCCATTCATAGGTAATCATGACGTCCATTACCCTTCTTTTTTTTCACGATTAATGGAAAAGTACGATCCCAAGGCTGAAAGCTACGCCCCGTAACAGTAAACTTACGCTCTCTTACTGTAAAATATCGGTCGCAACAACACAGTTGTACAAAACTGTCATTGTGCAGTTGTTGTTTTGCCCAAAGCAACGGCCAGACTGAGCACATTTTTCTGGTGTGCAAGTTTGAAGTGATACCTATTTACGAGGGTCACTCCAAAAGAAATGCACACTACTTTTGTAAGAATACAGTTCTCATTCTGCACGTGTGAAAGTTTTACAGTGTGTAGATACATCCTTCCCGCTTGTTTTCAAACTTAGTTCAACCTGTTCCCGTGAGTGGCGTCGTAACAGCACGTCTTCAGGATGGCTGCTACACTTGACGTTCGTCAGAAGCAACGTGCTGTCATAGAATTCCTGTGCTGTGAAAACGAGACAGTGGGAAACAACCAAAAGAGGTTGAAAAAGGTGTATGGAGATTCTGCTGTCGATCGCAGTACAGTTAGTCGGTGGGCAAGCAGGTTACGTGACGAAAGCGGGAACGGCAATATTGAGGATTGTCCTCGCAGCGGCAGGCCTCGTACTGCACACACTCCAGACAATGTGCAGAGAGTTAACGAATTGGTGACTGCTGACAGACGCATCACAGTGAACGAATTGTCACGCTACGTTGGGATAGGGGAAGGAAGTGTTTGCAGAACACTGAAACTGTTGGCGTTAAAGAAGGTTTTGTGCCACGTGGATTCCAAGCATGTTGACAGTGGCTCACAAAGAAGGAAGAAAAACGGTATGCAGCGAATTTTTGGAACAGTACCAGAATGGTGGAGATGAATTTCTTGGAAGAATTGTGACAGGTGATGAAACATGGCTCCACCGTTTTTCACCAGAGACGAAGAGGCAATCAATGGAGTGGCATCATGCAAATTCACCCAAGGAAAAAAAAATCAAAACCACACCTTCTACTGGAAAAGTGATGTCAATGGTGTGTTTCGATTACGAAGGACTCTTGCTTGTGGACATCATGCCAAGTGGAACCACCATAAATTCTGATGCTCATGTGACGACACTGAAGAAATTTCAAGCTCGACTGGGTCGTGTTCGACCACATTGGCAAAAGCAGGATGTTTTGCTGTTGCACGACAATGCACAGCCACATGTCAGTCAAGAAACCATGGAAGCGATCACAAAACTCGTACGGAAGACACTGAAACACCCGCCTTACAGTCCTGACCTGGCTCCATGTGACTATCATCTCTTTGGGAAACTGAAAGACTCTCTTCGTGGAACAAGGTAAGAAGATGATGACTCCCTTGTGCACGCTGCCAAACAGTGGCTCCAACAGGTTGGTCCAGAATTTTATCGTGCGGGTATACAGACGCTGGTTGCAAGATGGCGTAAGGCAGTTGAGATGGAAGGAAAGTATGTGGAAAAATGAAAATATTGTTCCTAAAGGATGTATCTACACGCTGTAAAACTTTCAAACATGTAGAATAAAAGATGAATTAAAAAAAAAATAGTGTGCATTTCTTTTAGAGTGACCCACATACAACATTCTTGTACATACGACTTGTGACCTAATTTTTTGAGGCACTTCTTTACCAGCTGGGGAAATAAAAGAATTTACGCTGTTGCACCTTCTTTTCGTGACATTCTGGTTACAATTTGTTGGATCTGTTTTTCTTTGTATGCTTTTATCTGAAACTTAACATCAGCCACGTCTACTATTTCCATTGGTATACAACATTTTTCCAGGATGGCCAACTTCACATAGCTGAGTTTGTAAACAGGAAAAAGACATCTGCTACTATGGTACCAATGTCTAGTACCACTTTATTCTAGTAAAAACTCAATTCACGAAAAGTATGATATACAGCTTCCTTTGAGGAAGACCTTCGATACTAATCTTCTGAAGAAGAGCAATGGGTGCCTGAAGCCGAATGACACACCCTAACTACACCCAGTAAATTACGTCCTGTGAAGAGGAGAACAAATGTGTGGAAGTCATGCATACGAGTCTCTGGCAGGGACTCCATTGTTCTTTTGCCGGCTCCGCAACGACCATAGTTGGCTGGCTCAGGGTCGCCTCATATGTCGCGAAAGCCCACCACAGTGTAGCTGCGGTTCTCGATTGACAGTAGTCCACATTACGAGATTTTGACTCTGCAGCGGAGTGTGCGCAGATATGAAACTTCCTGGCAGATCAAAACTGTGTGTCGGACCGAGACTCGAACTCGGAACGTTTGGAAGGTAGGAGACGAAGCTGTGAGGACGGGTCGTGAGTCGTGCTGGGATAGCTCAGATCGTAGGGCACTTGCCCGCAAAAGGCAAAGGTCCCGAGTTCGAGTCTCGGTCCGGTACACAGTTTTAATCTGCCAGGAAGTTTCAGTAGTCCACATATTGTTGGACTGTATCAATATAGTCGCCCAGAGGCGGACTTTTAACCTTCCTGACACGCTACCGATAGTGTTAGGTGATAATCACTGAACGGCTGATCTGGTTTTAGGTTTTATTTGAGAATTTTTGTTTATCACTCAATCTAAGTGTGGGTGCCTTGCCTTATCACCCAGGCCCTGACCCTACCTGCATTTTCATTCTTCTTCTCTCCCTCAGGAGCTACAGGTATATGTTCGACTCGGTGTTCGTCTTTTCACCGTCTGTGTTTCTCTTGCCTTGTGTTTTTAATCTGGAGATTTAGTGTGCTCTAGAGTGGCTGGCTTATCGTTTTCTATTCTTGAGCTCAGCCAGCGCAGGCCGTCTGCTGTATTGTTTTAACACCTTCTAGCACTTTTTTCATTTTCCATCTACATCTACATCGGTACTCTGCAAATGACACTTAAGTGCCCGGCAGAGGGTTCATTGAGCCACCATCGCGATAATTCTCTATTATTCCAACCTCGAACATCTGGCGCAAAAAATTGGATGCCTGTATCTTCTCGTGCGAGCTCTGATTTCCCTTATTTTATTATGATGATCGTTTCTTCCTATGTAGTTCGGCGCCAACAAAATATTTTTGCTTTCACATGAGAATGTTGGTGATAGAAATTTCGTGAGAAGATTCCGCAGCAACGAAAAACACGTTTGTTTTAATTGTGTCCACCCCAGATCCTGTATGATGTCAGTGACACTCTCTCCCCTGTTTCGGAATAATACGAAACGTGCTGAGCTTCTTTCAACTTTCTCAATATCCTCCGTTAATCCCATCTGTTAACGATCCCACACCGCGCAGCAGTATTCTAAAAGAGGACGGACAAGCGCAGTGTAGGCAGTCACCTTAGCAGATCTGTTACATTTTCTAAGTGTGCTGCCAATAGATCACAGTATTGGGTTTGCCTTAGCCTCAAAATTTTCTGTGTGTTCTTTCCAATTTAAGTTGTTCGTAACTGTAATTCCTAATTATTTAGTTGAATTTCCGGCCTTTATTTGACTGATTTATCATGTAACCGAACTTCAACGAATTCCTTTTAGCACTCATGTGGATGACCTCACACTTTTCGTTGTTTAGGGTCAATTGTCAATTTTCGCACCATTCTAGTATCTTCTCTAAATCGTTTTGCAATTTGGTTTGACCTTCTGATGACTTTATTAGTCGATAAATGACAGCATCATCTGCAAACAATCGAAGACGGCTACGCCGGCCGGTGTGGCCAAGCGGTTAAAGGCGCTACAGTCTGGAACCGCGTGACCGCTACGGTCACAGGTTCGAATCCTGCCTCGGGCGTGGATGTGTGTGATGTCCTTAGGTTAGATAGGTTTAAGTAGTTCTAAGTTCTAGGGTACTGATGACCTTAGAAGTTAAGTCCCATAGTGCTCAGAGCCATTTGAAGACGGCTACTCAGATTGTCTGCTATGTCGTTAATACCTGTATAGATCAGGAACAATAGAGGACCTATAACACTTCCTTGGGGAACGCCAGAAATCACTTCTGTTTTACTGGATGATTACTACTAACTGTCACCTCTCCGACAGGAAATCACAAATCCAGTCACATAACTGAGACGATATTCCATAAGCACGCAATTTCACTACGAGTTGCTTGTGTGGTACAGTGTCAAAAGCCTTCCGCAAATCCAGAAATACTGAATCGATCTGAAAACCCTTGTCACCAGCGCTCAGCACTTGATGCGAATACCGAATACCGAGTGGTAGCACACTGGACTCGCATTCGGGAGGACGACGGTTCAATCCCGCGACCGGCCATCCTGATTTAGGTTTTCCGAGATTTCCCTAAATCGCCTCAGGCAAATGCCGAGATGGTTCCTTTGAAAGGGCACAGGCAACTTCTATCCCCGTCTTTCCCTAATCCGATGAGACAGATGACCTCGCTGTCTGGTCTCCTCCCCCAAACAACCCAACCAACTTCATGCGAATAAAGAGCTAGTTCTGCTTCACAAGAACGATGTTTTCTAAACCCATGTTTACTGTGTGTCAAATGGTTCAAATGGCTCTGAGGACTATGGGACTTAACATCTATGGTCATCAGTCCCCTAGAACTTAGAACTACTTAAACCTAACTAACCTAAGGACACCACACACATCCATGCCCGAGGCAGGATTCGAACCTGCGACCGTAGCAGGCGCGGGGTCCAGACTGAGCGCCTAGAACCGCGAGACCACCGCGGCCGGCTACTGTGTGTCAATAGACCGTTTTCTTCGAGGTAATTCATGATGTTCGAACACAGTGTATGTCCCAAAATCCTGCTGCATATCGACGTTAAAGATATGGGCCTGTATTTAAGTGGATTACTCCTACTACCTGTGTCCGCGCATTGCAATATTGTTGGAGTCACAACTGTGTGTGACCGCCGAGCGGCACCAAGGACTCACCGTGCTTTGGTTGACTCCCAGGTGTCTGTAGACATACTGCAAGCGCCTATGACTATCTGCAACGCTGTGGTCTTGCGCAAAGGAAGAAAGAACATTCAATGACAGGTCTCTGGTTCAAATGGCTCTGAGCACTATGGGACTTTACATCTGAGGTCATCAGTCCCCTAGAACTTAGAACTACTTAAACCTAACTGACCTAAGGACATCATACATCCATGCCCGAGGCATGATTCGAACCTGCGACCGTAGCAGTCGCGCGGTTCCGGACTGAAGCGCCTAGAACCGCTCGGCCACCGAGACCGGCCCGTTTCGTCGGGAATGGGCGGAGGTATCAAGTCGAAATCTTATGTCACGTATCTATGATCGTGGCGGTGTAAAAAACTTAAGCTTCCTACTCAATGCATGCAATATACGCCATTTATGTCACACATTTTGATGAAATGAAATGATCGTACGGCATTGTTGGCCGGGAGAACCCCTTCCGGCGTGTTCGGCCGCCGAAATTGCAAGTCCTTTTTAGCTGACGCCCACTTAGGTGACTTGCGAGTCAATGATGATGAAATACACACAACACCCAGTCGTCTCGAGACAGAGAAAGTCCCTGACTCCGCCGGCAGTCGAACCCCGTGCGCTGGAAGCGAGAACGCTACCGCAATATCACGAGCTGCGGACACACATTTTGATATTTTGCCAGTATGGGTTGTGATAAGATTCCCGTGATGGATGAACTATCTTTATACACAAAAGATACATAACTAAATTTGTATGGAACCTTCGGTGCCTGAGCCTATTGCCACTTAACCCGTTTCTTCTTTTTTTTTATTTTTGGTAACTTGATCTTTTCCTCTACTGAAACACAGACGCTGATGAAATATCATGTAAAGGGGAGACGATACATCGGCTGAAATCCCAGCAACTAGTGAATCAATAGCGGCGTAGTCCACAGATTCTGTAGCGATCGCGCGGTTCCAGACTGAAGCCTGGACTCGCATTCGGGAGAGACGACGGTTCAATCTCGCGTCCGGCCATCCTGATTTATAGGTTTTCCGTGATTTCCCTAAATCGCTCGAGGCCAATGCCGGGATGGTTCATGTGGTGTTACCGCCAGACACCACACTTGCTAGGTGGTAGCCTTTAAATCGGCCGCGGTCCGCTAGTATACGTCGGACCCGCGTGTCGCCACTATCAGTGATTGCAGACCGAGCGCCGCCACACGGCAGGTCTAGAGAGACTTCCTAGCACTCGCCCCAGTTGTACAGCCGACTCTGCTAGCGATGGTTCACTGACAAATTACGCTCTCATTTGCCGAGACGATAGTTAGCATAGCCTTCAGCTACGTCATTTGCTACGACCTAGGAAGGCGCCATTATCATTTGCTATTTATCTTGTGATGCATGTACCGTCAGACCGATGTTCACCAATTATAGATTAAAGTTAAGTATTCCAGAAGCTACGGACTTTTTTTTACTAGACTCAACTCCTTTAACTGTTCCAGACCTCACGCAAGCCTGCGTGAGATTAAACGGGTGCCTTTCGGCTATCTCATAGTGGCTTGGCTGTCTTGCCAAGTCACAACAGTTCCTTTGAAAGGGCGCGGCCGACTTCCTTCCCCGTCCTTCCCTGATCCGACGATACTCTTCCCACAAAAGAACCCAACCCAGGCTGAAGCGCCTAGAACCGCTCGGCCACTAATGCTGGCGACAGCTCTATGCTTAGAATCCACCTTCGTTACAGACGCCACTTTGAAGTCTATGTATAGCACCGCCTCGTATCGGAACTCCATGAAAGTATAGAGGCTGAAGTGGAGATATTTGACGATGTTCCACGACAAAACTATCATTTTACAGCCAATATCGCCGAGAAAAAAAGTGTTGCATCACGTTTTGAACGGCCTCCGTACAATTAAAATGGTGATTTGAAGGCAAGCACAATTTAGCCGGCCGCTGGTGGCCGAGCGGTTCTGGCGCTACAGTCTGGGACCGCGCGACCGCTACGGTCGCAGGTTCGAATCCTGCCTCGGGCATGGATGTGTGTGTTGTCCTTAGGTTAGTTAGGTTTAAGTAGTTCTAAGTTCTAGGGGACTTATGACCTCAGCAGTTGAGTCCCATAGTGCTCAGAGCCATTTGAACCATTTTTTTGAAGGCAGTAAATTATAGTTTTATAGTTATGTATTATCGCAGGATAGCTTCTGTAAAGTTTGGAAGGTAGGAGGCGAGGTATTGGCAGGAGTAAAGCTGTGAGGAGGGACGTGAGTCGTGCTTGGGTAGCTCAGTTGGTAGAGCACTTGCCCGCGAAAGGCAAAGGACCTGAGTTCGAGTCTCGGTCCGGCACACGGTTTTAATCTGCCAGGAAGTTTCATATCAGCGCACACTCCGCTGCAGAGTGAAAATCTCATTCTGCGGACATCCCCCAGGCTGTGGCTAAGCCATGTCTCCGCAATACCCTTTGTTTCAGGAGTGCTAGTTCTGCAAGGTTCGCAGGAAAGCTTCTGTAAAATTTGGAATGTAGGAGGCGAGGTACTGGCAGAAGTAAAGCTGTGAGTACTGGGCGTGAGTCGTGCTTCGGTAGCTCAGATCGCAGAGCACTTGCCCGCGAAAGGCAAAGGTCCCGAGTTCGAGTCTCGAGCCGGCACACAGTTTTAATCTGCCAGGAAGTTTCATGTCAGTGCACACTCCGCTGCAGAGTAAAATCTCATTCTGCTATTAAAGTTCAGGTTCAGCCTTGCTCTGTGCCACTCCAGCGCTGATTTTTCAAGAGGATGTTTACTAGAGACCAGCGCTCTGGTATATGTGACACAAATCCTCTGTACCACCGAAATTTCGTTTCAGTAACGTCGTTGGCTTCCACTGCCCCGTTTGTGAATCATTACGGTGTGACTCATTAAATGTCTTTTTTTGATCGAATTCGGTGGCGATCGGGCAGTCAAAGGTATATCTCGCTGCTTACGCAGGAGAGCTGTATAAAGGACTGCGCGAGCCGGATGGCGAGCTCAATATTTCAACTTTCCGCTTTACTCTGTGTCGTTTCGCGAGCTTACTGTGGGAGGAGGTTTAATCCCGGCCGGCGGCGGTCCCCCTGTGTGTGCGTGCGCGGCGCATCCAGGCGGCGTCCTCCCACGCACAGCAGGCGCGGCGCCCTCTGTGTACGCAGGGCCCACGCTCCAGCGCTGTGTCGGTTCGGTCCAGGAGCAGTGGAACGCACCAGCGGCGGTCGGTCGGCGCTGGCGGCGGTGGCGGGGGCGGAGGGGCGGCGTGATCAATACGGGACAGGGAGGCGGGGTTGGGGGAGGGGGCGGCGCCACCACCGCCGCCGCCGAATTATACCCGCTCTCCCCGGGGCCGCGTTCTGGGACCGGCGCTACGCTGCTACCTGACTGCGGAGGCGCCGGGGCTGTGTAGGCCCGCTCTCTGCCATTAGCGGCGTCCGTCCGCTGCCGTGTCGGAAGCCGCGAGGTTAGGCTTACCGCCGAAATAACCGGTTTCCGCTTACATCCACGACATACGTAGCTCGTGCACCCAGGTTCGTTGAGTACACCATTGCAGGCGCTCCTGAGTGTGATGAAGCGTCAAGGGTAACCACAGCCATTGTCTCCGAGCTGATAGTCCATGCTGGTGCAAACGTCATCGAACTGTTCGTGCAGATGGTTGTTGTCTTGCAAACGTCCCCATCTGTTGACTCAGGGATCGACACGTTGCTGCACCATCCGTTTTTTTTCGTTTTTTTATTCCTATTACTACCTATCATAAACATACACTAATGACCATTAAAATTGCTACACCAAGAAGAAATGCAGATGATAAACGGGTATTCATTGGACAAATATATTATACTACAACTGACATGTGATTACATATTCACTCAATTTGGGTGTATAGATCCTGAGAAATCATTACCCAGAACAACCACCTCTGACCGTACTGATGGCCTTGATACGCTGGGGCATTGAGTCAAACAGAGCTTGGATGGCGTGTACAGGTACAGCTGCCCATGCAGTTTCAACACGATAGCACTGTTCACCAAGAGTAGTGACTGGCGTATTGTGACGAGCAAGTTGCTCGGCCACCATTGACCAGACGCTGTCAGTTGGGGACAGATCTGGAGAATGTGCTGCCCAGGGTAGCAGTCGAACATTTTCTGCATCCAGAAAGGCCCGTACAGGACCTGCAACGTGCGGTCGTGCATTATCCTGTTGAAATGTAGGGTTTCGCAGGGATCGAATCAAGGGTAGAGCCACAAGTCTTAACACATCTGAAATGTAACGTCCACTTTTCAAAGTGCCGTCAATGCGAATAAGAGGTGACCGAGACGTGTAACCAAAGGCACTCCATACCATCACGCCGGGTGATACGCCAGTATGGCGATGACGAATACACACTTTCAATGTGCGTTCACCGCGATGTCGCCAAATACGGATGTAACCATTATGATGCTCTAAATAGAACCTGGATTCATCCGAAAAAAGACGTTTTGCCATTCGTTCACCCAGGTTCGCCGTTGAAAACACCATCGCCGGCGCTCCTGTCTGTGATGCAGCGTCAGGGGTAACCACAGCCATGGTCACCGAGCTGATAGTCCATGCTCCTGCAAACGACGTTGAACTGTTCGTGCAGACGGTTGTCGTATTCCAAACGTCCCCCCATCTGTTGACTCATGGATCGAGACGTGGCTGCACGATCCGTTACAGCCATGCGGATAAGATGCCTGTCATCTCGACTGCTAGTGATACGAGGACGTTGGGATCCAGCACGGCGGTGCGCATTACCTCTTGAACCCACCGATTCCATGTTCTGCTGACAGTCATTGAATCTCGACCAACGCGAGTAGCAATGTCGCAATACGATAAACCGAAATCGCGATAGGCTACCACCCGACCTTTATCAAAGTCAGAAACGTGATGGTGCGCGTTTCTCCTCCTTACACGAGGCATCACAACAACGTTTCACCAGGCAACGCCGGTCAACTGCTGTTTGTGTATGAGAAATCGGTTGGAAACTGTGGTGTCACCGCCAAACACCACACTTGCTAGGTGGTAGCTTTAATCGGCCGCGGTCCATTAGTACATGTCGGACCCGCGTGTCGCCACTGTCAGGGATCGCAGACCGAGCGCCACCACAAGGCAGGTCTCGAGAGACTGACGAGCACTCGCCCCAGGTGTACGGACGACTTTGCTAGCGACTACATGGACGAAGCATTGCTCATTAGCCGAGCCAATAGTTAGAATAGCCTTCAGCTAAGTCAATGGCTACGACCTAGCAAGGCGCCATTAGTAACATGGCATGTATCTAAAGAGTCTCACTTGTATCGCCACAATCTCCAGATGTACCAAAAGGATGGATTAAAGTTAAGTATTCCAGAAGCTACGTACTTTACTTTATAGCATTCATTACGTATCCTGTTTCAGACCTCACGCCCATCTGCGTGAGCGTAGCGCGTGCCTTTCGGCTTCCTCTCATTGTGTCTAGGCTGTCTTGTCTAGACACAACAGAAACTTTCCTCATGTCACCACGTTGTAGGTGTCGTCACCGGCGCCAACCTTGTGTGAATGCTCTGAAAAGCTAATCATTTGCATATCTCAGAATGTTCTTCCTGTCGGTTAAATTTCGCGTCTGTAGGACGTCATCTTCGTGGTGTAGCAATTTTAAAGGCCAGTAGTGTACTTCCTATGGCCTTGCCGAAGTGGTAACACCGGTTCCCGTAAGATCACGGAAGTTAAGTGCTGTTGGATGGGCTAGCACTTGGATGGGTGACCATGCAGTGTGGCGAGCGCTGTTGGCAAGCGGGGTGCACTCAGCCCTTGTGAGGCAAACTGAGGAGCTACTTGGTACGGCCGGGAGAGCGGTGTGCTGACCGTATGCCCCTGTGTATCAGCATCCAGTGACGCCTATGGGCTGAGGATGACACGGCGGCCGGTCGGTTCCGTTGGGCGTTCATGGCCTGTTCGGAAGGAGTTCAGTTCAGTTCAAAGTTTTCGTTTCTTAACGAGAATAATATAAGGTTGAAATATAAATAATTTTTTTTTGTTTTAAGAGTATAAAAAGGTGATAGGGTAGAGGAGAGAATTGTTAGTGTCATTACTGATTGTGACTGATCATGAATACCTCAGAACGGTTTCTTCGCGCTTATGACCGCTAGTCACAACAAAAAAGTCTGGTTAATTGTAGAGAAATAGTATTTCCAATCTTGTGCATTAACCCGTTTACAGGGTTTGATGCTTTCTTGGTTAGGTCGACCATCACCTTACGCTCATTTACTGTTATATCTCGTCTTCCTTCTTTGTTCGTCTTCGATGTCACTATTTTCGCAGTCGCTGTTCTTCGTCTGGAGATTGTTGTTACATTTCGTATAGAGACGTCTGTTATGTCGTGTCCACATGTACTTTTCATATGTTCTTTTTGAGATTACATTTAGTTGTACCCATTGTTCTTCGTCTCATATATATACGTTTGCTTCTCTGTAGTCTTCTAGTGTATGTCTTTTGTTCGCGTATTGCGCAGTAGAAGACAGTGTGTTGTGGGCAACCTTCTTCCCCTTTCCCCTCATATTCTTGTAGGTGACTGTCCCACACTGTCGCGGTTTAAGTGCGTGGGATAAGGCCCGCGTCCGGTTAACAAATTTACCGTACCGTAGCTAGGATCGACATCTTTCATTCTCAGCCGCTCTCTTACGTAAGGGAGGATGTGCAGTCTACGGGCCAATTCGGTTACACCCCACTCACCTTTCCATGTATCCAAACTCCAATCGAACAAAGACTGAAAAATTTTGACATGTCCAGTTTCAGGGTCAGACAATCAAAATATTAAATTAAATGTACAAATAAAAGAAAACTGAAATATGGTGGTCATAAATATCACGAGAAATTGTTTCATCTTCCAGACTGAGATTTTCACTCTGCAGCGGAATGTGCGCTGATATGAAACTTCCTGGCAGATTAAAAGTGTGTGCCGGACCGAGACCCGAACTCGGGACCTCAGCCTTTCGCGGGCAGGTGCTCTACTAACTGAGCTAACCACGCACGACTCTTGACCCGTCCTCACACCTTCAATTCTGCCAGTGCCTCGTCTCCTACATTCCAAACTTCACTGGAGCTGTGACGACGGGTCATGAGTCGTGCTTGGGTATAGTCCGTCTGTAAACTCAAGAGCGAGCAGCGTTTTTGGTGGAGGAAGCGGCCTTTCCCGGAAGAACGCTGCCACCGGCCTACAGGGGCACCCAGAATGTGTTGCTCGTTACCTGTCTAGCGGTGTAGATCGGGGTGCAGTGATATACGTCGTTTCTGTTCGTGGGATCTTAGTTGCCAGTGTCGGTCAGTTAACTCCGTATACTTAATGATATACTTCGATATCTGGAAGTGATGGATAATCGTCTAGCATTGCAAGAAAATGTACAGAATATGAGGAAGAGGAGGTATTTGCGGAGTAACGAGCGTTCGATCGTCTCTAATGTTATTACAGCGCGTATTAAAGAGGCGATCCAAAAAGAACTGTTGGCTAATATTACCAGTCCCAACCAAAGGCCTGCAATTTATGCAAACGTCAGCCTCATCCAATAGGACGCATAAGGAACGCACGCGAAAATGAGCCGCATAGTTTAATGGAATCGCCATGAAGGAATACTAATAATCTTGGGTGGAAACCGATCGTTATAGACCGTTCCAAAATCGCGTAACACCTTTGATGCTTATGGGACACTAAATCTCTATCTCGGTCACTATTCACCTGATTCTGAGACATATTACTTGAAATACGTGCTCAATAGCTTTTCTAAACACTGTTGAAATTTTCTTCAAAACATGTACATCGATTCTGGACTTCTAAGCAAAAAGCTTGACATACGAGGTGCGTTCACAGGTTAATTTTTATTTTTTGGTAAGAACTTTATTTGTTAATCTACAGCAATGTTATCATCTTCAAAATATTCCCCATTACATACTATACACTTGCGCCAGTGCTTTTTCCAGTTCCCGAAATTATTTAGGAACTGTTTCTTCGGGTTAGTTTATAAGTCTCTTAACTGTGCATTTTTAATCTCATCCATGCTTGTAAAACTGCTGTCCTTTAAGGCCTGCTTTGAAATGTTTATACCACTTGTATGCCCTTGGTTCACTGATATACAGACTCATCAAAAGCAATATTTAACATTTCTAAAAATTTCATGCACTTTATTCCATTCCTATAACAAATAACCCTTGATGCTACCAAAACACATGTAACCTTTTTGACAGCTGACAACAGAGTAAATACCCAATATGCATAACATTGTGTACATACTTTTGAGACATGTTTACGAAGACAGTGACAAGAAAGTAGTGCAAATAGGACTAATACAATACTCAAAATTATAAATTTCTGCTTACCTTTTAAACACTCTTCGTGTTGCAAGTCCTTCAAAAAAGACTTCTACCTTTTAGTAGAAACACAAAGTAAGAACAAGCCTTAAATTCTACAGGCTGATTGCATTATATGGGGTTCGTTTTACGAATAGCAATAGAGGAACATACAATATATTCACATGAACAGGCATTCGGTTCTATGTTTGTAGTATAATCCTGACTTCCATTCTTATCTTAATATTATTTACTCTATAATGTTGTGTTTCGGAAGAAGCAACCTTTTTTTGTATTCCTTATGGTCTTAATGCATTTGTCTAAAAATGAACGCAGCCGAGACGTATCTGTACAAGGCGTCGCCACAGATTTAAAGCACGCGCCGCGGCAGGGCCGGCACTACGTTGTGAAACAGCCTGTAGAAGCGCCTTGTGACGTAGCTGGGTTGGCAGAGTGGGGACTCGCTCGCTCGCTCGCCCTTCAGTTTACCGACAGACTATAGCTCAGTTAGTAGAGCACTTGGCCGCGAAAGGCAAAGGTCCCGAGTTCGAGTCTCGGTCCGGCACACAGTTTTAATCTGCGAGCAAGTTTCATATGTTTCATCTTGGGAAGACGTCGACGTCATCTGGCTGCAAGGTCCTGGAACGTCGTGTAATAGTGATAGTGGTGGGAAAATTTTGAACAACCACATTGGACACCTGAGCTCCCGCGCAGATTGCCTACAGCTCGGGCATCACATAGTCGGACGCTTTAGTTACAGTAATGTAGTGTAGACGGTAATGACTACATTTCGAGTATGAAGCAGACCAGGGGAAAAATTCTCCTATCGGAGCACAAAAAGGCGAATTTGCCCCTGTTTAGCTCTGACTGAATAGTAGGGTACCAGCTGCCTCATTCTACCTTACTCAGCACCTTTAAAAATTTTCCCAAAAATTTTGCCCTCTCTTACTGCCACTACCTCATTCATCCCTTCTCATTGCTGCTCTCCCTCTTCTCACTGCCTCTCTCTCTCTCTCTCTCTCTCTCTCTCTCTCTCTCTTTCTCTCTTTCTTTCTATCGCGCGCGCGCGTTGTCATTGTCATAGACTCTACCTCTCATTAGCATTAGCTCTCATCCATTTCCACTTCTCCGTCTCTTTATTCCTCTTCCACTGGCTACCTCCTTCGCTCTTTTCGTAGCACTATTTGTCACTGTCAACTATCTTCCCTGCCACTGTGTCCCTCTCTTTGTCTCACATTCCACTGTCCCTTTTATACCACAACTGCTGCCTCCTATCTTCCATCCGGAACAGTGCACTTGCTACAGTCGCAGGTTCGAATCCTGGCACAGGCATGGATGTGTGTGATATCCTTAGGTTAGTTAGGTTTAAGTAGTTCTAAGTGTAGGGGACTAAATGACCTGAGATGTTAAGTCTCATAGTGCTTAGAGCCATTTGAACCATTTTACTGCCTCCTATCTTCCATTATTTATTACTTTTTTTCCTACCCCCACTGTCTCTCAGCCTAATAAAGCGCGAATATGTTCCCATGCCAAAATATTTGGGAACGTTTTTAAAGGTTCTGAAAAAGGCAGAATGAACTAATCAGTACACCACTTTTCAGTCAGAGTATTTTAATAACGAAGAGCATATTCACATTTTGTGTGCCCCGATAGTAGCATTTTTCCGCTGGTTCCCTTCTTTTTCCTGCTACAGCATGGCACGCCACTCATATGGAAAGAACTTCATGGGTCAGAAAAATGTTGATAGGTCATTCACGTGAAACTGAAATAACGCAAAGCATTATACACCTCATACAATGGCCGCTTTTCTTGTCCTGGCCACTTTATCACACGCCTTCCCTTCCGATCTTAATATTTATTGATAACCGACATTAATTCGTATCTTATATTAATTAATATAACAGTAATTCCAGATGATATGCAATGACAAATGTTTTCTAAATATATTGAACGCCATTTTTCTGTCACTCATTCAATTGTATACAACAAACGTAATTTGACATCATACTACCCCCATGAACCATGGACCTTGCTGTTGGTGGGGAGGCTTGCGTGCCTCAGCGATACAGATGGCCGTACCGTAGGTGCAACCACAACGGAGGGGTATCTGTTGAGAGGCCAGACAAACATGTGGTTCCTGAAGAGGGGCAGCAGCCTTTTCAGTAGTTGCAGGGGCAACAGTCTGGATGATTGACTGATCTGGCCTTGTAACATTAACCAAAACGGCCTTGCTGTGCTGGTACTGCGAACGGCTTCAAGCAAGGGGAAACTACAGCCGTAATTTTTCCCGAGGACATGCAGCTTTACTGTGTGATTAAATGATGATGGCGTCCTCTTGGGTAAAATATTTCGGAGGTAAAATAGTCCCCCATTCGGATCTCCGGGCGGGGACTACTCAAGAGGACGTCGTTATCAGGAGAAAGAAAACTGGCGTTCTACGGATCGGAGCGTGGAATGTCAGGTCCCTTAATCGGGCAGGTAGGTTAGAAAATTTAAAAAGGGAAGAGGATAGGTTGAAGTTAGATAAAGTGGGAATTAGTGAAGTTCGGTGGCAGGAGGAACAAGACTTTTGGTCAGGTGAATACAGGGTTATAAATACAAAATCAAATAGGGGTAATGCAGGAGTAGGTTTAATAATGAATAAAAAAAAATAGGAGTGCGGGTTAGCTACTACAAACAGCATAGTGAACGCATTATTGTGGCCAAGATAGACACAAAGCCCATGCCTACTACAGTAGTACAAGTTTATATGCCAACTAGCTCTGCAGATGATGAAGAAATAGATGAAATGTATGACGAGATAAAAGAAATTATTCAGGAAGTGAAGGGAGACGAAAATTTAATAGTCATGGGTGACTGGAATTCGTCAGTAGGAAAAGGGAGAGAAGGAAACATGATAGGTGAATATGGATTGGGGGGAAGAAATGAAAGAGGAAGCCGCCTTGTAGAATTTTGCACAGAGCATAATTTAATCATAGCTAACACTTGGTTCAAGAATCATAAAAGAAGGTTGTATATCTGGAAGAATCCTGGCGATACTAAAAGGTATCAGATAGATTATATAATGGTAAGACAGAGATTTAGGAACCAGGTTTTAAAATGTAAGACATTTGCAGGGGCAGATGTGGATTCTGACCACAATCTATTGGTTATGAACTGCAGATTGAAACTGAAGAAACTGCAAAAAGGTGGGAATCTAAGGAGATGGGACCTGGATAAACTGAAAGAACCAGAGGTTGTAGAGAGTTTCAGGGAGAGCATAGGGGAACAATTGACAGGAATGGGGGAAAGAAATACAGTAGAAGAAGAATGGGTAGCTATGAGGGATGAAGTAGTGAAGGCAGCAGAGGATCAAATAGGTAAAAAGACGAGGCCTGGTAGAAATCCTTGGGTAACAGAAGAAATATTGAATTTAATTGATGAAAGGAGAAAATATAAAAATGCAGTAAATGAAGCAGGCAAAAAGGAATACAAACGTCTCAAAAATGAGATCGACAGGAAGTGCAAAATGGCTAAGCAGGGATGGCTGGAGGACAAATGTAAGGATGTAGAGGCTTGTCTCACTAGGGGTAAGATAGATACTGCCTACAGGAACATTAAAGAGACCTTTGGAGAGAAGAGAACCACTTGTATGAATATCAAGAGCTCAGATGGCAACCCAGTTCTAAGCAAAGAAGGGAAGGCAGAAAGGTGGAAGGAGTATATAGAGGGTTTATACAAGGGCGAAGTACTTGAGGACAATATTATGAAATGGAAGAGGGTGTAGATGAAGACGAAATGGGAGATAAGATACTGCCTGAAGAGTTTGACAGAGCACTGAAAGACCTGAGTCGAAACAAGGCCCCGGGAGTAGACAACATTCCATTAGAACTACTGATGGCCTTGGGAGAGCCAGTCATGACAAAACTCTACCATCTGGTGAGCGAGATGTATGAGACAGGCGAAATACCCTCAGACTTCAAGAAGAATATAATAATTCCAATCCCAAAGAAAGCAGGTGTTGACAGATGTGAAAATTACCGAACTATCAGTTTAATAAGTCACAGCTGCAAAATACTAACACGAATTCTTTACAGACGAATGGAAAAACTGGTAGAAGCGGACCTCGGGGAAGATCAGTTTGGATTCCGTAGAAATGTTGGAACACGTGAGGCAATACTAACCTTACGACTTATCTTAGAAGAAAGATTAAGAAAAGGCAAACCTACGTTTCTAGCATTTGTAGACTTAGAGAAAACTTTTGACAATGTTAACTGGAATACTCTCTTTCAAATTGTGAAGGTGGCAGGTATAAAATACAGGGAGCGAAAGGCTATTTACAATTTGTACAGAAATCAGATGGCAGTTATAAGGGTCGAGGGGCATGAAAGGGAAGCAGTGGTTGGGAAAGGAGTGAGACAGGGTTGTTGCCTCTCCCCGATGTTATTCAATCTGTATATTGAGCAAGCAGTAAAGGAAACAAAAGAAAAATTCGGAGTAGGTATTAAAATTCATGGAGAAGAAGTAAAAACTTTGAGGTCCGCCGATGACATTGTAATACTGTCAGAGACAGCAAAGGACTTGGAAGAGCAGTTGAACGGAATGGACAGTGTCTTGAAAGGAGGATATAAGATGAATATCAACAAAAGCAAAACGAGGATAATGGAATGTAGTCAAATTAAATCGGGTGATGGTGAGGGAATTAGATTAGGAAATGAGACACTTAAAGTAGTAAAGGAGTTTTGGTATTTAGGGAGTAAAATAACTGATGATGGTCGAAGTAGAGAGGATATAAAATGTAGACTGGCAATGGCAAGGAAATCGTTTCTGAAGAAGAGAAATTTGTTAACATCGAGTATAGATTTAAGTGTCAGCAAGTCGTTTCTGAAAGTGTTTGTATGCAGTGTAGCCATGTATGGAAGTGAAACATGGACGATAACTAGTTTGGACAAGAAGAGAATAGAAGCTTTCGAAATGTGGTGCTACAGAAGAATGCTGAAGATAAGGTGGGTAGATCACGTAACTAATGAGGAGGTATTGAATAGGATTGGGGAGAAGAGAAGTTTGTGGCACAACTTGACTAGAAGAAGGGATCGGTTGGTAGGACATGTTTTGAGGCATCAAGGGATCACAAATTTTGCATTGGAGGGCAGCGTGGAGGGTAAAAATCGTAGAGGGAGACCAAGAGATGAATACACTAAGCAGATTCAGAAGGATGTAGGTTGCAGTAGGTACTGGGAGATGAAGAAGCTTGCACAGGATAGAGTAGCATGGTGAGCTGCATCAAACCAGTCTCAGGACTGAAGACAACAACAACAACTACTACTACTTGCTACAAACACGTACCACACTGGAAGATGACTCACTCTATAACGCGCGCTCACGAATCCTAGTTGCTTCTGTTCGACGTTTATACCTCAGCAGCTGATCGATGCTAGTCGCGAACGCCCGTGGGTTGTCAGCATTAGAAGACAAACAATAAAATATTCTCCCTCCCACTTGTGCTAACCGCACAGTGGCAGCGCTACGTACCGCTCTGCCCCTGACGTGAGCGGCAAACTTCACTTACTGCACTGCCGAATTCACCACCGTTAGTTAAAGTTAAGCATATCTTGAAATATTTTTACAGTCTCTGTAAGTATGTTTGTTGCTGACCAAGAAAAATTCACTTCTAGAGAGCTCTTAAGGCAAGCTGACGTTTTCGGATTCGGCTGTAGTTGCTAGAAGCATACCATTATAAAATACGGCCGAGAACCGCGGGCCACAATTTGACCACTGCTCTAGGCTAAGGCCAGAGACTCAGAACAGCCTCCAGCCAGCGGGTAAGTGAACAGCCATCTCAACAGTAATGGGATACTTAGTAAATCACAGTTCGGATTTCAGAAATGCTGTTCCACTGAGACAGCAATATACAATTTCACTGTCCACATAATAGAGCCTTTAAATAGTAAAATGTCACCAGTAGGAATATTCTGCGACTTATCCAAAGCATTTGATTGTGTGAACCATGACATTATAGTAGAGAAATTACAATTCTGTGGTATAAATGGAACAGCATATTAGGGTTTAAGTCATATCTACAGAACAGGAAGCAAAAAGTCCCTTTATATGCTTCAGGTAATTGAAAGGAGTTTGCCACTTCATGTAACTGGGGTGAAATTACATTAGGTGTTCCACAAGGTTCGATCTTGGGTCCCCTCCTGTTCCTGATATATGTGAATGACCTCCCTTCTTATATGAAACAAGATGCTGAACTGACACTGTTTGCTGATGATACAAGCATAATTATTAATCCAGTAAAAGAAAGTCCGATAGAAAATGATACAAATAAGGTCTTTGGAAAAGTTATTAATTGGTTTTCTGCGAATGGGCGTGTTCTCAACTTTGATAAAACACAGTACATCCAATTTTCTGCTGCAAAAAGTATAATTCCCTCAATAAACATAGCACATCAAAAGAATTCAGTAGCCAGGGTAGAGCATACTAAGTTTTTGGGTGTACATATAGATGAGAATCTTAATTGGAAAATTCATATTTTGGATCTCGTAAAGCGACTAGGTTCAGCAACTTTTGCAGTCAGAATAATTGCCAATTTTGAGGATGTAGAAATTAGTAAGCTAACATACTTTGCATACCTCCACTCTCTGATGTCATATGGAATAATATTCTGGGGCAACTCAACACTTAGGCAAAACGTATTCACTGCTCAAAAGAAAGTAGTTAGAATAATGTGTGGGGTTCATAGTCGCACATCTTGTAGGCATCTGTTTAAAAGGTTAGGAATTCTTACAACTGCTTCACAGTACATTTACTCAGTAATGGAATTTTTTCTCAACAACACGGACCATTTTAAAATCAACAGCGACATTCATGATTGCAGTACCAGACAAAAGAAAGACCTACACTATCCTGTATTTAACCTATCTTTGGCACAGAAAGGGGTAAAATATACTGCTATAAAACTTTTTAATGAATTGCCAGATGAAATAAAATGTGTGACAGACAGCAGTAATAGTTTCCAAAACAAATTGAAATCATACCTCCTTGACAACTCCTTCCATACCATAGATGAATTCTTGAATATGAGTAAATAAATCTGGAGATATAATATATGCCATCTTAGGGAATGGGATAGATAATAGAAATATTTAGGTGTAACACTATACTGTAAAAAAAAAATCTTGATTCCTGTCCGCATTTCTTGTGCATTTGACATGTTCCACATCGTAACGGTTTTTCCGTGCACTTGATCAATGGAACACGTAACTAACTAACTAACAGATCAAATTAACATAGCAACAGATTCTGTAACAACCACAATCCATATTCATGGCACCTCACCGAACACCATAACGAATGAAGACAGAATGAATTGGGACAGACTGTCATCTGCCACTGTTATTTAATTTGGAGGTGGTATAATCAATAACTAGGAGGAAGAGAAACAGTATATAGACTCTGACTCCGATGAGGACACTACACGGAGCTGCAAATATCAATCAAGGCACGCTCCAAAACGATGACTCTGATATCCAACTTGTCGCACGAAAAAGAAGTGGAACAAAGAGGAAAAGTACTCAAGCCCAACACGTTCTACTCAAAAAAACAAACAGCAGTCCCACTCGCCAACAAATTTGAACCACTGTTAGTTGAACTAGGTCACATGCAACAGGCGAAAACAAAACCATACAAACTGATAATATACACCACGAAGAAATGAAAGTAAACTGAAGGCCAAAAGAACCAATAAAAAAATATCGCCAGTAGCTTTTGCATACACTGGACATTGCGTATTGCACTTAACAAGTACATCAGTGGGGGTAAAACCTAGTTTGAAAGGTGATCATGTAAAATACCATTTTGTAACAATGGCAGGTCAAAGAACGACACTTCAGTTTCTTCAAAGAAAGCCTCCAACAGACAGAGCCGCAAGGGTGATATTTAAGTACAAGGTGTTTATAAATGAATATCGGGGTTTTAACGCTTTATAATATTTATTATATTAAACTTACAGTTATAAATGATATGTCAAATGAAGAAGCAAATCAAACAGTTTTACCAAGAACCTTATAAATGTTCGATGTGAGCACCATTTGTCACACGGCACACATCAAGTCTATAGCCGAGTTCTTCCCAGACGTTGATAAGTGTGTGTTCAGTGATTGTAGCAACAGCTGCTTCAATCTGGTTTCTTAATTCAGGGAGGTCTGCTGGTAGCGGAGGCACGTACACACGATCCTTGATGAAGCCCCAAAGGAAAAAATCGCATGGCGTTAGGTCGGGTGAACGTGGAGGCCATGCAAAGCAAGCCCTGTCATTGGGGCCCTTGCGGCCTGTCCATCGCTTGGGTTCAACCAATAGCGTACTTCACTATGCCAGGCCAGTGAGGTGGCGCACCATCTTGCTGGAAAATGAAGTTCTCTGGCTGATCTTCTTCCAACTAAGGGAAGAGCCATTGCTCTAGTGTATCAAGGTAGGAAGTACCAGTTACAGTAGGTTCACCAAAAAAGAAAAACCCATAAACTTTCCACCGGGATACGTCACAAGAAACAGTCACTTTAGGGGAATCTCTTTGCATTTGTATCACCTCCTGAGGGTTTTCTGAGCCGCACATGCGCACATTGTGAGTGTTAACATGTCCACTAAGGTGAAAGTTCGATTCATCACTGAAGACAACATGATCCAGAAAATCTTCATCGTCATTAAACAACATTTTGTTTGCGAAGTTAGCACGTAATCCATAGTCTGCCGGCTTTAGAGGCGGTAGTAACTGTAAACGGTAAGGACATAGTTGTACGTGTTTTCTTAAAACTTTCCAAACAGTCGACACGGGGACTTGTAATTCACGATTAGCCTTCCGGACTGATTTCTTTGGGCTACGAGTGAACGACTCTCTCACTCACTCAACAGTCTCTTCACTAAGTCTTGGTCGTCCTGTGCTCTTCCCTTTACAAGGGCAGCCGGTATCTTTAAGTTGATGATACCATCTACGAATGTTGAGGATCACAACCGAACTTCAGCCGGAACGCACGTTCCACAGTAACTACAGATTCGGTCTTTCCAAACTGCATAACTCAAAACGCTGTCTGTTCACTAGTCGCCATCTTCGCTACTACCGCTGTCTAGCGGATTGCGGCGGAAACATTGCCGCTGCGCATGCGCACTGGTGCCAAACATAACTGAGTTGCTCTTTCATTTGACATATCATTTATAACTGTAAGTTTAATGTACTAAATATTATAAATCGTTAAAACCCCGATATTCATGTATAAACACTCTGTACTACAACATGATCAGAAAATTCACATGTAATAAATATTATAGAGCGTTAAAACCCTGATACTCATTTATAAACACCCTATATTTGCCGGCTGAAATCCCATGGAAGAACATCGAAAACGAACTCAAAGCACTTGGGTTCTAAAACTTTTCAGTTTCTCAGTTTAAATCCAGAGACATAAAAGCCAATAAGTTCAACACCACAGCAGGTTTATTGCACCTCACCACCAACAGGACCAGATAGCGAGACCATCTGAGATGCAAAGCACGTAATGGATAAATACAGTTCTATCATATTGTAACAAAGAGGGATCTCCGCAGCGCAAACGCTGCAAACAGATCTTCCACACAGCAAATTCCTGTTCTTATCGGCGCGTTGCGTTAAGTGTGCAGGCGCAATATTTCAGATAACTGTCAGATGCCAAGCGATCAACTTTCAATATTCGCATACTGTAAAGAACAGCACCCTGCCCTTTCCAAGGGCGGTAATGCATTCCAAAAGTGCCTAAGAATTTATAATACACAAGCGCAAACGACCATAAAAAGATCCACCCAAGCGGCTACGAATTCGAGACCAGTGAATACACAAAATGCACGTGAATTTCCCGAAATGGCAAACTGAAATACAACTCCACCGCCACAAAATACAGGCTATCAACACAAAAATGTGTGGACGAGAAGAAATCCGCAAAGCCAAACTCGGAACCGAACACCATCATCAACGTTTGACTTTGCGAAAACTCTAAGCACTTTCACTGGTGTTTCGAACTTCATGGCTCAAAACTAACATTTGAACGTACGGTATAGCAAATCATAATGGAAACATTCGCAGAGTTCATCAGTGCGCCAGACATGACATCTAAAATTATGGTCCTACTAGAGGGAATAATAAAAATTTTCGCCCCTCGAAATGGCCAACAGACATGTCAGGCGCCAATACGTCACATTTTGTATATGGAATGCTAGCGGAATAATCAGTAAGAAGACAGAACTTGAAAATTGACGTATTACTCGTGGCGGAAACTCATTTACGACCCACACACAGATTTAGACTTAAAAACATGACAGGTTACAGAACAGACAGAGGAAACAGCCGGGAAGACGGAATCGCTGTGTTTTTACATAACACAATTACTCACCATGAAGAAACATTGACACAACTAACAAAGTTAGAAGCAACTGATGTATCAATTGAAATAGCGCCAGGAAGAATAACATTCATTACTGCGTATCACAGCTCCACTCTCCATCTAATTAAAGAGTACCTACTTCGAATTTTTCATGTATATGATATAATTTTGTTAGAGATCGAAGGAAGGTGGATAGAAGGAGGGGGGGGGGGGAGAAGACTCGACACATTTTCCCACGGTACAAAATGACAAACCAGATGTCCTAGACATAGCTATGTTAAAAAAAAACTACGCATAAACCAAAACCAACCATAATCAATGACTTAAGATGAGACCACAACCCTGTTAAAGGAACCCAGACGAAAGCAATTGAAACCGTCACAAAAAGCACAAACAAACAGCAACCAGTTCGAGTCGTTCTTCAATATGCGACCAAGAGTAGCACTAAATAAGACAAGAGATAGACTGAGCTACACACTCGC
Organism: Schistocerca americana; assembly: GCF_021461395.2. Classification (NCBI taxonomy): domain Eukaryota; kingdom Metazoa; phylum Arthropoda; class Insecta; order Orthoptera; family Acrididae; genus Schistocerca; species Schistocerca americana. The sequence continues at coordinate 151,545,837 of NC_060128.1, read as the reverse complement.
AAAGAAAATTCCATTAGCTTTTAAAAGAGCCACAATAACATGGACTAGAGAGAACCAATATCAAGAACATTTCTCCCCCTTACTTCAAAACCTGAAAACTTTAAAGAATAGGGAGTGGTAAAGGTGGGTATCTGGACTGGTACCCCAGAACCGCTTGTCCTACTGATTTCTGTAATCACTTCATGTACCCCGTATGCACTGTTGCAAAAATAATCTTGAGTGAATTGAAAATCTCTAAAAGGCTCTGTTAATGTTTTCCGGCATTCCATGTGCTAATAATAGCGTGTTTGTGTCTTACGTACTGCTCGAGCATGTCATCCCTCGAAACCGGTAGCAGTAAAAAAAAAAAAAAAAAAAAAAAAAGAAAAAAAAAGACGGTATAAAAAAGCAACTCTGGTGGGTTACTATTACAATAGTCTGTGGTTCATGCGGTAAGTGAATAAGCAGTAAGAAGGCGAATGGTCGTTGTCGGGGTATTGGGAGAATCTTGAAGAGCATTTCATCTGTGACGGAGACCGTGCGAAGAATACTTGCAGGACACATTATTGATTACTGCTGGAGTGCCCGGTGTTCGGCCGCTGTGGCCGAGCGGCTCTAGGTGCTTCAGTCCGGAACCGCGCTGCTGCTACGGTCGCAGGTTCTAATCCTTCCTCGGGCATGGATGTGTGCGACGTCCTTAGGTTAGTTAGGTTTAAGTAGTTCTAAGTTCTAGGGGACTGATGACCTCAGATGTTAATTACCATAGTGCTCAGAGCCATTTGAACCATTTTGCAGGCTTGGCTGCCACCTGCATTTACGTCGCTCGTTTCTGTCGCCATTGTCATCAAAGTACAGGGGAGAAAATAAGAGGAACGAATATTTCAAATAGTGTACCCCAGCTGTCTGCGTCCAGTGTAAATCATGGAAAAGTGCGGATGTGTTTCAAATGTCTGTAGGTCGCGTAACTGAGGCGGGACATGAGGACCAGCCCAGTATTCACCTAGAGGGATATGGAAAACCGCCTAAAAACCACATCCAGGCTGGCCGGCACACCGGCCCTCGTCGTTAATCCGGCGGGCGGATTCGCTCCGGGGCCGGCGCGCCTACCCGACTCCAGGAAGCAGCGCATTAGCGCTCTCGGCTAACCTGGCAGATACTGTGGTTTTTTACTCGATTATGATTGAAAAATAAAATAAAAACTGTTGTAACTGAGACTGGAAAACTGAGGCTGCGGTATCGGTTTTTATACCGGTACCGGTTTTTCCCATAGCCACGACAGCTTGCCCTGCTGCGACGGCACGCCCAGCGCTCTCCGACCGCTCTACATACACTACTGGCCATTAAAATTGCTACACCACGAAGACGACGTGCTACAGACGCGAAATTTAACCGACAGGAAGAAGATGCTGTGATGTGCAAATGATTAACTTTTCAGGGCATTCACACAAGGTTGGCGCCGGTGGCGACACCTACAAAGTGCTGACATGAGGAAAGCTTCCAACCGATTTCTCATACACAAACAGTAGTTGACCGGCGTTGACTGGTGAAACTTTTTTGTGATGCCTCGTGTAAGGAGGAGAAATGCGTACCATCACGTTTCCGACTTTGATAATGTTCGAATTGTAGCCTATCGTGATTGCGGTTTATCGTATCGCGACATTGCTGCTCGCGTTGGTCGAGATCCAATGACTGATAGCAGGATATGGAATCGGTGGGTTCAGGAGGGTAATACGGAACGCTGTGCTGGATCCCAACGGCCTCGTATCACTAGCACTCGAGATGACAGGAATCTTATCTGCATGGCTGTAATGGATCTCGATCCCTGAGTCAGCAGATGGGGACGTTTCCAAGACAAGAACCACCTGCACGAACAGTTCGACGATGTCTGCAACAACATGGACTATCAGCTCCGAGACCGTGGCTGCTGTTACGCTTGACGCTGCATCACAGACAGGAGCGCCTGCGATGGTGCGCACAACGACGAACCTGGGTGCACGAATGGCAAAACGAAATTTTTTCGGATGAATTCAGGTTCTGTTCACAGCATCATAATGGTCGTATCTGTGTTTGGCGACATCTCGGTGAACGCACATTGGAAGCGTGTATTCGTCGCCGCCATACTGGCGTATCACCCGACGTGATGGTATGGAGTGCCATTGGTTACACGTCTCGGTCACCTCTTGTTCGCATTGACGGCACTTTGAACAGTGGACGTTACATTTCAGATGTGTTACGACCCGTGGCTCTACCCTTCATTCGATCCCTGCTAAACCCTACAGTTCAGCAGGATAATGGACGACCGCACGTTGCAGGTCCTGTACGGGCCTTTCTGAATACAGAAAATGTTCGACTGCTGCCCTGGCCAGTACATTCTCGAGATCTCTCACCAATTGAAAACGGTTGGTCAATGGTGGCCGAGCAAATGGCTCGTCGCAATACGCCAGTCACTACTCTTGATGAACTGTGGTATCGTGTCGAAGCTGCATGGGCAGCTGTACCTGTACACGCCATCGAAGATGTGTTTGACTCAATGCCGAGGCGTACCAAGGCCGTTATTACGGCCAGAGGTAGTTGTTCTGGGTAATGATTTCTCAAGATCTATGCACCCAAATTGCGTGAAAATGTAATCACATGTCGGTTCTAGTATAACATATTTGTCCAATGAATACCCGTTTATCATCTGCGTGTCTTCTTGGTGTAGCAATTTTAATGGCCAGTAGTGTAGTCGAGTCGCGGCCCTTGTCGGCCGCAGCAGAGGCTGGGGCAGCTGAGCTTAGCCTTCCTCCCTCCCTCCTATATCACGCCGCGCCCGTGTAATGCCGCGGCTTTCCACCGCAAAAGCGACAAAACCGGCGCCGGCAGACGTGGGGCGTACCCAAACACACCAGAGGCCGCGAGTTATTACAAGCTGCGCCAGCGGCAAGCAGGAGAATCTGCCACGCAGTCTCTCTCTCTCTCTCTCTCTCTCTCTCTCTCTCTCTGTAAGCTGGTACTACGTTCCACCGTCGCACGGCGGATAGCCAGACAAGTCTCTCCAACGGACCATATATACTCGGCGTTTGTTTTAACTTCAGACAACTATCTCGGGAACGACGCATCGTACGAAAAATACTCTGCTACAACTCGCCACCTCCTAACCACGCCTCCTGCGTGGGTGGGGTCAGCTCTATTTCCAAATGGGAAACCCCAATTTGGCTTCATATTCGGATTCTGCGCCAAAAAATACGTACGATTTGCTCAAGCCGTTGTTTTCCCATTCGTCGTAGATGTCGCTTTGATCGACAAATATCACGTGCGCCTTTTTCCAATTGAGGACTGACACATTTGATTCTACACTTCATTTGCGGCGTAAATGTAAACTTTGGTGTTGTGACGGCTCATGTTGTTGTTGTTATGGTCTTCAGTCCAGAGACTGGTTTGATGCAGCTCTCCATGCTACTCTATCCTGTGCAAGCCTCTTCATCTCTAAATAACTACTACAACCTACATCCTTCTGAATCTGTTTACTGTATTCATCCCTTGGTCTCCCTCTACTATTTTTACCCTCCACGCTGCCCTCCAATAGTAAATTGGTGATCCCTTGATGCCTCACAATATGCCCTACCATCCGATTCCTTCTTCTAATCAAGTTGTGCCACAAATTTCTCTCCAATTCTATTCAGTATCTCCTCATTAGTTATTTGAACTACCCATTTAATCTTCAGAATTCTTATGTAGCACCACTTTTCAAAAGCTTCTATTCTCTTCTTGTCCAAACTATTTATCGTCCATGTTTCACTTCCATACATGGTTCAAATGGCTCTGAGTACTGTGGGACTTAACATCTGAGGTCATCAGCCCCCTAGAACTTAGAACTACTTAAACCTAACTAACCTAAGGACATCACACACATCCATGCCCGAGGCAGGATTCGAACCTGAGATCGTAGAGGTCGCGCGTTCCAGACTGAAGCGCCTAGAACCGCTCGTCCACACCGGCCGGCACTTCCATACATGGCTACACTCCATACAAATACTTTCAGAAACGACTTCCTGACACTTAAATCTATACTCGATGTGAACAAATTTCTCTTCTTCAGAAACGCTTTCCTTGCCATTGCCAGTCTACATTTTATATCCTCTCTACTTCGACCATCATCAGTTATTTTGCTCCCCAAATAGCAAAACTCATTTACTACTTTAAGCGTCTCATTTCCTAATCTAATTCCCTTAACATCACCCGACTTAATTCGACTGCATTCCATTATCCTCGTTTTGCTTTTGTTGATGTTCATCTTATATCCTCCTTTCAAGACACTGTCCATTCCATTCAACTGCTCTTCCAAGTCCTTTGCTGTCTCTGACAGAATTACAATGTCATCGGCGAACCTCAAAGTTTTTATTTCTTCTCCATCGATTTTAATTCCTACTCCAAATGTTTCTTTTGTTTCCTTTACTGCTTGCTCATTAAACAGATTGAATAACATCGGGTATAAGCTAAAAACCTGTCTCACTCCCCAACCACTGCTTCCCTTTCACGCCCCTCGACTCTTATAAGTGCCATCTGGTTTCTGTACAAAACTAAGTCTAGGGGACTGATGACCTCAGATGTTAAGTCCCCATGGTGCTCAGAGCCATTTGAATCAGTACCACCCCTTCCCCTCTCTCCGTCTCTAGCACCTCCCCCCCCCCCGCCCTTCTTTTCGGTTAGAGACGGGTGTTGGGTACCACTTGTTGGTATATGAGATTGATCCCCTTGGAAAGTCAGCTTCACTCTGACAAAAGTTTTCGTATTACGCGCAACATTGGAATCACACAGCTCACTTCAGCGATAGATTAAATTTCCCCCAATATCCCCATTCCGTAGCGTGTATTCAAAGCTCGACTCTGTGATATGCAGGCGACGGCACAATAAATTTTCCCCGTAATCAAACGCGGGCGGATATATCAATCAAGTGTAGCCAACGTGAGTTGTTTCATTCGTTATTTATTTACAAGGCCCACGGTTAACAGGCACGTCTCCATTTCTGTATTCAGCACAATTTTTCCAGTGCTGGAATTGGTCCCCCATTCCGTTACAGATTTTTTTTTTTTTCTTCTTCTGCCATGTTGGCTGATGTAGCTCAGTAGCCGAACTCTGGCAGAACTTTAAGGAGATTGAAAGCGTAACATAATATCCCAGTTTCACATAGCTACCATATCACGGCGATGGCGCCTCTGATTTCAAGCAAGCCCAGCCAGCTAGCGTAACGTGTGCTACTTGAAATTCCTGTCTTCTTCCATCGAGATTTAATATTCCACTTTTAGCGAAGTAACTATCTTGTGCGCAACAGCAATGGAAGGAAGACGAAGTAAATATTCCAGAACTGGAACGAAGAACAGCTGCGAGCATGAGTCATGTAGAAGTAGATATCCTCGGAGTCGTGAAGCAACCACTTAATAAAAGCAAGTCTTCCGGGGCAGACTGAATACCAATTAGGTTCCTTTCAGAGTATGATAATGCAATAGCGCCAAGCCTAACATATACAACCGCTCGCTCGATGAAAGATCAGTACCCGAAAACCGGAAAGTTGCACAGGTCACATCAGAATTCAAGAAATACGAAAGGAGTAATCCACAAAATTACAGGCCCGTATCATTAACGTCGATTTGCGGCAAGATTTTGGGACATACGTTCCTTCCGAGCATTATGAATTACGTCGACGAGAACGGTCTGTTGACACACAGTCAACGTGGGTTTAGAAAACATCGCTCTTGTGAAAGACAACTTGTTCTTTTCTCACACGAAGTGTTGAGTGCTATCGACAAGGGATTTCACATTGATTCCGTATCTCTAGAGTTCCAGAGGCTTTAGACACTGTACGTCACAAGCGGCTTGTAATCAAACTGCCTGCTTATGAATATGGTCTCAGTTATGCGACTGGATTCATAATTCCTGTTGTAATAATTGACGGAAACTCATGTAGTCAAACAGAAGTGATTTCTGTCGCCCCCCTCTGCTCTTCCTTGTCTATATAAACGATTTAGGAGACAACCTGAGCAGCCGTTTTACGTTGTTTGCAGACGATGCTGTCGTTTATCGTCTAGTAAAGTCATTAGAAGATATAAACAAGCTGCAAAACGATTTAGAAACTATATTTCTATGGTGCGAAAATTGGCAACTGACTTTAAATAATGAAGAGTGTGAGGTCATCCACATAAGTGCCGGCCGGAGTGGTCGAGCGGTTCTAGGCGCGTCAGTCTGGAACCGCGCGACCGCTACGGCCGCAGGTTCGAATCCTGCCTCGGGCATGGATGTGTGTGACGTCCTTAGGTTAGTTAGGTTTAAGTTGTTCTAAGTTTAGGGGACTGATGACCTCAGAAGTTAAGACCCATAGTGCTCAGAGCCATTTGCACCACAAAGTTACAGACCCATATAATTATCGTCGATTTGCAGCAAGATTTTGGGAGATGTGTTCCGTCCGAGCAGTATGAATTACGTCGAAGAGAACGGTCTGTTGACGCACAGTCAACATGGGTTTAGAAAAAATCGCTCTTGTGAAAAACAACTTGTTCTTTACTCACACGAACTGTTGAGTGCTATCGACAAGGGATTTCACGTTGATTCCGTATCTCTAGATTTCCAGGGGCTCTAGACACTGTACGTCACAAGCGGCTTGTAATCAAACTGCCTGCTTATGAAATATAGTCTCAGGTATGCGACTGGATTCATGATTTCCTGTCGTAGTAATTGACGGAAAGTCATGTAGTAAAACAGAAGTCTTTTTTGTCGTGGCCCCTCTGCTCTTCCTTTTCTATATAAACGATTTAGGAGACAACGGGAGCAGCCGTCTTACGTTGTTTGCAGACGATGCTGTCGTTTATCGTTTAGTAAAGTTATTATAAGATTTAAACAAGTTGCAAAAGGATTTAGAAACGACGTCTGTATGGTGCGAAGATTGGCAACTGACTTTAAATAATGAAGAGTGTGAGGTCATCCACGTAAGTGCTAAATGCAATCCATTAAACTTCCGTTAAATGAAAAATCAATGAAATGAAAAGGCCGTAAATTCAACTAAATACTTAGGAATTACAATTAAGGACAACTTAAATTGGAAAGAACTCCTTTAAGGACAAATTGGAAAGAACTCCTCGATAACTTTGTGGGGAACGCAAACAAAAGACTCCAGTTTATTGGCAAACAAAAAAAAACTACGATTTCTTGGCAGATCACTTCAAGATACAACAGATCTACGGAAAAGACCGCCTGCACTACGCTTGTCCATCCTCTTCTGGAGTACTGCTGCACGGTATGGGATCCTTACCAGATAGGATTCACGCAGTACATCAAGAAATTTGGAAGAAGGGCAGCATATTTTGTATTATTGACAAGTAGGGGAGAGAGTGCCACGGCCATGAGACAGGATTAGGGCTGGACGTCATTAAAATAAAGGCGTTTCTCGTTGCAGTGGGACCGTTCGCGAAATTTCAATCACCAACTTTCTCCTCTGAATGCGAAAATATTTTGTTGACGCCGAGTTACATAAGGAGACGGATCCTCATACTTAAATAAGGGAAGCCAGAGCTCGCACGGAAAGATAAGGATGTTCGTTTTCTTCCGCGCGCTGTTCGAAGAAGAAGAAGAAGAAGAAGAAGATGATGATGATGATGATGATGATGATGATGATGATGATGATGTTTGGTTTGTGCTGCGCTCAACTGCGAGATCATCAGCGCCTGTACAAAGTCCCATTTTTTACACAATCCAATTTTTTTCTCCAGTCCACTCTACCCACAGTCCACAAATGATGATGATGGAGAAGAAGTAGAAGAAATGATGAGGACAACACAAACACCCAGTGCCCGGGCAGATAAAATCTCCATCTCGAAGAGGAATTGAACTCGGGACCCCGTGGTCCAGAGGCAGCAACGCTCGCCCCTAGACCACGAGTTGCTGACGCGCTGTTCGAGATTGGAATAATAGAGAATTGTGAAGGCGGTTCGATGAACCCTCCACCAGGCACTTGTGTGATGTGCAGAGTATCAGTGTAGATGTAGGTCTCATCAAAAGTATCCAGATACTTGTCAGTGGACATTAAAATGAAATGTGTTCACCCTTCGCCTTATCACAGCTTGAACTCTGCTAGGAACAGTTTCAGATGTTTGAATGTCTGGAAGAATGGTGGCGCATTCTTACTGAAGAGTTGAAACGAGACCAGGTAGCAATGTTGGACGCTACAGTCTGGAGCGAAGTCAGTGTTCTGACTCATGCCAAAGGTGTTCCATTGGGATAAGGTCAAGAGTCTGTGGTGATCAGTCTATTTCAGGAATGTTAATGTGCACAAAACAATTCCTCACAGATGATACTTTATGACAGGGTGCATTGTCATTCTAAAACAGTCTCCGAACTGTCCTTGTACCATACACAGTCCACAGTGCTCTAAAATGTCGTCATATCCTTCCACAGTCAGCATTTTCTTCATCACAACAACCCCAAAGCGTAACATCATCTGTTCCGTGCTTCACCATTGGTTCTATAGTTGACGGCAGTTAACATTGTCCAGGCATTCGGTCCGCAGCGCGTGGTCTAGTGGCTGGCGTTACTGGCCCTGGATCACGGGGTCTCGGTTCGACTCCCGGCCTGGTTGGGGATTTTCTCTGCCCGGAGACTGTCCTCATCATTTCTGGGACTTTGTACGGGTGCCCCACAATTCAAACATCATCATCATGGCATTCTCCAAACCCAACCAATTCCATCGGATTGGCACAGGTTATAGCGCGAGTCATCGCTCCAGATCTCTCGCTTCCACTTATCCACTGTCCAATGGTGTCTGTCTTTAAAGCACCTCAAGCGTCACCTAGCCTCGACTACAAAATGTGAGCATTGTACCCCATCAGTTTTAATTTCGTGCGCACAATCATTGTGCTGGCTGGATTGCTGGTAGCAGTTTCCAACTCACGAGTGATTCATTCTGCTGGTTTCATACGATTCGTTACAACCACCCACTGTAATGCTGGACGGTCTGTGTCTGTCAGTACATGCGATCTGCCTGGTCTCGAATTAGCTTTGGTTGTTCCTGAGCATTTCCACTTCACAATCGCATCACCAGCAGTAGAATTACGCAGCTACAGAAGGGTTAAAATGTCCCTGATGGATCTGTTACTGCAGTAACATCCAATTCTTTCTTTCTTTTGCTTGTGCCTTTTTCCCGCAAATGACGCAGGGTCGGCATGGTTAATTGGATGTGGCATGGTTAATCGGATGTAGCAAGGTTAATTGAAGGGGTGGCCGGATGCTCTTCCTGCCGCCACCCTGTACCCCCCGGGATGGAATTAGTGTACCTCAACTGTCTGTGTCTAGTGTAATCCATGGAATAGTGCGAATGTGTTCAGATGCCTGCAAGCCGTGTTACTGAGGTGGGACGTGGGGACCAGCCCGGTATTCACCTAGTGGGATGTGGAAAACTGCCTAAAAACCACATCCAGGCTGCCCGGCACACCGGCCCCCGTCGTTAAGCTGTCGGGCGGAGTCGCTCCGGGGCCGGCGCGCCTACCCGAGTCCAGGAAGCGGTGCATTAACGCTATCGGCCAACCTGGCGGGTACTGTGGTGACATCCAATGACTAGTGTTATACCAAAGCCAAGGTAGTCCCTGAGGGCCGGCAACATACATTATACCACACAGGACGAGGTTGTCTATGCCCAAGGTGTACCCAAATGCACATAGTACACACCGGCTACTTATATACAAGATAATCGAAACAGACATTTCGAGCACTACTTTCGCAGAGGGAGCTCTAAATCGCCCTACGCTATTTAGATCGTATAAAAATGATAATTTTACTGTTATTTAATCCTGACAAGTACAGATTTTAACTTTGTCATCTACATATTTTAATTAAATATTTTTAATATAAAAAAGATCTACTGAATACAGTATGTGCAAATGGAATGTAACAAATGTACCAGACGCCACATGTCGGTAATAGTGTTATAATTAATATAAATGACGTGCACTCTGCCAACCAATTTTATGTGACGTAGCATGTGAAAGTTGCTGGATTTGGACGGGTTACTCCTGTAACTGAAATATCGGGTGCGTTATGATACATTTGATGTTGATTAGATAGAATGAAAAAGATTTGCTTCCGTGAAATAGTAAATTAGTATCATTATTTTCACAGATCTGAAGATGGTTCTGAATGAACCGAAACCTGTCATATGAATAATAAAAAAAAAATTTGCAATCAAGACGGATTTTAAGTAACATTATAAAATCACTGATTGCTGTTATCCCATAAGACATTATGTCTGTTTTTGCAAAGCTATATAGAGGCTAGAACCAGCCCCGAAGTTCAGTTCACGCCGTATGCCGACCTCGTGTATTGCGACCATTGAAGATTACGTCTTCGTCGCGCAATTGGATTGTTACTAGTGTGTGAGTGTGTTACTACGAACCTTTGTGGAAAATTATAAGTGAACTTTTGTTTGCCTCCATTAGGAGACTTTTACTGGCATCGTTTTCGTTACCTAACACAGCCCACACCATTATGGAACCGCCACCAGCTTGCGCAATCCGTCGTTGACAGCTTGTTTCTATGGCTTCGTGGGGTCTGCACACCCACTCTCTTACCATCTAAAATCGAGACTCATCTGACCAAGCCACGGTTTCACAGTGGTCAAGGGGTCTAACCGATATGGTCACCAGCCGTGGAGAGGCGTTGCAGGGGATGTGCCGTTAGCAAATATACTCGTGTCGGTCGTCTGCTGCCATAGCCCATTGAGACCAAATTTTCTCGCACTTTTCTGGCCGATACGTTCGTCGTACGTCCCATATTGATTACTGCAGTTATTTCGCGGGCTGTTGCTTGTCTGTAAACACTGACAACTGTGCGCAAACGCCGCTGCTCTCGGTCGTTAAGTGAAGGCTGTCTGCCATTCCGTTGAGGAAGATAATGCCTGAAATTCGATAGTTTCGGCACGTTCTTGACACTGTGGACCTCAGAACATTGCGTCCCCAAACTATTTCCGAAATGGAATGTCCACTGCATTCCACGTTCAAAGCCCTAATGACGTCGTAGACCGTTTGACATGAATCCCCCGAGTACAAATGACAGCCCCACCAGTGCACTGCCCTTATTTACCTCGTGTATGCGATACTTCCACTATTTCTATATGTGCATATCACTATCCCATTAATTTTGTCTCCTCAGTGTGTATGAAATACGGAAAATCAAATTTTTGGAGACTGTTAGATAGGCAACCTGCGACTGCGACCATATGAACTTTTTAGCCGCTTAGTTATTCGCAGGATGCCCCAGGAGAAATGGTCAATATTCAATAATATAATAGGAACGATTATTCGAAGCAAAAAAGTTTGTTAGCATTGGCTCTAAAATATACAGGGTGTTACAAAAAGGTACGGCCAAACTTTCAGGAAACATTCCTCACAACCAGAGAAAGAAAATATGTTGTGTGGACATGTGTCTGGAAACGCTTACTTTCCATGTTAGAGCTCATTTTATTACTTCTCTTCAAATGGCATTAATCATGGAATGGTAACACACAGAAACAGAACGTACCAGCCTGACTTCAAACACTTTGTAACAGGAAATGTTCAAAATGTCCTCCGTTAGCGAGGATACATGCATCCACCCTCCGTCGCATGGAATCCCTGATGCGCTGATGCAGCCCTGGAGAATGGCGTATTGTATCACAGCCGTCCACAATACGAGCGCGAAGAGTCTCTACATTTGGTACCGGGGTTGCGTAGACAAGAGCTTTCAAATGCCCCCATAAATGAAAGTCAAGAGGGTTGAGGTCAGGAGAGCGTGGAGGCCATGGAATTGGTCCGCCTCTACCAATCCATCCGTCACCGAATCTGTTGTTGAGAAGCGTACGAACACTTCGACTGAAATGTGCAGGAGCTCCATCGTGCATGAACCACATGTTGTGTTGTACTTGTAAAGGCACATGTTCTAGCAGCACAGGTAGAGTATCCCGTATGAAATCATGATAACGTGCTCCATTGAGCGTAGGTGAAAAAAACAAACTAAAATGAGCTCTAATATGAAAATTAAGCGTTTCCGGACACATGTCCTGTGGTGTCACCGCCAGACACCACACTTGCTAGGTGGTAGCCTTTAAATCGGCCGCGGTCCTGTAGTATACGTCGGACCCGCGTGTCGCCACTGTCAGTGATTGCAGACCGAGCGCCGCCACACGGCAGGTCTAGAGAGACTTCCTAGCACTCGCCCCAGTTGTACAGCCGACTTTGCTAGCGATGGTTCACTGACAAATTACGCTCTCATTTGCCGAGACGATAGTTAGCATAGCCTTCGGCTACGTCATTTGCTACGACCCAGCAAGGCGCCATTATCATTTGCTATTTGTCTTGTGATACATGTACCGTCAGACAGATGTTCACCAATTATGAATTAAAGTTAAGTATTCCAGTAGTTACTTACGTTCTTTGCTACTATAAATTCCCTTACCTGTTCCAGACCTCACGCCAGCCTGCGTGAGCTTAAACGCGTGCCCTTTCGGCTACCCGTCACTGTGGATTGGCTGTCTTGCCAGTCCACAACATGTCCACATAACATCTTTTCTTTATTTGTGTGTGAGGAATGTTTCCTGAAGGTTTGGCCGTACCTTTTTGTAACACAACTTAAGAGCTGTCACTACTTCTTCACCTTTGGTATTGTAGATCAAAAGTCCGCCTCTATAATCGCTTTGCTTTCCGTATTTTGAGAGTTAGTAATGTGGACCAAAACAACACAAAATAGCCTAGTAAAAAAGGAAACTGGCTGCCTTAGAGCTGTGAGCACTTGCTCATCCTCGCTACCATGGAACAACTCTTGTTCGTTGAATATTGACCATTCCCCCGTTGACGTCCTGCGCATATCAGCAAGACATGAGAAACGTTTCTGTATCACGCCCGACGAATTAGAGCTAGATGACTGATCATGACTGTTATGTAGCAGATGAAAATAAAATTACTTTCATAGTTGAAAACCAGAGGTAAAATACAGGAAAGCAAGAGCGAAACAGAGATTATTAATAAACAGTTATTAATTGGTAATTAGTTACACGCACTCGTACGGGCGTCATTCGGCGCTTTGGCTGCTGCACGCCGCAAAATTATACGATATTTTATAACCGGCCGTAATGAAATACATCCATAATAAACTCGACGCCAAGCGATTGTAAAACGAGCCGAAAATCATTCCGCGTACACTGTGGGTGCCCACAAAAATCCGACCTCGGTAGTAATCATATAAATGGGAGCATTACGAATGACTGTTAGTAATTTAAATATTTAAAACACTGCTGAAGGTTCGCTGTGCCGCATTACGTGACCTGCTGTGTCTCTCACAAAACATTTCACTTGTCACATTCTTGACAGTCCTTATTATACTTTTGTAATTACCATACATATATGGTAATTAGTTTTTTTTCGGCGGTTTCAGGCAGACAGGCTACACAAATTTTGGGATTTCCCAGCATGTAGAGGACAAAATAGTAAACAAAGGACACACAAAGTAATACATAATCCAAGAAAAACACACCATGGCATATATCTCGTGGAGAAGGGCCATAGTTATTTCCCATACGTGTTGATGACATTCACACGAGGCATCTATCAAGGATTAACATCTGTCAAGCTTCTTTATCAAGGCCGTTTATAGGGTTCCGTGCCTGAATCGATAAAAACGGAATCTTTGTCTGCCTGTCCGACTGTTGACAACCCTTGTCTCAGGATACAATAGACTTATCAAGTTGAAATTTTCACATACTAAAGCCCGCGGTCCGTTGGCGGTGTAAAAAATTGAAGCTAAGTCGATGCAATAAAAAGTTGCGGCTATTTGTGTCTCATATTTTGATACTTGCAAACTCACTCATTAAAATACATAGGGTGCTTCCCATTGACCTAGAATCATAAAATTTGGCTAGAAGCGGGGATTCACAGTGGGGCTAAAGTAAAAAATCTGAAATTTGTTAGTTTCTAATTGTTGTTGTTGTTGTTGTGGTCTTCAGTCCAGAGACTGGTTTGAAGCAGCTCTCGATGCTACTCTATCCTGTGCAAGCTTCTTCATCTCCCAGTACCTACTGCAACCCACATCCTTCTGAATCTGCTTAGTGTATTCGTCTCTCGGTCTCTCTCTACGATTTTTACCCTCCACGCTGCCCTACAATACTAAATTGGTGATCCCTTGATGCCTCAGAATATTCCCTGCCATCCGATCCCTTCTTCTAGTCAAATTGAGCCTCAAATTCCTCTTCTCTCCAATTCTATTCAGTACCTCCTCATTAGTTATGTGGTCTACCCATCTAATCTTTAGCATTCTTCTGAAGCACCACATTTCGAAAGCTTCTGTTCTCTTCTTGTCTAAACTATTTATCGTCCACGTTTCACTTCCATATATGGCTACACTCCATACAAATACTTTCAGAAACGACTTCGTGACACTTAAATCTATACTCGATGTTAACAAATTTCTCTTCTTCAGAAACGCTTTCCTTGCCATTGCCAGTGTACATTTTATATCCTCTCTACTTCGACCATCATCAGTTATTTTGCTCCCCAAATAGCAAAATTCATTTACTACTTTAAGCGTCTCATTTCCTAATCTAATACCCCCAGCATCACCCGATTTAATTTGACTACATTCCATTATCCTCGTTATGCTTTTGTTGATGTTCATAATATAACCTCCTTTCAAGACAGTGTCCATTCCGTTCAGTGGCTCTTCCAGGTCCTTTGCTGTCTCTGACAGAATTACAATCGGCGAACCTCAAAAGTTTTTATTTCTTCTCCATGGATTTTAATTCCTACTCCGAATTTTTCTTTTGTTTCCTTTACTTCTTGCTCAATATACAGATTGAATAGCATCGGGGATAGGCTACAACCTGTCTCACTCCCTTCCCAACCACTGCTTCCCTTTCATGTCCCTCGACTCTTATAACTGCCATCTGGTTTCTGTACAAATTGTAAATAGCCTTTCGCTCCCTGTATTTTACCCCTACCACCTTCTGAATTTGAAGGAGAGTATTCCAGTCAACATTGTCAAAAGCCTTTTCTAAGTCTACATATGCTAGAAACATAGGTTTGCCTTTCCTTAATCTATTTTCTGAGATAAGACGTAGGGTCACTATTGCCTCACGAGTTCCTATATTTCTACGGAATCCAAACTGATCTTCCCAGAGGACGGCTTCTACCAGTTTTTCCATTCGTTTCTAAAGAATTTGTGTTATAAAGTTTGCAGCCGTGGCTCATTAAACAGTTCGGTAATTTTCGCATCTGTCAACGTATGATTAGTATCTAATTATATCACATAAAAAATTTCTCTTATTCCCCAGCTGCGACATAAATGCGTATACAAACAGTGATCCAATACTGTAAAATGCTTTATTATTCCAGTCTCTGATCACAAATGAATTCTTTAGACGATGACCGGTTTCAGTCTTTAATGACCATCTTCAGATCAGATGGCGTAAAAAAGATCTGAATATGGTCATTACAGACTGAAACCGGTCATCGTCTAAAGCATTCATTTGTGATCAGAGACTGGAATAATAAAGCATTCTCTTATTCCCTATCAGACTATCTCTTAAAAATAAGACCTTTTTACCTCATCAGGAAAGGGTAGGCGTATCAAACTGAAATTTGTCGCTAATGGCTGTGGTCCCTTGCTGGTGTAAAAACCTTAAACTTCGAAGTCACTGCACTCAAAAGATACGTTCATTTATGTCACAAATTTTGATACAACGTCACTTATCAAAATCTATATTTTCGGGTGTCCAGGAGTCATGAAATTTGGCTAGGAGCAAGGTTTCGCAGTACAAGTAAAGGAAAATTTCCGAAATCGTTAATTTCTAATTACATCATAAGAAAAAAAATGTCATCTCTTATCCGACTTCAAAGCGAAAATTAAAACATTGTCGAAAGTATTGGGATTCCCACGACCGATACCTTGCCAGTATCAGTGTCCATAACAGGCAGAAATGGTCGAGATTTTCGATTCCCGAGACGGGTGAACTCTGTCTATACATAATTAAGTTGGTACGGAACCCCCAGAGAGCGGATTCTACCCGCACATGGCCATTTTTTTTAAATTTATTATCGCTCCGCTGACTAATTTGTTGCGGTTAACCACGATTTTCTCTCCTGTGCCAACTTCATCTCAGAATAGCATTGACAACCAACGTCCGCGATTATTTGCTAGATGTATTCAAAGGTCTTGCCTTTGCGCACTGTTTTTGCTCACTGCGGCTCGCTTTAGCACTGTGTGAGGTATCCCCTGTTGTATTAACACATGTTGTATCATCCTATTATTTATTCTTGTACATTCCTTTCTACACCGATACAGCGGAGAACCATCTTATTTTTGACGTATCAGTCTACAAAATTTTCAACATCCTTCTATTTACATCTTCAAAACTTCGATTCTCTCCCCTTCCGGGTTTCCCTTTGTCAATGATTCACTGTAATCCAATGCCATGGTCCAAACATACATTCACAGAAACATGTTCTCCAAATTAATGTTATTATCCTTTACTAGTAGACTATTTTGACGAGGAATATCCTCTGTACCTGTGCTAGTCCGGCTGAAATAACAGAGGATCCAAAATAGAACCTTCTGGGGAATTACGTATGATTAACTTACATTCTGTGTATGTATTATGTCCATGACTTGCAACGTATTCGCAGTCAGTCTTCACAGCGCTCCAGGTAATATTTGTTTTGTTATAAATCCAATCATGGATCGCAAAAAATTTTGTTAATCAAGTAATTAGATTCGGTCAGCTACGACGATTTTAAGACTTCAGTAAATCCAGTACATTACATAATTCGTGTCACATTAATCAGCCATACAAGCTTCGTCATGAAATCTGATCAGAAGATTGTATGGCTGATTAATGTGACTGTACCATCTATATAGGCCCTACGCAAAATGGCTCTGAGCACTATGGGACTTAACTACTGTGGTCATCAGTCCCCTAGAACTTAGAACTACTTAAACGTAAGGACATCACATACATCCATGCACGAGGCAGGATTCGAACCTGCGACCATAGCAGTCCCGCGGTTCCGGACTGCGCGCCTAGAACCACTAGACTACCGCGGCCGGCGGCCCCACGCAGTGTCACGATATAAGTAACGTACTGGATGCAATCAGGTTTGAAGCCGTCGTAACTGACCGCCAATAATTACCTGATTAATAAAATGTTTGTGATCCATGACTGGATTTATAACAAAACAAACATTACGAGGGTAATCCCAAAAGTAAGGTCTCCTATTTTTTTTATAAATACATAGACCTGTTTCTTTCTACAATGGTGTACATCAGTTTACAGCTTGAACATTTAGCTATTTTTCGACATAATCACCATTTCTGTCGATTCATTTTTGTACACGCTGTGGCTGTTTTTGTATGCCCATGTCATACCAGCTCGCCGCCATGCTGTTCAGAAAGTTATGAACCTCTTCTTTTACCACGTCGTCGGAGGAGAATCACTGGGACCACAATTAACGCTGACAGGTACTGTGAGATTCTGAAAAAACTCAAACGGGCAATTCAGAACCTGAGAAGAGGAATGTTGAGCATGGGCGTACACATTCTCCATGACAACGCTCGCCCACACATCGCTCGGCAAACCGTTGCTCTCCTGCAACAGTTTCAGTGGAACATAATCACCCACCCACCCTATAGTCCTGACTTGGCGCCCAGTGACTATCACCTGTTCCCTACGTTAAAAAGACCATTTGGCCGGAAAGCGATTCAGCTCCGACGACGAGGTGAAAGAAGAGGTTCCTAACTTTCTGACCAGCATGGCGGCAGGCTGGTATGACATGGGCATACAAAAACAGCCACAGCGTCTACAAAAATGCATCAACAGAAATAGTGATTATTTCGAAACTAGCTAAATGTTCAAGCTGTAAACTGACGTAAACCATTGTGCACTACTGGCAATTAAAATTGCTACACCAAGGAGAAATGCAAATGATAAACGGGTATTGATTGGACAAATATGTTGTTCTAAAACTGACATGTGATTACATTTTCACGCAGTTTGGGTGGATAGATCCTGAGAAATCAGTACCCAGAACAACCACCTCTGGCCGTAATAACGGCCTTGATACGCCTAGGCATTGAATCAAACAGAGCCTGGAATGCGTGACAGGTATAGCTGCCGATGCAGCTTCAACACGATACCACAGTTCATCAAGAGTAGTGACTGGCGTATTGTGACGAGCCAGTTGCTCGGCCACCATTGACCAGACATTTTCAATTGGTGAGAGATCTGGAGATTGTGCTGGCCAGGGCAGCAGTCGAACATTTTCTGTATTTAGAAAGGCCCGTACAGGACCTGCAAGATGCGGTCGTGTATTATCCTGCTGAAATGTAGGGTCTCGCAGAGATCGAATGAAGGGTAGAGCCATGGGTCGTAACACATCTGAAATGTAACGTCCACTGTTCAAAGTGCCGTCAATGCGAACAACAGGTGACCGAGATGTGTAACCAATGGCAGCCCATACCATCACGCCGGGTGATACGCCAGTAGGCGATGATGACCACACACTTCCAATGTGCATTCACCGCGATGTCGCCAAACGCGGATGCGACCATCATGATGCTGTCAACAGAACCTGGATTCATCCGAAAAAATGACGTTCTGCCATTCGTGCACCCAGGTTCGTCGTCGAGTACACCATCGCAGGCGCTCCTGTCTGTGATGCATCGTCAAGGGTAACCGCAGCCGTGGTCTCCGAGCTGACAGTCCACGCAGCTGCAAACGTCGTCGAACTGTTCGTACAGATGTTTGTTGTTTTGCAAACGTCCCCATCTGTCGACTCAGGGATCGAGACGTGGCTGCACGATCCGTTACAGTTATGCGGATAAGATGCCTGTCATCTCGACTGCTGGTGATACGAGGCCATTTGGATCCAGCACGGCGTTCCGTATTACCCTCCTGATCCTACCATTTCCATATTCTGCTAACAGTCATTGGATCTCGACCAACGCGAGCAGCAATGTCGCGATACGATAAACCGCAATCGCGATGGGCTACAATCCGACATTTATCAAAGTCCGAAACGTGATGGTACGCATTTCTGCTCCTTACACGAGGCATCACAACAAAGTTTCAGCAGGCAACGCCGGTCAACTGCTGTTTGTGTATGAGAAATCGGTTGGAAACTTTCATGTCAGCACGTTGTAGGTGTCGCCACCGGCGCCAACCTGGTGTGAATGCCCTGGAAAGCTAATCATTTGCATATCAAAGCATCTTCTTCCTGTCGGTTAAATTTCGCATCTGTAGCACGTCATATTCGTGGTGTAGCAATTTTAGTGGCCAGTAGTGTACAAATAAACAGTCAATGTACTTTCAAAAAATAATAGGATGCCTTACTTTTGGGATTACCCTCATATGTCCATATTATCTTGTTCGTACATGCTCGCTGCCTATTAAATTGCTGCCAGGATCGCTGTGGGCTGGGCTTTATATATCAGGAAAAAGCAGAAGACCCAAAACAAAGCCTTGTGGGACACCACGTTTTATTCAAACTTTTGAGATCCGATTTTTGTTTTTGTACAAGTTGTCAGGCAGTTGCGCTGTCGGGAAGGTCGGCGCCGACTATGCGGCGAGCCGTAATGTGTGAGGGAAGAGCGATGACTGGGCACTTTTTGGGAATGAGCCTCAGCAGGAGGGAGAGGGGGAAGTTGGAGGGTGTCCCCGGCTATCGGAGCGCTCGCTGGAGGGCTCTGCCAAGGGCGGCCATCGATCTGGGCTGAAGAGCGGCGCCGCGGCTGGGGCCGAGGCGGGATCAGCCGGATTCCTGCCGCGTCAGCAGCGGCACCACACCAGCCGGGCACCGCCGCCCCCGGCGGGGATCGATCTGCGCTCCCGGGGGTCGAAGTCCGGGACTCGCGCGCCGCGCTTCACACCTCCGCAGTCGGCCTGGGTCAGCCGCCTCGCACTCCACACAACGGGTAGCCGGCGGAGTCAGCCAAAGTGGAACGTCAACAGAACCCACTATTCGTTCGACTGTCTATAAACCACAGGACCTTGGATACAAAAAATGGTTCAGATGGCTCTGAGCCCTATGGGACTTAACATCTGAGATCATCAGTCCCCTAGAACTTAGAACTACTTAAATCTATCCTAAGGACCTCACACACAGCAGCAGCGCGGTTCCGGACTCAAGCGCCTAGAACCGCTCGGCCACAGCGGCCGGGTGATTGCTTCAGTTTTAAATAGTAACTAATACACAGAAATCAAAATACAATTTTTAAAAAGTTAATATCGTCAAAGTGTCGGAACAAAAAATTGCTATGTTATTAATAAGCTTTCGATTACGCCTTGCCGCAGTGGATACACCGGTTCCCGTGAGATCACCGAAGTTAAGCGCTGTTGGGCGTGGCCGGCACTTGGATGGGTGACCATTCAGCCGCCATGCGCTGTTGCCATTTTTCGGGCTGCACTCAGCCTCGTGATGACAATTGAGGAGCTACTCGGCCGAATAGTAGCGGCTTCGATCGAGAATACCATCATAACGACCGGGAGAGCGGTGTGCTGACCCCACGCCCATCCTATCCGCATCTTCCTCGGAGGATGATACGGCGGTCAGATGGTCCCGGTAGGCCACTCGTGTCCTGAAAACGGAGTGCTTTTTGTATGAATAGACTTTCACAGAGTACTTTTTCACTTCCCACAGAACAGTGTTCCACAGAACAACGTTCATCCCGTCTGAGGACGACTTCAAGCGTACAGTGTGTTAACTGTAAAACAGTAGAGTTGTGAGGGGATTGCGGGGAGAGGAGGAAGCAAACACTGGCTGGCGTGGTGAGATGAGCCAGGGAGGGGGGAGGAGGGGGGGGGGGACAAGGCACGCCTAGCAGTTGCAGTGCTGGCACTACAAATTGCGCGTCATGCTTACACGAAAGCAGACGAAAGGCTTGGAAGTAAACCTCGCTTTAAATGTTGTTCGTAAACGAAACTGAAATCGTCATGTACATTAAAATATATGTATATATTGTCTACTATGCGCTCACAAACCATTCATCCGATTGCCGATTGCAATGAAACTTTGGTGAGTTGTTCTCCGAACGCCCGAAAAGAGTAATGGACAATGTTTCAACAGGTAGATCGCTGTACCATGCGTAGCGCAATTGATTGGGTAAAGGCTTATGCAGCTGACCCGAGTTCGTTTCCAACTGCTCGCAATTTTTTTTTTTTCATTTTATTTCGTTCCCCACAATGTTAAACTATTAATTATAAAATTCAAATATACTTAAACAGGTCATATAGTATAACCTAACTGTCAGTCTCTATGTATATAAATGAATGTATGTATGTCTGCCCTCTGTGCGTTCCCAAACCATTCATCCGATTGCGGTGAAATTTTGGTGATTTGCTCTCCGCTCGCCCACGAAGGTTCCTAGTCGAAAAAAAAGAAAGAAGACACATTCTTGAGGAGATATGACGTCATAAACAATGAGATGCCACCGCGGGAAAATACCCAGATTTATGCATCCACTATTTGAGAATGAGAGCATGTATTTCGAAATAATACAGTACCCAGTGGTGTTTCCGTACAAAACAATACGGTGGCAAAGAAAAATGAAATATAATTCGGACGAAACAGGGGGCTCCTTCAAAGTGATCGCGAACAAAATATCTGAACTCACCTTTGCTTGCCAGGCGTTTGTGGTGATACGCCAGGCTGATTCTTGGAAAACTGTTTGTATCTTCCAATGCTACGCATGCTTTGTCCTGTGTATGTAGCAGCTCTCACTGAAGATTTGTAAATGGGGTGAAGCAGTTTTTTCTGCTCCCTTTCCCTTTCGCAACATTCAATCACACGCAGTATAATTTTGCGAACATCGCTACGTAATACTGGTTTCCTTCTAACCGTACGCCTACCGGTAAGGGTTCTTGGCGACTCCCCATTTTGATAATGTTTAGCACAACTGCACAATATAAACACGCGGAACAGTACAGCGCAAAACAACAACGAAGCAGACGACATTGGCTACCTTGTACAACACAGTCAGCTACGTAATGTTGGCAGCAGTCGAAACTGCGTGCTTACCGAAGCCTCCCGACGTTTACCGACTTCTACCGATTCAGGACTAGGGAGAGGTCTGCCATCTAAAAGTTTACACACTGTAGGTAGAGGTGAGACGTGTTAGAACTCGCTATACGCTAGTGACAACAGTTCACCACTTTTATCTTGGTAACCCTGTAACATCTTTGGATGACGTTTCTGGGCGTGGGTTCCTGTTCTCAATTTGTACCCAGGACATTCTACAGCCCGTCATTGTTTGCCGAGATTTTTCTAAATAAAAAAACATAGTGTGTGTGTGTGTGTGTGTGTGTATCTAGTCTCCATGTCAGCTGTCACACTTACGAGGAGGTAGTGGTTGCTTCGTCATGTAATTCGTGCGCCCGCCCCCATGTGTCTGTGTTCCCCTGTTCGGCAGCCGTGCAACCGCTTCATCAGAAGGCCCGTCAGAAGGCCCGTACCCCTCCCACCTTCTGATAACTTCCGCACGGCGGGAACACGTTTTAATATTCATGCAGCCCGGCGCTTTTCTTTCGTCGCGCAGTCTCCTTTCAGCGACCACGTCCTGCCCTCCTCATTTACGTCGACTTTGGGCGCTCTCCAGCCGCTCGGAAAAGGCGGCCGCTATCTGCTCCGTGCCTCGCGGGCTTAATTGAATGGGCCTTTAGAGGCACCTCGCCCCAACGGCGTGCGGTTTGGTTTTCCGCGAGTCTCGCTCTGTTTATTCTGGCGACAAACGCCCACGCCAGAACCTCAGGGGCGGGGGGAGAGGCCGGAGGGGATTCTTCTCTACCCCCCCCCCTCCCCACCACTTGCGCGGTAACCATCACTTCGTCCGCCACGCTGTTTAATCCGTGTTTATCTTTGTAATTGGCGTCCCCCTTTCTGAGGCGCCCGCCCGGCGACTCCTTATCTAATCCCCCGGAGGGGACTCCCCGCACTGTGCGCGCAGACGCATCCAGTGCTGCCAACACATACGCGCGCGCCCTTCAAACTGAACTCGCGTGGGCTATCTCTCTTGGCCATCTGGGGGGAGGGGGGGGGAGGCAGAGAGGTAGCAGTCCCTCCTTTGGAAATTTGACTAACTTCTTTTTTGTTCTGATCCCTCACCACTCCATGGCCTATCTCTCTTTTCTGTTTAAAAAATCACGGGTGGGTGGAGCTTGTGCATTATGTCTCAATACCACTTCAGAGCGCCCTTCCCCCCTTTTCTTCTCTCTCTTTTTTCCCTCTTATCGCCACATCACAGCACCAACCCCTACTAGCTCCTCAAAACCGCTCCATCCTCCTTTACACGGGACGCTGCCTTGAATTCCAGGAGACGGATTATAATTAACGAGGCGACTATGCAAACAGCGTGCCCCCTCTCTCGAGCCCTCCTCACCTCTCCCCTCCCCCCCTTCCCTTTTAGGACTCTACGCCTGACTTCCGTCGGGCAGCGGCGGTACAAACAGCGGCGGCGTTCGCGCCGTTAATAACATTATACACGGTGACGCTGCCGCAGATTCAAAGCGATGCGACGACAGCCAGGGAGCTACAACCGTATACACACACACACACACACACAGTATCTGGCGGGTGTAGCAGAGAAGCAGTACCCAGGTGCGGCCCAGATGTTTATCTCCGAGGCTGCGCAGAACTTCTGCTTCAGAGGAGGAACCGGCTATGCCCAGCAGAGTGCGATAAGGCCTTCCCATTCACAGGGCAGCCGACGTCTCGGCACACACAGATCATGTCTCCAGTGTTTTTAACACGCCGAACGTGCTTTGAGTTTCGGAGCCCTCATTTACAACAACTAACATTATTCAGAGCCTAACAAAAAGGTACGGCGGTACATTCATATGCACTATGATAATTTATTACGTCAAGATCGCTTAATACACTACTTCTACATCTACATGATTACTCTGCAATTCACATTTAAGTGCTTGGCAGAGGGTTCATCGAACCACAATCATACTATCTCTCTACCATTCCACTGCCGAACAGCGCGCGGGAAAAACGAACACCTAAACCTTTCTGTTCGAGCTCTGATTTATTTTATTTTGATGATCATTCCTACCTATGTAGGTTGGGCTCAACAAAATATTTTCGCATTCGGAAGAGAAAGTTGGTGACTGAAGTTTCGTAAATAGATCCCGCCGCGACGAAAAGCGTCTATGCTTTAATGACTTCCATCCCAATTCGCGTATCATATCTGCCACACTCTCTCCCCTATTACGTGATAATACTAAACGAGCCGCCCTTTTTTGCACCCTTTCGATGTCCTCCGTCAATCCCACCTGGTAAGGATCCCACACCGCGCAGCAATATTCTAACAGAGGACGAACGAGTGTAGTGTAAGCTGTCTCTTTAGTGGACTTGTTGCATCTTCTAAGTGTCCTGCCAATGAAACGCAACCTTTGGCTCGCCTTCCCCACAATATTATCTATGTGGTCTTTCCAACTGAAGTTGTTCGTGATTTTAACACCCAGGTACTTAGTTGAATTGACAGCCTTGAGAATTGTACTATTTATCGAGTAATCGAATTCCAACGGATTTCTTTTGGAACTCATGTGGATCACCTCACACTTTTCGTTATTTAGCGTCAACTGCCACCTGCCACACCATACAGCAATCTTTTCTAAATCGCTTTGCAACTGATACTGGTCTTCGGATGACCTTACTAGACGGTAAATTACAGCATCATCTGCGAACAACCTACGGGAACTGCTCAGATTGTCACCCAGGTCATTTGTATAGATCAGGAACAGCAGAGGTCCCAGGACGCTTCCCTGGGGAGCACCTGATATCACTTCAATTTTACTCGATGATTTGCCATCTAGTACTACGAACTGCGACCTTCCTGACAGGAAATCACGAATCCAGTCGCACATCTGAGACTATACCCCATAGGCCCGCAGCTTGATTAGAAGTCGCTTGTGAGGAACGGTGTCAAAAGCTTTCCCGAAATCTAGAAATACGGAATCAACTTGAGATCCCCTGTCGATAGCGGCCATTACTTCCTGCGAATAAAGAGCTAGCTGCGTTGCACAAGAACGATGTTTTCTGAAACCATGCTGATTACGTATCAATAGATCGTTCTCTTCGAGGTGATTCATAATCTTTGAATACAGTATATGCTCCAAAACCCTACTGCAAACCGACGACAATGATATAGGTCTGTAGTTCGATAGATTACTCCTACTACCCTTCTTAAACACTCGTGCGAACTCCGCAATTTTCCAATCTGTAGGTACAGATCTATCAGTGAGCGAGCGGTTGTATATGATTGCTAAGTAGGAAGCTATTGTATCAGCGTAATCTGAAAGGAACCTACTGGCCATTAAAATTGCTACACAACGAAGATGGCGTGCTACAGACGCGAAATTTAACCGACAGGAAGAAGATGCTGTGATATGCAAATGATTAGCTTTTCAGAGCATTCACACAAGGTTGGCGCCGGTGGCGACACCTACAACGTGCTGACATGAGGAAAGTTTCCAACCGATTTCTCATACACAAACAGCAGTTGACCGGCGTTGCCTGGTGAAATGTTGTTGTGATGCCTCGTGTAAAGAGGAGAAACGCGAACCATCACGTTTCCGACTTTGATAAAGGTCGGATTGTAACCTATCGCTATTGCGGTTTAGCGTATCGCCACATTGCTGCTCGCGTTGGTCGAGATCCAATGACTGCTAGCAGAATATGGAATCGGTGGGTTCAGGAGGGTAATACAGAACGCCATGTTGGATCCCAACGGCCTCGTATCACTAGCAGTCGAGATAACAGGCATCTTATCCGCATGGCTGTAACGGATCGTGGAGCCACGTCTCGATCCCTGAGTCAACAGATGGGGACGTTTGCAAGACATCAACCATCTGCACGAACAGTTCGATGACATTTGCAGCAGCATGGACTATCAGCTCGGAGACCATGGCTGCGGTTACCCTTGACGCTGCATCACAGACAAGAGCGCCTGCGATGGTGTATTCGTCATCGCCATACTGGCGTATCATCCGGCGTGATGGTATGGGGCGCCATTGGTTACACGTCTCGGTCACCTCTTGTTGGCATTGACGGCGCTTTGAACAGTGGACGTTACATTTCAGATGTGTCACGACCCGTGGCTCTACCCTCATTCGATCCCTGCGAAACCCAACATTTCAGCAGGATAATGCACGACCGTATGTTGCAGGTCCTATACGGGCCTTTCTGGATACAGAAAATGTTCGACTGCTGCCTTGGCCAGCACATTCTCCAGATCTCTCACCGATTGAAAACGTCTGGTCAATGGTGTCCGAGCAACTGGCTCGTCACAATACGCCAGTCACTACTCTTGATGAACTGTGGTATCGTGTTGAAGCTGCATGGACAGCTGTACCTGTACACGCCATGCAAGCTCTCTTTGACTCAATGCCCAGGCGTATCAAGGCCGTTATTACGGCCAGAGGTGGTTGTTCTGGGTACTGATTTCTCAGGATGTATGCACCCAAATTGCCTGAAAATCTAATCACATGTCAGTTCTAGTACAAAATATTTGT
Source organism: Schistocerca americana (assembly GCF_021461395.2). Taxonomy (NCBI): domain Eukaryota; kingdom Metazoa; phylum Arthropoda; class Insecta; order Orthoptera; family Acrididae; genus Schistocerca; species Schistocerca americana. Next base: position 151,519,310 of record NC_060128.1, on the reverse strand, counting down.
CCAATGAATACCCGTTTATCATCTGCATTTCATCTTGGTGTAGCAATTTTAATGGCCAGTAGTGTATATTGATAACATTAGTTTCCCGTGTGGCAACTGCTGCCGCAGTTTAGCAGATAAAGTGTTGGATGCTGTCCCTGTGGATTGCGGTTTAAGCGTTCGCGCAGTCCGCAGTAATAGAGAGCAGAAACGCTGGCAGCCTCCCTCGGCCACACGGCTCTTGTGGAGGCGGGATGCCTCGCTCCCTGGCTCTCCCATTCCGAATGAGCTCGGGATCCCAGCGACCGATTGGCTGTGGGCTGGTCCATCTCACAGCGCCACCTTCGACTGGCCGATTTCCGATTCCGAGGGATTCCGCGGGAACTCCCCAATAATACTCAACGGCGGCGTCGCCAAGGCTGCCTCCTCCATATTCTGATTTGCGGAGCTGGCACCGGCAGACCGTAGCCAGCCTTCCACCCCAGTAGAGGAAGAGTCTCAGGCCCCACCGTCTCCTGGAGTTCACATCCCAGCGTCCATCTCGCCCACTGAATTAGCGCAACACTAGACATATAAAAATTTCGCGTGAAATCGGTAGTTTCAGCGAAATAACGCGAAGTCAGCAATTTTTAGGAAATATCGCGTAGTTTATCGCATTCCCGTATTAAAGAATGATGTAAATGCGAGGACGTCAGCTGTCGCAATGTTCACAGCTGATAGTTGTTAAATGTCGAAATTGGATTTTGACTTCTTTTCTTCTCAAGGCAGAGGATCGTGTATAATTTTAAATTATTGTTCATTTCCCACGTAACTAATTATAATGTGAAATAGAAAATACCACCTATTGTTGGGAAAAAAGATTGCGCCGAAATTTTGTTAATTGTCGAAACTGGATTTTGACTTCTTCTCAAGGCAGAGGATCGTGTATAATTTTAAATTATAGTTCATTTCCCGCGTAACGAATTACAATGTGAAATAAAAAATACCACCTATTGTTAGGGAAGAAGAGCTTGCACCTAAATTTCAAAATATATGCTACCAAAATTGGAAAAAATAACATCGAAATCGGCAAAAAAAATCTGTGAAATTGGCAAAAAACACTGTATGTGACAAGAACCTACACAATTTGGCAAAAATACCATTTAGTTCGGCAAAAAACACCTATTTTCACAAAAAAAGGGATGGAAAAAAAAGTAGTACCAGACGTGGCAAAAAAGTGACACCGAGCTTTGCAAAGAATAGCACTGAGCCTGGCAAAGTAGAACACCGAAATTCGCAAAGTACAGCACCGAAGTAAACAAAAAGTAACACCAAATTTGAGCAAAAAATAACATCCAAATTGGAAAAACACGGAAAGCGCAAATAGCACCGAAATTGACTCAAATGTACCACTAAATGTGACAAAAAATAACGCAGATTCCTGCTAAAATAAAGCCAATTCGGAGAAAAGCACCGAAATTGCCGAGAAACAACACAGAATTTTACAGTAAAATAACACCAATTTAAAAAAAAGAAAAAAAAACAAGTAAAGGGGAGAGAAATAACACTAATATTGGCAAAAAAATCAAATTGGCAAAAACATCGAATTTGGCACATAAATTAACAATAAATTTGAAAAAAGTAACATTGATTTCGCCAGAAAATAAAACGATGTTTCTTGTCCCTATCAACTGAGCCTCTCTCTCTGCCTCTCCCTGCCACGTGAAGGCATCGCTTCGCGAGTATTTAAATCTACTTTTTTTTCTCCTTATTGAATGTAATTCCATTTTCGGCCCTGATAGTTGTACGAGGTAATCCCAAAAGTAAGGTCTACTATTTTTTTATAAGTACATAGACTTTTTGTTTCTACAATGGTTTTACATCAGTTTACAGCTTGAACATTTAGCTATTTTTCGACAAAATCACCATTTCTCTCGATGCATTTCTGTAGACGCTGTGGCAGTTTTTGTATGCCCATGTCATACCAGCTCGCCGCCATGCTGTTCAGAAAGTTATGAACCTTCCGGCCAAATGGTCTTTTTAACGTAGGGAACAGGTGATAGTCACTGGGCGCCAAGTCAGGACTATAGGGTGGGTGGGTGATTATGTTCCACTGAAACTGTTACAGGAGAGCAACGGTTTGCCGAGCGATGTGTGGGCGAGCGTTGTCATGGAGAATGTGTACGCCCTTGCTCAACATTCCTCTTCTCCGGTTCTGAACTGCCCGTTTGAGTTTTTTCAGAGTCTCACAGTACCTGTCAGTGTTAACTGTGGTCCCAGCGATTCAGCTCCGACGACGAGGTGAAAGAAGAGGTTCGTAACTTTCTGAACAGCATGGCGGCGAGCTGGTATGACATGGGCATACAAAAACTGCCGCATCGTCTACAGAAATGCACCGACAGAAATGGTGATTACGTCGAAAAATAACTAAATGTTCAAGCTGTAAACTGATGTAAACCATTGTAGAAATTAACAGGTCTATGTACCGGATGATCAAAAATTCAGAATAAATTTGAAAACTCAATAAACCACGGAATAATGTAGATAGAGAGGCAAAAATTGACACACATGCTTGGAATGACATCGGCTGTAATGAGAGAGAGAATGTGATGCGCCAGCAGTCGCAACATGTTGACGTTACCTGAAAAGGCGCTTTTAGTGTATTATCAGAATGGGGAATGTGCTAGTTCAGCGTTACGATCCTATCGCCATAGGAATGGGATTCGAACGGGTGAAGGTCCGTTGACAAATGCAGCTGTGAGGAGAATGATTTCGAAGTTCGGAGCCACGGGTTGTTTAGACGATAGACCCCGCAGTGGCCGACCGAGCACAAGGCGTTATGCTGCTGAGACAGTTCAGGAAGAAATGGAGACTAGCGGATTCGTCAATGCACGGGGAAGTCAGCGCTCGTGCAGTCGCACGTCGCACCGTCATTCCATACACTACTGTTTGGTTGGCACTTACGCGTACCCTGCGATGCTATCCGTACAAAATCTATCGTCATCATGAACTATTACCTGGCGATTTAATGAAGCAGACGTCATTTGCTGTGTGGGCGTTTCAAAGGATGGCGGAAGATGACGATTGTTTGAGTAACGTGTCGTGGACCGACGAAGCTCATTTCACGCTCCGTGGGTCTGTCAACGCCCACAACTGCAGAATTTGGGCTACCGAAAATCCTACAACTTTCGTGGAAACTCCATTGCATGACGAGAAAGTCACGGTACGGGTTGGATTTACCACATCTACCGTTATAGGGCCTTTTTTCTTCGAGGAAATGCGTGATTCTGTTTTTTTAACTGCTACCGTGACAGGTACGCCGATATGTTACAGAATAGCATCATCCCCAGCCTGGCTGATAAACACCTGGTGGAACGTACGATGTTTATGCAGGATGGCGCTCCACCCCATATTGCTAGACGCGTAAAAGATCTCTTGCGCGCGTCGTTTGGTGATGATCGTGTGCTCAGCCGCCACTTTCGTCATGCTTGGCCTGCCAGGTCCCAAGACCTCAGTCCGTGCGATTATTGGCTTTGGGATTACCTGAAGTCGCAAGTGTATCGTGATCGACCGACATCTCTAGGGATGCTGTGAAAGACAGCATCCGACGCCAATGCCTCACCATAACTCCGGACATACTTTACAGTGCTGTTCACAACATTATTCCTCGACTACAGCTATTGTTGAGGAATGATGGTGGACTTGAGCATTTCCTGTAATGAACATCATCTTTGCTTTGTCTTAGTTATGCTAATTATTGCTATTCTGATCAGATGAAGCGCTATCTGTCGGACATTTTTGAACTTTTGTATTTTTTGGTTCTAATAAAACCTCATGTCATTCCAAGCATGTGTGTCAATTTGTACCTCTCTATCTACATTATTCCGTGATTTATTCAGTTTTCAAATTTATACTGACTTTTTGATCTCCCAGTACTTATAAAAAAAGTAGGAGATCTTACTTTTGGGACTACCCTCGTATAACCACTGTCATTTACTCCTCGATAAACTGTTTTCGTCCATTTACTTACTCCCATATAATTTCCATTAACAGTTGTCCGGATACTTTTGAACAGGTAGTGTAAGAAATTAGGGCGCGTACCGAGGCGTATAGAAAGCTGTGTTTCCCTCTCCCAGTACGTGAACGGAATTGGAAAGAAAATCGACAATACTGGCGCGATGTGCCCTCTGTGATTCACTGTACCGTGGAGGTGAAAGAATTCGAGGCAGATATTTGGTCGTGCGACCGGCTCCAGGGGACGTCCTAATGGGAAGCGATATTGAACGCATCATCGGCGCGAAACAGCTCAGCGATGCGTGCCGCTTGCTTTTTATTTTATTTATTTTATTTTATTGTATCTGCCTCTCCCAAAGAGCGGCTGTTCCGTGCTTTGAACTCTGCGATGGCTGATCACACGGTTGCCAGGGAAACGATCTCATCACGGCGCGAGGGCATTGAACTGCCTGTCAGCAGGTTTGCCGAACGGAGCCAAGTCCAGAGTAATTGCCAGATTCCGGTCCAGCAGGCACTTTCACCCGGTCACTAAATTTTTTAATTAAGATTCCCCGTGTCCGAGTCTCATCCACAGAAATCAGAATCTGAGGCGCTTATCTCCCCGTGCCGGTCTCTCTCTCTCTCTCTCTCTCTCTCTCTCTCTCTCTCTCTCTCTCTCTCTCTCTCTCTCTGTCTCACTCACACTTACGATTGGCCGTCTCAGAACAAAATGCTGCCGGTAGTATTCATTCCCGTCGCGACTGACTCTCATGAGATTACTTACATAGCGTATCTGACATCCTATTCATAACAGTTGGTCGGCACAAATCCTTTCAAATTATCTAAAAGCTTCTCTTTTGTCCCACTGTACAAAAAAATTTCTTATGTGACCTATTTCTGCGTTTCTACCTTCGCTATAAATCCATCATAAGGTGTCTGATTAACAAATGATGTTCAGTTATTTCTGTATGCTAATTATTGTGGAAAAGGTGTGCAGTTCGCGTATAGCGCGAAAGAATATTTACATGTTTTTAAAAGAGTAAATACGGGTTACAGATTATTACTAAAATCTTTGCAAATCAATAGGATGACCCTAAACTCCTTAACATTTAAAGCTGCACTGCTTCATGTAGTACTTCAGTCTGGAACCGCGCTGCCGCTACGGTCGCAGGTTCGAATCCTGCCTCGAGCAAGGATGTGTGAGATGTCCTTAGGTTAGTTAGGTTTAAGTAGTTCTAAGTGTAGGGGTTTGATGACCTCAGGAGTCCCATAGTGCTTAGAGCCATTTGAACCATTTTATGGAAAAAGGTAGGTGGAGAGGCAAAAAGTGACCCAAACCCCTGAAATGACAAAAGGTTTTATTGAAGCCAAAAAGTGGCTAACAGATAGCCCCAAAAAAGGATCACGCCAGTCACGCTGAATGAGAATCGTGTATCAAATGAGCTGTAATGAGAGAGGAAGTCAGATCATCTCTAGTCTGACTGGTAAGACATTTACGCAGGATGGAGTTCCACCCCATATTGCTACACGTGTGGAAGATCTCTTTGGCGAGGATCGCCGGCCTCTGTAGTCGAACGGTTCTAGGCGCTTCATTTCGGAACCACGCGGCTGCTACGGTCGCAGGTTCGAATCCTGCCTCGGGCATGGCTGTGTGTGATGTCCTTAGGTTAGTTAGGTTTGAGTAGTTCTACGTCTAGGGGACTGGTGACCTCAGATATTAAGTCCCATAGCGCTTACAGCCATTTGAACCAGGATCGCGTGCTGAGCCGACACTTACGTCATACTTGGTGTCCCATCCTCGATCCGGATGATTATTGGTTGCGGGGTTACGTGAAGTCTCAACTCTACCGCAGTCGTCCGACCTCATTAGGGATGCTAAAAGGCAACATCCGAAGGAGGTTTCTCGTCACACCTACAGATATGCTCTACTGTCCTGCTCACAACATTGTCCCTCGACTGCAGGTATTATTGAATGACAGCTGACATACGCCGTTGCTATAAAAAAAACATAGTCTTTTTTGAAAAGCAGTTGTTATGCTAATTACTTCTTTTATATCATGTGAAGCGCCATCTGTTGGTCATTTTGTGCAGTTTTTTGTTTCAACAAAACTCCATGTAATTTCGAAAGTGTGCGTCAATTTTTAACTCTCTACCTGGATTTTCTGACAAGTATTGGATTTCCAAATGTTACGGACTTTCGGATCACCCTGTATGTTACGAAGCAACTATCCCGGAAACCAGTACCATTTGCAAGATTGCCTATGTAATGGCTTCCGGGGTCAACAGAAATTTGATTTTCAAAATGTTAATCATTAAATTACATGGAAATGTGGTGTGACTAGGGCCTCCCGTCGGGTAGTCCGTTCGCTGGGTGCAAGTTTTTCGATTTGACGCCTCTTCGGCGACTTGCGCGTTGACGGGGATGAAGTGATGATGATTAGGACAACACAACACCCAGCGGAGAAAATCTCCGACCCAGCCGGGAATCGAACCCGAGCCCTTAAGATTGACTTTCTGTCGCGCTGACCACTCAGCTACCGGGGGCAGAATTTAAAGATTATTGACTGAATTTAACGTTCAAAATGTTGTCATAATCTGCTGATTAAGAGGTTTACTCTTACATTAAAAGTTTAACACCAAATGACAAGTATTACACTTAGAAACTGTGTATATGTCTTGTTGTTGTGGTGGCCTTCAGTCCAGAGACTGGTTTGATGCAGCTCTGTGTGTTGTTGTTGTTGTTGTTGTGGTGGTCTTCAGTCCTCAGACTGGTTTGATGCAGCTCTCCATGCTACACTATCCTGTGCAAGCTCCTTCATCTCCTAGTACCTACTGCTACCTACATCCTTCTGAATCTGCTTAGTGTATTCATCCCTTTGTCACCCTCCACGCTGCCCTCCAGTTCGTGACATATCTACACTCGATGTCGACAGATTTCTCTTCTTCAGAAACACTTTCCTTGACATTATTCAAATGTTCAAATGTGTGTGAAATCTTATGGAACTTAACTGCTAAGGTCATCAGTCCCTAAGCTTACACACTAATTAACCCAAATTATCCTAAGGACAAACACACACACCCATGCCCGAGGGAGGACTCGAACCTCCGCCGGGACCAGCCGCACAGTCCATGACTGCAGCGCCTCAGACCGCTCGGCTAATCCCGCGCTTTCCTTGCCATTGCCAATCTACATTTTATATCGTCTCAAGTTCGACTATCATCAGTTACTTTGCTCCCCAAATAGCAAAATTCATTTACTACTTAAAGTGTCTCATTTCCTAATCTAAGCCGGCCGGAGTGGCCGAGCGGTTCTAGGCGCTACAGTCTAGAACCGCTGGAATCGCGCGACCGCTGCGTCGCAGGTTCGAATCCTGCCTCAGGCATGGGTGTTGGTGATGTCCTTAGGTTAGCTGGGTTTAAGTAGTTCTAAGTTCTAGGGGGCTGATGACCGCAGATGTTAAGTCCCATAGTGCTCAGAGCCATTTGAACCGTTTCTTTTTTTTTTTTTTTTTTTTTTTTTTTTTTTTTTTTTTTTTTCTCTCTCCGTAATCTAATTTTCGCAGCACCACCGACTTAATTCGGCTACATTCCATTATCCTCGTTTTGTTTTTGTTGATGTTCATGTTACATCCTCCTTTCGTAACACTGTCCATTCCATTCAGTTGCTCTTCCAGGTCCTTTGGTGTCTACCAGAATTTCAATCTCATCGGCACATCTCAAAGTTTTTATTTATTCTTCACGGATTTTAATTCCTACACCAAATTTTTCTTTTGTTTCCTTTACTGCTTGGTCAATATACAGATCGAAAAACATCGGGGAGAGGCTACAACCCTGTCTCACTCCCTTCCCAAGCAGTGCTTTCGTTTCATGTTCCTCGACTCTTATAACTCCCGCCTGGTATCTGTACAAATTGTAAATAGCCCTTCGCTCCCTGTATTTGATCTCTGCCACCTTCAGTATTTGAAAGAGAGTATTCCAGTCAGCATTGTCAAAAGCTTTATCTACGTCCACAAATATGTATATGTCTTTGGCTGGGCTAACTAATCGCGCGCAAATACCCAAACTACATTTATCCAGTATTGAGAATGAGAGGACTTAGCGACTTGCAACAAGCTCTACACATAATTTCAAACCTTACCGAAATTTTATTTCGCTGATACCCCCCAAAAAATAGTGCAAGTGAAAAGGTTTATGGCTGACTAAATTTTCGCTGAATGAGATTTTCACTCTGCAGCGGAGTGTGCGCTGATATGAAACTTCCTGGCAGATTAAAACTGTGTGCCCGACCGAGACTCGAACTCGGGACCTTTGCCTTTCGCGGGCAAGTGCTCTACCAACTGAGCTACCGAAGCACGACTCACGCCCGGTACTCACAGCTTTACTTCTGCCGCAAGGCAAAGGTCCCGAGTTCGAGTCTCGGTCGGGCACACAGTTTTAATCTGCCAGGAAGTTAAATTTTCGCTGTTCGTGCAGTAAAACCTCAGTATCAATCGGTACGTTTTAGTTTATTACTTCTCTACTACTGCAACACATTTGGCACACAATACCTACGTATATTGCTGAATGCACATGCTGCAAAATCAGATCATTGTGCGACACACATTTGGGAGATATGACGTCATAAACGATGGAATGCGCAAAAAAAATAGCTTTTGTTTAAAATGGAGGGCAAATTACCCGGAGTATATTCATCCATTGTTTCATAATGAGGACGCATAGACTTCCAACAAACTAAGCGTAGTTTGAAACCTTGCTCGAACTGTCTTTCACTCTCAACACCAAATATTTAAGCATTAGATGGGGTTATTTTGAAAGCATGGGACGTTTACCGGTATTACATTAACACAAAATTTCGATAAAAAAGTCATCGGTTAACTTTCCCCGCCACCATGTAGGGTTTTCATTGTTCGTGTCGTTTGGATTACTTCGAACCAGTGGAGGTTCGGTAGATTGCGCTACTGTGCCTTTCACATCCTGCACAGGTCTTCAGGCATATTGCGCTAAGATTCCCTGCCCAGCTGAGGTGCTCAGTCAAAGTTGCACCCAAGTTCTTCGCTGTTTTCTGATGTGGTATGGGAATACTGTCGAGCGAAATAAGACGCAACTGTTCGCGGAATTCTGAACTTAACTGATTTCTGTCGTAATACTAAGATTGCTTCCAAGTTTTTGCATTTGGCGTATTTTACCACTGAGGATATATCTTTATTCTTCTGCACTGTCGCAGTATTGATATGTTCAGGTCTGGCACTTCATTGAAGCTGAATGTCATCGGCATAGAAATAATATGTAGAAAAGGGCAGAACCGGCGAAATGTGATTGACACGCGAGGAAAACAAAATTGGACCTAAGACCGAGCCCCCGTGGCACTGCGTATAGAACATGCATACAGAGCCACTATTCATTTCCAAAGACAACACATTACTGTTTATATGAAGATAGTAACTGTTCTCGAAAGAACAGATACCACTGATTATCTTGCAGCTTTTATAGAATGAAATGATAATTTCGGTCATCAGTGGTTCTGTTCTTTCGAGAGCAGTTACTATCTTCATATATATAGTTAAAGGCTACCCAGCCATTGACCTTCGTCTGTGCGAATGCGCACAGGTTGCCCGAACTCTTACTGGAATCGCCAAAGTGTGTGCGAGTAATGAGTGGATGGACACATATCTATTAGTTACATGACGTATGTAGAACTGTGGACAGTTGGGAATGTGGGACTCACGGGAAGCGTGCAAGGGACAAGTCCCTGCACTCGCGCTATTCGTCTGTGTCCTCGGTGGTTCAGATGGATAGAGCGTCTGCCATGTAAGCAGGAGATCACGGATTCGAGTCCCGGACGGCACATACATTTTCAGCTGTCCCCATTGAGGTATGTCAACAACACCTGTCGGCAGCTGAGGGTTTCAATTAATTATCATTTACATTACTGCTTACTTTTTAAGTAACTTTCAAACCACTTCAGCATACTACATGAAAATTTAAATTGGCTTGGTTCAAATGCCTCTGAGCACTATGGGACTTAACTGCTGTGGTCATCAGTCCACTAGAACTTAGAACTACTTAAACCTAACTAACCTAAGGACATCACATACATCCATGCCCGACGCAGGATTCGAACCTGCGACCGTAGCGGTCGCGCGGTTCCAGACTGTAGCGCCTAGAACCGCTCGGCCACTCCGGCCGGCCTTGAAATTTTAGCTGTTGAAGTTTTCCGAATAGTATGCCAAATTGGCAGTATCCAAACTTTGGCTATAGTCTAGTAATGTCCAGTGTGTTGTCGTTGGCAAATTTCATTATATTAGTTACCTTAATTTATACAGTATTTATGGTTTGATTTTAACGAAAGCCAGATCTGCAGCGAAACTAAACGGAAACTGATAGAGAGCTTGGACCTGAGAGCTTTAAGGTGCTGAACAAAAATAAAAAATAAATTTAATAATTTTTATTTGCCTCAACGCCATTTTATCATTGACAAAACAAAGATGTTAACACAAACGTTTTTAAAAGCCACTTTAAGATTATTAATATCTTCAACAATGAAAATGATAACATTTACGAAAAGACTTGAAAGTTTGTACATGTGTCATTCGGATACAATAAACAGTGAGATAATCAGTGTTAACAGTTTCATATGTTTCAAAGCAATAAATCACAGAAGAGCTAGAAACAAACGGATTTGATAACACATTGAGCATTGGCATGAGGGACTGCGACACACGCAGAATAAACATTAAAGCCACATAATTACAGCTCGAACGTCACAACGCCGTACACGTTCTTTAAAAGTTAAATAACACAATTTTTAATATCCCGGCACAGCAATTTTGAATTTTTTTTTAAAAATTAATTAGTTTCAAGGAAAACAAACAATGCAAAACGATTGCGGGTTTTAACACATGAGCTGTTAACCGAATGTACATAATTTAAAAAATTAATTTCTCGTGAGTGAATAAATACAGAAGTGAGACTTCCACCAACGAACAACGTTAATATATAAAATTCTGTTTGCCTCCAACAAATAGGCGTAAAATAACTCGGGCTTCAACTAATAACACGGATGCTGATCGACATACAGGTGTAAGACGAATGTAAATGCCACTGATGAAAGCTGAGCAGCATTATACGTGAGAACCCTAATTGAATTTCGCTCAGTGAACATTGGATTAACTCTATGGGAACAGCACTGAGGCTCTTTTTAGTTGCATGTAACGAGACAAAAGGTGCTCACCGTTTTCTCGTTACACTGTTTGGGTGGAAGCCAGCAACACAGAATTCACGAACAAGGCACCAGAAATGAGAAACTTGCCGACTTCACAGACGCAGTCTTGCGACCGTGAAGGCAGAGGGAAGCAATAATTCTTCAACTGTCGTTTGCACAGCATTTCCACAGCAACTTATAACATAATAAATCTGGGATCTGTCAATGGTAGCCGACCGCAGTTACTATAACGAACAGCAAAGACTGAGAGGGGGGGAAGGAGCACATGTGCGGTTAAGTGAGTTCGGTGAGCTATGCTGCCTCTCGCCAGTCGCCGAAGAACTTGTGGCTACGATATGAGCACAATCTTAACACAACCTTCGCGGCACTTCGTCTCATTCTTGTTACCCACTGCGACTGCAGCGCGCCAAGCGGCCAGGTAGTTACACTGTTAAGTTAGGCGAGATCTTGTGAAAGGCGAAAGCGAAATGTAATTGTTTGTGTTCATCTGTACACTGGTTTTTACAAAGGGGAGCATATGTTGCACAATCAGCTGCAGCAACAAGAAGACGACATCAATTAAGGTTTCCTAATGACTTGAGGAGGTGTGAACCGCTACATTACAGAACAGCTATTTACAATTTTTTTGCACTAAAGAACCAAAGAAACTGATACACCTGCCTAATATCTTGTGAGGGCCCCGCGAGCGCGCAGAAGTGCCCCAATCCGACGTGGCATGGACTCGACTAATGTCTGAAGTAGTGTTGGAGGGAACTGACACCATGAATCCTGAACGGCTGTCCATAAATCCGTGACAGTACGAGGGGGTGGAGATCTTTCCTGAACAGCCCGTTGCAAGACACCCCAAATATTGTCAATAATGTTCATGTCTTGGGAGTTTGGTGGCCAACGGAAGTGTTTAAACTCAGAAGAGTGTTCCTGCTGCCACTGTGTAGCAATTCTGGACGTGTGGAGTGTCGCATTGTCCTGCTGGAATTTTCCGAGTCCGCTGGAATGCACAACGGACATCAATGGATGTAGGTGATCAGACACGGTCAGGGTTGTATCTGGACGTATCAGATGTCCTAATCACTCCGACTGCACACGCCCCACACCATTACAGAGCCTCCGCCAGCGTGAACAATCCCTTGCTGACACGCAGGGTCCATGGATTCATGAAGTTGTCTCCATACCCCACACGTCTACCAGCTCGATAAAATTTGAAACCTCCGACGAGCCTTCACGTTTCCAGTCATCAAAGTCCAATGTCTGTATTCACGGGCCCAGGCAAGGCGTAAAGCTTTGTGTCGTGCAGTCATGAAGGGTACACGAGTGGGCCTTCGGTTCCTAAAGCCCGTATCAATGATGCTTCGTTGAATGGTTCGCACGCTGACACTTGTTGATGGCCCAGCACTGAAATTTGGAGCAATTTGCGGAAGGGTTGCACTTCCGTCACGTTGAACGATTCTCTCCAGTCGTCAGTCGTCGTTGGTCCCATTCTTGCAGGATCTTTTTCCGGCCGCAGCAATGTCGGAGGTTTGATGTTTTTCCGGATTCCTAATATTCACGGTACACTTGTAAAATGGTCGTAAGGGGAAATCCCCCCTTCATCGCTCTCTCCGAGATACTGTACGCCGACTACAGTACCACGTTCAAACTCACTTAAATCTTCATAACCTGTCATTGTAGCATCAGTAACCGCTCTAAAAATTGCGCCAAACACTTATCTTGCGTAGGCGTTGCCGACCATAGCGCCGTATTCTGCCTGTTTACATATCTCTGTGTTTGAAAACGCATGCCTATACCAGTGGAGCTTCGGTACATAACCTTGAGATATTTACTGGAGATTGTCGTGTTCCTTAAGAAGAAAAAGATTGCTAGTGAACAGCGAAAGACCTGACCCTTTTAAGAAAGGCTCATATGTCTGCTCAAAAAGGTGAAGTTTTCTTCGCTACACTTCCAGTCAAATCCGTGAGTGTGGGTCGTAAGAAACGTGTATGAAATGCAGGACCTACATTATTTAACGTAGCAGATAAGCCACCACAACCGTAGCTGAAGGAAAAACTATATAAACGTATGCGAAGATATTTTGTTGGCACCACCTACATAGGGAGAAGCGATCACCTTAATAAAACACCTCGCACAGAATGATATAAGTGTTCGTTTTTTCCGCGCACTTTACGAGATTGGAATAATAGGCAATTACGCTACTGGCCATTAAAATTGCTATATCAAGAAGAAAGGAAGATGATAAATGGTTCAAATGGCTCTGAGCACTATGGGACTCAACATCTTAGGTCATAAGTCCCCTAGAACTTAGAACTACTTAAACCTAACTAACCTAAGGACATCACACACATCCATGCCCGAGGCAGGATTCGAACCTGCGACCGTAGCAGTCCCGCAGTTCCGGACTGCACGCCTAGAACCGCTAGACCACCGCGGCCGGCGAAGATGATAAACATGTGTTCATTGGACAAATATATTATACTAGAACTGACATGTGATTACATTTTCATGCAACTTGTGTGCTTAGATCCTTAGAAATCAGTACCCAACCACCTCTGGACGTACTAACGGCCTTGGTACGCCTGGGCATTGAGTCAAACAGAACTTGCATGGCGTGTAGACGTACAGCTGCCCATGCAGCTTCAACACGATACCACAGTTCATCAAGATGAGTGACTAGCGTATTGTGACGAGCAAGTTGCTCGGCCACCATTGACCAGACATTTTCAATTGGTGAGAGATCTGGAGATTGTGCTGGCCAGGGCAGCAGTCGAACATTTTCTGTATCGAGAAAGGCCCGAACAAGACCTGCAACATGCGGTCGTGCGTTTCCCTGCTGAAATGTAGGGTTTCGCAGGGATCGAATGAATAGTAGGGCCACGGGTCGTAACACATCTGAAATGTAACGTCCACTGTTCAAAGTGCCGTCAATGCGAACAAGAGGTGACCGAGACGTGTAAGCATTGGCGGCCGGCCGAAGTGGCCGTGCGGTTAAAGGCGCTGCAGTCTGGAACCGCAAGACCGCTACGGTCGCAGGTTCGAATCCTGCCTCGGGCATGGATGTTTGTGCTGTCCTTAGGTTAGTTAGGTTTAACTAGTTCTAAGTTCTAGGGGACTAATGACCTCAGCAGTTGAGTCCCATAGTGCTCAGAGCCATTTGAACCATTTTTGTAAGCATTGGCACCCCATACCATCACGCTGGCTAATACGCCAGTATGGCGATGACGAATACACGCTTCCAATGTGCGTTCACCGCGATGTCGCCAAACACGGATGCGACCATCATGATGCTGTAAACAGAACCTGGATTCATCCGAAAAAATGACGTTTTGCCATTCGTGCACCCAGGTTCGTCGTTGAGTACACCATCGCAGGCGCTCATGTCTGTGATGCAGCGTCAAGGGTAACCGCAGCCACGGTCTCCGAGCTGATAGTCCGTGCTGCTGCAAACGTCGTCGTACTGCTGGTGCAGATGGTTGTTGTCTTGCAAACGTCCCCATCTGTTGACTCAGGGATCGAGACGTGGCTCCACGATCCGTTACAGCCATGCGGATAAGATGCCTGTCATCTCGACTGCTAGTGATACGAGGCCGTTTGGATCCAGCACGGCGTTCCGTATTACCCTCCTGAACCCTCCGATTCCATATTCTGCTAACAGTCATTGGATCTCGGCCAACGCGAGCAGCAATGTCGCGATACGCTAAACCGCAATCGCGATAGGCTACAATCCGACCTTTATCAAAGTCGGAAACGTGATGGTACGCATTTCTCCTCCTTACACGAGGCATCACAACAACTTTTCATCAGGCAACGCCGGTCAACTGCTGTTTCTGTATGAGAAATCGGTTAGTAACTTTCCTCATGTCAGCACGTTGTAGATGTCGCCACCGGCGCCAACCTTGTGTGAATCCTCTGAAAAGCTAATCAATCACAGCATCGTCTTCCTGTCGGTTAAATTTCGCGTCTGTAGCACGTCATCTTCGTGGTGTAGCAATTTTAATGGCCAGTAATTTATTATGAAGATGATTCCAATGGTTCAAATGGCTCTGAGCACTATGCGACTTCTGAGGTCGTCAGTCGCCTAGAACTTAGAACTACTTAAACCTAACTAACCTAAGGACATCACACACATCCCTGCCCGAGGCCGTATTCGAACCTGCGGCCGTAGCGGTCTCTCGGTTTCAGACTGTAGCGCCTAGAACCGCACGGCGAAATCGGCCGGCGGAGATGATTCGATGAACCCCCTGCCAGGCAGAGTATCCATGTAGATGAAAAGAATCTCGCTTTGAGGTTCGCACCAATTTCCGTGCTTCTGTTAGCATTTACGACAGCCTAGAGCGTTGAGAAGTGTTCCATTCACTTACGATTCAGCAGTCATTTAGGCTGCGCTTGTCCCTGCAATGCGCTCAGAGCGTGCTGTCACAGATAGCGGCCCGCGTTCTTCCGCCATCGGTGTGGGAACCCACAGCCCCGTGTAAAGCTGCACAGCGCTGGCTGGTGGCCTCGGCCGTAGCATGGCGGCCCGTGATGTGGCCGCTTTGCAGAGAGCGGTGCGTGTGTTTCGCCGCGAGGGTGGGTGGGGGAAGGGGTCGCACAGCGCTTTGGGCGCGTGACTGCGCCGTGGAGCGGAACGCCGCGGTGTCACCCTTTGGCGGCGCATCCGCTGCGGGGGTGCGCCACCCCTCCCCCTATCCCTGCACTCCCACTACCGGCCCATTGTCGCCACCTAGCGCCCTCGGGGGCGGCGGCCGATTTAATATTCGCGAGTTATGCGACGCACAATGAGGCGGCAGCGGCGCGATAGCGCGGGGGCGGACAATGGGGCCCCGGGGGCGGTGCGTGAGCCCGCGCCAGTGCGTGCGTGTGCGTGCACGCAGCGCGACGTACGACGCCGCAAGCCCGTGTCGCTGGCGCCGGCTGCGGCTAACGCGCTCCCCACACGCCGCGTGTAGCGCACTGAGCCACCGCGTGCACTGGCGTCGCTACACCCATCGACGTAGCAAATACGCCTTGCTGGCCGAAACACGCTCTGCGTCAGTACGAACAGGAAGAGTGGCCGTTTAGTTCAAAGTTCAAATGGCTCCGAACACTATGGGACAACTTCTGAGGCCATCAGTCCCCTAGAACTTATTAATCAAAAGCAATGTCATACAAAGTAACCCACCACATAAGACATTAGTGGGTCGAAGTAACATGCAAAATTCATCATGTATGCAGGGTGTTACAAAAAGGTACGACCAAACTTTCAGGAAACATTCCTCACACACAAATAAAGAAGAGATGTTATGTGGACATGTGTCCGGAAACGCTTAATTTCCATGTTAGAGCTCATTTTAGTTTCGTCAGTACGTACTGTATGTCCTCGATCCACCGCCAGTTGGCCCAATTGAAGGAAGGTAATGTTGACTTCGGTGCTTGTGTTGACATACGACTCATTGCTCTACAGTACTAGCATCAAGCACATCAGTACGTAGCATCAACAGGTTAGTGTTCATCACGAACGTGGTTTTGCAGTCAGTGCAATGTTTACAAATGCGGAGTTGGCAGATGTCCATTTGATGTATGGATTAGCACGGGGCAATAGCCGTGGCGCCGTACGTTTCCAGAACGAAGGTGTCCCGACAGGAAGACGTTCGAAGCAATTGGTCGGCGTCTTAGGGAGCACGGAACATTCCAGCCTATGACTCGCAACTGGGGAAGACCTAGAACGACGAGGACACCTGCAATGGACGAGGCAATTCTTCGTGCAGTTGACGATAACCCTAATCTCAGCGTCAGAGAAATTGCTGCTGTACAAGGTAACGTTGACCACGTCACTGTATGGAGACTACTACGGGAGAACCAGTTCTTTCGGTACCATGTACAGCGTGTGCAGGCACTATCAGCAGCTGATTGGCCTCCACGGGTACACTTCTGCGAATGCTTCATCCAACAATGTGTCAATCCTCATTTCAGTGCAAATGTTCTCTTTACGGATGAGGCTTCATTCCAACGTGATCAAATTGTAAATTTTCGCAATCAACATGTGTGGGCTGACGATGATCCGCACGCAATTGTGCAATCACGTCAACAACACAGATTTTCTGTGAACGTTTGGGCAGGCATTGTTGGTGATGTCTCGATTGGGCCCCACGTTCTTCCACCTACGCTCAATGCAGCACGTTATCGTGATTTCATGCGGGATACTTTACCTGTGCTGCTAGAACATGTGCCTTTACAAGTACGAAACAACATGTGGTTCATGCACGATGGAGCTCCTGCACATTTCAGTCGAAGTGTTCGTACGCTTCTCAACAGCAGATTCGGTGACCGATGGATTGGTAGAGGCGGACCAATTCCGTGGCCTCCACGCTCTCCTGACCTCCACTCTCTCCTGACCTCAACCCTCTTGACTTTCATTTATGGGGGGCATTTGAAAGCTCTTATCTACGCAACCCCAGTACCAAATGTAGAGACTCATCGTGCTCGTATTGTGGACAGCTGTGATACAAAACGCCAATTTCCAGGGCTGCATCAGCGCATCGTGTTTTTATCCCATCGCTTCTCGGGTCTTCTCCAGACTGGTCATCGGGGGTCAGTTAGAAGCGTAACTGATCACTGAAGACTGTTTTCCTCCCGTCAGTGAGATTACAGACCGAAGATATTTTGTGTGTGTGTGTGTGTGTGTGTGTGTGTGTGTGTGTGTGTGTGTGAATCAATGTGCGTCGGTTTGCCGTACTGTGCAGAGTGGCAAAGCTGCCAGTCCGCCTTTAGTTCAGCCAAAACGTTTGAAACAGGCAGCTTTCATTCTGTGTCCCTTCACTGAGAAGACATATAAAAAGGCGGTGATTTGCTTACCTTCCTTCGAAAACGTTGGCACCACCAGTGCAGAGATGGACGCAATCTACAGCAGTGTCACGTAATGATGGCGTACGCCTATCAGTCACGGCCGTCAATCTACATTACTAAAGGGTCACTCTGTCACCTTTTTGGTTTGAAGGTTGCCTACCTTGCAACAGCCACGGGTAACTAAAATTTGATTTTCAGTATTTCACGCGATTACTGACCTAATTTAAAAATTCAAAATGTTGCCGTAGTCTACTCATTAAAAGACGTAACTTAACGGTATACTTTTAACACAATACCTCAAGTATTACAGATGGAAACTGCGTAGATATCCTGAGGCAGTGTAACTGATGGCGCGCAAATTTCCATACTATATTCACACACTTTTCGAGAAGGGGAGCGCAAAGATACTTCCAAGCAGCTTAACAAAAAATGGTTCAAATGGCTCTGAGCACTATAGTACTTAACATCTGAGGTCATCAGCCCCCTACAACTTATAACTACTTAAACCTAACTAACCTAAGGACATCACAAACATCCATGCCAGAGGCAGGATTCGAACCTGCGACCGTAGCGATCGCGCGGTTCCAGACTGAAACGCCTAGAACCGCTCGGCCAGCGCGGCCGGCAGCATCAGAAAGGAGATTCAATAGAATTATAAACCAAACAACCAGAAAGAACAAAATCAGGAATGCGGTGAATGGAAAAGTAGCTGGTATTAAGCTTCCTGTTACCAGGGTCGTAAAGAATCACAGGCTTCAGTGGTGTGAGCATGTAATAACAATAAACAGCGAAAGACGTGTCAAAAGGTATTTCAACCTGAACCTCATAGGAAGAAGACCACCGGGAAAACCAAGAAAGCGCTGGATGGAGACTGTAATATCACTTATGGAGGAGAAAGGACACAAATGGGAAGTTGTCCTGGAACTGAAGATGGCGAGCGCTTGTTTTCCACATCCGGGAAACTGTAGTTGGAAAAAGATTATAATGATGACGTTAAGTCCGTGAAGCTTTCGCAGAAGAACCTTTAGTTTCCGCAGGTTTGTTGTCTCTCAGATCGCCCGATCTGAGTGCCTGTGATTTACATTTGTAGCGTAATGTAAGGGATAAAGCCTACAGTAACAACTCGCGTACATTTGATGAATTGAAAACAAACATGTACGATGTGATTGGGGAAATCACATCAGATGAATTGGCAAAAGTTTCCAGAAACGTGTTGAGACGTGCTGAGTTGTGTATCTAAGTTCCAGGTGAACATTTGCTGCAACTCCTGTGAACTTTTGACATATTGAATTTGCAGTATGTTTTTATAGTAATAATTTACTATTCTGTATTTGCAATAACCGAGTGACTGAATTGTCTGTGTGTTGTTTATAACACACTAGCTATACCCGGCGAACTTCGTTCCGCCTCTGAAAATCTTTATATGTTATAGCTAACCCGAAAAGTCTAGTCTATGAGAATAATTTATACGTGTAACACAGTGCATACGTGTAACACAATAGCCATTTTGGGCGCAAGCTCGTGACACAAACAATACTAATGAGAAAAGGCTTAGGGGGAAGTCCGGCAGTATCGGCCACTGTTAGTTTTAGCGTTTCTACGGTAGATCACGTGGGTTTAAGAATTGCAGCCGATACACGGCTCGTCCATGAGCATACAAACATAGCGCAAATTTCGTGTCGGAACGTGTTCGCCAGCGTTATGAATAAGGCCAAGCGCACGCGCATCGACTTTTATCTCACGTAAAAGTATTGTACGATTAAATTCTTTTAGAGGAACAAAGGAGAGAATAGGAACTTCTGTGTTCCACTAAAAGAATTTGATCGTACGATGCGTGTGCGCTAGGTCTAAATGTCGGTTCGGCGAATGACGCATGCTACCTTATTAAACTTCTCGGTCTAGTTACGTCGATTCAAAGAGGGGTATTCGAGTCGTTGCTTTTGATATGTTTTCTTCAATGACCTATTGAATAGTGAAAGACGACCACCGGTAGACACCTGGCGGGGATAACTGATCAAGTGATAATTGATCAATTATCGGCTGGGGTTGAAAATTATTAAATTACTAAAATCGCTTTTAAAAAAATTGGGGTTGGTGGTAGAAGGGTGAAAATTTAGGGTTGCGTGTATTTCGTAATGCCACACCATAAAAAAATAAAAAGTTCTGTCCAAAAAATAAGGAAAAAATGTTTGGGATGGACCACCCTCATTACTTGGCGGTATGAAAAATAGATTACGACCGATTCTCAGACCTACCGCATATACATGTAAAATTTCATCAGAATCGATCTAGGCGTTTCGGAGGAGTATGGCAACTAGCACTGTGACACGAGAATTTTATATACAGGGTGAGTCACCTAACATTACCGTTGGATATATTTCGTAAACCACATCAAATACTGAGGAATCGATTCCACAGACCGAACGTGAGGAGACGGGCTAGTGTAACTGGTTAATACAAACCATACAAAAATGCACGGAAGTATGTTTTTTAACACAAACCTACGGTTTTTTAAATGGAACCCCGTTAGTTTTGTTAGCACATCTGAACATACGAGGTGCGGCTAGAAAAAAACCGGACTGATGCTGGAAAAAACATTTATTTACAATTATTTACAATTTCATGTTATCTCCTTCAATATACTCTCCTCCTCGGTGTCTACACCGCTCCATACGAATTTTCCACTGTTCATAGCAATGCTGCAGATCATTTTCGGTAAGTCCATACATTACTTCCGTCGCTTTTTCTTTTACTGCTTCAACAGTCTCAAATCTAGTTCCTTTCAAAGCTGACTTGACTTTAGGGAAAAGAAAAAGTCACAGGGGGCCAAATCAGGTGAGTAGGGTGGATGATCTAAGATGGGAATGTTGTGTTTTGCCAAAAACGTCTTCACTGACAACGCACTGTGAGCTGGGGCATTGTCTTGGTGAAGGATCCATGACTTTTTTATCCAAAAATCGTTCCGTTTTCTCCGTACTCGCTCACGTAGGGTAGCCAGGACGCTAATGTAGTAATGCTGATTCACTGTTTGTCCCTCTGGTACCCAATCAATGTGCACAATCCCTTTGATGTCAAAAAAAACAATCATCATTGCCTTGAATTTCGATTTTGACATTCGGCCATCGTTAAATCGTTTAAACCACTCAAACACATCATCGCCGTACACTTGTTGTAACATTACAAACGTTTCACTTGCAGATTTTCCTAGTTTGAAACAAAATTTGATGTTGACACGCTGTTCTTTCTGTACACTCTTTCTGTACACTCAACATTTTCCGACGCACAGACAAAACGTCAACTACTTAAAACAGATGCCACGGGCAGACTGAGTGCAGGAGGCAGATGAAACTCGAGCAGTAGGCGGAGCGAGAGTCACGTGACAGGCCACGCGACTTTCAGCCTTATTGCATTCGTTTTATTGTTTCACCTGTACTAGTCCGTTTTCTTTCTAGCCACACCTCGTATAAACAAATACGTAATCAGTGCCGTTTGTTGCATTGTAAAATGTTAATTACATCCGGAGATATTGTAACCTAAAGTTGACGCTTGAGTACCACTCCCCCGCTGTTCGATCGTGTGTATCGGAGAGCACCGAATTACGTAGGGATCCAAAGGGAACGGTGATGGACCTTAGGTACAGAAGAGACTGGAACAGCACATTACGTCCACATGCTAACACCTTTTTATTGGTCTTTTTCACTGACGCACATGTACATTACCATGAGGGGTGAGGTACACGTACACACGTGGTTTCCGTTTTCAATTAAGGAGTGGAATAGAGTGTGTCCCGACATGTCAGGCCAATAGATGTTCAATCTGGTGGCCATCATTTGCTGCACACAATTGCAATCTCTGGCGTAATGAATGTCGTACACGCCGCAGTACATCTGGTGTAATGTCGCCGCATGCTGCCACAATACGTTGTTTCATATCCTCTGGGGTTGTAGGCACATCACGGTACACATTCTCCTTTAACGTACCCCACAGAAAGAAGTCCAGAGGTGTAAGATCAGGAGAACGGGCTGGCCAATTTATGCGTCCTCCACGTCCTATGAAACGGCCTTCGAACATCCTGTTAAGGGTCAGCCTAGTGTTAATTGTGGAATGTGCAGGTGCACCATCATGCTGATACCACATACGTCGACGCGTTTCCAGTGGGACATTTTCGAGCAACGTTGGCAGATCATTCTGTAGAAACGCGATGTATGTTGCAGCTGTTTGGGCCCCTGCAATGGAGTGAGGACCAATGAGGTGGTCGCCAATGATTCCGCACCATACATTTACAGTCCACGGTCCCTGTCGCTCTACCTGTCATAGCCAGCGAGGATTGTCCACGGACCAGTAATGCATGTTCCGTCGATTCACTGCCCCGTGGTTTGTGAAACCCGCTTCATCGATAAACAGGTAGAACTGCAACGCATTCTCTGTTAATGCCCATTGACAGAATTGCACTCGATGATTAAAGTCATCACCATGTAATTGCTGATGTAGCGACACATGAAACGGGTGAAAGCGGTGACGAAGCAGTATGCGCATGGCACTGCTCGCCGACCGAGGCCCGTGTTTGTTACAACACGCAACTGAACGTCGGAGGTTTCAAGTGTCAACTTTAGGTTACAATATCTCCGGATGTAATTAACATTTTACAATGCAACAAACGGCACTGATTACGTATTTGTTTATATGTTCAGATGTGCTAACAAAACTAACGTGGTTCCATTTTAAAAAAACTAGGTTTGTGTTAAAAAACATACTTCCGTGCATTTTTGTATGGTTTGTATTAAACAATTACACTAGCCCCTCTCGTCACGTTCGGTCTGTGGAATCGGTTCGTCAGTGTTCGATGTGGTTTACGAAATATATCCAGCGGTAACGTTAGGTGACTCACCCTGTATAAGGATGGGAACTCTTTTATTCTGGCGACCCTGTATTTCTTAACGTCAAGAGTATTCACACGTTTCAAGTTGTTTTATACATGGGAATTCGATTCTCTAAAGAATCGGCGGTGTTGGCGGTGGGAAGGGGGGGGGGGGAGAAGGGGGAGAGGAGTTTCTGCTATGCTATATACACTTACGCAACTGCAGCCACGACAGTCAGTTGTTGACAACGGAGACGACAGAGGATTTCGCCGAAAGTTCGAAGTAAACTGAGAACGTTTTATAGAAGGGACAGCTTCGAAAAGGACTTGATACGTACGAGGGCAGTTCAATAAGTAATGCAACACATTTTTTTCTGAAACAGGGGTTGTTTTATTCAGCATTGAAATACACCAGGTTATTCCCCAATCTTTTAGCTACACAACACTATTTTTCAACGTAATCTCCACTCAATGCTACGGCCTTACGCCTCTTTGAAATGAGGGCCTGTATGCCTGCACGGTACCATTCCACTGGTCGATGTCGGAGCCAACGTCGTATTGCATCAATAACTTCTTCATCATCCGCGTAGTGCCTCCCACGGATTGTGTCCTTCATTGGGCCAAACATATGGAAATCCGACGGTGCGAGATCGGGGCTGTAGGGTGCATGAGGAAGAACAGTCCACTGAAGTTTTGTGAGCTCCTCTCGGGTGCGAAGACTTGTGTGAGGTCTTGCGTTGTCATGAAGAAGGAGAAGTTCGTTCTGATTTTTGTGCCTACGAACACGCTGAAGTCGTTTCTTCAATTTCTGAAGAGTAGCACAATACACTTCAGAGTTGATCGTTTGACCATGGGGAAGGACATCGAACAGAATAACCCCTTCAGCGTCCCAGAAGACTGTAACCAAGACTTTACCGGCTGAGGGTATGGCTTTAAACTGTTTCTTGGTAGGGGAGTGGGTGTGGCGCCACTCCATTGATTGCCGTTTTGTTTCAGGTTCGAAGTGATGAACCCATGTTTCATCGCCTGTAACAATCTTTGACAAGAAATTGTCACCCTCAGCCACAAGACGAGCAAGCAATTCCGCACAGATGGTTCTCCTTTGCTCTTTATGGTGTTCGGTTAGACAACGAGGGACCCAGCGGGAACAAACCTTTGAATATCCCAACTGGTGAACAATTGTGACAGCAATACCAACAGAGATGTCAAGTTGAGCACTGAGTTGTTTGATGGTGATCCGTCGATCATCTCGAACGAGTGTCTTCGCACGCTCCGCCATTGCAGGAGTCACAGCTGTGCACGGCCGGCCCGCACACGGGAGATCAGACAGTCTTGCTTGACCTTGCGGCGATGATGACACACGCTTTGCCCAACGACTCACCGTGCTTTTGTCCACTGCCAGATCACCGTAGACATTCTGCAAGCGCCTATGAATATCTGAGATGCCCTGGTTTTCCGCCAAAAGAAACTCGATCACTGCCCGTTTGCAACGCACATCCGTTACAGACGCCATTTTAACAGCTCCGTACAGCGCTGCCACCTGTCGGAAGTCAATGAAACTATACGAGACGAAGCGGGAATGTTTGAAAATATTCCACAAGAAATTTCCGGTTTTTTTCAACCAAAATTGGCCGAGAAAAAAAAATGTGTTGCATTACTTATTGAACTGCCCTCGTATTTTTGGCAAGTGGAACAGCAGCACAGTAAAAGTTTACTGGCTGAATGCTGGTGGTCGAAATTCGCGGCGCCCTCTCGTGATGGCTAGTGGCTGGTGTGTGACGTGGGCAGTGCCGGGCTTTTGTCTTCCATTGTCAGGCCTGGAGTGGGGGAGACACATTCGGCAGCGCTGCGCTTTTGGGGTGGCTCAACACGGCGCGTGGAGTCAGCGCTTTGTATGTTGCATGAGGGCGGGCAGGGGTGCATGCTCATAGGCTGGCCCCAGGGGAGTCTGAAGCACCGTTGTTAGCTTGTAGGGCTTTCCAAGAGGAGCTGCCAGGGTGTGGGGGAGGTGTAGTAGCCAACAGAACGATGCACTGGCGGTTGCTACGGTAATTTTAACTCTCTCATGCTCATAAATTGCAGAATTTGGTGCCACACAACGTGGCACTACACAAAACTGGCGCTAATAGCATAGGCACATATGGAACACACACGACACACATCTGTAAGTGCACAGTATCGGTGATAAGTTGAGAAAACCGTCCCGTAACACATGTGCTACAAAAAGCCACTGTTTCCTGCCCATGTACCCCGACATCAAGATGGGATATGAACGCCATGCACACGTACACAGGCCGCACAACTGTTTGGCGTACTCTGGATCAGGTGGTCGTGCAGCTGCTGGGGTATAGCCTCCCATTCTTGCACCAGTGCTTGCCAGAGCTCCACAATCGTCGTAGGGGTTTGAAGACGTGCAGCGATACGTCGACCGATAGCATCCCACACGTGCACGATGGGGTTTAGGTCTGGAGAACAGGCAGACCACTCCATTCGTCTGATATCTTCTGTTTCAAGGTACTCCTCCACGATGGCAGCTCGGTGGGGCCGTGCTTTCTCATCCATCAGGAGGAAGGTGGGACCCACTGCACCTCTGAAAAGGCGGACATACTGATGCAAATGACGTCCCGATACACCTGACCTGTTACAGTTCCTCTGTCAAAGACATGCAGGTGCGTACGTGCACCAATCGTAATTCCATCCCGTACCATCAAACCACGACCTCCATACAGGTCCCTTTCAAGGACATTAAGGGGTTGGTATCTGGTTCGTGGTTCACGCCAGATGGAAACCCGGCGAGAATCACTGTTCAGACTACACCTGGACTCGTCCGTGAACATAACCTGGGACCACTGTTCCAATAACCACGTACTGTGTTCTTGACACCAGGCTCTACGGGCACTCCTGTGACCAGGGGTCAGTATAATGCACGTTGCAGATCTCCGGGCAAATAAGCCATGTCTGTTCATTCGTCTGTGGACTGTGTGTCTGGAGACAGCTGTTCCAGTGGCTGTGGTAAGGTCCCGAGCAAGGCTATCTTCAGTACTCCGTGGCCGTCTGCGGGTACTGATGGTGGGATATCGGTCTTCTTGTGGTGTTGCACACTGTGGACGTCCCGTACTGTAGCGCCTGGACACGTTTCCTGTCTGCTGGAATGGTTGCCATAATCTTGAGATCACACTTCGTGGCACAGAGAGGCCCCGTGCTACGACCTGCTGTGTTTCACCAGTCGCCCTAGTGTTCTAACCCTCATAATGTCATCAATTTGAGCCAATTTCACCATTAGCACGTCTGAAAACGTCTGCACACTTACTCGCTGTACCGTACTCTGGCATGCACCAACACACCTCTGCGTATGTGGACTGCTGCCAGCGCCACCATGCGACGACCGCGGGTCAAATGCACCGCATGGTCATATCCCGAGGTGATTTAAACCCGCAAACCGCCCACCAGAGCGTTGTGTCACCATGTATCAGCATTATCCTTAATTTATGAGCATGAGTGTACAACTATTGAACTGCCGCGAAAGCTTCACAGTAAGATGTCGTCATTCGTGCTTGGCGTTTGCACCCTTGATGGTTGTTGTTTTATAATCATTAGGCCCTGATTTCGGCCATATTTCTGTTTCGTCCCGTAATATGGCACGCATCATCAGAGGCTGTCAAATCTCAATAGTAGTTTCTGAGATATAGTCCCGCAGACCACGCGAAAATTTTCAAACACGCTCACCAAGGTCAGTTCTGGCGGAACGCTTCCCTACTCCCCAACCTTCCTTGAATCACCAACCTTCTAGTATTTTGCTGCCGGTTGCACTATCGCCTTTATTGTTTGTATTTGACACGTGTTGACAAGTGTTTTGGTCACCTACACCGTGCCTCGTGAACTACGTACCTGTTTTCTTCAGTATAGTACAAAATGTGCTTGCAGAAACGTGTCAGTTGTAATGATTCCAAGGTTGATGAAATTGTGAGTCGGTGGATTGAGGAAGATGTTAGTGACATAGATCAAGAAGTAGGCGACAAGTGCGACAGTTAGGCTGTGACGTCATGAGACCTCTACCGGGGCAAACGAGATATACGCACCCTGCAACGAACTTCTGACGTCACACTGGTCGGCTCGAGGCCCACGAGAAAGACAGGCCGCGGCACGTACGTCACGAAGGTAGTCCTGAACTCGCTCGCTCGCTCAGCTCAGCAAACAAAATGCATTTCTAAACCTGTTAGCTCGCAGCTGGGCGTGTAAGTACTAACGAGAATTGCGTCTTCCTCTGGAATCTGCTATTATGAAGTCTTACTGATTAACAGTACTATAGCAAAATTTAATTTAAGAACAACACTCTGTATAAATGATATAACGGCTTGTTTATAGCATTTAGTCTCTTCTGCTTAACAGCATTCATTACATACTGGAAGTGGTGCCTTATGCAATTGATGATTTTATTTTATTGTACGACAGTACAGCCGTAACAAATTATAAGCAGGTCCATGGACTTATCATTAAAGACTAATAACAGTAAGATTCCATAGTAGCGGATACCAGCAGAAAATGCAGTTTTCGTTTTTACAGACACGCCTAGTTACGAGTTAACAGGTTGTAATGGTACTTGAATTACGTAATCATTACGGCACCTCACCTCAACCTCTCGATACCAGCAATTTCTACTGTGTTTCTGTAGAATAGTTAACACATTTCTGTGACAACATTCAGATTTGATTTCATTAATGTAGAGGTACTTCGATACATCGATATGTTTATATTGCAATGATATTATTCATATGTGTGTTCTTTCTTTTGTCACTATGATCTTTGACGTACTTGTAACTCTGATTTTTGGGCGCGTAAGCGGTTATTAGGGAGTGAAGTCTTGGTCGTCTTGTTGAAAAGACGCAAATTGTAGTCAGTTTATGAAATGTGAACTTTAAAAGTGAGAAAGATATTTTCAAGTATGTTGTATATTGTGAAGGGATACTGCAACAAAAATAATTGAAAAGAAGTGTAACTTAAATTCGGAGTGCTGATTACTATTTTACATCATAAAACTTCCTGGCAGATTAAAACTGTGTGCCCGACCGAGACTCGAACTCTCATTCATTTTACATCATCATTGTCCTAACTTGCAAAAGTTTAATCTTCAAAAATGGTTTATGAAACACATCTATAAAACTTATGAATATCGCAGAATAACACCTAGGCCTCTTTGCATCCGAGCTTGGAATCACCACCACCTAGATTTTCGACGATTGAGCCATGAGTTCACAACGAGACCAGCGCGGGAAACACGAAATGATGAGTGCCTAGTTTATCCATTATTTCAAGAAATGACTTTATTAACTCTGCTCTAATGACACCTGCCACATAATATAACTTTGTTGTTGCCCGAAAATGCAATATTTAGCAGCGTGAGCAACACTACAATCATAATTAATTTTTGAACTTTGTTGTGGTAGGGTTGTTAGAAGGTGTAGAAACGTAGTTTGTCTGCTGATTTGAGCGAGCGAGCGAGCATAGGCCTACCTTCGTGACGTACGCGCCGCGGCATGTTTTTCTCGTAGGCCTCGGGACGGTTGGTCTGCCACACTTCGCGAACTCTCGGCTCCGTACAGGGCCCACAGGAAATCAGTATTTAGTTGAAAACATGTCCACCAAGGGTCTTAAATTTCTTGTATGCTATTGAGAGCTTACACGCATCTAAACGAGCAGTAAAGAATTATTAGACTCGTTTGAATTAGTTACTCATTCTTGCTCTTTTAAGACCTGCAGTGTCAGGCGTGCGATGTACGCGCAATGGCCTGTCTTTCTCGTGGGCTTCGCCCGCTACCCAGTATCGCGAAATCGCGCCGACGTTTTATGGAGCTTGTAGTGGGGCAGAGTTGGCCTTATGGCTTTACTTATCACTGAGGCCCGCAACTTGTCTAATTTTAATTTCTTATGCTTTTGAATTTCTGTGACCTCTCTCTGCATCGTTGCATAACAACAATTGGACCTTGATAAAACCATATAATCAGTGCATCGTCCCAGTGCCTTACCTTCCATTACGATTTATGCGTATTGCACAGACGATAGCATTGCTCTGTGTTCTTTATGCGCTTTTTAGCAGTTCCTATGTTTAGTTGACCACATGTGCAAGGCATTTTTATACTCCTACTATGATGGCAAGCGATGGGCGTAAGTCCTATAGAGTGTTCAAATATCTATCCACCTTTCACGCTGGTTTCAGCGCTGTGTCAACATCGTGTCTTCTTGACCCTTCGCTGAAGCGATCTTTTGCTGTTTTCGCGAATGGGAGAAAAACTTTCGCCGGCCGCTGTGACCGAGCGGTTCTAAGCGCTTCAATGCGGAACCGCGCTGCTGCTACGGCCGCAGGTTCGAATGCTGCCTTGGGCATGGATGTGTGTGATGTCCTTAGGTTATTTAGGTTTAAGTAGTTCTAAGTCTAGGGAACTGATGTCCTCAGATGTTAAGTCCCGTAGTGCTTAGAGCCATTTGAACCATTTGAAAAACTTTCCCTTTCTTTTTCTCTATTTATACGCATTCAGATACCTCCCTTTAAACGCTTTTCCTGCCTTTTGTCCATACGACCTTTCTTATTACTTACCATCTCACCTATCGTGTCCTGTTGTTCATCCCCATGTAACAATTTCACTCTGTGCAGGGTGATTCAGAAATATTTTTACAAACTTACGGGACAGTTTCCTTACACCAAAACATGAAACATGGGCTCTACAATGCATACCCAAAGAGCTGTGAGTAGTTCTTCATCGTGGATACTGTCAAACATCTCTTTTGCTGCAAGCTATTTGCTTTCCATATTTTGGGACGAGGTGCAGTGTGGACCAACCAAAAAAAAATACCTCACGAGATGTGAGCGTTTACCCATCTCCACTGCTGCAAAACTTATGTCGTCTATGGAAGAAGTACTCGTAGTTCGTGAGGGATCCATTTTGAAGTCCATGTTTACTGGACTTCTTTTTTCTTGTTTTTGGCCCATACTGCCTCTTCCCAAAATATCCTCATCCGGCCATTCAGATTATGGTTCTTCCTTGATTTCCCTAAATCACCCCAGGCAAATGCCGGGATGGAGTCTATGAAAGGGTACGACCAATTTCCTTTCCCATCTTTTCGTAATGTGAGCTTGTGCTCCGCCCCTAATCTTACTTCCACCCTTCCTTCGTGTGCTGAGAGGGTATTAAAGTTGCAGAGTTATCGCTCACGTAGAGACTGTTCTGTGGTTCGGCTTCTTTCATTTGGGGAAAGAACCATAGTTCTTACACATCCAGCTAAGAAACACCAGTTCCAATTGCTCGACCGAAAAAGAAAGGCCCGTAAACTATCTACCGGGATATGGCACAGAAAGCATTCAGTTCAGGCGAATCTCCTTGCTACTGTACCATATTCCGGGGGTTCTACTGACCCCCAAACGCGCACACGTTCACATTTCCACTGAAGTTAATCTCGATTCAGTACTGAAGACGAGACGATCCAGAAAATCTCCATCCTCAAGCAGCAACATTTCGTTCGCGGCGTTGGAACGTAAACTGTAGTCTGTAGCCCCTGAGATGTATCAACTTCAAACGATGAGGACGTAATTCTTAGAGTCTCCTTAAAAGTCTCAACTCTGGCGTCAGTGGAATTGTAATTCACTAGTCTTCCCAACTGATTTCTTGGGCTACGCGTTAAAGACTCTCTCACTCGTTCAACACACTCTTCAATTACTCCCGGTCATCCCGTATTCTTCACTTTGCGAAGACAGCCTTTGTCTCCAAATTTATGATACTGCACTACGGCTGTTGTTACCATTGGGAGGGTTACAACAAGGTGTATACTTGCCGGGAATTCCAGGAAAAACTTGGGAATTGTTTCATCCGGGAGAAAACCCGGAAAAAGCCGGGAATTTTTTAGAATTCCGGAAACTTTTCATTGTCTTGTTTGGATGAGTTAAATTTTTGTACTTTTGACTGATAGGACCTGATACTGTAACAAATAATTCTACTTCAGCCCGCTACTGTAGAATAATGCTGCAGCAATAAAACATAAACAAGAAAAAAACTTATGTAAAACTTAAGTTGCACATAAAATGCCCCATTTAGAACAACAAAACACAATGCGCACATAAGCGTTCGCCGACAAAAAAATGTGTCAAAGGCTAGGCAGCTGCTTTCGGTAAGCGTGGCATTACAACTGTTTATCTAACATGTCGCGGGAAAGTATTGCAAATGGTGATTTGAGAAGCGGTACCTTCAAAGTAAATTTCCTTTTAAGCAAGATGATTTATGTTACGTGTGAGAATGTACGATGAATTTCTTAAATCACAGAGCGTTTGACTATCATTCAAAACACTTTGAGGACTAGCCACATAGAAAATTTTCGGGTCCAGAAGAAGACATTTATGTCATCATTTAAAATTTTACTGGCACGTTTGTGTTTGATATATCTTAAAGGGTAACCCACGCAAAAAGAATTCGTTTTTATACTTTCGTAATACAAAAATATGAAGCGTACACTGGTGCGCATTGAAATTCTTTCCATAACGCATTATTTGTTTGATGGGTAAGTGCCGGGAAATTGGGTGTAAAACCTTTACTATTCAAATAATTGGTACGTTTTTCACTTCCGAAGGAAGGTATATTGTCACCTACCACAGAGAAAGCGTATTTTTCACCCAAGAAAACGATTATTTTCCCCTCAGGAAAAAGTTTATTTTTGGTTCAAATGGCTCTGAGCACTGTGCGACTTAACTTCTGAGGTCATCAGTCGCCTAGAACTTAGAACTACTTAAATCTAACTA
Organism: Schistocerca americana; assembly: GCF_021461395.2. Classification (NCBI taxonomy): domain Eukaryota; kingdom Metazoa; phylum Arthropoda; class Insecta; order Orthoptera; family Acrididae; genus Schistocerca; species Schistocerca americana. The sequence continues at coordinate 151,487,681 of NC_060128.1, read as the reverse complement.
ACCAAAGGACATCACACACAGCCATGCCCGAGGCACGATTCGAACATCCGATCGTAGCGGTCGCTCGGTTCCAAACCGTAGCGCCTAGAACCGCACGGCCACTCCGGCCGGCTAGTTTATTTTTATCCGGGAATTTTTTCCGTTGTCCGTTATACACCCTGTACAATGGAATTCAATACGGAAGGCACGTTTCTCTGAAACAGCAGGTTCAGTCCTTGCAAGGTGTAAAACTAAAAGCTTCCTGTTCACTAGTTACCATCTTTGATGTATTATTTATAATTGTAAGTCGAATGTAATAAATGCTACAAAGCCTTAAATTCGCGATATTCATTTTGAAACACCCGGTATTTTATGTTAACTGATGGCTTGCACCAAATACTAGAGATATTTAATGCTAAGCGCTATTTCTTCATTTCCTCCATAATCAAGACCGCATAATGAAGAGTTGTCTGACCATATTACTAAGTAGGCTGTACCTGGAATATAATTGCTCTGCTGGAGTTCTCACGAGACTTGAACTTTGTAATGAAGGAACGACGAGATTTTTTTAAGTCGCATTTTTGTAAGAACCTTCCCGCGACGAGACAGCTGTTTAACCGTAATGACGGCGTAAAGGACGGCACGCCACTTCCAGAATCTAGCAGTCGCAGTAATAGGCGGCAGATGGCACCAGTAATTGCCCTATTCCGACGGCGCAAATGGCAGAAGCTGTCGCAAAGTTTGCTGCGCGCTCGTTCAACAGCGGGGACCTCGTTCCCACCTTACAGCGCAGCGCGTGCCCGCTCTCTCCCTATCTCTTTTCCCGAAATTTTCCGCGCAATTGCTGCCCCGACCCTCCCTCGCAGCGAAAACTCAGCCGCACGGGCAATAACAGTTTTAATTACAAGCGGCGCGGGATCTGCGCGGCCGCCATTTTGCGACAAAAGACGGCGCTTAGCGGCCGACGGCAGCGCCGCGTAGCGGGCGTTCGCGCTAACAGCTGTCCCGCCGAAGAGAGCGCTTCCGGGATTTCGTGTCGAATAAACGCTCCGTACTTTTTTCTTGTAATTAAACTGAAAGTTTTCGCAAAAAAAAGAAAATAACTTGCCGGAACTGCTTAGCGCGCTCTTCATATAAAGCACTCCATTGCAAAGAGGTGGTAGGTAGGTTAGCTAAGTTTTCTTAACAATGAAGCGCACCCTCAACGGGGCATATTCGTGGTGATTGATTTAACCACCTATTTCTCTAGGTGATGTGCCGGCCACCTAAGTTCCGCTACCATGGGGGGGGGGGGGGGGGGCTGTATTATATGCCCACCCTAAGAAACGTTTTTCAGAAATTCGTTAATAGTTGTCAGTTTATATTAACAAAATAACTTTAAAAGTACGGATGTGTAAGTAGGGTCGTGACGCACCTTGTACGCGTTTAAAGAGTAGCTCTCTTTATTTTACCCAGGCAAACATATATGAGCAAAATCGCATCTCATCTTAGTTTAATAACCATAAAATAAACTTACATTATACGACTTAAATCACTGTTTAATTAAACAGTAATAAAATAAACCATTTCTTGTATCACTCTGTTGCCACTTACAAATCATCAGACCTCTGCCAAACGCTTACTTGGCTACTAATTATCTCGTTGATAACTGCCTCATTGTGGAATTGTACTGCAAGCCCGGAATCTGGGTCAGTTTCTTGCACAGGTCGTGAATTTTTCATTTTATATTACTACTGCTTACTTGGACGAATGTCAACACAACTTATTACTGTGATATTCAGTGACAAAGATCGTTTGGTCATGCGTGCATGTCCGAAGAAACGGGCACTGCGCGATTACAGCCGTTATGAAATACATTAAATGTTAATGTAAACTTATTGCTATGTTACCACAAGCAATTATGGAGGAATATGTAGCGGAACATTAGAAGGCAGTGTTATTACTTTATACAAAGGCGCGCTCGCTCGAGGGTTTAAAACACACTTCGAAATATCCACGCATTTTCATTTACCAAGCTGTGATTACTTTATGATAAACACAAAAAATTTAAAAATGCGAATTTCGTTAACTGTTGTTGACTTTTACTTACTACGTACTTTTTAAAGAGATACTGATGTGTAAATAAGGTGCTGAATCTGTAAATCTGCACTACGACATTCATTGTGGAAAGTGAAATAACTACTAAGACTTAAATTTTTAGGACAAGTTTAAGTGAAAAATTTTAAACATTTATGGAATCTAATAGAATAATTCGGTAAAAACTAAAACTTTTTTTCAAAATGTAAAACAACAGGTTAAATCACAATATTTCAGAAGTTAGGCATAAAGTACTGCTCCCCCCACCTCCATGGTATTAAAAGTGGCAGATACAGCAGATAACCCGAAACCGCAAATCTTGAGCGGAAGTAACATATGGTGTGCCGCTAGTAACCGTAACAGAACGTATAATCTTTTCAGCGGACGTTAGCGAATTATTAGATGGCAACATCATCAGACCTATCACACTGTCCGCTGACAATGGGATCGTTTGCAGAAGGTATCGTCGGTGGATAACCTTAACCCAAGGTAGAAAGACTGCATTTGCAGTAGCAGTTTGAGCTGCAGTCGGCACCACAGACACACAATCTTACAAATCGGTTACTTCAAGAGCTCCAAGCCAGACGCCCTGTACGGTGCATTCCACTGACCCAAGCAACCTATATTTGCGATTTCCGTGGCGTCATGGGAGGGCAGGGAGGAGGTCTGTTGTGTTTCCTGGTGAAAGCTGGTTCTGCCTCGGTGCCAGTGATAGCCGTGTGCAATATAGGCTACATATTCTTGTAATTGTATATAATATATACGTAATATGTAAAGGGAAGCGGAGTAACCACAAATCTCGAAAAGCACTTGACCGATTTACTTCAAATTTTCACACGATACATTCGGACGGACATAGGCAGGTAGGCTATATACTTTTGTAACATATGTAACATATACAAATATATATGTAATATATAAAGGGAGGAACCGTTTTTACCACAGATCTCGAAAAGTTCTTGATTTGCTTCCAATTTTTACACGACACTCGAATGAACATTCTGACGGACATACGCTATATATTTTTTTTAAATATATTACAGATACACACACAAGGGAAACGTTATTACCAAAACTTTAGAAAAGGTTTTGATGGATTTACTTCAAATTTTTACACGATACTCTACTCAACATTCAAACGGAAATGGACATAGAGAGTAGTGAAGAGGAGATGGTCAGAGAGGGGACAAGGAGGAGATGTACGGAGAGAGAGGGGGATGAGAAGATGGGCAGAGAGAGGGGTCAAGAGATTTAGAATGTGTATACAGTTCCCATACATATTTATCAACTCCTTAGCATTGCCGGGTTCACTGGTAAAGCATATACTGAGCAGCAAGAAAATGACGTTGCTGGATAGCATTCTTATTTTGTAGAGCAGAAAATCTGTGCAATCAGTTAAAAGTTTCTAATATTGAGGGTAAAGCCAACGGCCCTGCCGCATTGGATACACCGGTTCCCGCGAGATCACCGAAGTTAAGCCTTGTCGGGCGTGGTCGGCACTTGGATGGGTGACCATCCAGGCCGCCATGCGCTGTTGCCATTTTTCGGGGTGCACTCAGCCTCGTGATGCCAATTGAGGAGCTACTAGACCGAATAGTAGCGGCTTCGGTCAAGAGCGGTGTGCTGACCCCACGCCCCTCCTATCCGCATCCTCCACTGAGGGTGAGACGGCGGTCGGATGGTCCCGGTAGGACACTCGTCGCCTGAACACGGAGTAACGGTAAAACAACCTACTATAGTATCTGGGCAGCAGGTTAAAATTCAATGGCAGCAAATAAATGAACAAAACGAAGTTTTTGCATGCAGGGAAAGATACGAGGGCCATTCAAAGAAGTATCAGAATTTTATTTAGAAAATTAGTCTTCCTTCAGGTACCATTGTTTGACACTAATCATCTTGAAGGTATTCCCTTCAGATTTTACACACCTCTTACAACGCTGGTGCCACTGCTGGAAAGCCTCTTTTGGTATGCTTCTCAGCTGCTCCGTTGAATTCTGCATAATTTCTTCATGTTCTGTAATGTAATCCCTTTCAGAATCTCTTTCAGTGTAGGGAAAAGCCATAAGTCAGTCAGTGCTAGATCAGGTGAACGAGGAGGCTGATAAACTACAGCCATGTTGTGTGTTGGCCAAAAATCCGTGAATTAATTCAGAACGATGAGGGATTGCGTTATCGTGTTGAAACTGCCCGCTGCCCGCAAGTCCGGCCGTTCAGGCCTCAGTGCTTCACTAAGGCGACGCAGAACCTCTTCCCAGTTGGTTGGTTGGGTTATTTGGAGGAAGAGACCAGACACCGAGGTCATCGGTCTCATTGGGTTAGGGGAGGATGGGGAAGGAAGTAGGCCGTGCCCTTTCAAAGGAACCATCCCAGCATTTGCCTGAAGCGATTTAGGGAAATCACGGAAAACCTAAATCAGGATGGCCGGACACGGGATTGAACCGTCTTCCTCCCGAATGCGAGTCCAGTGTTCTTGGTAGTACTCACTAACGTTAGTCCCTTCTGGGGCGTCCTCATGAGGAACCACGCCACTGGAGTCTAAATAGACGGTCAGAATGACTTCCACATTGCTGTGGACGTGCTTCGCTTTTTTGGGTCACGAGGGTGGTAAAGGCTTCCATTGCGATGATGACTGGAAATTCCTTTCTGGGTCGTACCCATCAACCCAGAATTCATGACCATCGCTGTGTTAAGAAAGTAGGGATTACTGTTCACAGTATCCAGCATGCCCTGTCGATGTCCGAACGAAGTTTCTTCTGCTCATTTGTCAGCAACTTCGGCACAGACTTTGCTGACGTCGTCCAGAGGTCTAAATGTTCCGTTAAAATGGAGCGATTGGATCCAGTACTAAGTGCGAGTTACCTGATCGTGATTCGTCTATCCTGCGTCACCAGGGTCCATTCGTGATCAATAACAATCTCATTTGCCAATACTGAGGACCCAAGCTGAAAACAAAGTTTGATACAGCAACGTTTTTCACCCACAGCACAAAATCCGAAGGCTACCACTTACACTACTGGACATTAAAATTGCTACACCAAGAAGAAATGCAGATGATATACGGGTATTCATTGGACAAATATATTATACTAGAACTGACATGTCATTACATTTTCACGCAATTTGGGTGCATAGATCCTGAAAAAGCAGTACCCAGAACAACCACCTCTGGCCGTAATAACGGCCTTGATAGGCCTGGGCATTGAGTCAAACAGAGCTTGGATGGCGTGTACAGGTACAGCTCCCCAAGCAGCTTCAGCACGATACCACAGTTCATCAAGAGTAGTGAGTGACGTGTTGTGTCGAGCCAGTTGCCCGCCCACCATTGACCAGACGTTGTCAATTGGTGAGAGATCTGGAGAATGTGCTGGCCAGGGCAGCAGTCGGTCATTTTCTGTATCCAGAAAGGCCTGTACGTGACCTGCAACATGCAGTCGTGCATTATCCTGCTGAAATGTAGGGTTTCGCAGGGATCGAATAAAGGGTAGAGCCAACGGGTCGTAACACACCTGAAATGTAACGTCCACTGTTCAAAGCGCCGTCAATGCGAACAAGAGGTGACTGAGACGTGTAACCAATGACACCCCATACCATCCATCACGCCGGGTGATACGCCAGTATGGCAATGACGAATACACACTTCCAATGTGCGTTCACCGCGATGTCGCCAAACACTGATCGACCATCATGATGCTGTAAACAGAACCTGGATTCATCCGAAAAAATGACGTTTTGCAATTCGTGCACCCACGTTCGTCGTTGAGTACACCATCGCAGGCGCTCCTGTCTGTGATGCAGCGTCAAGGGTAACCGCAGCCGTGGTCTCCGAGCTGATAGTCCATGCTACTGCAAACGTCGTCGAACTGTTCGTGCAGATAGTTGTTGTCTTGCAAACGACCCCATCTGTTGACTCAGGGATCGAGACGAGGCTGCACAATCCGTTACAGCCATGCGGATAAGTTGCCTGTCATCTCGACTGCTAGTGATACGTGGCCGTTGGGATCCAGCACTGCGTTCCGTATTGCCCTCCTGGACCCACCGATTCCATATTCTGCTAACAGTCATTGGACCTCGACCAACGCGATTAGCAATGTCGCGATACGATAAACCACAATCGCGATAGGCTACAATCCGACCTTTATCTAAGTCGGAAACGTGATGGTAAGCATTTGTCCTCCTTACACGAGGCGTCACAACAACGTTTCACCAGGCAACGCCGGTCAACTGCTGTTTGTGCATGAGTAATCAGTTTGAAACTTTCCTCATGTCAGAATGTTGCAGGTATCGCCACCGGCGCCAACCTTGTGTGAATGCTGTGAAAAGCTAATCATTTGCATATCACAGCATCTTCTTCCTGTCGGTTAAATTTCGCGTCTGTAGCACGTCATCTTCGTGGTGTAGCAATTCCAATGGCCAGTAGTGTATATGGTTGTTTCCGCAGTCGTGAAGAAAGTCAGGCATGCGCACTTCGTGTGCCTACAAACATAAGAGCACCAGCGTGCACCGATGCCATCGTTGGTTTCAACAGTAAGAAGTAAGGTCGTATACTTCTTTAACAGACCTTGTACAGCGTCCCGCATGAACAAGTGGACGCAGCCTCTCTGAGAATAATGAGTGTGGCGACCAGAATGTGCGTCTATTCACAGGCCGGCGCAGCGCCTCGCTGTGTATAGCTGTGTCTGTGTGTGTGAGTGCGCAGAAGAGAGAGAGAGCTGTTGGCTTGGTCCAGGGAACAGACTGCGCCGCCCCCGCAGCGCGCCCTCGGCACTGGGGCGCAAGAAAATGACGCAAATTACGCCGGCCGCCCTTTTGTCTTGCCCCCCGTGTTAATTGCGCGCCTGGGGTGCAATTGTCCTTGCAGCGCCATGCTAATGCAGTCCGCCTCCACTCGGCGCGCCGGGGACTCCCGCTAGGCAGTGCTGCCAACCTCCGCCTCTCTCTCCTCACCCCGGCGCACTGCTACTTTTTTCCCTCTCATCCGTCTCTCACGCAGCAGTACTGTGGCCACAGCTACCTGCACTATTGCAGACTACCAGCACCACCATTTTCTAATAGAAAAACATTAATTACAATTATTAGATCTTACCTGGAAATTTTTCTGCACCGTCACTTTCGAAGTAAGTAATTACAATTATTAGATCTTACCTGGAAATTTTTCTGCACCGTCACTTTCTAAGTAAGTTGTCACCTTGCCAGGGCCAGGGCTGCATTTATGAGTAGGCTATGTCGGCAGTGGCCGATGTGCCTGAGCCGTGGTAAAAAGTGCTGTTTTGAAGAGCGCGCCGCAGCGCTTAGTGTGAAACAGTCGCCCTCCGTTTCTGGCGGTGGCGCCGCTGTGGCAGTCGCAGTAGAGAGCCTGTGAAGGGGAGAGTGGCCAACCGGACGACACGGCGGCCATTGTTCTGCCAAATTTGCGGGCGGGACTTTTGAATGGCCAGTAGTGGAGTACACACTCACCGAATCAAAAGCACAAGACAATATGGCGAAATCATTCGTTAAACGCCTTTGTTTATAAGAATAATGTGTTATAATAATGTTCACACAGCCAATTTACAGGTCTGTTTTCAAATTTAACTGTGTATATTGCAAGTTGTTTTATATGTAGTAAAAACCGAAAACGGCTTACTTCGCATAGATAAGAGTACTTTGTTGGTTTCCACAAGGCTCCTGTTTGATTTATGTCAGCCCTGTTGACTGCGACTGCCCACTGCTTTCGTCTCTCTTCATTGCGTGGAAATGCTGACATGCGAAATCCACCTTCGCCTCTATTGGAACAACCAAATGCAGCACAACCTGGCATCGTTTACGAACGCCTTCAGAACGAATTACAGATGTCAAAATCAGTCTGGAACCGCGCTGCTGCTACGGTCGCAGGTTCGAATCCTGCCTCGGGCATGGATGTGTGTGATGTCCTTAGGTTAGTGAGGTTTAAGTAGTTCTAAGTTCTAGCGGACTGATGACCTCAGATGTTAAGTTCCATAGTGCTCAGAGCCATTTTTTTAGATGACAAAACAACACTGTACAATTACTAACGTGTTTACTTCAAACATGTAAGCCTACCGTCATCATCACAAAACGCTTCAATATTTCAACTCATATTTAAGATCGCAAACGCTAATTACGTACTAAAAACAATATACAACTAAATCGAACATGCATGCACAACGCATAACAAGTCTCTCAATAATTCAAATACCTTTTAATCGTTTCCAAAAGTCCTCTGAACTTCAATTCAACTCAAAAGGACGGCGAACATAGGAACCGCGTGAGACGTTTGGCGCCATTTTTCTTCCAAAGCTAATCAACCAATCACGGGTAACTTCACCTATAGCCACTCTCTCCCTAGTCGCAGCTTTGGTGTCTCCCTCTGGTGGGAAAGGGGAAAGGTAGCCTGTTCACGTGAATTTAAGGGGCGCTATGATCTCGCGAGTGGGTCAGTCTGGGTCAGTCTCTCGTCCCCAGCTTGTTAGTCTGTCTCTCGTCCGCATTTGTTAGGCAGTTAGTATCTGTCTGTCGTCGCAGCTGCCTCTGTCATGTTTGTCGGATTTGGTGTGTTAACGGATTTATTGCTTGGGGTGTAACGGCCTAATTCCTGAAACATGTTTTGATCTTGCCTAGCATCTGGAGAGGCGGTATCTGTGTACTGTACAGCATCTTAACTTGTTTGGCAAATCCTGTAGAATTTTATATAAGATTGCATTTTATGGGCTTTTATTTAAATGATCATTTTAGTGTATAAAGTTGCCACCCTTTCACCATAAGACTTTCTTAGAAGTTAAAATCAAGTTGCATCTCCGGTGGCAAAGTTAATATTTTAATTTGTAGTGTTTTGTACCATTTCCATCCCTCCTACGGGGGTGCATAGTTTGTGTGCTTGTGTAAATTGTTAAAACTCTTAGTTTAAAATAATCTGGTGTGTCTTACCAGTGTAGTCTTTCAGAGGCTGTTGTGAGAGGTCGTAACTACGGCCGTGTCAAAATGGAGCGGCAAGGTTCTCTGCTCGAAAGCTCATCCAGTCAAAACTTGTTTCTTTCTGCCTGTGAATAAGATGTAACTCTGATATTTAGAGGGTGCTTTCTGATTATAATTTTAAATCTATTTTTAAAAAAACTTTTAGGAATAAAATTCACATTTGTTAAAAGCAATTTGGTTATGATTTCATCAGTTACTCCCTGCCAACTACTTCCATGCTTACATAGTGTGATTAAATGTCTTAACGTTCTTGATGAATCGCTAGTAAATAGAATAAATTCTTAAGAGATTCTTAAGAGTATTCTTTGAAAATAAATCCACGGTTCGGAGCCCACACCGCAGAAGCTTAAAATTAAAAAATAACACTGTGATGTGGGCTCTCTTACAATCCTAAAAGACGCGGAGACTACAGGTTGTTTCGCGTGAATTATCTAGCAGTGTGTCAGGCGCAATACAGATGCCGAAACGTTCCCGATTTCTTACACTTTAATACTCTCAATCTCAAGAGAGGCGGACCATTGGAATGTGTAAGTCTGTGCGTGACAGTTGAAAACAACAATACACGACATTACTGTTTGTCGGTAGTTTATTCTCGCAATGTGTAATATTCATGATCAGTTATTTCCCGGGTACGTAGGCCTATTTATTCCAGTCTTCTGTTAGTCTGTCTCTTCCTTTACCTCTGTCTATTTTCTTTTTGCCCCCCTTGTCCATCTCCTCCACACACACACACCCCTTCTCTGTCCAACTCCTCCATCCGCCAATCTCATTCCATTTCCTCCTATTTCTTCTCCTTCCATCTCCTCCTCCCCTATCAAATACCATATTTTCCTCTCCCTCTTGTCGTCCATCTCATCCCTCTTTGTCTGTGACCATCTCCCCATTTCCCCTCGCTGTCTGTCTATCTCCCGCGTTATTACGCTCATTCCAATAGGAGGCTCGTGGTTATTAGCCCCACAGTATTTCTTTCCAGATTGTGATTAAGATGTATTATAACTTTGGATGAAATCGTTGCAGGTATTTAGTATGAGCTTTACACCAGTGGTTTTGCCTGTGTACGCACATGTTTGATGTATTTCACAAAAAATGGTTCTCATGGCTCTAAGCACTATGGGACTTAACATCCAAGGTGATCAGTCCCGTAGACTTATAAGTACTTATACCTAACCAACCTAAGGACATCACACACATCCATGCCCGAGGCAGGATTCGAACCTGCGACCGCAGCAGCAGCGAGGTTCCGGACTGAAGCGCCTAGAACCGCTCGACCACAGCGGCCGGCTGTATTTCACACTTATTTAACATACTTCACACGTACACTGTGTGATCAAAAGTATCCGGACACGCGAAAATCATACGTTTTTCGTATTACATGCATTGTGCTGCCACCTACTGCCAAGTACTCCATATCAGCGACCTTGGTAGTCATTAGACATCGCGAGAGAGCAGAATGGGGTGCTCCGCAGAACTCACGTACTTCGAACGTGGTCAGGTGATTGGGTGTCACTTGTGTCATACGTCTCTACGCGAGATTTCCACACTTTTAAACATCCCTAGGTCCACTGTTTCCCATGTGATAGTGAAGTGGAAACGTAAATGGACACGTACAGTGTGTGTGTGTGTGTGTGTGTGTGTGGTTCAAAAGGCTCTGAGCATTATGGGACTTAACTTCTGAGGTCATCAGTCCCCTAGAACTTAGAACTACTTAAACCTAACTAACGTAAGGACATCACAAACATCCATGCCCGAGGCAGGATTCGAACCTGCGACCGTAGCAGTCTGTCGGTTCCAGACTGTAGCGCCTAGAACCGCACGGCCACCCCGTTAATCGGGAAAATTATCTACGGAACATGACATAACTAAAACAACAAGTTGATTGCCTGGGGTGTAACCATCACTGCCAACCTTTATTGCCAACAACTGAGATGTATTACAGACGCAATAGAAGAACAACGACCAGGAAGTGAAGTGATGCTCACCCGCATTCTTTTAGCCTGAAATAATAAATAAATAAATGAAAACACACTTGTGTTTGGAAGTCATTCCACACCGACCTTATTCACTTGATCTGGCCGCCTCAGATTCCACTCTCTATGTAACACCCTTCAAGGAACTTTCTTCCCGGATAAAAATGCTCTCTGAGCCTGCCTCGACGACTTCTTCGCCCCACAACCATGTGATTTTTCTACAGTCGCAGAATCGAAAAGTTGTCCCGGCGTTGGCAGATTGTTGTGAACAGTAAAGGAGAATATGTTATAGATAACTAAAGTCTCTGCTTTGTGTCACTTATGTTTATGAAACTTGTAGAAAAACGCTGCAAACTTAAGCGCCAACCGAATCCAACAGAGCCACTCGTCCTATCGAAAAAGCATCCTTGGTTTTTAAATGTTAAAGACATTTGGAAAACTCCAGAGCAGATTTTCTCGAGGATTTTTTTCAGTTGCATTGTTCCGTTTGTGAGTATTGATGCCGGCCGCTGTGGCCGTGCGGTTAAAGGCGCTTCAGTCTGGAACCGCGTGACCGCTACGGTCGCAGGTTCGAATCCTGCCTCGGGCATGGATGTGTGTGATGTCCTTAGGTTAGTTAGGTTTAAGTAGTTCTAAGTTCTAGGGGACTTATGACCACAGATGTTGAGTCCCATAGTGCTCAGAGCCATTTGAACCATTTTTTTTGAGTATTGATATTTGTGTTGTGAACGTCATGTACCGTTAAAAAAATTAGTCCGATTGGAGTGTGGTCTCCTTGCAAGACAAACCGTGTTTCACTTTGACTCTGCGTTTTACGACACAGACAGGGGGTCAACAATAATAAGTCGGTGCGCGCTGCTAACGAGGTATTCACTTCGCACTGCCGAAAAACCACGGTTCAGGTTCTGGGTCATCAACGAGTTCCTTTCAGAGAGCGCAATGAATGTGACATAGAAATGGTAGCTGCCTTTCCGATATCGAGGCGAGCTTTCAAGAAACGAGGTCGTTAACTTGGGTTAGCGACGCATCAGGAAAACCGCGAAGTCGTATTCGCGAGGGAACAAACGTCGCACAAGGCTACACTCAAAAGAGCTGCCTCAACAAACCCAATTATAATTCTTTTGTTAATTGCGTTCTAGGGCTTTGCTAAACTTTGGAAATGTGACGTTACATAACACAGTAAGCTGTTGTTTAATTTGTCCTTTGATGTAGGAACGATTTTCCGCCAAAGACCATTATTCAGGATCTGTTGTACAAACGTCATTGATGCAGAACAGTTTCCGGTAGTAAGAATGTTTCGACATTCTAGTAAAAATACAATCAGTACTGAAATCATTGTTAAAATCCGTTGAGATCAGAAAAAATGTAAAAACTGTAAGGAGCAGTCAAATGAAGATAAGGCGGACATAAAAAAGTATGTAATCACCATAACTGTTAATACATTTGCCGGCCGTGGTGGCCGAGCGGTTCTAGGCGCTTCAGTTCGGAACAGCGCGACTGCTACGGTCGCAGGTTCGAATCCAGCCTCGGACATGGATGTGTGTTAGGTATAAGTAGTTCTCTAGGGGACTGGTGACCTCAGATGTTAAGTCCCATAGTCCTCAGAGCCATTTGAACCATTTTTGTTTATACATTTACCCCACTGTGAGACAAGACGGTGAATGCCTTCATGGAAAAATGTCTGCGGTTGCCTACGGAAACATGACTGTATCCAGGGGTGCAACTCGTTGTTCGAAGCAAATCGACGGCCACCAAAGTCTCTCTACGGGGCTCCAAAAATATGGAAATCGCGTTGGGAGACATTGGGACCGTGTGGAGGGTGTGTAAGGGCTTTCCAGCGAAACTTCTGTGGGTGGCTCCACATGTTGCCATGGTTTTGTCGACTACGCTGGTCGTTTATATCTCTCCATGCGATTTTCATATTTTTTGGGTCTTGAAGAAAGACATCCGTGGCCCGAATTGCTTCGGACGAAGATGTGCGCGTCAGGTTACAATCATGGTTCCGCAGCAATCGCAAACATTTTTCCACAAAGAGACTGAAAGTCTTGTCTCACAGCGGGATAAATGTATTAACAGTTGTGGCAATTGCTTTTGAAATAATAAACAGTTTCCAGAATGAGATTTTCACTCTGCCGCGGAGTGTGCGCTGATATGAAACTTCCTGGCAGATTAAAACTGTGTGCCGGACCGAGAATCGAACTCGGGACCTTTGGCTTTCGCGGGCAAGTGCTCTACCAACTGAGCTACCCATGCACGACTCACTCCCCTTCCACACAGCTTTACTTCTGCCAGTACCTCGTCTCCTACCTTCAAAACTTTACAGAAGCTCTCCTGCGAACCTTGCAGAACTAGCACTCCTGAAAGAAAGGACATTGTGGAGACATGGCTTAGCCACAGCCTAGGGGATGTTTCCAGAATGAGATTTTCACTCTGCAGCGGAGTGTGCGCTGCAAGGTTCGCAGGAGAGCTTCTGTAAAGTTTGGAAGGTAGGAGACGAGGTACTGGCGGAAGTAAAGCTGTGAGGACGGGGCGTGAGTCGTGCTTGGGTAGCGCAGTTGGTAGAACACTTGCCCGCGAAAGGCAAAAGTCCCGAGTTCGAATCTCGGTCCGGCACACAGTTTTAACCTGCCAGGAAGTTTCAATAAACAGTTTACTTACTTTTATGCATCTGGCCCACTTACATTTGATTGCCAACTGAAACATTGAAGAGCGAAAGAAACTGGTACAAAAATGGTTCAAATGGCTCTGAGCACTGTGGGACTTAACATCTATGGTCATCAGTCCCCTAGAACTTAGAACTACTTAAACCTAACTAACCTAAGGACATCACACAACACCCAGTCATCACGAGGCAGAGAAAATCCCTGACCCCGCCGGGAATCGAACCCGGGTGCGGGAAGCGAGAACGCTACCGCACGACCACGAGCTGCGGACAAACTGGTACACGTGCCTAATATCGTGTACGTGACATGGACTCGACAAACGTCTGAAATACTGCTGGAGGGAACTGACACCATGAATCCTGCAGGGCTGTCCATAAATCCGTAAGAGTACGAGAGGGTGGAGATCTGCTCTGAACACCACGTTGCAACGCAGCCCAGATAGCTCATGTTCATATCTGTGGAGTTTGGTGGCCAACGGAAGTGTTTAAACTCAGTTGTTCCTGGAGCCACTCTGTAGCAGTTCTGGACGTGAGGGGTGTCGCATTGACCTGCTGGAATCGCCCAAGTCCGTCGGAATGCACAACGGACATTTATGTATGTGATCAGACAGGACACGTACGTACGTGTCACCTGTCAGAGTCGTATCTAAACGTATCATGAGTCCCATATCACTCCAATGCACACTCCCCACACCATTACAGATCCTCCACCAGATTGAACAATCCCATGCTGACATGCAGGGTCCATGGACTCAAGAGGTTGTCTCCATTCCCAGAGTCGTATCTAAACGTATCATGAGTCCCAGATCACTCCAATGCACACTCCCCACACCATTACAGATCCTCCACCAGATTGAACAATCCCATGCTGACATGCAGGGTCCATGGAGTCAAGAGGTTGTCTGTATTCCCAGAGTCGTATCTAAACGTATCATGAGTCCCATATCACTCCAATGCATACTCCCCACACCATTACAGATTCTCCAACAATCCCATGGTGACATGCAAGGTCCATGGACTCAAAGAGGTTGTCTCCATTCCCAGAGTCGTATCTAAACGTATCATGAGTTCCATATCACTCCAATGCATACTCCCCACACCATTACAAATCCTCCACCAGATTGAACAATCCCATGCTGACATGCAGGGTCCATGGACTCAAGAGGTTGTCTCCATTCCCAGATTCGTATCTAAACGTATCATGAGTCCCAGATCACTCCAATGCACACTCCCCACACCATTACAGATCCTCCACCAGATTGAACAATCCCATGCTGACATGCAGGGTCCATGGACTCAAGAGGTTGTCTCCATTCCCGTACACGTCCACCCGCTCGATACAATTTGAAACGAGACTCGTCCGACCAGGCAACACATTTCCCGGCATCAGCAGTCCATGGTCGGTGTTGACGGACCCAGGTGGCGTATAAACTTCCAGACTGAAGCACCTATAACCGCTCGGCCACAGCAGCCGGCGTGCGCACTTAGTGTGCTTATAAAAATAGAGCGTTCGCCTGCACCGATGTCATCGCTGGTTTTGACAATAAAAAACAAGTGTTCCCGTACTAAGGCTGAACCAGCCCGTCGTAATTTGCGTTTTGTCCTCGCCGTGTTGACAGGATGCCGCAAGTTCGCAAAGTGCGGCATCACTTCCTTATCCCGACACCTTAGGAAGAAGGCTAGTCTGCTGAGCAGCTTTCCCTTCCTGATTCGTAGAATCTGCAGCATCTTGTTGAGCCGTGTTAGGGGAACAAGGGGGAAACAAATGGTAGCACCAAAGTTTTTTCTTTAAGAGAGTGGCTTTATTGGAGTGAACAGTAGACAGTGAAATGTAAATGACAACTTTCCACAAATATGGCTTCACAGGTAACTTTAAATTTATGATAGCTAAAATTATTATTATTATTATTATTATGTGCGATTGGACCCATACGGATCACGCAAAGCTTTTCCGATTCAATTTTTTAATTCTCCAAACTTCTCTCATTCTTTCCCCATGAATTCTCTTTCTTTCCTCTGTCCATTTTGTCCCCTGTCTCTTGCAAACTTCATTCTCGAGTTGTACTTTCCAACTATTGATTTGTTGCCTGTATACATTTCTGTTTATAACTTCTGAAGAATTTATTTGTGCATTTGCTAGATCTGTTTTGGTTTCTTGTATCCAGGGTATGGTTTTCAATTTTTCAATGTATATTAAAATTTTGTGGGAGAGTCTGGGTGTTGGGAGTCTGTGGATATGACCGTAAAATTTTAGTCTTCTTTTCCGGATGTCTGCGGCGAGGTTAGATAATTTTTCTGTAGTTTCCCGAGACTGTAAACTGTATCCATCTTCCGTTCTTTTTGGGCCAAGACTCTTTCTGATAATTTTGCGTTCCTCTTTCAGGATGCCTTCCAGGTCGCCTTTTCTATGGAGTGTGAGTGTTTCGCTGGCATATAGTGCTTCGGGCTTGATTACTGTATTGTAGTGTCGTATTTTTGAGTGAATGGAGAGACACTTTTTATTGTAGATGTTGTGGGTTTTCCAGTATGCTCTTTTCAGTTTTTGCAGTCGAACTTTTTGTGCAGTTTTCTCTCCCCCTGTGGGTTCTAGGACCTCGCCTAAGTATTTAAAGAATGGAACTCTCTCAATTTGTCCATATTTTGTAGTCAGTTTTTGAGTTTCAAATTTTGAGCAGATGAATTTGGTTTTTTGGAAGGAAATTTGTAGCCCAACTTTTTCGGCGCATTCTTTGAGACTGTCTATCTGTTTAATTGCTGTGGTCTCGTTTTCTGCTAGAATGGCCACGTCATCTGCAAATGCCAAGCATGAAATTTTAATACCATCTTTAGATCTTCCTAGTTGTATAGGCTTCCAGTAATTTTGATTCTTCAGTTCTTTTTCACATTCTCGGATGACTTTGTCTAAGACAAGGTTGAAGAGGAGTGGAGACAAGCCGTCACCTTGTCTGACGCCGGTTTTGATCAGGAAGGGCTCTGATATTTCACCCAGGAATTTTATCTTAGAAGTTGTGTTTGTGAGCGTTTCTGTGATAAGGTTTAGGGTTTTCGGATCGAGTCCTAGCTCCTCAAGGATAATAAAGAGAGATTGCCTATCGATTGAATCATAAGCCTTTGCGAAATCAACAAAGGAACAAATGATCGGACTGTTTCTGACTGCTTTGTATTTTAGTGTTGTCTTCAAATTGAAAATTTGTTCTGCACAGGATCGGTGAGGGCGAAAGCCAGCTTGGTATTCACCAATACTGTGTTCGAGTTGTTCTTGTGTTCGTTGAAGAAGACAAGCTGAGAGGATTTTATAAGTGACTTGGAGAAGGGAGATTCCTTATTATTATTATTATTATTATTATTATTATTATTATATTCCTTTCTCAGACGTTATGTCTGGTTAAAAATGGAAAGTGACGCGGACCTTGATCAAGCGTGACTTCCTTTTAACTGTACGGTATATGTTACATTGCAGTTTAGGAACTTTCGGGTAATTGAACATGTACCATTAATTACAGATTTCTGTAGTTGTATACATAGGTTTGGGTGTAGCTGTATTGCGTTGATGTACTGGTGGATATTGTGTCGTATGACTCCTGTAGTTGATAGCATAATTGGTATAATGTCAACTTTATCCTGATGCCACATGTCCTTGATTTCCTCAGGTAGTTGGATGTATTTTTAAATTTTTTCTCCTGTTTTCTTCTGTATATTTGCTGTATTGGGTATGGATATTTCGATTAGTTGTGTTAATTTCTTCTTTTTATTGGTGAGTATGATGTCAGGTTTGTTACGTGGTGTTGTTTTATCTGTTACAATGGATCTGTTCCAGTATAATTTGTATTCATCATTCTCCAGTACATTTTGTGGTGCATACCTGTATGTGGGAACGTGTTGTTTTATTAGTTTGTGTTGTATGGAAAGTTGTTGATGTATTATTTTTCTGTCTTAGGATGTATCACACCGTAAGCCTTAATGTGCGACCGATTTCGCTCAAACGCTATCATTAGTGTTCCACCCGAAGGCGGGTTTTCACATGGTAACTCTCCATGCTGCCCGCAGCTCGTGGTCGTGCGGTAGCGTTCTCGCTTCCCGCGCCCGGGTTCCCGCGTTCGATTCCCGGCGGGGTCAGGGATTTTCTCTGCCTCGTGATGGCTGGGTGTTGTGTGATGTCCTTAGGTTAGTTAGGTTTAAGTAGTTCTAAGTTCTAGGGGACTGATGACCATAGATGTTAAGTCCCATAGTGCTCAGAGCCATTTGAACCATTTTTGAACTCTCCATGCTGTCCTGCCATATCACTCCTAAAACTCAATTACAGCGATCAGCTTCCTCTAGCTGCATTGGCAGAGTTGCATCCCGTGTGAGTCGGGACCCCGTGCCCGTCTGTCCCGGCCGTGGGCGTGCCGGGAAGCGCTTTCCCCTTCCGTTCCAGGCTGATCCATTACTGGAGAGCAGAGGAAAGCCGACGCGGCCAATCACTCGCGCACCGTCGCTAAACGACCGTCGCCCCGCGAGGGAAGCCTCCACCCCGGGTTACAAATGACCAATAAGCTGAAACCGGCATAAACTTGTGCCCATTAATTACCCGCGTGCTGTTAACCGCGCGGACGAAGTCCCCTTCCCCATCTCCTGCTCAGCTAGGCTTGCTGCGATCGCGTTACCACCTCCATTTTTCATCAGGTAATCAACTCTTAATGGGATTAAAAGCAGATGAGGGGGGTGGATGATTACGCATGATTTAGCCGCGGCTCAGATAAACTAGGTTGATGGCCTCATTCTCTTAACCCTGTAGAATGGCAACTAAGTTGGGCCGAAGCAATAACCATTAATTATCACTGTTTTCTGTTTACTCAATTCCGTTGAACGCCTCTCATATAAACAAGAGTAATGCCACAAATAACTTACGGGTTTGCTGCCGGGTGACGTCGTCGATCACCGCCGATATTTCGACAGGAGCACACCCTGCCATTCTCAAGGCACAAATGCAAGGAAGAAGAAATGTGCTAGCAAACTTAATACCTCGGTTCACAGAGGAGGAACAAGGAAGACACCACACACAGAACAAGTGTCAACACAAACAAAGGTAACCAACATCAGAAATAGCGATAGTTACTGTTAATCAACAGGTGAGGTAGCACTAATTGTATCTCTCTGTTTTTTTGGCGAGAGACAGAGCCCGATTCCAAGCAGCATTTAAATAAAATCCACCATCTCTGTTAATAACGTTGCTTGATAGTCTGATTTCAGCAGCTTCCTTAATAACACTATCCCAATAGCTGGACGTGCAAGCCAGAATCTCCGTGTTGTTGTATTCCGGTGTCACCCGGCAGCAAACCCGTAAGTTCAATTCGCCGGGAAAAGTTAGGGTCTCACAAGAGTAATGCCACACATTTTCTATCTGAAAGCAGGTTGTTTTCATTCAGGATTCCAATACACCATATTATTCCCCATTATTTTAGCTGCCGCGCTGGTTTAGCCGAGCAGTCTGAGGCGCTGCAGTCATGGACTTCGCGGCTGCTCCCGGCGGAGGTTCGAGTCCTCCCTCGGGCATGGGGGCGTATGTTTGTCCGTAGGATAATTTAGGTTAAGTAGTGTGTAAGCTTAGGGACTGATGACCTCAGCAGTTAAGTCCCATAAGATGTCACACACAATTGAACAATATTTTAGCTAAAAAAAAAAAACATTTCTCAACATAATCTCCTTCAGTCAGTCGGCATTTCACCAACTTCCTGGAAGGGCCTGTATGGCCGCATGGTGCGTCTCTATTGGCCGACGTTGGATCCAACTCCTTGCTGTACCAGTAATCTTCCCATCATCCACCTACTGCTTTCCGCGGAATGCATCTCTTCATTGGACCGGTTGTGGAAGTGGATGCTTTAATCTTGGACAACCGCATAGTCACCATGGACGAGATCCATCGGTTATTGGGTATTAGCGGGGGCACCCCCCACAGTCGCTCAATGAACAAAGTAAGAGCATGTGGACTATCAGACCAATTGTGTGATTGGATTGAAGAGTTCCTAGATAAGAGAACGCAGCATGTCATTTTCAATGGAAAGAAGTCTTCCGAAGTAAGAGTGATTTCAGGTGTGTCGCAGGGGAGTGTCGTAGGACCGTTGCTATTCACAATATACATAAATGACCTTGTGGATGGCATCCGAAGTTCACGGAGGCTTTTTGCAGATGATGCTGTGGTGTATCGAGAGGTTGTAACAATGGAAAATTGTACTGAAATGCAGGAGGATCTGCAGCGAATTGACACATGGTGCAGGGAATGGCAATTGAATCTCAATGTAGACAAGTGTAATGTGCTGCGAATACGTAGAAAGAGAGATCCTTCATCATTTAGCTACCACGTAGCTGGTCAGCAACTGGAAGCAGTTAATTCCATAAATTATCTGGGAGTAGGCGTTAGGAGTGATTTAAAATGGAATGATCATATAAAAGTTGATCGTCGGTAAAGCAGATGCCAGACTGAGATTCACTGGAAGAATCCTAAGGAAATGCAATCCGAAAACAAAGGAAGTAGGTTACAGTACATTTGTTCGCCCACTGCTTGAATATTGCTCAGCAGTGTGGGATCCGTACCAGATAGGGTTGATAGAAGAGAAAGAGAAGGTCCAACGGAGAGTAAGCGCGCTTCGTTACAGGATCATTTAGTTGTCGTGAAAGCGTTACGGAAATGATAGATAAACTCCAGTGGAAGACTATGCAGGAGAGACGGGCTTTTGTTGAAGTTTCGAGAACATACCTTCACCGAGGAGTCAAGCAGTATATTGCTCCCTCCTACGTGTATCTCGCGAAGAGACCATGAGGATAAAATCAGAGAGATTAGAGCCCACACAGAAGCATACAGACAATCCTTCTTTCCACGAACAATACGAGACTGGAATAGAAGGGAGAACCGATAGAGGTACTCAGGGTACCGTCCGCCACACAGCGTCAGGTGACTTGCGGAGTATGGATGTAGATGCAGATAATGCATCAACACTTGAAATTTCTACAAATCTGTGCACTGTGTTTTCCCCACCGACTGACCGGCGAATAGCGGAATAATTGAATGGCGCTGTCTTTGAGTCATCTGCAACGTTATCGTGAGAAGGAATACGGCTTTCTGCCGCGTATTGTCACAGGTGACGAAAGGTGGTGTCACCATTTTGAACCGGAAAGCAAGCGTCAGAGCAAGCAGTGGAAACATGCGACTTCACCACCTCCAAAGAAATCAAAGGCTCCGCATTTCGTGGTCTAGTGGCGAGCGTTTCTGCCACTGGATCACGGGGTCCCAGCTTCGATTCCCGGCCAGGTTGGGTATTTTCTCTGTCCAGGGACAGGGTGTTTGTGGTGTCCTCATCATTTCATCATCATTCGTGACAGTGGCTAGATTGGATTCGGTAAGAAATTGGACTGTGTTAACATTGGGACTTTGTCCAGGCACTGATGACCGCACAGTTGAGCACCCCACAAACCCACCACCACCACCACCATCATCATCAAATCATAGGCCGTGCCCACGGTCGCAGGTTCGAATCCTGCCTTGGGTATGGATGTGTGTGATGTCCTTAGGTTAGTTAGGTTTAAGTAGTTCTAAGTTCTAGGGGACTGATGACCTCAGATGTTAAGTCCCATAGTGCTCAGAGCCATTTGAACCATTTGTCCTCCTTTTTTTACCACAAGGGCCCACTGTTTGTCGAGTTCCTCGAACGGCGAACCACCATCAATGCCCAGTGTTATCTAGACAATTTACAGAACCTTAGACGAGCCATCAAGGCGAAACGCCGAGTCATGTTGTCCAGTGGCGTTATCCTCCTGCCCACACACGGCCAATGCGGTGAAGACAACTTTGCGGCAGTTTCGCTGGGAAACGCTGGAACATCCACCGTACAGGCCCGATCTTTCACTGTGTGACTTTCATGTGTCTGGACATCTAAAACAAGCTATTCGCGGACATCGATTCGCTACGGACGACGATGTGTGTGACTGGGTCCACGCCTGGATCCGACAGCAGCCTACTAGCTTCTTCAAGGATGTAATCGATCGGCTAGTGTCGCAATGGGATAAATGTGCCAACAGCTTTGGCGACTATTTTTGAGTATATGTACTGTGTGTAACTAAATTTTTGAGTTAATAAAATCGTTACCGTTACTTTACGCTGGTGACCGCGGTTCATTTTAATGCCCCATATACATAGTCGTTGGAAAAACGCAGCTCACAACTAATGTAAACAAGAACAACAAAAACAGATATAATGTTTACATTAGCCGTGGGAAAACCGCCAGCAACTAATCTGAACAAAAACAAACGTAATATAAACCTGATGAGCTGGTAACGGCTGTATTTGTGTAAATAAATGGCACTATTAACAGTGGGCGGTTGCTTTTTTCTTCTTGGCAAGAATCAGTTTGCAAAAACTTTCTAGTTGGCGCTTAAAACCGTCCAGTTCGCACTTCGAATGTTGTTAATAAACTATTTATTTTCTACTTTGTCACACTATTTTTTTGCGGTAGTGTGGCGAGGAACATGATTCTACGATATCAGAATACCTTATCAATTTTTTCGGTACAAATCAATGATGTACAGAGATTTTTTAATTCTCGTGACATGTCATATTTGGCACATAGACCGTGTTCCATTCCCAGTTTTCAAATATCCCGTATAAACCCACTGACATAGTTTCGAGAAGCAGTTTTACGTGAAGAATCTAGAAATATACTAGAACCTCAAACCTACAGCTCCCGTAGGGAACACGAAGCCCTAATTACAGTGCGCACAGGATTTCTTCGCCGGCCTTTGTGGCCGAGCGGTTCTAGTCGTTTCAGTTCGGAACTGCGCTGCTGCTACGGTCGCGGGTTCGAATCCTGACTCGGGCATGGATGTGTGTCCTATCCTTAGGTTAGGTAGGTTTGTCCACCATTCGTGGTCTCGCGATAGCATTCTCGCTTCCCGAGCACGGGGTCCCGGATTCGATTCCCGGCGGAGTCTGAGATTTTCACCTGCCTCGAGATGACTGGTTGTTCTTATGTCGTCTTCATCATCATCATTCATCCTCATTACGGGTCTCCCGCATCGTTGCCCTACGTTCTGTAAAGAAGCATGGGACTCCATTTCCATTAGGTGGGTTTAAGTAAGAACTAGGGGACTGATGACCTCAGATGTGAAGTCCGTAGTGCTCAGAGCCATTTGAACCATTTCTTAAGTCCCATAGTGCTTAGAGTCACAGGATTTCTTGCCGCGCTCCATATCTGAATGGGTAGAATCCCTGACATGTGGTGCAATATTAAATACTGTCTGCCATCTACTTCACTGTGGTGTGAAGAGTATGCACGCAGTTCGCAGCCTGAAAACCATATACAGAGAACAGACAATTTCTAGGGTATGCGTTATTTAACTCCACTACTGTGTTACCAAGCAAGCAGAAGAGTTGCAGTAGGGCAGTCCACATAAAACCAGATGTAAAGTTTGTGCATATTTGCAGTTGTGCTCGACCAGACAGGGAATAATAAACGTTTATCCACTGGCGCTGCCACTCGCCGTAGGAAGAGAATGTAATGTAGTTCTGCAGACTAGCATCAGTTCGACGCAAGCTTGCGCTTTGAACGTGTTAATGTATTACGTTTACATTTCTGTGTCAATATGGAAAGGTTAACGAGAATGTCCAGCCTCGTCATCGTTTTTGCCGAGAGATATTCGGTAGTTGTGTCATGCTTGCGTTACGGTGCTTGCTGACATTTAAACAGGACATGTTTGGAAATATTCATATCATCTAATTCTACTATTCAAATAGTTTTCATCTCCTCGTTGTTCGTATGGAAACGTGCATCAGGAGGTCAAAGTGAAATGGAAATCGAAATTTCTCAATTCTTCTCAGTAAATGTGTAATTGGAGTTGAATTCACTTTCGGGAATCCATGTTGTTGTGGTCTTCAGTCCAGAGACTGGGCCGGCCGGAGTGGCCGTACGATTCTAGGCGCTACAGTCTGGAGCCGAGCGGCCGCTACGGTCGCAGGCTCGAATCCTGCCTCGGGCATGGATGTGTGTGATGTCCTTAGCTTAGTTAGGTTTAATTAGTTCTAAGTTCTAGGCGACTGATGACCTCAGAAGTTGAGTCGCATAGTGCTCAGAGCCATTTGAACCATTTTTGAACCAGAGACTCGTTTGATGCAACCCTCCATGCTGTTCTATCCTGTGCAAGCGTCTTCATCTCCCAGTACCTTCTGCAACCTACATCCTTCTGAATCTGTTTAGTGTATTCCTCTCTTGGTCTCCCTCTACGATTTTTACCCTCCACGCTGCCCTCCAGTACTAAATTGGTCGTCCCTTGATGCCCCAGAGCATGTCCTACCAACCGATCCCTTCTTCTAGTCAACTTGTGCCACAAATTTCTCTTCTCCCCAATTCTGTTCAATACCTCTTCACTAGTTATGTGATCTACTCATCTAATCTTTAGCATTCTTCTGTAGCACCACATTTCGAAAGCTTCTATTCTCTTCTTGTCCAAACTATTTATCGTCCACGTTTCACTTCCATACATGGCTACACTCCATACAAATACCTTCTGAAATGACTTCCTGACACTTAAATCTATACTCGATGTTAACAAATTTCTCTTCTTAAGAAACGCTTTCCTTGCCATTGCCAGTCTACATTTTATATCCTCTCTAATTTGACCATCATCAGTTATTTTGCTCCCCAAATATCAAAACTCCTTTACTACTTTAAGCGTCTCATTTCCTAATCTGATTCCCTCACCATCACCCGATTTAATTCGACTACATTCCATTATCCTAGTTTTGATATTGTTGATGTTCATCTTATATCCTCCTTTCAAGACACTGACCATTCCGTTCAGCTGCTCTTCCAAGTCCTTTGCTGTCTCTGACAGAATTACAATGTCATCGGCGAACCTCAAAGTTCGGCCGGCCGTAGTGGCCGAGCGGTTCTAGGCGCTACAGTCCGGAACCGCGCTACTGCTACGGTCGCAGGTTCGAATCCTGCCTCGGGGATGGATGTGTGTGATGTCCTTAGGTTAGTTAGGGTTAAGTAGTTCTAAGCTCTAGGGGACTGATGACCTCAGAAGTTAAGTCCCATGGTGTTCAGAACCATTTTTGAACCTCAAAGTTTTTATTTCATCTCCGTGGATTTTAATTCCGAATTTTTCTTTTGTTTCCCTTACTGCTTGCTCAATATACAGATTGAATAACTTACTGCTTGCTCAATATACAGATTGAATAACATCGGGGATAGGCTACATCCCTGTCTCACTCTCTTCCCAACCACTGCTTCCCTTTCATGCTCTCGACTCTTATAACTCCCATCTGGTTTCTGTACAAATTGTATATAGCTTTCCGCTCCCTGTATTTTACCCCTGCCACCTTCAGAATTTGAAAGAGAGTATTCCAGTCAACATTGTCAAAAGTCTACAAATTCTAGACACTTAGGTTTGTCAACCCATACTCTGTTGGATTTGTCAGTAAGCCAGTCTGCTTCGTTAGTGGGCTTACCACATATCAATTACAAACAAAATGTTGCGGATTGTTATGCCGTGGTCGTATGGATTTAGCATTTATCCCAACGTTTGGTCCCTGTCGGCGGAGGACGTATTAAGGGGGATCATAGCTTATCTGAGTGTTCGATTCACAGTCTGACTCGCTACTCGCTCCACCAACATTCCGTTTACGCACGCTTCCAGGCAGTGGTGTTTTCAAAAAGCGGAGTGAAGTTGGCCGTTGTCGGTTGCCGTCCCCCGCTGTTGCTGTCACCCCATGATGAAAGACTGTGTATTGTGTTCCTGAACTGGAAAAAGCGCTAAGTAAATATGTACTTGCGCGTGAAAAGACACGAAGTGACAAAAGCACAAAATCCAACAAACTACGATAATAGTCTTATCTGCTATGCAACAAAATTAAAGAAAATACAATGTTCATTGTTAGCACTGATTGTGTAAAGGCTGTGATACTAGTAAAACATTCTTCTGTTGAAGTCTTTGGGAGAATAAGACGCAAACTTGTACGCTAACATTTTATTACGTGGATGGAAAGATCTGTGATGTGATAATTTCTGTTTGTTATCTCAGAATATTATTTATGGTCGTTAACCAAAAATGTCGGATTTTATTTAATGTTCATATGTGTGTGAGCATTTTCATTCTAGCAGGTGTACATCCTCTAAATTCGCCTAAAGCTGTGCGTGGCGCCCACATATTCGCTAAAAACTGGCTTCATTAAGCAAGAGAACTAAAATGTGCAAACAATATCAGCACATGTTATCAGAATTTTAAATTGTTTCAGGTACATCAGGAAGCAGCCAGTCACGTAGGTTAAACAACACAGCTCGTTTTCTTTTACTATTTTCAGCTACTTATAAGTATTTTGTAGGTCATCAGCACCTATATATGCAGAAACCATATTTACCCTAAAAATAAAATAGCCCATGTTCTCCTATTTCACCCGCTGTTGCAGGGATAGTCGTCGTCACACACTTATGAAGCTAGCCACATCTTTAAGCAAAAAGGAACTACGTGTACTATTAGTACTATTACGTGAAATGGACATCAGTCTGTTAACAGTGTTGTGTAATCCAAATTATCTCTACATCAATACTCTGCAAATCACATTTAAGTGCCTGGCAGAGGGTTCATCGAACCACCTTCACAATTCTCTATTATTCCAATCTCGTATAGCGCGCGGAAAGAATGAACACGTATATCTTTCTCTACGAGCTCCGATTTCCCTTATTTTATCTTGGTGATCGTTCCTCCTTATTTACGTCGGTGACAACAAAATATTTTCGCATTCGGAGGAGAAAGCTGGTGATTTGCATCTCATGAGAAGATTCCGTCGCAACGAAAAACGCCTTTCTTTTAATGATGTTCAGCCCAAATCCTGTATCATTTCTGTGACACTCTCTCCCATATTTCGCGATAATACAAAACGTGCTGCCTTTCTTTGAACTTTTTCTATGTACTCCGTCAGTCCTGTCTGGTAAGGATCCCACACCGCGCAGCAGTATTATAAAAGAGGATGGACAAGCGTAGTGTAGGCAAGCTGCTTAGTAGGTCTAAGTGTCCTGCCAATAAAACGCAGTCTTTGGTTAGCCTTCCCCACAACATTTTCTGTGTGTTCCTTCCAATTTAAGTTGTTCATAATTGTAATACCTAGGTATTTGGTTGAATTTACGGCTTTTAGATTAGAGTGATTTATCGTGTAACCGAAGTTCAACGAGTTCCTTTTAGCACTCATGTGGATGACCTCACACTTTTCGTTATTTAGGGTCAACTGCCAATTTTCGCACCATTCAGATATCTTTTCTAAATCCTTTTGCAGTTTGTTTTGATCTTCTGATGACTTTATTATTCGATAAACGACAGCGTCATCTGCAAACAACCGAAGACGGCTGCCCAGATTGTCTCCAAAATCATTTATATAGATAAGGAACAGCAAACTTCCTATAACACTACCTTGGGGAACGCAAGAAATCACTTCTGTTTTACTCGATGACTTTCCGTGAATTACTACGAACTGTCCCCTCTCTGAGAGGAAATCGCAAATCCAGTCACATAACTGAGACGATATTCCATAAGCACGCAATTTCACTACGAGCCGCTTGTGTAGTACTGTGTCAAAAGCCTTCCGGAAATCCAGAAATACTGAATCGATCTGAAATCCCTTGTCAGTAGCACTCAACACTTCATGTGAATAGAGAGATAGTTGTGTTTCACAGAAGCGATGTTTTCTAAACTCGTGTTGACTGTGTGTCAATAACCCGTTTTCTTCGAGGTAATTCATGTTCGAACTTCGTATGAAACTTACACATACATTACAACTGGTGCACTTCTTCTCCAGCACCGGAATCCAAATGTTATTCAGTTTCACGCCCTCCGCCTTCCTATTGAAATTCCTAGTGTGTGTAACAATCCCTATGGCCCCTCTACACAGCCTTTCATGGCATCCACTTGTGGCTGCCGGTCCTTGATTCCTATCAAAATGAATGTGGTGATGTCGTGGCTGCAAATCATGTTAAGCAACAGTTGATCTATCAGTCTCTTTACTTCTGCAATTGCCTATGTTCTCTTCTAGTCGTTTCATGACCTTTCTCGTTGTAATACCCATGTACATCTCCCTACAACTACACGGAATCCTATAAATTCCTGCTTTTTCCAGCGGTTCACGAGCATCCTTGGCGAATCGGACACTCGAAGAAGCTACGATGTCGCTTGAAAAATTGCCTCCGCAGATGACGACGAAACGATGGGTTTAAATGTGAAATCTATTCGACCAGGGCAAAATACTCCAAACATTTTGTTACCTGTGACATTTTCTCCGGTCTTTAAAGTTTACATTTTCCGGCACAACCGTTACTGTACAGACTAGAGCTGTTGTCAATTGAATAATACACGGGTTACTGCCGGTTGATAGTGTCCAACGGGCACAATATTCTGGTGATCCAAAATGTCGCGTTGACAAACTGAGCTTCTGAGGGCGCGTGGTCAATTAATACCCCTTCGCCGCGAGCTGCTCCGTCTGCGGGCCGCACCTAACAGTGGCGACATGTTTGATCGCCGAAGTATTGTGCCCGTTGGACACTATGAACCGGCAGTACGCCCGTGTGTTGTTCGAAAGCAAATACGCCGGGAGAAATTGAAGAATCAAAACATAGACCTGTAGTTAATTTTAATTATTCGTTGTTATGCGTTGTAGCAGCTGTAGACACTTCTCACATACGCCAGATGATGAAAAGTACCCGGACATTATACACTACTGGCCATTAAAATTGCTACACCAAGAAGAAATGCAGATAATAAACGGGTATTCATTAGACAAATGTATTATACTTGAACTGACTTGTGATTACATTTTCAGGCAATTTGGGTTCATAGATGCTGAGAAATAAGTGCCCAGAACAACCACCTCTGGCCGTAATAACGGCCTTGATACGCCTGGGCATTGAGTCAAACAGAGCTTGGATGGCGTGTACAGGTACAGTCGCCCATGCAGCTTCAACACGATACCACAGTTCATCAAGAGTAGTGACTGGCGTATTGTGACAAGCCAGTTGCTCGACCACCATTGACCAGACGTTTTCAATTGGTGAGAGATCTGGAGAATGTGCTGGCCAGGGCAACAGTCGAAATTTTCTGTATCCAGAAAGGTCCGTACAGGACCTGCAACATGCGGTCGTGCATTATCCTGCTGAAATGTAGGGTTTCGCAGGGATCGAATGACGGGTAGAGCTACAGGTCGTAACATATCTGAAACGTAATGTCCACTGTTCAAAGTGCCGTCAGTCCGAACAAGAGGTGACCGAGACGTGTAACCAATGGCATCCCATGCCGTCACGCCGGGTGATACGCCAGTATGGCGGTGACGAGTACACACTTCCAGTGTGCGTTCACCGCGATGTCGCCAAACACGGATGCGACCATAATGATGCTGTTAACCTTGATTCATCCGAAAAAATGACGTTTTGCCATGTGTGCACCCAGGTTCGGCGTCGAGTACACCATCGCAGGCGCTCCTGTCTGTGATGCAACATGCAACATGCGGTCGTGCATTATCCTGCTGAAATGTAGGGTTTCGCAGGGATCGAATGACGGGTAGAGCTACAGGTCGTAACATATCTGAAACGTAATGTCCACTGTTCAAAGTGCCGTCAGTCCGAACAAGAGGTGACCGAGACGTGTAACCAATGGCATCCCATGCCGTCACGCCGGGTGATACGCCAGTATGGCGGTGACGAGTACACACTTCCAGTGTGCGTTCACCGCGATGTCGCCAAACACGGATGCGACCATAATGATGCTGTTAACCTTGATTCATCCGAAAAAATGACGTTTTGCCATGTGTGCACCCAGGTTCGGCGTCGAGTACACCATCGCAGGCGCTCCTGTCTGTGATGCAGCGACAAGGGTACCGGCAACCATGGTCTCCGAGCTGATAGTCCATGCTGCTGCAAACGTCGTCGAACTGTTCGTGCAGATGGTTGTTGTCTTGCAAACGCCCCCATCTGTTGACTCAGGGATCGAGACGTGGCTGCACGATCCGTTACAGCCATGCGGATAAGATGTCTGTCATCTCGACTGCTAGTGATACGAGGCTGTTGGCATTCAGCACGGCGTTCCGTATTACCCTCCTGAACCCACCTATTCCATATTCTACTAACAGTCATTGGATCTCGACCAACGCAAGCAGCAATGTCGCGATACGATAAACCGCAATCGCGATAGGCTACAATCCGACGTTTATCAACGTCGGAAACATGATAGTACGCATTTCTCCTCCTTACACGAGGCATCACAATGACGTTTCACTAGGCAACGCCGGTCAACTGCTGTTTGTGTATGAGAAATCGGTTGGAGACTTTCCTAATGTCAGCACGTTGTAGGTGTCCCCACCGGCGCCAACCTTGTGTGAATGCTCATTTGCGTATCACAGTATCTTCTTCCTGTCGGTTAAATTTCGCGTCTGTAGCACGTCATCTTCGTGGTGTAGCAATTTTAATGGCCAGTAGTGTAACATCCTTTCCCCAAGTTAATTGCAATAATGTACTAATTCTCTCGTGAATGAAGGTGTACTGTACTGGGCGACTGCGAATAAAAAAATAAGAATATTATTAATGTTTGTGAAGTTAATTGCAGAACTTTTGCTAGCAAAAATCTTGAAGATTCTTGAAAATGATAATAATAATAATAATAATTATTATTATTATTATTATATCTCCAGCGATAGAGATTCGCTGGAGGAAGAATTTTATTCTCAATCTCGGCGATGTCGATCCCGGGACTCCACGTTAGAACTGCCTCCCTTGTGATCGTACTTTTCCGGTGGTCAAACTAATTGCCATGTAAAAGACCCCAAGTTATGTTTTCGAGTGTTCTGTATATTATTCTTACCAGCAGCTTGGATGCACGAGTCGTCAAGCTGATTGTAGGATGGTTGTTGCATCTATCTGAACTTCCTGCGGTCTGGATTCTGTGGATCCTTCCGAAAGTCTGTAGTTTGTCTCCGGACTCTCAGGTTCTGCAGTCGTTTGGTTGCCACTTATCCCAATGATTTCAGACATTCCGAAGAAATGTTATCTACACTCCTGGAAATTGAAATAAGAACACCGTGAATTCATTGTCCCAGGAAGGGGAAACTTTATTGACACATTCCTGGGGTCAGATACATCACATGATCACACTGACAGAACCACAGGCAACAGAGCATGCACAATGTCGGCACTAGTACAGTGTATATCCACCTTTCGCAGCAATGCAGGCTGCTATTCTCCCATGGAGACGATCGTAGAGATGCTGGATGTAGTCCTGTGGAACGGCTTGCCATGCCATTTCCACCTGGCGCCTCAGTTGGACCAGCGTTCGTGCTGGACGTGCAGACCGCGTGAGACGACGCTTCATCCAGTCCCAAACATGCTCAATGGGGGACAGATCCGGAGATCTTGCTGGCCAGGGTAGATGAATTACACCTTCTAGAGCACGTTGGGTGGCACGGGATACATGCGGACGTGCATTGTCCTGTTGGAACAGCAAGTTCCCTTGCCGGTCTAGGAATGGTAGAACGATGGGTTCGAAGACGGTTTGGATGTACCGTGCACTATTCAGTGTCCCCTCGACGATCACCAGTGGTGTACGGCCAGTGTAGGAGATCGCTCCCCACACCATGATTCCGGGTGTTGGCCCTGTGTGCCTCGGTCGTATGCAGTCCTGATTGTGGCGCTCACCTGCACGGCGCCAAACACGCATACGACCATCATTGGCACCAAGGCAGAAGCGACTCTCATCGCTGAAGACGACACGTCTCCATTCGTCCCTCCATTCACGCCTGTCGCGACACCGCTGGAGGCGGGCTGCACGATGTTGGGGCGTGAGTGGAAGACGGCCTAACGGTGTGCGGGACCGTAGCCCAGCTTCATGGAGACGGTTGCGAATGGTCCTCGCCGATACCACAGGAGCAACAGTGTCCCTAATTTGCTGGGAAGTGGCGGTGCGGTCCCCTACGGCACTGCGTAGGATCCTACGGTCTTGGCGTGCATCCGTGCGTCGCTGCGGTCCGGTCCCAGGTCGACGGGCACGTGCACCTTCCGCCGACCACTGGCGATAACATCGATGTACTGTGGAGACCTCACGCCCCACGTGTTGAGCAATTCGGCGGTACGTCCACCCGGCCTCCCGCATGCCCACTATACGCCCTCGCTCAAAGTCCATCAACTGCACATACGGTTCACGTCCACGCTGTCGCGGCATGCTACCAGTGTTAAAGACTGCGATGGAGCTCCGTATGCCACGGCAAACTGGCTGACACTGACGGCGGCGGTGCACAAATGCTGCGCAGCTAGCGCCATTCGACGGCCAACACCGCGGTTCCTGGTGTGCCCGCTGTGCCGTGCGTGTAATCATTGCTTGTACAGCCCTCTCGCAGTGTCTGGAGCAAGTATGGTGGGTCTGACACACCGGTGTCAATGTGTTCTTTTTTCCATTTCCAGGAGTGTATCCCTTCTGTCTTATTTGATTGCAAGTCTTCCAAAGCTGTGTCATTGAACTGTGTCTCAAACGGTTGGATCACGTATGTCATCCATATCGATTCCGCTTTCTTCTTCTGTGACGTCTTCCCCCTCGTAGAGGCCTTCTGTGTATTCTTTCCACCTATCTCTTCTGCGTTTAACTGTGGAATTCGCATTATTGGCGACCTTGTTTCTAATTTCGCCGAAGGTTCTACATCTACATACATACTCCGGGTAGCGGAAGGTATCTCGTACCACAACTAGCATCTTCTCTGCCTGTTCCACTCCCAAACAGAACGAGGGAAAAATGACTGCCTATATCCCTCTGTACGAGCCCTAATCTCTCTTCTCTTATCTTATCTTTGTGGTCTTTCAGCGAAATATAAGTTGGCGGCAGTAAAATTGTACTGCAGTCAGCCTCAAATGCTGGTCCTCTAAATTTCCTCAGTAGCGATT
This sequence comes from Schistocerca americana, assembly GCF_021461395.2. Lineage (NCBI taxonomy): Eukaryota > Metazoa > Arthropoda > Insecta > Orthoptera > Acrididae > Schistocerca > Schistocerca americana. The sequence continues at coordinate 151,455,093 of NC_060128.1, read as the reverse complement.
CACGAAAAGAACGCCTCCTTTCCTCCAGAGACTCCCACCCGAGTTCCTGATGCATTTCCGTAACACTCGCGTGATGATCAAACCAACAGTAACAAATCTAGCATCCCGCCTCTGAATTGCTTGTATGTCCTCCCTCAATCCGATCTGATACGGATCCCAAACGCTCGAGCAGTACTCAAGAATAGGTCGTATTAGTGTTTTATAAGCGGTCTCCTTTACAGATGAACCACATCTTCCAAAAATTCTACTAATGAACCGAAGACGACTATCTGCCTTCCCCAGAACTGCCATATCCGGATACTGACAGGGGAAAAAAATTATTTTGAAATTACAAAAATTGCATGCAGTATAGGGTGTTTGGTGGTAGCGGCCACCCTGTGGCTTATCGTAGATAATTCCGAATCTCAATTTCAGCGATTTATGGATGTGCGGAGCTGCGGCTGATAGGGCAGGGTGTGTTCGTGGCGCCGGCTTTTCCGCCATTTTTTTCCCCTCTCCCTCTCTTAGCGGTCGTAACAGCTGTGCGCACTTTTCGCCGAGAGGAAATAATGAATGAGTGGCATTACTCTGGGTTGGCGCTTTCTTTGTCGCCGCCACGAGAAAAGTGTGCGGGGGAAGAGGGGGGGGGGGGGAGTAGGGGAGCGGAGTTAATTTGTGGGGGGCGGCGTGGTGTTCCGTTGTTAATGCAGCTCTCCCGTGGTGAGCCTAAGAGGGGCGCTGGAGCCGCAGAGAAAGGGAGAGAACTCTAGGGGGAGGGAAAAAAAATTGGTCGCCCCACCTGTTCTGAACCGCGGGAGGGCAGATTGAAATCCGGGGTCAGCTCTGGTTTCGGGATTTATTGCGGAATGAAGCGGCGCAGCCAGGAACTGATTGGAGGATCTCTCCACAGGCAAGAAAGGGCATAGGTCATCCACAAGTCAAGAGAAGGCACAATTACGCTAAACTCAATAAACAAAATCGGAACAACAGCTTGTGTACTTTCGTGACTGTTGGAGGTGGCCGTGACTGTACAATTGGCATCTTTTGGTGCGAATGCGCGTCCGGGATATCGCTCCCGCTGGCCGCTGTGAAAACGCTAAGTCCACGCACGCTATGTAAGCGAGCGCGCTACGCTCACTCTGTGTCTTGCTGCTGCACAGGCAACTGCATTGAACGCCGCCAACCTGCCCTACAGGAGGTATCGACGTCTAGTGTACCTGGACTTGAAAGTTTTAATGATAGAGATGTAATTGCCTATCGTACTTATCATATGTTTGAAATTGCTAATAAAGACTTTGGTAAATCTGCTTAAGATTCTACCTCTCCACTTGTATTGTATACACGCAACAAAAGAAAACTCAATCCCAATGAATCTGTATTTATTTGGATTAAAGGTAAAGGTGTATGTGAAAATGTAAAATTTGTATCTGATTGTACTGTATATTTTCATACATAAAGATCTATAGCGTCAGCCACTAACGGGACAAGGGTACATCTCGAACCGCGGGCTCAAGGCTGCAACTGTTTGAAAAAATTTATAAAGCATAGTGCCAGACTGCCCGCTTATCGTCTAGACGGGTGGTTACGTAACCCGTGTACCTGGACTTGAAAGTTTTAATGATAGAGATGTAATTGCCTATCGTACTTATCATATGTTTGAAATTGCAACATTTCTGGCGGTGTATGAGAGTCAGACCATACGAAATTCAGCCTTCAATTGCACGGTAAAATTTCTTGGGTTTACCTAGGTTTCGATGCCAATAAGGGTATCATCTTCAGAACCTGTTTTAAGAATTTTATACACTGCGTCCATATATCTGTTAGCTGCTTTACTTGTCTCAGCACGTACAAATGGTTCAAATGGCTCTGAGTACTATGGGACTTAACGTCTGAGGTCATCAGTCCCCTAGACTTACAACTACTTAAACCGAACTAACGTAACGACATCACATATATCCATGCCCGAGGCAGGATTCGAACCTGCGACCGTAGCAGCAGCGCGGTTCCGGACTGAAGCGCCTACAACCGCTCGGTCGCAGCGGCCGGCTCGGCAGGTACAAATTTACAAATCTTTAACATAATGCATAAATTTGTACCTGCCGAGGCAAGTAAAGCAGCTAACAGATATATGGACGTAGTGTATAAAATACTTGAAACTGGTTCTGAAGAAGATACCATTATTGCCATCGAAACCTAAGTAAACTAAAAAAATTTTACCTTGCAACAGAAGGCTGAATTTCTTATTGTCTGTACAATTCACGGTTGCTGAAACGCTACATTATGTTGAAGATGTGTATGAGAGTCCTGCAATGAGTAAACTCTGTTATCCAGATTCCTGTTGGGGAGGGATGGTAGCTGCCCCCATTGCGAACAGCTGTGTGTACAAAGCTGCTAAGTGACGAAGCAGCAGGAAGCTCTCCCGCCGGTTACACACGCACCGCAGATACTCACTGTAACTTAAGGGGCTCCGGAAAGGCTCAAATTCATGAAAAGTTCAATTTTTACTTTTTTGCGTTTTCTGAATCTGCAGACTATTACCTTTTAATAGATATATAATTTATTCAATTCCGAAGACTACAACTATTTTTAAATTTCTTTTGAAATGTGTTCTACATGGGCGTGACCCACTGTGGCGCTGTTAAACTGCTGTCAAATGGTGTTATTATTAACGTCCGTGTTCATCAGGTACATTTTAGTGATGTGAGATAAAGTATGTGTTGTGGCTAACCTGTGATGGTTCAATATATATCGCTGGTGTGATTGTCGATTGTTTCATGTTTATTTACTCTGTCGTTATCTCGAAAATATTCGTAATTAATTCTGTTTCTTGAGTCTCTGTTTTGTTGAAGTATAATAATGAGTAAAAGTAAAGTTATTAGAAATCCTCTGAAGGCTTTTAAGAAAAGGAGAAATGTTGGAAAGCCAAGGTATTTAGAAATATGGGAATGAAGATAGGTTCTAACATGGTACGAGCGATGCTTGCTTTAGACAAGGAACGCCTTCGGGCTGCAGACAGGGCTGTAAAGAGTCTAGAAATACAAGCAAGAGTAAACAGGAGGAGGAACAAGAGGAAGCTGGAGGAGGAGTTTGCAGAGGATGAAGATAATCCATCCTATGGACCTGGAATGCACTAAAAAGTTAATCCAATCTTTGTCTCTCGATTCCCAAAACTTTTATTTTCTCATACTAATTACATGTTTTCTAAGGATCTTCCAAACATATTTGTTTCAAACTTTCAGTAAATGTTACACAGTACCTTCTGCATAATTTAACACAACCTTTTTCCAAAAAACTGTATATTTTTGAATATATAAATAAAAAATTGCAAAAAAATGTGAATTTTCATTACAATTGAAAAAAAATCATCTTTAATAACTGAACTAAAATTTTGTAAAATCCCTGTGTTAAGTTGTAGCCCATATTCCAATAAATAATCTGTAAAAAGTTCAACTTCCTACCTCAAATACTTTGTGAGGAAAGATGTAATTTATAAGCGTTATTTTAACATTGCAATTTAGGGCGTTCCGGAGCCCCTTAACAAAATAATGAGCGAAAGAAGTTGTTATTAAATAGACGTAAGAAACGTTAAACTTCCTGCAGAGTTATCAGCATATTTTATCCATTTTCCAGAGAATTACACATGAGTTAAATTTTTTTTAACTAGAACATTCTTATCTTTCATGTTGTTGTTGTGGTTTTCAGTCCTAAGACTGGTGTGATGCAGCTCTCCATGCTACTCTATCCTGTGCAAGCTTCTTCATCTCCCGGTACCTACTCCAACCTACATCCTTCCGAATCCATTTAGTGTATTCCTCTCTTGGTCTCCCTCTACAATTTTTACCCTCCACGCTGCCATCCAATACTAAATTGGTGATCCCTTGATGACTCAGAATATGCCCCAACAACCGATCCCATCTGCTAATCAAGTAGTGCCACAAATTTCTCTTCTCTCCAATTCTATTCAATACATCCTCATTAGTTATGTAATCTACCCATCTAATCTTCAGCATTCTTCTTTAGCACCACATTTCGAAAGCTTCTATTCTCTTCTTGTCCAAACTATTTATCGTCCACGTTTCACTTCCATACATAGCTACACTCCATACAAATACTTTCACAAACGACTTCCTGACAAATCTATACTCGATGTTAACAAATTTCTCTTCTTCAGAAACTCTTTCCTTGCCATTGACAATCTACATTTTATATCCTCTCTACTTCGACCATTATCAGTTATTTTGCTCCCCAAATAGCAAAACTCCTCTACTACTTTAAGTGTCTCATTTGCTGATCTTGTTCCCTTAGCATCAACCGATTTAATTCCAGTACATTCCATTATCTTCATTTTGCTTTTGTGATGTTCATCTTATATCCTACTTTCAAGACACTGCTCTTCCAGGTCCTTTGCTGTCTCTGACAGAATTACAATGTTATCGGCGAACCTCAAAGTTTTTATTTCTTCTCCATGGATTTCAATACCTACTCCGAACTTTTCTTTCGTTTCCTTTACTGCTTGCTCAATATACAGATTGAATAGCATCGGGGATAGGCTACAACCTGTCTCACTCCCTTCCCAACCACTGCTTCCCTTTCATGCGCCTCGACTCTTACAACTGCCATCTGGTTTCTGTACAAGTTGTAAATAGCCTTTCGCTCCCTGTATTTTACCCCTGCCACCTTCACAATTTGAAAGAGTATTCCAGTCAACATTGTCAAATGCTTTCTCTAAGTCTACAAACGCTAGAAACGTAGGTTTGCCTTTCCTTAATCAACATTTGTACGGAATCCAAACTGATCTTCCTCGAGGTCGGCTTCTACAAGTTTTTCCATTCGTCTGTAAAGAATTCGCGTTAGTTTTTTTGCAGCTGTGACTTATTAAACTGATATTCGATAATTCCCTAGTGATATGCGCCTCTACATCCTTACATTTGTCCTCTAGCTAACCCTGCTTAGCCATTTTGCACTTTCTGTCGATCTCATTTTTTAGACGTTTGTATTCCTTTTTGTCTGCTTCACTTACTGCATTTTTGTATTTTTTCATCAATTAAATTCAGTATCTCTCCTGTTACCCAAGGGTTTCTATTAGCCCTCGTCTTTTTATCTACCTGATCATCTGCTACCTTCACTACTTCATCTCTGAAAGCTACCTATTCTTCTTCTACTGTATTTGTTTCCCCCATTCTTGTCAAGCGTTCCCTAATGCTCTCCGTGAAGCTCTCTACAACCTCTGGTTCTTTCAGTTTATCCAGGTCCCATCTCGTCAAATTGCCACCTTTTTGCAGTTTCTTCAGTTTTAATGTAAAGTTCATAACCAATAGATTATGGTCAGAGTCCACAACTGCCCCTGGAAATGTCTTACAATTTAAAACCTGGTTCCTGAATCTCTGTCGTACCATTATATAATCTATCTGAGACCTTCCAGTATCTCAGGGCTTCTTCCATGTATACAACCTTCTTTTATGATTCTTGAACCAAGTGTTAGCTATGATTAAGTTATGCTATGTGCAAAATTCAACCAGGTGGCTTCCTCTTTCATTCCTTAATCCCATTCCATACTCATCTACTACGTTTCCTTCTCTTCCTTTTCCTACTACTGAGTTCCAGTCACCCATGACGATTAAATTTTCGTCTCTCTTGACTATCTGAATAATTTCTATTATCTCATCATACATTTCATCAATCTCTTCGTCATCTGCGGGGCTAGTTGGCATATAAACTTTTAGTACTGTAGTAGCCGTGGGCTTCGTATCTATCTTGGCCACAATAATGCGTTCGCTATGCTGTTTGTAGTAGCTTACCCGCATTCCTATTTTCCTATTCATTATTGAACCTACTCCTGCACTAGCCCTACTTGATTTTGTATTTATAACCCTGTAATCACCTGACCAAAAGTCTTGCTCCTCCTGCCACCGAACTTCACTAATTCCCACTATATCTAACTTTAACCTATCCATTTCCCTTTTTAAATTTTCTAACCTACCTGCCCGATTAAGGGATCTGACATTCCATGCTCCGATCCGTAGAACGCCAGTTTTCTTTCTCCTGGTAACGACGTCCTGAGTAGTCCCCGCCCGGAGATCCGAATGGCGGAGTATTTTACCTCCGGAATATTTTACCCAAGAGGACGCCATCATCATTTAACCGTACAGTAAAGCTGTATGCCCTCGGAAAAAATTACGGCTGTAGTTTCCCCTTGCTTCCAGCTGTTCGCAGTACCAGCACAGCAAGGCCGTTTTGGTTAGTGTTGCAAGGCCAGCCAGATCAGTCAATCATCGAGACTGTTGCTTCTGCAACTACTGAAAAGGCTGCTGCCCCTCTTCAGGAACCACACGTTTGTCTGGCCTCTCAACAGATACCCCTCCGTTGTGGTTGCACCTACGGTACGGCTATCTGTATCGCTGAGGCACGCAAGCCTCCCCACCAACGGCATGGTCCATGGTTCATGGAGAAGTTCTTTCATGTAGACGGATATATTTAGAAAAAAAATGTGTCCATTTACGCAACAGATCTTAAGAGCCGGACAGATGACAGACACACAGCGTTTCCTCACAGACACAGTTCAAGAGCAAAAATTTCCATCCCTCGGCAGTTCGTCGTCGCCGAGACGCAAGCTGAGCGCACGCCCAGGTCCCACAAGTTTTCCGCGGCGGACCGCGATCCCCTACGGCTGTTGCCGCGTCTGCGTAATACGGCCTAAGCGTGCGGCGGGTAATCGCGAGTGCGGACGCGCCGTAATTAAAACGAGATGCGGCTTCGTTCAGGGCCGACCTCAACGGCGATAATAAGCATAAACTCGGCGAGTCGTGAACTGTGATTAAGGCGCCCCGCCAACTCCGGACCGCAGTTTAAGATTACGGCGCGCAACTTCCCTGCCGCGGCGGGAGCTAACTCACCGAAATATGTCCGCCTCAGGTGCACCGCGGGCGCCACGAAGGTGACCTGTGGCCGACGTCTAACTGGCGTAAAGTGTGCTGCACGCGCAACCGCACAAAGCAGGTAACCGTAGGAGTAACGCCATCGTCACTGCCGCAGGGAGGGGGAGGGGGGGGGGGGATGCAGCGCCCTCAAGGACTGTGTTCATTTTCACCATAGTGTAACATCTGCCCATTATAAATATCCGGGCTGTTATGCCGTAGTCGGTCGATGAATTCTGTGTCAATTCCCAACGTTTTGTCCCCGTCTGCGGACGACATCTTCAAGGGGGTCTGTAGCTCGATGGAAGGTCCAATACATCCACTGGCTGAGTCAGTTGCGAACCAGTGGATGTATTGGACCTTCCATCGAGCTACAGACCCCCTTGAAGATGTCCTCCGCAGACGGGGGCGAAACGTTGGGAATTGTCACAGAATTCATCGACCGACTACGACATAATAGCCCGGATAATTATAATGGACATGACATTTCCGGCCGTGAAAGTCTACATTTTAGTATCAGTGTAACATCTACACAGTAAGGAACGATGTCTTATGATTCATTTGGCACGTTCATCGGCGATCAGATGGCGCTCATGAGGCCTGTCCGTGCGCCCTCTGTTTTGACTCTGCAAGCAGAAACTGTGCTGCAGAGTTTATAGGTGAGCTTTGTTTTTGAGTATCTGAGTCCGCGCAGGATAAGGTGGTCGATGCGCAGGGACCAACTTTCATCCAAAGCTCTGGGCAGGTCCATTCGTTTCTTAGGAAAGGGAGGCCGACAGTGCCACTTTTTGGCCAATCGGCGACGGCAGAATCGAGGCGCACGCCATGCAATCTTTTTCAAACGATTTTACAGTAACTATTCGGTAAAAAAGCGTCGTTTTCCCTGTACATGTAGCTTTATATGTCAGGTTCTTGATGATGTGGCCATCATTTCGTTAATGCTCATAGTTATTGTGATATTTACATGTGAGGAAGACACTGAGCGAAATTCCAAAAAGATTGCAATGGAAAATAGTGGCCGCTGTGAGTTTGCTTTCGGTGCATATTACATAATGATGCGTATGAAGTTCGTGTAACACATTGAATTTTTCTTTACAGAAATCTACTCTGTAGGAATCAGCATGGGTTTCGAAAAAGACGATCGTGCGAAACCCAGCTCGCGCTATTCGTCCACGAGACTCAGAGGGCCACAGACACGGGTTCCCAGGTAGATGCCGTGTTTCTTGACTTCCGCAAGGCGTAGTTCCCCCAGTCGTTTAATGGACAAAGTTAGAGCATATGGACTATCAGACCAATTGTGTGATTGGATTGAAGAGTTCCTCGATAACGGAACGCAGCATGTCATTCTCAATGGAGAGAAGTATTCCGAAGTAAGAGTGATTTCAGGTGTGCCGCAGGGGAGTGTCGTAGGACTGTTGTTATACACAATATATATAAATGACCTTGCGGATAACATCGGAAGTTCACTGAGGCTTTTTGCGGGTGATTCTGTAGTATATCGAGAGGTTGTAACAATGGGAAATTGTACTGAAATACAGGTTCTGCAACGAATTGACGCATGGTGCAGGGAATGGCAATTGAATCTCAATGTAGACAAGTGTAATGTGCTGCGAATACATAGGAAGAAAGATCCTTTATCTGGGAGTAGGCATTAAGGGTTGATTTAAAATGGAATGACCATATAAAATTAATCGTCTGCAAAGCAGATGCTAGACTGAGATTCATTGGAAGAATCCTAAGGAAATGGAGTCCGAAAAGAAAGGAAATAGGTCACAGTACACCTGTTCACGCACTGCCTGAATACTGCTCACCGCTGTGGGATCCGTGCCAAATAGGGTTGATAGAAGAGATAGAGAAGATCCAACGGAGAGCAGCGCGCTTCGTTACAAGATCATTTGGTAATCGCGAAAGCGTTACCGAGATGATAAACTCCAGTGGAAGACTCTGCAAGACAGACGCTCAGTAGCTAGGTACGGGCTTTTGTTGAAGTTACGAGAACATACCGTCACCGAGGAGTCAAGCAGTATGTTGCTCCCTCCTACGTATATCTCGCGAAGGACGATGAGCATAAAATCAGTGAGATTAGAGCCCACACAGAGCCATGCCGACAATATTTGTTTCAACGAACATTACGAGACTGGAATAGAAGGGAGAACCGATAGAGGCACCCAAGGTACCCTCCGCCACACACCGTCAGGTGGCTTGCGGAGTATGTAAGTAGATGTAGATGTAGAGTTGGGTGGAGGTCTCCATCTGCCACCAATCTTGAGAAAATTGATCTGACGTAGCAAATTCATTTGCGATTGTGCCGCGCCAGCGATAAGGCCAGAGTGAAATATCCACAACATTGCTCATATTTCATAAACTGTTTCAGATACCGAAATGCGATTTTGGCAAATAATAGCTCGCAAAGAGGACAGTATCTTGCCATGTGGTTATTATGTAAAACTTCATTATCTACCGTGTTATACCACCAACTGCAGACTTCTTCCATGAAAGAATGTAATTTTCAAGAGCCATCGATAGCTCGTTAAAAGAAATGCTATGGTACAATACGTTACACGTTTATTTTCTACCGAAGACGTGCTTTTTCATGATACTGACCTTATTTTTCCTCTCTTCCTTACTTAGTAATCCACTGTTTCAGAATTCTCTCACATTTGTATCTGCATATGTCAGCGAGGTGCGACTCTGTAAACTTCGCTGTCTTTTGGCAAAAAGAAAGAGCCCTGCGGGCCCGGGTTCGATTACCGACTGAGTCGGGCATTTTCTCCGCTCAGGGACTGGATGTTGTGCTGTCTTCATCACATTTCATCCCCATCCGGCTCGCAGGTCGCCCAATGTGGCGTCGAATGTAATAAGACTTGCACCAAGGCGGCCGGACGCGGCCAATGACGCCAAACGCTCATTTCCATTTTTCTGAAAGTTATAAATGGTAAACGAGCCAGACGAAATTAAATCGCTGCATTTTCATCGGGGTTCTTTTTACATGCTAACCAAAGCAGAGGTGACAGATCTGTTTGAATGGTCACCATGCAAGTATGGATGTGGAGAGGCCCCACTTAATATTTTCAAAAACTTCGAATGAGTTTAGGCTTAAGTTTAGGGGCGGCACTTCCGCTGCAGCGTTCGGCATTTCGCCTATAGCGTCTTCCCCCATCCCCACCACTGCTGCTTTCCCCACACGTGGTCTGACATATGCGCATCCACAGGCCACGGTATTCTGTGCGATGCCTAGCTGCCGAGCAATTGCTCCTGTTTCAGCCATTTCAATAGAGTCGCCTTTTCGGCCTGCAGTAAGCCTGTTGCATATATCGACAGATTGCTGGACATGATCCTCCTTGGTACACAAAACGGGTTAGAACACTGTTGCAGAAACAACGAAACAAACATGCCAAATTTAAACAGACACAAAATCCCCAAGGCGATCTTTTACAGAAGCTCGAAACTTAGCGCGGACTTCAATACGAGATGCTTATAACAGTTTCCACAACGAAACTTTGTCTCGGAACCTGGCAGAAAATCCTAAGCGATTCTGGTCGTATGTGAAGTATGTTAGCGGCAAGAAAAAATCAATGCTTTCTCTGCGCGATAGCAATGGAGATACTATCAAAGACAGTGTTGCCAAAGCAGAGTTACTAAACACAGCGTTCCGAAATGCCTTCACAAAAGGAAACGAAGTAAATATTCCAGAATTCGAATCGAGAACAGCTGCCAACATGAGTAACGTAGAAGTAAATATTTTCGGAGTAGTGAAGCAACTTAAATCACTTAATAAAAGCAAGTCTTCTGGTCCAGACTGTATACCAATTAGGTTCCTTTCGGAGTATACTGATTCATTAGCTCGATACTTAACAATCATATACAACCGTTCGGTCCACGAAAGATCCGTACCCAAAGACTGGAAAGTTGCACAGGTCACACCAATATTCAAGAAAGGTAGTAGGAGTAATCCACTAAATTACAGGCCCATATCGTTAACGTCGATATGCAGCAGGATTTTAGAACATACATTGTGTTCGAACATAACGAATTACCTCGAAGGAAACGGTCTATTGACACACAGTCAACATGCGTTTACAAAACATCGTTCTTGTGAAACACAGCTAGCTCTTTATTCACATGAAGTGCTGAATGCTATTGACAAGGGATTTCAGATCGATTCCGTATTTCTGGATTTCCGGAAGGCTTTTGACACTGTACCACACAAGTGGCTCGTAGTGAAATTGCGTGCTTATGGAATATCGTCTCAGTTATGTGACCGGATTTGTGATTTCTTGTCACGGAGGTCACAGTTCGTTGTAACTGACGGGAAGTCACCGAGTAAAACAGAAGTTATTTCTCGCATTCCCCAAGGTAGTGTTACAGGCCCTTTGCTGTTCCTTATCTATATAAACGTGTCTGAGCAGCCGTCTTCGGTTGTTTTCAGATGACGCTGTCGTTTATCGACTAATAAAGTCATCAGAAGATCAAAATAAACTGCAAAACGATTTAGAAAAGGTATCTGAATGGTGCGAAAAGTGGCAGTTTGACCCTAAATAACGAAAAGTGTGAGGTCATCTACATGAGTGTTAAAAGGAACTCGTTAAACTTCAGTTACACGATAAATCAGTCTAAGTTAAAAGCCGTAAATTCAACTAAATACCTAGCTATTTTGTTGACACCGACTTAAATAGAGAGGACGACCACAAAGATAAAACAAGGGAAATCAGAGCTCGTACGGAAAGACATAGGTGTTCATTCTTCCCGCGCGCTATACGAGATTGGAATAATAGAGAATTGTGAAGGTGGTTCGATGAAACCTCTGCCAGGCACTTGGAGAGTATCCATGTAGATGTTGATGTAGATGAATGTATAAGTGTTACGTCGCGACTGTTAACAGCGATCTGTGGAACATCTCCACAACTGTAGATCAAGTTCTGAATGACCACTTAGTACTGACACATTGTGCATTGTGGAAGCAGCAGTGCCCGACTGAACAGCATCCAAGGATGAAATCTGGGCACATGTATCTGCTCTGTAATCAGGGGCAGGCTTAAAACCGCCTGCTGGCAGCAGGATTAAGGTCATATGTGCTTCTGGTTAGGCTATCACCGCCACTACTGCACCGCCAAGCATAGCCACCCTGGTCTCGTGAAAGAGTCCACTAGAGAATGGAATGGTGCCTTGTTGAGTGAAGACGGAGCCGAGTGATGGACATTCCCCTGTGTGGTGTAGACCTGATGACCTCTGTATTCTATAAGCCGCTCATCATAACAATAAACCTGATGTAAACATTGCACTATGTATTCTTCCGCGTTCACTGGAACCTCATCGGATATCCATTTCACGTGGGACTGCAGCCAAGCTCTCGAGTACTGTCAAGCATGATAATAAGGGTAAGTTTTGTGCTGTGCGTTACGCGCACGTCGACTTAGCGATAATACAGCTTTACCGCGCATTTAACTTGGGCAGCACTGGCCGGTCAGCTGGTACAGCTAGCCTGCAGTGACGTGGCCAGCTGCAGTTCACATGTAAAACGAGTCGAACAAGGTATAAACTAATGTAAACCATTGTACGAGGGTTATTCCAAAAGTAAGGTCCGATCGGTCGCGAAATGGAAACGACTGTGAAAATCCGATAAAGCTTTGCACAGATGTGTTGGGTAGTGTCTCTAGTATAACCCCAGTTAGCATCACGTCGCTCTTCTCATTTCTGAGCTCGCAGTGAGTGCGTAAAGATGTCTAGAAAATAGTGTCTGCCGCCAAGTACGAGGGCCTGGTGAGAAATTTCGCCTGAAGCTATGCAGCCAACATTACATAACTGTCGTGCTGTTTCGTCTTCACGACAATTCTCAGCCGCATTCTGCAGGGGCAATGAAGATTCTCCTGCATCGTTTTCAAATGGAAATGTTAGATTACCCACAATACAGTCCGCAATTGTCTCCCCCTGAGTTTCATCTCTGGTCACATGAACCGCTGTCTTTGAAGACAACATTTTGACACAGACAACGAGGTGTAGGCCAGCGTGGAGAATTGGCGGAAAGCACTGGCGGCTGCCTTCTATGATGAGGCTATTGAAAAGTTGGTACAACGCTATGACAAAAGTCTAAGTCAGAACGGCGACTACGTTTAGAAGTAGCTGAAAGGTGTAGCTAATTGTTACAAGTAAAACATTTCTGATGTTCACTGTGGTTTCAAAAATGGTTCAAATGGCTCTGAGCACTATGGGACTCAACTGCTGAGGTCATTAGTCCCCTAGAACTCAGAACTAGTTAAACCTAACTAACCTAAGGACATCACAAACATCCATGCCCGAGGCAGGATTCTAACCTGCGACCGTAGCGGTCTTGCGGTTCCAGACTGCAGCGCCTTTAACCGCACGGCCACTTCGGCCGGCACTGTGGTTTCAATTTGGCAATCAATCGGACCTTACTTTTGGAATGTTTAAGTCCTCGCTCTCCTTCAGCGGAGAGATTAAGTTACAGTCTTTACGAGTTCACATTTCTATAGTCGCGTCAAGTGAGTTTGACAGAATACCAACAGGCTCGCGAGGCGGTTCCGAGGTCGCTCGTGCAGCAGGCGGTGCTGGGGCCGGAGCAGTCTCCTTCTCTCGGTTGGCTGCGTCGTAACTGCCCTGATCGTCGCGGACGTGGTCCTACATACCCGCACGGCGGAGGTACACTTCTTCCTGATTGGCTGCCCGTGACATTGGCGGATGCAGCAAAAGGTTCTTGGTGTGAGCGACCTCTTGCTGAATTTACATGCCCGGTGTACGCGAAGCCCCTCTGTAAAGTCGCGCTGCAAGTGACATGTCGTGTAGTCGCAGGCGCTGAGCTGGCAACCAGCCCGACGGCGGTGTGTTGCCGTGTGGCGTCCGTGCTTGACGGCGTTTGCGACAGACCGTCTACTGCAGGGTCAGCCACGACGTGCTAAGCCAGTCTCGGCTTTTCTCGGGAATACTCGGTACGGTGCGACATCTCATCTAGCACTGCGGTGCGACATGTTTAGTACAGGACGACGTTTTTCAATTTGGCGGACTCTTGTTGTAACCGCTGTTAAACCTTCGCTAATTGTTTGTGGTGTAAAGGAAGTTCACAAATACAGTGGCTTTATACAAAAGTGGCATGTTAGCGATCTTTTTTCACAAGCCTTTAAAATGAACGGGAATGAACAACACAAGGATAGGAATTCGCGGTATTACATAATATATACACACTTGAAGCCGGCCGAAGTGGCCGTGCGGTTAAAGGCGCTGCAGTCTGGAACCGCAAGACCGCTACGGTCGCAGGTTCGAATCCTGCCTCGGGCATGGATGTTTGTGATGTCCTTAGGTTAGTTAGGTTTAACTAGTTCTAAGTTCTAGGGGACTCTTGACCTCAGCAGTTGAGTCCCATAGTGCTCAGAGCCACACACTTGAATAATGAACGGGTACCGCAAATTTGCTATGGAACGGCGCAACACCACGACACAGAAAGAATTGAAAGTTGTAGTTGATAATGAAAGAGCATAAAATTACAACAATCGACAGACGGGGTACTTTGTACATCAAGAACCATTTTGTGTTAAATTTACAGGCATGAAATATGTGAAAGAATTGATGGTAGAAGTACTAAATTTTTTGAAGTCGCACATATTATTCCACTATTAATTTGCAACACTTTTCAGGGGAATTAAGCGAAGAGAGTGGAGACTTTACATTTTACTGAAAAGTACGTTGGTGAAGTGCATTCCTGGAACGATTTTTCGATTTAAGACTAGCTATTGTTGAATTTATGAAGCAGGAAATAGGAGAATAGCAACGAAAATTAGAACATCCTAAATGAACTTGAGGCTTCGCATTTTAAACGGATTTGGCTGTACAGGGCCCACAGAAGGATTGCAAGGTGAGAAAGGTCTTCTTTCTGATTTTATGGGGATGTGTTTAAAAATATAATCACATTGTAGAAGGTACAAACTGTGAGAAAGTCAGTGCATTTCCCTCATCTCATAGGTGTTAAAGAAAAAGCGAGTTTTGAAGAATTCATTGTGGCTGTGAAATAGTTTCTACCGATTTTGGGGATGCTGCCAATCTTACATTCATTTTAGAGCTGCTTTCGAGACCGTCTCAGTTGAAAGCGACACTGTGCATGTACAGAGGGAACTAATTCATCTGCAGGGTCCAGGAAGTTTTCCTCACGTGGTTTCCACCTGTCCCTAATGAGGTGCAAATGTGCGACAATATTTCGATCGACATACATGTGTAAAAGCGCTTTTGTCGATTTGGAACTGATTACGTGGCAACACAAGAACAAATATTTGTGAATTGTCTGTATCTGTCCGTACGCTGACAGATTGTACCAGAAAAAAATTATGTCTTCAGTGTGTCAAAAATAATTAAATAATTGC
The DNA here is from genome assembly GCF_021461395.2 of Schistocerca americana. Classification (NCBI taxonomy): domain Eukaryota; kingdom Metazoa; phylum Arthropoda; class Insecta; order Orthoptera; family Acrididae; genus Schistocerca; species Schistocerca americana. The sequence continues at coordinate 151,439,834 of NC_060128.1, read as the reverse complement.
TGAAAATTTGTTTCGTTTGTAATATGTGTTGCAGAGAAATGCGGAATAAGTCGTATGCAGTATGACTGCGTTGCCATGAAACACCGCACGTTTTAGTTTTCCCCCCCTCTTCCCCTTTCACCTGTTCAGAGACCGTGGCGCGGTGGTGGGGGAGTGTGCAGCCAGCCTCAGCGCTATGGCTAGCTAGCCACGGTACCTATTCTTTATCTTTCTGCTATTGTGCCGATCGTTTCGGTACTCAAAAGCACCGAACGGTCTAGTACTCGAATCTCGAGCCCCAGCATTATTCAGTACGCATTTCGGTAGCGATACCGTTCGGGTCTAGAGAACCGAAGTGCTGTTGTCGGTTCGCGTCGCGCAAGCCAATATAAAGCAAGCTGCCGCAGATCCGTGCATGTGCACTGCAGCGCACACAGCTCCACGAACACAAGGCGACTAGCAGACGACAGAGGCGCGCTTTCTTCGAAGTACCGAAAATTGCGTTTACGTTGACATAACGCATGACGCTGCATTCCATCTAGCTGACGGACCTTCATCGCTCTTGCCTCCTCCTTAACAGTATCAGGCGCAGTATTTCCAATTCCATGATTCTCGGACATGCCCGAAAGATATATATATATATATATATATATATATATATATATATATATATATATATATATATATATAGTGTTAAGGCTCACCGGCCACTTGACCATCTTCTTCTTCTGTGCGAATGCACAAACAGTGGCCGAACTCTTACGGGAATCGGCAACGCGCCGCGAGTAATGAGTATAATGGGCGGGGCACTACGAATGTAGTGCGGGACAATACGTTGAGAATGTGGGTTTCGCGGCAGGCTTGCCAGAGAGAAATCCCTGCAGTCGCGCTATCCTCTGTGCCCTCGGTGGCTCAGATGGATAGAACGCCTGCCATGTAAGCAGGAGATCCCGGGTTCGAGTCCCAGTCGGGGCACACGTTTTCATCTGTCTCCGTTGCTGTGAGTGTTCATTTCATTGTAATTCCATGATTCTCAGCTGAAATGCATAAAAATTTTTAGTTTCCCTGACTGCATGTTCCCATGCACGCATAATAACGACAGCCTATTTGACTGTATTCTGCGGATTGTCGTAAATGCCGCATTATGTCATCTTATTCTCATTCACACTGACATCGTGTTTTGGATTTTACGTTTCGGAAAATGAGTTAGGAATAGTGTGTAGTACCACATTGTACTAATACATCTATAAAAACACCCGAAAAATTGATTCTGAGAGTTTCAAAAAATAAGAAGGTAAACAGAATGTGGCTACGACTCGCTCCTAGAGATCCAGATGATTAAGTAGCCCATTTCCCTGTATGATACGTCAACGATTTGGGTCTTAAAACAAAATTGAAACAACGCATTTTCGAGAGCTCCTGCAGTTCGTCGAAGTTTATAACATGCATCTCATGAATGAAAATGTTTCGTATATTGTGCTACACTCATTCATCTCTGTCTACTGTTGTGGAGGATTCGATCGCAGATAAATACTTGTGACAAGCAAGATTATGAAGATGACTGTTGCTAGTTACATTCCTAGTAATTTAAGTTGTGCTCTTAGATTCCTGTCTAACCGCATACTCGGAAATATCACTGTCGGTTGTTTCACTCACAGCAATTTCTTCTCCAGCAATTTCATATTTCGTTTTTTAAACACACAGAAATCACGAAATCATTGCTGTGGAAGTGCGCTGTTACACGTAAGGAATAACGAATATTGGAGAAAAATCTGAACTTACGCGAATAACAATGCTCGGAACTTGTTGAATATATGAAGAGGAAAAAAAAAATATATATATATATATATATATATATATATATATATATATATATTTGTACGTGCGCGGACCCGCGTCCTTTCGTGTGTTCTAGGCGCTTCAGTCTGGAACCGCGCGACCGCTACGGTCGCAGGTTCGGGCATGGATGTGTGTGATGTCCTTAGGTTAGTTACTTTTAAGTAGTTCTAAGTTCTAGGGGACTGATGACCTCAGAAGTCCCTTAGTGCTCAGAGCCATTTGAGCCTTTCGTGTCGCATTCCCGCGCGCTAACCACTTGTCCATACCAAACAACAAAGACATGATGCTCAAATCTCTTATTGTTGCGTTGAGGACCGTAGTCTGACATCGTTGCCAAACGGTGCTGCGTAAGTCATAAATGCGTGATAGTTTGGAAGTTTTCCAGGCTTCGCATAGTGGCGTTCCATTGTTATCTGAAAGTTGTAAATACGTTTCGATAGTTACTAACTAAACCATTTGTGGGGAAAAGTACACAAAGGCAATAGTGACGTCAGTTCACGCTCATGTAATATACGTAAGCAGAGCCGATGTCTTGATATTTAATGATCTTTAAACTCTTATTTGCATAAAAATAACACGTATTTTGAGGGAATATTGACCGAAAACATTTTTTTTGGCGTAATCATTCACAGTAACATCCTAACCTAACCATATTTATAACAAAGGAAAATAGCCTATAAGGAGCTCACTTCCGAACCGAATGTGTCCTCGGGTGATTCTTTAGTAACACAATCACTAAACCCAAAGCTAAAACCGCTGAATATGTTTAAAATAACAAATTATAGGTGAACATAAACCACAGCTCACCGATCGACAGTCCGCCGCCGGTAGCTCACTGGTCAGCGCGACAGAATGTCAATCCTAAGGGCTCGGGTTCAATTCCCGGCTGGGTCGGAGATTTTCTCCGCTCAGGAACTGGGTGTTGTGTTGTCCTTATCATCATCATTTCATTCCCATCGACGCGCAAGTCGCCGAAGTGGCGTCAAATCGAAAGACTTGCACCTGTCGAACGGTCTACCCTCTGGGAGGCCCTAGTCACACTACGTTATTATTATACCGATCGACAGGGCCACACCGAAATCCAAAACCTCTCGGTACAATTTTCGTAAAATCGGTGGGAGGACCGTTCGGTAACTAGTCTCAGAAGCTTACTGAAGAGGATACTTCGATAAAGAACCGAAAATGATGTCACTACCGAAACGAACCTACTACACCGATCGATATGAACAGTACTGAATAGGGCCCAGGGTACGGCTCGCGAGCCGAATTCTCCGCTGCCCCTAGCCTAAATGATGTAAACGTGACCCAGTGTCTTCAGCCGGTTGTGGCACACCTGAAGAAAGCTGTGGACTCTGTTCCTCGGTGAATACAAGGTATAGCGAAGGCTAGAGGCCGTGTAACAGGATATTAACCTGTTGTCTCCTGGGGCGTGACAGATTTTCTTTTCTGGCGTGCTTCTGTGACGGCACGGTTGGTGCTCTGCTCGTGTGTGAAGCGGCGGCTGGGACGTAATTTGAGGGCTCCGTGTATTTTTCCGTCCCGCGCCGCCTCCACCTGTCTTTGCGGAATTGCGTTCCCTTTGCGGGGCCGCACGGGCTGCACACCGGAATTGTTAATCGATCCGACCGTCACGTGGGGGTTTTTCCTCGCCGCTCGGCCGTTTATCTTGCGCTCGGAACCGCCGGCGCCGCGTCTGCGGCGACGTGCGCGGATCTCGGAATGAGCGCTGCTGGTCCGGACGTAGACGGCGCGCGGACTGGGGAGGAGGGAGCACGTAATTCCAGTACAGAGGCCGGCGCGCCGGCGGCATGCGAGACACGGGGCGCGTCTCGTTAGCTGGCGCTGTGTGTGTGTGTGTGTGTGTGTGTGTGTGTGTGTGTGCGCGGTGCTCTAGAAACTCTACTGCCACCTTCTCCCCAATTTGAGACTGAGCAAGCTTGTTTGTTCAACGTAGTCTGTTAGTATACGAGGGTTGTTCGGAAAGTAAGTAATGATCGATCGCGAAATGGAAACGACAGTGAAAATCAAAACTGTTTTCTTTGCACATTTAGCTACAGCTTCCAAGTACTTCTCTACAAAGTCGCCGCTCCGACTTAGACATTTATCAGAGCGTTATACCAAATTTTCGACACCATCGTCATAGAAGGCAGCCGCCCGTGCTTTCCGATAATTCTCTACGCTGGTTTATAGCGCGTAGCCGGCCCCCAAGTGTTGTCTTCGTATCCAGCGTTTCATGTGAGTACTGGAACAAGGAACTGATAATAAATGATAATGAATAATAATAAAGAAAAGTATGGTTTTGCAGGTATTATCCTGTTGGAATTTGAATTTCCCGCCATTTTTCTGGAGGGTTGGGTTAGTGAACGTAGCACAATTGGCTTATTTTCCGCCAAATTCCGCCATCTTGGATGACGTCATGCGCTGTTGCCAAGTCTACACACCGCCATCTTGGATGACGTCATCGCCGCCATCTTGAATGAATTTGGCAACAGTGCAGAGTGGTGTGACACCGGCCTTGTTCCACTACTCATGTGAACAGAGATGATACTCAGGATGAGCCAATTAGGGCTGTGTTGTGGGTGATCGAACACTTCCCATCAAACAGGAGCGTCTTCACTGCCCCTGCAAAGTGCGGCTGTGAATTGCCACGAAGAAGGAAGTGCGTGGCAGTTGTGTTAGGAGGGCTGCATTCTTGTAGGCGAAGCCTCTCAGCGGGCCCTCCTACTTGGCGGGAGACATCGTTGTTGTAGGCACCTTTATTCGCTTACCGTGCGCTCACAACTGAAAAGAGCGTCTTGATGCGATCGACAGGCATACTAGAGACACTGCTGAAAACGTCTGTGCAGCCGGCCGCTGTGGCCCAGCGGTTCTAGGGCCTTCAGTCCAGAACCGCACTGCTGCTGCGATCGCAGGTTCGAATCCTGCCTCGGGCATGGATGTGCGTGATGTCCTTAGGTTGGTTAGGTTGAAGTAGTTCTAAGTTGTAGGGTTCTGATGATCTCAGATGTTAAGTCCCATAGTGCTCAGAGCCATATGATCAAATCTAGAGTCTCGCCGTAGATTTGATCATAAAAAACGTTCGTCATCTGTTCATTGGAATGTGAAACGTAACCGCTTGGAGCGCTGGCATAGTCTCATAGTGCAGCGGGACTTTGAATTTCGCCGCGCTACACTCGTTCCCTCAGATATAAATTATACCGTCGCAGCTGTACGAGCGCTCGACGGCAGAGAAAATATATAAGAAAATGAAGGTACTAAAATTGTAACTCTTTTTTTTTTCTACCCGCCTTTGTCTTTTAAAGCGGAAGCTTAACTTACTTATTAGCTAGTCATGGTCGGATTAAGACGAAAAAACTCATTGATGTGCAGACGTATTGTCGAAGTTGGTATGAAATTAGGAGGATCGAAGTAGCAACGTACAATAAATTTCATTCAATACCAAGATGGTTTTAATTTGTATAAATTAGTGATTCCTGGACGATTTCAAAATTTCGGTGCAGCTACGACTTTTCACGCAGAAATGAAACAGGAAATTTTTGGAGAACAAGACCTGGACGCCGCACGAGAGAAGACATGTTAACATGGTAATGGATGAACTCTTATCTACGCCATTCCCCCTGTTAATCACATTTTGTTATTCTCTGTTCTCTTTCAAATAATTTTTGTAGTGGAAATTGGTTTGACTTTTGCTCAGAAACGCCACAAGGACCACTCCAACAATAGCTTTTCCGAATCACGAAGTCCGACAATTTTTCTGTAATACGAAGCCCGACTTGCATTTCATTCTTTCCCTTTTTCATGGTCATTAACGATTTTAAAAAACCCCTTATATTCACGATTTCTTCCCACATTTTCAACCTTTTCGTTTCTTCTCTTTTTCTTTTTTACTAACCACTACAATAGTGCTTAGAGCCATTTGAACCATTTGAACATCTGTGAAAAGCCTCGTCGGATTTTCACAGTGGTTTCCATTTCGCGACTGATTGTTCCTCACTTCCCGAATAGCCCCCGTACATGAAATGTACCTGCAGTCGAAAATGTGAACGACCTTTAGCTGTATGATGGAATGGAAAAAACCACATGGGAACGAGCGTCGGAAGGCCCAACGGTACCGACCGGCCGCCGTGTCATCCTCAACCGATAGGCGCCACTGGATGCAGAAACGGAGGGCCATGTGGTCAGCACACTGCTCTCCTGGCCATTTTCAATTTTCGTTACGGGAGCCGCTACTCCTCAATCAGATAGCTCCCCATTTGGCTTCACAAGAGCTGATAGCTCCCCATTTGGCTTCACAAGAGCTGAGTACACCCCGCCTCCCAACAGTGCTCGGCAGATTCGAACAGTGTTAACCAAACCCGACAGCGCTTCGGTGATCTGACAGGAACCGGTGTTAACCAGTGCGACAAGGCCGGTGGCGTATAATGGAATGACGATGTCGAATATTTCTGTCGGACCAGGGCTCGAACCTGGATTTCCCGTCTGTCACGTGCTGTCCGTGAATAACTTAAGCTATCCGAGCACATCTCACGCAGGGTTTGGATACCGTAAGCGATTAAGGTGACCGCGCTCGACAAGTGGGAAATCCCGCTTCGACTCCCAGTCCGACACAAATTTTCAGTGTCGTCAAATGATTCAAATGGCTCTGAGCACTATGGGACTTAACTGCTGTAGTCATCAGTCCCTGAGTACTTAGAAGTACTTAAACCTAACTAGCCTAAGGACATCACACACATCCATTCCCGAAACAGGATTCGAACCTGCGACTGTAGCGGTCGCGCGGCTCCAGACTGTAGCGCCTAGAACCGCTCGGCCACTCTGGCCGGCTTCAGTGACGTCATTCCAATATATTCAAAAAGGCCAGTACAAAATATGTGACTGAACTGCCATTTTTGCATTGACTTAGAAGCTAATGTTTGTTGCACTGTCAAGAAACCATAAACCGTATTGTATGAATGCAGAGTCTCGCGGCGATAACATTGCATAAAATGTTCTCGGGTTTCCAACCGTGTCAATTGCTTAAAACTACAGGAGCTTTCGGCCAAGCCTCCTTGGCCATTGTCATGTGGTATGACTACCGGCGGCCTGTTGGTGCGTCCTTATACAGGGTGTTACCAAAAGGTACGGCCAAACTTTCAGGAAACATTCCTCACACACAAATAAAGAAAAGATGTTATGTGGACATGTGTCCGGAAACGCTTAATTTCCATGTTAGAGCTCATTTTAGTTTCGTCAGTATGTACTGCACCCTCCTCGATTCACCGCCAGTTGGCCCAATTGAAGGAAGGTAATGTTGACTTCGGTGCTTGTGTTGACATGCGACTCATTCCTCTACAGTACTAGCATCAAGCACATCAGTACGTAGCATCAACAGGTTAGTGTTCATCACGGACGTGGTTTTGCAGTCAGTGCAATGTTTACAAATGCGGAGTTGGCAGATGCCCATTTGATGTATGGATTAGCACGGGCCAATAGCCGTGGCGCGGTACGTTTGTATCGAGACAGATTTCCAGAACGAAGGTGTCCCGACACGAAGACGTTCGAAGCAATTGATCGGCGTCTTAGGGAGCACGGAACATTCCAGCCCATGACTCGCGACTGGGGAAGACCTAGAACGACGAGGACACCTGCAATGGACGAGGCAATTCTTCGTGCAGTTGACGATAACCCTAATGTCAGCGTCAGAGAAGTTGCTGCTGTACAAGGTAACGTTGACCACGTCACTGTATGGAGAGTGCTACGGGAGAACCAGTTGTTTCCGTACCATGTACAGCGTGTGCAGGCACTATCAGCAGCTGATGGGCCTCCACGGTTACACTTCTGCGAATGGTTCATCCAACAATGTGTCAATCGTCATTTCAGTGCAAATGTTCTCTTTACGGATGAGGCTTCATTCCAACGTGATCAAATTGTAAATTTTCACATCAACATGTGTGGGCTGACGAGAATCCACACGCAATTGTGCGATCACGTCATCAGCACAGATTTTCTGTGAACGTTTGGGCAGGCATTGTTGGTGATGTCTGATTGGGCCCCATGTTCTCCCACCTACGCTCAATGGAGCACGTTATCCCAATTTCATACGGGATACTCTACCTGTGCTGCTAGAACATGTGCCTTTACAAGTACGACAAAACATGTGGTTCATGCACGATGGAGCTCCTGCACATTTCAGTCGAAGTGTTCGTACGCTTCTCAACAACAGATTCGGTGACGGATGGATTTGTAGAGGCGGACCAATTCCACGCTCTCCTGACCTCAACCCTCTTGACTTTCATTTATGGGAGCATTTGAAAGCTCTTGTCTACACAACCCCAGTATCAAATGTAGAGGCTCTTCGTGCTCGTATTGTGGACGGCTGTGATACAATGCGCCATTCTCCAGGGCTGCATCAGCGCATCAGGGATTCCATGCGACGGGGGGTGGATGCATGTATCCTCGCTAACGAAGGACATTTTGAACATTTCCTGTAATAAAGTGTTTGAGGTCACGCTGGTACGTTCTGTTGCTGTGTGTTTCCATTCGATGATTAATGTGATTTGAAGAAAAGTTATAAAATGAGCTCTAACATGGAAAGTAAGCGTTTCCGGACACATGTCCACATAACATATTTTCTTTCTTTGTGTGTGAGGAGTGTTTCCTGAAAGTTTGGCCGTACCTTTTTGTAACACCCTGTATACGCTGGCTGCCGGCTGTGACGTCACTGGTGCCCGTGACATGGCCGTATATGGGCATGTTTTGAGTCGGCGTTTGATGTGCTCTCTTCAACCGCGCGATCGCTGGATGCCACGCAGCTCTGCTCAGAGACCAGTTAAAGACGCAGTAGGGCTCAGAACACCTGGAGTCAACGAAATACCTTTTGACTGTGGCCAGAAGTACATCGGACAAACAGTGCGCACTGTGGAACGACGCAGGAAAGAACATGAGAGGTATTATCGCCTACGCTATCCAGATAAATCTGCGTTAGCTGAGCATGAGTTAGAAAACGGTCAGCACATAAAATTTGACGATACCTCTGTCGCGGCTCGCAGTAACGGCTTTTGGGACAGTTTAATAAAGGAAGCTATTAAAATAAGAATTACCGCAAACACCTTGAATAGAGACGGTGGCTTGCAGCTCAGCGCTGCGTGGGATCCAGCGATCGCGCGGTTTAAGACGGCACATCAAACGCCGACTCAAAACATGCCCATATACGGCCATGTCACGGGCACCAGTGACGTCACAGCCGGCAGATAGCGTATATAAGGACGCACCAATAGCCCACTGGCAGTCATAACACTTGACAATGGCCAAGGAGTGCTTGGCCGAAAGCTCGTGTAGTTTTAAGCAATTGACGCGGTTGGAAACACGAGAACATTATACTCATAAATCTCATTATGTGACATAAAATTTAACTTAATATGGCTACCCGTTCCTCGGAAAAAGTCTTTGAACAGTCGGACATTCAGAGAGACGGACAACAAAGTGATCCTTGAAGGGTTCCGTTTGTACCGATTGTAGTAAGGAACCTTAAAAATCTCTTATCGTGGCACGGTGTCGGTTTCCATTACATCTCACAATATTGCCTGCCTCGTCGTATAAAAGATAAGGGCCGATAGTGCCGACCACCCAAAAGCCACACCAAACCGACTCTGTGATTACATTTCCCTCCCTTGAACCACGCAAGGATTCTGTAACGCTGCTAATGAAGATCACACCAGGCAATTCGAAATACTGAAGATTGTCCCAATTCTTGGGTACAGGAAGAACCTACTTCACTGGACTAACAGCCTCACAGACCCAAACCACCGTAATGTTTTGGACAGATTGGACAGAAAGATGGCGTTCAGAAGTCTTGTTACACATTATTAAACTAATTTAATTGAAATTGCAAACTGTTGGTTCATTCGATGCCTCATTGCGCCCAAGAAGATCCTTAGATGCCTGGAAGGCATTTGGCCCAGATAGTATCCCTGTAAGATTTTGACTATGCTACAAATATAGCACCATTGTAATCCATCATCTGTTAGAGATCATTGGAACAGCGGAAGGGTCCACGGGACTGGAAGAAAGTCCAGGTCATAGCAATCTACAAAAAGGGTAGAGAGTGGGATGTACATAATTACCGGCCAGTTTCACTGACATCGATTTATTGTGGAATCATGGAACATTTTTTGTGTTCAGACATAATGACCTTTCTAGACTCTGAGAAGCTCATCTGCAGAAACTAGGACGGTTTTAGGAAACAGCGGTCATGCGAGACACAGCTGGCCCTCTTTGTGCATGATATACAACAGGCTCTAGATACCGGCTCCCATGTTGATCCCATATTTCTCGACTTTCCTAAGGCGTTCGACTCAGTTCTGCATTGTCGCTTGCACCAAAAAGTGCTCGCTTACGGTCTATCCGATGACATATGCGGTTGGATAGAAAGTTTTCTAACAGACCGGGAGCAGTATGTCGTCCTGAACGGGTTGACTTCAACAGAAACAAGCGTAACTTCTGGTGTGCCCCAGGGCAGCGTAATAGGTCCGCTGCCTTTTATTTACTTAAACGATCTCTGAAGATGGCAGGGGTAAAATACAGGGAGCGAAAGGCTATTTACAATTTGTGCAGAAACCAGATGGCAGTTATAAGAGTTGAGGGGCATGAAAAGGAAGCAGTGGTTGGGAAAGGAGTGAGACAGGGTTGTAGCCTCTCCCCGATGTTATTCAGTCTGTATATTGAGCAAGCAGTAAAGGAAACAAAAGAAAAATTCGGAGTAGGTATTAAAATTCATGGAGAAGAAGTAAAAACTTTGAGGTTCGCCGATGACATTGTAATTCTGTCAGAGACAGCAAAGGACTTGGAAGAGCAGTTGAACGGAATGGACAGTGTCTTGAAAGGAGGATATAAGATGAACATCAACAAAAGCAAAACGAGGATAATGGAATGTAGTCGGATTAAATCGGGTGATGCTGAGGGGATTAGATTAGGAAATGAGACACTTAAAGTAGTAAAGGGGTTTTGCTATTTAGGGAGTAAAATAACTGATGATGGTCGAAGTAGAGAGGATATAAAATGTAGACTGGCAATGGCAAGGAAAGCGTTTCTGAAGAAGAGAAATTTGTTAACATCGAGTATAGATTTAAGTGTCAGGAAGTCGTTTCTGAAAGTATTTGTATGGAGTGTAGCCATGTATGGAAGTGAAACGTGGACGACAACCAGTTTGGACAAGAAGAGAATAGAAACTTTCGAAATGTGGTGCTACAGAAGAATGCTGAAGGTAAGGTGGGTAGATCACGTAACTAATGAGGAGGTATTGAATAGGATTGGGGAGAAGAGAAGTTTGTGGCACAACTTGACTAGAAGAAGGGATCGGTTGGTACGACATGTTTTGAGGCATCAAGGGATCACAAATTTAGCATTGGAGGGTAAAAATCGTAGAGGGAGACCAAGAGATGAATACACTAAGCAGATTCAGAAGGATGTAGGTTGCAGTAGGTACTGGGAGATGAAGAAGCTTGCACAGGATAGAGTAGCATGGAGAGCTGCATCAAACCAGTCTCAGGACTGAAGACCACAACAACAACAACAAACGATCTCGTTGATGGTGCTGACAGCGGTTTGCATATGATGCTGTAGTCCACAGGAAAGAAGTATCACACGAAAGTTGTGCACAAATCAATGAGGAGAATTTGCAGAAAATAAATGTGTGGTGTAATGACTGGCGCTTATCTCTCAATATTAGTAAGTGTAACCTACTGCGTATAACAAGGCGAAAATCCCCATTCACGTACGAGTACAAAATAAATGCCCAGTCTTTGGAAACGGTAACATCAGTCAAGTATCTAGGTGTGACTATTCGAAACGATCTCAAATAGAATGGTCAGGTTACACAAGTAACGGGCAAGGCGAACTCTAGATTACGATTTATTCACACACACACACACACACACACTGTGTCCCAAAGGAATTCTCAATATCAAGGGATATTACAGGAACGATCTTTTCAAGCAAACACTTCTGTAAGAAGAGGCACACAGCAGTCAGTCAGAATCCCATGAGCCTTTATTGCTAGATTGCGATTTATTGGTAGAAACCTGAAGGGATACAGTCCTTCAACAAAGGAAATTGCTTACAATACTTTAGTTCGTCCAGTATTAGAGTATTGTTCCTTTATATGGAACCCTTACAAGTTGGGTGTTATTAAAGAGATTGAGAAGGTCGAAAGAAGAGCGGCAAGATTCGTGACTGGTACATTTAGCCATCGCGAGAGCGTTACAAATCTCATAGAAAGTTTCGAAGTGGGACACAATTGCAGATAGACGACGCACTAAATGGAAGGGGCTGCTCATTAAATTCCAAAATCAGATCTCGCCGAAGATGTAGATGGTTCAAATGACTCTTAGCACTATGGGACTTAACATCTGAGGTCATCAGTCCCCTAGAACTAAGAACTACTTAAACCTGACTAACCTAAGGACATCACACACATCCATGCCCGAGGCAGGATTCGAACCTGCGACCGTAGCGGTCACGCGGTTCCAGACTGGAGCGCCTAGAACCGCTCGGCCACACCGGCCGGCGAAGATGTAGAGCATATATTATTACAACCAACTTTCATATCGCGCAAAGGGTACCTTTCAAAGATAAGTGAAATTAGAGCTCATACTGAGGCATTCAGACAGTCGTTTATCCCTTCCGCGATCCGCGAGTGGAACAGTGTGGGGGGGAATGTGACTGCGCTGCGCCACACACCGCTTGGTGGCTAGGGGAGCATGAATGTGGGTGTAAAATCGTGTGAATACGTCTCAAAGTCGCTGCAGAACTTCGTCCATAGTCATAGAACGTTTTCACTATTAGCATACGCTGCGCAATCTGAGGCGTAGCGCCCACGCATCGCTCCTGTCACTTGTTAGGACGATATCGATATAGGCATGAGCCATCGACAGATGTCACCAGCTGACATGGACCTCAGTTACAGAGCTGCACGTAGTTGTACTGGTAGGCGGCAGAGGTCAGCAGTTGACGGACAGTGCTAGCAGTCGTAGTCAAAACAATGTTGTAAAGTTATGTTTGACTAATATTTAATGTATTTGCATAATTATAATTTTTTATATGTGTAGTAATTAGCAGTGTGAGTGTTGTATGAGCGAAGAAGAAGTAAATGAAAATTGTTTTGTTTATTCACGAAGTACCAGTTCAACTATACAGGGGATTTACCACAGTCTAACGTAACAGTCGCGACACTTCGCCTCGATTTTGTTGCCTACAGCGCCAGCAGCGCCCCAAGCGGCCGGTAGGTTGAACTGTGAGTTCGGCGCGATCGTGAAAGCGAATAGTGATTGATTATTTTGATTTATACAATGGTTTTTACCATCGGGAGCGTTTGTTGCGCAATAAATTGCAACAACAGGAAGAAGACACCACATCTGTCTCTTTTTAGGTTTCCTAAGGATCCTGGGAGGTATATACCATCATGTTACTAAACTGTATCGTCAGGATTCACTTGCAAACTATATGTGTATAAATGATGAATGTATCGTTTTAGGAGCCGAAAATGGCTTGTTGATAGCAGACGAGAAGACCTTATGAAGAAAGTCCCAGTTTACCCGTATAATAATATTAGGTTTTGTCCGCTACATTTCGAAGAAAACCAGTTCATGAACTCAGACAATAACAAACTCGTGTGGAATGCAGTACCCACACTGTTTGACATCCTAAATAAGCCACCTCAACTGGCGATGAAGAGGAAACTGCCACAAAGATTCGACAGTCAATCTAAAGCTGTAAAACAGTCGTATGACACACAAGCAGCCAGTTCAGCTCTCCATGTATCAGTGCCAGGTTCGTGCGAATCGTCACCACAGACGTGCTTTGACGATAAAGTGGTTAGATTAAGTGCAGCTGTTCATGTCTTACAAAAGCGTGTGAAGTGTCAGAATGTGCGGATCGAGCGAAACTATTACGGGACAAGGAAAGTGCCTACACATAGATTGTTTGAAAATTATTCAAATATTTGGTTTTTCGTGAAATGTAATGTAATCAGCTCATTATAATGTTTTCAGCACATTTCTGTCACTATTTGGCAGTTGCTTTACCCACTTCGAATAATATAAAGATTAAGGTCGTACTTGTGGCAACAGGCAACAGTGACACACACAGTAGGCCTACAGAACGATAAACGAGCTGTCGATCGCTTTTGCATGTAGAGCTACATGTCTGTGCTTCTTACATGTGAATCTGTGTGTTTATATTCCTTTGATATCAACGTGGTAAGCTGCAATTCTGTCCAATGTCACAACTGTTTCTTCACGAATGTGTTGTAGCTTGCCACTCTATTCATGGTTTTTGTCCATACTTGCGCTAATTTTAGAATCATTAATAGAAACATATATGCCTTCCAATACTAAACAAACTCTTGGAGGCAAGAAAATAACTCGAATAATTCGGAAATTACGTAGGAAATGGACGTAAACAAACATTATGCTTACAACGCGTCTGACGTTCACCTTACCTGCCGCTTGGGGCGCTAGTGTCGCTCCATCTGTCAAATGGCAACAACTTTTACAGCAGTGAGTGTCGCGACTGTTATGTTAGACTGTGGATTTACTCTAATTAAATGTGCAGTCAGTTTATGGTACTAATAAATCGTGAGTAGAACACAAATTAATTGGTAATTTCAGAAGGAGTAATTTTATATTTGATACTTTTCTAAATTTATATATTTAACAATTGCCATAGAAAGAAATGTTTTACTACGATTGGTCATTGAAGTAAAGCGCGGGATAATACTGCAACCTGATTTGCTGTTTGTGATATCAGAAAAATGCAGGCTCGCGCCAATCTATGCTGGGAACAAAGCCTTTGGTGTGATCTAGGGAAGTCGGGGCTGAGGGTTCGAACTAGTAACATCTCATGGAAAGCAGCTCTGACGAAAGTACTATAAAATCGCGGAAAAATGCTAATTACGAGTTCGCGAAGTAGTACAAAGTGTATTTAAGTGAACGGTATAGTGAAAGTCGTGTGGAATTTCGGACGGAATATCAAAATTATTGCTTTTGACTGTTAGTTAAAACCGCGTGGCGTGTTGTGCGGTCTAAGACTGGAACAGGTATTACGTATAGAGCAGAGTGCACGACATATGAGCGAGCATTTTCATAACTAAACGATCCAGTGAACTCTATTAACTTCGGTAACGGGTGTAAATACCATAAACTGGCTACGTGTGTGATTGTAGTGTGCGTGGGAACTTTACATTGTGTAGCCACTTAGTACGGACTTGGCAGTATTAACTGTGATCTTTATCGTAAAAATACACCTGAAAATTTACATTGCCAAGTTAAAACTTTTATTTCAGTAGCTAGCCACATCCCGTTTACCGGACAGTTCTATGTACGTTGCGACCTGATCTAGTATTTTCTACTGCAGCTTTTACCTAGACAAATGAACATTGCTGGACACCGGCAGGGCGGTAAAAAAGTAACGTGCCACGCCGCAAGTCGTCAGCTACTCCATGGTTAGAGATAAACAGTGAAGAGTATGCATACTAAACCATGTATTGGAATACTCGTGGAACCGAAATGAGAGACAGAATTGTGGTCAACCGACAAATCCGACGCCAGCCGCTTAAAGGTAACATTCCGAGCGCAGCGACAGCGACAGTGGAGAGAGAGAAGCGTCGCCGGACGACAGCGACACTGCTGCTTTCTATTACAGGGTGTTTTAAAAATGACCGGTATATTTGAAACGGCAATAAAAACTAAACGAGCAGCGATAGAAATACACCGTTTGTTGCAATATGCTTGGGACAACAGTACATTTTCAGGCGGACAAACTTTCGAAATTACAGTAGTTACAATTTTCAACAACAGATGGCGCTGCGGTCTGGGAAACTCGATAGTACGATATTTTCCACATATCCACCATGCGTAGCAATAATATGGCGTAGTCTCTGAATGAAATTACCCGAAACCTTTGACAACGTGTCTGGCGGAATGGCTTCACATGCAGATGAGATGTACTGCTTCAGCTGTTCAATTGTTTCTGGATTCTGGCGGTACACCTGGTCTTTCAAGTGTCCCCACAGAAAGAAGTCACAGGGGTTCATGTCTGGCGAATAGGGAGGCCAATCCACGCCGCCTCCTGTATGTTTCGGATAGCCCAAAGCAATCACACGGTCATCGGAATATTCATTCAGGAAATTAAAGACGTCGGCCGTGCGATGTGGCCGGGCACCATCTTGCATAAACCACGAGGTGTTCGCAGTGTCGTCTAAGGCAGTTTGTACCGCCACAAATTCACGAAGAATGTCCAGATAGCGTGATGCAGTAATCGTTTCGGATCTGAAAAATGGGCCAATTATTCCTTTGGAAGAAATGGCGGCCCAGACCAGTACTTTTTGAGGATGCAGGGACGATGGGACTGTAACATGGGGCTTTTCGGTTCCCCATATGCGCCAGTTCTGTTTATTGACGAAGCCGTCCAGGTAAAAATAAGCTTCGTCAGTAAACCAAATGCTGCCCACATGCATATCACCGTCATCAATCCTGTGCACTATATCGTTTGCGAATGTCTCTCGTGCAGGAATGATAGCGGCGCTGAGGGGTTGCCGCGTTTTAATTTTGTACGGATAGAGGTGTAAACTCTGGCGCATGAGACGATACGTGGACGTTGGCGTCATTTGGACCGCAGCTGCAACACGGCGAACGGAAACCCGAGGCCGCTGTCGGATCACCTGCTGCACTAGCTGCGCGTTGCCCTCTGTGGTTGCCGTACGCGGTCGCCCTACCTTTCCAGCACGTTCATCCGTCACGTTCCCAGTCCGTTGAAATTTTTCAAACAGATCCTTTATTGTATCGATTTTCGGTCCTTTGGTTACATTAAACCTCCGTTGAAAACTTCGTCTTGTTGCAACAACACTGTGTTCTAGGCGGTGGAATTCCAACACCAGAAAAATCCTCTGTTCTAAGGAATAAACCATGTTGTCTACAGCACACTTGCACGTTGTGAACAGCACATGCTTGCAGCAGAAAGACGACGTACAGAATGGCGCACCCACAGACTGCGTTGTCTTCTATATCTTTCACATCACTTGCAGCGCCATCTGTTGTTGAAAATTGTAACTACTGTAATTTCGAAAGTTTGTCCGCCTGAAAATGTACTGTTGTCCCAAGCATATTGCAACAAACGGTGTATTTCTATCGCTGCTCGTTTAGGTTTTATTGCCATTTCAAATACACTCCTGGAAATTGAAATAAGAACACCGTGAATTCATTGTCCCAGGAAGGGGAAACTTTATTGACACATTCCTGGGGTCAGATACATCACATGATCACACTGACAGAACCACAGGCACATAGACACAGGCAACAGAGCATGCACAATGTCGGCACTAGTACAGTGTATATCCACCTTTCGCAGCAATGCAGGCTGCTATTCTCCCATGGAGACGATCGTAGAGATGCTGGATGTAGTCCTGTGGAACGGCTTGCCATACCATTTCTACCTGGCGCCACAGTTGGACCAGCGTTCGTGCTGGACGTGCAGACCGCGTGAGACGACGCTTCATCCAGTCCCAAACATACTGAATGGGGGACAGATCCGGAGATCTTGCTGGCCAGGGTAGTTGACTTACACCTTCTAGAGCTCGTTGGGTGGCACGGGATACATGCGGACGTGCATTGTCCTGTTGGAACAGCACGTTCCCTTGCCGGTCTAGGAATGGTTGAACGATGGGTTCGATGACGGTTTGGATGTACCGTGCGCTATTCAGTGTCCCCTTGACGATCACCAGTGGTGTACGGGCAGTGTAGGGGATCGCTCCCCACACCATGATGCCGGGTGTTGGCCCTGTGGGCCTCGGTCGTATGCAGTCCTGATTGTGGCGCTCACCTGCACGGCGCCAAACACGCATACGACCATCATTGGCACCAAGGCAGAAGCGACTCTCATCGCAGAAGACGACACGTCTCCATTCGTCCCTCCATTCACGCCTGTCGCGACACCACTGGAGGCGGGCTGCACGATGTTGGGGCGTGAGCGGAAGACGGCCTAACGGTGTGCGGGACCGTAGCCCAGCTTCATGGAGACGGTTGCGAATGGTCCTCGCCGATACCCCAGGAGCAACAGTGTCCCTAATTTGCTGGGAAGTGGCGGTGCGGTCCCCTACGGCACTGCGTAGGATCCTACGGTCTTGGCGTGCATCCGTGCGTCGCTGCGGTCCGGTCCCAGGTCGACGGGCACGTGCACCTTCCGCCGACCACTGGCGACAACATCGATGTGCTGTGGAGACCTCACGCCCCACGTGTTGAGCAATTCGGCGGGACGTCCACCCGGCCTCCCGCATGCCCACTATACGCCCTCGCTCAAAGTCCGTCAACTGCACATACGGTTCACGTCCACGCTGTCGCGGCATGCTACCAGTGTTAAAGACTGCGATGGAGCTCCGTATGCCACGGCAAACTGGCTGACACTGACGGCGGCGGTGCACAAATGCTGCGCAGTTAGCGCCATTCGACGGCCAACACCGCGGTTCCTGGTGTGTCCGCTGTGCCGCGCGTGTGATCATTGCTTGTACAGCCCTCTCGCAGTGTCCGGAGCAAGTATGGTGGGTCTGACACACCGGTGTCAATGTGTTCTTTTTTCCATTCCCAGGAGTGTATACCGGTCATTTTTGAAACACCCTGTATTTCTTATGTGAGCTCGTTCGCAGGCCGTGGCGAGTGCCGCGCTGCAAGTCACGCCTGTCTGTACCTGTCGCGCACGCGACGAGCGACACAGCTGCTGTAAACCAGTTGTGTTGCGTGTCGCCGAGCGTAAATATGGATTTTACTCTCGAAGAAGTCTAAAAACTGATCAATTTGGTCTGTGTCAACTCCCAGCTATATGACGACAAATGAGATGCATACAAAAATACACTTGCGATTGACAATATATGGAAAGATGTCGGGAAGGAGCTCAATAAAAACAGTCATTATTATTTAACTACACACTTTATTTTCCAAGTACTCGCATTTATATAAGTATGTACAAGCGTGATATATAATGAAATTAACATTTCGCGTCCCTGTCAGCAACTGTATAAATATTAATTTCAATAATCAACAGCCTCAGTTACACCGTTTACCTAGAATTTACCTGGGTTTCAGTCGGGATAACCCAACCTTCTTCAGAATAACAGTAACTTGACGATGTTCACTATGGACAAACTGAGGCGGTTGATTATTAAAATAAAATTAATTTCGTAAATAAAAAAATATATTCTTATCGTTATGTATGTTTCTTGTAGGTATTCGGAGTAGATATTAAAATTCATGGAGAAAAAATAAAAACTTTGAGGTTCGCCGATGACATTGTAATTCTGTCAGAGACAGCAAAGGACTTGGAAGAGCAGTTGAATGGAATGGACAGTGTCTTGAAAGGAGGATATAAGATGAACATCAACAAAAGCAAAACGAGGATAATGGAATGTAGTCGAATTAAGTCGGGTGATGCTGAGGGAATTAGATTAGGAAATGAGGCACTTAAAGTAGTAAAGGAGTTTTGCTATTTGGGGAGCAAAATAACTGATGATGGTCGAAGTAGAGAGGATATAAAATGTAGACTGGCAATGGCAAGGAAAGCGTTTCTGAAGAAGAGAAATTTGTTAACATCCAGTATTGATTTAAGTGTCAGGAAGTCATTTCTGAAAGTATTCGTATGGACTGTAGCCATGTATGGAAGTGAAACATGGACGATAAATAGTTTGGACAAGAAGAGAATAGAAGCTTTCGAAATGTGGTGCTACAGAAGAATGCTGAAGATTAGATGGGTAGATCACATAACTAATGAGGAAGTATTGAATAGGATTGGGGAGAAGAGAAGTTTGTGGCACAACTTGACCAGAAGAAGGGATCGGTTGGTAGGACATGTTCTGAGGCATCAAGGGACCATCAATTTAGTATTGGAGGGCAGCGTGGAGGGTAAAAATCGTAGAGGGAGACCAAGAGATGAATACACTAAGCAGATTCAGAAGGATGTAGGTTGCAGTAGGTACTGGGAGATGAAAAAGCTTGCACAGGATAGAGTAGCATGGAGAGCTGCATCAAACCAGTCTCAGGACTGTAGACCACAACAACAACATGTTTCTTGTAAATAGTATTCAAATTAACTACGGAAGTTCAACGAAGATCAAGTACCATTATTTACAGCATTATCTTGCCAGGGTACTGCGCCCTGTGTACTAAAAAAAAAAAAAAAAAAACCGTTTAAGCTTGTCTCTCACCTCAAATCCAACACTGTTTGTAAAACCTCCGGTATGCGCCAATTCTATCATACTTGTTGACTAAGTCGGTTTCACATTCATACAAGGGAATTGGTTGATCTTCAAGGTAAGCATCTCGCAGAATATTAATGTAGGCAACAAGCTGTTATAATCAGGTCATAAACTGCTTCTGGTTTGGAGTTTGTGTTGGGGAGGGTATTTGACTTGGGTAGTTCGTGCAGCTATGTTGTCCATAATGCTGTGGTTTGTAACGGTCAGCATATCTGTCTAGTAAGCATGAAGATCCGGGTTAGAGTCCCGACTGCAGCATAAATTTTAAACCACTTCTTCAGCTTCCAACGTTATCGTAGATAAATTAGACCAGGGCCTCCCAACCTTTTCAGCTGGCGGACCCCTTCTTCAGTCGAAAATCCATGGCGGACCCCTAGTCAGTCAAGAGCACTGTAACTTTAAATTTCAGAGCGAAACGCATGGGAACCGAAAGCTTCTTAATGCAAGAAGTTCCCAATAACCCCCCCCCCCCCCTCCCCGAAGTATCAATAGTCTTTGGTTTAGAGATGAATGAAAACAACTTGAAATTAACGATACAGTTTGAATTCCCACTGTATCCAGACACTTAGTAGTCGATTTACTCCCTTTGTTCAACACACGATAACCTGATTAATATTACTTGGTAATTGACATTTCACACGTTGGAGCTGCCTTCCTACAAGAACAATCAACGTCACATCCAAACTGTTCGCTGTTGACAAGCTGCCGCTTATGGTCTGTTCACTTCCACTGTTTGGCTACTGTTGTGTGAGGAGCATACATATTTCGTAACAGTCGTGTGTGTGTGGTTTTTCGTTAAATCCGAAGAAAAATGTTCAAATATATGTGAAGTCTATGGGACTTAACTGCTGAGGTCATCAGTCTCTAGTCTCACACACTATTAACCTAACTTCGGCTGAGGACTACACACACACACACACACACACACACACACACACACACGCCCGATGGAGGACTCGAACCTCCGACAGCGGGAGCCGCACCAATGTTTTGGTTTGTGTTGCCGACTGTCAAATATTATTGCCAAAGATCGAATGTTATTGCCAACTTTCGAGTGCTATACACATGATTTTCAAAGAAAAAAAATGAATTCGATTTTCACATTTTTATTCAATAATTTTACTTATTATTTTACACGATCTGGTGAAATGTGGCCGCGGACCCCCTAGAAAGAGCCGGCGGACCCCTAAGGGGTCCGCGGACCACACGTTAGGAAGCGCTGAATTAGACACTTAAATGTATCAGGGAAAATTTAATTTAAGATGTTACAAGTCGGTTACTTCAAGGACAGCTCCGAGCCACAGGCGCCCTGTGGCGTGCTTTCCGCTGACCCAGAAACACCGCCGCCTGCGCCTTCTGTTGTGTCAAGCGAGAGCTCGTTGGAGGGCAGAAGGATGTCTGTTGTGTTTTCCGATGAAAGCTAGTTCCGACTCGGTGCCAGTGTTTTGGTTAGAGAGCGACCAGCTGAGGACCTCAACGAACCTCTCTGCTTGCTACACACACTGTGACTACACCTGTTGTGGGGTGCGCTTTCGCATTACAGCGGGTGCACTCTCTTCGTTGTCCCACGCAGCCAGGCTGCAAATTTGTACGTCAGCCTGGTGATTCAACGTGTTTTGCTGCCATTAATAAACAGCACTGCGTGGTGTGTTTTCCAGCAGGATAACGTCCGCCTACATACTTTTGTTGTAACGCAACATGTTCCAAAGAGTACGGACATGTTTCCTTGGTCTACTCGATCACTATGTCTGTCTCTAATCGAGCGCATATGGACATCATTGGATGACAGCTCCAGGGGCGTCCACAAACAGCGTTAAGCGGCCCTGTGTTGTTGACTGAACAAGTGCAATAGACGTGCAACTGCATCCCAATAACCGACTACCGGCTCCTGTACAGTTCAATGCATACACGTTTGCATGCTTGCATTCGACATTGTGGCGGGTACACCTGTCATTAAAGTAGCATTATTTCACATCTCGCAATGTTAAACACTCAAATACAATACTGGCCATTAAAATTGCTACACCAATACGAAATGCAGATGATAAACGGGTATTCATTGGACAAATATATTATACTAGGACTGACATGTGATTACATTTTCACGCAATTTGGGTGCATAAATCCTGAGAAATCGACACCCAGAACAACCACCTCTGGCCGTAATAACGGCCTTGATACGCCTGGGCATTGAGCCAAACAGAGCTTGCATGGCGTGTACAGGTACAGCTGCCCATGCAGCTTCAACACGATACCACAGTTCATCAAGAGTAGTGACTGGCGTATTGTGACGAGCCAGTTGCTCGGCCACCATTGACCAGACGTTTTGTTGGTGAGACATTTGGGGAATGTGCTGGCCAGGGCAGCAGTCGAACATTTTCTGCATCCAGAAAGGTCCGTACAGGACCTGCAACATGCGGTCGTGCATTATCCTGCTGAAATGTAGGGTTTCGCAGGGATCGAATGAAGGGTGGAGCCACGGGTCGTAACACATCTGAAATGTAACGTCCACTGTTCAAAGTGCCGTCAATGCGAACAACAGGTGACCGACGCGTGTAACCAATGGCACGCCATACCATCACGCCGTGTGATACGCCAGTATGACGATGACGAATACACGCTTCCAATGTGCGTTCACCGCGATGTCGCCAAACACGGATGCGACCATCGTGATACTGTAAACAGAACCTGGATTCATCCGAAAAAATGACGTTTTGCCATTCCGGCACCCAGGTTCGTCGTGGAGCACACCATCGCAGGCGCTCCTGCCTGTGATGCAGCGTCAAGGGTAACCGCAGCCATGGTGTCCGAGCTGATAGTTCAGATGGCTCTGAGCACTATGGGACTCAACATCTATGGTCATCAGTCCCCTAGAACTTAGAACTATTTAAACCTAACTAACCTAAGGACAGCACACAACACCCAGCCATCACGAGGCAGAGAAAATCCCTGACCCCGCCGTGAATCGAACCCGGGAACCCGGGCGTGGGAAGCGAGAACGCTACCGCACGGCCACGAGATGCGTCAGCTGATAGTCCATGCTGCTGCAAACGACCCCATCTATTGACTCAGGGATCGAGACGTGGCTGCACGATCCGTTACAGCCATGCGGATAAGATGTCTGTCATCTCGACTGCTAGTGATAAGAAGCCGTTGGGATCCAGCACGGCGTTCCGTATTACCCTCCTGAACTCACCGTTACATATTCTGCTAACAATCATTGGATCTCGACCAATGCGAGCAGCAATGTCGCGATACGATAAACTGCAATCGCGATAGGCTACAATCCGACCTTTATCAAAGTCGGAAACGCGATGGTACGCATTTCTCCTCCTTACACGAGGCATCACAATGACGTTTCACCAGGCAACGCCGGTCAACTGCTGTTTGTGTATGAGAAATCGGTTGGAAACTTACCTCTTGTCAGCACGTTGTAGGTGTCGCCACCGGCGCCAACCTTGTGTGAATGCTCTGGAAAGCTAATCATTTGCATATCACAGCATCTTCTTCCTGTCGGTTAAATTTCGCGTCTGTAGCACGTCATCTTCGTGGTGCAGCAATTTTAATGGCCAGTAGTGTATGTTTTCTTCACAAATGTGTTCCCCAAATTTCATTACTAAATGTGAATATCGTGTGACTAGGGCCTTCCGGAGGGTAGACTGTTCGCCGGGTGCAAGTCTTTCGATTTGACGGCACTTCGGCTACTTGCGCGTCGATGGGGATGATGATTAGGTCATCACAACACCCAGTCCCTGAGCGGAGAAAATCCCCCACCCAGTCGGGAATCGAACCCGGGCACTTCGGATTGACATTCTGTCACGCTGACCACTCAGCTATCGGGGGCCGACATTTCATTACTGTACATTAATTATTTTTTGGTGTTCCAATTTTTTCCCATCAGTGTATGCTACGTTGATTCGAAACTTTCTTGAAGGACCCTTTATTTTGCCGGAGAAAAACAGGTCCCTCTGTGTGGCGGCAAACACATCATGTAATACGACCCGTCGTGAAGTTGTGTGTCCCCTGAAACTGACGCACCCACGACAGTGTTGTGTCATTTCGCTCCTTTTAGCTGCGCCTGCGGACGCGGAAGGCTCGGTAATGGCCTCTCGCACTGCCGCTGTGTCGTCGCGTATAGAGACAAGAAAGCGTTATTCCGCAGAATTTATCGCGCTGTCCCCGGCAGCGATACAACGGGTTGGCTGGCGCCATTATATTAAAACAGTTTCCTATAGCTTTCCGCGAACTGGGTAATTGCCGGACCGGGGTCTTTGTATGGCTGCCACTGGGACTGCTTTCCGCGTAAGTCTTGTTAGCGACAAAACCGCGGCTGGGATAAGCCTTTCTCGGAATTTTCAAAACAGCGGGCCTGAAATATAATAAAAAGTCTATGTTACCGGTGAAAAGCGTAATTCCAGGAGCGAAATGCTTCATGAAACTGGCGTCACATCTGCTTCGTCGGGCTTCAGTTCACAACAGTGCTATGCGAGAGAAAAAGACGTACATAAAGGGCGACGTTGTTTTCATCTGCCGTCTCTTTAGCTCCCTCTGCCCTATTCATTTCAAGTACCATGAAATCCATTAGAACACTCCGAGCGATGTGAACAGCTCTTGGCGCTGCAGTGAAATGCGTCTTTTTCCCCCGAAAACAGTTTCCGACGTAGTCTCACATACTAAAAGCAATGCGCCCATGTTTTTTCCCAGTAATTATGTTTTCCCTCTGGATTGTTTCCAAAGTTTAGCAACATACTGTCTCTTACTTATGGTTTCCATAACGTTTTCCTAACACTCAAAGTGTATTCTGGTCACAAATTTTTTCGTGTGTGGGTCTAGGTGCAAGTCAGGCCGTTGCAAACATGTCTACCCCGTGCAAAAGTGGGCTTGTGGGTAGATACCGACCAAGAAGGCCGTTTGGTGTTTAATAGCCGACCGCTGTGGTCGAGCGGTTCTAGGCGTTGCAGTCTGGAACCGTGCTGCTGCCAAGGTGGGTTCGAATCCTGCCCCGGGCATGGATGTGTGTGATGTCCTTAGGTCTAAGTTCTAGGGGACTGATGTCCTCAAATGTTAAGTCCCATAGTGCTTAGAGCCATTTGAACCAATCTTATGTTTAATTGTTTAATAGTACAAGGGTCACTCCAAAAGAAATGCACACTATTTGTTTGAAAATACATCTTTTACTCTACATGTTTGAAAGTCTTACAGTCCTTTAGAAACAATATTTTCATTGCTCCACATAATTTCCATCCCTCTCAACTGGCTTACGGCATCTTCGAACCAGCACCTGTACCCGCACGGTAAAATTCTCGACCAACCTGTTGAAGCCACTGTTTGGCAGCGTGCACAAGTGAGTAATCATCTTCAAACCTTGTTCCACGAAGAGAGTCTTTCAGTTTCCCAAAGAGATGATAGTCCCGAGTTTTGTGATCGCTTCCATGGTTTTTTGACTGACATGTGGCCGTACATTGTCGTGCAATAGCAAAACATCCTGCTTTTGCCGATGTGGTCGAAAACGACTCAGTCGAGCTTGATGTCGTGACATATGCATCAGAATTTATGGTGGTTCCACTTGGCATGATGTCCACAAGCAATAGTCCTTCGGCCGGAAATGTTATGGTGACTGACGTTTGGGATTCGCAAGGGATAATCCCCATCGACTATCTGGAAAAGGGTAAAACTATTACAGGTGCATATTATTCATCGTTATTAGGCAGTTTGAAAACCGAGTTGCAAGAAAAATGCCGCCGATTGGACCGCAAGAGAGTCCTTTTCCATCACGACACTGCACCAGCGCAAACCTCAGCAGTTGTGGCCACAAAATTAATGGAAATAGGAATCCAACTCGATTCACATCCTCCCTCTTCTCCAGACTTGGCTCCGTCGGACTACTGTTTGTTCCCCAATTTGAAGAAATGGCTGGCGGGACAAAAATTTTATTCAAAGGAGGAGGTGATAGGAGCAACTAATAGCTACTTCGCAGACTTTGACAATTCCTATTATTCGGTAGGGTTCAACAAATTAGAACAGGGTTGGACGAAGTGTATAAGTCTGAAAGGAGACTATGTCGAAAAATAAAACAGGTTTACACCAAACACCTAAGTACACTACTGGCCATTAAAATTGCTACACCACGAAATGACGGGCTACAGACGCGAAATTTAACCGCCAGGAATAAGATGCTGTGATATGCAAATGATTATTTTTTCAGAGCATTCACACAAGGTTGGCGCCAGTGGCGACACCTACAACGTGCTGACATGAGGAAAGTTTCCAACCGGTTTCTCATACACAAACAGCAGTTGACCGGCGTTGCCTGGTGATACGTTGTTGCCGGCCGAAGTGGCCGTGCGGTTCTAGGCGCTGCAGTCTGGAACCTCAAGACCGCTACGGTCGCAGGTTCGAATCCTGCCTCGGGCATGGATGTTTGTGATGTCCTTAGGTTAGTTAGGTTTAACTAGTTCTAAGTTCTAGGGGACTAATGACCTCAGAAGTTGAGTCCCATAGTGCTCAGAGCCATTTGATACGTTGTTGTGACGCCTCGTGTAACGAGGAGAAATGCATCCCATCACGTTTCTGACTTTGATAAAGGTCGGTTTGTACCCTATCGCGATTGCGGTTTATCGTATCGCAACATTGCTGCTCGCGTTGATCGAGATCCAATGACTGTTAGCAGAATATGGAATCGGTGGGTTCAGTAGGGTAATACGGAACGCCGTGCTGGATCCCAACGGCCTCGTATCACTAGCAGTCGAGATGACAGGCATCTTATCCGCACGGCTGTAACGGATCGTGCAGCCACGTCTCGATCCACGAGTCAACAGATGGGGACGTTTGCAAGACAACAACCATCTGCACGAACAGTTCGACGACGTTTGCAGCAGCATGGACTATCAGCTCGGAGACCATGGCTGCGGTTACCCTTGACGCTGCATCACAGACAGGAGCGCCTGCGATGGTGTACTCAACAACGAACCTGGGTGCACGAATGGGAAAATGTCATTTTTTCGAGCAAATCCAGGTTGTGTTTACAGCTTCATGATGGTCTCATCCGTGTTTGGCGACATCGCGGTGAACGCACATTGGAAGCGTGTAATCGTCATCGCCATACTGGCGCATCACCCGGCGTGATGGTATGGGGTGCCATTGGTTACACGTCTCGGTCACCTCTTGTTCGCACTGACGGTTCTTTGAATAGTGGACGTTACATTTCAGATGTGTTACGACCCGTGGCTCTACGCTTCATTCGATCCCTGCGAAACCCTACATTTCAGCAGGATAATGCACGACCGCATGTTGCAGGTCCTGTACGGGCCTTTCTGGATACAGAAAATGTTCGACTGCTGTCCTGGCCAGCACATTCTCCATATCTCTCACATATTGAAAACGTATGGTCAATGTTGGCCGAGCAACTGGCCCGTCACAATACGCTAGTCATTACTCTTGATGAACTGTGGTATCGTGTTGAAGCTGCATGGGCAGCTGTACCTGTTCACGCCATCCAAGCTCTGTTTGACTCAATGCCCAGGCGTATCAAATGGTTCAAATGGCTCTGAGCACTATGGGACTCAACTGCAGTGGTCATCAGTCCCCTAGAACTTAGAACTACTTAAACCTAACTAACCTAAGGACATCACACACATCCATGCCCGAGGCAGGATTCGAACCTGCGACCGTAGCGGTCATGCGGTTCCGCCCAGGCGTATCAAGGCCGTTATTACAGCCAGAGGTGGTTGTTGTGGGTACTGATTTCTCAGGATCTATGCACCCAAATTGCGTGAAAATGTAATCACGTGTCAGTTGTAGTATAATATATTTGTCCAGTGAATACCCGTTTATCATCTGCATCTCTTCTTGGTGTAGCAATTTTAATGGCCCGTGGTGTAGTTTTTATTTTTGCACGTACTTTTCAAACGCCCCTCGTAGCTGCCAGAGCGGAGGGTAAGGTTTAATTCTCCTGATCTGCTCGGCAGACACAAGAACGCTTTCGAGACGGCGCCCACGCTAAGACCCTCCCGGGTGAAAATTACCTCATTAAGACTGCTCACGCGCCGGGGCCCTGGAAACTGAGAAGTGCCGTTTGATCTCGTCACGCACCAGCGCCGAGTAGGCTCTCGCCAGCTACTTGTTTGGCGCGGAGGATGACGTCACACCGTTAGAAAAGGCGGGCTGGCTGTAGCAGGCGGGCGAGGGTGTGTGTCTGTCTCCAGCCTCTGCCGGTATCGCGGCCCAGGCAGCTCCAGGGGTGTCTCCGGGCCGTGTTAATTGGCGCGGCTGCGTTAATTAGCGCGTGCGATAACACGCTCCGCCCCCGCAGGTGGTCGGGGGAGGGTGCTTCTGCGGGCGGAGGGTGGTCCCGTGCAGCGCGCAGGGAACCTGACACCGAGGCAGAGGCGGGTTTCTTGTTTAACTGCGCCGCGTCTTGCTTACTGCCACCCCCTCGTCTGTCGCCTCGGAGTAGTAAAGACGGTGACGTGACGGGACTGAAGTACTCTCTGCGGCAGCACGTCCTCGAGACCGCACGAGAGTTCTCCGCCCCAGCTGGGAGCATTTCTGCATTGCAGCATTCTGAGGACTCTGCCTTCTGTCAAAAAAACTTCTTGTCGAGTTAGAAAGGACACAAAATTAACACTCAATTCGTCGAGGAACAGGGTCGATAAATTTCACGTGGTATCCAGATGCAGCCATTATTTTTGAATCATCGGTCTTTTAACTGGTACGGTGCAGTTTGCTGTGTAATTCCTTTCCTCTTCATACGAGGTGCACGGAAAAAAAACTGAACAGAACTCGTGTAGTACGCTTTTCAAAATGATCCAAATGGCTGTAAGCACTATGGGACTCAACATCTGAGGTCATCAGCCCCCTAGACTTTGAACTACAGGACATCACACATCCATGCGCGAGGCAGGATTCTAACCTGCGACCGTAGCAGCAGCGCGGTTCCAGGTCGCAGCGCCTAGAACTTTCAAACGGCCTTCTTGGTCGGTATCTACCCACAAGTCCACTCTTCTGGCGGACGTCGTTGGAACTGTTATCAGTACATTACTATGCCCCATGTAGCATATGTCGTCATCGAGTGAAAATCGACGTCGTCTTTCCAGGTGCACTACTTTTTTCCGGCAGTGAAAATACTGTTAAACATAAGATTGGTTCAAATGGCTCTAAGCACTATGGGACTTAACATCTGAGGATATCAGTCCCCTAGACTTACATTGCCTTGACTGTTGCTCCGTTTCCGGATCGTTCAAATGGCTCTGAGCACTATGGGACTCAACTGCTGAGGTCATTAGTCCCCTAGAACTTAGAACTAGTTAACCCTAACTAACCTAAGAACATCACAAACATCCATGCCCGAGGCAGGATTCGAACCTGCGACCGTAGCGGTCTTGCGGTTCCAGACTGCAGCGCCTTTAACCGCATGGCCACTTCGGCCGGCTTCCGGATTGTAACCGTAGCACATGACTCATCACCTTTGACAGAAAATCAGGATGCGTTTCAAGGTAAAAAATGTAAATGCCGTGTGACTACCCGTCGGCTAGACCGTTCGCCGGGTGCAAGTCTTTCAGTTTGACGCCACTTCGGCGACTTCTCCGTACATGGGGATGAAATGATGATGATTAGGCCCACACAACACCCAATCCCTGAGCCGAGAAAATCTCCGACCCAACCAGGAATCGAGCCCGGGCCATTAGGATTGACATTCTGTCGTGCTGACCACTCACCTACCGGGGGCGGACAGTTTCAAGATGAGGTTTTAAAGTACGACATGTTTCAACACGACGCTCCCGTGATTACCAGTCAGAATCCGAGGAGGAAACTTCCCAGTAACCCTTCTCGTTCCCAAATCTTACGTTAAAATTCGCCGAACGGAGTTCCAAGATACCCCAGACGAGGTACTGGCGGAAGTAAAGCTGTGAGGAAGGGGCGTGAGTCGTGCTTGGGTAGGTCAGTTGGTAGAGCACTTGCCCGCGAAAGGCAAAGGCCCCGAGTTCGAGTCTCGGTCCGGCTCACAGTTTTAATCCGCCAGGAAGTTTCTTTACCCCACTATTCTCTGACAGTTGATCAACTGTCTGTCAACGGTTTTTGAGCATAAACTCCCGAGTTTGCTGAATATTTTCGTCGATTCGGACAGTTGATGGACGTCCAAAACATATCAATCGATATGTCGCCTTTTTTAAATCGAGCAAACCACTCGAACACGTGAGTTTTTCCCATAGTGTCATCTTGGCAAGCTGTTTACAGCATAAAAACAGTTTCAGCAGCATTTATACCGAGTACAATACAAAAGTTCACAGCTGCACGTTGTTTAATTAAACTTGCCATCATAAAAAACGAAACAAGACCAAAACAGCGCTAGCAAAAACAATCACTGCAGATGAATAGAACAGGTCAGGCCTGAACTGGCAAGCGGTTCTAGGCGCTTCAGTCCGGAACCGCGCAACTGCTACGGCCGGACATTGCATAGAAGTCAAAAAATTTTAAAGCTAAATTTATGAAAAATGGTATTTCACTTCTCCGTTAGATAGAAAGAAATGTATGTTATGGGATGAAAGTTGCTATGGAAATCTCTCCACAAGAAGGCAAAAGGCATAATTAACAAAAACTTTGGACTCCAGCTACCAGAATCGCTTTTTGGTCAGAAGCACATTCGGGAACGACCTTGCTTATATGGCCTTACGTAGCGTGAAAAGCTTAGATGATGTTGCAGTTTGTGAACAACATAAAAATTTGAATAAATAAATACAAAAAAATCCCTGCAGACCATACTGTCTAGCCGGCCGTAGTGGCCGTGCGGTTAAAGGCGCTGCAGTCCGGAACCGCAAGACCGCTACGGTCGCAAGTTCGAATCCTGCCTCGGGCATGAATGTTTGTGATGTCCTTAGAACTAGTTCTAAGTTCTAGGGGACTAATGACCTCAGCAGTTGAGTCCCATAGTGCTCAGAGCCATTTGAACCATACTGTCTACGCGAGCGAAGCACCAGGCGCTAAGCTAGTAAATCATACAATTAGTGATGTGCTGCATAATCGTTTGTTGGCTGTGCATGAGTATGTGTAAGTAAATTTGAGAAGTTGAGGGGTGGAGGTGGGGAGGGGGGGGGGAGTACTTGCAGTGTGGGTAAAAGCCGTGTCTCTACCACACACACACACACACACACACACACACACACACTCACTCCGCGGCACCCCCACCCCCTCCCTCCGCAGTCCTGTTGATACGCCGTTATGTTTGTTGTAGCCGATTGCCAAGGCGTGCCACTCGTCTCCGGACATCGTTGGTTACTATCTATCTACGACCACTGTACTTTTGTCATGCGACTGGTACACCATTTCAGAGCGTTCATCGAACTACTTTCTCAGTACCTCTCTACCGTTCCAGTCTCGAACAGCGCGCGGGAAAAACGAACACTTAAATCTTCCCGTGCGAGCTCTGATTTTTCTTATTTTATAGCGATGATTATTTCTTCCTGTGCAGGCGGGTGTCAACGAACAGGAGTGACTAATAGTTTCTGCGGTGAGGTTACATCTCTTGCCAGGCAGTTGTAGTCGACTCGAGTGGTGGTGTTCTGGCAGGGTCTGAGTTTTTATGGAACAAGTGGCCGCACCTGGTTCGCCTGCAGTCCGCCGCCGACGAGCGGAAGACAGGAGTGCCTAGCCCTGCCTTGTGCTCCTCCTTTTGTTCTCGTACACTGGAGACCTGTGCGCTACTCCACGCTCCCGAATTGTGTCGCAGTGGTTCGATAAGTGCTTCACAGCCAAGAGTGTCCTTGTTCGGTCCTCTCGACTCTCAGGGTATCCATGCCGCTGAGAACACCTGAGACCACCGTGCCTTGACTCCGGTCGTCTCTGCGGCAGTCATAGGTTCGCCGCGGCTCTGCTGAGATTAACAGCCTGTAATACAGACGACGCCACGCTTAGGCCGGTGTTACACTATCATATGCCGATGGCATCGTAATTCTGTCAGAGACAGCGACGGACTTGAAAGAGCAGTTGAACAGAATGGACAGTGTCTTGAAAGGAGGATATAAGATGAACATCAACAAAATCAAAACGACGATAATACACTCCTGGAAATGGAAAAAAGAACACATTGACACCGGTGTGTCAGACCCACCATACTTGCTCCGGACACTGCGAGAGGGCTGTACAAGCAATGATCACACACACAGCACAGCGGACACACCAGGAACCGCGGTGTTGGCCGTCGAATGGCGCTAGCTGCGCAGCATTTGTGCACCGCCGCCATCAGTGTCAGCCAGTTTGCCGTGGCATACGGAGCTCCATCGCAGTCTTTAACACTGGTAGCATGCCGCGACAGCGTGGACGTGAACCGTATGTGCAGTTGACGGACGTTGAGCGAGGGCGTATAGTGGGCATGCGGGAGGCCGGGTGGACGTACCGCCGAATTGCTCAACACGTGGGGCGTGAGGTCTCCACAGTACATCGATGTTGTCGCCAGTGGTCGGCGGAAGGTGCACGTGCCCGTCGACCTGGGACCGGACCGCAGCGACGCACGGATGAACGCCAAGACCGTAGGATCCTACGCAGTGCCGTAGGGGACCGCACCGCCACTTCCCAGCAAATTAGAGACACTGTTGCTCCTGGGGTATCGGCGATGACCATTCGCAACCGTCTCCATGAAGCTGGGCTACGGTCCCGCACACCGTTAGGCCGTCTTCCGCTCACGCCCCAACATCGTGCAGCCCGCCTCCAGTGGTGTCGCGACAGGCGTGAATGGAGGGACGAATGGAGATGTGTCGTCTTCAGCGATGAGAGTCGCTTCTGCCTTGGTGCCAATGATGGTCGTATGCGTGTTTGGCGCCGTGCAGGTGAGCGCCACAATCAGGACTGCATACGACCGAGGCACATAGGGCCAACACCCGGCATCATGGTGTGGGGAGCGATCTCCTACACTGGCCGTACACCACTGGTGATCGTCGAGGGGACACTGAATAGTGCACGGTACATCCAAACCGTCATCGAACCCATCGTTCTACCATTCCTAGACCGGCAAGGGAACTTGCTGTTCCAACAGGACAATGCACGTCCGCATGTATCCCGTGCCACCCAACGTGCTCTAGAAGGTGTAAGTCAACCACCCTGGCCAGCAAGATCTCCGGATCTGTCCCCCATTGAGCATGTTTGGGACTGGATGAAGCGTCGTCTCACGCGGTCTGCACGTCCAGCACGAACGCTGGTCCAACTGAGGCGCCAGGTGGAAATGGCATGGCAAGCCGTTCCACAGGACTACATCCAGCATCTCTACGATCGTCTCCATGGGAGAATAGCAGCCTGCATTGCTGCGATAGGTGGATATACACTGTACTAGTGCCGACATTGTGCATGCTCTGTTGCCTGTGTCTATGTGCCTGTGGTTCTGTCAGTGTGATCATGTGATGTATCTGACCCCAGGAATGTGTCAATAAAGTTTCCCCTTCCTGGGACAATGAATTCACGGTGTTCTTATTTCAATTTCCAGGAGTGTAGAATATAGTCGAATTAAATCGGGTGATGCTGAGGGTATTAGATTAGGAAATGAGACACTTGAAGTAGTAAAGCAGTTTTGCTATTTGGGGAACAAAATAACTGGTGATGGTCGAAGTAGAGAGGATATAAAATGTAGACTGGCAATGGCAAGTAAAGCGTTTCTGAAGAAGAGAAATTTGTTAACATCGAGTATAGATTTAAGTGCAGGAAGTCGTTTCTGAAAATGTTTGTATGGAATGTAGCCATGTATAGAAGTGAAACGTGGACGATAAATAGTTTGGACAAGAAGAACATAGAAGCGTTCGAAATGTGGTGCTAGAGAAGAATTCTGAAGATTAGATGGGTAGATCACATAACTAATGAGGAGGTATTGAATAGAATTGGGGAGCAGAGGAGTTTGTGGCACAGCTTGAATAGAAGAAGGGATCGGTTGGTAGGACATGTTCTGAGGCATCAAGGGATCACCAATTTAGTATTGGAGGGCAGCGTGGAGGGTAAAAATCGTACAGGGAGACCAAGAGATGAATACACTAAGCAGATTCAGAAGGACGTAGGTAGCAGTAAGTACTGGGAGATGAAGAAGCTTGCACAGGATAGAGTAGCACGGAGAGCTGCATCAAACCAGTCTCAGGACTGAAGACCACAACAACAACAATATTTCTTTCACAAAGAAATATTATCAAATATTCGCCAAATTTCTTTAACAAAGATGTTTGACGTGGAGCTAAAAGGGGTATTACACGTCATATATTTCGTCAAATTTGAAGACAGCGGGCAGCAAAAACTTGTTATGCGCTGCAGTTGACTGTACCTCAGTCGTATTGTTCGTGCATTGCGAAGAAAAGCGCTGGAATAAAAGAAAACATAGTTGGGTGAAGCCATGGGTATTACGTCGAGATAATAAAAGCACTTATCATAATTTATTACGAGAGCTGCAAGTCTTACATAAATTATGTGGATGAGAGTGCGTGTCCGTATTTGCTCCGTAAAGTGGCTTCTTATATGTATTACGAAACAGAATACTCATTCGAGAAA
Organism: Schistocerca americana; assembly: GCF_021461395.2. Classification (NCBI taxonomy): domain Eukaryota; kingdom Metazoa; phylum Arthropoda; class Insecta; order Orthoptera; family Acrididae; genus Schistocerca; species Schistocerca americana. The sequence continues at coordinate 151,405,228 of NC_060128.1, read as the reverse complement.
TGATATACAGTGGCGGTCGAAATAATAGAGCCACCTCTATTGACGAGATTAAGAACTAGGATATCTATTAGTTCGCGAAATCGCCACGAGTGCCGTGTTGTCAGTCCCTTGTAGACAACATCAGGGAAGACGTTGCTGCTATCTTTAGTCGTCCGAAAGGAAGCGTTTGAGCTAGACGTGTGAAAAGAGGCATAAAGGTAAGAATCTTATGGGTCAAAATAATAGAGCCGCTTTACACATGTGCCTTTAAATTGATTTTTATGCAGTTGTTTTGTATGTAAATTGACGTGTGGTTTTGTTTACATTCGTCTAGATGGGCAGAGCAAAGCATACCAGTGAAGATGAGCGTATAGTAATGTTCCGGATGTTCAAAAGTGGGATGTCCATGAATAAAATAGCCAATGTCTTGCACGTTTCGCGAAAATGAGTCCAGAACGCCATGAGACGGTCAAAACAAACAAAGCCGCAGGTGGAGAACAGGGGGCGACCTCGTGTAACTACTCCTCGCGTAGATAGACTCATCACTAGGGAAGTGAAGAAAGACCCATTTTTGTCAACACCACGACTGAAAGCCATTTTGTTTAGCGACGAACATGATGTTCAACCATCAACCTCACCGATTCAAAGACGACTGAGATCTGCAAAATTGAATGGGCGCATTGCAAGAAAGAAGCCACATGTTTCACAAGCTAATGTTCGGAAAAGGTTAGCCTTTGCCCGGAGAAATGAACAAAAACCTAATACTTGGTGGAGGAACATCCTTTGGTCCGATGAATCCAAGTTTAATAGGTTTGCCTCAGACGGAAAAGTCTATGTGCGCCGCCCACCAAACCAGGAATTTAATCCCAAGTACACTTTAAAAACTGTGAAATACGGTGGCGGAAGTGTTATGGTATGGGGATGTTTTTCGTGGTACGGCATTGGTCCAATACACCGTATCAACGGCATAATGAACGCAGAAATGTACAAAGACATCTTGGCAAATGTGATGCTGCCTTATCCTGAAGAGGAAATGCCGCTGAAATGGAAATTTCAGCACGATAACGATCCAAAGCATACTGCAAGGATCATAAGGCAGTTTGTTCAAGAGCACAATATCGAAGTATTAGAGTGGCCACCTCAGTCCCCTGACGCATCACCCATTGAGAACTTATGGGAGATCTTAGACAAGAGAATTGACCGCTCAAAAGCTACATCGTCAGAAAAACTGTAGGAAGAAATCCAGAGAGCCTGGTATGCGATCAGTAGTGACGAATGCAGGCGTTTAGTAGACTCTATGGGTAAGAGGTGCAGGGCAATCCTCAAAAATAAGGGTTACCCCACGAAGTACTAATGCAGTCCTATGCAAAAAAGACTGTTCCTGTACGTTTCATAAGACTGAGATCAAGTACAATATATTTGTTTCAATTGGCTCTATTTTTTTGACCCTGTGGTCTGGTATTCTTTTGAATATTATCGATTATTACTGATTATTTTGTGTTGTGTTATCGATATAACTGACTATAGTACAATGTGACTCGGTTGTAATGGTTTCCATCATAGTTCAAACATGTCAAGTAATAAATGTGCACTTTATTCCAAACCTTTGCCAGGTGGCTCTATTATTTTGACCGCCACTGTATGTGCAGAAGACCAGCTCACTGTGACATTACAATTTCTTGATACAAGAGAGAGCTACTCTAGTTTGCAACACAGCACTCGCATAACGCATTGCACATTAACCAAAGTAATTCCAGAAACGTGTGAAGCGATGCATAAAGTACTGAAGGGAGGGGGGGGGGGCTATGTGAAGGTAAATAAATATTTAGTACGCTATGTTGTCAATCAGAACTATTTTTATTTTTGAATAATTTAAGTAATAGTCTAGTGTTCCAATAATTACAGAATTAATAAAAAGTACGAAACAGATGAAGCGCTTGTGGCACTCAGAGTTAAAAAAATAGACAAAGTAGAATCGAAAGCTAAGAAAAAATTTATTTTAGAGTGTGACCATCACCTCTATTCCGCCTTGCTGAAAAGCTGCCTGGATGTTTCCATATGTAGGAATGGACGGCTGTAGCTGTGATTGTGGATGTGAAGTCGCTTGCAGCATGTTCCAACTGCTCATCACCACACAATTAATAGAATGCGTTGTACTCCTTGTTCACGCGCCACCCCATTCGGAGAAAGATTATTCAGTGTACCCGGGGCAACTGGGAGGTCCGGGAAAAACCGGGGATGTTTTTAGAATTACGGGAATTATTCATTGTTTTAGTTTTCCGTTAAATTTTTCTAATTTTGGCTGGTAAGAACCGGTACTATAACAATGGCTATTCCATCGTAGCTGCGCAAGCGCGGTGACGCCTATTGTCTGGCGCTCTCTGGCAACTGGTGAAACGAACCTATTACTAACAGGTCGCAGGAAAATATTGAGAATGCTGCTTTGAAAAGCGTCACATTCAAATTAAATTTCGTTTTACGTAAGATAAACTATTTGCGAGAATGTACGATGACAGAGAATTTGACTCTCATTTAAAAATAAACTCTTTGATGACGAGTCAGTTAGAAGAATTTCGAGCACAGAAGATCAGACATAAAAATGTTATTGGCACATGTGTGTGATATATCTTAAAAGAGTAACACGCGCAAAAAAGATCAACATTACATGTGAAAGCTTAGGCTCTCTTGCAGCTTATTAATCTTCGAGAACAGTATTATATGTGAAAGCTTTGCTTTTCTTGTAGCAACGCGATGTATATTAATTTAAACCATTAACTTTTCCTGTTTGAGTGTTGTGGCTACTTAACAGTGATGTTGATGTTGGCTGACTACATCACGTGTCCTATGCTCTGAATATCCACTGTCGTCGGCTAGCGAGATCACGTGACATAAGCTATGACTGGCTTACAAAAGCGCTTCGCAACCTTGATTTCAGTGCTTCGGAAAGTAACATGCGGTCTTTGGCGGAATTCGAATTTATACTTTCGTAATACGAGAATATGCAGAGTACATCTTGCTGCACAACAAAGATCTTTCCAAAACGTGTTCTTTTTTCCCCCTGAGTTTCGTCTTCTAAAGTGGCGGAAAATTCTACGCCGGTGTATAAAACCATAAACATTCAAAGGATTGATACGTTTTACAGTTCCGAGGGAAAGTATACAGTCAAAATGGTTCAAATGGCTCTGAGCACTATGGGACTCAACTGCTGTGGTCATAAGTCCCCTAGAACTTAGAACTACTTAAACCTAACTAACCTAAGGACATCACACACATCCATGCCCGAGGCAGGATTCGAACCTGCGACCGTAGCGTATACAGTCACTTAACAAGGAAAAAGTGTATTTTCTCCCGGGAGAAAGTGTATTTGTAACCAGGAAATACGGTAAAATCTGGGATTTTTTTTTCCTTTTCCGCGTATACGCCTTGTTATTAAAAAGAGTCCAAGGAACACACCGACTTTAAAGCCATGTTTACAAACACACAACAGAGACGTCAAATAGCTGTAGCGATGCCAGCGCTCCAAGCGGTTACGCTTCACATTACAGTGAGCAGAAGCCGAACGATTTTTGTGATCAAATCTACAGCGAGGCTCTAGATTTGATCATATTTCTTTGACGAAAGGTGAGACTTGACACAGTTCCCTATTACACTAATCAAATTTCTTTGACAAAGAAATATGTGAGTGTAACACCGGCCTTAGTCGCCGTCGTCATGCGAAAAGAGAGAGCGAAATACATCTAAAACCATTCTAGACTGGTACATTATACATTGTAAGGGTATACATGCCCGCCCGGTTAGCCGAGCGGTCTAACGCACGGCTTTCCGGGCGGGAAGGAGCGCCTGGTGCCCGGCACGAATCCGCCCGGCGGACTTGTGTCGAGGTCCGGTGAGCCGGCCAGTCTGTGGATGGTTTTTAGGCGGTTTTCCATCTGCTTTAGCGAATGCGGGCTGGTTCCCCTTGTTCCGCCTCAGTTACACTGTGTCGGCGATTGCTGCGCAAACAAAATCTCCACGTACGCGTACACACCACCATTTACCACAGAGACATAGGGTCGTCTGGTGTGAGACGTTCCCTGGGGCAGGGGGGGGGGGGGGGGGGGGGGGAGTGTCCACCGGGGGCCGACCCGCACAATAACCCTGGGTTCGGTGTGGGGCGGCGGAGGGGTGAAGTGGACTGCGGTAGTCGTTGTGGGGTTGTGGACCACTGCGGTTGCGGCGGGGACGGAGCCTCTCCGCCGTTTCTAGGTCCCCGGTTAACGTAACATAAGGGTAGACATGCCGATGTATAGAATCTTACCCTTACCAATCTCTGCTTATCAGAAGCCCACATACGGAGAGATCCCGGCGGCTAGGGAGAGGGGCGAGCTTTTGGCGCCTGTAGAAATGGAGCGTAGGCAGTTCGTCTGTAAGACCCATGTCACATGAGCGACCTTCTGGTCAAAATGGACTACTCGAAGTGCATGCGCCTTTCGTATCCGAGTGTAAAACGACCACTTGATAGTTAAACACTTCCACCTATAAGGTATACGACCATTCAGAATTGGCACTTAGTAAATTCTGCAAAGTCTTAGCTGCTGTTTAATTTGTTGACGACGCGTTCGAATACATCATCATCAGAACATCGTAAGAAGTACAGGAACCCGCCACACAGAAATGAAGTTGAAAACAGCTCATACATTATCGATGTAGGCAATGTAAACCTCACAGCTCCATCTGTCTGTGAAAACCTCGTAATTCCAGAAACCAGTAATTGCATTGTCAAAGAGAGATTAGAAAGTGCATGGATTTCTCTAATCTGTCAATAATTAGTCTTGTGCTATAAAGTTACACAGACAGCAACTGTCTTTATCACTCCATATTATTTTTTAAGAAAAAGTTTTTGCTTCTCCTGCAAAATTTAACAAAATGGAATTACGATTTTTTCATTGCCCACCATGCATATGAAGACTAGTGCCACAAGGCTAGTGACTTTGGCACGCACTGCTGTGTGGCGCTAGAGTATACTCGTCCTGTTTTGATATTGATTTCAAACCTTCTCTAAACTTTTTCCCGCTTACATTTGAAGCTGACTTGTACATAGGAGTTTCATTTCATAAAGAATATGTGTTTTGTGGGAGGGAGGGGGCGGGAGTACCGGATTGAAACTATTTTTTTAACTGCCCAGTGCACGTACGAATTCTCCAGAAATGTAAGAGGGAGATGTTAGTGCTGGTGTAGTTACAACTTGTACGGCTACGAAAGCATTCGGCCTGTATGTTTCTATTATTAAGTAGCAAAGCCAGACTAAAGAAATTTCTCAGTTTCTAAAACCAAACTGACCTTTAAATTCCCTGAAAATCGTCAGCTGAACTACTTCTTGTTCATCTTCGTCGTCCTCTTCATATATAAGATGGTCTTACTATCGGGAGCGTTACTTACGCCCACAATAATGTGTTTTCTCACTCTAGACTGCGGCTGTTCTACCCACTGATACATTTTTTGATTGTGTGTCGTTTTAAAGCTCCCTTCGGCGTGAATTCGTGTTGAGTTTTATCCATCATCCACTTGTTCCATTCCTCTGTTTTATACACTTTAAATGTTTTATTTATCGTAACATCAACAGGTGGAAATTGTGAATAAATCCCCCCGGACTGGTCTCTGTGTCCGTACGGTTCCAGGCGCTTCAGTCCGGAACCGCGCAGCTGCTACGGTCGCAGGTTCGAATCCTGCCCCGGGCATGGATGTGTGTAATGTCCTTAGGTTAGTTAGGTATAAATAGTTCTAAGTCTAGGGGAATGATGACTTCAGATGTTCCCATAGTGCTTAGAGCCATTTGAACCAATCCTCCACCGGAATAACAGCAAGCCCTGTATATTCCTGTCACAATTTCTCTTTCACAGAATTTTTCAAATAACTACTAAACTGATCCAGCTCAAGAAGAGAACTCTTCTTCAATAAAGCGCCTTTCCTTCTCTCCCACACTCTGTTAATCCATAATTTCATGCCAGCCTCGTCCATCCAACACTTGTCGTGTTCGTGAACAACAACGTCTGGCGGTATTTCAGGTTTTCGTATTATTTTGCGCTAGAGAATGAGCACTGGATTAAATTTAGTACCGTCAGCACAACAGAAAGAACGACATTGTAGTGCATTTTTGCATGTCCACATGTTTTTACAGTTACATTTTTAGGACCTTTCATGGCAATACTTCTGTTACTCGGCACATCAAATGTCAGAGGAGTGTCGTCCATATTCGCTATTTGGCTTAGTTCCACAATGGTTTTACCCCGTCGGAGGTTCGAATCCTCCTCTGGCATGGGTGTGTGTGGTGTCTTTAGCGTTAGTTAGTTTTAGTTAGATTAAGTAGTGTGTAAGCCTAGGGACCGATGACCTTAGCAGTTTGGTCCCATAGGAACTTACGACAAATTTCGAAATTTTCCACAGTGGTTTTCTTTCGATGTTGAATAATAAAGACAATAGAAAGAAAGATAATATCTTCTCATCATACTCTTGTGGCATTTTCTGAGATATTTTGGTTTTGGTTCACATGCTGCGTCCATGACGCTTCATATACCTGTAGCAAAAACCAATTGCATCCTTAAAGTATGTTAAGTTCCACTGTACCGATAGCTTACGAGCGTGTATGTGAATCATTTTTGTTTTAATTCAAGTGCCATTTTGGCAGTGCCCTTGAATCCATTTCATCCTCTATTCGCACACTTAGTCTTTCTCATTTTTTCCAGTCCTTCTTTGCTAGCCCGCCAATCGCGAATTCTTTTTCTGTTGTTGGGCAAAAATGCCGCTCGATTGCTCTGTTTCCATGTTGTTCTGCGTATGTTATTATTTTCAATCCATAGTTCGCATCACATGAATACTTTTTTTTTTCCTGAAGTGTAAGTAGGCTGTTTAGGTTTTTATGTTGTTAACGCCACGTAGCGCTCTGCATGAAAATCACTGACTCTGCTGTGTGCAGTAGTCAGTTTTGAGCGGACGATCTGGACGTATGTCAGCCAGAAAAAGGAAATTTGTTTAGTTGGATGGCACAAAATTATATATATATATATATATATATATATATATATATATATATATATATATATATTTGTTTAACATTTTAGAGGAACTTGGACTTGACTCCAAAACACTAAGGCTTATCAAAGAATCACTGACAGACACTGTATCTAAAGTTAAATTCAGGGGAGAAATCTCTGAACCTTTTCTCATAAAAACTGGAGTACGTCTAGGTGACGGGCTATCTCCACTTCTGTTTAATATAGTCCTGGATAAAGTCATTAAGGAATGGGAAAAAGAATTAAAAAATCAATCCTACTGGAAACCAATCCATCTTGGTAGAACCAAAGACAACGTGGAGATATCTTGTTTAGCATTCGCGGACGACTTGGCCATACTTGCAGATGATGAAGAAATCGCCACCAAACAAATAGAGATCCTTAAGGAATGCGCGGATAAAGTAGGTTTACAAATTTCGTTTCAAAAGACAGAATTTTTCTGTACGAAATTCCATATACACAGTTTGAACACAAAATATGGAAAAATAAATAGAGGAAAACATTTTAAATACCTAGGCGAAATTTTGGAGCCAACCGGAGGAGAGAAAGTTGCACAGAAGATCAGACAACAGAAAATGAAGAGAGCATATGGTATGACACATGAAATATACAATAAAAATACACAAAAATCAGACACTACTGCGCAGTAATTAAGCCAGCAGCACTATATGCTAGTGAAACGCTCACACTCCACACAAAATGTGATTTAGAAAAAATACTAAAAGAAGAACGCAAAATTATGAGAAAGATTTTAGGTCCAAAATTAACAGAAGAAGGATACCGGATACAATCAAGAAGAACCACAGAAACTATATCAAACCTGGCAGCAGACATAAGAAGGCGAAGATTAAAATTTTATGGACATGTCACTAGACTTCCCCCCACACGACTCACCAACAGAATTCTCACTTACATAGAAAAAGTCAAATCAACAACACCATGGATTAGCCTAGTAAAATTAGATTTACAAAAAGCAAATATTGAACTTAAATATGTCAAAGATAGAAAAACTTTTAGAAATAAGATGGAAAAGTGGATTGTATTGTCGGAGAAGGAAGCACTAAAGAGACCAGGAACAAAATGGACAGAAGAAAGAAAAAGAAAACATGGAGAACGAATGAAAGAAGTATGGAAGAAACGACGTCAGAAAGCTTTGCGTGATCCTTCTGGGTCCATTCGCGATAAGTAAGTATATATATATATATATATATATATATATATATATATAATGACTTTTGAACGCTAATAAGGTAAATACATATCTTTCATTTGCTAACTGTGCCTATCGGTAGTTAGTGCCTTCAGTAGTAAGAATCTTTTATTTAGCTGACAGTATTGGCGCTTGCTATATTGCAGTAGTTCGAGTAACGAAAATTTTTTTGAGGTAAGTGATTCATGAAAGGTATAGGCTATTGTTAGTCAGGGCCATTCTTTTGTAGGGATTATTGAAGGTAAGATTGCGTTGCGCTGAAAATATTGTGTGTCAGTTTAGTGATGATCAGAATAAGTAAAGAGAGAAATGTCGGAGTACGTTCAGTTCTGCTCAGCTGTTTGAAAATCAAATAACGTAAGAGTTTTTCCAGCACTGTCATTCATAATTTTTCAAAGGGGACGTTTCAGAAGCTAGCTACTAACAAAAATATTGAACTGTTACCGATAACAAAAATCACTTTCAATTTAATTTCACTGCCACCGTAGATTGCAATGATGCTTCACAGCAACACATGTTCGTCGTTTCAGTGAATTGCTGCTGCCAGTTGAATCCAATGTTGCCAGATAGAAATACACTACTGGCCATTAAAATTGCTACACCAGGAAGAAATGCAGATGATAAACTGGTATTCATTGGACAAAGATATTTTACTACAGCTGACATGTGATCACATTTTCACGCAATTTGGGTGCATAGATCCTGAGAAATCAGTACCCAGAACAACCATCTCTGGCCGTAGTAACGGCCTCGATACGCTTGGGCATTGAGTCCAACAGAGCTTGGATGGCGTGAAGAGGTACAGCTGCCCATGCAGCTTCAACACGATACCACCGTTCATCAAGAGTAATGACTGACGTATGGTGACGAGCCAGTTGCTCGGCCACCATTGACCAGACGTTTTCAGTTGGTGAGAGATCTGGAGAATGTGCTGGCCAGGGCAGCAGTCGAACATTTTCTGTATGCAGAAAGGCCCGTACAGGACCTGCAACATGCGGTCGTCCATTATCCTGCTGAAATGTAGGGTTTCGCAGGGATCTAATGAAGGGTAGAGCCACGGGTCGTAAAACATCTGAAACGTAACGTCCACTGCTCAAAGTGCCGTCAATGCGAACAAGAGGTGACCGAGACGTGTAACCAATGGCACCTCATACCATCAAGCCGGATCGTACGCCAGTATGGCGATGACGAATACACGCCTCCAATGTGAATTCACCGCCATGTCGCCAAACACGGATGCGAGCGTCATGATGCTGTAAACAGAACCTGGATTCATCCGAAAAAATGACGTTTTGTCATTCGTGCACCCGGGTTCGTCGGCGAGTACACCATTGCAGGCGCTCCTGTCTGTGATGCAGCGTCAAGGCTAACCGCAGCCGCGGTCTCCGAGCTGATAGTCCAAGCTGCTGCAAACGTCGTCGAACTGTTCGTGCAGATGGTTGTTGTCTTGCAAACATCCCCATCTGTTGACTCAGGGATCGAGACGTGGCTGCACAATCCGTTACAGCCTTGCGGATAAGATGCCTGTCATCTCGACTGCTAGTGATACGAGGCCGTTGGAATCCAGCACGGCGTTGTGTATTACCCTCCTGAACCCACTAATTCCATATTCTGCTAACAGTCATTGGATCTCGGCCAACGCGAGCAGCAATGTCACGATACGATAAACCGCAATCGCGATAGGCTGCAATCCGACCTTTATCAAAGTCGGAAACATAATAGTATGCTTTTCTCCTCCTTACACGAGGCATCACAACAACGTTTCACCAGGCAACGCCGGGCAACTGCTGTTTGTGTATGAGAAATCGGTTGCAAACTTTCCTCGTGTCAGCACGCTGTAGGTGTCGCCACCTGCGCCAACCTTGTGTGAATGCTCTGAAAAGCTAATCATTTGCATATCACAGCATCTTCTTCCTGTCGGTTAAATTTGGCGTGTGTAGCACGTCATCTTCGTGGTGTAGCAGTTTTAATGGCCAGTAGTGTAGCTTTCGCGCGGCATCGAATACATGGCAATTTTTAAGACTGGCGGGAATTTTAAATCAAACATTGGACATTTTTATGATAATTTGGAGTAGAAGATGTGCCTTGATTTTGGAGGCAAGTTTTTGGAGGAAATAGTGCGTCTCATAGTCCTAAAATACTCTTCCGATACCACTCTTGTTGTAGCTGGTGCTGCCACTTGTCTTCCGTGGTGCAGAACCGGCTTCGTGTTGCTTAGTCATACAGACTTGGTTGACTTCAGAAATGAGAAAAGAAAAACCATATTTCTTGGAGCGCGGTGCGATGCGCACTCACATCAGATTGGCCGCGGGGCACGAAGGGCTGAAACGAGAGTCCACAGCCGTACTGGAAACTCCAATAACAGCGGAGATTGAACGATGCACGGGGGGAGGTGGGCTGGCGTGTGAGCACCAGAAAGATGGCGGGCGGCGAGACACAGCCTCGGAGACGAATTTTATGCCATCAGTTGCAAATGAGAAAAGTTTGCTTACAAACTTGCCGGCGCCGAACTGCAAGGGAGCCCCCAGGCGAACGGTGTCGGCGACTTGACAACACGCCCCAGGGAGACGCCGGGACAGTGTATACAACGCGGCCCCAAGACCTCGGCGCGTCTCTCAGAAAATGTGAATAACGGCGGAGGTAACGCCTATAAGCCAGAGAAAGACGCGATATTATCCCTTTACAAGATTAGTCGTGAACATCTTGAGCGCGTCGGAGGTAGTGGCAACAAGGAAACAAAAACGAAAAATTATACCCCTCCTCTATGCCCCACCTGCTTCCCCATCCACTGTCTGCAAGAAATGGTGTACACTACCATTTCTAGGTCAGGTATCACAGATTGTAGCCAAAGCAGTGAAATCCTACAAGTATAGGCTTTCCTACTATGTCAGGAACACGACAGCCCAGTGTGTTTTTAATAGCAAAGACAAGATCCAGTTATTCGCCAACAGTGGGGTATACAAAATCACCTGTTCTGATTGTGACAAAATTTACGTTGGTCAGTCAGGCAGAGACATATCAACTAGGTTGGCTGAACATGAACGCAGATGGAGGTTGCAGAATTCTGACTCCGCATTTGTTGAGTATGTACTGAGTGAGGGTCATAACTACCAGCCAATGTCCCATGTACTTCACTTCGCAAACAAAGGACAGAAACTCAGCCTGCTGGAAGCCCTGGAAATTAACAAACATCTTGCTCACAGTCCAGATGACAAGACACAGCTCAACACTTCGCCCCTCCTAAACTTCATATAATCATCTTTGTTGTTCATTACTTCCCACACTCTCTCCCCCTACAATTCCCATTTTCCTGTATTCATTAAGTTGTTTTGTTTTGTTGAAGTTGTCTTTGTATTCCACATAGACTTTCGTTTCAATAGTTAAGGCTTTCTTTTAACTGGTACTTGTATTACTGTCCATGTTAACACCCCTTGTAGTTGTCTCACCAAATACTGTTCATATTTTACTTTGCTCATTTATTTAGTGAAAACTGGTACACAGCCATTGCTTTGATTATAATGTTAATTTTAAAATGCAATACCACCACACTCTCAAACTGTAGGTTCCCTCAAACACCTCCATTTCCCTGAATTTATTTATTTCTGTTTATCTTATTAGTACTGCTTAAGATCCTTATGTATTCTGTATTTACATTGATAACTGTCTCTTCTTTTAATTGGTTGTGTATAACTCTCCATGTTTCATACCTCCTGATGCAGCCTTGTCTAGTACTAATTTTATTTTATTTTATTGGTTTTGTTTATTAATAGAAACTGTTATATAGGCATGCTATTCCTATTTTGTGCTAAACGTTTTCTTGTCTACTCTGTTGTTATTTATGTACTGTTCAGTTTTTACTATTTCATTGCAAAGATGTTACTCACTGTATGTTTCTACTTCACTCTAGATGTGTTACTTCTCTTCCAATGTTGTCTGCTAACATTAAAACTTCTTTGGTGATAATACTCAGTAAATGTCTGAAGATGGCCTTGCAAGCCGAAAACCGGTTAACAATAAAAGTAATATTGTAGAACAAAAGCAAACTGATGCTTTTCATTTATTACAAGAAAATCTCCCTATCGCACCCCCTCAGATTTAGTGGTAAGATGGTTCAGTAGATAGCCTGTCAAAAACTGAACAAAGATCGAGCATGAAAACAAGAAGATGTACTGAACTGTGAAGAAGAAAAAAAAACAAAAAAAAAAGAACGGTGAACTGTCCGAGATCAAAATGTGCAGCATCGAGGGAATTGAGAGCCATGACGTCGTGGTTAAGTGAGCACGACGTCGTTGTTGTTGTTGTTCTTGTTGTGGCCTTCAGTCCAGGGACTGGTTTGATGCAGCTCTCCATGCTACTCTATCCTGTGCAAGCTGCTTCATCCCCCAGTACCTACTGCAACCTACATCCTTCTGAATCTGTTTAGTGTATTCATCTCTTGGTCTCTCTCTACGATTTTTACCCTCCATGCTGCCCTCCATTACTAAATTGGTGATCCCTTGATGCCTCAGAATATGCCCTACCAACCGATCCCTTCTTCTAGTCAAGTTGTGCCACAAATTTCTCTTCTCTCCAATTCTATTCAGTACCTCCTCATTAGTTATGTGATCTACCCATCTAATCTTCAGCATTCTTCTGTAGCACCACATTTCGAACGCTTCTATTCTCTTCTTATATAAACTATTTATCGTCCACGTTTCACTTCCACACATAGCTACACTCCATACAAATAATTTCAGAAACGACTTCCTGACACTTAAATCTATACTCGATGTTAACAAATTTCTCTTCTTCAGAAACGCATTCCTTGCCATTGCCAGTCTACATTTTATATCCTCTCTACTTTGACCACCATCAGTTATTTTGCTCGCGATGTGGGACTGCAAAGCGGGAGATGCGTGTTCATATCTCCCTCGCGCCACTTTTTTTTTTCACGTAATTATTAACTGACCGTCCGGTCATCGAGAAGTCTGTTCGCTGCGTTCAAATTTGTGTCTGTGTCGCGGTGTTAAGTCCATTTGCTGTAGCGAAGCGTAAGAAAGGGACCTGCAATGAAAATTGATTGTGCGCAACTACTGTACTAGCAGCCGAAAGGAAGTGGCTTTCGAATGGGAACCTCAAACGTTTGATGACAAGGCGACAACCGAATCCTCCACCGGAAAACACGACAGTACGTGTGTCATCAGAATTTCTAAATTCATTGGGGGAAGTGGCAACAAAACGACTATTCACGTTGGTGTGTAGAATATATGAGTCTGGCGATATACCATCTGACTTTCGGAAAAGCATCATCCACACAATTCCGAAGACGGCAAGAGCTGACAAGTGCGAGAATTATCGCACAATCAGCTTAACAGCTCATGCATCGAAGCTGCTTACAAGAATAATATACAGAAGAATGGAAAAGAAAATTGAGAATGCGCTAGGTGACGATCAGTTTGGCTTTAGGAAAAGTAAAGGGACGAGAGAGGCAATTCTGACGTTACGGCTAATAATGGAAGCAAGGCTAAAGAAAAATCAGGACACTTTCATAGGATTTGTCGACCTGGAAAAAGCGTTCGACAATATAAAATGGTGCAAGCTGTTCGAGATTCTGAAAAAAGTAGGGGTAAGCTATAGGGAGAGACGGGTCATATACAATATGTACAACAACCAAGAGGGAATAATAAGAGTGGACGATCAAGAACGAAGTGCTCGTATTAAGAAGGGTGTAAGACAAGGCTGTAGCCTTTCGCCCCTACTCTTCAATCTGTACATCGAGGAAGCAATGATGGAAATAAAAGAAAGGTTCAGGAGGGGAATTAAAATACAAAGTGAAAGGATATCAATGATACGATTCGCTGATGACATTGCTATCCTGAGTGAAAGTGAAGAAGAATTAAATGATCTGCTGAACGGAATGAACAGTCTAATGAGTACACAGTATGGTTTGAGAGTAAATCGGAGAAAGACGAAGGTAATGAGAAGTAGCAGAAATGAGAACAGCGAGAAACTTAACATCAGGATTGATGGTCACGAAGTCAATGAAGTTAAGGAATTCTGCTACCTAGGCAGTAGAATAACCAATGGCGGACGGAGCAAGGAGGACATCAAAAGCAGACTCGCTATGGCAAAAAAGGCATTTCTGGCCAAGAGAAGTCTATTAATATCAAATACCGGCCTTAATTTGAGGAAGAAATTTCTGAGGATGTACGTACATTGTATGGTAGTGAAACATGTACTGTGGGAAAACTGGAACAGAAGAGAATCGAAACACTTGAGATGTGGTGCTATAGACGAATGTTGAAAATTAGGTGGACTGATAAGGTAAGGAGTGAGGAAGTTCTATGCAGAATCGGAGAGGAAAGGAATATGTGGAAAACACTGATAAGGAGAAGGGACAGGATGATAGGACATCTGCTAAGACGTGAGGGAATGACTTCCATGGTACTAGAGGGAGCTGTAGAGGGCAAAAACTGTAGAGGAAGACAGAGATTGGAATACGTCAAGCAAATAATTGAGGACGTAGGTTGCAAGTGCTACTCTGAGATGAAGAGGTTAGCACAGGAAAGGAATTCGTGGCGGGCCGCATCAAACCAGTCAGTAGACATGCCTCCTTGCCTGGTGTACGTGTTTGTATGAATGTGTTCACTCCCAAGTACATGATGAAAACATAATAGTTTTGCACATAAGCTGGAACAAATGAACGCAACAGTTTCACAATCACTTTCTCAATTCTGTGTGACGACATACGTTTATAACGTTTTTGAAGTTGCGTTCCGTCTTGGAAGTCTTGACTCTTGAATTCCTTTGTTGTAACGTAGTTCACATCTCACACCCGTTTATTTGTTGTTTTCATTTCTGTGTCTCGGCTGTGTGGTATGTCGTCTGCTCTCACTATTCACCATGTTTACTTCCGACGGTAGCGTATTCTTACCACATGACTTATATTCTACAATACTGGCCATTAAAAATGCTACACCACGAAGATGACGTGCTACAAATGCGAAATTTAACCGACAGGAAGAAGATGCTGCGATATCCAAATGATTAGCTTTTCGGAGCATTCACACAAGGTTGGCGCCGGTGGCGACACCTACAGCGTGCTGACACGAGGAAAGTTTCCAACCGATTTCTCATACACAAACAGCAGTTGCCCGGCGTTGCCTGGTGAAACGTTGTTGTGATGCCTCGTGTAAGGAGGAGAAAAGCATATCATCATGTTTCCGACTTTGATAAAGGTCGGATTGTAGCCTACCGCGATTGCGGTTTATCGTATCACGACATTGCTGCTCGCGTTGGTCGAGATCCAATGACTGTCAGCAGAATATGGAATCGGTGGGTTCAGGAGGATAATACGGAACGCCGTGCTCGATCCGAACGGCCTCGTATCACTAGTAGTCGAGATGACAGGCATCTTATCCGCATGGCTGTAGCGGATTGTGCAGCCACGTCTCGATCCCTGAGTCAACAGATGGGGACGTTTGAAAGACAAAAACCATCTGCACGAACAGTTCGATGACGTTTGCAGCAGCATGGACTATCAGCTCGGAGACCATGGCTGCGGTTACCCTTGACGCTGCATCACAGACAGGAGCGCCTGCGAAGGTGCACTCAACGACGAACCTGGGTGCACGAATGGCAAAACGTTATTGTTTCGGATGGATCCAGGTTCTGTTTGCAGCATCATGATGGTCGCATCAGTGTTTGGCGACATCGCGGTGAACGCACATTGGGAGCGTGTATTCGTCATGATTTCGGCGTGATGTTATGGGGTGCTATTGGTTGCACGTCTCGGTCACCTCTTGTTCGCATTGACGGCACTTTGAACAGTGGACGTTACATTTCAGATGTGTTACGACCCGTGGCTCTACCCGTCATTCGATCCCTGCGAAACCCTACATTTCAGCAGGATAATGCACGACCGTATGTTGTAGGTCCTGTACGGGCCTTTCTGGATACAGAAAATGTTCGACTGCTGCCCTGGCCAGCACATTCTCCAGATCTCTCACCAATTGAAAACGTCTGGTCAATGGTGGCCGAGCAACTGGCTCGTCACAATACGCTAGTCACTACTCTTGATGAACTGTGGTATCGTGTTCAAGCTGCATGGGCAGCTGTACCTGTACACGCCATCCAAGCTCCGTTTGACTCAATGCCCAGGCGTATCAAGGCCGTTGTTACGGCCAGAGGTGGTTGTTGTGGGAACTAATTTCTCAGTGTCTGTGCATCCAAATTTCGTGAAAATGTAAAGACATCTCAGTTCTAGTGTAATATATTTGTCCAATGAATACCCGTTTGTCATCTGGATTTCTTCTTGGTGTAACAATTTTAACGGGCAGTAGTGTATAAACCCCTCGTATGGCTATTACTGTCAAGGGAGTGTGTCGCCGAGGAGGCGGTGGCGCCGTGTGACCGGTGTGTTTTATTCCGCCTCCCCACTGGCAGTGTCGCGTTGTCTGCACGGACCGCCATTCTCGCTGGCGTCGAGGCGCCGCTTGCAGCTGAATAAAAGGTTTTCCGCCGTAAGAGGCCACCGCATCTCCCCAGCGTTCCTGCCTTTACTGCCCTCTCCCCTGGGAGTCGCGGGACCGTATTGCCAAGATGCACGACTCGCCTCTGCGAACAGCCCCCCGCCAGTTTCTGAAACGAGTTGTGTGCCTTCTCTCCTCCTCATAAAGTTTCCAGTCCAATTGTCTTTTAATTGGAAGAAAGTAAGATTACAGTTTAACGCAGGCGCGGATTGGGGGGGGAGGGGGTTGTCACAGCCTATTCTCCCCATTCCCCCAAAAGACAGGGTGACACAGAATAACGGGAATGTTTGATATGAGTAGTGGCAGCCATGGGCAACACTGGGCGTTCGTGACAGTTAGCGAGTAAACAGTCCGTCATTTCAGTAATCATGGACCGTTGGAACGGACAGCAGCGTGCGCTAGCCATAAAAATGTTTTATGAAACAATAGCCGGCCGCGGTGGCCGAGCGGTTCTAGGCGCCTCAGTCCGGAACCGCGTGACTGGTACGGTCGCAGGTTCCAGTCCTGCCTCGGGCATGGATGTGTGTGATGTCCTTAGGTTGGTTAGGTTTAAGTAGTTCTAAGTTCTATGGGACTGATTGTGGTGTCACCGCCAGACACCACACTTGCTAGGTGGTAGCCTTTAAATCGGCCGCGGTCCGCTAGTATACGTCGGACCCGCGTGTCGCCACTGTCAGTGATTGCAGACCGAGCGCCGCCACACGCTAGGTCTAGTCTAGAGAGACTTCCTAGCGCTCGCCCCAGTTGTACAGCCGACTTTGCTAGCGATGGTTCACTGTCTACATACGCTCTCATTTGCAGAAATGAGTTCAGTATTGCTTTCAACTACGTCATTTGCTACGACCTAGCAAGGCGCCATATTCAGTATGTATAAGTACTTCAAGAATGTATTCTGAACTGATAATATTGTGAATCATGTACCGTCAAGAGCGACGTTCATCATTAATGGATTAAAGTTAAATATCAAACTAATCACGTCCGCTTTCTGAATTCTCATTCCTTGCCATGTTCCAGACCTCACGTCAGTATAGTTCTTCCCTCCTCACGCCAGCCTGCGTGAGCTAAAACGCGTGCATTTCGGCCTCCACTCGTAACACGGTGTTGGCCCTTCTGCCGACACAAAACTGATGACCTCAGATGTTAAGTCCCATAGACCTCAGAGCGATTTATAAAAACAATAATAGTTTGTTAGCGGCGCACAGGGAGTTTCGACGTTTTTATAATTTAGGACGTCATGATGCTGTTCCGTCGAAACACGCGATAAAATGTGGGATTTAGTAACTTTGAAGAGACTGGATCTGACCTCAAGAAAAAACCGACAGGACGACCAAGAAGTGTGCGTTCTCCAGCGAACATTGATGTTTTTACCCGAGTCTGTCTTACGGAGCCCACGGCGTTCGATTCGTAAGCAAGCAGCAGTGTTTGGAATGTCCGGTGAGTGTGTTCACACAATTCTTCATCTTGATTTAAAATTTTATCCGTACAAACTACAGATAGTGCAACAATTGAAGGACGACGATTACCGTTTACGATTAGGATTCTGTCAACAAATGGTAACAAAAATAAACCATGACGATGCATATCTGAAGAAGTTGTGGATGTCAGATGAGGCAAATTTTCATCTCACAGGTTATGTGAATAAACAGAACTACCGTTACTGGGTAAACACAAATCCTAATGACGTCCATGACCGCCCTTTACATGCTAGTAAAGTGACAGTATGGTGTGGTGTTTCACCACATGGGATTATCCGACCGTATTTTTTCGCAAATGAACAGGGAAACACCTGTCATTGCCGATCGTTACGTGAAGAAGTTACGCGCTATCGTTGCACCTGCATTGAAGAACTTTCCAAACGTTCAAGAAGCCTGGTTTCAACTGGACGGAGCGACATCACCCACTACACGGCAATCAGTGGCATAAGTGCGAGAATTGTTTGGCAACCGTGTGTTCTCACGTTTAGGTAACATTCCCTGGGCGACCTAGATCGTCAGATTTATCCGTTTGTGATTTTTTTCTTGTGGGGCTACCTCACTCCCCCCATGAACCATGGGACCTTGCCGTTGGTGGGGAGACTTGCATGCCTCAGCGATACAGATGGCCGTACCGTAGGTGCAGCCACAACGGAGGGGTATCTGTTGAGAGGCCAGACAAACATGTGGTTCCTGAAGAGGGGCAGCAGCCTTTTCAGTAGTTGCAAGGGCAACAGTCTGGATGATTGACTGATCTGGCCTTGTAACACTAACCAAAACGGCCTTGCTGTGCTGGTACTGCGAACGGCTGAAAGCAAGGGTAAACTGCAGCCGTAATTTTTCCCGAGGGCATGCAGCTTTACTGTATGGTTAAATGATGATGGCGTCCTCTTGGGTAAAATATTCCGGAGGTGAAATAGTCCCCCATTCGGATCTCCGGGCGAGGACTACCCAAGAGGACGTCATTATCAGGAAAAAGAAAACTGGCGTTCTACGGGTCGGAGCGTGGAATGTCAGATCCCTTAATCGGCCAGGTAGATTAGAAAATTTAAAAAGGGAAATGGATAGGTTAAATTTAGATATAGTGGGAATTAGTGAAGTTCGGTGGCAGCAGGAACAAGACTTTTGGTCAGGTGAATACAGGGTTATAAATACAAAATCAAATAGGGGTAATGCAGAAGTAGGTTTAATAATGAATAAAAAAACAGGAGTGCGGGTAAGCTACTACAAACAGCATAGTGAACGCACTATTGTGGCCAAGATAGACACGAAGCCCACGCCTACTACAGTAGTACAAATTTATATCCCAACTAGCTCTGCAGATGATGAAGAAATTAATAAAATGTATGATGAAATAAAAGAAATTATTCAGGTAGTGAAGGGAGACGAAAATTTAATAGTCATGGGTGACTGGAATTCAACAGTAGGAAAAGGAAGAGAAGGAAACGTAGAAGGTGAATATGAATTAGGGCTAAGAAATGAAAGAGGAAGCCGCCTGGTAGAATTTTGCACGGTGCATAACTTAATCATAGCTAACACTTGGTTCAAGAATCATGAAAGAAGGTTGTATACATGGAAGAACACTGGAGATACTAGAAGGTTTCAGATTGATTATATAATGGTAAGACAGAGATTTAGGAACCAGGTTTTAAATTGCAAGACATTTCCAGGGGCAGATGTGGGGTCTGGCCACAGTCTATTGGTTATGAACTGTACTGGGAGATGAAGAAGCTTGCACCGGATAGAGTAGCATGGAGAGCTGCATCAAACCAATCTCAGGACTGAAGACCACAACAACAACAACAACGGGGCTACTTCAAGAGCGAACTCTACACGACTCGACCAAGAATCCTGGATGAGTTAAATCAGAGAATTCGGGATGCAATTCACAGTATCCCAGGTGAGATGTTGCAGCGGTCAATGAGGAATCTCAACAGCAGATTTCACGAATGTATTCGTACAGGACGACGCCATCTAAAGAAAGTAATTTTAAAAAAATGATAAATGCCATCAATGTTTCGTAAATGGCAAAGTTGTAAGGTTTCAATTACTATGAATGCAATTTCTTTCCTTCATCACTTATAGTTTTATTGGGATGTGGAAATGTTCCCGTTTTTCTGTGCCATCTTGTACAACCCCTCATTTTTAGCGTGTGTCAGACGCCTTTCCACGACAACAACTATAAATTATGTAAAACTGTAATGTACCAATAACAAATTTTTAATTATTAT
The DNA here is from genome assembly GCF_021461395.2 of Schistocerca americana. Taxonomy (NCBI): domain Eukaryota; kingdom Metazoa; phylum Arthropoda; class Insecta; order Orthoptera; family Acrididae; genus Schistocerca; species Schistocerca americana. The sequence continues at coordinate 151,384,777 of NC_060128.1, read as the reverse complement.
CTTCGTTCGTAAGTTCGTGGCGTTCTTGTTTTCTGTGTTGGTGTTCCGTTTGCTACGGGTTTATTTATCCATTGTCGTGTTTTATTTGTAGTTCACTGTTGCTGTTTCAGTTGACGTATTGTCATTTGGAGATAGTGAGTGGAGCTGTGAACGCGAGAAAATTGAGTGCCAAGTGGAGAAATCGGAACATTTCCGACAGATTCTTCTGCTTTGAGTTCAGTAGAGGGGCGACAGCAGCCAGAAACATTTGCGCCGTGTGTGGGGATAGTGTCACTGGAGAGAGCACGGCTAGAAACTGGTTTTGTCGTTTTGAGGATCGTTTTGACATGAGTGACCCTTCACATTCAGCAGTTGGGTGAAGTTCGCTGAAACGCATTAATCCAAAATGATCCACGTAATTGTACTCGAGAACTGGCAAATCTGATGAATTGTGGTCACCTCTCCGTCGTGGACATTTGGATTAAATGGGGAAAGTTCAAAAATCGGGTATGTATGCGTACCGCATGCTGTAAGTCGAAATCACAAAAATCAGCGGGTGGACGTGCTTGCTTGTCATCAGTTGTTTTTTTTTTTTTTTTTAAACAACATCGATCGTTCCTCTCCTGTATCGTTATTGGTAACGATAAGTGGTGGCTTTATGGTAACGTTGGAAAAGGAATTGTTGATCCAAAACATAGAAGCAACTCCATGTTCAAAGAACTGCGCGCGTCCAGAATAGCGGCGGTGTGTGGTGTGTGCTACCAATTGCTTTCCCGAGGAGTAACCATCACTGCTGACATTTATTGTCAACAACTGAGACGTCTTGCAGACGCAGTCCAACAACAAAGACCAAAAAGCCCGCCCGCATTGTGTTAGACTGACAAAGGACGCTGTACAGGGCCGGCCGTTGTGGCCGAGTGGTTCTAGCCGCTTCAGCCCGGAACCGCGCTGCTGCGACAGTCGCAGGTTCGAATCCTGCCTCGGACGTGGAAGTGTGTGATGTCCTTAGATTTAAGTAAGACTAAGTCTAGGAGACTGATGACCTCAGATGGTAAGTTCCATAGTGCTCAGAGCTATTTGAACCACTTGAACACTATACGAGGTCCATTCAAGTTCTAAGGCCTCCGATTTTTTTTTTTTTTCTAATTAACTACTCACCCGAAATCGATGAAACTGGCGTTACTTCTCGACGTAATCGCCCTGCAGACGTACGCGTTTTTCACAATGCTGGCGCCATGATTCCATGGCAGCGGCGAAGGCTTCTTTAGGAGTCTGTTTTGACCACTGGAAAATCGCTGAGGCAATAGCAGCACGGCTGGTGAATGTGCGGCCACGGAGAGTGTCTTTCATTGTTCTATAAAGCCAAAAGTCACTAGGAGCAAGGTGAGGTGAGTAGGGAGCATGAGGAATCACTTCAAAGCTGTTTTCACGAAGAAACTGTTGCGTAACGTTAGCTCGATGTGCGGGTGCGTTGTCTTGGTGAAACAGCACACGTGCAGCCCTTCCCGGACGTTTTTGTTGCAGTGCAGGAAGGAATTCAAAACGTTTTCGTAGGATGCACCTGTTACCGTAGTGCCCTTTGGAACGCAATGGGTAAGGATTACGCCCTCGCTGTCCCAGAACATGGACACCATCATTTTTTCAGCACTGACGGTTACCCGAAATTTTTTTGGTGGCAGTGAATCTGTGTTCTTCCATTGAGCTGACTGGCGCTTTGTTTCTGGATTGAAAAATGGCATCCACGTCTCGTCCATTGTGACAACCGACGAAAAGAAAGTCCCATTCATGCTGTCGTTACGCATCAACATTGCTCAGCAACATGCCACACTGGCAGCCGTGTGGTCATCCATCAGCATTCGTGGCACCCACCTGGATGACGCTTTTCGCATTTTCAGGTCGTCATGCAGGATTGTGTGCACAGAACCCACAGAAATGCCAACTCTGGAGGCTATCTGTTCAACAGTCATTCGGTGATCCCCCAAAACAATTCTCTCCACTTTCTCGATCGTGTCGTCAGACCGGCTTGTGCGAGCCCGAGGTTGTTTCGGTTTGTTGTCACATGATGTTCTACCTTCATTAAAATGTCGCACCCACGAACGCACTTTCGACACATCCCTAACTCCATCACCACATGTCTCCTTCAACTGTCGATGAATTTCAGTTGGTTTCACACCACACAAATTCAGAAAACGAATGATTGCACGCTGTTCAAGTAAGAAAAACGTCGCCATTTTAAGTATTTAAAACAGTTCTCATTCTCGCCGCTGGCGGTAAAATTCCATCTGCCGTACGGTGCTGCCATCTCTGGGACGTATTGACAATGAACGCGGGCTCATTTTAAAACAATGCGCATGTTTCTATCTCTTTCCAGTCCGGAGAAAAAAAATCGGAGGCCTTAGAACTTGAATGCACCTCATGCAGGAGTTGGTTTACCTGATCTGGCGCCCTCAGAGTTTCAACTTTTTCGCTCTCTGTCGAACAACCTTCAAGGAACTTCCTTTCAGGTTGAAATTGCGCTCCGAATATCGCGCCATGAGCATTTCGCCTTCAAAACGATACGTGATTTCTTCAACTACGGAGTCGAAGACACCGTTGTAAATACAAGGAGAATGTATTATGATGACTAAGGTCTGTCTTACGTGTATCTGTTGTGTTAATTAAACGATGGAAGAACACTACGAACTCGCGCACCAATCGTATACAGTAAAATATCAGCAACCTTCTGCATCAGAGTCTTCAAAGAATCGAATTACCGTGGATAAAACAGCGTCAGACGTCTGATTAGCGCATGAATAATGCAACACTTAACAAGCGACGTGAGAATTATCACAGCAACAAACTCTCACAGCTTTGAGGTCGCAATTTGTGTAAGTGTGCGTTCATTATCATCAGTTTTTCACTTAACACTGCGACTGCGAACACAGGCCTACAGAGTAGAATGACTGGCCATTTTCGAGACTCCTAGCTTTCACGCCATTTTATTGTCTGAAAGATAGCAGAAGACATGTCCGACAGAACGGACAGCATTCATATCTATAATTCTATGGGTGCGGCGGGAGTTTGACGAAAAAGCGTCAGTGTGGATGCACAACCAACGTCCGAAATCCTTCGGAAATTAGAAATCTGCGAGTGGGGGGCGGGGGTCGTTAAGGTGCGGCGAGAGGGAACCTGGGAATTTGAGTCTGACGGAAAGGATGGCCGGGGTGGTTAAGGCTACCATTCTAGAGAACCGTTCGACTGCTTCATCGCAAGTGGTGTCAGTTTTGTCGGACATGTTCATAGTAAGTAGCTCACTTCTTCTTCTTCTTGTTACAAAGCATCTTTATCCTATGAACCACAATGTGGTGTGCGTACTGTAAGACCTTCAGTACACACACCATAAGATTATTTGACTTTTCGCTCTAACGAAGTAGGCGAGTGTCAGCAATATGTCTCATGGTCTTATCGTGGCATGTTTATCTTCTGTCGTTAGGTCAGACGACAGAAATGCCACTTGCACGCTTAGAGTAGCAGATTGACGGTGACCAACTTTAAACAGAACTTGATTAATTTTCACACACATTTATTATAAAAATTACTTAACTTGGTTCTGAATGCTATTTACAATTGACAGTCTGAAGTTCCTTTGGTATTGGTACGTTAATCTTATTCTCACATATATCTCTGATACTTGACAAAAGTGTCTGTACATTTATTTCATGGCTATGTACAGGAATATGGTAATCTTATTAGGCGCAGACTGAAACTTGACCACAGACTGGTACAGACAAATGTAGAACTCGTACAGACTGTTGCAGACAAATGCAGACTGACTAATCGGAGGTCTGTACACTCGTTATAATACCTCGCGCGTTCATGTATCACTGCGCAAGTGTGATCCGCGAGGAGAAAAAGTTGTACGTTAGCAGCAATCTCATTGGCTGCGTTACATATTAATACGTGGATCGGCGGAAGCAGAATTTGGTCCGTCTCTATGGCAGCGCCATCTCGTAGTGCGGAGACGGACGAGCGCTGCGCCTGCGCTGTTGTGCTTAGTGGGGCGCGCTCTAGTGGGAAAGTTGTGTACGCGCTGACTACGAGGAACTATGTACACAACACACAGTATGTAGTTTTCAATGTCAATGAACTTTACCAATAGCCGTACACTTTAAGATGTATTATTTTATCCTGAAAGCAACCAGTTTCGGCAATTCATTTTGCCATCTTCAGGCCCCATACGCTTTTTTTTTTTTTTTCCCAAATCAACGAACTTATCGTATAGCGCCATAAAACAGGATATCGTGAATTCCAGTTGTTTTGCAGCTGCTTCACACGAAAGCGTGACAGCAACTCGTGGTGTGCCACATGATTTACTGCGATACTGGCAATGTAAAATAAAAAATGAGTCACATGGAAATTAGGTGTCACTCCCACGGACAACCTCTTCGTCAGTAGTACATAAATATAAAATTTTGTACTTCATCGACGGCGTAATAAAGGCTCGGGAAATATTTGTTACTACGTTTTTGCCCCCCTCCCCCATTTTTCTTTATTCTCTTTATTGTATGACTGTCATAGTGAGCGGTTTTCGAAACCCTCTCACACTAACTTTTTAGTGAGTTTTTTTACCTCCTCGTTTGCCTCTTATGACATAAATATAGAGCTATTGCAGAGTCACACATGCCATATTATGGAGAACTTTCTCTACACCTGTGGTGCACGAATACGGCAGTTACATGCTGACAGCGTGCGGCGCGAGAATTTCCGTGTGTTAAAAATAGTCATAGAAGAGAAAGTATTGGAGATATCAATTTAATTCTCTTTTCACTGCATGGAAGTACATTAAAAGTTTTCATCAGGTTTTGAAAATGATATCTTGAAGGTGGCCTCCGTTCTGTTCAATGCATTCTGAGTGTGAAATGGAAAGTTTCGATCCACTTTGTCCAGCATGTCTCCGTCTGTAGTGGCAATAGCAGGGCACCCAGGTTCGTGGACGATTGATATACGCCGAGGATTAAAGGTAGCCTCACAAGAAAAAGTCACAGGGGGCTAAATCTGGCGAGCGTGCTGGTCACTGTAGATCGCTCCTCGAAGAGATGAGACGGTAGAGGAAGTGTTCGCGCAAGAGCGTCATTGACTCATATATATATATATATATATATATATATATATATATATATATATATATATATATATAACCATCAGCTGTTTATTTGTCTCATTAATCATCTAGGATGTATGGTACAACAGGTAAGTTAAAAGCAGATTAGTTGAGTAATCTGTTGTAGACTACATCTTGGATGATGGTTAACAACCAAAACCGGTAGATGACTAATGAAACAAATAAACAGCTGATGGTTACAGTAAAAAAAACTAAACTCCTCCCGAACAGGCCATGAAGGCCCAACGCACCGACCGACCGCCAGCCTTGTCATCCTCAGACCATATGCATCACTGACTGCGGATATGGCCGGCCGGTGTGACCGAGCGGTTCTAGGCGCTACAATCTGGAACCGCGTGATCGCTACGGTCGCAGGTTCGAATTCTGCCTCGGGCATGGATGTGTGTGTGATGTCCTTAGGTTAGTTAGGTTTGTTCTAAGTTCTAGGGGACTGATGACCTCAAGTGTTAAGTTCCATAGTGCTGAGAGCCATTTGATGCGGATATGGAGGGGCATGTGGTGAGCACACCGCTCTCCCGGCCGTATGTCAGTTTCCGAGATCCTCAGTTTGCCTGAGTGCACGCCGCTTGCCAACAGCGCTCGGCAGACCGGATGGTCACCCATCCAAGTGCTAGCCCAGCCGGACAGCGCTTAACTTCGGTGATCTGACGGGAACCGGTGTTAGCACTGCTGCATGGCCGTTGGCGGTGGTTAAATTTTTTTATAAAATACTTTACGGAAAAAGGAAATTTGCATTAAGGTCTTATGGGACCAAACTGCTGAGGTCATCGGTCCCTAAGCTTACGCACTACTTATCTAACTTACGCTGAGGACAACACACACACCCATGCCTCAGGGAAGACTCGAACCTCCGACGCGGGGAGCCGCGCGGACCGTTTCAAGGCGCCCCAGACAGCACGGCTATCCCGCGCGGCAATACTTTACGGCTGTTCTCACCCACCTTTTGGAAAATTTCAGAAGTCTCATTGCCGTGCGTGCCGTGTCAGCCGCGTCGCTGTCTTGTTTGAACCAGACTTCCCCCACATTCATTTCTCCAAGTTCGGGAAGAAAAACTACCCAGTCATCATCTGGGCATAACAAAGTAACCCTCAGCTGCCCTATTGTTCTCTTCAAATAATCACATGCCAGTAAGGCCAGCTTTGGATAACACACACCAAACAATCGCACGTTTTGCTCGTGAACTTCTTCGGGGTTCGTGGCACTCTAGTATCGCACTGTTTGATTATTCACGCGCCCAGACAAATGAAAATGTACCTCGCCGCTAAAGAACACAAGGGTGTCACGAGGCAGGTTTCCGATCAAGGCTTCATCGAATTTTTTGTGAAGCAAAAAAAAAAAATGGTTCAAATGGCTCTGAGCACTATGGGACTCAACTGCTGTGGTCATCAGTCCCCTAGAACTTAGAACTACTTAAACCTAACTAACCTAAGGATATCACACACACCCACGCCCGAGGCAGTATTCGAACCTGCGACCGCAGCAGCAGCGCAGCTCCGGACTGGAGCGCCTAGAACCGAACGGCCACCGCGGCCGGCTTTTGTGAAGCAAAATCCCGTAGATTAAATGTGTGCACCACCGTCGGTCGAGGAGAAAATTCCAAATCTTTGTGAAAAATTCGTCTCTCTGTAAGATCAGGAAACTGCAAGAGCAGCTGCATGTTTGCGTGCAGACCGCAGCCTTAACTTTCTCGACGTATTTCGGTGGCTCTTGACGGTCGTGGTCTCCCTTTCCGCACACTACCAGTATCCGTAAACGTATTCACCCAGATGACAATCTAGTTTCGATCAGGAACACGATCTGCAGGCATGATATGAAACTGTTCTCTGAATGCGCTTTTGGGACATTTTCCAACATTTGCGACACCATGTGTTTCGTACTACATTACTGGTCTCAGCGTCATCTACGTCTCTTCAAAGGTTTTTAAACCTTAATAAGAGTCGCCTTGTATGTCTTATATTAATAGCTAACTAATTACGGCTTATTGTGTCTGTCTGGCAGAGTTTAGTGTCATTCAGAATGTTGCGTATATACGTGTCTGCTCTATCGGTAACGTAGCACTTCTTATGTGCTGTCACTCTGTAATGAAGCTCTAATGACCTCATTCTGTTTAGGTCTTTTGAAGCGTATACGTATATTTGATATGTGGATGTAATTTATCTGCTTTTTATCATATTAATTGCCACTATCCAAAGCAACTGGGTAGCGGAAGAGCAGCAGTTACGCCAGATTGCTGAGATGTACACGTTCATTAATTACTTTGTGTGCCATGTGCGGTTCTGCATCTGTGCCAGCACTGTGAAGCTAATTAGTCACACATTAGGCATTTGCGGCCGCACAAAAGTTCTTCAACTCGCGACTTAATTGCTTGCAGAAATTACTTTGTCATTGTAATAGGGCCTCTGTAACACTATAATGTATGTATGCTTCGCCATTATAAAACTTTCTGAATTAACGTATGTACGACATTTTCTGCATATATCAGACAGACATACATCTACAAACTGCTGCAATTTGTGTGTTGCAGAGCCGCTCGAAGAGCCAGCTAGCGAGCAACAGCCGGAGCAAAATGAAGACGCTGACGATGAAGAAGGTAAGGCGGTGTGAAATTTTTCTGTCACTCTGCGAGACCTTTATTTGATACGCCACACATTGTTTACTCATTGACTTGCCTGCCATTTTTCGTCCCTTTTACGTTATAAATGAATTGTCATTGGTTAGCACATTTTAACACAAATTAAAATTTCGTTGACTTCATTTAGGGTACTCTTTATAAATGTTCTATTTTTCATACAAAACGGTTGTTTCAACTGCGTCTCACTTCACTGGCGAATTTAAAATGTTTCACGAGGGTCACTCCAAAAGAAATGCACACTATTTTTGTAAAAATACAGTTTTCATTCTGCGTGTGTGAAAGCTTTACAGTGTGTAGATACATCCTTCCCGCTTGTTTTCAAACTTAGTTCAACCTGTTCCCGTGAGTGGCGCCGTCACAGCATGTCTTCAAGATGGCTGCTACACTTGACGTTCGTCAGAAGCAGCGTGCTGTCATAGAATTCCTGTGCTGTGAAAACGAGACAGTGGGAAACATCCAAGAGAGGTTGAAAAAGGTGTATGGAGACGCTGCTGTCGATCGCAGTACAGTTAGTCGGTGGGCAAGCAGGTTACGTGATGAAAGCGGGCACGGCAATATTGAGGATTGTCCGCGCAGCGGCATGCCTCGTACTGCACACGCTCCAGAAAATGTGCAGAGAGTTAACGAATTGGTGACTGCCGACAGACGCATCACAGTGAACGAATTGTCACGCTACGTTGGGATAGGGGAAGGAAGTGTTTGCAGAATACTGAAAGTGTTGGCGTTAAAAAAGGTCTGTGCCTGGTGGGTTCCCAGGATGATGACAGTGGCTCACAAAGAAACAAGAAAAACGCTATGCAGCGAACTCTTAGAACTGTACGAGAATGGCGGAGATGAGTTTCTTGGAAGAATTGTGACAGGTGATGAAACATGGCTCCATCATTTTTCACCAGAGACGAAGAGGGAATCAATGGAGTGGCATCATGCAAATTCACTCAAGAAAAAAAAATTCAAAACCACACCTTCTGCTGTAAAAGTTATGGCTACGGTGTTTTTCGATTCCGAAGGGCTCTTGCTTGTGGACATCGTGCCAAGTGAAACCACCATAAGTTCTGGTGCATATGTGATGACACTGAAGAAACTTCAAGCTCGACTGAATCGTGTTCGACCACATCGGCAAAAGCAGGATGTTTTGCTGTTGCATGACAATGCACGGCCACATGTCAGTCAAAAAACCATGGAAGCGATCACAAAACTCGGATGGACAATACTGAAACACCTGCCTTACAGTCCTGACCTGGCTCCATGTGATATCATCTCTCTGGGAAACTGAAAGACTCTCTTCGTGGAACAAGGTTTGAAGATGATGACTCCCTTGTGCACGCTGCCAAACAGTGGCTCCAACAGGTTGGTCCAGAATTTTACCGTGGGCATATACAGGCGCTGGTTCCAAGATGGCTTAAGGCAGTTGAGAGGGATGGAAATTATGTGGAGAAATAAAAATATTGTTCCTAAAGGATGTATCTACACACTGTAAAACTTTCAAACATGTAGAATAAAAGATGAATTTTTTTAAAAAAATAGTGTGCATTTCTTTTGGAGTGACCCTTGTATATTGCTAGTGATGTAGATATTGTGATTCAGTCCAGTAGACATACACCAGCAGTAGTAATAGCAAATGAAATTTTCACTGTGTCTTATGGAAGTAAGTTGCTTTGTGTTGTGTATTTCCAAGTGTTAATAATGAAATGGGGTAATGTTGCAAGTCAGTACCATAGTTAAACATTAACATATTATTTGCATAGAACCATCCAGTGAGGCACGCACTCGGCATTTGTGTGTACATGTTTTAAAAAAGTTGGCATACTGATGACAGTACCACAATACATATCACGCCATTGTGAACATTCCACTGTGACAACTAGTCAGAATTTGAAAACAACAGCAGCATTCATAAGTATAGCATTAGAAGTAAGACAGACCTCCACTATTAACAAATAAAATGAGTTTGACACAGAACGGTACAAATTATACAGCCACAGAAACATTTCGTTTCTTCCATGGTGAATTAAAGCAGGTGATACATGACAAAAGCAATAATAAAAACAAACAAAATAATCTTTGTATGTAGATGTCTTTAGGTATTATGTGTATTTCAAGTGTCAGTTGTACTTTGATTAAGCACAGTGAAAGTAGAAGTTGTAAATGATCAGCAAGTTGATACATATTCACTGGAAAAAAAAAAAATTATTTGTGAAACAGTTGAGCTATAGGGAAAAAATATACTTTATTTGTGAAACAGTTGTGCTGTGGGGAAATATGATGATGATACATGGAATATGAAAATAACTGACCACCATGGGGAATGCCTTTCGTCACTGTTTCAGTAATTATTTATTATATTTGCAACCTAGGTTTTGAGTTATTAGCTTATTAGCGTATTATCTAGCTTTACTGACAAACATAAACAAAACAAAGCATTTACAGTGCTCCAAGATATCAACTGCTAATACTATACCTAGAAAATAATACATTCAGTATCATAGAATATTAAAGTACATTGTTTTCAGATCCATTTATAGTGGGGAACAACTTAAGAAAGATGAATGAATAATTTCTCAAGTTCAGCAATATCAAAGAGTTGAAAGTAAATGAATTCTGGTTGCCCATGCAGCAGCTGTTCAGGATGGTTCTTGTGGTGCTCCTTGATATGCAGAATTTCAAACAAATTTCTGTCCTCTATACACAAAATGCAGTATTTGTACATTTGCTACGTAATTGTGTCTAATGTCCAGACATTGCTATCCTCAGTTGCATAACAACTGCAGCTTCCTACCTCTGAGCTGTTGTTTGAGCCCAGAATTCAGACACAGTTCTGTTATGACAAGCCAAATGTTCATTGGAGGCAGAGATGGTGTCAGAAGTGCCCCACAGAAGCGTAATAAGATCACTCGTGTTCTCTGTAGACATAAGTGATTTGATGAATATGATGAGCAGTAATCTGTGCTGTTTCTGATGATGCTTTAGTGTACAGGAAAGTGTCATATTTGTGTGACTAAGTATACAATATGATTAGGATAGTATTTCTGTTCGGTGTGATGAATGGTAGCTTGCTCTAAATGAGGGAAAATGTAACTTAATAAAATGAGTAAATAAAACAATCTTATAATTTTCAAATCGGTGGTGTGCTGCTTAACACAGTTGTGTCAATTAAATATCTAGGTATACTTGTAAGCGTAGGCTTCCGCGGCCGTTGTCTTCTTCAATAGAATTCTTCAGGGTATCAGACCGCATCGTCATAATTTAAAATGCGCCAACGTTTCGGCCAGCGTTGCAGCTAGCCTTCATCAGGGCCTTACGTTAACGTAAGGCCCTGATGAAGGCTAGCTGCAACGCTGGCCGAAACGTTGGCGCATTTTAAATTATGACGATGCGGTCTGATACCCTGAAGAATTCTATTGATCTAGGTATACTGTTGCAGAACAATATGTAATGGAATGATATCAATTGCAGGAAAGGCGAATGGTACACTTTAATTTATGGAGAGAATTATGGGAAAGTGGAGCTCATCTATAAAGAAGGCTGTGCTCAGAAACTTTGTCTCATTTTCAATACTACTTAAATATTTGGGATCCCCACCAGATCACATTAAAAGGAGACACTGAAGCAATGCAGAGACGTGCTGCTAGATTTGTTACTGGTAGGTTCGATCAACATGCATTATGGAAATGCTCCATGAACTCAAATTGGAATCCCCCAAAGGAAAGAAGTCTTCACACAAAACATGATTGACAAAGTTTAGAGACAGGCATTTGGAACAGACTGCTGAACTATCCTACTGTCACAAACATACAGGGTGAGCACAAAGTGTTGCGCTGATTATAAAAATTTATAACAGAGTAACCGTTTGACATGATAAGTTACATTTGATGCTGTTACATAGGTTAGTAGTACTAGGTTTTTTTTATTTTTATTTTTTTTTTAAGACCACTTACGTTAGCCTCTTGATAGCTTGGAAAATGTCGAGGCGATATCCCAGTTCCCGCCAGGTGTTTCGTAACATGTGTTCTGTCACAGTACCCCGCAACAGCTTGTATCCTGAATGAGATTTTCACTCTGCAGCGGAGTGTGCGCTGATATGAAACTTCCTGGCAGATTAAAACTGTGTGCCCGACCGAGACTCGAACTCGGGACCTTTGCCTTTCGCGGGCAAGTGCTCTACCATCTGAGCTACCGAAGCACGACTCACGCCCGGTACTCACAGCTTTACTTCTGCCAGTACCTCGTCTCCTACCTTCCAAACTTTACAGAAGCTCTCCTGCGAACCTTGCAGAACTAGCACTCCTGAAAGAAAGGATATTGCGGAGACATGGCTTAGCCACAGCCTGGGGGATGTTTCCAGAATGAGATTTTCACTCTGCAGCGGAGTGTGCGCTGATATGAAACTTCCTGGCAGATTAAAACTGTGTACCCGACCGAGACTCGAACTCGGGACCTTTGCCTTTCGCGGGCAAGTGCTCTACCATCTGAGCTACCGAAGCACGACTCACGCCCGGTACTCACAGCTTTACTTGTGCCAGTACCTCGTCTCCTACCTTCCAAACTTTACAGAAGCTCTCCTGCGAACCTTGCAGAACTAGCACTCCTGAAAGAAAGGATATTGCGGAGACATGGCTTAGCCACAGCCTGGGGGATGTTTCCAGAATGAGATTTTCACTCTGCAGCGGAGTGTGCGCTGATATGAAACTTCCTGGCAGATTAAAACTGTGTGCCCGACCGAGACTCGAACTCGGGACCTTTGCCTTTCGCGGGCAAGTGCTCTACCGCGGCACTTGCCCGCGAAAGGCAAAGGTCCCGAGTTCGAGTCTCGGTCGGGCACGCAGTTTTAATCTGCCAGGAAGTTTCAGCTTGTATCCTAGCCTTCAGTTTGTCAACATCAGCAACTGAATGACAAAGACTCTGTCCTTGATATAGCCCCAGAAAAAAAAGTCGAGGGCCGTAATGTCTGGAGAGCGGGGTGGCCAGGCTGTTGGACTGTTCCTTCCAATCCACTGATCCGGACATTACACCCTTCTCCAGACATTACATCCCTTGACTTTTTTTCTGGCACTATATCTAGGACAGAGTCTTCGTCACATCAGTCGCTGATGTAGGTACTGTGACAAAACAGCTGGCAGGAACTGGAATACCGCCTTGACATTCTCCGAGCTACCAAGGGAGCACACGTTGAGGTTTACTAAAGTAAGTGGTCTTTAAAAGAAATTAGTAACACTAACCTATGTAATGGCATTAAATGTAAATTATTATGTCAAATGGTTATTCTGTAATAAATTGTTATAATCAGGGCAAGACTTTGTGCCCACCCTGTACATCTGGTGTAAGGACCGTGAAGACAAGGTAAGATCAATTAGGACTCATACAGAGGTGCATAGACAGTCGTTTTCACCCTTGCTCCATTTTCGATGGTGGAAGAGAGGAAATAGCACAAGTTACCCTCTGCCATTCCCTGATGTCATAGTATATATGTAGATGTAGATGTCCTCTGAGTCTTTCACGGTGGTATGCTCTGATAAAACCTTCTCAGTTTACAAGCCACATCATTTAGAATAAAACACTAGATATTTCGGTAGCTATCTCCACCATCATCATCAGGAGTTAAAATCGCTGACTACCAAGACTGGCACAGTATTCTGCATACACAGAGGTAATCGGGTCATCTGGAAATTTTCAGAGAGGGATGGAGTGGTGCATGCTGGAGGGTAGTTGGGCAGCTCAGCGGCGCCATCTCACTGTGCGACAGAGTGACGTCATGTCACGTGAAGTGCCACGTTTGAAACTGGTGCTCACGTGTCCGTAGAAGCATCAAGCTTACATCTTCGCTTTCGCTCAATGTTCAAAGCCCGCCACCGTGCCCTACTAAGTGTGTACCCGCTGTCTCTTTTAAAGTTGTTGCTGTTTGTAGTCATTTCAGCTGCTTTTTTGATAATAGAATCCCAGTACAAAGGTATTTGAGCCAAAAGTGTCGTCTTTCCAAATTCTATTTTATCCCCGTTTCCTAGGCAGTTTTCTGGCACAGTCGGCTTCTCAAGTTCCCTTTGTTTGATACGTTGCGAGTGCTCTGCACACCTCTTGGCAGCAGTGAGAATGGTTTGACCTATGTAAATGCCATGGCATCGACAGGGGACATCATATATATCAGGAACAGGAAAACCTACGTCATGTTCAACAGAGCGTAATGTATCTCTTTATCTTGGAGATAGACCAGAGCACTGTCTCAGCCTATATCTCTTGAGAACACATCCTATCCTGCTAGTAGTTGCTGCAGAGTGTGAAAAGAGTGGAGCTGGCTCGGCCTCTTCCACTAATACACAAGGCATCTTTCACAGTAATCTGCCGCTGCAGTTTAGTGCATATATGACTAGTGATGGGGCAACGAGCATGAGTGTCTGCAGACTTTGTTGTTGTATGACATATGGATATGTGTGCTCGCACTATGTAACTGCGTCACCAATATATTTAGTAGTAATGACAGCGACATATAAATGTGTCAGCTCATTTTAGGTTGACATGGCCTAATAGCCATAACATCTTCACTTGATAATGGCCTAAGGCCGAAATTACAATTGTGAGATAAAGAAAGTGTTACAGTCACTGGCATAAATAAGATGTGTTTTATAAAGTTCTACATGACTGTGGATCCCAGGTATAAAAAGTTTCATCAGCAGAGTTGCAAGTTTTAGCAATTTCTCTCTTGTTGTAACCATTTTCTCAGAACACATGGTTCAAGTGTTCAAATGCAGGCTTTAGACGGTTATCGTCAGAGATAATCTTTGCCCTGTGTACTAACAGGTTTAAGACCACTTTCTTGTCTACAGGGTGGTGAAAACTGTTGATGTTCGATTACCGGTCTGCGAGCGTAGATTTCCTGTACGTTGAATGTCTGAGCCAGCCTCCAGCCGTTCACTCGACTAAAACATCCAAGAACAGAAGGTTGCCATCCCTCTCCAACTCAACAGTAAATTTAATGTTGGAATGGACACTGTTCGTGTGCTTGATAAACATCTGCAGTGCAGATGTCGATATAGATATAGCAGGCATAGAAATACTGTACTTTGGGTGCAGTGATCAGAAAGTCTCATTGCTTCAAATACTGGAGATCAAGGAGCAGCACAAGAACCTTCCTCAGTGGCTACTGAGTTAACAGACTTCATTCACTCTCCACTACTTGATACTGCCAGGTGTAACTGAGTGCCCTGTCCATTATTGTTAAATTGCCAGTACTTCATTGTAATATTTTATGATCGAACGCCTCTGTAGCTGAATGGTTAGCATCACTGTCTTTGTTGCGGAAGGACCTGGGTTTGATTCCCCGTATCTCCTCCAATTTTTTCGGGAAGTACGAAGGTCTGGTACAAGGTACACTCAGCCCTCGTGAGGCAAAATGAGAAGCTGCTTGAATAAAGAAGCAGGGTCATCACCAGGATTCTCTGCTGGCAACAACAGCTGGAGAGACTGGCGACGTACTGATAATAATCATAGATCACACATCATACTCCCCCGTAGGCAACAGTTGGCCAATAGGAACAGACCTAAGATCTAATCCATGGATAGAGTTTACATTTTTTTTGTGTTTATGTGTGATTATGTAGGTATATTTTTGTATATTTGCTACCAACAGTTAATTTATTTGATGACTGTAAACTCGTTGCTTTGTTTGTGTTTGTACCAGTATGCATGATTACTTCTTAGCCAGTAACACTAGGCAATGACTAATCCAGAACCTAGATTGAAAAAAAATTGGTGATTGCATAGATTTAAAATTCTCACGTATCCACTATAACGTCTTCAGACTGATTACTACAATGGAAATGGAAATTCTTACTATTAAAACCAATCAAAAATACATCATGAATTCATATTACCAAAACATTAACAGTAAATAAATAATGGTTGTGGAGCAACTAGCACTTAGTACCATATATACTTGCACAGTAAATTACAAATGAAACTTCCGGTAGCACAAAATATTTTAGCCAAATGGAACCACAAAAAAGTGTTCCCAAGAAAAGTTTCAGGAAAGCAGGACATTTAGGAAAAGAAGCGGTGCTGCCACATAGCGAATGGACTTCCTAGGTCAGTCATGCTTCTAAGCAATATTTTAGGATGGGTTTCAGGATTGTGTCCTCTGTAGACTGATTGAATTTTACCAGTTTTACCAGTGAACCAAAGCCTGTTGCCCTCTTTACCTATGGCTAAGCCTATCTAATCATTTCATTTAATACACCCACAGACTGTTACATCAGGTATTTGTACAAGTTGAACGATTCCAGTTCTGACTCATTCATATTATAGCCATAGGATACCAAAGATTTTTGCATTTTGTAGAGTTCACAATTTTAGTGAACACCTCAAGCTAGCTGTCAATTCTTACATCATTTTTAAATCTTATTGAGGCGTGACTGTGTATTTTCTGCAGCTTTTTTCAGGTAGTACTTCATTCTAGATAACTTTTCAGTGTCTTCTTATGTGCGGTTTGAAGTAATATACCCCCTTCTCCATACCATTGAATGTCGCAATAAACATACTGTAATTGACCGTATGAAAAAGCTGCTGCAAACATTCTATTGCCATGTAGTATGGAAGCAGAGGTATTCTATTAGGTAACGACGGTTCATCTAGACCAGGCTGTTCCAGCTCGTCGGCTCCGTTGTGAGCCACGGAGCGCTCCCTGCTCCAGGGAGCCGGGTCGCTCGCTGCGACCAGTCAAGTGGGCCGGCACGTGGCACGGCTGGCTGAGGCAGGCGGCAAGGCAAGCGTTTTGATGTGCCAGCTGCGTCTTACAAGATCGACAACCTCATACTCTTAGCTGCTAAGGCGTGGTGACATGCTACACCAGGAAATACGATGTTCCGGAAATAAATAAGAAATCACTGTTTTACAAGAAATTGCATACTAAATTTATTAGGCCTCTGTAGCTTGACATGTTCTTTTCATTACAAGATCGGAAATATCAGGCGTCAAAGTGTTCGCAGCGTTAATGCGGAGGATGGCCTTCATTGTTGCATCCTGAAGAAACGACTATTCCTTACATTTTTACTCTTTTCATTGCTGAGAAAAGCTGCTCACAACAATATGTAGATCCAAACATGAACATGATCTGAGCGGCATTGTTGTGAAGCTTGGGAAATGTTTTTTGCTGTAATGAAAGATACCATCGTGACAAATCCAACGTGTTGTAGTACCTCTCTTTCAGCAAAGTTGAATTTTGCAACTCAATAATCTCCAATTGAAGTGACAATGATAAGTCATTGGGGGAAACAGAAAAAGGAGTGCTGGGCACCTTAAGTTCCATTTCCAAACTAGTGAGGCCTCTGGAGTCGTGTTTCAAACCACGTGATGAGCTGCTTTAACTTTGCTTGGTAATCGCCGAAAGTAGTACAGTCAGGTAGTTTTAAAGAAGCAAGACGATTGAAGAACGTTAAATGTCCATTACTCATCTGCCTCTCAAATAAACGCAATGAACGCTTTGATCTGGTCGTGCATGTCAACGATTAGCTGCCCTTTGCGCTGCAATGACAGATTTAAGTTATTCAGATGCATAGTTATGTCAGCAAGGAACGCCAGGTCTGATATCCTTTTCTCCCCCTTTCATTTCGAGAAAAAGGGATATTTCCTCACGAATGGCAAAGAAAACATCAAGAACTTTTCCCCGACTCAGCCAACGAACTGTACTGTGGTAAGGCATATCCCCATACTCCGCGTCCATATCTTTCAGGAATCCTTCGAATTGGCGATGATTCATACCGTGACGCCGCACAAAATTCACACACTTCACGACATCTTTCACTACACCACCCAGCTCTACTGTTTCAGCACACAGTACCTCTTGGTGAATAAAATGTCTTTCCCGAATTCGTCCCTGAGTTTATTTTTCAAACGACCTTGGTGACGCTCGATCATTTGTGGTGCACCGTCTGTCGCTACAGAATGGAGCTTATCCCACGGCAAATTCATATTGTCCACTGATTCACAAACAGCTTCAAAAATGTCACGTCCTGTTGCGATGTAATCGAGAGGTACCACATCCAAGAGTTCTTCATTTACTTGCAGCTCCACGTCGACACCACGCACAAAGACTGCAAACTGAGCACAGTTCGATATGTCGGTGCTTTCGTCAGGCTCTAGCGAAAATGCAACAAAGCTCTCCGCCTTTTTCCTGAGCTGTGTCTCTAAATCCGCTGCCATGTCCAGGATTTCACGAGACATTGTTTGCTTCGACAGGCAAACTCCTTCAATTGCCTGCACCTCCCTTGGAAACAAACATTCTGCAACTGCTTCCATGCATGATTTTACGAGTGGCCCCACCGAAAACGGCTCGCCACTCGTCGCAATGATGTGAGCGACCCTGTAGCTTGCTCGAATTGCAGATTCAGTAGTGTTTCCTCCGCTCTCATTCACCTGAAAATTATAAACGTATTACAGAACACGAACTATGTTGCACGTTTTGATACCCTCCGTATTACGAAACCGTTTTTAAACTTACGTCTCCTGGTATGTCGTTCTTAAGCCTGGCTACCAGTTCTCTGCGTGCAACGCCTTGTACCTGATCGTAGTGCGCTGCGTGAAGACGTGTGTAATGTCGTTGTGTATTTTAGATTAGATTAGATTAGATTAATACTAGTTCCATGGATCATGAATACGATATTTCGTAATGATGTGGAACGAGTCGAATTTTCCAATACATGACATAATTAGGTTAATTTAACAACATACTTAAGTTAATATAACTACTTTTTTGTGTTTTTTTATTTTTATTTTATTATTTTTTTAATATTTTTTTTCTTAATTTATATCTAAAAATTCCTCTATGGAGTAGAAGGAGTTGTCATTCAGAAATTCTTTTAATTTCTTCTTAAATACTTGTTGGTTATCTGTCAGACTTTTGATACTATTTGGTAAGTGACCAAAGACTTTAGTGCCAGTATAATTCACCCCTTTCTGTGCCAAAGTTAGATTTAATCTTGAATAGTGAAGATCGTCCTTTCTCCTAGTATTGTAGTTATGCATACTGCTATTACTTTTGAATTGGGTTTGGTTGTTAATAACAAATTTCATAAGAGAGTATATATACTGAGAAGCTACTGTGAATATCCCTAGATCCTTAAATAAATGTCTGCAGGATGATCTTGGGTGGACTCCAGCTATTATTCTGATTACACGCTTTTGTGCAATAAATACTTTATTCCTCAGTGATGAATTACCCCAAAATATGATGCCATATGAAAGCAATGAGTGAAAATAGGCGTAGTAAGCTAATTTACTAAGATGTTTATCACCAAAATTTGCAATGACCCTTATTGCATAAGTAGCTGAACTCAAACGTTTCAGTAGATCATCAATGTGTTTCTTCCAATTTAATCTCTCATCAATGGACATACCTAAAAATTTGGAATATTCTACCTTAGCTATATGCTTCTGATTAAGGTCTATATTTATTAATGGCGTCATACCATTCACTGTACGGAACTGTATGTACTGTGTCTTATCAAAATTCAGTGAGAGTCTGTTTACAAGGAACCACTTAGTAATTTTCTGAAAGACAGTATTGACAATTTCATCAGTTAATTCTTGTTTCTCAGGTGTGATTACTATACTTGTATCATCAGCAAAGAGAACTAACTTTGCCTCTTCATGAATATAGAATGGCAAGTCATTAATATATAATAAGAACAACAAAGGACCCAAGACTGACCCTTGTGGAACCCCATTCTTGATAGTTCCCCAGTTTGAGGAATGTGCTGATCTTTGCATGTTACGAGAACTACTTATTTCAACTTTCTGCACTCTTCCAGTTAGGTACGAATTAAACCATTTGTGCACTGTCCCACTCATGCCACAATACTTGAGCTTGTCTAGCAGAATTTCATGATTTACACAATCAAAAGCCTTTGAGAGATCACAAAAAATCCCAATGGGAGGTGTTCGGTTATTCAGATCATTCAAAATTTGACCGGTGAAAGCATATATGGCATTTTCTGTTGAAAAACCTTTCTGGAAACCAAACTGACATTTTGTTAGTAATTCATTTTTACAGATATGTGAAGCTACTCTTGAATACATTACTTTCTCAAAAATTTTGGATAAAGCTGTTATCGTACCTCTTTGCAGAATTAAATACTTTATGCCATACAACACACTGCGTACGACCATCCCTCTCAATGATTAGAAAGGTATCCTCCAATAGAGGTACAGGGCTCCCACGGCTAGTCATAGCTGTCATTGAACACGGATTATTGCGTCAGTTGCGGCTGCATGCGACAAGGGGGCAGTGAGTTCCCTTTCCCCCTCCGCGCTGTCTCCGAGCTGCCGCAGTGAGCGCTCCGGAGCGCTCTGGCTCCCTGGAGCTCGGTTGGAACAGCCTGATCTAGACTGTACTAGACATTCTTGTGTTTTCCATATGATCCATAACAGTAGGAACACTGACATTTCTATGGTTAGATGGATACTGCAAATAACGAAATTCCATTTTCACAAACATATGGAAATATGTTTATGTATGTATATTTTTTGTTAATGGCAAACCTTTCACAGTTTGTCTTGGTTCTATGCAGTACTTCAGTTTCTGTATTCCTACTGTTATTGTGGTTTAAGATGAAGAAGATGATGAGGAAGAAGATGCAGAAGACGAGGGCAGCACAGCTATATCAGAGCAGTCATTTCAGTTCATGGACTTCATGAAAAGGTGAGTAGAGTTTTTGTGCTGGAAGAAATAGTTGCTTTTAGGGCAACAGATAAGACATGATCTCTTTGAGGATGTCCCCATTGAAACTGTCATCAGTGACCATGAGACAGTTGTGGCTGCATTGATTATCAAAGTGTGAAGAGCAAGTAAAACAAGGATTTATATGTTCAGCAAACTAGATAAAAGAGACAGTAGTGACAATCTCAAAAAGTAACTCAAAACATGTAGCTCTGGAGGGGATCCTGTAGAAGTGCTGTGGCTCTGGTTTAAAAGAATGGTAGGCCACCTTAAATAGATGCATGTCCAATTAATCAATTTCATGATGGAAACGACCCTCCATGGTATACAGTCACTGTAAAGAAACTCCTAATGAAACAGAGACTACTGCACAATTGGCATAAAATAAAATTGGTCTATAGATAGAGAGATGCTGAATGAAATGCA
Source organism: Schistocerca americana (assembly GCF_021461395.2). Lineage (NCBI taxonomy): Eukaryota > Metazoa > Arthropoda > Insecta > Orthoptera > Acrididae > Schistocerca > Schistocerca americana. The sequence goes on along the minus strand of NC_060128.1, from coordinate 151,363,879 downwards.
TTTAGTCATCAAGAGAGCAATGCATGAAGCCTTCAGTCACTGTTGTAGCAGAATACAGCCAGAAGATCTTACACAAAACCGAAAGAAATTCTGGTCATGTGTTGTAAAGCCTATTAGTGGTGCCAAAGTTAGTGTACACACATTCATGGATGAGACGGGAACTGATATTGTGGGTAGCAATGCAAAAGCAGAAACACTGAAGTCCATTTTCAAGTGTTCCTTTACAAAAAAAAGAAGGAGTATTGCACCTCTTTAATTTTCTTACCAATGCAAAAAGGAGTGATATTGACGATAGTGTCATTGGTGTCGACAAACAGCTGACATCACTAAAATAGAACAAAGCTGTTGGAAGCACTATTATATTCTATACTACATTTGCAGCTGAGTTAGCACCTCTTTAAACCCTGATATACTGTAGCTCCTTCAAACTAAAAAACAGTCGCCACTAGTTGGGCAAAAACTGCAGGTCACACCCTGTATCAAAAAGGGTAGCAGTCCAATAGCCTTGACCCATTTGTTGTAAGAGTCTTAGAACATATCCTGAGCTCAAATATTATGTGGTATCTTGAGCAAAATGACCTGCATGCCAACCAGCATAGATTCCAAAAACATCCATAACTCAACTCAAGGATTTCTCACATGCCATATTGAAAGCCATGGATCAAAGCAGTTGGGTAGATGCAGTATTTCTCAGATTTCGAAAAGTGTTAAGTCTTAGCAACACACTTATGTTTGTTATTGGAAGTACAAGAAAAGAGTGCGACTCTGTTGAGAATTCCTCAGTATGGAAGAAGCATCATGTTATCTTGGCTGGAAAGTGTGTCATTTCTTTCTTAATTTTATTTCTTCTCTCTTTCCTTCAAATGTTGCTGCTAATACGTTCACACAGTAAAAACAACTATCAGGTCACACACTTACATTATTTTTGTTATTATTATTATTTCTCTTTCCTGTCTCAGACGTTATGTCTGGTTAAAAATGGAAAGTGACATGGACCTTGATCAAGCGTTACTTCCTTTTAACTGTATGGTATATGTTACATTGCATTTAGGAACTTTCGGGTAATTGAACATGTATCAATAATTACGGATTTCTGTAGTTGTATATATAGGTTTGGATGTAGCTGTATTGCATTGATGTACTGGTGGATATTGTGTGGTATGACTCCTGTAGTTGATAGTATAATTGGTATAATGTCAACTTTATCCTGATGCCACATGTCCTTGACTTCCTCAGCCAGTTGGATGTATTTTTCAATTTTTTCTCCTGGTTTCTTTTGTATATTTGTTGTATTGGGTATGGATATTTCGATTAGTTGTGTTAATTTCTTCTTTTTATTGGTGAGTATGATGTCAGGTTTGTTATGTGGTGTTGTTTTATCTGTTATAGTGGTTCTGTTCCAGTATAACTTGTATTCATCATTCTCCAGTACATTTTGTGGTGCATACTTGTATGTGGGAAAGTGTTGTTTTATTAGTTTATGTTGTAAGGCAAGCTGTTGATGTATTATTTTTGCTACATTGTCATGTCTTCTGGGGTATTCTGTATTTGCTAGTATTGTACATCCGCTTGTGATGTGATCTACTGTTTCTATTTGTTGTTTGCAAAGTCTGCATTTATCTGTTGTAGAATTGGGATCTTTAATAATATGCTTGCTGTAATATCTGGTGTTTATTGTTTGATCCTGTATTGCAATCATGAATCCTTCCATCTCACTGTATATATTGCCTTTTCTTAGCCATGTGTTGGATGCGTCTTGATCGATGTGTGGCTGTGTTAGATGATACGAGTGTTTGCCATGTAGTGTTTTCTTTTTCCAATTTACTTTCTTCGTATCTGTTGATGTTATGTGATCTAAAGGGTTGTAGAGGTGGTCATGAAATTGTAGTGGTGTAGCCGATGTATTTATATGAGTGAGTGCTTTGTGTATTTTGCTAGTTTCTGCTCGTTCTATAAAGAATTTTCTTAAATTATCTACCTGTCCATAATGTATGTTTTTTTTATGTCGATAAATCCCCTTCCTCCTTCCTTTCTGCTTAATGTGAATCTTTCTGTTGCTGAATGTATGTGATGTATTTTATATTTGTGGCATTGTGATTGTGTAAGTGTGTTGAGTGCTTCTAGGTCTGTGTTACTCCATTTCACTACTCCAAATGAGTAGGTCAATATTGGTATGGCATAAGTATTTATAGCTTTTGTCTTGTTTCTTGCTGTCAATTCTGTTTTCAGTATTTTTGTTAGTCTTTGTCTATATTTTTCTTTTAGTTCTTCTTTAATATTTGTATTATCTATTCCTATTTTTTGTCTGTATCCTAGATATTTATAGGCATCTGCTTTTTCCATCGCTTCTATGCAGTCGCTGTGGTTATCCAATATGTAATCTTCTTGTTTAGTGTGTTTTCCTTGACTATCCTATTTTTCTTACATTTGTCTGTTCCAAAAGCCATATTTATATCATTGCTGAATACTTCTGTTATCTTTAGTAATTGGTTGAGTTGTTGATTTGTTGCTGCCAGTAGTTTTAGATCATCCATGTATAGCAGATGTGTGATTTTGTGTGGGTATGTTCCAGTAATATTGTATCCATAATTTGTATTATTTAGCATGTTGGGTAGTGGGTTCAGAGCAAGGCAGAACCAGAAAGGACTTAATGAGTCTCCTTGGTATATTCCACGCTTAATCTGTATTGGCTGTGATGTGATATTATTTGAATTTGTTTGGATATTAAGTGTGGTTTTCCAATTTTTCATTACTATGTTTAGGAACTGTATCAATTTAGAATCTACTTTGTATATTTCCAGCACCAAGTCAGCAATGGTGACAGCAATGTTAAATTACCAAATTGCAATTTTATTTGGTATGTACCTCAATTGCAGGATGCATTTGTCCAATTTTTTGGAGTTGAGTTACTTGACACTTATGTTTCAAACATCCATTTATGTGATAAAAATGCAAGCAGTCATTAATCTTCACAGTAAGTAACTGTGACAAACAGTGATGACGTGACCTATTCCACATGGTGTTGTAAAGTGTGTTATATAGTGTGTTGTTATGTAAGAATCAGTTCAAAGAATCAGTACAATACATTGCAGTGTTGTAATATCAGTCACAATTAACTTCATTACATCATAGTGTTTTACAAAGTTATTCATACAACAAATTATTCACCTTTTGTGTTTAAAATCAATGTTTGTTATATCCTTTTTTAAATTCACCTCGATCAATCAAAAACCTGTGCTTGTTACAGTAGTCACATTCTGGGTTTCTTTAATCTGCATCCTACTATAATGAGCTCTAACACATTTCTGTGTTAGCAGTTTTTATTCTTAAACAATTTAGTTTTCCTAAACAATATGACTTTTTGCATAAAACATGCTGAACTTCATGACTGAGCAATGAGTTATACATTGCTGAAGTAGTAACAATGTCCAAATATGGAAAATTATATATTTCTCATTTAAAATTAAATTAATAAACTGATAAACTGCCAATTATATATATATTTTGCAAATCACACATTAACTTATCAACTGGGACATAATCGCGTGTACAAACAGTGATCCAATACTGTAAAATGCTTTTTTATTCCGGTCTCTGATCACAAATAAGTTCTTTAGATGATTACCGGTTTCAGTCTGTAATGACCATCTTCAGATCTTTTTTACACCGTGTCACTTTAGGACATGGTGTAAAAAAGTTCTGAAGATGGTCATCACAGACTGAAAATGGTAATCATATAAAGAATTCATTTGTGATCAGAGACTGGAATAAAAAAACATATTACACACGAACTTAGTCATTGGATCCTTCTTAATATGTTGGTAATGGTCAGTTCATTAGTTCCTATTGTACTGATATAGCTAAATGCTTTCATATCAAGGTTCAAAAATTCTTCACATATACACATTAGAATGTTCAGCATTCATTACTGTATGTTGCAGGGAACTATTTAAAATAAATATGGAAATTTATGGTATAAAATTTAAAATTGCAACTGCTTTTGAATCTGTTTTTGCCTCCAAACATTTTATTTTGCAGAGATGTTTAAAATCGCTAGCTCTCTTCATCTCCTATCTGTTAATGTCTTGCAGGTTTGCACATCCAAATGTGGTGCAATCGTGCACAATAGTGCTGTCAGAGTTTGACCGGAACACTCCGACAGTGAACCACAGTGCCCTCAAAATCCTGCACCGCATAGGCTGGGACTGCAAGATGTACGTGCTCCTCTTTCAGGTGTCGCTTTTCCGCATCTTCCAGAGAGTGCTGGACTCCAGCCAGCCTGAACACAAGGTAAGAGGCACTGCCTCTCCGTCCTGGGGTCTTTCTCTACTTTGTAACTTTCACCACCCTATCCTCCTTTTCAGTTTGAGGAAGGAAATGCCAGTTCTGAAAACTAGGAATAATTTATTTTATTTTAGTTTTTTATTTTATTATTATTTTTTCACTTTTAAATTTGTCTCTTGGTATGACCAGAATTTTGTCTACAGAAGGTAAGTACTGCTTAGTCATTTTGTTACTTTGTAATTTTATAGGACATGAGGTAGGGTTATCCAAATGTACTGAAAATAGTGTACATATTTTCATATCAATGATTGAAAATACAATAGGATATTTATTTTCACTGGCAGTTTTCCCAGGCCATCCCACAAAAATCCACTTTGGAGTACACCTTTTGTCACTCGGTACTGTCCCGGTCCTGAATGTATTAATCAACTACTTCCACAATGCTATGACTTCCTAAAATCGTGCCCTGAAATGAGGTCCATTCTATCCCGCCCCTCCTACAGTAGCCTTTCGTCACCCTTGCTCTCATATCTCCACAGTACCCTGTTCCTTCTGCACCCGTGCACCCACTCAGTGCCTCCTAGCCCTGGACCATACCCACTGTAAGACTTGCCCTATGCACCCTCCTGCCACCACCTACACCAGCCCTATAACTGGCAAAACATGTACTATTAAAGGGAGATCCACTTGTGAAATAACATGTGTTGTGTACCAACTGTTAAGTAAACACAGTTCACCCTTACTTTGGCATGACTGTCACCGACTTATCAGTTGGGATGAATGGGCATAGGCAGCTGGTGTATATGAATGGGCATAGGCAGCCGCTGTATACTGGCAACACACAATACTCTCATAGAGAACATGCTCTGCAGCACAAGGCTTGTGGCCTCACTGCCTGATTCACCACACGTGTCAGGGGAGTTCGGTAGATTCACCTCGGTGCTCTGCGAACCACACACATACACTGTGAGCTGTAGGACACTTTGCATTGTCCTGCTGCTAGCTGCCATTGTGTTAAGAAAAAACAAACTGCATATAAGGGTGGACATAGTTCCCAAGGATAGATGCACAGTTGTATTGATCCATTATGCTTTCCAGAGTGACGAGTTCACCCAGGAAATGCCATAAAAACATTCCCCGGATCATAACACTCCCTCCTCTGGCCAAGTCCATTTTGATGATTGTTGCAGGGTGTATGGTTTCAGATATTTCACACCAATGGAGGATAAAATGGGACTCATCTGAAAAGGCCACATGTTGTCGCTCATTAGATGTCCAGTTGTGGTACTGGCACACAACTTCCAGCTTTCATCACCAATGAATAGCAGTCAGCATGGGTGCATGAACCAAGCACTTGATACAGAGGCCCGTATGCATTGAGGACACACTATTCATAGCCCATTGGTTCATCTGGGCAGTCTCTTATTTGACAGTTGCATGTCTGTACCCATCTCGGCAGCCATTGTTTACACCTATCATCAGTGGCTCACGATGTACCACAGTTTTCTCGGCGCCAGTTCTGGACAGCGGCATTTTGCCATTCGAGCAAGCGAACACTTTACAAACTTATCTATCTCGGAAATGCTTCCACAAGTGGCCCGAACACCAATGATTGTGCCCATTTGGACATATTACAACAATGACTGCACTGTCTCCTACATCCCTTAGATGCACTTCATACACCCTCCAGTGCTAGTGCTGCCCCCCCCCCCTTCCCCCGTCCCCAACCATTTGTGAGTGGTCACGTTAATGTGATTGGACCTTGTATCCTCTTTTGAAAAGTACCAGTGTAATCAAGGAAATGTTAAGCTTCCAGTAGGAGAACTGTTTAGTATAACTGAGGAAATTGTAAACCCCCCCCCCCCCCTCTCCCCTTTCCAGTCTACCCCACCCCTGGCGTAGTAGGTTTATTTATAACATACTTGATTAAATTCAGGTGGATTGATAATGAACAGCATTAATCAGTATAGTGATAATTTATTGTTAATAATGGTATTTAGATTAGTTTTCTACAATTTCTTTGTGATGTGTTAATGTATACCAAGGACTTATTCAACATTCGTAACTGTTCTCATTATTGACAGTGCAATTTCCTATTAGAATAATCAGAAATGGCATAGCCATTGGATGAATACTGTTCAAGTGTACTGTGAGATTGTAGTCTACATTTTCACATTTGTTGTTCAGTTTCAGACCAGAGCGTCAAATCAGAAACAGTGAAATAAAAAGAATCCTTGCTTTATTTACTTTTTCTTGTGTAACTTTAACTAACTAACAACATGAAAGCAAACACATTACCAGTGAAATAATCTTACTGCCGTTAAATATTCCTATTACCACATGTGTGATCAGGAAGGGGGCTTCATTCTTTTATCTACTTGTTAATAAGTTCAATGAATGCCACTTCTACATGATGGAAAAATTGAACCCTGCTGTAGTGTAATTCTTCTCGCTACCTGATTTAATTTTATCTTTACGATGATTGCCTGTTCATTTCTGTAAATGACATCTGACAGAGAATTACAAGAAAAGAAATTCCAGAATAATATTCCTATTTGGCTTCGTCTACTGTAAGTTCCAATAACATAACCAACATTACAAAGCAGGATTATGTTTCATTTAAAAGAACTGCTGTTCTATGTTTCTTTAAGACACAGACAGTGAGAATGTTAACATACATTACACAGGAGGGGGGAAAAGGGGGTATAATTAAGTGGGGGAGGGGGGCGCCAGTCTTTTGTACATTATAATATTTCTTCTACAATAACTTCCTAAGAATATAAATATCTTTTTAATTTTTCCTTTTTTTCAGAGATCATTGTCCAAAGAATTATTCTGTGTATCATTGGTCAACTGCTACCATCTATTGGCTAATGACTATGCTCAGTCCTTCCAGCCTCCACTTTCAGTTATCATCTTTTCCAGTACAGGGTGCCACCAGCATCTCTCTCTCCTAAAAAATAAAAAGAATCCTTGCTTTATTTACTTTTTCTTGTGTAACTTTAACTAACAGCATGAAAACAAACACATTACCAGTGAAATAATCTTGTTGCTGTTATATATTCCTTTTACCACATGTGTGATCAGGAAGGGGGCTTCATTCTTTTATCTGTTTGTTAATAAATTCAATGTTACTTGCTTAGTACAAATTACTGAGTGTTATGAAAGAAAACACAATACCCACATATCAAAACCTAATCTTGTAAGGTAGATATGTAGAATGTTAGTATGAGAAAAATGAAGATAACAATGAATATGAGCAGGCTGTACTGGTCCCTTACAACATGATCAACAAAACACAAAGAATAAATCAATGGATGTTCTCTGTGCAATGATAATTACAGTGAATTTAACAACTATCTGTTTGTGAAATAATTTTTTTAAAGGTCAGTAACTTTCTGATGCATATACTGTCAGTAGTCACCTTGCTCGTGTTGAGACAATTTTCATCTTGTTCTACTTGTGTCTCTCGTAGTGTTACTCATGCCAGCCTAAGTCATCTTCTCCTCCTTGATTTTACCTATATCATCATGTTCCCTATCCCTGTATTTCAATACCTACACTCCAGCCAACATTCTCCTGATATGTGTTTACATGTATTAATATGTGCTGCATCAGTTCTGTCATTATTTGATTAAAATGTGATTTACAGGAATTGGCAAAGTTTGCAATTTTCATAATAAGAAAGTTTGCCGAAGTTGCAAAGAATAACCCAAAAGTATACATGGAACTGCTGTTCTGGAAGACTTCTAAAGAGGCATATGAAGTTGAATACGGCTATGGCAGTTACCAAGACAAGTATGTAAAAACTCGTTTCATTATGTTGACTAGTTCATTGTTAATTGTGTTAATTAACCTAGTTTTAAATGAAAAATGATAAAGGTATTAATTTTGCTAATGAAGTTGCAGTAAAGACCATGATTTCATTCAACTTCACTTAGAATCATTGAGAAGGGAGTGAGAACATGATTGCATCCTATTCCTCATAGTATACAGTGGAACAGTCTATAAATAGAATAACTAGTGGAAGGAACCAAAATAAAAATGTGGAATAAGTTTTGTCATTGACATTGTAATTCTCTCAAATATGGCAAAGGGCTAGTGTCTCCAAGAGAGGTTATAAGATGAACATCAGTGAATTAGAACAAGTTAATGTAATGTAGTTCATTTAAGTTAGATGGTGCTGAAGGAATTAATTAAAAAGAAGACACTAAAAGTAGTAAATGAGTTTTGCTATTTGGGTAGCAAAATAATGAATGATGTCAAAGTAGAGAGGATACAACATGTAGACTAGACTGGCAATGGCAAGAAAAGCATTTCTGAAGGAGAGAAATTTATTAACATCAAATATAGATTTAAGTTTCAGTAAGTCTTTTCTGAAGGTATTTGTCTAGAGTGCAGTCTTGTATAAAAGTGAAACGTGGATGATTAACAGTTGAGGCAATAAGAGAATGTAAGCTTTTGAAAGATACCGCTACATGAGAATGCTGAAGATTAGTTGAGTAGAATGAATAAATAATGAGCAGGTGCAGAATCAAATGGATAGGAAAAGATATTTTTATGTCACACCTTAAAAGAAGGGACTGATTGCCAGAATGCATCTTGAGACATAAAGAAGCTGTCAGTTCGGTAAGAGAGGAAAGTGTGTGTGGTAAAAGTTGTTGAGGAAGACAAAGTTGTGACTCTAATAAGCAGGTTCGGGTGCATGTAGGTTGCAGTACTTAAACAGAGGCTTGCACAGGACAGACTAGCAAAGAGAACTGCACCAGACCAGACTTAGGACCTCAGACCACAACAGCAGCAGCAAATTAAGCTGTTTAAGCCTTAAAATCCTAAGTTTGTGAATTTGAGCACCTCTTGGGACGTTGAATTTGTTCATGAACACAGTTACGAGGGTCATTCAACCCCCCCCCCCTTCCCCCCCTTTTTTTTAAGCAGGTTGGTATTATTTGGGATTCAATACACCACATTATTCTCACTCTCTTGCCTACAGAACTCTATTTCAACGTAATGTCCATTCAGTGTGATGGCACTACACCTTATTACTGGGAGGGCCTGTATATCTCCATGGTACCACTCTAATACTTCTTCCCTTGGAGTGCATCCTTCATTGGTCCAAATAGATGCAAGTTGGAAGATGCGAGATCCGGGCTGTAGGGTGGATGAGGAAGAATAGTCCAGTGAAGTTTTGTGAGCTCCTCTCAGGTGCACAGACTTGTGTGAGGCCTTCCATTGTCATGGAGAAGGAGACGTTTGTTAGCATTTTTGTGGTGATGAATACGCTGAAGTCGTATCTTCAATTTCCTGAGGGTAACACAATATACTTCAGAGTTGGTTGTTGCACGATGAGGAAGGACATCAAACAGAGTAATCCCTTCAGAGTCCCAAAAGACCATCGCCATAACTTTACAGGCTGAGTGTTTGGCTTTGAACCTCTTCTACATCTACATATATACTCCACTAGCCACCAAGTGATGTGTGGCGGAGGGCACAATTCGCGCCAAAGCTATATCCCCCCCACACCCCCTTCTGTTCCACTCGTGGATCGCGCAAGGGAAAAACGACAGTCTGAACACCTCAGTACAAGCTCTAATTTCCCTTATCTTCAGAGGGGAGGTGGTGTGATGCCACTCAATGGATTGTGGTTCTGTTTCCGGTTCAAGGTGGTGAACCCATGTTTCATCGTCTGTGACAATGTTCGACAAAAAGTTGTCACGCTCAGTCTTGTAACACACAAACAGTTCCACACAGAGGGTCCTTTCATTGCTTTCTGTGGTCTTCTGTTGGGTGCCAAAGAACCCAGCAAGCACACACATTTGAGTATAACAATTGGTGGAACAGAGATGTCCAGTTGAGCAGTGAGGCGTTTGATTGTGATCTGTTGACCACCTAGAATGAGTGTGTCTGCACATTCCAACAGTGCAAGAGCCACAGCTTTGTGCAGCTGACTGGCACACAGGAGATTGGAAAGGTTTGGGCGACATTGTTGCAGTGATGACAGACACTTCACCCAACTACTCATTGTGCTGTTCTTCACTACCACGTCTCCATAGACATTCTGCGAGCACCTATGAATATATTCGATGCTCTGGTTTTCCACCAAAAGAAACTCAATGACAGTTCTCTGCTTTGAACGTACCTCTGTTACAGACACCATTTTGAAGGCTACATATAGTGCCATCACGAATTGGAACTTTATGAAACTACGGGGACTGAAGGAGGAGTATTCCATGATGTCCTACAACAAATTAGGCATTTTTTTCAACCAAAATTGAGTGAGAAAAAAATGTGCTGCATTACTTGTCGAACATGGGGAATGAAAGTGTACTATGACACCTGTTACTCTTACAGTTTTTCCATGAACATGTGTTGCCTTTAATAGAAAATGTTATTTCTTGTACCACCGCCTGGTACTACACATTTCAGGTTGCTACCGTTTTAATTTTAATGAGAGATTCTTTATGTTTTCACATAATAACTGTCTCACAATGGCAATTTTTGATGCGCTGAAGGCAACATGTACTTACATCATTCAAGGATATGCGGCCTAGTTAAATATCACATTAAACAGCACTCTGGTATAACACACCCTTAAAGAAGTTTATGGGAGAAGTTTCTGTAAAATTAGCCAAATTTTCCAGTGAAATAAAGAGGGCATAAAGGATAAGGCATAATTTTTTTGGTTCCAGTGGTATGCTCCTGTTTTACAAAGTTCAGTTTGCTTAGCATATCAAATTATTTTTGAATTTTGTGCTTATGTTTGTGTTATTTCTGAAAAACCTCTTTGCTGATTTCTTTCTTAAGGTCAGCTGCAGCTAAGAAGGCATGGTCGGAAGAGGAGGAGAATGAGCTGCGAGTCTTGTACGAGGAGTACATGAAAACACCAGACACCAATGGCCTCGGTAAATGATTACACTAGTTTAGGCAAGCACTCTTCTGTATCCAACTGGTGGTGGTGGTACATAGATATACATAACAGCACGGATGACTTGCATAACTTTTGGCTGTCACTCATTTTGTGGTTACACACTCTCTGATTCACAGACACATACATGCACCCATCTGTTCAGCACAGTATACAAATTGATAATGATATCAGTTCTCACTTTCGTTTATTAACTTTTAATGCCACCATCTCCAGTCTACTCAATGGAAGCAGGTTCGCAATTTATATTATATCCTTAGGTGGTCTGCTTCATAATATCAGTATTCTCTTGCTATATATTTTAATATATTTTATCATAATGTAATGACCTCTGTATCAGTTCGTAAATATCCCTGACAGTAACACAGATGAAAATATATCCCACAATATTTTTCTCCTTGTTATTTCATAATAGATTCTTTAAACAGTGTCCAAATTTGATTCATGAGCTGTGCAGATTCATATTTATTCAATAGTGATGGTGCAGAGCTCCACTTCAATACTCAGTTAAGAGAATTCATTTGCTCCTCATTTTTTAACCTATGGCAATTTTGCTTATTCACTCAGAGATCAACTTTCTTTTGCCTCTTGATTGCTATTTGCCTATGTTGTTGTTGTTGTTGTTGTTGTGGTCTTCAGTCCTGAGACTGGTTTGATGCAGCTCTCATACAGTAAAGCTGCATGTCCTCGGGAAAAATTACGGCTGTAGTTTCCCCTTGCTTTCAGCCGTTCGCAGTACCAGCACAGCAAGGCCGTTTTGGTTAATGTTACAAGGCCAGATCAGTCAATCATCCAGACTGTTGCCCCTGCAACTACTGAAAAGGCTGCTGCCCCTCTTCAGGAACCACATGTTTGTCTGGCCTCTCAACAGATACCCCTCCGTTGTGGTTGCACCTACGGTACGGCCATCTGTATCGCTGAGGCACGCAAGCCTCCCCACCAACGGCAAGGTCCATGGTTCATGGGGGGATTTGCCTATAGACTGTAATAATTGTAAATAATTTTGATTCATTTCTGTCTTAAAGTGAATTCCAATAATCAATTAATTTTGAAAAACACATAAGCATTATTTTCTCTTTTCATAAAATAAGGCATGCTCCAGTTTATTGTCATGAACTGAATACAGTTACGCCACTCATTTTTACATATACAGTTAACAGTGACTTCTGTCAACAAGTCTTTATCAGTGGTGGATAATGTCTAATTGCAAATGTGATCAGTATTACATTGATGGTATTGTACCATGAAATCAGTTGAGGCATTTTATTATTAATAATAATCTGTGCAGATTGTCACAGTATCTTCTCGCTGGTTTTGGTGCATAACTCTACCAGTGGCTGATTTAGCGTAAATTGCGATACACCTGCAGATATCATCTGTGCACTAAAAGTGAAATGGAGAAAATACAATGACATCAGAAACAATAAATATAATATAGTATTTATAAATGTTATGTACCTAAATTATAACAGTGTGCTTATATTAATTATTATTTGACAAACTGCCATACTTGCTGTCACTCAGGCGGTAGAGATCACTGTCCCACATAACTTTTTTTGTGACTCTGCACTGTTTACAATACATTGCTGTATACTGACTAATGCAATAGCAAAAAATCATTAGCATGTTCCAGTACCTTATTTTCTCTCTTATTGTGTTCCAGACGTTTTGGATTTCATTATGAAGAACATGATAAGCCAAGATCGTTCCCGTCGTGGAGTTACGAAGAAGATGAGAGAGATGGGATTCATTTTGCCCAAAGCTGTAAGCATCCAATTTCAACTATTACTTTTGAAAATTGTATTTTACAAAGGACTGAGAAGTATATTGCTATCGGTAGCTCCTTTGTGATTCGTGAAAGTTCCCCCGTGCAGAATCAGATTACCACCCACAGCTAATGACAGTACTCGAAAACTCCACTCCATCAAGGTTCATAGCAGGCAGCGATGCTGTATTCGCATTTGATTGCGCCATTCTATCTAGTCAGTACAAATCCTTTTGTCATGCTACTTCAGCACCAGACATGGAAGCATAAAAATATTGATTCTGTTCCACCTTCTCAGTTACATGTCATGTTCCACAGGTTCTGAGTGACAAGCAAAGATTTACGGACAGACTAGAACTCTAAAATTACGGAAATGGAAAGATTAAAAAGGCAAGGATGCAATCTTACTCCCATCCTTACCACATTGTGTAAGTGATGGTGGAAATAAAATTAAATTCTTATGAGTGTGATTAAAATTCAGGGTGGAAGGATATCGGTGGTGAGATTCGCTGATGACATTGGTATCATTGGAAAATGAGGTCTTAATTATGAGAATGAACTGTTGAATGAGCAGATATCATGGATTGAGAGTAAATTGAAGAAAAGTGAAAATAATGGAAGTAGCAAAAATAAGATGAGCAGTAAACCTAACATCAGAACAGATGACCACATAGCAGACATTGTGAAGATTTTCTGCTATCATGGAAGCAAAATAATGTGTGATGGATGAAGAGAGGAGGATAGAATCAGCAGCCTAGTACTGGTGAGGAAGACGTTCCCCACTTTTTGAGTCTGGTAGTATGGAGCATAGGCCGTAATTTGGGGAAGAAATTTCTGAGGATATTTGTCTGCAACACAGTATTGTATGACAGTTAATCACGGGTTATGAGAAAACCAGAAAAGAAGAGATTTGAAGGATTTGAGATGTGATGATGTAGAACAATGTTGAAAATTATGTTGATTGATAAGATAAGTTATAAGGAGTCTTTCCACAGAATCGATTAAGAAAGGAACATACGGTAAACATTGTCAAGAAGAAGTGACAGGATAATAGGACACGTGTTACGAAATCAAGTAGCAATATCCATGTTACTAGTGGAAGCTGTATAGAGGAAAAACTGCACAGGAATACAGAGAATGGAATATATCCAAATTAGGTAAGGCCATTGAATGCAAGTGCAACTCTGAGATGAAGAGTCTGGCACAGGAGAGGAAGTAGTGATGGGCTGCATCAGACCAAACAGAAGACAGATGACCCCAAGAAAGAGAGAGAGAGATGTGGCGATCCTCGTCTCCTTTATTTCTTCGTTTGTTGTCCTCGGTGTAGACGTAGTGGCTGAAAAAATAGGGCTTGGATGTGCAGCTACTGTCTACTGTAAATGATGTAGCCGACAGATGCACAGTTCCGTTTCACAGTCTTTTACATTCACTGTTTACAACCCCACAGTTATATGGCCAGTGCACTATTGTTTTAACTTTCCATAAGCCTCATTAATAGTTTGCAGGCGACCATCTACATATTGTTACAATACTTTACTGTTGAACATTTACGAACAATGAAAACATACCACATAGTCCACAGTTCTTTCGGAATAATCATGAACATATGGAGCAGATACTGTCATTGGTTTAACACACAGCCTATTGGTGTAACACTTATTTCATTGTTACGCTGATGCATTGTTGTCATTTTAACCAACACAGGATCTTCGTCTGAAACTCGACCGTGGACCAACTGACGCGTGATCTAAAATTGGGCCCTTATATATCCTCACAATAATAGGTGCTGAAACTTTACATTGTTCGAAGTTTAATTTACAGAAATTACAATTACAAGTTAACTCATTCGGTTTACTGAATATCAAAAAATTCGTTTCTTTTAACAGTTTCTTCTACTACAAGGGTTAGCTCGAATTACTTTGGAATTAATTAAGGGCTGGCTTTGCTAATATGTTTGCAAATAGAGCCGGATAGATCCTTTAGGAATACTATTAGTTGTTCCCCCAAATGTTTATAATTAGTACAGTATTTATGTTGTTTATAAGTAAACAATAGAATTAAAGTTACGAAACAATTACTGATTTCTCCCTAT
The DNA here is from genome assembly GCF_021461395.2 of Schistocerca americana. NCBI lineage: Eukaryota > Metazoa > Arthropoda > Insecta > Orthoptera > Acrididae > Schistocerca > Schistocerca americana. The sequence continues at coordinate 151,348,813 of NC_060128.1, read as the reverse complement.
AATCAAAGATACTAACTAGGAATAGTCAAAATAAATTAGAAAATCTATTACATACATAAAACTAAACACAAAATTAGATCTGGTGTTATGTTCTTTAAAACTGAGGTCCCAACCATTCTCTTTTATGAAAATGCAGTTAGTCAAAATAAATTACAAAATCAATTACATACATAAAACTAAGCACAGAATTAGATCTGGTGTTATATTCTTTAAAACTCAGATCCAACCATTCTCTTTTATGGAAATGCAGATTGTGCTCACATGTGTTAATGGTACTTAGTTAAAAGTGAAAAAATTAATTCTAAGAAGGCAGATGGCAAAACAAGTGGGGAAGTAAAATTATCCCAGCTCGCTTCATTACAGAGAGAGAGAGGGGGGGGGGGGGGGGGGAGTAACAATCGCTGATTACCTCCATTTGTAATAATAAAGGGTTTTAACTGTTTACTGCATCTCACTGTACCTAAACATTTAACTTGCAGTTGCTACCTTTAAAAATTGTACAGCTATCCAGGAAACAGTGTTCAGCTGAAGTGTCCGCGGAGACTTTTCGGGTAGCATGACTGAATAAAATCTTCGTGGTGTGTAAGATACATCAGTTCAGCTACAATTCACAAGCTTTCAACAGCTGTCATCACCACTATTTTTACAGTTAAAACAACGGACTACTGGGAATAGCAAGCTGTCACCCTCGTATTGTATGTGTATAATTGAGGACCATCACTGAGGCAAAGTTTGTCTACACCACATTGTGCATGTGCACAAGTGAGACTGTAATTTTGAGACTGTTATTCATGCCAAAGTGGGATACAATGTGTTGTTGTGATCACTGCTGGTCCCACAAGTACTTAGTATTTAAGATTTTGCTAGTAAAATTTTGTTTAAAGAAACTTTTAAATTTGCCCATATTTTGGTGGGCCACTCTGTATATTTCTTATCTACACTGAAGTGGCTATGAAGCCTTCTATGTCTGCAGTTGGTTGACATTTGATCTGTATCATAACAAAAATCTTCTAAACTGTATTTATAATTTATGTAGTCAGTGCTCACTCACTAGTAACAGACTGAAATTCACTTTTTAACCTCTGCTTCATAGTTTACAGATGCTAAACAACTCTGTCTTGCAGTTTACAATCACTCTTTTGGGCAATTTTGTGCTTAAATTACTGAGGAAAGTATTATAGCTTTTAAATGTTTTAATATCATATAGTACATAGAAAAAAGAATAGCTTTCCACAAAATAGGAACTTCACTGATGGATATAGATCAAAGCATTGTTGACTGGTTACTAACACATTGATAAGACTGCAATAATGTCTACAGATTCCTAACATTGGTTGCAATTTATTCTGAGACACCACTCTTCCCATACCGTAGACAAATGCAAACTTTAGACTGGTCTAATTTTCATTACCTTTAGTTATTTCATTTCAGTTTATCACCATTTCAGATTTGCTTACTGTACCTCTGTTTGCACTCTACACAATGTATTTTTTAATTGCAAACACACTGACTTGTCTATTTCAGGGCAGTCGCAAGGTCGGTGGCAGTTCACGACCTCCGAAAGAGTGGTCTGAAGCTGAAGAAGCGCAGCTGAGGCAGTTTTTTGAAGAATTCAAAGACGCTATGGGTTAGTGGGAACTTTGTAATACAGTTATCAATGTGAAAACTAAGAACTACCTATGATGCAAAAGGTGTACATGCTATATGCAAAAATTGAAGCATTGAAGTAAAAGTGGAAGACTTAGTTTTCTGAATCCAGGTTTTCTTTGTGAGGTGTTAAAGTGAAAACAGGGTAGAAGGAAAGGTGCTGAGAAGTAACATCCAAAAGCAACACCTTCAAATTGCTGGCAGCAAGGGAGCAGTTTAATAACTAAGCAGTGAAGCGTTGACTGTAAAACAGTTAACATCACAAAAACATGCCACAATGTAAGATAAAATAAAAGTGTAAATGAAAAAACAGTACCGATCCAATAATTATTTATTTACTCCGGTGAGCAATTTGCGTCTAAGTGGCCATCTTTAGACCAGGAGCCCCTTGATGACTTGTTGTGGTATCACCGCCAGACACCACACTTGCTAGGTGGTAGCATTTAAATCGGCCGCAGTCCGTTAGTATACGTCGGACCCGCGTGTCGCCACTATCAGTGATTGCAGACCGAGCGCCGCCACACGGCAGGTCTAGTCTAGAGAGACTCCCTAGCACTCGCCCCAGTTGTACAGCCGACTTTGCTAGCTATGGTTCACTGACTACATATGCTCTCATTTGCAGAGACGACAGTTTAGCATAGCCTTCAGCTACGTCATTTGCTACGACCTAGCAAGGTGCCATATCCAGTTACTATGTCTTCTGAACAGATAATATTGTGACTCATGTACCGTCAAGAGTGACGCTCATCATTAATGGATTAAAGTTAAGTATCAAACTAATTACATCCGCTTTCTGAATTCTAATTCCTTGTCATGTTCCAGACCTCACGTCAGTATAGTCCTTCCCTCCTCACGCCAGCCTGCGGGAGCTAAAACGCCTGCATTTCGGCCCCTACTAGTAGCACCTAGTATACCTCCCGAGGAGATCACGAATGTAAAATTAGAGAGATTCGAGCGCGCATGGAGGCTTTCAGACAGTCGTTCTTCCCGCGAATCATACGCAACTGGAACAGAAAAGGGAGGTAATGGCAGTGGCACGTAAAGTGCCCTCCGCCACACACCGTTGGGTGGCTTGCGGAGTATAAATGTAGATGTAGATGTAGAACACGGTGTTGGCTCTTCTGCCAACCCAACACTTGTGGAGCCAATCACTGCAGTTGGTGACTAATGCCTGTTGATACTCACAACAGCTCTATGAACCAGCCCACATGACTGCAGAGCTTCTAGCCTGAAGACGGTCATTTAGACCGACATTAATTACAGGAAGAAATAAATAATTATTACAGTTCTGGAACCATGCAGTACCATGCAGTTTATGCATGGTTCAAGCTGGAAAATGGGCTGCGACAGGGAAGTGCACTTTCGCCTTTATTGTTTATTATTGTTATGGATGAAATCCTACAGCAAGTATCAGGTGCAATTGGAGATAATAAAATGAAAGCAGTGCTTTTTGCCGATGACCTGATGTTATGGGGAAATTGCGAGAAGGAGGTGCAAGAGCAGTTAGATGTATGGGAGGCAACGGCAGCACAATATGGAATGCATTTCTCTGCAAAGAAAAGTGAAATAATTGTCACAACAAGGAAGAAGAATAGGCCAAATGTGGATATAACTTGTGGAGGGGAAAAACTACAAGTGGTAGAGAACTTCAAGTACCTGGGAAGCATGATTGAAAGTAAGGGGGGAAACGCAATGGAAATAAATGAAAGGTGCAGAAAAGCAGGGCAGTTCTACAAATGCATTAGGGGGCTTATTTGGAGCAAGGAGGTGCCACAGAAGTCCAAGGGAATTATATACCGAACCTACTTTGTCCCCATATTGGCATACGGAAGTGAGACATGGGTAATGCACAAAAGCAACAAAAGTAGAATACAGGCTAGTGAAATGAAGTTCCAGAGGAGCAGGTTGAGTGTAACAAGACGAGACAGATTGCGAAATGTGTATGTGAGGGAAAGACTAAAGGAGGAACCAGTACAGGACAGGATAGAAAAATCAAGACTGCAGTGGTATGGACACATGAAGAGAATGGATGAGGGAAGAATTCCAAAGAGGATGTTTGATCTGCAACTGGAGGGGAAGAGGCCCAGAGAAAGACCAAGAGATAGATGGGTGAAGGGAGTGAAGGAATGTGTGACGAGGAGAGAACTGGACGAAGGTGGAAGAGGGGGAATGGTGGAAAGACAGAACACAATGGAGAGGCTTGTGTTCCCGACAGACCCAGCCAGTGGCTGGAAACTGTCCAAGATGATGATGATGATTACAGTTCTGGACTGATTTTTCCAGTTATATCATTAAATACAGTCACTGTTATTCTGTTATGCCATTTAAAAAAATGTGTTTGGCCCTTCGCTGATTTATGCTAGATAATTGGTATGAAACATCTGAAGAGAAACTGCTATTATGTGAAGAGATACAATTCCACCCATTTGTTTTCATACAGATTGGCAGTGAACTAGTACTTGGGACAGAATAACTGGTGTACCACTTCTTTCATCTCTCTAAAAATCATGTAAACTAAATTTTTTGTTTCTCTGAAGTGGATTAAAACTGATGGCCCTATACACAGATCCAGATTCTCACCCTTTGTGTGCTCTAATCTCATTGACCCATTTAATAGTATATCATAGTCTGACAGTTCAAAGAAAAGCAGCATGTTTTGTGTTATCACAAAGTAGGGGAGAGGGCGTCACTGACACGATACAGGATTTCGGGTGGACATTTTTAAAACAAAGACATTTTTCATTGCTGCGGAATCTTCTCACAAAATTTTGATGACCCACTTCCTCCTCTGAATGTGAAGATATTTTGTTGATGCCAACCTATGCAGGGAGAAATGATCACCGTAATAAAATAAGGGAAATTGGAGCTTGCACAGAAAGATACAGATGTTTGTTTTTTCCATGTGCTTTTTGGGATTGGAATAATAGAGATTTATTGTGAAGCTGGTTCAATTAACCTTGTGCCAGGCACTTAAATGTGATTTGCACAGTACCGGTCTAGATGTAGATATAAATGCAGACTCACCAAAGTTTCAGTATCTCTCCACATAAATTTCCATCATTTATAGCTTCTTTTGCTCTGCCAGTGCCCTGCATGTGTCACAAATGCCACATTGCACATTTGTTCAGATTTCACATTAATCTGTGGGTCCCCTATAAAACTGCCTTGTTTGATAATACCAAGGATATTTACCTAATATAGCAAAGTGCTCAGACCAAACCTTCAGATTGAGGATAACTTTCCCAAAGACCACTTTAATGTACTAGGAAATGACAAATTCCATTTACAATATTTTTGCGTACACTTAATTTTTGGCTTGTTTGTAGGATAATGTGTGTGTCTTTCACTATTAGTTTTAGTAAATTGTGGATAAAACGTGAACTATGATATGGGGAAAGATATCTGCTCACTGCATAGAAGAAAAATTGAGCACTTGGTTGTCATATAAATAATCTGTTGATGACTGTTGACTTCTTTCTACTCCAGCACACATTATCTGCATGTCTATCCCACACCTTTGTTTATATTTCACAGTTACCTTTCACACCCTACTTTTCCTGTTCCAACACTCCAGGCGCGATGTATTGTTGAAGGATTTTGATGCACTAAACTTGGACATTGATATAGGAATTGTCATCCCTTTTTTAAATGAATATGGATAAAATATGTTAGTATTTTTTAGTGCATTTGTTGCTATCATCTCTATGAGAAGTTGGAGTATGTTCAAGTGAAATTTGAAGAGAAGTGCCTTTTTGCAAAACATAGGAAGCTATTTTGATGAGCTGTTGACATATGTTCTTTAAATGACATTAATATTAGGATTTCCTGGAACGGATTTCACTTATCTCCCAATTTTCTGATAAAGCCCATCGAGATATTTCATTATCTAACATGTTTTCAGTGTAAACGTATACATTTTCAGACAGAGAAAAAATTTAGGCTACAAGATAGCAATACTACGTTTTTAATAGATTTTGGTTCCTAAGTTGGAATACTTATGCAAAAACATTTTTCAGTAGCGATATTTCCAGAATTACAAAATTTAGAAAGGAGGTTCTTTGTGTAGTAGGCGTGACAATCTGAAAGCAAAAACTCGTTAGCTCAGCCAAATTTAAAATGCACATTGTTTTTCTGAATCTTAAAATTTTGAACTTGTACTTAAATAGAATGTTTCCACAAAAAATACTTACACAGCTGTTATCAACCATGAGCAAATTATACTTTGAACCTTAAGACTTTGAAAAATGCAGCTTGAAAAACAATTTTGAAGTTCCTTATATTGTTTATGTAGCAAGTGAAAAAAATGTGTGTTAGGTGTAGTATGAAAGTAGGTGAAAGTATGCCGTTCTGTTGTTTCAGGTAGAATACCTCTAGTATTTTCAGCAACCTAATGCTGCACTTTGCAGCACTTACTTCAGAAGATGAGTCTTTGCATTTGCTATATTACTTCAGAAAATGAGTCTTGATTCTTCATTTAATGATTATGCACATCCCACCTTCTATCATTCGTTTAAATATCCAAACAAATAGAATTGCATGAACAGTGTTGTTACAATCTGTGTTTTGCATGTTGCAAGTGTACTGTCTAATTTTGTTTTAAAGTCTGAATGCCATTTTCCCCCACAGATCCTTTGGACTGTATATTGGCTCGACTGGATGTGAAGAGACCTAAGAACCGAGTAAAGGATAAAATAGTCGAGCTGGGTCTCGTCGCAGACAGAAAGGAGCTTCGCAAGAAACGGGCACGCAAGTCTGACGGTGCTCCTGGAAAAAGTATGTAGAACTGAAAACAAATACCTGTCCACAATGTTAGCTGTCAGCCAGAATGTGTGTACGTTTAAGTGTGTCAGGTTTCAGAAAATGGAACACCATTCCTTGCAAATAATTTTGTCCTAGTTTGTATGGAGTCAGTAAGTACAGTTTAAACTTCCTGGCAGACTAAAATTGTGTGTTGGAGCGTGCCTCAAACTTGGGAGCTTTGCCTTTCATAGGCAAGTGCTGCACCAACTGAACTATCCTCGCACAACTCACGACCTGCCCTCACAGCTTTACTTCCACCAGTACCTTGTCTCCCACCTGCCAAATTTCTCAGGAGTTCTCCTGGGTACATTGCAGAGCTAGTAGTTCAAATGGCTCTGAGCACTATGGGACTTAACATCTGAGGTCATGAGTCCCCTAGAACTTAGAACTACTTAAACCTAACTAACCTAAGGACATCACACACATCCATGCCCAAGACAGGATTCGAACCTGCGACCGTAGCGGTTGCGTGGTTCCAGACTGAAGTGCCTAGAACCGCTTGGCCACACCGGCCGGCCAGAGCTAGTAGTCTTGGAAGAAAGGACACTGCAGAGACATGGCTCAGCCACAGCCTAGGGGATTTTTTCCAATGAATTTTCACTTTGGAGTGTAGTGTATGCTGATTTGAAACTTCTTGGTGGGTTAAAACTATGTGCTGCAATGGAACCCGTCCTGCTAGGTATCCAGAAAAACTTCTGTGAAGCTTGGAAGGTGGGAGATGAGGGACTGCCAGAAGTATAGCTGTGAGGGCGGGTCACAAACGTGCTTGGGTAGGTCAGTTGGTAGAGCACTTGCCCATGAAAGGCAAAGGTCCCAAGTTCGAGGCTCGGTCCGGCACACCGTTTTAATGGAATTTTACTGATTACACGGTACAGTTATTTCATTCTGATGACACTTAAATGATTTAGTCTTTGACTATGCTGAAGTATCACATTATTTTTTGTATTAATGTGTGTTAATGAATGTATTGTTGTTGTTGTGGTCTTCATTCCAGAGACTGGTTTGATAGCTCTCCATGCTACTCTATCCTCTGCAAGCTTCTTCTTCTCCCAGTACCTACTGCAACCTACATCCTTCTGAATCTGCTTAGTGTATTCATCTCTTGGTCTCCCTCTACGATTTTTACCCTCCACGCTGCCCTCCAATACTAAATTGGTGATTCCTTGATGCCTCAGAATATGTCCTACCAACTTATACCTTCTCCTAGTCAAGTTGTGACACAAATTTCTCTTCTCCCCAATTCTGTTCAATACCTCCTCATTAGTTATGTGATCTACCCATCTAATCTTCAGCATTCTTCTGTAGCACCACATTTCAAAAGCTTCTATTCTCTTCTTGTCTAAACTATTTATTGTCCACGTTTCACTTCCATACATGGCTACACTTCACACAAATACTTTCAGAAATGACTCCCTGACACTTAAATCTATACTCGATGTTAGCAAATTTCTCTTCTTCAGAAATGCTTTCCTTGCCATTGCCAGTCTACATTTGATATCCTCTCTACTTCGACCATCATCAGTTATTTTGCTCCCCAAATAGCAAAACTCATTTACCACTTTAAGCGTCTGTTTTCCTAATCTAATTACCGCAGCATCACGCGATTTAATTTGACTACATGCCATTATCCTCATTTTGCTTTTGTTGATGTTCATCTTACATCCTCCTTTCAAGACACTGTCCATCCCGTTCAGCTGCTCTTCCAGGTCCTTTGCTGTCTCTGACAGAATTACAATGTCATTAATGAACATATTGTAAAATATTTGGAATGCCTGATGTCCCTAATCTTGCCATGATTAACAAAATGAAAAATAAGTAATAATAATGATGTGCAGTTGCTGACTTTTGCTGTGACATAGTTTGAAGAAAAAAAAAAAAATTATTTTTGATGACACTGTCCCATGAGCACTTGGTAGTGCCATAAGGTTTTTGTCAGACTGTGAAATGCTAATTCGATTGTGTTGTAACAATGAAAGAACATTATCAACCAGTCTATTAATCTTCATGGAAAGTGTGCAGTTAGTTCTGATTAGAAATTTGTTATACGACATGTGTAATGCAGCCTGTACATTTCCTCACTCTTCCCAGGTCGTCACAAATCAAGGAACGCGAGCAACAGTGAAGGTGAGAGTGGCAGTGACCGCACCGGCGACTCCTCCGACTCAGAGTCTGACGGCAGCAGGAGTAGGAGTGCGTCTCCACCCCCACGTGCCAAGCAGCGTCCCACAGTGCCTGCGAAGAAGCGGCAGGGGGGCCAGGCGACGGGGGCGGCGAGGAAGCCGCGCGGCACTGCGGGGAAGAGTACCAGGAAGCCGGTTGCAGTCTCTACGGCAGAGCTTGCCAGTATACTGCGGGATCTCGTGGATAAAGGTCAGATGGCATCTGCCGTGCCAGCATTGCCCACTCTCCTCTTTACTTGTTTTTGAATACAGGACATATCCTCATAATACTGTGATAGATACATTTTCATGCATTAAGTAACTGTTGGTCTTTTTATCGGTTGTCGATTCTGTGATTAAAGTTTGCATTAGTAAGCTTCTCTTATTCACGTAACTATGGAAAATCAACAGATGAGTGCAGGGTATCAAAATACATGTTAATTGTTACAATAAAGTAAAAACAGTGTGTTGCTTCTGTTCATAATGCCATTTATTAAGAAGAAATAGCGCCATTACCATTGTTATAGGTGTGCCTAATTAAGTACTTGTTTACTTTAGTTTCCTACCGGTAAATGTTTAAAGATTTGTGCACCATAATGTAAAACTTGTTTCTCATATAATGAGTACTCTGAAACAGATACCTGATAGTTGGCATAGGACCAAGATTTATTAATAAGGGTCACTCAAATAGAGACATAGTTTTGGAAAGAAGAGAGGTCAGTGCAGTTGTTGAGTATGTAACAGTGTGGGAAGGGTCTAGAAGTAGGAAAACATCTATTACTGCTTTGACAAGTGAACCATTAGCTTTCCTTTAGTTGCTGCGAATTTTCCTATCATGTGTACTCACTGCCTCAACTCCAACCAGACTCTAGACTACTGTTGGTCTCGTGCTACTGTTTATAACCAAGTTCAACTCTCGATGCCCACTATGCACATTAATGCACTTTCGTTCTGCATGGCTGTTCTGTATCCTGTGAAGTGCTCATTCTTTCAGCATTTTCCAGCTCAGGTGGACATGAGTGCTGGATCTTGAGCCTTGTTTAAATTGAAACTTCCATCCCAGTTTATCAGATTCTCCAACAGCTTTACTTTGTCTGATTCCTTGATTATGCTTTCCTAGAAACTTGGGATTTTTATAATGATACTGACCTCATCCTATTTCATTTCATGATTATATTATATTGAACTGATGCAAGTGACGTCAGCAACACATTCGATTAAAACAACCAAACAAGTCAGCTGTCACTGAGCAATGCTTTTAATGTAATCATAAAACGATATACGGCAATACCGGTGACATGTTGCAAACACCAAGTCTCTGATACAGTGTAATTGAAGAGTATACATAAATAACGATGTTGGAAAAGCTAACAAAAGGGGAGGCAAAACCTACAAGGCTTTTGAGATGAATTGTGTACTAGAAAAGGCCATCAGGGAATAGAGGATAAGAAGAAAAGAAAAAGGAATTAGAAGAATCACAACTGGGAGAAAAGGGGATAATCTGAGTTTGGATTGTCTGGCTTTTGCAAGTGGTCTGCCGTCTGTGCTGAATGGGTAATATATGCAACAATGCAGATAAACCTCCTACAAGAGACAGCTTCAAAAGCAGTCCTAAATACAATGTGTGTTTAAAAAGTAAGGTGACTTTATATTTTTTTGAAAAAATATTTATTTATTTGTCAATATTCATGTTGTCCCCTTCAAAGTAATCCCCCTCTCATACAAAACACTTGTGCCAACGCTTCTTCCAATCCTCTAAGCACTTCTCATAAGCACTTTTTGCAACAGCCTTCAGCACTTCCAGCGATGCGGTTTTTATTTCCTCAATCACTGAAAATCTTCGTCCTTTCATAGGTCTCTTCAGTTTTGGGAACAGGAAAAAGTCGCAGGGGGGCCAAATCCGGTGAATATGGTGGCTGAGGCGTGATTGTCGTGTTGTTTTTGGCCATAAAATCTCTTACAAGTAATAATGAAAGAGCAGGTGCATTGTCGTGATGCAAAAGCAATGAACTGTTTTTTCACAATTCCAGACGCTTTTAGTGTATTGCTTCTCGCATACAGCACATAACGTCAAGGTAATACTCATTGAGCGTAAGACCTTGAGGCACAAATTCATGATGCACTATGCCATGGTAAACAGGGGGAGGGGGGGGGGGGGGCAAGGCAGTGAGCAAAAGTTTGACATTTGATCGAACTTGGTGTGCTTTTTTTTCGGTCTTGGCTCTCCGGTGTGCTTCCATTGTTGGGATGATTGTGCTCTGGTTTCAATGTCATAACTGTATACCCATGTTTTGTCACCAGTTACGACCCTTTTGAGCAAATCAGGACCATCATTGACGTCATTCAAGAGCTTCTGAGCAATGTTCATCGACGATTCTTCTGATCAAAATTGAGAAGTTTTGGAACAAACTTCGATGACACGCGTCTCATGCCCAAAACTTCCAAAAAAATTTGATGACACGAGCCGACACATATGCCAACATCTTCAGCAACTTCTCTTACGGTAATTCGATGCTTTTACAAACAATTTTCACAGCTTTGACGTTATCATCTGTTGTTGATGTGCTGGGATGTCCAGAGTGAGGTTCATCATAGCATCTTCTCGGCCATCTTGGAAGAGCTTGTACCAATTGCAAACATTTTTTTTTACTGAAAGCAGACTCACCGTATGGCACTGTCATCATTTCAAGTGTTTTAGAGCAGTTGATTCTATTTCTCACACAAAATTTTATACAAATTCTTTGCTGCATTTTTAATAATAATTGAAAATCACTGAGCACACCAAAACAAGTCTATCCTTTGTATCTGTCAAAAACAAACAAAGTATGCTGAAACTGTGAAGATATGTGGGACATGTGTACAACATAAAAGAAAAGATCGATAATCAAATGTATGTTATGCGCGCAATTTGAAAAGTCACCTTACCATCTGAACAGCCCTCATATATCTTTTGAAAAAACAGAGTACATGACAGATGTGAAGGAGGCACCGAAACATATGGAAACTTATTATGGTAGAAAAAAATGGCTACAAAATTTAAATATCTAGGTGAAACAATACAAGCAAATGTTTTAGACAAAGAAGCTAACCTAGGAAGGGCAAGGAAAGTGGAGGTTGATTTTCTCCTAACAAGAAACCTCTATAGCAAGAAATCTACAGGGTGGCACACGAAATGTGTTCCCTTTTTGTTTTTGAGTATAAACTTTATTGTCGATACAATCTGAAAGGAACATTACTACAATGAAGAGCTGTCCATGGAGATTTGTTCTAACTCAGCACATGCTCAATATGTCCACCATTTTGTTTCCTATCTTCCTTCAAACGAACACTGAAGTTAGTGATTACCCTTCGGCACATGTCTTCCGTAATTTCACTACAAGCTTGAAGAATAAGTCTTCTGAGCTCCATTAAATCATGTGGACATTTCGGGAAAATTTTTTCCTTACGGTACTCCCAAAGAAAAAAAGTCACATGGATTGAGGTCTGGACTATTGGGGGCCCAATTTCGTCTGTCATTGAAGGGACCTGGAAACCTGAGTGAAATGATCCGCGTGTCGAAATACTCATGTAAAAACTCCAACACAGTGTTTGCGGTATGTGGCCTTGCTCCATCTTGCATGAACCACTGTGTGTTGAAGGGCAAGGCTGTAGCAAGAAGCTGTGGAATGAAAGCTGTTACGAAGCATGCTCAAATAATGCTAACTGTTCACAGTTTCTTCAAAGAAAAAGGGTCCAATTAGTCCATGACTGGAAATTGCTGCCCGCGCTGTAATCCTCGGAGCATAATGTTGTCGTTCATGAAGCACTTGTGGGTTTACATTTTGTTTGTTAACCACACCGTCTAAATGAAAATGCACCTCGTCTGAAAACCAAACATTGTTGAGAGTTTCTTCCCTGTCCTCCGCCCAATGAGCAAACAGTAGCCTCTGCTGCTTGTGTTCTTCAGTGAGCTTCTGTGCACAGGTCATCTTGTATGGGTACATATGGAAGTCACTTTTAAGAATGCGTTGAACAGAGCATCTGGATATTCCGTTGCACTGCTGCCTTTCTACACGATTTCCCGGGGCTTTTCTGTACAGCAACTTGTACCACTTCAATATTCTCCAGCGAACAAACAGGCTTAGGCTGAGGTCGCTTCGCTTCCAATACTGTTCCTTCCAGTACAGATTTGTCGTACAGCCTGTGGATGGTCTTGTTGCAAGGGACACGTCGTGTGTTAAACTGTCGTAGAAAACGCCTCTGAGTCACAACAAGGCTTTTCGTTTCATGAAAAAGTAACATAAATGCCAATCGTTGCTGTGTCGTCAGTCTTCCATTGTCTGCCATTGCTGCTTACTAGTCTCCTAGCGGCAGTATCGTGAATTACATGTCATTTCGTAACTCATTTGTTTTTCCAAGCTCTGCTGGGACTGCTGTAGAAATCCCAGCGGGATATCTAATGTGTGTCGTAAATTGTGAAAGAAACAATTGGTAACACATTTTGTGCGCCACCCCATATTTCCATAAATGCAGTACTTCAGCACTGCAGTACTGTCTTTAAACCAGAATCTCTTTATGCGACAGAACGCCTTTTGTTAAACACAGCCAAACATCGTGTGAAATAAAAAAGAAAGAAAATAAAATAGTCAGTGAAATCTTGCTACCAAAATATAAGCATGGGAAATGGAATTTAAGAAGTAATAAAGAAGTTTATGAAAAAACAGAGCAAATATCAGACACGATGGGGAAAAGAAGAGTTGCATTCTACGGACACCTAAAAGGGCTAGATGAAAACAGGTTAACAAAAAGAATTTTTAATGTCTTTAACAGAAACCCCAAAACATTAGTGACGTGAATAAAGATGTTAAAGTGGATGTGAGGGAAATGGAAATCACGGAGGAAGAAATGGGAAAACAGAAAGGTGCAGAGCAAAAGTAAAAAGTTTCATGGGCTTCCAGGAGAAAACAAAGAAAAAGGTAGGTGAAGCAAGGACAGAAGAAAGATGAGAAAAACATAGGGAGAGAATGAAAAATTACTGGAAATAAAAAAAGGAGAAAAGAAAGAATACATAAGTTATTTCATGTGGTCCTTAGTAGGGCAAAGCAATTACACAAAAAGTGGAGGTTCAGTTTACACAAGACTTGGGGCAGCCTTTATTTTAATAATTTTTCTCTGGCCTTTGGATGTACTGGAGTTGGGAAACTCTGAAAGAATACATGCTTCAAGAATTATCAGTGCGGGCTCTGATAAGCAAAAGGGCCCTAAAGGGCATAGTTAGTGTCAGGACTTGAACTCGTCTATAAATAGCCACATGAGATCAACTGTAGCTCATAATCTGATTGGGAACGTAACAGAAAAAATTGTAGTACCTGAAGAAGATGGCTGGGTTGGTCATCAGAATATTGTGCATAAAATGGAAACAATCCAGCTGGACACCTGGAAGACCACCATTAATGAAACGGATATTACTGATATGTGTTATTAAAAATTTATTTTACTGAATAAATGCAGTGGAACTCTGGATATGTCCATAAATGATAGTTTTTATAGTGTCAAGAAGTTTGTCAAGCACATCCATCCCCATACGATAGTTTCTTTTTGACATCTATTAGTGTCTGTAAGCTAACATGAAAATTCTCTTGCTGTCTGGTACAGTGATTGTGAATATCTGAGCTTTAAAAAATATATTCCTTATTAACTTCATGTTTCTAAGGGAACAGTTATGTTTCCAAGGTGTACATATCCAGCAGTGTTGTTATGTTTAATTTTTAAAACAAAGTCTTGCATCAATTTCTGCTGCTCTTCACAGTCCGGGTTCTAATAGCTCCTTTTTGTATTCTAAAAGTGCTCTAAACAAGAGTTACCCCAGAATATGAGTGTTTTGGTTGTGAATGAAAGTTGATGCTACATGTGTATATACTAGTTTCAGGGTACCACAGATTTCCAATTACTTGTTTTTCACAATCCCATCATTCACAGGTATGTCAGAGGCTCTGAAGTGGATATCATCGAGCCTCGAAGAGGAAGCAGTAGACAGGGAGTCGACAGCTTCGGGTGATGCACTTCCGGTTCCCCTGCTGCCGATCAACGAGGCAGAGATCGTTGCTGTCGACGACCCAACGTTCCTGAAGCTGCTGTCGGCACTCGCCCTCAATCCTCCAGTGGAAGGGCAGGTCAGTAGGCTGTACATGCCACACTTAAAATTACAGAATTGTGCATTTATAGTTTCAAATTACTTAGTAGTTGGCTGGTATTAATACTGGCCAACTACCTCATCTAATACATCAGAAACTGAATTTGAATTCAATTTAACTTGCTGGAATGTATGGAATCAGTGGGGAAGAAATTGATGAATACATTACGATATCAACATAAAAGTTTTCTGGGTATGGTACCGCGTCATAATGTATAAAACTACTGCTGCTGGTGAAAAACCAACGTTCGGCCACAGTTGCAGCACCTTCTTCTGGGTCTAAGAAGAAGGCGCTGCAACCGTGGCTGAAAAGTTAGTTTTTCTCCAGCAGCAGTAGTTTCATACATTATGACATGCTACCATACCCAGAAAACTTTTAGGTCAACTGACTTTGGCCGCGGAAGCCTACGCAATTACACATAACAATATGATGCTACAAAGAGCATACAAACTCATCTGAGCAGATACATCAGAAAACTTATACAATAGAACTTCATCAATCCAAATATCTCGGTCAGAGGGAGGGAAGGAGGGGGGGAGGCAGGAATAGCAGTAACAATTGATGATGAGATGCATTAAGTTTAAGTTCAGCCAATCGTGGTACACAGATCCTGGCAAGATGCGGTTATCAAGTTCACATTGAGCTATATATGGTATTACTGTATTGACCGAATTTGTTGCGAAAATAAAATGGCATCATAGAGGAAGAAGGTGTTAATGAACATGGGGAAAACCTTTGATGCACTGCATTGGACAAATAAATGAAAATAGTTTTAAAAAGGCACTGTTTCTCTATTTGGAACTGAAGTGTTTGGAAAGAATCCAGATTGCCCAGATGCAGGTGTTAATTATGTAATGACACTGATGCTAATAAAATCCAGTTTCTGATGATGAAGTTATTGCTGTTTCTCCATCTGCAGAATTTGTTTATAGTGATGTTGGACAAGCTGACAGAGTAGGCGCTGAATCTGAAGACATTACAACACATACAGAGGCAACAAAATAATGCGTTATTTGGAATGCCACACGGAATCAGATTTGGCCAAACTATTCCTGGGAAGATGCTTATATGATTGTGCTGCACATAAATGACATACAAGTCTTGCACAAAAGAAACTTACTAATTGTTTCAGTGTATAAAATTCACTGTCCCCCCACCTTTCCCTGCCTCCCAAGCATCTCATCATCTCGTTAACATTTATATGTAAGTGTGTGTACATTAAAATAAATACAACATAATGTTAAAAAGGAGGCACATATTCCTACAGGAGGTAGTATTGGTAGAAACTGGAAGAGAATTCCCTATAATTATATGTCTGGAAACAAATACCTACTGAGATATGGACCATTTTACTTGTGATAACAGATTGTTGAATATCTTCTGTTCACAGCTGGCATTTTATTTGCATATGAAGTAGGATTCACAAGAGATGCCATAGTAAATTACCACAAGATACACATCTGGGCTGATGCAAATCCTCTAGCAGTCGTGGAGGTGAGGCATAAGGATCATTTCAGTATCCATGTATGGGCGGGGATTGTCAGTGACTAACTCATATGGCCATACACTTTATCAAACAGATTAACAGGTGCTGAGTATCACCAATTTCTGTGTGATGAATTACAAGCACTGTCGGAGAACCTTATGTTTGCAGAAAGATAACAACTGTGGTTTGTAGACAACAATGCATCAGTCTATTTTCTACAGCTCATGCAACAATATCTCACAGCAACATATCATGGGTGCTGGATTGGTCGGAAGCTCTGGTAGCGTGGCCTCCCAGTTCACCAGACCTGAATCCATTGCATTTCTGGCTATGGCCGTGGTGTATGGTCAGTCCATTAACAATGGTCAATCGTTACCCAAGCATGTGACACAGTCCAAATGGAGCCAAGTGGTGAAGGTATACCAGGGGAAGAGGAAGATTATGGATAAGTGTTGGTCTGCGTGTATAGATTAATGTACAGGATGTTGAACAGGAAATTGACGTTTTTGTAACAGATACTGCTTTTAGCATTGGGGTCACTCGAGTTCATCACGCCCTCCTCTTGTTGCCCACAGAAGCAAGCAGATAGGCTTATTTTCAATGTGTAACTGGAGCACCGAGCATCACGTTTTGCTGTGGAGGAATTTATTCAAAATGGCGAGTCTGCTGTGGCCACTCGGTGTACCTTTCGTCTTCACTTTAACCTCTGTATGTGTGAAGTGCTTCCTTCTTGCACCTTAATTTTTAGGTGGGTGAACAATTTTTGCACTTACCATAAAGTGACATGAACAAAAGCACTGTCCTTGACAAGTAGTAGTTACACCCTAAAAAACCTTAAAATGTCAGTCATAGAAGAGTGTCTGTTATTCAGAGTCCGATCTGGTGAACCAGACTCCGCTCTCAAGCACTCAGAATTTCTCGTCAAAAGTCTATCACAGTCTTGAACAGACATCTAAAAATATCACCCTTACCAAATGAGTAATGTTTATTCATAAAAATTTTATAGGAATTGGCAAAAGCAGTCGGTACTGTTTTAATAACAACATGTAAAGTTAGAAAGTAGCATCAAACACATATCAGAATCAGTACAACATTGTGGAGTCAGTAATTACCTGCTGCTGTGTGGAATGGCCTATTAGATGGTACACATGTACATGCAGTGTACAAACTTGCACCTGCTTTTCCTGTATGGCAGTTTCTCATTGTTGTCCTCAGACATTAGTTGTATTGCACAGTGGCACCATTGCTGCTTAATTTCTGCCACAGCTTCAACCTTGAATCAATTGAGATCTCTTACTCCTTCATGTTCGTCATAATTTTTCAGTCTTTGTACAAAGTCTTCATTTATAGCTGAAAATAATAGCAATTAAAAAAAAGAACAAAAATTGATTATTTCAGAAGCCGGTTATTTTAAATGGTTTTAAGTCACGTTAAACTGGAGATTAAAAGACCCAGTGTAACTAAAAACCAGCTGGTTTAGTGATAAGCATCACCCCAATACTGAACTGTTCTGCAGCAATGGCAACTTCACAGTACTTTTACATCTCTTCATAGATGCATACCAGAAACTGTATTTTGGGGATTGCACTTTACAGGCTTTTTCACTGTTGGGAAGGTATTTTCACAGAAACAAAGGTCACTGGGGTAACAAACCGTATAAATCACAATTGCATTATTACTCTGTAACAAACCACCAGAGACCGTGGGTCCCTTACACCAAAGTACTCAGAAAATATTCCTGAGCAACACCCAAAATTTTGTCGATAAACCCATACGAGGTAAATAGAAAGTAATACTTGTATATTACTTGAAACTGTGCTGTCTTTAAATTATCCAAAGCTTCAAACATTCAGGTTGTTATTTGTATGTGCCAGTTGGGAGATGATACGTATAAAACTATTCTGAGGTGACGTAGCGGTTAAGGAGGTGTACTCATATTTAGGAGTGTGGTTGAATCTCTTCATACCCATCTTAATTTAGGTTTATTGTGGCTTCTTTAATTGTTTTAAGACAAATGCTTAGAACATATGTACAATGGACCTCCTCCATTCAAGCTGTCACTGTGCATCTAGTGACTTTGAAGCTGATGAGAAACAAAACTCTTTTAAGTGTAACTGTCTTCACCTTCCCTTGAACTAATGCTCATTTTTTTTAAAACTCGCAGGAAGTTTACTGGCGCATTCCAGGAGAACTTAGCAGCGCTGAGTTGAGGTCGAGAATAGCAGTGATAAACATGGCAGTTGAGGGGCGACTACCTCCAGAGGGTGAAAGCCAAGGTAAGGTATGCCTTTACATAAGAGAATGTGTGTAAGCTGTGTTAAGAGAATGTGTGTAAGCTGTGTACATACTGCCGAACATTGCAATGAGCCACATTGTGGGGACTACCATACAATCTCACAAGGTGGAGCAGCTGCAAGACACTGGATTCAAACTACGAAAGAGCTGGTTTCCGGCATCTTCCTGACAATAGCCTGGTTAGGGCAATTTCATTCATATTTAGCCTGGATTAGGATGTTTTCATCTATATTTAGCCTGGGTTAGGGTGGTTCGATTCACGCAGTCATTCATGTTCCATAGATCTAATCAAGAATAACCTTCAAGGCTGTGAACAAGTTATGGTAAGCTGTTGCTTCGCCGTTCAATATTCACTTGATTTCAGTTATATTTTTTATTTTAATTTTATTAATCGCAAATGAATCTGCTCCAGTCCGGAATCCCTAAACCATTACACCAACAACCTGAAAACAGCTTTCGCATCCCGCAATTACCCTCCCGACCTGGTACAGCAGCAAATAACCAGAGCCATTTCCTCATCCCTTCAAACCCAGAACCTCCCACAGAAGAACCCCAAAAGTGCCCCACTTGTGACAGGATACTTTCCGGGACTGGATCAGACTCTGAATGTGGCTCTCCAGCAGGGATACGACTTCCTCAAATCCTGCCCTGAAATGAGATCCATCCTTCATGAAATCCTCCCCACTCCACCAAGAGTGTCTTTCCGCTGTCCACCTAACCTTCGTAACCTCTTAGTTCATCCCTATGAAATCCCCAAACCACCTTCCCTACCCTCTGGCTCCTACCCTTGCAACCGCCCCCGGTGTAAAACCTGTCCCATGCACCCTCCCACCACCACCTACTCCAGTCCTGTAACCCGGAAGGTGTACACGATCAAAGGCAGAGCCACGTGTGAAAGCACCCACGTGATTTACCAACTGACCTGCCTACACTGTGAAGCTTTCTATGTGGGAATGACCAGCAACAAAATGTCCATTCGCATGAATGGACACAGGCAGACAGTGTTTGTTGGTAATGAGGATCACCCTGTGGCTAAACATGCCTTGGTGCACGGCCAGCACATCTTGGCACAGTGTTACACCGTCCGGGTTATCTGGATACTTCCCACTAACACCAACCTGTCAGAACTCTGGAGATGGGAACTTGCCCTTCAGTATATCCTCTCTTCTCGTTATCTGCCAGGCCTCAACCTCCGCTAATTTCAAGTTGCCGCCACTCATACCTCACCTGTCTTTCAACAACATCTTTGCCTCTTTACTTGCGTCTCGACTGACATCTCTGCCCAAACTCTTTGCCTTTACAAATGTCTTCTTGTGTCTGTGTATGTGCAGATGGATATGTGTGTGTGTGCAAGTGTATACCTGTCCTTTTTTCCCCCTGAGGTAAGTCTTTCCGCTCCCGGGATTGGAATGACTCCTTACCCTCTCCCTTAAAACCCACATCCTTTCGTCTTTCCCTCTCCTTCCCTCTTTCCTGATGAAGCAACTGTTTGTTGCGAAAGCTTGAATTTTGTGTGTACGTTTGCGTTTGTTTGTGTGTCTGTCGACCTGCCAGCGCTTTTGTTTGGTAAGTCTCAAAATCTTTGTTTTTAGATTTATTAATAATTTATGTATTTAAATCAAAACAATTGCCACTACCTCTTGTCAGTACATAGTGTCTAGAGTACTGTGGTATTTCATTGCAGACACAAGCTATACGTAATACGATTGCTAGGTTATAAAGCCAGATATTCCTTTATTTGGCAAAATGGAGGAAAAGGTTTAGTTGTAAGAAATAAAGGGTATGTGCACGAGAGCCTTCTTTTACATTTTTTTCATAAAAACAGTGAGACACAAGCATTTTTTGGTACAAATTATTTTATTATTTGCCTTTAAAATTTATATTAATTCTGACTTTTTTCTAACTCTGATGTTAGAACCTCAAAAACCTCAAAAACATGGTGTTGGAAGGATTCAGTATCTTCCTGAAGTGATGCCACTCACTGTCCTCACATTTTTGTTTGGCATTAGTCGCTGACAGTTGATCCTCTACGTACAAAAATGTAATGCAACAGATTGCAGATAAATGGGCAGAAACACCCATAGTTGTGTAATTACACGACTTTGAACAGTCACTGGAAGTGATCACTTCAGTCGAATGTTCGGGAGTGTGTAGACTGAGCATTTTAAATTGTAAAGAGCACATGAAACTAACTCCTGAAGAGTCAAATACCAGACAGATTCATTGGAAGCACCCTCAGGAAGTGTAGTCCATACACAAAGGTGGCAGTTCATTTGACCAATGCTTGAGTATTGCTCACCAGTCTGGGATGTGTGCTGGATAGTATCAATTGAATAAATGGATAATATCCTTAAAAGAGCAGCACATTTCATTCAAATGTTCATTTAGTAAGCACAAAAGCATTAGAGAGACAGCATTACAGTGACAGACTCTACAAGAGAGGCATTGTGCATCATGAAATGGTTTGCTGTTAAAATTCTGGAAGTGTACATTCCTAGGAAAGTCAACAATATGCATGTCTCATGAAGAGACCATAAATGCAAGATTAGACAGATGCAATATCACCCTGAAGCTTATCAACAATTGATTTTCTAAGGACTTCTGTACATGAGGCGACTCAAATGTGACCCATTCCCAACGCGGTTTGGTAACTGGTCGATTGCACATCAATTCCTGTGTAGCTGAACAGGGCTCCACATATAGAGCAGCTGTATAGTGACTCATCAGTAAGTCATTTGCAATGCATTGCCAACCAGTTGCCAGCGACTCGGCGTCTGCATTGCCAAGTGATCTGAGTTGCATATGGTCCTCGAACACAAGTCAGTATCGGTTTAGTTTGAAAATGAATGGGCAGACTGTGAACATTAACTTTGTGCAGGAAGTGGAATTACATTCTGTTTTATACTGCTGAAAGCTTCCAGACTACTGCAGGAGGAATTTGTCAGAGAGAGCATGGTGCGAAGAGAGAAAAGTTTCTGGTACGTCATTGCAGGCAAACGTACATAAAAATGTAAACCATACTGGCACTCTTCTTCTGGGTGTCTCACAGCACTTTTGTTGTTCGAACAATTACATAGTTTTGTGCAAAAGAACAGTGAAATAGGTGAGAAGGGGGCGAGGGGGACCACAGATGTCCATTATTTACAAACACAATGGTTTTCATGTACAACTTATTTAAGGAGCACAAACCACCTTCCCCCCTTGCCCCCCCCCCCCCCCTCTATTTCTCCACTTGTGTATAAATCTCATGACGTCTTGGTTTTCAAAGTAGAAGCAATCATCAACAAATTAAAGTGAAGGAATTATTTTGTGTTGTTTCACCGAAAACAAACAAAGCTCAAGTGCAACAAGTAGTACTCCCTCTCCTCCATGCTTGCACACTTTTAATGGTGGTTTGTCATTTCAGAGTTGCACAGTGTGTGGAACTTCGTTGCCAGCCAGGCTGCAACCAGTTGGCGATTTAGATTACTTGCACTTCACATTCAGTCTCATTTGCTCCTTGTATGGATGGCTAGCAGACAACTGGCAGGTGGAATAGGCAGTGGAAGGACTGAAGTGGTACACAGAGTAACCTCCGCCACACACCATAAGGTAGTTTGTGAAGTACGGAAGTATATGTAGGAAAAGGCGACATTAGGTGATAAATCAGGAAAATATGGGCAGCGTGATGTTGATCTGATGTTTTTCTCCATGAATCAATCATTTCTTTGATGTGCAGTGAGACAGCTCGCGTTACCATGATGAAGGATACAAGATGACTTGGACAGGATTTGTGATTGGTGTAAAGAATGGCAGCTAACTCTAAATATAGATAAATGTAAATTAATGCAGATGAATAGGAAAAAGAATCCTGTAATGTTTGAATACTCCATTAGTAGTGTAATGCTTGACAGTCACGTCGATTAAATATTTGGGCATAACATTGCAGAACGAGATGAAGTGGGACAAGCATGTAATGGCAGTTGCGGGGAAGGTGGATGGTTGTCTTCGGTTCATTGGTAGAATTTTGGGAAGATGTGGTTCATCTGTAAAGGAGACCACTTATAGAACACTGGTGCGACCTGTTCTTGAGTACTGCTCGAGCGTTTGGGATCCCTGTCAGGTCAGATTGAGGGAGGGCATAGAAGCAATTCAGAGGTGGGCTGCTAGATTTGTTACTGGTAGGTTTGATCATCACACAAGTGTTACGGAAATGGTTCAGGAACTTGGGTGGGAGTCTCTAGAGGAGAGGAGGCGTTCTTTTTGTGAATTGCTACTGAGGAAATTTAGAGAACCAGCATTTGAGGCTGACTGCAGTACAATTTTACTGCCGCCAACTTACATTTCGCGGAAAGACCACAAAGATAAGAGAGATTAGGGCTCGTACAGGCATATAGGCAGTCATTTTTCCCTCGTCCTGTTTTGGAGTGGAAGAGGGAGAGATGATACTAGTTGTGGTACGAGGTGCCCTCCGCCACGCACCGTATGGTGGATTGCGGAGTATGTATGTAGACGTAGATGTAGAAGAATGATGTAACATTTCCTATTGTTTTTCCTTATTTATCAATAACTTATAGCCATTCAGTATTAACTGTTCCTCAGTGGATGGGAAATGTCCATTGCTTTGCAAATTTTTTTGTAAAACACTTTTGTTGGTTCAAGTTCATCTTGGGATACCCAAACAGTTGATTGCTGCTTATTTCTGGCTCATATGAATAAATCTGATTTTTGTCTTCGGTTAGTATGGTGTATACAGAATTTGGATATCTTCAATTAAAGTTTTTGAGCAATTTCTTACAGCAGCTGCTACGAGTCTGTTTTTTGGCATTGGTCAAACAGTGCAGAATGTATCAGGAAATGTCTTTGATGTACTGGTATGTTCAATACGCCTAAGGATGCCCCCATTTCACAACCATATGCAAATCCTCGTCAGTAGTATTGTGCTCACTATCAGTAATTTTACAGACAACCGTATTGTGCTTTCAACACTGAAGGAAACACTACTAAGACGAATTTCTGTAAACCAACTGTAAACAGTATTTACTGAAGATGAATGACTATCAAAAGTTTAAGGGAGCATTTGAGACTTCTAGTCAGGACTTCATCAAAATCATTTAAAAATAAAGCATCCAACAAAGAACATTCACTTTGAATTTTAATTTGTCACAACAGCTTCTTTAAATGCTCCAGAAAAAACTGAACACCCGTACCTGAGACTGACTAAAGACACAGAAGCAAAATCTGTAAAACTGCTTGGTATACATATTGATCCCAAACTAAGCTAGTAACCCCATATTAATCATGTCTGCAGAGAGATATCAGGGGGATGCTTTCTCATATGGAAATTATGTGATCTAGTGAGAAACAAACATCGTACGACAGTTTACTTCGAATTTTTCAGTCTCGCATATCTTACAGGCTGTTGTTATGGCATCACTTGTGTCATGTCGGTGATGTACTGCCGATTTAGAAAAAGATGCTATCAATAATGTTTAAGGTTGGTCCAAGGGAACATTGCCATCCTTCATTTACTAATGCCAAAATAATGACAATGATAAATATTCATATCTATCCAACATTGATATATTATAAAAACAATACACCAGAGCTAAAAGCAATATACCAGAGCTAAAAACAATATACCAGAGTTTGACACCAGAGAGAACATATATTGTCATGATACGGAAAACAAAAAGTGTGTTGACATTCCCAAACATAAGCTAACATAAACAGGCAACTCTACAGAGTGAGCAGTTCGAATTTTTTTATAAGTTGCCACATTCTGCAGTCAATATACCTTTCAGTGATTTTAAGAGCAAGTTGTATAACTAGTTAAAAAACAATCCAGTCTACAGTTCAAGAAAATTATTGGATACTAGTAGTGTAGAAATTGAGTTTTAGGATTATGTTACAATTCTGGTTAATATAGGGTAAGTTATCTGTACATGCAATGTGAACAATAGTTAATATAGTGATTGATATTGTACCATCCCCTAAATATAAAGCCCATTGCGCCACATGTGGTCAGTGGCTTATAAACTGTCTGAATCTCAAATAAAAACATCTACTTGGCCATTGTTTCTACAATAACAAATAGTAATGTTGCATGTCTATAGTGCCATCTAGTTAAAAAAGGCCATACCAGAGTTATCCAGAAGCCTGTGTCTAGTAAGACGTGCAAGAAAGAGGAGGAAAATTGGTAATGAAATGATAGCAACAGGTCCTTGCAATGTTGAAATGGCATTGCCATCACTTTTATGAGTAATTACCAAATCTGTATTCCTATTTTTCTATCTTTTCTGTTGTACCAATTGAAATGAAATGCCCTCTTTCCAGTATGCTTATTACATTATTAAATTAGATTTTTAAGTTTTTACTGTTTTTCTTACTTATTATTTTTAAAAAGCCTTATTCAAGCTGACCGTTGCTTATATTTTCTGTTGTCTTAAAAAAGTATTTGTATTCTATTGTTTTCTGTCACTTTTAGCGAATGAAGAAAGTGCCGTACCAGGAAATAGCAGGGAGGATGGGGTGGAGGTCGACAGCCAGGAAGATGTGGGGGCGTGGCTGGCACAGAATGTCCTTCAGGGCTCCGGCGACGAGTCTGCAGGCGAGGAAGTAGCACCCCCACTTGTCAATAACTACATGACTCCCTGGAGCCAGAACATGCGGAAAGCAGCGAGGGAGGCTGCACTGGCAGAGAAGGGGCTAAGGTAACGCCGTCGTTCCTGTCTTGTGCTCGTTCTCATTTACCACAGAGATCTGAAGAACATGACATCTTTCTCATTGGTGGGCACCACAGCCACAAATTTATTGAATGAAGGCTGCTAGTTTACACCCCTGACACAAATTTTATTTGACCTTGTTATTTTGTGTTTTGGGGTGGGGTGTATAGACCTGTCAGGCTGTTGTGAGGACATGTAGCGTGAAGCCATGATGTATACCATATTTACCTTAGTATAAAATGACACACACACACACACACACACACACACACACACACACACACACACACTTTGTAAGAGGCACCTTGAGAAAAAAATTATTTTTTACATTTTCTAACTAACCAAAATTATGAACTGTTTCATTGAGGTAAAGAGGTGCCAAAACGTTAGCATTATACCTATTCCAAACTTATGGCATTTATTGATTGTGTACATTTTGATAATAGTAAGATAAATAAAATAAACAAAAATAAGTGGTTTACATTAATTTTGGACCATTTCTTTTCTATCTTGTTTGCTATCTAACCCTGTAGTCTGTGATATTATTATTTTTAGTCGTCATCATCCTGATAGCAGAGCTCAGAAATTTATATCTTCATTGTCACAAATATTTGGCTGTTTCTCCCAAATATGCTGCTATTTCTTAGGTTGTTGTAATGCTGAGACCTTAAACACAACTGTTTTTCCTGATTACACATTGGTCTTCGTTTCTGTACTGATATGAGAATGTTACAATGTTTCTTGCTTCCAAACATATTGTCTGCCTGAGCTCTCTCATTTGCTGTGTAGAACCAAGCGACACACTCTCTTGCATTCCCATGATACTTCACGGTGAGTGTTAACAATGTGGCAGCACATAAGTACACCACTGGCCCCTATATAGACTTCTACCATCTTCTGCAGAAATGCATGCTATTGTTGAGTATTTGTTCAACTTTAAAGTCAGTTCGATTCCGACTACAAAAGCATTAAGGCAAACTGCAGTTTAAACATGATACATGTTCACAAAAAAGCCAAACTACATGGTATAGATTTCCATGGTTGGAAACATGACAAAATTTGCTGCTCCCTCATTACTCAGCGCCCCGCAGTCATCCTAGCTCTCACCCGAGCTGGTGCCACTGTTTCCTTTCCAACCTTTCCATTGTGCTGATCTTGAGTGACTGTGAAAAACAGACTGCGATATCTTCTAGTGTGCAGGTCATATGTAACAACACCAACTAATGCAATAAACAAAAGATCACAATTACGATTCAGTCCCATTCTTGAACTTTTGCTCCTCCCATGATCTTGTGATGTCTCTTGGTACTGTATCGACGACTGGTCTTGCTGCTGTAATTTACTCTCACAATAATAATTACAGTCAGTTTAATATGATCTGTTTCCTGTGTTAGACATTTCATTCTGAATTAATTTTCCTTTTTGTTTCAACTGAATGTCACTGTCATGTTCTAAAGCTGATTAAAAGCTGGTAATGTTTTTACCTGATATTTGTGACCAAATTTCTCATTTTCCATCTCCATAGTAAATCATTGCAGTCTCTCGTAACTAAATAAAAGAATGGTCTGTGTTCAGAATCAACTAATGTTTTTTGACGACAACATTTCTGTTTTTGAATGTCATCTTTATGTAAATGCGGCATTAATGTTTATATATGGTATCCATACATGTACAAGAACATTTATTGCAAACCTGTTCAAATATAACAAAAGTTTGTAAGATGGTAGAATTCCTCCTTTGTTTCACATAACTGTCAAATTTTAATCAGATCAATTAGCTGTTGTAGTGGTTATTTCACAGTTTCTCGCACATCTCCTGCACTAGTGCTGCGTGAGTCAGTGTCATGCTGTTGTTCAAACATCAATACTGTATCGAGCAATTTTGCATATCAGGAAATCTCAGCCTGTTGGGACGCGAGTATCGTTTGCTGGGACCTACCCTTCCAGTCCCCTCAAAATAAATATGCTACTCACCATATAGCGGAGATGCGGAGTCACAGATAGGTGATAGGCACAACAAAAAGATTTTTACATTTAAAGCTTTCAGCCAAAGGCCTTTGTCAACTACAGACACACATACGCACGTGTGCATGCATTCGCATGCACGCGCGCGTGCACACACACACACACACACACACACACACACACACACACACACACACAAGCGAGCGGGCAAACACTAGTCACACATGACTGCAGTCTCAGGCAACTGAAACTGCGATTGCGTTAGTATGCGTGTATGTGTCTATAGTTAACAAAGGCCATTGGCTGAAAGCCTTAAATGTGAAAATCTTTTTGTTGTGCCTATCTGTGACTCAGCATGTCTGCTATATGGAGAGCAGCAATTTGCCTTCTCATAATGTTGTTACATTTCATCCTGGATTTTCCATAGTCAAAATAAATATGCATGAGATGTCATTAGACAAAGCTTCATCTCTAAATATAAAACGACCCCCATAAATATGAGACTTCTCCTGAATACTGTACTAAACAACTTAAAAAACTGATGTCAGCAGTAGTAGTTTAATCTGCAAATATGAGTCTACCCTGTATTTTTGGCCCCTGGCATGTATAGACTGCTGTGCAACACAGTAGTGGTATCAGCAAGCTGTATTGATCTGTTTTGCAGAGGTTAGACATATGGGTGGCCATGACTAGGGTAAGTTTGAGATGGATACAGGAGGGGATGGACAGCGAGAGGGGGCAGGAGGGGACTGAAATGCTAGAGTAAGTGAGTATAGGGCTGGGGGCAGGAGGAAGTGGGTAGGGGGATATGGATAGAAAAATGGAGGCAGCAGGATATGGATAGGAAGATGGGAGCAGGAGGATATGGATAGGGAGAATGGGGTAGGAGGATATGAATAGGGAGATAAAGGCAGAAGGATATGGATAGGAAGATGGGAGCATGGGGGAAGGAGGATATGGATAGGGAAATCGGGGCAGGAGGATATGGCTTAGGCAAGGGTCCCCTTACTTTCCTCTGATGGAACACTTTGAGAATCAAAGATCTTTTTTATTTGGCGATTATGTGAATTTTAAATCATAATTAATAATAAAAATCACATCATTTTAAGCAGTAATTAATAGTGTCAAAATGTTTAAAAAAAATTGCCACATTATTAATAGTTTTTTGTGGAGCACTTATTCATTTATCACAGAACTCCAGGAACACAGTTTGGGAAACCCTCGGATAGGAGAGTGGGCAGGAGGACATGGAAAGACAGATGTGGGCAGGGAGAGAGGAGCTAGGAGAACATGGACCGGGGGGGGGGGGGGGGGGGAAGGAGGATAAAGGGAGAGGGAGGATAAAGGGAGAGTGAAGGGGGTGGGAGGATAAAGGGAGAGTGAAGGGGGAGGAAGGATACAGGGAGAGTGAAGGGGGAGGAAGATAAGTCAAAGTGAGGAGGTGAAGTAATGGACAAGAAGAGAGGGGTATGAGATGGGGAGAGAGGCAGTGAGAAAAGTAGGAGATGGCTGAATAGAAGTGGGAAGAACAGGTGGACATAGAGACGGGGACAAGAGGTTGGCACAGAGGGGGAGCAGGAAGAGATGCGAGCAACGTAGGCATCAAAGTGCAACATATGTGTCAAACATATTTTAAAAAAAGAAAAAAGAACACTGCAATGCTGTAGATGAAATATATAATCAGTTGTTTATTTCACCAAATATTAGCATTGATGACTGATCCCACTTAATGGAAATTATAAAAATTGCAGAATATGAAATCCACACATAACAGTGTAAAAGTATAAGTGACAGCACAAGACTGCTCTCAAACACTGTCAACTGACAGCCGCTGAGGCTCATAGTTCTGCTATGCGGGTGATATTCTGTTCCCATAAGAATGTAGAGTTCAAATGCACAAAGTCTGAAGCTAACTTGTACCAAATTTCATAATATTTAGATTGCAGCCTTCAAATCTATAGTCAGTCATGAGGTCCTCTAGAGGGAGTATCATAAGATTTCCGTGACAGCTGTGGCATATCTGTTTCAAGAGAAACTAGGAAGTTCCATGTGGCTCTTTTTACCTGTTGACATTTCCATAATTTTAATGAAAAATGACAAAACATACAAATTGTTTTTATTTCTGAAACTTACAACGCATCACACTATGTATAGGGTGCTCAGATTATGTACTCTGTGCTTGCATTATGGCTCTGTAGTGAACCAGTCTCACTTCATGTTTTGGTTTTGCCAATTTACGTCACGTGCTATATTCGATAACAAATGTTGTTTGTCAGTTTTGTATGGACATCATTATGTGGCATGTATTTCCTTTTGTTTTGTTGCTTTACTTGTTTTCAACCAGTTGAAATGCTATGTCACTGTCTTTTTCTCTCCCCCCCCCCCCCCCCCCCCCCCCCCCCCCCCCCCCCCCCCCCCCGCCCTGGTACTCTGATAATAAGCTTTGCCTGAATAGCATCAGCACAATAAAGGACTTAGTACCATCTAGATCTCCTTCATTTCAGTAGCATATAAGCATTCTGACACATTTCACATCATTATGGAATGTTGTATTCATGATCTATGGAACAAGTATTAATATAATGTAATGTAAGAACAACTCCTTACCTACATTAAAATGACTTCCATAACATATGAATAGATGAAAGTTGAATACCATTATTCTTCCTCAACTAACAGATCTGTCACATAACAAGTGCTGCTGTAAGCCAGATTCTTGAACTATAGAGACAGGTCACAACCAACATTCCTAGTGTTGCTACCTATCATTTAAGACAAAAAAGGGGTATTTGTTGTATTTGAGCTGCATAGCCTGGGACCTGTTTCTTACTGTGGGCCAATGTTACCTGCAAAGGACAAATGTTTCCCCAGCTCACGGTAGCTGCTGTTCTTGTAATATGTCCATATAAAGTACTCTAGAAGTAAGTGCCATAATTATCAGTATGGGTAGATTAGCACTAGTCACAGTTTAGCATACTTTACAAAAGTTTCCAGGAGCAGTTTCTTCTGCTGGGTGGCTGTAACTAAACTGACAGTCTTCTGAGTGCTGCAGTGCAGGCTTTTTTTTTTTTTATCACAGAATGCTGAAATATGGTAGGTATGTTAATTAATCTGTGTGCTCTGTTAATTAATTCATGTGCTCGCAGAGTTTGCTGAGAAAAATAATAGCTCCACTTTCTGTCACTAGATGAAAATATGGCACTTTAAGCTGTCAGAATGTAGTGTGAGTGTAGGAAAAGAGAAGGAATGATGAAACACATGGAACACTGGTTCTTGCACATTAATTAGAATATGGCCACAAATACGTGTGTTCTGTGTGGCCTCCCAACTCAGTGACGTGTAACACAGCACTCTCGGTAGTTGCTCGCAGCGTACGGTATGTCATTGTATGCTACCCTTCAGATCAGGATGAATTCAAACACATCCCTGAGAGACACAATCTTTCAGTTGTACCCAAGGCCAGAAATTACCTGAATTTAGATCAGACTTCTGGAAAGACACAAATCTTGAAATTGCCTAGAGCTGATGTGCTCACTACCAAAGGATTCTCAAAGCAAATCTTTCACTTGGCAAGTGGCATGTGATGTCGCCTCATCGTGCACGAAGATAAGGATGGACACAGTTGCATACTTGCAAGATGGAGTCGTGTTGCACAAAAAGGTCTTTATAACGTGAAGCTGTCACTGTACACCCAAGAGGCCTGCGAGGTGTCATCTCCTCAAACAAAAATGGACTGAGAATGATGGATCTTCTGAGACCACACCACACAGTAAAATAACCTGAGTACAGTGAATATTCCTGTACAACTTGTGGCAGAATAGAACCCCACATGCAACAGTTTTGTGCATTCGTGGCACCGTGCAGAGTAAAATGGGCCTCGTCCTTCCCAAGAATATTCCCGGCCACACGTGATACATTTCAGTGTGTACCAAAAAATGAAGGGCATTTTAGCCTATATTGGCTTAATTTTGTACACATTCTGAGTCTCATAGGGATACCAATATGAAATGTGGCGCAAAATCTTTTGAACTGGTTGACCACGGGAGTGACAGTTTCTGTGACACAGCTCGAGCAATGGCTGCAGAATTTGAGGTGTATGCTGCACAGTTGGCTACAGCTACAGCAATTTCATCAGTAACTGCAATGATGATGGGCCTCCTCACTCTCCCTGCTGCACCATCTGCCTTCAAATTTCTTGATCATATTCTGTAGCCTCTTTGCAGCTGTTTCTGCCTGCAATATTCTCGCAGTGCAGCACTGCTGCTGCCGTTCTTTTAAAATAACTTCAACACGAGTGCACGATCTTTCTTCTCAATAGCCTTTGTGTTTAGTGTAGAAAACCTTAACTCTTCTTAATCCTTTACACCAACAGGCACTTCACAAAAGAAATCAACACGCGTCACCAAAAGAGAAACAGCATACTGACGTCGAAACAGGAGACATTTCGTATTCTGACTGCTTACTGCACCATATTTGCATCTGATGGCAGACAGAGGAACTATTATTTTTGCATCGTACTCTACAAGCATACCGATTAATACATAGCTGCAGTGTTTCAGTGTCCTGCAACGTATAGAGCCCGCACTGCCTGTGAGTTTAGTTACAATCACCCAGCACAACTTGACTCTTTTCATGTACCTAAAGACTTTCCTTCAGGATGTGAGTGATGTGAACGAATGACTGAAGCAATTTATTCTTCATAAAGAGGATTATTAGACGTGTCTGGATTTAAGGAGCACAGGAGGAATAATCAGTGTCTGCCAATACAGACATTAGGCACTATGTTGGCAATATAAAATGCCATGCATTAAGGAGGTTAGTATTTTGTAACCTGAGACAGAAAGAAAAAAAAAGGCAGCTAAGTATAAAGAAGCAATAAGGTATTTTACAGAACTATATTAAAGCTATCAGATGTTATACATGAAATGGGTCATAAAGGTTTTCTAGTTTTGGAGTAGTTACCATTAAAATAGGTTCCTGTGTGCAAAATTTTAATTTGATCTGAAACTTCGTTACTGCACCAGAGAAAGAAAACTCCTGTTGAAGGAAAACTTTTCTAGGTGCTTGTTTAAAGCTTTGAGGCAATTGTAATCATTGGTAAATAATAAATAATGATTATATCATAAGACTCCAGTACATAATTCTATAATACAGATTTTATAAAGCCATATTCTTTCTACAGGCCGAGTGGAAAAGAAATTCCTTCATCGCGTGCTGGTGGGAAGAAGACTAGAATCCGCATAGAATCAGATTCAGACTCTGATTCTGATGTCCCGTTAAGCAATTTTTCTGACAGTGCTTCAGCATTACTGTCAGGAAGAGAAGAGTCTGGAGACATTACAAGAGACAGGGAGAACAACAAGGAAGCCTCAGGAAGCACCAAACGTCGCCAGGGTAAAAGATCGCGACTGTCTTCAGGTTCCGACACCGCTGCCAGTGTCCCTCCAATGGGATCGGGATCGAGCAGGGAGCCAGAACAGCACGATGCGTATGAAACTGGCAGCCAATCGTCGAAGCAAGATGTGAGGCACAGGAAACGCAGGATCAGAGTATCCTCAGATTCGGAGACAGAAGAAGCTACACCTCTTTCCGCTTTGATGGTACCTGGTGAAGAATCTACTGCAGCAAAATCTCTTGAAAGTGGTACAAAGCAGAATGGGTTTCTAGATTCTGATTCGGACAGTGATTTGCCAAGGGGTGGAGGTGAGAATGCTACCTCTGAAACTGCTAAGAGGACAGCACATACGGACTCTGATGAAGAAGGTAGGCAAGTGAAGAAGGTTCGACGGGCTGTCATAATTGATGATGATGATGACTGATCAAACTTGCAGATATTTGAACAGTGCATTGTGACTGATACTTAACAAGAATTATGACTGCATCCAATGTGAATTTTGATCATATCTTGTCAGATATGTAATTGTAGCTCATTAACTTCTTTGTATTTAAAAATTTCTATCATTTGCTGCAAGTAGTATTTATATATTCTGATGAACCAAGGAAAGCAATACTCATGCTGCCTTGTCATAGTAACAAATGATGTGTTCAGCTATTCAGCAAGATGCACCTTTAATAGTTTTAAATTTTTCTATAAAAATCTGTCTTATAATAAGATGTCACTTCACAGATGTCATCACTATTGCCTGTAATTTTTAATTTCCTCATGTTGTCTGTGTTTCATTTAAAAAAATGAAATAACTGTGTAAATCAAACAGTGGTAAATCCAGGATTGAATAATGATGGTATTTTGAAAAGGATAGATTGCTACACACCATATAAAGGAGATGATGAGTTGCAGACAGGCACAACAAAAATAGTGTTACATGTGTGAGCTTTTAGCCAAAAGACCTCCTAAAGTAGAACACGTATACAATCACCCAAGCACAACTCACACACGCGTGACCGCTGTCTATGGCCACTTGATCACTTCAAGTTGTAAGATTGCAATGATAGTTTAGGATTCATATTGATATTTGCTATTCAGTTTTCACTTACACCACTGCAAGTTTCTAATTATGCTGATCATCAGCTTTGTCGATCTGGAAATCTACATCTACCTTGCATGACCACACTGAGTCTAACCTCAGTGGCCAGAGACAGTGACCAGGTGTGTGCGAGTTGTGCTTGCGTGAATGTGTGTGTTGTTTGCTTTAGAATTAGGCCTTTTGGCCAAAAAGCTCACATGTTTAGCTGTCTTTTTGTTGTGCCACTCAACATCTCTATATGGTGAGTAGCAGTCTATCCTCTCAATAATTAATAACAGCGTCTTTTTCAAATGACGAAAATCATTATCAGTATTAGTTTTTGGTTAACTATCCTTACATTTCCTGTTTATTTACCTCAGTTTTTACCTTCGACCATCATACAATAGATGTTCTGTAGATTTTTATGTCAGTCGTAACACAAATTCTTTACAGTATTTCAGGTTCCTGTCATGTTTTTCCTTGTGTTTTTGTAAAATTTTATATGTAAACATTTTCTGTATGCTTTGCTTTTAACCCTCTTAGCTCTGGATACAGACAGTATAAAAAAATAAAAATTTTCTTTGGGTATATGTTATATGAAATGCTGACATAATACTTCTTGCATATATGTGCTGGTTCTGCCCTTGTACTTGACTCCAAGACAAAATTTTTGTGGTGGAATGAAGCAATGGAAACATGTTTTAGATTTATATATAGTTATATTATCTTAAGCATTGATGATGACAATGTTGGTATTCGGTGATTTTTCATGTACAACACAAAGCCAGGAAATGTTAATACTGTCTTAATTACTGGCCATTGCTTGGTACTATTTAGTTATTAATTTTAAATGTGTTTTAGTTTTATACTGTACTTTTAATTCATGTTTGTTATACTCAGTTTTTAAATTGCAAATAAAGGTACACTTTGTGATGAATATTAAAATGCACATTAGGAAATAAAACCTTTTCAAATTACTGGAACAATCATTTTTCTTATATTTCTCAGAACAACAAATTCGCTGATAGCTGCCGGTTGTTGCACTGTATGTTGCAATGATAATGTAGGATTTATATTGACATTTGCTATTCTGTTTGCATTTATACCACTACAAGTTTCAAATTATGCTGATTATCAGCTTTTCTATTCCTGAAATCTTTGTCCACCTTGCAGGATCACACTGAATGTACTGTGTATAGGCTCATAATATACATCTGGGTGTACGTGTGGACGTGCAAGTATGAAACTCAATTTCACAGACAATTTTTGTGGCAGAGTGAGTCAAAGATGAAATTGAGGTCGTTGTAGCTAGGCTCAATACCGGTTCTTCCAAATCCACCAGAAACAAACGCAAAATAATTTTATTTAAAAAAGTGGATAAAGTGTCACTAGAAGCCTTCCTAAGAGACAATCTCCATTCCTTCCGAACTGACTATGCCAATGTAGACGAGATGTGGCTCAAATTCAAAGATGTAGTAGCAACAGCAATTGAGAGATTCATATTTCATAAATTGGTAAGAGATGGAACTGATCCCCTGTGGTAAACAAAACAGGTCCGAACTCTGTTGCAGAGGCAACGGAAAAAGCATGCGAAGTTCAGAAGAACGCGAAATCGCGAAGATTGGCTAAAATTTACAGACGCGCGAAATTTGGCATGGACTTCAATGCGAGATGCCTTTGATAGGTTCCACAACGAAACATTGTCTCGAAATTTGGTAGAAAATCCAAAGAAATTCTGATCGTATATAAAGTACACAAGCGGCAAGACGCAGTCAATACCTTCGCTGCGCAATGCCGATGGTACTGTTACCGACGACTGTGCCGCTAAAGCAGAGTTATTGAATGCAGTTTTCCGAAATTCCTTCACCAGGGAAGACGAATGGAATATTCCAGAATTTGAAACACGAACAGCTGCTAGCATGAGTTTCTTAGAAGTAGATACCTTAGGGGTTGCGAAGCAACTCAAATCGCTTGATACGGGCAAGTCTTCAGGTCCAGATTGTTTACCGATTAGGTTCCTTTCAGATTACGCTGATACAATAGCTCTTTACTTAGCAATCATATACAACCGCTCGCTCACCGATAGATCTGTACCTACAGATTGGAAAATTGCGCAGGTCGCACCAGTGTTTAAGAAGGGTAGTAGGAGTAATCCATCTAACTACAGACCTATATCATTGACGTCGGTTTGCAGTAGGGTTTTGGAGCATATACTGTATTCAAACATTATGAATCACCTCAAAGGGAACGATCTATTGATACGTAATCAGCATGGTTTCAGAAAACATCACTCTTGTGCAACGCAGCTAGCTCTTTATTCACACGAAGTAATGGCCGCTATCGACAGGGGATCTCAAGTTGATTCCGTATTTCTAGATTTCCGGAAAGCTTTTGACACCGTTCCTCACAAGCGACGTCTAATCAAGCTGCGGGCCTATGGGGTATCGTCTCAGATGTGCGACTGGATTCGTGATTTCCTGTCAGGAAGGTCGCAGTTCGTAGTAATAGACGGCAAATCATCGAGTAAAACTGAAGTGATATCAGGTGTTCCCCAGGGAAGCGTCCTGGGACCTCTGCTGTTCCTGATCTATATAAATGACCTGGGTGACAATCTGAGCAGTTCTCTTAGGTTGTTCACAGATGATGCTGTAATTTACCGTCTAGTAAGGTCACCCGAAGACCAGTATTAGTTGCAAAGCGATTTAGAAAAGATTGCTGTATGTTGTGGCAGGTGGCAGTTGACGCCAAATAACGAAAAGTGTGAGGTGATCCACATGAGTTCCAAAAGAAATCCGTTGGAATTCGATTACTCGATAAATAGTACAATTGTCAAGGCTGTCAATTCAACTAAGTACCTGGGTGTTAAAATTACGAACAACTTCAGTTGGAAAGACCACATTGATAATATTGTGGGGAAGGCGAGCCAAAGGTTGCATTTCATTGGCAGGACACTTAGAAGATGCAACAAGTCCACTAAAGAGACAGCTTACACTACACTTGTTCGTCCTGTGTTAGAATATTGCTGCGTGGTGTGAGATCCTTACCAGGTGGGATTGACGGAGGACATCGAAAAGGTGCAAGAAAGGGCAGCTCGTTTTGTATTATCACGTAGTAGGGGCGAGAGTGTGGCAGATATGATACGCGAATTGGGATGGAAGTCATTACAACAAATACTCTTTCGTCGCGGCAAGATCTATTTACGAAATTTCAGTCACCAACTTTCTCTTCCGAATGCGAAAATATTTTGTTGAACCCAACCTACGTAGGTAGGAATGATCATCAAAATAAAATAATAGAAATCAGAGCTCGAACAGAAAGGTTTAGGTGTTCGTTTTTCCCGTGCGCTGTTCGGGAGTGGAATGGTAGAGAGATAGTATGATTGTGGTTCGACGAACCCTCTGCCAAGCACTTAAATGTGAATTGCAGAGTAGTCATGTAGATGTAGATGGGAAATAAATTGATCATAGGGCCACCCAAATGTAGCCAAATCTCTGTATCATTACCTTTATAAAAGATGATTCTGGGACCTCTGCTGTTCATTATGAAATGTTAAATCTAAAACACCTTCAGCCATGTATATTTACAATTTTATTTTATGTTTGTTACCAGTTTCAGTGTTATACCACACCATCTTCAGACTACCTAACTGACTTGTTGGAAGAATCCCAGCTCTTGTACTATCGAAATATGGGACAGCATACAATCACTGGCATCTATAGGCTTCTTTTAAACAAGGCGATCAATTTCATATATCAACTGCTGGCTGTTAAACCAAACAGTACGCAGTCTGTAGTTGACGAACTAACTGATCGTGTTGTTAAAAAGAATACATATTCCAGTGACAGTATACTGGCACCTATTTTGTGGGATTCTTCCTACACGTTAGTCAGCGGTCTGGAAGATGGAGCAAAAATAAAATAAAATTGTAAATGTAGCAACTGCAGGTGTTTTTGATTTGACTTTTGAGTGTAAGTATTCTGTAAGATAAATTTCCCAATGTATTTGCACTTAAACTCAGTAATGTTATTCCAAAGTGAAAGCATCACAGTGGCTGCACAAGGGGGTGTCAGGCTAACAATCCAAAGGTCCAAGGTTTTGTATCCACTGATGGTGTCAGAATTCTGTATGGCTATTAATATGCCATTTACATCTAGCTTTGCCATGATTCATATCCCTTGTTAAATTGAAGGTTCATGTACAAAAAACTTTTGAATTTTTGTCAAACCTAACTTACGGCAGTATTTCAATATTCAAGTATATTATGAGAGACTTGTTAATGTATATACAGAGGAAGTTTACTGAAATGAAAGTTTGTCACACATTTTGTTCTGAAATAAGATCACCAGGACCCTCAAAAGTTAAAGTTTGTATGGACTTGAAATCACCTATACAACACTAAAAGCTGCAGCCCTGTAATCCGATATCTACATTTGCATCTACATCCCTACTCTGCAGTCCACTGTACAGTGTGTCGTGGAGGATACCCTACTAGTCATTTCCTTTCCTGTTCTACTTACAAATAGAGTAATGGAGAAATGATTGTATGTTTGCCTCTGTATGAGCCCTAATTTCTCATATCGTATCGTCTTGGTCTTTACACGCAGTGTATATTGGCAGCAGTAGAACTGTTCTGCAGTCAGCTTCAAATGCCGGTCCTCTAAATTTTCTCAATAGTGTTCCTCCAAAAGTATGCCTCATTCCTCCAGGAATTCCCATTTGAGTTCCTGAAGTATCTCTGTGATATTTGCATGCTGCATGAAACTAGCGGTAACAAATCTAGCAGCCTGCATTCCATTGATGTCTTCCTGTAATTCGATCTCGTGCAGCAAAGACTCGAGCAGCACTCAACAAATTGGTCTCATTAGTGTCCTATTTGTGGTCTCCTTTGCAGATGAACTACACTTTCCCAAAATTCTCCCAATAATCCGGCATCAACCATTCACCATTCCCTGCCACAATCCTCACATGCTTTTTACATCGCTTTACAGTGTTATGCCCAGATGTTTAAACGACATGATTGTGTCAAGCGGGACACTACTAATGCTTTATCTGAACATTATAAGATTATTTTTCCTACTCATCTGCATTAACCTACAGATTTCTGCATTTAGAGCCAGCTG
Source organism: Schistocerca americana (assembly GCF_021461395.2). Lineage (NCBI taxonomy): Eukaryota > Metazoa > Arthropoda > Insecta > Orthoptera > Acrididae > Schistocerca > Schistocerca americana. The sequence goes on along the minus strand of NC_060128.1, from coordinate 151,310,001 downwards.
CCATTCATCACACCAACTAGAAACTTTGCCCACGTCACCTTGTATCCTCAACTTTGACACCTTCATGTACACTGCAGCATCTCAGCCAAAAGTGTGATACATCACTGGTTTAGTATTTTTTCCCCAGAACATTAAAATATGCCATTTTTAGGCCTCCCTATTCATGATCACAAATCTGGACGTGTAATATTGAGAGAATCTTCGATATTTATACGAGGGTCACTCCAAAAGAAATGCACACTATTTTTTTTAAATCCGTCTTTTAGTCTACATGTTTGAAAGTTTTACAGTGTGCAGATACGTCCTTTAGGAACAATATTTTCATTTCTCCACATAATTTCCATCCCTCTCAACTGCCATCTTGGAATCAGCGTCTGTATACCTGCACAGTAAAATTCTGAAACATCCTGTTGGAGCCACTGTTTGGCAGCATGCACAAGGGAGTCATCATCTTCAAACCTTGTTCCACGAAGAGAGTCTTTCAGTTTCCCAAAGAGATGATAGTCACATGGAGCCAGGTCATGACTGTAAGGCAGGTGTTTCAGTGTTGTCCATCCGAGTTTTGTGATCGCTTCCGTGGCTTTTTGACTGACATGTGGCCGTGCATTGCCATGCAACAGCAAAACATCTTGCTTTTGCCGATGTGGTCAAACGCGACTCAGTCGAGCTTGAAGTTTCCAGAATGAGATTTCGCAGGAGAGCTTCTGTAAAGTTTGGAAGGCAGGAGACGAGATACTGGCAGAAGTAAGGCTGTGAGGACCGGGTGTGAGTCGTACTTCGGTAGCTCAGATGGTAGAGCACTTGCCCGCAAAAGGCAAAGGTCCCGAGTTCGAGTCTCGGTCGGGCACACAGTTTTAATTTGCCAGGAAGTTTCATATCACGAGCTTGAAGTATCTTCAGTGTCGTCACACATGCATCAGAATTTATGGTGGTTCCACTTAGAATGATGTCCACAAGCAAGAGTCCTTCGGAATCGAAAAACACCGTAGCCATAACTTTTCCAGCACAAGGTGTGGTTTTGAACTTTTTTTTCTTGGGTGAATTTGCATGATGCTACTCCACTGATTGCCTCTGCGTCTCTGGTGAAAAATGATGGAGCCATGTTTCATCACCCGTCACAATTCTTCCAAGAAATTCATCTCCACCATTCTCGTTCTGTTCCAAAAGTTCGCTGCATACCGTTTTTCTTGTTTGTTTGTGAGCCAATGTCAACGTACTGGGAACCAATCTGGCACAAAACTTTGTTAACGCCAACACTTTCAGTATTCTGCAAACACTTCGTTCCCCTATCCCAGCGTAGCATGACAATTCGTTCACTGTTATGCATCTGTCAGCAGTCACCAATCCTTTAACTCTCTGCATACTGTCTGGAGTGTGTGTAGTACGACGCCTGCCACTGCGAGGACAATCCTCAATATTGCCATGCCCGCTTTCATCATGTAGCCTGCTTGCCCACCGACTTAACTGTACTGCGATCGAAAGCAGCATCTCCATAGACCTTTTTCAACCTCTTGTGGATGTTTCCCACTCTCTCGTTTTCACAGCACAGGAATTCTATGACAGCATGTTGCTTCTGACAAACGTCAAGTGTAATAGTCATCTTGAAGACATGCAGTGACGGCACCACTCACGGGAAGAGGTTGAACTAAGTTAGAAAACAAGTGGGAAGGGTGTATCTACACACTGTAAAACTTTCACACATGCAGAATGAAAACTGTATTTTTACAAAAATAGTGTGCATTTCTTTTGGAGTGACCCTCGTAGATGTAATTTTTAAAATTGTGAGCGATGGATATGGTAGAAGAATGGCATGGCACATATTTCGCAAAACATGACTGAGGTCATGTACGAGAAGAAATTATATGTAGTGATCACTTTTTGGTGCAGGACATAATTGAATCCATTAAGTGCAAATTCAGCAAAGAAGTTGGATAAATTGTCAATCGTAGGCAGGCCGCAAAACAAATCGATATTACCAGGAAACTTAACAGACACAAATTCTTCTGTTGAGCCTGTGGGAGGAACCACTGCAGCAGTTCCTCTGAAGCCAACTGCAGAAGAAAGATAACAATTTTTGGGATCGTACTAGAGCCTACTGGTAGACAGGCAGTGTTGGAGGTGAAACTTGTCACGTAGCTGTCTCTGTGAAGGATGGACCTCTATTCCCGTCACCACTGAGCTCATCACCACACCAAACCATGCTGTATACAGGTAAACTCTCTGTACATAGCTAAACCCTGGCACAGCTGTTCCTGTATTTTTCCCCCACAGTTATTGAATTTGTGTTCATTTTTATCATCGCATCTTGGACTTACTGGAAAAACTAGTAGAAGCGGACCTCAGGGATGATCAGTTTGGATTTCGTAGAAATGTTGGAACACGTGAGGCAATATTGACCCTACGACTTATCTTGGAAAAGATTAACGAAAGGCAAACCTACGTTTCTAGCATTCGTAGACTTAGAGAAAGCTTTTGACAACGTTAACTGGAATACTCTCTTTCAAATTCTGAAGGTGGCAGGGGTAAAATACAGGGAGCGAAAGGCTATTTACAAATTGTACAGAAACCAGATGGCACTTATAAGAGTCGAGGGGCATGAAAGGGAAGCAGTGGTTGGGAAAGGAGTGAGACAGGGTTGTAGCCTCTCCCCGACGTTATTCAATCTGTATATTGAGCAAGCAGTAAAGGAAACAAAAGAAAAATTCGGAGTAGGTATTAAAATTCATGGAGAAGAAGTAAAAACTTTGAGGTTCGCCGATGACATTGTAATTCTGTCAGAGACAGCAAAGGACTTGGAAGAGCAGTTGAACGGAATGGACAGTGTCTTGAAAGGAGGATATAAGATGAACATCAACAAAAGCAAAACGAGGATAATGGAATGTAGTCAAATTAAATTGGGTGATGCTGAGGGGATTAGATTAGGAAATGAGACACTTAAAGTAGTAAAGGAGTTTTGCTATTTAGGGAGTAAAATAACTGATGATGGTCGAAGAAGAGAGGATATAAAATGTAGACTGGCAATGGCAAGGAAATCGTTTCTGAAGAAGAGAAATTTGTTAACATCGAGTATAGATTTAAGTGTCAGGAAGTCGTTTCTGAAAGTATTTGTATGGAGTGTAGCCATGTATGGAAGTGAAACATGGACGATAACCAGTTTGGACAAGAAGAGAATAGAAGCTTTCGAAATGTGGTGCTACAGAAGAATGCTGAAGATAAGGTGGGTAGATCATGTAACTAATGAGGAGGTATTGAATAGGATTGGGGAGAAGAGAAGTTTGTGGCACAACTTGACTAGAAGAAGGGATCGGTTGGTAGGACATGTTTTGAGGCATCAAGGGATCACAAATTTAGCATTGGAGGGCAGCATGGAGGGTAAAAATCGTAGAGGGAGACCAAGAGATCAATACACTAAGCAGATTCAGAAGGATGTAGGTTGCAGTAGGTACTGGGAGATGATGAAGCTTGCACAGGATAGAGTAGCATGGAGAGCTGCATCAAACCAGTCTCAGGACTGAAGACCACAACTACAACAACATCTTGGACTTTGAAATTCTTTAAGAATACATGAGGCTTTTATCAGGATACCTGTGTTCATAAATTCTATTGCATACCCATCAAGGATAATACTCATAGATATTGCTATCTGTCCCAGTGAATGGGATTGAACAGGTACCCTCTGATCCAGAATATTTCTGTTTCGATTGATGTGTGTATTTACACTTTCAGAGGAATCGTAGCCTAACATTAAGGGTGTTTTCCTTCCTTGATCCTACAAAAAAAATTTTTTTGCATGTTTCGAGTACTTACAGTTTTAAGAATATGTGATCAGAAGGATTTTGTTCAAAAGTGTTCTTTATACCAATAATCAAAAAATGGTTCAAATGGCTCTGAGCACTATCTGAGGTCATCAGTCCCCTAGACTTAGAACTACTTAAACCTAACTAACCTGCCCGAGGCAGGATTCGAACCTGTGACCGTAGCGGTCACGCGGTTCCAGACTGAAGGACATAGAACCGCTCGGCCACACCGGCCCTGATAATCATGTATTAATGGAAGTGCACGTGCACTCATTCTAGCCGGTTGGGCCATTTGCAACTCTTATCGATATCTGTTACTCTGTAAAGCTATTGTAACATTCTAGAGTGCAGAAAGTATTGTTACAGATGTTGTACTTGCCAACCAGATTTCTCAGGTGTATGCTTTTGACGAAATCAAAAACTGGAAAATCCATGATGGTATAATGACAATACTCTAAGAAGGGTAGATTGCTACTTACCATACAGTGGAGATGTTGATCCACAGACAGGCACAACAAAAATGCCACTAAACAAGTAAGCTTTTGTCCAAAAGGCCTTCTGAATTAGACAACGTACACACACACACACACACACACACACACACAACACATACCTACATTCATGCAAACACGACTCACCCACATGACTACCGTCTCTGACTGCTGAGATTAGAATCCAAGCAACTGTATATGACAGGGGTTCCCAACAAAATTTTCTCGAGGATCCCCTCATCGAGCATGATTGGTACCTTGTAATATCACAGTATCAAGTACCTGAAAAAGCCAAATTAAGAGTCTTTTTATACGTTTTCTATTTTTAGTACCTAGAAACAATATTGACATATTCATTATTGAAAAAATATTGAGCTTAAAACTTTTTCAATTTAGCCATCATTGTTATTGTTAAATTTTTGATTATTGCTCAAAGTCTTTGTCTTCAAATCTGGGTGTTTAGTATAACAAAGTCCTTTAAAACATAAAAATTGAGTATGAACTGAAAATGACAGGAAAAAATTAATACTGAGTTTTCTCGTTTTAACAAACCAATTTTAACTAACAGTCCATTGTTAACTACGCGAACTGTAGCTCCCGCAAAAAACAACGCTTTACAAACACTACTGTTTTCATACAGAATACTGAATATGTAAACAGCACGGTCTGTGAAAGCACTGGCAATAAATTAACAATGGCCGATTGTTGCCTGAAATGCACGTTTCTGTGTAAAGTGATTGTCAGTTGTCAGCTGCAAAGAGGCAGCGCGCACAGTCTAACAGCATACAGGAGAACTATTTGCCTCTATCTAATTCTAGTTTTGCGCTACCGTGTGCTAGTGTCAGTTGGCTCTGCTCACGCAGGAAGCGGCCAAAACAAAAAATCTGTTATCATACGAAATATATTTAATATATTTATATTCTAATAGCATCTCGCATAGCTCGCGGACCCCTGGGGGCCCGCGGACCAGCTGTTGGGAACCACTGGTATATGATGGTAGAAGCAATCTGGGTAGTGGTGGTAAGGAGGAGGCTGGAACAGGGAGGAGGAGGGACAGCAGGTTAGTGGTGGGGGACGGTAAAGTGCTGTTTGTGTCAGCATACAGGGACGAGGTGGGGAGAGGGTAGAGCAGGTAGGTGCAGTTGGGAGGTGAGCGGGAAAGCTGAGAAGTAAAAAGACTGTGGGTCCCTTGGTGGAACAGAAGGCAGTGTACTGCTGGGGTGTGGACAGGGAAGGGGATTGATGGGTGAAGGGCAGTGACTAATGAAGGTTGAGGCGAAGGGAATTATGGCAAGGTAGGATACATTGCAGAGAGAATTCCCACCTGCATAGTTCAGAAACACTGGTGTTGGTATGAAGAATCAAGATGGCACAGGCTGTGAAGCAGTCACTGAAATGAAGAAAGTTGTGTTTGATAGGTGCTCAGTGCTGGGTGGTCTACCTGTTTCTTGGCCACGCTTTGTTGGTGGTCATTCAGCTTGTTAGTTCAAAAAAAATGTTCAAGCATGTGTGAAGTCTTAAGGGACGTAACTGCCAAGGTCATCAGTCCATAAGCTTACACACTTCTTAACCTAAAGTATCCTAAGGACAAACACACACACGCCCATGCCCGAGGGAGGACTTGAACCTCCACTGGGACCAGCAGCACAGTCTATGACTGCAGCGCCTCAGACCACTCAGCTAACCCTGCGTGGCCAGCTTGTTGGTTGTCATGCCCATCTACAGTGCAGCACTGTGTTTGTAGCTTAGCTTGTAGACCACATGACTGGTTTCACAGGTAGCCCCCCCTATGATGGGGTAAGAGATGCCTGCGACCAGATTGGAGTGGTGGTGGAATGTGTAGGACGAGTCTTGCATGTAGGTCTGTTGCAGGGACATGAGCATGAGGCAAGGGGTTGGAAGCAGGGATTGAGTAGGAATAGATGAGGATGTTGTGTAGGTTTGGTGGATGGCAGAATATCAATGTGTGAGGGGTGGGAAGGATAGTGGATAGGCACACACCACTCCCCCCTGCCTTCCCCACTCTCCATATAACCTCTTACCTGCACCCAGTTGCCTTACCCTCTCCCCACCTCATCCCTCTATGCTCCCACAAGCAGCACTTTACTGTCCCCCATCCCTACCCCACTGATAATAAGCCACCACTTTGATGGAGAGTTGCCTTATAGACTGCACACAGAACAACAGTGAAGCACTGAATTCTTTAATGTGGGCTTATTGCTCCAAAACAAGAATTCCAGTGTAAGAGTCAACCAAATTGCTAACAATCCAGCAGACATCATTTTTAACAGCAGATTTAAGGGTGTCCTGCATAAAATGAAAGTCATGGGAAGCATCATCGACACCATGCTGTGCTCATTTGCCACCAAAAGGGACAAGATATGCCTCAAGCATTCAGACCGGCACTCATTCCAGAGCAGCATCCAGTCAAGAATTGTGGTTAGAGAGGCTTGTGCTGAAGAAAGTTGTATTTTCGAAGAAGAAGAAGAAGAAGGTTTACTTTTTGGCCCAGGAATAGAAGCATAATGGTAAGTTGAAAAAAATTAAAATTATATGCACAGAAATCAACGTCAGAACTTTAAGTGCACATTTCTGGATACAGTGTTTGTTAAACTGGTTTGCATGATTAAAAAGATAAAAGCTACTCAGGAAAAATTGTATGCTGTTTTGGCGTTAATAAAATAAATACTTGTTTTGCTGTGTATCTCAAAAATCAATATAGTTTCATAATGTTCTTTATTTACATGTAAAGGCAACAAAAAGCTTGATTTTCACTACATACATTTTCTTTCAAGTGGCTGCCATTTTGAAATACGCTTCAGGAAGTTTGATTTTCAAGGATCACACCATAAAGAATTTAATTCTGATAATGTTCATATGTTTAATTTTGATTGCCCACCTACACTTCAGCCTCAATTATGTGAACCTTTTAGTTGCACAGTCCGCACAGAACTATTTTGGCTGCTGTTTTGTCCTGCATAGGTTCATCAATTTGCTGGCCAAAAATTATTTACAAACTGTTTAAGGTATGTACTTTTGTTTATTAATAAAGTTTTTATTTTTTTACAGGCCACAAAATCCCCTTAATCTGGTGGCTGTATGTTATGCAGTTATTTCAGGTAGCTATAAGGGTGTAATTTGCATCATGTATCATCAGTTGATCTCAGGTGGAGACCAACAGAGGTGTAACTTGCTATCAATCAGCCCCATATATGTCAGTGACTATCAGTCAGTTTCAACTCTTATTTTATCTTCCAAAATTTTTTAGAAGGTTAAGTGCCAAAGGGTTGTCATGATATACTTAAACAACCACAGTTTAGATTTAAAGAAGGCTGCCCTGCTGGGGTAGCTTTTTTTACCTCCACTGCGCACATAATAAAATAATGTCACCCAAGCCACATGTTACATCTTTTGACCCAGTATTAGAAAAGTCGGCTACATAGTCGGACATTTTCGATGAACTACCCAGAGCATCGCGTTCCGAGATGAGACATTCATCTACATTACCACTACCAGTGCTTCCGTAGCAACTGTCATGACCACACATAGACATCACCTGCACCCTATTTAGTGCACACTCTAAACTGCCACCATTTCGCCCCAACCTGCAATCCATTTGGTTTGCAATAGCTGAAAGCATCCTCATCACATATGACATCACTAGTGATGGTGCAAAATTGGTTATACTGCTCAGTCATTTAGGTGAACAGGCAGACGTGATAAGTGACAGCCTTGCACCCTCAGCAGATGGAAAGTACTGTCCAGTGACATCGGCTCTTCTCCAATGCCTCTCCCAGATGCCACAAGAGCAGTTACAAAAGGTGGACTGTAATGAACACCTGGTAATTGGAACCAAACACAGTTGTGGCATCAGTTACAAACACTAGTTGACTTTCAATTGATGTCAGACCACACACTTTGAACGTTGTGGATGGACAAACTCCCACCACAAGTGCAGTTGTCATCAGCTACGAGCATCGGATAACTAAAATTAGTGGATAGAAGCTTCAACACTGTACTCTTAACAATGACAGTGCATCAGTTTAGTTGACAATAATGCCACCACACATGGAACGCAGCACTAGTCCCAGCATGCTCTGCCCACTGTGAAAGCTGAGCCCGATTGATAGTGACTGACTTGTACCAACTGTGATTTCACAGCCTCTGTCCGGGACAGTGACCTTCACACAGTCATGTCAACAACAGCAACAGCTTGCAACAATGCCCCTCATGCTACCACTCTGCACAGTTGCTGGTTCCATACGCAGTTTGGTGCCATTACACTTAACAGCTGCCCACCTTGCGAGTACACAAAAGAGTCGTGCGGCCCTCGATAGACACACCGGACTGTGATCGTTATTCAACTTGTGTTGTCTCATGTTGAGAAGGACTACATCCTCGATCTAGTAGTCAATTCAGGCTCCAATGTGTGTACTGCATCTCTGATGCTGCCCACTACAGCATATGGTAACGCCACTACGCTGTGAATTACTCAGTGACTCAGAAATCACTGATTTTGGCTAAGGGCCTCACACACTGGACCTAGTTTTTGCAGTGGCGATCACATGGAACTTTCTCATCGTGTATGGAGCCAATACTATGTGCCAATTTCCTCTGGCACTTTGGCTTCTATTGGACTTGCCCACCAGCACACTGCTCCAACATTATATGAAGTCTACAGTGGCATTGGCCATGCCCTCCTGACAAAACAGCACATCCTTCAACACATCTTCTTTTGTCAACAAACAGCAAAGCACTTCGACAGATGATCGTCACCATTACCTATTTGACTGCACCATCTCTCTCATTAAAATCCAACAAAACCAGCTTTGTTATTTCAAGCCCTGACTGGTGTCTCTATGCCTACAACAGGAAAACGGAACGATACAACTGGCAACTCAAAACATGTCCAAGGAGCTCACTACAGCAAACCACCACCACAAAATTCTCAATCACCTTTACCCATCCACGACAACTTCATCATGCCAGCAAAACTCACTTTCAATGTGCCTGCACCAGCCTCCAAGAAGTGCTTCTCCCGTAGGCAGCCTGCACTGATCAGTGAGGCTAGTAATACACCTCATGCATGTGTGTTTCATGCTGTCACTCCACACACTTTTCCACCCTGCCCCTCCCTCTGATGTTCTTACCAAGCACATCATCACAAACAGCGCAGTATCTAAGATTAGCATCACAATGGGCCCTCCGGTCTGACACTGATCATGCCGGCTTCCAGCACATAAGCTTTACACGGCCAAAGCAGTGGGCGATGCACTCTTAAAAACTGGAATAGTCAAACCGTTAGACAGCCTATGGGTCTCGCCCATTAAGCTAGCACCAAATAAAGATGGAACTTTACATTTACAAGTATGTGGCTGATACAGAGCTCTTAATGCCCGTACCATTACTGACAGTTATTCAATACCAAATATCCAGGACTTTACCCAGTACCTTGCAGGAACTTCCATCTTCAGTGTCCTGGAGTGCTAGCAAGCATACCTGCAGATAACAATGAGTGCGGGACATGTACACAAGACAATGACCATCACCTTTCGGCCCATTTGAGTACCTCTCAAAAACTCAGCCCAAACGTGGCAACAGTTTGACGATATCCTTATCTTTTCCCAGGCTAATGACACGTAATTCGTATGTCAGACAAGTTTTCGACAACCTGAGGTTATTTTTCTTGGTCATATTGTCAATGCTGTATGTAGGCCAGGGGTCTCCAAACTATGGCCCACGGGCCGAAACCGGCCCGCGAGGGCTGGCAAACTGGCCCGCATTAGCTGGCCAGACATCCCGGTATCCGGCTCGCTAAATATTTGATGTGGTACCCATATTGCCAACAATTGAGTTTCGAGGCCTATTGCAACCAATACACCGCGACAATGGCTCTGCTACTTGCTACAAGACTACATAACTAAACTTATTGTTGCGCCGCTTGAAATAACAATGCGTTGACATACTCTACCTCTGTTACGTCTTGCAGTAATAGTGTTGCTAACAATGATTTTGAGATTTTGTTAGCTTTGCAGGACGCTTTCATGAAGAATGTGCAGTGACATACTTTTTTGTCGGTGAAATTCGCCAGAATAAAATACCTCAGAATTTCGGTCAGGTACGTCCACCGATCAAAATTATGTAATTAAATAAAAATCATAGTTCGTTTCAGTGCTAGCTATTCCCACAACCTTAGATTTTTGCGATTTCATCTTTCCTTTAGCCTTACATTGCAGTGATCATGGAGCGCTAGGGTGCTTCAATCCCACTAGGTAGATGTTGGCCCTTATGACTTCGTGGAGGAGTCAATGTGGCCCGCGGACTAAAAAGTTTTGAGACCCCTGCTGTAGGCAATTGTGCTACACCATAATGAATGGAACTCATTTGTCAAGTGCCACTGCCGGAGGAATTCCAAGAACCAAATTGATTTTTAGGGATGACCAGCTGATACGGTTGCCACCTCCTGCATGCAGCCACTATTCAGGCCCCATTCACAGAGGTTCTCAAAGGAAAGAACAACACTGAACAGAAGCCGATATGGTCTACACACATGTAGCAAGCCATCAACCATCTCAAAGAATGCCTCGCTCAAGCAATGACTTTGGCACTGATTTTGTGGTTGGGGCAGCCCTCCGAAGGAAGTGGCAAGTGTACAGCAAGCGACGTAGATTCTTTTCAAGGAAACTGACTCCTACACAAAACAAATGGTTCAGCTATGACCATGAACTTCTAGCAGTCTACAAAGCAATCCATCAGTTCAAGAATGATGTGGAGGGCTCACCATTAGCCATTTATAGATATCACTGACCTCTAATGGACTCCATCTGAAATCCATTGGAAGACACGTGCCCCAGACAATTCTGCCACCTGGATTCCATTGGACACTTTACAGTTAACATACATAATCTGAAAGGTGCAAACAATGTCGTTGGAGATTACCTCTCACAGATCAATGCCATCTTCGAACAAATCAACCATGATTAATTTGCAGAAATGCATCTGAAAGACCAATAACTTATGTACTTCCTCCACAGTATCACTACTCCAGTCATTTTGGAACATTATCTTTGATCACTTGCTCAGTTTGGTCATCCTGGAATTCACTGACGACACGTCTCATTACAGATGGCTTAGCTCAGCTGAACGTCAAGAGAGACTACAAAAGAATGGACACGCATGTGCGTACTGTACCAACAAAGCATAGTGGGATGTCATGCACAACCACCCCTTGGAACTTTACGATACTCAAAGGACAGTTCCAACATGTGCATCTTGACCTAGTGGGGTTCTATCTGAGTCCAAGGCTATCAATACATTCTTTCAACCATCAACTGTGTAAGGTGATGCATAGGGTCCATTGTCTTCTGAGACATGTCAGCAGATTCAACAGCCAGGGGATTCATACACACTTGGATTTATCAGTACGGGTGCCTGGTGTTCATAACCACCAACCAAGGTCGGCAAATCGAATCTGCCCTGTTCAGTGAACTATGCACACTCATTGATATCGGACAATTGCTTATCACCTGCAAAGCAATGACCTCATGGAATGATGGGACCACACAATAAAAGCCACCTTCATGTGCCGCCGCAGGCTGGAAGCTTTAGCATGCGTGCTATTAGGCATATGCACCGCGCACAAAGACAATCTCATGCCTTCCTCCGAGAAATCCCCTATGGCAAGCCACTCACCTACCCTGGAGTCTTTGTGCTAAAACTGCCACCAACAGAAACTCCTGAAACCCCACCCTCATCATGAGTCAAACAATATATTGCATAGCTCTAGATCCCACTTCCACAGCATCCCAAAAGTGTTCATCCAAAAAGTCATTACCATGTTCATTCGTATCCTTGTTAGCGAGAGTGGAGTTCTGTGCAAGATGACTTGGGCACCTATGTATTTATTGGTAGTAATAGAAATGTTGTCTATTGCTTTAAAAACTGTAAGACACAAACGCCTACATCTCCTAAAATGATGCGGCATCTCGATGCTGCTGCACGTGTGGCTGCTCAACGACTGACACTGTCTTCCAGATTCATTACTTATATAGCTGCCAGTTATCAAACCACAACTTCCGGGCTGCGGTGCAGCGGAAGCGGAAGGGTGTTGACTGGAAGTTTTGATTTTAGTGCAGCTGCCGTCTTGTTAAAACTAGAGATGGCCTGGCGCGGCAGATAGGTAACAAGCTACAACACTTTCGAGACGAGATTTTCGCCCATATGAACAAATATTAATGAGCATTTAGCATCACAGGGTGCCCCAGAGAGCATCCCAGGTGCCCCAGCAAGCTACAACACCAAGAAGAATCGCTTCTTGGAGATAGATTAGTTATGCCGCGTTATTTTAGGAGGCGTAGGCATTCGTGTCTTACAGTTTTTAAAGTAATAGACAACATTTCTATTACTACCAATAATTACGCAAACAGTGACCATGTTATGCTCTATGATGGTACGAGTTGGCCCACTTTGCAGCCCCCTATCTGGACCCACTCAAAGCTCTAAAACTAGGCACACACACATTCGAGATACCATTGAATGGAAGACTCAATACAATACGGTATCAGTCAGCCACCCAACACCTGTGTGGACCCTCAAGGATGACTCATCCACTGCCAACGCAACCACCCCTACACCCATCAAGCTGATGACTCGACCAAACACACCGGAGCTGTTAACATTTTTGCAGTACAGCTCAATGTCAAAGACTTCCTACCAACAACCTAATCATCAAAATGCTTGACAATTTCCTTGTCGTCGAGAAATGACAACGTGAATGGATGCCGAGAACAGCTTCGTCAGATGGCATCTTACATATTCCTATGAACTACCAAATGTCGTCGACATGGCTGCCATCACACCCTGGCTGTCTTGCCAGTTACCTTACTATCACTACCCCCAGAACATTACATCTGCCCACTACCACAACCAAGGACTGAAACTCCAACCCTCCTGGGCCACCTCTGATGACCGACAGCCCTGAACAGTTCCAGTATGCCTGAACTCAGTGCCTACCCACACACTTGCAAGACTGCCTCCTCTATGTGGTCCAATGGGAGTCAACCCCGTGAACGGCCAATTCATCTATCACAGACACCATTTTGATCAATGCTCAAACCGCCATTGAACCACAGTAATAATTTCCCTAGTTATTTGCAATCCAGGGAGAGGGGCAGGGTGCTCTACGGATATACCACGTTAGGTAACCTTGCTGAATGTCGATTGTGTCTCGCAAAGGACAGTCCTTAGTGTTGGCTCTGTGTATTTTAGTGTTCCTTGTTGCTCCGAAATGTACAAAAGCACCTTGTAATTACGATTGTTTACGCAAATAAATAAGAGATATACAACATGACACAATATGGATAAGTGTCATGTCATGTTGTATGTCATTTTTACATTATTCTGCACTACTGATCTACAGGATGTTCATGCAAGAAAAATTTGGAAACCAAAACTCTAAACACATTCTCCACAACATAGTGAGCTCTGGACAGTCTGTAATTTGAAATTCTTTCATTGGAAGTCAGTGGACAATGCTTTCACAAAGGCTTCAAGTTTTTAACATAAAGGTGTCCTTAACTAAAACTGCCTCTTCTGGCAGGTCGAGAATTCTGGACTCTGTTGCCAATATTAGAATACTGCTTGCAAAAATAACACCACCAGATGCCTCTCCTGCTTCACTTATATAAACGTAAGTGAACAGTAATTACTGTTTCCAGCTGCGAAGAGAAAAATGCCAAATGTGCCCTTGAAATTTGGTATTCTGAAACAGTTTTTATTGGACATTTTATCACAACATGTTTTGAGTTTACTGCAGCAAAACACACGAAATTCCAATGAGTGCCCAAGTTCTTCATTACACTCTTCCATTAATTTTCAGTCTAAGGTTCCTGTATAAGTTAATGAGGATTGCTTATCCAAACATTGTAGTTCATTAGAATGATACCATGTACGTATGACCAAGCATGCTTCAATTCAAGATGTAACAGTGTCTTTCTCTCTCTTTCATGTTGATGATGATGAAGCACATGGAGAAGAATAAAATCTGCACAGCAACCACGCAACATTCTGAGGAGCATGATGAAATTTCCAATTTTGGCAAGAGTATTGTGTGACAAATGTGTGAAAGCTGGAAGATGAGCACAAGACTGAACTTGAGAAAGAAATTCAATCACTAAATACCACGAAGCAGAAGCGTTTCTTGGCTGAAAGCCAAAAGAAAGAACATTACCACCCATGACAGCTTTTCACTGCTGAAGAAATAATGGGAAGGGATAGACTGTCACAGTCTGAAGCCATCACCATGTATGTCAACGCGTGACTAAGTTGTAATGTATTCCATACTGCAGGTTCTTGTATTTGTATTTTCCACTGTTTAATAACAATAAATAAATAATTAAATTATGTTATGATTTACCTTCAAGTAATCAATAAGTTCCATGCAGACACTGTAATAAGCAACTGAAACAAATTTGGCAATTATTAATTTTGAAATGTGATATATATATACACTAAGTGATCAAAAGTATCCAGACGCTCCCAAAAACATACGTTTTCCATATTACGTGCAGTGTGCTGCCACCTACTGCCAGGTACTCAATATCGGTGACCTCAATAGTCATCAGACATTGTGAGAGAGCAGAATGGGGCACTCCACAGAACTCACGGACTTCAAACGTCGTCAGGTTATTGGGTGTCACCTGTCAAATACGTCTGTACATGAGATTTCCACATTCCTAAACATCCCTAGATCCACTGTTTCTGATGCGATAGCGAAGTGGAAACATAAAGGGACACATACAGCACAAAATGTGCAGGCGGACCTCGTCTGTTGACTGACAGAGACCGCCGACAGTTGAAGAGGGTCGTAATGTGTAATAGGCAGACATCTATCCAGACATCACACAGGAATTCCAAACTGCATCAGGATCCACTGCAAGTACTTTGAAAGTTATGCGGCAAGTGAGAAAACTTGTATTTCATAGTCGAGCGGCTGCTCATGAGCCACGCATCACGCCCGTAACTGCCAAACGACACCTCGCTTGGTGTAAGGAGCATAAACATTGGACAACTGAACAGTGGAAAAATGATGTGTGGAGTGACGAGTCATGGTACACAAGGTGGCGATCCAAGAGCAGGGCGTGGGGATGGCAAATGCCTGGTGAATGTCATCTGCCAGCATCTGTAGTGCCAACAGTAAAATTCGGAGGCGGTGGTGATATGGTGTGGTCATTTTTTCATGGAGGGGGCTTGCAATCCTTGTTGTTTTGCGTGGCACTATCACAGCACAGGCCTACATTGAGGTTTTAAGCACCTTCTTGCTTTCCATTGTTGAAGAGCAATTCGGAGAAGGTGATTGCACACGATTGAGCATCTGTTCATAATGCACGGCCTGTGGCGGAATGGTTACATGACAATAACATCCCTGTAATGGACTGGCCTGCACAGAGTGCTGTCCTGAATCCTATAGAACACCTGTGGGATATATTGGAACGCCATCTTCGTGCCAGGCCTCACCAACCGACATCGATATCTCTCCTCAGTGCAGCACTCCATGAAGAATGGGCAGTCATTCCCGAAGAAACCAGCACCTGATTGAACGTATGCCTGCAAGAGTGGAAGCTGTCATCAAGGCTAAGGTTGGACCAACATCATATTGAATTCCAGCAATACCGATGGAGGGCGCCACGAACTTATAAGTCATTTGCAGCCAGACGTCCGGATACTTTTGATCTCATACTGTATATAGAAGTGCATTGTGATCTTTAGTTTCAGTTCTTCCTTATTGCATTATTAATTCTATTCAGAAGAAAAATGTAATATTCTTGCTTGAATAGTCCACACGTGTACTGCCAGTCCACAGTGTCCAACTGGCACAATATTTCGGCGATCAGACATGTCGGCATCGTCAGGTGCGCTGCCGAACTGAGCTCCTGAGGTTGGGCGGCCATCTTAAATCCCCTCCCCTCGCGAGGCATTCTCTCTGCAGTCCGCAGCCACTCATCAGCGGGCGGTGAGACGCTGGCGTTGGCGTCTGTGGTGGCATCGGTTTAATTGCCTCATCCGGCCTAGTTGCCCGTTCGTTTACTTTGCTGAGCGTATTTTTAATTAGACTCAATGCTGGTTCCCATGCTCTGCTGAGGTTGTAGCCAGTTGATGAGTCCGTCCCTGGCACGAACTTTGATAGCCTCTCTAATGATGCTGTCCCAGTATTTAGATGTCTGTGCTAGGACCCTGGTATGTAGGCAGTCCATTTCGTGATATTTGGACAAACAGTGCTCTGCGAGCGCCGACTTGTTGGGGTACCCAAGTCGAGTGTACCTCTGATGTTCTCAGCAATTATCTTCAATGGTGCGCACTGCTGTCCAATATAAGTCTTCCCACATTGACACAGAATCTGGTATATGCCGGCCTTCCACAAACCGAGATCATCTTTGGCACTTCCCAATAATGCTCGCATTTTATTTGGTGGGCAAAAGACAGTTCCTACTCAGTGTTTCCTCAATATTCGTCCTATTTTCCCCGACAGTGCGCCAGTATACGATATATAGACAGCGGCTATCTCTTTCTCCGTGACTTCTTCCATCTCCACACACTGTACTGTAGAGGTGGGGTGGAGAGCGCGTCTGATCTGCCATTCCGAGCACTCATTTTTCCGGAATAAAGTTTTGAGGTGTTCCAGCTCTTGGGGCAGACTCTCTGCGTCAGAGATGGTGTGCGCCCTGTGCAACAGTGTTTTTAGCACTCCATTCCTCTCCACAGGGTGGTGGCAGCTATCCGCTTGCAAATACAGGTCAGTGTGTGTTTTCTTCCTGTATACCCCATGGCCCAGGGTGCCATCAGCTCTTCGTTTGACCATGACGTCCAAGAATGGTAATCTTCCTTCTGCTTCGGTCTCCATAGTGAATTTGAACTTCAGATGTATGGAGTGTGTGTAAGAAAGTCTAGGAGCTTGTCCCTTCCATGGGGTTAGATCATGAACGTGTCATCCACATAACGTAGAAAACAAGTAGGTTTCCATTTGGATGACGCCAAAGCTTCCTCCTCGAAGTAATCCATATAGAAATTCGCGACCACAGGCGAGAGTGGGCTCCCCATTGCGACTCCTTCTGATTGTTCATAGTATTCTCCATTTAACAGAAAATATGTGGAGGTCAGAACGTGCTTAAAAAGGTCGGTCGTCTTCTCGTCAAATTTCTGTGCAATAAGCTCAACTGACTCTCGAAGCGGCATCCTGGTGAATAATAAAACAATGTCAAAACTCAAGACATTTTACGAAATCTACAGAACTACGAACGTGATGAGGGCATTTATCCACATAAGGGCTTAGCAATTTGCCAGGTATTTGGCCAGCAAATATGTAGGTGCGCTAATGGTGCTGACAATTGGGCGTAACGACACCCCTTATTTGTGGACTTTAGGGAGTCCATAAAGTCTTGGCGGTACAGGTCCTTGCGGTGTTAATTTTTTGGCGACACCCTCTGCTAAATCTGTGTCCTTGAGAAGAGCCCTAGTCTTGTTCTCCACCTTCTTTGTGGAGTCAGCGCTGATCTTCCTGTAAGATTCGTCATTTAGCAGGCTCTGCATCTTCTCAATGTAGTCCTTATGGGAAAGAACAACCGTAGCATTGCGTTTGTCAGCCAGTAAGACAACAATCTCAGGGCCCTGTCTCTAGTCTCCAATGGCTAGCCTATCCCTGCTGGTAATATTCGACTTGATCGGTTTAGTTCTCGTCAGGGTACGGCAGGTTTCTCGGCATACTTCTTCAGCTGCTTCAGGTGGTAGTCACGCAGCAACATGTTCAACTGCACTGACAATGTCCACTACCGGCGTGAACCTAGGTGTGGGAGCAAAATTAAGTCCCTTCTCCAGAACAGAAACTGCATCCCCAGTCAGCTCAATGTCCGTGAGATTGATGACCATCTTGCGTGGAGCCTCCAGTGATGGTTTGTCAGAGAGACGAGAGAATTTAGATATCTGACGTCCCGAGGTCTTCTTAAGTGCAGAATCGGCAGTCACCCAGGTAACAACATCAATCCAGTCCCAGGTCCCGGAATTAAAATAATTGGCCAGTTGTCGATGTAGTTTAAGTAGTTCCTTGGAGTTGTACATAAGGCTGCATCTGTTGTAAGCATCTGGATATAACGAGAGGTAGTCTAAATTAGTACTGTTATCTTGCATATATCATTGTCATCATGAATAAAGTACTAATGCCGTATATGTTCAGCTGGTTGGAAGTCCAGCTGACCTCAGCTTTTCGAAAATGGTGGAGACCTGGACCTTATCATAAGCTGATATGACGTCTAAGAATACTGAGAACTTCTATCTTTGCAAAACTGAGAAAATGTCACTACAGAGAATTTTTATGTTTTCCATCATTCCTCGACCTTTAATAAAGGCAACTGGTATTGAAGTCCTTCAGCAGATCTAAGTGCCCCAAGTTTCCCAATTCAGTTTCAAATTATATTAAAGCATAAATAGATTTCCCCCCCATGAACCATGGACCTTGCCGTTGGTGGGGAGGCTTGCGTGCCTCAGCGATACAGATAGCCGTACTGTAGGTGCAACCACAACGGAGGGGTATCTGTTGAGAGGCCAGACAAACATGTGGTTCCTGAAGAGGGGCCGCAGCCTTTTCAGTAGTTGCAGGGGCAACAGTCTGGATGATTGACTGATCTGGCCTTGTAACAATAACCAAAACAGCCTTGCTGTGCTGGTACTGCGAACGGCTGAAAGCAAGGGGAAACTACAGCCGTAATTTTTCCCGAGGGCATGCAGCTTTACTGTATGATTACATGATGATGGCGTCCTCTTGGGTAAAATATTCCGGAGGTAAAATAGTCCCCCATTCGGATCTCCGGGCGGGGACTACTCAAGAGGATGTCGTTATCAGGAGAAAGAAAACTGGTGTTCTACGGATCGGAGCGTGGAATGTCAGATCCCTTAATCGGGCAGGTAGGTTAGAAAATTTAAAAAGGGAAATGGATAGGTTGAAGTTAGATATAGTGGGAATTAGTGAAGTTCGGTGGCAGGAGGAACAAGACCTCTGGTCAGGTGACTACAGGGTTATAAACACAAAATCAAATAGGGGTAATGCAGGAGTAGGTTTAATAATGAATAGGAAAATAGGAATGCGTGTAAGCTACTACAAACAGCATAGTGAACGCATTATTGTGGCCAAGATAGATACGAAGCCCACGCCTACTACAGTAGTACAAGTTTATATGCCAACTAGCTCTGCAGATGACGAAGAAATTGAAGAAATGTATGGTGAAATAAAAGAAATTATTCAGATTGTGAAGGGAGACGAAAATTTAATAGTCATGGGTGACTGGAATTCGAGTGTAGGAAAAGGGAGAGAAGGAAACATAGTAGGTGAATATGGATTGGGGGACAGAAATGAAAGAGGAAGCCGCCTGGTCGAATTTTGCACAGAGCACAACATAATCATAACTAACACTTGGTTTAAGAATCATGAAAGAAGGTTGTATACCTGGAAGAACCCTGGAGATACTAAAAGGTATCAGATAGATTATATAATGGTAAGACAGAGATTTAGGAACCAGGTTTTAAATTGTAAGACATTTCCAGGGGCAGATGTGGACTCTGACCACAATCTATTGGTTATGACCTGTAGATTAAAACTGAAGAAACTGCAAAAAGGTGGGAATTTAAGGAGATGGGACCTGGATAAACTAAAAGAACCAGAGGTTGTACAGAGATTCAGGGAGAGCGTAAGGGAGCAATTGACAGGAATGGGGGAAATAAATACAGTAGAAGAAGAATGGGTAGCTTTGAGGGATGAAGTAGTGAAGGCAGCAGAGGATCAAGTAGGTAAAAAGACGAGGGCTAGTAGAAATCCTTGGGTAACAGAAGAAATATTGAATTTAATTGATGAAAGGAGAAAATATAAAAATGCAGTAAGCGAATCAGGCAAAAAGGAATACAAACGTCTCAAAAATGAGATTGACAGGAAGTGCAAAATGGCTAAGCAGGGATGGCTAGAGGACAAATGTAAGGATGTAGAGGCCTATCTCACTAGGGGTAAGATAGATACTGCCTACAGGAAAATTAAAGAGACCTTTGGAGAGAAGAGAACCACTTGTATGAATATCAAGAGCTCAGATGGAAACCCAGTTCTAAGCAAAGAAGGGAAAGCAGAAAGGTGGAAGGAGTATATAGAGGGTCTATACAAGGGCGATGTACTTGAGGACAATATTATGGAAATGGAAGAGGATGTAGATGAAGATGAAATGGGAGATATGATACTGCGTGAAGAGTTTGACAGAGCACTGAAAGACCTGAGTCGAAACAAGGCCCCCGGAGTAGACAATATTCCATTGGAACTACTGACGGCCGTGGGAGAGCCAGTCCTGACAAAACTCTACCATCTGGTGAGCAAGATGTATGAAACAGGCGAAATACCCTCAGACTTCAAGAAGAATATAATAATTCCAATCCCAAAGAAAGCAGGTGTTGACAGATGTGAAAATTACCGAACTATCAGCTTAATAAGTCACAGCTGCAAAATACTAACACGAATTCTTTACAGACGAATGGAAAAACTAGTAGAAGCCAACCTCGGGGAAGATCAGTTTGGATTCCGTAGAAACACTGGAACACGTGAGGCAATACTGACCTTACGACTTATCTTAGAAGAAAGATTAAGGAAAGGCAAACCTACGTTTCTAGCATTTGTAGACTTAGAGAAAGCTTTTGACAATGTTGACTGGAATACTCTCTTTCAAATTCTAAAGGTGGCAGGGGTAAAATACAGGGAACGAAAGGCTATTTACAATTTGTACAGAAACCAGATGGCAGTTATAAGAGTCGAGGGACATGAAAGGGAAGCAGTGGTTGGGAAGGGAGTAAGACAGGGTTGTAGCCTCTCCCCGATGTTGTTCAATCTGTATATTGAGCAAGCAGTAAAGGAAACAAAAGAAAAATTCGGAGTAGGTATTAAAATTCATGGAGAAGAAATAAAAACTTTGAGGTTCGCCGATGACATTGTAATTCTGTCAGAGACAGCAAAGGACTTGGAAGAGCAGTTGAATGGAATGGACAGTGTCTTGAAAGGAGGATATAAGATGAACATCAACAAAAGCAAAACAAGGATAATGGAATGTAGTCTAATTAAGTCAGGTGATGCTGAAGGAATTAGATTAGGAAATGAGGCACTTAAAGTAGTAAAGGAGTTTTGCTATTTGGGGAGCAAAATAACTGATGATGGTCGAAGTAGAGAGGATATAAAATGTAGGCTGGCAATGGCAAGGAAAGCGTTTCTGAAGAAGAGAAATTTGTTAACATCCAGTATTGATTTAAGTGTCAGGAAGTCATTTCTGAAAGTATTTGTATGGAGTGTAGCCATGTATGGAAGTGAAACATGGACGATAAATAGTTTGGACAAGAAGAGAATAGAAGCTTTCGAAATGTGGTGCTACAGAAGAATGCTGAAGATTAGATGGGTAGATCACATAACTAATGAGGAAGTATTGAATAGGATTGGGGAGAAGAGAAGTTTGTGGCACAACTTGACCAGAAGAAGGGATCGGTTGGTAGGACATGTTCTGAGGCATCAAGGGATCACCAATTTAGTATTGGAGGGCAGCATGGAGGGTAAAAATCGTAGAGGGAGACCAAGAGATGAATACACTAAGCAGATTCAGAAGGATGTAGGTTGCAGTAGGTACTGGGAGATGAAAAAGCTTGCACAGGATAGAGTAGCATGGAGAGCTGCATCAAACCAGTCTCAGGACTGAAGACCACAACAACAACAACAACAACAACAACAAATAGATTTCGGATGACCCACTGAAAAAATCTGTTCAAAATTAACTACGGAATGTGCTGTCATCGCATATCCCTTCTGCTCCCCATAAACTCCTCCCCATCGTTCCATATCGGAACTGGTTTTCATAACTGATTACTGCCTGTATGACACACTTAACAATAATTAGAAATTATCACACCAGCACACAGCACAAAAACAATAAATTGTGTGCTTATATTAAGTAAGAGTGGATTGATTAATAAAACAACAAATGAGCAGAATTAAGGCCAGTAGTGTACAGTAGCTGATCTTTGCTAAAGCAGGGACGGGCGATAGCTGCTAGCACTATTGATAATTTAAACCTGTTGGTGGCCTTGTTGAGTATCAATAGCGCATATCCCTTCTATGTAGTATGATTCAAAATCAAAATCTCTTTCAATTTCACTATACGACAACTAGGTTGTGTGTAATTTCATTTAGGTGACAGTGGGGTCCGGACCCTCCCCCCCCCCCCCCCCCCCCCATCCTTGCCTCTATAACTTCCCCTCTTCTCCATGTCTTATTGAGTATCCATGAAGTAGATCCAAAGTATGTGGTGGAAGGTTTCTTATTATACCATATAATGAAAATAGTGCCTGGAAAGGCATTCATAAAATTTGTCATAACTACTTCCAACTCATACATGGTGAACGGAGCTAGCAGATGATGATTGTAATTTGTTTTCGTGTGGAATAGCTGTGGGAGTGTAATAGCTGGTGGGTTTGGGGTGCAGGGAGATGTCGCGAAGAGTCAGTCAAACAGCGTGGAATTCTGAATTGCTTTATTACAGTTCCCTAACGTTGCTTGATAAGAAGCAGCAATGTTGCTGAGGTATGCACCAGCCTCCTGTGTGCTGTCACCCCACAGAGCTGACAGACTGCAGCGTTGGCCTGGCAGAGGTTCGCGACACAGCTGCTTCTGTCACCAGTGACTCTGCACGTTTCCGACCAAATTTGGTATGGGCGCTACAGGAGCTTCAGGGGAAGACATGGGAGTTACTCTTGTCACAAATTCTTATAACCGCATGGGATTCACTATTGGAGAAACAACTGCTGTAGGTTGTTTTAGAAATCAAACTGCCTTGCAGGCCTCTGAAATGTTGGAGACCTTATTCGAACTATTACAGTAATTGGTCCATGCCTCCTCTTGTTTTGCTCAGAAATCTTCTAGTGTTCACATCTATTCGTCTGTATCCCAGGAACTGTTTCAGCATCTGTTCTCTACGGTATTGAGTTAACACTAACCTGAGTTTAGCCACAGATTTGGTGCAGTCGTAGCCCACTAGAAAATATGTGGTTTTGTAGAATAAATGAAACTCTGTTTTCTGTTGCAGTGTTGAGTTATTGGTTCATTTTTATTTCTTAGATAAAATTGTGGCTGCCATACTGTAGATATCTGCATGTTTCACATTTTCTTTGTTTCAAGTGGCTAACCTTATTATTAAGTATAATATTCCAGACACCAGTTTTTCAGTGAGTGCTGTGTTCTTGTCCGGTCCTACAAGAAGTTGAGCAAATGTGCCTGAATGCAGGGGAACAGCAGCGCAACAACATGGTGTGTAAAGATTCTCTGTAACTGGAAGTGATGGAAAACTTATATTGACAAAGAGCATAAGCTATGTAGAATTTCATCTATTACAACGTAAGACTGTTGTGAATCAGTGATGCTTGTTTTGTGGGAGAGGAAATTCCTTCTCCCAGTCAAATTTACTCTTATTATGGTTTCCTGCCAGTGTAGCATATGATTTGCAGTTTAAATATTCTACAGTTTACATGAATGAGATGCTGAGGATTTCTGCAATTTCAGGTACCACATATTAAACAAACCTCTCTATGCCACTGACTGCTGAAGTGACCATAACATAGACAATGGAACCACTTCTGGACTGGCGGAATGCACAACTTAACTGAACATCATCTACTACATATTGTAACATCATCCTGCAGGAACTGTAATGAAAAGGTGACGACATGCATTTATTGAGAGACATTCTCTTTGTAGATGATATTTATGTTATGATACAATACAATATCACAATGCCTTTGTTATTCAGAAGTACAATGTAAAGTTCATTTGGACATGCATGAGTTTCCGAAGGAACAGGCACTGCAGCGACTGCAGCCATTATGAAATACACAAAATGTACTCGCATTTGCAAATATGGACAATCATCAGCTGTATGATGGAATGAGTGTGGTCGTGAGTCATGCTTGGATAGTCTAATGGTAAGGTGCCTCTTGCAATGAGAGGGAAATCTGGGTTTAAGTTCCAGTCCAGCACAAATTTTCATTGTTGTCATTCTATTACCCGGTTGATGGTTGTCCATATTCTCAGTTGCAAATAAATGTCATGTTGTTCATTGAGTCTGAGTAATTTATTTGTTTTATCAGTCTGCGTACATTTCTAACAGAGAATGTAGACTGAATATCTTCCTTCATTTCTTCTTCTGACAGATCAGTGTCACATCCCTTGTAACTCCTTCATGGTGAGTCCTGTGGTTTGGACTATATTCAGCATCTGTTTGTGACTTAGAGGATTGTCTTGCAAAATTTTATTGCCTTCATCTCTTATGAAAATATCAGTTTGGATGCTACTCTTTCCAACAACCTTGAGATTCGAGATTTTATATTTATATCTGGAGTCTCAGGTGACCATTAATTTCACTCAAGCCGTGGGATGATATTTGCCAAAGTTGCCATTAAATCCATTGACAAACACACAAAAAGGGCTAACTGCATCAATCTAGTAACTACTGGATTTATTCTGACCATATGTAGTCCAGTCACATTGGAGTGATCACCACCTATGTTCGATCGATATCAATGTGCAATAACCCCTCACAGATGGCAGGTGTCAGTATCAGCAATGGAGGGTATATAAAGGGTGTCAGGGGATGTGGAAAAAAGTGTAATTATTGTCATAATGCAATAACAAAGTGGTTTATCAGGTGTCCAAGAGGGAATGATCATTGGCTTTTAGGTATAGTGTGGAAGCATTTCTGAAACAGCCAAGTTCATAAACTGTTCACACGCCACTGTGGTTAAAGTACACCGTATAGGGCAAAATGACGCTATCCAAAACTGGCACCAACGCAACTGTGGTGCAGGAGCATAGATGATAGGGTTGAACAACAGCTGCAGGTATGTGCACAGGTGAATAGACATGAAACTGTTGAGCAACTGAACCAAGGGGCAATTAACCATGCCTTTTGCCGCACAGCTATCTTGACAGTTCTGTATGCCTCTAGCTTACGATGGCCATCTGCTAAAGCAACGAGTTTTTTCCTTCTGTCCCAAGCTGTCAATCCTGCAATGTGACCAGACAGCTGCACACTGCAGTCGCTGTCTATTAGTAGAGAACAAAGGCATGGTCTCTAACAAGACTTCTGCCAACATAGCCTTGAATCTCCATAATCTCCTTGCACCGTCAACATCAGTTCCTGCTCTGTGCCCTCAGTGCTATGGACACACCACGTGGTGATGCATACTGTGAAGTTTCGAGAGACACTTGTGACATGCCGTCTCTAACCCTGCTATGCAGTTGGGAATGTAAGTGGTGTTTCGTGCCATGTCTTCTGCTGAGGAATATTAATTCTGCACCTCGTGATGGAATATTGTTGTGCTGGTGAAACTTGAAGATGAGACTGCCACCTTGCTCGGTGTCCGTCTTTTCTGCTGTGCTGCACCTTTTTCCAGCGCCAACCAGAATTTAAGAATTTTGAGACTATTTCATGTGTTTGTTTGTAGTTGTGTAGTTGGTAATTAAATGTGTTCTCTGACCGTGTGTGAACTTTGTTCTTTGTGCATCTTGTTCTACTATTTGACAGTCAACTTATAGTTAAGTAAGGGAACATTCCTACTCTGCATATGGGCCTCCACAGCAGGTGTCTGGTTCATGCAGCCAATACTACAACGGGACATCCACTGAATGGCATCAGGCGGCCTTTTCAGATGAATCACGGTTTATATTGTATTGGACTGAAAGCGAACAACCTGCAGTAGTCGTCAGAAGGATGAAGGCCAGAGGAGGTTCAAATGGCTCTGAGCACTATGGACTTAACATCTGAGGCCATCAGCCCCTAGAACTTAGAACTACTTAAACCTAACCTAAGGACATCACCGCATCCGAGGCAGGATTCGAACTTGCGACTGTTGCGGTCACGCGGTTCCAGACTGTAGCGCCTAGAACCACTCGGCCACTACAGCCGGCGCCAGAGGAGGGAGTGCTGTAGTCTGGTGGGATGTTTTCATGGTATTCCCTGAGTGATCTCATCGTTCTGGGAGGCATAGTGGATCAACACAAATATGCATATATTCTTGATCCTCATGCCCACCCCAATATAGCGTTTATTTTTCGTCAGGATGATGGCATCTGTCAGTAGCACGGTGCAAAGTGTTACACAACTTGCATTGTATGTGGTGTGAAGAACACCAGGATGAGTCGGCAAGACTCCACATCCCCAACTGCACCTTCCAGACTCTCACTGCCTCTCTTCCTGAATGTCAGAAAGCAGCCTGCACACCAAAAGGTGGTTATCCTGGCTTTCGGCGGGTGGTCACATTTATGTGACTGGTCAGAGTGGATTATATTCACATTTCTTTCCCCTGTACGGTTTGTGTGTGTGTTGCAGATGTTCTTTGCTAACTGAAATAACAGTAGATGACGGCACTTACTTCCCGTACGGGAAAGGGGAAATGGCACTTTATTTAACATTTAAGGAATAAGTGTCAGACGTATCTCTGTCTAACGATGTTTCATTCGTTAACTTCTTTGTTTGTTGTCGCTGAGCGGCAATTGCTAGTGCAGGAAGATCTGCAGCGGATAGACACTTGGTGCAGGGAGTGGCAACTGACCCTTAACATAGACAAATGTAATGTATTGCGAATACATAGAAAGAAGGATCCTTTATTGTATGATTATATGATAGCGGAACAAACACTGGTAGTAGTTACTTCTGTAAAATATTTGGGAGTATGCGTGCGGAACGATTTGAAGTGGAATGATCATATAAAATTAATTGTTGGTAAGGCGGGTACCAGGTTGAGATTCATTGGGAGAGTGCTTAGAAAATGTAGTCCATCAACAAAGGAGGTGGCTTACAAAACACTCGTTCGACCTATACTTGAGTATTGCTCATCAGTGTGGGATCCGTACCAGATCGGTCTGACGGAGGAGATAGAGAAGATCCAAAGAAGAGCGGCGCGTTTCGTCACAGGGTTATTTGGTAACCGTGATAGCGTTACGGAGATGTTTAATAAACTCAAGTGGCAGACTCTGCAAGAGAGGCGCTCTGCATCGCGGTGTAGCTTGCTCGCCAGGTTTCGAGAGGGTGCGTTTCTGGATGAGGTATCGAATATATTGCTTCCCCCTACTTATACCTCCCGAGGAGATCACGAATGTAAAATTAGAGAGATTAGAGCGCGCACGGAGGCTTTCAGACAGTCGTTCTTCCCGCGAACCATGCGCGGCTGGAACAGGAAAGGGAGGTAATGACAGTGGCACGTAAAGTGCCCTCCGCCACACACCGTTGGGTGGCTTGCGGAGTATCAATGTAGATGTAGATGTAGATGTAGTTCTTCGTTGTGTTCCAGCATACATTTTGCCGTAAATTTCGTCGGTTGCCCAACCTCCAGACTCACATTCAGAAGAGTTTCAGCACCCTGTAAATCGTGGATGTGTAACTCAACATCGTGTGTGTGGGGGGGGGGGGGGGAACTTTGACCTTTCCTAAACGTCCAATGTCCAGCTCTTCCATCAAATGTAAGCAAATCAAACTTGTGTAACTGGAAGCTGTAGAGCGAATTTAAATATTACGTTGGTGCATAACTTCGTAGCGTTTTTGTTTTGCATGTTGGTATTCCGGTTGCTATGGGTTTATTTACCGATTGTCATTTTTTATTTGGGGGTACGCTGTTGCTATCTGAGTTCACATATTGTCATTTGCCGATAGTGAGTGCTGTGAACGCTAGAAAATAGACTGCCAAGTGAAGAAATTGGAACATTTTCGACATACTATTCTGTTCGAGTTTGCGGAATCGAAACGTTTCGCCAGAATTGGCAGATTGTTGTAAATAGTGAAGGAGAACGTATTATTATTGACTACAGTCTCTGTTATGTGAACCTGTTGTGTTTATTAAACATGTGGAAAAACGCTAGCAACTTATGCACTAACTGAACATATTCATTGCACGTTAAAGTAACGTTATTTTTTATAGCAACATAGATTAATTCTCTGGTTTGATTAGCAAAGCAAGCATAAATCGTTTTCCAGGACGTTGAAGTTATTTTTGTAAATTATGGTTTTACATGTCTGATTTTCTCCCATGCCAGGGTTCACCAATCAACTGAAATAGCCTACTCTCTCCCCCTGAGGCTATTTTGAGACTAAATGTTTCATTCTCATACAAAAAATATTTGTTTTTCTCTTTTGGTGTGCAACCGCAAACTTACATTTAAAACGTTTTTGAATTTAAATTCCCATGACTGATAACTTGCCAGTATCAGTGTTGATAACTGGCAAAAATCGTGAAGATTCTCCATTCCTGGCACCTGGCTAATTTTTTAAAGTATAGTCTCTAACTATGTCAATACTTTATTTGCTGCTTGTGTTAATGTGAGGAAGGGGAGCGAGAGAGAGAGAGAGAGAGAGAGAGGAGGGAAGAATTTGAAGATGCAAAAGGAATTCTTGTCTTTCATATAATTATGTCAAATCTTTTTTGCTCCATGTACATGTTCATACAAATTTGTCATCATACCAAGTCACTGCCATAATTCATTACATCTGTCATATGTTAATACACCTATTGTACACATCAAGATGTGCATATATTTTTGGCAAATGATTAGTAGAACCAAAAAGAAGAAAAAATTCAGGGAAAATTCGTTTTTGTTTCGACTTGTCACTGCCACTCAGCGTGGTATTCTCTTAGAATGCAAATTTTAATACATTAACTACCAAATGTGGCACTTTAGTTTTGAAATGATGAAATCCAAAATGACTTTGAAGGAAATTTTGCGGTTTCAAGTAGCGCTGCAGACGATCAAACAACAAACTGCACAGAATACGAATTCAAATAACATAGACATATCGTGATGATGCTCATATGCAGTAGAGACAGCTGTAATCGGTCATGACATCTTTATTCGAACGAATTTCACGCGACTACACAAAGGCACTGCAGTCTAACATAACAGTCACGACACACGGTCTCGTTTTCCTTCCCCAAACTATAGCAGTGCCCCAAGCGGTCAGCAAGCGACAATTCTGAATACGATATTGGGTGAGTGCGAATACTAACGTTTATATCGATTTGTAACATATTTTCTACGATATGGGGTGTATGTAGTGCGTTAAAATTGACAATAACTAAAACTGACTCCACATTTGTCTTCATTTAATTTCCTAAGCACACTGGGAGTTATGAAATGGTACATTACATGGCAGTTTATTTACGATTCTCTTTACTGAATAATGTCGTTTTCGTTTATGACTAGAAAGTACTAGTAATATCTAGAAGACGTACCCTTTTGCAGAAATACTCATATGTCTACCCAATGATGTGCAGTTTTATTCGCTACACTTTCAGCCATATCAGTTAATGTAATAGCTACATTACTTAATGTAACAAATAAGCCACCACTCCTGTAGCTTAAGGGAAAACCACAGAGATGCATTAATAAATCGTCACAGGGCAAATGACAGGGTTTGAATGTTCCTCTTGGTATTGAGTTCCTCAAGGGAGATGCCATGCAAAAATAGCAATATGATGCATGATTTGTGTGTTCACACCAAAAAGTGTACACACCCGTAATAACACAGTTCCTCAATTTCAACACTTCACCTCACATACAGTCACTGCCAATAGCCATGACATTCGTTCCAGTGACAAGAGAACTAACGCAGTACAAGAGCACAAAGCCATGACAAATGACAATTAAAATGACCTCCAGTTTCTACATCCTTAATTTTCATGTGACTGGGTGGTAGGCACATTAATCATGGTTTAAAGAAGTGTTGCTAAATTGTACTAAAAGGGTCCACATCACTCATCTATGACAAAGAAACCGTTGTCACAATTCATTTGTATGTATGTAGATTTATAATGTCCCATAAATGCGACTGTGAAACGTTAACACCTTGTTTACTTC
This sequence comes from Schistocerca americana, assembly GCF_021461395.2. NCBI lineage: Eukaryota > Metazoa > Arthropoda > Insecta > Orthoptera > Acrididae > Schistocerca > Schistocerca americana. The sequence continues at coordinate 151,279,759 of NC_060128.1, read as the reverse complement.
TAACCCTGAGCTAGGAGACAGTTTTAACCTAGATATTTGTGTTCACCACATCTAAATATATTAAGTATAGATAGTTTCGTTTCTGTACAAAATAAAAACTGAAAATTTGTTGACCAACGATAATCGACACAAAGTGCATGAAAGGCCTTTATATAATTAGACAACTGTGTAGTCCAGAATAGCCTAATATGGCATTACTTTATGCCAAGACTGAGCAAGGTGGCGCAGTGATTAGCACACTGGACTCAAGATTCAGGAGGACGATGGCTTAAACCTGCATTTAGCCACCCAGATTTTGATTTTCCGTGATCTCCCTAAATTGGTTCAAGTAAATGCTTTGTCCTTTGAAAGGACACGGCCAATTTCCTTCCCCTTGCTTCCCTAATCCAAGCTTGTGCTCTGTCTCTAATGACCTCATTGTCAACGGGATATTAAACATTAATCTCCATCTCTCTCCTCACTTTATGCCAAAAAATGGAAGCATTGTTATGTTATTGCGTTGTGAGCATATTTAATGCTTAAACTGAGAAGATTTCGAACTTCTCTTTGACAGCTTCGGTCTCGACATGATGGCGATACCTGCCATAAACCAAAAGAATCTATGCCATTTTCAGAGAACTCATTTCATGGTGCATCGTGTCTTCATAGTCTAATACATACAGTCATGACACTCTCTGTAGCGAAAGTTGTTACCGTTTGACAACTGGAGAGACACCAGCGCTCCAAGTAGTGAGAAAGACAACATTCATATGCGTCGTGAGAATAATGTTTGTTTTTAGTTATTTCCTACTTGAATAACGAAATGATTGTTATATTTTTGCCTTCCACCTGTCAAGACACATAAAGTACCATTAAATACACGTGCAAACAGTGGAGTCATTCAAATTCAATGAATTAAGTTACAAGTTATTCATGAAGAAATTCTTTTGAATATGTGTATTTGAAGCTTACTCCCCAGAAAGCACGAGAATGTAAATACATACATGAGAAACATATATTTCTGTCGTTATTATCAATATCTTAGGCAGTTCCCATGACACTTTATTTAATAGAGTCTTATGTTTCGCCCTTTCTTGCACTTCACTCGACTTTCTAATACACGAATATTTTTGTAAATGTAATTACTTTTGCTTTAAATGTGAATGTGTTGAAGATTCTTGCCATTCGTGGCTCAGATTTAACAACAATTGTTCAATTGGTTTCTTCTACCCACATGTACCACTATTGAGCAGTGACACCAACGATGCTGAACTGGTAAGTGCAATCTTCCAACAGTGACACTGACCCTACATCTACACCAACATTGCCATTTGGAGAACCGTACAAGTTAGCACAGTGTGAATTCAGTGATATGATTAGGAATTTTTATCTTCCAAAGAAAAAAGCTGAACTCTTAGCCTCATGACTGCAGCAGTGGAATCTCCTTGCTGACACGTTACGTGTGTCTGTGTTTTGGGAGTGTCAGATAAAACTTGGGTGTCAGTTCGGTAATGAAGACGACATTAAATTCTGCAATGACATTGACAGTTTGTTGGAAGACCTGAACATTACATACAAACCAGGCGAGTAGAGTATCTTTATATACAGGTGAAAAAGAAGCCTGAGGGCAGTACTGTTACACAATAGTAATGAAAGGCCATCCATCCCTGTTGCCTCAGTTGAAGAATGTTATACCATGTTGAAATACTTTGTAAACCGTGTTAATTACAATAAGCATGAAGTGGACGAGTGTGGATGTTTTAAAATTCTTGCAATGCTGTTGGCATTTAAAGGTAGATTACATGAAGTATTTTGTTGCCACCTGTGTGAGTGCGTAATTTGCGCAAGAGAAAAACACTGCACACAGTGAATGGCTCTGGTGTCTGGGTCAAAAACATTGCAGAAGAACCTCTAGTGAAATGGAACAAAATTGTTCTCCAACCAATAGACATCAAGGTAGGACTAATAACGACTTTGGTTAAGGCTATGCACAGGAAAAAAAAACATTTCAGAATTTGTGTAGGGAGTTTCCGCGGCACAGCACAGAGAAGATCACAAAGGGGATATTCATTAGTCTATAGACACAGCGGCTGTTGAGAGACACGTTGAGTCCACTCTAACCCCAGATCAGCTGCATGTGTGGCATTGTTTTCGTAATGTGACAACATTGTTCTTCGCACACAAGACAACTGAATATTACAGGAACCTTGTGAACGAACTTATTCATGCTTATAAGGTCATTGGCTGCAACATGCCCCTGGAGGGGTACTTCCATTATCCGACCTGTATGTGTTCCCTAGGAACTGTGGTGCCTTCAGTGATGACCATGGCGAGCAGTTCCACCAGGACATTGCTCTCATGGAATGGTGGTACACAACATGGTGGACTACTGCTATGTGGGATGATTTATGCTGGATGCTACAGAGAGACGCTCTAGATATCCCCCTCAAAAGGAAGGCAAAAAAGAAAAGAAAAGAAAAAGTGGCGTGAATAAACTAGGTAAGCTCAATTACTCTGTATAACCTACTGATTACAGGAGAAATATATGTGAAATGTTAAAGTTACAACTTAAGTGTAACCCTGAGCTAGAAGATAATTTTAATTGTGATATTCATGTTCAGCATGCTGGAAGCTATAGAAACCATCTACTTTGGTTTCTGTAAAAAAAAACATGGTGGACCAGTAATATTTGCTGAAAGGAAAGGTAACTGTCTCTTTATGGCACCTGATAAGTGAAAATGATATCATCACTTGTTACAATATACTGGTAGTCACTTTACAATGTTTTCAATATCGTTTTTATTAAATGCATATCCGCACCAAATTATTTTCCTTGATGTATATATGCATTTGTACCAAGGCTGGGATTCGAATCCAGGTCTCTTGCCCACTAGGCACAAGCACTAATCACTTTTTGTTCAATGCTGAGTTGCTGTTCCTGCTTTAGTTTAGAGAGAATGCCAAGCAGGCTAAGGCGCAGATGGGAATATGGATTGAGGAGGGAGGCATGTTAATGTAGTCAGTGCAGTGGTGCAAAGCCACTGTGCCAGGGTGGCATAGTGGTTAGCGCAGCTGCCTATTGAGCAGGAGACTCGGGTTCAAATCCTAATCATGGTACAAATTTTCATTTGTCACTTCAGTAAGGTCTCCGGGACTGCATAATTTCATTTGAGCATCTTTCTTGAGTTCCTGAACCAGGATGATCATGTACAGCTGAAACTGGGCCCACTGCAGAACTCTAAATGATCTAAGAAAATCTTGTTCTAGTAGTTACTATGTCTTAAGTAAATCAGCCCTTCAGTCGATCAGGTACTTGAACTTAAACAGGGCCTATTCGAGAATATATTTCCACACAAGCTAATTATCGTATGACAACTGCTGCCCTCCGCCCCCCCTCCTCCCCCAATTAGCCAATTTTTCGCTCTTCCCTTGTACACTTTCATCTGTGACAGTTTTTGCTCTTAATTTGATATGCACTGTACATAAATCTTGCAATTTGGTGCCACTCTCAGGTTAGCGCCCCAAGCAACCTCTACTAATTGTTATATGTGCTGTAAGAAATCTACAAAGGTGGCATTTCTGGAGCCCCTCTCAGGTTGGCGCCTCCAGTGGCGGCTTGTATCGCATTGGTCTCAAACCAGAACAAGACTAGTTAAAGTTACATGTCATATATGCTGATTGTTACCTGAAATGGGCACTGTAGGATCTGTAAGTGTATTTAGCAATTAGCGATTGAGACTGGATATATTTTCCCTAAACATCTGTAGAAATTCCAGTGCAGGATGCTTGCAGAATGAAGCTGGATACTAGAAAGTGAGATTAACATAAAATCATTACTAACAATGGAACTTAGGGAAAGATTGTGTGCGTACAATACAATCATACACAGCGAACTATGGATGGCTTGAGTCACAAAGATACTCCTCCAAATGCTAGGACTAACTAATAATGCTGCCAAAAACTTATTTGTGTGATATTTTGCATCATCAATAGTGAAATCCCTCCAGAAACAATCTCTGCCCCCCTCCTGCAGTATGGAGCACTTAAAGAAGAGGCCTATGAAGATCCTAGCCGCAGCTGCATGTGATCAGGGCTGCCATGACTGGTTGAAGAAGTGCAATGATGGGTCCCCTCTCCTTTAGTTCATGTGATGCTGGTTAAGGTAGGGGAGAGGCTGTCAGGTACAGCTGTAGTGAGATTGGTGGTCAGTGTTAAATCTCTCAAGTTGCAACAGCAGAAGGGTCGCTTGAGGCAGTGACTAATGAGGTGGCACATTGTCATCTCTCTCTCTAGTTGTGTGTTATCTTCTGTTTGAGCTATGCTTATGGTGACTGTGCTGGGTATACATCACAAAAACCAGGCATGGAGACATGGTTGGCTTCGCATGCAGTAGTATGTCCAATATATTGTCTTCCCAGATCAACACATAGTGCAGACCAGAATGTGGTGGCTGCAGTGCCAGTCTGATCGTCATCAGAAACAAGGATATCATCAGGAGTGCCCCAGGGAACTGTGATAGGACCGCCACTATTCTCTACATACATAAATGATCTGACATCCAGGGTGAGCAGCAATCTGTGGCTGTTTTCTGATGATGATTTAGTGCATGGGAGGGTGTCATCGTTGAATGATGGTAGGAGGATACAACATTTAGAAAAACATTCTGCTGGTGTGATGAATGGCAGCCAGCTCTAAATGTAGAAAAATGTAAATCAATGCAGTTGAGTAGGAATAACAAATTCGTAATGCTCAAACATGGAATAAGTAAACACGCTGCTTGACGCAGTAAGATTGAGTAAATATGTAGGCGAAACGTTGCAAAGCAATGTGAAATGGAAGGAGCAAGTAAGGATTATAGTACTGAAGGAGAATGGTCGACTTCAGTTCATTGATAGTATTTTAGGAAAGTCTTGTTCTGCATACAGGAGGCAGTATGTAGAACACTAGCGTGATCCATTCTTGAATACTGCTCGAGTGTCTGAGGCCCTCACTAGGTCTGATTAAAGGATAACATCGAAACAATTCAGAGACAGACTGCTAGATAGGTTAGAGGTTGGTTTGATCAACACACAAGTATTGTGGAGATGCTTTGAGAACTGAAATGGGAATCTCTGGAGTAAAGGTGACGTTCTTTTCTAGGAACACCACTAAGAAAGTTTAGAGAACCGGCATTTGAAGCTGAAAGCAAAACAATTCTTCTGCCACCAACTTACATTTCGCCTAATGACGTTATTTCTGAGGAACACTATTCCGAAAAAATTAGATAATCGGCATTTGAAGCAGACTGTAGAACGATTCTAATGCTGCCAACATACACTCCGCTTAAAGACCACGAAGATAAGAGAAATTAGGAATCTTATCGAGGCATATAGAACGTCGTTTTCAGTCACTCTATTTGTGAGTGTAGCAGGAAAGGAAATGACTAATAATGGTACAAGGTCCAATTCAACACGTAGCCTGAGGAGTATGTATGTAGATGTAGATAAATTGTCTTGTAACATAACATACCTGCAGTCTGCTCGAGCTTTTTTGGTAAGCCATGGGCTTGGAGATAGTGGTATTTTGTATGTTCAGTAGCTCACCATATAAAATCTCTGCTAATCGAACTTGGATGCCTTCTTTGAATGCAGAACGAGCATCCAGTAGGATTTGTCCACTGGCCTGCGTGGCAAAACGTGCTGCCTGGAGCGTTTGATGCCAGTGTTGCACTGACCTGTTGCTGCTGTTGATGATAGGCTAGGTGGGTCTGCACTAGTTGCTGCAAAAGTTAAGTAGCTCGCAGAACAATTCAGAATCGAACTAGTGGTCCTGATCGGTAGTGATGGACGCTTGGCAGCCGAAAAGGGACACATGCAATAATAGGACTATCGTCTCCATCGTTTCCGCCATTATGTCCAGCGAGCATGTCACTTCCACCCAGTGATCGTTTGTGGAAAATGGTAAGGTTACTGGCCTTACAGTATTTCCAAGGTTAGGATATGTTTCTCGACTAGTTTTGCAGTGCTCACGAACGATGCAGATTTGAGTCTACACCTTGTGGTTTCGCTTCACATCAGGCCACACAAAACAGCCTGTAACAAGCTTAGTGGTATGGTGTACTTCTGGATGCAACAGTCAGTGAAAGCTATCGAAGACAGGCTTCATCGTAGTTAGCGGAACCAGTGTTCTGATACATCTCACCAGACTTGCATGGAGGAACAGCGTAGGTGCACTGTTCCAGCTCCAATCCAGTCAAGAAGTATAGAAGTTTGCAGATTTCCAGATCATTTTGTTGAGCTGTTGTGAGATCTTTTTAGTTGATGTTAACTGGCAGTGCATTAACTCAAGAAAGATAATCCATCACGATGTTCTCTGCACCCTTGAGTTGCTGCGGCCTTAGTTCATAGGAGAGGCGAAATCGAAGCAGAAAATCTGCACCCAAGATGGTTTCGTGAACGTCTGTGACCACAAGCTATCATGTAAATTTCTTGTGCAAACCACGGTCGTCAAATAGCCAGATACATATGTCATTTGTTGACTGACAGGCATCGTATGTTCCATTTTTGGAGGTTGCTTGGACATGGATATGGCGCTCATTTCAGAGCCAATATCTATAAGGAGGTATTCATTTGTCGCATTGTCTAACTCGTTCAGTCAACTATTGTCACTTTCAGGTGGGACAAAACTAGTCTGACCGATATGCTTGAGCTATAGACAGATTTGTTGCACACTGTGATCTGGAATGTCTGTTGCAGACCGCCTCTTGCAATTGGGTGGTTGCACAGCATGCAGTAGTTGCGTGCCTTTTAGCCAAGGCGTGAGAGAAACCAACACAGCCATGCCGGCATCCCCTACCTGCTCCAAGCTGACTAGCTTCTTATTGTCAGACATGGGTGTGGTATTGCAACCAGCCAAAAGTCACTGCTCTCCAGTCAGTCTCTTGTGATGTTTGTCTCGTCAGTGTACTTAATCACCCTGGTCTTGGTATCTCCTTGTGGCAGCGGCCAGCGTGTTGAGTCACGAATTTGTTGGCAGTATTCATTGTTGTAATTGTATCCGAGTATTGTCTTCGCTGTAGCACTGTGAAAAGTCTGTTAGCCAGCAATAATTTGTTTTCGCACATATTGTATTTATGCGAAATTACCGTCAACTGTATCTTAGCACTCAGCACTCTGTCTTCAGGCCACAAGTGGCCCATCGGGACCACCCGACCGCCGTGTCATCCTCAGGTGAGGATGCGGATAGGAGGGGTGTTTGATCAGCACACCGCCCTCCCGTTAAGATGGTTTTCTTCGACCGGAGCCGCTACTATTCAGTCGAGTAGCTCCTCAATTGGCATCATGAGGCTGAGTGCACCCTGAAAAATGGCAACAGCACATGGTGGCCTGGATGCTCACCCATCCAAGTGCCGGCCACTACCAACAGCGCTTAACTTCAGTGATCTCACGGGAACCAGTGTATCCACTGAGGCAAGGCCGTTGCCCAACTGTATCTTAGATGGTAATTAAATTAACCAGAGCGTCTAGAGTGTACTGTCTGGCGTGATAGTCAGGCCGATCGATTCACGTTGAAGTCTCCACATCTGGGGCAGTGTCCTGCTGCCCAGCCTTTCCTCATAAATTATTTGTCATAGCTGTTGTTATGGAGGCTTTGCAGAGCAATGCTGCCTTCGTACTTTCAAATTTGCTTTCAGCCAGAGGCACTTGTATGACGACACTAATAATGTGGGCATGATCCCCGATGTTGCTTAGTAATCGATGATTTTGGAAGTATCTTTTTCATAGCTGTATAGTAGGCATTCGATGATCGTGAAACATGTTGTCAGATATTCCTGATGGAGGGACAGTAGTTTAGGTTGAGGACCTGAACACATCAGTGCCCCACAGAAATTCTGATGGGATGTGTGGGATTGTTCAATCTGAGGTCGATGGTGAATCGAATCCTATGGACTGTCTGCAACACAGATAGAAAACCAATAGTCTTCTCACAAGGCTGAGCCAACTAGTCGCATTGGACTACGAATAGGTTCGCCAATGCAGTTGTCTTTAGTGACCTGAGAGTGGATCAAGTCACACATATGAGATAGGTGGAGATGCATCTGCAGAAGAGCTAACTAGTGTCACTGCCAAGGAGTTTTATTTGTGTGATATTTCGAGTCTTCCATGGTAAGATCCCTCAGATTCAAACATATAAATATGTGAATTCATGCCGTACCTATGAACAATGTAAAAGACGTAAAGCAGTTTATGAAATATTACCAAAAGAAACCTTAAGATTCAATTTTTGTTTAAAGGTTTGGAAAGAGACCTTATCAAATTAGCAAATGCAATTTTCCCTTTAACCCTAAGCCACATATGAAATAATTCAAGACACACAGACTACACAGTTATTTTCTGTTATTCACGAGAGGCAGCTAGAAAAGGCCATCTCAAACACAACCAGCATGTGAGAGTCTATCAAGGAGTGGTTTGCACTAAGTCACAGCAGACAAAAGGCGACTTTTATGATGTGGATAGGTATTATTTTCAACATTAATGCTGCTGCATTATGATACTGACTTTTTTGAGTATAGTTGTATACTTTTTTCTGATGTGTTGCCAAGAGGGTTCTGAGAGTACTTAAGCATAATATATGTGGAACTTGATCACATTACACCAAACCAGTCCACAATGTATTTCAAATGGTGGCATTCTCACAGGTCATCAGTGGATGGTCACATCATCAGGTTAAGATTTCTCAGGAAGTAAGTTTTGATGGTGTTGTCATCCGATAGCATTTGAAGTTAACCTATTTTCGACACCTTCACGCATATTCTACTAGCGGATTTCGTGCTTCTGTGATTTTTTTGATCTTTATTTCACTATTATGCTTTGTTTTCGTCGCATGCATCAAGTTTTCATGGACGACTTGTATATTTTGTTTCATTGAGCGTTCTTCAACAAATGAGGTCGGACATCTGAAAGCAAAAAATTATTTAGGTTCTCTCGACACTCAGATTGTATATAAATAAGAACATGAGCTTGTGAAGCAATTTTCATTAAGTAACATCTTAAGCGAAAAGGACCTTTCTAATACAGGAGAAAATACAGTGATTTGCGAAGTTATGGTTTACAAAAGATAGAAAAATATAATCGGTAAGATAAACAGACTCTGTTCCCTTGTAAATACTGTTTTGTTTATTTTTATGTATGTGTTTTCTCCAGCAAATAAATGCCAATGTTTTGATATTCCTTTTCACTTCTGAACACTTCCCCACACAATATTGATCAAGGACATAGGTTATTAAGTTTGCTTTGGCCATTAATAAACTTTATCGTTGTTAGTTCCTCATTCCAATGCTATACTCTGACTTTTGTAACTAATAATCTCACATCCACCATTGATTACTGGGTAAGTGAACTGATGTGATATGACATGACAGACAGTGATGGTAGTGTGATGTGATGGCCTGTGTAGATTGGCTTTTCTTCCACAATATGAGGTAGTAACCTTAATAAACTTTGTCATAAATTTTTCTTTCTCAAACAAACAGTTCATGGAGTCAGCATCTGACATTAGAATAATTTACATGAAGATTTATAACATCTTACTTTGGTCTGTTGCTCATGAACACAAGTTTTTAATAGCTTGCCAACAAACATAAATAGTTTAACTACTAATATAGTTCAGTTTAATAGGAACCTAAAAGATTTACTAGTGGCCAACTTCTTCTACTCCACAGGTAACCTTTTTTATACTACATTTTGATATGTACATGATTAAAAATAACGAATTGAATGACTATTACATAAAATCTCACTGTGCATCCTGAGTGCAGTAATGTACTTAGTGTAAATAAGTGTTGTAAAAGTAGTTTCAGTTTTCTGTTACACGTATTACAGTAGCCTAAGAATTATCTTTTGCAGCTCATTGTACCAGGTGGTTATAATTAAACTGCTGGTGTTTTGAGCGCTGCACTGCAACCTGTGTAGATCCCAGGATGCAGAAGTATTGCTGGTATGTTCATTCAACGCTGTGCTCATGAAGTGTGCTGAAAAAAATAATAGCTCCACTTCCTGCAACCAGGTGAAAATATGTCGCTTTAAGCAGTCAGAATATGATATGTGTGCAGGAAAAGGCGAGGAATGATCAAATACATGATAATGGTGGTTCCCACACGTTTATTAGGATATGGTCACAAGTTATATTTGTCTCCTGGCTCAGCAACATTCTGCATCCATAACACAGCACAGGCGACAGTTGGTTGAAGCATATCTGACGCAATCAGAGCAATTTGTCATCGTATAGTATATTTCAGATCAGCAAGAGTCTGAATACATTGCTGATAGACACAATAGTTCAGATATCCCCACAACCGGAAGTCACATGGATTTATGTCGGGGTATCTGGAAAGTCACTGGTCTCGAAATTGATAGAAATAATGAAGGCGTTTCTGTAGGTTTCTAATAGCAAATCTCTCACCTGGCAAGCGACATACGTTGCATGAAATTAGTGGCGTGGACACATTTGCTTTCTTGCAAATCTGAAATCGTGTGTTGCACAAATAAGTCATTATAACATGCAGGTGTCACTGAACAACTAACAGAACTACGAGGTGTCGTCTCCTTGAAGGAAAACGGTCCAACAATGAAGTAGCTTGCGAAACTACACAAACTACACCACACACTCACATAAGAACAGTACAGTGGATGCTCTAGCATAACGTATGGTGGAGTAGAACCCCAACACAACAGTTCTGTGTATTCATGCCACTGTTCAGGGTAAAATGTGGCTCATCCATTCAAAGAACATTTCCCGGCCATAGATCATCCATTTCCACATGAGCTAAAAAAATGCAGAGCAAAGTCACAGCATTGTATCCTATTTTGGAGTTTCATTTGGAGCACATTCTGAAGATATAAGTATAAAATACGCCGCAAAATCTTTTGAACTATTGATGAGGAGGGCAGAGGCAATTCCCATGACACAGCTTGAACACTGGTTGCAGAATTTGAAGAATGTGCTGCATGGCTAGCAGCAGCTACCTCTGCCAACTGCACCACCTAATTCAACTGTTTCTTCAGATTTGTTGACCATATTCTTTAGCCCGTTTATTGACATGCAGCCTCTTCATAGCTATTTCTGTTAACGATGTTCCCACAGTGCAGCTTTGCTGCTGCTACCATTCTGATAAAACACCTTTATCAGCAGTGTATGGTATTTCTTCTCAGTAGGCGTTGTGTTTCATATGGTAAGCTTCAACTTTCTTAACCTTCACTTCGCAAAAGAAATCAATATACATTCCCAAGCAACATACTGTATACTGGCATCAAAACAGAAATCACATTCTGATTGCTTACAGCGCCATATTTTCACCTAGTGGCAGGAGGTGGAACAATTGTTTTGAGTGCGCTCTATGAGCGCACCAATTAATGAACATACCAATGGTGTTTCAGCATCCTGTGAAGCATACAATACACGCAGCACTTGGAAAACTGCCAGTTTAATTACAACTGCCTGATGGATATATGTTTCTGATAAGTTCAGTATTACCTCTTAAATGAAAATCGTTTCATACTTTTTTTTATTTGCATTTGTAGTTCTTTATAGGTGATTTAGCACAAAATTGCCCATACCACACAGAACAATTGAGGTTTCAGACAGTGAATACTATTTGTACACAGTACGATTTTGAAATAATAATTCAATGCAGGTTCCAAATTGCAGAAAGACGATTTAAAGCAGTACGTATCGTTAAGAATGTTTGATCATTTACACCATTTTATGGTGTACCAAAGTCTCAGAAACAGAATAGAAGCAGTGATCGAGGAAGTACTCTTTGAATTTCACTTTAAACTATATAGTTTCTGTATGTATTTCAAATAGGATGCCATGTTGTTATACAGCATAACGTGAGTATGATGTACTCCTCCTTTGCAAATGTTTGTCCTTAAGTATATTGTCATGTAGGTTATGCTTCTGCTTCACCTCATGAGTGAAAATCGCAGTTATGTTTGACACAGTTTTTGTTTTTTTTTTGGCATTTTGTCCTTTGTGAAAATTAGTGCTTTGTGCTTATTTAGCTTGTTTGATTATTCTGACAATCTCTTTTGCAGTCTAAAAGTTTTTCTGGTAGTTATGGAGTTCCCCCTAAAAATAATTCCACATGCAGTAGCAGCTCGATACTGCCATGGTACATTGTAGCCCCTAATGCATAGTTTGTATTTTGCATATGGATTCTTACAACTTTCCTTGCATTTTATTTAGATTTTTCAGGTGCACTTTACTAATTCAGGCTTTCCTCAATATAATTTTGTCTCACTTGTGAGACCGTTTTCCAGCCAATACTAAAAATTGGGATTGAAAGGCAGAGTTTCAGTGCAATGTAGAAATTAACTGTCACTATTTTTATCAGAATTTATTATGAGCTTATTAGTTCTGAAGCATTGCATTAAATTTTGTATTACATCTTCACTTTTTTCTTGAACAGTCTTCGTTGCATGATCTAAATGTACATCTACATGAGGCCTCTTTCCTCTTGTACTAGTGCAGATGCACTGGAACAAAAACGTATGAATAAAAACTAGGGAACTGAGCGCATTTTGTGCAAGCATCCTTTCGTATTCACATGCTGCCTCAGTGTTCAGGCAGCATGTACTGTGACTATTACAATGAAAAGAAACACAAATACAGCTATGGGTAAAACAATATCAAAATAACAGTGTAATGCCGACATTTTATTTGCAAATTTCAGAAGGAGGTCACAGTGAGCTTTTACATTTTCTGCTTGGGTAGCTGGAGTGATAAGGCTGGCACTAATATTTAGTTCACTAGCAGCCAGAGACTCATCATACACATTTGAGCTATTCATTTCACATTTCAAATCAAAGCATTTCAAAGACTAACACTGAAGCTGATAAATAATTAAGGGAGTTCCTTAGCCATTATGTGGAGGTTAATTGACTTTCAATATATCATTTGAACTGTATTTTAAAAAAAGATGTTTACCGAACTTCAATTAGAAATGATTATATATAGATTAATATCCTTGTCCTCAACAAACTCGGTAATTTCTTGGATCCCAGAATCAAATAGAATGGAAGTTGCTTTTTGTAGTGTCAACATTTTCAAGTTTCAAGAAATGACACACCCAAGATATTTCTTATAATAATTTATCATGTTCAGCGATAACAGTAGTGTTTCAATTGTAATTGATCTCTAATAAGGGAATTACTTAAGCACTGTCAATTCTATATCAGCTGCTGAGCGTTTATGATTAACTGTCCGAAGACTGCATTTGTGGATTTCTCAAAAGAGTGTTTTATGATAATACACCTTCTTTGATACCTCCACCTCTGTGAATACATGCAGACAGCCACAAGATACTTATAACAACTGAACTTAAATAGATTAAAAAACAGATATAAACTTGTGAGTGCATTCAATTTTAATATCTTTGTTAAATAATAACACAGAAAAATATTCTTTACCTTCCTTCTTTGATATTACTCAGAATGTGTACTGTGCTATACGGTATATGCCTTTACATTAGCTTCTGTGCTCCTGACCTAATACCATGATAATTAGTACACTCAAATATTAACTGCAGAGGGATGGCAGCCTCTATCCTACTTGCGCTGATACGAGTTGAATAGGGGAACAGAGAACACGGAGTGAAAAACGAACACTGCATGAAAAGTGAGGAACAAAATTCTTGCAGTTGTTTCAGATAAATTGTTATTGTTCCTCTATTTTTGAAAATGAGTCTCTGTACTTATTAGTAAAAGATTAATTTTATAGATCTTATATTATAATTTTCCAATTTTGTGTTTTTTACATCATCAGGATCCTTCATTTCAATTTCTAGAAGTTTAATGATGAGCTTCACCTCTCCCATCTTTACTCTTTTTCAGATGTCTGTCGCCCCCGTTGTTATGCTATTAAACCGCCATAAAATGAATATTCCTCTATGATTTTCATATTCAGTTTTCATACATTTGTGTCTTCTTCACTTTTTTCTTACTTTGAGACTTATCAGAGTTTGTACAGTAATATATCATCTCAAATTTTGATTGAAATCATCTTTAGAAGTGGTGTTCTGTATGATGCCTTGTCTGTATTTATCTCCGAATTTCAGCATGCCTTCTTCAGAGACAATGAAATTACTGCACATAAGTAGCCCTAAGGATAACCTCAACACACTACACCACGAGACACATGTCGACCACAGTTGCTTGTCCTTTGCACAAGAGGTTCCCATCTGACCCAGAAAGCAATGCACTGTAGTGAATGTCCTCCAGTTCAAAGAAATTATGTACACAGAAAGACATATGCATGCTTCCACTATTGGAAATTTGAGCACATGTGCAAAGTTGGACAGGAAGAACGTATCATGTGGATGTATGTATCTTAACAAGGATATTTGTGTCATCTGCAAACAGTACTTTGGTTCCATTAGTTACTTTTCTGCTAGATTATTAATGTAAAGAATGAAGAGAATGGGTCCAACAACTGACCCTTGAGAGACTCCTTATCTGAAGTGCCATGAGGCACTTTTTAATTAGGTACTGTGAAATTAACATATTTCTTATAAGGTAAATATGTTGTATTATGTATTCTTGTTTCATGGCATTGTCCTTGATTATCTCTTCGTTATGGACCTATGGGACAAAAAGTCAATAAAATACAATAAAGTGCAAAAACTAATATATTGTAATTTAATTCTGAGAACAGCTACAAATTTCATGGTTACAGTGTGCTACTGGCTGTAGGATTTAGGACCAGTTGTACAATCTCTGGTTAGCAGCCGGTTAAGCTCTATTCTCGAAATAGCGCGAGAATCTCGTTGTACAAACCTGGTATAATGCCTAACCGTAGAATAAACTCGAGATAACTTAACCGGTGATTTCTGGCAGGTTAGTGAGCTTAAACAGGGAATACATTTTCAAGATGTCAAGCATATTGACAGATGTGGTCAGAAATGACGAGATTTTGGCTGAACCGTTTATGAGAATGAGGAAGGAAAAGAGAGTGACGATGCCGAATCCGAATTTATATCCAGATTTTGCTTATCAGAGGAAGCCGTACTTCGTCTTATCAGTATTATACGTGAGAAACTGGAGCATATGATGGACAGTTGAGACTATTTCTCTGTTTTCTTAAATAATACTCTGTGACCTCCCCTGTTGGCCCTCTCTCCCTTTCCTTCTCTCTCTTCTCCTCTCCCTTCTCCCTTCTTCCTTCGTCATACTGTGACCTATATCTCAGGGTTTTCAACACAAAAAGGGAGGGAGAAAAGGGGCCACATGTGTGTGGTTGATCATGATGGCATAGTGCTATATGTGCGTGTCACCCTTATCTCAATTTTGAGAAGATTGGTGACTGAATCAGAAACATTCCTCTAAAAGAAAAAGGTAAGTGCTCTCCTTTTGAAAAAAAAAACAGCTAAATAGTAGTGTAGACTATAATGTCTATCATTCTACCAAACTGAAGGAACACGACACAGTTTGTAAAGTTGCAACTTCGGATGAAGTTTATTGATCCCAAGTAGCTGAAACAAAATTCATCCGTTCCAGATGACATTCACAACGAAAGCAGTTAGCTTTCTAACGATTGAAATGATCGTTCTGGTAATTCTATCACAATCTGTTTATGTGTAGCAAAGCAATGTATCAACTAGCTGACTACTCCATGATTAATATCTGTTGTATTCAAACAGTAAATCAACTCACACTTGCTTTATGCATCAAGAACACTTACTATCCCTTCCGATAAGTCTTTGATAAATATTATTAAGTTGATGTCAATAAATCACAGTCAATGTCACTTAATCTGTCATGCAACTATAATACGCGATAGCCTACCACATATCTCAAACTTCGCGGCGGTATTTCAAAGTCCGCTCTCGATTTGTTTTTAACAAAGTTGGGCTGTGGTTCCCTATAATATTTTCTAAATCAACTCCGGGTTGAGAATTATCACTTCTATGTCCGTTCATAAAAATTACAGAGGACCCACACTCGATTACGACTTGTCTGTGCACTCGAGCAACTCAGAAGGTATCATCCTTCTCAAAGATAAAAAATGTCAGGCATAACGCAGCATTGCGATCTGCTATGTCAAAACACATTTTATCCATCTCATAAAGACTCATTACCTATTGATCCTAAAACATATTGTACTTAACTAAATTCTTTACTCCATAAATAACTAATAAATTAGAAATGATTTACAGTATACTGTGTCAATCACTCAGCAAAGATTTCACAACAACAAAAATCTCGACTTGAGATGATGTCATGGGTTACTACCTGTTTTGATTCTCCTACTCTCACGTGACACATGGTATATCCGACTGTAATCGACATCCCCACAAGATTTTTCTTAAAGCATGGACGATTACCCGTGTAATGCTACAACTCTTTATTTGTAGTAATACGCATTCGATTTCAGTACCTTGTGAAGTCCATCATTTATGTAAATCAGGCACATTAAAATAACGATTCGTACAAAAAACAGTCATCTGACGTGTATTAAAATTGCTGCAGTAGCGAAAAGGACTATTCAGCTTTATATAGCAGACAGTTCCATAATAGGCTTAACCAAATCGAAAAACCACGCCACTTATGTGTACAATATGCACAACAGATTTTTCTATTTTTGGCGAAACATCGATTTTCGTAACGCAAAACATTTTGACAAAACAGTTGTGTCCCAATTTCATCAACAGCACAAAAGATTGTTCCACTCTATTGTCTATTGGGAATGCCTCTTTGTGTAAACACCATAGCAGCGCCGAAACAACTTTCCACCTTTTATTGTAAATAGTAGGATTACAGGTCAATTAATGCTTCAGAACAAGAAGATTGTCTACCACCTACCATTATTCACTGAAGCCAGTGAACTATTTGTCCTTACTCAGGCTACGTTTAACACTGTAAGATTAAGAGGAAAGTAAGCTTTTTTAAAAAAGTGATGCAACCCCCATCTATAGAATGTAGCTGTTGTTTCTCTGTTATTGGTATTATCCACATAAGCCCACCAATATTTATCATAAAATAATAACTGTATCTACGTGCTATAAGAACAGAAAAGAAATCTAGTTACCTGCATAGTCGTATAATAGCATGTGGCTGAACTGCTATGTCTTGAAATTTCCTTGAATATCAAGTTATTGTCAATGTACTTTATGTCAAACTGTAGCTAGTTGATGGTAACTTAAACTGAAATATTTTATATTGCACTTGTGTGAAGTACTATTTTTTTGAAATTTATGGCTTATTATGATTGTTTAGTGTAACAAAAAGTTTGACAGCAGACTTATGTCCCTAGTTCACTCAACCAAATGTATAGCAGAAAATACTATTCACTCTTATATCCCACTGGGACACTGACTTTCCATCTTTTAATGAATGCTTCAGAGCAACAAAATAGTCCACAACCTAGCATTATCCTCATGAACATGTACATTACTTGTGTGTACTCAAGATAAGTTTAACACAGTAAAATTAATAGCAAAGTACTGTTTTATCTTAAATAGAAAGCTGTAGCAGATAGCTGTTGTATTTCTTAGTTATTAGTGGATACCACATAACCATCCACCCACCCACACACACACGCACGCACACACACACACACACACACACACACACACACACACACACACACACACACACACACACACACACACACCTATATATCATAATCTCTGCATGCTAAAAACATGGGTACTCAGCAATCTTCAGTTATTGGCTCTACGTAATCATAACAGTGGAAGGAGTGGCTGCAAATTATGTCTTTAAATTTCTCTTGAATTGTCTCATGTCATTCTTTTCCTTGTTTCAGAAATGACTCAGTTCTACCAATGAACCAGCTACTACAGACACTCAGGTATTTTGCCTCTGGTGATTTCTTTCTGTCCATTAGACACTTTATTGGTATTGGCAAAGGGACAGCCAGCATCATTGTTAAAAGGATGTGTATTACACTGGACAATATGCACAAGAGACAGTTTTTTTATTATTTCATTTTTCTGATACAATTAAAAGAAATAAAATTCACAAATGTATATGGATTAATATATTTTAATTCTGAAATGACTTGTATTAATTTTTATTTTATGATTCTAATTTTGACCTTTATGATCCTTTTTTAACCAATACAGTTATTTCTCCATTCTCTTGTTCTTGTCCAGGTACTTTTGAAGCTGCACAATCTGCAACTCTGCTAATTCTTTCACATTGAAGAACAGGTATTTTTATTCTGAAAACAAAACTGACGGTTCTAAGCTGAGATGACAAGAAAGGAAGGAAGAATTCAGTGAAGGTGCCAGGCCTCTGGTTACTACCTCTTAACCTACCAGATTACATACAGGTACTAGAGATGATTGCACAACCCAAAATTATGTATGAAACAGTTTTTCAACCATTCGTGGTGAGATACTGTAACAGCAGCGTCCAGTTTGGTATGTGCCATAGGTACATTCCCACCCCAAGGTTATAAAAAAAAGAATGGATGCTTACTGTAAGCTTTGGCATCTTATTCTCTATATATACCTTCAATATAATTGATAATCGTCACATCACAGAAACATGATTTGGTTTAGTCAGTTTATCCAGGTCCCATCTCCTTAAATTCCCACCTTTTTGAAGAAATTGCAAAAAGGTGGGAATTTAAGGAGATGGGACCTGGATAAACTGACTAAACCAGAGGTTGTACAGAGTTTCAGGGGCAGCATAAGGGAACAATTGACAGGAATGGGGGAAAATACACTAGAAGAAGAATGAGTAGCTTTGAGGAATGAATTAGTGAAGGCAGCAGAGGATCAAGTTGGTAAAAAGACTAGGGCTAGTAGAAATCCTTGGGTAACAGAAGAGATACTGAATTTAATTGATGAAAGGAGAAAATACAAAAATGCTGTAAATGAAGCAGGCAAAAAGGAATACAAACGTCTCAAAAATGAGATCGACAGGAAGTGCAAAATGGCTAAGCAGGGATGGCTAGAGGACAAATGTAAGGATGTAGAGGCCTATCTCACTAGGGGTAAGATAGATACCGCCTACAGGAAAATTAAAGAGACCTTTGGAGATAAGAGAACGACTTGTATGAATATCAAGAGCTCAGATGGAAACCCAGTTCTAAGCAAAGAAGGGAAAGCAGAAAGGTGGAAGGAGTATATAGAGGCTCTATACAAGGGTTATGTACTTGAGGGCAATATTATAGAAATGGAAGAGGATGAAGATGAAGATGAAATGGCAGATACGATACTGTGTGAAGAGTTTGACAGAGCACTGAAAGACCTGAGTCGAAACAAGGCCCCGGGAGCAGACAACATTCCATTAGAACTACTGACGGCCTTGGGAGAGCCAGTCCTGACAAAACTCTACCATCTGGTGAGCAAGATGTACGAGACAGGCGAAATACCCTCAGTCTTCATGAAGAATATGATAATTCCAACCCCAAAGAAAGCAGGTGTTGACAGATGTCAAAATTACCGAACTATCAGTTTAATAAGCCACAGCTACAAAATACTAACACGAATTATTTACAGAGGAATGGAAAAACTGGTAGAAGCCGACCTCGGGGAAGATCAGTTTGGATTCTGTAGAAATGTTGGAGCACGTGAGGCAATACTGACCTTACGACTTATCTTAGAAGAAAGATTAAGGAAAGGCAAACCTACGTTTCTAGCATTTGTAGACTTAGAGAATGCTTTTGACAATGTTGACTGGAATACTGTCTTTCAAATTCTAAAGGTTGCAGGGGTAAAATACAAGGAGCGAAAAGCTATTTACAATTTGTACAGAAACCAGATGGCAGTTATAAAAGTCGAGGGGCATGAAAGGGAAGCAGTGGTTGGGAAGAGAGTGAGACAGGGTTGTAGCCTCTCCTCGATGTTATTCAATCTGTATATTGGACAAGCAGTAAAGGAAACAAAAGAAAAATTTGGAGTAGGTATTAAAATCCACGGAGAAGAAATAAAAACTTTGAGGTTCGCCGATGACATTGTAATTCTGTCAGAGACAAATGGTTCAAATGGCTCTGAGCACTATGGGACTCAACTGCTAGAACTTAAAACTACTTAAACCTAACTAACCTAAGGACATCACATACACCCACGCCCGGGGCAGGATTCGAATCTGCGACCGTAGCAACAGCGCGACTCCGGACTGGAGCGCCTAGAACCGCACGGCCACCGCGGCCGCCTCTGTCAGAGACAGCAAAGGACTTGGAAGAGCAGTTGAATGGAATGGACAGTGTCGTGAAAGGAGGATATAAGATGAACATCAACAAAAGTAAAACGAGGATAATGGAATGTAGTCAAATTAAGTCGGGTGTTGCTGAGGGAATTAGATTAGGAAATGAGACACTTAAAGTAGTAAAGGAGTTTTGCTGTTTGGGGAGCAAAATAACTGATGATGGTCGAAGTAGAGAGGATATAAAATGTAGACTGGCAATGGCAAGGAAAGCGTTTCTGAAGAAGAGAAATTTGTTAACATCGAGTATAGATTTAAATGTCCGGAAGTCGTTTCTGAAAGTATTTGTATGGAGTGTAGCCATGTATGGAAGTGAAACATGGACAATAAATAGTTTGGACAAGAAGAGAATGGAAGCTTTCGAAATGTGGTGCTACAGAGGGATGTTGAAGATTAGGTGTGTAGATCACGTAACTAATGAGGAGGTATTGAATGGGATTGGGGAGAAGAGAAGTTTGTGGCACAACTTGACTAGAAAAAGGGATCGGTTGGTAGGACATATCCTGAGGCATCAAGGGATCACAAATTTAGCATTGGAGGGCAGCGTGGAGGGTAAAAATCGTAGAGGGAGACCAAGAGATGAATACACTAAGCAGATTCAGAAGGATGTAGGTTGCAGTAGGTACTGGGAGATGAAGGAACTTGCACAGGATAGATTAGCATGGAGAGCTGCATTAAACCAGTCTCAGGACTGAAAATCACAACGACAACAATATGCCCAAGAACTGCAAAAGTGGATGCACAAAGAGTGTTCAATAATTTAGCAAGGGTATTTTCTTTATAACACCCATTGCTGCCATAATGAATGAATCATTCAAAGATATGAATACAACATCAAGGTAGCCAGTAACACCTTTCAGAATATTCAGTCAAATCAGTCTCCATGATGTCTATGCTGTCACAGTTCGTTGGAGAGACTGTAAAGGCCAATTATTTCACAAACCAGACCGCATTTCACAGTGTCTCCTATTTATGTGCCTACTTACAATTCACCATCTACCCTACAGCTACGCTCGAAGGAATACTATCGTGTAAAAATGTTGCATGTGAATGGAACTTACTGTGGGGTCCTTCTGTTGACAACTTTATCAAAATGGGTATTTTATTGTACACAGTTTGGAACTTACATTCCACATATGGGGCGCCATCAATCTACAGCCTCTGCTACATTTTCTGTGCATAATATTTACGTGTTTCTTTCTTTAAATAATAAGAATAATAATAAATCATCGTACATCTGTTGTAGCTGCTCTGTCGATGTATGAGAAGATGTTTTTGAATGGAAACTGTTGCATATTTTTTCGTATACTTTATGTGAAAAATTTAGAAAGATTTCTTACTAGTGAAATTACAAGTGCGTGGTCATTTAACTAAATTCAAGATAGGAAGTTATACATACGAGTATGTACCCTACTAGTTTAATTAATGTTTTGCACTAATATTTTCAATGAATGAGACTAAAACAGTTTTCGCGTTTTCTACTATATTCTTGAACTCATTCACAGTATCTGCCAGCCTCAAGGTATCCTCGAGCGAAAACTTTTGCTATCTGGAACGTTTATCACTCATGTTTGACATGCTATTTCTGCAGACGGCGACTATCTAAATATGAAATGACACACGCAAAAATATCCAGAGTGCTCTTCAGTTATTGCCAACTTAACTCGACATGAACGCTATTCAGGGAATAACTAACCGAGGAATAAAATGGCGACGTACAACGTGAACCCAAAGTTGACCAGTGGTTAGCCTGTTCCTCAGTTAGTCAGCCCTGTATTTACCCCAAGATTGTACAACTGGCCCTTAAAACTTTGTTCTGTGTCTCCAACATAAAGCTGAAGTAGTGAAACAGAATGCATTGGGCTTGACTGTATGAAGACTAACAACAGATCAGAAAAAGAAAAATGATTCCTGTTGCTTTGTTGCCATTTTAACAATGCAGTAGAATGCACAAGATAAATTAACATTACATCCAAAGCATTTAAATAGCATGAGTGTTACAGCTGCATCTGAACTTGTATGAATGGTATTACCAAAAATAACTAGCATCAAAGAAACAATGGACAAACTGCTTGATGAAGTTGGGCCATCGAATGTAAATTTCCTAACAAACGAATTAATGCTACAAAGGACCATCTCAAAGGATTTATGAAGTCAAGTGGCCTACGGGCGCAATAACCAAATTTAGAGTGAAACTTTTTTACTAGAAGAGTGACCCTATTGATTTTTAGCTATATGCAGTTTCAAAGGATTAATGAAGTTAGATTATGTAGTGCAATGTGACCTTTATCTGTGTCTATCACCTAAGATGAAGCTATTAAAAATGAATTACATAAGTTATTCTTCTATTTCCTGCACAGCCAATGATAAGAACTTCTTTTAACCCTCTACTGCTCACTGTGTCTCCAAAGTCACATCAGATTTCATCATTACATTTCCCTGTAGGTAGAAAGGTGAAGAATAAGAAGTTAGGCCTATTTCGGGATATGAATCAGAAGCCTATGTCTTCGCTTCAAATAGTGGGTACAATACTGGAATAGTTAAAAATCGCTAAAGAAACATAATTATAGCGGAGAGAGGTGATGATAGTGCAGAGGATGCTGATAATGGTGTACTTGTGAATAATGAAAAAGATAATGAGAACTTTAGTAATAAAGTTCAAGTCAATTTCGACTGGATAAGTGCTACCAATCGTGTTATTCGTTCTATTCAACCATGGGAGAGTTCTTTCTCTCCCTTGTGAACCGGAATAAGCTCGTGTACTCTTGACCTATTTCAGGCAATTGACAGACAATAAAATTGTGGTAAATGCTGGGTATCAGACCAACTTATACGCAATAGGGAAAGACGTTTCGAAACCAAAAATACTAATAAATATGTCTGTAAATGCCCATTTATGAATTTTCATCGTCTTATACATAATGGAGAACCACTACTCTGGTTCAAGCTGTTGATGATATAATGAGCCACGGAAGGTGGGAGCAGCTAAAATTAGCAGTCTTTTTCAGTGATAATATGGATCCAGTTGACAACTTGTATAAGATTAGTCGCATTCTGAAGCCAGTGTTTGAAAATTTTCGAAATATCCCAATGACTGAAACGTTGTCTGTGGACGAACAGATGATTCCTTTCAAGGGGAAACATAGCTTGAAGAATAATGTGAAAAATAAACCTGAAAAGAGGTTACAAAGCATTTGTCTCCTGTGATTCAAATAGAATTGCACATAGTTTAGAGATATATTCAGAGAAAGCAGAGCATCACCCTTCTTTACCTGATGTAGGTGTGAACGTAAATGTTATTCATTTGGCTTCTGTGGTACATAGAAACTGCATTTTGTTAACTGATTCACAGGAGTTTGGCTAGTTGTTGAACTAGGAAAGCGGGTATTAAGTCTTTTGGAACATATACTTCATCGACTTAATGGTTGTACGTTCACTTCTTACAAAGAGATGAAAAAGAACAGTCCAGGGAGTTACGATGAACATTGATCTAAAATAAATGGCACTAGTTTTAGAGCATTATTTATTTATTTATTTTATTTATTTATTCATCCATAAACAAATATCTTTGTATGGATGTCGTTATTATACATACATATGTATATTATTTTGTCATATAAGATAATGAAATACAAGCTACATGTAATAAATTCATTATATATATATATATATATATATATATATATTACACACACAGTTTATCATTGAATTACATAATGCAGAAGAACCTACTTCAATCAAAGGAAATATATCACAATACTCCTCTAATATCTGTATGGGTAAATTACAATCTAGAATGTCCACTTTACAATTGATTAACCTGATTATTTATTTATGCCAATTTTATGCTGTATGAATGCTTTACATTTACAGAGTTCCTTTATGCTTTTGATTTCTTTTGGCAATTTACTGTATATCTTAACACCTTGGTAAAACATAGTGATTTGGGTTTTGGTTTTATTCATTCTGTCTAGGTACAAGCAATTACTGTTTCTGGTTTGGTGATCATGTATGCAATTGTTTGCTAAGTATTGCTCAAATATTTGTGAATAAAAACTGTAGTTTACAAGATATATTAACTTGGGATTGTCAGAATACCCCATTTTTTTAAATAGCTCACTGCAGCGTGCTCTTTTGTGACTCTTGCTCATTATTCTGATAGTTCGTTTTTGTAATCTGAACACATATTTCACATTTTGGTCATTTGCACCCCAGAATGTTATGCCGTAACTTATTATAGAATGTATGTGTCCAAAGTATGTCATTCTCTGGCATGAACTATTGCACACAGTGACTAATATTCATAAGGCATAGCATGCTCGCATTCGGGAGGACGACGGTTCAATCCCGCGTCCGGCCATCCTGATTTAGGTTTTCTGTGATTTCCCTAAATCACTCCAGGCAAATGCACGGATGGTTCCTCTGAAAGGGCACAGCCGACTTCTTTCCCCATCCTTCCCTAATCCGATGAGACCGATGACCACGCTGTCTGGTCTCCTTCCCCAAAAACAACCAACCAACCATAGCATGCTCTGCTAATTCTTTTCCGAAGCATCCTAATATGTTCATCCCATTTTAATTGTTGATCAACAAACATACCCAAAAATTTTGTGCTGCCTACACACTCTACAGTTTCATTTTCAACTTTAAGTTTGGTCATATTCGATTTTTTCGTTATATAAAAGTTTATGTTATTAGTCTTCTTCACATTAAGGGTTGCTTTGTTGTTATTTGACCAGTTGACTTCCATAAGTGCCTTTTCAGCTTTAACATTTCTGGTGTCCTGTCTGTAATTATTATATTGCTGTCATTAGGAAACAACACTGTTTCTCCTTTCGTTACCCACTGTGGGAAGTCATTAATATAGAGAAAAAATAGTATTGGGCCTAACACACTCCCTTGAGGTACTCCAATGTTCAAATTCACGATTACAAAGTTGTTCATTTGCTCAGTACTTTTCCTTGTGTTCATTCAACATCAGAAGTAGAAAGAAGTGCCCGTACATAGAAAGAAAAATAAATGTTCAATGCCTCAGTATTGTTCGCTATTACAGTCAGAACTTTGGGGGGAGGGCGATCAATTGGACTCGCTGATTGCGTTGTATCGCATCAAGATCTGATAAAAAAAGTGGTATTTAGAACTCGCATTTCACTTACTGGATCTGACTGTAATCAATGTTTGGATACTATACAGAAGGACTGTACAGGTTACAAAGTGAGCAAGTCAGATCAGGTCAGCCAATGAGATTTAAAAGCCAATGTTGCTGTTTGTCTTCAGAAAAATAATAAGAGTGGACAGAGGAAAAGGGGAAGATCAAGTAGTTCGTCAGTGGAAACTGTAATTCAGTTAAAGAAGAAAATTGGGTCAATGGCACCAGTGGTTATGTTATTTTTCAAGCAATAGATTAGTTGGACGTACAAGATCTTTTACTCATAAGGGATGCGAATGTTCTGCAAAGTTGATCGTTTCAATGATAAAAAGCCTAGTAATCATCACCTCTGCACTAAGTAGTTACGTTATTGTCGATGTATAAAAAGGTAGCTGCCTTGTGCAAGTTATTTGAGACTGAAATAGATCTTAGTTTGGTTTTTAATTTACCCCTCCCTGTCTTGCTGACGAAGTATAATACATACATATTTCAATATCGAAAGATATCGAAGGCTCAAAAAGGTGGTTGCAAAAGTTATTTAATATGAGTATATGTCACATCATAGTGAACTTAACCATGGAAAGAATATAAGTCGTGTGAATCTATTCTCATTTCACCTCAGAAACTCCAATTTTTGATTAGAAAGATTTGATCGTACAGAAAAATCGATACTCTATCCGTTACGTAATACAATGAGATTCAAGCGCATATTTGTTAATATCGTAAATTGTATTTATTCATAATCAGTAGATGATATGAAATGATATTTTTGTTTATAGTTTACAATTCTATGTTTAAAAGAAGCATGTTGAACTGTAATAAAATACGAAAGACTGTTGACCATCACGTTTGACCCTACGCCCTTGCTTCCGCGATCAATCCACTTGTCCCTTCCTCTCGGATGGGCTCTGTCTCAAGATGGCGAGCGTAGTGAGAGCGACTGCTGGCTTACTCAAGGGTTTTAAACCCTCTTTCCTTGCAAATAAACTTCAAAATGATTCCGTTAATGCATTGTCAGCTTTATCTACGAATAGTAAGTAAAGTTTTACTGCTTAATCGTGCTTGAAGTTCGTTACTGAATGAGTATAATTATAGGCTGTGCGGTAATGGGAGTACCTTGCGGGTAACGGGCAGATCTAAGTGTGTGTCGAAATATGTGGTTCTTTCCTTACATTATTTTGACGATTCAGAGTCTTTTATTAGTAGGTTTTTCACGTCGCGTTAATGTCGATTTGTAATTTTGGTAGCAAATCACTTATCATATTTGCAGTGAGTCAATATGTACCGGGTCTTTTTGTAACTTTATTACGTGAAAGCCAGTTTTTTCTTCATTGACCAGTACTGACAGTGGTCGCAGGAGCGGAAAATTAAACTGCAGTGAATTTTTTTTGTTTTGTCACGGATACTATCATGTTCATAAGCACTATTTCGTACATACGTTCCGCGGAAGGAATTGGTCTCCATCGTAAAGATTTTTCTTGGCGGGTAGTGACTGTGGCCTTCAACGAAAGAAAAGCAGTTTTACGACACTACTTTCGGCGCTGAAACTCGCTAAAGGCGTTTTTTTTTTTTTTTTTTTTTTTTTTTTTCCCCCCCCCCCCCGAGTAAAAATCTTATGAGAAAGTATTCCAACTGAAGGGCCAGTTTAAAGGACCGCAGCAAATTCTGAACATGTTATTTGTGGATCACTTGTAGATCTTTGATTTTTCAGACGTATATTTGTTAGTTTTTGTGGATAAAACTGACCAGTTGAGACCTGTATTTCAGCTGACACAAAAAGTTGTATATGCCCCATTTCAGGGGGAGGGTTCAATATTTATGTAAACATGTAGAAACCTGTTCATAAAGATAATCACTCTTAATTTATTACATGCTGTAAAATTAATTCATCATAATTTGCCATTATTTTCCCATTCTGTATCCCACAATAAATATGAGGAAATTTTCCAACAGGCCAGCAGCGCCGATGGGCAGCAACTCAGCCCAAAGCAAAATCTGCAGGTGCTCAAGGGAAGGTAGTGGCGGTAATCGGAGCCGTTGTGGATGTACAGTTTGAAGACAGTCTGCCACCCATCCTCAATGCCCTGGAAGTGCAGAACAGAACACCAAGGCTGGTGCTGGAGGTGGCACAGCATCTTGGTATGTTATTAGAAGCAGTGTTTAACATCACTTGCAGAGTAAAATTTTTTTCATTGAAATGTGACAGGCTGTGACTGCTTTTGTCAACTTTATCTGTAGGTATCAGCTCATAAGATACATGCTATTTCTTTGTGCTAACTTTTATTGTAATGAATTAAAAGGCATGTTTGATGTAGATGTAGCTTTGACACGTGCTGTTGTAATGTAATGTTGCAAATGTGTTTTCATCTGAATCAGGTGAGAACACAGTACGAACAATTGCCATGGATGGTACTGAGGGTCTTGTGAGAGGCCAGGCTGTGCTGGACTCAGGTTCCCCCATTCGTATTCCTGTAGGTGCAGAAACCTTGGGCCGAATTATCAATGTCATTGGTAAGTTTTCTAAATATTGAAATGAATATTTCATGTGGTTAATTCACTTGACCCCTTCAAAAGCCATACTTTTGGCATGTCATTGTAGAAGACTAAAATTGACACAATTGTAGCATATGCATGAGAGTAAAGGGAATAGTGCAAAGTTCAGTTATGCCTTGGCAGTGATTGGTGCCATTTTAAAAATACTTCCCAGTGAACTAAGCTGTTCATGTAGCATGTAACAATCACCCTACTGCAGTTATTAGTATGACTGCAAGTGGTAATTTTGTTTCAAGCACATACATGTTATGCCCTGTTATTATGACTGAATAATCATGACTTGTGTGTAGAAGATGGCAACAACTTAATATTCATGTAAGGTAATTATTTTTAAAGAAACTTCGGAAACATATACTGTTAAATATCTGTAATTTTTATGAAAAATGAGGTTATTGGTTAAATTTTTATTTTTGATTCTGTAAGTTTGAAAATCTGAGGCAATGCTTAAATATTGAGAACAATGTTTGATAGGTTTGATGAGGACTTAATTCTCAGTACAGTTAATTTTTTAATGTTAATTACTTATGTTTTGTGTTAGCATTGATAATAGAAAAGGTGATCAATGATATTCCTGAGAAGTAAGAAATTTTACTAAATACTTGTGGAATTGTAGGAGAACCCATTGATGAAAGGGGGCCCATAAGCACTGACAAGTATGCTGCCATCCATGCTGATGCCCCTGAATTTGTGGACATGAGTGTGGAACAAGAGATTCTGGTTACTGGCATCAAAGTGGTGGACCTACTTGCTCCATATGCAAAGGGTGGAAAGATTGGTAAGTAAGACTTCGTAATAGCCATAATATTGCTATCTTGTTCAAGAAAGCTAGGACCAAAGAGTTAGTGTTTAGAATTGAGGTTTATACTTTAATCCTTATTTCATTTGCAAAGTGTTGTTAATAATTTTACAGTTTAGACTAAAGAAACTGATTGTAGCAGTTGAAGGAGTTTTCCTGGATGAAATGGACTTAATTCATATACTGTGTTTAGGTCTTTTTGGTGGTGCTGGTGTAGGCAAAACTGTATTGATTATGGAGCTGATCAATAATGTTGCCAAGGCCCATGGTGGTTACTCAGTGTTTGCCGGTGTTGGTGAACGAACGCGTGAGGGTAATGACTTGTATCATGAAATGATTGAGTCTGGTGTCATCTCACTGAAGGACAAGACCTCAAAGGTAAAATACACCTGTACAGTTTTAACCACCTGAAACATTTTTTCTGATGCTGAGCAAGTCATTCAATTTTGTTACTTTGGCAGGTAGCGCTGGTGTATGGGCAAATGAATGAACCACCTGGTGCCCGTGCTAGAGTTGCGCTGACTGGACTGACTGTGGCAGAATACTTCAGAGACCAGGAGGGACAGGATGTGCTGCTTTTCATTGACAACATCTTCAGATTCACCCAGGCTGGGTCAGAGGTAAGAATCTTGAATAATGTTATCTTCTGTAGTAAAATGTTCCGTAGAAAACATAAACGGTATTTGTGCCATAATAGTTTTGAAGATCATGGATTTTCTTTGTTGTGAAGGCAGACTTTGATCCGCAGAGTAAAAATTATGTGGGTGATAAAAATAAGGTATAGACGTATTGCTTCATCAGTCTTAACTAAGTTGAAGCTGGCGTGCTCACAGAAATTCGAGAAACACTGTATGTAACTTACTTTTAATCATCCCTTATCAGTAGTCACAGAAATAGTATGAAAGCAATGTATGTTGAACAGTAATGTGCAGTGAGTAGTGAGGGAATATTTTCTGCCACTTTGAAACATTCAGTGATAGAAATTGGACATTTCACACAGACCACTTAATCCCATTTGTTTGAATAATTTCCTTAAAGTTGCTGTTTGGCTGCATTAATGAAATCCAAATTAGCTCGTTATATTTAGAACAAATGAGGTGTGGAATGTTTTGGAAGTAGAAATTATCTGGAGTATGTATCAAATAATTCATTGCTGTCTGGAGTGAAATGTGAAAATTTTGTGTACTGTTGACATTGTAAACAACTGAAACTTGGTTTACGGGATACTTGTATTCCGAACTAGTTCAGTGTGTAATTCCGTTTATCAAGAGTTTGATGCTGCTCTTGTTGAAATAGAAGCATCTAAGATGTGTCCATCTGATTCAGTTATTTCTTCTAGAAATTGATGTGAATTATTAGCTACTTGTAATAATATACTGTATCTTAAACAATGTTTTTCTCTCCAGGTATCTGCCCTGTTGGGTCGTATCCCCTCTGCTGTAGGTTACCAGCCCACACTGGCCACTGACATGGGTACCATGCAGGAAAGAATCACGACCACAAAGAAGGGGTCAATTACATCAGTACAGGTATGCTTCCTTAAAAGCTCATTCTATGTAAATGTTTTTGATATTTGCTTCTTGTTTGTAACATAATATAGATGTAATGAAAAAATTCTTTGACTTGATACATAACCCATAACCCAATTTCATAATTAAGGCTTGTTAGGTCAAGGATCTCATCTGGCACTTTTTCAGGCCATCTATGTGCCAGCTGATGATTTGACTGACCCAGCTCCTGCCACCACTTTTGCTCACTTGGACGCCACGACTGTATTGTCGCGTGCTATTGCTGAGCTGGGTATCTATCCTGCTGTGGATCCCTTGGACTCCACCTCCCGAATTATGGACCCTAACATCATTGGGCAGGAGCACTACAATGTTGCTCGAGGAGTACAAAAGATATTGCAGGTAAATATTTTAAAAATAGTATTCCAGTTTTGTAGTGCAAACAGTATAAAGTAGTTGGTGTATTACCCTTCTATTTTATTTGAAATCTGAGTTGTTAGAATGTGGTCACATTTGAAATTCAAAATATACTTCGTAATCGTTAGCAAGAATTTTGTGATTCAGTGTAGTAAGTCTGTTAAGACATATCGTCCCATAGACCCACATTAGGACATTAAATATTCTGGAATGGGTAATAAAATCATCCATATCACACAATTACAACAAAAAGGGTAGTGTCACTTTTACGGATCTTAAGAGGTGGTCCTCATTGATGTAGATGACAACAAAAGTTGACATCAGAGAAAGTATTTTGCAATACTTCTTTTATAGGTGACGTGTTAACCAAATGTGCAGGTTCATTGATTTTTGCCTAGCTGGTCTACAAAGTACTTTAGTGGAAGCTCACAGATGCAAATCTACAGAGCTTGTACTAAAAGTCTGCATAATTTGGCATTTTGTAGACTAAAACAGGCTTTTTTCTTGTTTAGTGTGCAAGTAACAAATGGTTTAATTTCTTAGGACTACAAATCTCTGCAAGATATCATTGCTATCCTGGGTATGGATGAGTTGTCTGAGGAGGATAAACTGACTGTGGCCCGAGCCAGGAAAATCCAGAGGTTCTTATCGCAACCTTTCCAAGTGGCTGAGGTCTTCACTGGCCATGCAGGAAAACTGGTCCCTCTTGAGGAAACCATCAAGGTAATTCAGATTTTTAGAAAAATGCATGACCTGAAGATTTGGTGATAAATATTTGCAATTATCATAAACTTACTCTTTGTATTTGGTGTGTTGCAGGGTTTCAAGCAGATCTTGAATGGTGAATATGACCACTTACCTGAGGTAGCATTCTATATGGTGGGGCCCATCGAAGAGGTTGTTCAGAAGGCTGAGAAGCTTGCAGAATCGTCGTAGTTAAATAGTACGTGTCACTAAATTATTGTATGCATTTCGTTATCAATAAAGGTTCCACGTTTATGGCTCCCATATGGTTTCATGGAAATAGCTGCCCAAAACACACAACCCTGCAAACTTTCCTGTTTCTTAATAAATTTAGGTGGTAGTAATCACTGTGAAATTTTTGTTACATATTTTTTCATGGTTTTCAAAGCATTTGTAGTGAGGTATTAAAAATATTTATTATATACGTTGATTAAAATGACTTGGTGATTGATTTTCCGTAGTCAAGTGACAAGAGTTTTCAGTACCATTGCCTGAGTTGCATTTGGTAGATACAAAGAAGAGTATTGTCGAATGTTGGCTGCATGCTAAACCTACTTTTTTAGCTATAAAAATTATAAATGATGGATGATTGGTTACAAAAATAATGTAATCCATGAAAATGCAGTCTTTGACCTGCAGTGCTGTTACATTCATATGTGTTAGGATTTAAGGATATTTCTAAATTGCCTTACATATTCTCTGTAATTTGTGTTGCCAGGTGATTCGTGATGTGTAAGAAGAATCGAACAACTGTGGATTGTCCAGTTTGTGACTATGATTTTTTATGTAATGTGTCCATTACCCTGTTGTGATGCATCACTCCATGCTGCTGTTAGAAGTAATTTCAGTGCATTTTGGCTAGTCAACTGAAGAAGAAAAATTCCGGTTTGCCCATTTTGTAGTCTGTATATGTATATATTTATGTTGTAAACATTGATGAAAAAGACTATAAAATGGCATGGTTCAGTATTTGTACTTGTTGAACATTACAGCTGTTTTCATAGAATAACTGTATCAGTTAATAAATAACTTCCTTAAAATCTGGTTTGTAATATTATTCAGCCAGAAAGATTAGTTTGTAGTGCACTTGGCTATGTTATAAAATTAAGCGGTTCGCTCCAGTCTTATCGATAGTAGAATTACTAATCCATACAAAATTAGATTTTGGTAGCAGGTGTTATCTTGAAATCAGATGGGTGATAAAAATATGTAAAGTTGGCCAACATGGTCCAGAGTAGTGTTACAGGTGGGTTAAAACAGCAGTCTAGGTTGCAATGAAATTTTGTTAATGATGGGTTTTCATGTAGAAGTAAGCTTCAGAATCAGCACCATTTTTCTGTTGATTGCTCCTCTGATGCTTGTATGTCAACACGATTGTAAACTGCTCCAGCAGCTTAAGACTTCATTGCTGCATGAGCATCAGAGGAACTTCCAGTAGCAGCCGAATCATTCTGAAATTGATTTAGACATGAAGTCAAAACTGGTCACTAATAAAATATCATAGCAATCTAGACTGTTACTTTAACCCAAAAAGATTACACTGATGTGTGTTATTACCTAATATGCTAGGTAATGCACGGTTCAGTTAGTTTCGAATTGCTGGAGGTAAGAAATACAAAGGTCGAGGGGAAATGGCAGTTGCAGAAAACAAAAAAATGGACTTGAAGGTGTGGATTGTTTGAAATCTGCCTGTAAATGATTTTTCTTGCAGTTTACATGTTGCTCATTTCAACCATTCCATAATCAGCCTATCATAATGGTTGAACGTCATATATAAAGTCCATCCGTTAGTATCAAATTTCAATACAGCATGTTAACAAACTGAAACTGGCTTTTGAAAATTGATAGCCTTTAATTTATCTAAAGACTTTTCCTTCAAGTGACAATATAATCTAAAGGTGTTTCACAGTTCTATCCCATGCACTAAATTAAATTTGTCTAACAGACATTTGTACACTTCTGGACTTCATAGTGTTTTGAATTGATCATCAGAAGTAAAGATGAAGTGCCCAATTCGTGAGTGGAGTAGTTGGTGTGCCGCAGTTGTGCTCAAAGATGATTTTAGTTTTATGTGGAAAATGTCAGTGCATACTGGTTAGTAGGAATTCAAGCAAATGATGCCTAAGTGTTTCTTCAAGAGTTCAAATTTTTTGATAGACTTCCAAACCATAACTATTTTTAGGTGCAGTATTTCCATATTGACGTTAATATATTTTATGGAGTGGGAGTTGTCACAAACAGAAAAACTAATATTATCTGTCCATAAACTTGCCCCACTCAAAATTTATACTTTTAGTAGTGTTGCACTTGGAGTATGTGTGAAAACTTTAGTGACTTGCAAACAAGGAGGTACAAAAAGTTCCCCCATGGATGGTCAAAGGTGTGTGTTGTAGGGAAACATCTTCCTAAACATGAACAAGAAAAAGAGAAATAATGGTAAGTATATGGTGACATTTGTGGAACACTACTAGCACACTGACTGGTCTGGTGATGAAATATCAATAACTGTGTGGCAGTCAACTTGTTAAAATGGCATGAGCATGTGTAAAATAGGGCATATGTTAGGAGGTATAATTTGGCAACAGGAATAGGCTGTTAACCTAACACGGGTGGATGTTAGATTCCTTATAACTGAGCAGTTAAAAGGGTGTCATTGCTGCACTTGATCAGTCTCAACTGGATTTATACCATACACCTTGTTCTCCTAACTTGTAGCAGTCTGGTGTAATTTACAACCAACATCAACAACAATGTTCTGCCTACTCTTTTCTGCCTGTCTCCCCCCTCCCCTCCATCCTTTCACTGCTACTTTGTCACAGATCAACTACACCCGAGTCATAGCCATCCACATAATTTTTTTCCGGCTGGTGGTAAGATGAAAAGCAGCCATTTTTTAATACAAATGGTACAGTAAGTTTTGAAACGGGTTGTGCCCTAAGTTTGAAGATTGACAGTTACCCACTTCGTATTTTTTAAGTAGGTTACTTTGGTGCCTAAATGGAAAACATGTTTCATTTATATTTGCAAAGTACATCCTTTTATGTTAAAGAAATATAGTGGCCTCATTTTTATTCAATGATCTGTAATTACATCCTCATATGATTAAATCCAGGGCATTCTGCAAGTTAATGCATGGACAGCTTTGTGACCACAACAGATGAACCAGTCATGCCATGTGCCCATCAGCAGTCACACGCTCCACTGTTTGTAGTACAGTACACAGTCTAGTACTGTGCATTAAGTTGTAATTTGTGACTTGACACCAATGTACAGATAATCAGGTACAATCTTGTTCAGGTTTGTGAATTTTGTTTCTTGCAACTTTACACACCTTCGAAAGATATACTGAAGAGTGGAGAGTGTGGCCACTGGGGGGGCACGTGGTGTTGTGCGCGAACTTCTGCTGCCTGCCAGCAGTTGCCATGTTAAATAAAGGTATAAAATGTATTCATTCTTCCATAATGTTAGATAAAAACTGAAAATTAAAAATCTGAAATAAGAAATGAGTCAAAGGTGGATGAAATGGTGCTGAATATCAACAAAAATGCCACATTAACACCCTTAAAGGTGAAGAAACACGGAGTAAACTTTAAGAAAAAAAAGTTGTTTTGATGACTATACATTAAGATTATAAACACAAATTTGTTCACATTATTGAATTTATTACATTCTTAAGCTTCAAACTTTTCAGTACCGATGTATAATTAAACAAGTGTATGGAAGATTACGTTGTTGTGGGGTGGTTAGGTCAAGTTTAGTGCATGACCCATATAAAAGGTGAAGAATGTGGAGAAACCTCCCTGAACCATCTTCACATTAACCAGTACAATGAAATTTGAGCAGTGTAGGCCTGAACAAAGCTGACCATCTCTTAAGTATAGCTGTACACACTTGCAGTGTAGCATGGCTGTTCTTAAGTGTCTTATTAGACCTGTTGTCCGCCCCGGTAGCTGAGTGGTCAGCGTGACAGACTGTCAATCCTAAGGGCCCGGGTTCGATTCCCGGCTGGGTCGGAGATTTTCTCCGCTCAGGGACTGGGTGTTGTGTTGTCCTAATCATCATTATTTCATCCCCATCGACGCGCAGGTCGCCGAAGTGGCGTCAAATCGAAAGACCTGCACCAGGCGAACGGTCTACCCGACGGGAGGCCCTAGCCACACGACATTTCCATTTATTAGACCTGTTTTGTACAGATAAATATATAAAACTGGCTTACCATAAAGGATTTCCTTGAATGAATCAAGGGGGAGGGTCGTCCTTACAGTAATTTGGAGGGATGATGGGCACATATGCTGCTGTCCTGTTTATGATGTGTTGGTTGGAATCGGTGGTAATCTGTGCATTAGGATTTGTAGTGTGTCCTTCCAGTGGCTTGGTAAGGGCTGAATTGAGAAGCAACAGAAAAAGATTGAAGATATTTCAGCACTGTTCTATGAAAGTTTGCATCCACCCCGACTGCAGAGAAGTGTTGAAAGAATCGGCGTAGTTTCCTGTGAGCGGTGTGATAACTAAAAGACATACAATGATGGTTAAAGCTGTAGTTTAATGGAATTGCAGGCAATGACTGCTAGGAATTTAGGAGAATTCTATAATGGATGAAAGGATGTCTGCAGCCTGGTTTCAGGAGGGGGCATAATGAGGTGTAAGTTTTCAGGAACTTCCTCACACCCATATCAGTACCTGATACCAGTAAAGTCTTATTGTAGAAGAAAACTTTCTTCACCTTTACTAATGGTGGCTGAAGACTTCGGGCATAACAAGTCCCCCTCACTCTGCCAACGGCTTGTCATAGAGGGCGGAGGAGTGGACAGAGGTTCAAGGCATTCTCTTGTCCTTGGGGTGGAGAACACCTAAAGGCAAAATAATCAGCAATCATAAACAGCATGGGGATACAAAAGGCAATAAAAACTACATTAAAGACAAATACTGTTGTGTCCACAGGACATGTCCTGTAGTTGAAAGTGTCATGATGCTCTGTCCTTTGGCAAAAGATTCCAGAATGGTCTCCATTTGGATCTCTGGGAGGGGACTGCGAAGAGGGAGGTCACCATGAGAAAAAGATTGAATAACCAAAGGAAGGATATCATTCTAAGAGTCAGTATGGAATGGTAGAAGTCTGAACGAGGTAGGGAAGCTAGAAAAATCTGAAAAGGGGAAGACTCAGAAGAATAGGTGGTATACTTGAAAAAGGTTGCGAGATATGGGAAGGTTTCACTTACGTCATGGTCAGACAGAGATTCCAAAATCAAATATTCGACTGTAGGACAGAAATAGACTCGGATCGTAATGCAGTAGTGGTGAAGAGTAGGCTGAAGTTTGAGACTAGTCAGTAAGAATCAGTATGCAAAGAAGTGGACACCGAAGTTCTAAGGAAAGGAGGAGATGCTTGAAGTTCTGTAAGACTATAGATACTGCGATAAAGGATGGCTTAGTACACAGTTCAATTGAAGAAGAATGGACATTTCTGAGAAGGGCAGTCACGGAAGCTGGAAACAAAAACAAATGTACAAAGAAGGTAACTGAAGAAGCCATGGGCAACAAGAAATACTTCAGTTGATCAATGAGAAAAGAAGATACAAAAATGTTCAGCAAAATTCAGGAACACAAAAATACAGTCAGGAATGAAATAAACAGAAATGAAAGGGAAGCTAAGGTGAAATGACTGCATGAAAAATATGAAGAAATAAAAAAAAAATGTTTGTCAGAAGGATTAACTCAACATATAGGAAAGTAAAATAATCTTGGGTGAAATTAAAAGCAAGAGTGGTAATAAGAAGAGTACAGTGTTAAATTCAGAGCAGAGAGCGGATAGGTGGAAAGAGTATCCAGTGTGAGAATCAGATTTGAAAAGAGCTTTGGATGACTTAAAATATCAAATAAGGTAGAAGGAATTGATAACATTCCATCAGAATTTCTAAAATTATTGGGGGAAGTGGCAACAAAACGACTGGAAGATCAAGAGTGAAGTGCTTGTATTAAAAAGGGTGTACGGATTGTAGTCTTTCGCCCCCAGTTGTTCAATCTATACATCAAAGTCACAGTGATGGCAGTAAAAGAAACATTCAGAAGTGGGATTAAAATTCTAGTACCTCCCGCCGTGGAAGTTGAACACGCGCCAGAACAAATGGATGTGGCCAGCCCATAGAGGGCTCCGCGTCCGCGGCGGTTGTTCTGCGCAGTGAGGGCACCTCCACTACACCACGTGCAGACCACGGCCAATAGCCGCTCCCTCCGGTTTCGTATGTAGGGACCCGCTTTGCCCTAGTCGAGTCAGTCTGGTACTCGCTCTGGATTTCGACTCTATCTCGGCAGTACTGCATTCTGGTCGTTGCTCGTTGTTGACATTTGCCTGGCTCTGGTTCCGAGTGGATTTACTGTTGGTGTTTGGTGTTGTGGTTTCTAGAAGCCTCCGTTGATTATCTCTTCCTTGTTGTGTCGGTCATAGTCGGTTGTCATTAGTCTGTCATCCGACTCGTCCCTGTGTTTACCCGGTGGTGCAGGCTTCACCGCTGGCGGCTTCCCCTCCTGGCGGCTCCGATCCGCAGCCCAAGGCGTTCCCACGGTTGGTTTTGGTTACTACAAAAATTAAAGGTGAAAGGATGTCCATGGTGAGATTTGCTGATGACATTGCTATACTCGGTGAAAGTGAAGAATTACAGGATGTATTCAATGGAATCAACAGTGTAATGAGTACAGAATATGAATTGAGAGGAAATCAAAGGGAGTAATGAGAAGTGGCAGAATTGAGAGCAGCAAGAAACTTAACAGCAGAATTTGTAATTGTGGAGTAGGTGGAGTTAAGAAATTCTGCTACCGAGGCAGCAAAATAACCCATGACGGATGGAGCAAGGAGGACGTAAAAAGGACATTCCTGGCCAAGAAAAGTGTACTAGCATTAAACATAGGCCTTAGTTTGAGGATGAAATTTCTGAGAATGTACATTTGGAGCACAGCATTGTATGGTAGTGAAATGTGGATGGTTGGAAAACCAAAACAGAAGAGAATTGAAGCATGTGAGATGTGGTACTACAGACAAATGTTGAAAATTAGGTTGACTGATAAGGTAATGAATGAGGAAGTTCTCTGCAGAACTGGCAAGGCAGGAATACATGAAAAGCCCTGATTGTAAGGGACAGGATGGTAACACATATGTTAGAAAGAAGGGAATAGCTTCCATGATACTAGAGGGTAAAAACTGCAGAGGAGGGCGGAGTTTGGAATACATCCAGCAAATAATTTGAGGATTTAGGTTGCAAGTGAAAGAAAAAGTTAGATCTTCCTTGCTTTGACCATCCTTATGCTTTGTAGATGTAATTCTTTCATAAATTATACTGTTGTTCGCAGTCTTGATGTTACGTGATCAGTAATTTTCCTTTCTACAACTGATATTTCTCATGTTCTGTTTATTTTTAAGCCATCTGTGTTACGCATGTTGTTCATTGCTTTCAACATGATTCCCTCCCTGCTTACATATGACCAGAAGGACTGTATTGTTTGTGTGAAACATAGCAAAATATTTTTCTGTTGAATTTCTATTCCTTTTCAGAAAATTTTTCACTTCCTTTATTCTTAACAGAAATGTGTCGTATTGATTTTCCATTTGGATTTGTAGGTCATCACTCACCTGTTCCTGTAGTTTGGCCTCAATCTTTTAAGGTGTGTGTGTGTTGTGTGTGTCTTATTTCGCTTTACATTGTCAAAGGCTCTCCCTCTCTCTCCCCATTACCTAACACAGAGGTAAAAATGGCTCTCTGGTATCTTTTTACTTCTTGAAACCAAACTTTCTCCTGTAAATCGTCAGTTAAAAAGAAAGAAACAAAGAAAGAAGAAAGCCTTATGTGTAGTTAAAGGTGTGACCTGACCTGTGCGTGCTTTGCTGCTAAGGTTGTAGCTAATGGAGTATAGTGAGAGCTCTGAGATGCGTGTAAGGAGAAGAAAGCGGCTGCACATGGGTTGCCACAAGGAGGAGGGTGATTACACATGTGCCCCTACTAGTCCATCTTAAAAATATCAAAGCATCAAATAATGGTATTATGAAAAGCACAGAGTGTGAATTTCTGTTTCAAAAGGAGGCCTTTTTGGCCAAAAGCTTAAATGTAGAGTAGTCTTTTCCGTTGTGCCTGTAGTGATTCAACGTGTCCTCTACATGGTGAGTAGTAATTCGTCCTTATCAGAATAATGTTATTCCATTCTGGACTTTCCATTGTTAGTGTGTCAAGTGTAACATGTAACATGACCTCGAGCCCACTTGTGGAATGATGTTGCTGTCGATGGCTGCTTACATGATTACTCTCACTGCCGGTAGTGCTGTCGGCATGTACAGGGTGTTTCAAAAAGGACCTTACAACTTTGAAAATTTGTATAAATTAATTCATAGTACCTACAGAGGTGATTGTAGTGTTAATTTGTTGGGAAATACATAAAGTTTTTATACTGGACTTCATTAGTATTAATACATTTGGTACAAAGCAATTTTCACCACCAACATTCACAATAATATCTCCTGTCCCCTCAGAAACTAGTTCAAGAAGCCTTTGTTCTTACTACAATGCCCAAAATGACTAGTAATGTATAACAAGCATGTAAAAGTCCCATTAACATATGTAACAGAATTATTAGTTCACTTTTCAGTGGCTCAGAAATATGGCAGGTGGTCTCTTAAATGTCTTTCTCATTAATAATTACCGCTTTTTTACTGTTTTACTTTGTCTTGTATCATTATTAGTATTTTGTGGAACCTCTGCCTACACCAAAACTTATTAAAAAAATGGAAATGTTGTCCTGAAAATATAGTGCTCACCAAACATTGTGGAATTAATGTGTTGTCCAACAAATGAAACATGTATTAGAATCATCAGTTCCTGTTACAGAATATTCAAATGTTTTGTTTTTGTAAGTGATCAAGCTTTCTTGTCAACTCTGACATATTACAGCTAATCTTCTTGAATGCCTCCACAGCAGCAACATGTGATAATATTTCAATTTTATAGGGTGGTTTACATTTGCCTTGTACAGCATGAACTTTTATGCACAATTCACTCGACTGTACTCAAACAAGTTACGTGTACACACATTTAGCCCCTACAGGTCTGAGCTACCTCCTCTGCCCCACCACACTAAACCAGTGCGTGGCTACTGTTCGTCCTGGTGTCATAGCTTATGCTACATCTTGTCAACTATAACACACTCATTCTATGGTTTTTTACACCATCTCGAATAACCTAATTTTTACGCCTCCCACAGATTTCAGTAACATAAAAGGTGCATTGTAGGTTTGTGCTAACTTATTTAAGTTCAGGTTATTCAGTGCTCTGTCAAAGTCTCCGTTGAGGATTACCCGTTTCTTCCATATCATCTATCCCATTTTCCATCACACTTTGGGACATTTCTTCTCCATTGTACAAGCCTTGCAATCTTAAATTCATTCATCCAAATCTGTATTGCCACATTTGTACCTTTTAAATAAGAATCATATATTTTCTTCTTTCCTATATAAGCTTGAATATTTATTCATTTGACTTCTTTGCCCATAATTTCACTATATCTTGTGTCTTATCTTGCCTTAATTATTTCCTTCATTATATTCTGCTCCT
Source organism: Schistocerca americana (assembly GCF_021461395.2). Lineage (NCBI taxonomy): Eukaryota > Metazoa > Arthropoda > Insecta > Orthoptera > Acrididae > Schistocerca > Schistocerca americana. The sequence goes on along the minus strand of NC_060128.1, from coordinate 151,238,807 downwards.
TTTCTACTTGACTAATCCTGAGCTTTTTACTGGGATCTTGGTCACTGCCTCAGAGACTTCTACTTTTTATCATTCTGTCTTAAATTTTGAGGATTTCGTTTCATTGTGTACTCATGTTATATTTATTGTCTTCAATTTCAACTTCCTGTTCATCACTTTTAGGTTATGGTTTGAAGATGTCTGTATCTTGGTATGCTTTGCAGCCCAGACTTTGATTGCTATCTGTATTTAGTTTCTTTCTTTCTTTCTCGGGCCTGTGTCCCGCTCCAATGCGGGGTCGGCTTTGTTATGATGGATTTGGCAGTGTTAATGGCAGAGGGTGGTCGGATGCCCTTCCTGCCGCCACCCTGAACCCCACGGGACGGAAGTAGTGTACCCCAGCTGTCTGCGTCTAGTGTAAGTCATGAAATAGTGCGAATGTTTTCAAATGTCTGTGAGTTATGTAACTGAGGCGGTACTTGGGGACCAGCCCAGTATTCACCTAGTGGGATGTGGAAAACCGCCTAAAAACCACATCCAGGCTGGCCGGCATACTGGCCCTTGTCGTTAATCCGCCGGGTGGATTCGATCCGGGGCCAGCGCGCCTACCCAAGTCCAGGAAGCAGCCCATTAGCGCTCTTGGCTACCCTGGCGGGTTCTGATATCTGTATTTAGTATCTCCTAGTATCTTCCAAATATATCTTCTTTTATGATTTTGGGAGTGTACTTGCTACAACCAGTTTAGACTTTTAGCAGAACTCTAATAGCCACTACTGTCACTCCTTCCCCACCCCACATTCTTCTGTCACTGCAGCTACCACTCCTTCCCCTGTATTTGCATAATCTCTTAGGCTATCAAATTTTCCACCTCTCTTTATGTAGTCTGTCAATTTTTCTGTTTTCTTATAACCACTAAGTGATTTGAGCATATAAATATGTTCAGTGGTGTTGAATTTGGCTTGGTTTCAATCCCCAGAAGATGAATTCGACCACTGGGTTGCCCACAATCACTTGACTTGTTATGCACTTTTCTCTTCATAATAATCCCAACAAGAAAAATTCTCTCTCTTTTTCTGTTTACCTTACTTACCTCCAACAGGCACAGTTCCCAGCACAACCCACGGAAATGCATGAAACAGAGCATTCTTAGTTTTTTGATCAAGAAGAGAACAAGTAGTTGGATGCATATTGATCACTGAGAATCTGGTCTAACAGTGGTCTATCTGGTGTAGTGGGAGGTAAAGATCAATAGTAAAAATTTAACTCCATCGTCCAATATTGTCCATTCAGTTATCTGAGATGCAAACTTTTGCTCTTTGCTGTCTCACTCTGCTTCCAGTTGTTTCCATCACCCTCTTATTCTGTTACCAATTTGCCCCACTTTCGTATGTGTACTGCAGAGTGATGATTTGCAAAAGTATCTTTGGCGCATTGCTTCCAATGGCTGATTTTTGACAGAATAGAGTAGTTTGTGCTGAGTGGCCAAAGTGCTTAACTGAATGTTAAATGGAGCAAGCCATCACAGACAACTGAATAATTATAGGGAATGAGGACCAGTCAGATTGTCTTTGTAGTATGGTGACTTGAAAAGACATGACCAATTCCTGTAAATGGCTTAAAGTTTGCGTAAATAATAGCAGAAGAAAAATGTGTCAAATATAATTTTTTGTTATTAAAATAATTGTTACTCCTTGCTTGGAGCTGCAGTTCAGAATCTGATGATAGTCTCTTCAAATATAGCAACTGTTTCTGCTGGACCCTGTAAAATTTATGCCAAGCACTACAGTCACTACAATCTGGTGAAGTTGGCGCCCGACTTTTGAGACATATACATTTTTTCAGAGTTCTTGATAGATATGCTACAGTTGTAGAGTTCTCTGTGAAAAATTTGAAGGGTTCTGTAGAATTTTGTGAAAAGAACAATAGTACTTGAGAAACTTTTGATCTTGTAAAAAAATTAAATTCCAAATTTGTGAAAAAAATAATGACCACAATTCTGTATAGCTCCCCAGGAGTTCTGCAGAAAACCATAATCAAATTTTTTTAGGCAGAGAAAAGTCTATGAGATAACTGCAATGATGAGGGGCCCATTTTCACTAGTTGTGAAGCTGGAAAGCAGCTTTCGAGAAATAAACATATTTTTTTCAGAGTTCATGGTAGATATGCTACAGTCCTAGAGTTATCCTAAACCTGATGGACAAAAAACAGGAAACAATAGGAGTCTTTATTGACTTGTCAAAAGCATTTGACATGGTGGACCATAAAATTCTGCTATCAAAGCTAGAAAGATATGGTATTCGAGGTCTGTCCAACAAGTGGATCAGTTCCTTCCTGACAAATCGTATGCAGGCAGTGTGCGTCAAGCACACAGATATTGAACTAAAAACTGTATCTAATCACTTATCTGACTATAAACAAATAAAATGTGGTGTACCCCAAGGATCCGTATTGGGACCCCTTCTGTTTCTTCTGTACATAAATGATCTAAGCTTAAATATTGATGCACACAAATCAATCATATTTGCAGATGACACCACGATTCTATTAAAAGGAGACGACGATGAACAGTTACAGCAGACAGTAAACACGGTCACGAAACAACTTAGCAGCTGGGCACAGAGTAACCAGCTTGTAATAAACAGTAAGAAAACCGTTGCTCTAAAATTCCACAATGTTCCTAACAAGGACATGTTTATCCCATCAGTCTCTATCAATGACGAACCAGTTGGTAACAGTACTGAAACCAAATTCTTAGGACTTTGGCTGCAGAGTAACATCAGATGGAATAAGCATATTGAATGTCTCAATACAGAACTGAGCAAAACATGTTATCTTCTTTGTTCATTGAAATCATGCTGTAGTGAGAAAACAGTAATGAATGCATATCATGCGTACTTTCATTCTCGTCTTAGATATGGGGTCACCTTCTGGGGAAACTCTAAAATAGCTAATAGCACTTTTAAACTACAAAAAAGGGCCATTAGAATCTTGTTTGGGTGCAAGCCTAGAGACTCTTGTAAACCCCTGTTTAAGAAATCTGGTATTCCCCCATTACCGTGTGTATACATTATGGAAACCCTTTTGTTCTTTAAATTAAATGTAATAGGCAAGGACCAGAGGTTACAAAAAAACTGTGATATACATGAGCACTTTACCAGACAAAACAGGAACTTACATATGACTCAAATCAGCACAGCACTGTGCCAAAAAGGTACTTTTCACATGGGAGTTAAGCTTTATAACAAACTTCCTGAAAACATAAAAGCTATCACTGAGGTCAATACATTTGGAAAATCTCTAAAGTCATATTTACAGCATCACTGCTTTTATTCCATTGAAGAATATTTAAATTTATGAAATGTGTTATATAAATACTTGTGCGTAAAGTGTATTATTGTAAGCTTAAATATGTATTATTGTAAGCTTAAATATGTATGCCTTGAAATTACTTTCAGCCTGTGTATTTATAACTTGACTTGTCCAATGTCTTATGCATAAGCTGCTATGTAGACAACAGGACCAATAAAATACAATCTACAATCTGCACAAAATATGAATAGTTCTGCAGAATTCTGGAAAAAGACACAGAAAATCCAAATGACATTTTTGTGCAGACAATAGTTTGAGATAATTGCAATAATGAGAGACACATTTCCACTAAATGAAAAAACAAATTTGCAAAACATTTCTGGACAGCACTTTAAGAGTTCTATCAAAAATGGCCAGTTATACCCAAGTCTAACTCAGAAAACTTTGTTCTTAGGTAAGAGCATGTTCAAACCTTCAAATGATAACCAGTTGCACAAGATTACGTAGCATGTTGCTGTCTAGTTTGTCAGCAATTTAAAGTAAAATTGACACGGAGGTAGATTTTGGACCATTTTTAATGACTGTGGTAATGTACATTCAATTTTCAGTGCAAAGAGTTCTAGAATCTGAAGTAAGTTTACTGTGTTGATGCAATGGTAAAAATTTGTGGGGTTCTTTTATTTACTGGAGGCAGTGGAAACTCATCTTCAAGTTTCGAAAACAATCATGATCTCACATCCGCTCCAAGATATTCGCTAAACAAGAGAATATCATCGAATTCTATTAAAAGAAAAGATGAAGATTTGGATGACATGGCTTTAAAGCTTATTTATAAAGAAGTATGTACCAATCAGATAATGAAGAACACGGTAAGTAAGAAGGATGTATTGTGTACGTAGCAAAATACAAGCTTTTATATAACTGTTGACTTTAGTTTTGTGCTTCGCTTGTCAGAAGACAAGAAACAGATTAGCAACAGACATTGATTTCCATGCCAGGATGAATATATTGGGTACATAGATTTTGCGTATATAGTGAAAATGCTGATCATCACAGCTTTTTTTATCCATAGTCCTTAAGTGGCCACTTCTAATGATGTTTCCAGTTTGAACAGTTTAATGACTCAATCATAAAGTTACAGCTGGTCTGCCTTTAATTTCTCGTTTTTTTATTTCTCCAACTTTATTGGTGCGTAAACAGGAATAATTGTGTAAAGCTTCTTGTACATTTCGTGACTTGTGTTATCTACGTCTTTGACTTTGTTATTTTATGGTGTTGTACGGAAGTTATGACTGTAATCACATTTCAGTTACATGTGTATTCCTGTTGTTCTGATATTGTCCCTTAGTATTAGCCACCACCAGCTGATACACCTCAGATGGTAGGTGAAGGTGGGGTACAGTGCAACATGGGGCACAGTATATCATTTCTATTTGTGTGTAAGTTATCATGTGGTAGCCTTGTGTTTAACATTTTTGTGAGTATCATTTGTTACCATTTTTGGCAAATGCTTTTTGGAAGTTGTCTAGTGAAAAAATGTGTTTTGAGGTATGTGAAGTATATTTTTATCATAGTATAACATTCTTTCTTGTGATTTCCCTAAATCACTCCAGGCAAATGCCGGGATGGTTCCTTTGAAAGGGCACGGCCGACTTCCTTCCCAATCCTTTCCTAATCCGATGAGACCGATGACCACGCTGTCTGGTCTCCTTCCCCAAACCAACCAACCAACCATTCTTTCTTTTATTTATGTTCACAAAAAAATTGCTGTAATTTTGAGTATTATGGCCATAGTCATATACTAGTTATTTGCTGTATTGAAAAAAAATTCATAATGTTTTGCACTTTCTTTGAAACTTACAAAATTATGTAGAGCCACTATGTGGGGCACAGTGAAACACTGTTACAGTGATGTGAACAGTGGAACCACTGTTCTAGCCCCTGCTGACAGTAATGAGGTTCAAAGTGATTCACAGGAAGACCCTTCTATGTAATAATGCACCAACTGAGGAAGATTCACCAACCAAAAAAATAGAAAGAGGGGAATGAGTTGCATTACAGCAGATTAGCTCATTTAAAAAAGTGTTTGAAGATCATTCAGGACAGTGGATGGTGATAACAGGAAAAGAAAATGAAAAGCAAAAAAAGAAATCTTTTTTCCAAGAATCTGATGTGTGGAATGCTGAAAGACAAAAAGTGTGAGCCTTTAGATTGCTCAGGTAACAGAGATATTAAAGGTCAAAATGAGAGCAAAGAAGAAAACAAAAGAGCAGCTGTTCAAGTCGATTATGTTTTAATAGGGCTTACTGGAAAGATCTCAGATCACTGTATTGGCCAAGACATCAGGAATAAGTATTATGATGGCGAGAACATCATCAATGTAGGAAAAGAACCCTCTGCCCCCCCCCCCCCCCCCCCCTTCCATGAACCATGGACCCGATACAGATAGCTGTACCATAGGTGCAACCACAACGGGGGAGTATCTGTTGAGAGGCCAGAAAATAGTGTGGTTCCTGAAGAGGGGCAGCAGCCTTTTCAGTAGTTGCAGGGGAAACAGTCTGGATGATTGATTGATCTGGCCTTGTAACACTAACCAAAGCGGCCTTGCTGTGCTGGTACTGTGAGTAGCTGAAAGCAAGGGGAAACTAGAGCCGTAATTTTTCCTGACGGCATGCAGCTTTACTGTATGGTTAAATTATGATTATGTTCTCGTGGGTAAAATATTCCAGAGGTAAAGTAGTCCCCCATTCGGATCTCTGGGTGGGGACTACTCGGAAGGATGTCGTTATCAGGAGAAAGAAAACTGGCATTCTATGGATCGGAGCGTGGAATGTCAGATCCCTTAATCGGGCAGGTAGGTTACAATGTTTAAAAAGGGAATTGGATAGGTTAAAGTTAGATATAGTGGGAATTAGTGAAGTTCGCTGGCAGGAGGAACCAGATTTCTGGCCAGGTGAATATAGGGTTATAAATACAAAATCAAATAGAGGTAATGCAGGAGTAGGTTTAATACTGAGTAAGAAAGTAGGAATGCGGGTAAGCTACTACAAACAGCATAGGGAATGCATTATTGTGGCCAAGATAGATACGGAGCCCACACCTACCACAGTAGTACAAGTTTATATGCAAACTAGCTCTGCAGATGACAAAGGGATTGATGAAATGTATGATGAGATAAAAGAAATTATTCAGATAGTGAAGGGAGACGAAACTTTAATAGTCATGGGTGACTGGAATTCGATAGTAGAAAAAGGAAGAGAAGGAAACATAGTAGGCGAATATGGAATGGGGGTAAGGAATGGAAGAGGAAGCTGCCTGGTAGAATTTTGCACAGAACATAACTTAATCATAATTAACACCTGGTTCAAGAATCATGAAAGAAGGTTGTATACCTGGAAGAGGCCTGGAGATACTGGAAGGTTCTTCATTTCCTTGTGTAAATTATTTATTGTTAGTGTTACATGAACTTGACCCCATCTGTCGGATAATTTACAAAGTTTTGTGGGAAATGGGGTACTGGCAGTGTGATAGCAGAATAATGACACAGCCTAGAGATAGGATTTCCATTGGTAAGCACAATATACATAACTCATGGTTCAGTGAACCTCATTTTACTGAGCCAGAGATGTTACGCTGCCATAGAGTGACTCCCACCCACCCTAGTGCAGAGCAAGGGGCACACGAGAAGAAGCTGTGGTGGAGTGTCGTCTGTCAGAAGTGATGTAGGCGGCTGTATAATGGTGTATGTGATGGAAGAGACATCATAGTCAGCAAGGTATTCAGGGCGACACAGGTCATGCCCAAAGTGTGGTGCTGGCAGCATTAGCAGGTAAGGACACATCTGAGCAGCATCTTCAATTGTTGCTGGCCCATTGGCAGTATTTGAAGAGGGAGGCATGTTGGCAGTGTTGTATAGCATTGTTGTGGCCATAGGAGGCGCTGTGGGGTCTGCACTGGTATAAGCTGGGACAGTGATGGTCAGTGTACCGTCTGCTGAAAAACGGGAGGTGAGTCCTGCATGTCAACTTCTGGTGGGACAGGAGTGGTGTGCATGAAACTGTGTGTGACAGTGCTTGCACCCGACTGCCTGTCCATGTTGGTAGTGGTAATCACAAGGTTGGTATTGCATAACTTGACAGATATGTCATCAGGCAAAAAGTTGTGGAGATTCACACACACTTGGAAATTGACTAATGGGTGCGAAGGAGATGGTGGAATGGGGCCTCTTTTGTTGCAGGTCGTTAAAGTACACACCAGTTTAACCTAGTTCACCAGTGCTATTGTATGTGTTCCAGCTATTTTTATATCAAAAGTGTTTGTATCACATTTCAACACTTGGTATGGTCCTGTAAATCGTAGTTGTAGGGCAGGTTTAACTGCATATGTATGTAGCATCACATGGGAACATGTGGCCAGATCTTTTTGAATAAAAATTCCTTGTGTCATGTGATGGAAGGGGGTGGCACTCGGATATTTTGTATATATGTGTGTACATACGTGACTAAGTCTGGTAAGTCGTGGTCTGTAGGGACCATTTCATGCAATTCGAAATCAGCGGTTAGAGTGAGTGGCTCGCCATATAGTATTTTGATGAGTGATGTGTTAAGGTCATCTTCACATACCATGAAAATTACCAGGAGAACCTGTGGAAGGGCCTCCACCCACAGTTCTGAGTGGCACATGAGAGCCACTGTTGCATGAGGCCATTGGAATGGGGATGGTAGGTGGTTGTATGGAACTGATAGTATCGACATAGGTGGCGTAAAGTCATTGAGCAGTTGGGATTTGAACTGTCCAGACTGGTCTGATCCGATGTTAAGGACGCTGGGGAGCTGAATCGGGCAGTCCAACTGTTGATGAAAAATTTTGCTATTGACTCTGCTGATACGAGGTGTGGCTAGAAAAAAACCGGACTAGTACTGGTGAAACAAAAAAACGAATGCAATAAGGCTGAAAGTCGCGTGGCCTGTCACGTGACTCTCGCTCCGCCTACTGCTCGAGTTTCATCTGCCTCCTGCACTCAGTCTGCCCATGGCGTCTGTTTTAAGTAGTTGACGTTTTGTCTGTGCGTCAGAAAATGTTGAGTGTACAGAAAGAACAGCGTGTTAACATCAAATTTTGTTTCAAACTAGGAAAATCTGCAAGTGAAACGTTTGTAATGTTACAACAAGTGTACGGCGATGATTGTTTATCGCGAACACAAGTGTTTGAGTGGTTTAAACGATTTAAAGATGGCCGCGAAGACACCAGTGATGACACTCGCACTGGCAGACCATTGTCAGCAAAAACTGATGCAAACATTGAAAAAATCGGTAAACTTGTTCGACAAGATCGCCGTTTAACAATCAGAGCAGTGTCTGAGTTAACAGGAGTTGACAAGGAAAGTGTTAGGCAGATTCTTCATGAAAGTTTCAACATGAACAAAGTGTGTTCAAAAATGGTTCCAAAGTGTCTCACAATTGAACAGAAGGAACGCCGAAGAATGATTTGTTCTGACATCCTGGAAAACATTGAAAGTGATCCCACCTTCTTACAAAATGTTATTACTTGCGATGAATCGTGGTTTTTTTACTTACGATCCCGAAACTAAACGCCAATCGATGCATTGGAAAACTCCTGGTTCTCCACGACAAAAAAAAGCACGAATGTCAAAATCGAAATTCAAGGCAATGATGATTGTTTTTTTTGACATCAAAGGGATTGTGCACATTGATTGGGTACCAGAGGGACAAACAGTGAATCAGCATTACTACATTAGCGTCCTGGCTACCCTACGTGAGCGAGTACGGAGAAAACGGAACGATTTGTGGGGAAAAAAGTCATGGATCCTTCACCAAGACAATGCCCCAGCTCACAGTGCATTGTCAGTGAAGACGTTTTTGGCAAAACACAACATTCCCATCTTAGATCATCCACCCTACTCACCTGATTTGGCCCCCTGTGACTTTTTTCTTTTCCCTGAAGTCAAGTCAGCTTTGAAAGGAACTAGATTTGAGACTGTTGAAGCAGTAAAAGAAAAAGCGACGGACTAATGTATGGACTTACCGAAAATGATCTGCAGCATTGCTATGAACAGTGGAAAATTCGTATGGAGCGGTGTAGAGACCGAGGAGGACAGTACATTGAAGGAGATAACATGAAATTGTAAATAATTGTAAATAAATGTTTTTTCCAGCATCAGTCCGGTTTTTTTCTAGCCGCACCTTGTATGTCAGAAATGGGTGCGGTCTCCATTCATCGTGTCGTGATCTCTCATTGATGGAATATAATGATAGCCATGTGATTTGGGGAGCAGCCCAATGAAGTCAATGTGGACATGCTGGTACTGTCACTTTGGAATTGGGGATTTTCCAAAAGGGAACTGTGTGTGGTGGCCAGTTTTTGCTTGTTGGCACAGAATACAAGTCTTGGCCCATGTAGCACAATTATTTTTTAATGTTAGGCCAGACAAACCTTTCCATGATGAGGTGCATAGTAGGGTGTACGCCCCGCTGTGAAAGATTGTGGAGAAGATCAAATTTGTCCTGTGATACAGTTCTGGGGCAACTGTTCAGACATGTCCATTTGAAATGACACACCAGTCTTATTTGGTCACTCTGGGTACTGTCCATTTTTTCAACTGAAGGTGGTGTCTGGTTTGTTGAAGAGGCTGTGGAGATCGGCATCTGTCACTTGTGCATCTGTGATGCTATTAAAGTGCAACTGGGGGGAAGCTGCTGCAATATGGGAAAGATAGTCCACCCTAATATTACTGGCACATTTAACATATCACACATTGGTAAGTGAACTGTGCTTTGAAATCAACATGGTGGAATCTCCTGGAAACAATCCTGTTGGAAGAACATCCACAACTGAGCATTATAGCAATGGTTGAAAATACCGCTTCAGTTGTAAATTATTTTCACACGACCGGTTTCGGACTGTTATAAGCCCATTCTCAGGTGTCGAAGCTGTGCTGTGGTCTCCAAGTACTGCATGTACCAGGTGCGGTGTGCTGCGTATGAGCCCAGAACAGGAATACCTGGGTGCATAATCCGCCAATGGGTTGTTGTTGTTGTTGTTGTTGTGGTCTTCAGTCCTGAGACTGGTTTGATGCAGCTCTCCATGCTACTCTATCCTGTGCAAACTTCTTCATCTCCTAGTACCTACTGCAGCCTACATCCTTCTGAATCTGCTTAGTGTATTCATCTCTTGGTCTCCCTCTACGATTTTTACCCTCCACGCTGCCCTCCAGTACTAAATTGGTGATCCCTTGATGGCTCAGAACATGTCATACCAACTGATCTCTTCTTCTAGTCAAGTTGTGCCACAAACTCCTCTTCTCCCCAATTCTATTCAATACCCCCTCATTAGTTATGTGATCTACCCATATAATCTTCAGCATTCTTCTGTAGCATCACAGTTCCAAAGCTTCTAGCCAATGGGTTGCGGAATTCAAATGCCGGTGGGTGATGGTCTGTATATATGATAAGGGGTGTCCCCTCAACATCCTCTTGAAAGTAATGAACTGATTCATATATGGATAGTAGTTTATGGTCAGATGTGGACCATTTTTTCTGGGTGTTGGTAAGTTTGCACAAGAAAAACTTGATTGGCTGAGAAATTCCACCAATCTCTTGCTGTAAAGCAGCCCCGATAGTGTGATCACTAGCATCAGACATGATAATTAGATGTACATTGGGGGGATGGGTGGACGAAGCTCATGGCATATAACAGGTATTCTTTTATTTTGTCAAAGGCCACCTACATTTGCCATGTACAATTGAGACATTACCAGATGTGCTATTGCTGCGCAATGCTTGGGTGAGTGGTAGCAAAGTCTCAGCAGTGTGTGGCAATTGGTTCCTGTGGAAATTTATGAGCCCCAAAAACTTACACAGCTCTTGATAGTTGTTGGGAGGTGGGAGGAGGTGAATGTGGTTAGTTTTATCAAGAGTGGGACACACCCCAGATGCTTTGACAAGGTGTCTGACAAAGGTCACATGGGGTTGCCGAAGTTGGCACTTATTGTTCATCACGACACTGTGAGAGGCCATCTTGAGGATACGCAGGTGGTCATCATGGTCTTGCTCGTTTTGTGAATAGATTATTATGTCATCTAGATAGACATAACAAAAAGGCAAATTGAGCACTATGCTATCAATAAATCTTTGTCATGTCTTCGCCAAGTTAGTCCATATGGCATGCAGAGGAACTCAGAAAGACCAATTGGCGTGATTATTGCAGTTTTTGGTGCGTTTGGGCTGCCATTGGAATTTGCAGGTATGCTGTTTTGCAATTGATGACTCTGAAAATTTTTCCCCAGCTAAGACTTGGGAAAAATCATGTAAGCTCAGAATGGGGTAGCTGTCAATGATTGTATGGATACTGAGGTAGTGGTAGTTGCTAAATATGTGCCAAGTACCATTCTTTTTTAGGAATTAGTTAGTTTGGGAGGTCCAGGCACTGTCTGACGGCCTGACTATGTCAACTCACAAAAGTTCGTCCACTCCAGCTTTAACCGCTTTTAAGTTTGTAGGGAGCTTGACGACTGAGGCGGTGACGGGCAGAGGGGACCTGGTGTGGTGGTAATGTTGTGGGCTGTATCATCCCGCACAGCACAGATTGTATGTGGTCTAATGGGAGAGCATGGAGTAAGTCCAGGAGATGCGACGTGATTCACTGTTGGTGTTAACGTCACATAGCATTGTCTCAGGAGCACAGTTGTGTGGGGGTTCTGATGCTTCACTAACCTGAGAAGTGTCCATAGTAGCAGGGTGGAAGATGATCAATGTCAAGATGATGAAGGCCATAAATATGCTGTCGAGCTGCATGTTCTGATGTTGTGGCATCCATGATTTGTCTCCATAGTTGTTCATTGTTGAGTTGCATGATGTAATGATGAGTACTCAGCTGCCTTTAAGTGTAGCTGGTTGAAAAATGCTTTGTAGCTTCAGGTTCAGTGATGTGTTGGGTAGAAACAGAATGACTGAGGTCACTACAGTGCCGGCTGTTTGTGTATTGCTGACCACACAACAGATCAGCTGCTGACCTTCTTGTGATAACAGAAGGACATGGTTTAAATCAGGCAGTAGCTGGTAGTGCCAGAGGAAGTTGGCTCTCAGGACTGGTTCAACTGTTTCTACCACTAGGAACAGCCAAGATATTTGCATATCTGTGCCACAGTCAAGTCTGATGTGTGCAGTTACAGCAACTGCAATTACAGTGTCGTTGGCCTCACCCACTTGCAGCAGTGACAGCAACAGTACAGCAGGTGGTACAGTGCTCACATTGGCCCTGGTATCAATGAGGAAATAGGTGCAGGCACTTTCATGGATGAGTTTTTGGGAACCGTCTGCTCATTGAAATGCAGTTTTGTTGTGCGTTGTTAGTGAAGAGTGGTCTGGTGCACCTACATCAGGTTGCTGTTCTAGTTGGGGTAGGTGCAGGGTTGTCTGTCCCGGTGTGCATCCCACCCAAATCTGGTGTGAAACCAGCAGGAGCATTGCTGTGTGTTGGGCATGGAAGCAGATGATGCACTTGGTTGGAGTGGCTTTTCTTTTTTATACACAGACGCAGGACATTGGCCAGCTGGGGCCGACAACCTTGGCTGTTGCAGTAGGCGACTGTTGTCCGCTGCAGCCATGAACGGAGCTTGGGGTGGTAGATGCAGGGGGCATGGCCCAGTTCGGGTTGGTCTGGCTGTCGTCTGGCGGTTCGCAGCTGTGTGGAATGTTGGGGCAGCTTAGCTGGGATTGTGCGAAATCGATTTCAATGCAGATGTACTGGGAAATGTAGCACAGTGCTGTTGATTAAAATGTGGTTTTGTGATAATGCCTGCATTCTACCAGCAAGTTGAAGTTTAAATTCTATTGGTGCCTCCTCATGCACTAGTATTGCCGTCTCGATTTTCTCTGGCAGTTTTGGGAACCAAAGTGTTTGTAGTGGGCAATCAGGCAGGAGCGTTGAGTCGATTAGAAATTTTGCAAATTTCTGGTTGTGTTCCTATGGGACCAAACTGCTGAGGTCATCAGTCCCTAGGTTTATGCACTATTTAATCTAATTTAAATTAACTTATCCCATGCCCAAGGGAGGACTCGAATCCCTGATGGGGGTGCCACACGAACCGTGGTAAGGTGCCTCAGACTGTGTGTCTGCATGATAGGTCAATTAGAACTCGAGGTGGTGCCAGACTGAAGACGGCGTGTGTTGCCCAAAACATTCTCACTGATGAGATGTAACTGTTGCTCACATGTGTATGTTTGTATGTTAGTCATTGTAGCAGTAGTGTCTTGGCAGTTTAGTATTTGTGAGAGGTCAGAATGTCCCAAAGCAAGTCACTAATAAGATCTGAACTATCTATGTGGTGGTTAAGAAGGGTGGCAAAGTTCTCGTCATTCCCAGTGATGCCACTGGCTGACATCAGACACTCGCTGAGAGAAAACCACATTGTGGGCCAATCTGTGTGAACAATGGTAGTCTCAGACAGTGATGGATGGTATGATGACTGTCAATGATTTGATTGCAAGGCACCATCATGAGGTGGGTGAGGCACAGCACAGGAGTGTCAGTGTACGAGATGAGCACGAAATACGGCTTGACATAAGGAGGCCATGTGATGAGATGAGTAAAGTCATGTTGCAGGTGGCATTGGTGGCACATAGCGATGTGCATAGAACTCGGGTGGCTGTTCAAAGAATGACCCTGTGTGTGAGCAAAGTTCTGGGGCCAATGCAGCAGATAAGACTTTCAAAATGTCATATGTGTGAGACAGTTGAAAATGAATGTGAAAGTGCACATGAGGTCCTGGCATAGTCAATTTATTATCAGTGGCACAGTCTGTGCCTCATAGACTTCATGCAGTTGTTCGTGACATGGGTGGCCCAATTATGAGGTCACTTGAAATGGGAGAAGTGGTATCTGACCTCACTGTGGCAAGGTTGTGAAAAATGCATTCTCGAGTCCATGGTTGGTTTTGGTGCAGGATGCAAATGCAAAGAAGGGTGCTGGACTGGAAGCAAGTCGTTTGTGATGCCCAGCGCAGCTGAGATATGAGTGATGTCATAGTTTGCGTTGCGGAACTTGTGTTTACTTGCAATTGTCGGAAACGAATTTGGAAAATCGGAATGCACGGTCCATTGGCGGAAGGATGACAAAACAGAACGGTGGACTGGTAAGGCTCGCGCCATTGTTGTTCAACCCTCACAGCACTGTGTAAGGCATCTGTATGGTTTGGGTCGTTAATGTGAGTGTCATAACACTCATATCACTAGCGCAGGAAAACGTAATGTTTCGTCCTGTGTGAAAGTTGAAGGCACTTGGATTAACGTTTGTTTATTGTGATTCTCTGCTGCACTTTAGTCCAGAGTACCAGGCATATATTCACACGGTGTCAAATGTGGAATGTTTATCATTAAGTCACTCGGTAAATTCGGCACTTGTCGTGGCACAGTTTGTTACTTGGCATCGGCGACAATGCGAGGTTGGCCCAAAGATGTGGCGAATAATGAAGGCATTGTCGATGTGTTGTTTAGCACTGTAGCATTATCCAAGTCTTGGCGGATTTTTAGCGATTTTATGCACAGAACATTCGTGCAATTCACGACCTCCCATCTTGAGAGATGTTGTCGACATTACCGAAGAAACAGTGAGGATGTGCCATTGGTAACGGCAGCATTCTCGAAGGCGTAACCGACATGGCAAATTTTCGACTTAATAGCAAAATCTTGGCACGGAAGTTCTGGGCTACCATTGTGCGAAATGGGGTACTGGCAGTGTGACAGCAAAATAGCGACACAGCATAGAGATCCACACCATTTATTGGTACGCACAATATACACAACGCGTGTAGTCGTTATGAGCTTATAGATCAACCTGACTCCCAATGCCTCACGGCGCAGCGATCCTCCTTTTACCGAGTCATAGATGTTAGGCCACCACAGTCTAGTAACCACAGTCTAACTTCTGCTAGTAACTAGGAGTAGAGCGCTGACAGCTTAGTTTGCAGCCACTGTGAAGAATCTGTAAGTGGTAAAGAATGTTTATTTTCAGTGGTCTCGCAGAGATGACTGAAGCCGCTAGAGTTTCCAGTAGAGTTATTCTCCTGTGGCGTGATTTGATTCCTACGTTGAGTACTGCTGAATTTGTTTAGACTTCTATTGGGTGTACCATTTGCAGCCGAATCACGACACCAGAAACTGCGTGGATTGTTATGGAGAGCACTGCGCCAAACTTGGTTCAAAAAGGTTGTGACTGTGATGCCTATTACAGTCGTATTGTAGCATCCTGGAAAAGAAATAGTGTAAGGAAAGCACATGGTTTGATCATTATAAAGTGAAAATACATCAGAGCATCATCCGGTTTTCTGCTAGATTACAGATTACATACTGAAAAATACATGTCTGGTACTGGACTGTCGATTAATACCATTTATGACTACTACGGTTTTGTCAAGAAGTTTGTAACGTAGTTGTGAATAATGACTGTGGTCCAATAGGTGGTGTCAACAAAATTGTCGAAAACGGATGAGCCGCACGTACCAATTCAAAAATACAGGAAAGAACAACTTGTCGAGAACGAAACTGAAAAGATCTGGATAACCGGAGGCAAAAAAAAGTTTAATTGTGAAAGATCGTACAACACTTTGAAGGAAGAGGGATTTCACCACGAGTTTGTAAACCTTTCTGCAGAATTCGTGTCTTCTGGTGATCTGATCCATCTGTGGGCATACAGAACATCGAATGATTATGGAAATCCCTGAAATTATTCATCAAACGAGGGCGACGGGAGATCAAGATGAACTTCCACTTCCACGATTTGCACTTACTTAGTATAAAACTTCCCTGTGAAACTTTGCTAGTTTTCTTAAGAGGTATTGCTATAGTGCACTCTGGCTACGGAAAAAAGGACTCCTAACGCCAGCTACAAATCACACGAACTCTTCCAGGATCAATACATCGATGCCGACGAGTAAGGTAAGCGAAATTACATTTAATGTCGTCATTGGACAAATTTTATGTATTGCTTCTGTCGTTGCCAACGCTATAACCAAAATCTACGACGTTCGGCTTCTGTAGTAGCAGTTCCGATCGCTGTTAACGAAATCGATATCTTGCTTCACGACAGTCGTGCGTTCGATATACATCGCTTGCAAGCGCTGTTGGAAATTGATGAAGATGAGGTCCCATACTCCGGGGAGCGTAGCTGCGTTGGGGACGATGCGGAAGACCCGCACCGCCGTACTAGGCAAGGTCCTAGTGAAGGTTTGCCATTGCCTTCCTCCGACCGTAATGGGTATGAATGATGATGAAGACGACACAACACCCAGTCATCTCGAGGCAGTAAAAATCCCTGACCCCGGCGGGAATCGAACCCGGGACCCCGTGCGCCGGAAGCGAGAACGCTAGCGCAATACCACGAGCTGTGGACTGTTGCAAATTACCAACGAACAAAATAAGCTTAAAATTGTCAGCGTGAAACTAGCAGTGGATTTTTTCATTTCTTTTATTTTCCAACACCTTTTAAGTGCATTAATAAGTAATTTATTGATTTCCATATTCGTTTCACTCTTGTCTGTTAATATCTGCCTGTTCTCACTCAGAACTTCTCTTTCTCATATAACTGACGAGTCTTCCAATGCATGTAACTTGGGACTCTTTTCAGCTCCGTAATCATCAAAAACTGATTATCTTTTTCAGTTGTAAATGTCTACGAAACTATGACGTGTGCTATGTCGCCAAAGTTTTGAAAAAATAAGGTCGTTGTTTTTTTTTCACTTCCTCAGTTTCGATGATCCAGCACACACATTGATATGTACTTGCCGCCGTTGCTGATGCAAACGTTCTAATTTTAGAATGCTGCACGTGTAGCAGAAGTTGTTAATTTTCGACCTAAATTTTCACTTCCCACAAAATGCGACACTTTGATGCATAGTAAATGTACACAACCGCAAACTGTAAAAGGAAACTATTAGTGTTCGATTGACAGATAATAGTTTAATTCCAGTTATTTCGCGTTAGTAACGCCCACTGAAACGTATATAATTTTCAGTAAATGAATTGAAAACCAGAACATTCGACTATGAACTTCCCTCGAAAGTGAATGGTCACTGGGGTTGTCCACGCTGGGTCGTAAACAGGTTCCGTAATCCACACCTCCGTCCAACTTCACAACTTGACTTAGCCTCTCATTGCTGGGCTTGCAGACCCTAGCTGTCACTTCAGGCAGCTAATGTGATGCTTCCTGAGAGGCGAGAGCACAGGCAGCTAAGGAAATCGAAGTAAACACCCTGTCAACAGTAGGTAATAATGATTTATCACGCAGATGTAATATTTCTGGAAATTTATCTGAAGTCCATATAGAACACAATTGCATAAGAAATGAGCGGTGAATGGGTAAAAATGATCAGGTTCCAAAAAGGAACAATAATTACTGAAGTAGTTCCCAAAGACCAACGAGTTTGCCCATCACCTATAACGGCTATTCAGAGTTATGGTCATAACTTTTTCGCTTAATTCTGCAGAATTATTCGAATTTTGTACACAGGACTCTAGAGCTATAGCGTATCAATCAAGACTTCTAAAGAAAATGTGTATTTCCTGAAAATCGGGAGCCAGTGAAAATGGAACTCTCATTATTGCAGTTACTACATAAACTACTATCTGCAGATAAAAATGTCATTAGGGTTTTCTGCAGAACTCTTGGGGAGCAAATTTGATATTTAATTTTTTTTACATGATCAAAATTTTCACGAGTATTATTCTTTTTTTGCAAAATTCTGCAAAACTATTAAAATTCAGTGCAAAGAACTGTAGAATTATTGTGTATCAAGAACTCTGGAAAAAAATGTGTATTTTTCCAAAGTCCAGTACCAACTTCACATGACTACCCACTACACATAAGAGAAATGCCACTGATAAATACAGACATTTTCCTTGTGAGCTGTTTTGGTCAATTACTTAACATAGAACAACAGTTGTTCTAGTAAGGATGGTTCTAATCATTTTACTCTGGCTATAGGAAAAAAAAAATAATAATAATTATTGACCTTTCGATTAGATGTGATCAGTGTAGTTGTATAAAATTTATATACACTTATAGTTACAACATTATAGTGATTTTATGTGGATCCTTAGCTAATTATGTTACAAGTAGGCTTTTACATGAGTAGCTAGTTCAGGAAAATAAATTGATATACAAACTGATCACTTTTTGCAAACCTAAGGCAGAATGCCACAATGAATCAGCATATCACATTAATTCCTTTGTACATTTGTATAATCTGCAAATAGTTATAATAATCATAAATTTCATCTTGGTATTGCCTTATACAATATGGCACAGTAAATCAATGTGGTAGCCTCATAAAATATTACAATTTATAATTTTTTATACTCCAATCTCAAAACTCTTAGGTTGTCTGTTGGAGATTCTTTTAATTTTGTTCACTGTATACAAAGCTTTACTTCTTACCCACTTATATGGTTCACTTTCAAATATACTCAGGGGGCACTGAATGGGCATTTCAGGTAGTTTGTTAAAATATGTGATACCAAGACATTTATAGCTGTTGTGGACCTTTACTAGTCTGACATGTGGCTTGTCAGGTTCAGGTCTGTATCTAGTACTATGATGGTATATTGACATCCAAAGGTCAAAATTATTCAAGTGTTCTTTGGTGTATGGTAGGCAACTATAAATATATAAACTAGGTACAGTCATAATATTCATTTCCTTGAAATAGTGTTACAAGATTTTCATAGTGTGTGAGTCCCACAATGCATCTGGAGGTATTTTTTTGCCATTTAAATACAATTTTAAATTCAGGTGAGATTCCCCCACCAAAATTCCACATGTCTGATTACACACACTCTCAGCTTATACAGCAGATAAGTCACATGTGTGGTCTTGGAATACAACTTATTCGTATGTGCATACCAGCCTAGACTTTGATCAATATAGAATGCAAGATATTTCACTAACTGATTTTCACTCTTGGGGCACTTAGATTAAATACAATGTTTTTCGTTTTGCTAATGTTTATGTGTAATGCATTAGCCTCAAACCAGGAGGTAAGCCTATCTATTGCTGTTGCAACATTCAGTTGCAACTAACCCATGTTGGTAGTCTGAGTAATTAATGTGGTGTCGCCTACATTTTGTAGAGTGTCACAGGCCAATTTGGAAGGCAGATTGTTTGTATATGTAATGAACAGAAAGAGCCAAAGAACAGAACCCTGCAACACTCCTTTTTTTTTTTAAATAGATAAAGGATCTGATGTTTGGTTTTTCACACACATAACTGTTTTCTATTGCTTAGATATGACTGCTGAAAGTGGAGGGCTTTCTCATGTATTCCACAGCACTGTAGTTTTCTCATAGGGATAGTGCGTATCAAAGGCTTTCCGTAAATCCGGTAGCATCAAACTACTTACTGAGTTACTTTCAAAGCAGTTATATACTTTTCTTATGATCCTATCGACTGCTTCCACAGTAGAGAGAATAGGACAGATGAGCTTATTATATTCAAAATGTTGGTTCATATGCTTGGTGTGTACAGGACTCTGTTATTTTAGAAACAGTGAAATGGATCAGTAATAGTCAGGTGATGATGTGCTACACTTTATTATGGGCTGGCTTGATTAATGATATTATGAATACTTTTAGGCATTCTGGATACACTCCCTCTATTAGTATTTCGTTTATTATTTTTGTTGAGGACGTTGTTGTTTGAAAAACTATAGTGATCTTTTATGCAGGGATTACAGAGTTTATATTGCCTTACCGACATGCTAGCAAGTTACATGACTGCATTCAAAACATTTAGATGCTTTATTGGATAATGGTGACAGTAGTGCTTATGCCTTGCTCACATCATCCTAAAGGCTGGTTTCTGGTATATGTATATGTGTATATGTATTTAGTGTATCAGGAGAAATTAATATATTGTAATCTTTCAATTGACAATTTATTGTAATTCTGATGACTCTTCTTAGAGAGAGAGAGAGAGAGAGAGAGAGAGAGAGAGAGAGATTATATTTACAGCTGGTATTTTTTCAACAACTGTGATATACATACTCCAGAACATAATTCAGTTATAAGTTGCACAGTTAGGAAAGTGTGGTAGGGAAAGATGTGTGTTGTGGACAGAATCTCTTATGAGTAGATATTTCTCTTTTCTTCCTGGGAGTGCTATCATGTTTACGAGTTCTGGAGTGCTTAGTTTTCACTGAGTTTGTGTTGTGTATTACAAAATATATGTAAATAATTTAGATAGTAATTAAGTATTCTGTTTTGCAGGCACTGTTTCATTTTATTTCAGAGCAATGGTAGATTGTCCCACAACCCAATTACAGTCCAAGTAGTGGATGCCAGCTACTCCTTTTTTGTGTTTTAAACTGTTAAAAAGTAGTTGTATTTGAAATTGCACATTACACACAGCAGTATTTATTTTGTTGTGCAACAATAAATATTTTTTAGTTTATTTGGTTTTCATTGTAGTTACTTTTTGATTCTGAATCAATGGTACATTTCATGATCTAAATTAAGACCAAAGTGGTGTAACAATTGAATTCTGATACCGTATTAAATTATTATTTTGTTAAAGCAACCTATGTCTTTTAAAAGAAATGACGTATCTGTCTGCAGCTATTTGTTTAATGTTCTACTGTGGTATTAGTTTCATTTTTCCTGAGAAAACTGATGTTAAGTCCCATAGTGCTCAGAGCCATTTGAACCATTTTTTCCTGAGAAAACTTAAAAAAGTTTACAAAAAGAAAAAGAGGTTGCTGATACTGCAGTTTATACTTCTGTTTCAATTTTAAAATCATACTGCTTTAGTTCTGTTATCAGTTTATTTCTAGACTATAGGAGGTTTGATAAGGATGAGGACAGACAAAATGTGAATAACAAGAATAGATGTACATTTATGAGAATTTTTGGAAGGTAAAAATGTTGAGTGGTTGGAGTAAATCAGTGTTTGTGACTTAGTTAAAATAGCAGACATAATAGCTAATGTAGTTTATTATTTTAGTTTTCCCTCTTAACAGGAATGTATATTGTCTGTATTTATCATAAATTAACACTATTTTCAAGTTTGGTGGTGACTATAACCCCAATAAAGTTTCCAGAAGTTAGTAACTTTCATCCCAGTTTTTTTCATTGCCTTAATAGAAATCTCATTTTGCATACTAATTACATCCATTCTGAAAGGGAATTAGTAGTACTTTTAGCCTAACAGATCCATACATTTAAATAGAATCGTAAGGCTTGTTTTAAAGTTATTTGTTTACTGTTCTGTAAAACATTGCATTAGCCTCAATGCAATGCCACTGTGAGTGCTGTTCTCAAATACTTAATGAGCTGGTTGACATTTGTAATCAGCTGGAAGTTGTCCTAATCACTGCGAAACTTGAGTTTCATCTGGCACATAAAGTGTTCAAATAACAAATGGCGTGTAGTCGGGTTATGTCTTTGACAACCACTGACATGCTGTGCTTTCTCGTTGCATTTGTGCCTCGAAACTGTCAAAGTGGGCACCTGTCGAAATATCGGCAGTTGTCAAAAATGTCACTCGGCTGAATTACTGTAAGTTTTTAAGCTCTAACTACTGTTAATTGATTGGAAGTTACTGTGAATGGGTCCCCCTGGACAGCTCTCAGTTGTCTTGTGTATCAGAAGATATCACAAGTACTATTCTTTTCAGTGGATCCTCTCTCTTCTACAGGAAGTACAGGATCTATCATTACTCATCTACTTCACTGTGAATGCCATGTCACTGGTAGAGTTAGACACGCTGTACAGGAAGATAGAGATCTGGAATATCTCGGGGCATTATACCGATCCCTGTAACTGACAAATTCGAGGTGCTGTATTTCACTGAAACCGAAATGGAGCCAGTGGAACTCACTTCACTTGGTTTGGGAAAACCCATTTTGTCTGGTTCAAGAGGAGGCAAATGCAAAAGGGTAGGGGTTCTATCGATTTTTGGCAGTTCAAATGTACAATCAACAATGGTACCCCTTAAGTAACTGCCAGTGAAGGATGGGATGGGACACCAGGTGCACTCAGTGTCTATGCCTGAGGGCTTTATTCAGTATTGGAGAGGCTGTTCCAACAGCCATGGAAGGAACAGGTTGCAACCAACTGCAGATTGTGGCATATGTAACAAACAATGGCTGTTGTGTTCAGAGGTCATGCTGTGATCATTCCAGCCATTTCCAGAGAAGTTCAACAAAGCCCACAGTTTGCTACATTGTCCCCAGAACTGATTCTCATCCCCAGTGTCTGTGTCAAGTGGAAGGACTGACCAAAGACCATTAATGTTCTGTGACAAGCTAGGCTGTGATTTCCTGGGCTTATGTCATAGGGTTGAGAACTGCAGAGTCCCTGTAAATGGTTCAGGTAGCTGTGTGTGGAGTGCATCCAAAAGTCTTTTAGGTTATTCAGCTCTCCCATACAGATCAGATAAACGACAGCTATATGGGACCCAGAAGTGTTTTCAACTCCTAGTGATTAACCGCCGAAGCATTCATAACAAAGTGTCAGAGTTTTAAGCATTCATAAAAAGCTGCAGACTTACATTATATTAGGTACAACAAGCTGATTAAAACCTGAAATTGAGAGCAATGAGGTAACTGGGTTAATTTACAGGTACCGGTAAGTGAAAAAAGTAGACTAGTAGTAAATGAAGTTGGTGTATTTGTAGCAGTAGACAAGAAACTCAAATCCACAAAGATACAAATTGTAACTGCATACTAGATTACTGAATGTGTCTTCTGATAGTTGCTTGGAACAGATTTTTTATAAATGGTAGAGATGTGGTGTCACCACCAGACACCACACTTGCTAGGTGGTAGCCTTTAAATCGGCCTCGGTCCATTAGTATACGTCGGACCCACGTGTCGCCACTATCAGTGATTGCAGACCGAGTGCCGCCACATGGCACGTCTAGTCCAGAGAGACTCCCTAGCACTCGGCCCAGTTGTACAGCCGACTTTGCTAGCAATGGTTCACTGTCTGCCAACACAACAAGAAATCTATTGAGTCTAATAGCAACAAATAGATCCAACCTCTTTGAGGACATACACATAGAAACTGGCATCTGTGATGATGAACCAGTTGTGATGATGATTCTATTTTGAGTAATCAGACTCCTGACCGGTTTTAAGCAGCCCACAACAAATTCCTCTACTGTGCAACCTCTTCATCTCAGAGTAGCATTTGCAACCTATGTACCCAATTACTTCCTGTATGTACTCCAGTCTCTGTCTTCCCCTGCAGTTTTTATCCTGTGTAGCTCTTTCTAGTAACATGGACGTTATTCAAAGATGTCTTAAGGATAGCCTACTATCCTGTCCCTTCTGATTGTCAGTGTTTTCCATATATTACTTTCCTCTTCAACTATGCAGAGAACCTCCTCATTGCATACGTTATCAGCCCACCTAATTTCCAACATTCATCTGTAGCACTACATCTCAAATGCTTCAATTCTGTTCTGTTCCAGTTTTCCCACAGTCCATGTTTCATTAACATACAATAATGTGCTCCAAACAACATGTCTGAGAAATTTCTTCCTCAAATTGAGGTCTATGTTTGGTACTGGTAGACTTCTCTTGGCCAGAAATGCTCTTTTTGTCAATTCTAGTGTGCTTTTTCTGTCCTCGTCGGTCCATCCATTGTTGGTTATTTTGCTGCCTAGATAGCAGAATTCCTTAACTTCATCGACTTCATTACCATTAATCCTGATGCGAAGTTTCTCACTGTTCTCATTTCTGCTACTTTTCATTACTTTTGTCTTCCTCCAGTTTACTCAGTCCATTAAACTGTTCATTCCTCTCAGCAGTTCCTGTTATTCTTCTTCGCTTTCACTGAGTATAGCAATGTAATCATCGAATCCTGTCACTGATATTCTTTTGCCTTGGATTTTAATTCCACACTTGAACCTTTCTTTTATTTCCATTGTTTCTTTGATGTACAGATTGAACAGTAGTGGCAAAAAACTACATCCCTGTCTTCTTAATCCGAGCTTTTCATTCTTTGTGTTTTACTCTTATTGTTGCCTATTTGTTCTTGTACATGTTGTACGTTACCCCCATCTCTATATATCTTACTCCTATTTGCCTCAAAATTTTGAGCACCTTGCACCATTTTACGTTGTCAAATTCTTTTTCCAGGTCAACAAATCCAATGAATATATTTTTATTTTTCTTTAGTCTTGCTTCCATTATCAGCTGAAGCATCAGAACTGCAACGATTCCCAAACTACAAAAGGCATAAAAAACAATTAGGATGCTTTATATTTTCAGCAAAGTAGACAAAGAGGAAAATAGTGTCGTACCTCAATAAGGAAATGGAAACATTAAGCTCACAAGAGGAGCTTCTAGGAGAACTGTGGCTCAGGTTTAGAAGAATAATGGACCATGCACTTGACAGATACGTACTGATATGGATATGGTGTCTGTTCTTTTGGACATGTCCGAAAGAACAGACACCATTGATGACCTGCAGCCATCTAGAATGAAATTAGAATTATGTTAATACCGTCAACTGCTCATGGATGTTGATATATATCTACAGGGACAGGTGAAAATGTGTGCCCTGACCGGGACTCGAACCTGGGATCTCCTGCTTACATGGCAGACGCTCTATCCATCTGAGCCACTGACGGCACAGAGGATAGTGCGACTGCAGGGACTATCTTGCGCTTGCCTCCCGCGAGACTCACATTCGCACCTTGTATGTCCACACACTACATTTGTGGTGTCACACCCCAACATACTCATTACTCGTGGAAGACATTCATACCAAGTCCTATAAGAGTTTAGGGAATATCTGTGCATCCGCACAGAAGGCGAAGGTCATGGCCGGTATTGCCAGAACTATATACTTATATGGATATGATGTCTGTTCTTTTGGACATGTCTGAAATGTATATGAGATTGGCAATACACCATCAGGCTTTTGGAAAAACATCATCCACACAATTCTGAAGATGATAATGGCCGACAAGTGCGAGAATTATCACAACGTCAGCTTAACAGCTCATGCATCCATGTTGCTGACAAGAGTAACATACAGAACAACGGAAAAGAAAATTGAGGATCTGTTAGATGGCAATCACTTTAGCTTTAGAAAAAATAAAGGCACCAGAGAAGCAGTTCTGACTTTGCGGTTGATAGTGGAAAAAAGACTGAAGAAAAACCAGAATGTGTTCATAGTATTTGTTGGCCTAGAAAAAGTGTTAGACAATGTAAAATGGTGGAAGATGTTCAAAATTTTTAGAGAAATGGGGGTAAGCCATAAGGGAAGATTGGAAAAATACAATATACACAAGAACATCAGTAATACTGGAAGATTGAAAATGGTGTAAGACAGGAGTGAAGTCATTTACCCAAACTGTTCCTTCTGTACACTGAAGAAGCAATGATGACAACAAAAGAAAGGTTAAAGAGTGGGATTAAAATTCAAGGTGAAATGATATCAATGATAAGATTTACTGATGACATTGTTATCCTCAGTGAAAGTGAAGAATAGAATAGAACATAGAATAGAATATTTTTATTAGCCTTTCAGTATTTTTCATACAATTGGCTTCGACAAAGTTTACAGAGGGTTTTAGTTTCAGTACGATATTCAAATAGTTACAGAAAGGGAAGAAAAGGAACTAAAGACCTTTTATTCAGCATTATGTAAAACAATGTTTTATACAATAATTAAATACACACATAAGAAAAGAATCACAGTAAATAACTAGCTTATATAATATCAAAACATTTTCTTCATAACTTAGGTGAAACATATATTTTGATGATTAGTTTCTAAGAATTCGTCAGTTGTATAGAGTTCGTTGTTTTTTAGCCAGGTTTGCAATGTATTCTTATATTTATTTAGTGGTACTGTATGAGCTGAGCATGGTAACTTATTGAAAAATTCTTATGCTTAAGTACTTATAGTTATTATGGACTACAGCAAGTCTTGTGGAAGGCAAGTCCAGCAGGTGACTGTTTCTTGTACCGTGTGCATGCACATCACATCTCATGTTCAGTTTTTTCAGATTTTATCTGGCATATATTAAACAGTTATATATGTACATGCTTGGCACTGTCATTGATTTAAAATAATTTCTGCAGGACTCTCTGGGTGCTAACCCTTCCATGCACCTGATTGCTTTCTTCTGCCATCTGAAAATACATTCAGCCCCTGGGGAGTTACCCAAAGCAATATTCCATATTGCAGTTGGGAATGAAAAAAAAGCATAGTATGAGTGGAGTAGCAATTGCTTGCTCACACTGTTTCTTAATTTATACAATAAGAAAAGTACTCGTGCTAGTTTACTACATAGGTAATTGGTGTGTCCTTCCCATGAGAGCTTTTGGTCTATGATTAGTCCAAGTATTTTCACTGTTTTGTTTTCATTTTTAGTTACTTTGAGATTAAATATTATTTCTTCTGTTTTTGTTTGATTTATGCACAGCTGGTTAGCCTGACACAAGTAATTAGCCATTTGCATCAGTTATCTATTTTTGTCCAGTACACTCTGTAAGTTCTCTCCTGTACTTATTAATGTCATATCGTCAGCATATAGTATGTTCTTACACGGTATGTAATTCGAGAAGTCATTAACATAGACAATGAACAGAAAAGGTCCAAGAACAGAGCCTTGGGGTATTCCTTTTTCTATAGGGAGTATTTATGACCTCTGTTTATTTGCATGTACAAGTTGTAACCTATTGCTTAGATAAGATTTGAATAGACGAGTGTATGATCTTCAATGCCATAGTATTTTAACT
This sequence comes from Schistocerca americana, assembly GCF_021461395.2. Classification (NCBI taxonomy): domain Eukaryota; kingdom Metazoa; phylum Arthropoda; class Insecta; order Orthoptera; family Acrididae; genus Schistocerca; species Schistocerca americana. The sequence goes on along the minus strand of NC_060128.1, from coordinate 151,211,752 downwards.
TTTTGATGAGTATGTCATGTGACACCGGGTCAAATGCTTTACTTAGGTCAATAAGTGTTCCAGATATTGATACCCTTTTTTCATACCATTCATAAACATTGCTCACCAAAGCTTCTACTGCTTTTACAGTTGATAGGTGTGACCTGAAGCCAAACTGTTGTTCATAAAAATTTTGTTAGTTTCAAAATACATGTATATCTGCTTATTATATCTGCTTATGCACACAATTTTCTACTAACTTGGATATGATTGGTACTATTGAAATGGGTCTGTAGTTACTTGGGACGTTTCTTTCACCATTTTTATTCACAGTCAATGTAACTTTGAGCTTAAGACAGTCGGGGAATATTCCTTCATCAAGTACTCTGTTTGATAGTGAGAGAAGTGGCATTTTAATTTCTTTTGCTATACATTTTATGATGAGATTACTGAGTCCATAATAGTCTTCTGTTTTGGAATTACTTAATTTGTTTATTGACTTATGAATATCATTTAATGTGATTCGGGTCCAAGTGAACTTCTCACTTCTTGTCTGTTTTGCACAAGTGAGCAATGCTTCTGCATCAGAGGCAGAATTGATGGGTGGGGTGGTGACACTATTTACAAAATATTCATTGAGACTATTGCAGTCAATAGGGATACTCCTTTCTTTATTGGTATTATTAATTTCCCTTTTAATGACAGTCCAGGCAGCTTTACATTTATTTTTAGAATTTAAAATATATTCATCATTTGCACAGCACTTAGCATTTTTTATTTCTAATCTGTAAAGGTTTCTCATTTTAGTGTAATTTTCCGTGTCCCTGTCACTGTTATGAGATTTGTCTTTCATAATTATCGGTAGTATTCTGAGTTTGTTAAGTTGTGGGGTGTACCACTTGCTAGTATTTTGTTGCTTATGAGTAATATTACTCTGGTACCTTTTGGTTACCAAGGGGGATGTCATTTCTACTATATGCTTGATCTCTGTCAGGAAAATGGAAAAACATTTATTAATCGTTTTCTTGCTATCCATTACATGAGTCCAATTCAATTCTTTTAACTGGTTTATCATTTTGTTTACATTGGATTCACCTAGAATTCTATATGTCACTTCTCTCTCTGTAGAACTGAAGGCTGACTTTTCTATTTGAAGCCATAGCCTTGCATGATCTGATATTCCTAATTCTATTACATCACATTGTATGGAGTCTCTTTGTACATTGCTAATTATGTTACCAAGGCATGCATTCAGTCTAGTGGGTTTTTCATTGAGACAGTAACAGTTTAATGACTTCAGAGTGTTAATCATATGAATTGCATTTTTTCTCTTTGCCCTTATACCTACAATTACAATTCTATGCTGTTTATATTTTGACAACAGCAATATTAATGTATTAATTTTTTCTATAAGTACTGTCTCATCAGAGCCTGAGATTCGATAGATTAAGACAATTACAGTTTTCTGTTCATGCGTTACCACACCAGCTACTTCTATTGTAGCTTCAAGGCATATTCTACTAAGGTCTATAACTGAGTAATGCAATTCAAGGCTACTTTTGACATATATTGAGACCCCACCATGTGTAATACTTTTTCCGCAGTAGCTTGTAACTAACGAATATCCAAGAGAAACACACAAGTCTATTTCAATGTCTTTCATCCAGTGTTCATTGATGCATAGAACACTGCAGTTGATTTTATTGAGCCAGTATTGTAATTCATTGATTTTACTCCTAAGAGATTGTACATTTATATGGAGGAGGAGGAAACTGTCACTGCTACATAATGGTATTCCACTTTCACAGAACCTTCTGTATTCATTTATTTTCGTTGCATGATCTAGGGTTGCACAATTATCTGGATGAATTAGACTGCTGCAGTTTCCACTTAATGTGGTTTCTAACTTTCCTTCATCTGTAATGTTGTTTTCTCTAAAAAAAAAAAGGTAGTGTACAGTAATGCTCTGTGGGACTGTCTTTTAAGACAAGGCTGCTGCGTGCTTGTATTTCATTTACAACGTTGTTTGTCTCCTGACACAAAAATGTTTTCCCCTGGTAATATAGATGCTCACCATGTTCAGTGTGCAAATTTCTTTCAAGTCTGCTGATATCTACTACATTGCATTTAGCATAAATGGAACATAGTTGTTTGATTTTAATATTTGTTTTATGAATCTCTTTGTTAACACATGAATTATAGATCAAGTCATGTCTATGAGGTATCGAAGAAAAATTACAGGGTGTATGCAATGGACTGGACAGTATAATGAGTACAGAATATGAATTGAGAATAAATTGAAAAAAGTAATGAGATATAGCACAAATGAGAACAGCAAGAAACTTACCACAAGAATTGGGGATCACAGAAGAGATGAAGTTAGGGGATTGTGCTACCTAGGCATCAAAATGACACATGATGGATGGAGCAAGGAGTACATAAAAAGCAGACTTGCACTGGCAAAAAGGGCATTCCTGACAAGAGGAGTGCACTAGTATCAAATATAGGCCTTAGTTTGAGGAGGAAATTTGTAAGAATGTATATCTGGAACACAGAACACAGTATTATATGGTAGTGAATCATGGATGTTAGGGAAACTGGAACAGAAAAGAATTGAAGAATAGGAGTTGTGGTATTAAAGATGAATTTTGAAAATTAGATGAATTGATAAGATAATGAATGAGGAGATTCTCTGCAGAATTGGCAAGGAAAGGAATTTATAGAAAGCAATGACAAGAAGAAGGTACAGGATGATAGGACATTTGTTAAGACAGAAGGGAATAACTTCTTTGGTACTAGGAGGGAGCTGTAGAGGGTAAAAACTGTAGAGGAAGACAGAGATGTGAATACAGCTAGCAAATAATTGAGGATGTAGGTTGCAAATGCTACTCTGAGATGAAGAGGTTGTCACAGGAGATGAATTCGTGGTGGGCTACTTCAAACCAATCAGAAGACTGATGACTCAAAAATTAAAAGTAGAGCCATCTGTGCAGTTGCTTGTTTTCACCAAGGTGCTTAATAACCCACTGAACAGAAGCTCTGCCTCATTGGGACCCAAGTTCTTTTGATATTCAGATGCTTTCATGCAGCTGATAGATTCAGTCTCCAGACCATACCGTTCAATAATTCATTTGCCATGTTGAGACAATTTAACTGAGTGCTGCAGGCCACAGAAGGTCAATAAAAGTTTGCCAGATAGTTGCAGAAACAGTTAATTATTTTGATGTTTTGTAGTTACTGTGATCAGATCATCTGGAATTACGATAGTAGCTTCTATCACGAGCATATCTGGATGACTGACACATCCGTGCTGCTGTTAAGGTAATATGCTACATTCTGGTGTCATGTCCTGTTAGACAGAATCTCTCTTGCTTACTCCCAATTATCTCTCTTATTTTTCCATTTTGCACATATCCTCTTATTATTGTTGTGTCTGACTGAATGTTGTCTCCCGATCCACATGTAACTAATATGTATCCAGGAACTTTTGCCTTTTTATCTTGTTATTCATGTGAGCTTCATAATTAATGTATTTGTGGGTCATTATCAAAATATTTCTGTTCAGATTAGTCCGTGCAGGACTAGTAGACCCGTGTAACCCCTTCCATCCTTTTCTGTCATCACACCTGATCTACTCCACTATGACTGTGAGGAACGGGTCGAATCATACCTGCAGGAGGAGATGAATCTGATGCTTTGAACATGGTCAGGACAGGGAGTAAGGTAGTTGGTGCTATGGCCAAGCTTTTCAATTGCAAACTTCCCTGTTCTTAATAATTCATCATAAATTACAGTTTTTGTCCTATAACTGACAATTTTTTCTTAAGTTTGTATGTGTTTATACCCTGCACCTCGTGACTATGATTCCTTAAAAAGAGCTACAAGATACAGAATAGAAGGCTGCTGCAGTTTCATGGTGTTTCACTTTTCCTTTTGTATTGTAGCAATCATGAGGGATGTGGAGGAGGGAGAATGGTGCATTCTCTTAAAGATGCTACCATGTAAATTAATTGAAAGTAATTATTGTGAAAAAAGTTGTAACAGATAAATCTTGTAAAATTAAAAATTATTTAACCATTGGTGATACAGTAATTACCAAGGTGTCAGATTAAAGGGCTTGGAGTCACACATCTACAGTTGTATTCACTGTTGTTGATTGACATTGTCACATTTCACTGATAAATTAAATGTTTACTTGAATTTGATTGAAAGGCTATTTTAATAATTGAACAAGACAGCTACACATAACAGCAATATGTCCTGCAGATGTAAAAGGCTGAACGGTGTTTACATAACAGCTGCTATATGACATGTCGTTTCACAGGTGGCTCTCCCTTTGAAAGTATGTTTTGCCAGTTACAGGGCTGGTATAGCTGGTGGTAGGAAGGTGCATAGGGCAATTCTGGGGTAGGAGCCATAGGGTAAGGACATGGGTGCAGAAGGTGCATAGGGTCTGACAAGAATATTGTGGAAATTGGGAGGGTGACGAAAAGCTAATCTAGGTGTGATGCACAAAATCTCAGATAGAATGGATCTCATTCCAGGGCACGATTTTAGAAAGTAACAGTCTTTTCAAAGTAGCTGATTAATACATTCCAGACAAAGATAATGCTCAATGACCAGAGGTGTGCTCCAAAGTTGTTTTTTGGACAGATCAGCAGTACCAGGGTTGGATGTTATGGCCAGGGAATCTGCGTTTGAACTAGGCTGATGTGGTAAATATGTCCAGTGAAGACTGAGATGAGAATGGTGGTGTATTACTGTAAAGAGTCTGCATCTGAACAAGTACATTTGCCTCAAATGCCAAGGCTGTATGGGAGGGAATATTTAACATGGAAAGGATGACATCTGTCAAAATATAAGTACTGTTTTTCGTCAGTACATTTCATGTGGACAGAAGTGTGTAGCTGGCCTTTGGTGAGTACAAGATCAATATCAAGGAAAGTAGCACGGGATTCAGAATAGGACCATGGGAAATTTAATTGGGAGAAGGTATTTAGAGATGCCAGGAATTTTAATACATCTCATGAGATCATATGGTAAAGATGTCATCAATGTATTTAAACCATACCAGTGGCTGAAGACATATGGACCCCAGGAAAGCTCCCTCCTAGTGACCCATGAAAAGGTTGGCAGAGGAAGGAGCCATCTTGGTTCCCATGGCCATACCCTTGATCTGTTTGTATGTCTGCCCCTCAAAGGTGAAGTAGTTGTTGGTAAGTATAAAGTTGATTAAGGTGAGTAGGAAGAATGCCATAGGTTTGGTATCAGGTGGGCACTCACTAAGGAAATGTACAGCAGTAGACAGACCATGTACATGGGGCATGTTGGTATAGAGAGACATAGCATCAGTGGTGACAAGCAAGGTGTGTGGTGGGAGTTAGATGGGCCCGGATTTAGATGATCAAGGAAATGGTTGATACCTTTGATATAGGAGGGAAGTCTTTGTACTATGCGTTGCAGTTGCTGATCAACTAAGGCATATATACATTCAGTTTATGCTTTGAAGCCAGCATGATGATTGGGTTTGTGGATCTTACATACTCTTTTTGATCAAGTACCACAGTGGTAGATCTTTTTGTCTGCTGAGAGGATAATGATGGCACCATCAGCTTTTATGGAACAAGCCCATTATCAGTTAGGATAAATGGGCATAGCAGAGGGAGTATACCAGTAACACACAATATCCTGTTGCAGAGTGTGCTCTACAACATGACAGACATCACCTCGATGCTTGTTTCACCACACACGCCACCTGGGTCCTTCTTCCGGAACCACTTTATCAGAACTCTGCAGGTGAGGACTAGCTCTACAACATGTCCTTGTTTCTCACCACCCACTTGACCGAGTAAGGTGGCGCAGTGGCTAGCACACTGGACTCGCATCCGGGAGGCTGACAGTTCAATCCCGTGTCTGGCCATCCTGATGTAGGTTTTCCGTGATTTCCCTAAATCACTCCAGTCAAATGCTGGGATGGTTCCTTTGAAAGGGCATGGCCAACTTCCTTCCCCATCCTACCCTAATCCGATGAGACTGATGACCTTGCTGTCTGGTCTCATCCCCCAGACAACCCAACCCAACCCTCATCACCCACTTGGCCTTAATTTACGTTAATTTCTTCCATCTCAGCATTTCTTCCCAGTAACTACTGCTTTCTTCACTCTGTTTTAGTTTTCTACATCTTTCATTCTCTCATATGTCTTTTTTTCACAGTCCCCACCCCACCTTTGTTATGTACAATGCACTTAGCTTCTCACTCTTATCAACTCATACACCATATTTTAGCAGTAATATCTATCTTGTACTCTCTTACACTTTTAAGCTCTCAGGTTTTCAAATCTTATCCGTGCAGTCCCCAACAATCAGTCTTTCCTTCTCATCCCGTCTGGTAAATCTCCCCTCACCTGCGGTCCTGGGTGACTTTTCTAAAATCTGCCCCTCTTCCTAGACCTCTCCAGTCCTTTTCCTTCACCATTCTTCCTTCCCCTTCAGCCACTGTCTCTGAAAGCTTGCATAATTATGACTTTCTTTTATGTGTGTGTGTGTTCTGCTGCCACTTGGTGGGTAGATTTATTATCTACCCAATTAAAGTTAATGTTTTTGTAATAAAAATCATCCAAAGTGTAAATTATATTAAAGTTAGGAGGAAAGTAATTGCAGTAACAGAAATGGGGTGGGTTAATTTCCCTTAAGAATGATGCACCACTTAGTCTGCGAGTAAGAAATTTTAGGCACAAAAATTGTGCAGTCCTGTGAAATATATTTTTATTGGGGAATACTATCAACTGCACAACTTACTGCAAAATGTTGAATCAATGAGAATGAAAGTTTGCATTATCCTGGTTAATTAGATTTTAGCTAGCAATAAGGATGTAGAATTTAAAATTTCGTCATCATCATCAGTTATCTGCTATATTAGCAGGTCCTTTGCCTCTCCATTTTCTGCGATCCATTGCTTCCTTCTTAAGGCTGCTGTATGTTGTACCGTCCATCATGTCATCCAGTATCTGGAATCTCTTCCTTCCTTGCTTCCTTTTCCCTTCTACATAACCTTCTAAAACTGTTTTTATCAGTCCGTCATTCTTTCTTAATATATGCCCAATCCAATTTCTTTTTCTTCTCTTTATTACATCTAGTAACTGTCTTTTCTCTCCCACTCTTCTCAGTACTTCTCAACTTATTCTTTTCATCTTCTGCCATGTCCAGATCTCAAAAGCCTCCAGCCTCTCTCTGTCTTTTTTCCTCATAGTCCATGTTTCACCGCCTTATAGAACAACACTCCATACAAGACATTTTATGAGTCTCATTCTGAGTTCTCTGTCCAGACCGCTGCAGAAGATTCTCCTTTTCTTATAAAACGCCTCTTTTTGCCATTGCTATCCTTGTTTTAATTTCTGTGTGCACTTCTAGTCGGTGTCTATCCTGCTTCCAAGATACTTAAAATTTTGCACCTGTTCTAGTGTTTCTCCATTCAGCACAATTTTTATTTCCTTATTTCCTCCTATTGCCAATACTTTTGTTTTATTTGTGTTAATTTTTATTCCATATTTTTTTTCCGTTAGTTGCAAAGGTGTCCACCAAATCCTGTAATTCTTTTTCCCCTGTGGCTAGAAGGACCATGTCATCAGCAAATCTCAAGCACCCTACTCTTCTTCCTCCAATTTCTACTCCTTTGTCATCTAATGAGCATTGGTCAATCATATTTTCCAAGTACTGGTCGAAAATTAGCCTAATGACAGGTAGTTTTTGAAATGTCAATCCCATGAGAATAAAGGGCTAACCAGATGCTGAAGGAGGGACTCAGTTTTTTAATAGGCCAGAAGCGAGACCTGCATTGCGACTTAGAATTATTTGTGTGGGTGCACTCAAACTTGAAATATTTTAACTGTTGAGTTACAGTTTGCTAACTTTATGTGGTTGTTTTCTGGACTTTGCTGATTTTTTGGCTGCATTTCAAGAACTTTTAACATTCCCAGTTGCAAATGCTGATTGACTATTTGAATTTTTGGTAGTCAGTCATAGTTTAGATTTATACTTAATTTTATGAAGCTAAGAATAGTCAGGATATGTATTTGTCTTGGTTTGCAGATCAGTATTTTGGGCATCAGCACTCAGGACATGGTTCGCAAGTCAGTTTTCAGACTTAAATAATTTATTTTAAGCACACTTGTTGCAGAATTTTGTTATTAATGTCAGTTAAGGCTCGCAATAAGAACCAGTGAATGGTGTTCATAGAATTTGCTTAAACAGACTTTCAGTTTGGCTGCAGTAATTTATAGCAACTTGCTGCTTCACTATTTATCTGTTAGTGGACTTACTGGTAATTGGGTACAGTTGATTTATTAAGTGAACTGAAAGGAGTGAATTCAATAAACTGCCGATACATCACTGAACCATAAACAGTAGGGACAGTTTATTTTATTACAAGGGTTATTCGGAAAGTAAGGAATGATTGGTTGCAAAATGGAAACCACGGTGAAAATCCAATGAAATTTTGCACAGGTGTGTTGGGCAGTGTCTCTAGTATTCCTGTCGATCACATTACATCATTCTTTTTAGTTCTGAGCACACAGGGAGCACATAAAGATATCTAGAACAATAGTGTCTCCTACCAAGTATGAGGGATGAGAAATTTTGCCTGAAGCTATGCAGCCAACATTACATAACTGTTGTGCATTTTCTTCTTCAAGACAATTCTCAGCCACATTCTACAGGGGCAATGAAGATGCTCCTGCATTGTTTTCAATTGGAAATGTTTGATTACCCACAATACAGGCCATAATTGTCTCCCTCTGAGTTTCATCTCTGCTCACATGAACTGCTGGCTATGAAGACAACATTTTTTCACAGACAACAAGCTGTAGGCCAGTGTAGAGAATTGGTGAAAGCACTGGTGGCTGCCTTCTATAACGAGGGTATTGGATAGTTGGTTCAATGCTTTGACAAACGTCATAAGTCGGATCAGCGACTACGGAAATAAGTAGCTGGAAGTTGTAGCTAACTGTTGCAAGTAAAACAGTTTTGATTTTCACTGTGGTTTCCATTTTACGACCGATCGTTCCTTACTTTCCAAATAACCCTTGTATTATTAACCTGCATGGTAGTGATAGATAGTTTTGGCTTAAGTAAAGTTGTATAAAAAGTGCCTGGGTAGTGCATTTCTTCCAATAATTTGATCCACAGTCACAGAGCTCAGGCACTATTATTTTGAATGAATTAATGGTCTAAGATCATCACAGTCTGTACAATTTCTTTGTTGTTTAGTAAGAGTATTGTTGCTGCTGCTGCTGCTGCCACCGTTTCTTCAGTTTGAAGACAGGTCAATACAGCTTTCCTCGGTAGTCTGTCCTGTGGTCTTCATCTCTCCATAAGTAACACAACATACATATGTTTGAATCTGCTCACTATAAGCATGCCTAGACTCCCCTCTACAATTCTTAGTCCCTACATTTTTGTCCGTTACTAATTTGACTGTTCCTTAATACTTAAGGATATATCATATCAAGTGATAGTTTCCTCATCAACCCCTTGTACCACCCAGATCCTGCCTTACTGACCTTCCAATCCGCCACATCTTTCAAATTTCCCACTCAACATCCCACAAAATGTAGAACTGAAACAAACCCAAAACATTGTTGTCAACCTATCTGTCAAAAACCTCAATCCTATAGGAGTTTCAGTCCTGCCTGAAGCACTCACCTTCAGCCCTATCCCTGAGTTCCACTGACATAAATGACTTTGACAAAGGGCAAATTGTTATGACCTGACTCCTGTACACAGATGTCACAGAAATGGTGAAGCCTATAGAATATAGGTGTTGTACTCTCGTGAGCATCTGTGGAAAGTGGTTAATGGATGGTGTAGTGATGAGTAGGCAACAAGGAGTTGGACGTCTGTGCCTCGTGACATAACGTGTAGGTAGAATTGTTGCCCATACTGTGATGCAGGAAGGCACCAATCTGCAGCAGATCTGATGACAGAGTACAGTGCTGGTGCAGGCACAAGTGTTTTGGAGAGCCCTATTCAGCACACATTGTTGAACGTGGGACAACATAGCACACACACCCTACACATTCCCACGTTGACCTGACATCATCGTCAGTTACTATTGCAATGGGCAGAAGATTACAAGTAAGAATTGTGTGTTAATGGAATCATGTTGCCTGGTGGTATGAATCACATTGTTAGTTACACTAGATCGACGGTGGTATCTGGATGCTGTCAGCCAGATGAATATGAGCTCTAAACATGCACCACAGTGTGGATGCAGGCTGATGGGAGCAGTATTATGCTAGTAATAAAAGATACTGTGACAGCTGTGGAGAACACAGACATTAGTGTGGACTGCCTGCAACTCTTCACATGTGATATCTTCCATGACAGAGATGGCGTCTTCCACTAGGATAACTATGGAAGTCAAACGGCTAGAATTGTGCCGCAGTGATTTCAGAAGCATGATAATGAACTCACATTGATGTCTTGGATAGCAAATTCATCTGATTTGAACCAGAAGGAACACACCTGGTACCAGCTCTCTGGACCCAAGCCACTGGCCTGTAATTTTCAGGAATTGCATGATTTACATGTTGATATCCCGGGCCACATAACTCCGGATACCTACCAGGGACTTCTAAAATACAAACCATGCAGAACTGTTGCTGTATTGGATTCCAAAGGTGGTCCAATATGCTATTAAGTGGTTGGTCATAATGTTTTGGCTCATTAGTGTACATTTTGAACCTCATTTTCAGTTATAATGAAAAAATTAGTCATGATTGCAATCTTTTAGGTTAGTGCATAAGTTAGTATCATTTTTGCCTTGAATGGTGGTATTGCAGTTGCTATGAGTTTGTTTTTTGATTTTCATTTTTTATTTGAAGTTCACTGTTGCTGCTCGACTTCACAATTGTCATTTTGTCATTTGGAGTTAGTGAGTGGAGCTGTGGACACTAGAAAATGTAGTGCCAAGTGGAGAAATCATACATGCACATTCTTGGCCACAGTAAAATGTTTATTTGCAATGGTTACTGTTTTTTGCCGGATATGACCAATTTCAGACCATTTATGCCATGATGTTAAGCAGTGGTGGTGAACAGAGCAGGTGTTGTGACTCCATGAACATCAACAGCTCATGAGAAGTTGACATTCATGGAGGCACAATACCTGCTCTGTTCACCATGACCACCTACCACTCTTGTATACATAGTCCGAAGGTGGTCACATTGTGACCAAAACCAGTAGTCATTGTAAATAAATACTTTATTGTGGTGAAGACTATGTTTAATCCATTGTTAAAGTATTTTCGCCAGACTGCTGTTGTTCTCAACAAGAAATGGTCTCAAAAATTTTTGTTCAAACTGTTGTACTGCATGTATCTTAAAATTAGTTCTAAGTTTTAGAAATGTTTACTGATGACATTGTGAGTGATTTCTCACTCTTGAGCAACCGTTTGCATGATTCATTATATAAGAGATTGCACACAATCATAATTGCCTTTTCTTTTTGTAGGACATATATATGCCATGTTGCAGCAAATGCCCATAATTGAGTGCCATACGTGATGTATGGATACAGTAGTATATTACCTTTATTATTACTTTTATCACCAATTCTATGTCATTCACCAGCCACAGCTGGACAGACAGTGTCAAGATACAACATTATCAAAACACATGAATACAACTCTACTATGATAGTAATTTAACAGCAGATTATAATAATATCACAACTATAAAATAGATGCAAGTTTATAATGAGATTAAATATAATGGTTGCTGTTGGAGGCATGGAGCTGAGCTGCGGCTCAGGTAAACACTGTGCTATTACTAGAGAAGTCACTATTGTAAAAGGGTTGCTCTTTTAACTTGCACAAAATAGTAGTTTTAAACTGCTCCCATGGTAAAGACTGAATGTGATCAGGTAGAGCATTAAACAATTTTAGGGCCACCACTGGGAAGCTGTTTTGTGTCTTTGCTAATCGACACCATGGCATGTTGATACTGTCTTTGTTGCGAGTGTTGTATTTATGAACTTCATTTCTCTTTCTGTAAATATCATGGTTTCTCTTTATGTGGAAGAGGCAGTTCAATATATACTGGCTGTAAACAGTCAGAACTCCTAACCTGATGAAAATTGGTTCACGGTGGTCTGTTTTTTTGCTTGAAGTAATGATCCTCATTGCTTTCTTTTGCAGTAAAATACATTCTCGCAGCCTGCAGAATGGCCCCACAATGACAGCCCATAACTGATGTGGCTGTGGAACATTGCATAGTACACAGTTAGAAGGTACTGTTCTGGTACTATACTTTTCAGTTTCCTCAAGAGGTACAGGACCCATGAAAGTTTGGAACATACATGTTTGGTGTGCTGTTGCCAGGTTAATTTGGTATCAATGAGAAAGCCCAGAAGTTTAACATCTGCTGCGTTACCCAGTGCTCCAGTATTGCTGAGGCTGCCTATCATCCTCTGAGTTTTTTCTTCATTAGTTTTCATTTTGTTCATGATAAACCAGGCCTTAGTTTCATTGAACAAGACTTCCACTTGTTGGACTGCCTGTTCAATATTCTCCCCTTTTGAGAACAAGGTTGTACCATCCGCAAACTGCAAGGTGTGCCCATTGGAGCCTATGTCATTTATGAAGATAAGGAACAGCAGGGGCCCTATTACTGATCCCTGTGGCACACCATGCTGTAGCTTCTTCTCACCTGAATCAGCTCCTTGCACGAGACAATCTGTCGTCTGTTTCTCAGGTAAGATTCAAGAGTTTGCAGGACAGACTCCCCCCCATAGCATATGTTTTTAGCTTTCTGAGCAGAGCCTTATGTGGGATACAGTCAAATGCCTTACTAAGGTCACAGAGTACTAGTTCTATAGACTCTTTGTCTTCAAAACCTTGACTTAGTTACAAACATAAGTCAAGTACAGCTGTTGTTGTTGATCTGTCCTTCCGAAAGCCATGTTGCGCATCATAAAAGAGACTATTTCCTTCAAAGTAACTTAATAGTTGTTCTTTCATTATCGATTCCATCACCTTCACTAGTACTGGTATTATAGATATGGGCCTGTAGCTTGACACTTCATGTGGACTGCCTTTTTTTGTAAAAGGGCACTGTGCGTGCTACTTTCAGAAAGTCTGGAAATTCCCCTGCATGGAGGCTTTTATTTATTACTACTGCTAATGGCTGTGCAATTTAACTGATTATAGTTTTTAACATAACACAGGACGTGCCATAAATATCAGGGCTCCATGAAGATTTGTAGCTTTTTACAATTTTTATTATTTCTATTGGATACGCTCTCTTCCACATTACCATGCTGCATTTATTCTCAAATTTCACAGCAGCTGCAGGACCTATTCCAAAGTCAGGAATTTCATCTACTGTTTTTTCCCCTATTTTTATAAAATAGTCATTAAATTCATCTGGACTGCAAGAATTACAGCAAGAGGTGGGCTTTTTCCTGTGCTCATTAACAGGCCCCATGCTGCTTTACAAGGACTGTGAGCTTCTTCAATAAATCTGGCATTGCTTTCCTTCTTTGCTTTTTCTACTTCCTTTCTGTAGATCCTTTTGGTCTGTAAATAACTAGAGTAGAGTGTATCCTTAATATCTATATCTTTAGCAGCTTTGACCTTGTCATTTAGTATTTGGACAATACATTTTATTTTGGCTAGTCTAGGAGTATACCACCTCTTTACTTTGTTAGTTTTTTGTCTACATTTTGATTTAGCATTTGAATATCTCTTGGGTTTTAATGGGAAATGTTCATCACATTTCACTTTAAGGGTCTGGAACATGTGATTGAATGCAGAATTTTGTGGCAATTCATCAATTATTTGGTGCCAATCTATAGAAGACACTGTAGTTTTGAAATCATCTAAGCTTTTCTTTGTAATAACTCTATTTCTGAATACATAATTTGAATGCCAGCTGGGAATTTGTCGTGTACTTACTTAGTTTGTCCATAACTTCATGATTACTGCATGGTGATTTGCCACTATAGGGTCCACCACACTTACTTTGTAGTCCCAACTATTCAGGTTTGTCACAGTTGTGTCAAGACAAATAGCTCCTCTTGTTGGTAGAGAGTTTCCTATGAATAGCCCATAGCTGCTTACTAAGTTCATGAAAGCTCTTTCTTTATCATTACCTTTTCCCATATGAATATTGAAGTCTCCACATAAAGCAATTTTTGTCCCTAAGTGCACTAGGTGACACAGACAGCTTTCCAACTGGTTGAAGAAATTTTCAAAATTTCCATCTGGGGAATGGTAGACAGAAACAATAATTAAGTTGGCATCTGACAGTCCCAAAGCAGCTAATTCTAGGTCTAGATCTACACAAAGTTTACTGTAGTCAATTTTATTGGCACTGAGTTTACTATTTATATACACAGCCACACCATCATGGATAGTAGTTTCTCTACACCATGCATTCACCATTTCTAAATATTCAATGTTTCTGTAGTATTCTGTTTGTGGTTGGGCTAGCCAGTGTTCACATACACATAATACATCAGGTCTCACTTCGTCAACAAACAATGATAATGTATCAAGTTTTGTTCTGAGGCACTGCACATTTACACTCGCTATAACTAAGACAGCATTTTCTTCAGCGATATCATTTCCTTTTTCACTGGAATGTTCTTGGTGTTGGGAGTTAATCGCACTGGTGCACTAGGCATCCTCCGGAATAAAAAACGTTTTATCACAATGTTCTTTGGCCATATGCTGTTGTCCATTATTTTATCTTTTAGGCAACAAACGCTGTTCACATTTGATCATAATTGAGAACTTGTGACATTGTTTTAATTGCATAAATTGGTTTTTCTTAATTTTCAGCATAAGAGATATGTGAGATGGGCACAAGACAGATGCTTCTCTAATGTTACACCAAGGGAGGCTGTTGTGTCATCCAATATTATTTATTTACCATCATCAGACACAACATTCCATTGCATTCCATCAGGTTGGTGGTTTAGCTGAAATGACTTTACACTTGTTTTTCTGTGGTTTACGCTTCAGCATTTACTTTTGGGATGATTCCTTGTGCCATTTAAGCACTAGATCAATTCAGTGCCAACTCATTCTCACTGTGTCAGCTACTAACAACTGTTTTGTCTGCATAGTTAAAGTACCTTTTTATTGTGCACTGTGGGTGCATCTTAACATGTGTGAACAATAAGGGTCCCAGAGCTGACTCTTGGGGCACACTGACTTTATCACAGCTGGATTGCAGCTGAACTTCTTAACAGTGCTAGTCTTCTCCCTGTGTTAAGTTAGAGTACCCCGATACATGTCTTGTTAGTATAGTTGTAGGAGACTTAACCCTTTTCTCCTCAAAACTAAAATATGAAAAAATATGGCATTTTGTCATCAATTTCATTTTAAAATAATTGAAATAACATTTCAAATGTAAAAGACTGGCTATATGTGTTGTCATTTGCATGACACATAATGTTGCACTTGCACAACATCAGGTGTTTCCTGGGAAAAAAATTAGAAAAGAAATTTCAGTCATATGCTTTTATTTGCTTAAAATGTACAACATTGTTAATTATATGAAAAAATTGACCATAGCTGATGGCATCACTTATGAAATTTTGGAAAGAACTTCTATCTGGAGGTGAACCTGAGGTTTCTTCCATATGTGGATCATCTGGATTTTACAAATCTTTCATCTCCTCCTTGCATTTCCTTCATTGCTGATTATAATATGATCAGTTCTGTCCTTCTTCACTGCTTCTGGCAATCTGTTTCTGCTGGGGCAGCCAATGTTGATGTTTTTTGTGAAGTTGGTGGTTTACCTCCACTTCAGGTTATTCTTCAGTTTTCAGTGGAGATAATACAACCTGGAATCTGGAGCAAACTTGACTGATAGTAAATTCTGTTTCCAGTTGATACATTTTCCAAGCATTGACAATAGTGCTGTTAGTTCCATTGAAGAAAAATCGCCAGCCCATTTCTCCCCTCTAATTCTGATCCTACACTGGGGTGACAAATCATGGGATAGTGATATGCACAGTATCATGTAAACAAGGTATAAAAGGGCAGAGCTGTCATATGTACTCAGGTGATTCATGTGAAAAAGTTTCTGATGTGACCATGGCCACGTGATAGGAATTAACAGACTCTGAACACAGAATGGTAGTTGGAGCTGAACATGTGGGACATTCCATTTCAGAAATCATTAGGGAATTCAATATTCTGCCATCTACAGTGTCAACAGCATCCCACATTTCCGGTATTACCTCTCACCACAGAGAATGCAGTGGCTGACAGCCTTCACTTGGACAACCAAGAGCAGTGACATTTGCGTAGAGTTGTCAATGTTAACAGATATAAGCAACACTGTGTGAAACAACCATAGAAACCAATGTGCAACATACAGACAAACACATCTGTTAGGATAGTTTGGTGAAATGTGCCATTATTGGCTAAGCCAGCAGATGACCAACATGAGTACCTTTGATAACAGCACGATATTGCCTGCAGTGCCTCTCCTGGGCTCATGACCATATCAGCTGGAGCCTAGATGTCTGGAAAACCGTTGCCTAGTCAGATAACCCCCCCATGAACCATGGACCTTGCCGTTGGTGGGGAGGCTTGCGTGCCTCAGCGATACAGATAGCCGTACCGTAGGTGCAACCACAACGGAGGGGTATCTGTTGAGAGGCCAGACAAACGTGTGGTTCCTGAAGAGGGGCAGCAGCCTTTTCAGTAGTTGGAGGGGCAACAGTCTGGATGATTGACTGATCTGGCCTTGTAACAATAACCAAAACAGCCTTGCTGTGCTGGTACTGCGAACGGCTGGAAGCAAGGGGAAACTACAGCCGTAATTTTTTCCGAGGGCATGCAGCTTTACTGTACGGTTAAATGATGATGGCGTCCTCTTGGGTAAAATATTCTGGAGGTAAAATAGTCCCCCATTCGGATCTCCGGGTGGGGACTACTCAAGAGGACATCGTTATCAGGAGAAAGAAAACTGGCGTTCTATGGATCAGAGCGTGGAATGTCAGATACCTTAATCAGGAAGGTAGGTTAGAAAATTTAAAAAGGGAAATTGGTAGGTTAAAGTTGGATATAGTGGGAATTAGTGAAGTTCTGTGGCAGGAGGAACAAGACTTCTGGTCAGGTGACTACAGGGTTATAAACACCAAATCAAATAGGGGTAATGCAGGAGTAGGTTCAATAATGAATAGGAAAATAGGAATGTGGGTAAGCTACTACAAACAGCATAGTGAACGCATTATTGTGGCCAAGATAGATACGAAGCCCACACCTACTACAGTAGTACAAGTTTACATGCCAACTAGCTCTGCAGATGACGAAGAAATTGAAGAAATGTATGATGAAATAAAAGAAATTATTCAGATAGTGAAGGGAGACGAAAATTTATTAGTCATGGGTGACTGGAATTCTAGTGTAGGAAAAGGGAGAGAAGGAAACGTAGTAGGTGAATATGGATTGGGGCTAAGAAATGAAAGAGGAAGCCGCCTGGTAGAATTTTGCACAGAGCACAACATAATCATAGCTAACACTTGGTTTAAGAATCACGAAAGAAGGTTTTATACATGGAAGAATCCTGGAGATACCAGAAGGTATCAGATAGATTATATAATGGTAAGACAGAGATTTAGGAACCAGATTTTAAATTGTAAGACATTTCCAGAGGCAGATGTGGACTCTGACCACAATCTATTGGTTATGACCTGTAGATTAAAACTGAAGAAACTGCAAAAAGGTGGGAATTTAAAGAGGTGGGACCTGGATAAATTGAAAGAACCAGAGGTTGTACATAGTTTCAGGGAGAGCATAAGGGAACAATTGACAGGAATGGGGGAAAGAAATACAGTAGAAGAAGAATGGGTAGCTTTGAGGGATGCAGTAGTGAAGGCAGCAGAGGATCAAGTAGGTAAAAAGACGACGGCTAGTAGAAATCCTTGGGTAACAGAAGAAATATTGAATTTAATTGATGAAAGGAGAAAATATAAAAATCCAGCAAATGAAGCAGACAAAAAGGAATACAAACGTCTCAAAAATGATATCGACAGGAAGTGCAAAATGGCTAAGCAGGGATGGCTAGAGGACAAATGTAAGGATGTAGAGGCTTATCTCACTAGGGGTAAGATAGATACTGCCTACAGGAAAATTAAAGAGTCCTTTGGAGATAAGAGAACCACTTGTATGAATATCAAAAGCTCAGATGGAAACCCAGTTCTAAGCAAAGAAGGGAAAGCTGAAAGGTGGAAGGAGTATATAGAGGGTCTATACAAGGGTGATGTACTTGAGGACAATATTATGGAAATGGAAGAGGATGTAGATGAAGATGAAACGGGAGATACGAGACTGCGTGAAGAGTTTGACAGAGCACTAAAAGACCTGAGTCGAAACAAGGCCCCGGGAGTAGACAACATTCCATTGGAACTACTGACAGCCTTGGGAGAGCCAGTCCTGACAAAACTCTACCATCTCGTGAGCAAGATGTATGAAATACCCTCAGGCTTAAAGAAGAATATAATAATTCCAATCCCAAAGAAAGCAGGTGTTGACAGATGTGAAAATTACCGAATAATCAGTTTAATAAGCCACAGCTGCAAAATACTAACACGAATACTTTACAGACGAGTGGAAAAACTAGTAGATGCTGACCTTGGGGAAGATCAATTTGGATTCCATAGAAACACTGGAACACGTGAGGCAATACTGACCTTACGACTTATCTTAGAACAAAGATTAAGGAAAGGCAAACCTACGTTTCTAGCATTTGTAGATTTAGAGAAAGCTTTTGACAATGTTGACTGGAATACTCTCTTTCAAATTCTAAAGGTGGCAGGAGTAAAATACAGGGAGTGAAAGGCTATTTACAATTTGTACAGAAACCAGATGGCAGTTATGAGTCGAGGGACATGAAAGGGAAGCAGTGGTTGGGAAGGGAGTAAGACAGGGTTGTAGCCTCTCCCCGATGTTATTCAATCTGTATATTGAGCAAGCAGTAAAGGAAACAAAAGAAAAATTCAGAGTAGGTATTAAAATCCATGGAGAAGAAATAAAAACTTTGAGGTTCGCCCATGACATTGTAATTCTGTCAGAGACAGCAAAGGACTTGGAAGAGCAGTTGAATGCAATGGACAGTGTCTTGAAAGGAGGATATAAGATGAACATCAACAAAAGCAAAACGAGATTAATGGAATGTAGTCGAATTAAGTTGGGTGATGCTGAGGGAATTAGATTAGGAAATGAGACACTTAAAGTAGTAAAGGAGTTTTACTATTTGGGGAGCAAAATAACTGATGATGGTCGAAGTAGAGAGGATATAAAATGTAGACTGGCAATGGCAAGGAAAGCGTTTCTGTAGAAGAGAAATTTGTTAACATCGAGTATAGATTTAAGTGTCAGGAAGTCATTTCTGAAAGTATTTGTATGGAGTGTAGCCATGTATGGAAGTGAAACATGGACGATAAATAGTTTAGACAAGAAGAGAATAAAAGCTTTCGAAATGTGGCGCTACAGAAGAATGCTGAAGATTAGATGGGTAGATCACATAACTAATGAGGAGGCGTTGAATAGGATTGGGGAGAAGAGGAGTTTCTGGCACAACTTGACTAGAAGAAGGGATCGGTTGGTAGGACATGTTCTGAGGCATCAAGGGATCACCAATTTAGTACTGGAGGGCAGCGTAGAGGGTAAAAATCGTAGAGGGAGACCAAGAGATGAATACACTAAGCAGATTCAGAAGGATGTAGGTTGCAGTAGGTACTGGGAGATGAAGAGGCTTGCACAGGATAGAGTAGCATGGACAGCTGCATCAAACCAGTCTCAGGACTGAAGACCACAACAACAACAGTCAGATAAGTCCCAATTTCAGTTGGAAGAGCTGATGGTAGGGCTCAAGTGTGACACAGACCCTATGAAGCCATGGACCCAAGTTGTCAACAACACGGCACTGTGCAAGCTGGTGGTGGCTCCGTAATAGTGTGGGCTGTCTTTACATGAAATGGACTGGTTCCTCTGTTTGTTCAGCTACTTGGAGGCCATTTGCCATCATCCATGGATGTCATGTTCCCAAACAACAATGGAGTTGCTATGGATGACAATGCACCATGGCACTGGCTGACAATTGTTTGCGATTGGTTTGAAGAGCATTCTTGACAGTTTGAGTGAATTGTTTGGCCACCAAAATTTCCTGACATGAATCCCATCAGACATTTGTGGGACATACTTGAGAGGTCAGTTCATGGACAAAATGGTACACCGGTAACACTTTCACAATTGTGGATGCTGTAGAGGCAGCATGGATCAATATTTATGCGGGGGACTCAATGACTTGTTCATGCCACGTCAAGTTGCTGCACTGCACCAGATAAAGGAAAATTCAACACAATATTAGAAGGAATCCCATGACGATTGTCACCTCACTGTATAGTTTGCAATGGCATTGTCATGTAAATCCACACCTCACCAGTCTTGGTTGTACTGGTGGAGAAACTACTTTGTGCCCCTTTTCTTCCTGGTTGTATCTCTTTACATTCATTATTGGTTCAAGGGTACCAAAGTTGATATCAACTGTTACAACAGAACTGGCATGCCACCTCACAGTCAATCC
The DNA here is from genome assembly GCF_021461395.2 of Schistocerca americana. Lineage (NCBI taxonomy): Eukaryota > Metazoa > Arthropoda > Insecta > Orthoptera > Acrididae > Schistocerca > Schistocerca americana. The sequence continues at coordinate 151,191,170 of NC_060128.1, read as the reverse complement.
TTTGTTGTTACTATAATATCTGTAATCATTATTCCCTTTTGGCTCTTTCGCTAAGGGTTTTCTTGTTAGGAGTGGACAGAAAGCCACTTGATTCTCTCTCACTGTTTTTGTTGCAAAGAATTTCATTTCTGACAAGATGCGAAGAAGATAATGGTTTGTGAAGGTGTTATCAAAAAATATGTTATGATTTTTGTGATCATAAACAACTTTCAATAAGTTTGTTACAACACTTTCACCTAAACCCACATTTTCATCAGTCTACTGTGAAGTTCCACCATAAAGGTCAGTTGCCTCTGTCTGAGGCTGTTCAACAAAGTCTGAATCTAAATATTACTGTTTTCCCTCAAATGAACATCGTAGTAGAATGACACCCAAAATATCGCATATCATCAGTCAGTGTCTTATGGGAAAATACACCAAATTGTGTTTACCATTTATTTATTTAATTGAGAAAGAGTCTTGCAAAAGTTACCAGATTTGTCTACAGTTCATGACCTGTCACAGAATGAACTTAAAATGGGGAATTTTCAGTGTTGCATCAGCACATCAGATATCTACATCTACATCCATGATCTGCAAACCACTGTGAAATCATGGCAGAGCATACATTGCATTGTACCAGTTATTAGGGTTTCTTCCAATTCCATGCATGGATGGTGCACAGGAAGGATGATTGTTTAAATGCCTGTGGGGATGCTGTAATTAATCTGATCATCTCCTCATGATCCCAGTGTGAGCTCTATGTAGGTGGTGGTTGTAGTATATCCCTAGAATCACCATTTAAAGATGGTTCTTGAAACTTTCTAAGTGAGCTTTCTCAGGATAGTTTCTGTATGTCTTGAAGAGTCTGCCAGTTCAGTTTCTCCAGCATCTCTGTTATACTCTCCCACAGGTCAAACAAACTTGTGGCCATTTGTGCTTTCCCTGTTAGTTCTGTTTGATAACAGATACACACACTTCAACAATATTCTAGAATTGGTATATGAGTGATCTGTTAGCAGTTTGATTTGTAGACTAATTGTATTTCCCCAGTATTCTACCTATAAACCATTTATTCACAAATGAGCTTATGTGATCATTCCATTTCTTATTCCTATAAGTGTTACACCCAGGTATTTGTACAATTTGATTGATTCCAACTGTGACTCATGGATATTATAGTCACACAATACTTCATTTTTTTGTTTTGTGATGTGTGCAATTTTACATTTCTGAATATTTAAAGCAAGTTGTCAGTCTTTCCACTGCTTTGAAATCTTATTAAGATCTGACTAAATGTTTATACAACTTCTTTCAGATAGTACACCCTTATAGATAACTGCATCATCTGTGAAAAGTCTGAAGTAACTATTAATATTGCCCACAATATCATTAATATGAGAGCAACATGAACAGTAAGGATCCCGACGCACCTCTCTGGGGACAAACCAGAAGTTACTTCTACTTTTGATGATGGCACTCCATCCCAGGTAACATGCTGTGTCCTCCCTACCAAACAATCCGCATTCCAGTCACAAACTTTGATTGGTATTCCATATGATCATACTTATGACATAGGGGTGGTACTGAGTCAAATGGTTTTTGGAAATAAATAAGTACTGCATCTACCACATGTCTGCCTTGTCCAAAGTCATGTGAGATAAGTTTGACTTTGGTTTTGCATGATTGATGTTTTCTGTTTGATATGTCTTATTATGTTTGAGCTCAAATATGTTCTAAGATTATATAACAAATTGATGTCAAGGATATAGGACAGTAGTTTTGTGGATCACTTCTACTACTCTGCTTGTTGATGTGTGTTACCTGTACTTTCTTTCAACTTCTGGACACAGTTTTTTCTTTGGGGGCTCTATGATAGATTATAGCTAACAGAGGGGCTAACTCGGCCACAAATTCAGTGTAGAACCTGAAAGGGATTGCATTGCGCCCTGGAGCTGTGTTCAGTTTTAACGATTTCAGCTGTTTCTTAACACCACTGACACAAATACTGATTTCTCTCATCTTTTCAGTGCTATCAGGATTAAATTGGAGCAGTTCTCATGGGTTTTCTTTCGCAAAGGAACATTTGAAAATGGAAGTAATCATTTCATCTTTTGCTTTGCTACCCTCAGTTTTGGTTTCTGTCTCATTCATGAGTGACTGGACACTAACTTTGATGCAGCTAACAGACTTGATATATGATCAGAATTGCTTTGGGTTTTGTGAAAGATCAATTGACAGTATTCTGCTACAGTAGTCACTGAAGGCATCATGCTTTGCTTTCTTGACATCTAAATACATTTCATTCAGCATCTCTCTAACTATAGCTCTATTATGCAATAATCTCTGTTTCCTTAGAAGTTTTTTTTGACAATGACTGTATACCATGCAGAGTCCCTGCCATTATGAACTGTTCTATTGGGTACTTATCTATCCAGTGCATTGTCAATTATTCCTTTGAACTTGAGCCATAGTTCCTCTACATGCTCCTGCCCTGTGCTGAAAGTTTCAAGTTTCTCATTGAGATACGTCTCTACTGCTTCCACAACTGCATCATGCTCACTGATTCAAGTTTTAATGTGGACATCCTTAAAGAGGATTTTTCACAGCTCCGCATCAGCAGGTAGGGCTCACATGTACCCCCTGGTACAGGCCAAGCCCAGGGAGAGGTGATAGCCTGGGCTGCTACCTTCAGTGTTTGAGGTTACTCTTTTTCTTCTTCCTCCCTGTGTGCACCTGAAAGCTGGCCCACATCTCTGATGTGGAATAGGTGGCTGGATAACACATTTTTCACAGCTCCGCATCAGCAGGTAGGGCTCACATGTACCCCCTGGTACAGGCCAAGCCCAGGGAGAGGTGATAGCCTGGGCTGCTACCTACCCAAGTCTTTTTGTTGCAATTAGATCCAATATATTTCCACCATGAGTTGGGTTCTGAGCTATGTTTTCTTGGCAGTTTTCAGAGAAGGCATTTAGTAATCTTCCACAGGACGTCTTGTCATGCCCAAAACTGTAATTGTCTCATTTGACTGTTCGATGATTATAGTCTCCACTGATGATTTCAGTATGATTGGGGAACTTATTTACAAATGAATCAGGTTTTTAGTTACACCAGAAGCATCTGGTGGGAAATAGAAGGATCCAGTTACCATTTTGTAACCATCCCCCAGGGGGCTCGTCATCCTTTGGTGGGTTCTTGCTTGGCTAAGACAGGGCCCCAGCCTTTGCAGCATATTTTTTGTTCCATGCTGCATGTCTATCCTCTTGCTGTTCATTTTCCCCTCCCTTGGGGAAAATGTCTGAGTTGTTTCTGGGAATGTATTCTGCATTTTCGGTAGTCAATACCAGAATACTCTCCCCAGTTCCTTTTTTTTCTTGGTTCACCTTCTCCTGTCCTCCTTCCACTTCAGTGTTTGAGGTTACTCTTTTTCTTCTTCCTGCCTGTGTGCACCTGAAAGCTGGCCCACATCTCTGATGTGGAATAGGTGACTGGATAACACATTTTTCACAGCTCCGCATCAGCAGGTAGGGCTCACATGTACCCCCTGGTACAGGCCAAGCCCAGGGAGAGGTGATAGCCTGGGCTGCTACCTTCCCAAATTACCAACTAGTCTTTACTGCAGTAAATCTGTTTATTATACTGAAAGGTGTTGATGCAGTTGCTGGCCCTGTGAAATCCTGCTCTCATTTACCCTATGGCACTTTGCTTTTGGAGACTACTTCTGATTCTCAAGCACAATCACTGTTTCCAGCTTCGCTCCCCCATGGCTATCCTGTTTGTGTCGAGGCCCATCAAACACTAAGTTCTTCCTGCGGTGTTATTTACACTAGCATGCTTGATGCTCTGACAGAGGCACATATCTAAATGTAGCTCTCTGATCAGGGTGTCATTGCTGTTCATTGGGTGATGAAAAAAGTAGATGCCTCCTTAGTGCCAACACGCACTCTCTTTCTCACTTTTGATAGAGTGGTTCTTCCATCAAAGATCAAAGCAGGTTATGAAGTTATCACAGTCAGACTGTATATTCCATACCCTATGTGTTGCTATCAGTGTCACCATTACAACCACATTCGAGAGTCCTGTTGCCACCCAGCCAAATGTGTAAACTGTGGTAGGGACGCTCACGAGGGCAATTGTCCGCCTCCTCCTCCCTGCTTCATCAATGGCAATGGTGACCAAGCCACCTCCTCCCGTTATTGTCCCATGTATCTTGATGAGTGGTCTGTCCAGGAGATATGGGTGAAGGAAAAAGTGCCTTACCCGGTCGCTCGCAAGTTATTGGCTAGTCGGAAACCCTGCATTCTACCATCTGGCACCTACATTACTGTTCTTGCTACCCCTCTCTCCACGAAGGACATGGTCATGCAAACATGCAACCTCAAATTTAGCACTGTGATTTTGAAATTTCCTAGTGTCATGGTAGTATCCCTATCTCCTTCTCCAGCTGAGCAATATGCCACCAAACTTTCGCCTCACTGGGTGAAGTCACTAACTACACAATTGGCAGGCTGGAAACGATAGAAGGAGTACCTCTGTGAAGACTTCCTATGTCCCTCCAGCCAACCAACACCTGAGTCTTTCTAATCTAACCGGAATGGGTCAAAGAAGTCCAACAAAGGCAAACGATCTTGTCCTTTGCCAACTCAAAGATCCTCTTTGACGGTGTTGCCACATGATACCCTTGTCCGGCCGTCCTCTGTGTCACCGGTGCCCACCATCAACCGTTTTTCTGCACTGGATTCCACAGGCCGACTGCAGATGAATGCCAATGCACTTGTAGTCCTCATGGAGCAGGATCCTCCTGCCTCTGTGCCCTGAAGCTGCATATCTGTGAAGGCTGGCATTCAGTAGCTGCTGAGGTGACTCTGCTTCATTTTTTCCTTGTCATGACACTCCTCCAATGGAACATTCAAGGCCTTTGATCCAACAAAGAGGGTTTATGGCTGCTCTTAGAATTGCAGCGTCCACTAGTTCTCTGCCTTCAAGAATTGAGGTTGTGTCCTGATGACCGCATTGAGCTCTTGCATTTCTTCCCAGTCCATTTTGACCTTCCTCCTGAGGTCAGCATTCCATCTCATGGGGGAGTCATGCTGCTCATATGGGATGATGTTCATAGCCAACCAATTTCCCTGACTACCTGCCTTCAAGCTATTGCAGTTTGCCTTTTCCTTCCTACCACTGTTTACATCCTTCCACCATTTGATGTCAGCAGGGCAGACTTCCTCCAGCTAATTCAGGAACTACCTCACCCCTTTCTGCTGCTTGGTGATTTTAATGCATACCATCCCATTTGGGGTTCTCCCAGAAACTGTCTGAGAGATGTCCTCTTGGCTGACCTCCTCAATCAGCTTAACCTCTTCAGCCATAGCACAGGAGCACCCACGTTCCTTTCAGACTCCTCTCACACCTATTCCCATTTGGACCTATCCTTCTGCACTGCCCATCTTGCACATCATCTCGTGATCCATTCTCTCTGACACATACTCAAGCGACCATTTCCCGTCTGATTTCTACTTCACCTACAAGCACACCCAAATGGCAGCTTACTCAGGTCAACTGGAGGTTTTACTCCTCCCTGGCGACCTTTGACGACCAACATTTCCCCAATTGTGATGACCGGATGGAATATCTTACAAAAATTATCCTTACCTCCACAGAACATTCCATTCCTCACACTTCCTCTTTACCCTCATTCATGCAAGTGGCGAGATTGGACTGAGCAAAGGTTGGGAATTTGTACGGGCGCTGATACCCATGCAGTTGAGTGCCCCACTATCCAATCATCATCATCATCATCATCATTATTCCGCGTTACCAAGCCGTGTCCTGGTCCCTTGGTGGACTGAGGTGTGCCGTGATGCATTCTGCAGATGGAGATGTGCTCTCTGCATTTTTAATCATCGTCATATGATGGCAAACCACATTCACTATAAACAGATGCTTGCACAGAGTCGTTGAGTTCTTTGGAATAGCAATAAAGCTAGCTGGATTTCATTCACTAGTTGTTTTAACAATTCTACTCCCTCTTTTGTCATGTGGACTAACCTCCGATGGCTCTCTGGGACCAAGATCTGTTCCCCAATTTCTGGTCTGACAATAGCAGACAATGTCATAGTGAACAGTATTGCTATCTCCAACACCTTGGACCACCATTTTGCAGAGATTTCGAGTTCCTCCCACTGTCATCCTGCCTTCCTCCATCGGAAATGGGAGGAGGTGCCTCAGGCAATACCTTTCTCTTCCCAGAATCACGAGTGCTACAATGCTGCCTTTACTATGAGGGAGCTAGATCATGGTCTGTCTTCATTCTGATCATCCATCTGTGGGCAGATGATGTACACATTCAGATGTTGCAGCACCTTTCTGTAGCGGGCAAGCACTTTCTGCTTCATATGTACAACAGCATATGGGCAGAGGGCATGTTTCCAAGAGTTGTCTTGTTGAGTGGCATCTTCAGTGGTGTCTCAGTCATCTTTACTCATGGAGTGTTGACAGTGGCTTTCCCACTGAGAAAACCATTTGCATGAATTTATGGCAGCAAAATTGGTTTCTTCCACTGTCCTTATATCTTGGGCCTGTTGCTCTTCCATTCATTGACACTTTGAAATGCCTGAGGTTCATGCTTGATAGGAAAATTCCTTGGTTATCTCATATGTATTACCTGGCAGCCTGCTGTATGCAGTCCCTCAATGCCCTCAATGGTACTTTCTGGGGGTGCAGATGTGCATCTGCACATCCAATCCTCTTATGCCATCTCAATATTATCCACCATCGTGGCATCCTTTTGACCACTGGTGCCTTTTACACTAGCCCAGTTGAGAGTCTGTATGCAGAAGTTGCCAAACTATTGCTTTCCTACCACCATGACTTTCTCCTCAGCAGTTATGCATGTTGTTTGTCTGCCACGCACGGCCATCCATCCTATGCCTCCTTCTTTGGAGTACTGTCCTTCTTTGATGACTCCAGCCTCACTCTATCGCCCTCAGTTTGACAACCTTCGCATGGAACTTTGTGATAGGACCTTTATGTACAATGATGGCTCTTGGACTAACCGTGGTGTCGGGTGTGCCTTCATCATTCACACCAATGTTTTTTGGTATCGGCTTCCAGCACACTGCTCCATATTTACAGCAGAGCTCTTTGTCCTGTATCAGGCCATGCTGTACATCTGGTGACACAGGCTTTTCAGTTGTGTCAGCACTCTTCAAAGTCTCTGGGTGCTGTACAATGTCCATCATTTAGTGCAACATGTCGAGGAAAGCTGTCACTTGCTCACTCGTGATGGAGCTACTGTGATGCTTACGTGGGTTTCTCGTTACATCAGTCTGACAGGAAGCAAGGCTGTTGGTGCTGCTGCCAAGGCTACAATCCTCATAGCTCAGCTGACTAGTTCTTACATTCCCTCTGATGATCTCTGTGTTGCCGGCTGTCAGCAGGTGGTGTCGGTTTGGCATCACCACTGGTCCTCCATTCATGGGAACAAGCTCTGGGTTATTAAGCCTCTACCAGTGTCTGGGATGATCTCCTCTTGGCTCTCTCACCTTGAGGTGGTCATTTTAACTAGGTTGCGTATTGGGCACTGCCTTTTTAGCCATCACCATTTGTTAAGTGATGCTCTCTCACCATTCTGTGCACATTGCACCCAGCTTTTAATTGTCTGCCAGTTCCTGATGGAATGCCCTTTTTTTAACCACTTATGATCCCATTTGTGTTTGCCGTCTGAGTTATCAGCTGTTTTAGTGAATGACACGTGGGTTGTCAACTGTGTTTTACTTTAGCCGTATGGTGAAGGCCACTTAATTTTTATTTCTGAACCTCCATTTCCCTGTGGCAGATTTTATAGACCTTTCTCCACGTCTCTGTTTTTAACTGTCTTATTTTCTGTTGATTGGGATTGACTTGTAGTTCTTTCTAACTCCTCTCTGTCTTTGTGCTTTACAGTTTTGACATTGACACTTAGGACCCTAGTTGTTTTTGTACCCTAAAACAAAAACAAACAAAAGAAATTATAACCAGCCATGATGTTGAGCCTTGTCCAAACAATCTCACATGCAGCTTCAATTCCTATCTCAGTGCTTTTGATATTCTTGTCTGTTGCAACAAATACACCACCTCCATTTCCCATTAGTGTATGCTTTCAATACTGTCGATACACAGTTTTTCCCCAAAATCTCACTGTTGTAAATATATGAATGATTCACAGCTGTGGCACAAGTCTGTTATGTTAAAAACTCATGTGTATTGCACATGTACAACATTCATGAATTTGAACATGAAAGTCAAACGAAATGTATTTTAACACTTAAAATAAATTATTGAAAAATTATGTTTTCAGAGTGTGATAGACTAATTTTGAAGCATAAACACATAAACAGAGAGCTTGGAATGCTTTTTAACACATAGATGATGAGTTTTACATAATAAGTTCATTTTGACTGCTGTTTGTGAAATTAAACTTCATCTTGCATGTATGCAACAAACCTGAATCAAATACATGTGGCAGTTCTAGGAATGAACATGTCATCATCTCTTTACTGTCCAGGTTCATTAATATTGTATTTTCTATATCATGTGGCAGGTTAAATTGAGAAATGTTTTATAAAACAATGTTGCATTTATTGTAATCCTTTTTCTTTAACAGAAAGTTTATAGTCTCGGTGCAATGACTTATTTCTGATGCTTTACTTAAGATTAGAGTGAAACTGATTTGTCACTGCTGTCATTTTTGTGCAATGAGTTGACTATTGTGAATTTTAATTAAGGTGGGGATACTGCTTTATTTAAAATTTCTTTAAATTGGTGAACTAGATCAGGAATGAGTGAATATTTGCACCTTTTTAAAGGAACTGAGGGGAAATTCATTGCATGCAGCTGAGACTTTGTTCTTAATTTTATTTATAATTTTTGCTATTTCATTTGTATTTCATTCATGTATGTTACTTTTGACCTGATGAGTTCTCATGATTATGAAACTCTTCATACATAAGCTACCTCAGTTAACAAAATTGGTATTAATGGTTCCTTACCATACAAGGGTAAAAAAGGTAACTCCTCAATAAGATGTTGCTCATGCAAGGCTTTGGTTTTCCATTAAGCCACTCATTTTCATAGTGCTATACTGATTTAATAACGTTCTTTGAATTATGGTGTTGTAAATCTCTTTGGTCTGCTCAACGAGCTTGACAGTTATGTCTAGCTAATTATCTGAGAACTCCATATATGTTTTACAACCTGTAATTCTCTTTAATTTGTTTTACATCAGTTTTGAATTTTTTAATTAATTGGGCATGTTACACTGAAATACATGGCTAGAAAAGAGTTAGTACACCTGGAAAGATGACATCGATTTTGATCTGACCACATATGCCACCTGGGGGACAGTAGATATACCGACAATGGTTTCAGCGTCGTCTGCCAACAGATTATGTAGTGGCACAGTTACCAGGGTGCCACCTGTGCCTACCCTTTAATAGGGAATACTCACAGCAAGAAGGCTCAGGGTGGTACAAATGTGTGAAACAAGCGGGCAACCATGCTACAGAGACGCACTTGTGCTCACTGCAGCTAACTGTGCGAGTTTGAAAGGGGTCAAATTTTGGCTTTGAGTGCCGGGATGGTTCTTTTGGAGAATTGACACACAGGTTGGATGTGCTGCATCAGCTGTGCAATGATGCTGATATCAGTGGTCATGTAAACATTGTCACACCCATGGATGAGGTTCTGGACATCTATGCAGCACAGATGTTCACCAGGATCATCATATTGTAAGGGCAGTAGTGACAGATTATACAGCTGCCACAGGACAGATAAGAGGGCTTGTGAGCACAGATGTGTTGACGCAAACTGTTGCGAACCAGTTATTAGCAGTGGGGCTAAGGCCATGCACACATCTGGCCCGTTTTCCACTCACGCCACAGCATTGATGTGCATGGCTCAACTGGTGCCATCAGAGCGTCACTTGGGAGATGGACTGGTGTGCTGAGGTCTTCGGTGGTGAAAGCATATTCTGCCTGCATGTAAGTGATGGTCAGAGACCTGGTGTATGCTGTCTTGCAAAGTGCATCTATCCAAGAGACACTGGCCATAATTGTGGTGTTATAATCTGTGTGCAATAAGCTGCAACTCTCGTTCATTTTTTCTGATTCTAGTTGTGTGTCAGTCAGTGCTTGGTACACGGAGAATGTTGTTAGACCCATTCTTTCTCTGTTCTTGCAACATGAAGGCCAACACGATAATGCTCACCCGCACACTGCCTGTGAAGCTCGACACATTTTGCGAGATGTGCAGCAACTTCCCTGGCCAGCATGGTCTCCAGATTTGTCTCCAGTTGAGCACATGTGGGATATAATGGGACAAGAAGTGACTCATCAACCAACAACTCTTTTAGAACTCATTTTTTGGCGACATTGCAGGGAGGAAGTGAGTCGTCTTCACAAACTTCTCAACAGGATCAGTCCATAAATTCAGTTTACCATGGAGGAAGAGGTGGGAGGAAGATTGTTTTCTCAATGTGCTACATCTCAAGAACACAGTCCATTACCTACATCAGAATTTGAACCACTACCCACAACAAAAGCGAGGTATCATAAAAACATTGGAAGACAGAGAATGGAACATCTGCGAACCAGAGCTGCTTGACAAGAAATTAAAACCCCTCACCAAAGCATTGCTCAGGAATGTTTATTTGTTCGGTACATTTGAGCATTAAGACCACCATGTAGAAATCATAGTGATGCCCAAGCACTGGTGAAACTGAAATTTTTTCTGCCTTTCAATAAGGACATTACTGACCGCTTAGGAAAAATCTTGAAAAAGTGTAACATGCAGTAGTCTAGAAATTCACCTGTAAGACACAAGATCACATTAAGTCGACCAAGGGTTCACAGCAACTGCTGGGAGAAGCAGGAATTTATGTGATTCCATGTGGTTGTGGGAAGGTATACATGGGTACCACAAAAAGAACAGTCAAAAAATGACTAGAAGAGCACAAGGGCATTGGAGAAGAGGGAGACTGACACATCAGTTGTCGAATATACTTGGGCGCCAGGAGACCATGACATTCATTTTGATAGAACTCAAGTATCATGAAATGCTATACAGAGAGGCCATAGAGATTGTAAAACACCCCAGGAATTTCAAAAGGAAGGTGGAGGACGTGAAATTGAATGACACCTGGACTCTGGTGCTGAAGAAGATGTCAACCAGTCTTCCACTGTGGGGTGACAGCAACGGTGAATTATGGCAATCAACAATGGCCAATTGCATTTGGGTATTGTAATGCACCTCTTTCTCTGGGGGACAAATATTCATTATTATCAGTAGTAGTATATTAAGCTACAAATTATCATTTTAAACCTGTGTGGTCTCCCTAGTCGACCACCAGTCCCAGTCACGCTGTTCAATCTAACAACAGAGTACATACAGGGTTGAAGACATTGAGGAAGATAGGTGAAATCACAATTTGAATTTAGAGTAATATAACTTTCTTACCTTTATTGGTTGTTGTTGCACACTCGTCGTCCAGTGACGAATCTCGCCATCCGCTGTTTGTTAAATCAATTTGAGGTCCAGGGTGTGTATTTTGCTGCGTAATAACTGACACATAGTTAAACTTCCAACTTTTATTTTATAAATGCTGATCATGACGATATTCAATAATTTTCAATGTAACAGCTTTTCCAATACACCATTTCGTTCCCTCTATCCTGGACCTTCTCAAAGCATGCATATTACAAAACGTCTCAACACCAACTGCCCAGTGTCTCTACACACCCCAACAACCGGCTCCTGTTCACAGAGCTTACAAACTGTGCAGTACTGCCAACCTTGGTTGTATATTGATATTTTACACATTGTATATAAAAAACATAGTATGAAAAATGAAAAGTGTTCATAATATAGTTGTGTGGTAATATACCTCATTATTGTTGTCATATTAACAGGTTTGCAACAAAATAATAATATTTCACTTTATCTACATCTACATCTACATCTACATCTATACTCCGCGAGCCACCTTACGGTGTGTGGCGGAGGGTACTTATTGTACCACTATCTGATCCCCCCTTCCCTGTTCCATTCACGAATTGTGCGTGGGAAGAACGACTGCTTGTAAGTCTCCTTATTTGCTCTAATTTCTTGGATCTTTTCGTTGTGATCATTACGCGAGATATATGTGGGCGGTAGTAATATGTTGCCCATCTCTTCCCGGAATGTGCTCTCTCGTAATTTTGATAATAAACCTCTCCGTATTGCGTAACGCCTTTCTTGAAGTGTCCGCCACTGGAGCTTGTTCAGCATCTCCGTAACGCTCTCGCACTGACTAAATGTCCCCATGACGAATCGCGCTGCTTTTCGCTGGATCATGTCTATCTCTTCTATTAATCCAACCTGGTAAGGGTCCCATACTGATGAGCAATACTCAAGAATCGGACGAACAAGCGTTTTGTAAGCTACTTCTTTCGTCGATGAGTCACATTTTCTTAGAACTCTTCCTATGAATCTCAACCTGGCGCCTGCTTTTCCCACTATTTGTTTTATGTGATCATTCCACTTCAGATCGCTCCGGATAGTAACTCCTAAGTATTTTACGGTCGTTACCGCTTCCAATGATTTACCACCTATGGCATAATCGTACTGGAATGGATTTCTGCCCCTATGTATGCGCATTATATTACATTTATCTACGTGTAGGGAAAGCTGCCAGCTGTCGCACCATGCATTAATCCTCTGCAGGTCCTCCTGGAGTACGTACGAGTCTTCTGATGTTGCTACTTTCTTGTAGACAACCGTGTCATCTGCAAATAGCCTCACGGAGCTACCGATGTTGTCAACTAAGTCATTTATGTATATTGTAAACAATAAAGGTCCTATCACGCTTCCCTGCGGTACTCCCGAAATTACCTCTACATCTGCAGATTTTGAACCGTTAAGAATGACATGTTGTGTTCTTTCTTCTAGGAAATCCTGAATCCAATCACAAACCTGGTCCGATATTCCGTAAGCTCGTATTTTTTTCACTAAATGTAAGTGCGGAACCGTATCAAATGCCTTCCTGAAGTCCAGGAATACGGCATCAATCTGCTCGCCAGTGTCTACGGCACTGTGAATTTCTTGGGCAAATAGGGCGAGCTGAGTTTCACATGATCTCTGTTTGCAGAATCCATGTTGGTTATGATGAAGGAGATTTGTATTATCTAAGAACGTCATAATACGTGAACACAAAACATGTTCCATTATTCTACAACAGATTGACGTAAGCGAAATAGGCCTATAAATATTCGCATCTGATTTATGACCCTTCTTGAAAATGGGAACGACCTGCGATTTCTTCCAGTCGCTAGGTACTTTACGTTCTTCCAGCGATCTACGATAAATTGCTGATAGAAAGGGGGCAAGTTCTTTAGCATAATCACTGTAGAATCTTAAGGGTATCTCGTCTGGTCCGGATGCTTTTCCGCTACTAAGTGATAGCAGTTGTTTTTCAATTCCGATATCGTTTATTTCAATATTTTCCATTTTGGCGTCCGTGCGACGGCTGAAGTCAGGGACCGTGTTACGATTTTCCGCAGTGAAACAGTTTCGGAACACTGAATTCAGTATTTCTGCCTTTCTTCGGTCGTCCTCTGTTTCGGTGCCATCGTGGTCAACGAGTGACTGAATAGGGGATTTAGATCCGCTTACCGATTTTACATATGACCAAAACTTTTTAGGGTTCTTGTTTAGATTGTTTGCCAATGTTTTATGTTCGAATTCGTTGAATGCTTCTCTCATTGCTCTCTTTACCCTCTTTTTCGCTTCGTTCAGCTTTTCCTTATCAGCTATGATTCGACTACTCTTAAACCTATGATGAAGCTTTCTTTGTTTCCGTAGTACCTTTCGTACATGATTGTTATACCACGGTGGATCTTTCCCCTCGCTTTGGACCTTAGTCGGTTCGAACTTATCTAAGGCGTACTGGACGATGTTTCTGAATTTTTTCCATTTTTGTTCCACATCCTCTTCCTCAGAAATGAACGTTTGATGGTGGTCACTCAGATATTCTGCGATTTGTGCCCTATCACTCTTGTTAAGCAAATATATTTTCCTTCCTTTCTTGGCATTTCTTATTACACTTGTAGTCATTGATGCAACCACTGACTTATGATCACTGATACCCTCTTCTACATTCACGGAGTCGAAAAGTTCCGGTCTATTTGTTGCTATGAGGTCTAAAACGTTAGCTTCACGAGTTGGTTCTCTAACTATCTGCTCGAAGTAATTCTCGGACAAGGCAGTCAGGATAATGTCACAAGAGTCTCTGTCCCTGGCTCCAGTTCTGATTGTGTGACTATCCCATTCTATACCTGGTAGATTGAAGTCTCCCCCTATTACAATAGTATGATCACGAAACTTCTTCACGACGTTCTGCAGGTTCTCTCTGAGGCGCTCAACTACTACGGTTGCTGATGCAGGTGGTCTATAGAAGCATCCGACTATCATATCTGACCCACCTTTGATACTTAACTTAACCCAGATTATTTCACATTTGCATTCGCTAATAACTTCACTGGATATTATTGAATTCTTTACTGCTATAAATACGCCTCCACCATTGGCGTTTATCCTATCCTTGTGGTATATATTCCATTCTGTGTCTAGGATTTCGTTACTGTTCACTTCCGGTTTTAACCAACTTTCCATTCCTAATACTATATGCGCACTATTTCCTTCAATAAGAGATACTAATTCAGGAACCTTGCCCTGGATACTCCTGCAGTTTACCAATATTACGTTAACTTTTCCTGTTTTTGGTCTCTGAGGACGGACGTTCTTTATCAACGATGATAATGTCCTCTCTGGTAAGCCGTCAGGTATTTTATCGTTTCGCCCAAGGGGGGGTCCCTCTAACCTAAAAAACCCCCGTGTGCACGCCACACGTACTCTGCTACCCTAGTAGCTGCTTCCGGTGTGTAGTGCATGCCTGACCTGTCTAGGGGGGCCCTACAGTTCTCCACCCAATAACGGAGGTCGATGAATTTGCAACCATTATAGTCGCAGAGTCGTCTGAGCCTCTGGTTTAGACCCTCCACACGACTCCAAACCAGAGGACCGCGATCGACTCTGGGCACTATGCTGCAGATATTAAGCTCAGCTTGCACTCCGCGTGTGATGCTGGTTGTCTTCACCAAATCAGCCAGCCGCCGGAAGGAACCAAGGATGGCCTCAGAACCCAAGCGGCAGGCGTCATTTGTTCCGACATGTGCTACTATCTGCAGCCGGTCACACCCAGTGCATTCAATAGCTGCCGGAAGGGCCTCCTCCACATTACGGACGAGACCCCCCGGCAAGCACACCGAGTGCACACTGGCATTCTTCCCTGACCTACCCGCTATTTTCCTGAGGGGCTCCATAACCCGCCTAACGTTGGAGCTCCCTATAACTAATAGGCCCGCCCTCTGTGACTGTCGGGACCTTGCCGGAGAATCGGCCACTGGCCCAACAGGCGAGGCATCCTGTGGTGGCTCGGAAACGATGTCATCACCACTAGGAAGCACCCCGTACCTGTTGGTAGTTAAAGTTCACTTGCTCCTTCAAGCACACCTTGCCAGCCGGTGGTATCGGTAGTTTCAGTAGTCCATTACATTACAGTATTCGAAACATGTTACGTCACACCACTCTATGGAAGCACATGGGAGTGGAATTTTGCTGCAGTCAGTAGTGAGCCAGAGTGTAAATCGGATTTTCAAAGAAGCTACAATCACACTTGAAAATGTCCTCCGCAGATGGGGATGAAATGTTGGGTTTTAATGTGAAATTCATTCAACCACAGCATAATAGCCCATAACATTTTATTAATTGTGTTCTTACAGAATTATGTTAAGAGGGCCGAGGACAGTATTCATCGTCTGTATGATTGATTGAATGCCAGAGTCAGCATCTGCATTGCCGCCCATGGATGCTACACCACCCACTAATATGGGTATTTCGGCATAAGTCAATGTCTGGCATCTCAAAACTGGTTGTCTATTGATCTATAAACATAATCATTTCATTTACTCAATATATATTGTTGCAGTAACAATGTTGAGTTAAATGGAAACCTTTAAAAGAGTGTGCTAATTTCTTTTACAATAATGTACATAAAGAATATATTACAGAAGTTATTCTGCATGTCTACTAATTTTTCTGTAACATACATGTAATTCCAAAACTCAGACTGATGATTTTTCATTTAATCTAATTTCCTTCATCTCACACATACTAGATGAATTGTACAAATTTAGTAGCATATTCCATTGTGTGACAGAGGTAATAAGAGAGATTTATCACATTAACTCTACAGTTATCTAAACAACTATCATCTCTATAGTAGTTGCCCCATCTGTTCAGTCTGTACTGTAAGGATTTTTAATTTAAAACAGCGGCTAAAATAATCCCTATATTCTTTATTTATGTACAAAAGTCAATCATTTTTTCCCTTTTTTATAAGAAGTCATTGGCTATATAACTAGGGGACATGTATAGACATCTTGCAATCAGGCCCACTTTGTTCATAATTAGCCTTGTTATCAGATGCCATTTGTGAACTAAATTCTGTGTTCTGCTGATTTACTGGACAGAAATTGTTGTAAAAACTCATCATTGTAATTAAGGTTTTAGATGGATCTTGCTGTGTGAGAATGGCCACATTTGCATTCTCTGCACTTAGTGTGTAATTATATGCACCTGTTGCTGAGTGTTTTGAGGTAGTACTTTGAGACATGTTTTATTTTTTTAGGTTGCATTTTGCATGCTTATCATTATAACTCACACAAGATAACATGGCATCTGAAAGAAAGAAAGAAAGAAAATGCATTCTCATTCTCCGCACTGAGCAAGTCCACCCTCTGATCCAAAAGGGGCAGCCACCTTAGTTTGCTGTCACCTTCTGAGGTGTGTACTTGGTTGTTACAGTCATCTGAGTTGTTAAAAGAGCTGATTTTCTTATTCTGTAGTCCAGTCAGAGACAACAGACTTGACAAATTATTGGTCATACTGGCATACGTACCCATTAATATAATTGTTTGTACACTCATTAGTCATTAAGTTCTGCTTGTGAGTAGACTTCAGTTGCTGGATTGTGCCTCTGAAGTTTATATGTTTGTGTAATTTCTACTGACAGTTTATAATTAAGAAAAAGTGGTATGTGTCAAAAATTCATTGTTAATGTAACAAATACTGTATATAAACTGACAGTAAAAAATGGCAACACTAAAAATTGTTAATGTAAAGTTATGAAATTTCTGTTCTTCTTTTATGTAGGTAACATATTTAAGTAATCAACATTGCAAGATTAGGGATAATGTAAGTGCACAATACGCCACTGCAAATGTGAAATGTTCATACACTATTAACCAGTGTAACCACCAGAATGTTGAATGCAAGCATCCAAATGTGCATGCATTGTGTCGTACAGTTGCTGGAAGTCAATTTGTGGGATGAAGTTCCATGTCTGTTGCACTTGGTCGGTCAGTGCAGGAACAGTTAACGCTGTTTTCGGATGATGCTGGAGTTGTCGTCCGATGGTGTCCCGTATGTGATCAATTGGAGACAGATCCGGTGATCGAGCAGGCCAAGGCAACATGTTGACACACTGTAGAGTATATTAGGTTACAACAGGAGCATGTGGGCAAGCGTTATCCTGTTGGAAAACGTCCCCTGGAATGCTGTTCGTGAAAGGCAGCACAGCAGGTCAATTCACCAGATTGATGTACAAATTTGGAGTCAGCATGCATGGGATAACCACGAGAGTACTCCAGCTGTCATATGAAATCACACCCTGACCATAATTCCAGGTGTACATCCAGTGTGTCTAGCATAAAGAGTGGTTGGTTGGAGGTCCCCAACTGGCCTCCTCTTCACCAACACACAGTTACCACTGCACCGAGGCAGAACCGGCTTTCATTGGAAAACCCAACAGGCTTCCACACTGCCCTCCCTGCTCTTGCGTGACATCAGTGAAGTCACAAATGGCGGTGGTTTGGGGTCAGAGGAGTGGCTGCTAGAGGATGTATGGCTCAGAGCTGTCTTTGTAGTTCCCAATTAGCAACAGTTGTTGTGTCACTATGGTGCTAACTGCTGCTGCAGATGCAGTATGATGCCCCAGAGCCATATACCAGACACAATGTAGTGTCATGTGGCTGGTTGGAGACCAGTCTCCCTGTGACCGTACATTCTCGTGACCACCATTGCCAGAAGTCGTGTACAGTGACTACATTCCTGCCAAGTAGGAACATCCAGCTTCTTCACATAGCCCTATTACATGACCTCGTTCAAACTCAGTGAGGTACTGATAAGGGGGTCTTTGTCAACTTAAAGGCATTCTTGACTAACATAAACTCACCATGTCCAGTGTTAAAGGTAACTAATGCTCACAACCAATACTGGGTGTATTCAAAGTAAACTTGATCTCCTAGTGGGGCTACTAGTGCCTCTCTTACACAACTGGTTTAGAATTTGAGTAGATCATCTTTCAGATGTAGAAACACACCTCTCAACTTTTCTTTGTCACACAACTCCTTCTTTGTGTTCCAATTTTTTCTGTCAGTATATGTAATTGTAAATACCACAAATGACAAAGTAACTGGCTAAATAGCTGGGCAGCTAGAAGTCAAATTAATACATTAGAAGAAGTGCACCTTTCCTACTGTGCTGTGGCTGCATGCAACAGTACCCCCAGCACTACTGTTATGCCCTCCCCTGTGAGCCATCTGTGCAGGTAAGGGCCACGTTATTTTGTTCACACCCTACAATATGCTGTTCATCATCCCTATAATATGTTATTAGTTTAGTGTCAGACAATGATTTGGATTGCCCACCCAGCATGAGTATCGATACAGAGCAAAGATCAGAGATTCTTGGCCTTGATACATCGGTCACAGTTGTGGAGGGTCCTGCAGCCCTGCTCTTCTCCCGCAGTGCCGCTATTTCATTGAAGACTTTGATACGTGCCACTGATTAGTAAAATGGCTGATGTTGCCTGTGTTTATGTTTTTGTTTCTGATTGCTTCCTGGATTGTTTGCTTATGCTTGTGATGACGTTTGATATGCTTTAGACTTTCTGAAGTCCACTGTCACCACCCACAAGAACCAGCTGTGTGAATTATCATAAATGTGTTCTACCTATACGAAGTGTTGTTGTTGTGGTCTTCAGTCCTGAGACTGGTTTGATGCAGCTCTCCATGCTACTCTATCCTGTGCAAGCTTCTTCATATCCCAGTACCTACTGCAACCTACATCCTTCTGAATCTCCTTAGTGTATTCATCTCTCGGTCTCCCTCTACGAATTTTACCCTCCACTGTGCCCTCCAGTACTAAATTGGTGATGCCTTGATGACTCAGAACATGTCCTACCAACCGATCCGTTCTTCTAGTCAAGTTGTGCCACAAACTCCTCTTCTCCCCAATCCTATTCAACGCCTCCTCATTAGTTATGTGATCTACCCATCTAATCTTCAGCATTCTTCCGTAGCACCACATTTCGAAAGCTTTTATTCTCTTCTTGTCTAAACTATGTATTGTCCATGTTTCACATCCATACATGGCTACACTCCATACAAATACTTTCAGAAATGACTTCCTGACACTTAAATCAATACTCAATGTTTACAATTTTCTCTTCTTCAGAAATGCTTTCCTTGCCATTGCCAGTCTACATTTTATATCCTCTCTACTTCGACCATCATCAGTCATTTTGCTCCCCAAATAGCAAAACTCCTTTACTACTTTAAGTGTCTCATTTCCTAATCTAATTCCCTCAGCATCACCTGACTTAATTCGACTACATTCCATTATCCTCGTTTTGCTTTTGTTGGTGTTCATCTTATATCTTCCTCTCAAGACACTGTCCATTCCGTTCAACTGCTCTTCCAAGTCCTTTGCTGTGTCTGACAGAATTACAATGTCATCGGCGAACCTCATAGTTTTTATTTCTTCTCCATGGATTTTAATACCTACTCCAAACTTTTCTTTTGCTTCCTTTACTGCTTGCTCAATATACAGATTGAATAACATTGGGGAGAGCCTACAACCCTGTCTCACTCCCTTCCCAGCCACTGCTTCCCTTTCGTGCCCCTCGACTCTTATAATTGCCATCTGCTTTCTGTACAAATTGAAAATAGCCTTTCGCTCCCTGTATTTTACCCCTGCCAGCTTTAGAATTTGAAAGAGAGTATTCCAGTCAACATTGTCAAAAGCTTTCTCTAAGTCTACAAATGCTAGAAACGTAGGTTTGCCTTTCCTTAATCTATTTTCTAAGTTGAGTCGTAGGGTCAGTATTGCCTCACGTGTTCCAACATTTCTGCGGAATCCAAACTGATCTTCCCCGAGGTCGGCTTCTACCAGTTTTTCCATTCATCTGTAAAGAATTTGCATTAGTATTTTGCAGCTGTGACTTATTAAACTGATAGTTCGGTAATTTTCACATCTGTCGACACCTGCTTTCTTTGGGATTGGAATTATTATAATCTTCTTGAAATCTGAGGGTATTTCACCTGTCTCATACTTCTTGCTCACCAGATGGTAGAGTTTTGTCAGGACTGGCTCTCCCAAGGCTGTCAGTAGTTCTAATGGAATGTTGTCTACTCCTGGGGCCTTGTTTTGACTAAGGTCTTTTACTGCTCTGTCAAACTCTTCACGCAGTATCGCATCTCCCATTTCATCTTCATCTACATCCTCTTCCATTTCCATAATATTGTCCTCAGGAACATCGCCCCTCTATAGACCCTCTATATACTCCTTCCACCTTTCTGCTTTCTCTTCTTTGCTTAGAACTGTGTTTCTATCTGAGCTCTTGATATTCATGCAAGTGGTTCTCTTTTCTCCAAAGGTCTCTCTAATTTTTCTGTAGGCAATATCTATCTTACCCCTAGTGATCTGCACCTCTACATCCTTACATTTGTCCCCTCTAGCCATCCCTGCTTAGCCATTTTGCACTTCCTGTCGATCTCATTTTTGAGACATTTGTATTCCTTTTTGCCTGCTTAATTTACTGCATTTTTATATTTTCTCCTTTCATCAATTAAATTTAGTATCTCTTCTGTTACCCAAGGATTTCTACTAGCTCTCGTCTTTTTACCTACTGATCCTCTGCTGCCTTCACTATTTCATCCCTCAAAGCTACCCATTCTTCTTCTACTGTATTTCTTTCCCACATTCCTGTCAATTGTTCCCTTATGCTCTCCCTGAAACTCTGTACAACCTCTGGTTTAGTCAGTTTATCCAGGTCCCATCTCCTTAAATTGGCACCTTTTTGCAGTTTCTTTAGTTTTAATCTACAGTTCATAACCAGTATATTGTGGTCAGAGTCCACATCTGCCCCTGGAAATGTCTTAAAATTTAAAACCTGGTTCCTAAATCTCTGTCTTACCA
Source organism: Schistocerca americana (assembly GCF_021461395.2). Classification (NCBI taxonomy): domain Eukaryota; kingdom Metazoa; phylum Arthropoda; class Insecta; order Orthoptera; family Acrididae; genus Schistocerca; species Schistocerca americana. Next base: position 151,169,801 of record NC_060128.1, on the reverse strand, counting down.
TTATATAATCTATCTGATACCTTCTGGTATCTCCAGGGTTCTTCCATGTATACAACCTTCTTTCATGATTCTTAAACCAAGTGTTAGCTATGATTAAGGTATGCTCTGTGCAAAATTCTACCAGGGGGCTTCCTCTTTCATTTCTTAGCCCCAATCCATATTCACCTACTACATTTCCTTCTCTTCCTTCTCCTACTGTCGAATTTCAGTCACCCATGACTATTAAATTTTCATCTCCCTTCACCATCTGAATAATTTCTTTTTATCTCAACACACATTTCTTTAATCTTTTCACCATCTACCAAGCTAGTTGGCGTGGACTTTGTGTCTATCTTGGCTACAATAATGAGCTCACTATGCTGTTTGTAGTAGCTTTCCTGCGTTCCTACTTTTTATTCATTATTAAACCTAGTCCTGCATTACCCCTATTTGAATTTGTGTTTATAACCCTATATTCACCTGAACAGAAGTCTTGTTCCTCGTGCCACCAGACTTCACTAATTCCCACTATATCTAACTTTAACCTACTGATTTCCCTTTTTAAATTTTCTAACCTACCTTCCTGATTAAGGTATCTGACATTCCACGCTCTGATCCGTAAAACGCCAGTTTTCTTTCTCCTGATAACGATGTCCTCTTGAGTAGTCCCCACCCGGAGATCCGAATGGGGGACTATTTAGCCTCCAGAATATTTTACCCAAGAGGACGCCATCATCATTTAATTATACAGTAAAGCTGCATGCCCTCGGGAAAAATTACGGCTGTAGTTTCCCCTTGCTTTCAGCCGTTCGCAGTACCAACACAGCAAGGCCGTTTTGGTTATTGTTACAAGGCCAGATCAGTCAATCATCCAGACTGTTGCCCTTGCAACTACTGAAAAGGCTGCTGCCCCTCTTCAGGAACCACATGTTTGTCTGGCCTCTCAACAGATCCCCCTTTGTTGTGGTTGCACCTGCGGTATGGCTATCTGTATCATTGAGGCACGCAAGCCTCCCCACCAATGGCAAGGTCCATGGTTCAGGGGGGTGGGCTATACAAAGTAGCATAGAAAAATTAGTTGCCCCTATTCTTTAACATTTTGCAGCAAAATTTTGTCATGAATCTGCTAAGTGGAAATTGGGTTGTAAAGTACAAATTGCATTAGATCATCCAAAACTGATTCATACTATTATATAAAAGACAAGTTGTTGTTTAACTTTGTTAACATAAATGTCAAAGTTGTTGACTAGTTTACTTAAAAATTTTTTTTATGATACTGTAATGAAAATTCTGATGGATATAGGCTATGTTTTTTTTTAATGTACATAAAATACAGGGTGTTGGAGAATTCATTTTACACTCTTCTAGATGTTGTAGAGGGGACTTAGTAGATCAAGTTTTATGTAGGAATCCATGCCCAGAAATATAATCCAATAATGCTACAGAGTGTTAAAGTTACAGGTGTTGGTGCCTGTAAATGTGTGTATACACAGCATGATTCCATGACGATGTTACAAACTTTTTAGGGTGATGGAGAAGGCTAAATATATCAATTTGAGGGAAGGGTCCCTGAACCGGAAATGAATAAATTTAAAGTTATAAGTGGAAACCATTCTGATAACTCTGACAGTGGAATATATGTGCTGGTACTTTTTTTACTAATAATGCAGGGTAGGCAACTTCCAGAGTTGATAGTATGGACCAAATCAAGAAAAAATGTGTAGTGAACATGGGCTTTAAAGTGTGTACCTCAAGAGTTATGAACTCTTATTCAGTAGAGGAGATGTGTTTCAAACTAGTGAAGATGAAAAAGTGCCCATAACTCCTCAGGTATGTGTTTTACCATCCATGTTTACTGGATATTTTTTCTTGTCTTGGTCCATACTACCACCTCTGAAAGTTGCGTATTCTACATTAGTAGTAACTATAATACTGGTACATGTATTCTACTGTCAGAGGTATCAGAATGGTTTTCATGTATAACTTTCAATTCATTTGTTTCTGATGAAGTGACACTTCCCTCAAATTGATACATTTAGCCTTCTCAATAGTCCTAGAAAGTCTGCAACATCATCATGGACTCATCCTGTACATACATACATTTACAGATGCTGGTGCCTGTAACTCTGATGCTCTGTAGTGTTCTCGGATGATGTTTCTGGAAATGGGTTCCTATGTAAAACTTCCTCTACTAAGTCCCTTCTACAACCTCTAGAAGTGTCTAACATGAATTGTGAAACACTCTGTATAAATATATAGGGCGTACTGGGTGCAAGTGCAGATATTTTTATACGTGGTACTTTAATATTTACACAGATCTGCAGATTCATAATTTTTTTTCTTTCTGCAGCAAATAGTGTTTCCCCAAACACATCACATAATTTACTACCTGATGTTTCCTGCACAGTTGTAACTGCACCACCAAGTGGACTATGCTTGCCGTGTAGATTGTGCATCCACACCTCCAGACTTCAACACCTGACGTACTGCCCAAGGGTAAAAAGCATTAAGGTCTTGCTCTTGCCACATGTACTTGGTGGTACTAACCAAGCTAAAATCACGCTACTCCTAATAGCTCTAATTATTAGTCTGCAAAAGAAGTAAATACTGGAGTAATGGTATACAGTACACTGTTCTAACAAAAATGTCTGCACTTGTCAGTATATGTGACATATAAATGGCAAACATTGTTACCAAAAGTCTCAAAAAGTTCTTGACCAATTTACTCCAAATTTTTACGTTATACACTAATAAACATCCAGACTGGTGCATGCTATTAATTTTTTTAAAGGACAATGTTGTATTTATGGCTGATTGGCTTATGATTCTGCTACAGAACCTATAATTGCCTGAAACTTTGTACTCCTACTCATTCACAGATTAAAACTATGTGAATACTGTTACTGAGACTACTATCCTCATGGATCCAGCAGTTGGAGAGGTCTGTCTCATACCCCGTATATCAGTGACCCCATCAGAGTTACCCATTCATTTTAAGCAATTTAAATTCCCAATCAAGGCTTCAGTTGCAATAACAATAACCAAGGAATTAGGCACAAGGTCAGAGAAAGGGATTATAGGGCAGAGTTCAGAGAGGAGGGGGAGGGGAGGAAATTGACATAGAGAGAGGTGTGAGGGACAGAGGGAGAGGGGGGGGGGGGGGAGGAGCTTAGGATGTCTATCCAATTCCCACACATATTTAGCAATTGCGAAGCAATGTCGGATCCTCTAGTTTCTTATATTGTCTTGCAAAATATTGAGATTTTTCTTCTGGGAGAACCCTATAGGAGCTACAGTCTAAAACAGGAAATATCTTTGTATAATGTGATCAATAAAATAGCACATTCCCTTTTTTTGCTTGGAAAAAATATTGGGGGCAGTTAAGTGAAAACTGAACACTTGCCACAATGGGACCATGGATGGTTCAATTCAAATGTAATCACCACACACATTAAACCATTTATCCCACTTGGAGACCAATTTCTGTTTTGCAGAATGCAGTCAGCTGCTGACAGATCCACAACTGTGCACACTCTTGCACCCCCTCATTAGACTGAGACCGATGTCCACATGTCTTGCTTCAGGCATGAAAATCATAGAGTGGACAAAGGTTATACTTCACCAATTTGATTGGGAAACACTGCAGCATCCTCTGTACAGCCTGGACTCTCCACTGTGTGTTTTTTCATCTTTGGTGACCTCAAGAAAGAGGTGTGGATGTTGGTTTCAGTTGGACGAGGAAGTGCAAGAGTGGATGTCATTGTGGATCCATCAGTAGCTGACTGTACTCTACAAAACAGGAATTGCCCAAATCATCTCCCAGTGGCATAAATGTCTTAATGTGTGTGTTGATTACTTTCCAGTGGAACCATTCCATGGTCCTGCTGTGGCAGGTGCTGGTTTTTCATTTGACTGCCTCCTATACTGTATTTCAGATTTAATAATGTCATTGCATGAGAGTTGTCACTGCCTTCTGCCAAGAGTCTGTTGATGTCTCTATATGAAATTAAGTGGCATTTTAATATTTAACATTTTTGTCTTCCAGTAAATGATTTTAGGTTTCAGTGCTGTGAATACAAGTCATGACAAATCTAGACACACAAAATGTTCTGTTGATGTTTGGTGACTTGCCCAATGCCTTTGATTGTCTGGACCAGATAACTGAACTTGGAACACTAAAATGTTATGTCATTAAAGGCATCCCTCTAGTATAGGCCATGTCTTACCTTCTTTATAAGAAGCAGAGGGTCACATCCATAAACTGCATCACAGCAATTAAACTTAGCTCAGAAAGAGAGAATATAAACTTTGGACACCTGCAAGGTATACTTGATCTGGACCTCTCCTTAACCTACATCACTTACAATGTTTGATGAGGATACAGACGTATTAATCAGGGGCCCAATCTCCACCATTCTGGACACACCCTGAGAGGTAACTGAACAGGCAGGCATTGAAGAAAACATCCAGCATAAAATTTCTTTGAGGTGGAACTGGATAACAAGTTAAAATGGAGTCAACATACGGATAAGCTGATAAATAAAACTTGTTCGGTATGTTTTCTTTTTAGAAGTATACCTCGGCAAGGAATAGAAATTTCCATTGCTTTAAGAGATCACCCTCAGCATATTTTACATAACAAAAATATTCTAAAAGTAAAATATGCTGTACTTGGAGTGTATCAGAAATATTTTAGAACACTGTTGCTATTTGGTTTCTTCAGCATAGATCTGACCTAGGTATCTATTAGCAAAGCTTAGCTTACACCTTTTTACTAATCTTGTCTTATGCAATATGGGAAGAACAGATTGCTGCCCACCTGCACTTGGAGATGTTAATGGCCATGAGCGTGTTAGTTATGTTTGTGTAAATGTGTCCATGTTTTCTGCTTCTGATGAAAGGATGTAGTTTGAAAGCTGAATATTTCTAACTTTCTTTTCATTGTGCCTGTCTGTGACACTGCCTTCTCTGTGTGGTGAGAAGCAATCTGAACTTTTCGTACTGTTGTTACTCCACCTTGAACATTCCATTATTTGATTTAAACAGTTTAAGTTCTTTCTTTTAAATAACCAACTTAACTATTTTATATAACATGAACCTATTATCAGATTCACATGGTCTTCTCGTGAAGATGTTTTACAAGTTTTTATATGCAATCACACATGAACAGAATGTAAGTTGCTGCTTATTTTTAAGTGAAATATGTGGGATTTGTAAGAAAGTGTTGCGTTAGCCACATGGGTCGGTGAGCACAGTGTGGTGAAAAATGGGTCTTAATAACAAGTACACAAAAGGATTTTCAAACAGGCTAGCTGTGATTAGCGAAACCTGCAATCTGCACCTGTAACAGCCCAAGTGGGCAAGACAATGTCACAATGCCAGGGCAAGACCCATGTTGTATGCTATGTGACCAGGGTCTGGGAATTAGTGCAACAAAAGTTCCTTGGGGTCATATAAACAGCTCCGAATTTTGAGGCAGAAGCATTCAGAGTGCAGCAGGACTGTTGCAAAGCGAGAGGCACTGCCAACTGCAACCATGGGTTCGAGACCAGGTTGGGTCAGCTGCCTTTTACACTGAGTCTCCTTGTGGTGAAAGAGTTGTTCTTGAAAGAATGGTAACCATCAGATATATAATTTATGATGGACAGGAAATACGGCCTCTAGTTGCAGTCCAGCCAAAATTTTCATTGTCCATTATATATCTGATGGTTGTTCATATCCACAACTGTGAATACATTTCATGTATTTCATAATGACTGTAGTCGCTACAGCGCCTGTTTCTTCAGATATGCATGCATGTGTGAAGGAACATCGCATCGTACTCCTGAACAACAGAGGTACACCAGTATCGCATTCTTCTTCATTTTCTGCTGGAAGTTACCCAAAAGTTGTACATATGATAGGTCCATGCATCTGATGATGTGAGTGTAGTCTTGTTCTCCAAATGCATAGTGAAACATTATGGTACATGCGACTGGTTACAGCAATTTGTATTTTTAGTCATTCATAGCTGTCATGGTCTAGCCAGTCTAACACATTCACACATAAAGTTAAACATTCATGTCAGTTTCTCTCATAGGTACCACCATTTACTTCCTATGTAACTGGCATTAGTTAGGCGGAGTGAAAGGTGATAAATTACTCTCATGGGTTGGAATGCCAATTACTGTTGTAATATGACTTGCATTGTGGTGATTACCTTGTAAATTACACTTCAGCAAATTGCAGTCAGTATCAAGGCCAAATTTGCAAACAATTTCTGAATACGTAGAATTTTACACTTTTTTTTTTTTTGTGTAGGTAGCAAGAAAAGGAACAGTTATATAAACAGCTGGGAAAATAATCAGTCAGTACTATTTCTGTTTAATTTCATACCAACTTATTACATCGGTGAATTATTTTATTTTTTTCCTGTAAGGAACAATATGTAAGTATGAGAATATAATACATTATTTTCTGGTACATCAGGAAGAGATGAGATATGTAAATTACTTCCATAAATTGTGAGTGGTTTTTTTGGTTTGTATATCAAAGTCCCTTTGTTTCTCAGTCACATACTTGAGGACAGCATTCACAAACAGTCTATTGTTCCAGTTGGTTTCACTTACTATGCTGCCTGTGGCGGTAAAGAAATTTCACTAGAAACAGGTCATTACTGTCACACTTTTTTCTTGTCAAAAAGAAACTTCATATTACTCAAGCCATCTAAATTCTGAAGTTTTCTCTATTTATTTATTTTAACTGAGTGTAGATGTGCTTGTGAATGCTATCTCTCATCATTCTCTTATCAGCACCACAGAGTGCTTTTACCCTGCATGTTCATAGGCAGAAAAGAAGGAAAACTCATTGCTGGTACATATGTGGCAATTGAAATATTCTGGCAGATATAATTTGTCATGCACTTTGTAAAAATTGCCTTCTTACTGCATTTCACCAGGGTAAGTATTGAATCTAATATACATGCAAATTTTATATAGTTACAATTTTTGTACAGATGGAATTGTGAAATATGAAATTAAATGGACGTCCTTCTGTTCTTGTATAGTTCCTCTTGCATGAGAAAATTATTTTTGTAATAATTAATAATGCTGCTGCAAATGAACTATAATGGTAACTGACAAACTTTCATAGAAATAATATTATTTGTCTTCCATGCATATTTATTTATTATCTAGAAGGAGGATACGCAACTTTCACTTGACTTGAAAACAATGATGGAATGATTTAACATCGTGGTTGCGAAAGACACACAGAAAATTGTACTAATGTCTGATGGCTGTAATTCACTTAACTCTAACCAAAAAACCATAGACTGCATTACTGATGCTCATATCTATTCAAAATATTTAAGTCATGTTATACAAGAGTAATAAATGCTTACATTTACTACTTCACTGTTCCGGTAATAAAATATAGAATTTCTAAGAAAATAACATGTATTTTTACAACCTACTTAAATTTTAAAAAAAGATATGGCACTACACCAAGAAAATTGCTCTGGTACACTGATACAGAGGTATGGAAGTTGCAGCTATGCTAAACTGGAAATGCTAGCAATGGTTTCAGCGACACTGCATACATAATTTGCTATTTCTGGCAATCGAAAAAAAAGTTCTGGAATGTGATCTGATTATCTCGCACAGAAACATCCTAAACTTAAACTTATATCATACACATTGTACAGATTTTTCTTTAGTGTATAATAGCTGAAAGAATAATGATCTGGTGCATTTTTCATAAATTTACTTTAGAAATTGATGTGATATAGTATATGGATGAAAAATGTTTGTAGTATTTTGATTTATTCATATAATTTTAGCCAATATTTTCATAGCTATAGAACCATAGATATTTACTGGTTGCATATTATTAATAAAATTTTGTACATGTTCACAGGAAGTTACATTTATGGAAAGCACTGGAACTAAAACTGGACTCTTCTAGGACAGAACAACTCAATGTTTACTATACTCAGCAAATAAGGAAAAATCAGGAAAGAACAATATTTCACTTTGCTCGTTGTGTCTCCTTGCCCGGTAAATAGCTGGAGGATTCAGTAGCTAAAGGCGCAACACAGGGGCGATAAATGTCAAAGAAGAAAAATCACTATCACAAAGAGAGTAAGAGGAGTACATACTGACAGAAGGAAGTGAAATGCAGAGGAGAGACTATGAGTGAGGGAAAAATATCTGTGTTTCATTCTTTGAAAGGTAAATCTGAAGCTGTAAAATTCAAGTTTCTCTCTCGAAGCACGTACTGGGTCAGTTTTACATGTTGTCACATTGCATAAAGAGTTGGTACAAGGCAACAGAATAGTATTGTATTTTTAATGTATAGGAAGTGTGTTGATACTTTCTCAGTTATGAAATGAAACTATTCTTAAAGTAGTAATTTATGTTCTGTGCCAAGGAGGTTTACTACATATGATATATGCTATTGTATGGCTATAAAAACTGAACTCTGTTGAAGTATTATTTGAAATGCTGTTTTGTTGAAAACTGACATAGTGAGATAATGGCTGTGTAAAAATAGAGGTTAACTCTTGCAAACAAGTAAATCAGCAGCGATTGTTCTCAATAAACAGCATTATTAACAATGACCTGTTGCTGATTTCCTGTTCTGTAGGAATTAACCTGTGTGATATAAAATATCTAGAAGCAGCAGGAGTGTGGTTATGGAGGAAGATGACCAAAACCAGTCTGACAGAGTGAACAACAAATGAAATTGTACTAAAAGGAATAAATCCAGAGAGAGCTCTCAAAAAACAACTGGAAGAAGGCATAAAAGGTCTATTAAGATTTTTTTTTGGGACAACATTGTTTGGAAGGAAGGAAGAGGAAAATTGTGTATGAAAGGCAGGGAGAAATTATAAGAGAATTGCAGGCAAGTGGATTGTAGAGACAAGACACAACATTTTTCTACAAATAGGAAGTTCCACAGCTAACGTTTATTGTTTAATAATATTATTATTTATACGTTTGGGCTTTTATAGAGGACGTGCAATGACTAGTTAGCTTTAGTCATTACATCCTAACAAAACTTCTTCCTACTTCCATTATTGTCCTAGGTCCATACATTTTTCATTTTCAGACTTCTTTCTGCCAGTTGTTTGGGCATGAACTTACAATGCTATCTGTGACTTCCTTGAGATTTTTCCCGATTGTTGACTAGCTATTGTACTTTGATTTTTCAGGTTACCTTTACTATGACAAAGGATTCTCTGTTAATTGTGTCACTGATTCATGATATACATCCATGAAATTTTAGATGTCTTTTCTTTGTAATTAAACTAAATATTTCTGTTAGGCAGTACAATCTTTCTGGTGCATCCAGATATCTTCTTGAATCATAGGGCCTGAATGTTTTCCTGCCATTTAGTTTTCTTGATAATTGTTGACATTGACAGTGGGAGGGTGGGTTTATGGGTTCAAACCTGGGTAAGGGTGGAAATTTTTGATGCTGTCACAGTGAGCGCTGTGAATCTTTTCTGGATGTAAAGGGAGACCGGGGCAAGAGACTTGCCACCCTCCCCGTGCTAGTGCTGTGACAGATAGATCAATAATACAGACACGAGCCTGGATCATCTTATAATTGGCCAAGATGTCAACCTTGAACGTGGCACTGTAACTGGCCACAATCGAGTCTGACTGTGGGCAGCTCGATCGGTTACAACTTGGGAATGGGGCTGGACCCCTGAAACAATTTGCAAATAATGAAATATAAACAATAAATAGTAACTGTGGAAAAGCTATTTTCAGAAAAATATGGACCCACCTACAAGTTCCCGTTCTAAAATTATGGAGATTATTATTTCTAGTAAAATGATGATCATGATAGTGAGGGAATATGCTTTGTCTACGCATGGTCCATATGTCTTTTATAACAGTTCATTACCTGTAGCAAATATGGGCTGGATTAAGTAAGCAAATAATGCAAAATGCAGAAAAGCAAACAGTCGTGAGAGGGGCAAGGAGACAAGAGAGTGGGGAGGTAACTGGGAACTGCACACTGCATCTCCCAGCCGTCTAGGTTGTAGAGTGGGCACGTGCTCCCACCTCGGAGCCGGCCCGAGCGTCACCGGCAACTTCGCCCTCTCCGCCGTGCCGTCCGCGCGACGATCCCGGCTGTGCCGTGGGCGCGAGGCTCAGTAGCTGACGCAGCAGCATCTGATCCTTAGCACTGGCCCCACCCGCGCTGCCGGCACTGAGGCCACCGGGAGCGGGAGCCGTGTGGAGGGGTGCACCGTTGGCCAGGCCTTCGCGAGCCGCGGCCAGCAGCTGCGGCTTTTCTGACAGCGTGTCCGTCAGTGATGCTATCAGCACATCTGCAGGTAAGAAATCATTTGTCACACTCCATAGACCACATCGGGAAGTAGAACTTCAGAGGGCAAGGTGCCAGTATACATTAAAATGTGACAGAGACATCATAGAAATTTGTGTACTGCATTACCAATAAACTCCCACTATACAGCTTAAAGGTAATCTTGAGTCTGCCATCTAAATTTAACAGAATAAATTGCAGGAAAGATGCATGTGTCAATCGAACAGCAGTTGCAGTATACTGTGATGGTGTTCTTGTCCACAATCTGGGCCGGAGACACGATCTGGATTTCACACAGGGAAGAATCACCGGGAAACGTGAAAAAGGATCAAGTGTGACGAGTGTAGCCCAGGAGTTGGGTACTGCTCACAGCAGTTTCACACACTCGGGGAGTGTTGCGAACCACGAGCACTGCTGCCTGATGGAGAGCAGGCGGTTGACCGTGGTCAACTACAGCTGCAGGATTGCAAGGTGTGCAGTAGCACGTTGAGTGTGTGAGACTGGGCATTTTGCCTGATGACCAGTCCGTCATGTTCCATTAACACCTGAACATTGGTTGCACTGTTGCCAAGAGCAAAGGGACCGGAACAATGAGATGAGTGGGGTATGCTCTTCTCAGACAAGAGCCGATTTAATCCGATAAGTGATTCTGGACATAACTTCTAATGGCAAGAGATGGGAACGTGTAAAGCACCCGGGAACACTGTTGAACATGAATGTTTTGGTGGTTCAGGTGTTACAGTAAGGCAAAGTGTAATGTTGTTTGACTGTACTGATCTCCAAATGTTTGAACAGAGTATACTTGCCAGTCAACACTGATGTGACACTGTATTCCTTCGCACAGGTGGAGGAGGTCGTTGAATGACAGGATGTTCGATGAATGGACTGGTCTGCCCTGCCTGATCCCCCAACGTAAACCTCGTCAAGCGCATGGGGGGGGGGGGGGGGGGGGGGGGCGTATTGCAACACAGCCACATGTGACAACCATCCAGCAGTTGTCAACCACACTTGTGAAGGCATGAAACTGCTCACCACCCTGAGGGTTAGAATAGGCCTGTGTTATTCCTGCCTGTCATGAGAGGGGAGTAAAAGGTGTCTCACACGTTTCAGTTCAGGCCCCATTTTCTGTTTTCACCTGCCACTTTCCAAATTCTACAGAGGTGCAGGCCATATGGAGAAGGACACCTTACATCGTGCACGAGTTATCCATAGTGTCCTTAGATTCGATCTCCTTAACCTCTTCTCATGGCTTTGCATCTCCACCTGAAATTCAACTATTTCAGTGAGGACACTTTCCAGGATATGTCATCTTCTTCCATTGTCTGCTGTCCTCTTTTGCCCCATGACAATATTCCTTGGTGCCCAATATCCAGCATGGTAGCCAGCCTGTTGTGGTGGGGCTGTCATGTACCCATTTGGTGGTAGCCTCCTGACCACACAGGAGTCACACTGCTGATGCCCAAGCTGTAAACTCCCCATGTATGCCAAGGAGTAGATGCCCATCTTCATGGGGCACCCAGACTCCCAGCAATGGCCATCATGCCAGGTGGCCTTTGCTGTGGCTGGGTGGTGCCCATGGGGAGAGCCCCTGATCAGAGTGGGTGGCATCAGGGCGGATGACCCACAATGAAGCAGACTAAGTCATCTTTTGCTGGGGATTGAATGGCCCCAGCAGTCACTAAGAAAGGAAAGGTTGATTACAACACTGACAGGTATGACCCTAAATCGTTCCCCTTCAGAGTGACAGGATCCCTATTTGCCATGTTACTTAATTTGCAGCAGAACTGATGGGTACTCCTTCCTGTAAACGAAGCCTCTGTTTTTTGTTGAGCACCTAGAGGATAACTTGGGGAAGTGACAGCACCGTCCAAAATACACAGTGGGTTGATTTTAATTCAGATGGCATCCCCAACCCAATCCTGGGCGTTACTCACCTGTGACAAGCTGGGTGATATTCCTGTTTCAGTCACTCCTCACAAAATCCTCAATATGGTCCAGGGAATTATTTTTCATCATGACCTCCTGTTACATTCCGATGATGAGCTATGTGCCAATTTAGAATGGTGGGGTGTCTATTTTATCCGGCGCGTTTACAAGGGACCCAAAGACAATAGGGTTGCTTCCGGTGCCTTCATCTTGGCCTTTGAGAATGTGACGTCAAACCCTATGTGGTTCTTCAAGTGCTGGAAATTTGGGTACATGTCCTCCAGGTACCCTTCCAGTGCTACAAGTAGAGACTGTGGACGTTTGCTGTATTGGGAAGAGTCCATGTGTGCTGTCTCCCACCTGTGTGAACTGTGGACAGCATCACTTCTTCCCCCCACCCCCTGAGGAACTTACACAAATTTCAGTCCCTCTGCTCCACTGGGCACTCAGGGCCGTCCATCTCCCTCCCCCATCCAGTTGGCTGTGGGCATGTCTTCTTCTGTTGCTAAAATGCCAGGGACATTGATCCCCTCCCCCCAGCTGGAGAAGCAATGGCCTCCTCTACTGTGGAAGGGGTAATCCCTCATTCCTCCAGTTTCCCTGTTGGAAGTCTGTGCCTTGGTGGTCTCCAGAAATCGCTGCGGCCATTAGAGACCGTAGGCGGGCCCTCCAACATTGGAAGCACCACCCCTCCCTGGAGAATCTTATTGCCTACAAATGGCTGTAAGCACAGGTTCACCTCCTCATCAAACGAAGGAAGGTTGGGAATGCTATATCTCCACCATTGGCACACGAACCTCCCCTTCCCAGGTTTGGACCAAGCTCTGCTGACTTCACGGCTATCAGAACCCAAAAATGGAGCTGTATCTGCCAATGCCAACATAATTGCAGAGCATCTGGCTGAGCATTATGCTTGCATCTCTGTGTTGGAGAATTACCTTCCCACCTTTCATCTCCTCAAGCAGAGGGTGGAGTGACAACGCCTCTCTTTTGCTCCATGCCACCCTGAGCCATATAATGACCCCTTCAGTGAGTGGGAATTTCTCAGTACCCTCTCTGACTGTCCTGACACATCCCCTGGCCCAGATGGCATCCATTCACAAATGCAAAACATCTATCAGTGGATTCCCAACACCACCTCCTTGGTGTCTTCAACTGCTTTTGGAGCAATGGCAAGTTCCCATCACAATGGCGGGAAATTGTAATAATTCCAGTCCTAAAGCCTGGGAAGAACCCACTAGATGTTGACAGCTATTGTCCCATCAGCCTTACCAACATTCTGTGCGAGCTGCTTTAATGTATGGTGAGTCAGCAGTTGTGTTGGCTCCTTGAGTCTCAGGACCTCTGGCTCTGTCCCAGGGTGGTTTTTGCCAAGGATGCTCCACCATCGACAACTTGGTGTACCTGGAGTCTGCCATCCGATCAGCCTTTTCCTGGCGACAACACCTCATTGCTGTCTTCTTTGGTCCCACAAAGGCCTACAGTACCATTGAGTGACACCGCATCCTCACTACTCTGCATGAGTGGGGTCTTCAGGGCCAACTCCTGATTTTTATACTGAACTTTTTGTCACACCGCAATTTCAGAGTTTGCTTCAGTTCTTTCCATAGTGCACCCCACATGCAAGAGAATGGGGTCTCGCAGGGCTCTGTCCTGAGTGTCACACACATTTTAATTGCCGTCAGTGGTCTCACATTAGCAGTAGAGGATTGTCAGTATCTCCCTATACACTGACGATTTTTGTATTTCGTTCTGCTCCTCTTCCACTGTTGCAGCTGAATGCTGTCTGCAGGTAGCTATACGGAAGGCGCAGTCTTGGGCCCTCACTCACGGCTTTCATTTTTCGGCTGCCAAAACTTGCGTGATGCACTTCTGTCGTTGTCGTACTGTCTACCCCCATCCAGAACTTTACCTCATAGTTCGCCTTACCATCCAAATTACCGTCTTCTTTTCCCCAACAGAGTGGTCCATCTCCCACAACGGTGGCCTAGACTTGGGCTTCCCTTCACCATCCATATCCAGTCACTTCTTCATGAAGGCAGCGCTTCCCCCTTACCACCTTTCCTGCAGGCCCCCTTCCGTACACCTCTATGGTCCATACATCGGCCACGGCTTTGGATGGATCTATTGCTAGGCCCCAAAGACTCAGTTCCACCTGAGGCCCTCTGTCGGCATTTTATCTCTCTTCTTGGCCAGTTTGAGGGCTCGGAAACAATCTACACTGATGGATCACTGGTCGACGGTCTTGTTGGCCATACTGAACAACACTCCTTGCTGGATGGCTGCAGCGTTGTCACTGCACATCCTACTCTATAGTGTCTCCCAGGAGGAATGGTCAACATTGAAGGGTATGACAGGAATGATCATTTGAGGCAAAGAAAACTTATATTGAAATATGTCCAGTACGAAATGGTTTCCTAGACAGAACACATTTAATGTAATTTCTTATCGATTTTCTTAGAGAGCACTACATCACAGAAGCCGTCAACATACACTATGTCTGCATATTCTTCATGAGTGTAGCTCTGTGGCTATTTAGCCAATGTGTGTACAACCACAGTGAATTAACACTTTCCTCGGATACAGTCTCAATTGCTTGCACTACTTTACTGACAATGCACTGTGGATAACTGTACATTCTATGGCCTATTTTAATAACAGAAAGACATTGTGGACAAAGAGGTTGAAAGCAATGATGTAAGTTGGGCTAGAATTAAATGTCAAAGGGTTTTGATGGGTAAGGCATACGCGTCTGTACCACTGACCCAAAAGCAAATAAACATTAAATATGTTCTACCTTAGAAAACCATTCAGAATAGGGCATATGTCCATACGAAGTCTTTTTGCTTCAAATGATCATTCCCTTCATATTGACCATTCCTCCAGGGATACCCCATGTGTGGTGAGTAGCGATGTTTCCTTTCATGTTGTTGTTATTCCATCCTAGACTTAAAAGATTCCATTTTTCATATCACTTGCTTTTAGTTCCCTTTCGCAGAAATAACTGTACCATTTTTTTCTGTTTATTTTTCATCCTGCCAACAGTTTTCATTTTCTGTAGAGTCAAAACAGTGTTATATTTAAACACATTTTGTTTGGCATGCTATAATAACAGTTCAGTGCCTCCTTTTGCACATTAACGAGTTCCTTGATTGGCTCATATTTGCTCTCTTGAACAGATGTTATTCTCTATATGTGTCACTTAGTTGCTCAAATCTCATTTCACAGTAATCACTATTTGACCATTCAGACAAGCTTGTCACCTACATCTCGACAACCAGAAATGTGTATTCAAAATGAAAATAATCATTATAATTGTAACAGACTACTGTAGGACTAGTTTTTTATTTTGTCAAAATATGCCATATTATGCACAGATAATCTGCAAATCATTTAATCTGAATAAACAGTCATTTGCTGTATTTAAAGAACAGCATGGGAAACAAAATAACTAGTAATGACTAAAGCAGAGATAATACAAAGTACAGACTGGCTATAGTTGATGAAAATGGGAAATTTTTAACACCTATTATATATTTAAGCAGTAAGGAGTCATTGATGGATGTGTCTGTATGGACAAAATAGCATAGACATTTGGGTCTCCAGCCTGACGATAGTGAGTTAACATGCTGTACGTTAAGCAAACATTGTCTTCCATTAAACACTGGGAAATGATTCCAGTAGTCTTCAAGAAGATAATACTTCATTTACTAGCTTGTGAAATCAGGTGCTACAGAAGAATGTAGAAGACTGGATGGGCAGATAGGATAACTAATGAAGAGATACTAAAAGTAATTGGAGATAAAGGAAATTTATGGCACAAACTGACTAAAAGAAGCAAGCATTTGATATGAGGCAGTAAGGAATTGTCAGCTTGGTAATGAAGGGGTAACAATTGTTGGATGAGACAAACATTTGATTATGGTAAGCAGGTTTGTTGCAGAGATGAAGAGGATTGCACAGGATAGACTAGCATTAGCATGGAGAGGTGCATCAAAGCAGTCTTTGACTAAAGACAGAAGTAGCATGTCAAGCCTACTGTCTGACCACAATAGTACCATAAACACAAATGGTATGACTTTGGCCAGAAAGAATGCTGAGTACTGTCATTTTTCTACACTTGGTGTCTATGCCTGCCAACTGTAAAAACTATTATGTATTTGACAAAGGAGTATTCCTTAAACTTGAGTATTAGCACTAGATCATCTTGAAGAAGCTTGCTTAACTGAAGCTATTTGTCTGGGAAGATCTGTTACAACAGATTTTGATATCTTGCCAAGGAACTGAAAGTCTGTCACAGCTTTACCCATGACTGAGTCTATGTGATCATTAATATTATGTTTGAGCTTTTGGCCTCACACATATGACCATTGTCTCTGTCCTTTCAGGCTGTGGTCACGTGTGTGTTTTCTACTTTAGAAGGATGCCTTAAGGCCAAAAGCTCAAATATATAACCGTATTTTTGTTGTTCCTGTCTGCAAGTCAGTATGTCCTCTGTATGGTGAGTAGCCATCTATACTTTTCAGAATAATGTCATTATTGCATCTTGGCTTTTCCATGCTCTATTTCATATGGTAATACTAGTGATGGTTTACTTAATTATGATGTCTGATTTAGGCAAAAAATATTTTAAATACTGCACAATTTCTTGAACAATGGTTACTGCCTCAAAACTAGTAGTGTGTGTTCTCATTTGCTGACTGAAATTCATACATTTGGGAATTTCTCTGTTCTGTTACGTTCCTGTAACATGTGATCCACTGTTTGATTTCCACCAGTGCATGGAAATAGGGGATTGTTAGTTATTCTGAATTGATGGTAGTAAACTTTTGGTTTCTTGTGACTCATTAAAATCACTGCATAATTATGTGAGATTGGTAACGTGTCCACCAGCGTTTCGTGCACAATTGGAAAGTATTATGTTGTAATGATTCCTTTGTAGTTTGTTGCCATTCATTCTTCCAGAGTCACTGTTCATGACATTTGTTTTTTGAATGTTCTGGGACTCTGATATAATTAACCTCCTTGTGCAATCTGGTTGCCTCTTTAAGCAGCTAGTCTGAAAGTTCATCTCTGTTTGAGCTAGTCCAGTTCTTCTTTTGTAACATTCTAATCTTATTTCTCATTTCATGAATAATCCTGTTGTTATGGCTTTAACTCCTCAAAGAATGTAATGTTGTTTTACTGTCATTTTTTGTAAGCCAGCTAGTGCCTTAGCTTTTCGAGAACTTTTGAAATGTGAAGTATTCTACCTGATTAAGCATTCAGTTCCCAGTTTATGTTTCATCTGGTATGTTGGCTCTTTGTTCATGAAACCTGCTATGCCTCCTACTCCTGTCAGTGAACATTATATCAAGTATTGCTTCCTGTTTTTTCTTTCATTCAAAATGACAAGTCGAGCTCTTATGAGGATCAGTAGTTTCTAATGTTCGCTTAGTATTTCTAAATTTAATTTCATAATTATTGGTGTTATCCCTGACAGAATAAATACACTACTGGCCATTAAAATTGCTACACCAAGAAGAAATGCAGATGATAAACGGGTATTCATTGGACAAATATATTATAGTAGAACTGACATGTGATTACACTTTCACGCAATTTGGGTGCATAGATACTGAGAAATCAGTACCCAGAACAACCACCTCTGGCCGTAATAATGGCCATGATACACCTGGGCATTGAGTCAAACAGAGCTTGGATGCGACCATCATGATGCTGTAAACAGAACCTGTATTCACCCGAAAAAATGACGTTTTGCCATTCGTGCACCCAGGTTCGTCGTTGAGTACACCAATGCAAGCACTCCTGTCTGTGATGCAGCGTCAAGGGTAACTGCAGCCACGGTCTCCAAGCTGATAGTCCATGCTGCTGCTTGTTGTCTTGAGTCTGAGTCTGTTGACTCAGGGATAGAGACATGGCTGCACAATCCGTTACAACCATGCAGATAAGATGCCTGTCATCTCGACTGCTAGTGATACGAGGCTGTTGGGATCCAGCACGGTGTTCCGTATTACCCTCCTGAACCCACCGATTCCATATTCTGCTAACAGTCATTGGATCTCGACCAATGCAAGCAGCAATGTTGCGATACGATAAACCGCAATCACGATAGGCTACAATCCGACCTTTATCAAAGTCGGAAACATGATGGTACACATTTCTCCTCCTTACACGAGGCATCACAACAATGTTTCACCAGGCAACGCTGGTCAACTGCTGTTTGTGTATGAGAAATCGGTGGGGAACTTTCCTCATGTCAGCACGTTGTAGGCGTCGCCACTGGCGCCAAGCTTGTGTGAATGCTGTGAAAAGCTAATCATTTGCACATCACAACATCTTCTTCCTGTCAGTTAAATTTCATGTCTGTAGGATGTCATCTTCATGGTGTAGCAATTTTAATGGCCAGTAGTGTAGTAGTTAATTTCAGACTGTTCTATATGCTTTTGCAGTTGTGATATCAATCAGTCATTTTACTTGATATACTTATTGCAATTGCACAGCCTTGTTAGAACATTAATCCATAATGGAGATGCATGTACTTACATAGGTAATATTGAGTCTTATGGATTTGGAGCAAATTATCCAGTGAATTCTGGATGATTTTAATAATAATGTGTATTTGTCTGTGATGCTCTGTTCTGGTCATTAAATCTGGGTAGTGTTTGTTTGTGTAATGTTTATTGTAGTGTAGTGTTCATTTGTTTGGTATAGGTACAGTTTGTATAGTGTAGTGCGATGTTTCTAAATTTCGTTCTTGTTGTCTGTCTCTTTGATATATTCTGTCATGTCTGTCTTTCTTTCTTTACACTGATAGTTATATTTCAGGATTCACTGCCAGACATCCTTTTCTTGTACCTTCTGAAAACATGATTTCTGAACAATGTTAATTTTTTACACTGTTTGAGACTTTTGCTCACGCTGTAAGCACGAGGCACTTACCGAGAACCTTCTTCTCGAGGCTGCGTGAGATGTGTCCCTGCTCTGCCTCTGCCTCCAGGAATGCCGTGAACTTCTGTAGTGCACTCTGGGCCTCAGCACTCCCTGTAAACATGCCGACATCACAGATGTTCTCTTGCCAATACATTAAAAAGTTAAAGCTGTTAACATTTCAGTACTCTATCCAGAATGCGAAAGGAATCTGAAGTGCTCCAGGACCAAATTAATCTATCATAATCAACAATATCTAAAACATCAAACAATGGAAAATCCAGGATGGAATGTAACAGTATTTTGAGAAGGGAAGTTGCTAGTTACCATACAGCAGAGATGCTGGGTCGCAGATAGGCACAACACAAAGAGACTCTCACAATTATAGCTTTCAGTCGTTACAGCCTTTGTCAACAATATACAGACATACACGTGCAAACACAATTCGCACACTCATGTTTGGTTTCAGTTGCCTGAGACTGTAGTTGTGTGTCAGAGCTGTCTATTGTTGATGAAGGCCTTAACAGCTGAAAGCTATAATTGTGAGAGTCTTTTTGTGCTGTGCCTATCTGTGACTCAATATCTCTGCTATATGGTGAGTAGCAATTTTCCTTCTTGTAATATTGTTAAAATTTCTAACACATGGCAGCTCTAAATTTTAACATTTTGCAATATTTGTTTAACAGGTCTTTAAATAGGCATCACCCATGTAGATGCAGTCAGCCGGCATTCAAAGAGTGAAGGTACTTCTTTTGTCAATCCAAGTAATTAAGTTATTTTGCACTGATTTAGGATCTTGTGCACTTGCTTATTAGTCAGTCATTTGTGTAAATATGAATTGCCACTAGTGAACTAGTATTAGGCTACTCATGACCTATTAACATTTTGCCGTCTGCACGTCTCATAAAAATTTATTCGCTTGACACCAGCAGCGCTAATTCGGATTACTTGGCTTGTCGCCAGCCGCTTGTCACCTTTCCGCTGATGACAAGCTTCAAACACATTGACTTTTGCATGCTTTGATTTTTTCCAGAAATCCTCTATTTTGCCATATCGTTTCACAAACTCGAATTTTCTTTTCAAGTAACTTCTCTGCAAGTTCTACATTGTTATAATAATTATCCATGCAGAGGTGATGCCACTTTCCATCAGAAGGTGTCAGTAGTTCGATCACTGTTTTTGCTAAAGGCCGTCCACTACCAGAATATATCTTGAACGAGGAAATGTTTCCCATACTCAAATCACACAGCATCCGAATAAATATGCCATATTTCGTAATTTTTGATGGATTCTAAACTTTAAAATTAAACTGTCCATGCCACACTATCATTCCTTCATCAACTGAGATGTTTTGACT
This sequence comes from Schistocerca americana, assembly GCF_021461395.2. Lineage (NCBI taxonomy): Eukaryota > Metazoa > Arthropoda > Insecta > Orthoptera > Acrididae > Schistocerca > Schistocerca americana. The sequence goes on along the minus strand of NC_060128.1, from coordinate 151,149,289 downwards.
TAGATCAAATGTTTCTTTAAACTCTTTGGAAAAATAATCAATTACGAATTGGACTCTGACAAGCCAGTTGGCATTATCCAATTTATTGTTGCTGTCGGAAAAATGTAAAATGTCCAAATCGGTTGCAGGACACCGTTTTGCAAAATATTGGTGTGTCTATCAATGGATTTGTTGACCAATAATCATCAATCCTTGCTTTTTTTTTTTTTTTTTTTTTTTTTTTTTTTTACAGTTCCCATAAGTATAGCAAGCCCAAACCATTTTCTAAGTTCGGGTCCCATAACACGGACAAATTTGGCATTTTTTAAAATCCAGTTACCTTCTATTGCAATTTTGACTGTAGTACTTGTTGGTTTTATTAATAATATAATCAAATAGGTCATTCCGAATATATAATTCTACCATATCCTTGATGCTCTGTGTATCTTTGGGAAATATGTTTGGACCCGGGGATCCTTCAAATTTATTATTGGTCTCCGGTAAATCAAAGTCCGACCACTGTGCATTGTCTTCTTCATCCGAGTCAGACGAATCAGTTAGCAACCGTGGCATTCGCCAAATTCTTCTTGGGTGGATTTCACTTTCTTCCTACAATTCTGCTTCACTTTCATTTTTTCAATATCGAATGTCTTCTTCCCAATCGGCCAAGTTGTCTGGAACATCAGTCAAGACGTCTGCGCATTCATCATAAATAATCCTATTGTCTCTTTCGTCCACCATGATGGATTGGATGAAATTGGTAACATATGTATCTTATTGTTACCTAAACAAAACACCAACAGAATGCAAAAGGTACTAAAGTGCAGTTGTCGGCAACTGCGTGATACTACGCTCACGACACCACTGTGGTGTCGCCAGATGGCATAGTGTTAAGCCTACTGACCAGTGTTGTCACATCTTTATAACTCATAGCAAGCAAACTGATCATCATGGCATTGTATTGAATTCTTTAATAACTGTTTAAAGCACCTAATAATCACCAAAAGAGTAAAGGTATTAGAAGACTTGCAAAATATTAGCATGGGTCAGTGAAGCTTACAGTTTGTTTCACATTTAGAATTTAGCAAAATTTTCCATTCATTCAGACTCTTGGTAATAGCTTTACTTTGCACAACCTGCAACTACGGCCAACATGTAGGACTTACAAAAAGTGCTCTCACCAACAGACATTGTGTAGTGTCTTGCAGACTTGAGTAAGGTAACTTACCCCTGGTGAGAGACTGTGTGAACATGATCTTGGCCAGCTGGTAAATGACCTCTTCCAGCGAGTACTCCGTGTAGAGGAAGTCCACCACCTTCAACCTCTCCAGCAGCTCCTCGTAGTCCTCATCGGAACTGTCAGAAACTGGAACAAGGAGTTGCAGCTAAATGTTGCACTGGTATTGACTAAAGTCCTCTTGGGCATCAGCTAGGTTAAAGTGTCAGAAACAACATTGCTGCAACATAGCTTTTCATCACCATCAGATGCTACTGATATCCTGGACTGTTAAGGGAGTTCCTAAACTTTCTATACCATTGTAACATTACTGCCAATGTTCTGTAGCATCAGAATATACAATACACAACTACTAATGTCGAACATGATACACATATATGTTTCATTTTTGCAGTTTAACTTCTGATTACTATATATGCATCTACCCATGCAGGGCATCACTCAAAGTATTGCATTTTTCTATAAAATTTGCTCTACTGTCTTTAATTACACTTTCTATTATTTTAGATAAGACAGGAATGATAGTTATTGGTTGGCAGTTTCCTTGCTGCCCCCTTTGAAAATAGGGATCACTTTACTATTTGTATATACATGCCACAGATATTCCTTCTACCATGACTTAGTTTGTGAGAAAAGTCAGAGGCTTTACCACCCACAGCAGGCAGCGTGTAATATGTCTAGTAGATATATATTGTACAACTGAAAAGTATTTTTTGTTTTTAATTGATTTATTAGCTTCACTATTTCAGGTTCATTTGTTGAGAGAAGGAAGAAACTATCTGTCTAATGAGGAGTAGTTTTGTGAGCTAGCAGTCTGTTCACAGTCACAGTATCAACCAGTTTATTTTGCAATATTTGAGTGATATGCTACCAGTTTTCTACACAAAAGTCTGTACATGATTTAGAAATGTGTGTGTGTGGTTTGTCTCTTCGAAATCACTTTTGCTGTACCTTGAATCAATGAAGCGAAGCAGTAGTGAAGAAGTGGGCGGGACAGGGTGTAGCCTATCCCCAATGTTTTTCAGTCTGCCCATTGAGCAAGCAGTGAAGTAAACCAAAGAGAAATGGAATTAAACTTTAAGGAGAAAAAGATAAAAAATTGAGGTTTGCCATTGACATTGTAATTCTGTGACATTTGGCAATGGACTTGCAAGAGAAATTGGACACTGTCTTGAGAAGGTGTTACAAGATAAACATCAACAAAAGTGAAACAAGGGCAATGGAATGCCTTCAGCTCAGACGATGGGTAGCAAAATAACTGACAATGGGCCAAGAAGAGAGGATATAAAATACAGTTTGGCTATAGCAATAAAAGCATTTCTGAAAAAGTCTTTATGGACAGTGTCTGCCTGGAGTGTAGCCTTGAGTGGCAGTAAAATGTGGACAATAAACAACTCAGATAATAAGAGAATAGAAACTTTTGAAATATGGCACTAGAGTAGTAGATCAAATGTGTTGTGGAAGTTTTTAATCAAGTTGAGGAGAAAAGAAAACTATGACAAAATGTGGCTAAACGAAGGGATCAGTTGATAGAACACATTCTTAGACATCAAATGATCACCAGTTTAGTATTATGGGGCGGGGGGAGTGTACAGGTGGGGTTGAGGGGGGAGGGTTAGAAATTGTAGAGGGAGACCAAGAGATGAATACAGTGAGCAGGTTTAAGTAGATGCAGGTTGCAGTCGTTACCCTTACACAGCATAGAGCAGCATGAACAACTCCATCATATCAGTCTTCAGACTGAAGACCATAACAACAACATTCAGAAATGAAACCAGGATTTAAATTACTTTGTTTCGTAGCATTAAAGCACATAAAACAGATTTATTAAAATTCAAAACCATTGTGTTAATCTATAACGTTATTTTTTTCATCTTTGGTGGACAAACACCTTTTTGCAAGAGTAATGATGTATAACTTGTAGTGAGTAGTAACTTGAATTTCAATGAAATCAGCTGTGTGTAAGACTTATTAGTGACTTTCTGGAAGAAATGTATTGAGAAAGTTAAAATAAATTTTATGTACAATTTTTCATCAACCAATGACACAGTTCTTCATCTCATACTGAAACATCCAACAATCTTGTGAAGTACTTTTCAGAAAACATGTTCAAAACTGTCTTGAGCAGGTAGTTCAGCAATGGAAGTATCTTGGACGCTGTAGCATTTTAAATTCCATGTTTAAGAAATTGTTCATGCAGGATAATCTTACAAATGTAGTGTCATTTGACCGTCACACAGAGTCCTGTATGGATGACTAGTAATAAGCACCCACGGCATAGAGAAACAACTGATATAGTTGAAAACAAATAAGTCACCAGATCTGGATGGAATCCCAATTCAGTTTTGGAAAGAATGCTCTATGTCATTGGCCCCTTACTTAGTTTGCATATATTGTGAATCTCGTGCCAAGTGACTGGAAAAAAAGTGCAGATGACTCATGTATATAAGAAGGGTAAAAGAACAGGCCTACATCCTTAACGTCAGCTTGCTGCAGAATTCTAGAGTATATTCTGAGTTCCAATACAATAAATTTCCTAGAGACAAAAAGCTGATGTCCACAAATTAGGACAGCCTTAGGAAGCATTGCTGGTGTGAAACCCAGCTTACTATTTTCTCACATGATATATTGTGAACTATTTCTAGATTACCGAGAAGCATTTGGAATGGCACCCCACTGTTGACAAAGGTACATGCAGACAGCAGATGCTGTTTAGGGATAGACTGTATACACATCATTTGTATTCTACAAGGCATTTTATGGTGTACTGTCATTCCCCCATGTCAGTGTATTCAAGAACTGGCAGATGTAATGAACTGCGATCATTCCACCATTGTGTGACATTTGCATGCATAATGTAAGGAAAAGAAAGGAATGCTTGAGACAAAAAAAAAAAAAAGCCACTCCCCATCCACAAAAGATAATGTTATGCATCTGGTGGAACAGCAACGGTATGGAGTACTACATGTTGCTTCCCTGTGGTGTAACCATTACGCCTGGCAACAACTGAGACATCTTGCAGACACAGTCAAAGAAAAATGACCAGGAAGACTGCGTCAAGTGATGCTACTCCACGATGCTACTCCACAATAATGCCTGCCTGCATTCTGTTAGTCTGACAAAAAACACTATACAGGAGTTGTGTTGGGTAATCATTTTGCACCCACCTCATTTACATGATTTTGTGCCTTCAGATTTTCATCTTTCCTGCTCTCGAGTGAACAGCCTTCAAGGAACTTCCTTTCCAGATAAAAATGCACTCTCAACATGGCTTGATGTGTTCATCACCTCAAAACCACATGCTTTCCACAGTCATAGAATTGAAAAGTACCCCAGCATTGGCAGGCTGTTGTAAATAATGAAGGACAATATGTCAAACAATGGAAAATCCAGGATGGACTGTAACAATACCAGAGAAGGAAAGTTGCTACTCATCATTTAGCGGAGATGCCGAGTCGCGATAGGCACAACAAAAAGATTCACACAATTAAAACTTTTGGCCATTAAGGCCTTTGTCAGCAGTATACACACATACAAATGTATGTATGTGTGTCTACTGCTGACAAAGGCCTTAATGGCTGAAAGCTTTGTGTAAATCTTTTTGTTGTCCCTATCACAATGTATCTTCCCTATATGGTGAGTAGCAACTTTCCTTCTCTGGAAGGGCAATATGATCTTGCTGATTAAAGCCTCTGTTATGTGTATCTGTTATGTGTATCTGTTGTTAGCACTTATGTACCAGTCTAATTTATAAATTTCAGAAGGACTGAATGGACTTTGCAAGTAATAGTGTTGTATAACAGATTTATGTATATCTCACGATAAAAATAATCGATGTTCAACAGTCATTTGATTATAGTTATGAACCTGTATCTTTGTCAGAGTTTTTCCAAAGAACATCTTACTTCTAACTACAATATAATTAATTGTATTTCAGTTGCCAGGTGGTACAGACAAATGCTTACACCATGGCTGTTCCTCCTGCATTTTACCACAATTTTCTAGCACTGCAACTTCTCTGCGTATAATAGGGTCATTTTCGAAAGGCCTCATGGAACTTCAAATGCTATCCACTAGGTTGTTTGTATTTTATGAAACATAATGGTCCTATACCACTAACTTGTAGTGCACATGAATTTACATCTGAAGATTCCCACTGTTAAGAATGACAGGTGTTCTATTTGCTAGGAATTCTCGAATCCAATCATTCATAAAATTGGCATTATATTCTGTGGACTCCTATTTTATTTTGTTCTGAACTGAGGGCAGCTATGGGAAGCAGAGGGAACATTGCTGGAAGAGCAGCAGGTATGAGCAACTCATTACATAAGCAACATCTGATGACGACACTGAGGTGTGCTGCTGAACCTCTGTGCTGGTCAGACTGCACAATCTCACTGAGTGGTTGTGAAGTATCTACATAGTTACAGAATTTGATGTGGTCAGCTTTCCATTATGTGCTTTTAACCCTTTTCCTTTTAAGAACAAGACAATTTAGAATTTGGAGTCCTTTTAGGCACTGAAATTGTTATATGCAGCTATTTGTTACAAGGTTTGTACTTCAGTATGCATGAGTAATCTAGGTACAGCTACGGACAAAACCATGAGATGTTTTTCTGATGGTATCATTCACAGTACTCACTTTTGTTGGTTTCAATATGTGAGCCAGTATTCTTCTTGTCATTCTGCAGTACTTCATTGTCCTGCGGGAGCAGTTTGGGTTCTGAAGTCACCGGAACTTCTGGCTTGTCGAGACCCAGTGCCTTCTGAAGGAGGGTAGCCCGATCCTGGGAACAAACATACCATCAGCTGTGTTTGCAGCAGACATATCTTACTATTACTATAGGTTAAGAAAAGTATTTGATATTTTTTTCATCCTCATATTTTGTTTTATTCTACCAAATATTACCATCAAAGAATTCAGGAAGGTCCCAAGATAGGCACATAATCACTGAAATTAGTAAATCATATTTGCATTCAGTAACTTGAAGATTGTGAGGCTTGCCCTGACCAATATATAATCTTGTAATGTAATGTCATGACCTGTCAAAGCCTTTATTGTGTACAGATAACAACTTAAACTGGAAAAATCAGACAACAATAGCTTTCAGATGAAGAACTACAGTAAAAATAATTAACTAACACTTTTTGTTACTGTAATTTCAATTGATTACCAAGATTTCTGTGACTTCTTTCAGTAATGTAATAGTAGTAGGAACAGGGTCTGCTGTAGGTAAATGAGTCTTTCCACTACTGAATAAATTATTTTGATTATCATTATTATAAACAATATCTGTTGTGATGAATGAGAGTCATATGGAAATTCAGTTTCCCTATTATTTAAAATAAGTAAATGTATTATGCTGGAAATATGTCACACATGTGTCAGAACAGTGATGTAACAACTATATGACAGCCAGTCATGTCTTCCCTGTCCAGCCAAGAATTGCAGCTCATATTCTACCTCCCCACCAACTGTAAGATTTGGCCTGTGATAAAAGTTTCTTAACTGAATCACAGCACTGATTGAAATTTGTGTCAGGTGTACAGGCTGGAGGTCATGAGCAAATAAGTGCTGCGTCATAGGTGAATGCAATTTTCTGTAGGTCCTCAAAGTGTCCATATTGAAGAGGGCTATGGGCGATGATTCTTCATCAGTGACGGACGTTTCGAGCTGGTGCAGCAGCACAGTAAGGAGGTCCATTGCTGCACAGTTATAGATCTTAGCAGCCATCCCACATATGTCTGAATTATTCTTGTGTGAAATCTTCACTAGCATCTGCTGTCCAAGTTAGTTGGTGCCACAAAATGTGACACCTGGGCACAAAATGAATTGACATTTCTGCAGTGATAACTGTGACAATACCAAAGAGTTCCTTGAAATGTCTGACATGGGTGATGACGTGTGTAACATAGCTAACAAGCAGTAGTCTATACACTGGCATCACAGTAGATCTCCAATCAAGACGAAATTCAAGCAGACAGTGTTGGTGAGAAAAGTGATGTGCACAGTTTTCTGGCACAAGAAGGGCATTCTGCTGTGTTGTAACACATCTCTCCAGCATGAAATGCTGTTTTTTTTTGACTTGGTTGCTACTGACAACAGTGATAATCTCTAATAAATCTTCCATTAAAATATGAACCACTTCTAATATTTCTTTTTATATAATCTCATCTTCATCAAATTTTATAGATTTTCGGCACAAACTATTCTGTGTCCTGTCACCAGAATGCAACACTCCCCTTTTAAATATACGTGTCTTCAGATTCAGCTTTGTAGTTATTCGGGAGCTCAGGACTGTTGCACCTTGTAATTAAATTTTTGTGTTGTACTGCGGAACTGCACTTTGAGGGACTAAATTACTGCTGCAGTTATAAAATATGATCAACTTCAAGCAATTTGTGACTTTCTACAAATGAATGGGAAATCCTCCTCCTGCCAATAACTCCTTGTATTGTGTTACAATGTACAATATTTCAGCATTTAGTAAATGGGGACATTTCTTGTCTGTCCAACTTGAGATCAGACCTCAGATTAATAATATTTTTTGAAATTCTTATGAAGTCTTTTGTTCTGCTGTGTTGTCACTCAGCTCTGTCATTTCTTTCATGGTGCACTGCACTACTCCATAATGGGACACCAACTCAGGGAGATTATACAGTGTCCACATAGGTAGTGTAACTCACATAATACTGTACTGTCCCACCTCGAATATGAGTGGCATCTGTCCACATATGTGACATGTGACACACGGAAAAAAAAAGAAAAAGAAGACAGCTTGCTGTGTCTAATTACTAAATTATCATGTGGTTTGAAGATCATGACCATCATTCGTCAGCTAAGTGGATGTAAGGTTATACATCACTCTGCTGGAGTGTTACTTTACACCACACTGCTCACCAATACCATTAAATGCTGTGAGAATTGTGACTAGCCATTCCCGTAAAGAGGTGTGGAGTGCTCAACACACGTTTTGTGCTGATCTGTGACAGAGCTTGCCTACATACAGTTTGGTGCACAACAATTTTTCTGAAGGAGCTGCTTCATCATCAGCTATATAGTCCTGGCCTTGATGCCAATGGTTTCCATCTTTTGTTGCATATCAAGAAACTCCTGCCTGGTCAGCATTTTAATAATGGTGAAGAGCAGACTGTCACAGACAACAGACAGGAATACAAAAATTGATCACATGATATGACAGGTGTCAAATTCTGGTGATGACTCTGATTCAGAAATAGCTCAGACATTGTTGTATCTGTTTGAATAAATAAATAACTACAGCAGCTGCTGTATGATGATTTACTGATTCTCTGTTTGTTCACAACTACTTTCATGACTATAAAGTCACATACTCAGGTGCCAAATAATTAACATTTTTAAACTTAGAAACCATCCCTCAATATTACAAGCTGTCCTGGTATTGACTATATCATAAAAATGCAACTGTACAAACCCGACAATATGTAGTCCAATGTCAGGTTTTGACGATTGTGTTTCTACATTAGGATGAGGATAGGGAACATCTGTGTTTTATTGAGGGATGGCTTACATGTCTAAAAAGGTGAATTATTTGGCACCTGAGGATACTTGAGAACCAATGGGGAATCAGTAAATCTTCTCACGGCAGCTGTCGTGGTTATTTATTTATTCAAATGGATTTCTACAGCTGTGGCTTTCTCACTCACCCAGTGATCTGTAACTTGTTGTATCTGTTACCTATAAAGTTTTGTTGTCCATCTCTTCCTTTTGAAGAAAAAGGGAAATTTAATTGCTGGATGACCCAAAGAAAAGGATACACCATGAAGGAATTATCCAAAGGGGTTGGAAATCGGTAGGTGTGATGTATGTGCATACAGTTTCAGAAAAATGTATTTTTTTCTTAGAGTGTATTAGGTTTCAGTTACATGGAGTAAAGAGTGAGTGGCATGTCTACCTTGGCCATCTGCTGCTCCTGCTGTTTCTGCTGGGAGAACTGCTGCTGCAGCAGGTCCAGGTTCAGCTTGATGTCCTGAAGGAAACGGATCGCCTCCTCCCGAGTCATCTGCAACAGCAACAGTGTCGGTAAATGTCAAAGCTGTTTCCTCACCTCTTGTTGCATCAATTACACCACTAGTTCTCAATATGTGCATTATTGCCACTCGTGCGCACTTCAACGTCTCGATGGAGTGCGTGAATGGAAATGGGTGGGGACATTGGGAGCAGTTCTATGTTTGGTATGATGATTCTTCTTTTAGTTCGTACCAGAAAAAAATATAGGTGAACTTGGTTTCCTAAATATTGTTACTATATAACACACAATCCCTGAAACAGTATCCTTATCTTGTCATGGTGGTGGGGATTGCATGGTCAAATGATCCTGAGAGCTTTGCGGGCAGTAGCTTAGCTATTGGTAGGGCCTCCCAAGCTGGACAGGTCGAGAGTGAGGTTCCAGACTAAATGGGATACCCTGGTCCTCCAGGTTGTGTGTTGGGCTAACAGCCCCACCTTGTAAAACCAGTCATGTTACGAATGCTAGAGAGACACCCAATACAATGAACTAAGCATAGAGAAGGACTACGATTTGGAAGATGGAATGTGCAGTCTCTGTACAAACCTGGGATGTCAATAACTTAAGTTAGAGAATTCGAAAAGCAGAAAATGTTGGTGGCGGCCCTGCAGGAAGTTCGATGGGAAGGTAGAGGGACAATAGACATAGAAAATTACACAACATTCTATGGGGAAGCAGTCAAGCACAGTTTTGGAACTGGATTCTGTGTTAACAAAGACATTATACCAATAGTAAAGAATTTTATGGCAGTCAGTTCTAACCTTATCAGTGGAAAACCACCAACTTACCTTTAACTGTCATGCACCAACAGAAGAAAGCAAAGATCAAGTAAAGGATATATTCTACGCAGAGCTGGAAGTTGTTATGGACTCCATCCCTAAAAACAGCTGCAGAATTCTCATCGGCGATTTTAATGCCAAGATTGGAAAGGAGATCAGCTTTACTCCCACAATAGGCCTTCATAGCCAGCACAAAAATAGCAACAACAACAGAATAAGGCTAATTAGCTTTGCTACATCCAAGGGCATGTTTATCAGTAGCACTAATTACCCACATAGACAGGTGCAAAAAGGAACATGAGTATCCCCAGATGGAAAAACTGAACCAAATAGGCCACATGGAATTGGATTATGGATGTAAGAAGTTCCCATGGGGCTGAGTGTGGTTCCAACCAATTCTTGGTTAAAAGTCAACTTGGAGTCACCCTGAAACCAAACCAAGGAAGTAAACTAAAGAAAGTGGCACATTTAGAAATAGAAAAAGTAACACAGGAAGAACCCAGAAATGAACTTCAATTTGGGATCAGGAATCGTTTTACAGTACTGCCAGAAACAGAGGACTCTGATGTAAATCAGCAGTGGGAAGAAATTAGAAATGTGGTTGCGAAGGCTGCAGGAGCAGTCAGTGGAAAAAGGGTGGCGAGGAAGAAGAAATGGTTCAATGACATCTATGAAGAGGCAGTCAACAGGAGAAAAGAAGACCGTGACAAGTGGTTACAGTTAGCAACTGATCAGAGCAGCAAGGCAGAATTTGACAGAGGCCGAAGAGAAACACAAGCAGTATTGCGGAGAGAAAAGAGGAAGTTGGTGAGTGGGGTTATTACAGAAGCAGAAGACGACTTCCATGGAAGGAGGATGAAGAACATGCACGGAAAGGTCAACTATCTGAGGAAAACCTATAAACTCACAGAGAAATTCATAAAAAATGCCAAAGGAGAGATGCTGACAAATGAATATCAAATTTCAAAGAGATGGGAAGAATATTTCAGTGACTTGTTAAATTGTGAAGACCCAACAACACTCTTTAACTTCCCCCTATCACAGACAGCAGACCCGGAATACCTACCACCAACTGTAGAAGAGATCAGGAAACATAAAACAGCTTAAAAAGGACAGAAGCCCAGGAGAAGATGGCATCCACGCTGAAATAATTCAGGAAGGGGGTAAATACCTTGTCGCAAGTATTCACATATTAATAGAGACCATTTTCAATACTGAAAACATTCCAGAAGTCTGGAGGAATGCACTAATCTGTCCCACCCACAAGAAGAATGACTGAATGGCATCACTCTGCTCAAAATTTGTTATAAGATCTTCTCAAATTGTCTTCTAGATCAAATCCAACCATTGGCAGACACCGTTATTGGAGAATATCAAGGGGGATTTCGTCACGGGAGATCTATTATCGACCAAATCTTTGTCCTTCGCCAGATCGTACAAAAAAAGGTGGGAGTTTGGCCAAGAGCTACACATGCTGTTTGTCAACTTCGGAAAAGCATATGACTGCATTCATTGGGAAAGTATGCTGACATGTCTGGAAGAGTTCGGGTTTGCCAAGATATTAGTAGGCCTTGCGAAGGCCTGCCTGATGGATACTACAGCAAAGGTAAAAATTGCGAATGAGGTGACTGAAACATTCAAAATAAAAACTGGTCTACAGCAGGGTGATGGACTATCTCCTGTTCTTTTCAATCTCTCATTAGGGAAGGTAATGTGAGAGATGTCATCTAATGAACTCACAGGAGTCCAGACCGGGGCTGTGAACATCAAGTAACTCGGATATGCTGATGATGTAGTGCTACAATCTGGGTTGCAAGAAGAATTAGAGGAAATGACTGACATTCTGGAAACAACAGGGAGGAAAATTGGAGTTCAAATCTATCGTAACAAGATGGAATACAATGTTCTACACCGTAGACATAATGAAACTCAAAAACCACTTCCACTCTTACACACAACTGAAGGTTCTTATTGTCAAGTCAGGGAGTTCAAATATCTGGGCGCAGTATTCAGAGATGAACCATCCAGTGAAATGGAAATACAGGCAAGACTACGGGCAGGTAATCGCTGTTACCACAGTCTTAATACTCTCCTCAAAATGAGAAGTTTGTCAAGACATTTCAGAATAAACATTTACAAAACATTCCTGCAGCCAGTAGTACTATATGGATGTGACACCTGGAGTTTAACCAAGCATGATCTGAACAGACTGATGATACCTGAAAGGAAAGTCCTTCGGAAGATTTTTGGACCAGTTTATGATAATGAGTGAAAAATGGAAGATTCATCACAACACAGAGTTGTATGATATTTACAAAGAGTCAAACATCGTGGCTATAATGAAGACACGACAACTCCAGTGGGCAGGGCATGTTGCTTGAATGCAGGACAACCGATGGCCGGAAACTGTACTCAACACCAAGCCAACCGGCAGAAGGCCCATAGGGAACTTGATGGAGTGACTGTGTATCCAAAGACATCTAGAGAGTGTGACTGCTGGAAGGATGTCAAAAAGGAGCCGAAGACAGGCTGAAGTGGAGGCAATCTCTCAAAGCAGTGTGCAGTCCATTGGGCCTGATTGTGTAAAGTAAGTAAGTATATAACACACAGTGGTTGGTATAAGTTTGTTGGATGAGGTTCCATGCCTTATGCACTCAGTCAGTGAGCACAGGGACAGTTAATGCTGATGGTGGAGTTGGTGCTCAACTGGAAACAGATCTGGTGATCAACCAGGCTAAGGCAAAATGTTAGCACTCTGTAGAACATGCTGAGTTAAAAGAGTGGTATGTGGATGGTCGTTATCCTCTGGAAAACACCACCTGGACTGCTGTTCATAAATTGCACCAGGTTGACAATATGCAATCAGGATGCACGAGATAGCCATGACAGTGCTCCTGCTGTCATACAAAATCAAGTCCCTGACCATAACTCCAGGTGTAGGTCCATTACATCTAGCATGCAGACAGATTAGTTGCAGGCCCCTCAACTGGCCACCTCGTAACCAGCACACAGTCATCACTGGAACCAAGACAGAACCAGCTTTCATCAGAAAAAAAACAACAAATCTCAACCCTGCCCTCTTAGTGAGCTCTCACTTGACACTACTGAAGTTGCAAATGACGGTGGTTTGAGGTCAGTGCAATATGCACTGTGGGGTGCCTGGCTCAGAGCTATCCTTGAAGTAACCAATTTGTTACAGTTCTTTGTGTCAATGTGGCGCCAACTGCTGCTGTAGGTGCAGTATGATGCCCCAGAGTCAAACAATGAGTGCTATGGTGTTCCTTCTTGGTAGTGCATTGTGGCCGTCCAGAGCATTGTCTTCCTGTGATGGTACACTCTTGTGCCCACCGCGACTGGCAATCGTGTACAGTGGCTACATTTCTGTCAAGATTTACTGCAGTATCACAGAAGGAACATCCATCATCTCATAGCCTTATCACACACCAGTGAGCCGGCCGCGGTGGTCTAGCGGTTCTAGGTGTGCAGTCCGGAACCGCGCGACTGCTACGGTCGCAGGTTCGAATCCTGCCTCGGGCATGGATGTGTGTGATGTCCTTAGGTTAGTTAGGTTTAAGTAGTTCTAAGTTCTAGGGGACTGATGACCACAGATGTTGAGTCCCATAGTGCTCAGAGCCATTTGAACCAACACACCACTGAGGTGTTGATAATGACATCTTTGTCACCTTAAAGTCATTCCTGAGTAACATCAGTTCATGATGTCCAGTCTCAAACGTAACTAACATTCCTGACCATTAAAGCAAACCTGAACTGCATCATCATTGCACTACTAGCGCCACTCTTATGCAATTTATTTTTGTCACTGTACTTCATTCGTATGTGTCCAACAGGGCACGGTAGCAATATTTTCCAAAAGCTGCAAGCAAAATTATGTTTTCAGGGATCTGACAGTACAGGGTCAAAATGTAAACATTACACTTTTCCTCCAGCCCAGGAAAATTAGTTGTTTCTTTTGATTAGGTGTGGTCTGTGTTTGGTCTTAGGTGGTTTATAAAAGCACCATTTGTTCATGGGCAGTTCCTGAGAAAACGGAAAATCTTGATTTTTTTTTTTTTTTCTGATACAAAACTACCAATTGTGTGGATGGCAGCTTCTCTAATTTCAATTTTGAAACTTGTTTCAATGTTGTTATGTTACCGAGATCTAGAGGTTCAAAGTTATTGTACTTAAGCGTGTAAAATATGTACATACTATTAAGGCTGATGCATAAATGTAGTTTTAATTGAAGTAGTGATCACATGGCAAAGGTTCTGGGGTCACCACAAGGATTCTTTCACCAAACTGCCTTTCCGATCTGCATTTGTTTTACCAATAAAACTTTGTGATGTGCTCTCTCTGTACAATGGGCATGTCATACTGTTGCAGACTGTCTTGACATGCAAATTATTCTGTGGTGGTACAAGGACCTTACAAAAAAAAATAAAAATCATTCTTTGTACTTGCAAATCAAACATTGCATTTTTTAGTATATCGTAGGTGTAGCCTGAAGTGAAATTGCTCTGGATGGGGGGTAGTTTTGTTTTAAATTATGCATTTGTCATTTATATGTGTCAATGTATGTAAATGAATTATCAAGACTTTACTGACCTACAAAATTCGTGTTATATAAGCAGGTGACGCTACTGTAACAGCAAAAGAATGCTTCTGTTTGACCACAAAAAGACTGATATGCTCTTCTTTAGAAAACTCTGGGATGAAAGTGGGGAACCGGCTGCCTCAATCCTCATTCCACCTTCCTCACCAAAAATTTTGGGGTGCACACATGTTCACTCTTTTCTGTGCTGAAAGAGAGTGGCAGGTGCACAAAGATGGTGGAAGAGAGAGGAGAGAGACAGTGCTAGCAGGACTGCAAGAAAAAGAGAAACGAGACAGTTATGGTGGGAAAGTTGACATTGCATTAAAAGAGAAAGAGAGATGGGTGGTGGTAGTAACACACAGACAGACAGAGAGAGAGAGAGAGAGAGAGAGAGAGAGCGCATTGGGGGAGTGTAAAACATGAAAGTTCTAGTTTTGTTAACAATGTGATAACTATATTTGGTGAAAAGTCTTGGTGGCAGTTTATGAGTTGCACCCAGGACCTTGTGCTGATTGAATGTGATTAGCATTTTATTAATAATGTGAAAAAATGAAACAAACAGTCTGTGACATTTACTATAAAATATATTTTGAAACAAACAGAACCTTGAAATTGTTTTTGCAAGAAGGACCATTCAACTAGAAAAAAAAACTGTTCCAACAAAGGAACAAGTACTAACAGACAACTAATGATGGTAAGCAAAAGATCATTTTTAACAACTCCAATTTAAATTGATGTACAATCTAACATTTTTCTCTTATTTGTTCTCAAGCTGTTGACAAAGTATGATGCACCAAAATCATAGACAACACTTGTGAGGTTTGCTATATGAAATGATTTCTTGTAAGTTGAAAATAATAATTTTACTACAAGTATTTGGGCTTCAGCATTTACACCACAATATTGTGAGGGATCATTTAAAAGTCCCTTATTGCACCTGTGAGATTTGTTTATCTGCAAACCTCTGCACTTGTCCATTAGATGCTGCTGAGTGTGCCGTGCTAAATTTGACATTTTTCTGCTGCTGTGCCAGTTGAGACCAGTAGAAATGGTGTGGCGTCAATGTGAAGTTAAATTTCGTGTAATTGTCAGATGGGCCAGTGATTGGTAATCAACACAGCTAATGTATTGCACTTGGTTGAGAAGAAGTTACAGTGAACGCTTCTTTGTCAATATGGTATTGGTGTGTAAGATGAATCATTTGCATGTCTTCTGGTATCTATTATAGTGCAAAAATGTTCTCAACATTAAGAAACAGATACTGTTGTAACACTAACTCACAATTCTAATGCTAGTGATGACAATGGCGAACACTTCACTGGAGGTGGTAGTGAAAGGGAATTCCAACCTTCTCCTGATAACGTGTCATCAGAATGTTTGATGTTGATGCACTAGAGAACTTAAACAATGATTCTCTGTCAGAAGTTTAAATGCATGTGACAAGCTCCTGAAGGCTAAAATGAATATTAACAGCGTACTGGAGTATGTGCCAAAGAAAATAGAAGGCAATACAGTTTTCAAAGGAAATCACATGGTGTAGTTCAATATCATCAAGCAGTGTGTATTGGTGAAGCACAAGAATGCAGTTCTTGTCTCCATTATTATTAATTACAACATTGGACATAGTGAGGAATCTCAGGTTTACAAGATTTACTGGGTTTTATTTGATTTGAAAAAAAAAGTTTAGGGTAATGTTATATGGCATAACTATGCTCCAAGCACGAAAAGATAAGGATGAAGAAGAAGATGGCTCATACATGTTGTTGCTGAAGTCAATGCACTTATCATGACAAAAAACATCCAGACAGATTCTGTATGAAACTGTGATCAGAGTCAGTTTAGCTGTGAGCTTTTTTTCCGAAAGACTTCTATCCATGAAAAGGGAGAGAAACACTGTCTCAATATTGGAATCAGTTAACAGTGCAACACAACACTGTACAATCTATGAGGAAGTACCCAAAGAAAAAAAAAAAAAAAAAAAAAAAAAGACAAGAGGAGTAACATTGCTATGGGCAGAACTAGTGTAGTACACATTTCTGCCACTAGGTATGTATAGTCCAACTCATTGCCAGTTAAGTGCTGCCTGTTTTGTCAACCTAACTTGTTCTGTTCAGCTGCTGTGACTGTTTTTTCTAGCTTTGTTTTTTATTATGGCAAGAGTAAGTGAACAATGTGCAGCTGTTAAGTTTTGTTTTCTACTCAGTAAAAATGGTGCTGAAACTGTGTTAATTTGAAAACAGCTTACCAAGATGATGATATGGGAAAAACTCCAGTGTACAGGTGGTTTGTTCGATTTAAAAATGGCGACATGTCAATTGATGATGAACATCGTTCTGGGCATCCATCAACTGCCTGAAAAAATTTGAGAGCTTGTACTCCCAGACTGTCGACTGACAGCTGATCAACTGTCAGAGATTAGTGGGTTATCTTGGAGCTCAGTTCAGCAAATTTCAACAGAAGATTTGGGAATGAAAAGGAATGCTGGCAAGTTTGTTCCTTAGGTCCTGACTGACAATCAAAAGGAATGTCGAGTTGAAACATGTCATGCTTTGGAACAACAGTGTGAGACCGATCCAGATTTTATGTCAAAGTGTGGTGATGAGTCGTGGTGCATGAAAAGGGGCATAAAAGGACATCGATTTGACAGTACTAAAGAAGTTGAGGAAAAAATGAGAGAGGAGCTTTAAACCATTTCTAAATATGACTACAAAAAATGTTTCAAACGGTGGAAGCACTGGTGGGTCAAATGTATTAGTTGTGATGGAAAATACTTTGAACTGGATAAGGTTGTTTTGTAAACAGTTTGAAAATATACAGCTTTTAAAAAATAATTCTAGTTTCTTTTTGGTACCCCTTCATATGTTGCTATGTCAATGGATGGACAATTGACAAACTGAGTCTATACATGCTTCCAAGTACAAAGTTTCAACCCTGTGTGTCAAGGGAAATGGAAAAATGATGTCCCCCAAATGTCTAAGCAGAAAGAATGCCTGAAGACATTTTTTCCTGTCAGCTCTGAATCCACATTTGGCAACTGTCACTAGTGTTTTATGGCTCCTGTTATGGACATATGGATGTGCAAGTACTACTGGAAGCTCCTGGAGGAAGAGATGTAGTTTCAAAAATCGTACTACAAAATATGTGCAACCTCTTGACATTTATTTCTTCAGTCAACACGAAATACGTGCAAAGAGAATAACAGATTTTCCTAAACTACATTCTAGGGACATGCAGCCAAAATTGTGACACAGTCTTTATTACAAAAATGCATTCTGTCATTTACAACCAAGTATCTGCTGAAGTATATACACCAGTACTTCATTACACATGGCAGAGTGCTGACTTCGATATTGGTGAACTTACGGATCACTTCAAAAGTGTCAATGACATGGCGTTCAGTGATACTATTGTAGAATGTGCAGGTATGATTTCATCTTGTTGTGACCATTTTATTGAAAATCCTCACATATAAGTATGTTCATTAGAATGCAGATACTTTCCAAGTTAGTTAAATCAGAGGCAGGTAGGAAGTTGAAGGATTTAACTTTGGTTAAAATGATGCTTTTAAATACAATTTTGTAGCAATTAATACTTAAAGGTAGCTCGAAACTGTGACCACAGCTGGGATGCAAACCTGGAACATTACTTACCGAATGAGGTACGCAGAGAAGTTCAAAAAGTATGAGATGACATACTGACACAAGTAAAGCAGTGAGGGTGGGTTGCACTTTATACCTGGGTATCTCATTCGGCAAGAGACTGGTGGTGAAAGGCAAACTTCTGGTTTCATGTCCTGATGCTGCACACACATTTCACATGCCAGCAGTGAAACATTCATTCTGGAAATTAATATTTTAACTTCTGTAGGCTATTGTGATGCCAGTACATTTTCTATGCTGCACTCAGAACTCTTAAAAGGGGATTGCCTGAACCAGCTCATTATGTTGTGCCAATTTAGAGACAGTGAAGCTGCTGAAGCTGGGTGTACAATGTGGTATGCTCTACCTGTATTCAATGGAAATTTATAGCGTCTAGTCAGTTACATAATCTGTACTTTTTTGGGAAGCTATTTTGCTCAAAATGATGTACCTGTAATATGCAAATGAATACTGATAATTATAGATTCATACCCCTGTCTGAAAATTGTGCCTCAATTTATAAAAGGTGATCGGAAGTGAATCTAAGATGCCAACAGGATTAAATGATCACCTTTGAAAATTGCATTTTGGCAAAATACATATACCAATTTGTTTTTCTGAGGTTTGAGACATGCAACACAGCAGATAAGTGATTCTCAGTGTAGACAAAGACCATGTAGTTTCCAATAAAGTCTTGTTAGTGTGCAATTTTCCGCATTTCCTTATTACTATTCAGAAAGATAATCAATGATAACATGTTACAAATATAAAATTCAACAAAAATGTGTTTCAGTATTAGGAAAACAATTAATTAGTTTTAAAAAAGTATACTTTGACTAATGTAACTGAAATTCTTTAAAGAAACTTTCTTTGGATACAAGTTTCTTTATCTTAATATAAGGTTATTATGTGTAAAAACTTTACTGTTATTTTTGGAGTTCTTTGTTCATACACATTACCATGTATAGAAACCCTCCTGATGCATTTAAATGAGGTGACAATAGCAGGTAGCATGATGGAAATGAGTGGGGGCATGGGGAGGAGGGGGGGGGGGGGGGGTTGCTGACCACCTTTTACAGGCAACAGTATAAATGTAAACTCTGTCCATAGACCCCATCGGTACTGATCAGCCACTGTGTCATCCTCTGCCAATTTCGTCATTGGATGTGACGTGGAGGTATGGGGGTCAGCACACCAATCTCCTGGCCATTTGCAGTTTTAGTGATGTGGAGCCCCTCTACTAGGTCAAGTAACTCCTCAACTGGTAGCACGAGGCTGGCTGCACTCCGTACCAATCTTCTAACCAAGGAAAAATCCTTGGCTGTACCAGAAATCAAACCACAGACTTCCTTACAGCAGTCTAGCACACTGATGCATGCATCTATGGAGGCGCAAAATTACAGATCTCTGAATGGCTTAAACTTTTTCATCTTTTCATTTAGTACTTAAAAAAATTTTGGGATTGATTTTGAAAACATAAACATGACATAAAAGTAAAAGTTATATGGCGTGAATGGATGTGATATCCCGAAGGGCAGGTTCAGTCATCTAATTGGAAAGGTTTCTCCCTATCCTTTACACCCACAGGCACTTTTATTTTACACAAATGAGAGTTGTGTCCGTGGCAGTAATGGTTTCACGAGTTCCCTGGCCGCCGATGGGGTAGGATAAGCCTGTGACAGGACTGGAATAGGAAGTGCTGGGTGGGTGGTCTTGGTACCTGGGTCTACCACAGGCAACAGGCTGGGACTGGGACTGGATTAGGATGTTGTGGAAGTTGGAATACCACTTTAGGAGGGGTGGGAACGATCTCTGGTAGGGTATCCCTCACTTGGGGCATGATGACAAGTAATCAAAGCCCTGGTGAAGGAAGTTGTTCTAGTTTGGGATGGTACTGGGTGACGAAGGGGGGCACTACTTTGTAGCTGGTTCTTGGGGATGTGAAAGCAAATGGTATTACAGACCTGTTTGTGAACTAGGTCTGGGGAGGCCTTGGTGAGACTCTCAGCCTACTGAGGAAGGGAGTTGTTGTCACTGCAGATATGCTGTCTTTGAGTGGCAGGATGCATGGGAGGGATTTTTTGGTGTGGAAGGGATGATAGATGTCAGAACGCAGGTACTGTTGGTAGGTGTAGTGTGGACAGATGGAGCCATTACAGAGGAAGTGGTCAACATCAAGGAAGATGGCACAAGCCATAACAATTGATGGGTGTCCAGAGCAGGAATTGTTGGTCACCTCTACTTGCCCCCCTCAGCAGTCTTCAACCACATTGAAACTTGTGAAGATGATAAAACAGAGCCACCACAGGCATGATGGATAAGTTGATTGGTACTGGTGTAACTTTTGCCTACTTTGGTGCTGAACTCGATCACACACCATTGTTTGAGATTTGCTCCATTGTGCGTCATGATAAAGTTATTAGGACAAGTAGAGAGAGAGAGGGGGGGGGGGGGGGGGGGGAAATAATACAACTGTCACGTGTAGCAGACTGACCTTGGGTACATTGTGAAGGCAAGTATAAATTGACCTCCCCTTCCGCCACATAGCCCAAGTGGTCCAAACTGTCACTTTACTCACAGCCACTAATTACATAACAGAGAACTGTAGAAATGATCTTACGCATTGTCATATCCTTGATAGATTGATTCAGTTCAGTACATGCTGCATGAAATTGTTTTTGCTTGGATATACCCACCAGTCCTTCCTGCAAGAACTCTTCAATGGCCAGCGTCACTCCCTTCTCATCTCCGGTCCAGAACACGTACTCTGCCATGTCTTGTGGTGAATACTGGATCCCGGCATACGATGACAATTTGTCACCCTGTGGACAGTGCAAACATTTAGAAACATGTCTCTTTTTTCCTTACTAGAAAACATACGTAAATGTACTATCACAGTTATAGGCATGCTGCATCACTGAATTATTGTGCCATTATTACATGAGGAGGTAGGGAAGAAACTTCTCACAATCTGCATGGGCTACCATACACTACAAATATGGGATTGCCAGTAGTGTTGTATGGAAGTGAGGTTTTGAGACACAAAAAGGAAGATGACAGTGAAGTACAAACAGTAGAGGTTAGGTTTTTATGGAGCATAGAAAAAAAGGAAATTCTGCTTCACGCCAAGACCCAGAATGTAAATACCAATACATATTTCACCACCTGAAGATGATGGTGTGAACCAAAATACACAGTGGAACAGTAAATGACATAGTCACATTAATGGTAATGTTTTCCAAATGACACATACTGTTCTACTATAGACAGCATTGAAATATAGCAGCGATATGTTCACTTACTAAGATATCACTACTAACATATTTTTCTTTTCTGCTTTCTGTTCCATATGTAATACATAGAAACCTTCAAAATTGTTGTCAAGCTGTTGATTTGCAGAATGTTTGAATCATAGAAAACAATAATTTTGAAATTTCAGTTATTTTCTTGATGGGGGTTTTGAAATCCCATTGCGTACTCCAGCTTCCACTTGATTATATTGTATTATCTTTGTAAACATTTAAAGACATTCAACCTAATACTTATCTATATTCTATACTTTTTTATTATCAAAAATAAAACACACAAAAATAGCTCTGCATTGTACATTTTATGGTAGTTATTCTTGTTGCATCTTTAAACACCCACTCCACACCAGTATTACTGAATGCACTTCAGTCTGTTGGTTCAGAGATCATCTTAAACATTTTTGAACAATCACTAACAATTGTATATACAAAACAGTCAGGCTGTAATGGCATCAGCAGAAAGGCAATGATCCAGAGAGACGAGTGCAAAGGGTGCTTGACTTCTTTTGTCAGGTAGTGTATTTTAAAAATACACTCCTGGAAATGGAAAAAAGAACACATTGACACCGGTGTGTCAGACCCACCATACTTGCTCCGGACACTGCGAGAGGGCTGTATAAGCAATGATCACACGCACGGCACAGCGGACACACCAGGAACCGCGGTGTTGGCCGTCGAATGGCGCTAGCTGCGCAACATTTGTGCACCGCCGCCGTCAGTGTCAGCCAGTTTGCCGTGGCATACGGAGCTCCATCGCAGTCTTTAACACTGGTAGCATGCCGCGACAGCGTGGACGTGAACCGTATGTGCAGTTGACGGACTTTGAGCGAGGGCGTATAGTGGGCATGTGGGAGGCCGGGTGGACGTACCGCCGAATTGCTCAACACGTGGGGCGTGAGGTCTCCACAGTACATCGATGTTGTCGCCAGTGGTCGGCGGAAGGTGCACGTGCCCGTCGACCTGGGACCGGACCGCAGCGACGCACGGATGCACGCCAAGACCGTAGGATCCTACGCAGTGCCGTAGGGGACCGCACCGCCACTTCCCAGCAAATTAGGGACACTGTTGCTCCTGGGGTATCGGCGAGGACCATTCGCAACCGTCTCCATGAAGCTGGGCTACAGTCCCGCACACCGTTAGGCCATCTTCCGCTCACGCCCCAACATCGTGCAGCCCGCCTCCAGTGGTGTCGCGACAGGCGTGAATGGAGGGACGAATGGAGACGTGTCGTCTTCAGCGATGAGAGTCGCTTCTGCCTTGGTGCCAATGATGGTCGTATGCGTGTTTGGCGCCGTGCAGGTGAGCGCCACAATCAGGACTGCATACGACCGAGGCACACAGGGCCAACACCCGGCATCATGGTGTGGGGAGCGATCTCCTACACTGGCCGTACACCACTGGTGATCGTCGAGGGGACACTGAATAGTGCACGGTACATCCAAACCGTCATCGAACCCATCGTTCTACCATTCCTAGACCGGCAAGGGAACTTGCTGTTCCAACAGGACAATGCACGTCCGCATGTATCCCGTGCCACCCAACGTGCTCTAGAAGGTGTAAGTCAACTACCCTGGCCACCAAGATCTCCGGATCTGTCCCCCATTGAGCATGTTTGGGACTGGATGAAGCGTCGTCTCACGCGGTCTGCACGTCCAGCACGAACGCTGGTCCAACTGAGGCGCCAGGTGGAAATGGCATGGCAAGCCGTTCCACAGGACTACATCCAGCATCTCTACGATCGTCTCCATGGGAGAATAGCAGCCTGCATTGCTGCGAAAGGTGGATATACACTGTACTAGTGCCGACATTGTGCATGCTCTGTTGCCTGTGTCTGTGTGCCTGTGGTTCTGTCAGTGTGATCATGTGATGTATCTGACCCCAGGAATGTGTCAATAAAGTTTCCCCTTTCTGGGACAATGAATTCACGGTGTTCTTATTTCAATTTCCAGGAGTGTATCTTCTAAACCATTTCTGTTCTAGAGTGAACTTTGAGAAGTAGAAGGCTACTGAGGAAAGTGGTTTACAGGTCAGTAAACTTCCAACATAGCTCTGGTCAGGCGTACTGGTGGGTGGCTGTTTGTGCGCTGCCATCATACTATGACACACAGGCACCTCTATTACCATAATCTTTTCTGCTTACGTCAAAATCAATGTACTTATTTTTTATGGTGAAATATTGATTGAGGCTGTGTCAGTCACATCGTTATGGAAGCAATGTACAATTTGTTATTTGCAGTCTACAGTGTGTAAAATTATTTTAGACTACATTAGGTATTATGTTTGTATATGAAGTGTAAATGTACGTCTATAAGGATGAAAAATGAAAGTACCGAAATTTCAAGCAAATTAGCATGCTGACAAAAATGCATGATCAGTCCCAACGTCAATGTGTTCATTTCCAGATGGTAATCTACTGACTTGTTCATTTTGCTACATCTCTAAACTAACTGGTTTTCTTGAAGAAACTAATTCTCTGCTCACCTAACAGGCATTGTGTACCCCACAATTATTATTTTTTTTTAAGGTTTTCAATATGGTTGTTACTCAGCAACTGTACTAGTTTCAACATACGATTTTACATCCAAACCCCTTGAAAATTACTGTTTTGTACATTGACTCAGGTTTCGACGACTACTAAGGGTGTCTTCATTGGAATAAAATTTTGATAAATCCTATAAAATAATCATACTTTGCTTTGGGTCTTTGTCCCACTTCAACGCGGGGTCGGCCTTGTTACTATGTATGTGTCAGACGGTGGCCGGATGCCCTTCCTCTCGCCACCCCGAATCCCCCTACGTGAATTGAAAATATCTTCAAAGATGCAAAGATTTTCTGGATTGTACAGCTGTATGTACAAATTTTACGTAATTATGTTGTGTCTAATAGACGGTTCTTATTTCTACCTAATCTGTTTTACTAGTGTGCATTTTCAACGATACATTAAGCTCTCTTCCTTTGTTTTCAAAACAAATATAAACTGTCGTTTTCTCCAGTTATTTATGTTGTAATGTTTCAAAATGGGCACATATCACCACTGTCCGCGGCGCAACTTGTATTGATAGCAATGTAAGCCATTGGGCCAATCTGTCTGATATTCCTAGCTAGGCATAAGTGGCAAAGGCTGAAACGTTTTGTTTTATTTTTTGACTTGAGCATGGCTAAAATCGGACTATTGTTTTTTCGCAATGTAATTTTTACGTAAGTAACCTTTGTACCGCATGTCAATTGCCATCTTGGTTAATGCGTTTTTTTTGTCACACAAAATTTTCTCTTGTATTATTTTATAGGGTTTATCAAATTTTCATTCTGATGAAGACACCCTTATTATGTTTCGAAACCTAGGTCAATATACCAAACAGTAATTTTCAACGGAAAGGATGTATAATCCTATGTCGAAATTTTAGTGAATTGTTTTGACTAACGCCAAGTTTTGCCAAACACTCATTTGAAGTACGTAGCGAATTCGTCATTTTGGAGTCCGCTATGCCACGTAACTGCGTTCATTTTTCCGACATTAAGTACTCGCCATTGTTGTAAAATTGATAGAATGTCCGCCTGACAACGTCTTTTGATAACTCGTTTAGTTTGGTTACTGATATTTTGTCTCGGAAAAGAGATTGTGGTACATTTCTCCTCACGACACACGCAGTGGATAGTTTTTCAACCAACGCCACAAATTGCCTGTACGGTAGCAAGGTTAAAAACAAAAAAAAACAAAAAAAAAAAAAAAAAAAAAAAAAAAAAAACTATGGTTTCGCCCGCCCGCCACCCCCCCCCCCCCCCCCCCCATTCGCCGGTAACATATCACTGTATTTCTCGATAGCAATGGATTATGGGTTTGCTTTGCTGCTGGAACTCAGTTGCCTTTTTCAGTCGCGTTCTTTCTGCTGCCCAGCCTTTCTTGTTTGGGAATCCGACCGACTTGGCGCAGGGGAATCTCACTTTGTGTAATTTGAAACTGGGAACGAACACTTCGACTCAGTAATGAAAGAAGGTATACACAAATAATATGACAAGATACTCTATTACTTCGTGTTAAACTGCTGGAAATCAATAAGGCAATGAAAACAGGAACTTCGCTACGGGCGCTCGAACTAGGCAACTTCGGAAGTTCCGCGTTGCCATTTTGTAACGTGTGTGTGTGTGTGTAAAAGAGAGGAAGGGCAGAGAGCTACGCGGGACTAGGCAGAAGTGCGGCATCGGTACGCTTGCAACCAGCCGGCGCTCACAGCGACGGGCCAACTCAGGTTTACGCCAAACCGAGTAAACCGATTTGAAAGTTTGTGTAAACCGAGTTGCGACGAAAAAACTGAGATAACATTCAACGTTGTTCTGTCTTTTACCTCTGCGCAGATTACAGTTCAGTTAACCAACCAGAGCTTCGTGGCTTCCCATCAGCGATTATACGTATACTCAAGAGTGTTATGCGAACTACACAGGGCGTAATTTTTGACCTTTCGAACTTGTGAACCATCTGAAACTTGCTGCATCGATTTTGACAACTGTAGGGAGATCGTAAGATAGTGAAATCCCTGTTCACGAGCATGACTGCGTGCTGTGGTGCAGGCACCAATTTTGAGTCTTCTGAGATAAAATTTTGAAAGTGGTAATACTCTCGGAATTTGCTGTAATGGTTTGTCGGCGATGTGGCGATCTTAAGGTAGCCATATGCCTCGTGAAATGCATGGATGGTCGCTGTGCTACAGGCCACAATCAGAAAATTCTGGGTGTGTGATTAGTAGCCGGCCGCTGGTGGCCGAGCGGTTCTGGCGCTACAGTCTGGAACCGCGCGACCGCTACGGTCGCAGGTTCGAATCCTGCCTCGGGCATGGATGTGTGTGATGTCCTTAGGTTAGTTAGGTTTAAGTAGTTCTAGGGGACTTATGGCCTCAGCAGTTGAGTCCCATAGTGCTCAGAGCCATTTGAACCATTTTTTTTTTCATTAGTAGGGATTTTGACAACGATCTGATGATTTTAACGTTGCCAAATACAAGGTGGTGCAGAGAAAACCCATGTTTTTCACTACTGAATGACCGGGACACGGTTTGATAAAAACAAACATTAAGTGATAAAGTTTGTATTTTTCGAACCTAATTAATGTCTTGGAGATGACGTCCGTCTTGCTGGATACCAATTTGGATCCTCTCCGGGAAGTTAATCATGGCTCTCACCAACATTTCATTCGCCACGGCATCAATTTCCTGACGAATGGAATTCTTCAGGTCATCGACTGTGCGAGGCTTGTTCATGTAGACTTTTGATTTGAAATATCCCCACAAAAAGAAATCGCATATGGACAAATCAGGTGTGCGACAGGGGGGGGGGGGAGGGGGCGGCGGCGGCGGCAGGAAACATCACCATATCTCGAAACAACGTGTCCTGGGAACATTTGTCGAACCACTTCCACGTATGCTCTCACCGTGTGAACTGTGGCACCGTCCTGCTAAAACCACATTTCTCTCACGTTCACCTGACGCCTTTCAAGTTCTAGATGAAGAAGGTTGTTCAACATTTTAACGTAGCGCGCTGATGACACAGTAACTGCAGTTCCTTCATATATATGGCCCAACAGTTCCCATCTTTGAAATGCAGCACCACACTGTTACTTTAAAACTGTGGAGAGGTCTTTGGTGTAATTAATGTGGGTTCTCCGGCGCCCAATACCGAAATTATTGATGCAACCGTCTAGCCTACATGAAAATGTGCTCCATCACTCATGAAGACAGTAACATCTCCATCTTACGAAAAATTTAATCCATTACGCGACAAAACTCTCTGCGCTGCACAAAATCCCCTTCACCAAGCTGCTGGACGACCATTATCTTGTAGACCATCACGTAAGATGCGGTGAAGCGAACGACGTGACACACCCAGCGCTACAGCCTGTCGTCTAGCCGATCGTTTCGAACGAGCAAGAACTGCCGTTCTCACTCGGTCTACATTTTCCGGAGTACGAACTAAGCGCGGAAGACCAGGTGGTTTCTTTCTCATCAGAGATCCAGTACTTCTAAACGCTGCAACCCATCGGAGTACAGTATTTCCATCAGGCACTGCGCCTCGACGTCCATCTCTAAAATTTTGACGCAAAAGACGTTGCACTGTGACTATGGGATCACTGTTTCTAAAGTACAGGGTATCCACAATGAGACTCCAACTTTTTAATATCCTACATCTTTCTCATATCAGATGGTGGACCTGTGAATCCTGAAGAGGGCAGACAGAGCAACTCAACAAGTTTGTGGTGTGCAAATTTGATACGCCAAATGGCCGTAGTGGAGCCGCAATCAATTGTTTTAGCAAAATGGAGGATATGAAGGAGCGTGCACAAGTGGTCTGGTGGTATGCAGAGACAAAATCGGCGACCCAAGTGCAAAGAAACTTTCGTCAAGTTTACAACAAAGCGCCGCCGTCGTTCAAGACTATGAAGAAGTGGTGTGATCAGTTTTCGGCTACTGGGAGTGTTGCGAAATGGCACAGTGGTGGTAAACCTGGGATCAGCGAACATCATGTGGAACAACTGCGGCGGTCATTAGAACAAAGTCCACAGATGTCAGTACGACAGGCAGCACGAGAACTTCGCATGAAACGTTCAACAGTGCACAAAGTGCTTCATCAAATGGCTCTGAGCACTATGGGACTTAACATCTATGGTCATCAGTCCCCTAGAACTTACGTTTAAGTAGTTCTAACTAACCTAAGGACATCACACAATACCCAGTCATCACGAGGCAGAGAAAATCCCTGACCGCCGGGAATCGAACCTGGGCATGGGAAGCGAGAACGAAAGTGCTTCATCAGCGATTACGTTTGTACGCATATAAAGTGCGGGTTGTGCAAAAAATCAAGCCTGATGATTGACCACAGCGAGAAGAATTTGCATGTGTGATGCTAGATCGCATTGCCGCGGACGAGACATTTTTATCACGCGTGATGTTTACTGACGAGGTAATCTTTCACGTGCCTGGAGCTGTCAATCGTCACAATGTGCGCATCTGGGGATCCGAAAATCCACATGCACCTAGGGAACACATGCGCGAAAGCTAATGTGTGGTGTGGTTTGATGATAAATCGTATTGCTGGGCCGTTTTTCTTTCAGGAGCCGACTGTGGATGGATCCGTCTACCTGGACATGTTGGAACAATTTGCCGTGCCACAGATAACAGACATGCAGCCAAATGTGATGTTTCAACACGACGGTGCGCAACCCCACAGGAGCCTTGATGTCTGAAAATTTTTAAATGACACATTCACGCAGCTATGGATTGGCCGTGGAGGTCCAATTCCTTGGCCACCACGTTCTCCCAACATAACCCCCCTCCATTTTTTCTTGTGGGGGTATGTGAAAGACCGGGTACACGCTACACCGGTAAAGGACCTGCAAGACTTGGAACAGCGCATAAGAATCGTCAACTCTGTCACAGAACAGATGCTCCGCAACACGTGGCACGAAATCGATTAGAGGCATGATATTCTTCGCGCTATCCATGGCGCCCATGTTCAAGTGTACTGAACCTTCCACCTGTGTATGAAAACTTGATGAGCTGCTGTATGATTTTCCTGTATTTGTTCGACAATAAATTGTGTTTCCTCTCAGATTTTATGAGTTCAAATGTTGGAGTCTCATTGTGGACGCCCTGTACTGCTCGACAACGAAGACACGATGTTCTACGTTCCAGCGCTCCATAGCGACTGAAACTGCATTGTATGCGCAATCTTCCGACATTCATTCAAGGTCAATACCCCCTCTCGTCGTCGCGTACTAGCGGTTCGAAAAACATGCGTTTCCCCTGTACTACAGCTCGCTTCCCCATCATTTCCCTGTCACTTTTGAGTGCTGTGACGCTAATGTTCTCTATAGCCCCACTTGTAAATAACAGTTATCAAATGCTTCACGAATTTCAAACAAAATGAAACATAGTAATTCTTTACAGACGAATGAAAAAACTAGTAGAAGACGACCTCGGGGAAGATCACTTTGGATTCCATAGAAATATTGAAACACGTGAAGCAATAGCGACCCTATGACTTATCTTAGATTAAGAAAAGGCAAACCTACGTTTCTAGCATCAGTAGACTTTGACTGGAATACTCTCTTTGAAATTGTGAAGGTGGCATGGGTAAAATACAGGGAGCGAAAGGCTATTTACAATATGCACAGAAACCAGATGCCACTTATAAGAGTTGAGGGACATGAAAGGGAAGCAGTGGTTGGGAAGGGAGTGAGACAGGGTTGTAGCCTCTCCCTGATGTTATTCAATCCGTATATTGAGCGAGCAGTGAAGGAAACACAAGAAACATTCGGAGAAGGTATTAAAATCCATGGAGAAGAAATAAAAACGTGGAGGTTCGCCGATGACATTGTAATTAGGTCAGAGACAGCAAAGGACCTGATGTGCAGCTGAACGGAATGGACAGTGTCTAGAAAGGAGGATATAAGATGAACATCAACAAAAGCAAAATGAGGATCATGGAATGTAGTCGAATTAAGTTGTGTGATGCTGAGGGAATTAGATTAGGAAATGAGACGCTTAAAGTGGTAAATGAGTCTTGCTATTTGGGGAGCAAAATAACTGATGATGGTCGAAGTAGAGAGGATATAAAATGTAGACTGCCAATGGCAAGGAAAGCGTTTCTGAAGAAGAGAAATTTGTTAACATCGAGTATTGATTTAAGTGTCAGGAAGTCGTTTCTGAAAGTATTTGTATGGAGTGTAGCCATGTATGGAAGTGAAACATGGACGATAAATAGTTTAGACAAGAAGAGAATAGAAGCTTTTGAAATGTGGTGCTACAGAAGAATGCTGAAGATTAGATGGGTAGATCACATAACTAGTGAGGAGGTATTGGGGAGAAGAGAGATTTGTGGCACAACTTGACTAGAAGAAGGGATCGCTTGGTAGGACATGTTGTGAGGCATCAAGGGATCACCAGTTTGGTATTGGAGGGCAGCGTGGAGGGTACAAATCGTAGAGGGGAGCCAAGAGATGGATACACTGAGCAGATTCAGAAGGATGTAGGTTGCAGTAGGTACTGGGAGATGAAGCTTGCACAGGATAGAGTAGCATGGAGAGCTGCATCAAACCAGACTCAGGACTAAAGACCACAACGACAAAAGTAAGGTACCGCAGTTTTAAAAATCACAGTGAGTGACGTCCCGTTATGTGAGTGTAGATCCGACTAGGTTCAACTCTGGTTCGGTGGGCGCGATGGCGGTAAACTACAACCTCTCGGGAGGTCCTCATCCACAGTGGCGGCCGCCGCCCGCCGCGTGAACGCAAATTGAGTTAGTGACAGTCTAACTCGGGTTGACTTGAAACCCCAGTTAACCCGATTAGCTAAGTAGAGCTGACCCACCTCCGGCAGTGGACAGTGGTACTCACCGCGGTCTCTGGGGGCGCCCTGCGGCGCTGCTGTGGCGGCATGGCGGCGCCCGCAGCCCGCGCCGCCTCCTGGTTATTCCCCGGCTGGCGCGGCTGCTGCTGGGGGGAATCCCCGGTGACTGCGTGCACGCCCAGCTGCGGCAGGCTCAGCTCGACGCGCGTCCTCGTCGAGGGCGTCGCCCCCACCGCCGCCTCCCCTTCCGAGGTCTTGCTCAGGTGCGCCACCACGCGCCCGTCTTCACGCGCTGCACACAGAACAACACTTCACCTAGTTGAATTGGCTACTCACCTGCTGATCTACTGTCCCATTTGTTCACAACGTCCTGAACCAATACTCCCTAGTTCTGGATCGGTAGGAAACATCCGTACGCAAAGACTGGAAAGTTGCACAGGTCACACCAGTATCCAAGAAAGGTAGTAGGAGTAATCCACTAAATTACAGGCCCATGTCATTAACGTCGATATGCAAGATGATTTTAGAACATACACTACTGGCCATTAAAATTACTACAACACTAAGATGACGTCCTACAGACGCGAAATGTAACCGACTGGAAGAAGGTGCTGTGATATGCAAATGCTTGGCCTTTCAGAGCATTCACACCAGGTAGGCGCCAGTGGCGACACCTACAACGTCGTTGTGATGCCTCGTGTAAGGAGGAGAAATGCGTACCATCACGTTTCCGACTTTGATAAAGGTCGGATTGTAGCCTATCGCGATTGCGGTTTCTCGTATCGCTACATTGTTGGTCGAGATTCAATGACTGTTGGCAGAATATGGAATCGGTGGGTGATACGGAACGCTATGCTGGATCCCAACGGCCTCGTATCACTAGCAGTCGAGATGACAGGTATCTTAACCGCATGGCTGTAACGGATCGTGCAGCCACGTCTCTATTCCTGAGGCAACAGATGGGGACGTTTGCAACACAACAACCATCTCCACGAACAGTTCGACGACGTTTGCAGCAGCATGGACTATCAGCTCGGAGACCGTGGCTCCGGTTACCCTTGACGCTGCATAACACACAGGAGCGCCTGCTATGGTGTACTCAACGACAAACCTAGGTGCACGAATGGCAAAACGTTATTTTTTTCGGATGAATCCAGGTTCTGTTTACAGCATCATGATGGTCGCATCCGTGTTTGACGACATCGTAGTCAACGCACATTGGAAGCGTGTATTCGTCATCGCCATACTGGCGCATCACCCGGCGTGATGGTATGGGGTGCCATTGGTTACACGTCTCGTTCACCTCTTGTTCGCTTTGACGGCACTTTGAACAATGGACGTTACATTTCAGACGTGTTACGACCCGTGGCTCTACCCTTCATCTGATCCCTGCGAAACCCTACATCTCAGCAGGATAATGCACGACCGCATGTTGCAGGTCATGTACGGGCCTTTCTGGATACAGAAAATGTTCTACTGCTGCTCTGGCCAGCACATTCTCCAGATCTCTCACCAATTGAAAACGTCTGTTCAACGGTGACCGAGCAACTGGCTCGTTACAATACGCCAGTCACTACTCTGGACGAACTGTGGGATCGTGTTGAAGCTGCATGGGCAGCTGTACCTGTACACGCCATCCAAGCTCTGTTTGAATCAATGCCCAACCGTTTGAAGGCCGTTATTAGGTCCAGAGGTGGTTGTTCTGGGTACTGATGTCTCAGGATCTATGCACCCAAATTGCGTGAAAATGTGATATGTCAGTTCTAGTATAATATATTTGTCCAATGAATACCCGTTAATCATCTGCATTTCGTCTTGGTGTAGCAATTTTAATGGCCAGTAGTGTATATTGTGTTCGAACATTATGAATTATCCCGAAGGAAACGGTCGACTGACACACAGTCAACATGGGTTTAGAAAACATCGTTCCTGTGATACACAACTAGCTCTGCATTCACATGAAGTGCTGAGTGGTATTGACAAGGGATTTCTGAACGATTCCGTATTCCTGCATTTCCGGAAGCCTTTTGACACTGTACCACACAAGCGGCTCGTAATGAAATTTCGTGCTTATGGAATGTCGTCTCAGTTATGTGTCTGGATGTGCTATATCCTGTCAGAGAGGTCACAGTTCGGAGTAATTGACGGAAAGTCATCGAGTAAAACAGAAGTGATTTCTGGAGCTCCCCAAGGTAGTGTTATAGGTCCTTTGCTGTTCCTTATCCATATAAACGATTTGGGAGACAAACTGAGCAGCAGACTTGTTGTTTGCAGATGGCGCTGTCGTTTATCGACTAATAAAGTCATCAGAAGATCAAAACATACTGCAAAACGATTTAGGAAAGATATCTGAATGGTGCGAAAAGTGTGAGGTCAGCCACATGAGTACTAAAACGAACTCGTTAAACTTCGGTTACACGATAAATCAGTCTAATCTAAAAACCGTAAATTCGACTAAATACCTAGGTATTACAATTACGAACAACTTAAATTGGAAGGAACACACAGGAAAAGTTGTGGGGAAGGCTAACTAAAGACCGCGTTTTATTGGCAGGACACTTAGAAAATGTAACAGACCTACTAAGCAGCTTGCCTACACTACGCTTGTCCGTCCTCTTTCAGAATACTGCTGCGCGGTGTGGAATCCTTACCAGATAGGACTGACGG
Source organism: Schistocerca americana (assembly GCF_021461395.2). Classification (NCBI taxonomy): domain Eukaryota; kingdom Metazoa; phylum Arthropoda; class Insecta; order Orthoptera; family Acrididae; genus Schistocerca; species Schistocerca americana. Next base: position 151,115,707 of record NC_060128.1, on the reverse strand, counting down.
AGTACATCGAAAAAGTTCAAAGAAACGCAGCACGTTTTGTATTAACGCGAATTATGGGAGAGAGTATCACAGAAATGATACGGGATTTGGGCTGGACATCATTAAAAGAAAGGCGTTTTTCGCTGCGAGGGAATCTTCTCACCAACTTTCTGCTCCAGGGAATCTTCTCACCAACTTTCTGCTCCGAATGCGAAAATATTTTGTTGGCAGCGACGTACATAGGGCGGAACGATCACCACGATACAATAGGGGAAATCAGAGCTCGTACGGAAAGATACAGGTGTTCATTCTTTCCGCGCGCTATACGAGATTGGAATAATAGATTATTGTGAAGGTGGTTCGATGAACCCTCTGCCAGGCACTTAAATGTGATTTGCAGAGTACCCATGTAGATGTAGAAGGCTACTGCTGTTTTTGTCTGGTCGCTGCGAACAATGGGTATCTTACAGTATAATAAAATGCTTTAAATGGCTCTGAGCACTATAGGAGTTGAGCACAGATGTAATCAGTCCTCTAGAACTTAGGTTAGTTAGAACTATTTTATCCTAAGGACATCCATGCCCGAGGCAGGATTCGAACCTGCGACAGTATGCGCCTAGAACCGCACGGCCACGCATGTGCCAGCACTGTACGACAAAAGCGAGCTTTGTTCCACTCATACTGCGTCTCCCCCCTCGGCTGCCACTGTGATAGGAGGCGTTGGGCAAAGCTAGCTCCTTACTTCTGCCTGAGAATACGTTCAGGATGTTGTGAACGGAATATACTTTACACCTACATCTCCACTGTCTGCACGCTTTACTGTAGCAAGATGTAGGGAATGGTGGGATCGGTGTATGAAAGAATACAAAAGAGGACCGGGTACCATAAAGAATCCAGTAGTTGCCAGTTAACGAAAAGTAGCGGCACATAAAGAAGATTTTTCTTTGCGTGTTTATTTTGGACACACTTCGTAACCACTGTGATAAAACAGGTAGTAATTCTCCATGAATTTTCGATAATCTTTGTTAATTACATATTGTCACTCAAAATAACGCAAAGATATCGACTTTTTATGTTGATGATGATTATAAACTACATATGCGGACGAAACTTTTTAAGGATGTCGCCATTCATTCCTAAAAAACATGGCATATAAAATAGTTTGATGACAACAAAGAATATCAGTTATAAGAATGCAAAGTGGACACACGTGTTGTCCTGAACATCTCAACAGAAGCAAAGTTTTTTCAGGCAGGTCTGCATCGCCATATAATTGTCTAAACAGCCAGGAAACTGAAGGCCAAATCAGTGCAATTGAGAAAGGGAAGTACCAGTAAAGTCAGGCAAGTGTAACTTGGCACGCGGACTCCCTATATCAGATCGGTAGCTGTCGGGAGACTTCGTGTCGTAGGAATTTGCAGTTATTCGTTGACACGTTGACAACTGCGCCCGCACAGACTGCTTTGTTGCTGAGCTCTGCAGTCGATGTGTTTTGTTGCGTGACTACTTCGTAAATGAGGCGTGATGCCGTTGCTGGCCCTCCCCGCGGGTTACCATCCAGTCCAGTTCGGAAAAGGAAGGCGATTTTTCAGGAGTTGGTGGAAGCTCAAAACAAAGTTTCCTATTGCATGCACTGCATACTAGCGATACATGGAGGCGGACTATATCCCGCGCCCGGTCCGCGCAAAATAAATAAATATATATCCCTGCACACTCCGCTACACAGGGGCCAAGTAATAACTCTCGGGTAGTACTTCTTCATTTACAGTACCGCCAATCTCAGCAATCAATCCTGTGCTCCACTTCACTATTTTCTTGGGTAACTGAAGAAGTTACTCCAGCTTCCTTGCAGGGTATAAGTACGAATCCAAAAAATATTGGAGATCCCTATTGCCTTGTGCCAGTTTTGGTTTGGCACAAGCACTAATCGTGTGTGTAGGAGGAGGAGATTAGTGTTTAACGTCCCATTGACAGCGAGGTCATTAGAGACGGAGCACAAGCTCGGGTTAGGGAAGGAAATCGGCCGTGCCCTTTCAAAGGAACCATCCCGGCATTTGCCTGAAGTGATATAGGGAAATCGCGGAAAACCTAAATCAGGATGGCCGGACGCGGGATTGAACCGTCGTCCTTCCGAATGCGAGTCCAGTGTGCTAGCCACTGCGCCACCTCGCTCGGTGTGTGTGTAGGCTGCCAGCCAGGCGAAAAAGAGCTCGTCTGCCAACATTTGTTTATGGCCCTAGCTGTGTTCAAGTGTGTAACTTTACATTGGGTACGGAAAGTGCACATAACTGGCAGACGAAAATTTCTCTTCAGTTTTTTCAGCCTAAGGCTTAGTTAAACAAATGGTTCTGAGCACTATGGGACTTAACAACGGAGGTCATCAGTCCGCTAGACTTAGGTTTCAGTAGTTCTAACTAACCTAAGGACATCCATGCCCGAGGCAGCATTCGAACCTGCGATCGTAGCAGCAGAGCGGTTCCGGACTGAAGCGCCTAGAACCGCAACGGCCGGCTTAAGGCTTAGGCAATAACTGAGGCGGGTGGCCGAGCGGTTCTAGGCGCTTCAGTCCGGAACCCAGCGACTGCTACGGACGCAGGTTCGAATCCTGCCTCGGGCATGGATATGTGTGATGTCCTTAGGTTAGTTAGGTTTAAGTAATTCTAAGTTGTAGGGGACTGATGACCTCAGCTGTTAAGTCCCATAGTGCTCAGAGCTATTTGAACCAATAACTGAGGCATTTGTAGGGGAACGCGTGTAATTTTGGGAAGCTAGACTGTCGTTCCAATTCATGTTTTCAAATATAAGAGGCGGTCAAAAAGTTTCCATTCATTGGAAGTACAGTCCAGAGGAGGTATGCCAGTTGGCCAAAATCGCCGTGAGCACTGAGGCAATCATCCCGCCGATGCAACACATGGGAGATATCCGTTTCATGAAACACCGTATGCTGCTGCGTTGAAGATGTCCGTAAACTGCCTGCTGGACGTCCTCGTCCGGCAGGAAGCGTAGGCCCTTGAAAGCTTTTTTTTTTTTTTTAAATGGGCGTAATAATGTATAAGAATAATATACAGAAGAATGGAAAAGAAAACTGAGAATGCGCTAGGTGACAATCAGTTTGGCTTTAAGAAAAGTAAAGGGACGAGAGAGGCAATTCTGACGTTACGGCTAATAATGGATGCAATGCTAAAGAAAAATCAAGACACTTTCACAGGATTTGTCGACCTGGAAAAAGCGTTCGACAATATAAAATGGTGCAAGCTGTTCGAGATTCTGAAAAAAGTAGGGGTAAGCTATAAGGAGAGACGGGTCATATACAATATGTACAACAACCAAGAGGGAATAATGAGGGCGGACGATCAAGAACGAAGTGCTCGTATTAAGAAGGGTGTAAGACAAGGCTGTAGCCTTTCGCCCCTACTCTTCAATCTGTACATCGAGGAAGCAGTGATGGAAATAAAAGAAAGGTTCAGGAGTGGAATTAAAATACAAGGTGAAAGGATATCAATGATACGATTCGCTGATGACATTGCTATCCTGAGTGAAAGTGAAGAAGAATTAAATGATCTGCTTAACGGAATGAACAGTCTAATGAGTACACAGTATGGTTTGAGAGTAAATCGGAGAAAGACGAAGGTAATGAGAAGTAGTAGAAATGAGAACAGCGAGAAACTTGATTGATGGTCACGAAGTCAATGAAGTTAAGGAATTCTGCTACCTAGGCAGTAAAATAACCAATGACGGACGGAGCAAGGAGGACATCAAAAGCAGACTCGCTATGGCAAAAAAGGCATTTCTGGCCAAGAGAAGTCTACTAATATCAAATACCGGCCTTAATTTGAGGAAGGAATTTCCGAGGATGTACGTCTGGAGTACAGCATTGTATGGTAGTGAAACATGGACTGTGGGAAAACCGGAACAGAAGAGAATCGAAGCATTTGAGATGTGGTGCTATAGACGAATGCTGAAAATTTGGTGGACTGATAAGGTAAGGAATGAGGAGGTTCTACGCAGAATCGGAGAGGAAAGGAATATGTGGAAAACACTGATAAGGAGAAGGGACAGGATGATAGGACATCTGCTAAGACATGAGGAAATGACTTCCATGGTACTAGAGGGAGCTGTAGAGGGCAAAAACTGTAGAGGAAGACAGAGATTGGAATACGTCAAGCAAATAATTGAGGACGTAGGTTGCAAGTGCTACTCTGAGATGAAGAGGTTAGCACAGGAAAGGAATTCGTGGCGGGCCGCATCAAACCAGTCAGTAGACTGATGACCAAAAAAAAAAAAAAAAAATATCGCATGGGGAGTGATTAGGACTATAGGCCGGGTGCTCGGGTGTCTCTCACTTGATCTGGCCTAACTTGTGCGTTACGACACTTCCCATATGGGGACGGAGCACCATTCCACAATGGTGGTTTCCAACAGACACACTGCCCTCCGCACATTCTTCATTCTTCGGTGGATGCTACCGGTGCTTGTCCTTCAGCAGCTAAGATAAGAATAACAACATGTTAACGTTTCCGCACACACGCCAGAAGGACACCAATCCCTTGCATATACAGCGTGGTCCATTGATCGTGACCGAGCCAAATATCTCACGAAATAAGCGTCAAACGAAAAAACTACAAAGAACGAAACTCGTCTAGCTTGCAAGAGGAAACCAGATGGCGCTATGGTTGGCCCGCTAGATGGCGCTGCCATAGGTCAAACGAAGATCAACTACGTTTGTTTAAATAGGAACCCTCATTTTTTATTACATATTCATGTAGTACGTAAAGAAACATGAATGTTTTAGTTGCACCACTATTTTCGCTTTGTCATAGATGGCGCTGTAATAGTCACAAACATTTGGCTCACAATTTTAGACGAACAGTTGGTAACAGGTAGGTTCTTTAAATTAAAATACAGAACGTAAATGACGTCCGTCAACCTGAATGCATTTGGCAATACGTGAAACGACATTCCTCTCAACAGCGAGTAGTTCGCTTTCCGTAATGTTCGCACATGCATTGACAATGCGCTGACACACGTTGTCAGGCGTTGTCGGTGGATCACGATACCAAATATCCTTCAAGCTTCCCCACAGAAAGAAATCCGGTGAACGTGCGGGCCGTGGTACGGTGCTTCGACGACCAATCCACCTGTCATGAAATATGCTATTCAGTACCGCACGCGAGCTATGTGGCGGACATCCATCATGTTGGAAGTACATCGCCTTACTGTCATGCTGTGAAACATCTTGTAGTAACATCGGTAGAACATTACGTAGGAAATTAGCATACATTGCACCACTTACATTGCCATCGATAAAATGGGGGCCAGTTATCCTTCCTCCCGTAATCCCTCACCAAATTAACCCGCGAAGGTCGATGATCTTCCACTTGTCGTAGCCATCGTGGATTTTCCGTTGCCCAATGGTGTATATTATGCTGGTATACGTTACCGCTGTTGGTGAATGACGCTTCATCCCTAAATGTAAAGCGTGCAAAAAATCTGTCATCGTTCCGTAATTTCTCTTGTGCCCAATGGCAGAACTGTACACGACGTTCAAAGTCGTCGCCATGCAATTCCTGGTGCATAGAAATATGGTACGGGTGCAATCGATGTTGATGTAGCATTCTCAACACCGGCGTTTTTTTAGATTCCCGATTCTCGCGCAGTTTGTCTGCTACTGATGTGCGGATTAGCCGCGACAGCAGCTAAAACGCCTACTTGGGCATCATCATTTGTTGCAGGTCGTGGTTGACGTTTCACATGTGGCTGAACACTTCCTGTTTCCTTAAATAACGTAACTATCCGGAGAACAGTCCGGACACTTGGATGATGTCGTCCAGGATACCGAGCAGCATACATAGCACACGCTCGTTGGGCATTTTGATCGAAAAAGCCATACATCAACACGATATCCACCGTTTCCGCAATTGGTAAACGGTCCATTTTAACACGGGTAATGTATCATGAAGCAAATACTGTCCGCACTGGTGTAATTTTACGTGATACCACGTACTTACACGTTTGTGACTATTACAGCGCCGTCTGTCACAAAGCGAAAAAAGTGGTCCAACTAAAACATTCCTATTTCTTTACGTACTACACGAATATGTGAGAACAATGGGGATCCTATTTAAAAAAAACGCAGTTAATATCCGTTTCACCTATGTCAGGGCCAACCATAGCGCCATCTGGTTCCCCCCCCTTTCAAGCTAGACGAGTTTCGTTCTTTGTAGTTTTTTCGTGAGATATTTGGCCAGTCACTATCAACGGACCACCCTGTATATTACATACCCCCATCAGAGTCACGCTAAGCTGCCCAAGCACAACTCATGACCCGTCCTCATAGCTTTAATCGGCCAGGAAGTTTCATACCAGCGCACAGTCCACATCAGAGTGATAATGTCATTCTGTATTCGTTGTTTTATATTTCTGTTTCCTTATGTAATACTTGTCAATTACAAACCAAGTCAACGTTGTATGAATCTTCCTAGAGACCATTTACACGGATGACATAGAACAGCCACCTCATCGCATGAACATGACAAACGGCGGTGATCTTGGACGAGACTGGTGCAGGATTGGGTGTGGTGATCACAGCTCGGCATAGCGAGCGAGAAAGAACTGCCAACTCACCCTCCTCGTCGGTCTGCGAGTGGGCGCGCCGCTCCCCGTTCACGTCGGAGTAGGTGGCGGAGTGTGACTTCAGCACCGAGAACGTCTTGCCTGGAAAACAGCAGGCGGCGTGAGTTGCACGGTACACTCAATACTGACGCTTGCGCAATATACGAGGGGCGTTTGAAGAGTCCGAGAGATGGCACCACCGTCGCGTATCGAGGTCATGTTTAGTTAGTAGCATCTTTGGAAAGAACGCACACCAAGTTTCGGCCATATTGGTCTATCTGTTGTGGTTCTGTTTGGCATTCGTGTGAATCAAGGAAGTCGATTGACTGTCAAAAAAATGGGCGAAAAAGAATATCGTGTGGTGATTAAACATTACTTTATGAAAAGCAAAACGCCTCAGGAGACTAAAGAGACGCTTCATAAGCATTACGGTGACTCTGCACCTTCGATTAGAACAGTTTGTAAGTGGTTTCAAAATTTTGGGAGTGGCCATATGGGCACAAGTAATGCTGAACGTTCTGGACGCCCTGTGGGGGTTACGGCTCCAGAAAACATTGATAAAATCCACGATATGGTGATGGATGACAGAAGAGTTAAGGCGCGTGTGATTGCTAGCGCTGTGGGCATCTCAAATGAACGGGTACATAATATTTTGCATACACATTTGGACATGAGAAAGGTATCCGCGACTGCTCACGCTTGGCCAAAAACAGAATCGTGTGAAGTGTTGCAAGGATTGTCTATAGCTGTTCAGGAAGAATCCGCAGGACTTTAAGCGACGTTTCGTCACTGTGGATAAAACATGGATACACTACTATACCCCTGAGACCAAACAACAATCTAAACAATGGATTACCAAGGGAGACCCTGCACCAAAAAAAGGCGAAGACCATTCCTTCGGCCGGAAAGGTAATGCCGACTGTCTTTTGGGATTCGCAAGGGATAATCCTCACTGACTATGTGGAAAATGATAAAACTATTACAAGTGCATATTATTCAACTTTATTAGACCGTTTGAAAACCGAGCTGCAAGAAAAACGCTGGCGATTGGACCGCAAAACAGTCCTTTTCCATCACGACAATGCACCACCACACACACCTCAACTCGTTTCACATCCCCCCTGTTCTCCAGACTTGGCTCCCTCGGACTACTATTTGCTCCCCAACTTGATGAAATGGGTGGTGGGACAAATATTTTATTCAAAGGAGGAGGTGATTGCAGCAACTGATAGCTATTTTGCAGGCTTGGACAATTCCTATTATTCGGAAGAGATCAACAAATTAGAACAGCGTTGGACGAAGTGTATAAGTCTAAAAGGAGACTACTTGGAAAAATAAAAAAGGTTTACCCAAACACGTAGGTAGTTTTTATTTTTGCACGGACTTTTCAAACACCCCTCGTAGCGTTCCGTGTAAGGGTAGTGTGCAATGACTCCCAGTACCTGCCGAGAGAGAAAAATTCAATTCGCAGTGCATCAATTTCCGCAAAGAACTGAAAAAAGGAAGTGATGAAAGATCAGGGAGTGTGCTGGAGGATGTGTATTAATTCCTGATTTTTGAGGAAATTACAAATACATCGTTGTCCACAACAACAGAAGAAACTGAAGATTATAGTGTCGAGACAGTGAGCAGAAATTTTTATTTCATCTGAAGCAGCTTTCAGAATTGGCAAATAAGATCAGGTCAGATGTCCAGCCAGCAAACATCCTTTCCTTCTAACAACAGATGTCAGACCATGTAAGCTTTCAGTCAGAAAACCATTGTTTTAATCAAATGAAAGGTATATGGTTTCGGAGACCTTTTTGAGTGTCAAGCATCTATGATGTATTTATGCAGACTGAAGCGACAAGGGGAAATTTTTACAAAGGCCACTAGTGCAACTCGAAGTTGTGAAAAGCCACTGTTCCAGGGTGGCGTAGCGGTTAGCGCATCTACCTAGCGAGCAAGAGACCCGCGTTCGAACTTTGGCATTGGTACAAATTTTCATTTGACACTGCAGACTGCATCAGTAACTGCTTTATTTCGTGTGCAACAGTAGAGAAATACACAGAAGATAGCACGTGTACACGATACATAACGCAGTTCACTTCTTTAATCTGAAGTTTACGAACCTATAGTGTAGCGATGAGCTCCTGGTCCATTGACATGTTCACTGGAGGGTTATTTCTTGCGTTCCGCATGGTTTATGTTTGAGTCCTGCAAAGCAAGCAGCTCAGTCGCAATAAATACCAGTTGCACACCGCCGAGCTTCAAAGTGTTCGCTGCTACGGCAGAATTATAACTGACACGTCTCCGGCCATAAATATTGCTCAATTTTTCCCCCCTCACAATATACTGACACAGTGTTACTGGACAATAGATATTAAGTGTGTGATGGGAGGTAGGAGGGTTGGCCGGGCTTTTAGCCTTTAAGTAATATAGATGTCAAACATTCCCTTAACAAAACGCCAAGTCTGGTTTGGAAGCTTTTTTGTGAGTGTTGTGCCAAGTACATTAATTCAGCGGAAGAAAGCCGAATCGAAAAATATATACATTGAAATGCCAAAGTCCGCAGCTCGTGGTCGTGCGGTAGGGTTCTCGCTTCCCGCGCCCGGGTTCGATTCCCGGCGGGGACAGGGATTTTCTCTGCCTCGTGATGACTCGCTGTTGTGTGCTGTCCTTAGGTTAGTTAGGTTTAAGTAGTTCTAAGTTCTAGGGGACTGATGACCATAGCTGTTAAGTCCCATAGTGCTCAGAGCCATTTGACCCATTTTTTTGAAGCACCAAAGAAGCTGGTACAGGTAAAAATGGCTGTGAGCACTATGCGACTTAAGTTCTGAGGTCATCAGTCGCCTAGAACTTAGAACTAATTAAACCTAACTAACCTAAGGACACCACACACATCCATGCCCGAGGCAGGATTCGAACCTGCGACCGTAGCGGTCGCTCGGTTTCAGACTGTAGCGCCCAGAACCGCACGGCCACTCCGGCCGGCCAATGGTACAGGTATGCGTATTCAAATACAGAGGTATGTAAACAGGCAGAATACGGCGCTAACGCCTATAAAAGACAATAAAGGTCTGCCACAGTTGTTAGAACGGTTACTGCTGCTTCAATGGCAGGTTATCAAGATTTAAGTGTGTCTGAACGTGGTGTTATATTCGGCGCAAGGGCAATGGGACACGGCATCTCCGAGAAAGCGATGAAGTGAGGATTTTTCCCATATGACCGTTTCAGGAGTGTACCGTGAATATCAGGAATCCGGGAAAAACATCAAATCCCCGACATCGCTGCGACCGGAAAAAGATCCTGCAAGATTGGGACCAATGACGACTGAAGAGAATCGTTGATTGTGACAGAAGTGCAACCCTTTAGCAAATTGCTGCAGATTTCAATCCTGGGCCATCAGAAAGTGAACCATTCAACGAAAAATCGTCGATACAGGCTTCCGGAGCCGAAGTCCCAATCGTGTATCCTTGGTGACTGCACGACACAAAGTTTTACGCCTCGCCTGGGACCGTCATTGGACTGTTCACGACTGGAAACATATTGCCTGGTTGCACGAGTCTCGTTTCAAATTGAACTGAGCGGGTGGACGTGTACGGGTGAGGAGAGAATCTCATGAATCTATGGCCCCTGCATGTGAGCAAGGGGGTGTTCAAGCTGGTGTGGCGCGTGTGCTGTTGGAGTGATATGGGGCTCTGACAGGTGACACGCACTTAAACATCCGGTCTGATCACCTGCATCCATTCCGACGGAGTCGGCCAGTTCCAACTGGACAGTGCGACACCCCACACGTCCAGATGCTCTAGGAACACTCTCCTGAATTTAAACGTTTCCGTTGGCCAGCGGGCATGGACATTATCAAACATATCTGGGATGCCTTGCAGCGTGCTGTTCAGAGGTGGTCTGCACCGTGTCGTACGCTTACGGATAGTCCTGCGAGATTCATGGTGTCAATTCCATCCAGGACTAGTTCAGGCATTAGTCGAGTCCATGCCACGTCGTCTTGAGGCAGTTGTATCACTTTCTTTGGCTCCTAGTAATTTGATGTTTCAGTAATGAAACAACCAAAGTAACTTCCGTGAAAGTTTGTAGGGGAAAACTAGCGCTCGGAAAGAAATCGGTACCGTATACAAGGAGTTAGGTATTTAACATGTTCTGAAATAAGCCGTGCTCTACTACCCCCCGGCCAAGTTCTTTAAAGTACATACTTCCCGTAGCCGATTAATTAAACACTGTTTCATTACAGCTGGCAAGTTGCGCAAAGTCTTAGACAAAGAGGAGAGTTACTCACCGAAGGAATTCTTCAGGTCTTCGAGCTGCTTCACCTCGTCGAAGTTCTGCAACAGAGAACAAGAGGCGCCGAATTAAAAGAAGGTCCTCAGCTCGCACGCTAATTAGTGACGGGCTCCGAAGAGCAAAGAAAAACACACAAAAAAGGAAGGTAGACCTACAGCATTCGTAACATAGCTCAGCAAGTGATTTAACCATAGAAGGGTTAAATTTATTATGCATATTGTCGCAGAAGAAGCTGAGTAGCACCGTGTAGTAGTTATGATACTAAACTGTTGCATGGACTGTACAATTTAATTTCTATATCTGATTCGAGTACATTCTAGAAGCATCCAAAAATGTCAAGCATCATTGTACTGGAATGTTCTGTTGCTCTATATACCAGGTGATAAAAAAGTCAGTATAAATTTGATGACTGAATAAATCACGGAATAATGCAGATAGAGAGGTACAAATTGACACACATGCTTGGAATGACATGGGGTTTTATTAGAACCAAAAAAACACAAAAGTTCAAAAAATGTCCGACAGATCGCGCTTCATCGGATCAGAATAGCAATAATTAGCATAACAAAGTAAGACAAAGCAAAGATGATGTTCTTTACAGGAAATGCTCAATATGTCCACCATCATTCCTCAACAGTAGCTGTAGTCGAGGAATAATGTTGTGAACAGTACTGTAAAGCATGTCCGCAGTTATGGTGAGGCACTGGCGTCGGAGTTGTCTTTCAGCATCCCTAGATATGTCGGTCGATCACGATACACTTGCGACTTAAGGTAACCCCAAAGCCAATAATCGCACGGACTGAGGTCTGGGGACCTGGGAGGCCAAGCATGACGAAAGTGGCGGCTGAGCACACGATCATCACCAAACGACGCGCGCTAGAGATCTTTCACGCGCCATCTGTCGGACATTTTGTGAACTTTTTTTGTTGTAATAAAACCCCATGTCATTCCAAGCGTGTGTGTCAATTTTTACCTCTCTATCTACATTATTCCGTGGTTTATTAAGTTTTTCAAATTTATACTGACCTTTTCATCACCCTGTATACTGTATGTGTTGTGCTCGGAGGCAGTTCGCTCCACTGTCTTGTATGTGCAAGTGCTGAATAAACCTTCGTTAAGTGAAGTTACTGTTCGTCATTCATATAAGTACATCTTCCTTATTTGAAAAACAAGGTCAAAAACTGTCTTCCTCTGTGATAAATAACATACACTCACAAAAAAGGCTAACCGATTTTGAAAATCTGTGAAGTGGGGCATAGGTTCATGTTTTCATGTAAAGCTAGGATTTTTTTTGCAGAGAAATTTTTATTTTTAAAATGGTTTCATCAGGATGCAAATTATGGAAAGAGTACAATGAATTAGTACCAAAACACATTATTCCTCCGACAATGAAAAATCCTAGAAAAGTTCACAACATAACATTTGAGGATGTCTTTGACACAACACACACCGATGTTTTCTACATTATATGAAGTTTTCTGGGGCATATACGTCCCACTAAGTACAAATCATCTAAATTACTGAGGTGTGTAGTAATGTTTCAAATCTGTGTCTATGATGTAGGTGTAATAAAAGTACTTAGTTATTTCAGACACTCTTGGAGCGGAGAAGGTGGTTTGATCGGATTTTCGTAAAACATACACTGATAGCTCAACTCTGGTTCTTACTTTAGTGGGACACATGTCTCGCATCAATAACGAAAGGGTTAAAAAAAAGAGCGCACAATTTGTAACACATTACCGCCCACACGAATAAATAACTGAAATTTCGGAGTAATACACACTGCATTACCAGAAACGATAGAAAATAACCAAATTTTACTTTTTGTACTTGAAGAGTACAGTATTGGTTGAACATGTAACAAACAAAAAGTTTTCTGAACTTGTGGTTGATAAAACGGCTACCAACACATCTTATTGTCCCCTGCCGTTACCGGCTTCATCAGGTGCCTTGGTGCCCCATATAAAAGGAAAAGAAGATAAATAAGAGCTGGAAATTGCATAGTACATTATTAGCATAAGTATTGACAGCAACGTGTCTTCATTTCTTTGAAGGCCTGCATTTTTATTATTTTTCGTGTAACTCGCAATAGTATTGGAATAAACGTTTCTCTGACAAGTTCCAGTGTACGATTCTAACCGTCAGGTTTGTCCATTGACATCATACGGGACCCAAAGCTGCCTCATACACAGCGGGAACAAATTAAAATCTAACACAACAAGCGCAAAATCAAATAGTAACATGTATGAAAACCGCCAGTGACAGAAAACAGAGGAAGATCAACGCAAAAAAATCCTAAAAGAAATCGCACTACACACGTAATCGACAATTAGAATTCACCTACATGGGTTAGTTATGGTTGTCGATTCACGAGATTTGTTGTAAACACAGTTTCGAATTTAAGGTAAAAGATGGGTCACGGTTAGCACATCGAACAATATTGCACATTTTCTACATGTACTGGCAGCTTACAGAGTCGCTAAAAAAAAAAAAACTCTATTTACATTGGGTGTCAGAATAGCTTTTTTTAAAGCGTTGTCAGTTAGTTCAGTATGTTTCTTGAGGACGTTGTGGGACGACATCCTTTTATTTGTAAATATTTCTTCAGTGATATTCATAATATTCCCCTTGTTTGCATATTGATCTTTACCAATGTCAGCAGCAAAGGTGAACTTGTTTAGTCTAATTGCACTGAGGCGCTTCTTCAGTGGCAGCCTGTGCTTGTCTAGCTAATGTAGTAATTTGAACAAGATTGTCGTGCTAGTTTGTGAATATAAGATTTCTTACGGCGATGGATGGAAGTAGCTATATTAAGGATGGCTTGATGTTGCACCTTATTGTTTCTGAAGAAACTTACATTGATATTTGTACTTTTGAGGAGATTGTCTGTTTCATTTGAGAGGCTTCCTACAAAAGGCGTACGTGCATATTTCTGTACCTCAGTCGGTAAGAACGGAACCCTTTTAGAATCACTTTGTTGTTCGTTTTGTATTTCCCATGAGTGTATTACAGTGTTTGTGAACACGGACGATCGTACACTTTTTCTTCAAATTTTTCGGCTGTCCACGTCTGAGTGTTAAATAAACAGTGGAAGAGGGAGCTGCCCTGAGTGTTTTTCAGCGCATGCAGATGTAGACGCAGGAGCAGCAGCCAAGTTAAACGGTTTTTCTCTGCAGCCTGGAGCAACTCAATTTGCATTCAGCTGTCTTTACTGCGCATTGCCTGTTGCATTTTTGAAAAGGGGTTTCTTACCGCCAACAGCAAACGCAATACTGTTCCTATTTGCGGTTTTCAGCTATGCGACCCTATTCTATCTTCTTCTTCTTCCACTTACATACGGAAGAGAGAGAAGAGAAGGAAGTGTTTCTATGGGGAAGAGTCACACCGGTTTGCAGTTTATTAGAATAAGCCTACGTCCTCGAACAGCTGCAGTGCGAACGTTTAGACGACTATTCGAGCCTATGGCTTTTATTTCTTTGTTTCTTTTTTTTGTTGTTGTTGAACGGATTAATGCCAACTTTTGGTTTACTTTTTCGTGCAACCGTTCAATTTCGGCACTAGGCTGTTTTCAGGTACTTAGAGATCTGTCGTTGAAAATAGCCTAAAGCCGAATCATACAAAGAACAGCGGAGCCACCCAAAATTATTTTTGCTAGTACGCTGTAGGACGATGAGAATCATAGGGCACACCTAAATTGTTTGAGGCTTGTCGTCCCCTAGACCTGACGATAAGATTCTATTGTCAAGTGAATCTTTGTACCACCAAGGTCTTAATCGATTTTCACATCAAATCCTGTTACTTGATTAAACTGAAAGTTTTGGCCATGTGCAGAATCAACGATAGCGCTGTATTACACTTCCACGTGACAAAAAGGTAAGAACAGGACTCCGAATTAGTGTACGAATTCTATATTTCCAGTCTAATATTATTCAGAATTTATATCCCAGTGTTTTCTCAGGTTTACTGTTCGTTTCAAAATTGTTGCCTTACAGTTTCCAGTATACCCCTATGTAAGACAACAACTTTGCTCGGGTGCATATTGTTGTGTGTCATGATGTCCTCGACTTAGAGACTCGATTACATTTGGAAATGACTCGTTACTGAGCCGTGGGCGTCCAAAAGCTTGCGCCTTGGTCGTCTTTCTGTTATCAGAGATAAAATCAGTATTACAAAACTTTTTATAGGGGCTACAGTTTCTAGCGGGATCCATAAAATGACGACAATTTAACATTATTCATAGGATATCAGGATGGCTGCATCTGTTTTTCAGAGATGACTTCAACGGACCTTGTTCTACCAACAGAGACCATTTAAAAGAAGGAAAAAAAAACATCTTTCGACACTGAACTTTCTTTCATAAAAAAAACTAGCTGACAACCCGACGTTGCCGGGACAATCATTTTTTCCAGCTTCCTATTAGAATCGGAAACAAAGAAAATAAATTTTTTTCGATATTACACTACAAACACAATTCATTTCCATGTATTTGCGAAAGTAAAGTTTCAAATTATCAGGCAGCTATGCATGCGAAAGCACAGCTCCTTCGTATGTCTACAACTTGATTTTGTAAACATTTCTATGGCTCTGTCGACGGCTATTGTTTTCGTCTACAGCCATTTGCGTTTCGCAATTGAAAGCGGTGACAAGTGTTAGGTATTTACCTAATTGGACATGAGTGTTCGAGCATCTTAGTAATGAAGAATAAATGCATAAAAACTTCACGTTATATCTCTTGAACTGTGCGTCGTACAATGATTTATTTGTGAAGTAAATTTAGCGGTATATTTGAACACTGTACGAGAAGAATGTTACGAATACAATTAGTGGCAAAGAAGAAAATGGTCGAGCGGTTCTAGGCGCTTCAGTCCGGAACCACGCGGCTGCTACGGTCGCAGGTTCGAATCCTGCGTCGGGCATGGATGTGTGTGATGTCCTTAGGTTAGTTAGGTTTAAGTAGTTCTATGTCTAGGGGACTGATGACCTCAGACGTTAAGTCCCATAGTGCTCAGAGACATTTGAAAGAAAAAAACAAAATTTAAACATCATGAATGATCCAGCAGTAGTTTACGCACCTCATTGTTTATGACGTTATATCTCCTGAATTGTCTTAGGTGGTCCTTACCCCACACATAGAATGTTGCGTGACGGTAAGGAATATATGTACAGTTTGGCTGAAATCGGTCCTGTGGTTTATGAGGTGTCGAACACACATTTACTTATAGAAGTAAAAACTTCAAAAGCCAAGACTCCTTTCATCTTATATGTGAACATGAACTTGTGTAGTCGTTCCAATACGTATGACATTTTGTGAAAATCTTCATTTTATTCTTGACAGGAATGTACAAATGGCCAAACGTGATACACAGCTGTGGGTAACAGAATCCATACATATTATAAAAATGTATGTATTACGCTGGTGCGTAAGTTCGTAGTATGTTGCATGTTGGTGTCCGGGTTGTATGGGTTTATTTATCTATTGTCGTTTTTCTTGTTTGTAGTACAGTATAGCTATTTGAGTTTAGATTTTGTCATCTGGAGATAGTAAGTGGAGCTGTGCTCGCTAGAAGATGGAGTGCCAAGTGGGGAGATCAGAACATTTCCTATATGCAGGGTGTTTATAAATGAATATCGGGATTTTAACGCTTTAAAATATTTATTACATTAAACTTACAGTTATAAATGAAAGAGCAACTCGAACAGTTTTACCAAGAACCTTATAAATGTTCAAAGTGAACACCATTTGTCAACGGCACACATCAAGTCTATGTACCCAAGCACTGGATAGGCCGCAAGGGGCCCAATGACAGGGCTTGCTTTGCATGGCCTCCACATTCACCTGACGTAACGCCATGCCATTTTTTTTCCTTTGGGGCTTGATCAAGGATCGTGCGTACGTGCCTCCGCTACCAGCAGACCTCCCTGAATTAAGAAACCGGATGGAAGCAGCTGTTGCTACACACACTTATCAGCGTTTGGGAAGAACTCGGCTATAGACTTGATGTGTGCCGTGTGACAAATGGTGCTCACATTGAACGTTTATAAGGTTCTTGGTAAAACTGTTCGAGTTGCTCTTTCATTTGACATACCATTTATAACTGTAAGTTTAATATAATAAATATTATAAAGAGATAAAACCCCGATATTTATTTATAAACACCCTGTATTATTCTGCTTCAGTTCAAGAGAGCGTTGGCGGCTGGAAACGTTTGCGCCGTGCATGGACTAACGCCATTGGACAGAGCACGACAAGGAAATAGTTTTGATATTAGTGACTGTACGTTCCGGAAGACCTTCGGCATTTAATGAAGATTGTTTAAACGCATTACTCCACAGTGAATCACGTCAGTGTACTCATGAACTGCGACATTTGCTTGCAACGCATAAGCTTCTGCGAGTCGCCCTATGTGCATCTCTGCTCGCTCGTGAACAACACTGGCAATTCCTTTCGTATATTGTTACGCATCTGGTGGAACGGTGACGGTGTGGTGTACTACTAACTGCTTCCCCGAGGTGTAACCATAACTGCTGACACTTATTGTCAACAACTGAGACGCCTTGCCGACCAAGGGCAACGAACAGGGAGACTGCGTGAAATGATGCTACTTCACGATAATGCCCACCCACATTCTGCTAGACGTACGAAAAAAAAAAATACACAGGAGTTGGGAAGTCATTCCGTATTCATCCGATCTTGCGCCCGCAGATTTTCAACTTTTATGCTCTCTGCCAAACAACCTTGAAGGAACTTCCTTTCCGGATGACAATGCGCTGTGAACATAGCTCGACGAGTTCTTCGCTTCCAAACCACGTGATTTCTACAGTCGCGAAATGGAAATGTTCCCCATCATTGGCAGACTATTGTAAACATTGAAGGAAAATATATTATTGATGATGAAAGTCTCTGTAGTGTGTTTATTGGAGTTACGGAAAAACGCTACTAACTTATGCACCAATACAATATAATTAACTATCTTGCCTGTTGAAGATTTTAGTTCTGTATTTCATATTACACTAGATAGCCCCAAACGGGAGTGATTTCAAGCATATACAAAAAAAAGGTCTTGGGGTATGAAAATGATTCTTAAATAAATTTAGTGAAGGCTTTGCTGTGTGTGTGTGTGTGTCTCCCTGAAATATCGTATCATGCAGTAGCAGGTTCACAATAATGACGCAGATGCTAATTCAGTAATAATGTATGTACATGTAGTACTGTTCAGGACAGCTCAGAATTTATAGCGAGTTGAGACTGCAATTACGAATAAAATGTCCAATAACTTGTCTCGTTGATGAGTGAACTACTGCAGTCTGCTTTGTAATACGTTTTAATTCCGAGTATTTACGTACTTTATTTTCTAAGTTTTATCTACTTACAAATTTCTCGTTATGAAACTACAATGTTCAGAACTGTGTTTCCCTTTTCGTAACGTTGTTAGCTGTTCCCAATAGACGATTTCCTCCGACCACCAGCAAGAGTTTCTGACGTCAGCTAATTTGCCACAAGTCGCAGTTGCGGAACAGTTGAGCGGAGTTGTGGAAGTTCGAGCGCACTCCGTGGCCCACTTACTACGACTGCGGTCCAGTGGAAAGTCGGAGGCAGGCAGTCGGCACGCTTGAAAGAGAAATCAGACCGAGGCACACCGCCTTACAGATTTTCCTGCTTTTAATTCACTAGCTGAAATGTGCTCGCTTCTCTTGATCTATTTTCTTTCTTTTGTGAAATGGACAGGACTGGCCAGGAACACTGGGCGATTTTAGGAATTCTGTTGGGAATTGAACGCTTCCGTCTTGCTTCGTCATTCTATCACAGGTTTTAATTTCCCCCCCCCCCCCCCCCCCCTGGTGTTATATACTGTTTTCACTGCTTGTTTCTTCAACTACGTCATATTTTGTTGCTAAATTGTTGGCTCACACTAGCATTCTTTATTTATTTATGTACACCACTGGCCATTAAAATTGCTACACCAAGAACAAAAGCAGATGAGAAACGGGTATTCATTGGACAAATATATTATACTAGAACTGACATGTGATTACATTTTCACCCAATTTGGGTGCATACATCCTGAGAAATTAGTACCCAAAACAACCACCTCTCGCCGTAATAACTGCCTTGATACGTCTGGGCATTGAGTAAAACAGAGCTTGGATGGCTAGTACAGGTACAGCTGCCCATGCAGCTTCAACACGATCCACAGTTCATCAAGAGTAGTGACTGGCGTATTGTGACGAGCCAGTTGCTCGGCCACCATTGACCAGACGTTTACAACTGACGAGAGATCTGGCCAGGGCAACAGTCCAACATTTTCTGTATCCAGAAAGGTCCGTACAGGACCTGCAACATCGGTCGTGCATTATCCTGCTGAAATGTAGAGTTTCGCGGGGATCGAATGAAGGGTAGAGCCACGGGTCGTATCACATCTGAAATGTAACGTCCACTGTTCAAAGTGCCGTCAATGCGAACAAGAAGTGACCGAGACGTGTAACCAATGGCACCCCATACCATCACGCCAGGTGATACGCCTGTCATCTCGACTGCTAGTGAAACGAGGCCGTTGTGATCCAGCACGGCGTTCCGTATTACCCTCGTGAATCCTCCGATTCCATATTCTACTAACAGTCATTGGATCTCGACCAACGCGAGCAGCAATGTCACGATACGATAAACCGCAATCGCGATAGGCTACAAACCGACCTTTATCGAAGTCGGTAACGTGATGGTACGCACTTCTCCTCCTTACACGAGGCATCACAACAACGTTTCACCACGCAACGCCGGTCAACTGCTGTTTGTGTATCAGAAATCGGTTGGAAACTTTCCTCAAGTCAGCACGTTGTAGGTGTCGCCACCGGCGCCAACCTTGTGTGAATGCTCTGAAAAGCTAATCATTTGCATATCACAGCGTCTTCTTCCTGTCGGTTAAATTTCGCGTCTGCAGCACGTCATCTTCGTGGTGTAGCAATTTTAATGGCCAGTAGTGTGTTTTTGATGGGGCCTGAACACTCATGAGATGAGATGTTCCCCTGGTGTACGCAGAATACGGGGCTGTAAATTCCGCACTTAAGGTTTTCTTAAGGGCAAAAGGGGACCATACCCTAATCACAAGTAACACCCCATATTTCTCTGTTAGCACTATATATGATGGCAGGTAATGTCCTCTAGCCATTCGCAAAGCCTTCCATAGGATAGCCACAGGGTATAACGTCATTCGTTAATCAAAATCACTCATTTCCACTTGTGTCTTTCTTCACACCAAGTGCGGCTTATTATTGATTACAGAATGAGGAGCTACTCGGCCGTTCTTTTACATCACGAATGATCCCTTCCGCTGATTTATTGCGACTTCTTTTTACAACCGCCCTCTACAACGCTCGTCGGTACACGGAGTCTGTCTGACCCTTGATTTTGCTGTGGTCGTTCCTTGACGTTTCCACTTCAATCACATCACCAACAGCCTACTTGGGCAGGTTGAAATATTCCAGATGGATTTGTTACTCTGGCGACGTCCAGTTACTGACCGAATCATTCTGCTGTTTGTGCTTCTCTTCTGACAACGCAGTACTCCCCGCCTCCTATCAGTTTAATAAGCCACAGCTGCAAAATACTAACACGAATTCTTTACAGACGAATGGAAAAACTGATAGAAGCCGACCTCGCGGAAGATCAGTTTGGATTCCGTAGAAATGTTGGAACACGTGAGGCAATACTGACCCTACGAATTATCTTAGAAAATAGATTAAGGAAAGGCAAGCCTACGTTTCTAGCATTTGTCGACTCAGAGAAAGCTTTCGACAATGTTGACTGGAATACTCTCTTTCAAATTCTGAAGGTGGCAGGGGTAAAATACAGGGAGCGAAAGGCTACTTACAATTTGTACAGAAACCAGGTGGCAGTTGTAAGAGTCGAGGGGCATGAATGGGAAGCAGTGGTTGGCAAGGGAGTGCGACAGGATTGTAGCCTCTCCCCGATATTATTCAATCTGTATGTTGAGCGAGTAGCAAAGGAAACAAAAGAAAACTTGGGAGTCTGTATTAATAATCCATGGAGAAGAAATAAAAACTTTGAGGTTCGCCGATGACATTGTAATTCTGTCAGAGACAGCAAAGGACTTGGAAGAGCAGTTGAAAGGAATGGACAGTGTCTTGAAAGGAGGATATAAGATGAACATCAACAAAGGCAAAACGAGGATAATGGAATGCAGTCAAATTGAGTCCGGTGATGCTGCGGGAATTACATTAGGAAATGAGACACTTAAAGTACTAAAGGAGTTTTGCTATTTGGGGATCAAAATAACTGATGATGGTCGAAGTAGAGAGGATATAAAATGTAGACTGGCAATGGCAAGGAAAGCGTTTCTGAAGAAGAGAAATTTGTTAACATCGAGTATTGATTTAAGTGTTAGGAAGTCGTTTCTGAAAGTATTTGTATGGAGTGTAGCCATGTATGGAAGTGAAACGTGGACGATAAATAGTTTAGACAAGAAGAGAATAGAAGCTTTCGAAATGTGGTGCTAGAAAAGAATGCTGAAGATTAGATGGGTAGATTACATAACTAATGTGGAGGTATTGAATAGAATTGGGGAGAAGAGGAGTTTGTGGCACAACTTGAGTAGAAGAAGGGATCGATTGGTAGGACATGTTCTGAGGCATCAAGGGATCACCAATTTAGTACTGGAGGGCAGCGTGGAGGGTAAAAATCGTAGAGGGAGACCAAGAGATGAATAAACTAAGCTGATTCAGAAGGATGTAGTCTGCAGTAGGTACTGGGAGATGAAGAGGCTTGCACGGGATAGAGCTGCATCAAACCAGTCTCAGGACTGAAGACCACAACACCCACGACAGAAATAGTTCAGAGAGATACCTATCACCATTATGCTCATGCACTAGCTTGGAAAGAGGTTTATCCAATTCGCAGGGTTCGTATAGTAGATACACGACAACGAATCCGCGCCTGCCGCTTACGAACGGCCGTGGTAAACTTGATTACGAGTTAACTGTTCAGAAATTGTACATTAAACCAGGCACAAATGTAAGTAATTTTAATGGTGCAATAGCAGAATGATTTTGCCGTTACGAAATAAAATTAACTCGGCAAGGCAGAAATCCTCTCTAGGAGCTACGAACTGTACTCATCAACCGCTAGCTGCAGAGTGTCCTTTCTCCATCGAGCTTCCTTAATTACCGGTGCAACGGAAGCTACCAGAGGGGTAGGCTTCTGCCCCCAACCTGACAGACAAACCAACCTCAGACTAAAAGGGGTAAACCTCTCTGTCCAGGTACTGCGATCCTAAGTTGATCATACTGTGCTACCCTCCAAACGAGAAGCAAACATCATCTGCTCCTAGCAGCCGACAACCAACTCAGCATCCCCCACAAAAGAAACCCGAAACTACCCGTAAAAACACTCATTCAGTCACATTTACGCACACACAGGGTAGGGTGAAGGGAAAGACTTAATAAATACAGGTCATGATTTCCTATGGAACACAAAAAAAAATCAAACATAATATCATTTAATAAGCCTTACTTTGATTGCTCAGTCTTTCTGGGAGAGTTAATATATTAAACCGCAATCAGCGGTGGACAGAATGGGATGCGACTCCACAGAGGCGTTTCAACATTGCCGTATCGGGTACTTTAGACCTGTGTGTGTATCATGTATTTTCAGTTAATTACAGAATGCGACGTTTCTTTCTATTCGTAACTGTTGCGTGGAGCTAGGGCCTGCTTTCGTTGTTAGCTTTGTGTTGGAGAATTTTTTCGCTTTTATCGACTCGCGCTCGGATCGACGGAACTTGATTGTCGAAGCGATGAGATACTAAAGTCATCAAGATTGTGCTGCAACATTTATATCGTCGGAGTTGTTTTCTCGTTAGATTCCTAACAGTACTCATTCACTCTAAAAAAAAAAAAAAAAAAACCTTTAAATTTTTTTACGATGCTTTCGGGAGCTGATGCTTGAAATTTTGAAATTCTTTTGTTTAATCTCAGTGGTACGAACCGCAACACCCATAGTTAGACACTTATCGTTTAAAAACAAAGAACCAAGTAATACACAAACTGTGGCGGTTCGTCTCCGCATTAAATAAATGTTTTATCCCCCATGAAGCGGCGGACACGCTCGTGTCGGATTTTACTGGGCCGGAGAGTTTCAGTATGCGGGAGCACGAAGCCCGACCTGTCAGAAGAAAAAAAGAATATTCAGGGCACGTTGTGGTAAGGCGTGCAATTAAATAAATGTCCAAACCGGGCTACTTCGGGGCTCGCCCGGTAGCAGAATTTCGACGGAAAATTTTTAGCGACGCTCACGGTCCAATTACGTGCTACTGTTTTCACGTGGCGCTTCCCCTGTCCTGCGGGCGTCACATCTGAATTAGTTTGGCGGGTATGCCACATGTCCCTGATTGGTATGAAAGTGTGCATGATTTGGAAAAGAAGAAGAAAAATGCATATAGTCATAAATATAAGTGGTGACTTTTACATGTGTGTTAACGACGCAAAGGTAGACCGAATCTGAAAGTTATGCACCATCTTTCACATGAACTATATGTTTTGTGTTACTTGGTCTCCACATTTTGCTATCTAAAACACATCTTTACACTGGAAACTTAATTGTATTGACAGAATTAAGAGCTCAAGCTGTACAATAGTCAACATTGCTGCACGAACTAGCTAGGCTGAGTGCCTTCCCCAACACAAACTTCAATTCATTTTTCCCTTAAATATTGTCACTACTGCCAGGCCTCTCCGATATTGGCAAGCACCCTAACATCCGCTTCGAACATTATCGTAGATAATAAAAAGAGACATAATGTTTCCCTAAGACATTTAAGATCTATAAGCTCACTAATAGTACAAGGACGTCCCATTACGCCGGCCGAAGTGGCCGAGCGGTTCTAGGCGCTACAGTCTGGAGATGCGTGACCGCTACGGTCGCAGGCTCGAATCCTGCCTCGGGCATGGATGTGTGTGATGTCCATAAAATGGTTCAAATGGCTCTGAGCACTACGAGGTCACCAGTCCCCCTAGAACTTAGAACTACTTAAACCTAACTAACCTAAGGACACCACACACATCCATTCCCGAGGCAGGATTCGAACCTGCGACCGTAGCGGTCGCGCGGTTCCAGACTGTAGCGCCTAGAACTGCTCGGCCACTCCGGCCAGCGTGATTTCCTTAGTTAGGTTTAAGTTGTTCTAAGTTCAAGGGGACTGATGACATCATAAGTTAAGTCCCATAGTGCTCAGAGTTATTTGAAACATTTTTGAACGTTTCATTACGTCCAATGTTGCGATGCTTGCCAATATCGGAGAGCCCTGGCAGTAGTGAAATATGTAAGGGAAAAATGAAATGAAGTTTGTGATGGGGAGGGCACTCAGCTTAGGTAGTTCGTGCAGCAATGTTGACCATCGTACTGTGGTGGTGTAATGGTTAGCATTTCTGCCTAGCAAGCAAGAAGACCCGGGTTCGAGACAGCCGGCACGGTAGCTCAGCGTGTTCGGTCAGAGGCTAAGCTGCCCTCTGTAATAAAAAAACTGAGTTAATAGATCAACAACGAACTTAAAAGGGTGTATTACGACGTCCGCCCCGATCAGATTCAACGATCAAAAACGAACAAAATGAGATTTAAAAAAAAAGACCAGGTCGCAGCAAAAACTTTAATTCGTTTCCTTTACTTCGATCATTTTCCACTATAGATCGTTATCACAGTAAATTAGACGTTTTTATGCTGTCATTTCTCATCATTTATTAAATTTGATCATAGCTGCCGGCCGCGGTGGCCGAGCGATTCTAGGCGCTTCGGTCCGCAACCGCGCGATTGCTGCGGTCGCAGGTTGGAATCCCGCCTTGAGCATGCATGTGTGTGATGTCCTTAGGTTAGTTAGGTTTAAGTAGTTCTAAGTCTAGGGGACTGATGACATCAGATGTTAAGTCGCATAGTTCTTATAGCCATTTGAACCACACAAAATAGAATCTGGTTGAGAGAAACAGAATCCTATATTAGTGGACGCCTTCAAACGTTGCGATATTTGATAGTAAAATTTGAGACACGAAAACAAGATGCAGATTACATTACTTCCAGACACTTGCATGCAGGAGAACGGAAAATGATGATTCCATGTCGTCGTAGGGATAAACAGTCATGGTTAAAGTGGGGTCTAATGATGTATTACAGTTTATACTGACTTTTATAGGAAAGTAAGTAGAACAGGAAACAGAATGACTTTTTTTTTCGTCTCTCTTCACGAACATCTACGGGTCAAAAATGAAGCAGATTCCATCCCAATAGTAACACGAGAAATTGGTTATTTCCCTACTGCAGCGCTCTTATTAATAAGAGAAATGTCTTTTTCGTTTAATTTAAAAAAGTATTTTTTCCACAGATGCCAGATCCATAACTTCTGGGTATTTTCCAGTAATTTTTCTATGGTGCAGACATATCTGTAGCTCTATGAAGTCGTCTTTCCTCCACAGAATTTAGCCAGTATATAATCTCCGGCGCCTACATGTGCTTTGTCAATCATTACAATAGGATATGGTGTGGATTATCCAAACAGATCGACCTCTACATCTACATCCACATACATACTCCACAATCTAGCATACGGTGCGTGGCGGAGGGTACCTCGTACCACAACTAGCATCTTCTCTCCCTGTTCACTCCCAAACAGGACGAGGGAAAAATGACTGACTACGCGCCTCTGTACGAGCACTAATCTCTCTTATCTTATCTTTGTGGTCTTTCAGCGAAATGTAAGTTGGCGGCATACGCGCTGTCGCCACTCTTGAATGAGTTATCAGAGTCCTCAGCTTCCTTCCCTTTTTTGTGTGCTTGCCGCAGCTTCGATCAGATGTATGGATATCCCGCTTTTGGCCTACTCCGTTCTAGTTTGTAGCCTTTTCTCTTCCAACAATTTTGCTGCTGGCAGTGTGGTCTGCCACAATTGTGTTGCTGGACTATGGGAAGGCCGGCAACCCGCAGTGCACCAGTGTGCGGCCGGTGGTTGCGACGTAGGCAACATTGTAGCGCATTTGGAAATGGTACGGATGTATCATATTTATGGATTATACTGACTGCTTACTAATTATCTCCATATAACAAATGTGTCAATAATGATCAATTCACCAGATAAAGCACAGTTTCCTGTGCGTGTGTGTGTGTGTGTGTAACACAAATTTGGCAGATATGTAATCAATATCTGTTTAAATGTGGCTATGTTCTAGAAGTACAGGCACATTTATTATCAGTCTGAAGGAGTTGTTCATCTTACTGGAAAACAAATTATGACTAACTGTTCCTCAACAATTTTAGCAGAACTGACAGTACGAACGTTTGTGGTAGGCATGGTTTTATTATTAACCCGCTGCTTCGCTCAGGTGACTGTATGGTCTGCACAGATCTTTTTTGTTTTCCTGTAATCGAATTTTTATGTTGTTCACAGACTGCAGCGTCATCTAAACTTTGCACGCTAATGAAGACCTTAGAAGCCTGTTTTTACCCGAATGTATTTCTGACCAAAAAGCGATTCTGGTAGCTGGAGTAGAAGATCTTTGTTAATGCTGGCTTTTCAGTTCTTGTGATGATATTTCCACAGAAATTTTCATCCTGTAACACATATTTATTCAGAAATCAAATACAAATCTCCGTAGATTTAGCTTTAAAAATGATTTGATATAACGACATTTTTATCCCCTTACGGATTGAAGTTCCAAAAACATATTTCTTTTAAAAAAAATTCTAATAGAGAAGCCAGATACGAATTTCCATATATGTAACTTTAAAAATGCTTGATTAGGACTTAAGTAAAGATTTTTTTCCAAAACAAGCTATCAGCCAATATCGTAACCTTCGTGGCTGAATTTCCTAAAATGCTGAAGCACATACATTAATTTCTGACAGAGAATTCACATACCAATTTTTGTAGTTCTTGCTATAACGCCGATGTATTTTCAACAAACCTTTCATTCCCAACTTAGCCTCCTTGTTGTGAAATTTCGAACAATCCCTTAGTAAACCGTGTCCAGAGTACAAGGTCAACACCCACTGCAAATTTCACTATATACAAAAGGCAATCAGTTTTTGGAAAGTTTGGGGTGTATCAGTTTTAGGACACCTTACCCTACATATCATAATTAATATTGCTGAAAGCAGAGGATAAAAGAAGCAAACATGTGGACCCCCAAACGAGCCGTTTGTGAGATAATTGCTAATGTGCGTCTGTGACCAGCAACTGGCTCCAATACCGGTAGCAAATATTGTTCTACTCCGTACCAATGTGCTTGAAATATAAACTTTACAATAAATTTTGCATCTAATTAGGTTACCTCAACAACAAAGGAAATATTAAATATAGTTGATGATGGCGTGTTTATTGCTGTCAGAAGTACTTTGCCTTGTAGATAGTTCAAATGGCTCTGAGGACTATGGGACTTAACTTCTAAGGTCATCAGTCCCCTAGGAGAACTACTTAAACCTAACTAACCTAAGGACATCGCACACATCCATGCCCGAGGCAGGATTCGAACCTGCGACCGTAGCGGTCGCGCGGTTTCAGACTGTAGCGCCTAAAACCGCTCGGCCACTCTGGCCGGCTGTAGATAGTTCCTGTGAGTTAGTGTGGGTAGAGGTTAATTCGACAATCAGAGTAAATGAATAATTTTTTCAGCCCCAACTAAGGTGATGGAATCGTCGGACAGTTCAAACAAAACTTGAGTCCCATTTCAAACACGTACCTGAGTGATACAATTATAGTTGAAGAGACCTCAATTTACCTCGATATGCTGGCGAAAATATACTTTTATAGTCGCCGTTAGGCATAAAAGATCACTCATAATTGTGCTAAACGCAGTCTATGAAAATTATTTCGAGCAATTAGTCCATGAGCCCACTAGAATAGTAAATGGTTGTGAAAACTGTTGTGGCGTAACAAGACAGCCACGCCACTCGGAAGTAGCCGAAAGGCACGCGCTAAGCTCACGCAGAATAGAGATAGGTCTGCAACAGGATGCGTAATGAATGCTATAAAGAAAAGTACGTAACTCCTGGAATACTTAACTTTAATCCATCCTTGTGGTACATCGCTCTTGACTATACAAGTGAGACTCTTTAGATACAAGCTACGTAAGGCTAATGGCGCCTTGCTAGGTCGTAGCCATTGACTTAGCTGAAGGCTATTCTATCTGCTCTGCAAATGAGCGAGGCTTCGTCAGTGTGCATCGCTAGCTACGTCGTCCGTACAACTGGGGCGAGTGCTAGTACGTCTCTCTAGACCTGCCGTGTGGTGGCGGTCGGTCTGCTATCACTGAAAGTGGCGACACGCGGGCCCGACATGTACTAATGGACCGCAGCCGATTTAAAGCTACCACCTAGCAAGTGTGGTGTCTGGCGGTGACACCACAAAAACACCCTTGACCTCTGATCGAAATATAATCCTGAGCAGATAAGGAGCAACCTGACAGATACAGGTATTACTAAACACGAGGTTGTTGTAGCGAGAGATCTAAACACACCCATTTAAAAATGCAGATAACTTCGCAAGAGACAATCTACACTCCTTCAAATCTGACTTTGTAAGAATACACCAGATGTGGTTTGAATTCACAGAAATAGTATCGACCGCAGTTGAGAGACATATACAAAATAAATTAATAAGAAATGGTACTGATCCCCCATGGAACACCGAATATGTTAGAACACAGTTGAAGACGCAACGAAAAAACCCTGCAAAATCTCTAAGATTGGCGAAGTTTAACAGAAGCTCGAAGTTTAGCACGAAATTCAACGTGAGACGTTTTTAATAGTTTCCACGACGAAAATCTGTCTGAAAGTCCACAGAGAATCTTGTCGTATGTAAATTACAGCGGTGGCAAGATGCAATCAATACCTTCAGTGCGCGATACTGACGACAGCACCACTAAGGAAGAGTTACTAAACTGGATTTTCGGAAATTCCTTGACAAAAGAAGACGAAGTAAACATTCCTGAATTCAAATCAAGAACAACTGCCAATAGGAGTAACTTCGAAGTAGATGTCCTTGCTCTAGCGAAACATCTTAAAACACTTAAGACAGGCAAGGCTTCTGGTCAAAGTTGTATGCCAGTCAGGTCCATAGTCAGCAATCATGTATACCAGCTCCCTCGTCCAAAAATCCGTGCCCAGAAACTGGACACTTCCACAACCACACCAGTATCCAAGAAAGGAGGAATCCGCTGAATTACAGAGCCACATCACTAACGCCGATTTAGAGTAGGATTTTGGAACACATCCTGAGCTCTAACATTATGAATCACCTAGAAGAAAGTGATTTATTGACAAACGGCCAACACGGATTCAGAAAATATCGTTCTTGTGAAACGCGACTAGCTCTTTATTCTCACGAAGTAATCAGTGTTTTCTAGAGGGGACGTCAAATTCATTCCGTATTTGTAGATTTTCGAAAGTATTTTGACACTGTCCCTCACAAGCGACTTTTAATCAAATTTCTCAGTCGTATTCGTGATTTCCTGTCGGAACGGTCACAGTTCGTAATAACTGACAGAAAGGCATCGAGTAAATGAGATGTAGTATCTGGAATTCCGGAAGTGTTATAGTCCTTCTGTTGTTGCTGCTCTTCTACATAAATTGTTTAGGAGACAATATGAAAAATCCTATTAAACTGTTTACTGATGCCAGCCGTGGTGGCCGAGCGGTTCTAGGCGCAGGTTCGAATCCTGTCTCGGGCTTGGACGTGTGTGATGTCCTTAGGTTAGTTAGGTTTAAGTAGTTCTAAGTTCTATGGGACTGATAACATCTGAGGTCAAGTCCCATAGTGCTCGGAGCCATTTTTGTTTATTGATGAGGCTGTCATTTAAAGTCGTCAGACAATCAAATCGGACTGAAAAATGATTTTCACAAGATATCTGTATGGTGCAAAAAGTGGCAGTTGAGTCTAAATCATGAAAAATGTGAAATCACTCACATGAGAAGGAAGAATAATCCTCTAAATTTAATTTGCACGTTAACTCATACAAGTCTAAAGGCTGTGAAGTCAACTAAATATTTAGAGATTACAATTGGAAATAAACTGAGACGATCACATAGATAATGTCAAGGGGGAATGCAACCAAAGACTGCAATTTATTGGTGGAACACTTCGGAAACGCGTTAGACCTACTGAAGAGTGTGCTTACACTACGCTTGTCCGCTCTCACGTGGACTTTTGCTATGCGGTGTTGGATCCGCGTCAGATGATGATGTTTCGTTTGTGGGGTGCTCAAGTGCGCGGTTATTAGCGACCGTACAAATTCCTAGTGTTTACACAGTCCAATATCGTCACTTTCGCGAATGATGAGGACAACACAAACATCCAGTCCGTGGGCGGGGAAAATCCCCAACCCAGCCGGGAATCGAACCCGGGCCCCGTGATTCAGTAGACTACAAGCTGCGGATTTGTCGTGGTTAATTTTAAGGGGTTGCCAGATACCCTTCCTGCCACCACCCCATACACACCGTGAGGGGATTGGTGTACCCTGGCTGTCTGCATCTAGTGTAAACCACGAAATTGTGCGAATGTGTTTCAAATATCTGTGACTCGTGTGACTGAAGCGCGGCTTGGGGACCAGCCCGGTATTCCCCTAGTGGGATGCGGAAAACCACCTGAAAACCACATCCAGGCTGGGCAGCGCACCGGACCTCGTCGTTAATCCGCCGCGCGATTTAGATCTGGGGCCGGCGCGCCTGCCCGAGTCCAGGAAGCAGCGCATTAGCGCTCTCGGCTAACCTGGTGGATCAGAAAGAACGCCACGGATGTGATCCGTGAATTGGGGCGGCACTCATTAAAACAAGGGCGTTTTTCACTCTGGAATGCGGTAATATTTTATTGGTGCCCACCTACATATGTCATAATAACATAAAGAGAAATCAGAGCTCGCAGGGAAAGATTTAAGT
Source organism: Schistocerca americana (assembly GCF_021461395.2). Taxonomy (NCBI): domain Eukaryota; kingdom Metazoa; phylum Arthropoda; class Insecta; order Orthoptera; family Acrididae; genus Schistocerca; species Schistocerca americana. Next base: position 151,084,911 of record NC_060128.1, on the reverse strand, counting down.
GTTCGTTTTTCCCCCTCGCTGTTCTGAAATGGAACGGTAGAGAAATTATGTGAATATGTTTCGATGATCCCTCCACCGGGCTCTTAACTGTGAATTGTAGTCGTGTAGATGTAGAGACGTGTCAAACTGATGTTTTACACACGGGAGTGCGATTCCTTAACGAATCGGGGGTGGGGGTACTTGCGAAACTTTGATACATTAAAAGTTCTGTAACGGTATATTGATAATTTTTACTTATGAACTGTCTGACAGCAACTGAATAAAACACAATTTTAGTGCCATACGCGTTTCGCCTTTCTTTTCTGCAAGGCATCATTAGTGGCCTGAAATATGTACATATGTTAGCTATTTAATTTACATTTTTTTCAGTGTGCCTATAGGTTATAAACAGTTCTGGTGGTTGGCATTTCCTATTAAATAGTAATGTTTTGAACTGTACTTACAGGTTGCGTGGACAATTTCTTACATATTACGCTCTTGTTACATTTTTGGTGTTGTTCTCCTTCTTCTGAATGTCAATTTGTGGTTTTTTTGCCCACATTCCACAGCACTATGAGCTGAACGCTTGTTTCAGTGCGATGTTTTGGTTTCTGTTGCCGACTGTCAAATGTTATTGCCAAACTTTCGAGTGTAATTATTGAAGTATCTGTGGTCTGTTCGTGTATGCATTTGTGTGTGCGTTTGTGTATGTGTGTGTGTGTGTGTGATATATATATGTATTTTGTGCTGTGTGTGTGTGTGTGTGTGTTCAGATGGTGTGGGGAAGAGTTTTTTTGTTTCATGTTATCATTTCCTTTATTAAGTGTAGTAGGGAGCCTGTGCTGATTTGTGTTTGTTCATTTATCACATGTTTGTTTTCTGCTATAGCTTTCTGGATGTGGAAGTTTTCTTGCGTTTGTATAAGATGTTTGTCATGGTTGCTTATTCTCATTATTTTCATTTCTTTTCTATGTTTGTAGGATGATGGTTATGGTGTTTTAAATGCTCTGCAAATGTGGAATGGTTTGTTTCATACTTTCAACATCTGATATGTTCTTTGTATCTAGTTTAAAAATTCGTGCACGTCATTCCTATGTATACTGCATCACAACTTTGACATTCAAGTTTATATATTCCTGATTGTTGGAATTTGTCCCTCTTGGTAGCGGGCTGGCTGAGGTGTGATTGGAGGGTTTGTCCAGGCTTATATGCTATTTTGAAGCCCTGTCTCTTAAGGATGTTTGCAACTCTGTGTGTTAGTTTATGTGTGTACGTCCTGGTGTACCATTTGGTTCTTTTCTGTGTGGTTTTGTCATTGAGTGTGTTTGTAAGTCTGCAGATTGTGAGTTCTTTTGTATTCTGGAAATGTTGAGTTTGTTTTGTATTTGTGTTTTTATTTTTTGATTGAACTTGTGTACCGCATGTGTGTAATACCCGTTGTTCCTAGCTATTTGTATGATTGTGCTCATTTCTTGTTCATAGTTTCTCTTGCTGAGTGGGATTCTGTTTACTCTATGTAACATGTGTCTTAGTGCTGCAAGTTTCTGGCTGTGGGGGTGGTTGGATGTGGAATGTGTTATTGTGTCTGTGGCAGTTGGTTTTCTAAAGATGTTAAATGTTGGCACTAAAAATGTGTATTATTCAGTTGCTGTCAGACGGTTCATAAGTAAAAATTATCAATATACCGTGATATTACACTCAACTGAGGAAGACAGGACTAAAAAAGTTGAAAATATCAAAGTTCTGTTTGCGCGCACACAAAATTTAACTTTCTACTCTGTCATTCTTGTGAAGTGTCAAGTTTTCTTGGAAGCAGATCTACCTCCGAAATATTCCCATCCATCTCGGTAATGTGAGGCAGCTACTCCGTCGCCGTGTTTTGTCGTACCGGCAGAAAACCTGGCAGAGGCGGGCGAAGCTCGCTGCTCTGGCCGTGATCTCCGCCGCGTGCGGCCTACACAGAGGAAGAGAGGGTGGGAGGGGGCGGGGCACACTTTTCGCAAAGTTGTTCCTGCGTTGGGGTGGGGGGAGTTGTTGGCGCGGAGTTTTACAGGCCAGGCCGCGGGCTTTTGGCTCAACTGGCGCGCTACGGAACTCGCTACACGCAGCGCCCGAAGAGAAATTCTCTTCACCACACACAACAGCACAGTTTCCTGCAACAGGCGGCTGCAGACAAGGCTAGCGTACAACAGCCTCCGTTAAGGATATTCTATTAACTGACTGACTGTAATTACTCTCCTAATCGGTTATAGATATACTGACATATACACTACTGGCCATTAAAATTGCTGCACCAAGAAGAAATGCAGGTGATAAATGGGTATTCATTCGACAGATATGTTATACTAGAACTGACATGTAATTACATTTTCACGCAATTTGGGTGCATAGATCCTGCGAAATCAGTAGTAACGGCCTTGATACGCCTGGGCATTCAGTCGAACAGAGCTTGGATGGCTAGTAGAGGTACAGCTGCCCATGCAGCTTCAACACGATAGCACAATTCATCAAGAGTAGTGACTGGCGTATTGTGACGAGCCAGTTGCTCGGCCACCACTGACCAGACGTTTTCAGTTGGTCAGGGATCTGGAGAATGTGCTGGCCAGCGCAGCAGTCGAACACTTTCTGTATCCAGAAAAGCCCGTACAGCACCTGCAACATGCGGTCGTGCATTATCCGGCTGAAATGTAGGGTTTTGCAGGGATCGAATGAAGGGTAGTGCCACGGGTCGTAACACATCTGAAATGTAACGTCCACTGTTCAAAGTGCCGTCAATGCGAACAAGAGGTGACCGGGACGTGCAACCAATGGCACCCCATACCATCACGCCGGGTGGTACGCCAGTATGGCGATGACGAATACACGCTTCCAATGTGCGTTCACCGCGATGTCGGCAAACACGGATGTGACCATCATGACGCTGTAAGCACAACCTGGATTCGTCCGAAAAAATGACGTTTTGCCATTCGTGCACCCAGTTTCTTCGTTGAGTACACCATCGCAGGCGCTCCTGTCTGTGATGCAGCGTCAAGGGTAACCGCAGCCACGGTCTCCGAGCTGATAGTCAATGCTGCTGCAAACGTCGTCGAACTGTTTGTGCAGATGGTTGTTGTCTTGCAAACCTCCCTATCTGTTGACTCAGGGATCGAGACGTGTCTGCACGATCCGTTACAGCCATGCGGATAAGATGCCTGTCATCTCGACTGCTACTGATACGAGGTCGTTGGGATCCAGCACGGCGTTCCGTATTACCCTCCGATTCCATATTCTGCTAACAGTCATTGCATCTCGACCAACGCGAGCAGCAATGTCGCGATACGATAAACCGCAATCGCGATAGGCTACAATCCGACCTTTATCAAAGTCGGAAACGTGATGGTACGCATTTCACCTCCTTACACGAGATATCACAACAACGTTTCACCAGGCATCGCCGGTCAACTGCTGTTTGTGTATGAGAAATCGGTTGAAAACTTTCCTCATGTCAGCATGTCGTAGGTGTCGCCACCGGCGCCAACCTTGTATGAATGCTCTGAAATATCACAGCATCTTCTCCCTGTCGGTTAAATTTCGCGTATATAGCAATTTTAATGGCCAGTCGTGTATTTCGCGTCGGCTCAAGAGTGGACACTTCAAACGCTACCAGTCACAAATCTCAAATTTGCCTGCAAATGCTCTGTGGGGATTATGTCCGCCCCAATAGCTGAATAGTCAGCGCGTTGGAGAGCCACACACGGGGGCCAGGGTTCGATTCCCGGCTGGGGCGGGGGATTTTCTTCCCTCAGGGACTGGGTGTTGTGCTGTCATCATCATTTCATCTCCATTGTCGTCGCACTCAATAAGACTTACGCTTGACGGCCGGGAATTCCGGGCCACCTACGTCATACGATCATTTCCATTTTGTTGGTATTATCAGCGAGAAAATGCTCCAATCGGAGCACAAAAAATGCGAATGTGTTCCTCTTTATTTAAGAAACTGACTGAAAAGTGGAACACCAGTTGCCTCATTCTACCTTTCTCTGCAACTTTAAAAAATTTTCCCAAATATTTTGGCGCGCGAACATATTCGCGCTCTTTTTAACATTCAACTCACCTCTAACTCCCACGAGCTCCCGCAACTGTAACACGCTCGCAGTTATTACTCCATCGCTGTAAGAGTTTATGAATTGCTGTAGTCATTTTAGTCTATGTTTGTACAAACGAGTTCAGCGTAGCGGCCTTGTTGCCCCTATGAGGAAAGCTAAGAAACAAACCGTCGCATGAGAATATGATCTCTAGCACATCTTCCCCTGGAGATGTTAGATTGTGGCCGGCTGTTGAGCTGAGCACGTCTGTAAACCAAAAGCTGCAGGACTTAAACGACTAGGCGCTTCAGTCTGGAACCGCGCGACCGCTACGGTCGCAGGTTCGAATCCTGCCTCGGGCATAGATGTGTGTGATGGCCTTAGGTTAGTTAGGTTTAAGTAGTTCTAGGCGACTGATGGCCTCAGATGTGAAGTCCCATAGTGCTCAGAGCCATTTGAACCAACTTACACGACTATTTCCGGACCAGTGGCTTGGTAAAGAACATGTACCAAGAGAGATGCCCAATTGCAGTGGAAGGCGCTATTGTACTAACAACGTCTCTGAAGGATGCAACCGAAGGATAAAAAAATTACTATCAAACGTTCGTTCAAATGTTTACTCATTAGCTTGAGATTACTTTGAGATGACGGCCACCAACTCGATGGGAAACGTCACCAATTAAGACTGACGAGACTACAGTAAAGGCTTTAAAAAGACTCCAAATTGACGGCAATGTTAAATCGTTTCTGATTTGTGTGACCCACGCCAGGAATTATAGCGAAGAAGATACCTTCACAATACGTCATACCTATTGGCAACCCTGTAAATGAATTTCGGGGGCGACGAATTGAGAATACCACGTTCTGGTGTTCCATGCGAACGACGTAAAGTCGGCCGTGTCTCTCCTATAAAATCATAGCGGCATTTCCCTTGAGACACCGAACTCAAAATCGTCGCAGCGGCAACAGAGGCAAACGTCGTGCAACTTCATCGGTTCATCATCTCTTCGACTGAAGACGTGTCGTCGACGATAGCTCGTTGTGCTAGACTTCTTGGTGTTGCTGTACCTGAGGAAAGCCACTTGTCTCAACAAAGATGCCAACTCCGTACAAGTGTCATGTTCCAACCCTAATGTCAGTTACCGTTACTTCTCACACGTAGTATGATGTTCCCAGCCGGGAATTGCCGCGTGGTGCTCTGTAGCTAATCCAGACACCATGTGAGTCACAGCCGAAAGAAGCACTTTTCGTAGTAAAAAAAATTGCAGCTAAGTTTTCAAAAATATGCAATAAAAATTGTAAATGTACAGTCACTCACGCTCATAAATTAAAGATAATGCTGATACATGGTGAAACACGCTCTGGTGGGCGGTTTCTGGGTTTAAATCACCTGGGGGTATGACCGGTCCATTTGACCTGCGGTCGTCGCACGGTGGCGCTGGCGGCAGTCCACATACGCAGAGGTGTGTTGGTGCATGTCAGAGTACGGTGCAGCGAGTAAGTGTGCAGGCGTTTTCAGACGTGCTAATGGTGACTGTGTGTTGGAAACGGCTCAGAGAACACATACTGTGACGTTATGAGTGGTAGAATACTAGGACGACTGGAGGCTGGAGAAACACAGCAGGTCGTAGCAGGGGCCCTCCGTGTACTACAAAGTGTGATCTCACTAATCTGGTAACGTTTCCAGCAGACAGGAAACGTGTCTAGGCGCTCCAGTACGGGGCGTCCAAGGTGTACAGCACCACAAGAAGACCGGTATCTCACCATCAGTGCTCGCAGACGGCCACGGAGTACTGCAAGTAGCCTTGCTTGGGACCTTACTGCAGCCACGGGAACAGTTGTCTCCAGACTCACAGTCTACAGACGAGTGAAGAAATATGGTTTATGCAAAGGTGCATTGCACTGACCCCTGGTTACAGGAGAGCCCGTAAAGCCTGGTGTCAAGAACACATTACATGGTCATTGGAACAGTGGTCCCAGGTTACGTTCACGGGCGAGTCCAGGTGTAGTCTGAACAGTGATTCTCGCCGGGTTTTCATCTTTCGTGAACCAAGAAACTGATAACAACCCCTTAATGTCCTTGAAAGGGACCTGTATGGAGGTCGTGGGGTGGGATTATGATTGGTGCACGTACACCCCTGCATGTCTTTGACAGAGGAACTGTAACAGGTGAGGTGTATCGGGACGTCATTTTACACCAGGGGCGCAGTGGGTCCCACCTTCCTCCTGATGGATAATAACGCACGGCCCCACCGAGTCGCCATTGTGGAGGAGTACCTAGAAACATAAGGCGAATGGAGTGGCCTGCCTGTTCTCCAGTCCTCAACCCCATCGAGCACGTCTGGGATGCTCTCGGTCGACGTATCGCTGCACGTCTTCAAACCCCTACGACACTTCAGGAGCTACGACAGGCACTGGTGCAAGAATGGGAGGCTATACCCCAGCAGCTGCTCGACCACCTGATCCAGAGTATGCCAACCCGTTGTGCGGCCTGTGTACGTGTGCATGGTGATCATATCCCATACTGATGTCGGGGTACATGCGCAGGAAACAGTGGCGTTCTGTGGCACATGTGTTTCGGCACGGTTTTCTCAACTTATCACCAATACCGTGGACTTACAGATCTGTGTCGTGTGTGTTCCCTATGTTCCTATGCTGTTAACACCGATTTTGTGTACTTCCACGTTATGTGGCACAACATTCTGCAATTATCGTTAATTCATGAGCGTGACTGTATATGAAATTGTGCAATTCACACCGACAGAAAAAAACAGCAACGTCAAAAAAAAAGTTGTACATCATAAACAAAAATTGGTAGGCGTGTTTTTTGAAGGATGATTTCTGTTCCAATTCCGCGGCAGTCGCATGACAACGTGGCGCCACTAGCGCCTCTATCGGGATGCATATCAGATTTGCTTTAAATACACGCTGTAACGGTCTTCAGCGTTGTTTATTTTTGATAATGTACGTGGTTGGCGTTTGTCAAGAATGCCTTTAAGGTGACAAAGACTCCATTATTAACATCTCACTGAGTTTGAACGAGGTCGTGCATTAGGGCTACGAGAAGCTGTGTGTTCCTTCTGCGATACTGCAGAAAGACTTGGCAGGAGTGTAGCCACTGTACATTACTGCTGGCAGCTGTGCTCACGAGGATGTACGGTCAAAAGAAAACAGGGCTCTGGACGGCCACGTGCCACTGCAGAGAAGGAAGAGCATCGTGTTCGGCGAATGGGTCTGGCAGGTCACACTGCATCTGCAGCATCAATCTGCACCACAGTGACACAACGGACTGTTACTTCAGGGTTTGCTCCGAACCAGACGCCCTGTAGCGTGGTTTTCACTGTCCCCAAACCGCCGTCATTTGAGACTTCAGTGGTGTCAAGCGAGTGCTCATTGGAGGGTAGGGAGGTCTGTTGCATTTTATGACGAAAACCGGTTCTGCCGTGGTTAGGAGGAGACCAGCTGACGACCTGGAACCATCTGTCGGCGTGCTGCACACACTGCACCGACATCTGGAGTTCTTGTCTGGGTTGCCATTTCGTATGACAGCGGAAGCACTCCGGTGGTTTTTCCATGCACCATGGCCGGCCGGCGTGGCCGAGCGGGTCTAGGCGCTACAGTCTCAACCGCGCGACTGCTAAGGTCGCAGGTTCGAATCCTGCCTCATGCATGGATGCGTGTGATGTCCTTAGGTTAGTTAGGTTTAAGTAGTTCTCAGTTCTAGGGGACTGATAACCTCAGATGGTACGAGGTGCATTCAAGTTCTAAGGCCTCCGATTTTTTTTCTCCGGACTGGAAAGAGATAGAAACATGCGCATTGTTTTAAAATAAGGCCGCGTTCATTGTCAATACGTCCCAGAGATGGCAGCACCGTACGGTAGATGGAATTTTACCGCCAGCGGCGAGAATGAGAACTGTTTTAAATACTTAAAATGGCAACGTTTTCCTTACTTGAACAGCGTGCAATCATTCATTTTCTGAATTTGCGTGGTGTGAAACCAATTGAAATTCAATGACAGTTGAAGGAGACATGTGGTGATGGAATTATGGATTCGTCGAAAGTGCGTTCGTGGGTGCGACAGTTTAATGAAGGCAGAACATCGTGTGACAACAAACCGAAACAACCTCAGGCTCGCACAAGCCGGTCTGACGACACGATCGAGAAAGTGGAGAGAATTGTTTTGGGGGATCGCCGAATGACTGTTGAACAGATCGCTTCCAGAGTTGGCATTTCTGTGGGTTCTGTGCACACAATCCTGCATGACGACCTGAAAATGCGAAAAGTGTCATCCAGGTGGGTGCCACGAATGCTGACAGACGACCACACGGCTGCCCGTGTGGCATGTTCCCGAACAATGTTGACGCAGAACGACAGCATGAATGGGACTTTCTTTTCGTCGGTTGTGACAATGGATGAGACGTGGATGCCATTTTTCAATCCAGAAACAAAGCGCCAGTCAGCTCAATGGAAGCATACAGATTCACCGCCACCAAAAAAATTTCGGGTAACCGCCAGTGCTGAAAAAATGATGGTGTCCATGGTCTGGGACAGCGAGGGCGGAATCCTTACCCATTGCGTTCCAAAGGGCACTACGGTAACAGGTGCACCCTACGAAAGTGTTTTGAAGAACAAATTCCTTCCTGCACTGCAACAAAAACGTCCGCGAAGGGCTGCGCGTGTGCTGTTTCACCGAGACAACGCAACCGCACATCGAGCTAACGTTACGCAACAGTTTCTTCGTGATAACAACTTTGAAGTGATTCCTCTTGCTCCCTACTCACCAGACCTGGCTCCTAGTGACTTTTGGCTTTTTCCAACAATAAAAGACACTCTCCGTGGCCGCACATTCACCAACCGTGCTGCCGGCCGAAGTGGCCGTGCGGTTAAAGGCGCTGCAGTCTGGAACCGCAAGACCGCTACGGTCGCAGGTTCGAATCCTGCCTCGGGCATGGATGTTTGTGATGTCCTTAGGTTAGTTAGGTTTAACTAGTTCTAAGTTCTAGGGGACTAATGACCTCAGCAGTTGAGTCCCATAGTGCTCAGAGCCATTTGAACCATTTGAACCAACCGTGCTGCTATTGCCTCAGCGATTTTCCAGTGGTCAAAACAGACTCCTAAAGAAGCCTTCGCCGCTGCCATGGAATCATGGCGTCGGCGTTGTGAAAAATGTGTACGTCTGCAGGGCGATTACGTCGAGAAGTAACGCCAGTTTCATCGATTTCTGGTGAGTAGTTAATTAGAAAAAAAAATCGTAGGCCTTAGAACTTGAATGCACTTCGTATAAGTCGGCACAAACACAGAGAAGCCCAAAGCGGTCGGAAAACCAGTTGCACGTCGTCTGCTGCGACGACCGACCGAATGACGAACCAACGGTCGTCCCCACTCAAGTCAGGCGCGGAAAAGATCCCACTACAAATCGTCAACTTAAAACTCCCATAGTGAACAGAGCCATTTGAACCCATGCACCATGACTAAAAATATGTAGGTCAGTCTGGTGATTCTACCTGTTGTGCTGACATAAATGAAGAGCATTCCAATGGGTGATTTCCAACACGACAACACTCGGTCCGTACCGCTGTGGTAACCCAACAAGGTCTACGGAGTGTCGACATGTTGCCTTGGCCTGCTCGAACACCAGATCTGCCTCCAATCGGGCACGTATGGGACATAATTGGACGACAACTACAGCGTCATTCACGAACAGTATTAATCGTCGATGCATTGACCGACCAAGCGCAACTGCCGTGGAACTGCATCCTACAAACTGACCTCCGGACCTGCACGTTTACATGCTTGCATTCAACATTCCCGCGGTTCCACAAATTATTAATGTACTCGAATATCACATTTCCAGTGGCTTATCTCGCGCTTACATTAACCTGTGATGTTGCAATCTTAGTTACTGAGGTATGTTACCTCAAATTTATTGCGGAATTTTTTTTTTTGTCATCGGTCTTCTCACTGGTTTCATGCGGCCCGCCACCAATTCCTGTGCTAACCTCTACATTTCAGAGTAGCACTTGTAACCTACGTCCTCTAGTATTTGCTGAATGTATTCCAATCTCTGTCTTCCTCTACAGCTCTCTGTAGTACCATGGAAGTCATTCCCTCGTGTCTTAACAGATGTCTTATCATCTAGTCCCGTCTCGTTATCAGTGTTTTCCACACATTTCTTTCCTCTCCGATTCTGCGCTGAAACCTCCTCATTCCTTACCTAATCAATCCACCCAAGTTTCAACATTCTTCTGCAGCACCACATCTCAAATGCTTCGATTCTCTTCCGTTCCGGTTTTCCCACAGTCCATGTCTCACTACCATACAATGCTGTACTCCAGACGTACATTCTCAGAAATTTCTTCCTCAAATTAAGGCCGACATTTGATATTAGTAGACTTTTCTTGGTCAGGAATGTCTTTTTTGCCAGTGCTAGTCTGTTTTTGATGTGCTCCCTCCGTCACTGGTTATTGCCTAGGTAGCAGAATTCCCTTACTTCGTGATCATCAATCCTGACGTTAAGTTTCTCGCCTACCTTCGTCTTTCTTCGACTCACTTCCACAACCCATACTGTGTTTTCGTTAGACTGTTCATTCCGTTCACCACGTCATGTAATTCTTCTTCACTTTCACTCAGGATAGCAATGTCATCAGCGAATCGTATCATTGATATCTTTTCACCTTGTATTTTAATTCCACTCCTGGACCTTTCTTTTACTTCCATCATTGCATTATCGATGTACAGATTGAACAGTAAGGCGAAAGACTACATCCTTGCCGTACACCCTTTTTAATACTAGCACTTCGTTCTTGGTCGTCCACTCTTATTATTCCCTCTTGGCTCTTGTACATATTGTATATGAAATTACAATGAAATGAACGCCCTTAGCTGCTTACAGGCGTTGACGTACGTCAACGGGGACAGATGAAAATGTGTGCCCCGACCGGGACACGAACCCTGGATCTCCTGCTTACATGGCAGACGCTCTATCCATCTCCGCCACCCAGGACACAGAGGATAGCGCTACTGCAGGGATTTATCTCTGGCACGCCTCCCGCGAAACCCACATTCTCAACGTATTGTCCCGCACTACATTCGTAGTGCCCCCGCCCATTATACTCATTACTAGCGGCGCGTTGGCGATTCCCTTAAGAGTTCGGGCTCTGCTTGTGCATTCGCACACAAGAAGGAGATGGCCAAGTGGCCGGTGAGCCATAACTATATATATATATATATATATATATATATATATACACACACTAAGATGGTATCTGTTCTTTCGGACATACCATCTTAGTAAATATATATTGTATATGGCCCGTCTCTCCCTATAGCTTTCACCTACTGTTTCCAGAATTTCGAACGCCTTGCACCATTTTACATTGTCGAACGCTTCTTCCAGGTCGACAAATCTTATGAACGTCTCGTTTCTTTAGTCTTGCTTCCATTATTAACCGCAACATCAGAATTACCTCTCTCGTGCCTTTACCTTTTCCAAAGCCAAACTGATCGTCACCTAGCGGATCCTCAATATTCTTTTCAGTTCTTCTGTATATTATTATTTTCAGCAACTTGGATCCATGAGCTGTTAAGCTGATTGTGTGATAATTCTCGCACTTGTCAGCTGTTGCTGTCTTCGGAATTGTGTGGACGATGCTTTTGCGAAAGTCAGATGGTATGTCGTCAAACCCATACATTCTACAAACTACCGTGAATAGTCGTTTTGTTGCCACTTCCCCCCAAGTATTTCAGAAATTCTGATGACATTCTGCCCATCCCTTCTGCCTTATTTGACCTTAAGTCCTCCAAAGCTCTTTTAAATTCCGATTCTAATACTGGATCCCCTATCTCTTCTTCTATCACATCAGGAAATCTTCCCCTTTATAGAGGCTTTATTCTTTCCACCTATTCGCTTTCTCCTCTGCTTTTAACAGTGTAATTCCCGTTGCACTCTTAATGTTATCACCCTTGCTTTAATTTCACGGAAGGTTGTTTTGACTATCCTGTATGCTGAGTCTGTCCTTCCGAAATTTATTTCTTTTTCGATGTCTTCACATTTTTCCTTCAGCTATTCCCTCTTAGTTTCCCTGCACTTCCTTTTTATTTCATTCCTCAGCGACTAGTATTTCTGTATTCCTGAGTTTCATGGAACATTTTTGTACTTCTTCCTTTCATCAATCAACTTATTTCTTCCGTTACACACAGTTACCTTCTTTGTACCTATGTTTTCCTTCTGTGACGGCCCTTTTTAGAGATGTCCATTCCTCTTCAACCGTACTGCCTACTGCGGTATTCCTTATTGCTGTAACTACAGCGTTAGAGAACTTCAAACGTATCTCGTCATTCCTTAGTACTTCCGTATCCCACTTCTTTGCGTATTGATTCTTTCTGACGTCTTCAACTTCAGCCTACTCTTCATCACTACTATATTGTGATCTGAGTCTATATCTGCTCCTGGGTACGCCTTACAATCCAGTATCTGATTTCGGAATCTCTGTCTGACCATGATCTAATTGAAATCTTCCCGTATCTCCCGGCCTTTTCCAAGTATACCTCCTCCTCTTGTGATTCTTGAACAGGGTATTCGCTATTACTAGCTGAAACTTGTTACAGAACTCAATTAGTCTTTCTCCTCTTTCATTCCTTGCCCCAAGCCCATATTCTCCTGTAACCTTTTCTTCTACTGCTTCCAGTACAACTGCGTTCCACTCTCCCATAACTATTTGATTTTTATCTCCCTTTACATACTGTATTACCCTTTCAATATCCTCATACCCTCTCTCTATCTGTTCATCTTCAGCTTGCGACGTCGGCATGTATACCTGAACTATCGTTGTCGATTCTGATAAGAACAACCCTATCACTGAACTGTTCACCGTAACACACACTCTGCCCTACCTTCCTATTCATAACGAATCCTACTCTCATTATCCAATTTTCTGCTGCTGTTGATATTACCCTTTTCTCATCTGACCAGAAATCCTTGTCTTCTTTCCACTTCACTTAACTGACTTCTACTATGTCTAGATTGAGCCTTTGCATTTCCCTTTTCAGATTTCCTATTTTCCCCACCACTTTCAGGTTCCTGACATTCCACGTCCCGACTCGTAGAACGTTGTCCTTCCGTTGGTTGTTCAATCTTTTTCTCATGGTAACTTCGCACTTGGCAGTCCCCTCCCGGAGATCCGAATGGGGGACTATTCCAGAATCTTTTGCCAATGGAGAAATGATCATGAGACTTCAATTGCAAGCCACATGTCCTGTGGATACACATTATGTGTCATTAATGCAGTGGTTTCCATTGCCTTCTGCATCCTCGTGCCGTTGATGATAGCCGATTCTTCCGCCTTTAGGGGCAGTTTCCCACCCCTAGGACAAGAGTGTGCCCTGAACCTCTGTCCACTCCTCCATCCTTTTTGACAAGGCCGTTGGCAGAATGAGGGTGAATTCTTATGCCTGAAGTCTTCGGCCGCTTATGCTGATTATTAATCAAAATTTAAGCAACGGTGGGATTCGAACCCGGGACCGAGGACGTTTTGATTACGAATTAAAGACGCTACTCTACATATATTTAGGCGTAGTGACTTTTTTCCCTTGTCGTATGTGTGTTTTTAGCCCCAATAGACACACAGAGATTTGTATGCGAGCGGCATATATCAGTGTTTCGGGGATAGCAGCTTTGTTCTAAGCACGTTTTCGAGCGGTCCTGAGCGTTCGAGGTGACGCCAGAGCCTGTGAACACCCTTTCTGTGCTGCCTACGGGACACATCTAGCGATTGGGGAGCAGATCACGAACAGTGTTTGGAGAACTCGAGTCCCCGAGTGCAAATCGAATTGCGCGCCCCCGCGCGGGTTGGCAATATTGCTCCGCCGGCTAACAGGATTGGCGGCTCGTTAAACGGCGTAATGTGATTGGCGGCGCGAAGCGAGACGGCAGCGCGTGCAACCTGTCCGCCCCATTAGCCCGTCTAATGGCCGCTTCCCGCCTCTCTCCAGTCGCCCCACATCCGCTTCGCCCGCCTGCTGTATTTACTGTTAGTGCAGTCGGCGTCGCTCCTGCTTGCAGAGACCATTACGGAGCTGTCCCTTTACCGCTGCTCGCCTGTTTGTTGACCGTTTGCCTGGAGTAACTTGGGAGAGTACTGCAGCTAATACAGTTTCCACCAGTCCTCTTACTTGTTGCCGAACCGGATTGTAATATTCAAACGTATTTGTCTGAAACCCGCAGGACAGGACAGGTAGTTGGAATTGTGGAAAGAGGCCAAAACGTCATTTACACTCGAACACATATAAATTTATTTACTCGGCCAAACATTACAGTATGTGGTGTCACCGCCAGACACCACACTTGCTAGGTGGTAGCCTTTAAATCGGCCGCGGTCCGGCAGTATACGACGGACCCGCGTGTCGCCACTATCAGTGATTGCAGACCGAGCGCCGCCACACGGCAGGTCTAGAGAGACTTCCTAGCACTCGCCCCAGTTGTACAGCCGACTTTGCTAGAGATGGTTCACTGACAAATTACGCTCTCATTTGCCGAGACGATAGTTAGCATAGCCTTCAGCTACGTCATTTGATACGACCTAGCAAGGCGCCATTATCATTTGCTATTTATATTGTGATGCATGTAGGGTCAGACCGATGTTCACCAATTATGGATTAAAGTTAAGTATTCCAGCAGCAACGTACCTTATTGGCTATATTAATTACATTGTCCTGTTCCATGCCTCACGCCAGCCTGCGTGAGCTTAACGCGTGCTTTTCGGCTACCAATCATAGTGGCTTGGCTGTCTTGCCAACATTCAGACGCCATAAAGAATATGTAGGAGGCAGAAGGCCTCGCGTTAACCAAGTTCTACAGTTTGGCTGAAGGCCCAAAATCTAACACTTGAAAAGCAATAACCTTAATTTGAAGACGGCTGAAGGCTCATGATTTAATACTCAAGGTAAAATTAAATACAAAAACACAAGGTATAAGGCCTTCTCTTCAGTTAAGATGAAGGCCCCAAACAGTCCTATGCTCAAAAGACAAAGATCCTTAATTTAAAAACTGCTGAAGGAGCTACGACTTAAACTCAAGGTAAAATAAAGTTAAACAACACAGCCTTATCTTAAATCAGGCTGAAGGCCCCAAACAGTCGAATACTTGACAAGCAATGAACTTTAATTTTAAAACGGCTGAAGCCCCATTACTTAAAACACCACT
The DNA here is from genome assembly GCF_021461395.2 of Schistocerca americana. Classification (NCBI taxonomy): domain Eukaryota; kingdom Metazoa; phylum Arthropoda; class Insecta; order Orthoptera; family Acrididae; genus Schistocerca; species Schistocerca americana. Next base: position 151,069,667 of record NC_060128.1, on the reverse strand, counting down.
AAAAACAATTCAATTTTAATTCAAAACCATCGGATATGAGCCATACAAATAGACACAACAGAAAATAAGAAAAGGCAGTGCAGCTAACGGAGCTCAGAAGTTTCGGGGGTCGGCCAGCACTTGAAATACTAACGATCACTTAGGTGAGACAGGCAGTCGGGCCAACCATTCTCGATCCGATGAGAACCCAACCAACAGACAGTCAACGGACCCACTGACGAGGTAACTTGCGCTCCACTCGACCAGCACACAACCTGGAGTTCAATGCAAAACGTAAAAGGCATGGACGTCCACAACCAAGCATACATTAAGCTGTCGAACTAAGCACCGTGCTGGACAGCGACAACACGGTGAGGAAAGTACGCTGCGGGAATTTACCTGAACGGCCAGGGCAGGTACCCGGGATGTTACGGCCACAAGGCAGAAAATTCCGCTGATGCACTTCAATTCCAAATAACCAAATACAGTTAGAATCCACCAGATGGTGGCTAAACCTTCGGCAACTCGAACACACGCAGGAATGTCCCAACAACGAGAACCAGACCGCACAATTTGAACAGTCTTCACTTGCTGGTAAATTAAATCCAAACTCAGCTTTCGTATCCAGGGTCGGTGAGCCACGGACCTCGTAGCAATGGGAACAGCCCCCACACACTTCGACACTGCATAGAGACTGCCAGCAGTCCCAGCCAAACTATACCCTGTGGAGATTTCCTCCACGCCACTCGCACACAGCCCAGCCGAAAACTATAAGCAGCAGACCAAAGATAGTACAAGGTGCGAATATCGCTACTGCCTCTCACGGAGAGAGCGAACAACATTATAATCGCAATAACCGCGGGAAACCAAACACACAATAGGAACCAAGGTTTAAACCAACACAAAACATATAAATCAAAGTCATCTGCCTCGTATGTTCGGGATGGTCTCAGGAACTACAGTAGGAATTTTGATATGGCTCTCACAGATTCACGAAGAAGGTTTCAGTAACACCTGCTAAGCCACTGGACCAATTTAAACCAAACTTTGTACACTTATCACTTATTATCGGAAAAGAATGGATAAGGGGATAAGAGCCGCCTAGATGTAAAAGGGGTAGTGGTGAAAAAGTAATCAACGATGCGTGAATCTCCAGACTTTTTTCTCGCTAACAATCTCCACTATATGATGAAAGGAAATAAAGTTCATCGCTCACAATATTTTCGCTGTTCACATGAATTTTTAATTTATTAGTTCTTTACTGCTAACTATCTTCCCTACACATTTCGCAGAGAACTTCCACCCACAACCGTGAGCGTACCTGCATAATTACAACAAAGAGCTAAAGAAACTGCTACACCTGCCTAATATCGTGTAGCGCCCCCGCGAGCAAGCAGTAATGCAGCAACACACGGCATGCTCGACTAATGTCTGAAGTAGTGCTGGAGGGAACTCACACCATTAATGCTGCAGGGCTGTCCAAATGGTTCAAATGGCTCTGAGCACTATGGGACTCAACATCTGTGGTCATAAGTCCCCTAGAACTTAGAACTAATTAAACCTAACTAACCTAAGGACATCACACACATCCATGCCCGAGGCAGGATTCGAACCTGCGACCGTAGCAGTCGCGCGGTTCCTGACTGAGCGCCTAGAACCGGTAGACCACCGCGGCCGGCTGGGGCTGTCCATAAATTTGTGTGAATACGAGGGGGTTGGAGATTTCTTCTGAACAGCACGTTGCAAAGCATCCCAGATATGTTCATTAATGTTTATGTCTGGGGAGTTTGGTGGCCAGCGGAAGTGTTTAAACTCAGAAGAGTGTTCCTGGAGCCATTCTGTAGCAATTCTGGACCTGTGAGGTGTCGCATTGTCCTGCTGGAATTGCCCAAGTCTATCGGAATCCATAATGAACATGAATGGATGTAACCTTTGTTGATCCGCTATGGACCATGGGACAACGGTTGGCATGTATTTCTTGATGCAATAATTCACCAACAGCCGTATGTATTGTAGAAATTTGTTTTATGTCCTTATGTGTTACCAGTTTTGGCGTTACATTGATGCCATCTTCAGGCCCCAAACGTCAGAGTCTGTGTCGCCTGGCCACCAAGAGCTGTTGCATAACGATTTGATTCACGGATCCAGTTATATGGCTCCTACCGTGTATAGCGATTTTACGACTATGGCGTGTGGGGCCTGAACATGGCATCAATGTAATGCCGAAACTGGTAGCACATAAGAAGTTCATGAAATAAATTTCTACAATACATACGGTTGTTGGTAAATTATTGCATGAAGAAAAAATGAATGGATGTAGGTGATCAGACAAGATGCTTATGTACGTGTCACCTGTTAGAGTCGTATCTAGGCGTATCAGATGTCCCGTATCACTCCAAACGCCCCACACCATTACAGAATCTCCACGAGTTTGAAAAGTCCCTTGCTGACATACAGCGTCCATAGATTCAAGAGGCTGTCTCCATACCCGTACACATCCATCCGCTCGATACAATTCAAAACGAGACTCGTCCAACCAGGCAACATGTTTCCAGTCATCAACAGTGCAATGTTGTTGATGATGGGCCCAGGCGAAGAGTAAAGCTTTGTGTCGTGCAGTCATGAAGGGTAAAAGAGTGGACCTTCGGCTCAGAATGCCCATATCGATGACGTTTCGTTGAATGGTTCGCACGCTGACACTTGTTGATGGCCCAGTATTAAAATCTGCAGCAATTTGCGGAAGGGCGCACTTCTGTCAAGCCGAAAGATTCTCTTCAGTCGTCGTTGGTCCCGTTTTGCAAGATCTTTTTCCGGCTGCTGCGATGTTGAAACTTGGTGTTTTATGGGACTCCTGATATTTACGGCACACTCGTGAAATAGTCGAACGGGAAAATCCCAACTTCGTCGTTACCTCGGAGATGCTGTGTCCGATCGCTCGTGCGCCGACTATAACACCTCGTTCAAACTCACTTAAATCTTGATAACCTGCCGTTGTAGCAACAACCGATCTAACAACTACAGCAGACACTTGTTGCCTTATATAGGCGTTATCGTCGCATTCTGCCTGTTTATATATCTCTGTATTTGAATACGCATGCCTATACCAGTTTCTTTGGCGCTTCAGTGTATTATTTGTATGATACACAGTTCAGGAGATACGACGCCTGAAAGCGGAACTAAGGCTGCCCAGCACAACGGAAGTGTTGTGCGGGTCGTATCGACATACCTCGCAGGGGTTACCTATGCAGGTCGCGACTGAGCGGAGAGAGAGAGAGAGAGAGAGAGAGAGAGAGAGAGAGAGAGAGAGAGGAGGAGGAGGAGGAGGAGGAAGATGAGGCACATGTAGAAAGGGGAAAGAGGAAGTGATGGACAGAGAGAGGTGGGAGGCGGTGGAGACAGGGATGAGAGGCAACATGTAGTGCGGGTAGTATCAGCAGGCTGTGCAGGGGCTACATGCGCAGATGTATGAAAGGGGGGAGGAGATAGTGTGAGAGGGGGAAAGATGAGGTAGACAGAAAAAGTGAAAGGAGAATGTAGAAAGAGGCAGATGGCAGGATGAGGTGGACACAGAGGGCTGGGGGTAGAAAATTTGTGCCATGTATGTAGTGAAAGGCCAGTTTATAAATACTGGGTGTATCAAAAAGAATCATCCGATTCTAAACAAAAAAAAAACATAATAGTTATGTTGTTTGAGATATGTGCTTGAACAACGTACTGTTGGAAAGAGCAAACTCCCGAGTTTAGCGTAGTTCCCGCTAGTTAGCAGCAGTGTGCGCTCACTTCAGTTCACGTAAAAATGGCGTCGGGACAACAGAGAGCATTTTGTGTTTTACGTTTCGCGCAGTGTGGGTCAGTAATAACTGTTCACTATGACTTTCGTACTAGGTGTGGTGTGGATCCTTCTACAGCACTGAGCTTTAGACGATGGCATGAGCAATTCCGAGAAACAGGTTGTTCGTGTGAAGGCAAATCGCCGGGCCGTCCCCGAGTGTCTGACACAGACGTCGAACGCATCCGCCATAGTTTCACGAGGAGTACGCAGAAATCCGTCCGCCGTACAGCTCGATAGCTCAACATGTTCCATGTCCGTCTGGCGTGTGTTGCTTCGACGTTTACTCACGAAACCATACAAAATTCAGCTACTGCAAGCTCTTCGTTAAGGTGACGTGTGGAGTTCTGTAATATCGTTCTTGGTAGGATGGAGTATGACAGTTTTCTTCCATGCTTAACGTTTAGTGACGAGGCAACATTCCAAGTAAATCGGAAGGTGAATCGTCATAATGAGAGAATATAGAGTATGGAACAACTACATAAACTTGTACAACATGAGAGGCACTCTGCAAAATTTAATGTGTTTTGTGCAGTTTCATGAGAAGAGGCGTATGGTCCATTTTTCTTTGCCGAACACTGCTACAGGAAGCATATATCTCGATATGCTTGAGAACTTTCTTTTCCCACAGTTGGAGACTGATTTCGAACGACTTCATTTAGCAGCAGAATGAGACACCACTATACTGGGATCTGGAAGCGCGGAAATGTTTAAATCAAAGGATTACTGAACGATGGATGGGCCGCACTGGACCAAATGATTCAGCCTTACATTGCTGGCCTCCAAGCTCACAGGAGCTGACTTTATGTGATTATTTCTTGCTGGGGTTTATAAAAGACTCTGTTTACGTGCCTCCGTTGCCAACAACAGTGAATGAACTGAGATGTCGCATAAGAAATGCTGTCGAAGCTGTAACTGAAGACATGTTTGCCGCAGCGTGGAAAAAATTTGAATGGCGCGCGCGCATCTCACTGGTGGCATACCGAACACATACGAAAAAAACTTTTTTTGAGTTTCCCGTTCATACAAAATTGATTTCGTATGTTTATTAATTTGAAAAACAGACGTGCCGGCCGGCCGTAGTGGCCGTGCGGTTCTAGGCGCTCCAATCTGGAACCGAGCGACCGCTACGGTCGCAGGTTCGAATCCTACCTCGGGCATGGATGTGTGTGATGTCCATAGGTTAGTTAGGTTTAATTAGTTCTAAGTTCTAGGCGACTGATGACCTCAGAAGTTAAGTCGCGTAGTGCTCAGAGCCATAGACGTGCCAAATCGGATGATTCTTTTTGATATGCCCAGTATTTCTTGCAAATAGGCTGAGCTGTGATGAATTCAACGAGTACGCCCACTGCTATGAAAAAATTTCATCGTCATCTACAGGTAGCGGTGAATGGCAGAACTCCTTGCGATCATCCATTCAGGCCATAAGGCTGCCTGACGCCTTTGTCCCAGTGGGAGCTACCTGCAATGCTGGAACGAGCTGCGACGCAGGACGTACTTGATATTCAGCTGACAAGAACAGATCTTTTGGTATTATTTAAGCGGGTGCTCAGCAAGTCTTAGTGCTACGTGTGTGAAAGCAGATGGGTCACTAATCTTTCATAAGAGCTCGTGGACCACAACTTAAACAAGGTTTTATGTTCACTGTCTGTTTCTACAACGAACAATAAAGTCCTGAAATTAAAGTAATTCGCAAAATAAAACACATTTCCTTGATAAGGAAACTTAATAGTCAATTTTTAATCATTGTTCCAATAAAGGATCACGAGCAAGAAAATAAAATACCTCTATATACAAGTAGGAACATGTAGACAGTCATGGAAATAAGTATTCATAGAGTAGGCGGTGACAAACTACGATGGTGTGTTGGGATAGTAAATCACCGACAGCGCCGATATGATTAAGTACGATGATGTAGCGTCAGATAACGATGTTCTTGGTAATGAAGCTTCCCGTATGCCACGAATCTATTCTGGGAAAATAAAACATGTTACACTCCGCACGGTCTACGACTGGGCAAAATGTATTCATACAGCGGACTACGTTCAACCAAACAAACGGCTGACGGCAGCCCCGGAGTGCATGCCACAATTGTGTAGTCGTGTGGCGGCCGTGAAGCAACAGCACGTCGGACGTGGGTACCGTGGAAGGGAAGGAAACGACCATAGAGCAACCAAACATCGTTGTCGCCCAATATCTTCAACACAAGTCGTACGCCGAAATTGCGATGATCATAGGACGAAGCCGAGCGACTGTGCAATCTATCGTTAAGCGATATAAGGGCAGACATGTAGTAATAAACAGAGAACGACACAGTCGTCCACAGAAGCTTAGCCGAGCGGTCTAGGGCGCTGCAGTCATGGACTGTGCGGCTGGTCCCGGCGGAGGTTCGAGTCCTCCCTCGGGCATGGGTGTGTTTGTGTTTCTCCTTAGGATAATTTGGGTTAAGTAGTGTGTAAGCTAAGGGACTGATGACCTTGGCAGCTAAGTCCCAGAAAATTTCACACACACAGAAGCTTACAATAAGACAGACCAGAATGCTACCAAAAATCATCAAGAAAATCCCGAAAACGACAGCGTCGGCACTATCCGCATATGTACGTGACCACTTCCGAAAGGACATCACTCCAATGGCGGTTCGTACCATTCTCAGTCGTTCGGGCTACAGAGCCAGGGTCCCGAAAAGAAAGCCCTACATTAGCAAAAAGAACAGGAAGTGGCGGATGGAATTCGCGAAACAGCATGTATCCAAGACAGCAGACTTCTGGGATACTGTATACTTTACTGATGAAAGCAAATTTAATATCGTGCACAGTGATGGTAGGATCTTGGTCTGGAGAAGACCGAATACAGACCTCGACCGAAACAACATTCAACACATGGTGAAGCACGGAGGTGGTGGAATGATGGTATTGGGCTGTATGTCAGCCTCCGGTGTCGGAAAATTAGTGTTTGTGTAAGGTACCGTGGACAGATTTGTGTATATGAACGTTCTCAAACAGAACTTACAACAGAGTGTTGACACCTTGGGTATTCCTAGAAATTATTACTTCCAACACGACAATGTTCACAAACGTGCGGCGCAAATTGTCCGGCTGTGGCTGCCCTACAACACTCCTCACACTCTTAAAACACCAGCTCAGATTCCGGACCTGAATCCCATCGAACACTTGTGGAGTGAGCTGGAAAACAAGACATGCGTAGTAAGGCCTCTTTGAAAGAGGCTCTCCTTCGAGAATGGGAAGGTATCACGTCGGAAACTACAAGAAAATTGGTCCATTCCATGCCACGGAGGTTGCGAGAAGTAATACATCGGAAGGGTATGCATACGAAGTATTAAACATGTTCTGGCTTTGTTAGAAGTGTCATTTTCTGTTGGTGTATGAATACTTAATTCCCAGCGCAGTAGGGAACTTGGCAGACGTTTTTGTATTTTGTTTTGTAAAGGCTTGTTCATTCTCGTTCTACAGGGTGAAAAGTATTTAAATCGACAAACTCTGGGAGGTTGTAGGGGACATCAAAACAAATATCTTTCCCTAATGTTATTTTTTCCTATGACGATTATTTAAACCGGTAGAGGAAGATTTCTCTGGCGGCAACTTAATTAAACCAACGAACACTTTTCCATTTTTTTATCATCAAGAGACAACACATTAACACAACCCAATTACAGTACAAATTCAAAAATTCCTCCACTGACCCGTAAGCAAAGCTTACGCCGTCGATAATGTTCTGTCTGACACGGGTAAAAACTCCAGGATTAACCTGAATTGTTCCTGCTGCTGCTACTATCCGGGCAACCAAATCCTCTTCTGATGCAACAGGAGTTGCGCAAACAAGGTTTCGCATCTCCCCCCACACAAAAAAGTCCAGAGGGGACATATCTGGGGATCGAGCAGGCCATGGTACAGGACCACCTCTTCCAATCCACGTTTCTGGGAACTGTCGGCCCAGGAATCGACGCACACGACGACTGAAATGTGCCGGCGCCCCGTCATGTTGGAACCACACGCGTTGTCTTGTAGGGAGCGGGACGTCTTCCAGCAATTCTGGCAATGCTCTAGCGAGAAAATTGTAATAGTGCCTGCCATTTAATGGCCTAGGTAGCAGATACAGCCCAATTAAACAGTCCCCAACAACACCGACCCACACATTGACGAAGAACCGCACTGGATGAGCGCTAGTAACTATGGCATGTGGGTTATCCTTACTCCAAACACGCGAATTGTGCATGTTGAAGGCTCCATCACGCCCGAACTTTGCTTCATCAGTAAACAACACAGAGGATGGAAATGTAGGATGCATTTCACACTGTTCCAGGTACCAGTGCAAAAACTGTGCTCTGGGTGGATAATCAACTGGTTCCAGGTTGGGGACACGCTGTAAGTGAAATGGACGTAACAACTACTCTCGAAGGACTATTCTTACATTCGTCCCCATGTTACGTGCAATTGCACGAGTACTGATTGAGCGATCCCGCTCCACATGCTGCAAGACAGCTTCCTCAAATTGGAGCGTTCTTACCGTGCGACGGCGTCCCTGTCCAGGTAATCTGCTAAATGACCCGGTCTCACGCAGACGTTGGTACACAGCAGCAAAGGTCGTATGATGCGGGATACGGCGATTAGGATATTGTTGTTGATAAACCCGCTGAGCAGCTCGTCCGTTGTGGTGCGATACGTAGTACGCACCAACCATATCAGTGTACTCACTCCAGGTGTATCGCTCCATTAGTAAACAGAGACAATGCACTACTACACTGGTGGACAGCAGCTGCCTGCAACTGAAGAGCGTAATACGGCCTCCATCGGTTTAAATAATCCTCACAGGAAAAAATGACATTGGGAAAAATATTTGTTTTGATATTCCCTACAACCTTCTAGAGTTTGTCGGTTCAAATACTTTTCACCTGTATACAGGGTGTTACAAAAAGGTACGGCCAAACTTTCAGGAAACACTCCTCACACACAAATAAAGAAAAGATGTTATGTGGACATGTGTCCAGAAACGCTTAATTTCCATGTTACAGCTCATTTTAGTTTCGTCAGTATGTTCTTCCACCTACGCTCATTTGAGCACGTTATCATGATTTCATACGGGAGACTACCTGTGCTGCTAGAACATGTGCCTTTACACGTCAGACACAAGATGTGGTTCATGCTCGATGGAGCTCCTGCACATTTCAGTCGAAGTGTTTTACGCTTCTCAACAACAGATTCGGTGACCGATGGGTAGGTATAGGCGGACCAATTCCATGGCCTCCACGCTCTCCTGACCTCAACCCTCTTGACTTTCATTTATGGGGGCATTTGAAAGCTCTTGTCTACGCAACCCCGGTACCAAATGTAGAGACTATTCGCGCTCGTATTGTGGACGGCTGTGATACAATACGCCATTCTCCAGGGCTGCATCAGCGCATCAGGGATTCCATGCGACGGAGGGTGGATGCATGTATCCTCGCTAACGGAGGACATTTTGAACATTTCCTGTAACAGAGAGTTTGAAGTCACGCTGTTACGTTCTGTTGCTGTGTGTTTCCATTCCATGATTAATGTGATTTGATGAGAAGTAATAAAATGAGCTCTAACATGGAAAGTAAGCGTTTCCGGACCCATGTTCACATAACATATTTTCTTTCTTTGTGTGTGAGGAATGTTTCCTGAAAGTTTGGCCGTACATTTTTGCAACACCCTGTGTAGCAGCATAGCTGCATTGGCGACTAGCCAATGTGTATAGTGCATATCCAGTTAGTGTTTTTGGTTTCGTGTTGTCAATAAAGGCAGTTTACTTTTCCACGCTCTAGTGTATGAAACTTATTTCCATTACTGTAAATGATCTTTGGCCTAGTGCTATAGTAAGAAACCACGACTGTATGCTTTTGTTGTTTGCAGTGGGTTTACGTCGTCCGCTCGTGATGAACCCTAGGGGCGTTGTTTATTTTGTTGGTGTGTGGAAGTGGCCTACTGCGGTCCATTATTACACGTGTCGGTGCCGCCGGGAGACAAGCTTACGGCCTTTGGCGGTTACCCCTCATTTCAGGCAGGCGACTACTTGTCGCGCGGTACGCCAGCGGAAGAGGCGGCCGTAATGCGCGCAAGCGGGCCAATTTGCTGGCTGTTCCGCACCGCCTTTGATCTCCTCCGCCGGCCCGCTTTGCGGTGTTTTCATACCGCCCTCTCCTTCCTTTGCTCCTGTGCGGCTTGTCCGGGCTGCCTAGAAACACCGCGCAACGCGCCCGCATCGCTCTCTGTGATGTTTCGTTGCCCGCTGCCGGAGTACAGAGCCGCTGCGCCGTAAAAGGTCGCCGGGCGCTCCGGGAAACGAGGAAAAGCCTCGCAGGAAATGCGCACAACAAACAGCCACCGCCCCCCACCCCGTTAAAGTTTCCTTCTGCGCCGCTGTAGCAGTTGCAGAACGGAAACGTTTCGCGATGTTTTTGAAGAGGACGACAGACACACACACACACACACACACACACACACACACACACACAGCTCTATCGCGCTAGGGAACCACTTGCTTCTAGCCGCACTTTTTTTTTTTTTTTTTTTCACGGTGCAAGGTTACGTACGAAGTTCGGGTTGTGAAATTTCCATGTAGCGGGTGAACAAAACAAAACTGGCCCCAGAAAATGGAACATCCTCACGTGCTGTGTTCACTGCCAAAGGCGTATGATACAGTACTGCCATTAAAATTGCTACACCACGAAGATGACGTGCTACAGACGCGAAATTTAAGCGACAGGAAGAAGATGCTGTGATATGCAAATGATTAGCTTTTCAGAGCATTCACACAGGGATGGCGCCGGTGGTGACACCTACAACGTGCTGACATGAGGAAAGTTTACAACCGATTTCTCATACACAAACAGCAGTTGACCAGCGTTGCCTCGTGAAACGTTGTTGTGATGCCTTGTGTAAGGAGGAGAAATGCGTACCATCACGTTTCCGACTTTGATAAAGGTCGGATTGTAGCCCATCGCGTTTGCGGTTTATCGTATCGCGTCGGTCGAGATCCGATAATTGTTAGCAGAATATGGAATCGGTGGGTTCAGGAGGGTAATACGGAACGCCGTGCTGGATGCCAACGGCCTCGTATCACTAGCAGTCGAGATGACACGCATCTTATCAGCATGACTGTAACGGATAGTGCAGCCACGTCTCGATCCCCGAGTCAACAGATGGGGACGTTTGCAAGACAACAACCATCTGCACGAACAGTTCGACGACGTTTGCACTAGCATGGACTATCATCTCGGAGACCACGGCTGCGGTTACCCTTGACGCTGCATCACAGACAGGAGCGCCTGCGATGGTGTACTCGACCACGAACTTGGGTGCACGAATGGCAAAACGTCATTTTTTCGGATGAATCCAGGTACTGTACAGTGGACGTTACATTTGAAATGTGTTACGACCCGTGGCTCTACCCCTCATCCGATCCCTGCGAAACCCTACATTTCAGCAGGATAATGCAAAACCGCGTGTTGCAGGTCCTGTACGGACTTTTCTGGATACAGAAAATGTTCGACTGCTGCCCTGGCCAGCACATTCTCCAGATCTCGCCCCAATTGAAAACGGCTAGTCAATGGTGGCCGAGCAACTGGTTCGTCACAATACGCCAGTCACTACTCTTGATGAACTGTGGTATCGTGTTGAAGCTGCATGGGCAGCTGTACCTGTACACGCCATCCAAGCTTTGTTTGATTCAATGCCCAGGCGTATCTAGGCCGTTATTACGGCCAGAGGTGGTTAACCTGGGTACTGATTTCTCAGGATCTATGCAACCAAATTGCGTGAAAATGTAGCCACATGTCAGTTCTAGTATAATATATTTGCCCAATGAATACCCGTTTATCATCTGCATTTCTTCTTGGTGTAGCAATTTTAATGGTCAGTATTGTAATAACACATGAAAGTTTAGGGAAAATTTAAACAGGTTTTTCTAGAGAAACAATTTTTCGAGACTGTGTGGAACATAAATAAAAATGGTGCAACTTATTAAGTTCTACTTATGACCCCTGAAAAGTAAACATTTTTTGGGAGCTTATACCTGTAATATAAGAAATTTCTTAATATTAACTTTTTTTGTAAAGCGATACTGACCGAAACAATCCCCCAAAAATCGTATGCAAAGTTCGAATTAGCACCATGTTGTTAACATTAACGTTATTTCTTTGTGGTTAGGTGTAAGTTTCCATAAATGAAAAGTAGTATCGAGTGTTATCCGTTTTTTTATTTCAGATGACTGCTGAGGGGCTACATTGCACGCAGTCTGCGTACTTCAAACTCGCAGGCCCTTGATCAAGCCACAATTACGGCCGTCATTTTATTTTTTCTACTGAACATCTAACATAAAGTTCAAAGCATGATCAATCATAATCCCCAAGAAGATCCTTTGTATGTCTTTTCATTTTTTGAGACAAATTTCGCTCATTTGAGTGAGACCTTGGCTTTAAGCCACCATACTGGTACCTTTCCTAAAACACACACACACACACTCTCTCTCTCTCTCTCTCTCTCTCTCTCTCTCTCTCTCTCTCTCTCCCCCTCCCTCCCTCCCTCCCTCCATTTTGTCATTCCACGTCAGTACCATTTTCACGGATTATTTGTCACCATCAACCTGCCCTGCGTCGCATGAGTAGGCTAACCATTAAGGATCTATGGCCGAACGACATGCTCATAAAATGCGGTGAGTAAAGACATACTCTCGCTTATCAGGGAGTTTCCAAAGACCGAGTTAAAGTCTGATGGACCGAATCCACAGCAATTCCCGCCTCACCATCTTCTGTGGATCCTTGAGACAGCATAGTGCACCTGCTTTTAGCGGTTCTAATGTACTCACAGAGACTCGGTCGTTTTCTAGGCATTTTTATTCGTAAACAAAACGAAACTAAAATGTAATACGCAGGCGGCCGAATCACAAAGTGTACTCAATAATTCGTTTCACATCCCAAAGAAGTCAGATATAAATAAAAACTATCCAAATAACGAAATTGCTTTGCTTAAGTTGTTAATACAGAAAGGAAATCAGTGAATGCGTATATCCTAGCCGAGTCAACTCAGTGTTACTTTGTATTCAGAAGGATAAGACGGCGACGCTTAATTTTGTCACTGACGGAAATTTCCAAGACTTCAGTCACCGAAACAAGAAGCTAGGGCCATCTATTGGTTGTGATAATCGTGTCATTGAGGTGAACATTCCTACTTTGATATATTGATGTTTTTGCGCGAAACTAGACAACATGTTTGATTTATCGAGGCTCGGATTATCAAGAATCGACTCTAATTGCAAAAACGGATTTCCAGCAGCTTTACTTATTAAAGTAACTGTGTCCACACAGATAAAATAAACGATTAGTCGGGTAAATAGATCGTAGACTGAAGCCACACGGCTAGCAGACAGAGGTAAACAACAACTTCCCGTCGTAGCGGGCGCCTGTTGTCGGTTGAGCCCCGCCACTCCAATGTAAACACGGCTGGCAGCAGGAAGTGCTCTAGCCTAACACGGACACTAGCTGAAGTTCAGAGCAGGAAACAGCCGGGGTCCTCGGTGGTCTAGTGGTAAGGGGTCTGAAACGTTCCAGCGTTCCCGGCCGGCGCTGGAATTTTCAGACTTCCGAACCCTGGCCTCCACCTCTGCCCTGGCATGTGGAGCATGCCGGGAACCCCCGTGGGGTCCGTGCTTCGGATCCCACGTGGAACCCACTCATAAACTACAAACAACACCTGATTATGCTGTTGCAAACAACCAGGCTTTTACCACTTCTTTTATGCATTTTTCACTTTATTGATTGCATATTTTATGCGCATATATTTTTCTTCATTCATTGGACTATGATTATTAATTTTTTTACTTAATTTCTATGTATTAAAGATCACGTTATGCGCGCGCACACACACTTCCCTAAACCACATCTATATATATTTTCGAGATAATAGTACTTTAAAATATCTGTTTCAAAACAAATTGCATGATATATGTGTAGCATTACAACAATTAAGTAAACAAACTTTTCTTTAACGAAAATTGTTCTTCTGATTCATAGCGTGCTGAATGCCAATAAGATAAAAATTCACAACACCTTTATTATTGTTTTTTTTTTTTTTTTTTTTTTTTAGAGTAAAGACTCGATATTTAAGAAAAATGAATTCCTAAGCTATTTTCGTAACCAGCCTATACACTTCACATATTATTTGCGTTATCGATAATATGACGTCTTTGGCTCTTCTTTTTACGAAAGAATCTCGTGGATCAAGGAAAAATCATTATCATCTGTATCTATTAAGTTGGGATTAATGAAAGAGTCTATGGAAATACTAGCCAAGCATGGAAAACATTTGTAGTATCTCTGTGAGACCTTTGCTAATATGTAATAAATAAATTTGAAACACAAAAAACATAACGTACGACAGAGGTCTATTATTGTTGTACTATTAACACTGCATTGTGAGGAAGTTTTTTACATCTCTCTTTGTTGTTTAAAATCTTGGGGCCCAAAATACAGCACATTTATTTTAATATTGCGTAATGTAAAAATAACCCCATCCCGCTGCTATGTCAACGGAAGTGAACCAAGACTTCCTATTGTTGGAAAGTAATCATAAATTGCCACTACAAATGTTTCATTTACTGTGAAATTCAGTGCCACACCACCATTTTAATTTTTTTAATTGCGCTGACAAACTGTTTCCTAAATTACAAGAAGGTAATGGTGAAAGTAGCGCCTTATGTAACTTTTAACCACCTGACGCGGCTAGGAGCCTGAGCATTCATACAACGTCTTATATACACTGCAGTCACTGGGGATATAGTTCCCATTGAATACAGTGAAAATACTGAATTTCGTAACATGTAAAGGACACAAAAATTGTGAAACTAACAAACAGAGCACTGATGATAGAGTGTGTAGGAAGAACCAGAACATTAAGTCGGTGCATTTTTCGAAAGTTTGCTTTCCGGCAGTCCGCTACTAGAGGTCTCTGCCAGTACCTCAGTCGGCTATCTGTAGTGCAGGGCTTCGCTACAAGAGGTCTCTAGCTAAGCTGGCGAGGACTGGCCCTGGTGCCATTAGCTGCTTCACAACTCAGCGTCTGAGGCAGCTGATGCCCTCCTATGTAGAAGAATTTCTGACAGGTGTGAACGTTACCGAGCCATCGCTTCAGTAAATAGTGGCATAAAACTTACTTGCACGCCATGCTGTGGGGCAACGAGCAGCAAGTTAGGACGAGTGCTGGAGAGACGTGTTCCAGCCCACCCGCGAGATACGCTGCTCTCTGTTAAAGATGACGACACCTTTGGTGCATATGGTGTCCGTTGCGAATGCGGCAGCGTCTATGTAGGTTAGACAGTTCGCATAAGTGCAGAGCGTTTTATCGAGTAGCCGAGCGGTCTGAGGAGCTGCAGTCATGGGCTTAGCGGCTGGTCCCGGCGGAGGTTCGAGTCCTCCCTCGGGCATGGGAGTGTGTGTATGTCCTTAGGATAATTTAGGTTAAGTAGTGTGTAAGTTTAGGGACTGATGACCTTAGCGGTTAAATCCCAGAAGATTTCACACACATTTGAACATTTTTTTTATCGAGCAACAGAAAAGGAATAACACGCAGTTTAATAAAAATTCCCTAACTCGTAATTTAATTCCAGACTATATAAAAAAAAGCTCTGTAAATAGCACGTCACCTATACCAAGTAAAGGCCAAAAGGAAAAAACAGATTATGTGACTGAAACATGAAATTAGGGAAATATACGCTAAAAACCGTTGCTCAACAACGAATATTACAAAACACATTTACAATTGGCCAATAAATTTGGAATATTAGCCCAGTTTGAGAAAATAACACAGAGAGATAAGGCAAACATACAGAAAATTATGCAAGAAAAACAGGATAAACGAAAAAAAAACTAATCAGAATCGCAAGCAGCACAAGCACACCCACTTCAGTCATCACAACAAAAAACACCAATTCCATGATAGTCAACACTGTAACTGACATTAACCTCATCAAACAAGACAAACGCCTACTGGAAGATGGACGAAAAAATATGACATTAACACACACATCTCACATAAAACAATAGAAGATGTCATAAGAAACATGGGGGTGCACCAAATTTTAATGCAAACTTAACAAAAGAATTAGTTGCTGCAGAAACAACACAGATAACGATAACACAGAAATCCAGCATAATCTCTAACGACAATACACCGATGGAAACCACAGCCAACAGGCTAAAACAAAACAATGCCATACTAAAAGGGGCAGACAGAAGGAGCATTACTCTGAGTATGAATGCAAAGACAAAACATTAGTGTTTCTGAAGGACAACAACATCACCAAACTGACCAGTGACCCAATTGCAAGATATCAGAGAAACTTCCAACAAGTACCAACAAACATCAAAAATACATTCTCAAAAGGCCAGATAAAACGAATGACACAAAAAATCCAAAGGCACCTACTCCAAAATCCCTAAAAAAATGTGCCCAAAGAACATACCCCTTTAAGACCAGTCATCAACTTCAGAAATGCTCCATCATATCACCTAGCACAAGAACTTGACAAGTCGGTCATATCTGAGCACTGCCTGGAAAGTGGACACACAATACCGTTTTCCGTTATAGAAGAGGCGGCTGAGATTAGAACGAATAGCAGCAATTTTGATAGAGACTAAGGCGTGGAGGCGGGCTTTGTATGTCGAAGGAAGACTGACGCCCGAGGCGTCTGGGGATGAGCGAGCGGCTGTTTCAAACGTGGCGCCTGCCCCTCGCGCCAGATGACGTCACTCGGTCCCGCGGCGGGCCGTAGATGCACAACTCGCCTTCCGCGCACGCGCTGTTTCGGCTTTCTCCGATTGGTGCCAGAGGCCGCAGTCGTGACTGTACAAGCGGGAAACCGTGCCGCACTCCGGAACTCCAACGACACATACGAGACTTGCTCACGGCCAAGAAACGGGACTGGCGACAGACATGCACCCGCCTTGATGCTGCCCTGACTATTAACTAGTGTAGGTACTGGTCAGCCTTACCGGGTCTAAACCCACCCTACTACCCTCTCCTTCATGATAACCACTCCTTTTCCGATAACCTTAGTGAGGCCAGTCATTTTGCTTCCTACCTTTCCGATATCTTTACCATCCCTGATGATCCCCAGTTCGATTACTCCCTCTTCCCTCATGTCCGTGATCGAGCTGACACCTCTGCCCCTCCACTCGCTCCTGGCTTCCAGTACTTACAAGGGAACCTCCCCATCGCACCCCCCTCAGATTTAGTTATAAGTTGGCACAGTGGATAGGCCTTGAAAAACTGAACACAGATCAATCGAGAAAACAGGAAGAAGTTGTGTGGAACTATGAAAAAAATAAGCAAAATATACAAACTGAGTAGTCCATGGGCAAGATATGCAACATCAAGGACCGTGTAAGCTCAGGAGTGCCGTGGTCCCGTGGTTTGCGTGAGCAGTTGCGGAACGAGAGGTACTTGGTTCAACTCTGCCCTCGAGTGAAAAGTTTACTTTCTTTATTTTCGCAAAGTTATGATCTGTCCGATCGTTCACTGACGTCTCTGTTCACTGTAATAAGTGTAGTGTCTGTGTTTTGCGACCGCACCGCAAAACCGTACGATTAGTAGACGAAAGGACGTTCCTCTCCAATGGGAACCGAAAACATTTGATCGCAAGGTCATAGGTCAACCGATTCCTCCACAGGAGAACACGTTTGATATATTCTATACGACACTGGTGACGGCATGTGCGTCACAGGAATATGTTGTCGACCCACCTAACTTGTACACTTGGCGAATGGGTAGAAAGATTGTTCTACCTCGCTCGATTTAGGTTTTCTTGTGGTTGTGATAATCACTCCCAAAAACTGATGAAAACACAAGAGTTCGTCACATAAACTGCAACAAATGAATGCAACAGTTTCACAGTCGCACAGTTTTCCCTGCGCTCTGTCAAAACGTATGTTTTTAACGTTTTCAAATCTTTCCGTGTGTAGACCGTCAAATCCTGCATATGTCCAAGCAAATCTGAACATGTCCTGGAATTTTGGAGAGCGAAGTTGATTATGCGTGAGTGCCTGGACTTTGATAATTGACACACGATCACGTAAACAATACTGCTCTGTGTACCTGTGCAGCTTCGCAAAATCATAGAATCTTTTCACGAAGTATTTCACTTGCCGAAAACTTCGCATCGGACGGACGGACAGATAATAATAGTCTGAAAATAAAAAAAATTATACTTTTCACTCGAGGGAAGACTTGAACCAAGGACTTCTCGTTCCGCAGCTGCTCACGCTAACCACGGGACCACGGCACTCCTGAGCTCATAGTATCCTTGATGTTGCCTATCTTGCACATGGACTACTCAGTTTGTACATTTTACTTATTTCTTTCATAGTTCCACACAACTTCTTCCTGTTTTCTCGATTCATCTGTGTTCAGTTTTTCAAGGCCTATCCACTGTGCCAACTTACAACTAAATCTGAGGGGGGTGCGATGGGGAGGTTCCCTTGTTAGACAACATTACACACACTGAACTCAACACCCCGATCACGACTCAAGATATCACAGCTACACTACACACGAAACGCAACACCACTCCCTGTCACGACCGTGTTACCTACCATCACCTCCGTGAAGCTCCCGCCTCCTTCCTCTCCACCCTGGCCAGACTCTATAATGTGGTCTTGTCCACCGGCTTCTACCATGACCTGTGGAATACCTCCTGGATCCTGATTTTCCTCACCCTTACCTCAGTCTTCAGCAAGGTCCTGGCACATCCACTGACACCACCTCCTTCCCTCTACCCGATGTGGCTTTCGGCCGTCCTTCTCTCCCGATGACCATATCATCTCCTCTCATCATCATCTCCTCTCA